>NC_088202.1:90165728-92565728 GCF_037126465.1 Ornithodoros turicata | reverse complement strand
CTGTTTTCAATATTTGAAGTTTACTGGATAGTTTATTTCCAGTTTCTCGGATGACAAAGTTGGCTCAGTACTTACCCTGCGACCTCTGAACTGAGAACAGCTTGTCATACGTCCTTGGGGGACGTGTGGTCTGTCCCTTTTCTCTTTCCAACAACACTCTGCAAACTCGGGAAGATGAAGTTGCTGGAGACGAGCACGCGGATTACGGTGATGGGAGGCACTATCTATGGAGAGAGTCTATAAGTTTTCTTTGAAGTTTGCCGCTAAATTACGCTGACCGAGAGGAAAAGCAATCGTAAACTATGATAGTAAGTGTCGACTGGGACCGAAGTATAATTCCAGCTTCCCCCAGGTAAGTACCGTTCTGTGAAACTGGTAAATAAATGCACCGCGCACGGGTCATTCGGCCAGTTGTTCCCGTGGATTATTCTGAAACAAGTCTCTTTCCTGGAACACGCTACCTACAAGAAAATGTAGCCAGTAAAGATTTCGTTCGAATTATGGCCGAAGTTTCCTTCGTTACATTATTCACAAGTCAAGTTCGCATAGTCTCCCAAAGAAACAACACAAACTGCCAAGTCAATGTTTATTAAAACAACAAATGCAACCTGGTGTGATACACACTCCGTGCTGCATTACTATAACGGCGTCATGCTTATGTTCACTTACACCTATTATCACTTTAAATATCCAAAACGAGATTCAAAACGACAAGATCTTTACCACCACGTTGCGGCATCTTCAAGGGAGTACATTGTACCCAGCGACTTCCTCTAAAATGCACTTCGCTCGCGCAAAGTGAACTATAATTTATTAAGTAGAACTATCTGGTCTTCTCTTTCGTTCACATATTACTGGTCTCACTGAACACATAACTAATACGCAACAAACAAAATAGACTAGTCCGTGTCGTTATATTGCTAGTGCTATGCAACAGTCGGTTTCCTAACTCACATTACTGGTGGACAAGGTGGATTCAAAAGGTTTCAACATTTCATTCAGTAATACTGGGGTAAAAGAGGGGGGTCCCATAGAGGAGTTCAGTACACATCTAAACTCGTAATGTTGAGCTATTCGGCTTCCACAGGATGGGAAGGACTGGAACTCTACGTGTGCAGTAAGAGCTCTAACGGTGGTCGGACGATGTAGCGAACCAAGAAATCTGAGCCTGAAACCTTAGACGAGAGTACGTTGCCTTTGGCCAGGCTGGAAGGTCAAGGTATGTCCAGAACATGCTCTGTTGCGTGCTATACACCTCTAATCCGGATACTGGTCCACGCGGAGAATTCATGCGTCAGGTGTAGTCATGCCCAGTATTGTCGGAACGTGAGACTTTGAGTAAGAGCATGCCTGAGGGTTTTACTGACAGGAACACTGAACAGCAGGTCACTTCACTTTCATCAGGACACACAGGTAACAGTGACTGTGGAATGTATGAAGGAGAATGGAGAAACACTGAATCACGGATTCCTCCTCTTGTGCAGTGTCGTGACACGTCGACTTTCACCTGTGATTTGAAGCTCATGTAAAAGAAAGAAAAAGGAACAGATAAACTGTGCCGTCTTAAAAATGGTGGACGCCGAATCCCTTTATGCGTGGGTATACTTACACTGAAGGGTGAACCAGGCGCCTTGTAGTTGTTGCGTTACAGCACATCGAACGCTCTATCATGTCTCTTTTCAGATAGCGCTTCTACCATTCACGAAATTGAGCAACACAGAAAATACACTCGTACCAACACAGTGATGACATAGAAACGCGTAGGTGTTGTTTCGAGAGAATATAACTTCAGCATTGGAACAACGGCCATATATGTACATTTCGTAGTTTGAGGAACATGTCAATATAGCCAAAGTGCCCTCACGCGTTCTTCCACGCTTTCACCAATACTGTGGTTCTTCGTGTGGCCATTGTGAGCTACACACCATCTCGCACTAAAGAGAACCTAATAGCGAGTGCAAAGAGGATGGCCGACGAAGGATCGTACAAAGCCGTAGGAACTCCCCCAAAGCCCCATGTGGCAGTCGAGTAGAAATATTACGTTTGCGGTACTTCCTGCGAACAAACATTCGCACTGACAGACGCCTACTGCCGCATGGATCTCGATGTACATGTGCTGGACCTTGCATTAACGAAGAAGGTGCACGCGCTACAGTACTCCTAATTATCACAGGCAGTGCCACAACCCTAAGCTGATAATCATCTAAACGCGTTGCAGAATGGGTGAGCACACTGAGCAAGGTTTTTCTGCTTCGCTCGCAGTTTGTTCGTATAAGGCAGCTCTGCGCGAGCCATGTCCAAACAAACCCTGTTGCCAATTCCTTCCCGTAGCACTATACTATACACGTCGTCGCTATACGCTCGAGTTTCAAAGGCTGCTGACGTTCCCGAATCCAGCTTTTCAACGCAATGACTGTAGAGCAAGTTCTTCCACAGCTGGAGGCCGTCGACTTCTTGACGCATCCGTTCTCGACCATATTTTTCAATCATGTTCTCTAACTTTTGCCGGAAATAACGGTACAGAGCGTGATCTGCTGCATTATATGCTAGCATCTTCATACGAAGTTTCTTGTCGGATACTGGCACTTTCTGTTTCCTCTGGTTGTGGTGGAAGTAGACAACGTCTTGCGTGTCCCAGCAGAGTAAGTCCCGCATAAGGATAAGCGATTCGTCAAAAAGTTCGGCTATCAGTACAAGGTGAAAATTCCTGTCCACTTCTCGAATAGCGTCTTCGAGGTTCGAGGCATTCTTGAATCGTGATGCGTCATATCCCAGATCGAAGAGCATCTGATTTCGTCCGAAGCGTGCAACATAGCGGTGCCGGTCGAGCCAAGTGCGTTTCCGGTCGCTTTTGAGGAAATCTTCCAGCGTCAGTCCAGTGTGGTTCAGCATGTCATAGTAGGCATACAGGGACTCGAAGAGGCTGGCAGGATCGCGAAGAATGGTGATGAAAACTGTTTCAGGAGGCATGAGCTGTGAGGACTCATCGATGTTGAAGCGTGTGTGATGGCAGAATATGTTGAAGCCCCAGGATGGAGTCATGTATGATGGGATCATGGACCTAACAAAAAGAAAGAACAGTTGATTTTTTATTATCATGGCTGTATTAGTTTACAGCAATGCACTGTAGTCGAGCAAAGACACTTTATGCTATAACAATTAAAGTGGTTTAACACTTATAAATAATTTGCAAGTGATGTGCCACAAACAGACATGCACTGTCCGGCATACTGCACGTACATAAAGAAGAGGCGCTGAGGCAATACATTCTGTAGTGTGTTAGATTAGGTTCAAGTATGATAACTTCAGCCTGTCATCGGATGCTGCTACTTCCACACATGAACCTCACATGCTACAGCATACAAAATAGAAGACAGAAAGCCACGATTTTCTATTTAGCATCATGAACTACTATAGTTCTCAAAATGTAACGACAGTTAGAAAAGCGAGCGATCCACAGCAGGAAGAGAAGAACACAATGTCGGGGAGGCGCCGATGTTCCGACAGAAGGCTCTTCTACTACGGTTCTGGCCTCACAATTTTTCTTTTTTTTAATGCCGAATATCTGCGAGCACAAATACGAAATCTTATCACAGGATATAGGCGCTCTTCGAGACTGACGCCACCAGAAATTGCACGGCGATGAAGTGGGCTGGGGAATTCAAGCGAGGACGGGACAGTCTCGAAAACATGCCATGCAGACACGCCTGCGGAAGTGACCGCACAAGAAAACGTCCACCGTGTGCACGATGAGGTCATTGTATAACGCCATGTCGACATCCCCGCAATCGCTCAGGTCATAAGCATATCGACACACACAGATCAGCGCATCTTGACCCGATATGCTGACATGAAGCCTAGCTGACATGCCTAGCTGCTAGATGGTTCTCAAGAGCGCACACGCCCGATCAAAAACACGCGCTACACCTCCAAGAGAAATCTCCACTTGTTCTGGGCAGATCTCGCCCACTTCCGCGCCCTGTCTGTGACTTTGGCCACATCACATCTCATGGCCGCGGCTTAGTGCTCGTGTACTTGTTTGTTCTTCTACCTTCGTCTCTTGGCCTCGGCTTCACGTTCCCCAACTTTCAAATCTTCTTGGCTTCGTCTCATCGCAACCTCTTTGCGTTCGCTCACTGCTGGGTTATGCTGTCTTCGTGCAGCCAATGCGCGTTGGGCCGGTTAATCGCTCGATTGGCTATGCCGTTCGCGTGCTGCAGCCGGCGTGTCGAGCCTCCCTATATTTGCGGACGGCGTACAACTCTCCATGGCCACCACCTAGCGTCTGGTACACTGACTGCGTTCGCATTTTCTTTTTCTTGTTTTAATCTGCTGTCATATTTGCTGCTGCGCCAACCGATAGCGCCGAATTAAATGCCAGAAACCACGCCGCGGCCTTGACAAAAGTTCTATCATATAGTTATAGCTGTAAAACGGCGTACTATAATCGCGAAAAATTTGTGGTGTTCGAGTTTCTGAACAGAAGGAACCGTTTTCAGCAGTCATTTTATGAGTTGTGCGGAAATTTAATAATCATTGTATGAATAGCAGGACCATCACCGGAGACCATAATGCAGTCCTCATTCATTGCTTGTGGGAAACCATCAAGCCTAAACGACACGGTATGCTCCGAAAAGGGGATCGGGTTCCACCAGGACAATTGCGCATCCGCGCCGTTAAGAAGTAGGAATAACATGGTGTTCCTTACAGAAGCAAGGGAATAACGCTTAACGTTACTCGCATCCATGTTTCATTCACCAAGTAGTCTATCAGGAACCACCATGCACAATATTTTTGCTATGTAGTGTATTGTCACTGTGCAATCGAATTTACAAAATCGCACGGGGAAAGCTGTCATCGCCTCGGCCTGATCTGCTCGTGTGACGTCAGCAGACCTGCGTGGGGAACAACAGGGACTACGAACGTCACGAAGAGACGTCGACGTCCCTCGTTCTCCTACACGCTCTGTGAAGGAATGGAGGGCATCTAGAGTGTGTGCAAATCAGAGGCCTCTCTCACGCGCTACAGCTCAGCTGCTCTCATTGTTCCGTCGCAAGACCTTATGCTATTTATTATGTTATTTGTTACACAACACGTCGCAGCCAGAAACGGAAAATTCATGAGGATCACATCACTGCTCTTATAAATGAAACGAAGTACGAAACAAGCGGATTATCCAGCGAAGGCTCACAGCGGGGCGCAGATATATCGAGGTGGAAGCTCCGCTGCGCTTTCCACATCAGCTGCACGATTTAATTAGAACGAATCGATGCGCATCGCTGCAGACTCTGCTCTGCATCTGAACATCGTCCTGACGGGCGATGTGAATGAATTCTGTGGAGCGCGCGGATTAAAACGTTTTTAATGGACATATCGTATTGCCCCTATAGGCACTGGACCGTGTGGGCGTACGAGCACGGCCTTTGCCACGGGAATTGCAATACCCTGCTTGCCAAAAACATGCGCAATTCCGTCCACTCATTTATTGGGCATAACGGATTCGTGAATGCGACATATATAAGGATCGCGCTTCGTCTTCAGAAGTGAAATTTCTTTGGTCATGACGTAGTGTGGCAGTCCTCGGCTGTCTACTTTGTGATTGTATGTCGTCGCACGTCAAAGTCAAGCACCACGTTACTTTGAAAAGTATGTGCTGAAAAGTAAAGTACGTGCTGAACTATTAATGTCTCGCTTGCTCTTCGTAAAGCGCCTGCTTTATTTCTTTCTTGCTTGCGCTACCTAATGTTCCCCAACCATGAACTCAACGTAAGGCAAAAGAGGGAAAGGCAATACACGTGCATAGTTTTCGACGTAAGAATATTTAATAAACGATATGCTAATTAAGGAAAGTCTTGTGCGGTATTTTGCTAGTTCCAGCAGACCGTCCTCTCCAGATGTCTGCTGGATACGGAAAATAACTTGAAATGTTGAAAAACTTGTGTATGTATGTGTTGTGTTGTGTATGTTATGTGTGTGTTGTGCTTGTTGTATAGTACCATGTGAAATCCGTCTAGTAAATCTCTCCCACACACACACATATTAGTTTTCCTATGCATTCCTAACCATTCCTATGCATTCTGAAACCCCTGTTAACAGTTTAACCTGTTAACCCCTGTTTTTGGGAAGTAACCCAGTGCTGGCCGCTGTTCGATGTGGGCTCTCCCTATACTTCTCTGCTGCGCCTGCGCGCTCCTTTTGTTCGCGGCCTCTTTCGAACGAACAAACTCTCTCTGTGAACCTCTGTGAACAAACAAGTCCCGACGCTGTCTAGCTTCTTGAACGTCTGACACATTTTTTTCAACGGCTCAGCATTTCATTTCAGTTCGCTTATCCGTTTATCCTCAGATGTGGATCGTTGTGTGGATTGCAGGGGCGGATTTGATGGTGGATTGTGGTGGATTGTTATGTCGGGCCCAGTGTTATACGCATGCAATGTGGTTGCCGCCGTATGTGTCAGAAGTAGGGATTCATTTCGAATACCTAGTACAGTGTTGCCCGTAATCTTTAATTGTAATTTTCTAATTAACTGCGCCGTCCATTGGAATGAAACTTGCACAGTTTTTGTCCTGGTGGCTTGGACTATCGAATAGCCACACTAAATGACATTTGATCGGTGCTGCTTTACAGTACATTTAAACCCTCACATGACCTCGTTTTCGCGCTTGCCCCAAGGGCCTGCTAAATCGAGACGAGCACCGTGCCTCGGTTCCGAAGACTTTCAACATCTCCAACAACAGAGACATTTACTGAAAAACTGATCTCCACCAGACGCTTCGTGGAGAGAAGAGTCGAATGCGCTATGGACAAGGCTTCCACGTCGCACGGACGCGTGAGAACGGTGTTTGCGCATTATTAGTCAAGGAAGATCTCGCGTGGTCAACGTGGACAGGACCCAAAATGACGTAGACGCGACGTCTGAAGGAAGTTGGAAGAGATACACTATACGAAGCACATAAATTTGAGCCTATCATATAGTGGAGAACATAGCGACCGCGACATAGTTCTGGATAGCTATCCCGGGAAAGCAGCTGCGTGTCTCATATGAACTCTGCAGTTCTGTCTAGCATTGAGTGTTGTGATAGTACCGATATCCGAACGAACAAACGATAGCACGGCGAGGAGTACTTCTGAACGTACGAGAAGCTAGTTGACTTACAGACGTTAGTTACATCGTCGCACGTAAAAGAATGTGAGCGTGCGAATAATGGCATGTTTTCTGCAAGGCGAGACAAGCAACAGCATTAATGAGAACAGGAATCGCAGTCTTTCTTAGTGCAATTCCCTTTTTCTTCATCACATTTATGCGTGCTCATGACACAGAGAACACGACGAGTCATAGGACATCAGAGTCTTATTTGTCATGTGTTCGGTGTGTTTACGCGGCACAAATGCTCACCTAGAGAAGGGCTCTGGGTGTCCGAAGTAGTTGCCGTGAGCAGGTAGGGCGAATGAAAGGTTTCGACGGTCTCCAAATCGCATGAGGATGTTCTGCAAGGTGGAGCTGGCACACTTGTGGGTCTTGAGCAGGAAGACGTCCGTGGCAGGTCGGCAGCAGCCTTGACATTCTCCTCCAAACCACGACCTGTTTTCGGTACTGCGTTGAAGCAGGAAACATTCATCAGTCACTTGGAACTAATCGACTCCCATCGCCGGATATTATGATCCGCGATATGCGGATCTGCTACTAATAAACTCGCCTATTCTAACTGTTTTCTTTCAGAAAATTAAGGTTCAAACGGAATGTCAGGGCATGGTAGCACATTAGCAACACCAACAACAATAAATGGAGAAGTGATGATGATATGGGATGTTTCCCCGTGGTAGAAACGTGACCCTACCCCACTTCAAAGCGGTTATTATGAGGGGATGAATTATGATGAACGCGACGCGGCGACAGGTCGGAGTTCTGTTTAGAGCTCTTTGAGGAGTCCAGTGGCTTGCATGAAAGCAAAAAGAGAGCGAAGAGCTCGGCACTGATGCGCAGGAAAGCTCCATGGGCCAAGTACTTTGGACAAGTACATTAGCAAGGATGAAGCAAATGCTGTAAAAATGGATTCAATTGTGTGTAAGCAGTAATATGAGACGCACTCATATTACACAATGATATACTGGTAGACAACACATTAATGCAGCGATTCGGCAGTGGAAAGTACAGTGATGAGCTTCATGCCAGTAGCTTACCACATTCCAAGCAGCTTTTGCAAATGCTATCTTCGTGGACGCTTTGTGGAGTACACCGTGCCGTTCAGTTCGCCAGAAAAGAAGGGGACAAACGTGCTAAGAGTACCTCGTTCAATACACACGACATATCTTGCGTCAACAAAAGCGAAGGAAAGCCAGAAGGGAATGTTTCCTGCGTGTGCATGCGTTTTAAACTGCGTTTTAAAAATCTTAATTCTTAAAAATAATTATCAACGGGGGAGTTACTTACGAGTAGGGTGCCTGGTTTTCGGAGTTTATTTTTAGGCATATATATTCGGAAGAGTGTTTTGCAGAGTTCATTATTTCCCGCGAAATCGGAGTTTTTCATCGTTTACTTATAATAGTCAACATCTGAAATTCGGTGGAGAAGAAATTGAGAGCATTGAGAGAAAAATAGAGCAACTTGCGAGCAAATCCATGTAGACGACAGAGAGAAGTGCGGCTCCTTACGAGTGTGTATTACAAAAGTGGTTAATTTTGCGGGATTGTAATTTCGCGATGCATGTTCTATGCGTTTGTACCATGAAGTTCATCTCAGTCGGAGTGCAGGAAGTCTGAGGCTAAGCGAGGATATCGGGACTTGTGGGTGCTCCTGCGACACCCACACAGAATGGTACTCTTCCTTGTGGGACGTGACGTTGACGATCAAGCACGCATTGCGGAGTCAAAAACCAGAGCGGAATGACGAAATGCTGTGCGAAATGAGCGTGACATCGATGTCCAACTGCGCAAATGTTTCAAAATTACTACTTCTCTAACTTGTGTATGTGTATTAACGCTCGTAAATGCCCTGGCAGCTCTGGTGGCCTGCTGCTTCTCCATTATCAGGCACTGCCCCCCCCCCCCCGTATATTTTCGCGCGCATATTAAATCGGGTTGAACTTCGCTGTAACTCTTATTTTCGTGACAGAAAGATATCCTGAATAGAATATTTATTTCACTTGTCTACGAAATGTTCAAAATATGACAAAACCTGACAGCTGAAAAATCTCGGACTAGTGTGCCTCACTTAGAAACAAAACGATGTCATTTAACCTCTTCAGTCCCAGTATACAAGAAGTACTTGCAAGTGCATTAACTTGTGACTGCCGAACTAAGAGAAGTATACTATGTATAGATGAGGCCAGTTAGTCGTACATGTCCGTTGTGAAGAGCAACGTGGCGGCAGGACCACTGTCGCAAGAATTCCTGCTCACCCAACAAAAAAGTATGTGTTCTAAGTAGTCTGTTACCAATTGAGTCATCATGGAGAGCCTAGGATGCGTCAGGCGGTTCCTCCTATTCTGAGCTACGGCTGTGCAGAGAAATTTCCAAAGCGTAAATGCAGTAATTATCATAATTAGCTGTTCGAAGCTTGTCCTCATCTGTTGCATAGTCCGATACCAAATGGAAAAGCGGCGACACACGAGTACCCACAGGGTCCTTGCTGTGACACGCTCTCGTAGCACATGGTCACTATTCTCCTCGGCGCCGCAGTTGGAACATGAGGAGCTGCTGAGAAGACCCCATCTGGCCAGTTTGTCTTTCGTTGGCAATATCTGACAACTAGCTTTCCAGAAAAAAATCGCTCACTTCACTGCTGAGACCAGTGGGCTGCCTTCCCTTCTTGAACCTGTCAAAGTGTGCGTCACCTTGTTCCATGCTCTTTTTGTCGAACATACACACACACACACACACACACACACACACATACATTGGATGGTGATGGGGTGGGCGATTCACCGCCGCTGAGGTGACACACTGCCCTGAGGTGGTATTGCCCACAAGCCAGGATGACGTGACTGAGGTCGCCGTGTACTCCACAAGTGGGGCAGAGGGTAGACGAGGTGGAGCCGAGACGGTGTCGAAAAGCAGGTGTAAAGGCAAAGTTGAGCCTGATTCGGTGGAAGAGAGCAGTTAAGGGGCGCGGTAGTCGCGGAAGGACGAGAGAAAGCGTGGGGTCTACATCAGAGAGAAGGAAGTGAGCTATGTCGTGTTCCCACTGAGCCTGCATCTTGGGACCGGTGAGTGTCGAGAGGAGGTGTCTTCGGTCGCCCGACGACATCATTATCGGGGAAAAAGCTGCGTGCTGATGGGCGCTCAATGCGGCTCTGTCTGCTTCTTCGTTGCCGCTGATACCGACATGTCCCGGGATCCACTGCAATACAACAGTGTGCCCTGCAATGGCCACCATCTTATAAGCTTGCAGGATGTCAAAGACAACAGGACCGAGGGATCCACGTATCCCCAAGTTGGTCACACACTGCAGCGCGCGGGCCTTGAGTCTGTAAAGACGACCCAGGACTGAGCTGGACTGGCTGATATTTTTTGCATAGCAAATAGAATGGCGTAAAGCTCGGCACACGTAGACGATGTTCTGTGAGAAAGACGGTGACCACAGGAGACTGACTGAGATGGAATGACAAATGCCGAGGAGGATCCACCCCGAGTACATGACCAGTCAGTGAAAACTGATGTTGACGCCGTGTAGTTTTCGTTCATCATGCCCAGGGTAAGCTGCTTGGCGACACACGGGGCTGTATCCCTTTTCCTTTTTATGGAAGAGTTCTTCGCATATGCGACAAACTGAGGCGAGTCGAGGCGAGTCGAGGGTCCCCATCAGGCACAGCTTCCTGCAAACGATTGAATTGCTAGACTACCTTTTTGTAAATCAATGGTGGTTCTTCAGCCGCCGGACATCTGTTTCCGAGTCCACGCGGCACTAGTACTCTCCTTGTTGGTCCTAGCCAGAACACCAGCGGCCGAGCAGGGGAGTCAACTCGTTCCAGAATGTGCAGTACTCCTTTCATGGCAAAGATAGAGGAATACGTCTCGATACAGGGAAAGCTCCAGCCACCTTCTGACTTAGGCCATCGCAAGATGTCCCGTGGCAACCAGTGTTTTCTTCCGTTCCAGAAAAAACGAAATACAAGAGAGTTGATTTTAGCTGTGATTCTGGCTGGGGGATACATGATGCGGGCGGCATACCATAACTTGCTACAGAACACAGACTTGATCAAGAACACCCGTTCCTGGAAAGAGAAGTTGAACTCCTGGGCCACTTCAATTTGTCCAGCAAGTTTCTCCAAGATCACGACCCAGTTTCGCTCGCTGGCTCCGGCTTGTGTGAAAAGCACACCGAGGATGTTTATTTCTGGGGTGTATGATATGCCTTGTGGAAGTGGCTCTCTGAAACCCGCCACCGTAAGCGCCTTTGACTTTCATAAATTCAACTGGGCTCCTGTGAGTTTCCCGTACTGCCGAAAAATCTCGAATGTGTGTGTTACACTGTCGCTGTCCTTAGAAATAAAACGATGTCATCCGCATAGGCTGATATTTTAACTTCTCCAGTGCAAGGGAGAGGAAACCCATTGATGCGTACAGGCAGCGCAACATTACGGACAAATGGCTCGAGACTGATTATAAAAAGCATGGGAGACAGCGGGCATCCTTGCCTGACCCCTCTTGTGACTCTAAAAGGGGCTGATACTTCTGCACTGACGACGACTGCTGAAGATATATCGCTGTATAGGTTTTTCACCCACTCAGTGAACTTGGGAGGAAACCCAAACACAGAAGGTAGTCATGCTCCACTCTGTCAAAAGCCTTCTTTTGGTCCAGGGACAGCAAAACAACTGCTTGACCCCACAAGTTCATATAGGCTAACATGTCTCTCATAAGTGTAAGGCTCTCGAAGATGTTTCTACCTTGCTCAGAATGCTTTTGCAGTCGAGATTCAGGAGCGTTATTGGCCTCCACGCGCCAGGGTCTGATGGATCACTGTTTCCTTCTTTTGGTAAGAAAGTCACCCGACCACGTTTGAAGGAAGCTGGCATGACACCAGATGTTAGAATTTCATCCAACAGGGCTACCAAACCCTTTCCTATAACCGGCCAGAAAGACTTGTAAAACTCTATGGGAAACCCATCTGGCCCTGGAGTCGATCCTGTTTTCATGGCTTGGGTGGTTTCGTATACTTCATAGGCGGTGACTGGTACTGTAAGCGGGGTGTGGTACTCTGCCGGCACTTGAGGAAGATTTGAACAAAAACCCTCTGCACTAGGCGGGGGCCATTGTCCTTGCCGTTCAGTCCTGAACAGATCTTCAAAAAACAAAAAAACAGTGAAGCGAGCTAGGATCTCTTCCTGGTTATTTGTAAGGGAGTCATCATCACGGCGAACGCACTCAATTCGGCGCCGTACATTGTGACCAATTTCAGCATTGTGAACAGAGCGCAGCACGTCTTTGTTTTGGATCGGGCAACTACGACTTCGCATGATACAAGATGCCTTGGTAAGCCATTGCAAGGTGCGTCTCTGCTCCATTAGCAGTTGGTGCAGATTGTCTTGCGCTATTAGAGTAGCTGCGCCACCTCTTTTTATTATCTCATCTTATCTTGCTCCGTCTACGTCTATACTGCATACTGCGCATTGAAGCATGTGCAGTTCGATACCCTACACATCGACAAAAACAGATCACTACGCAGTGCGGTTCCACATAATGCGTCAAAAAACAAAAGCGACGAAAATATTTCACACATAAATTTTGCACACTTTTTGCAAGAACCGAGTTGCCACATGAAACTTCTACGTTCATCATAATTTTCATGACCTTAACTTAAGAGATGAAACAATAGTGACGAAAACGCTGTTTTTGCCTGCTCACTATAGACAAACATTGTCGGCAAAGCAAAAGAAGGTTACAACGGACTACGGAAATAAAAGATATACCGGCCATGTTGTATTCCACTGTAGTACCTTTCTCTAAGCTAACCTTTTCGTTCCTCAGTAACTAAGGTTCATAGGAATACTAGCGTCCACCAAACAAATAAAAAGTGGTTACTTGGTCTAACTGAAACAGACATGTTTCGTTGGTATTTTGACCTCGTTTATCAATTATACAGTTCGTTTTTCTTTATTCTTTACACAGTTTTTTTTTTAAATAAAAAGCTATGACAGCAGCATAGATGTCATTTTTGCAGTTGAGTTATGCGGGCGAGCGGATCTCCTCTTGAAGAGAGTATGTAACTACACGATGACTAATTACCTAAAATCAGACTGTCGAACCGCAAAACATACGGTTTCGGTTCGGGTTCGCGTTGCTTGGATTCCGTTTCGGTTCAGTTCCAGTTCGCCCACGCCAAAAATTGAACCGGTTCGCGAACCGGTTCAACACTTCCGTTTTATATCTCCCATAAAACCGCTTTTATCAGGGAATGCGTGGCCAATAGTTTACTGCTGTTGTCTGCATTGACGTTTTTGGTGGCCAGGTACTCCCCTTGGCGACAGAAAGGAGAAATGAGTGAACACTTGCATATAGCGTCCACCCTAATGAAGCGGTGGAATCCTAATACTTTCAGTTCCCACAATGTCCTTTTTCATACGCACAATGCCAGCAAGATACACTTAAAAGAAGCCTAATAAGATCTACAGCATTTTACATAGACGACGGTACTTGCCGGCATACTGCATTCGCAGCGTGAATCGATCTCAAACCGTACTGAAGCATGTAGGTATAAGTCTGCCAGCCTTGCTCTGTCCGAGCTCACAGCAGTGTACCAGTTAATCCACAACATAAAGGCAATGTGTCACGACACAATTGCACTACCAGTAAGCAGAACTACATTTACTTTTCAAACCACGACTAATCAAACAGGCACCGTTCTGTGCACTTCTAATGTTTCTGACTTATTCAATTTTTAGTGGCGTAAAGGGAAATGTTGAGCGCTTGTTTCATAACATATTCGTCGTATAGAGCTAAATACCTGCTTCATTCGTCCGCGTGGCGCCTCCACTCTGAAGAGCAGACGCCGCAGCATGTGCGTGCGGACAACTGTGCAACCCTGGACAACGCAAAAGACAACGCTGAAAGCATACTTACTACAAGTCCTCGTTTGACAGCTAGGTGCAAATTTGCGAAATCCATGATATGGAAACCAATGTGTCCCCGTTCGGGGATTGAGAGGCACTTGAACTCTTATGCTGACATCTTGTATGTCCGAACTGTTTTGTTGCGAACCGGTTACCGGTATTATTTTTTCAGGTTTTGCTCCGTTCGGGTTCAACAGTGTCATGAAAATTTTGGTTCAGGTTCGGTTCCGGCAAAAATAACGGTTCGGGTACGGTTTTCGGTTCTGGTTCGGTTCGAGGCCTCGCCTAAAATTCATTAATTAACATATTTAATTAGGGGATTTCGTGCAAAAGCGAGAGCAGAACGGGAGACAATCCCTGTCGAGAGCCACTGCATAAACGCGTCCGTACTGTGAAATATTCATCGCCGAATTTTGCTACGCAAATGAGCCGAAACCGAAACTGCACCAATCGGGAGCGCAGGGATCACAGCGCTCATTCCACGTCAAGGGGGTCACGTGCTTCGGAGCGACGGAGATGATTGGAGTAGGTGTTAATCTACTGGCCAGATCAACCGCTTTGACGCTCAGGTAAGCCTCCGCCGGAGAGTGTCATGCGCCCTTGAGGTTCGCTGTTTTGGTTTCGACTCATTTGCATAGCGAAATTCGGTGATGGATGTTTCACGGCACGCGCTTGCTTCAAGTTATTGAAAAAAGAGAATGACTTTCAACGACGCTGGTCTCCCAATCTGTTATCTAGCTTTTACCCGAAATGCCCTGGTTAAAAACTTAATTACCGAATTTTAGGTTAATTAGTCATCTTGTAGTTACATACTCTCTTCGGGAGGAAGGTCCGTTTGACCGTATAACTCAACTGCAAAAACGACATTTATGCCGCTCCCATAGCTTTTTATAAAAGAACCCGGATAAGACAAAAAAATGCCTTGTATATTGCAAGAACTTTAGGTGTTTTATTGTCAGGACTCGAGAATTTGGGGAAATTTTTTCGAAGCCAAAGGGGAAAAATCCAGGAATTTCCCAATTTCTTTTTTTTTTTTTTCAACGCGTCGCATCTCTACCTGGGCCTGCTACGACGACGAGAACTACCCCAATTATTCTACCAAGGTCTCTACATGACCAAGCTCATCTTTTTTTCAGTAAAGCCCCGTAGAGAGAAAACCTAAAACTGAATCAGCTCCCCACGTCTACATGAAGACGTTCTTACCTTCTATACCAAACTCCCCTTGCAGCTATGCTGTACTGCTGGATGCTGTACATATGGATCGAAATGAGCATCACGAAAAGCACAACGAAGACGGTCGCCGTTACATTCCATTTCCGCAAGGTATTCTGAAACAAGAAACGAATCTTCGTCACGGATGCATTTCACACATACGACCAGTCTAAAAAAATGCATACAAGTACACTCAGCGGAGAATGTGGTTGCCGTTCTCGAAAGTGACTGAGCTCAAGCTTAGAAGGCTGTCATCTCAGTGAACACGCCGACAAAAAAAGAAAAAAGAAACATTTTTCAGTACACCGTAGTTGGATTTTCAGTTAAATGTCAAGTTTCAGGGATTCCGTCTCGCGGAGACACGTAGACGTCTCGCATCTGAGACACGTGTATCAACATTCGCCTTTTTCTCATCTTTTCGCATATCGATAGTTCAATACTATACCCTGCATTTTACTCGACTTTACGTTGCTCGTAAAACGCCGTGCGGACCTTTTTATATAAAGGGGTTGAAACTTGGGCTGGTTGGTGATGCATAGTTAAAAATGATAAAAACCCCAGTGCAGGGAAAGGCGAGGACGGAAAACAAAAAAAGTGTCCGTGTCCGCGTCTTTTTTTGTGTTCCGTCCTCGTCTTTCCCTTCATTGAGAGTTTTATCGCTTTTTATCTTTTATTTTCAGTGTCGGTTTCTGAATTCACCTAAGGGCACTGATGTTCGGTGTTCCTACATCCTAGTTCCAACGTCGTAGTTCCGAATAGTAATTGCGTTCTTTTACCTGCACCTCCTAAGCTAGTGCAAGGAGGGAAACACTCTGGCACTGCATCTGCGTGTCCCCATTCTTTTTGGGCAAGTGCTGACCTAGTTCTGCACTAGTTCTCGATTTTTTTGCACGACGTATCCCAGTCGTGCAACGGAAGGGTGCACAGCAGTAGACAAGATGGCGGAGAGCACTTCCTTTGTGGCCCGCTTTGTCGGATAACGGCGAGCGTATAACCAGTAGTTTACCCAGAATTTCGTCATTTGGGGGGGGGGGGGTGCTAAGCTCCGCAAGGGGGTGTATTTACATGCTTTTGATGAAATGTTGAGCAATCTCACAAAATCCTCCAGATTTTGGGGGGTGTAGGGAGAGTCGGGATAAATCACTGCGTATACTTCTAATAATGGGGAGTATTTACTTGTGACACCTTTTATGTGACATGCTTCTTTATGCGTTTTATGTGTCTTATGAATTTATATGTGTTTCTTTTTAAGTAACTGCCACACCGGTATAGTTTTAATTGGTTGCACGATTGTACAGTAGCACGACAACAGGAACGCGCCACATTACAAATCATTATTTTTTCTTTCATTTCTTTTGTTATATTTTTTGTGTAGATACTCCAACTTTGCCATCGGTGGCACGCGGTGGTGAGACAGTAAGATCCCGCTTGGTCTGCGATCCGGGTAGTCCCATAGAACAACCCATCATAGAAAACACATGCGAGCATCCCTCAGCAGCCTTCATTGGGCCTGTACTGTCATCAAGCAGGAGAGCTACCTGGGAACATCGCGGTAACAGCCGTTTGATAGATTATTTTAATTACTTCCTCAGTTAATTTTGGTTCACTTCATTCAGGCTTATGCAATAAATTTAGCTACACAATACGGTAAACAACTGTAATAATTCGGATCCTGCAGTACCCGATCTATTACCGTAAATTACTTTCGTTTCCGTTTCTGTTTCAGACATTAGGGAGTCTTAGAACATCGCACGCTATTACCTTTGCGTACATAATGGATAGCGTTGATGGTTCTGCGCACGCCCATAAGAGAAAGAGAGCTTCGCGCAGTGCGCAGAACCACCAACGCTATGTGTTACGTACGATATCACATTTGCGTACGATGTACTAAAACTCTGTATTCTGAGTGCGCGATATACGTTTCTGTTACCGTTACCCCTATATTTCCGGTATAATACCTTTCCGTTTCTGCTACCGTTTCTTTTACTTTTCCCGGATTCTAATTAGACGTGAAAGTGTGGTTTTCTCATTTTTTTAAAATTTATGTGCAAATTGATGCTACGTTGCTAAAAAGAAATCCGGTTGAACAACGAACGAAATCTGAATTTTACGACTTGTTACTCTCAGATACACCATCGAGTTCGCAAACTTCTTCGTTACGAACCTAATTAATATATAATCTAATTAAATATAAATATATGTTTTCAAAACATGTTATTCCGTACGTCATACCGTGCAACGTTTAAACGCAAACTCTCTCTACTTGAAACGCTTCAAGCACGCGATAATCCTCACCACAAGCCGATCATCATTCACCATGGTGCAATATAAACCAGCCATTTCTGCTTTTGGTGAAGACACGTACAAAAAGGAAAATATCTGAAAAGAGCAGTGCTCAGTACCACAGCCGCGCTCTTAGCCTCTGGCGGGTTCCCACTTGTCTTTCGTCGATTGTACCATGATTGAATTAGGAACCTCAAGTAATCCCGCCAAGACACGGCCGAGGCCATATACGCGGCGTTGTGTTTAATTTAGACTCTTAACACGATAAGACTTATCTCGTTCCCGTGCATGCTTTCCCAAACTCAATTACTCTTCTCTCAACACCTCGGAATGATTTGTATTTGCATAGGTTACTGAAAGGAAGAAGCAAGAGGCGCACAGATGAATTCACAGACGAAATATAAAGTCGATATAGAGTTTCGTTCGGTAATGCAGACCGCGCGAGCCGACGCCTGCAGCACAACATTCAGAAGGTGCTCACTCTAGTGGTAAGGTATAGCCACATTGCTAATGAGTGATTGGGTGATTGATTGAGTGTATGCGATGTAAAGAGGTCACGGGCATCCGCTCGTTGGTGGTTAATTTAAGGTCGTGCTGTGGACTGGGAGGTGGCTGGTTCGACTCCTACCACCGGATGTGCTGCATGAGGGTTTCCCTGGGTTTTCCGTCAGACTTTCCAGACGAATCTCGGCCCAAGACGCGCACTAAACCCATGTCCCCCACGCTGCTTACGCATATGCTGCTCAGAGCCACAGTTGCTTCGCGGCGCGAACACAGAATAAACAAGAGGTCATGGCGGCAGAAGCAGTGGCAGACGTCAGCGAAAATAAAAATGCCGAGTTGGGTTATTAACGATTAGCCCTGCGCTTCGGGAATGTGACGCCGATGTTGCCGACCAAAAGAGGGGAAAGAAACGAGAGAGAAAGAACGCAACAAAGCGCATCCAGACAGGGTGCCGCGTCACCCTACTCATGTAGCTTTGTGAAGGACACAGTAACTGCAGCAAGGCTCAGGACCCTCGTTACGTCAAACGATATTTCATTCAATCGGCTCAAAGCACTCTGTAGTGCCCAGTCGAGTCGACATTTCACATACAAGATTGATTGAAAAAAAAAGTCATGGTCGTTCCATTGGTGGATCCGACGGAAACGCGTTAGAGTTATAACTTGAAAACCTTTTGGGAACTCCCCTTCACAACGCTACACACCCCTTCAACGACCTTTCACAAGCGCTACACAACCCTCCACACGACCCTGCACAACGCTAACGCAAGACAGCGTGCGCAGCTTTTCGGACTTCCTCCGTTTCAGCTTGGCAACGCCGTCTCGCAGAGCTTTCATAACCCATGGCACGCCCACGCAGACACGCCTGAACCTATCAACCACCACAGCTGTACTTCCGGCTAGTGATGGGCGATACTATCGATACCAACGATACCAACTATCGAGTGAACCGAATTTCGATAGTATCGATCGCGATAGTTTTTCGGACTATCGCTAGTATAGCAATGCAAAACTATCGATAAATTTACTATCGATACTATCGACAGTTTCTTTTTTTTTCTTCAAAATTTCGATAGCTAGCTGTCGATAGTACTATCGCTAGTGTAAAAGCTATCGATTGTTGACTATCGATAGTACTATGGATAGTCTTGAAAACCTATCGCTAGTTGAAAAACTATCGCTAGTGTTCCGATAATTGACTATCGATAGTACTGTTATTTGTTTTTCTTTACTATCGACAGCTGGATTTGGTTCTCACTATCGATGCTCTCATTCTCGTCTACGTCTTCGGACTGACACAGTGACAACGAAAACGGAATCAGGTGCGACAGAAGTTGTTTCCGTTTAGCTGTAATGCATGAATGATGCACCGCAGGCAGCCAAAGGAAATGCTCAGCATAAAATCGTACGCACTCATGAGACTACAATGCCAGCCAACCCAGCTAGTGCAGAGAGTATCACGTGCGTGACCCTGCGGTTGATTCTAGCCGCATGAGAAGCTCAACATCAACGTCGGAGGGAAACCTGCTCTGAGTTGTATTGTAAAACTTGTAGGAGTGAGGCATCTTTTTTTTTCTTTCTTATCTTCACCCCGATAGTTTTTAGATCGCCGACTATCGATAGTGATAGTTTTCTTACTATCCACAGTCAACTATCGGTAACAGTAACGATAGTTTATCAACAGTCGACTATCGATAGTTTTCTTACTATCGACAGTCGACTATCGGTGGTGCTATCGATAGTTCGATTCTCATACTACTACCGACAGTATCGGAGTACTATCGATAATTTTGCATCACTACGCTAGTACCGTGACATATACTCGGTGCACTTCACCGAGTTTCACGTCGCTTAAGCCAAGCCAATCCAGCACACCTTCTGAGTTTGCGTTTCGCTCCAGCCTGTAAACTATCAATACTTTATTCACTCCGAATTTAAAATTTTAGCTTGTTCCTTTTGAAAACGAAACCACCTGAATTCGCGTTTCACTCATGCAGATTATCGTGGAGTCGCTCGCAATTTAAAAGTTGAACATATTTCCATCGAAAACCAAACGGAATTCACGTTTTTCTCATCCTGTTCTACGATCGGGCCTCGCTCGTGATTGATAGTTACCACTCAGGAAAAAAAAGCAAGCAATACGATCATGGGAAATAAAATATGAAGTTCGTGAAATATCGGAGTACACTGCCATAAAGTTGGCATTTCTGAGGAGGAATTAGTGGTCGTTAATTGTCACAAACCGTATTACTGTGACAGTAACGTAAACTATTCATGGTTTGACAGCGTATAGGTTGCTCTGAGTAATATTAACCACACGCATAGCGCACAACAATCTACGAAATATTTTCCTGCTTTGTTGGAAGTTAAGCAGAACAGAAGTTGCCGTCCATTTTTGGGAACAGCTCCTCTGTTTTAAGTAACCGTTTTTCTTTTTTTTTTATGCTAATGGTGCGAAACTATTTCAAAGATATCTACTGTGCAACTATAAAGGTATTTGATTAGATTGATAATACAACTGTGTTAGCGCCGCGAAGCAACTATGGCTATGAGCGGCGTACAGACGTAGGCAGGTGGAGACAGGACAGAAGGAAGAAGCGGGGGGGGGGGGGTTAGTATGCGTCCTGGAACGACTTCAGGGGGAACTGTGTCGGTATTTGTCTGGAAAGTCTGCCGGTAAGCCGAGGGAAAACCCCAGACAGAACAGCCGGTGCGGGGATTCGAACCCGCGTCACCTCCCAGTCTCGGCGTGGATGGCGATCATCCTAACCACTATGCCACTGGAGCCGGTCTTCATATTTTTGCAGGTTTGGATTGTGACCAGCTTACTATCGATA
Organism: Ornithodoros turicata; assembly: GCF_037126465.1. NCBI lineage: Eukaryota > Metazoa > Arthropoda > Arachnida > Ixodida > Argasidae > Ornithodoros > Ornithodoros turicata. The sequence continues at coordinate 92,544,842 of NC_088202.1, read as the reverse complement.
GCTGAAACTATCCATAGTTTTGAACAAAACTATCGATAGTCAAATGAGTAGTCATCTGAACCATCGATAGTATTATCGATAGCGTTTGGATGACTATCGCCTATCACTGCTGCCGGCGGGCCGCGTCGCGCTCTCCAGTCTCCACGCGCCTTCCTTCCTTTTCCACTCACCGCGCATGCGCGCCGCTTCCGTGGCTACAGACAGACCACGCCGCGATTCTTTCGTAGTGAGGACTCTAATGCTGACGAATTAAAAAATGCAAATGGACGTCTGTGTGTGTCTGTCAGCAAGCATTGCACGTTCGGCAGTACGGTGCATGTCTGTTGAATAGCCAAATAGCTACTATTCCCCTCAATCACTGCGCGTCGACAAATCCACCAAAACGTTACGCACAACTTCCTTGGAAACGTTTCAATATTACTCCTACATAACGCCAGCAACAACCGGTAACCAGCGTGCTGCACGATCGGAATTTATCCCATATTCCCATCACATCCAGGCGTCTATCTGACCAGAGGGCGACATTGGAGCGAGACCACCTCGATGTGCAGCCAGGCGTGTAAGAGACCTACTGGCCAGTTAGTCAGATTTGTCACCCAAAACAGACGCAGAGCGGAATGGACAATGCCAACGCGCATCACGTCGCACATAATAAAGAGCCGTTTGGTTCCAAGCGTGCCCGAGTTGGGGCTCTTCCATTGCCAGGAGCAGTGCAGAGGCTGTAGAAGTGTTTGGGAGTAGGGGAAGTGCTGATGTCCAGATAGCGTGACTAATCAATAGCTCATTAGATATTTACTAGGTCACCTGGCTTTCTACCATGCCGCGTCATTGTTTCGTCTCTGCCAGAAAGGGTACGCAGCTCAGCGTTTATGTCGTCCCGAATAACGATTTTCCGAAGAACGGCGTATTGACTGTACTTTTATTCTGTGTTATGTAATGCTGTGTGTGTGTATGTATATACAGGGTGTTCAAAATCAAGCTTTCACTAGCACTTGATAAATAGGCGAACAAAAGAAAACTGGTGCTATTTTTTTGTGTCCTTGAGTAAGAAACAGGTGCTACATAATTAGCAGCACCTGTTTCTTACACAAGTAGCGTAAAGTTATCATCCGGTTTCCTGTCATCGCTGTGTTTGCGTAGCGCTCGTGAGAGCTTAATTTTGAACACCATGTATATACATATATCGTTTAAATGGTTTAAATTATTTGGTGGACAGGAATTGCGTATCCTCACGCAAATACTACTACTACGAAGTAAGAATGGTTTCAAACTCAGCTTTCTTGTACGTGGTGCAATACTGCAAAAATGCAAAATGCGCGCCTACAAACGACATGCCTCCAAGTATAGGTACAAGGCACCTGCGACTGCGTAGTGCCATGAAGCGCTGCAAGGTTTTGTTGAATGAAATTTTGCACGTGTATCCTTCATGCAATTAGCAATGGAAAACCCCAATCCCGAAAACTGCTGATTGACTGACTGAGCTATCCCTTGAATGTTGTTACACGACAGACCTCTACATATTGTCCGGAAATGCATGCCATTTTGGGGAAAACAGAAACTTAATTGGATCACTATAAACTGCTGGCGACACTGTCGTTTAGAAACATCACAGAGTGAAAGCAGGGGTTTCGTTGCAACTAAATTATCGTGAGACTTTGTGTAACCCAAGCGCTTTCATACTTACAAAGCAGCTCAAGGAGCGAAATCAGCGCACCTTTCTCCTCCTGCAATGCGTCAGCGAACGTCACAGAGCTACGTCAACCGGCCGAAGTATTGGAACTCGGTATTTGACGGCTCAGTCCCGAATGACGTTTCGCGTCGTCAGCCAATCCCGCACGCCCGCAAGGCCTGCCGCGTCTTTGTGGGAGCTCGGTTATGTAGTGCCACTGCCATAACCTTAGCGCCGAACTATTGCGGCTCCAATGCTGCCGATAGGTTTCCCTTTAAATGAGTTGTGCGGCGAAGCACGTTGGGCTAGTTGGTAGTGCTCGCGACATATCGGTCTGAAATCGACAGCTCATTGTATGTCCCACCTGAAACATCCAGCTGTTGCAATATTATTTCTCCTGACTAATAGAATCCTGTGGCATACGGTCCGCCTTAAAGGGGCACTAAAATGCAAAAACAACTTGTTCTCAAATGAAAGTCAGTGTTTCAATTAATACAGTGCATGAAAAATTAGTTCACACAGTGCTACCGTTTAGAAGAGAAACGCAATAAAAACGGAGCCACCTTTGGCGGCAACGAATGAGATCCTCAAAAAGCGAAGATTGGCGGCATCCAATGAGACAGCATGAGAAGCACGCGCATGCCTGTCGTGTGCGTGTGGATTTGGAACGGGTCCGATCATAGTGTTCCTACATGCGCTGCATGATGCACATTATTCTTGCATTTCGCAGTACTGGTTTACTGAATTGTGGACCACAACAGTTATCACAAATGTTCCTATTATCTGACTGACACCTATTATCTTCACGTCCTTCGGACAGCGACACCAGTCTACTTCGTAACTCGCACTACGTTTTTCGCCGGGACTGCTCCATGGCGTGGCACGTGCGTGCACGCGCAGCATGGACTAAAATCACTCGATATATACTCGATGCACGAGCTGAAGCACTGATCTCGATTGTAAAAGGCTGGATCGCGGATAGGGAGCGCGAGCGTGAAGAAACCGGCCGCCATCTTACTGTACCCACAACAGTCGCCGCAGCGATCATGGCAACTTCTTGCAATTACGGTCGTACCAACCGTACTGGCAAGGATACAGGGCCTAAATTTATACAGGTGAGTCACGCTTTATCGAGGAATAAATAGGCGTCCATTCTGTATATTTAGTTGACCATTATGAAGTGTTTTTTTGCCCAAAACGAGCACTGGATGCAGGTTGCTTGATCGCTCTTCCGACGTTCAATCGACCACACTTGCAATTTAACCTGCGGCAAATACAGTTTGAGTGCATAATATGCTTGAAAGAACACGTTACACTACGCAGGTAGTGTTGTCATCAATATATGTGCGAGCACTCGAGCGCTTTTTTGCATGCATTGCTAGCATGGTACACCGTGTTCTCTGCGGAAGCAAGTGCCACATTCATTTCTTTGAATTACCTTTACGCACAAGTTCGGTATTACGTCATAATGAGACCACGATTGTCACCTTTTTTCATGTATTGGTATTGTTTTGTGCCTTGGTTTGATTTGTGACAAAGAATCTTACGTAACGGTGGTGTGGCGAGACTTGAATAACGCCTTTGTGTCTGAGCTGTATCGTCAGCTTGTTACGATAGTAATAATTTGTAGCGTGTCGTGCTATTTGTAGCAGTTTTTAAAGCAAAAGTGGTCTCTCAATACAGGTTTCGTCATGAGGGCTACCCAGTGAATAATCTGTGCAGTGTGATACGGCTGGGTGTACAGGTAAGTATCACGTTCCTCATCCACTGGTTTCTACTTTACAGGAAGGAACAACCTCAGTGCACGCACTGTGGTTAGCCTCTCTCAGTTTTGCATATTTTCTTACATGTTCACCGTCAGAAACACACCTTACACTTTAGGCTCCTTCACCGAGCAATATAATAGAGATTATAATTCTTTTTAGAAGAGTTTTTAATCTTTTTAATTTTTAGAAGATACAGGGATTGTAAACCATGTTTTAAACTGATGTTTTAACATTTGTCCAATGCATTTATTAAACAACATATTCATTTTTAACTGGTTGCACCCAAACCAATGTTCTGATGTATTATTTCCTTTGTTGTTGATGCACCATAAAAATTGGAATAATCATCATCAATGGAGGTTACTTCACAGCTGCCTCGACATACTCAAGAAATGAGTGCAGAACCTGCGTAATGCCCACAAACTTTCACTACCACAGCACCTCCAGAAAGTAAAGGGATATGTGTCACATGGGATTTTTAAAGGCATTCACAGTATATAATACATTGTATGAACTGTTGTAGATCTAAGCAGCCTCTACAGTACACTCTCAGAAATTAAAACTTGTCAACTGTTCATACTGTGATAATTGTGAACTGTGATAATTTAAGTTTCAGTTAATAGGCATGCACATATACGCGATAAGAAGAAATTTATTGAGAATGCACTTCTCTGGCTACTCATGTTGTTTACATCTACTGTTGATCACATTCATTTATCACATACTATATTCTTATATATTATTATTATATTATCACATATTCAATTACATTAAATTTAAAATTTAGCATATATGAGAAAATATCAGGAGGGAAGTTGCTATTCATTGCTCATTCCAACCTAAAATTGAGTGCTACAAATTTAGAGAGCGTACCTGACCATTGTCATTCCTAAAATATATATTGCCATTGTAGCACGGTCACAAAACAATAAATGTAGCCTTTTGCGACCTCCCTGCACGTTCATTGTATCCTGAAACGCATAAGTGCAAGAAATCAATCTTGAACTTGAATAAACTTGATGTTGTATAAACTTGACATAAAATGTTGAATAATGTAATGAATGATATAAAATATTGAATAAACTTGAACTCGTATATTCTCTTTACTCATCATCAGTGATCTTCATTACAAACAGTGATCTCCCCAGAAATTCACTACTGGGGAGGTGCCGAGCTTTCAAGGGTGCTTGGTGACTTACGGAATTTTTCTTAGACACGGAAAGAATCGTGGCACAATGGTGACGTATCTGCACAGCTTTCCCGGTTTATTTGTACACCTTATTACTTTAGAACACAGTGCATTAGAATAGAGATTCATTGTGAACGGCATTTCAACATTAAGATGCATAATCACATGACCGACAAAGATAAGAGACTACCATCTTGTCAACGAACACCTAGCAATCAACGGTGAAAACCTTAGAATACCTCGCTTGGTTGAGTTGGGCGCAAATGGCTCTTGATGATCCACATTGAGTTTGCGTGCCCGCATGCATTTTTGCTCGTACATACCCGCAATATATGCATTGCACAGTCACTTTCAAATGATTTTGGACAAATGCATGGTACGATCATCTGCATGACTGTGGTCCTACAGCCCAAATTTGACAGCACATTCGACAGCACATTTGACATAATTCGCTGCGCGGACTCACTACCAGAACGTGTTGATGGCCGAGCTGGGTGGAGTCACCTGAGAAATTTCAGGGGGGTGGGGGGTTGCAAAAATGCAGGGGGGGGGGTGGGGGGGGGTGTAGGGAAATCTCAGATTACAAAAGCATATTGTGTTAGACTTTTTTGTTTGCGTTTCACAGACTGGGTACACGAGGGCCAAAATGACACAATCACAACTGTTTCAAGCTCCAAATTGTCCTGTTGCAATTTGAAGACCATACGTGGAGCTGCATTTTTTGGAACATGCTCCACATAACAAGCATGACAAAGCCAGCACTGGATAGCAGGACCCCATCCCCAAGCAGCTTTTCTCACGCTGCAGTTGTATTCAACAAAAGCATGTGAGTGCTGGAGAAGGACATTCAGTTTGGCACAACCGCGCCTGCAAATAATCAGAACAAATAAAGGAAGAAGCAAACAAACATAAAAGGGCTGTACTTCAAAAAGAGATAAGTCCTGTGTCTCAAGGAGGTGTTACCACTTTCTAAGTAACTTAATTAATTAAGCTTACATCACTACCTGATTAACTGTCCTAACGAGTGTGATCTAATTGCGTGAAGTAATTATTTGCACTGCTTCGGTGTGTCCATATTTGCGAGGCAAAGCACCGCTGTCGTTTACTAAGAGACTCTTTCTAAGGCGGTGCTTGATATAAATCATACTAAACGCATACACGGCTAAAACAACGGCTGTGATTCTACAGAACGATCTCTTTCTGCCATGCGAGTATATCTTTTCCCGGACCGTTCTTTATGGAACAATTTTTGTCCAGAACGTAGTACGGGATATTATATACATGGTTGTTGTTAACCTCAAGTCGTTTCTTATTGAAATATTGGCTGGGAAACGTGCTGTAGTACAATCCCCAGCGCTGCACTGCACTGACGGTCTAGTTTCGGAATGCAAAACATAACGTAATTAAGAATCGAACGGCAGGACACCTGTGAAACACTGTTAGGATACATCAGTATACTGGCACCTTACAAAATTGTGTGATGAGAAACAACGATCAATGCTAGCAGCGCAATAAATACTCACAATCTCTGTTGCCTCCCATTGTTTTCTATGGGCACACACAGCACTTTAGGGCCCACCAACATGGCGGCCCGAAGGCACGCCTCTCCCCCACGAGCCCCTCTCCCATGCGCGATCCAGCCTTTATACATAGAGATCAGTGAGCTGAAGCGACGTTCACTGCTTAGTGCCGAAGCAAGAAAGAGTCCGGTATAATTCTGATTGTAGCTTCGTAACAGAATCAAACTTTTGAAGTATGATAACAAGTGGAAAATTATCATAACGTGTAAGGCAAGTTGAAGTGAACGTGTTTTTGCATTTTAGTGCCCCTTTAAGACACAATATTGGCAGTTAAGCCCCTTCGAAGGCGACAAGACCCTGTGTGGGCTGTTGAACCACTGAATGAAGATTACAGACAAGTATGTCGCAATACGTATGTCGGAAGCAGTACATTGCTAATAAGCCGAAACGAGCGAAGAGACGCAAGCACAAGGAAAAGCAGTACACAGGACAACCGCTGGCTATCCCCTTGAATGTCCCAGTGTCGTCCTGTCTAGTCCTTTTCCTTGTGCTCGCGTCTCTTCGTTCGTTTCTACTTCTCAACTTATGATTTCATTTCTGTACTGAAGGTTTCCCGAAGAGATGTACAAATAATACGTTGTGGCTCGTGAATGTAGCGGAGTGGATCTAAAGTCGGTGGACACAGTGTCTGACAGTGTGTGTGAGTGACTGACTGAGTGTCTTTGTCACTCATTGGTTTTATTGTATATAGCCATTTGTGTTTTCGTAAGTGATCTGGAGTAGCCGGCTCTCGTAATGTCTATTTCTCCATTTTTTTCTTTTCTTATCAACTCAACTCAACTTAAAACTCTGACTGAGTGTCTTTGTCATTCATTGTTCTTATTGTAGTTATGCATTTTTGTTTTCTAAGTAATCTGGAGTAGCCGGCTCTCGTAATGAGTACCTATTTCTCCATTTTTTTTTTTCTTAACTGAACTCAACTCAACTCAAAACTCTTCCTAAAAACGCAGCGCAGCACTGTGAGAGGTGGCCAGCGTAGAACGCCAAAATGACGTCGACGCCCTTATTGTGAGAACCCAGAGGGCAGACCACGTTTGAGGAATAGTGCACGACGCGTTTTGTAATTACCGTGCTGTTGTCGAACTCCGTACTTTTAGAAAACGTTTTCAAGGTTAAATGAACGTTTAGACACAGGTATAGATCGTTGTTCCTATGTCGGTTGAATGCCGCTTGAACAAAACAAATACGTGCCCAGTGTTCCTCGTTTCTCATACGTATATTTTGCAGTGCGGGGAAAAACTGGGCAATAAGAAGAATGCCATCGAACACTGTGCATGACCCTACGCATGAGCATCGCCACCTTCATAGGACTACCCGACCTTCTCAAAATCAAACTCAAACAGTCTTCAAATGTTAGGCGGCACAGAGAGACATTTTCTACGCCCTTTATCGTCTGAGTAGACAATAGATTGCTCGCACAATGTCGGATTTTAGCCTTTTGTCGGACCTCTGTCGGACCTTTTAGCCAAATATTGGCTGACCTCTCTCAACACTTAAAAACATCAACAACGACAATGTCGGATATCCGACGGTATTTTGGAAACATTGGTGTTCAATGGAAACTATTTGCTGAGATACAGAGAAAGAGGTCTTACGTGCGGCACTCGTCCTGGCAGAGGACGGAGGAGGAACTGGCAATATCCAAGCTGCAAAAGCAGAAGCCAAGCGTCAGAATATTAAGCGTGTTAAGGGCGTGCATAGCAAAAGCATTCGCTGTGCTACTTTGCGTTACGGCAACGGCACTCATGCTGACCTCACTGACGACAAGCACTTGTCAACTGCGCGTATCCGGAAAACCATGTTACATCGCGTATTTCATTTCTGCGATATCTCGCAGCCAATTATCACACCTGAGGTTAACGCACAACCTTTGGCCGCCGCTATTTTGTGTATTTTGGTAGCAATGTGGGGGAGTTGCTTCCAGCACCGCGTGTCGGAGATTTCCGGCGCACGTCAAAAGAACCCCAGGTGGTCCAAATTATACGCAGTCCTACCCTGTGGCACGTGCAACATGTCGCCACACAAATAGGCCGACTCACCTTACGTGTAAATCTACTCGTAATGATTGTAATTGGAATGGCTGTCGTTTTCGTCCTTATCTGTACGCAGACAGGATATAAACTCAACAAGAAGGACAAATGACATCTTAAGCCACACAATATAATCTTCGATGCGTGAGAGCATGTGGAAGCAATTAAGTTTTATGTCGTGGGAGACGAAAAAATTCCGCAAAAGCGAAGCTGAAGCACAAGCGGTATAATCTGTCTATGTCTTGCGCTACTGCATCGTTCGCATGGTGGTTATTCATCTCCACTTTTGCCATTTTATGGTTAGCGTCAGTTTGCAACACTGTGCCGTGCCTTACAACAACAGGAGTGAACACACTGCCACCATATCGACCAGCCCTCGGCGACGTCTTCTCTGGCGCCCCGAGGGCCTCCATGGGACATTTGTTGGGGTTTCAGACTGGGCCACGCACACATGCACAATACTGATTTTATTTTTAAGTTAGAAAAAATGGTGTCGTCACAACCTCCATTAGGGGAGTAAATGGCTTGTCCCTTAGAGTATTCCCTTTTTGGTGGGGGAGATATTTTTACTCAATTTCCCAGGAGTAACCATGACACCAGTTACAGGTATCATGCTAACACCATGAAATAGATTTATGCCAGTGCCTCTGCAGCTGCTTTGGAATCATCTGTGAAATTTCTGACTTTGGAATATTTGTGTATCCGCTTATAAGCAAGTCGTCGTAGTACATACTCGATGGGGATGGGAAAACCTGTGCGTGAAAGAGGAAGGGAAGTGTTATGATAGTGTACGAGAGGTAGGGGGTGTGATACCTCCATCTAAGAAATTTCAGTAGTCCCACGGAACTACTCACTAGAAAAAACATCTCGGCTTCCCTCAGTAACATTCACGATGTGCTCTCACGTAACGGTGAGAACTTGACCACCTGAGAGCCTTGGTGCAAAAAAATGGAATATATAACAAAAATTAGAGATGGGACGAATCCAAAATCTTTCGAATCCGAATCCAAGGAAGGTTCTACGAATCCACGAATCTTACGGATCTCGAATCTTTCGAATCCTTTCTTTTAAAAGAGTTTAAAAAGCAAAAAAAAACAAAAAAAAAAACACTTTTAGTGAAAAATGTTTTGCAGCAGAATATGACACTTTTGTTTAATGACAAACAAACTAAATAATGCTTCAGTTTCAGGACAAAAAATATACCCACATATAGTTCTTGTTAAAAGTAAGTTATTTAACATGTTGTTCGTCGACTACAAGAAATGCATAAATTCTCGAGGGTGGATTATTTCCATAAAACTAAGCAACAATCAAAAGCAAAACCAGGTTACTTTTAGACTTGTAATGTAACAGTTCCTGCCTAAGCTCTTTCAGTTCACAGCAATGTAAGCAAACAAACAAGTAAACGTCTGTCGTCCAATGAGGCTCCGGCGGCCTCCGGAGGCGCCAATTCGAAAAATAAACAAACAAACCTGGTTGGTGGATTCGAAAGATTCGATTCGTCGTTTTGGGCACTGAGATTCGGATTCGCGAATCTCGAACCCCTGCCTAGGATTCGACTATTCGGTTGGCACATCCCTAACAAAAATGATGCAATATATGGACGGCTGCCCATCTCATCGTCATCATTTATTGTTGTTGTTGCTGCACTGTAGTACACAAGTTTATAACTCGAAAGTCACCGTACGAGAAAGAGGGTGATGTCACATCACTTGTCTATTGAAATTTGGCCGGCAAGAGGGAGTACAGATTTGCAGCGATGGAGTTACATGGTAAATGCAGGAAGAAAGAGGGAGTAAGCGACTGACAGGGGGAAAGCAAATGGAGTAAATGTGGATTGTTACTCCACAGTTACTCCTTTTTTTCTGAGAGCGTATGATACTACTTACAAATTTAAAACTTAGTCACCATCCAGGTAGTCCCCTTCGAAAACCACACAATTAGCCCACAACGCTATTTCTACTGTCTGCAAATTTTTTGGACGTTATTTTTGGAACTAAGGAAAATAAATAAAAGAAACAATTCGGGGCTTTACGTCGCGAGACATCTGTGATCATGAACGACGCCACAGTGGTCAGGTCTGTGGATTAATTTTGCCCACCTGAGGGCTTTTTAACGGGCGCCGAAATCTCGACACACGGCCCGGCCCATTTAATGCCCCACGCGGAAGACTGAGCAACTTGTACCCTTCCACCAAATTGCCACCGTCCTCGACCGGGTTTCAACCCGCGATCTTGGGATGAGCGGGCGGACACGCTACCGACTGAGCCACCGAGAACGGCTTGGAAATAAGAGCTGTCTTGTCACATCCGTTTAGATCTCCCGAACATCCTGAAGTTTTTTTTTCCCACCCCCACTCCCTTTAAGTGCAGTTTGACTTTTGGAAAACGGGGAAAAAATAACAGAAGGTAGTCGCACGGGTGACTCAGCAGTTATTGTGAGCAGTATCGTCGTGATACCGTATGAACTAATTTTGCCCACTCATAACGTTCTTCCATGTATAACTTGAATTACAAGCGCACAGTATACAGCGTTTAACGAAGCTTGCAGAAAACACCCTGCCCAAGTAAGTTGCACCAGGCAACTATGTTACCGCCGTACTTGTTCGTGTTGCGCACGGCAACTTTGGAATCGATGAATGAACACGCTGAGTAAGGCACCGAGGCCTATAATTATGCAGCGCGGAGGAATAACTGCATTATTTTCGACGGGTCCACTCATACACGTTCGCTTCTTTGCAGACTCATTTTCTTGGCACTTCTTTTTATGCTGTTTGTTTGTGGCAGTTAAGGAGTGAGTGGGTGGGTGGGTGGGTGTTGTCGATGTCCCAAGTGAACAGATTGCTCGCTTTTAGTCGATTATTTCAAAATAAGCTCGAGCTTTACATGTTGTACAGTGCATGTCAGCATTTAGGAAGAGAGCTCCTTTACGAAATAATGACCCAATTATTACGCGACACCTCTTAAAATGCCTGATCACCGCATCAATAATCACTGATTCTTCGTTCATCACTCCAGCGACAACTAAAGATATGAAACAGTACTTGCATATACGTGTCTGTTGACCTGCGTACAGAAATCTAGGCATGTTGAAAGCTGACCGTTTGTGTCGGACCAGCTATAGGCTCCAAAAATTCAGCACGCTACGATGATGTTTTGTGGCACAGCTGCAACAACAGCACGTACCGTATCATAGCAGCTGTCACGTTTTTTCCTTGGCGACAGCGTAGTACAGTTTCTCCATGATGAATGCTGCTGTCAGCGAATGTTTCCAGACTAACACTTGCGACGACGGTGGCATAGCTAAGCCCACTGGACAGAGACGGGTCGATTTTATCACGTCGCTGTAGTGAGAGCTGGGAAAAGTAGAGGCGTGGCGGGTTCTGACGTCCCTTAGTGACATTGCAACGTTTCGCGACTTCGTGGGTGCCACAGCTCCATTGCATTCATTGCGTTATGGTCATTACACGCCAATAAGAACTAGGCGACATCTGTCGTCAGGAAAAAGTGGGCAATTACTATATGACGTTGCTAAGAGCAGGGTGCCGAACCGAAAAAAATACGGGTTCGGTTCGGGTTCAGATCCAGACGTTTCGGTTCGGTTCCGGTTCAGCTCCGGAGCGCAAAGTATAACGGTTCGGACCCGTTCGAACCGGTTCATACGGGTTCATAACGGTTCAGCTACTGTATAGTGAGGGAAGCATCCCCACTCTCCGAAAATACGCTAAAGTGTAGGGAACGTGATGGCGAGATCTTCTAGCAAAACACAAGTGTATCGTGTTATCGCATGGTGGACCTGCGAGTGGCATCAAAACGAAAAAAGAAGAAATGGGAAAACATTAATCACTGCCATCACGCTATATACGGTGGTACTCTCGCGCGTGAGAGCGGCTGCTTCACAATGAGGCTCGTGCACATGACGTCACGCGCAGCCTTTGACCCACGTGACTCGGGAAAATACGTGGATGCGTCACATGCGTCCTACTGCGGGCCGAATGAGGTAACAGCATATGTTTTTCCAATATCCCGCATACCGCAACAACTCACGACATGCCCTCCTACTGTAACTCCGGTGCGGCAATATGTTTTCCCGAGTCACATGACTAAACGTGACGTCACTGCACAAGCCTCCTTTTATACGTCTTCCTGGCCTTACAGAACAAAATAGTATACTGTTGTATAAACAGAGGCACAAGTAAGGTTATCTTGGTTTTGTGGTGATCGTGAAGCTTCCTTCAACGCCTGAACGATCACAACACAACTTGTTCTTAAGAAATCGCAATATATTTGTTTTTGACGAGCTGTAACCGATAACCAAAGAATGACCTCAGCAGCGATGACGGCTTTTCACCTCCTTTACAGGGGCATATTTTAATAACTGAGCAACTCACTAACCTCTTAATGCTTTTCGTGTTTGCTCCGTCAACGCGTTCCTTTCAAGGGTCCCCAAGCCTGCGTTTGTTCGTTGCTCCTGCGTCTACTGAATTGCGTGCGCTGGCGATGTCCCAGGTGGTAGCTACCGCCTTCGCATGTGCAAGGCTCCGCAACATCCGTTAAAAACAAGAACGCTTTCGATTGACGGTATTTCGATGTCGACATATGGTTATTGGTAGCATTGTAAAGGTAGCTAGTCATCTAAATGAGTGAATCTTTGTGTTTATGGTGAATATTTAGCGATTCGCTTCCCAGGTGAAAATTTTTTGCAGTTACAAGTGGTTTATGAAACAACTTCCACTTGAAACCACCGTGAATCACTTTGTACGTAAGTGGTTTAAAGTGGAAATTGTTTCATAAACCATTTGACATTGCAGACATTTTTCACCTGGGTTAATTCTTGCTTGGTATCACACTCCGGCACCCCTCTTTAGAGGACAATGGAAAAAGACGACGAGTAGCAGCGTTTGGTACTTCGTGCCCGCCTCTAACGGTGTGATTTGAACATAACACAAGGAGGCAAGCGAGCTGATGTGAAGATGTAGAGGGCAACATTTCCTTGAGCTTGAGTAGGAACGACGAGGACGGTAACAGCAACAAGACAGGACGAGGCTCAGGATGTAAAAGGCAGCATTTCCTTGAGCTTGAGGAGGGACGACGAGGACGGTAACAGCAACAAGACAGGACGAGGCTCAGTGTGACTCTACACCATTTTTGTTGTTGTTGCTATATTGTCTACGTGATTAAGCGACTAAGGAGGAAGCGCAAGTAAAAGATTGCGAAGAAGGACAACCCTTGAGGGTTACTAAGTTCCAGGTGTTTTGCAGAATTTCAAGAACTGGTGAGTTTGCACTAGCGATATCCCTCGCTAAGTGGAGCTGTAATATGAAATCTGCAAAGCAGTGCCGCCGACTCATCGTGGTGTCGTCATAACCGTACGTGCCTAGGTAGAGCAGAGAACATTCGCGCCCTGAATCGTTTCTGGAACCGGTTCGGAAAACTATTTTTCATTAGTTCCGGTTCAGGTTCGGTTCCGGGCCGATGAAAATATAGCGGTTCAGTTCCGGTTCGGGTTCGTGAAAATATTACGGTTCAGCTCCGGTTTTCGGTTCGGTTCGGTTCGGTTCCGGTTCGATACCCTGGCTAAGAGGAATGATGCAAGACGGAGAACGGAAAGATGATGGGGAAAATAAGGAGACGAATCGAGACGCCAACGCAACCGTACATTTTATACGAGCGGCTATAGGTACAAGTAGTCTTTTGCAACCAGCGTAGCATGAATGTGCGTCGTATACTACCCGCATAAGCATTCAAATATATTTTCCTCTGTGTTGTGTTCAACCTAAGAACAGCATTGTCGGAGCATCACTTTCTTCCGACATTTAACCATACCGGAACAGGGGGCTTGAAACGTTGCACATAGTTTTAGGGGCCATATTTGTGGCCCACCAGGGTTATAATGTAATAAAAAATACATTATAAAGCTCTCCTGGAGCACCTGAGGTGCTGTTTTAAGGTTGAACACGACTGCGCAAGTTTTGCTGTTTCGTTATCAAAATTTGGAGGATAGATAGTGTGGCTAGCTGAGGCAATACCACCTAGACAGAGAAAGCCTGCGCATTGCCTGCTCTCCCTCTTTCAATTAAGAGTCAGAATTCGTCTGCTACTGCGATTCACCGTTCTGCGAATTCAAGAACCCGCAAATGATTGTAGCTCACCTGGAACCTGCAGACCTAATTTTTAGACATAAAGTGCAAGACGCTTTAAAGAAACTCAGTTTTGAGAAAGATTCGGACCGTTTTTCGCTTTATTTCCAAGTTTTCCCATTTAGTACACGGGGACGTTCAATCGCAACGCGCAGACGACAGTGGTTCATCTGCATAGCCACGAGCGCTGAAAGCACGTTCATGGTTGGCTACGGCCGTTGAAAACACGATCCTCATTGTCTGACTCTTAATTGTTACGTCACGTCGACCAGTAAGCAGGCTTTCTCTATCTAGGTGGTGTTGGCTCAGGGGGCTCGCTGCGTCACACTCTGCTTCTTACGTCACGGCAGCAGATGAAGCACCGCCTCCGAGGTCACACCGTTCCGCACAAGGGCGATTTTTCGGTCGTGAAGACAACGTTGAAGGAAAATATTCTGCACGGTGTCTCCCGATAGTCTGCTCGATGAATTAGACAACGTTTCGAATAACCCTAAATGTCATTTTGCTGCTCCTTTAACTTGCTCCCACCGAATAACTGAATTTTTCTTTCGTCAAACTGAAAAAATGCTGTTCTATTCTTAATTTCTATGGTAGCAGCGGACAAGCGACGAGCACGGTATCCCCGAGCGCTGAAACAGCGTTCTAATAAAAAAACAAAAAATGAGGATCTCAGGGGAGCCTTTGAAACGGTGTCGTGTTAGGACCACCTGTTGTCACATCGACGCACGGACGCGCCATAATAATGTCCCACGAGACGCGTCGTTAGCCATTCATTATTCGTCCTCCCGCGAGCTTATTTAGCTCCTCACGTTGTTCAAGTAGCGACTGATTGGCATCGCTTTTATAGATACCCTGCACGCTGTTCTGTTAGCAATAATGAGTTACGCGAGCCAAAAGGGTGTTGCACTCGTTGCAGTTAAAATATTCAGCGCTGGTCCTGTGAACACTTACAGTTGCAACGGTCATTCTGCAGAAGGCGGTTTAAGTATAAGGAGCCGGCGCCGATGGGTCTGGAGTGAAGAGCCTGGCTTCGCTTTGAAAGGCGAGGCTGTACGCCCATTTAGTATCAGTAATCGGTCAGTATGCCGGGCAAGGTGCATATCCGAAATTCCGAATATAGGACTAAAAAAAATATCACTTGACAACGTTAACGTTGGTCATGCAGCATCCACCTACCTGAGGCGTTATGCAAGTGCGGTATTTTTCACATTTCCGTGTGTTCTTCTGCAGCTTTGTAAGAGTATGTAAAAAACGAGAAGAGTACTTGTAGTCCTTCGGGGGCTATACTCACGTTCAACTTAAGAATGAAAAGAAATGCAGTCCGTCAGCTCTCAAAGTATTACTCCGCCGCAGATAAGATGGCTGGACACAGAGAGGTCACACTCGCTCCTCCGCGGGATGATATAATCCATCATACTCACTCGTCTGCTTCGGTATTGGTTGCTTAGACTGGCCACATGACATATGCTGCGTGGTGGCGCTGCAATATTTCTCCTGGCGCGCGATTGCGTCTCCTTATCTCCAACTGCGTATGTAGTTGACGGACTAGACTTCTTTTCCTTCTTAAAGCCCCACGACAGATTTCGTCTTCCGGAGGTACGGAAAATTTGGTTGGCTGAAGAGTGGGAAAGGAGAATCAGTGACTAAAGCAAAAATAACAAGAAAATGAGCTGTCTGGACCAGCCCACTTTGTGAGGCGCTCTCCGTGCGTGATCGCTATACACGACAGCGTCCGTCGCCCGCAAAGAAAACATTTCGTTACCTGATCGACGGGTTAAAAGTATTTCTACGAAGACGACATTCGGCCCTTACAAGTATGGTTGCAGTGTGTACCAGTTGCCTCGTTCGTGCATTGTTGTATTCGGTCGTAGGGTCACGGCGTAGGTGCATGAAAAATAAATTGCATACAAATTCGCGAAGATAGATAAGCTTTTTGGGAAAGAAAACAAATAAATTGTGTTCTAATAATGAGATCATAGGATTTGATAACTTTCGATGTACCAAAACTCGCTAAAGTCGGTAGGTACGCTGAAATTGAATGACATGATCTCGTTATCAGAACACAATTTTTTTTTTTTTTTTCAGTTTGGAATTCTGGCTGAATTTTTGCGCCGGCAACTACATTGTATTGGTGTTGTAAATAGAGGAGGAAGCGGACGCCAACGTGGCACGGGAGAGGGAACAGCGGCACGAGCCAGTCTGTTCATACTGACATTAAAACGATAGCAGACGAGAACAGCAAGTTCGGCTAGTTTGTACGTACTAAACAACATGGTAGCGCGCCAAACAGTACTAGAGATGCGAAGCCCCCGAAAAAAAAAAAAAAAACCCGGAAATTTTGGAAAAAAAAAAAAACAACTTCCTTTCGGTTTTTTCCTCCGTCTCCAGAAAAACTGCCTAAAATTTCCAGGCGACAAACTTGAAAAATGTTAATTTTCTTGCCTTCGATGCGTTCCAACCCGCCAACAGTGCCTTAGGCATGGAGGTAAGAAACTAAGGAGATGCCCTAAGCGCCTCTCCCAATGCAAGCCAGCGTGCTGTGACCCGCGCATGGCATTGTTGTTAGCTGCCCACACATGTGACCCATAAACGTCACGGCAAGACGTCATTAAACGTGGCGTCCTCCATGTCCGCGGCGTATCTTACCTGAATACAGAGACGAGCTGCGGCCGAATAACTTGTTTCCGCTTTCATAACATCTTTCGAGTTAGAAGTTATCACACCCGTTGAAACACAAGATAGATCATCTCAGTGTGGAAGCAATTGATCACTAAATCGCTAGAAGACGTACGTACGTCATCGTGGCATTGCCTGGCTTCTTTTCTGTTTTGCTCAACTGTTGCTGTGATTTATCACGCGGCAAATGTTGAAACGCCCCATAACCTTCAAAGTATTGTGCGAATGGACTCCTTGAAGGTAAGAGGTTTGCTGAAGATGAGGTTTGCAAAACTCCGCGCAGACTGCCATAACGCCGAAACATGTGGGGATCACGTGACCGGGCAACTAGATGGGCGTGGTATTGCCAGAAGCGACCGCTAGAGGGGTCCCACGGCCCTCCGATCTTATGGCCCTCTCCTTAGTTTCTTACCTCCATGGCCTTAGGTGCCTCTAATCAGCCAACAACCACCAACTTAGAGCTCCGTCTGGCTGCTCCAAGCTATCGCCATCGCGTTCACATAATGTCGGAGTTCTGGTCGGAGTGGACGGGTTGTTCCAATTACCTATCAGAACGATAAATAACTGTTCTGATGAATAATGTTCTGATGAAGAGCGTCCGCCCGAAACGTCAAGTATAGGTTTTCCCCTTTTTAAGTACACCAGTCTCGGTTTTTACTCCAATTACCTATCGCTGAGTCGCAGCAGTCTCACGGGATGCTCTGCTCTGCATTTGTGCCTAGAGGGTGAACACTACTAAAGTTTCTAGCTCATTGTATGCTGTGGCTTGGCCGGCAATGCTTCGACTCAGCAGTAACCGCGTTTGTTTCCATTTTTTCCAATTTTTCGGAAAACCCCCCGAAAAAAACGTTTTTTTTTTCGAGCGATCCAAAATTTCCGGAAATTTTTCATCTCTAAACAGTACATGTGGAACAAGAAAGACGAGAAGGGGACAAGCGCACAAGCGCAGCAGAAGCGGACAAGCGATAGCAGACGTTGGTGACGGGTCTACGAGTGTCCCTTCCTTGCGTAACCGTATTTGGTGCCGAAACCCGGGACTAGGTTCCCCTCTCGTTATCTGGAAACGTTCCCCCTTTTCGTTACCCGGGAACCACCCGCTCTCGTCAGGTTTCGGAGCAAAATTGCAGTGCGCGCAAAGGGCTCGCGACCCCCCCCCCCCCCCTATCGTCCTCTTCCATATCATTATCATTCCTCAACACTTGGCTCAGAAACCCTACGTTTCTGGAAGCCCGTGAGGTGGGAGGGGCAACGCTCTCCTTGCCCCTCCCTATGACGGCGGCCATGTATGCAGCTGCTTCAGCAACGAACTAGAGCGCGTGTGCCCAAGGGGGTGACAAGAAATTTGTCAACTGTTATGCGCACGGCAGATTAACGAACAGAAAGGCAGGTTTGCGAATAAGGTTGAGCACCACGATTACCACGTTTCATACGTGCCATTATCGGAAAGAAGAAAAACATAGAGAAGTGGGCCCAATCAATACGGATGACAGCTGCTACATAGCATTCATAGCTGCGTCCTGAATTCCAATTAAAGGTAATGACGCAAAAAGGTAAGTAAGATGTATGCGACTGTGGAGACAGCCTGCCAAAAAACTGACTGAAAGTCACTTATGAAACACAGAACCTTGAACGCAAGGAACCCGAACTGCACCTGAAACGTATTCGGTATAGCATGGTAGTTAAGCAAGCTAGAAGATTAAAAGAGAAATCTTGTAGCACAGCTCCTTCCCGCTTGCTCTCTGCGTACAACATAGTTCTCCTATACCCTGGCAATGATGCGAACGCCCGACAAGTGTCGAGATAAGAGAAAAGCATCTGGGCCCTTCACTGGATCCAGTACACGCAATGCTATGGAAGCTTAGACGGATAGAGCACGATCAACCAACGAAGACAAGCCCGGAATGACCCTTAATTAGATGTGATGTCCAAAGAACGAACTCATACAAGAAGAAACAAGAATGGCATGAGTAGTGTGCCGTATGGTCATTGCCTGCAAGAAGTGGAAATACGAGTGCAGTTGCAATGGGCGCCAATATGGCCAGTATTTCATAGACGGACAGAACGGAAATTGCTGAACAGATGCACATATTAGGAAATAAGAAGCGCTTTGGATGAATTATTTATTACAAAGTGATGAGATGGTGATGTGATAAACAAAATAAAGTGATTACAAAGTGATTACAAAGTGATGGGACACTACCCCATTTCTTTCGTGTTAAAATTTCATTATAATGGAATTCCCCTGAGACAAGATGCATATATTTGTTTCGCCAGGGTTTGGTGGGAAAGCCGTATCATGCAGTGTCACACGGCCTTCCAGCCAAGTCACACGTGAAAGTAGCATTTACGTGCTTGGATATCACACACAGAATCTGATGTATATCGTCACGCATAGAAAGACGGGTATAATAATAACGTAAAGAACTACGCTTCGGATCTTCTGCGAGAGCTACATTCTCAGATTTGAATCACTGGCTGTAAGTACGGTTGTAATAGTGATATTGCCGCTCAGCTTACTACACCTGAAGCAAGGCTTAAATGTTTCAGTTGACACCTGATGTTATAGAGCAAAATGCATTTCTTCGTTCCAGAACCAATGAACGCCGGGAAGGTAAAACTTTAAAAAGAATCGTAGGACCGTTTCTACAAAGATGATACGAGCTAATCCTACGGATGGAGCAAATACGCTACGCTTAGCCTGCGAACTTCTGTTATGCAGTTCTTCCACCACAATGTAATAATTAACCCTTTTACAGGCCCGTGTTATACCAGACTTAATTGTTTGTACAGTGTTGTACCGGCTACACCACTCACAAGTAGCGCTATATACAATCATCGCTACTGATCTCAAAATGTAACGCGTTATCGTTAGCGCTGCCAAATAAAAGTAATTCAAGCACCTGCCCGCTAGTTTTCTTCTACTGTACCCAATTGTCGTTCAAGCTCTATATGTACCACAATGTACCTAACTACGGAGTACTATTCATGTCCTTCAAACAGACAGCGTGCAGAACCAAGTCCACTAATTCCAGCCAAAGTATATTAGCCTGCATACTGTACATTACCGTTACCATATTACCGTTGGTATATTATTTGGTGTCGATTTGTACACATTACTACTGATGCACCAGCTAGCTTGCGTTCTCCTATTTGTTCATCGCTATCTGTTCGAAATATTTCAGCAGTTAATTGCTAACCGACTTGGGCTTTCTCCTCGACTTACTGTCGTCGGATTTCTGGATTTTCGTTGTGTCTTCCTGCATTAAAGAAATTGCATATTTCCAAAACTTTTCACATTTTCTTTTCGTTTCACATATTCATTTCAGGGCCGCTTTCTTGTTTCACTTTTTCTCTTGACGATGTTTACCAACCGTTTTACGCAACAACTTCGGCACCACTGTCGTACTGAGGCTAGCATACACAAGCGGACAAACGTGACATACAGAACCGAACGCCCCAAAAAAAAAAAAAAAAAAAAAAACGGGGAAATCGTCGCAAAGGGCGGTTAGTGGCTAAACTCTGTTGGGATTGAACCAGTAATTTTTCATGGTAATTTTTCCGTCCCGGAGATGCAGATTGGCGGTCGCAGATAAGGCAGGTTGCGAGAGGTAAGAAAAGGGTTCCTTGATTCAGATTCTTGATTGACGAAAGAAAAATAAGATGGGTATGGTAGCACCGACAGGGGGGTGAAGCCTTCCTAGCCAAAAGTACGTGGAGTAGAGCAGCAACGTGAACAAGGTTAACGATATAAACCAGCGGTTAAAAGACGCGGACAAATGAGGGAAAAAACACGCACGCTGGACTTTCAACAGTTTAATGACGAAAAAGGACTGCCACCGCCACCTATCTGTGTTTTGTTACAAGGAATTCAAGATGGACAGGCGCACACCACAAAGCCCCATGCGCTGCCATCATGAAGAAAATGTTGATGATGACGACGATAATGGGAACAATAGAAAATATCAAATATAAGGACAAGGGGGGGAATCCATTTATTTTGACAGGAAAAGTCAGCCAGAAAGGACGGCTTGCTATTCCTTGCTGAAAAAGTCGTTAGTGGGTAGTCATATTCATGGGGTAGTCAGAGGAAAGCCATGTGGGAGAAGGATAAGAGGGACTCGGTGGCAAAGTAGGTCTCAAACCCCACATAATAGCGATTTACACTTACAGTATATGTCAACTGTACGATCCCTTTAGACTGGTTCTTGGCACATGCCTTACAGCACGTACGGTTTCCAAGGTTTCGACTGAACTAAACGTAAGGAACGTAAATCGTGCATATGAAGTATTTGTACCTATTTTTCATTTTGTATTTATTTCACTTTGTATACGTGGAAATGAGGGACTCATGGGCAAAAGGCGTGAGCATGGCGAGGCACCTGAACCATAGTACAGAATATGCGGGTGGTCAAATTACAACACATTCATATTACAACGAAAAATCCCAGATATAGATAGATCCATAATTTTAAGCAACATACCAATGTGTGTGTGTGGGGGGGGAGGAGATATGTGTACTATTTTTTAAAAAAGGACGAAAACCGATGCACGCTGTGAACCGTGACGTACACAAGTGAAAACATAAGTGAGCCAGGTTCACTAATGCGTGAGCATTAGGTGAAGAAATCGCGTCTGTTTTACTTTTTTATTGCAGTTCATGGTCAAACCAATTGTTATTTGAACATCAAAGGTCGTGCCCTTTTCTCTTATAGAAGAAGTAATTACGTAAATGTACAGTAAATGTGAATAGAATTTCGAAAGGGAAGTGAATTTCTTTTCCACTGTAAGGCGCACCTGTCAACGAGAACGAGCAGTGCGGAAGAGGGATGTCTAGTACCACCAGAGGGCGGTCGACGGGAGAATTTAATTACATCGCTCGGCGACAATAACAACGGTGCTGTACTGCTGGCTTGTTCGAGGTCCAAAGGGAAGCGTAAACAGCTTGGAAGGGGGCGAATAAACGACGCTTCGACGTGGAGACACCCAGCGACACTAAAGTAGAAAACAATTTTCGCTCATTTGCTGCCACGCGCAATATTTACTGCCTGAATAATGGTTTTCGGGAGCATCAAATGGATCGCTTTATACGGAGCGACACAGAAGACGCCTTTATGAACCTTCGTCTGCGTGTGAAGGGGGAAGACTGTATAGGAAAAGATGATACAGGAAATGATAATGCGGAGAAACCATAAAGTTTCACTCGTATAAACTCGTCCGTTAGGAAGGCTACAACGAATACGTACGTGCATGAGAAAAACCAGGACTATATAGTCGCTGCGAGGGCGTGAACTCATCAGCTATTCGATCACGTGTAAATAAATTTTCTAACGAACCCAGGTAGGTTTTCTGCTCAACACTCCATATACCGGAGGCTAATTTAACAGTTCAAGGGATAAAATACAGAAACCGACACTGAAGATTTTAGTTTAAGTTTAATTTGTACAAGCTTTCGCGTGGAGGTCCACGCTTCCTCAGGTAGGACGAACGTTGGTACCTGAGGAAGCGTGGACCTCCACGCGAAAGCTTGTACAAATTAAACTTAAACTAAAATCTTCAGTGTCGGTTTCTGTATTTTGTTTATGTGATCTACAGGACTTGACTCCCCTCTTCGTATACGCTTCAGTTCAAGGGATATCAAGATCAAACTGGACACAAGCAGTTTCGGAGATACAGAAGGAGATGGCCACAGCAAACAAGTTTCCCTTTCTTCTGCAGGGATAGAGCGTATCTCATACGGGGAGTCCTCACAGCATAGGTTTACACTCACACGTGAGTGCACAGCCAACCTAAGTCGTTCGTTCGCTACACTCAGACCTCATCAGATGATTTTTAGGAGGTAGGACGCTTTGCACGCAATACATCCACTCTCCAGCTGTACGAGGAGGCTGGAGCATACCGAATAGATATCGTAGCGAAAACCCTAGTGCTACGTCACGTGCTACGAAATATGACAACAGTAGCTGATCATCCGGCTGCTAAGTCCATGATTCAGTTGATGGACCCCCTCAGCAGATATGTTCCACCTCGACTTGACCTCAACAAGAGTGCCAAATCAGAAATGTAAGCACTTTTCGCTCGCTGACACAGTGTACAGCGCCTTGAAGGTATGGATGTTAGGAAAACACCCCCCACCAGAATATCTGAGATAATAGTTATGGCTCTCATTCATGGAAGCATCGTCTTCAATACCACTGGAGCACAGTTGCGCCGTAACGGCTACACGGTCCCATCCTAGGTCTATGATGGTGTACTGCCTGAGAAGCTTTTCCAGCCCGTGAGGGGCTCAGCCGTTGTAGTATTCCACGAACACCCACCTGTGTGCGGAGCAATAAAGAAGAAACAGCACCACATGTGTTATGTCAATGCCCTACGACCCGCAGAGTATGATCGGTACTTTCTCGGAAAAACTATTCTCGCTTGATTTCAGTCGAGGTCGCATGCGAGCTCAGGTGGAAGGCTACATGAGGGTCTTACTGCGGACGACCCATATCCCAGAGGGACGTTGCATCATGAGTATCTACTCGCTCACTCATCCCACTAATACATCGATGCGCCATTGTCTAGCAAGATGATCGCAACTACCTGCTCCTCCCCCCCCCCTTCCCAATGCATTGCTCTCTTGACAGTTGCGTCACCTGACGAAAGTTTGTGCAGATTAAAATTTCCGGATCAGCTACGAAATTGCGCCAAACAAGGCTTACGTGCGCTTCTTTCACATGCGCCAGACACACATTCACGCGAGCAGCGATGCTTTACCCGTTCCGCGAGACAATCCAGCCGTCAAGGTCGGTATCGACCATCGCCTGATATGATGAATGTATCAGTGTTTCCCGCTTTGAATAAACTGAACGGGCACATTAGACGCAGTTTGTCTGCGCCCAATAATAGAGCACGCGTGTGAGTTACACGTGGCTTTTAATCCTATACTTCCTCTGTAATGGTCGGGTGTGAGAATACACCCTTTCAAAACGCACCGTCCTTCCTTTGACGTATCACTGTGTCAGCTGCACTCAAAGCCGTCCGTACGCGAGAGGAAGTCGCGTGCGTAGTTGAAATCGGACCACGCCCAGAGTGGAGCATGTGTGCCTTGGATGGGAACGTGGCGGAGGTATTTACCCGAAACGAAAATAAAAAAGTTCGATTCCAAGGAAGTGTGCGGGTAAAAAGGATTAGAAGAGGTATTAAGTTGTTGCTCTCATTTTTATTAGATATTGCTTAATGATACACTAAGGCTGTGTTCGAATACCTCGTGGACGCGAAGCCGCCTGACTAGGCAGCTGAGTAGACCCCTTAGCTTGTCACTATTGGAACAGGCTTGCCTAGCCGAGGCGCCTGTGGCGCCATCTCGTTGCACACGCAAGAAATGCGTACGGCGCAAGCGCAGCAGGACTCTAATGCGCTAAGTTTCTAGGACATCGTGCATAAACTGTCACCTTCACAACTAAACATGTGTTGCAACTCTCTACGCAGTTTTAAAAAACATACCACTATGTGCAATTTTTACATTTAAAGCCAGCAGAAACAGCGGGCACGCTGGTACCGTCAACACGCGTCTCCATCCCGGCTGTCAGATGATCAGGCGAATAACTAGACTGCATCGATGCGCACTAGGCGGTAGCCAACTGAATAGTGGACTTGGCGAGATTTGGAACGAGACTTAACATGGCGGCACTTCCGGTTAGACCGCTAGGCAGTCGACTAACCGGGGTATTGGAACGCAGCCTATAGCGTGTGCACCTTAGGTTCTCTTCGGCGACAGCGAAGTCACTCTGTCTGCGCTTCGTCACCGAGCTATTGAAGTTCCTTCGTCGCGAAGCAAGGATTGTGGAATTCCTCTAATATGTACATAGCACATGCTTCGCATCTCTCCTAGGCATAATTAAACAAGTGATACGTTTGTTCCTGTTGTCTTTGATCAGCCTCAGCTATACGTTTCTTAGATTTCCTGAATGATGCTTTGGATGGCTTTAGGAGAAGAGGAAAAGTAGACTTGTGAATATTTTCACTTCGCGCCGGAAGCTGTTATGCCGGTAAGCCTCTACTTAGATGTACTGCATGCGCTTCCATGAGTGTATCCAGTGCACAACATTGGACCCGTTATCGTGACATGTCCAAGCAGCCGTATCAACGGAAGTCGACAGACGTGAAGTCAGGAATTTGCTGTTACTACGGCAGTAGTACCATGAAATGTGCTAGGAAGAAACACGCAAGCCTTGTAGTGTGATCTGTACGGCCATCAGATTAATGGCTACATTTTTGTAGCGCGACTCAGTGCCACGTATAAAACTTTTGTGGATGACCCTTGGCATAGGACCGCACGAATTTTTCATACGTGCCTCCCTGCGATTTGTGAATGGTGATGGCATTCGCCTGCCACAATGGGTAGCTGGCATCTCCTCACCGATATATTCGTCTTCTTATCGATAACGCAGGTGACTGCGCGCCTTTCGATCGGTATCCATGCAGCTTTGCTGAATGTCTCTGTTGAGCGCCCGTAGCTGCCGCGATTTTGCGGCCGCCAAGGTTCCAGTCGCAAGTTTGAAGTCAAGCTCACCGAACTGCAACGGGATGCGTTCCGGCTTCCCAAGCGTGCACTTTTTCTTCGCTTTCCTCCACGCGCCCTCCTCACTCTCGCCGTACGCTTACCGCTGCTTTCCTCTTCCCGTACTCTCATCCTTCGCTTCGCTCCTCGTCCGCCCTGCCGGTCACAACGCCGTCGCCGCTCAACGCAGGAACGAGCGCCTAAGAGCTGCGCTCTAAATAGCACCCTGTAGTCCACGTTTGGGTACCTGAATGATACAATTTCACATTTGCATGTGCAAGAAACGTTGGATATTTAATGTTCAGCATCAAGCTAGTGAAACATGTTAAAGAAAACGTACCTTCGCTGGCGTATTGACAAGGTTATTACTAGATCAACTGCTAAGTTACGTAACAATTATATAGGTATAAGCGGAAGTTGTGCTTCCCAAACGTAATAACTCGAAGCATAGTATCGAGCATGACCCGAGTCAAACATTATGTGTAATACGTAGTTTTTAAACTCATAAAAATATGACTGAGTTTTCCGTAGATAGCACGTGGACCTGCTTAATACCGTACGATCTTACCGTATCCACACTAAACCTGCCACAAAAAAAATCAAGGAGATAAATCAAGTTGGCAACGTACCACGTGCTTACGGACACGGACTTTACGATTAGCTCACCGCTGTGTTTCCCCAACTGTGGGTCGCGACCCCCAGGATGTCATGACAGATTTACGAAAGCAAAGGACGCGAAACGGCTCGGGAACTTGAAAAGAGGAACAACAACTGATGTCCCTAGACCATGCTCTGACCACTATCCTGCTCCACGAAAAAGCTGATGGTGGGGACCCCCCGGTCTAAACAACAAGCTCAGAACAGCCATTTCTGCTGCAATGCATTGTTTTCTTTCTTATTGCGAAGGTTTCTAGCCCGGCTGATTCACTCTGACAATATATTAACTGCGATTTTCAGCGCCATTTTTTATTACTGTTCATGCACAGCAATAGAAAAGGATGTGACATCGCGAAAAGCCCGGAGGAAGGGGTCACGACGCGGTATCGTAAATTTTTCATGGGTCGCAGCATCAGCACACAACTTACTAAGCATCGGTTATTTTGTTATAGTTTACTATGAATGAATTTACATAATTGCTTAACAACAACTACTACTACTACATGAATGACGATGGAATGGCGATAATTACCTATCGGCCATAAGGAGATTACATGTTGAATCAGTTGCATGTTCAGGCGGCAAGTGTCAACCGTTCCGCCACTGTCAGTTACAGGCACAATACGATATTTGACGCAGCATGCTAGAGACCGTTTTCGCCCTGATGACGTGACAAGGAGTCATTTATATGGCAGAGCGCTTTTTGTCACTCAAGGCTCTCCTGTAGAAAATTCCTGGCGTGTATCGATTCCCGCTTATAGTGTTGTCACGCAGCGGCATACATCACGATATTTACGCATACTTACACTGCTTACACGTAAGATTTATCTCCCATGAGTATGGGCACAACAAATGCCTACAGCATACCTGTATTGGTTAAAAAATAAGAATGAAGAGAGGCAAGTTTTTTTGTTTTTTTATTCCGCGTTAGCGCCGCGAAGCAACTGTGGCTATGAGTAGCGTAGAGATGTGGAGAGATGGAGAGAGGACAGCAGGAATGAGTGGGGGACAGCGGGGTTAGTATGCGCCCTAGCCGACTTCAAGTGGAACTGTGCTGACATTCGGCGGGAAAGTTTTCGTAAATCTCAGGGAAAACCACAGACAGCACAGCCGGTGGTGGGATATGAACCAACCACGTCCCAGTCAGCACGACCTTGGCTACCACCAACGAACGGGACACCTTAACCCGCTCGGCCCGGCCGCTGTAAAGACAGATAAGTCTGCGCTATCCTAATCATTTCAGATCCAACAAACAACCTGAACTTATACTAAGTTCCATCTTCATAAACATCCATAAGGTGGCATCCATATTATTCAGCTGTTATCTGAATCAGTCAGTTAAATCAACTGGACATCACAAAATTTCGGCCCATTACAGATACGTACATCGTAACAATCTCAGCAAAACTGTAGTCAAAATAATTATAGTCTCAAATCTTTATCTTATTATTATTACTAGTATTAGTTGTAAGGTGCCAACGAGGAGGACGAGAGGGTGGGGTCACGAGGAAGAAAGAAGAGGACAGAGTTTTTGGACTATTGGGTTCCTTCGAGAAGGAACGTTACATTAGTATTGTTATTAATAGTAGAAACTGAACTATACAATCAGATTTTGTCTGTTGTCGGAATGCTGAAGAAAGCCAATACACCTACAGGCAAGGACACCATGAAGTGTGGACTCGGGTTCTTGTTGAAACAGCGTCTTGGAACACCCATTCAGGGTTTTCTTGCAACTACAACACCAAGGCTGCCTTTTCTGTTTACAACCTCATTCAAATGTTCTGTTTCCATTACTCGACTATCTTTCAACGAACACACAAGAGCAGTCTGGTTCAGTGTGCAACAATCTATTGTACGCCAAATGCAGCGAAGACCGGACACGTCACTGCCTCATTGATATATCTTGCGGCTTTGGTCAGACAGCCTGACCTTCATTCGAACCACTCCCATTAGCAACATTTAAATTACGCGTATTATTTTTTCGAGAACAGGGTAAACCGTACCACGTACACGTACTTTGAGATTATATCGAGAAACTAGCTCTCTCAGAGTGAAATTGCTTCAGCCTACGACTACTCCACCCAAGAGCGTATTCAAATGAGTGGTTTTGGGGAAACTCCTTCGCTGCAAACGAGTATTTGGCTTTCATCTTTTTTTTTTTTCCCTCGGCCTTTCAACCGTGACTCTCGCGTTTCCGCTACGAATTGATATATTCCCTCCGGGTATTGCTCGTCGATATATATCGATCTCGGAGAAATGATAAAATACTGCATGGTACAGGCACGCGAAGTTATTGGCGCCTCCCGTGTGCTTGTCTGTAAGCACACAGAACGTCTCCCGGTCCATAAGCGAATCAAATTCGTGCACCATGGAGACAACGAGAAGCTGAAAAAATATAGTTTCTGCATGGAAATAATAAACAAAAACTCGTCAGCGTACGAGCGGTTGCTATGAAACTTAAAAACACAAGCTAGTAAGAAACTGCGAAGGGACGGGCGTTAAGTGCCTGTTGACGATTGTATGCACAGTTTTCAAATGCGTATCGACGCAGCTCCATCGTGCTCCATCGTCGGGTTCTTCGCCTGTTCATGGACTTCTTGTCTCCACTGGATGCTCCAGACGGTTTAATTCTTTCTCGTAATTTCATCCTTCCTTCACCATCTGATATAATGTTCCACGTGCAATGGTGTAGGGTACCGCGCCACCGCGGTGAACGCCCCCTCTCATCGTCATCATCTGTTACTGTTGTTGTTCAATCGGGTCATGGTGGAAGCAGTGTTGTCATTTACCGTTCTATTCGTCTGACGATTTGGCTACATGCTCCTCGATGGAGGGGGGTCTGTGTGTGCTGGGCGAGCTTCAAAAGGAACTGCGGCAACATTTACGTCAAAACTTCAGAGGAAAACCCACGGAGTACATCCGGATAACACTGCCCAATGGCAACGAGGCATCAGCGGGACGGGGAGCCGATGATAGTTCGCTTTTGCAAGTTGCCAGTTTACACGATGACGCGATATAGACATAAAGAAACGATGATGTATCGATTCGGAAACACGTATCAAATACGGGGAATGTGCGAATGCACGCAACTACAACGCAGCATAATATCGTGACACGATTTGAGTTCTGGGTGTTAATGAAACTATTATTTTCCCGTCGCGCATTCCATAATGGCCATGAGACGTAGCAATAGCATTATGCGAAGGGCCTCGCTGCAGAGCTGACTAACGAGCGGGTGCCACAATAAACATAGCGCTATTTTCGGAATGCTTTCATTCGACTTTTTTATCATGGCGGACGAACTTAGTAGCCATGCCTAGTGCTTTCTCGTAGACACCTATCTAGGTTTTACTGAGAACCCTCTGGTCCGCAGATTCCTGATGATGCAAACCGTTGTTTGACACTGCGTCTCTGTAGCACACGGAAAGAATGTCGCTTTCATAGTTTCCCTGATAGCTTTAGCAGCAGCACGGTAGAACTAGAGATGTTCACACTAGAAAAGAGAAATAAAATTCAAGAGAAATTCGTATTGATAACCTGTTTTCTTCTTCTTTCAATTATTTTTTGTCGCACTCAAAATAAAAACTGAAAATTAAATCAGGATTAAATTTTCCGTTACGGTTTGATCTCGTTCTATTGCCAGCTATAGAATGGGACAAGCGCAAGCGTGCTCGTTGTACATCGTCTGTGTCGGTGTCAGAAGGCAATGACGCAACTTAGTGGAAAGCAGCGAAAGACCGCCGTCGTCGTTTTTGAATTACATTTACATGTTTTTGTACATTGTCTTCTGTGACTACTTTCGCAAACTTGTTCGTCTGCAAAAAAAGAAAAAAAAGAAAAAGAAAACAGAAGAAAACGAAAAAGAAAAACGCTTCGAAATATTTTACCATGTGCGTATCATTGACTTCTGGCAAAACACATGGAGTTTATTCCACTATAAAGTGTCGTACGGCTTTCCTAACGCCTTACCGAGCACCGGCTGTCCTGACAGGTATCCGCATCATGCGACGAAACTGCGCAACAGAGCCGCGGGGGAGGGCCGATACGTTTACTCGAATCTCAATGCGTGAAAAACTTCGAGCTGCGCACAAGTAAACATCTCATCGCAAAGTGGTACCTACTTAAAGCGACGCAGGTGCCCGTGCCGCTGGATGCGAAATGTTAAATCCCCGTCGGTGAAAATTCTGCAGGAACGTTTTTTTAGTAACGTCCTATGATGCAGTAGAAACATCTGAATGTGTGGGTGGAGTAGGAAAGTATGCGGGAGTACTGGTGTACATGTAAGCAGGACAATATATCTTAGTGTTTGAGGAGACAAAGAACTTATTTATATATTTATAATACTTCTGGCTCGAATGCTGTCGAAGGAGAGGCAAGGACATAGTAACAGGGTTCAAGTAAATTAGATTAAAATGTACAGGAAAGGCAATGCTGAAACAGCAGACGAATAGGAATCTAATTACGTAATCCTCGCATGCGGAAAGGTTCGAAACAGCTGCAACAAAAGAGGACGTGGTATCACGTACAGGCAACTATTTTTGGTGGTAAATTATTCTAGTCCTTAATAGCGAGAGGAAAGAATTAATTTTTCAGGCAGTTTCTTCGAAACCTCAACTGTTCCGCGTCTTTACACGGTTCTTGCAGTGACCTACCTCGCAGAGAAAAGTTGATATAATTGTCCGTCTGAATGAATGTTTGATTGTTGACAATGGACCAAAACAGTTTCGACCTAGTTAGTTCAAGTTTATTCCTACTACGGTAATCAATGGAAGGGACACGATGTGTACCACACATTATCAAAATCTACAATGAAGGTTTCAGTGCTTTTTCTTTCTTTTTTTTGTCAGACTGTGTTGTCCACTTCGTTCCGTCTCTGTGTTGTTTCATGTCACCTCAAACATCTGAATAAGTGTCCTTGATGGCACTATGGAAATTCGTTTTTTCCCTAAAAAAATGCCAAGTTTCATGGAAAAAATATATAAAACGTGAAAAGCACAGTTTTTCCCGTCATTCAAACTTACTGGAAATTTTGCATCTCTAAGTAGCACAAGGACAGCACGGCTTTTAAGCGCTTGATGCTAGCGGCCAGTACCGTTCCCAGAAAACAATATTTTGGCCCCGTTTTGTTCGTTCGCGAACACACACGACATATAGAAAATAAGCAAGAACGAACATGTCGCGAGGTATATTTATTAAAGAGTACGGCTGCAGTATTCAGGTGTATGATATAGACTTTCACGACACTGTGAATGCTGACTCGATACGTGCGCACAGTGGTAGAAGACACTGAGCATGCCACAGTATGACCTACAAGGTCCCGCCCGTCGAAGTAAATTGAAAGCAAGTCTCGAAAGCCTATAGAACGAAATTCTTGTGAGCGTGCTGGGTGCTCTGCAAGCCAAGAAGAGGCACGCGGGGGTTTCAGCCTTCCTTCTCCCTCCTTTTCCTCCTTCTACCCCTGTCCCTCCCTCCTTCCTGCTGTCCTCTCTCCATCTGTCCGCATCTGAACGCCGCTCATAGCCACAGTTGCTTCGCGGCTCTAACACGGAATCAAAATTTTCCTCCTCCCTTCCTTTCCTTCCTCCTTTTATTAGTTTTGGACAGTAGGAAACCTGTCAAGGTACGCAGTTATTTTATTGCCAAGAAATGTTATCGTATCAATCAAACAACTATGAAGATAGAACGTGCATATCCGCTGGCCATGCAACCCATTCGTGCCAACATAAAGCGATAACACAAACTTTGTAAAACGTGCACAGTCGTATAAGCGTCTGTTACAGTAAAAGAGGACTGGCCTTGAACCACCTCTGTAACTGTACGTGTTCCACCGGTCCATTAAAGAGATCAGGTCCAGCACAGATTGTTTGAACAGAACGCATCCTCCACAATCGAAATCTGGTTTTTATTTGCATGTTTCTCGTTAACGACCGCTGCTAACGACGGCACCATCGATTAGCATCGAGCCTCTATTGCTCATTTCCTTCCGAGTGAAGGTTTCATCGATTCTCTCATGTAAACTGATACTGGCAAAGGAAGGGCCTTTTAGTGGAGAAGGGACGCCGTCATACAGGTGTGTCTTCCCGAAAGCTGCGGACGGTGCCCTATGCTGACGGTCGATTTATGGGCAAGGCTCTAAGCCCCCCGTCAGGACCTGTTCCATATACGCCCATTAAGTGTTTGCTCAATGTCAACCGAGTTAACGCCTATTACGAAACGTCGAAACGTCGTTTGCATTGTCGAAAAGACAAAGACGTTACGGCACTCCTTTGCGACTTCCACAACGACAAAAAAGAAAAAAAGAAGAAAAAAAGAAGGAAAAAAGAAAACGCGTTTCGAAGAAAATATGCATCTCTATTGGAACTCTCAATGTGTAACCTATAGTCGTGTTTAACTTAAGAAGGAAAAGAAATTTAGTCCACCAATTAGATACCATTGGAGGTAAGAAGGAGCAATAGCGCGCCAGGAGAAATATTGCAGCGCCACCATGCGCCATCATCAGGGGAGCGCACTTTTTGACGCAGCGTAGTGTCATGCGGTCAGGATTAACAGCCAATACGGAAGCAGAGTGAGTATGGTGGATTACATTATCTCGCGCAAGTAGGAAACGTGACATTACTGCGTCCAGCCATCCTGTCCGCGGCGCAGTAATATTTTGAGAGCCGACGGACTAGATTTATTTCCCTTCTTAAGTTGAACACGACTTTCGTTGGACAGATGTTAAGGGAAGGGCCTCAGGACGACAGCCGCCGATATTTGCAACAGTGACTGTTTTGGTTTGAGAGAAGCCCTTCGTATTGTTTTCTTCTTTAACGACTTAGGTTGGCTTGTCATATGTCACCTTTGGCACAGGAAGTACCATGACCAACCTAGCGGCCTAGCGGACAGGCTATCTGCATTTCGCGGATCAACTACTTTTTCAACATTTTTCTCGTCCGTGTTTTTTCACGGGCGGGAAATAGATCCATTAAAGTCTATAGTGCTATTCACACACGCGTGTTTGTTCGCGGCCCGCGTGTCGGTGCCGAGTAACTCTCGGCGTGTCCTATTCTGGCCCGTTTTCTTCACGCACTCAGCTCGCCGTGTAGACGAGCCCTTTCACACAACCGAATGTGCATCCTGATGCTGATAAAAATGAGAGACGAACGAAGGGGAAGAGAGTGTTCTTTGACGTAAGCCACCTTCAATGACAGGTCGGCCTTATAAAATAGGCGTGATGCCAGTTTTCTACTGTTTCTGTACAGTTGTAAGGTCCGTCTTTTCGGCCTGCCGTTTCGCCATTCCGTGATTTCAAGCTATGACACCCAGACCTTCCCACCGCGTCAATTTTGCCCCGTCGTGACTGTGACCAATGATTCACGACAAGAAACACTGCAAGCAAGGAACGTTTTTGATTGAAGTCTTCTGTCAACACAGAGGCAAAAATATACTAACTTGTGCATATAAAAACACACGTAAAAATATCAAAAATCGTGTTTATAATATTCATGATATGACCACTAATGGAGCAACCATAATATGGACATGAAACAGAAAGGTAACAAAATTTCAACGTCCCAAAATCGTTGAGGAGCGGGAAGCGACAAAAGAGGCATCTAGAAAGGGCCGTGGTATACCCGAGGAACACGAGTAAAAAACGAACATGCAGTATTTTTCCACGGAGCAGGCACACGGGCTCGGACAGTGTGAATAGCAGCCCTGAGCAATGCTGGTCAGTTTTCTCTCCGCTTCAAATTTCTATATTGATACGGAGGAGAAACTGTGTAGCCATAAAAGACACAGAGTTAAGGACGTGTTAGTTCCGTGAAAATAGCTTAGAAAAGAACATTGGGGAAATTTATCGTCGCGAGTACACCACTCGCGAGGAAGTACGGTAGTGTGGATGGCCTACATGAACCCGAGTGAAGCCTGTGAAAAAAAAAAAAAAAACAAAAAAAGAAACAGGCCACACGTCTCGAACACGCTGAGCACACAGGTGATCACCGAGAAAAAAAGCGGCCCCTAGCACGGACGCGTAAAACGGAACGTTAGTGTGAAACCGGCCTAAGTGTGCTGGTGTCGTAACTCAGCAGCGGCTGTGATGACTCAGGTTTTTCATGGGTTTTCCCCAATGCTTCCCAGACGGGTGGTCGGCGGAGTTCGACCTGAAGTCGGCCCAGGACACCATACTGATCCGCATGTCTCCCTCTCCTTCTTGCAGCGTTATGTCACGAGTACGCGTCCATGCATGGCTGATAGCCACGGTTATTTTCGCCGTGCTAAGAAGGAATAGAAAAATGTGGCATGTCCTTCACATGCTTTCATACTTTTGTCGCTTGTGTTTAAAATCCTGTGCCGTAGTACTGGAACCTAAGCTCTCGTAATCAATTCAGTTCTTCAAGCAGCAGCGTTTTAAAGCGCATGTCTTCCCATGTCTTCGTGGGGGGCAGAAACGCGCACGGAGGAAATTACAAAGGAAATTGAGACTGAAGAAAATCGAGATCGAAAGCAGCATTTACGTGATGACCCCGCAGGCAGAATGCAGCAATACAAACATGGGCTGGATCGCCGATAATGATACTTTGTAGCGGCCCGTAGTATAGAGATACCGCAACCTAAAGCTGGCTTCTCCGCGCAAAGTATCTTATTGTGGCGAAGCCCGCTTTACAGAAGCTTTCTTTTTGTCGCTTTTTCTTTCGGCTATCCCGGACTGTAGTTCACTGGCGTCCTGACGGCAATCCCCGTGTTTTCTACAGATTGATCCCTCCTGTACTACTGCCTACGACTATTCGCCCATGGGGGCTAGTGCGATCTGAGCCGCAATCGTAAAAAACTGCGCAACACCTGTGAGAAAGTGACTAAAAAGAGAGGGAAAACGGGTTTATTATGGCACCTCATGTTTGATTTCTAACAGCACTTCCTCAACAGCATCGCATGGAGTGTATCATCAGGAACACTCCATCCTTTTTATATTGTCATTCATATTCAGCGGATACAGCAATAGTCGTTATCAGCAACGTATTATTCATAAAAAAGTGATGGCTGGAATGTGTTGTTGCGACTAAATGCTATCGGCTATGCGGTCGCTCGTTACCCCCAGTGTCCGCGAATCGGTATCCCCTGAATTGCAATTCATTTCCGTCCACTCGTTGAGTAAAAGGCCCCAGACCTGATCTCCTTTGCAGGTTCAAATCGCATTTCTAAAGCAGCGGTTGTCTCATCCTTATCAATCATTACACTAAGCCTGCTCATCATAGAGTTTCATGTAAAATTCATTACCATCTCTTATATCCTGGTGCTGCCTAGCTGATTGATATCACGGGACACACAATTTAAACCACCTTTTGGTGGTGGTATAATACCGAAGTATAATACGACGACTAAAAAGTATTTTTTTTTCTGTGTTTGTCGAAGCCTGATGTCCTATACGGTCCTTCTGTGTACTCTATGCAGCAAGTTATATAAAAAAAAATAATAATAAAATAACGATCGCAAATGTTCTGAACTTCTGAAAGTTACGTATATTCTGGTTTAGCATGAAGCCGCAGGAAGTATTGATACTCAATTAAAAAACAAGGACAGTGAAAACAAAAAGCATGTGCTTCCTTTCGCACGGAGAAGCATACAAAAATAGTGCGACATTCGCTGCTTCTAAATTTACCGATAACTGCAAAAACACATCGTTGTACAGTTTATCACGTCATACCATCCAAACCGCAGTTTGTCATTACTGTTTCTAGTAATGGTAATTAACGTCCTTTGCATCTTGTGTGTCTATAGCGCAGAGGGTCGAGGGGCGCCTGAGCTTAGCAGAGAACGAAAAAACAAGCATCACCTCACGCTCATAGCTTGGGGATAAAACGAACGTTTTATTTCCGAAAGAAGGGAAGAGATCATAGGCACTTTTAAAGGAACTTTGATCAATGTTCTAGCCGAACAGCAGCCCTCTGGGCACGTTCGCACATGGGATGCACACAGCACAATATGGGTTCGAGTGACTAGGTCGTAAACATCCGCTTGCATGGTCGTAAGCGAGTACAATTTCGCCCACACATGTTGCCACAAGGCTTACGAAAAACCCCCAACCTTTCCGACTGGTAACCCAACGAAGGCACCGGAAGGGGTTCTTTGGCATCGTGTTCTCTCGTGCAGACGAGAGGCATCCGTATACTCCCTCTTGGCAATGGCGCCGGCGTGAGACACGCCCTCCCTGCTAACATCGATCCCCGGCAAAGGAAGAGGACGGCATAGGGACGCGATAGCCACCTTGCCTGCAGTCTCACGCCCTGTCAGGTCGTCCGGGCAGTAAAATGAAACTGCTATGAATACTCTAGGACGAAGATATCAGAAGAGAAACGGCTCCACACATTTCGTAGTTGGAAAAAATATGCACGGTGTCTGAGTGCAGCGAAGAGCGAGGAGAAAAACACGCGGAAGAAAAGCGGAAGACGCTATTTGCATGACAATGGTAAAATAAAGACAATCTCGCTCTATATCACGTCGCCCAGAGGCCAGTAAAATCATCCGGGACATCACAAAGTGGAGTAGCAGCGGAAATTGTGACGCGATGGTCAGCGCTTGTCGATTGTCGTTTGTGTCGTCAATATGGGCGGGAAATTGATGAAACCGAGTAGATATTTCTGGAAAAAGAAAACTTATAAGTGAATATTTAAACACGTTTCGAGTAAGTTGAATAAAGGAGAAGCGAAAAATGAAAGTGAGATGTGAAAAGTGGTTCGAGCGAAGGGAAGAAGGTGATGTAGAGCGGCGGCCAGCTGCGCGTGTACATTATTATCTCGTTACAACACGCCAACCAGCACCGGCTGTGTTGTGCTGTCTCTAGATTTTTCTCAGACGCTTTAAAGCACATGTTGGTACAAGCCCCTGTGAAGTCGGCCCAGGACGCACTACACCCTGTCCTGAGCAACATGCCATGCATTACCGGCAGGTAGATCGCTCGGCAATAACACGCCACCATGCAGACAACATACAATTAAAACGCATTTCAAACACCGATTCCATGATGTTCTTGAACTTAGTGTTAATTTTTGTTTTTGTTTTACTGATTTTGACCACCTGAACCAGTTTAGGGCCATTAGTCAAGTTACCAAAAGAAGAATGCTAATGTCGCAATAACCAAACGATAACCCGGGCAATCTCAATTGCTGATTCTTTCATGAGGTGATATGGTCACGTGGTTGGAGACGCATAGCCAAGAAAAGTAGGGCAGCAAAAGGACGACAACAAACCAGACATGTACAAAATACCGCAAGAATGTATTTTAAATAAGAGACGAAATACTATGGGCAGAATGTAATTTAAAATACAGTACAAAGTACTCGAAAATAAAAGTATTTAAAGTAGAGTATCAAATACTTGAAAAAGTTCCGGTCATAGAGAAGAGCCGGGGCCGTGGGTGATTTGGTAGCAACTGGATTTCAAAATTCCTTCCTCTGTTTCACAAAAAAACATTGCCAGCAAGGGTAAACATTTGAAGGCATAGCTGTGTCGTACCTCAGAAACAGTTCCCGCATCCTCGGGTATACTTTAAGACTGCCGTTACGTGACCTCTTCGTCGTCCATGCCCCGGCGAAGCTCGTGTACTTTTCAACCTCGCGCTTTGAAAGTTAACAAAAATTCATACGGCAACCTTACCGAATGGTCTCCGTATATCCCTCAAAGACAAAACGGACAAGAAGGTCAGCACTGACCACTGGCCCATGCACCGAGTCACCAGTGCATAATATGAATCACCTAATTCCACGTGCTCAGAGGTAAAAGACTTGAAAGGTGGTTAAGACAAGCCCCTTCTAGCTGTTCTCCCCCTTCTTGGTACTTTAGTCCTTTCGTTGTGATCCTTTCGTTTCGTGTGCTCGGCAGCTCGTCCACTCCCCCATATGAAAACAGCCGGGAAATAAGGTCACCTTTGGGGTAATCGATGCTGTACCAGGGCACAAATAACAAAAAGAACACAAAACACAATGACACAGGAAAACGAAAGAAAACAAGAAGGCAAAGAACCAAGAAGGCAAAAACCCTGTACGTACTCAAAATGTTAAGTAAACACTCACTTGCGGCATATATCGTCGGGAAAGTCAATCAGTTGATCGTTTTGCTTAAAGGAGTACAGAGGGCCATCCAAAAAAAAATTCAGATTAAGACATCTGATGGAAGTGTGTGTGTGTGTCATTATACCGAATAGCGCGAAAGGTTTTGATGTGTGCAATTTGTTTCCCAGAAAAAAACTCACATAAACATAGCTCCGCTCGCCACTCCAGCTATAACGAGGATGAGGAGGTATGATGCCACGTCACCGATGACGGTATAAGGAGAACGCGTTCTGGTTCGCCGGTCAGTGGGGGTCAGCGCCTTGTCCCTTTGCCGCCGTAAACCTGTTTTGCCAGTTCTCCCGGAGAATTGGGGATAGAAGGAGCGGCCGAAGCATTACCGAGCAAGGAGAAAGGCTTTATCAGAACCCCGAACAGCCGAGTAGCAGACGACAGCGGAGTAGCAGACAACATTTCTCTAGGCCAATCAGCGAGCGTTCTCTTTATAGCGTCAGCGCGAGGTTCCAGGCAGATCACAGGCTGGTACTGCTCTTCACCACCGTTGCGCACGGTCGCTTTTTGCGGCGTATTTTAAATTCAATTTCCGCGATAATTATGGCTGTGTGGTGTGAATTACTTCGCATGGTGCATCTTACTGGCCTTTATAGGAAGAAAACTGAGTGTTAAAAATGACTTCTGTGCTACTTTAATGCCTTTGCAAGCAGGCTGGAAGACAGGCAATGGCATGTTTGCTTTTAGAATACAATTCTACGCTACCGATATTCTTATTAGACTGCCTTCCCAGGATGATATCGAGGCAGTCACTGAGACACGATATCGCCTGTGTTCTGCACTCAGACAACGGTAGATCTTCAAGTGGGCCGTGAACGACGACAAGTTGTCTACTTCGAAATACTGTTCTTGTGATCGGATGCGCTTCTCTCAAAGATCCTGTCGCTAACGAAAGCATTCCTGTGCCGCACCCTTTGAAGTATAGGGCGGTTTGTCTGCCACAAAGAACCGTAAAGTGCGGAAAGAACGCAAAGGAAAACAAAGGGAAAACGAGCACACAAGACACGGAAAACATTCCTCGTTGCCGTACTCTCATTTGTCTCGTCGCGCTTCTCCAGTCTTCATTGAATCGGCGACCTCTTATTGTTTTCTTCCGGATGTTGTGAACAACATGACGTTGTTCAACAACATCCCTGACCTGGTCACAGTCCAGCTGTCTGGACTTCGTGAGCCGGATCTCTTTGACGAAGAAGTGTCCCTTGATGTGGAGCCGCTTGCTCGCGTCGTGTTGCCTTGGGTTCCACCGGGATATACCGACTCGTACTTCTTCTTGTTCATTCACTTGAACAATGTATGACTCAGGTCATCAACGTACGTTTCCGATGTCTGCGTCCTGCGATACCGCCTCCCATATGTTCTTATGCGTGCACCAAGCTCGTACGAGGGCCCAGGGTCTTCTAAGAACATTGGACTTGACCGCAGACCTATTAGGTGCTCCACTGGGGACACCTGCAGAACCCGTGTCTCTATAGATGAGCAAGGACTGCGTCACGGATGTTGGCAGCTTTGGCAAGAAACGCCTTTGATGTATGCACCGTGTGGTAGGCTTGCCCGTTGCTCTGTGGGTAATACGGGATTGACGTGAAATGACTGATCCCGTACGTAGACAAGAACTGCTCGAACTCGTCGGACACGAACAGGTCCCCGTCGTCTGGGCGGGCAACATCCGGGACACAGAACCTCGCCTACATCGGCCGCACCTTCGTGACCACATTAGTCGTCGTCTCGTCGTCCTCTTGAGGAAGGCTAGCTCGGAGGGAGGCTGACGATGCAACGGATCAATCCCGTACCTTTTGTATCGCTGCCAAGGTGACGGCATGGCAAATAAAATGTTGAGTACTCCGTTTCATCAGAATGCGGGCCTTGATAGGTTGGATAGACTGGCTGTTGTCTAAATGAGCGGCTTCGAGAACGTGCTGTCAGTATGATGTCTGCGCCCTCGGAGGTGGTTAGTCATCTCGAGGAACGTCAAGGTTGTCGACCTGTTTCCCACGACAGCAGCGTTATTGCACCTGCATGTGATATACACCGCACCCTGTTACGAGAGCCTACTGAAATTGCGACGAGGGTAACGCCATGATCGTACAGAAAGGGTGGGGGCGTTGCCCCCTGGAGCACCAAGGTCACTTGTGGAGATTGCCCTTCTTCACACAGGCCGCGATCATTTACACTCAGATGTCGTCACAATACCCTGAACCTTACCCGCCAGATACTTCCCGTTCCCTCGTGCTTAAGCTCCGCCGGTTTTTACGGATATCAGCTGGGCCATGTCCTAATAAATGTCGCTGTGTTTGTTGTGTGTGTCCCTGCTTTTGTCCGAGCCTCTCTATGTATCGAGATCAGTGTGCAGCCCGATCGTCAACTCGTTGATATTCCGAAAAAGTAACAAATAAAATAAAAGCAATAAAATAAAAAGTAGTAAATAAATAAGTATAAAAATAATAAGCGTCACCTACTTCTTGATTTCCCATGAGCTCTCTCGCGAAAACCAATCGTGACGTTTATTCGAAATCCCGGCCAACCAAAACGCTTTTCACGAGCCGTCGCGTAACGCTTGGAGTGCGCCACCATAGAAATTAACGCTGACGCGCGCTTGCTATGTGCGAGTTAAAGATTCGGGCCGGCACAGCCTCTCTCCTTTTTGAGGCTTACGTGTTCCCAGTGTCCGGAAAGAAGACTTTTTCTTTTTTCCAGTTATATAAAATGAAGAAGCGTATGTGAAATAAAACTCTCAAGTAAATTAATAAATAGTACTCGAAAACGCATACGATTTTCTGTAAAGCCTCGCTCGCCGTGCTCATCTTAATTGTCTCACTTTTTCTTTTTTCAAGGTTTGTGCTTTGCGACCCAGTGGCGATCAAAATCCTAACTCCGAAGGAGCGTGTAGCCAAGCTTATCCGTGCTCAGCGCCACGTGCTTGTCGCTAATTGTCTCGCACCAGCGCCTAGCACAGACGCCAAGCAATGACAAAAAAGATGCGAAGTTACGAGCAAGGTATACATCACCCTTTGCTTGCAAGCAGACGGATGGGTAGACGGATCGAAACGTCGAAATCACTTTCGGCGATCGGAGGGTGTGGGTTCAAACTCAACCGATGGCTTTTTTTTTTCTTCCCACTATTTAAGCTTAAGACAGTTTGCTTCGCCAAAAAATCATCTCTTCAAAAAATACCTTTTGATATGTTTGTGTGAAGTATATATATAGATATTTTTTAAAGAATATTTATCAGCTATACGCCTGCAGGATTTGAACCCATGCCAGGCAGTACGGCACGAACGAAATCCCATCACGCCATCGGGATTCACATGGCAATGCTGCTCTCGTTGATTGCCTCGAACACATATGCATCGACTCTATGCACTTTTCGGTGGACGAACGATTCGGAGCAACTTGAGTTGGTCGTGGTCGGTGGTGTAGGCCGACTCAGACCAACACCAAAGTTGGTCATAGTTGGTGGAGAAAGTTGGCGCGAGTGTTGACGTAGTCTTAGGGAGTGACGTCCCGCCGCCGGAGCCTCTTCGGCCGCGGAAGCAGCGCTGATCTTGAAAATTTGTTTATGTAATATCTAAGTACTTTTCGGACGAAAAAATTAACCAGGTAGATTGTCGGTCGATGCCGAACACAGTGGTATGGGTTTCATA
Organism: Ornithodoros turicata; assembly: GCF_037126465.1. Lineage (NCBI taxonomy): Eukaryota > Metazoa > Arthropoda > Arachnida > Ixodida > Argasidae > Ornithodoros > Ornithodoros turicata. The sequence continues at coordinate 92,502,858 of NC_088202.1, read as the reverse complement.
GACCGGGTTCCGGATGCGAAAGCCCCTCACGAACGATGCAACGAATGTGTCGATCCAGTTCCTTTTGTATCGTTGTCGTTTTAACGACATCATTTATTCCGCGAGGATACTTTTTTTTTTTTCTTTAGTGAACGTTTAAGCTTATCTCACCCTTCCAGTTAACCTCCCGGGGGGGGGGGGGGGGCGTGACGTGGGGATTCGAGCGCTGACATAGCGATCACTAACTACGCTATCGAAAAGGGAAAAATATGTTTTCAGAACACTATCCTCTTCACGGAGAATCAGAAAAAGGAAAGAGTAAACATACATTATTTTTATAGTGACAGGGGAAAAGAAAGCTGAAGGGAAGGAAAACAAAAGAACACGAGGGAGGGTCACGGCTGTTCTCGAGTACAAAGTTCGCTGGGAGAGCTATATGATCGATGGCTGCCATTGTAATCCAGGGCTTTGTCCGCTTTGTAATGGAATAATTCCTCGCATATCTGACGCTGCTTTCACACCTTTTGTTTTCATTGCGACTTAAGAGGGCCAATCACAGTGTAGGAAAGTCAGATGTGCGCAGAAATTATGGCTTTATAACTAACACGTACCTGTGTAGTCGAGCACGCAGGCAATGGCAGTGACGAGTGTCATTAATAAGACGATTTTCCCACTGAGCGTGAAGGTTACGCAATGCTTTCTCAAATTTCGTATATGTCAGGATACCATACGATGGCGTTAGCTATACCGGTTGTCCTGTAACATTATGTCGTCCCCTTCGTTACAAGGCTGTTCGCTTCCACTGGGCTGTGGATATCAGTTTAGCGAGTGTTAAGTTCCAACTCGGATAATGCAAACGATACCGAGCATGCGGATATACCAAGCATGTGCTTCTCGAATGCCATCTTTACACCTCCCAAAGAGCAGCTCCGCAGTGTCGCCTGCAATCGATTGCGGCCGCACCATTCACATTGGCAACCATCCTCGGCCCTTGGTCTAACCAGATCGACCATCGCCAAGCTCTTCAGTATTTCAAGATTTTTCTCCGGGACACCGGTCTCCTCTCTACTCTATGATGTGCCTGCGTACCTGTGTGCTGTGTGTGTACGTGCGTGTGTGTTTGCCTAGCGTTCTGTTGATGTCTCACTGACTCCACTGACTGTCGACACCTATTCAGCGTCGTTCATCGCCTCATCATCTTGACACATCTCACCCTGTCCATTGTGCCTTGGAGTAGCGGGCCACACCTCATGTAGCGAATTTCCCCTTTCATCATCATTAATTTATCTGTTGTTGTTGGATAATGCAGAGTGCTTAGAAACAAATTTTACAGTTGCTTCCGTTCCCACAGCAAACTGTAGTCAACTTGCCGCGGTCCATGCGAACAAAATGAGAGGTTTAATGCAGTAATTAGAGTGGCAAAAACCTGGATGAGGTTGCTTATCTCATAAAGCAAACCGGGTAAGTTCTGTGGGTCTAATTGGGTTAATTCCTAAATACCGCTCGATAAAGGCCGGCCGGATGCGTTTTCATGAAGTTCCTTCAGAAGCGCGACCCAAGCCCCGTTATCATTCCCTTCAGTGCGGTTTGCAGATAGCGGTTGCGTGTTTGCTGTTCTTGCACATCGTGAAGATGTATCCTGGTATCGCTATGGCCGCTGGTTTTTCGAACGGTATTGCCCAGAGAGGCATAAGGCTCAGATTTCTGCCGTGAACGAATAAGACGTTTGTCTTCTGCGATGGAAAAGGGGAGACGCCGTCATATACATACTACTATATGTGTCTGGCAGTGGGAGTATGGTGGGTTTCCGATGATGATTACGGTAATAATAATAATAATAAGAAGAATCATAATAAGAATAACGACGGCCACGGCGATGTTCGTAGCAGAGTGAGACAAGCCACTCTAGAACTAGGATAAGCAGGCACCGATTGGGCAATCAAGCGGAAGTCATCCACGTATCATCGTCATCATGTATCTCTCTCTCTCTCTCTCTCTGGGCAATCAAGTACCTCAACGCATATTTCGGATTATTTTCGGCCGTCATAATTCCTTCACCTGTTATCACACCATCTCATGCCATCCTGGCTACAGTCGTGACGCAGCCCACCTACGTGAGGCCAACAACGGCAAGCCGGTTTTCGTCACCACCACCAACACCCAATTACCAGCTCCCGTGGTCTAGTGGCTACAATGATGATATTCAACGCCGAGACTGGGATGTGACCCGGGTTCGAATCCGAGCGCCGGCTGTGCTGTCTGGGTGCCTTTACTGGATCTTCCTCAGACGCTTTAAGACAAATGTCGGCCCAGTTCCCTGTGAAGACGGCCCAGGACGCACAGTCCTCCCCTGCGATAGTCGTGACAGCCTGAGCGTGTCCGACAACGGCAAGCAGTTCCATCACCACCACCCGATTACGAGTATTGTGCAACAGAATATAAGCTATTATGTTGTGTCTTCACTAGGTGCAATTCATGCAAAAATAATGCGATTATAAAAAGGGGTAGCGTCCACATGATGTTTTCCATCAGCGTACCTTATCACTCCACAAAATAATTCCTCAGAAAGGCCATACGGTACAGGTATTCCTGCACAAAATCGGATGTCTCGTTTTGATCAAGTTCAACGGAGTGACGTATGCCCGTAACCATTTTCGATATTATCACCCGGCGTTCCACTGAAAAAGGCTGTAATTTGATCTAAGATCAAGGGAGTCACAAATGCGCTATCGTCAGCGTTTCGAAGCGCATAAATTATAATTGCATTCGCCTCTCACGCGAACGTGCGCACGTAAAATCGAATCGCCGTCATTTTCGCGTCAGCGAAACAGGAGTTGACGAGGTATAGTCTAGATGGGTGTAGTAAAAGCAGCGATAGACCGCATTTCAAGTACGAGGCGACTGTTGTGTCGAAGAGCAAAAACAACTGAAAATACAAAATCACCGCGGGATGCACTGCACGGGGTGCATCGGACGATTGCAGTGACCCCCCATGACGATTCATGACAGGTAACAAAAACAGCCACTGACGAACACCCATTATAGTACCAATGACAGCTTGATTTGTGTGGGACGAAGCGAAACAATACTGAACATGGTAATTACTGCGTTAAAACCCTCGTAGCATTTTCGACTAATATTCTCACGTATTGTTGGGCACACGTAAATCATCCCACTTAGTCGTGCATGCAAATACAAATCGCCCCCCCACACACACGCGCGGCAAACAAGCTCCGTAAACAAGCCCCGCAGAAGATTTGTGGTCTATGCGATAACGCATTTTGTATCAATTTGCGGTGAAACAAAGCCTTTTTACTATAGGGCCGTGTGGATATTCAAATTTTTCGAATGCGGAAGCGTATAATTGTGTTACCGATTCAAATTTCGAATCTCCGCACGAAAGAGTCGAAAACGCCGCAAGCGACGTGGCATCTATTAAAACTAGTGTGTGTGTGTGTGTGTGTCAATTTTGTACTGTCCATGCTCCGGTGGCTCTTATACGTGCAATGGTGCGCGCTGCGTCGTACGAACATCCGTGTCCGAAAACTCATACACACATCCGCGACACCTTGCATGGGTCTCTTAGCAGAGGGAGCTTCTCTGGGTTGCTAAACCTTGCTTAAACTATACAGTGAAGCGGTATCACTCCACGCTCCCTTCTCGCTTAAGAGCTAGGACACGGCGAAGTTGACGTATTTTGCGTTGCTTTCATTTTCTGCTATTCGGCTCTCGTAGCAGTTAAGGCGCAGATATAGTCCAACGTTTTTGGTGTCGCAGTCAGCGACAGCCGAAGTCAGACACGCCAAGCAAAGCGATCCGGGAAATATGCGTTTATAGTCAGACGCGCGTCAGCAGTGGCCTGCGACCGTTGCGCATGCGCAAAGTCGCTGTGACTGCAGCAGCGCGACTGCGACTGCGCTGATATGACTGTGCGTCCAGGGTCGGCGAAATATAGAACATGTTCTATTCTGCGCGGGCGACGTCCTAGCGCGTTGAATGCCGCCGGCCGCGCCTGCCACTAGACTATAGAGGTTGTGATTTCCCCCGGCGTAGCCAACTGTGCAGCGCGTGTACGCGCAGCACAGTTACATCGGACTATATCTGCGCCTTTAGAGTCTCTAAATAGGGGCCGGGGGAGATTTATTGGCAGAAAAAGGAAAAAGAAAAAAAGGAAGGGGGAAAGGTCAGCCATGCAGCACGCCGACTTGCTATTCCCAAACAAACAAAAAAAACATAAATAAGAGAGAAAAAAGAAATAAGAAAAAGACAAATAAATAAATAATAATATAATAATAATAAATATAACAAATATAAATAATAATAAATATAACAAATATAAATAATAATCAATAAATAATAAATAAAGAAAAAGAAAAAAAGACACCCGGCTCACGGGAAGCCCAGGAGGTTCGTATCACGCAGAAAGCGGAGCACCGCTTTTGTGACACTCCACTGACTAGCTCGCTGCACGGGGTCAAGGAGTGTCGCGAGAGAAACGTCTGTCCGTCCGTCCGTCCGTGCACCCAAGCTCTGAGAGGTATTGCCAGAGCACGGCCCGGTGATGATGGTGACGCTGACAGTGGAGGAGCTGCTGGGAGATATCGTCTTCTACAACAACAACTTTATTTTCGACCTTGGAGAGTGGGGAGTTTCATCGCCACAGGCGATACTCTACCCCTTTGCTGGATGGAATGGGGGGAATAAAATAACGAGCCCCTTCACAATAACGATCGAAGTCCGATGGTGTCCAGAAATGTCAGAAGAGCTTTGAGCGCAGAGCGTTGCTGGGCTGGATTGGGCCAGGGACCAAGCAATTTCGAGAGGGAGAAAGGGCGAGAGTCCAGCTGACGAAGAGACTCGGAGAGTGTGGTTCGGGAAGGTTCGTAGTGAGGGCAATGAAGAAGAATGTGCTCCAGATCCTCAAGAGCACCACAGTGGCAGCAGGTGGGAGAGTCAACTTGCCTCAAGCGGTAACGCCACTGAGCTGTAAAGGCCACATCGAGGCGCATTCGGTGGATTAATGCAGCATATTGACGAGAGGTGTTTCGTGGCATGCGGAAACCGAGCGTGGGATCAACTCTGTTCAACATAGAGGGGGGAAGAATGTCGGTTGTCCGTTGGCGGAAGCCAGGGGTGTCACTAGGCGTCGCAGAATGGAACGGCGGTCTCCTCTCAGCAGAACAATACGGGTCCGTTTCCGATACGAGAGTGCTGCTTCTGCGGCGCTGTCAGCCTGCTAGCCTGCGAGCTAGCTGGACTGCGCGTTGTTCTCCACCGGAGAAAGGGGAGATTGGCGTCCCATTGCTAGGCGACGTAGCCGCGCTTGACTCAAGATGGCGGGTTCGTTCGCCGGCGTGACTCACTGTCGCTACTCTGCTCCCTATTTTGTGACTCTAGTAGCAGTTAGTGTGCGGTGAATGCCCCCCCCCCCCCCACACACACACACCTTTCTTTCTTTTTCTTGCAGAGCTATGAAAACAAAACAAAAAACACCAATGCCGTTTCCGCCGGATATGTGTTCGTCGATAACCTACAAAGGTTTGAGAAGGTGCTTCGAAGTGTATTGAATGCGGTAGTGTTCTCAAGACGCCGTCGAAAACCAAAACTGCACTGTTGGATCCACCTGAAGGTCATTCTGAGGCGCGGCTGTTCGTTTTCGCTTGGCTGCGCCTTTCTTTTTTCTTAATAAACATATCCCCCCCCCCTCCGTATATTTATGTGGGTGGGTTATAGATTTGCTTATATTATATGGCGTTTTCGCTTCGTGTTCGCTCCCCCAACAACACCGAATATTCTCTGGGGGGGGGGGAGGAATTCGTTTATCTTAAGAAATAAAAAAATAAGAAAGAGATGGCAGTCTGCCTGCCGAGACGGCCGGCAGGTTGCCTCAGAGAAAGAAAAAGAAAAAAAGCAAGAAAGAAGAAGAAACGGGACAGAGCAACTAGACACACGACACATGGAGCTGTTACCTTCATTGCAAAGTTAGGTTACCTTTACCTTCGGTTACCTGTTACCTTCATTGCAAAGCTGTGCCATCTGGTGGTCACCTTCGGCTCACACCATACAATTCACCATAATCACTTTCAGTTGGTCACAGGTTCGATGTTCGCAGTTATCATAGGTTGTTGGTAACTCAGTTCACAGTGTTGTCTATTTCTTCTTTACTGTCAGAGAATACCTAGGAGGTTACTCTCCTTCATGAAATCTAGGACTATGATTTGTGTTGCCCGCCGCGTTGACATTGGTCCAGTAGGGTAAATGAGTGACTCCAGAAGGGGGTCTGGGTGACCTAGGTTCCTCATTTTTTCCCTTTGGCGTTTCCTTTGCTGTTCGTATGTTCTGCAGTTAAGCAAGATATGTTCTATATTTTCCTCGACATCACAGGTGTTGCACAGCGCATCTTTACCTCGTCCTGCGATGCAGAGGACGTCCTTAGTCTTGGCGCTTCGAGTTCGCAATCTGATTAGAAGCGAAGTTTCTTCCCTTGTGAAACCCCCTGTGACGCAGAGGGGGGGAGCTGTTTGCATCGCCGTCCTGGCATCGGGGTGAAAGCGCCCTACATGTTCACTTATAGCAGTTTGTGCTTAAGCATTACTTGGAATAGCGGGGAGTGTAGGAGGAAGCCTTGCAGCCTCCTTGGCTAGTGTGTCGGCTCTTTCATTTCCAGGTAGGCCCTTGTGCGATGGATGTACGAATAATGTTCTAACGGATTCGTACGTCTGATGGATATCACCCACATATCCATCGGACGTGCGAATCCGTTAGGACATTATTCGTACATCCAGAGGATATTCGGTGGGGTTTGATTATGCAAGTATTCGCTTAGTTTTGGTTCAGTTTTATAATTATTCGCGTCGCATTCACTACGGTTTTAAAATGACTATTCGCACAGACCTACGTTTTAGCAATCGGCTTTCCGTTTTTTTTTTCTTTGCCCTTTTTCCTTTTTAAGCTTACCTTTCTTTTTTCTTAATAAACATACACCCCCCAAGCCAATTTGTGTCGTTTCCTCTGAGATAATCTGGTCAGCGGGAGTAATTAGACCTTACAGCGTTTCTCACAGTTTCTCCTCTTTAGTGGATGTCTTTCCAGCGTGGACCATGAAATATGCGCATATTGATTGGTCCTGGGCCTGATACATGAGGGTCGGCGCACAGCTTGAACAGCGGGTTCCGTTAGGGGGTAAATATTGGTTGTCCGATAGGGCCTCGCTTGTAATGCCTTGAGCGCAGGGAAATAGGTAAACAATAAACACAGAGCATAAAGAGCGGTCCTGTAAAGGTACTTTCAAAGAGTGATTGAGCTCAACTTTCCCATGTATCATAATAATGACAATTCCATTTAGGACGCGAGACAACTATGATCATAATGGATGGTGGTGCAGTCCGTGGGTTACTTTTGTCTCTATTAAGTTCTCTAACGTTATCTCAGTACACCAAACCCCGTGCTTAAAGAAGAACTACCTTGACAACAATACAAAGGGTACGTTGTGTCGATGGCGATTTGTGTGCGAACGGAACCGGCAGTTTGCACTTTCTCTCTTCTCTCGTTGTCAGGAAACGCAATGATTCAGAGCGGCCTCCCATTGGTTTCCTCACTGGTCGCACCAGTGCAACCTCTGTTTCCATTGATTTCCTCAAATGATTCGCCCAATCGTCGCAGGAGATGGTTTGAGGAGACCAATGGGGTGGCAAGACCGTATTGCCACGGTTCTTGAGAAGGAAAGAAGAGGGAAGGTGCAGACTGACGGCTTCGTTCGCGCATCAATCACGAACGGCGCAACGGATGAATCTCGTTCCTTTTGTATTGCTGTCAAGGTAACGGCATCGTTCATTCCGCGAGGACAACTTTTTGCACGTTAGTGTACCCTTTAGCGTCCCTCGCGGCGGATCACGCGTTTAAGCAACGTTTACCATACCATGGCCCCGTATCTAATGAAACGTAATAGAACACTACACGTCGTTACCAATCGGACAAAAAGACGAGAGTTGACTGTTCAAAGAAGCTCTACAATTTTAGAATTGCTGGAACTCGATTTCCACCGATTACGCGAGCGTCCGGATGCCTTTTCGGCAATCATTACCACCATCAATGATGTCAAAGCGGTTTACCATTCAAAGGGACAAGTCATACCTTCCCGTGTGTAAAGGAAATGATACACTGTTGCAATGCAAATACCTGCGCATAAAGTTAGCGAGCAATCTCGTTTGCCATTGTACGGAGACTCTTGTACTTGGCTGCTGCAGTTCATATCCGATGCAGCACACAATATTGGGCCCATATTGGCTGGTCATTGGCGATACGGTCATGCGGTCATACGGCTGGTCATGGGCAATATGGGCCATATTGCCCGTGTACGCCCCATATTGACTGAAAATGCAGAAAATGGTACGTACCCGTGATGCACAAATGCCCAAGCAACACGGCAAGATTGGACGTTGAAGTGTGTGAAATGCCCAATTCAATACGTCGTTACATTCAAAACTTGCCGCAGATGATACACATTGTTCGAAACAGTCAACATACGTGGCAATCCCATTATAACATTCACTAGAACTCAACAACTCAACTTTCCACTTGCTGGAAGCCGCCGCCATCTTGCTTCGCGATGCCAGTGCCCATGGGTCGAACCGACTGAGAGCGTGGTCGTTTGAGCGAAATCGCGCGTCCTACAACTAACGCGCATGCGCGACAGTCGGATCAGACGTTTCATGCGGGCTAAAATGTCGCTGGGTCCTCTAATAATAACGGAATTGCGTCAGGACAAGTAAAAAACACAATGTCTGACAGGAAGGGATGGCTCCTCTGTAAAGCTAGGTGCTTTCAAGTTACTGCAGGAAGTGTGAGTTGCTGAGGCGTATGTCCGTCACTATCACGAAAGTGTTTCGCTTCTTTGGAGCGGGTTGGAAATTTTGGTGCGCACAATATTGCGATCCCAATGAAGGCTTCTGAGGGATGTTTAGCATTCGCAGTTCCGTAGGACTGCCTGCCTAGCACTAGTTGATCCTTCTCTTCGTTTTTAGGGCGGGAGCAGTACTATTTGTGAAATGTGATGTGGGCAAGCTTTCGCTTGTACCATCCTACAGTTTGCAATACGACTGCCTGCCTAGCACTAGTTGATCCTGCTCTTCGTTTTTAGGGCGAGAGCAGTACTATTTTTGAATTGTAATGTGGGCAAGAAGCTTTCGCTTGTCCCATCCTACAGTTGGCAATATACGAAGCACAGCACCTGTTCTTCGTTTTTTCGGCGATGCAGTGTTGCTTTTGTAATACTATGCAACGTGGATCAGTAAGATCATCTGCAGAAATAAAAAAGCTAAAACAAGAGAGAAGTAACATCAGTGGTGGATATTAAGCAGGAAAATGCTTTATTATTACACTGACTACACGTCGGCGTTATCACGAAAATATTGTCGCAATACGGCAAAATGGGCTTGCCAATATGAGCAGCCCATATTCGTCCACCTGGTTGCACTCTCCATATTGGACGAATATTGGTAATCTTGGCAGCCATTATGGGCCCATACGGGTCCAATATTGGACCAATATTGGCGGGCTGCTTGGGATGGGGCAACAACTACGTAGTTATTATAGACACGCGGCCAATGATACACTCACCCGCTTACTCAGAACCACTCAGGCGAGAGCTCAAGAACGTAAATAATACTTTGCAAGCGAGATACATGTCTGCACGTCTCGACATTGCACGCGAAACGCGTGCTTGATGCGTCAGCTGCAAGGAGCACGCTGTGCAAGTACAGGACGCTTATGATCTTCAACTTCTAATATTTAAAAGAAATCACTCAGTAATGTAGGGGTTTCAGAAGCCGGGCTCACGAAAGTATATAATGGCCATAAGGATATAAAAGCAGCATTGCGCCATTATGAACCCGGGAAACCCAGAGTGCACTAACTGTTTTTCTTTCTTTTTCCCCCCTTATTTTCTCCCTTTCTTTCTTCTTTTTTGTTTATTTTGAGTTTCTTTTTTGGAACAGCAAGCCGGCATTAGCCTGGGTGACATTTCCATTTTTCTTTGCTTTCCATTAAACATACCTCCCCCCCCCAGTTTTTAAGTTTTTTTAGTTGTTTCTTAGTTATTTAACAGTATAGTTCAAACCACGCCAAATCACGTGGTATCTTCAAAAAACTGAATGCTCACCTTTAAAAGTGGGGCTGAGCCATTCTGTGCGTATGTCATGGCGGTCATCTGCTAGTCTCGCCGGTTATGTTCTGCAGACGGCATTGGGTGAAGCGATGCGTTGAGCCACAGCTGAAAGAGATGTCAACCAACACATGAGACGGTAGCTTTAGAAACGCACGAAAGAGAAATACACTGGAGTTTGCAGATTCCCATATGTTCATGCACTGATAACTAATCAATCGCAGGAAGTAAACTGGTTACCAGATATGTTTTTTTCTTTTTTTTTTGCAAGGGCTTCGCATCCCTTCCTAGCTCACGAACAGATAATTATTTATCGCTGTGTTCGCACGCTTATATGCATGAAAAAATCCTCGCCAGACGGTACGTGTACTGACTCTGAAAGCTGATATCGCTGGCCTTCCTGACCGCTTCAAAGTCATTTCGTGTCTCTGCGTGCAAACGCGGTCTTTATTTCGTGCGATTTACACATCTAAACACTTTCGATGCGGTTTAAATTTCCTGCTTTATCCGCGGTTGCATAGCTTCTCCATGTGGCATTTGGGAGTACGCTAGAAGTTCTCATAGCAGTATGTTTCGTGTTTTCGTTTCCTTCACCTGTAATCCTTCATGTAACACACCCTGACAAAACTAGTTTATCTTTGCAAGTTACTTTTCCTGTATCCACTTTCTTGAGAAAAGTTATTTGCAGTACTTTTCATAGCGAGTATATTAACAGTGGATTGTTAACATGCCTCCGCGTCTCAGCCAATCGCATTCCTGGACTTGCTTGTCTTCAGTGTTCATTATGTACCCATGTGTGTGTGATTGCAGTCTGGACGAAACGCCTCAATGATCGTCATTAAAACGAAGTGTTGTTGTTGTTGTTGTTGTTGTTGTTGTTGTTGGTGGTGGTGGTGGTGGTGGTGGTGGCGAAAACCGGCTTGCCCTTGTAAAGTGTGTTGTTGTGTGTGACTGTTCGACGAATAAACGTTGGGTTGGTGTAGAGAAAACAAAATAGAGAAAATAGATGGAAGAGAGAGCCTGCTTCTCCAGTTCAATTAAACATCCAGTGAAAGAAAGAAAATGATGGTTAACGGGAGAAAATGAAAAGAAAGCAACCGGTCGCGTGTCACATACGTCACATGTTTGTCACGGTGAAATCACAGTCACAGCACAATAAACGTTTTCTGGTTGCACTCACGCGAAAGTTCGTGGCTTATCCTTCGTTCAAGTGCTGAATGTCCCAAAAATAGATAGCAAATTGAGAAAGTCATGTGACTGCGTCGGTGGTAAACCTGTTTGTCTACACTCTCGGGGAAACCCTGCTGCGACAGATTTTGCTTACAAAGACGGAACAGGATTGTCTTGTTTGAGGAGTAGCAGCACTGTGACTGTACGATACTACGAAGAATAAAAAGGGAAGGAGCACCCTCGTTAAGGGATCGAGTATTTTTCTTGTTTTTCGCGCAGAACTATGTAGGCGCGTCGACGGAGCAGGTGAGTTTGCCTCATAAAACCTGAAGGACTGTACGCCAGTGCGGCAAAGAAATATGAATGAATGATGCGGATGAGCCGACGCCATATAGAAGGTCTCTTCTACTGCGATGCAAATGTGATAGTTTAGGGCGTTCACACACAATATGCAGCCATTCAGTTTCTGCTTATTGTATGCACCCTATACCTATTGATTGATTGCCCGTGAGTATGTGGGGGATCCCGCTGTGATTCAGGGTTTTGATTCAGGGTGTGTAATAGCTATACAGTTTTTGCAATGGAGCAGGTAGCACCCGTGGGTTGCCGAAAGCTCCAAGGTTTACTTTATCTTACTAATTTACTAACTATCTACCTTTCCAGGCTGATGCGTGCTTCTGTATATTTTACACCACAGCAGTCGACTTTAAAGCTTCGCAATACATTACGAACTTACCAACGTCCTAACGCATGCACATATTTCACCATCCCCGTGCCGTCTATCCTACCTGATTCGAGCCCTGCTGCAACCGCCTGATAGCGACTCGTAAGCACCTTATCCGAACTCACCCAGGGCTAAGCCTCTGCGTTGACGAGTGGCACGAAGGCGCACTCGAGCGCTGCGAACCGGCACATAACAAACGAAGCCAACAAAACAAATACCTCCGGAATACATGGCGCTCGCGCGTGGACGCGATCCACTTCACAGTCTCGCAGGATATGTATAGCAGCGCATGCTATGAGAACCCCTCCACAAAACGTAGAGAGAAGATTTTTGAGCGGCGAAATATCGTACCCATTTTCGACACGCATTTATGACCCTCTAAAAGACGTTGCTGAATATGTTGAAGAGATTTAAAAACAAAACAAAAAGAATAAAACGGACGAGGGGTGAGAAGAAAGGCGTGTCACTCCCTGCTCCGCTGAGTAGCGAGTGCTTTAAGTGCCGCGCTCTTAATTGCCTTTGTTTGCGTTAGCCCCGACTAGAAAGCTCTGGGGGTGACAGAATCAATATCGCAAAGGCGCCTGCTTACATTACATCAACGATGGCGTCCGTTCAACGCAGAATGTCACATGAAGCGGATATGATCATGCGAGTATGGTGATGTGTCTGTCCTGTACGGGTGGGGAAGGGTAGATGGTATGTGCATTCCACAAAATTCGTTACTTTGTAAGCGACAATTGAAGGCAGTGAAATGTGGTTGCAGCTGGTACCGCCAAGCAACTCGTTGCTCTAATTATAAGTTATGCATACACTAGGCTTGACACCTTTTCCGGCGGCAAATACCGAACACCGGGGGGCTGTCGCGCCTTCACGTGGCTCAACGTATAGCTTTGATTGCTCATTTTAGCCATCGCTCATCTTTGGCGACGATGACACCAACGAAAACCTCAAGTCGTAAGGTTTTTACTACGGCCATATTCCGAACATTTATATAATATATATTTCACACCTTCACCCGGACACCGAACGTGAGCCTTGAATTTCCGAACTGTTCGGTTGAAATCCGGACAGGTGACAACCCTAGCACACTGCATACATTACCATCCGTCTGAAATACCAAATTGCTGTGCATACCGCGAGGTACCGACTGCAACTATACGTGTCTCCTACCATAACAGCGCCTCCCCAGTAGGTACATCAAAATGAGGAACCTGAATTCATCAAATAGGATAAGCCGTGTCCGGTCAAGCGAAACCCAGCATACCACGATTTATGAGTGCAGGTATTCAAAGTCACCACGGAAAATTCCTGACACTATTTCTTTTTTTTTTTGGGGGGGGAAGGAGGGGAGGTAGAAGAAAACTTTAAAATAGAAAGTATCCCTCTCATTTCCTTTCCCATAATAAACTGAATTTCCTGGAACAGATTCGTAAAAGGAGATACAGGGTGTCCCAGCTGACCGTGAACATATTTAAAAAATATATATAACACTTTTTCCAAGATGAAATCAATTGCAATATAGCATATGTTGAAGGGCACTCCCTAGGACAGCATTAGCAAAGTCCAAAGGCAATATCTTAATTAACTTTCACTAATTAACTTTTTAATTATAAAAGATACAAAGTTGTCCCAATGAGAACATCTGTTCCTTTCGGTCACCTGATATCGTAGCCGTTTTCAGAACAAAAATCCGTTCGATAGATCGCCCGCAAAATATTAGTGAAGGAACGCCATTTTTCTTTATTTGGGCTTTGGACTTTGCTAATGCCCTCCTAGGGAGTGCCCTGCAGCATATGCTATATTGCAATTGATTTCATCTTGGAAAAAGTGTTATATATATTTAAAAAATATATGTTCACAGTTAAATGGGACACCCTGTATAATAAGGAAAAGGTCCGCAATACGTCTTCGGAATGGTTTCATTTCCCCGAGCATTTTAATTAATGGATATACATTAGCGCAGGCTGAATCCAAAACACGGATATAGAGCGTGCCTTTACAACTTTTTTCGAGAAAGTGACGTACAGTCTTGTGTTACTTACTTTACTTTAACGTACAGTGAGTTTTCTCTTTTTATTCCAGAGCTTAAGGAACATTGCAGGGGCTCCAAGGTTTCTCGCAAAAAAAAAAAAAAAAAGAGAGAGAGAAATATATATATATATATATATGAAAAGGAGCAGTCGCCACAAGATGAAAGTCAAGCTTCGTAATATGATCCAGCTGCCAACTGATTTGCATTCTGCCCCGTGCAGTCGGAATTAGATGACGTGAGGAAGCCTCGAGAAAAGAGGGCGGGACAGACAGGGAAATGAAGGAACGTGGAAGGGAAGTGGAAGGGAGAACTGAAAGACGAGCAGCAGTTGCCCGGAACTATACTCCCGTCCTGGTTTCCGTACTTTCGTTTTTTCAAAGACTAGATTCATCCCGGCATGGAACATTGGAGCTGCCTTAAATGGGAGGGAAAGGAATACGTGAATCAGTCGATGGGGATTTTTTTTTGTGGGGGGGGGGGCGGGGAAGGGGGAGGAAGGGATTTACAAAGAGGCTTTAAGTCGTCATCAAATATATACAGGGTCATAATCAAATCAGCCAAGAGATTGACAGGTGTATGTGTAATTTATCCGCTGTTCTGTTGTATAATATATCTACAGTAGTTCCTGAGTCACACTGCGTTGTCATATAATTAAAGTGGATGAACAATATAAGCGAAAATCTTAAATAATTCGTGGTTGCACTAAGCGAACCACTATAGGGAGATGGTCGGGTTTGAATCAGTAACCTAGCGATTAGTACGCGAACTCGTTGTTAGATATACAACGAAGGCTTCACCTTTCGATATGAATTACAGGCAGCGACAACTGTAGGAGAAGTACCTGAAGCGCGCGAGCATTTCATGTTCGTCACAAATCGCAATATTTCTCCCACAAACTTGTGCCATTCCAAGCAATTTTACAAACCCCTTTCCAAAAGGTAAGCGACATTACTGACATTACGTCCTAACGCTGCCAGAAGGACGTAAATCGTTTACACCATTCAAATGTTTTACAGCGACAGCTGTTAAGGGCTCAATTTCGTGAAGGTCCTGTCCCGTACGTCGCATCGCCAAAAACTCTTACGTCCCTTAGGGGGAGATGAAACGAGTAAAAGGCGCGCGATGCGGATTGGTCGATTCGGAGAGTCACGTTGTCTGTGACGTTGGCGTCACATGCCTCAGAGAAAGTGTACGTACGGTAGATAATCTTGCTGCGCACTACAATCGATAGGGCGAACCATGTACGTAGGGACAGGCGAGCTCAAATAGACAGCTCTGTCGCTGTCGTTGATCTGACGCCACCGTAACTTGCATGATATCTGCCAGTTTTTTTTTTTTTATTTCCTTTTCCTGACTTTCTTTTCTCTTCCAGAGTTACCGAAAGCGGGTCCTTCCGGCTTCCCCTAAGGGAAACATACGTCAACAAATTTCCGGTCCACAGTGTAAACCCGTCCTCTCTAAAGCAATGTGGCTTTGTGCCTCGGGCGACATTCTCGTAACACAATCACAGGTTCTATTTGGAATGGAGACATCGTTCTAGGTGAAAAAGAAAAAAGCTGGATGAGGGCAGGGGAAGAATGAGTCCGTTCAAATTGGTGGTGGTTGGTAGTTGTTGATTGAAGCTTCCGTTCCTCCTCCTCACATCAGGACGCTTGTCCTAAACAGAGGAAGTACGCTTAGGCGATCTGTTTCATTTTGATGTGACACTCCCCACTCATCATCATTCAAATAAAGTTGTCATTTGTTGTTCATTTTTATGGACGAAGGATTAGTTTGACCGTATACTCTGGTCAAATGTCCGAAGAAAAAATGCGCATGTAGAGGCGCCCAAGCAGCACAACATATTGCCCCGATATTGGCAATAGTTGTCCAATATTGGTTCATATCCAGCCAATATTGGGCCAAGATAATGCGTTGCTTGGGATATATGTATGTAGTGATCCTAATCATGGCATAGTGCCATACATTATATACAGGGTGCGTCACGTAACGTGTCATTTGACCTTTGTAAAAAAACGGCTCAACAGAAAAATATGGGGTAAGCGGCTGCCGTCCGGCTATTGAATTTGCCACCTACTAAAAATAATTCTGACGACTTGTAATTGAAATAATTTTTTTTTCTAATTGAACTCTGAAATTTGCCTAGTCAGTGTAACGTTTTTCTTGCTAAATGAGATAGACCGTGGTTGAATAAGCCAAACCCACCGCAAAATACGATTCGTAGTACGGTGGTTATGTCCAGAATAGCTGTCCGAAAATTGAGGTTTAGTTGCGCATATTTCAGCGACGCACTAAGTCCGCCGCAAAACAGCGCCGTCAGAGGGTATACCACTCTCCACCTGATAGACAGGCAAGGGTAACTTTCGCATCCAGCAATCAGAAACCCGCTTATCTGCACATACGCGGCGTCCCTTGTCCCTTTTGCTCCTTTTCTGCAGCTCATGCCCTGTCAGGTGGATAGTGATATGCCCTCCTCACGCCGCTGTTTTGCGGCCGACTTAGTGCGTCGCTGACAAATGCGCAAATAAAAACTCAATTTTCGGACGAGTTTTCTGGACATAACCGCCGTACTGCGCAACGTATGTTGCTGTGGGTTTGGCTAATTCAACCACGGCCTATCTGATTTAGCAAGAGAAACGCTACATTGACTAAGCAAATTTCCGAATTCAATTTAAAAAATCGATTTATTTCAATTAAAAGTCGTTAAAACTAACTTTAGTGGGTGACAAATTGAATGGCTGGAAGGTAGCCGCTTACCCCATATTTTTCTGTTGAGCCGTTTTTTTACACGGGTCAAATGACACGTTACGTGACGCACCCGGTATATCACATTGTATCGATACATGCATCATGCATTGTGCACACAGTAGAACATGTAATGTACATTCCTGGCCATCGTTGGTCATGCCTGCATTTGAAATATGAGTTATGTATTTTATGTTTGTGTTTATTAAATCAGAATGTTGCAAAAAAAAAAGAACGTGTGTACGTGCATGCTAGAACAACAACAGCGTTAAAATCTGTTCTTTTTATGCGGACGACCATAGGTTCGATTTAAAGGTTTTGAATTCAACTTTTCCTGTACTTTCTTTTTGTATACACACTCAGATTCGATTTGCAGGAGTCACGCAGAAACGCATGCATGAAAGGTGAAAGTCACTGAAAAGGTTAGCCAGCTATAGGACTCGAACCCACATCTTCTGGATTGCCGGTCCAGGGCTCTACCAATTGAGCTAAGCTAACACGCCTTCTCGGCGACTTCCAGGGTGCGTCATCTGAAGGGACATGTATTTGTCCCTTCTATGTTGTTCCAGCCTCAGAACATCAGTTCTTTCATGTTCAAACGCATGTTTCTGTTATGCGCTCATTTGCTTCTGGTATCTTCGATGTACTCGGCATACGAGAGTCACGTTTTCGTGCTCCCACCCTTTCCCATGTTACCTTCTTACTCTCTTTCGTTTGCGTTTCTTGTTCTTTTTTGTTTTCATGCGCTTCCGCATGCGGATTGTTTATCCAGGTTGTGCGTTCAAAGAACCCCATTCCATCAGGCTCAAGCATAGTGTGGATCCCTTCCTCCACTGTGTGCGTCAGCCCGGAGGAGCGTCGTTGTTATACCAAAGGTTATGGCTGATAGTAAACCATCCGCAACTGGTCACGATGGGACCAGTTATTAACTTCCCCGTGGGGGAGTGTGTCGTGAAAATACCAGCTCGTACAAGGTACTGAAAAGTAAAAGTAAAAAGTATTTAGGTTAAGTTAATGAGTACCAGGAAGAAAGTAACTCAGTAGTGTAGTAGGTACCAAACTTTGAAAAGTATATGAGTAAAGTACCAAATACTCAAAAAAGTATCTCGATATTTTCGAGCTACTATCAGGTTACAGTTTATGAAATGCGCTGTCAAACAAATGCAAACAAAGTGAAAAAAAAAAAGATACTGGTTCCGGTACTCTTATTTTCCCTGGTATCTTGTTGACCCGTGCTCTCCCCCTCGCTCTGCTGGTGTGGTGATGAAAGGGCTCGCCGTTGTCAGCCTCACAGAGGTGGGCAAATCATGACTAAAGGCTCATTCACACATGCGTTTCAAAAAGCGGCGCCGCCTCAGCGTTCGCGGCGGCGCCGAGAGGGGCCTGTCACACATAGCCGAGCCGCCATCCTGAAAACGCGCTTCGTTCCTGTTGCTACGTCAAGATCGTACCGACACGTCCTGCTCTCTTCCTCAAAATTTACATTGTGAAGCATGTTCTCCATTTTATAATTATCGTGAAGCATTTCCGCTGGAATCATCAATCGTTGGAACGACAAACGCGACAGAGAAAGAACGGTAGAAAAAGCGAGACACATGTTTATCTACCGACGACCAAAACACGGTCACACACAAGTCGTATTTATTTTCGTCGATTCCGTTGTTTGCGCAAATTCCCAGCTCATCGTTGACAGCTCAGACACCAAACAGCTATTGGTGACAAGGAATTTAATCACGCGGTAGCACCAAACACATACACACGCACAAATGACAAAAGATCCCAGCGCGGTATCGGGAGGCCCGCCATTGCCCGCCGGCGCCAAAAGGAAGCCACCTCACTCCTCCGAGCGCTCCGATTGGCTGGATGAAAAGCGTTCGCGTTTCTGCCCTCCGAAGCTGCAGCACGGAGCGGTTCTCGAAAAGCGGCTGGAAACGCTCCGCGGCTCGCGTTTCGCGGCGCCGCGAACGCGAAACGCGTTCAAAAAGCGCATGTGTGAATCCAGCTTAACGCCCTGGGGGAATGTGCGTCCTGGGCCGACTTCTAAGGGCTCTCCTCTCGCCCGACACCGTGCACAATTGAATGTCGCTCGTGTGGACACCGGACGCTGTGCTCAGAGGAGGACGAAGAGCCACACAAAACGAACGTGAGTGAACAAGCTACCTTAAACTGCATCTGTTCTTTTATTCGACTTTTTCCTTTTAATTATTAACATCTGTAGCCGTCCATGAGCAATATGTCTTTTCAAACACCTGTCCTCTTCCCTAGCTTCTACAGACCCCAAGCCGTTCACCCACGTGCTCTTCAGTTCAACACGTTGTTCCACGTATCCACAAAACCAGAGGCGCCGAGTGCACTTTCCGCAGAAGGGAGGAGGTACCTCAGAATATGTTAGATGAAATGGTTGCGCATGTAATGGTACACCACGAAAGAAAAGCCCACGCAGTTACTTTTTCCCCCTGTCTCCCCCCTCAAAATAGGGGAGGAGGAAACCTGGAAGTACCTTAGGAGTGTACTTCCAAAAAGTAGTTAAGATACTAAATACTGACTTTTAAATATATTTGAAAGATGCCAAGTTATTCTCCAAAAATACTTAAGATGAGTAACTTGAGTATATACTATTAAGTTTACGTGCAAGCCTGGAAAACGCCCAGCAACAAGTTCCGCCAGGCTGGACCTCGACGACTCGTGAACAGATGTATGAATAGATTGGCAATAAGTGAACGCCCAGAGGAAGCACCGCATCCGCATGCCGTTGGCATTCTAGCTCACGAGGCCTCGTATCCTGTCGAGTCAACTGAACGGGACCCTGGAGGGAGGCGTCTGTTATCCACCGTCTGCGGTTAAGCGTGGCTCAAACGCCAACACAGGTCTTCCAACTCAGCACGCTTGACACCCCTACATGTGCAACCTGCTCTACCGAGGGCAACACTTCCCATCTGCTCTTCCACTGTCGCCTGTTCGCCGCTCCCCGTGCCACTCTCATGGAGCGGCTAGCTGCCCTAGGGCTGAGGGAGGTCTCGCTGGCAACGCTACTAGGCCCTCTGCAACGCCCCATTTAGTGGCGCGTCGGAAGGGAACTCGTACGCTTCCTCACTGACACAGGGCTCGGCTGAGCCCGTGACTGCGCCTCTTTTCTTTCGCTCTTTTCGTTTTTTCTTTCTTTTTCTTCTTTTCATTTCTCCTTTTTTGTATGCGGGAATAGCAAGTCGGCTTCTGGAGCCAGGCTAACCTTTCCCCTCTTTCTTTGTTCTTTTTTTTTTTTTTTGCAATAAACTTATATCCCCCCCCCCCCCCCCCCCCCGTCGAGCCAATCCCAATACTCTCGCGCAAAACATATTCGTAGTGCAATTGGAGTAGATTGAAACGTAAGGTGAGTCCGCCCACATTTGTGTGGCTACATGTTGCACGTGCAGAAGGGTAGGACTTCGGACAATTTCGACCACACGGGGTGCTTTTGACGTGGTGGAAGCATATTCGTGTGTCTGCTTCTACTAATCACAATTCAACAAGGAGCAGCGCTACGTGCCTATTTCTAACATCGGATGCCGGATATCTGGTTCTGGTTCTTTGCGCTGTTGGTGACACTCACATGGAAAATGGGCGTCGCAATCCCGTACCAGTCATCCGGAAGACTATTCGACATTTCTTTGCAGTACGGCGAAGGCGTAGCCGTGTACTTCGAGGATTTTATTGCCCGAGTAGATCAAGAGAGAACAACCAATGTGTATCATAGCATTCACTCTTATGGCGTGGCAAATACATGCTTGATTTGCATATTCTCACTGAAGAGACTCGAAGGGTTTTATCATACACATTTGCATGCTAACCCAAACACGCATATGCATCCTAAAGGGCGTGTATTCTTCGTTGACTCAGAGCGAACTAAACGCCCCACAAGCATTTTTCCAATGGCAGGTCCCTTTTTGAGTCACTACCCCCTTGCCAAAAAACGGTATATGTTTTCATTCACCTATCCCTTCAGCAGGCCATTCACTCCCCCCCCCCCCCACATGAGGCGAGGACGTTCCATGGAATGCTTTATTATATCACACGTGCGTGCACCGCGTGACAAATCATACAAGACAAAAATTTGGTTGCATCTTTTGGTACTGCACCAAACGGTTTGAAAATCGATAGCTTTATAGGGCCACAGTTGGCGGTAATTTTTTTAAAAGTTCGTTTGAAAGGAAATTAATTTTTTCAAAGCTTTTTAATGACCTGTGAAATCGCTTGTTTTCTGTCTCATATATACATATTATTACTGCTACCGAGGTGCCGCAAGCGCATTCCATCGATCATGTGGTAGTGGCACTGTCACGTGGCCCTATTCGCCTCGAGATCGAACAGTGTCGCCACAGTGCGGCTGCTCCGTGAACTTGCCTTAGTGGGGATGCGCTGCTTCAGCCGGTGCTTGCGCTGTTGTCGTCGTGCACGAACACGTGCTTGGAAGGCTCAGTTTCTGAACATTTGAGTTTTCCGAGTCGCTTCAAAATGAGTGAAAATGACTTCCTGGAGAACTTTTTGAACTTGTCTACTTCCCAGCACAAGCGTGCGTAGCAGGGAAGAAAACCACAGAACGTGCATATGTTCCAGTATGAGGATTCCAGTCGGCCTGTAATTTTTGCCACTGCGGTTTTCTGTGTCAAACAAAATAGTTGTAGTTGTGTCAATAGTTGTGTCAAACACAAGTTGTATCGAATGGATGAACATATGGAATGCGAGGAATATATGAATGCATGAATATATATATGACATGTTTGTTTTTAAACGTGTGAGTTTCAAACTTTTATCTCATTTCATCTGACCGCATACCAGGCTTGACTTTTGTCTTTCACATACGTGATATACCTGCCACTGGAACCAAAAACTATTTTGCATGTAGTTATTACATAACCGGTAGCATCCCACACAAAGTCGGCACCACCTACACTGGTGCGATCACCTCGTAACATACTTTAGCACCTTTTAACGAACGCCTGCAGAGGAGACGAATAAAATCTCGAACCTCTCTCAGACTCGCACGACGTGAAACCACCGCTGTTATACGACACAAAAATTAGAGCGAAGGGCTTCAGTATCTATTGGACTATTCTGCCCTGATGCGGTGTTGCACACTTGTACATTTGGATTGCCAAGACCAGTGTAGACTGGAATTTTGAGTAGTTTTTATTTTGGTAAATTCTTGTTGTCTCGATCTAAGAAAAAAAGGAAGAGGGAAAGACAGCTGTGTATGTGACGAACAAATATTCGAGTGAGAACAGCAAAAGACCAAAACAAAATCTGGCTTGCAACAAGGGAATGACTTGGCAGTTGTTTCCCTTCGCACGCAGGAGATTTAATTTTCAGAAGTTCGCGACTTCTACGTTTCGCAGTGTAGACGTTTTTGTCAAGTTTCACACCTTTTGAGCGTTCCAAGCAGCGCATTTCAACACATCCGCAATATGTGAGGCACTGACAGCGGCATTTCATCCAGGAACACTGCGAAACCCGCGTAGAAAAGCCTGCGCCTGCAGCGCGGGATCGTGCCGTATCCCCACCAGAGCTCCGCCGCAGCGCCACCTACACTTCGATCTCGAGGCGAATAAAGCCGCGGACGGACCTACACTGTGGTTTGTCCTGTGAACCTATCGCTTTCAACTAAGACGAGGAAGTCGAGGAAGCAGAAAACGTGGAGCGTCGCCATGTGGCCTAAATGCTATGGAGTATCATCAAAAGGATGGAACTGAGTCGACTTGTTTTCGAAGGATTCATCCACGTTGTAGAGATGAGGCAATTAAATATGGAAGGACAAATACAACACGAGCCACACAACGCCGTCCCATATTACCCCGGTTGCGCTTGAAAGTGTTGTGCCAATATTGTATTTGAAGGTATTGTGTTTGTATTGACCATGTGCTGCACGTGTTTGTTACTCGAAAGAAATAGCTACACCTGGAGATTTGATTTGGAGAAAGGCGTGCTACACCTGGAGATTTGAGATGAGATAAACAAAGGAGCGCTGATTTAAAAAAAAAACGTGTTCGTCCTACATATACCTATGTGTATGTATGTAGTTATGTGTGTATGTATGTATGTATGTATGTGTGTATGCACGTCAAAAAAAAAAAAAAAACCAGGGGCGCGTTCCTGGAAGCGTGAGCACCGTCGCATCGTAGTGCCGCTCATTGCAGAAGCACGGACTGCGCAACGATGCTACGATGCTCACGCGCTTCCAGGAACGCGCCCCAGGTGGTCGAAATTATCCGCAGTCCTACCCTGCGGTACGTGCAACATGTCGCCACACTGCGCAGACAAACTTTACGTGTAACATCACGGTACCATTATTATTAAGAAAAAATTATGTTGCTCCACGCAGCAGGTGTCACAACTATTAGTCATAATTCATCTGCACCGTTCCAGCGGCATGCTTGTGCTTTCGATCCATATGGACTTCGTGAAGAGGCGATATTCTCCTCAATTGAACGGAGCGAAATACGAGAGGCCACCACCTGCAACCAAAGGGTCACGAATGTTGTGCACGATCGATATCGTTATTAAATGCTGTTTTCGCGTGCGGTAACGTACGCACCTCGCTTCGTGAAGGAAGGTGAAGACGATGCGATCGACCGTCTGAGAAAAAATGGCCATTTGAACATGTATGGAATGGCGAAGTTACAACTCCTCCGCTCAGAGAAGTTATGTAAGGGAGAAACTTGCCCGCTCTTATAGGAGAATTTATCGAGCCGCATCCGACAACATTTCCTAAAGATGGAACTCAGGCCGTGCGCAACACGAATTGAGGAGGCCGAAGAGTATCTCGTTTTATTTTATTCGTAAATAAAACCGCTAAGGGTGCAACTCGACGTTAGCGAAACTGCGGACATCGATTTGTTTGGCAACCCTAAGTAGAAGAAATCTTTGCGGTATATAGACTATATCGGTACGGTGTGCACGGTTCCCGAAAAGCTCGTCGTCGTGTTGTCGGTACATAGCTACGGAAGAAGTGCGACCAAATATGTGATGTGGCAGAGAAGAAATACACGCGCCTCCGTGCCCACCATCTGCTGTATTCTACTTCATTCGACCTCCTTTCTTACATGAAACAAGAGTACGTCTTCCCCGTTCGCGAACGCCTCGCAAGTATACAGCGTATAGATCACTGAAGTCACATTCCTCGGCGTTACTCAGACGAACTGAACGCTTCATTACGGAAATTTCCCATTACGCCGAATCTCAAAAGGCTAACATCGATTTCGTTCGAGTGTTAAGTGAGTCGCGTGAGATTGCGCTCCAAAATGGCTGAGCTGAACAAGAGCTTTGTCTGGAACTGGAATTGGCAACACCAGATTCATTAAATAGGGGTTCCTTATTTAATGACTCTAGGCAACACTAAATGAACGGTTACATGAACGCGACAGAAACGAGTTGAGTTGGTTTATCGCAGCAAATCCTCTCCCATCAGGCCCGTGTCAACTGTGAACCAATCTTCTAGGGAGGATTGACGTGAGGAGGTGCGATACGTCAACTCGACCCGTTTCTGTCGGGTTCATGTAACCGCGGCTACTGCAGCCATGCCTCCGCGAACCGGTGACGAGACGTGCATTCGTATGGTGGTGGTGGTGGTGTGCTATATCCGAGCGATCTGCCTGCCGGCGTGGCGGCATGAATTCGTATCGGTTAAGAAAAACCGAAACTTGTACACCCATTTATTTTTGCGTCAAAATAATGAAAGAGCAACCGAATTAAAATTATCAAAAGCGTTGCTGTGTCGAGGGCTCTAGGCATAGGACAAAGCACCTGCCTGCATCTTAGTCAACTTTCCAAAAACATTACTTTCCACGTTAGAGTTATATACCTAAATTTAATAGCAGCTGAAGCAGCCCCACTGCTCGTGTCTTTTAATAAAGTGTCATTTTTAATAGAATTACTTATGCTCGTTTTATTGAAAGATACATGCTACGTAGAATGTAAAAATCGCCGAACTGTTCAACTTGCGGAACTGTGGAGGACACGGAGTGCTGGTCACCTGCCGACGCTTCGACTCTAGTCGGCGAATACTAAAGAACGCGTTCGCGAAACTTGACAACCGACCATTTAGTGTTGAGAAGGTACTGGGGAGCTGGCCAAGGCAGCACCAGCAACCTGCGCTGTGTGCACTCACGACCTACCTCAGGGACATACGTGCTGATATAATCTTGTAATTCATTCAGTGCTTCCACACGTCAAGCGTCCTGGAACAGCTGGTCGCACCAGTGCGACCTACGTTTCCATTTTTTTTTCTATTTCTATTATATTCTAGCAAAAGCATTTTTTATCAAATCACGGGAATGAACTACTTCATACTATTTTCCTGGAAATTGACCACTGTAAAGTTTCCAGAGAGCCATTTTCCATTTTTCGGCTTCTTCATCTCTCTTTTACTCTTTCACTGTTCTCACGTCCGCTCTATAGGGATTGAGTTCAAATATGCAAAGCGTGCACGTTTGAGTACATTGTGCAAAGAGCTCCGAAAATTTTATTTCTATGCACGATAAGGGCAAAAACTTTATACCACTGCAGACATCGAACGCTAAAAAAATAGGGTTGTGCGAATATTCGGATTGTTCAAATACCGAAGCGAAAGACTGTCTATTCGATTCGATTTTTGTTTTCTAATTTAGAAAGGTGGTTCATTTTTCACTTGCTCATTCTTTACGCTGTCATCACATCATCATTAACACCGCACTTGTGAAGCCAGAATCTCCTTATTACCATTAACTCCAATCCAATCCAATCGAATCTAAGAAAGTGAGTGATGCTTCATGCGAAGCTACGCATGCATATATGACGTATTTGAGCTGTATATCCAGACGTGATTCGGTTGTGTAACCAATCATTTCATATTCACCTCGGTTTTAATGACTATTCGCACAGCTCTGGACGAACCTGTACTCTAGAGCAGTGTTTCCCAAAGTGTGGTCCGCGGACCCCTGGGGGTCCGCGAGAGTGTCCGTGGGGGTCCGCGACAGTCTCTCACATTTCAGTGAGGATTTTCGTCCACACAAACACGCGCTCGTACATGATGCCCGATTTCCAAACACCCAGAACTTCCAAGATTGCTACAAGCATGCTTCAACGGCTAGCTTCTAATTTCTGATAGAAAAGTCCTGCAATGCATGTTTGTCCGCGTCATACACATACAAACAAGAAGAAGAAACCAGTCCGGAATCGTTTCTGAAGCTGTATCGAAAGCACGCAGCAGCTGACGAGGTTGCTGGTTATGCACTGGCTGTGACGGTGTGTGTGTGTGTATGTGGGGGGGGGGGGGGGGTCCGTGAATTGGTTGTCATCGCTTCCGGGGGTCCGTCACCGCCAAAACTTTGGGAAACACTGCTCTAGAGGTAAATGTGCTTATAAATATGAAATATTTTTCTTGTAATTATTTTAAAAGCTTTCACTGGTGATTCTTGAGGGCGTGAACGATGCTACCTTGGTAAGTTTCAAATAAACTACGAAGTAATAATTACGTTCGGTAATAACGTGGTTTCACTAATTGCTCAGGGATATCCCTAAGCTTACCAAGGAAATAGCGGTCATACCCTGAAGGATAGCTAGCGAAGGCTTTTGAAATCAGTACTGCAGGGTGTCTACCAAATTGCAGCCTTCCCTGCCTTTTCCAGGTTTTTTCTGACTATTTCGAGCGAATTCCCTGATGAAAACAAAAGGAAACTTGATGCCTGCTCCTATACGCTTTGATACAGATCCCCATAAAACAGACCATTTATTAAGTATTAGTGAGACCACCCTACTTTTCTGCCTCAGATCTTGTCGTATTGGCGAGCTGCTACTGGCGGTAACGTTGCTGCCGCATCGTTGCTCAACCATCGCGTGGCACACGCGGTTCGCTGCGCATCATCACGGCACTTGTCTACGATTTGCCCTGACTTCAGCTGCTTTTTGGCCAAATTCCCTGGCAATTCCCTAACTTTTCCAGTCACATCAAAATTCCCTAACGGGGCCATTCTTTTTCACGCGTCGTCCTCGTGTTGGAATAAATATTGTACTT
Source organism: Ornithodoros turicata (assembly GCF_037126465.1). Taxonomy (NCBI): domain Eukaryota; kingdom Metazoa; phylum Arthropoda; class Arachnida; order Ixodida; family Argasidae; genus Ornithodoros; species Ornithodoros turicata. The sequence continues at coordinate 92,476,022 of NC_088202.1, read as the reverse complement.
CAGAAACTGGAAACAGGACATGTCTTGTGCTGATACGAATCGGGCTGTTCAGAGACCTCGTTGTTGCGCTTGCGCTGCTCCGATGCAGCGTAAAATTGCTCCACCGTCACAAAGCTCGCGATATATATATATATATATATATATATATATATATATAGTAGAAAAAGAGCGTGTAGCGTGAACAAAGTTGCGGAACACTAAATTACCGGTTATAGCACAAAAGGGACGTGATTGTATTCTGTGGCGACAACTGCAGCCGCGGGGTACTTCCTTGTTTTGTTTACGCCGCAGCAGAAAGCTGTAGTCCGCAGTTGCAGTCATTCTCCACGCCTGATGGGATTCCGAAGGACAACTTCTGCACAACTTTTCAAGAAACAACGTGGACATCAGAGTGCATGACTCGCATATCGATAAGATTAAACTAGTTGCCCATGTTGTCTTATGCCGACGGTCCTCTATCGAAGTTATGCTTGAGGGTAACGAGGGTTTAATACAAAGAGAGTGCAGTTCCGGACGTTTTATTTCTAGCAGCACCAGCCCAACAGAGTCGACGTCGAAAACATGGAGTCACGAGAAAATACATTATGCGCATGTTTGCGTTGTGAAACTAGTAGCTGAATATCAGAAATCGCATGTTGGTGTCAAGTACCGTCAAAAGATGAATTGAGAGACACGAAGGAAAGCTGGTAAACGTTAATGAAAGGATGGTTAAGAAGCCAGCGAGCTTGTGATACTGACGCATAATGACAATCCCGAGACTATATAGTGACACAAAAACGGACAACACAACCAAAATGTAGTGTGACTTTGTGTGTGTTCGTTTTCGTGCTCCTAGTGCCGGGGTTATCGTTATGCACTGGAAAACGTTGTTCATCGGTGTGTCTTGATGGAACCCCTATAGCTTTTTACCATCTTTTCGCGGTACGCACGGTGAACACGGACAATGAACACTCTCTATTTTGTTTTTCTTCCACCAGATGAACAAACCAACGATAACCAAAACATTTGCTAACCGTGCAGAACGACAGACAATTAACGAGCGCCAGAAGCAGCTAGAGTACGTGCCTGCCAATTGTTTTCATTTTCCCCTTCCGACCACCGACCAAGCAACTGGCCCATTGTATGCAGAAAGCATCGTAGACTACGCAAAAAGCACAGCGAAATGCATAACGATAAACTACACATAAACAACGGACTAAACGCGATGCTAGAAAGTGCGTGAGTAATAACTAACGCGGACACAGCAATTACAGCCCATTGTCGACCCTGCCAGCGTGGTGAAGAGTCGCAAAATTCTTGATTGATCTATTTCTGAATGTGAAATGGATTGACAATGTTGAAGAAAAAGTCGAGTCCCTAGAGAACAGTTGGAAAGGCACGCTCCCGTGGGTAGCGACACACACACACATAAAGAGACGACGATCAGATGGGTCTGATGCCGGCCAGTATGCTGGGCGCTGCCCCAGTGCCATTAGTAGATAGTGAGAGATGATGATGGAGATTCAGGGGATCAAACCAGCGTGGAGAGGCCTGTTGATGACAGCAAATCCCAAAGATGACGGAGACCTTGGTGCATATGAACGCTACAAGACCATGGACCAATCACTTTGCCTATGGTAAAAGGGTGGTGGTCGATTGCGTGGATTCCGCGCTGCAAGATCTCGCGCTCCCGCTGGTAGTCAGGGCAGCCCATAAGTAGGTGGTGCAGGTCAGCGCGCACATTGCATGATGCACAAAGGACGCGACAATGCAGTAGCATGGTGCCGTGCAGTTGACCTGTCAGTATCGCGATCAGATAGCAATTAGCATGAATGAATCCTTCCAAGTACGGGACGGAAAACACGTTCTCCATTCCTTGCCATAGCGTGTATGCTCACAAATTCTGGTAGATTTGGGAAGTGTCAGTCACTTTTTCCTTTGTTACAAATTCCTCAAGTGACAGTATCTGTACACTGTTGTGATGCCAAGACAGATGTAGTACGTATAAGGCCATAATGGAAACTTGTAACGGGTGACGTTCGCGAACAAATGCCCGTATGTCAATTCGCATTAGCTCTTGGTTGTGACTCGCTAGTAGCTGGATGACAGTTTATCGGACTTCGGTAAGTGAGCGCTTTTCTACAGTTCTACAGCACAGATGCTACCGTACCGACAAGAGTCAGGGCATGAACAAGGAACAAAACAATTTTTGTCACTAAATTCTTGCACAGTCTTCCTTGCTTCTGTGTGTCGACGAGGAAAGCACAAAGGAGAAACTTTGCCTGGAGTTACCAGTGGTGGCATGGTGTTATAATGACGTTGCAAAAACTTTCAAACTACCGAAGAGGTAAGTGTTCTTTTCAAAGTGGATATTTAGACGTGAGTGCTGGTTTGAAGCTGCAACAGCTGTTTCATCCTTGATTTTTTGTGGCTTTCCGACGGTGCCTAATTACTTTTCCGATATATTACAAATGAAGAGTGTGTCAAGGTAGACATCAGCCGGCGTCCATATGAGCAGCTGGTGCAGCTGCGTGGCGTAGGAGTGAGATCTTTCGAAGAGGACCTTTGAGCTTTTGACTTATTAGAGTCGCCAAGGATAAGTCGTAATTCAAGGCTCATCAAGAAGTGGCTATTGCAAAAACACAATGACTCGCAGGAAAAAACAAAAGAACAGTAAAATAATACGAAAACCCAGTAGAGAGTCAAAGGCAACTTTCTTACTTTCACCGTGATTCGTATTTCTGCATTTAATGCATGAGTCGGACCACCTTATCAATTCAGCTGGAATTCTTGGGCGCCTGCAACTTATATCTAGGCAGTTTATGACGGTCATGTACATATGCAATGTTCCCTGTCCTGTAGTTTCAGATATCACCTCCAAAATAAACTAAAACATTTTATACTTCTCTTGATCCATTAATCTCCACCCTCGTCTTTCTTTCGCTGTCTTCCTCCTTTTCACTTCATTATCACACCTCTCATCTAATGTAACGTTATGTAATGTCTAATGTAATGTAACGGGGCAGGGTACCGCTGTGTACCGCTTTCAGCGGTGAAACAACCCATGTAACTGTCATCATTTATCGTCTGCTGCTGTTGTTTCCTCTTCTTCGTCTCTTTCCGCCAAAAATGTACGCTTCTTCTTCTTTTGTTTTTAACTGTAGTTGCACTGTTTTCGCCTGCGCCCCCTGCACCTCATGTAAGAGGACGGTACCTTTACATTATTGTCGGAACGTGCAACACGCGCCGAAACTATATTCAGACGCAATGCGCATCTTGCTGCTTCGAGTCCGGTAATGGCATCGTCGGATGAGTCGGTAATTACTAAAGTGCCCCTTGTCCTTGTCAGTGCAGTTTCTCTTTGCACCTTGTGTTTCTTTCGATCCGTCAGATTCAAGTCTGACTATAGTGGATAAGCAGCGACTGAGCTCGTAAAGGTTGATCGTCTAGAAGGCTGCCACTGCTCCCTTATTGGGAAGGGTAAATGTGACGGCACTAAACGGAATAACAAAAACGAAAATGAAGTAAAGCAGCGCGAAACAAGTGAACTCGGGTGAACGCCTTCCAGCCCCCGAAAAGTACCTACTATATAAGTTCACGGCCAAGACTCACAGAGGCGCAAGCTGAAGCAGGAGGAGAAGCAGGAACCCAAATTACAGAGGCGCTCCCGGACAACACAAAAGAGTTGTAAGACGATGCCGCCGTCTGCCTGCACTATCAGCCGAGCGTCAGACGCCTTTGGCCAAGAACAAAAGAAACTCGTTAATTCAGTCATTATGTCCTCAACTAGCGAAGAACCTCGCTTCGTTCCCCCCGTCATTTTACGGGTCTCGCTTTTTGTCTTACGGGACGAGAGCGGGGGTCACTGTCTCCCAGTGAAAAATACTCCGATAAGAGGCAGGGTCATGTGTCATTCGGGCTGGGGTTAAGTGATACGTGTCGGAGCTGATAAAGGAACGAAAATAGAGATGTGGCGAAAGTATACACAGATCCGGGAGGCCGAGTAGAGGAGCCACGAACTGAATACAAAGCGGGAAAGCGTGGGTAAAACGCAAAGCAGAGTTAATTGGTCATGCATGCATTATACGAAAATTTAACACATTTAATTAAATTTGATTTACATTTAAAAATGTAACATCACGGCTCTATTTCTCCCTATTATCCCATTATCCTCTGCGTTGAAGAAACATGGAAGCCACTTCGAGCTTATATACAGGGTGTGTGCAGAAAAAGTAGCCCCACATTTACGCACATAGCGCGTTTCCTCCATACCGTACGAACTTCCGGCGGCGCACGACGACGCATTCATGCAATGAACATCAATAAAAGAAACGTGATAACCAAACTCAGCGTTACAGCGTAAGAAAGTCGTTAGCCACGCGAACTTTGCTCCGCGTATTTCTAATGAGACATTGCTGTGTAGCACAGTTGCGTCGCCCAACCGCCGGGGGTTCCACCAATGCAGAAACCTAAAGCAATGTGGCACGCCTAGCGGTAGCGAGATGCAACTGTGCCGTGACCGCATACTGACTTCTGCATAGGCAATTAGGGATGCACGGAGAGCAACATTTGCATGGATAACTTTTTTGTTACGCAGAGTTTGGTTACTACGTTTTTTTTTTTTTTTTCCATCGCACAAATGCGTCGTCGTCCGCCACCGGAAGTTCGTGCGGTATGCAGGGAACGCAGTTCGTGCGTAAATGTGGGGCTACTTTATCAGCACACACCGTGTATATATTTTTGGGGTGTTGTTTCCAATGCAGCCCCCAATAGTCGGATTATCTCCGATGAATAGAAGGATTAGCCATTGTGTAGGGTACACCACTAGAGGGCGCTACGATCGACGCCTCACCACTAGGGGCCGCTGCTGTCGCATTCCGCGGATGACGTCATTGCTCCTTCGGGGAGCATGGTGAGAGATAGCGGGAGGCATTGGATGGCGATGCGAAATAGAGCGCCCCCTTGTGCAAGGCTGTGGTGGCGCTGCGGGCGACATGACAGACGCTCTCGGTGGCGGCTCTCCACGGCGGTGTCATGGTCTCGTGACCGCGATACGCGGCGTCGGCGGCAAAAGGGTTTTGGGTCCAGCGTTGTGTACGAGTCTTTGAGCGAGTTTATATTAATCTCACTCCGTTTATTGTTCAACTGATGGTTGTTGTTTGAGAGCTCAATTGCTATGCTGTGAGATTGGGGTGTACGGCACGCATACGGCATACGACAATATAAATAAATAAATATAAACAAAAGGACGTGCACGATAAATTACGCCACATTATTATGGCTTCCCGTGTTGCTACACTTTGCATAATAAAGGCGCTTTCGCTAACCAGTCCGTTCACAAACAGCCGTGTGCATCCCTTGGTGTATTTATTAGACTTGGATACTTTCCTTTTAATTGCCTAATAACGCTTTTGTGACTCGAGCGCGTATATTAGAAGGCTCCAGACTCGCGCAATATTATTTTGGTGATGGCGCATATGTTCAGACAAGAGCGGAGGAAAGTTGTTCCCCCCATTTGCTTTATGTATTTATTCACCTCAGTATGTCATTCTCACATACTAGTTTAAATTTAATTAGCGATTAGTAATACTGCAGTATATGCAATTTAGCACACTACAGTGCTGTAAGATATATTGTACAAGCGCCTTGGCTGCAGAATCACTGGGTGGATATCTGTAAAATTTTAGTGCCTTCTTTTCTGTGGTGGTCACTGTCACTAATAGGGATTCAGTTAAGTGTTGTGGCAATTCCAATGTAAACAGTCATCTGCTATATTGGAAAGTGAGTGATTATGGTCAAACAAGTCAATTAACATGATACCTTCTACAATACCATCTGTGATTCCTAAATGTTAGTATACAACAAGTCAGTATATGACAAGGTATGAAGAAATGTTAACGTAGTGCATGCTATTCAAAGCAAGTTCTTCCACCCCCCCCCCCATCTACAAACACCCAGAAAACAAAAACAAAAAAACTGGTCTTGGGTTTGCCTCTGGAAACATAATTTAACTACACAAATGCAGATATGTGCAGCCAAACACATTTGCCATAAGGAAAGCGTGAAGATTATTGCAGTTGCAACGGTCATGTCAGTAGGTCATGTACATCTTGGTATTTTCGAAATTTCCCAAACATTTCCATGTCTTTTATATTCAACATGCTGGACATCTAGTGTGCAACACCTGATATCGAATCAAAATCTGAGCCAGTATTCTCTATTGGGTCATGAACACACCGGTGTAACATGAGCAACAAAAAGGCAGACCACATGTCAACAAGTTGCAAACCGTTGTTTCATCTTGCACATTTGTCATGCTCATCTAGGTATTTTTGAAATTTCTCAAACATTTCCATATCTTTTATATTCAACGTGCTGGACATCTAGTGTGCAACACCTGATATCGAATCAAAATCTGAGCCAGTATTGGGTCATGAACACACCGGTGTAACATGAGCAACAAAAAGGCAGACCACATGTCAACAAGTTGCAAACCGATGTTCCATGTTGCACATTTGTCATGCTCATCTAGGTATTTTTAAAATTTCTCAAACATTTCCGTATCCTTTATACCTAGATGAGCATGACAAATGTGCAACATGGAACAGCGGTTTGCAACTTGTTGACATGCCGTCTACCTTATTGTTGCTCAGGATACACCGGTGTGTTCATGACCCCATACTGGCTCAGATTTTGATTCGATATCAGGTGTTGCACACTAGATGTCCAGCACGTTGAATATAAAAGATATGGAAATGTTTGAGAAATTTCAAAAATACCTAGATGAGCATGACAAATGTGCAAGATGAAACAACGGTTTGCAACTTGTTGACATGTGGTCTGCCTTTTTGTTGCTCATGTTACACCGGTGTGTTCATGACCCAATACTGGCTCAGATTTTGATTCGATATCAGGTGTTGCACACTAGATGTCCAGCACGTTGAATATAAAAGATATGGAAATGTTTGAGAAATTTCAAAAATACCTAGATGAGCATGACAAATGTGCAAGATGAAACAACGGTTTGCAACTTGTTGACATGTGGTCTGCCTTTTTGTTGCTCATGTTACACCGGTGTGTTCATGACCCAATAGAGAATACTGGCTCAGATTTTGATTCGATATCAGGTGTTGCACACTAGATGTCCAGCATGTTGAATATAAAAGACATGGAAATGTTTGGGAAATTTCGAAAATACCAAGATGTACATGACCTACTGACATGACCGTTGCAACTGCAATAATCTTCACGCTTTCCTTATGGCAAATGTGTTTGGCTGCACATATCTGCATTTGTGTAGTTAAATTATGTTTCCAGAGGCAAACCCAAGACCAGTTTTTTTGTTTTTGTTTTCTGGGTGTTTGTAGATGGGGGGGGGGGGGGTGGAAGAACTTGCTTTGAATAGCATGCACTACGTTAACATTTCTTCATACCTTGTCATATACTGACTTGTTGTATACTGACATTTAGGAATCACAGATGGTATTGTAGAAGGTATCATGTTAATTGACTTGTTTGACCATAATCACTCACTTTCCAATATAGCAGATGACTGTTTACATTGGAATTGCCACAACACTTAACTGAATCCCTATTAGTGACAGTGACCACCACAGAAAAGAAGGCACTAAAATTTTACAGATATCCACCCAGTGATTCTGCAGCCAAGGCGCTTGTACAATATATCTTACAGCACTGTAGTGTGCTAAATTGCATATACTGCAGTATTACTAATCGCTAATTAAATTTAAACTAGTATGTGAGAATGACATACTGAGGTGAATAAATACATAAAGCAAATGGGGGGGAACAACTTTCCTCCGCTCTTGTCTGAACATATGCGCCATCACCAAAATAATATTGCGCGAGTCTGGAGCCTTCTAATATACGCGCTCGAGTCACAAAAGCGTTATTAGGCAATTAAAAGGAAAGTATCCAAGTCTAATAAATACACCAAGGGATGCACACGGCTGTTTGTGAACGGACTGGTTAGCGAAAGCGCCTTTATAATGCAAAGTGTAGCAACACGGGAAGCCATAATAATGTGGCGTAATTTATCGTGCACGTCCTTTTGTTTATATTTATTTATTTATATTGTCGTATGCCGTATGCGTGCCGTACACCCCAATCTCACAGCATAGCAATTGAGCTCTCAAACAACAACCATCAGTTGAACAATAAACGGAGTGAGATTAATATAAACTCGCTCAAAGACTCGTACACAACGCTGGACCCAAAACCCTTTTGCCGCCGACGCCGCGTATCGCGGTCACGAGACCATGACACCGCCGTGGAGAGCCGCCGCCGAGAGCGTCTGTCATGTCGCCCGCAGCGCCACCACAGCCTTGCACAAGGGGGCGCTCTATTTCGCATCGCCATCCAATGCCTCCCGCTATCTCTCACCATGCTCCCCGAAGGAGCAATGACGTCATCCGCGGAATGCGACAGCAGCGGCCCCTAGTGGTGAGGCGTCGCTCGTAGCGCCCTCTAGTGGTGTACCCTACACAATGGCTAATCCTTCTATTCATCGGAGATAATCCGTCTATTGGGGGCTGCATTGGAAACAACACCCTATTTTTGTACTGCGTGCTATGAACAGACAACTTTCAGGAACTGTCACGTAAAGTATTTCGGAAACGAAAAGCCTCTTGAGGATTGTGTTCGTCTCTTTGTGTGTTCGAAACCTCCAACCCGCTTCTTTCCATCATATCCGCACTTAGTTCGGAGCCCCAACCGTGGTTCTACCGCTATGAGCAGCACATTATAGCGAAAGATGCCCACAAAAGGGAACGGCTAGCCCAATCGAAAGGACCTTTCGAAAGATGCCGCTTGAGAGCACTTGGACGCTGCAAGAAACGAGTGCGAATCAATGGCTGCGGAAAAGTGTTGGCCGGGACACCATTCTCGTTATATCTCCCGATGTAGAGGACAGACTTGATGTGTCAAAGACAGCGGCGCGAACGACACGGTGATCCTTATCAGGGTCCGTATGCTTGTAGAAGGAGCACTGGACGCCTGCTTGGATCGATGAATTTAGTCTGGAGCTAACATGTGATGCTTTCTGGAACGTCGTTTTATTTGCCGTCTAGAAGGAGCGAGATAAGGTTCATCGGAAGAACAGGTTGATCTCAATATTTGATCCGATATAAGGAGTCGACTCGCGGGAGAGTGCATTGTATATCACATACAGGACTCGTGGAAGTGGACATGGACAATATTGGTTTCGATGTCGGGGTTGTTTCCAATCTATTATGTGTTTTTGTTCCGAGTGGTACCAGGAATATATACCTACGTAAACACAAGAAACTGATACGTTAAAAGAATGAGCGAGACTTTCGCACTCAGACCTGTTACCAATTACTTGGAAAAATTTACACAGGAATAGTCATTCACATAATGCAAACGATACGAAGAGTCTTAAAAACACAGTCAACGTAATGTTGTATGTGTGCTTACAGAGGAAGCATGCCAGTATCCACACCGGTGGTGGTAGTGATGCTGGTGAAAGGAGTCGCCGTTGTCGACCTCACAGCTATGGGCAACGTCACGCCCTGAGGGAATGTGCGTCCTGGGCTGACTTCAAAGGGAACTGTGCCGACATATGTCTGAAAGCGTCCGGGGAAAGCTCAGGAGAAACCCCAGACAGCACAGCCGGCCCAGTGATTAGAACTCGGGTACCACCCTGTCTCAACCTATCCAGACCGGAGTTATTCTTCAGCTATACGATTACGGCGCACATGGTGCAACCATTTGGTTCTGGTTTCTCTTCTCTTTCCTTGCATTTCGTAATATGCATATATAACGCACATTTTCCAAGACTGTATATGCATCAAGGCATTCGGAGCACGCGATATATTCCGGGTAAGTTACATGGGAGATACAAACAGACAGCAGAACAAAGTCCGTCATGCAGAGTATCACATCGCACGCAAGAGTTCTATCGTGACAAGAGAATCAGAATCATCACGACAGTGACATTGAAAAATGTGAGTCATTTAGCGCCTACTTTTGCGAAAGTTACGCCGCAAAAACAGATATGTGTGAAACTCTTAGTTGGAAATAAATGAAGAGAAAATCATCAACACGCGAGTAACAACAACGACAACTTTATTGCACTTTGCAACATTACTGCACGCGTAGAAAGCCAAACAGAATCGACACATCCGCAACAGTGAACAACGTTTCCCCGCAGAACCAAGAAAGCATTAACAAGTGCCTTCTCAATGGTATCCAAAATTTAGGCTGTGTTGCGCGTTCCTCATTCTACGTATTATTATTATTATTATTTGTAAGAGGAAGAGACTTCAGGTATCGCTCGTATATCTTTTTAATATGCGTCGTCACAAGGAAGTCGAGGCGTGGGCATTCCTGTGTCGTTTTCATAGCGATTTGAAAAAAGCGCCTTTCCTATATATCTGTTTATTTGTCGTTTTGTTGATGGTGATGGCTAGAAAAAATGGGGAGGTGAGTCACGTCTAAATCGGACTGGCTATCCCAGTGCACCTACGTAGAGCAAAAAGGGAAAAAAAGAGGGATATGTTTATTAAAGAAGAAGAAAAAAGGAAGGGGGAAAGGTCAGACAGGCCAAGGCCGACTTGCTATTCCCAAAAGGAAAAGGGGAATGGTGAAAGAAAACGAAAAGCCACAGTCAAGCCGAGAGTCAAACATTGTGTCGTTTCGTTGTAAAAAAATGTAGCCTATAAGGTGTCCGTTTTTGAGTAGTAAGATGACATAGAATGCCATAATTCTGTTTCTGTGTGTACAAAAAATACAATCTGTGGCAAATATTAAAATGATCAGATAACGGCACTAGCCAAAAAATCTTGCCAAAAGAGGGACCCAGTACACAGAAAGGCACTGTGCAGTTCTCCACCTTTTTGCTCGACGATAGGGGAACGACTTCTCTCTTTTTCGAATAAAATGGAAGTCGCTAAATTTCTATGATGACTAAAATTTCCTGACTATTTCCTGACTTTCACAACTGAAACTGTTTTGGCAATTTACCGGTTTATGTTGAACGTAGATGAACTAACAAACAAGTCAGCACATTCAATGAGAACTGCTCCCAACACACACTCTTAGAAGGGTAATAGATTCGACGCTCACATTCCTACTTATCGTACTAAACTGCTAATCTCCCTCATCCCCTGATGTGAAGTTTGTGAATCTGTCAAGGCGCTTAATCAATGTTTAAGCACAGGACTCCGACGTTCATTTCTCACGACCTATTACTCTTGAGGAGAAAAGCACGAAAGCTAGCGATAAACTGGACTTTTAAATTTCTTTGTTGCCACCGTATTACTGCTGTCTACGCTGAATGCGATGCGTCAGCGCCTGAACGTCTAAGCTTGCACATTTGCTCGAAAGAAGTCGTAAAAGAATGTGTTTACATGAAGGGCCACTAACACGTGTCTATGGGGGCATTACTCCCTTGCCTGCGTTCCGCATCTATGTGGGTCTCAGTGGGGACGTTGCACGCTGAAAATGCTATAAATTTATAGCGCGTGTTACAGATAACCGTTCGGTTGCATTGTGCATATATGTTTCTTTTACTAATGGCCATAGTACCGTACAATATTGTCCAGGGCATGCTGTGTCCTCTCCCTTTCTTTATATATTCCGTAAGAAAGACGATGCAAAAAGCGAACTTAGCATGGGTTGGTATGAAAACAGAAAAAATGGCTTCTGCCGATGGCAGGTTGTCATATTTTGCACAAATGAACAGATGAACAAGATAAGAAGATATAGTCAATGTGAACGCTCCTTACAATACAGCTTGCCTCTTACATTCATTTTCTCATGTGTGCTTCGAAGCCATACGCGGCACATGCCGTGACAGAGAGAGATAGACGAGCGCAAATAAGTAGCGAGCCAGACTTGGAATTCTACCTAAAGACGTTTGAAGTACCTTTAGGGAACAGAACAGCATTTTACAAAGAAAATGACTTGCACTTATTTCGCTTATGAGTGTCTTGCACTGAAGTAGGCCCAAGCGCCTTTGCGCGCACGCAGCTACAGTTTCAGTCGAGCTTCGAGTTCGGGAATCTCGAAAACAACTTGAGTTTTCATTTTCTCGGTAAATTCATCCATATAGCTCCTTAGTCGTTGGGAAGTCTCGGCGTTCTACAGACACTAAGATACGTTTGTAGGTCATTTCTGGTGGGTCTGTGAGGTTGAAGAAGTAGAAAGTGGAAGAAGCTACATCAGCACGTTGCAAAGGACGACACTTAAACACGTTATGGGACAGGACAACCACACTCACTTATTTCCAGCACGTACATGCCCGAGTGACCTCCGCAGGCACGACTATTGGCCTTTATGGCGAAAGTAGCGTACCATTCATCGTGCATTCCATGTTTACCAGGCGCTGAGGTTCAGGTACCCTGATGCATGACCCGGGCGCCATACTGACGCCTTCTTTCGCTCTTTCAAGAGCAGCATTCAGGGACACCCCCTCTGAAACCCGGCTTGACCTGATAGCAGAGGACTACGCAAAGAAGCTAAGTTTACAGGGTGGTGCGTGAGTACGTGAGGAGGAACAGATCTGGGCAGGGAGAGGAGGACATATCTGAGGCGAACAATTCCCTTTTCGCGCCCTGACCTGATAACAACACCGATAACACGCCCGGAAGCATTCGCATAAGATAAAGAATAAGACGTGATGTATAACTGTGGGAACGAGCATGAGATATCGGGAGATTGCCGGATGAAATTGGCAGGTTGGCGCCTGTGATAGCCTTCTGGACGACAAATTCACTAAATGCGAGTTCTAAGAGTGCAGCAAGGACAGCAGCTACGGTCCGCAGACGATACACAGACTACGTAATTTTATGATGATACCATCAGTATCAAATTGGTATCAAGAGTTATTACGAGCTAAAATAGAGGAAACTGACAAATTGGTGCCAGTGAGTGCCTCTTGGGCGACGATTTGGCAAAATGTCTGAAGTATATAGATTGGGCTGGTTGGTGTAAATCCACAAGCGACCAAAGAACAAACACGAAATAACAACAGAGCGACTTGTGTCTGATCTTGTCTCCTGTTTGTTCTTTGGTCGCTTGAAAATGAATGATTTGACCAAACGCTACTTCGCGGGCTCTGGCAAGGGAATCAGGTATGGGCCGCGGACTCATAGCTATTAAGCATGGATACACAGACTACGTAATTAAGTGATGACATCTTCGATATCACGTTTATATCCAGAATTATTACTAAATGAAATGGAAGATACGGACAGTTTGGCGTCTGCGAGTGCTGTGGCGATGCGAGTGGCAATAGTTTGATCAAACGCGACTTCTTTGGACCAGATATTTTGGAGCAGAACTAAATACCAGATTTGGAGATAACGCTAAACAAGTGCTACGCGCCCTCGAGTACATTATTTATTTCTCGCTTAAGATGAAGTAATGGTTAGATCAGGGCAATCAGGGCTCTCACACACGCGGGCCGCATGTGCATGACTTGCAGTCAGCTATTCTGTGTCCCGAGGGCTCTTGACCACTAAATAGAATAAAGCTGCCCCCCCCCCCCCCTCACACACACACACGCACACCAATAATGAAGAAGAGGGAATGAAACCAGGTTTTCAGGCATTGTTTTTACCCTTGCTCGATGTAGTGTTGCTCCTGTCGACGTTAGGAAGGACATTCACATTCGAGCAGTTCTTGTGACTCATGAACCTCAGCTAGTAGTTATAGCGATTAGCGATCGGGTCTGAACGTGCATTTTGATAAGCTACACTGTAAGTAATATGATAATTGATAAGTTATAGTGGAGACAAGTGCAGAGAATGACATCATCTTAATTATTACACTAAGTTTATGGGCTTACAGCATAGCAGCAGCCTCTCCGGATATCATGCGCGAAAAACTGTATACTGAGCACAAAGAGGCGCAGTGAAAAAAAAATAAAAAAAAAGAGATGGAGTAGTTATGTTCGAGGGTCATTGTGTGAATATTTTTAATTATTTCTCTTTCCCTGATTTCCTTTTTCTTTTTCACGTTGAAAATGCAAGCAAAATCAGCAATGCAGTGTGTAAACCGACAATTTCAGTGCTCCTGGACGTTGAGATAATCGTTCGTGAAGAACTATGTACGAAGAACTTGCAACGCCTTTCAAATTTTCAATGTCTAATTCGGAAAAGAAGCTCATTTGTCTCTGCTGGTGTGTCAAGTGAAGTTTCTCATTGACGAATTGTATATGCGAATGCCTAATAACTATACCGCTCAGCTGTTTACGCTAAGGTACTTTGCTATAATTGCGGTCCTTTCCAGGGTGATTACCCCCACCCCCCAGGGAGGTGTACACTCCCCCTGAATTTTTCCAACCATTCCCCTGTAATTCATGAGATTTCCCGATACACCTTGGCCACCAATGCATATACGCGTAGATATGTATCCATATAGATATACCACCCTATGGTTCTCTCCACTCGAAATCACGCAGACATCTTATCACGCCGGGTACCGCATCTTGGCTTCTATGCGCATTGATGATAGTGCCAGCCGCAACAACAATGACAAAGAAGAAATTGTCGTTCCTCTTCGCTGCTGATACGAGTTGCGCAACGGACCAAAGGCTGATACCTTCCGTTTGAATTCAGCGTGAGAGAGCCGCGACGGCAAGGAAAAAAACTTGCCAAGATACGGGGCACAAAAGTGAACTTGCACAGCAAATCGCCGGCAGTCCGAACATTTACACGGCAACAGACACCTACGAGCACTGGTGCTAAAGCCTGAGGAAAAGACATCATATATGAAAATACATATCCGTTACAACAACAACAACAAATAGTTCATGACTATGGCCTGGGGTGGTTCACCGCTTGAGAACATATCCGTTACGAAGCCGTTCGAATTTCACTGTTCATGGTAATCAACCAATTTTTCTCGAAGTGCAGCACGCTTAAACAAGTCCATGGTATGCTTACACCTCGACCTGCAAGAAATGACCCACAGTCACCCTAGAAGTCTGCCCAGGACGCACATTTCCCCAGGGCGTCAGTCGTGACGTTGCCCATATACGTGAGGCCGACAACGGCAAGCCCTTTCACCATCACCACCACCACCACAGTATCCTTCTGAAACATTGCATCACTTGCCAACTTCTTTGAAAAAAGTAAAAAGTAACCTTTCTGCAACCCCGATGATGGCAGGGGCACCCATGGAATACACCACAAAGAATCACTGATGTATTCTGCATAGCGAAGCCATTATCAACGACTACTAGGCCCTTGTACTGGGATTTTGACAGTGGTGATCGCAAAATTTGGAAGAGGCGCCGGCAGAGCCCTCTAAAACGGGCAAAACCCTTTGTATCATGGTGTCAAAGGCATATTCGAGACGGCTTATGCTATTGCCCTTCCCACTGGGATTGTAACGGAGGCGACCGCAAAATCCGTAAAAGACCGCAGCAGAGCCCTTTAGAACGGGCAAAACCTCTTTAATCATGGTTCCAAACAGATATTATCAACGGCTTATGATGCTCTTCTACAGGGACCGCAACAGAAGCGACCACCAAATGCGGAAAAGGCAGCAGCAGAGTCCTTTAAAACGTACGAAACCCCTTGTATCATGGTACCAAAGGCATATTAATGACGGCTTAACCTGTGCCTTTCTACCGGAATTGCGCAAGAGGAGACCGCATAATTTGGATACGGCAGCGCAACGCCTTATAAAACGGGCGAAACTCCCTGTATCATGGAGCGAAAGAAAGAAAGTTACCAGTGTCTTGTGCAATCCTATTCTGCTGGAGTTATAACACAGGCGATCGCCAAATTCGGCAAACGTGGCAGCACAGCCCTCTTAAACGAGCAAAACCCCTTGTGTCATGCTGTCACAGTCATATTATCAACAACTTATACTATGTCATTCTACCGAGATCATAACACAGGCGACCACAAATATCGGGAAAAGGATGCAGCATAGCCTTTCAGAACGGGCGAGACTTCTTGTATCATGCTGCCGATGACATGTCATCAATGGCTTGTGCAATGCCGTTCTACTGGGATTGGAACAGAGACTACCGCAAAATACAGAAAATGCGGCAGCAGAGCCCTTTAAAACGGTCGATACCCCTTGTATCATAGTTCCAAAGTCATATAAGTATACGCAACGGGTTATGCATGCTATTGCCGTTCTACTGGAATTATAACGGATGCGGCCGCAAACTCCATAAAAAGCTACAGCAGAGCCCTTTAAAACGGACAAAAACCCCTTTAATCACGGTGGCCGACATTTTACACACCTATAAAGACGCGACGGCTTGTGTTATGCAAAATTTGGAAAAGGCGGCAGCAGGGCCCTTTACAATAACTCAAATGACTTGTATCATTGTGCCAAAAAGATACTATGAACGGCTTGTACTGGGATTGTAACAGAGGATACCGCAACGCTCGGCAGCAGATCGAGCCCTTTAAAACGTGCGAAGCCCCTTTAATCCTGGTGCCAGGGAGTACCTGGAGAGGTCGCGTTTGAAGAAACTGCTTCCGAAACGACACTCCCTAAGCAAAAAGCGTCCTAAGCTGATTTTGTAGTATGTATATATATGTATAAGATCACGGGGTTTGAACCCCGTATCTTGTTCCCCTGTTGCACCCTGAGAGGGCGCGTTTTAAAAATCGCTTCCAAAATGGCATTTGAAATGGCCAAATGGCCTATTTCATCAACTTCGGGACTTAATATATTTATATACTATATATATATATTAAAGATGTCCAAAGCTGATTTTCTAATGTGTATATCTGAAACTAAGATCATGGAGTTTGAACCACGTACCTTGTTCCCCTGTTGCACCATGCCAGGTCGAGTTTGACAAAATCGCTTCCAAACCTGCGCTCGAAATGGCCATTGGCCAATTTCATCAACTTCGGGACTTAATATCATTCGATATAACAATAATATTAAAGATGTCCTAAGCTAATTTTGTAATATGTATATGTGAAAGGAAGATCACGGGGTTTGAACCCCATACCTTGTTCCCCTGTTGCACCCTGAGAGGTCGCGTTTGACAAAATCGCTTCAAAACCGGCACTCGAAATGACCAAATGGCCAATTTCCTCAACTTCGGGGCTTAATATCATTTGATATAAAAATAATATAAAAGATGTCCTAAACTAGTTTTGTAATATGTATATGTGAAAGGAAGATCACGGGATTTGAACCCCGTACCATGTTCCCCTGTTGCACCCTGAGAGGTCGCGTTTGACAAAATCGCTTCCAAAACGGCACTCGAAATGGCCAAGTGGCAAATTTCGTCAACTTCGAGGCTTAATATTATTTGATAAAAAAAATAATAATAAAGATGTCCTAAGCTGATTTCGTAATATGTATATGTGAAAGTAAGATCACGGGGTTTGAACCCCGTATCTTGTTCCCCTGTTGCACCTTGAGAGGTCGTGTTTGACAAAATCGCTTCGTAAACGGCACTCGAAATGGCCAAGTGGCCAATTTCGTCAACTTCGAGGCTTAATATTATTTGACATAAAAATCATATTAAAGATGTCCTAAGCTGATTTTGTAGTATGTGTATGTGACAGTAAGATCACGGGATTTGAACCCCGTATCTTGTTCCGCTGTTGCACCCTGTGAGGTCGGGTTTCACAAAATGGCTTCCAAAACGGCACTCGAAATGGCCAAGTGGCAAATTTCGTCAACTTCGAGGCTTAATATTATTTGATATAAAAATAATAATAAAGATGTCCTAAGCTGATTTCGTAATATGTATATGTGAAAGTAAGATCACGGGGTTTGAACCCCGTATCTTGTTCCCCTGTTGCACCTTAAGAGGTCGTGTTTGACAAAATCGCTTCCTAAACGGCACTCGAAATGGCCAAATGGCCTATTTCATCAACTTCGGGACTTAATATATTTATATATATATATATTAAAGATGTCCAAAGCTGATTTTCTAATGTGTATATCTGAAACTAAGATCACGGGATTTGAACCCCGTATCTTGTTCCCCTGTTGCACCCTGTGAGGTCGGGTTTCACAAAATGGCTTCCAAAACGGCACTCGAAATGGCCAAGTGGCAAATTTCGTCAACTTCGAGGCTTAATATTATTTGATATAAAAATAATAATAAATATGTCCTAAGCTGATTTCGTAATATGTATATGTGAAAGTAAGATCACGGGGTTTGAACCCCATATCTTGTTCCCCTGTTGCACCTTGAGAGGTCGTGTTTGACAAAATCGCTTCCTAAACGGCACTCGAAATGGCCAAATGGCCTATTTCATCAACTTCGGGACTTAATATATTTATATACATATATATTAAAGATGTCCAAAGCTGATTTTCTAATGTGTATATCTGAAACTAAGATCATGGAGTTTGAACCACGTACCTTGTTCCCCTGTTGCACCATGCCAGGTCGAGTTTGACAAAATCGCTTCCAAACCTGCGCTCGAAATGGCCATTGGCCAATTTCATCAACTTCGGGACTTAATATCATTCGATATAACAATAATATTAAAGATGTCCTAAGCTAATTTTGTAATATGTATATGTGAAAGGAAGATCACGGGGTTTGAACCCCATACCTTGTTCCCCTGTTGCACCCTGAGAGGTCGCGTTTGACAAAATCGCTTCAAAACCGGCACTCGAAATGACCAAATGGCCAATTTCCTCAACTTCGGGGCTTAATATCATTTGATATAAAAATAATATAAAAGATGTCCTAAACTAGTTTTGTAATATGTATATGTGAAAGGAAGATCACGGGATTTGAACCCCGTACCATGTTCCCCTGTTGCACCCTGAGAGGTCGCGTTTGACAAAATCGCTTCCAAAACGGCACTCGAAATGGCCAAGTGGCAAATTTCGTCAACTTCGAGGCTTAATATTATTTGATAAAAAAAATAATAATAAAGATGTCCTAAGCTGATTTCGTAATATGTATATGTGAAAGTAAGATCACGGGGTTTGAACCCCGTATCTTGTTCCCCTGTTGCACCTTGAGAGGTCGTGTTTGACAAAATCGCTTCGTAAACGGCACTCGAAATGGCCAAGTGGCCAATTTCGTCAACTTCGAGGCTTAATATTATTTGACATAAAAATCATATTAAAGATGTCCTAAGCTGATTTTGTAGTATGTGTATGTGACAGTAAGATCACGGGATTTGAACCCCGTATCTTGTTCCGCTGTTGCACCCTGTGAGGTCGGGTTTCACAAAATGGCTTCCAAAACGGCACTCGAAATGGCCAAGTGGCAAATTTCGTCAACTTCGAGGCTTAATATTATTTGATATAAAAATAATAATAAAGATGTCCTAAGCTGATTTCGTAATATGTATATGTGAAAGTAAGATCACGGGGTTTGAACCCCGTATCTTGTTCCCCTGTTGCACCTTAAGAGGTCGTGTTTGACAAAATCGCTTCCTAAACGGCACTCGAAATGGCCAAATGGCCTATTTCATCAACTTCGGGACTTAATATATTTATATATATATATATTAAAGATGTCCAAAGCTGATTTTCTAATGTGTATATCTGAAACTAAGATCACGGGATTTGAACCCCGTATCTTGTTCCCCTGTTGCACCCTGTGAGGTCGGGTTTCACAAAATGGCTTCCAAAACGGCACTCGAAATGGCCAAGTGGCAAATTTCGTCAACTTCGAGGCTTAATATTATTTGATATAAAAATAATAATAAATATGTCCTAAGCTGATTTCGTAATATGTATATGTGAAAGTAAGATCACGGGGTTTGAACCCCATATCTTGTTCCCCTGTTGCACCTTGAGAGGTCGTGTTTGACAAAATCGCTTCCTAAACGGCACTCGAAATGGCCAAATGGCCTATTTCATCAACTTCGGGACTTAATATATTTATATACATATATATTAAAGATGTCCAAAGCTGATTTTCTAATGTGTATATCTGAAACTAAGATCATGGAGTTTGAACCACGTACCTTGTTCCCCTGTTGCACCATGCCAGGTCGAGTTTGACAAAATCGCTTCCAAACCTGCGCTCGAAATGGCCATTGGCCAATTTCATCAACTTCGGGACTTAATATCATTCGATATAACAATAATATTAAAGATGTCCTAAGCTAATTTTGTAATATGTATATGTGAAAGGAAGATCACGGGGTTTGAACCCCATACCTTGTTCCCCTGTTGCACCCTGAGAGGTCGCGTTTGACAAAATCGCTTCAAAACCGGCACTCGAAATGACCAAATGGCCAATTTCCTCAACTTCGGGGCTTAATATCATTTGATATAAAAATAATATAAAAGATGTCCTAAACTAGTTTTGTAATATGTATATGTGAAAGGAAGATCACGGGATTTGAACCCCGTACCATGTTCCCCTGTTGCACCCTGAGAGGTCGCGTTTGACAAAATCGCTTCCAAAACGGCACTCGAAATGGCCAAGTGGCAAATTTCGTCAACTTCGAGGCTTAATATTATTTGATAAAAAAAATAATAATAAAGATGTCCTAAGCTGATTTCGTAATATGTATATGTGAAAGTAAGATCACGGGGTTTGAACCCCGTATCTTGTTCCCCTGTTGCACCTTGAGAGGTCGTGTTTGACAAAATCGCTTCGTAAACGGCACTCGAAATGGCCAAGTGGCCAATTTCGTCAACTTCGAGGCTTAATATTATTTGACATAAAAATAATATTAAAGATGTCCTAAGCTGATTTTGTAGTATGTGTATGTGACAGTAAGATCACGGGGTTTGAACCCCGTATCTTGTTCCCCTGTTGCACCTTGAGAGGTCGGGTTTCACAAAATGGCTTCCAAAACGGCACTCGAAATGGCCAAGTGGCAAATTTCGTCAACTTCGAGGCTTAATATTATTTGATATAAAAATAATAATAAAGATGTCCTAAGCTGATTTCGTAATATGTATATGTGAAAGTAAGATCACGGGGTTTGAACCCCATATCTTGTTCCCCTGTTGCACCTTGAGAGGTCGTGTTTGACAAAATCGCTTCCTAAACGGCACTCGAAATGGCCAAATGGCCTATTTCATCAACTTCGGGACTTAATATATTTATATACATATATATTAAAGATGTCCAAAGCTGATTTTCTAATGTGTATATCTGAAACTAAGATCATGGAGTTTGAACCACGTACCTTGTTCCCCTGTTGCACCATGCCAGGTCGAGTTTGACAAAATCGCTTCCTAAACGGCACTCGAAATGGCCAAGTGGCCAATTTCGTCAACTTTGAGACTTAATATCATTTCATATAAAAATTACATTAAATATGTCCTAAGCTGATTTTGTAGTACGTATATGTGAACATAAGATCATGGGGTTTGAACCCCGTATCTTGTTCCCCTGTTGCACCCTGAGAGGTCGGGTTTGACAAAATCGCTTCCACAACGGCACTCGAAATGGCCAAGTGGCCAATTTCGTCAACTTCGGGGCTTAATATCATTTGACATAAAAATAATATTAGAGATGTCCTAAGCTGATTTTGTAGTATGTACTATATGTGAACATAAGATCACGGGGTTTGAACCCCGTATCTTGTTCCCCTGTTGCACCCTGAGAGGTCGAGTTTGACAAAATCGCTTCCAAAACGGTACTCGAAATGGCCAAGTGGCGAATTTCGTCGACTTCAGGGCTTAATATTATTTGATATAAAAATAATATTAGAGATGTCCTAAGCTAATTTTGTAATATGTATATGTGAAAGTAAGATCACGGGGTTTGAACACCGTATCTTGTTCCCCTGTTGCACCCTGAGAGGTCGCGTTTGACAAAATCGCTTCCTAAACGGCACTCGAAATGGCCAAGTGGCCAATTTCGTCAAATTTGGGATTTAATATCATTTGATATAAAAATAATATTAAAGATGTCCAAAGCTAATTTCGTAATATGTATATGTGAAAGAAAGATCACGGGGTTTGAACCCCGTATCTTGTTCCCCTGTTGCACCCTGAGAGGTCGCGTTTGACAAAATGGCTTCCAAACCGGCACTCAAAATGACCAAATGGCCAATTTCCTCAACTTCGGGGCTTAATATCATTTGATATAAAAATAATATAAAAGATGTCCTAAACTAGTTTTGTAATATGTATATGTGAAAGTAAGATCACGGTGTTTAAACCCGGTACCTTGTACCCCTGTTGCACCCTGAGAGGTCGGGTTTGACAAAATGGCTTCCAAACCGGCACTCGAAATGGCCAAATGGCCAATTTCGTCAACTTCGGGGCTTAATATCATTTGATATAAAAATAATATTAAATATGTCCTAAGCTGATTTTGTAGTATGTATATGTGAACATAAGATCACGGGGTTTGAACCCCGTATCTTGTTCCCCTGTTGCACCCTGAGAGGTCGGGTTTGACAAAATCGCTTCCAAAACGGCACTCGAAATGGCCAAGTGGCGAATTTCGCCAACTTCGGGGCTTAATATCATTCGATATAATAATAATATCAAAGATGTCCTAAGCTAATTTTGTAATATGTATACGTGAAAGGAAGATCACTGGGTTTGAACCCCGTACCTTGTTCCCCTGTTCCACCCTGAGAGGTCGCGTTTGACAAAATCGCTTCCAAAACGGCACTCGAAATGGCCAAGTGGCAAATTTCGTCAACTTCGAGGCTTAATATTATTTGATAAAAAAATAATATTAAAGATGTCCAAAGCTAATTTCGTAATATGTATATGTGAAAGAAAGATCACGGGGTTTGAACCCCGTATCTTGTTCCCCTGTTGCACCCTGAGAGGTCGCGTTTGACAAAATGGCTTCCAAACCGGCACTCAAAATGACCAAATGGCCAATTTCCTCAACTTCGGGGCTTAATATCATTTGATATAAAAATAATATAAAAGATGTCCTAAACTAGTTTTGTAATATGTATATGTGAAAGTAAGATCACGGTGTTTAAACCCGGTACCTTGTACCCCTGTTGCACCCTGAGAGGTCGGGTTTGACAAAATGGCTTCCAAACCGGCACTCGAAATGGCCAAATGGCCAATTTCGTCAACTTCGGGGCTTAATATCATTTGATATAAAAATAATATTAAATATGTCCTAAGCTGATTTTGTAGTATGTATATGTGAACATAAGATCACGGGGTTTGAACCCCGTATCTTGTTCCCCTGTTGCACCCTGAGAGGTCGGGTTTGACAAAATCGCTTCCAAAACGGCACTCGAAATGGCCAAGTGGCGAATTTCGCCAACTTCGGGGCTTAATATCATTCGATATAATAATAATATCAAAGATGTCCTAAGCTAATTTTGTAATATGTATACGTGAAAGGAAGATCACTGGGTTTGAACCCCGTACCTTGTTCCCCTGTTCCACCCTGAGAGGTCGCGTTTGACAAAATCGCTTCCAAAACGGCACTCGAAATGGCCAAGTGGCAAATTTCGTCAACTTCGAGGCTTAATATTATTTGATAAAAAAATAATATTAAAGATGTCCTAAGCTGATTTCGTAATATGTATATGTGAAAGTAAGATCACGGGGTTTGAAGTCCGTATCTTGTTCCCCTGTTGCACCTTGAGAGGTCGTGTTTGACAAAATCGCTTCCTAAACGGCACTTGAAATGGCCAAGTGGCCAATTTCGTCAATTTCGAGGCTTAATATTATTTGATATAAAAATAATATTAAAGATGTCCTAAGCTGATTTTGTAGTATGTGTATGTGACAGTAAGATCACGGGGTTTGAACCCCGTATCTTGTTCCCCTGTTGCACCCTGTGAGGTCGGGTTTCACAAAATGGCTTCCAAAACGGCACTCGAAATGGCCAAGTGGCAAATTTCGTCAACTTCGAGGCTTAATATTATTTGATATAAAAATAATATTAAAGATGTCCTAAGCTGATTTCGTAATATGTATATGTGAAAGTAAGATCACGGGGTTTGAACCCCGTATCTTGTTCCCCTGTTGCACCTTGAGAGGTCGTGTTTGACAAAATCGCTTCCTAAACGGCACCCGAAATGGCCAAGTGGGCAATTTCGTCAACTTCGAGGCTTAATATTATTTTATATAAAAATAATATTAAAGATGTCCTAAGCTGATTTTGTAGTATGTGTATGTGACAGTAAGATCACGGGGTTTGAACCCCGTATCTTGTTCCCCTGTTGCACCCTGAGAGGTCGGGTTTGAGAAAATGGCTTCCAAAACGGCACTCGAAATGGCCAAATGGCTAATTTCGTCAACTTCGGGGCTCAATATCATTCGATATAAAAATATTAAAAATGTCCTAAACTAATTTTGTAATATGTATACGTGAAAGTATGATCACGGTGTTTAAACCCGTACGTTGTTCCCCTGTTGCACCCTGAGAGGTCGCGTTTGACAAAATCGTTTCCAAAGCGGCACTCGAAATGGCCAAGTGGCCAATTTCGTAAACGTCGGGGCTTATTATCGTTTGATATAAAATTAATATTAAAGATGTCCTAAGCTGATATTATAATATGTATACGTGAAAGTAAGATCACGGGGTTAGAACCCCGTATCTTCCCCTGTTGCTCCCTGAGAGGTCGCGTTTGACAAAATCGCTTCCAAAACGGCCAAATGGCGAATTTCATCATCCTAAGCTGATTATATAATGTAATGTATATGGGTATGTATATGTGAAAGTACGATCACGGGGTTTGAGCCCCGTACCTTGTTCTCCTGTTGCACCCTGAAAGATCGCGTTTGACAAAATCACTTCCAAAACGGAACTCGAAATGGACAGTTTTATCAAGTTGTATAGTTTAATATAAAAGCGATATAAAATACAAGACGGTATCATTTCTATATTACTCACTGAAAATAAAGTTGTCTGTTCTGTCAGCCACTTCGAGTTCTGGAAAACATGACAGTTCTCGTTTCGAACTCCTTCAGACCGGCCGTACAGTCTCAGCGCATGCCTATTACGATAATACTGGGACTTAGTCCGTCGAGCGCCTAGGAGGGGAACCCTGTCTGAGTCGCAACTTTGAAGGCCCTGGGTGCATCAGGGTTAACACTCACACATCGTGCCGTGGTTGGTATGTGGCCTGGAGGACGTACTGAACGAAAATAGGCGATGACATTTGCAGAATTTGACTGCCTTTGTCGAAAAATCGTAGTCTAAACATGGGCGATGTGCAAAAATCGACGGAATCCCCATAGGCGCAATGCATTAAAATTCATTTGGCCAGGGTGCACTAGGCTTATATTCTGCTGGTGCCTTTCATGTCTCCAGGGGTTCTTTACATGGTGTTCTTCTCTATTAGGCGATTACATCTTAAAAATTTTATTCTGTTTTGCTGTTAATTGGCATAAACGCTGTCTCCCATTGAATTAACATCCTGTAAGGCAGCTTCCCGCATAGCGGCTGAGTATAGTGACGGAGTGCGCCGGCTGGGGGGTGACCGCGAATTTTGGGATTGCGTCAAGATAAAAGTTACGAGTGTGGAATATTGATTGATACTGAGTAATGCCAGTGCCCATACA
Source organism: Ornithodoros turicata (assembly GCF_037126465.1). NCBI lineage: Eukaryota > Metazoa > Arthropoda > Arachnida > Ixodida > Argasidae > Ornithodoros > Ornithodoros turicata. The sequence goes on along the minus strand of NC_088202.1, from coordinate 92,450,633 downwards.
CCACGCCGTATCATCAATAAATTACACTTCTGAAGTTTCTAACGCATACGTGTTGTTAATAAGGCTCATGGCAAAAAACAAAAAAAAAGAGAAAAAGAAGAGAGAGAGAGAGAAGAAAAGAAAAAAGAAAAACAAAACGAGTACGAGTTGGTGTTGACATGTCAAATCAAACATTAATAATACTCTATGTGCCATAAATTATATCGCGAACCCGATGCGTGAGCGTCCGAGCGCGCAAGATGCCCTTGCGACTCCATCGAAAGCAGAGTTTCCATGACAACCACAACGTCTATACGGAAGGGAAGTCTTACGATTCCCGTAGAGAGATGGTATTCCTTCCATTTAATAAATACGTACACATTATCGAACGGACACTTCTTTTGATACGTTCTCAAATACATGTGATAGGTTGTCATGAAGATTAGATGGCTCCTTGGACGATACTATAGACAACTTTTTTCTTTTAGGTGGAATGAGAATACATCACGGCTCGCTAGACAGCTCCAGCACCATAGCAATCTCACGGAAGAGCATGCTCTCGAGAAACCGTCGAGGGCAGTTGTCGGAGCATAGCCGCTGATCGATTGCCAGCAGGCAATTGAAGCAGATAGCGGACGGCTTCTCCACCAGATCCTGTCACTCACTCGAAAAATCCTCGTCATGGGATTGCTACTGTAGCGAGCCTATTGCTGGAACCAGTACGCAGGGGAATAGTCTTGCTGAAGTGGCAAAAAATTGCTTGCTTCGGTAGCTTTGCGTCGGCTTTGCTACCAGGTCGTTTATACAAATTCTGAGGCGTTTATGCTTGGGGAGTTGAGCACACACACAGGCTACACACTTGGGCAGATAAGATAGAAAGAAGATGAAAATATAAATAGATAAGATATACAAATAATGGAGGCGTTATTGCCCAAGGGGTCCTCCTCCGCTGCTCATTATTCGTAGCTTGACTGAAAGCATTCACGATGTATAGTGAACCTAAGTGTGGCATAACCCTTACAAATACGAGTAAGTATACGGCGCATGGGATGCCGATGGAGGCTACAGGGGCTATTGTGACCGCTGACAGTTTAGAACGCATAGCGCATGCCACAACTAATTGGTTGACTTATTAATACGTGGTTATATGTCACGCGTATAATCATCCTGAGCGGCGCCACAAGTGTTCATCTCAGGTGAGAGGGTGAATGATGTTGGGTAGACCAGAGGTCTGCCTGCCAAGACTCGCGGGTAGCCCGCATGTGGACCTTAAACGACCTCGCATTCACGCCACTATACCAGACTTTCACCGACAACAGGCAATCAGCCCTTTGGTAGTCCAACAACTCGCTTTGGCCCATCTCACCTCTACTCATCCCCATTGCCGACAAATCTTCACCGATGCTTCCGTAATGCATGACGCATCGTGCGCGGCATTTTACGTTACCGATACAGACCATGAACAGGCCTAGAAACTGCCCTACTCCATGTCGTCCACCGAGGCTGAACTGTTCGCCATTCTTACCGCTCTAGAATACATTACTGACTTGCCACCTGGGAAATGGGTCGTCCTCACCGACAGCAAGGCGTCCCTCCTCCGCTTGATGTCGCCCCGCCCCAACCTCATAAGGGACATACCCAGCATGATCATTCAGATGTATAACAGACTCCGTGCCAATGGTCATGCTTTGTCTCTTCAATGGGTGCCCGGTCATGTGGGCCTGACACACGCGCAGACGCAGCTGCAAGACGAGCCGCCGCAGCTGCTACTCCTGCCACCACTTACACTTTCAGCGTGCCATTTAACTATTCGCCGCCGGTGTGCAGCCCGTGCCCAAGCATTTAGATCTCACGCCGTTGCTTACAACAGCCACGTGCAGTCCATCGACCCGTCGGTTACCTTTTTCATTGCGTGTGCTGCACCGCCTCTGCCTCAACGTTGCCCGCACCCCATTGCTTCTTTACAAAATGGGCCAATGCAGCTCCCCCTTGTGTTCCAGCTGTGGCGAGGTGGCCAACATTCCTCATTGTCTTCTGCACTGCCAGCAGCACATTCCCCAACGGCAAGCCCTCCATGGCCATCTAATACAGCTGGGCTGCAGCACATTGTCCATGGCCACCCTCCTTGGTCCCGTCCCTCGGCCTGCTCAGTGGGCCGAAACTACAGCCCTGCTCCGCTTCATGAAAGACTCGGGCCTTGCGTCTGCCCTCTGACTGGACATTCTTGGAACTTTCCTTCGTGCCTGTACTGCACTGCACTGTGTGCCTGTTTTTCTCTCATTTTTTCCTTTCCTTTATTTCTTTTGTTTATTCTCAGTTCCTTTCTTCATCTTTCTATTTGTTTATTTTTCAGTACCTTTCTTTTTCTTTCTTTTTGTTTATTTTTCAGTCTCCTTTTCGGAATAGCAAGTTGGCAATAGCCTGGCTGACATTTCCGTTTTCTTTTTTTTCACTCTATTAAACATATCCCTCCCCCCGCATGTCGAATTCATTTTGCCCACATGAAGTTCTATAATGGACGCTGAAACGTGAAAAACATGGCACGAGCCGTTCACTTTATGTGATTGAGAACGTATCTGTGCAATTTGTGCGCACAAACAAGTTCACACAGCTTTCTCGTCCTGGAACGAACCCTCAACCGTAGAATCAGTTGTCTGAGTAGAAAATGATCAAATCTTTAGACGGGCATATTCGTATCTACAGCACAAACATACATACATACACTACATAGCCACATGATACGCAAATGGCAGGGGTGTCAGACGTCAACAGGCCCCGAGTATTCAACCGCTGCTGTGCTGCGACAGCTTAAATTTGTTAATTTGTCGATCACTTTTCGGGTCCGACTGCTACCGCATGGTATCGACAGTCGCTTGAGTAAGCTTGTGGTTTTTAGAGGTTGTTTCGGCCCCACCAGCCGTAATACAAATTATCATCACGCGGAACGCGTTTCGTTTTCTGTGGAGGGGATCCGCTGAACGGGCTGGCGGGTCTCAGCTACACTGGATTCATGATCTGGGTGAGTTGGGAGTACCAACCGTGCCAGAAAAGTGTCTGGCGCTTCAGTCGCGTGTTTTACTTGAGGTGCTGCGTGCGTCGGAGAACCTTGCCTGCGCGTCAGTATTTTCGAGGCGCTGCCAGGTGGCTCATGGAAAGTTCCGAGCTTCGGCCAAGGGCGGAGATACTCCCTGCTCATTTTGGTCAATGTGTAGCCGTAGTGTGGCGCCTGCGCGTCCAATGCCCAGGTAAACACATTTCCTTTCGAGGAGTCTGTGATTTCGATGCCCCTCATCAGAGAATTGCGGTCGGGTTCCGCAAGAAAGCAGCGCAATCGAATCTCGCCTAGCGGCGCATCACTGCCAGCTTGCTGGATGCACGATGCATGGCAGTATGGCATGCACAAAAAGCAATCTCCCATTGTGATGTCCGTCTTGCGACCCATTAACAAATTCCTTGAAACTACCGGCCTGATCGACTCCCTCTAAGACTCCGTCCGCGTAGTCAGCATCATCCTCATCACCATCCTCTCATTTTTCCCCAATAGCAATGGGGTAGCATTCTGCTCAATGAGCGGAAGTCATATCATCGTCATCATGTATCTCTCTCGCCCCCCCCCCCCCCCATCGAGAGCGTTGTTGTCTGGTATGTAATAACAACAACAACAGATGAATTGATGGTGATGAAAGGGGAAACAGATAGATAGCAGGGGTATGTAAGATAGAGTTTCCGTCGGCGTAGAGGAGACTAGAAAGTGAGGTTAGTTCTTCTACTTGATGACAATACAAAAGTACAAATTAGACACGTACAGCAAATGTAAGCGAGCATATTGCCGTACAACTGCATCCCTGCAACCCTGCAACCCGCCTCAAGCACACAGAAGCAAGCAAGAAAAATAACTACTGGGCCAAGCCAAAATAAATTACAAAAAACAGCGGTGGATACCATTTACAGAAGCAGCATCCAGATTCTTAACTATGTATCCGTGCCTTTAGTTGACGCTCTCCCAACCGCTTTTACCCTCATTTCGAAGAAGGACATAACCATCTACACCGCTGTGTAAATTAGGCGCTTTCTGGGTTCAGAACCATGTGAGTACTTCGTGTTGGATACTGCACCACAACAATGATCCCTCTCACGCTGCCACCTCGGTGTCCCAAGTGTCGCCCAAAAGTGGCACTTCAGTGATTTCGTTGCATCCAAATCAGACTTCGGCCGTAGCTCATGTTCCACATTAAAGTTCGCCCTGTAGAAACCAAGGGCAACTTCGAAAATTTCGTGACGAAGCCATCTCCATAGTTTTGATATCTCAATCCATCAATCAATCATGACAGAGCAGTATAATGCTGCTCCAGTGGAAGACTTCTAGCGCGGCTGCCGGGAGTGGGAAGCATGTCTCTGGCGGTGTGCGCCTTCCCGAGGGCAGACAATATTTTAGCTACCATGTCTCATACACCACATTTATCGTCTGTCATCTTCGTTATATTTCGACGGCACAGTGATGCAGATGCATCTCATACTTGGCCATACTACATATGCACAATTTAGTAAGGCGTACCGGGACGGATGATGCGAGGGCACGTGTGCACCAAGTTATGGTGATGGAGAAGGCGCAGACGAGCTGGTGCATACTGAAGGCTGGAACCAGAGACACGGAAGAAAAATAATTTTCTCTGACACAGCAACGGTTTATTGAGAATCAAACGCATATATGTGACAGAGAACGCCAGATATTTTTAAATTGCTAGTAAAATTGCGGCAAAACTGCTCGGGACAACGTCTGGTGGGAAATAATCCCAAATTTGTCAAGCAACAGTGATCTATTGTCGCCCACTGGCTTACTGTTCCTGACGGCTACGTAGCCGTCGTGGTAGCCGACTTCTTCTGTTTTAGGCACAATGTTATGCGCGTGCATTGTAGTTTTACCGCCTTGCTTGACGAGCAGTGCGCAGTTCGTGAGAAATTCGACCCGTAATTTTCAATTTTAATTTTCTAAAAAAAAACATGAGCGTAATTGGGACGAAAATTGGGACGTGAGAGTGCCGAGGGCCCATGCTATCGACTACATATCGCTAGATAGATGCTATCTAGCATAGAAAGATAGATGCTATAGACTAGAATTTTTCTTGGAATTTGTAATTCTCTCGAAATTTAACTTGGGCAAGTTATCTTTTGCTTCTCGTCACGGCGCACAGGCGGAGGATGCAAGTGAAATGCAGTCCATTCTTCAATTTACTGCGGACGACGTCTTTAATTCTTCCTATCTCCCTCTTTGTTCAATTTGTAGCATATATAGCATGGCGTGATCGTGACCTTCTAGCGGGAACAAGACAGCATATGAGATTAAATTATATTATTGTTATTCGTCGTGGAAGCATCACGTGCAATGTCATATGATCGGTGTGCCCGCGACGCTGAATTCAAGTTAGGAAAAAAGAAAAAGAAAAACATCTGCGTCGATATCATGAAACCAACGCTGTCAATAACGTCGAAACCCTTCGAAGTGTAAGTCACATCGAATTCAGTTTCTCTGCGTGCCGTTCAAGGATGCGGAACAAGCTGATACACTCGCATTTCCGGTGCAGTACAGGATTTTCGATTCAACGCTTAATTCCATTACGGCACTCGCTGCATTTGAGCACGCGTGTGTGCATTGCATTTAAGTCCGTCCCTTGTGCTCCGTGTATTATTCAGAGACGGCGGCGCTACTCGATTATTTAAACTGCCCTCCATGGCTCGTTTCATTCGCTGTACTGTATCTGAGGGCATGGGGCCACCACTATTATTCTCGCACGCTTTTTAACATCTAACTGCGAGATGGCACTACACGATGCAAAGTAGTCGTTTGAAATCATCTCCAAGCCCAATGCTAAATTTTTACCCTTATCGCGGATACGTTCTTTCATAGTGCAGTAGTCCTATGAGAAGAACTACTCCGTATTTAATCGTCGACAAATTGCATAGTGAATTTCGCCATATCAATGCGTAAGCGTGGCAACGTCGCGACTATCTGCAAAGGGGGGGGGACATTGCGTCCTAGGCCGCTTTCACGGGGAAGTGTGCTGACATCTGTCTTAAAGCGTCTGAGGAAAACCCAGAAAACACACCAAGACAGCACAGCCGGCGCACGGATTCGAGCCCGGGTCACCCAGCCTCGGCGTGGAATTCCACCACTGTAAACACTAACAACTTAAGCACTCAAAAAGAAGAGGTAACTACTATAGGCCACAGAAGCCTGCATGTACTGTATACGGCGATGCTGATCCCGGCTTCTATCATCCAATGTGTACACATAAAAAAAGCAAAAAAGATGTATATATAAACATCTCGCGCAAGCCTTTGACGTCCCTAGAACGAGGAAGTGCTTGTCCAAAAATGGTTCCGATGCGCAAAATTAATTTTTCAATTGTCCGCACGGCCACGAGCGAAACGCAACGCGGGGGGGGGGGGGGGGTATATTTATTAGAACAAAAAAAAAAAACGTCCCTTTTCTTCTAACAAAAAATTTTCCACAGTATCTTAGAACTAACTTTACGTCCCGCGCTGTGGTGTCGTGCAGCTACATGAATGGCATGTCGAGTGGGCGTGTGCCGCTTGAGTTGAGTGGCTCAAGTCGCAGGATATCCTGCAACTATTAATATTCACCAGCTGGGAGTGACGCGATTCGTTTTTATTTAGTCATTCGTTTCACATAGTTCAAGCATGCTTGCGGCGTAGCGTTCATATGTAGTTTCCGTGTTGCGTAACCGGCCTTCTCGCAACTTTCGCCTTTTGTTGTTCGACAAAGATCAAATAGGAGACTCATTTAGTGGAGAGCAGTTCGTCGAGAAAGAACTTTCTGCTGGCCAGTGAGGAACGGCGTCATAAAAGGGAGATGAGGAAGTCAGACATTTCGACCCCGGAGCTCAAGAGAGCAGAAAAGAACTATTTGATAGCGCCGTCATTCTTCGTTAATATCCGCATGTATTCAGTGGTTTCGTAGTATAACCGTACGCAGCAAGTAAAGGTCAAAATTTTCAGTACTGCAACGTAGCTCAGAACCCCGCGCGTATACTCTTCTAAACTAGTTTTCTCAGGAAACGCCCGCTTCCTAAAAAAAAAAAAAAAAGAAAAAAGAAAAATAAAAAAGAAGGAAAAAGAGGAAAAAGAAACGAGAAAGAGAAAGGAGAAAAATTTGAGTCACAGCGCCCAGTCAGCACAGTCACTCCGAATCCGTGCGTTCCTGAAGGTAGTATGTTCAAATCACGCGCAAAGATATACAGATTCGAGGTGCCTTCTATCTCCTATATAAGGGCTCAATCAGCATTACCACGTTGAAATATATATTCGACACACGACCAATAAAAAGCGTCATCTGTTTTTTCTCACGAAATGCTAACCCACAGAAAACGGTAGGTACATACTTTCTATGGCGCGAAACAATAAAGAAACAAAAAACTATTTCGAGTGGTGCCGTTTAGAGCGATACTATACTTCCCGCAAGCCCTGGTCGCAAATGTTCTTTGAAAGGTTCGAAAGCAAGAGCGATTGATGCGAGACTCTGGTGGCGCAGGAAGAGAGAAAGAGAGGCGAGAAGTGCAAGACTTCCCATCTGACCACAAGGCGAAGGCAATGTTCCGAGCGAGCGACGGCAGGAGGATCAGTTCGCAAAGTAAATAGATGCAACGCGCGGTTTACGAAGATCTTCGCAGCAGCCGCGTCGGATGGAAGCATTCACCATCGATTGGGAACGAAGAAGGCTCACGGTTTGGATGCAACGTGGTGAACAAACAGTCGCTGGCTCATCGATTCAGACGCCCGTCTGGAGCGCCAACGTCCGCAGGAAACGCTACAGGCTCTTTCCTATACTCTGCCAGCTCCGCGATGTACGGCATCCTCTCGATCGCCTTCTTGATCGCAAGACCACTAGTATCAGTCGCGGGCGCAAATGCGTGAATGGTCCTCTAAAATGAATCTGTCGCGTTGGATCCTTTTCAAATAGAACGGCTGGATAATAATTGGAACTCGCTAGATGTTGAACATGTATGTGTGACATTGAGCTTTAAGGTCCAGTAATCTCCATGTCTTATTTTGTGTGTAAAGAAGTAATGCTTTCACGGGTATAGACGGATTCAGAATTCCATTGAACTTTACATGTATATAGTTTGTGAGACAAGCAAGAAAAACCAACCACAAGTGCTCATCCAATATGCATATTGCGGTAATGTAGGCTTTAGGTGCATGGCGCAGCTTCCCGTCCTCTATTTAGGTGAGGGCCTACGGCCGAGCTCTTTTTCCCAGAATATGCAAAATATATTCAATTATGCTTGCGTCAAAACTGTGGCTTCGATGTTTCGAAGAACAAACGCCAGGAGCTTCCGACGGCGACGTTACGCGGATGTAAATCATGAAACACAGCAAATAATTGGCTGCAAATTTAATTGCAATATTTTACATGCTGACAGTACTGCAGGAATTGTACGCTGGATGATGTCCTACATCCCAGAGGCTCTTTCACGAGACGACACTCAAAAACCAACTGAGACTATGAGACTAAGTTTCTTTGCTCGGACTTCTCACCAATCCTGGCAGTGACCGACCTACATCTTAGCACCTCATTTCATCCCGGCTACAGTCATGACGCTGCCCACATAAGTGAGGCCAACAACGGCTAGCCGATTTCGTCATCACTACCACCACCACCACATGCTGACAGTGAACATCGCATCCCCACCAGCAATGGGGTAGATTATCGACCCCTGGGGATTATTATCCCGAATCATCGGTACAAAATAAAGTGTTTTATTTTTCTATTATTTTATTCAGCACTGTTGCTATAAAAATAAAACAACAAAAAATGACATCGGCATGCAAGAAATGCACACATGCTTACGCAGACATATGCGTAGCGCGACTGCTTACGTAATTTACGCGACTTTTGAGCCTGATAATTTTTAAAACGCTAGCGTCATGTACTCCATCACCATCTACGACTGCACAAATCATGCTGATACACTAGGAAGCAGATACAGGTGGTGTATATGAAAGATTGAAGCGAATGAACATTTAATTTCCACGTAAAACACGATTCTCCGAGACTCAGTCAGGAGTCACCTGTGCACGAGATCCATAATAATAGAGTGAGTAGCTGTTGATTTACTTGGAAGGACCACTTCGTGCGCAGACACACTACTAACTCAACCAGTGTGCCTCCTCCTGCTTGTTTCGGGTACAGAGGGGAGGGGGCGTATTGATTCTATGGGGCGGCCGTGGAATTTTTTTTAAACTTTGTAGATGCGTTCACAGTAGCTACAACAGAAACACGATCAACAGAAAACATAAGTATGGCACAACTCCTTTGTGGCACGAGATAATAGTAAATAAACCCCTGCGACGTCCGCATGGATGCCAAGCCATTCTCGGCCAATGTGCTGCACAGATCAGGTTAGTGTTTCGTGTTCAAGAGCTTATGTACGTCGGTGTCGTAGTGTGCCTTTGAGGACTAGACGAGAGGAAGAAGTAACCCAGTCAACACCGACTGTTGGTGGAACGTAGAACCTACGTTGTCTAATGTTGACTAATGTTGAATGCAGAATGATAACGCTGAACCAACGCTGTTTCAACTGTACCTGGTCAATGGCGGCTTGTGAACGTAAAGAAAAACGTTGAGTTTTCATGAAAGAATCAACTGTAGTTATACGCAGCAAATAGTTGCGTTGGTTCTACATTGTACCTTCAACATATTGCCAACCTTTATCACGAATGGAAATCCGTTCCTTCTTCAGTGCGCACCCAATTGTTTCACACTGTATTTTATTTTTACGTTCCATTGTGCCGTTCGCGTGTAGAGCAAGGCCTGGATGACGTGGTATTTATATCACTCATGCTGCCATTACTAATAATATTTATTTATTTTATACCCTCCTAGCATTACACTTTTTTACCCGTTTTTGTAAACGACTCATCACGAATCGCACGTATTCAGTAAACAAACAACAAAAAACATACTTTACCTTTTCCACGTCATTATAATGATCGGTCACGGTGGTTGAGGGATATAACAAGAAATCAATTTCCCAACAAGCGCGAGCCGAGCGCAACTACATCTGCCTCATCGCCATCGACATTCTGCAACCGCTGTTTCAAATAGTCGAGGCTGGCGAGTGGCAAGGCACGTCGTCGTGGCAGTTCGGTAGGATGGACATTCATTTTGTCACAGGGAAAGGTCTTGGGAACGTCAGCATCATGCGTATTTTGTATTGCAATCTCTGGAGCATCGAGGCAGTACTGGCCAATGCGGTGAACAACTATGTTGAGCGTAGCAACGAATGCCGTACTGTGCGAGAGGCAGCGTTCCTTTCTTCTCCGCCCTTCAAGTTTCACAGGTAAGTTTTCTTTCTTCATTTTGCCTTACTTAAGATATGTGCGTTCTTGTTTTCTCAATGAGCACATGTGGTAGAAGTGTGGTGCATAACAGTTTAGTATCCGAAGTAAACAGCTTTGTGTCGTTTTCTGTACCTGCAGAATCAGGATGCGTATCACTGACAAATTTATGCGAACTGTGGAACTGTGTGTGGTGTGCGTGTGTGATATGTAGCTTGGTGTATCCGAATGTTTATTAAATATGTTCTGATGATATCCTACTGGGGTAAGGTTTAATGCTGTCTGGTTTCTGTTTGATGTAAATGCCTTCCCAGTGTCGACATCAGTTTGCAACTGAGCTTTACTTCATTGTTGAAGTCGCACGTTCAAACAGTACGTAGCGCAGTTATTTCAGATATTACAAGTTGCAAAATGCAGATATCTTTGTTCACATCTCTTCGATTCATGCACTATTTTATAGGTGCTTGTGATATCTTGAACTGAGAGTGGTGAAAGCAGCGGTGGCCTACTCTATGAGCAGTCTGATAGTACAGATAGCACGAAAGAACTGATGTTCTGAGGCTGGAACAACATAGAAGGGACAACCCATACAAAGCCTCAATTTGCCTAAGAAATTAACGATGAAAGATGAAAGTCACTGAAAAGGTTAGCCAGCTGTAGGACTCGAACCTACATCTTCTGGATTGCCGGTCCAGGGCTCTACCAATTGAGCTAAGCTAACACGCCTATTCAGCGACTTCCAGGGTGCGTCATCTGAAGGGACAAACCAGCCACTCTCTCTCACTCATCCTCCTTTCACTCTTACATTTTTGCTCACTCATACACACATTCATACGACGGGATCGACGCAGGCGACAACTGATGAACAAGAAAGAACTGATGCTCTGAGGCTGGAACATTATAGAAGGGACTACCCATACAAAGCCTCAATTTGCCTAAGAAATTAACGATGAAAGATGAAAGTCACTGAAAAGGTTAGCCAGCTGTAGGACTCGAACCCACATCTTCCGGATTGCCGGTCCAGGGCTCTACCAATTGAGCTTAGCTAACACGCCTATTCAGCGTCTTCCAGGGTGCGTCATCTGAAGGGAGAAACCAGCCACTCTTTCTCACTCATCCTCCTTTCACTCTTACATTTTTGCTCACTCATACACACATTCATACGACGGGATCGACGCAGGCGACAACTGATGAACAAGAAAGAACTGATGCTCTGAGGCTGGAACATTATAGAAGGGACTACCCATACAAAGCCTCAATTTGCCTAAGAAATTAACGATGAAAGATGAAAGTCACTGAAAAGGTTAGCCAGCTGTAGGACTCGAACCCACATCTTCCGGATTGCCGGTCCAGGGCTCTACCAATTGAGCTTAGCTAACACGCCTATTCAGCGTCTTCCAGGGTGCGTCATCTGAAGGGAGAAACCAGCCACTCTTTCTCACTCATCCTCCTTTCACTCTTACATTTTTGCTCACGCATACACACATTCATACGACGGGATGGATGCAGGCGACAACTGATGAACAAGAAAGAACTGATGTCCTGAGGCTGGAACAACATAAACAACGTGTAGTAGGAAGAGGTAGCAATAGACAACGTAGAATAAACAGTAATTCACAACATTTGGTGAACGTTCTATCAACGTAGAAAAAACAACAGTCAACGTAGAAATGGTGTTATAAAATTATAGCAGATTCTACGTGTTTTTGACCGGACATTTTCTACGGAAAATCTACGCTGCACGCTATCGCAGATTCTACGATGGTGTTGTAGGTTTGCAGTGTTATTTCAACGTTGATTCTACATTCCGTGCTTGACTGGGAAAGTTAGTGGGCGCCGCAACTGCAGGTCACACCTAGAGGTGTCGCAGGCGTTAAGCATAGCCACGAACGTTGTCTCAAGCTGTGGAGACCTTTACTAGACGAAGAGGATGTCCGGCGACACCTTCGATATGGAGATCAAAGAATAACCATGTGCCGGGAGAACCAAACGTCTCGGATGAAATGCAAGATGGAACTGCACGAGTACGGCGTGGGACAAATTCTGTAGCTTGAGCTTGACAGCAACCAGGAATACGTGTCTAAGCAGACCGTGTACAGACGTTTGCACAAGCATGGTCTGCATCTACTCGTCTATCGCTCGCGCGGTGCCCTTGACCTGTGGATACAACGGGGGAGTGGGAGGGAAGAGGCGCAGGGGAAACATGTAATTCTCTGATAAGTAAGGGTCCGGCCTGGATAGCGGCTCCCGACTCTAGAGATCCCAGTAGCATGGAGGTGGGGTTCTGTTGGTCAGCATTATGTGAGACTCGCGTATGCTTCTCCATTTCTTTGACTGAGGATCGGTAAGAAGTCTGATGTACCGTGACAGCATCCTTCAAGAATATGAGAGACTTTCCCGGTCAGCTGCCAAGGCACACTGGCAGATAACTAAGGTGTGCAAGGGTGGGATGGTAGGGTGAACGGATGTTGTATGTGGAGGAAAAATGCATGTGACGTGACCCGCGCGGTTCTGAGCCCACCGTTATCATTCACTGTTTGACAGCAAGTGGGTTAGTGGTGACCGGGGATGTACCACCTTGCCGTTAACCCCACCGCCCAAGCGACAGGGGACTTAGATCATCGCATCATGCCCCACTGTCATACCTTTGTCTGCGATAATTTCGCTGTGTAGAAGAGGAGGAGTCCCTCTGCGTGAGTCCTGATGTGTATGATAGAATATCCGTGAATGTTCATCTTCTTTTCTCTCTATTATACGTATACTCCCCCTCCCTTGAGTACTTGGGAGCTTTTCCTCAACTCTCAGCCTTACGGCTTCCTAACCCCAGGCTACGCCGATAGAACTGAATGGGCTTTATGAAATCACATACTGCTACGTGAGCAAATGTCTGAGTTTCAGCACTGTTCCCGATGTACTAATTTTGATTACAGAAGCTCTGGTTAACCTTTATCTCGTCATCATGTACCTGAGATCGCTAGTCCTAAATAATACAATGAATAATAAAGCACCTAACGAAGGCGTGTACTAGATTGAAGGCAATCACACAGCATCCCCCATCTGGGCCGGAAATAAAAAGAATTCTGTATTGGGTGTAATTTTGCACTTAAATATTTATATGGATGACTTCGGGTGAAGTTGAATCTGTAACACCTCAAAAGAGACGCGAACGTACAAAAATTTCATCGGGGAACTTCTTTTTTTTTTTTTCACTACTTCTTCAGCAAGCACGGAAGGACATAGAATCATCAAACTTGCGTATGCGTACGTTCTGCTATTTCAGTTTACAGAGTCACGATGTCTCTTATAGCCTTTATACCGCGCACTCCAAACGCCATTTCTAGAACGCTTCGTTCAATGAAGGACTGACCTCGCGCTTACACAAAGTATTTTACTATAGACGAAGTACTTTAAAAAATAACGACGGAACAATAAAGTCAGCATGCTGTAACGTACCATGAAAGATCAGATACCGAGGCGCAGCTATAAAACGGGACACGGGGTACACCGTTTACGCACGGCACGGTACGCAATTTCCGCTCGGTCGCTATGTTTCTGATACGCTGAGGGGAGAAAAGTACGTAAGCCGAAGCTAGCGGATAGTTATGGCAATAAAAAGACAAATATGAACATAGTGGCTCCCTCATCTGAGGGCTCTGTATTCGCAATCGCTTATTTTATAGTCACTTCGTCATGACAGGTGCATTTAATGAAACGAAACGAAATGAAGAAATCTTGTTGTTGTTGATGTTGATGAAGCAAAATATTAGGGAGAGGTTGAATTCGTCACGCGACAGATTTGGCTACTCCCATAAACAGACCCCCCCCCCCAAAAAAAAAAGAAAGAAGAAATATAAAAGAATCCCCCCACCTGCTTTCATCCAGCCCACCGCAACACACCTTCGAGCTAGAATGGTTTGCGTTGGGAATTGTATTCCGAATTTGATCACGTTCGTCAAGCCATGGTAGGCCTTGCATACTGTGTCCTATGACTCTCCACAACAAAACATCAAATACAAACTAAGTCACAATACTTCGTCTTTCAGGTTATCCTTAGTTCACCCTGCATACTCCGACTGGCATGAGTACTGTGACAGATATGCATCGCCCACGTAGTCCAGCGTAGTATTGCGTGTCCAGCAGTGTCCTATGGCATCTGGTTGCTGCCAGTGCGTGTAATTCGCATTATCGACGGTGCCAATCTTGGCAGATTAAATTGGTGCGTGCTGGCCTGTGGGGTATTCTTCGGATACAACTGATGTTTTAGCATAATCGCAGTGTTCTCTGAATGTGTTTTTTTTTTTTTTGGTGGGGGGGGGGAGGATATACGTTTATTTCGGAAAGGTCAGCCTGACCGAGGGTCAGCTTGCTATTCCTAAATCAAAATATATCACAAAGATGAAGTAAAAACAAATATAAGATGATGAGGGTGGCGTGATGTGTAGATGACATGAAAGGTCAACTCATAATTTGTTCATGAGGTCTGTCGTGTGGAGAAAGTCGAGGAAAGCTCGAATGACGCACCACTGACGGGAATGTCGGACACGGCCAAGTAATAAAGGAAGGTCTATGTGTGTGTGAATGTTTGGTTGAACTGTAATCCCATGTCCAACAACAACAACAATAAATGATGTAGAAGTGATGATGACATGAGATGTTTCCCCGTGGTAGCCACAGGACCGTACCTCACTTCACAAAGGTTAGTATGAGAGGATGAATTAGAGGCAAGCGCGAAACGAAGACAGGTCGGAGTTCTGTTTACACTTCTTCGAGGAGGTCAGTAGCCTGCACGAAAGCAAAAAGGGAGCGAAGAGCCCGGCACTGATGCGCAGGGGAGCTCCATGGGCCAAGTACTTTGGACAAGCTGAATAGCATATGGTCAAGGAGCTCAAGCTGGAGTCGAAACACCTTGCGTTCACACGTGTACCGGTTACAGTTCTCGATGGGGAATAGTAGCTGGGGTGTGGCAAGGTGGGCACACCGTCGTGTTACTGTAGCCCAGCTTAACCCGGAACACAGTTCTTGGAAAGGCAGGATTGATGTGCGATGCAATCGCTAGACTGGTTGCTTGACCATCTCCGAACGGGTGACGGAGTTCAGATTAAGGGTACTAGTGCTGCGGCACGTGATACTTCTTGAACGCAGTCTTCTGACGCAGCGTGCCCATGCGCTGTCACACCTTAGCCAGTGAAGATGGCTGCTATTAGGAGCTGTGGAAGATATCGGATATCGCTAGGATTCCCCTTGCCATGGTATACGTGGAATATAGGGTATGATAGGGGCCACAAGAGGGGCCTTTGGCACGGTGGTCAACGGAGATGCCTGCTAGAACCAGAATGTGCAAGTCGTAAAATCACAGACAAGATTTCCTGCAACAGCATTGCCTCTTAGTGGGCTGTACATGCTGCTGCTTCTGATACCATGAATGTGGGGTACGTCTGGCGCCCTGGCGGGGCGCTCGTAGTTACATGCCTCGAACGCCCCTATACCCAATCGTGCTAGCCACCTTTCCGGTTTATACGGGCCTGTTCACTGACATGCTTCCATCGGTTTGCACGTATATAAAACGAAGTTAAAACTAAGGACGTCTTCTCCCATCCTCCAGTCTGCAATGGGAGCTGAACTTGAGGGAAAGGTTTGTGATGAAAGTCAATGGATAAATGTCGTGCTGTATCCGCATCTGATCCACATTCAAGGCATCCCAAGAAACGTAACGTAACACAATAATATCGAGTCGTCCACAAAAAAAAAAAAAAAAAAAAGAAATATTTAAAAAATTAATAAATGGGGCTTTCCGTTGGTGAGGTCCGAGAGGTTTTCGGTGTAGAATGTACTCTGGCGACTTCCACTTTAATTGTACTTACTTATTTTCTTATTTAAAGTAGTCGATTAAAAACTAAATTAAGTACACCGCAATTTAACCCTACACCAACTTGTAACGTCCAAAACTTTACATCACAACAAGTTTATGGCGAATTCCGCTCGTCGTTGTAGTGCAGAAAAAGTTGCACTGGCTCGAGTGTACATGTCACACGGCCGCTTCAACCCAACGTGCGTCGCTTTTAATTGGTCCTTCCGTTCGATCTTTGTTCACAGTGGCACACTACACTGCGCTGCACGAAAATTACCTGCTGAATTATCTATTAATGTTGTTAGAATGATCATCAGACTTCACAGGAAAACAACAAAAATCGTCTTTATGAAGTTATTTCAGCTCTTTTCAGGATTGGCCATACCCATCTGACTCATGGTTTTTTGTTGCGCGGAGCGGAGCCACCCCAATGCAGGAGGTACAGATTAGCAACTCTCTGAGCTGCGCTTGCTCATCACATGTCCAGACGAAGCAAACTGCTACTCCAATGTCCCAACCGATCCTGGACACCCTCTGACATCATCTTCGGGGACTCCACGCCTGCAGAACGACGGCAGCGCACTGCTGCTCTTATCACCTTCCTCTAAAGCACCCAGCTCATCCTATGTCTCTAGGAGGAGTCACCTAAGCTCTGCCACCCCTTCATCCCACTCTATCCCCTCCCCTCTGTCTACATTCCCCTCGTACACCGTTTCCTTTCCGGACCAGACTTGGGCGGCCTTCTGATGTTGCTGTGCTTTTGGACTGTCCGCCACTCCTAGTCCACGGCATTTCATTTTTTTTCTCTGTCCTAGAAAATATATGCCCCGCCCCCGCGATCATCCTGCTCAGCGCAAGCGGCTGATATTCATCTGTGACTGCTTTCTATTTAACGATAACGATAAACGATGCTTTATTGCAACTTCCAGATAACGAACACAATCAGGGGGAAGCCAAAAAGCAGCACGAGGCTGCTTCACAAGGGCATTACCCCTTTAATCGTCGCGACGGCATCCAGCGAATGAACAAAATCATCTATGTAGTGTGAAATATAGAACGCTATTTTAAAACTAACCTTTAAACTAACTAATCTTTAAACACAACCTTTAAAACTAGCACAACCATGACAAAATACTACAATGTGTGCAGTTCGGTATGTACAATACTGCACAATACTACACAATACAATATGCACAACACAATACAATATACACAATTGTGTATAAAATAACAAGAAATTGAACTCCTGTCCCGAAATATCAAATTAAATAAACAACGATCTTAAAGAAGAATAGGAGAGGTCATTGATATATACCTTCTGCGTATGAAAACTATTCAAACCGTAGGGAAGGGTATAAGACAGGGACTGATGGCCGTAGTTGGTCCTAAACCAGGGTATTGTCCATTTGTCACAGTGACGAGTACGTTGTGATAAGTGTCGTAACGCAAACAAGGATAACATATAATTATTATTTTGTCGTGTGGCAACTAGAAAAGACTTGAACATATGATAGTTGTACATACTGGTTATCTTCAGTATCTCGAAAGTGGTAAACAAAGGCTGTGTGTGTGCATCGTAAGGTACATCGGCTATTATACGCACTGCCCGTTTCTGTAGGGTCAGTAAACTAGTTATGTCTCTCTGCGTTCCTGTGCCCCAGACTAAAAGGCAATAGCGCAAGACCGAAGAAATTAGTGAATTGTACACAAGTAATTTCACCCTCGTAGGCAAGACATGACGCAGACGATTCAAGAGTCCTATCGACCTTGATATTTTGACCTTTACATGGGATATGTGGCACTCCCAGGATAGGTCTTCGGAAAAATATACACCAAGGGTCTTAACGACCTTTACAATTTCAATATGATCATGGCCCAGATACACATCAACTAAGTTATTTACAACTTTGTTTTTTGGCTTATATAGTACAGCTTTCGCTTTGTTAGTATTTATAAGTAAATGGTTAATTTCTGCCCAGTGACTTATTGCCTGAAGGGCGGTGTTTGCCATCCGAGGTACTGCCTCAACTGTGGCACCAGCGAAAAATATGGCAGTATCATCTGCATAAATAAAAAACGTAGCATCGGACGCCACATTAAGAATGTCGTTAATGTACAGGTTAAACAGCAAGGGCTCTAAGATGCTGCCCTGCGGAACACCGGTCATTATATTCAGTTTATCGGAGCAATATCCCTCTATTGAGACATATTGCTCACGTGAAGTTAAATACGAAGAAAGAAGTAAAAGTGCATTGCCACGAATTCCGTACTTCTCTAGTTTGTTTAGTAATACAGAGTGGTCAAGAAGGTCAAACGCCTTTGTGAGGTCGATGTAGAACAACAACAACTTTATTTTCGACCATGGAGAGTGGGGAGTTTCATCGCCACAGGCGATACTCTACCCCATTGCTGGATGGAATGGGGGGAATAAAATAACGAGCCCCTTCACAATAACGATGTAGACTGCTAAGGTGAATTGCCTATTTTCGATGTTGCGAATGATTTGTTCTTTTTGACATAAAAGTGCGGTCTCAGTTGAACGTGACTTACGAAACCCAAACTGGCGGTCAGTAATGACATCATATTTCTCAAAGAAAGCCGACAATCTCTTGTGAATAATACGCTCAAAGCCTTTCGAAAATATGGGCAATAAAGATATTGGCCTGTAATTTCCAAATACATTGGGATCTCCACCTTTACTTAGCAGTATCACCTTAGCCACTTTCATCATAGAAGGGAAAACCCCGGTTGCAAAAGACAAGTTGAAAATGTGTGTCAAAAAAGGAGCTAATAAGTCAATAACATGTTTAATTGGTTTGCCTTGTAAATCCTCACAGTCGCGAGCCGTACTGTTTTTTAATTGAAGGAACGATGAACAGACCTCTTCTGCAGAAGTTGGAAAAAGAAAAATTGAGTCCGTAATCCTTTTATGAATATGCGTGCAGGCATCTGCGGTATTACATACCGACCTATTTCTGAGCCCAACATCTACTAAGTACTGGTTAAAACGACTACAGAGAGATGTACCATTTACTTGCTCACCGTTTATAATCATGGTACTAACTCTGGGGATGTTTGGACGTAAAACACTATTCCATGTTCTCCACGTGCTTGCAGAATTGTTGCCTGATCCCTCAAAGAGACCGTGGTAATAAGCTGCTTTGGCATGTTTCAAGGCCTTATTCACGACGTTTCTATAACATTTAAATTATTTTAAGGCGCCAGGCTCTCTAGAGCGAATAAAGCATTTATAAAGCCTATTTCTCTCGTGAATCATGCAAAGCAGTCGTG
The DNA here is from genome assembly GCF_037126465.1 of Ornithodoros turicata. NCBI lineage: Eukaryota > Metazoa > Arthropoda > Arachnida > Ixodida > Argasidae > Ornithodoros > Ornithodoros turicata. Next base: position 92,431,156 of record NC_088202.1, on the reverse strand, counting down.
TTGTTACCCAGGGCTTCCGCACATGGCAACTAGTCCTTATGTTTTTGACAGGGAAATGCACATCATACAGGTGTTTGACTTTTACGAAGAGGTCGTTATACGCCTCAGTCGCATTGTCGTGACTGAACACCGAACTCCAGTTGATCGAATGCGAGCGCACACCTTTACGGAAATTTTCGAGCCCCACTACACTTATATGACGAAGGCTCAGGAATGAAACACGTTTAGTACAACGAGAGTACATATCCACAAACATAAATATTGGCAAGTGGTCACTAATTTTGCTAGTTACAATGCCTGCCTTGACATTGTCAGTATTGACACTGGTAATAAACAAGTCTATTAAAGGAGCAGAGTTCTCTGTGACACGTGTGGGTGATGAAATGACATTGGAGAGGCCAAAAGTGTTTACTAGAACTTTTAACTCCTGCGACGGTCTAGAAGCATCAAGAATATTAATGTTGAAATCACCACCGAGATTGATGAGATATTTGTTTTCAGCTGTGAATCTAAAAAGTTTCTCGATAATGAATAAAAAGGCATAAACATCGCCTGAAGGTGGTCTGTATACCACTGCGTGAACTTGATTACCACCTTTAATAGCCAACATTTCCGCGTCACTACACATGAATGTGAAATTAGATAACAGCTCATATGACATATTTTCAATGTCATAAAGGGACAGTCCGCCACCACGTTTGCCATGTCTATTTATAAAGAACTGCTGGTAACCTGGCAGCGTAAGCCTATCGTCCTCGTCCTGATACCATGTCTCAGAAAACATAATTATATCAAAAGCAAAGTTGAAGCAGTGGAAAAAAAGACCAAGTTCATCGCACTTATTTCGAGCAGACTGAACGTTGATATGCACAAAAGAATGAGTGTTCACAGGTTTGACAATATCTTCTGGCAAGAAATACATTCAGAAGGCAAAAGCAACTGCCAAAATATCATCAATAAAACTAACCGGATATCTTTACAACGTCTTCCTCGAAGTGCACAGATATCGAAGGGCTGTCATCTTGTTTACGTACAAAAACTTTACCGTTGCGCGCCCACGCGTGAGCTATCTTTGATTCTTTTCTTTTAGCGATCGCAACACCTAGGACCTTTTTCAGATTTGGGCAAAGATGCTCATTTATAAAAATAGGGGTGCTCGTAGAGAGGCTTTTTCCAGCACAACATTTCGTTTTTGCCGGCACTTAAACTGTACAATTATGTTCTTACCCAGCTTATTAGCGATGGGTATACCGGATGACATATATCTATGTCGTTGTCTGTGATCGGTTCCCCGATAGCATTTCCAATTTGTGTCAGAACCTTTTTGATGTCAACCTGTGCGTCAGGAGGTACACCCTTAATTTCGAGATTACGATTTCGCATGTACTGTTCATATTCGATGGCTCTGATCTCCATTGCTCTGAGACGTTCTTTTAAACAGTTATTTTCTTTGCGAAGTTCACTGTTATCGCTCTTCAGACGCTGCTGCTCGTCAAGGATCTTTTGGAACTTAGTTGACATTTCATCGAAGCAGTCACTCATGTGCTCCATTGACGCTTTCATGTCTCGAATTTCCTTACGATGATCCCGTTCTAACGTGTCTTGCATCTCCTTGAAACAGTTTTTCATGTCACGCCTTAGTTCTTCGGCGAATTTAGAAAAGTCCTTAGTGGACATCTTAAGTACAAAAATCTACCAAATACCAGTACCAAGTATTTAAAGACTTCTGCGTATTAGTCGTGACGTGTCCCACTACAAGTGTGGCCGACCTCGGCGGGCAGCTTCACTTTGACCGCCACCGCCACCTCCACCACCACCACATGTCCAGGCCGTGAAACTAATCCATAACATCACTTGAGAGAGTTTTATAGATATTTCCTACCTTTCCACCTCGCCCTTTTGCTGGGTGATGAAGCAATCTTTCCTTATAACAAGGTCGTCGACTTTTTAAGAGATACAGACCCTTTCGCGACGCCAGGGTGCGCCAACGCGCGACACCTGGATGTGCGTCCCATTGGTTTTCCGGTTACAGCTGTTGCTTGCAGAGACCCTTTTGACAGCTGTAGGCCGCCAGGTAGCGCAAGTGCACGTTAACCTGTTTTGTTCCCCTATGTCTTCCGGTTTGCACCGTTTGTTTGCAAACAGTGAAATGGTCTATAATTTTGGAGTCACGTTTTACAGTCGTTCAATTTGTAGCTAAACATTCTCTATTTTTAACGAGTCACATCACCGCCATTGCTCTGGCGTATTATGGACTTAGTTGTCGATGCGCCAATAAAACACTCATCATCAGAATCATCATCAGCTTCAGCGACATTCACCTAAACGACTGTGAAGTAAGGCCCTAGACAAGAAGTTCAGAGAGAACTGAAATGAACTCCTTGTCTCAGGTCTTACTTCACAGTCATGCACCTCCAGCTTGTCAGCTGTGCCGACATATGTCTGAAAGCGTCTGAGGAAAACCCAGGAAAAACCCCAGACAGCACAGCCGGCACCGTGATTCGAACCCGGGTACCTCACATCGAGACTGGGAGGTACCCGGGTTCGAATCCCGGTGCCGGCTGTGCTGTCGAGGGTTTTTCCCGGGTTTTCCTCAGACGCTTTCAGACATATGTCGGCACAGTTCCCCTAGAAGTCGGCCCAGGACGCACATTTCCCCAGGGCGTCAGTCGTGACGTTGCCCACAAACGTGAGGCCGACAACGGCAAGCCCTTTCACCACCACCACCACCACCAGCTTGTCAGCGCCATTTCGCTTCTGTTGCACGTAAACGATGAAAAACGTGAATTCCACAAAAAAAAAAAAAAAAAAAAAAAACACAAAAGAAAACAAAGGAAGCAATGCACTTCCCTGACAGCATACGAAATTGAACACCAGATACACAAACGTCAGTTCCGTGCAGGGGAAACACATTATCGCACCCTTGAGCCTGAACAAGAAAAAGTTATCCTGCCTTTTCCGGCTCAAACCAGTAAGGTCGTCCACACTACTGAAGGATGATGACCTCTCTAGCCGTCCAAGTCTTTACCTAAGGGGCTGACATTGATCGCAGCTTTCATAGCAGCTTCTTTTGCCTGAATATTATTTGGAATGGAGATTGCCGGTACGGGCTTTCCATGCGACAGTCAAGCCATAAAACTTCGGGGGAATCATATGCGTATACGGTCTCGCTCTTGAAGGGCATTACTTCGTTCATCGAGCAATACGAAAGTGCCGTTACGCATAACAAAGGATTATTGTCATCTTTGCTACCACTGCTAACTACAGTATTCATTATTGAAAAGTGCAAGTCAGATCTGAACCTGGGAAGCACAGACTCCTGGCATCACAAGCAACGCTCCTTTACTACACTCCCTAATCGATCATCGCGCCTGCTCATCAAGAAGCCGACTGCTGATACATGTGGGAAAGCGTTTGCCTTTGCAGATCTTTTCAAACAATAAGTTTGAACACATTGAGGAAGAAATGCCGTGCTGTGTGGCCCGCACCTTCTCAAGTCGAGGCGGCCCACCAGGATGTCTCGCATGGCCAGTTCAGGCCTTTTTGCAACTAAAACGAAGCGGTAAGGAAGGGAGATGCAGCACACTAAAAATAAATAAAAATACGAAGAAGAAAAAAAGAGGAACAGTAGATACGGCTAAGCAATGACTTTTTACTTTTATGATTTATTTTTTTCTGCTCGTCTTTACTCTGATCACGCCGGTTTATACTCTTCCGAGGCACACTGTGCTCTGCCAAGCTTCCCGTTACCCATCACAGATGCAGAGACAAGAACTGTTACTCTCATTTTTTGTTCTCGGGTATGCTCTTCTCTTACACTTATCACTGTAACCTCCCGCAACACGGACAGTTTTGATGGCATTTGTCTTAATGCCGTTTTCTGCTCTACTCTCGCTCCCACTGTTGGCGCAGAGTAACAATTTTAGTTTGCATAAAACCACTCTCTACTCTACAACATAATATGATTTGATAAATTTGACCTCTCTCAAACATTTTTTTGACGAAAGAAGGCCCCCAAGTTGTTAGAAATCTCCACCGACAATAGCAAAAGACCTTCAGGTGCTGCCATATTTCTTGTTTTGGGTTAAGCACCGGGTGGCATACACGTTAACGCCGGCTTTGCTGTCCGGGTGGTTTACCTGGGCTTCCCTGTGAAGTCGTCCGCATGGCCAACTACGGCAACCAGTTCCATCACCACCACGAAACCGGCTGTGTTATACATACATCAGCACTGCTCCACGTGAAGACCCCCTTGATATTATTATATTTCAGAATATTAGATGCATTTTCAACGATGTTTAGCTACTCTAAGTTTTAAAAGTAGCATATTACTCATATTTTACTTAGTGGGTGGGCTGTATCGACATCACCCACTCCTGGGTATTTCTCTGCGTTCATGTTCAGAAGGGTAAAGGGTAAAATCATTGAGAAATATTTCACACGGTAAAATAATTGGATATACCATTTTGTTTCTTCTCTCTCTTAGGGCGCAGCATGTCACAATTAGTGCACTCAGAGATGTACACTAACCGCTTGTTAAACGGGTAGTGTACATTTCTGCTTGTTCAGCTGGTTAATAGCCATGGCAAAGTATCTTATAGAAAAATGGAAAAGAGAGAATACATTTAAAAAGCACTGCACTAAGCAAGCTAACGAAAGGTCCCCTTCTTACTATGTTTCTGAAATGACGGAGTCACTTCTAAATTCAGGGAGGGAGCATTCGCGGTACAAAAGCAGATCTCTAATGTCGAAAAGGCCACAGCCGTACGAAGCCGAAATTTCACGCGCACTCGAAGGACGGTTGGAGAAAAGAGCTGGAGTCCAAGAGAAAGTGGCTATTTTTCACGCACAAGATAGTACTACATATTCATCTGTGAACGATTTACGTTCTGGCTGATTTCCCTTTATCTTTCGCTTACTGTCTTGTACATGTTTAAAAATGAAAGAAAAAGAAGATGCAACGGGAGAAAGTGAAAGCATCTGCAGAACCCGCGCTGCTAGTGACTTCTTCATAAAAGTATGAATAGACCAGAATGAATCAGGAGGGCGTTTTTTTTTCTATAATCAAACTCAAACTCAATCAGGAGGGCAAATATTTTACCCTGCTCATACGACAAGGGTTTGATAGAAAGCGGCTGACGTGACACGCCCTCTACCAGCGCAAGCGCATTTCAGCAGCTGTTCGCTTATTAACGTTTCTTTCTTATCTTCTTTTTTTTACAGCTGTTCTTCTTTCTTTTTTTTTTCGCTGGCTCTTTGTCTGCTATTTTCCCTGGCTACTTGCAATCGATAGCAGATATCCAAACTTCTGCACACGGCCTAGATTAAATATTATAAGACATGCAATGTCGGAGCAGATAAGAGATTAGAATAATATGGGACTATGGAAAGGTGGCATGGTAAAAAGAGCTGACCAAGAAGACTACTGGAGGGACACATATATCCCATCCATGCGTTAAAGCTAATTCTGAGTAGCTATCAAAAGCACTGTGAGAAGATTTCATTTCCAGTGACGTCACACTGCTTAACTTATAACAGCAGAAATGGAGAGGGGCGCACGGCCGGAGATGTCAAACGAATAATGAAGTTCACAATGTTACGTCACAGGGCAGACCATGAGGTTCTGCTTGTGTTTCCGAATAAGTGAGTCTCAAATGCAGCGGAAAGGAAACTCGCGAGGCAGATTGACTGGCTGCCTACTCTACGTGACGGCGAACGAGGTCAGCTTTCGCTCTGGGTGGCCTCCTCATCATCAGACGGTCAAGCATTGCCAGGCAACCACATTCCGGAACACAGCTACACGGGAAACAAAGAACGAAAAAGGATTTTCTTGCGTCACTCACCTTTCAGGAGTGATACTTATGGCACTAAAGTTTCTTCATGGGGCCTTGGGTTATGCAGTAGCTGCTCTCGGTGCCCTGTAATACGGGTAAAGGAAAATATCGTATTAGCGGCTGATTCGCACATTCCTAAATTAACAACGCGAAGGAGGACCTCAATAAGTGGTAGTACATTCTACAAAAGGAGTAAAATAGGGAGTAATTGCAGCTTCTAGTCCCTTATAGTGTAATTACTTGCCATTTTAGTCCCCTAACCCCGAAATTTGCTCCCCAGGGCTGCAGTTAGTCACTGAACCTCGCAAATGCTCTGCTGAATGCACGCACACGCATACACATAAATGGGATGATGATGAGCAATGCTGAATGCAATAGTCTACGTAAATATGCGCTCTTTGTGAACTTGATGAAATAAGGCTATACAACTTAGTTAACTGAGCAATTTTCCACCTGCACTGAGGAAATAATAGTTACAAGTACTTTCTTACGAAATTGTGCTGTATATGCATGTCGCAAGACTATATATCACTCGACATATGCAGGTCGGCGGTTTAATTCGAAATATTTTCATTCACGCGCACGACTTATGTACCTGGAATTCTTAGGCCAGAGCGTGTTTCGATATTCGAGAGGAGTATATAGCTCACAGAATATAGCCCGTGCATTTCGTGCCAGGATACCTATCTGCATAAGTACAAAGGTACAAGCATGAATTTCCAAACACGACTTGACGTGTTCATATACACCGTAACAAAGAAGGAAATGATTAATTGTTGTACGTCTGGGAAACCAGATACATTGCCACTGGAGGCATTGCCCCGCAAGCAGTTTTTACTCCCTTAAAGAGTTAAGTCACTCTCCTATGCACAGTGTAACGCTTATGCATTCAAATTGAAAGTAAACGTTAACTGGTATATACGTGTGTAAATGATCTCAGAAACAAATATTTTACACAGGCAAAAGTGTTGTATATGCTCCATGTTTTCACGGAGTGTATAGTTGCGTGATGGACCACTATTCGCTACATCGGCGCCGCGAACAGTGAAATGTGTTAGACAAGGTACAGTTTGACACAGGCGCGAGCTGACTTGAACGTATTTGGAGTATTGTATTTAAAATACCGTATTTGAAATACAATTTGCGGTATTTTGGTACTCTACTCAATACTTTTTGTTTTGTGTATTTGTACTCTATTTAAAATACATTTTATGGTGTTTTCTACTCAATACTCTAATTCCATATTTTGGATCTCCCTCTCAAACTTTCTGTGTCTCGTCTTTCCACTATCTTGCTTGTTCAGTGGAAATTGCCTGAGTCCCTCGGACTTGACCTGGACATTGACCCTTCTTGGAAGTCTCCATTTAGAGATCCTGCCCCGTGTGTCCTAATCCTCTGGCAGTGAGGGTTCTATTATGTGTGCGGTGTGCCCTGACGCGGTGACGACGAATTCTGACCTCGCCGAGCGGGGACCCGCTAGAATTTTGCTTTGTTCTTGGTCACATACTTAGAGGAGTTATGTGGTATCTCTTTGTCATCTTTTTGGGACTTGTGTTTACATGATGTGATGTGATGTGATGTGAATAAAGAAAAAAAATGGGGATGTAAGTTTCGACGAAGTCAAACTGGCTACCCCAGTACACTTAATACAGAAAGTTCAATCTGATGATGAGATGATGAAAACGCAAAAGGATGATGTCCAGAGACGAACAGAGATGATAATTGAGTTCAACATGTAGGTCAAAAGTTCAAGAGCTGCGCCCAAGTTAGAGTAAAGTGGCGGAATCACCGGGGGCACACACAGGACACATCACACATTCACCGTGTCATAGGATGTCCATAAGCCCGGTTGCATGCGTGTGTTTACATGACTCCTGTCACACAGCGGCGGCTTGCACTAGTGCGCGGGGTTTTGGTGATTCATGTCACATAGCGACGACTTGCCGCATTGACCAGTGACCGGTGACTTTTTGCGTTCAAGGATAAATAGTATCTTAACTGTATTTCAAATACTTTCTGAAGTATTTTGTACTCATCTTAATTACTTTAATTTTCATGTATTTATACTCTATCTTAATTACATTCTAACGTTAGTATTTATTATATTAGCTTAAATACATTTTTGAGTATCTTGTACATGTCTGCGCGCGAGGTACTGAGTACCCTTATTGTGTTTCAAGTTCGTTGTATACCTGTGCGTGACGCTTGTGACTGACATCAGGGAAATACATAACATTGTATCCAAACTTTGATGAGCATATCCTGCTACGCCTCTGACGACAGTAATTCTGCGTCGATTATAGACTGGTACTGATTAGCTAGCAAACGTAGGACTTTACTTTAAAAATACAATACAAAGTTTTAGTCGAAGAATTTAAAATATTTTCAAAAGCCTTCAAAATTATCGCCAAAAATGTTGGCAAATCTGGGCACGGATTTCTATGAAGTCTCCCACTCCTCCGAGCAAGATGGCGCCATATATCGGCAGGTTCAAAAGTTCGGTCATGAAGCGTTAGCGCGCAACCAAAGGGGTGAGGAATCCTTGAGGCCGGGAAACTGCTGCGGTTTGAGGATTTAAAGGGTCTCCAAAGTGCGAAAATTTCCCCGCGCGGAATGAAACATGCGGTTACCTTGACACCAACACAAGAGGAACGGGATTCATCGGTTGCGTCGTTCGTGATTTACGAGAGAAAGAATCTGCAATGCACACTTTCCTTCTCCCTCTCCTTCCCAAGAAGACCGCCGACGATGAGGAGAGGCCTCGGATTGGTCTCCTCAAACGTTCTCCCGCGATGGTTCGCATTGTCGCGCTTCTTGCATTGAGGAGAGGGAAAGGGAAAGCGTCGGTTTCTTTCTTTCATAAATCACGTACCGCACAACGGATAAATTCCGTTCCTCCCGACGACGCTCCCCTATCCTTCGCGAGCGTACAATGCGGACAGAGCGCGACAATGCGGAGCGGGCTCTCATTGGTCTCCTCAACTGGTTTGTCCGACAATTGCGGTCTTCTTGAGAAGGAGAGGGAGGAAGAGGGAAGCGCATATTGCAGTTTCTTTCTCTAATAAATCACGAGCACCGCAATCGATAAATCCCGTTCCTCTTGTATTGGTGTCAAGGTAACTGCATGGTTCATTCTGCGTGGAGAAATGTTCACAGTTTAGTGTCCCTTTATATGCAAAGAACGCAGGGGTTTGCCGACATCAAGGATTTCTCACCTCTTTAGTTGGGCGCGAACGATTCATTACCGAGCTTTGAGCAGCCTGCACCAATATATGGTGCCATGTTGCTCAGGGGAGGGTGACCGTGCGTCCTGGGACGACTTCATAGAAATCTGTGAATTCAGATTTGCCTTTTAGCGTCTCTGCAAAAACCGGAGGAATGAACCAAGATAACATAGCCGGTGCCGTGATTCAATCCCGGCTCACCTCCCAGTCTCGACGCGCAAAATCTTCCTGCGGCAAGGCATAGTTTTCTTATGCCTCTCCCCCACGGGAGCCTCTTTGTCCCTTTTTTTTATTCTCTCTACGTATTCGTAAGACCATATACAGTCCGTACCGTACACTGTATTTCCATTCTACTTCGCGATCACCTGGCACTCGGCAGACTTCTGTATCCGTTCACTGAGGTATGGTACCGCAATTGTTGCTGTGTATCATCTCCTCCCATCGTCATTCATGTAGTCGTTGTTGTTGTTGTTGTTCTGTATCCGTTACGTTCTTTAGAGTCTCGCTGTGCGTTCCCTATATTCTACCGAAACATTTCCAAAGCTGAATAACAAATAAACAAAATGCAAGCCAGCTGGTGAAGGCTAGCTGTTGGTAACCTTTCCCTGAGCCGGGGAAACATGCACAAAGGATAGACACAAACGGTCGAGACGTGACTCAGACTAGCAGCGAGGCGTTATCCCAGTACATGTAGGAGGAAAAGGAAGACCGTAACACAGCCGTCGCGGCAATTCCGGTATTCCGGACTTGTCTAAGATCTCCGGAATAGCTGAGACGGCTGTGTTACGGTCTTCCTTTTCCTCGTTAGCCTTTTGTCACTCGTATGTATATATATATATATATATATATATATATATATACGAGTGAGAAAAGGCTAACGAGCCTTTATATGTATATATATATATATATATATATATACTACAAAATTTAGGTTCGAACGACCAGGATGTTGAATATAGATAGGGGAGAAAAGACACCAGAGACTGAAGTAGGGAGTAGGGGAAGTTATTTATTAAGCTGGCATTTAAACTAAGGGTCTGGGGAAGTCTACGTTTCGGCGGAAGCTCCGCCTTCTTCGGGACTGAGACGAAAATCTATGTACAAGGTCTTTTAAAAGGTTACAAAAGTGTCGTCACAGTTGGTACAATTCCACTGCGAGGCAGTCGTCAGTGAGTCATGTTCTGGAAGATTCCGGAAGGTTCCTGGGTCATCGGCCGGGGAGATTACGTGTCAGAGTCTTGGGTCGCGCTCGTTGAAAACCTGTTGTCCGGGGTGTTCTTAGAGTCATTGTGTCCAACTGTAAAGAAAAGAAGAAAAGAGGCAGCGGGCACTCCGAGGACATACAGAAAAAAAGTTATCCAGATATGCTTCTTACAGTTGATAGCACTCCTTTATCCTCATTTATTAGAGATTGGAATTTGTAGATCAAGTACGATTCGCGTTGCTCTCTGCAGCGATCGGATGTGAAATTTGACTCTAAAATAAAAAGTGCGACGTTATTAATGGAATGACCGGGTCGACTAAAATGGCGAGAAACCGGGAGGCTACCTTTTTTCGAAACATCTGATCGGTGGTTATTGAATCGAATCCTGAATGAATTTTTACTTTGACCTACATATTGCGCGGAGCATGTTGTACATTGAATGATATAAATAATGTTACTGGAGTTACAGTCAAAGTCGCCATTGATTTTAAGGGAGAAGTCGGAGTTTGTACTCTTGACCGCTGCCGTGCTTTGCATTGATTTGCATATTTGGCATCTTTTACCATTGCATGGATGGCATCCCGCCGTAGGTGTTAATGGTTTGGGAACTTTGGAGTTGACTAGTCTATCTTGGAGGTTGCGGGCACGTCTGTAGGTAACTCGTGGCTTCTCGGCAAATATTTGTCGTGTCCGTTCAGATTGCAGAAGGATGCTATGGTGGCGGTGGAGGATACTGTTAATATTACCCGCGCCTGCACCAAAGGTAAGAACAAGGTTTACGCGGTCGCCCTTGGGTTCGTCGTTGCGTTTACCGAATAAGTTCCTCCGGTCTGTTTGTCGTGCTTTGGACAGGGCGTCTCTTACTAGACTGGGTGGAAAATTACGATTAACGAAGGTCTGCTCTAATTCCGCGAGGTTTTTGTTTAGAACATCGTCGTCCGAGCAGATCCTCCTGTATCGGAGTGCCTGGCTATAAGGAATGGCGAGTTTAGTATGGCGCGGGTGGCAACTGTTAAAGGAAAGGTACTGCTGAGCATCAGTTGGCTTTCGGTACAGGTCAGTGGAAAACCCCTTCTCGGTTAAGGTTACTTTTACATCTAGGAAATTAACAGTCGTTGCCGAGAAGGAGTGGGTGAACTTCATGGCGGGGTGTACCAGGTTGAAATCGCGAATAAATCCTGTGAGATCTTCTTCGGAGTGTGGCCAAACCATGAATATGTCGTCCAAGAAGCGTTTGTATAGACTAGGTTTTTTGTCGCAGTTTTTTGTCGCAATTTCTAGCCGTGCGCGACAAAAAACCTAGTCTATACAAACGCTTCTTGGACGACATATTCATGGTTTGGCCACACTCCGAAGAAGATCTCACAGGATTTATTCGCGATTTCAACCTGGTACACCCCGCCATGAAGTTCACCCACTCCTTCTCGGCAACGACTGTTAATTTCCTAGATGTAAAAGTAACCTTAACCGAGAAGGGGTTTTCCACTGACCTGTACCGAAAGCCAACTGATGCTCAGCAGTACCTTTCCTTTAACAGTTGCCACCCGCGCCATACTAAACTCGCCATTCCTTATAGCCAGGCACTCCGATACAGGAGGATCTGCTCGGACGACGATGTTCTAAACAAAAACCTCGCGGAATTAGAGCAGACCTTCGTTAATCGTAATTTTCCACCCAGTCTAGTAAGAGACGCCCTGTCCAAAGCACGACAAACAGACCGGAGGAACTTATTCGGTAAACGCAACGACGAACCCAAGGGCGACCGCGTAAACCTTGTTCTTACCTTTGGTGCAGGCGCGGGTAATATTAACAGTATCCTCCACCGCCACCATAGCATCCTTCTGCAATCTGAACGGACACGACAAATATTTGCCGAGAAGCCACGAGTTACCTACAGACGTGCCCGCAACCTCCAAGATAGACTAGTCAACTCCAAAGTTCCCAAACCATTAACACCTACGGCGGGATGCCATCCATGCAATGGTAAAAGATGCCAAATATGCAAATCAATGCAAAGCACGGCAGCGGTCAAGAGTACAAACTCCGACTTCTCCCTTAAAATCAATGGCGACTTTGACTGTAACTCCAGTAACATTATTTATATCATTCAATGTACAACATGCTCCGCGCAATATGTAGGTCAAAGTAAAAATTCATTCAGGATTCGATTCAATAACCACCGATCAGATGTTTCGAAAAAAGGTAGCCTCCCGGTTTCTCGCCATTTTAGTCGACCCGGTCATTCCATTAATAACGTCGCACTTTTTATTTTAGAGTCAAATTTCACATCCGATCGCTGCAGAGAGCAACGCGAATCGTACTTGATCTACAAATTCCAATCTCTAATAAATGAGGATAAAGGAGTGCTATCAACTGTAAGAAGCATATCCGGATAACTTTTTTTCTGTATGTCCTCGGAGTGCCCGCTGCCTCTTTTCTTCTTTTCTTTACAGTTGGACACAATGACTCTAAGAACACCCCGGACAACAGGTTTTCAACGAGCGCGACCCAAGACTCTGACACGTAATCTCCCCGGCCGATGACCCAGGAACCTTCCGGAATCTTCCAGAACATGACTCACTGACGACTGCCTCGCAGTGGAATTGTACCAACTGTGACGACACTTTTGTAACCTTTTAAAAGACCTTGTACATAGATTTTCGTCTCAGTCCCGAAGAAGGCGGAGCTTCCGCCGAAACGTAGACTTCCCCAGACCCTTAGTTTAAATGCCAGCTTAATAAATAACTTCCCCTACTCCCTACTTCAGTCTCTGGTGTCTTTTCTCCCCTATCTATATATATATATATATATGTAGATACTCATTGAACGATGCGACAGCACCAGAGGACACGTGTTTCGCCGTGTTTGCGGCTCGTCGGCCCTGGGTAGCTGCGCATCGTTCGGGATTGGCAAACCAGGGGTCACTCAGCGAGCGATATACACCTGGGAGGGTGACTGAGCACTCCTCAATGCCACAGTGCAAGCCAGTGGATTATAAAGAGGGGGGGAAAAGCCATTAAAAAAATAAGTAAATTATGCTAGACGTGTTTGAAATTCAAACTTACAGATTAAAATGGCTTCTATGGCTGCACGTTGAGAAACAGATACTCATTGAACGATGCGACAGCACCAGAGGACACGTGTTTCGCCGTGTTTGCGGCTCGTCGGCCCTGGGTAGCTGCGCATCGTTCGGGATTGGCAAACCAGGGGTCACTCAGCGAGCGATATACACCTGGGAGGGTGACTGAGCACTCCTCAATGCCACAGTGCAAGCCAGTGGATTATAAAGAGGGGGGGAAAAGCCATTAAAAAAATAAGTAAATTATGCTAGACGTGTTTGAAATTCAAACTTACAGATTAAAATGGCTTCTATGGCTGCACGTTGAGAAACAGATACTCATTGAACGATGCGACAGCACCAGAGGACACGTGTTTCGCCGTGTTTGCGGCTCGTCGGCCCTGGGTAGCTGCGCATCGTTCGGGATTGGCAAACCAGGGGTCACTCAGCGAGCGATATACACCTGGGAGGGTGACTGAGCACTCCTCAATGCCACAGTGCAAGCCAGTGGATTATAAAGAGGGGGGGAAAAGCCATTAAAAAAATAAGTAAATTATGCTAGACGTGTTTGAAATTCAAACTTACAGATTAAAATGGCTTCTATGGCTGCACGTTGAGAAACAGATACTCATTGAACGATGCGACAGCACCAGAGGACACGTGTTTCGCCGTGTTTGCGGCTCGTCGGCCCTGGGTAGCTGCGCATCGTTCGGGATTGGCAAACCAGGGGTCACTCAGCGAGCGATATACACCTGGGAGGGTGACTGAGCACTCCTCAATGCCACAGTGCAAGCCAGTGGATTATAAAGAGGGGGGGAAAAGCCATTAAAAAAATAAGTAAATTATGCTAGACGTGTTTGAAATTCAAACTTACAGATTAAAATGGCTTCTATGGCTGCACGTTGAGAAACAGATACTCATTGAACGATGCGACAGCACCAGAGGACACGTGTTTCGCCGTGTTTGCGGCTCGTCGGCCCTGGGTAGCTGCGCATCGTTCGGGATTGGCAAACCAGGGGTCACTCAGCGAGCGATATACACCTGGGAGGGTGACTGAGCACTCCTCAATGCCACAGTGCAAGCCAGTGGATTATAAAGAGGGGGGAAAAAGCCATTAAAAAATAAGTAAATTATGCTAGACGTGTTTGAAATTCAAACTTACAGATTAAAATGGCTTCTATGGCTGCACGTTGAGAAACAGATACTCATTGAACGATGCGACAGCACCAGAGGACACGTGTTTCGCCGTGTTTGCGGCTCGTCGGCCCTGGGTAGCTGCGCATCGTTCGGGATTGGCAAACCAGGGGTCACTCAGCGAGCGATATACACCTGGGAGGGTGACTGAGCACTCCTCCACACAGTATATATGTATATATATATACATATGTACTGGAATAAAGCGCTGATTGTTTCAGTGTCGCCTCGTCTCGTCGGTTCCTGTCTGCACTTTGCGTATTTTCCCCAGGCTCAGGCAAACGTTACCAACAACTTCAAAAGTTCGAAGCTATTCAAAGGCGTCCAACGTATTGGGACACTCGTTGCATATGGTACTTTATACACCGTGGCACTGGCCGCTGCATGGTCCTGAGAGCCGATACTCCAATTTCGCCCACGATTCGTAATCCCTGTTGTGATGCTGTAGGACATTAAATGGCGATGCCCCTTTCATTTTCCTTTCATGTGGTCTCGTCGGTGTGAGATTCTGCTTCTGCGGTTCCATATTACATGCAGGGTCATACTCCCACAAATTGACAAAATTTTCTTGTGATTCCAACTTGTAGGACCAGCTATGGTATCTTCCACTTTGTTCACTTTTCCACCAAGACATGGAATTCATTACCGCCTAATATCAGAAACGTACCCACATTTGCTTGCTTCAAAACTGCCTTACTCATTTTTATCCATTCGCAATAGTGATCACATGTAAGCCATAAACTACATACACATACATACACGTGTAAAATTATATATACATATGTATTTCTCTATTTGTTTTCTGTTGCCTTTTTCAAAAGTTGAGTCGCTGATTTTTGTCAAGAATTTGAGGTCCCAACACTAGTTTCTAATTTACGGGACCTCATCCTGTATATTATCTGCCTATTGTATTCTTCTTGGAAATAAACAAACAAACAAAATACCAGTGACAGATCCGGCTACATCACTTGGCTCTTGCGTATCCGTCGCCAGAATCTTCAAACTTTTTCACGTGACTTGCTCTTCTATGTTCAGGAACCATTTAGTTTCTTTTTTTTTTCATATAAGAACTACGCTCTCTTGCACACCAGCGATTCCTCCTCCTCACTCATTGATCTGTGGCCTATTGCATCTGGCTGCGTGCCAGACCAAGTAGAAGAAGTGAGCTGGTCACTGTGACGTGTGAAGTAAGCGAAGAACATGAGCGGTGTAATCGGTAGCGCGCGGGGACTGACACCTCAGTCTGATGTTAGAGTGCATCAATACTAGCTCCCTCTGCACACAGAGGGAGCTAGTACTCGGGCACCCTATCGGATATCGCTTCAGGGCGACATCTCGCGCCCTGATTTACCAACAACTTTCTTTGAGAAGTCACTTCCACTTATCTTTAGAGTTCAATTTCCGGTACTCTAGATGACATCCGTGACATCCGTAACGTCCGTCCTTGTTCAATAAATCGATGCGCAAAACCGCAGATGACTTAGTTACGGCTGATTCGGCAAGTCGTTCCCGTGCAGTGCAGTGTGGTGTGCCGATGTGGGTGCAGGGTAGAAACGGAACGAGCTACATGAAACGCGACTTATGCCGCATTGAAGTGTACCAGTGTATAGTAACCCTGACACACGGCACCTCTAAAGGCCTTTCCAGAGGAGGACACCTGCCGGAAGGGCGTTTGTGCAAGTTGACACATGATAACGTTAGACGATCCTTTTACATAACGGGCCTTTTCGAAAAAGGAGATCGACTATATTTCTTGTCCAACCGAAAAGTCGTAGCCTGGATACCAGCATCCGCCGATGATTAGCAGATCCCGATTATTTAGCACAGAGATGGCTACGATGGGTAGTCATAAAGGTTTAATTATCACCTCAAAAGATAAAGTTACATAATTATTTTTTGTTTGTTGGATGTCTGCCGTCTTGGTACACGTTGAATCCACGCCCCACAGTACCGCTAGAGGAGCTAAAACAAAATGGCGCAGCCCATTGATAAAGTGGAGTATCGTGCGGTAATTCGGTTTCTGCATTTGAAGGGGAACAACGCTGCAACAATCCATGCTGAGTTGGTAGAAGTGTATGGCAACAATGCACCATCATATGACACAGTGGTTAGGTGGCACAGACGCTTCCAACGTGGTCAAACAAGTCTGAAACGAAGAAGGAATTCGCAGACCATCTCTCTGTGAAGAACCGGGAACAGCAACACAAGTGGAGGCCCTGGCGCTAGAAGACCGGCGTATCACAATCCAGGCGATAGTGAAAATCAGTTACGCATCAGTTTTCAACATTTTGCCCGCCACTTTGAACATGACAAAGGTCGCCGGCAGCGGTGTTCTGCGACACTGACACCCACTCAAAATGTCGCAGCTGTGTCAGGCCAATCCACATGACTTCTTGAGCCGCCTAATCACCATGGACGAGTGCTGGGTGTATCACTATGTCCCCGAGACAAAGGAGCAAAGCAAGCAGTGGACCCATGTGGAATCACCACCGCCGAAAAGGGCGAAGACCCAATCATCATTGGGCAAGGTGATGCTGAGTGTTTTTTGGAACTGCCATGGTGTCGTGCTAAGAGATTATGCTCGTAAGGGGCGAACCACCACAGGAGCATACTACCAAAATCCCTTGACGAGCTTGCGGGAGGCTGTCAAGACGAAGCGTCGCGGGAAGCTGTCCAAGGGGGTGCTTTTGCTCCACGACAACGCCCCAGCTCATTCTGCAGAGGACACAGTCACACATGCTGCTGCTTTGAGCTATCCAATTTTTCTGCTCCCCAAATGCAGACTTCTACAACCAAGGCCTCCGCCAAGTCATTCATCGTTGCGAAAAATGTGTCGCATTGAAGGGTGAATACGTAGAGAAGGATCCATCACCAAGCTTCATGGTCGCAGCTTAGTTTTTTCGAGGTGACAAGTAAAACTTTATGACTCGTATGTTCAACATTTTTATCAGCCGTTAAAATAGTTTTCCAAAGTTTTTTAAACTTACAGGGGGCTTATCGTATCTTTTTCGAGTGATAAGAAATTCAATAATTTCGCGCCCGAAAAGCCGCGTGTACAGTGGCAAGAAAGGGATACACGGGCTGTAATGAAGTTATTTTTTTTTCTTTCAATAAACATCATCATCATCAAGTTATGAAAAGACAATTTAGGTGACCTGCGTGGATAGAAACACAATGGTGAAGTCTATACGTCCGTATCGACGAGGCATTGAGCTAGCTTCCGGAGTGCGCTAAGAGATACACTAATGCGATATCACCATTGTCGTGTGTTAGCGGCGTGAACTCCTTTCTCTAAGGGGTACTTCAAAGCTGTAAAGAACCTCTACTTCAACGAAGTTCTAGTCTGCTCGTGTGTGACGCGTATAACATGCCCGCTCAAGCCAGTCTAATACCCCTGACACACGGGCAGCCTATAAATGGCTTTCCAGAGAACGACACCCTTCCGAATGGAGTTTCCATACCGTGACACACGATACAGGAGATACTCCCTTTCGCAAGCAGGTCCTTGTGAAAGAGGAGATGGCTTACCCCCTTTACGGGCGAAAAGGCGTATAGCTTCGAACACACGACCAGCCAAGGATTGGTGATTACAGTGCTCTCGAGACACATATCAGATGGCGCTACTGACCGAAACGGAGATCGGCAGAGTAGTGTGTCACCGGTTCGACCTCCTTCCAGCAAGGTGTTCTTTACACCAGTAAAGGACTCCCACCGCAAAAGAGTTCTAGCTGGTCCGTGTGTCCGGGGCATAAGCTTTTCTGCTCTACAACGACCAGTGCAATTCGCAATTAGTATGAGTGCACGCACGCCTTCACTACATGAAAGCACAGTCAATCCCAGTTGCCACTTACGCGTTCCACTTGGCATGGTTTCAACACTAAAGTACCAGGGGAAAGATATCGGACCTAATCGAGACACTGATCTGTCTTTCGCGGATCGAAGGCCACGGAGGCCCCTTTTAATCATGATTTGTAGTTCACGATCGGTCCTATTTCAGCTTTATTACCGGGCACTTCCAGTACTCTTGGAAGGCCGCATATGAGTGTACGGGGGTTACAAAGCGGCAAAGGTCACGTCTTAGAAGTGACGCGATGGAATCACTTCTGCACAGGGATTAGAAAATTAGGAACGAATCACGTCCTTCATCGCACCGTTCACTTTCGGGCTGCTGGCTGAGTAGCGCGTATTATGCTTTTCAGGTAGCGTTGTAAGTAAATATACGCTCGCTAGCCGTAATGTGATTACCTATTTTGATATTGTGGTATTTTGATATTGATATAATTATCACGTTCTTCTATGGAGCGTGATAATTGGATAATGTACGGCGAGCTCTGTAGTGCCTCTGTAATGTCGTTACAGGAGAGACCCTATTACTGCTATTTGTTTGTTCTTGTAAGAGCGGCTTTACATAATGGCGGTACACCAAACAAATACCTGGTACTGAAAACTACAAGGCATTTGTGTTATACAGGCACACACACAGAGAAAGACAACATATCGACTTTATTTACTGACGTCGCCCCTCTATAAGGCACGACACTATTTAGGAGGCTATTAATGTTGAAAACATGGAAATTACTGGGGTATGTTACAAGTAATGCTCACAGGGTGCAAGAACTTCGAAACAGGAAAGGAACGGGGAATGCTATGCGGATGAAGGTCAGGCCAGTCAGAACCGTCGGACCTACGTCATGGCGACAAGTCCGCTGGCACTGTGACGTCACGCGCCGTCCCCTGCGACATGACAGTACGAGTGACGTCACGTGAACAATCCCTATAACCTGCTCACCAAATCACGATAGACGCTAACCACTCCTAGTTGTAAACGTTGAACTAAGGTGCTGAAAGTGAAAAGGTGAAGAAGCATACATATGGACATGCACTAGCAGTCTAGCCTATATGGGTGTTATGCCCGAACGTGGAAAATTTTGTCACTCATCGCTACAACATGTATTCTGTCATATGTCATACGTCACATATGTACTGCCGTTGAGATACGGACATGGCAAGATAGGAATCTAAGTAATGGTGGAGGAGGAAAATGGTTTTACATTTGATATTCGCTGCTTTCTATTGTGGATCGCAATAATTTGGCAGAACAAGAATTTATACGAAATATTTTTTTCTAAACGTTTCTTAACTGGAATTGGCAGGTGTGTCGACAGTGATCCTATTCACCCTATACCGTAGAGTACTACACATATCGCAGAAACAGGACCGTACGCTTAAATACGCAGAATGATCTATCCATGAGCCTGATTGGTAAAACAAGATTACGAGAACGAAACAGGAACTCCTCCTCACAATTTGTTTGTATTTTAGACAATCTGATGCAACAAGGGGTATCTCCAGTCCACCCATTATTGGTCTTCAGAAACGACGAAACGACCACACAGCACGCCCAGCTATACCGTCATTTCGTTCATTTACCTAGCATGTCGGCCGAAATCTACGAAAACGACTGCAGACTTCGATTACTACGTCCCGCTATCTCACAGAACAATTCCGACCCACTACATCGTCGTCCTTCTCCATATCACCGACTCTTTGGACGGCGAGAGATGTTCAAACTCCCTGATGACGGCCCCAAAGTCGATATGAACCGACCTTGTTCTCCACATTAACATTTAAAGATTTCCTCGCAGTTTTCATTCTATATAATGAGAAATAAGAGAAAAATCGATTTTGGCTCATCGTCCCCTTTACGGAAATCATTATCAGAAATGAAAGCGCGGAACGGTCGGCGACTCATCGACAGTGAGCTTTGCTGCCCCGAAATGGGTCCCCTAAAATTATATCCTTGCGCGATGGTGTCGCCGTTGGTTTTAATTGGCTCGCTGACGGAGGAGACGCGGGAAGGACTAAAAGCTATTAAGATGTGCACGGAAGGCAATTAAGCCGGCTGCAGGTCCCCCGTACGCAAATGGTTTGCAGTTTATCATGCTCCCTTTAACAGTTTCTGCCGCGTACACAACGCTACAATGCTACGTAATCTGCAATTCCTGGCGGTGTAACATTAGGTGCACGGCATAGCTAAATGAGCAGCAGTGAGCGCTGATATCATATGCAGTACTTTCACGCCACGTTCGGAGGATTTTGTGTGCCGCCCCTCTGTTACAAATATACAGGTTGTTCAAACTAACGCGTACCGGGATCTAAAAAAAAAAAAACACGGTGCGTCATATAGGCGTATAATAACTGCAGAATATTTTAAAGAGTCGCGTATTCTAATTGCCTGTATTTTGTCGTGGTGGCCGATTAATTAATGAACCGCAATTAATGTGCTTATTTTTTAATTGTTCGTCGGCGGGGATGTGAATTGGAAAGTTGTAGAGCGTATGGAACGTCACCAGAAAAACAACTGCACGCAAGGCGTACGCTATAGGAAACAATTGCGGTGGGTGTTTCTCGACACGCTCTACATCGTTCCCATTCACATCTCGTCCCTAAGACGCATAATTAAAAAGTTAGCTAATTAATTGCGCCTAATCAAATAGACAGCCACAATGAAAAAATGCCGGCGATTACAACACGTGATTCTCACAATATTCTGCTGTTTTCATTCGCTTATGACGCACTGTATTTTTTATTTGTTTCTTTTATCTTCATAACCTGGTGCACGGTTAGCTTGGACACCCTGGATTGTGTTACTACTCTGTAAAGAGTAAACTGTATTAAACTGTAATATAAGGAAAGTACAAAGTACCCGGCAGAAAACGTCCGAGATGTTATCAATGTAAGATACTTGGAATGCGTAAACTTGTAAGCTGAACTTGGAATGCGCTTCGAGTATATAGTGCAAAGTCATAGAAAATGTACTTGGATGGGCCCAACAAGTGTTGTATAACTCTACACAACATTTTGAGGGACCGAGACCACGACTGCCTCACAACATTTTCAGTGAAAGTAACTATAGAACAAAACAAATTGTGTAATCGGAGGTTTGCAGTATTCAAAAGAATGATAATTACGTTGTCATAACATACATTTCATAAGAAACATAGAGAACAAAGAAAAATCTGCTCTTTCTCTCTCTCTCCCTTTAGTCTTTTCTTCTCTCTCTTCCACTCTCTCTCTCTCTTTGTCCTTCAATAGACACTTTCCACAAGGACGAATACTACAACATAAGACCATGAACGAGTTTGCTTATTCGTTGCATTCACGCATCACGAACCAATCATGGTTTCCTCTAGCAACTCTATAGCGACCTACATTTTCCTAGCAACGTGCGACGGCATTTGCAAGCATAACACCTTAGTCACCTACAAACATGCGTACCCGAGGAATATAATGTCAGAAAATACAATATCGACCCGATTGTATTACCAATATAAAGATTTGGGCGCTTTCGTGTATTTGAACTAACCAGTTTGTTTCATGAGGGAAATATAGGCTGTGTGCACGCCTGACATATCTCAGCGTTCTATGTTTAAGTTTTACAATGAGCACACAAACGAAGGATAGCGACAGAAGTCAGGCGGTTCAAACAACCTGTGGTTTTATTTGTTCCGTGCCGAAGGTAGACTGGACGCCAAGTGCGGGAGGTGTAGCGAAATATTGAAAACTTTAGGAAACTCTACTCCTGTAGTTGTTGACGTTATAAAACTACACGCAGAGGTGGTGGCTGCTGGACACATGTTCTTTCAATGGATTCCAGGACACTGCGGCACACCTGAGCATGATCCGGCTGATGGTGCGGCACGCAGAGCACATCAGAAGCGTGCGTCACGACTCATCTATTTCAGCAAGTCGGAAGATAGGGCCACTTTTACTGCTTTGTGTCGCCAACTGGCTGAGGCACAATGGCTCTCTGCGCCTCGCTGCTACACCGTGTTGACACGGAGCTCGCATCTACTTTCCCGACATCGTTCCCTAGGCCGTTTGCGTCGCTTTACCACCGGCTCCGCCTCAACGTGCCCAACAGCCGACGTCTTTTTCACAAGCTTGGAATAATGTACGCTTCAGAGTGTAGACACTGAGTTCCATAGAGAACAGAAGAAAAGGAGGCGCCCCCAACGGCTCTTCGACAGAAGAGAGAAGCGTGGGGCAAGTGACGTGAGGATAGATGAGCAGTAGCTTCTTTGGAGCCACGCAGGGGTCACGTTACCTAAATACTCCAATGAGGTCGCTTTGCACACGCCACTTTGGTGCCACTTCGGCGCGCTACCACCACACCTCTCCAAGTATTCCGAAAGTATGCGTTGGGGGCTCCCATAGAGATGTATGTAACCGAAACTGGAAAGCGAGTGGCGATGTCACTGGAGTGGCCCCCAATCTCGGCTTCACTTCTCAGAGCAATAGGGCTCCTCCTCTCTTTCCTTCTTCCATGCTGAGTTCCAAGAGCGAGCATGCGCCATCTTGTTTCCGCGCCACACTGCCCACGCGCACTTTGGCACACCGCGCCATCTCTGGTGCACGGGTTAGATGTTTCTTTCGTTTGCAAGCAGCTCATCAAGGTTGACGGCCTTGAGCTCACCTTGACATCCTCGAGACAATCCAGTGGACAATACATGGATTATCGCACAACAATCATACACGCTTCTCTATTCTACAGCGAGCATTATGTTAGCCGTCTTTGATCCTCAAGTGGGGATGGTACCGGTGTGGTACGGAAACACAATGGCGCTCCTGCTCTCCCTTTTTCCCCAGTGTCGATACTCTGAAGCGAAGCTTATTTAGTGACTCTAACTCTCCCGAAATAGACAGAGTGTGTCCCTCTCCACAGTCCATTCTGAGTCCACACGCAGCAGTTGTATGTGGCGTTCACATATAATAAGGCGTGCATAATTATACGCAATTCCCTTTGCCCTGGTCCGTAGCTTGAGACAGTGCGGGCACTAGGCGTGTGGCATGCACTGGGCCACGTCGCCCGAAATTAGCGAATTTCCTCTAGGAGATATTCCACGCAATGGAGCGTCCGCCGTGGCATATACGAGTAGCTTGCTAGACGAGATGCCGCGACGGGGCACTTTTCATTTCACGGGGAGTATTTTTCATTACATGCTGCGACATACTGGCTGCTTTAGTGATACCAGTCTGTGAAGTGTGTCCACGTTGAATGTGTGGAAACCGTGTAGTTGGTGCGTGTTTATGTATGTGAAGTAGCTCGATGACGAGAACAAAGTACACGGGGACCAGTGCCAGATTTACAGTGGTGGGGGCCCGGGGGCACTGTGCTGTGGGGGCTCCCTCGTGTATTCTATGTTTTTCCAATGTGTTATTCGGGGTCGATATGCGTGGACGGAGGACAGATTTTTACCAATTTTCCGTTTCAGGGATGTGTTTCAGGCATGCAAAACGGATTTCTCTTGGACAAGAGCTTTTCTGGTGGGGGTCCCTTAGTGGTGGGGGCCCCGGGGCAAGTGCCCCCCCCCCCGCAAATCCGGCACTGACGGGGACAAAAGGGTTTGCAGCGGATTAGCGTTTTATTGTGCGGGTTTCTTCTCAACGAAAGATCCTGTTGCGCCAACCTGCTGACGTCTGCAAGTGTTTTAATTTTCATGTCTGTTTAAACTCTTGCCAGTGGGGAGTTATGGGAACCGTGTTTGTTGTGTCCTTTGTCCTTACCACCAAGCTACTTCATCTGCATGCGTCTCTGCAGGTGTTCTTTTATTCTGTAACTTCATTCTGTATCTATTTTCGTGCTACACTATTATAAATCAACATACATTTTTTAGGAACCGAAATGAAACAACCCCCACGAACATACATGTAGAACGCAACAGTTGTGTGAGGAAATTTATTAAACGTCTATCAACACAGTTTACAATCCATTGCGGACAATCCATTATCGCCACGAGAAAATGCACAAGATGCTACGTACACATCCCCGGACAAGGTGCATGACTATGGCTGTGTACATAGGATGGAGGTTTTATATACATTTACGGAGGCACACCATCAGTGATGCTAACCCGGAATGGTAACGGAAGGGTGGTCGAGCAAACGACGCCGGAAACCCTGTCCTCCTTGAGCGAATAACTCTTGCTGCAAGATGTTTGTGATGCTCAATCTGCGTATCGCTAAGAATAAGAACTCTGCAGTCGTCACTACATGGATATGTACAAGGACAGCCTACCAACAACAACAACAACAAAAGCCCTTGTTAAAGAGAGACTTCGCAACTAAATGGATTTTAAACTTGCGCTATTTCTACAGTCATTTACGGAGATGAAAACACGGTTACGCAATACACGAAGCAGGAGTCGTTAATACGATTTTCGGAATTTGCGAGAGGCTGGCTCTGAGCAGCCTGCATCGATGGCGGGAGTGACGATCCGATTTCTCAAACTACTGTGGAGCCACCCCGATTACTTCTTTCACGATTTCTGGAGGGGCCGATCAGTCACCTTTTAGTTAAGTGACTAACCGATGTAACCTCCTCCTTGATGTTGAATGTTCCCAAGGGGGCCGCGTGCATCGCACCACTTGAATCGGCTTCCTGAGGTCACAACAACGCGTCCACAGCTGCTGAAGGAAAGAAAGAAAGAAAGAAACGATTTCTTATTCACGCTCCCTTTTTTCGCAGTGAGAACACTCCTTGCAGGATTAGCGACATTTCTTCGCCAGAGGAAGGGCCCTTCCTCTCCGTGCTGTCACCTAAGCCCGTTGTCGCGTGAAATCCAGGAATAATCCCGTCAGGCACCCCGACTTTGCCGACGCATTCTTGCTCCCTATCGTGCGGTAGAAAGGAGAATCGGCAAAATAAATGATTTCTGCCATCTAACGCAATACGTGCGTGCTTTTGTAAATATACGCAAGCTTTGAAGGGTGGGTTTTTCTTTACCACATCACCATCATCATCACCATCATCTGTAGAGTAACAAGCGCGCCGCGCAGCAGCGCTCTACGAATGGTATTAAATGCGATAGCATTTCTTCAACGCACTTTTGGGGCCGCGGGGTAGCCGTCGCGTCACGCTGCTTGGAACCACTCATTCAGAGAGTCACTAAATAGGGGAACAGAGTATCGCATTCCTTTTCTTTTTTTTTGTTTGAGAGAGAGAGATAATTTTTGAGTTTGAGTTTGGTTATAGAAAAAAAAAGCAAAAAGGAAGAGAGAGACTTTTATTCTCAACACTGTCTACTGTAAAAGGTTTGATAACAGGACGACCATCCTTTTGTGTTTTCATCATCTCATCATCGGATTGAACTTTCTGTATTAAGTGTACTGGGGTAGCCAGTTTGACTTCGTCGAAACTCACATCCCCATTTTTTTTCTTTATTCACATCACATCACATCACAGGACCGCGAAGCAAGCCTGTGATGCGGTCACTTTGAAAGCAGAAGATACCGACTTAGGATTACAATCCAAGTATACAAAAGAGACAAATAATGATAGCAAGGATGGATAATCACAACATATCAGAAACCCTACTCTTGAATATACGAAAACTGGGTGCACTTTTCACATCTGATGGTAGCGCGTTCCAATGTTTTGACGCATAATACTGGAACAAGTGTAATCCAAAATTTGTTCGGGGTTGAGGTAGTTTAACGTTGAACCCTGTGTTCCTAAGACTGTATGGGCTAACAAAGTAACAGATATTTTTACAGAGCTTACAATATTGTGAAGGAGTTTATACATCAATATGTGGTATTTATACAAAACTAACTTATATACGTCTCTTATTCCTAACAACGAGAAACCAAAAGTAACAATGTCAGAAGGTGCAATTCAAAGCTTAATACGCAGCGCCTTTTTCTGTAGCAGAAATATAGGCTGGATATTTGACTTATACGTAATTCCATATGCCTCTAAGCAATAAGAAATGTGGCTATGGATGAGTGAAAAGTAGACAGGCTGGCACACTTTTAAGGGTAATGTGTTTCAGACGCGACAAAGCAAAGAGCCCCTGTGAATTTTTTTTCCTCACGTGAGAAATGTGTGGTAGCCAAGACATGTTAGAGTCTAAATAAACTCCTAGAAACATAACAGCATCAACTCTATTCAGTACTGTATTGCCAAGCGTGACTTGGAGGTCTCCACAGTCAATGTCCTTCTGTCGCGGATGAAAAATTATAAAGCATGATGTATTGTCATTCGCTTTCAGCCTATTCGCTACAAGCCAACATGTTAGCCTATCCATTTTTTTTCTTCTTCTTCAATAAACATATCCCCCCCCCCCCATTACAAGGTTGGCTTTTTGAAAAATATCCGGTACTGACGTGCCCTCGACGAAAATGTTTGTGTCATCAGCATACAATATAGTCATGGATGATAAAAACTCAGGCAGTTCATTTATATATGCAAGGAAAAAAAAGGATCCAAGTATAGAACCTTGTGGCACCCCACATGGTATGTCACGAAGGGAAGACTGGACGCCTTCAATTCTCACGTATTGTTTTCTATTACACAGATAACTTCGCAAAAGTTCCACCGGTAGACCCCGAACTCCATAGTAATCCAGCTTTTTCAACAAAATACCATGATGAATCAGGTCGAAGGCTTTTGTTAGGTCTACAAAGATGCCTATCGTTAGTATTCTGTTATCAAGGTTTTGTTTTAAATGCTCTACTATATCCACCAAAGCCATTTCGGTACTTCTTTTTTGGGTGAATCCATACTGCGAAGGTGAGAGCAAACCTTGTTATAAAAAGTACTGCTGAAGTCTTGTTAAATTGTTTTTTCGACAACCTTACTGAGTACAGGGAGGAGAGAAATGCGACGATAATTCACTGATGACATTCTATCGCCTTTTTAAAAAACGGGCACTACTTTAGCAGTCTTTAAATGTGCCGGAAACGTACCTCACGTATACATAGAGTTGATTAGCGTTGCTAATGGACTGCTAAGTATCTGCTGATAACGCTTCAATACAGCTACCCGTATATCATCATGACCAACCGAATTTACACACTCATCCTCTTGGTGAGTGACCGGGGAGAGGAAGAACCTGTTTGGGTTACGTTGTGGTAATGTTAGCTCAGGGAACTGACCATGGTCTAGTAGTTGAACAGCTCTCTTAATAAAGTGTTCATTGAACACATCTGCAATACCCTGCTTATCAGTAACAAGAGAGCCGCAAGGGCCGTAGACAGCAGCAACCTCATTTTTAACAGTTGTTTTGTTTAATACTTGATTAACTGTACCCCAGGTTTTTTTACTCTCACCAGCTGCGGCACTAAAACGCCGTTCAAAATAGGACACCTTTGCCTTCCCCACAATTTTATTTAGAGTTGAAGTATATGCTAAATAACGACTTCTCAAGTCAGAATTGCTCGGCTTCATGCGTACCTCTTGTAAAGGTTGTTTTTGTGCTTTATGCTTTTAAGTATGCCTGGTGTTATCCAAGGTTTTCTTATTGTACTTCTTCGACTGGGACAGATCGTTCGTATCCCTCCTCGAATTGATGTCGAAATTTTCGATACAAACATATTAAATCGGGCATCCACCGAATCCTCAGACTGTACAAACGTCAAGTCGATGGTCCCCAGTGTACCCCCTAGCGCTTCGTAATCAATGATACCTGTCTCTCTTTTAACAAGTTTTCTTTGTGGCATACGTCTTTCCCCGAAAAGAATACCAGTTCATGGTCCGTGATTCCTGTAGCGACCACGCCACAACGAACACCACTTTTCTCGAAATTGGTCACCACATGATCTATAATTGTAGAAGAACAATCTGTATACCTTGTCCGAATGTCCACCAGTTGAGTACCTATTTCTCAATTTTTTTTTCTTCTCTAATCAACTCAACTCAACTCCACCAGCTGATTTAGGACATAATTCATCAGCAATTCTGTGTATGCAGTTACAGTAGCGCCCTGCTCCAGATAGTCATTATTGAAATCTCCAAGGATTAGCACATTCGACTTACTCGACCACAATGAGTACAAAATTGCTTAAGCTGATACAGAAACGCAGCAGCATTGACCGTAGGTGCCCTGTAAATAACTCCAATACCCAGTGGTGAATCTACAAAAGGCACCAGCGTCTTTGTTGCATCAGACATTAATAATTCAATAAACTAACTTTCACAAAGAGGGATGTTAATGGCTAGGTCTACACGCTGTCTGAATGGGATCCCTTCCTGTATGTACAGTGTGAGTCCCCCGTGATCCTTTTCCGAGCCGGAGCCGTCGTTTCGGTGTCCGCGATTGCGCCGATCGTGTCACGTGGTTTTTCCGTCCAAGAACGCGTCGTCCATGTTGAGTCCCCTCCATCCAAAACCGCTTTCGTCGGTTGCGAGCTGACTCGCCTGCGCGCTGTTCTCCGGCGGAGAAGGGGGAGACTGGTGTCCCGTTGCTAGGCGACGGAGCCGCGACGGACCCAAGATGGCGGTCTCGCTCGCCGGCGTGGCTCAGTGTCGCTACTCTGCTCCCTATTTAGTGACTCTACTTGGAGACGTAGAGCGGAGCGGCCCCCTCACTCTCGCGATGCGCACTCTCCCCCTCGTTTGTTTCCTTGTGTTTTTCCTGGCGTTGGTTCAGTAGGGAGATTTAGCACATTGAAAGGTAGCTATGATAACGGAAATGAAAACATGATAAGCTATTCCTTTGAAGTGGCTGACATCACGTTGCGGGTGTTTGATTCGAGAACTTCCTTTATCGTATAGTTTATGCAGAGTGTTTCCGATGTGCTAAGACTCCCCAGTATGTGCCTCTTTGTGATTCGGTGTTACCGCCACGAAGCAACTGTGGCTGTGAGCGACGAACAGACGTGGACAGAGAAAGAGAGGACGGCAGGAAGGAGGGGGAGGGGGAGCGTCCTGCGCAGAATTGAAGGGGGAACTGTGCCGATATTCCTCTGAAAAGCCTGCCGGAAAACCCAGGGAAAACATTGCACAGCACAGACAGTGGTGGGATTCGAACCCACCACCTCCTAGTCTTCCTCACGACCTTGGCTACCACCGACGCTTTTACTCCAATGTGGTGCAAGACGGGATAATCGGTGTTGGATCATAACGTTGAGATGCAGCCAACGACACAGACAGAGATTAGAAAATAGCGTAGAGGACAGAACTTTTGCAAAAGTCGCAACTAAGCATTTCATGTGTGAATATATAACAGTTGTGTATAAATATATGTATAAATATCTATATATAAATGTAGATGTATAAATACATAACATTCTATGACTCGCTGAATGTGTGCTGTGTGCGCCCCCAGCGATTCCGACATTTTACACTCGCTTGGTCGAAACTTTGAACTACATGTTGAGCTCCATCATCATCTCTGTTCTTCTCTGGTCATCATCTCTTCGTTTTCTCATCATCTGTTTGTACTTTCTGTCTGCAAGCGTAATGGGGTAGCCAGTTCGTCTTCGTCGAAACTCACATCCCCATTTTTTTTCCTGTATCACATCACATCACATCAAAACATAACAATGACATCCTCCAGGAGTCGGCAGCGGAAGCATACTACTCTTCCTGTCCCCCATGCACTCCTTGCTGCTGCCCTCTTTCCATCTGTGCACGTTTGTACGCCGCTCATAGCCACAGTTGGTCCGCGGTGCCAACCCAGAATGCGTCTAACATATCTTAACCTAACCTAGCCTACAACGTCCTATAGCCTAACGGACGTTTCCCCATTTAGCATTTCTATGATTCGCATCCACTAATCATACTTTCCCACACGAATGTCCGTGTACCTGCCCATACCTCCCCTCTTACAACAGAGATCCAACAACAGAGACACACTTCTTTCCTACTGTTTATGGTGCGGCTATACGGTCCCTCCACGCGAGTAGCGTCAACAGGATGAGGTACACAACCAGGAGGTGATAAATTCTGAGTTCATCCCTACACTCTATAACGCGAGCGGATAGCGAGGCACTAAGCCGGTGGACCAAAAAGGAGCAATCCTTCGTAACAGCAAACCCGTCCGACGATATGTGCGAATCGATTTCATCCCTGCAACTCGGGCCCTAAACGACAGCTTGACGTTAGAATCAGGGCGCTTAATTTATAGCCAAACTCGCTCCGAAAAGCCATTGGCTGGCGCTGCTGCAGTCAATGCTGCGGTGACTCCTGCTTCCATAGAAGGAGGGTTCACGTTTTTTCTCTTTCTTTATATACATATCTCAAATGCTGCTTCATAAAATCCTGCAGGACCGTATGTTGTTATGCTAATGACAACTTTATACTTTGTCCTCACAGCACAATAACTCGGTTTGCACGATCGTGACGAACCAATAAAAAGGACCACATCCTGACACTCGGATCTATATAGTGGACGACATGCCGGGGGTCGAGCATTTCACGGACAGTCAATAAATATAGGCATCATTTGCAGTCACTCCACATGAGAGTGTATATGGCTTTCACGACAGAAAAGCAAATAAGCCCGCTGTGATCCGCATGCTGGACGTTTCTTATGGGCATGACCAGGCGTTCATATATGGGACGTTGCGTGGACGTCAGGGCCAGGGAGGAACCACAGGTCAGCCAGCAGGCAAGTTCCATTGGTGATGGAACACACATGCCTGTGGATGTCATCTTTGAGGAAGTGGAATTATTTTATCCGGGTCAGCAGCAAGTTATAAAGATAACTAGTGGTAGCAGCGTACAGACGAGATCAATTGGGAAGAAATGTATAAGCAGGAAGTCAATCATGTTGATTCAAAAGCAACTACGAATGCTATCACGATTAGTTCGAAGAATAACTTTGTGTGTTTGTTTTTCGTGCATTGAGTTTTTCGCACTTTCGCACAGTCTTGGGTAAGTTACTTCTAAAAAGTAACTGAGTTACAGTTACAGTTTATCTGCCAAAAATAGTAACTAATTTACAGTTATAGTCGCTACAAATCTACCGCCACCATCAACTCCCCCTCTTCCTCCGTTTGATCTACAGCTACAGTTACTTTCTTGTTCGAGTAACTAGTTACAGTTACTGAGACAAACTAACTTAGTTACATTACAGTTACTTTTTATAAAAATGACCATGAGAGGGTGATACAATTGTTAAAAACATACATTTATTCACATTTACTGAAGTGCAATAAAAGTTGCCTTGGACTTTACAGTTAAATGATTCTCGTCCTCCCATGATAAAAACTCGAAGGTTGCTTCATAGAGCGGCCACGGAAGCTTATGGTAGCAGCAACAGGAGCAGGATTAGCCATTGCACTGGTTGGAGCGCAAGTCAGCTGACCGGAAAGTTTCTCTTTGTGAATAATCATTCCCTTGTCCATATCCACAGGAGGCAGGATCCCGTGCTAAGGCAGTGACACTATTGCTCACATATGGCTCACTCTGACCGTTGAGGGTTCAGGGTCACTAACTTCAGCTAAGTTCTGTTCGCTAAGCTGGAATTCCCTGCTTGGTCAAAAGCCCAAGGCACGGAGCACATACCGATTACGGATAAAAGGAAGGAAGACACTGTTAGGGGGAAGTAGGGGAAGGTAGAGTAAAGAAGAAGAAAAAAAAAGGAACGACATTTATTCGAGTAACTAGTTACATTTTGCGGTTACTTTCACAGAAATAGTAACTATAGCTAAATAGTTAACTATAGTTAAAAGCTACTTCTCTGGAAATGTAACTAGTTACTGTAGCTAATTACCCCCAAAGTAACTAGTTACAGTAACAAGTTAAAAGTAACTTAGTTACTACCCAAGACTGCCTTCGCACTTGATGGAGTTTTCCCCACTCGCGTCCGGCCATGTGTGCCTCACAAAGTGTATAGATTTGTATCGCTTTCCTTTTCTTCCTTTTTCCTCATCCTCCTTTCCTTTCATTTGTTGTACATATAATCAGCCCTAAATAACGCGTCCTGGAGTAGCCAGTCCCGAGTCGTTTGGGACTAACATCGCCTTTTTTTTCCTTTTACCAAGCAATCAATCAATCGAAGATGACGCCGCTTCCGCCCCCCTGATAAGATGTGTGGCTCGTGAGTAAGAGAGTTCTTAGACGCCGCTATAGGTTCGTGTGTGTTATAGGTTTAGAACCGAGTTGGTATATAGTGAGTGCTGGGATCGTCTGGCTATGTTTTTTTTTCTTATTGTTTAACTGTGGGCTCGAACTCGACGACTATGACTACTGTTTTCTAGTGGTTCATCTACGCGGAGCAAGAGAGCGGCTGCATAGCACCTTCGAATGTCTAGATATCGCCTGGTCCTTCAGAAAATAGATGGAACGGGGGGAAAATCGATAGCTAACGATTCCCAAAGCGAAAGGAAGCAGGCGCGGTGGAGCGAGATTCACGTGTGGTACACGATAAGAACATGTGCTGCCCTGCTTGACCTTGCCGAGCCGTCCCTTGTGGACATTATGAACTATGACGACCTCTAAGGTTCGTCAGTTCGCTGCTATAGTTCGTGGAGATACGCAGTGGCTATCAATGAATGCCACGTATATACGTGTCGTTCCGGGTATATGCGACACTCTGCAGCATCTACATCCAGGGTCATCATATTTGGCAACTTTCCTATTTTGGTGGCGCAGAAATTTGAGCAGCGGCGACTTGGCTACTTTTTGGGTACTTCTTGGAGCTACATTTCAGGTTCCTGCCCACCTACATCGAGACCAGTTCGTCTACTCGTAGAGCCACACACCTAGCGGCATGTTGGACTTCTCTTCCCCTTGATGACTCGCCTATACTCACTCAGCATGAGATTATCTGACATGGTTTTTGTGCCTAAGACTTCAGCGCATGTTGCAGAACCATCTACTTTTCCGCATCTATACATGTAGTTGAATCTCCAGTTGCCCCAGTGCACGTGCCCCAGTGCCAATTGTAGAGAATGGAAGGGGGAACGGAAGGGAAATGATAACGGAGGTGATCAAAACATCCACCCCATCTCATCACCATTTCATTATATATATATATATATATATATATATATATGTCTGTAACTCAAACATCGCCATGCCAGTACTGGACAGCTGTTTCGGCCTTCTTGGACCTCATCAGCAGTACGCAGGCAGACAACGTTTGAGTGGATGGCGTCAGAAGGTCACGTAACACGTGATTCCTCCCGTCAGGGTGAGATCTATCTCACCCTGACGGGAGGAATCACGTGTTACGTGACCTTCTGACGCCATCCACTCAAACGTTGTCTGCCTGCGTACTGCTGATGAGGTCCAAGAAGGCCGAAACAGCTGTCCAGTACTGGCATGGCGATGTTTGAGTTACAGACATATGCTATACGTGCAGCCAAAGAGCTCCGGCTATTTTTTTCCTATTATATATATATATATATATATATATATATGCCTTCGCATATACGCTGCCTTATATACCTGCCGCATATACGCTACATATACGCTGCCTTCAACAGAACTAGTTCTGTTGAAGGCAGCGCTGACTGCCGAAACGTCGACCCCTAACTGTAAATCTATTCCTAGCGCCCCCTTAATTATTAATGTAATAAAAGTAGCAAGTGTTTTTAACCCTTATACGGCCTCCCAAGTCTCTTCATTACTTGTAGTCTATTTGTTTTCGCGTCCATCTGTACTCAGTTATACATTCATATATATATATATATATATATATATGTATGTATGTATGTATGTATGTATGTATGCATGCATGTATGCATACATACATATAGCAGCACCTTGATCGGGCGCCGTCGGACTTTTGTGTCACTTGTACTGTGAGCGCTGACCTACACCATCTACTAAGTTATAGACTGCCCCGTCTACCAGCGGGAAACGCGAGGTCTTGCAGCACAGGATGCATGCAGTCCACAACCGCTCTTTTACCCTCGGCAAGGTACTGGGCCTCAGGTTCGATCCCGCTCATATGTATCAAGGTCCCCGTCACTTTTGGGAGTTTGCCATCAACCGGCCTCTCCACCATGCTTTGATCACCTGTACTGCCATCCCCACCATTATCTTTAATTCACTACAATTTCCACTGGGGCAGCGCCAGGCCTGCTGGCCGGCGTCAGCTTCATCTCATCATTATTTCTTTATGTGTGTGTGAATCCACCTGTTGTGTGAGAGCGTGCGTGCGTGCGCGTTACGCC
Organism: Ornithodoros turicata; assembly: GCF_037126465.1. Classification (NCBI taxonomy): domain Eukaryota; kingdom Metazoa; phylum Arthropoda; class Arachnida; order Ixodida; family Argasidae; genus Ornithodoros; species Ornithodoros turicata. The sequence continues at coordinate 92,396,731 of NC_088202.1, read as the reverse complement.
AAGTGCCTTATGACGGCCCCTGCTGTTAACATAATAACGTCAATAACGCATTTAACCATTGTTATGCGACTTGGTGGGGTACCCCTACGGGTACCGTTGGCATAAGAAATGACATGAAAAACAACAACAAGAACACCCACAACAACATCAACAACATCACACATACCCACACCATCTCTCCCTCTCTCTTGCATTTGCGTAACCCTTTCACAACATATAAGGAATCTGGAATTTGTTCAGATACTCAAATTTTGACCACGACTACTCGTTTTTGTAAAAGCACTGCTGCTTACAGTAAAGCTTACAACTAAAAGGTACAGCTTACAAATGGCATCCTTTCACGCGCGCAACCCTACAATTCCTGCGTAGTTAAGCCAACAACCCATTTAAAGCAGGACACTACATGAGAGCGCAATAAATCTCCGCTTGTGGTCGTAACTGTCGCTTTTTCGTGCATATGCTGTGGAGTATCGCATCCCAAGCTTTGCTGCAAACGTCTACATATATGCTACGGTATCCAGCCATTCGCTGCTTAAAAGGGCCGTAAACAGGTACAAAAGGTGCACATTTCTTTGTGTTATATTATTGAAACTTATGCAGTGAAAACTCCTTGCAATTACTAACGCTCAAAAACAAAAGGCGCTTGCATACGGATGAAATATTCACTGCACTCTTTCGCATTTTAGCTCCGCACCGCGCTACGTCATTTTGACGTAGCGCTTTCCTCACCAATTACAATCGATTGTTCCACGTATAACTTTATTTCAAATGCGGAATTGGACTAGATGAACGTGAATCCTCTTCTATTCAAAATCTAAAGAGTTACAGCCTCAAACTGAAAAAGAAATGAGTTTAATTTAGGTATCATCCGCGCACTACGTTTTCTGGGCAGTAGCACGCAGCACAGCGCGAGCGCGAATGAATATACGGGACTACAGTTCCGAAGTCTTAGGCCCGGATTCTCGCTCCGCCCTGAGGGTTAAATGCACGCGCAGGGACCCTTCCGTCCATTCACGAAGCATGGACAGAAGGGCCCCTTCGCGTGCGCTTAACACTGAGGGCGAAGCGAGAATCCGGACCTTAGGTAGGTGCGCGATGGAACATCTTCGTCATCTTCGAATGGTTCCGACAACTGGGCTCCCGTACTTTGGTTTGAGCCACGCGGCATTGCGTCACCAGCTCGCGTGGTACAGTGGATAGCGTGCTGGCCATGTCACGTCGTGACTGGGAGGAACCCGGGTTCGAATCGCGTCATGTGATAGCAGCCCAACTGTTGACGTTTGCGCCAGCCGGAGATGTTGAAGATGTCATGACGTTGAATTTCGGAACCACGGGGCGCAAAACGTCATTTCACACAAACAAACTGAGCGCTACGACTCATGTTTATGTACGAATTATGTTTATTGCTGGTAATTTGAAACGTCATGTGCGCAGGTCGGCCCCCCGATTGGATGGCAAAACTCTACGCAGCCACGTGACGTATGCGTGGTGGAGAGAGGTTCGCTGGTGACTCATCTTTGAAAGCAGTTATATGGGTCAATGAGCTGGCACGAGCCGAACGAAATGTATATGTACTTGGGTATTATGAATTTATGATGTGCGTTCTTTCATGGGGTATCATTATTTCAGAAATGTTTGGTGGCCTGTTTACGGCCCCTTTAAGCTCGATTCATGGAGGCAATTTACTCAGCTGCCGGTCACATTAGACCGACCACAGTCGTTGTCGCTTTCGTCAGGTCATTCGACCAGCCTTACACGATGGAGAGGGCAATGTAGGATAAGTTGTTAGGGATTCAAGAAATACGAACGGAATCTTTTTTTTTTTTTCCTTGCCGAGCCAGACTATATTCAACCTTCAAACAGAAAACGCAAAAAAAAAAGAAAAGAAGAAGAAGAAAAAACATTACGATTGAAGTGAGCGCGTGCTATGCTTCAGCTATACACAGTAACCGTGCTCTCCAATAACAGTTTACCACAAAGGCAAGTAGGTCGATAATCTACTAAGTTATCACTACATAAACGACACCACGCAGTAATTGTCGTACGCGGACTGCCGAACGCCCACTAAACTGCTTTGTGTAATTACTTTCTGATACTTTCCAAAACTCCTTTCATTGGAACGAACTTCCAGCACGAATTCTCTACGTTCCACCTCTCAAGCAAAAGCTTCCTTCAAAACGCCAGTTACTTTTACACATTACGCTTTTCGGTGCCCATACCAATGTCAATTAGCCTTATTTTGTCGGAGTATGACGCGCACCAATGTATAACGCATATGCCACCCCCACCCCCAAAAAAAAGAGGAAAGTGGCGGAATTTTAAAAATGTTTGGTGTATTTACGCGCATCGGTGCATAAAGCGATCCACGGAAGTAAAAACACCGGCGCTAACGCTCGCGGAGAGCGGGATCATCTCCATATTTTTTCTCCCACCATCATCATCACCGGCGCTAACTGTGAGCTCTGCATCGCGCTTACTGTCCACAGTAATCAAAGCGTGTGCGTCGACTATGGGTACTCTTTATTGCATCTATCACTGCGTAACTGTCTCCAGCAACCGATCTCCAGCTCTGACAGAGTCGGTGTTGCAGCAAACTTCGGTCTTGTCACCGCATTCCTCGTCAAGAACACCAGCCTTCTCAAGTTAGGCGGGGATCAATGACACCTCGACAGCGTCCCACGCCTCCTGAGTCCACTTCGCTACCTTTGTGTACGAAGCCTCTGTCATGCACTCGTGCTCGTGGTTTATCATATGGTATTCCCAATTTTCCCCAACATTGCACTGACTGGTGCAAAGGTGCGAGGTTGCATGGACGCAAGGCATTGCCTCTTCCGGACACTTTCCACATTGTATAGCGCGCACGTTACACAGCGGAAAATGCGATAATTATCTTTTGCCCGCGAGATTCCCAAGTATCCTACCCATCCCACCGAGGAGCAATGCCATTAGCAGAATAATCAACATCCGTCAGTACAGCTGCCGATGGAAAAGAGCAGGTCAACGACCCACCAGACGGAACGCAGGTCTCCCATACTCGTAACCAGTCCCACCGGTCAGTCACGATCTGCGCGATACACAAACCGGCGAACCATCGAATGCTTTACGTCCTTCGAAGCCTCTCCTTCCCTTCGAAGCTACGGAACGCACGCTGGCGCGGCGAGTTCGAAGCTGGTGAAACACGTTCTTCGGCGCAAAAACGAGGCCATCGAAAGTGGAAGTACAGGGTCGCAGACAAGCATTGCCCTCCTTTCTGGAGTAATGCTTTACTTTTCGTTCTCTTTTGCTCTTCGTTCTTTTTGGGGAGGGTCGTCTGAGAGCGATAGTACTTCGCATTCGATGTAGCAATGGAGAAGAGGAGGAAAGATTCCATTTCTTTGATGACACTGAAAGTGTGCTGTCTACGCTTCGCCGGCGCGTAGTGCATGCGGAGTGGATGCAACGAAAAAGTTTCCATTGTTTCCTTCGCAGGAATACACAACGCGAAAAACACCGCGCTTGCGGGGAAATTCCGTTCTCAAAGTTAATTCATAGACAATGCGTATGCCATGTGTCCACGAGTTATATCCTCCTCAGCGACCGGGCTTGGTTGAGTGCGGCAATGCAGTTAACAGGCGATGCCTCGCAAGTTCGAATGAGGAAGGCGCGCTGTTATTCTTGTGTTACGAAGTCACGAGACGATCTGAACTGGCCGACGTCGGACAGTTTAATCCCGACTATCAACAACAAACTGTGCGCCTTGGGCGCCCGGTGCTTTGTGCTTTTCTCAGCAGCTTCTATCACGACGTGCACAGACACGGCGTGTGAGCAGCGGCATACCCAGAGAGGGGGGGGGGGGGCTGAAACCCGTCAGAAATCGTACCTCGGGTAGTGCATTTGGGAGACGGGAACAAGGAAGAAATTCTTTTCCCCCGTGTAACTTCCCCAACGTACGCTGTAGTCTTTGCGTACGTAAGGGGTAGCGTTGGGGTTCTGAACACTGATGGAAGCTCTCTTTGCTTTGCGCGAGCGCAGAACCACAAACCTTATCCCTTACGTACGGCGACAGCGCAGGATACACTAGTCAGTTTCAGTATATCATACGCTATCGCCTTTGCGTACTTAAGGGATAGCGTTGGTAACATAAAGAACATAGAGAGCTTTGCGCATTGCGCAGAACCACAACGCTATCCGTTACGTAAGCAAAGGCGACAGCGAACTTGCCGGCATTTGCGTTTCAAAAGCACCTGGAACTGATGCTATATCGGGACTATTTTCGAGTCCAGCAATAATGCGGAATTAAAAAGCAGCGATGCGGAACGTCACGATTCTTTGTATATTCGGCCGTGTACTCGTCAAAGTGTAGGATGTTCACCTGGGCTGGAAGGTCAGAGGTAGCTATGTGACACAAGGGCTCAGCAATGGAACAACACTCAATGCTCATTGCCGTGGAACGTGTCGTCGCTCTCCACCGACCAAGTAGATAACGCATCGTGAATGTGGTCTTGACACACAATCGCTCACATGGTTGGGAACCGTCGCTGTTATTTTCTGCATCGTACAATGATATCAAAATGAGGCGCTTGCATAGCAAAAAAAATATATATATATTTATATATATTTCGTTGCGTGCATTTATATGTATCAATCATCATCGTTATCGACATCTGCAAAATCGAAACTGTCGGAAGATCAAATGCCTCTTCCAATGCACAATATATTCTGCACTTAGTAACCAGTAACCACTTACGCGGCGCCTGTAGAATTTAGAGGGGAACACATAGAAGAACATGAGACTAGTTTTTGTAAGTTTCTGTTCCAATCCGTGCACGATCTTCGTCTGGATTGCACACACCCGTTCTCGAAGGATTCTTTTTGGTATTATTGATGCAGGGTGGCACTTTTCACTCTTCACGTTTTTAGGTTTTCTTAGAGTCGCATGAAGGTAAAATCCGCTCAGGGAACCCTAGTTCACCGTTGCCTTCGGACAGACCGAGCACGCGGGTCGTAATCCCCCCTTTTATGACACACTAATCCTCTTAATTAGTTTAGGACTCTTTTCAGAGATTCAAGACCCTGTTTGGCCGTCCAAGTCCTTGTCGTCCACGAGAGTGCATACTACCTTAAAGCTCCACCGCCATCGCTTAACAGCTATACGGAACCGTTAATTTTTAAAACGTCTTTCTAACAACAACTTTCGAATAGATGATTGTATGTTTGTTTCTGATACCGTCCGTCTCAGGACCTGTGAGCATTTGCTTTCCCCGCCACAGTTTTAGGAAGGTTCCCAGTTGGCAATAATGAAGACGGAAGTGTTTGCTACCGCAAGTTTAGAACCATCGTTCAAACAGCAGAACAATTCTGTTGTGTGCGTGTCCTGCCTTTGTCTTGTGCTTGACAGACGTCCACTCGACAGCTCGTCATTTTAGCGTGTGTAGGTTGCCAAACTAATTCATCATGATGAAAGGAAGAGGTCCCTCAAAATACCTGGTTCATGGTTATTTTTGCGAAAATCTGCGTTGCAGGATGAGACTGTGTAAGAAGAAATTTTAGTTTTCAGCCTGAAAAACAAATAATGCGAAAACATAAATGAAAAGGAGAAAAAGATGCGTACATAACATCGTTATGAAAGCGTGCAAGAAATTAAGAATGACCTGTTTCACACCTACTGGAAATAGGTCGCCTATTCTGTGCTATATAGCACACAACTAATACCTCAGCGAAGTCAATATAGTTGGGAGTCAAAGTCGTCTTGCTTCTGCCTTACATCGAACAATCACTTTGCATTCATTTCAGACCGTAAGTCCGCTTCTTGCACATTACCCATGGAGAGCATATTTCAATGTCAGATTTATTCTTTAACACTATAGGGCACAATTATCTATTGAAATGCCAAAGAAAGAATCATTATAATTTATCACGGAAGTAATGAAGCGTGTGACTCCTTAGAAAGCTTGTACTGCCATGTTGGCTGTGCAAACGTTTCATCCCAACGACCGCACAAGAAAATAAGAGGCTGTTGTGTTATGCCGACGAAATTGTTTATCATGTTCTCTGCTTGGGCAACAACACATTTTGCCTTGAACATTCATTCATGCAAGAGCAGCAGCAGCTTTATGTCCAGAGCGTACACAAAATGTCATTGTAAATCACAGCTTTTGCAGCCGTTAGTTCGCTAGATTGTTAACTGACTGTGGTTGATAGGAGGGAACAAGTGCGCTTTCCTGTCGAGATTTAGAAGATAGCTGTGTTATATACATCACTTTTATGTTCTAAGAACTTAAAGGGACCATGAAAATATATTTGACAAGCCTACGACAATTTTCAATTTGTTCTTCTGTACTAAGGCATTCACCCTGTGAAAAATGAAGCCGCTTCCCATTCATCATCTTAAAATAAAGTCGTTGCAGAAGTTGAAAATCGTAATAGCGAAAATATTCTATATTATTGACCACCGTAGTGAACGCCGGCTGCAACGACCGGGCTGAGAGGCAAACTGCCCGTGACGTCAAATGCAGGTGATGTTCCCGATTGACGGACGGTCTTTTGCGAGCGAATTGCAAAATTTGCAAGCAAGCATGCAAACTTCGCTATGAAATATATTTTAATTTAATCTGGAGCTAAGGTAGTATTTAATCGTTGACACTGAACCTTCCCGGAACTGTAATGTAACCGTTGATCGTCTGCATGGTTACCGGAGCACGTTTTCCTATCTGAGCTGCTTCTTCGTCAGAAAATGTCTCTGTCGGTGGCTTTTTGGGAGCTGCTGCGTACGTCTCTGGCAAAAGCAGCTGCGAGATCCAGGCCGAAAGTCAAAGCTCTCCCTGCAAACGGCTGCTCGAAATCAATGAGGGGGTATGTGTGGATGCTGCACCCTGACAAGCTCACGAGAGACGGATCTGCACCACCACTCTGTGCTACTGGTGGCCTCTCCAGGGACAAGGCTTCCCTCCTTTTCCGCACCCGTTCTCGCAGTGCCTACACACGGGCCCACGTCTCCAAGCTCGGCCGTACCCCGAGCCCTGGATGCCCACACTGTGGGCAAACAGAAACGGAGGAGCACGTTATTATGGATTGCCCACCACATCGAATGCAAGACGCAGGCTTCAGCAAGCTGTACAGCCTACCGGCAACCCTGAACTCGAGGAGATTGTCTATCCCCGTGGCAACCCCCATCGTCGGAAGCTCATCCGAAGAGCACTTCTGGACTTTTTAACAATTAAGTCTGCAAGACGCCTGTGCCGTTTGGCGACGTGCTACTGCCGAGGAGTCTTCCTGTCAGCGGAACCGCATGCTGCTCGGAGGAGATCCTGCGTCCTCGGCTGACTTCTGGGCCCGCGCAGGGCAGATAATATACACAAATTGTCCTTATAAGATCTACCCCGAAACGCTTCCATTAGCCATTCCGCAGTGTACACGTTGCGACAAATAGTTGCGTGCCGAATGAGTAGAAATAAAATTACGGCAACTGCATGATATCGTGCAACAGTCCGGTCCAATAGTCGACGTACTGCTTCGCTGAGGACGTCATACCCACGTACTGTAGAAGCCATACGTAATTCTCTCACGCTCAGCATGTATCAACCAAATATGGTCCTGTCACGTAGAGCGTGGCAGTGCGTGATAGGCAAGACGGTGGAACCGTCCCCTTCGACGTAACGCGGCTAAAAGCAGTGCCGACCGAAGATTGCGTGTCAGCTCTTCTTACGTTGTACAGTTCATCGCGGCAAGAGTAGCGTCCTATTTTCGGCTCGCCTTCCTGATACAAGGAACGATCGAGACAGAAAAAGAAGGGGACTTAAGTGACGCATCACACGCAGAACAAAAAAAACAAAAAAAAACAAAAAAAAACACTATGGGAGGCAATTCGTAGGGAAACGAAACGGAAGAACGTACAAAGCTGTTGCCGAGTGTAGTACTCCGATAATTTCGCGACGGATTACTTCTGGCTACTATACATACATTCATGCTGGATAAGGACGATGGTGACACGCTACATTTACGTGTACAATCTTTTGTGTACGTCTCAGGACACTCAAGACGTGTTGCACCACATGCCCTTTTGCGAGAAAACCCTCTGTGGTTGAGACTGGATGTAATACAAGCTTTGTTAAAATCATGTGGAACACGAACGTTAGCGCGATTTGTGATGGCCATGCACACGGGCCGAAGACCTCATGCAAACGTCAATGTCGTGTCCGTCGAACACCTGCACCTATAGGTTAAGCATTCATTCTGTATGACAGCCCTCTTCAATTATCTACAACGTAGACAGGAACCCCACCCTGTGAGTAGAACGTAGACGCGTCCAGACAAATTCACAGACAGTGTCGCCCAATCTCTGTGCTAGTGCTCAAGCTGCACCTTCTGCTTCTTCCACAAAACACCTGCTCAGAATTGAATTTTGAGAAAAGAAACAAAAATACTGCTCAGGAAACAGTTGTCCTATTCACGTTCCTTCTTGTCTTCATAATCAGTAGGGAGCGCCTTGTGGCAGCATCATTCTTCATCCTGGTTCGTTGACCGCTCGTGCAGGTTTGGGCTCTGCGACACGCAACTGCAAACTCCTGTCGGTCGTGTTCTGTGCAGCATGAGCGTTATCCCCGACGTCAAGTGCACGCGGCCGTAAATGCTTTTCAAGTTGTCGGTACTTTCCCAGGATAAAGATAACATTGTTTTCTTTCTACATACAGGATATCCTCAAACGCGGCAGGATACTTTAGTGATCAAACATTACATGAAACGTTAGGTTGAGCTCGATGTTTTCTTCTTTCTGTTCCTTTTTTGTACAGGTGAAAAAAGGGGAGGCCTTGAGCACTAAATTGCACTCTTATTATTTCTTAGCGTGCCCTATTAAAGGTTTGACGTCATCGCTTTTTCATTCAACTGTTGTCCATCACTCTTACCTATGTACCCACGAGATCGCCAAGTATGACGTATAGATTGCTGGTCGTTAGGGCATTTCGGGGGCTGTGCGAGTACGTATTTGAATATCGATACTAACAATTGTACTACACTATTCGAATTCCCAACCGAACATGGGAGAGGTAATTCGAATTGCGAGTCGGTAATTCGAATTGGGGTCTCTTGCCAACCGAATAAATTTGAATGTTTCCACAACGGCACTGGTAGGCCCGAAAAACCCCAGACGAGAGAGAATATAAAACCAAGACAGTGCTGGGCTTCATACGAAGATCCGAATGCATATAGTACGCATGCATGCTGTACAACGCATGAGACACTGCGTGTGTGTTCTGTTTGGTAATATCACCATTCATATCGTATTCGCTTCAGTTTTAAAATGACTATTCACGCAGCCCCATAGACTAATTTCTCGAGCGACGTCCTTGCTTCTCCAGCAGACGCGAAAAAGCACGAAGGGTTGTTACACACGAGGGTTGGTCTCGTTCGCGTGCTGTACTTTCTTCTAACGAACAGCACACGGATCCATTAAAGTCGATGGTGCTGTTCACACATCCGCATCTTTGTTTTTCTTCTTCTTTTCATGGGTCATGTGTAGAGATGCAAAATTTCTGGAAATTTTGGATCGCTCGAAAAAAATCGTTTTCTTTCAGATTTATTTCCCGAAAAATTGGAAAAAATGGAAACAAACGCGGTTCCTGCTGAGTCTAAGCAATGCCGGCCAAGCCACAGCATACAATGAGCTACAAACCTTAGTAGTGTTCACCCTCTAGGCATAAATGCAGAGCAGAGCATCCCATGAGACTGCGGCGATAGGTAATTGGAACAACACGTCCACTCCGACCAGAACTCAGACATTATGTGAACGCGATGGCGATCGCTTGGAATAGCCAGACGGAGCTCTAAGTTGTTGGCGGATTAGACGCACCTAAGGCACTGTTAGCTGGTTTGGAACGCATCGAAGGCACGAAAATTTACATTTTTGAATTTTGTCGCCTGGAAATTTTTGTCAATTTTTCCGGAGACAAGAAAAAAAAAAAAAAAAAAAAGCTTCTCCCCAAAACTTCCGGGTTTTTTTTCGGGGCTTCGCATCTCTAGTCATGTGTCCGGCCCTATAACCCTAGTGCATGACCCATTTGTTTAGGAAAAGAAATGCAGAGCCGCGTGCGTACGTGGAGTGTACACGGCTGCGCATTCACGCGAATGTGACCCTTGTCGCTTTCGTTCTCAACGGACACGACAAAAAAAAGTTCCGTCAGACAGGAGTCACAAGAACGTGACGTTTATTTATTTTTTTGTGTGTGTGTGTCCGCGAAAACGGACGTGAATGTCGTCACGTTCATGTGAAAGAGAGCTCGCGCTCCGCTTGCTCCTGCCCCATCAGGATGTGTTTTTCCTGTAGATTTATTTATTTATTTTGTGTTTAATGTGACAGGGATCATACTGCGTGACGACGATTTTTTTTTCGCTTTTTGTAATGTGAATTCAGTGCTCAAGATGTGATGTACGCACAAGAGCCAGGACAGCATTTAGACTATGCTCAAGCAGTCCATGGCAGAGTATTCGTTTCTCTGTTCTCTTGACAAAGCAGGTAAAATCGGTCAAAGCGGTAATGTGGTGAAGCAGGGCTTCAGGGCACCCCTAGACGAGGAAGTAGCCGATCGTAGTCTGTCTTGGGAAGAGTTCGGGGATGCTCCGGGAGCAGGGAATCATCTTGTGTCCTATACCCTTGGGGATTCCATGCGTTCTCCCCAGAAACGGGTCAAGCGCCGAGTTCCTCGGGAGGAACATACAGTCCGAAGAAGAAACAAAAAACTAATGATGCGTGAATATCCCCATAGACTTTAATGGGTTCGTATTTCGATCACTAAAAGATCGCATAGCACATGGACGAGAAATACGTTCGTGATCACCCGGCCTTCGTATGAATCAGAGATAGTGTGTAATGCATTACCAGCAGTGAGTAGTGCTAATGCATAACATTCTGTGGAGGAGTAATGGATAATGTAACGTCATTACATTTCAGCTGGGTAATGCTTAATTCCATTACTCAGGTTTAAAGTTCTATATCTAAAGCCAGCAGTAAAGAATTGTGCCTGGTAAGGGAAACAAAAATCCACAAGCTGTTTTTTCCCAAGGTGGTGGTGATGGCGGTGGTGATGGTAACAGCTTGCCGTTGTTGGCCTCACAGCTGTGGGAATGGCCACGACTCTAGGAAAATACATAAGGTAGTTGGAGTAGTCACCTACGTCACTGACCGCAGGTATAGGAAGGAATGAGGACAGAGGCCAAGTGAAGTCTTTGAAAACCATCTTGTTCTGTTCTGCAGTTAACGTTATCTATGATTGCTCGTCTAGGTTATCCATACTTCTTTCATCTCTCGACGAAATCACGTCTTGTCCTCGAACAATGGAACACGCTCGGCAACCACGAAACTTATCGGAGATGTCCACAAGGCCCTGTCAACGCTACCACAACATAGAACAAATTCTAGGAGAGCGAGAGAGAACAAAAAATAAAAATAAATAAATAAACGTGACAATACGTGAGAAACGACGAAAGCCTGACAGAGGTGTACACATTGCCTTCATCCATAATGCGGACGAACCTTAACTGCGTCGCATTGAAACATTTACGACGCCCAAAAAGGAAACGCACGATTTAATACGGAAACAGTATAGGTTCACACTTCAACTAACAGAGACCGAGTGGGCGAGGTCACGTACGCACGAGAGGAAGAAAAATAACGCGACTGTACTTGTGTATATTTGAAAGGAGGATGTCGAAAAGCAACAGCGCCGCTTTGCTGTCTCTATGTACAACCCCATGATTTATCGGTGCTGCACGAAGAGACAGTGTATGGGAAAAGGCTAGAGGGAAGGGGCAAAACGCCATTCAACGGTTCAATTAGGGCAACTGCTGCAGAATGGAAGGGCTTGAAAGAGAGAACCCGAACGTCCTCTGTGAGGACTTTCAGGAATCGATGTATAGAATAATAATAATAATAATAATAATAATAATAATAATAATAATAAGAAGAAGAAGAAGAAGAAGAAGAAGAAGAAGAAGAAGAGATGTACCGGGCGAAGTAAGAAAGTTCTCATCAGTTAGAAGAAGAAGAATGAAGTGTAATAAAGAGCACATGGAGTCAACGAGAGTACACACCGTATTCCGTGTGAATGCTGGACGCTAATGGAAATGTGCTCTCCAACACGTCGCTGCGACTGGAAAGTTGCATCGGAGAAGTTTGCAGAAGCTACATCTCGGAATGCGACAGAAATTTCTGTGCAGTGCGTTATTCTGTATATCGATATTTATTCCGCACAAATATTGTTTCATCAAAATTTCCATATATCTACTTTATAACTTGTCTATGCATTGCGTTTTCCCAAGCGTAGGTAAAAACATTTTGGATTAATTTTTTTATAGTATTAGAACGCATGCGTAATGTTTGCTTTAGTTCTTTCTTTGTTCAGTATTAGCTGGCTTGTTGTAAAATGGGACATAGCACCTGTGTAGCTTTGGAGAGGGTGATATTTAAAGAGGCAACGCAGAGAGGGTTTGTCAAAAAAAGAAAAAAGATTAGGGCCAGAGCTGACTTGCATATGGCCATCGTATGGCTCATGCCCAACCAGTCTATTTCGTTTCGTCTTTACGTTTTGGAAAGGCAATGTTTCCTTAAGACAATTTCAACACTATATGATGCATATGGTATAGTTCGAGATAAGCACATATTTTTGGTCCACATTGCATATAAATAAGGCAAATACCTATGCATCGAACGTTCTTCTCATCACGTCATCCCCATATCATCGTCATCATGTATCTCTCTCTCTCTCTCTCTCATCACGAGTAGTTTACAGTGTTAATGAGCTATGTTAATTAGTCGACACGGACTAGTGAATATATATTACCGACGCAATTTGTACTCAGCATGTCATGAAGTGCCTTAGCAGCGCGTATACTGGCCTGTATTTCAAGGTTAACTGCACGAAAATGTCCTAATCTTAAACGACATGAGCTATCAGCACTTCAAATATATTTCAAGTTAGTTCGATGGCTGGTTGCTGCTGTACCACTCGTCTTTATAATGGACTTCTTCATATTTATTCGGCCTCTGATACAGGCAGAAAAGCATAGAGCGTATACGGGCAAGTTTAAAAAGAAAGGGAAATATGATCGGAAAACTGGAGCATAGAAATGAAACAAGCAGCCGCTGGCGTGCGCTCTTCGCATGAAGTCAATGAGTCGGTTTCCTCTGGAGAAGGCGGGAAAAGTGCAATCGCTGAGAGCACAACCCGATGGCCTGCCCCAGTAATGTCCAGCATTCATGAAAACATGACTCAAAAAAGAAATAAAGAAAGGCATAACTCATGATGAAGGACAAAGCATGTGTAGATGTTTATTTATACTGATTAGCTAACTCCTTGCTATTTAGCGACCTCAGAGAGTAAACAAGAAATAAGAAGGATCTGAACATGTTCCTTGTCTTATCCCATTTTCTCGCAAAGAGGATAGTTGGGCGTTGTACCTTCAGATGACAACTGCGGCCTCGCTTGATAGGTTGAGAGAGCAGTGGGGAAGGGAGGCTACCGCTTATGCCCAGAAAGGAGAACGTGCGCGCCGGTTCAACGCGGCCCGCACAAATACTGTCGTTCTACCCAAATGGGTGGAAAATTCTACCTTTTTTCTTGGAGTGTAGGCACAGAACAAACAACCACTGAGGAACGTAGTACCGACGATATCGAAACGTTTTGAGTTACAGTCACACAGCCGTGTGCACTTATTGACTATTCCGGTTTGCAATCAGCTCTCGTATGTCCGCCGCCTTCAAACAGAAGTCCCTAACTTTTTTCAGTATATGGACGAAACCGGCGGCTGTACATACATACAGACTGGACTACGGAATATCTCTGTGCAATATGCTGACCATGACAAAACAACAAAAGATTTGCTTAAAAAAAAAACAAGTGCGCTGGTGAGTGTAATTCCTGACAGTAAAGCAACGAAACTATGGACGATGAAAACAGGCACATACAGAAAGTCTCCAAACTTTGTACTCTGTCTGTGTGTGTCGGTTTTCGTCGTCCCACGTCGTCGTCAATAGTGTATATTAGTCTATTGCAATAATTACACTTGATGTTCTTGAGGCCTTCGCATTTCAGGAAAGATCTAGTTCTGGGATACAACAACAATACCGCCTCCTGCAATACCACTGCCGGCAAATGCCGCCGACAGCACGAATAGTGTTGCCAATAGGCGACATTTTTCCGGGGACATTCTTTCCTACACCCCCCCCCCCCTTATTTGAATCCACTCTCTCTCTCAAAAACGCGGAAACAAGCTCATGCTTCGATATATACAGGGTGTCACAGAAAACGTGTCATTGAATTATTTAAAAAAAATAAAAAACTACGCTACCTAGAAAGATGCGGTGAACGACATGTCTTCTTACTAGGGGCCCTTTAAAGGAGCACTAAAATGCAAAAACAAGTTCACTTCAAATTACGTTACATGCTATGTTAACTTCGTACTTGTTATCATAATTCAAAACTTTGATTCCGTTACGGAGCTACAATCGAAATTTTCTTGCTTCTCGGACTCTTTCTTGCTTCGGTGCTATACAGTGAACGTCGTTTCAGCTTGTGCATCGGTGTTTTTAGTTCATACTGCGCGTGCACGCGCGTGCCTCGCCATGGAGCAGTCCCGGTGAAAAACAGTGCGCGTTGCGGAGCGGACTGGCGTCCCTGTCTGCAGGACGTGAAGATAAATGTTGTCAGTGGAACATTCGCAAGAACTGTTGTGAGATACAATTCAGTGAATCGGTATTGAAAAATGCAGCGGTGCGCATCATGCCGCGCATATACGGAACACTACGATCGGACCAGTTCCAAATCCACACGCCCGCGTTAGGTATGCGCGCGCTTCTCCTGCTGTCTCATTGGATGCCGCCAATCTTTGCCTCCTGGGGATACCATTCGTCCCCATTTGTAGCGACAAGAATAAGGACACACGGTTAGAACTGAATAGGAAAGAACAGGTCGCAACTGTCAACCACTTTTACTGGAATGAGCAGAACATGAACCCAAATACAATCTTCTCATCCGTACCCTCCCCCTCTTCTTCCATACCTGAACCCCGCACACTGCGTCAACAGTAAATAAATGCGTAGTAGCTCCACGAAACTCCGCGAGGACATCCCGATTTTTGTTGAATCGGGTTTACCCTGTCCAGCTCCTCCTCCACCAGCCTGAGAAGAAGTCCAGTGTACAAGTTGAAAAACATGTCTTCGACGTCAAAGGATCGAATGTCATACTTCTCCTCCCTTAGAGAAGCCAAAAACGCGGTGACCTCTTCTGACCGCGACAGGTAGTAAGGGTCCTTGACTTCGACGAGGTCGAGGCCCTTGCGTAGAACACTGGATATGTAGGACTGCCAGGAACCTCGCTCAGACACAATCGGACGGAAAGGTAACCCTTGCTTGTGAGTGTTCGCTGTATAGAAGACGTCAAGGTGGGTCTTCATACGCTTCTTTACTTGGTTAACGATGCCCGGCATGCCGGCATCCTCTAGAGCAGCGATGGCCGACCTCCTGAACCCCTTGATGTCTTCTTCAGACAAGGCCATGAAATTATTGCTAAGGGCCTGCAGTGCCTTCTGTTGAAGCTCCCCTTGTGGAAGAACCACAAATCTGCCCTCCTTGTTGTACTCAGTGTCAGGAGCAAGCTGAGTTCATTGCCGGGATGGGTCGCGGCAGAGGGTGCCAGTCCGACTTGCGGGGTAAAACATAGGAACAGATTTGTGGAGTGTTGCGCGGGTGTAGTGTACTCCATACCAACGTCCTGCGGTCGAGAGTATGTAGGACAAACCTCTAGATGTTTGAACGACCGGATTCGAGAGCATCAAAACAAGGTGAACAAAAAAGATGAAGAGGGATCTCGGCTTGCAGGCCACGTCATTTATTGTCGGTGTCAACCCCAGTACAGCCAGACAAAAGTCTTGTACAGATCTAAAGACGTTCATGTGCGGCATGTGTTAGAGACAAAAACGATAATGCAACTTAAAGATAAGTGCGTCAGTGCAGCGACGGCGACCCTGACAGAGAAACAACGACATCTTATCAACTCCGGACGGGTGTTCTGAAGGGCGGTATCGTCGATGATTGGCGGTATAGTCGTTGATTGGCTGTTAACGCAGTGTGCGGCGTTCAGGTATGGAAGAAGAGGGGGAGGGTACGGATGAGAAGATTGTATTTGGGTTCATGTTCTGCTCATTCCAGTAAAAGTGGTTGAAAGTTGCGACCTGTTCTTTCCTATTCAGTTCTAACCGTGTGTCCTTATTCTTGTCGCTACAAATGGAGTTGTACCAACCGGCCCTACTTTTTCTGTTGATACCATTCGTTGCCGCCAAAGACGACTCTGTTTTCATTGTGTTTTCTTCTAAACGGTAGCGCTGTATGAACTAATTTTGCTTGCATTACACTAATTGAAACACGGACTTTCATTTGAGAGCAAGTTGTTTTTACATTTTAGTGCCCCTTTAAGCTTCATTATATCAATTTTTACTAACTGAGCTCGAAAATTTGCAAAGTAAAGGTCGCTTTTTTACCCCTCCAATGTGAAGTGCTTGCCGAATTTGCTCAAGTTCATGATAACCGACACGGATATTGAGGAGCTATCCCATCGGGAAAAAATATCCGATCGTGCGTTTTGGACCTCAAACAACCTAGCGCTCGACGACTTTTTGCGCGCCCTCGTTGTCAGGTCGACGAAAGGTGTTTGCTAAAGACCCGCGGCGTTGTTTGTACGTGCCTGGTGATATTGAATGATTGACAGAAACCGATAGCCATAAAACGCAATAATTAGTTAGTTAGTAATGCAGTTGACTGAAGAAAAAATCAAGGGACGGTTACGGTTGTGTAACGCGAATTTCGGCGACAGCACCCACCGTTGGCATTGGGCCGTCATTTCAACCGTCCAATTCTAGTCGAAGCAGTGCATGGCAAGTCAACGGCAGCGCTGTGAGACCATTCTTGAACCACAAGCGATCACACACCGAGCAACTGTACCCAAATAGGTTCTCCCTGAATTGCCTAGTGAAGCCCTTTGTGGCTCCTTGGGTTTTCGCTTGCCTCTGACGCCTCTTTGCCTCCTCTTCAGCGGCACGCACTGCAGGGTCTTGGTGTCTATGTTGTTTTGCACTCGCTTGTTTGCGGCCACGACGAGCTCGGTCTTCGCGAACTCTGCGCATCTTTTCGATTTCTCGTGCCCGCCGCGCAAGGACCGTGATCTCAGGAAACGAGGCACTAACAGCTGTCTCTGTAAAAGACATACCACGTAGCCGCCGCCGCCGCTGCATATCAACAACGGCCTTCTATGCCCATTATACTCTCGAGAGGAGACAGAAGATCCCTCCTCAGGCATTTGTCTGATTCCTGGTCTACCCTACAGTGGCAACACGACGTTCCAACCAGGTCCTCTTTGCGAAGTGTAGACACAACGCTGTCATACCGGCTGCCTGCAAAGCTTCCTCGACCCCTGAAGTCGCTCATCCACAGGCTACGTCTAAATGTGGCCTTCACTCCGTTCGATCGCTACCAGCTAGGCTGTGAGGCTAACCCTATGTGCAACGAGCGTGGTGTACTCGCCAACGTAGAGCACACTCTCCTCCGCTGTCGGACCTATATCAACGAGAGGCGTACACTGCAGTCACAGCTTGCCACCCTTGGCTGCCACCCCTTCAAATTGTCGAGCATCCTCGGCCCTTGGGACACCACGGCCCACTCAAGGGCAGCCTTACGTCATGTAGTTGTTTTTTTTTTATTCGACTGGCCTAAAGGACTCATTGTGACCCCAACAGCCCTCTCGGACATTCCCACGATCATGATCACTATCAGGATCACGATCAGGATCACGATCAGGATCAGGATCACGATCAGGATCAGGATCAGGATCATCATCGCCGCTCCGATCATCACAGTCATCTCTCATCATCGTCATCGCTCATCGTTGTCACCACTCATATTAGACCCCCTAGCTATGGGGTAGCGTTCCACTCCTAGAGTGGAGAACCTTCCCACTTCATCGTCAGAATATAGCTGTTGTTGTTGTAAAAGACATACCGAACAAGCTCTCCAGATTAAGAAAATATTCGTAACCTTGTTTATTTTCCCTTTTCTTTTCACGCCCCTTCTCTTTGAACCGTATTGAGGCACACATGCTAATATAAAAAGGAGAAAAATGAAACGATCGAACGGCTTCAACGGGAAAAGGAAAGGAAATAAATAAATAAATACATCATATTGAACTTCCGTTTGACGAGCAGAAACGGGACTGGAGCTCAGGAGCTCAGCACGACATGGCGCTATTTCACAAATTTCAGGAGGCTTGCAACTTCCGTAAACAGATGAGATCTGTGGCACTTTTTCTCGAGAAAAAAAACTTAAACAAGATCGCAGCAGAACTGTTGGTCGTCTGCGGAAATTCGTCTTGAGCGGCACGAACTCGATTTCGATCGCGAGTTTTTGTTCACTTGTTGGCCAGCCCAGCAATGGCTTCCCGCGGTGGACAGAAACACAAGTGTGCCAAGCGACGGCATGTCAGAAACAGGTGCCATTTCAGACTCGTTTCTGGGAACGATTTGCAATAACAACTCTCCTCAGACGAGCGATTTATTGGCCCTGTTTCCATGCAGATTGTTCAGCCTGTGACGTTACTCCTTTCGCGTGTGCTCTCATTCTTTGTAGACGCTCTCTCTCATTAGTTTACCTTTGCTCGCGTGCTCATAAGGTCGTCATAAAATATCTCCAACTGCTGAAGGTATTGCCTGGTAATCGCAGTGAACATTTCTCCGTTGTATGGCTTAATTTATGCGCGTAAAATGGGGATATCTTCCCTCCGTGTAGAGGTTAAAGGAGCACTGAGGTGACCTTTTTTTTTCTCTCGTTTTTCGGTGCGGAGTGTTCTCCGACGAATAAAACGAGCTCCTGCCAAAAAACGATGAGCGCACGTGACCTACAGAGCGAGCAGGAGGGCTCTGTTCCGCACACATTTGAAAAATCTTCCTCGTGAAAAGAACGCATCGCAGAACGAGAGGACGTCGCCAGGGTGTCTACTAAATTGTAGCCTTCAAATTCCCTGACTTTTCCAGGTTTTCACTGACTATTTCACGTGAATTCTCTGACCAAAACAAAAGCGAACTTGGTGCCTCCTGCTACGTTTTGATACAGATCCCTCATAAAACAGACCATTTCTTGAGAAATTAGTAAGACTGTCCTACGTTTCTGCCTCTGAGCTTGTCTTATTGGCGAACTGCTTCTCGTGGCAATGTTGCTGTGGTGTCGCCGCTCAAACACTCATCAGCATTCGCGATGCACTGCGCATCATGATTGCACTTGTCTGCGATTTTCCCTGACTTCAGCTGCTTCTTTGGCAAATTCCCTGACAATCCCCTGAACTTTCCAGTCGCGTCAAAATTCCCCGATAATTCCCTGATTTCCAGGTTGGTAGACACACTGGTCGTGACGTAGGCTATAATCCCCTCACGTGATCAGTGACGCACAGCGGCACAGCTCAAGCATGCGTAAGCGGCGCGTGAGCTGCGAAGAAAAAACAAAGAAACAAGGCACGGGGCCTTCACCACGTCACGCCAGGATCGTGTCGGCCGTCCGCAGCTGCTTTCTCCGACTGTTCGTTCTTTTTTTTTTTTTTGTCAATTCGCTTGCACAGCAATAGCGCACCGCAGAGCGAAAGTATTTTGCATGGCGACTCCTGGTGGACAGTTTGACAAACGAGGCAGGATTTCGAGCGACGTCAAATGTCACCTCATTGCTCCTTTAAGGCCTATTTACTTTTCGGAAGTTCACAACATAGAAAGATAAAAAAGCAAATGACGCGATGGAGAGAGATCGAAGACAAGCTGCGCTACAGGTTGGATAAGTCATGAGGAGCAGAGACATTACAGGGTGCACCTTACTGACGACATCACGACAGGTCACATCCGACATAGTCTGCCGATCATGTTTGTCCCACCTGCGAACCTCTTCATGCGTCGACAGTTTCAGGGTATTTAATGAATTTTTATTAGACACTTCAACGAACAGGCGATTTGCATGAAGTAATTTCCGAAGCAGACGAAGGTCGTCGATCCGGAGAGACAATCAAGTTTACCGTTGAGTCATGGGAACCTCTGTACTGCTTTGCTATTCAGCAAGCCTGATGTATTCTCAACCTAAGTGCCTCACTGATCGGAATGTGCTATGGAGAGTTAACTGCAGCAAGAGAAGAACTTCAGCAAGGCCGTGAACTATGGACAATGATTGTGAATAAGAAAGACAAGAGAGCAAGCGTTTCCAGTGGTATAATTTGTTGCAATTTCTTAAATCGACTGTTCACGGTGTGCTGCTTCCACCGGAGAGCTGAATCGAATGTCCAAATGGTTCCTGATTGTTGTACATTACCTCCATGGAAGATTGCACGCGGGTCTGAATTATCCATCCCATCATAGCAGCACGAGCCATAGGGACAGGGTTGTTTGGATTTAATCCACATAGATTTTATCCGGTGCATTGTTTGGGTTTTTATCCACACAATTTAATACGGATTTTTTATAGATTTTGTCGAGATGTGATGTGAAAGACAATCGTAATTCAACGTCACACAGAAAACTCCCGCTTTTGTTTTATTGTAGTGTTGGCTCTTTACAAAAGCCCAGGTACACGCAACATTGACTTCTAACTCTTTTAACTTTGTAACTTTTTCACTTGACTTTTTTAACTTTTCGGATTTAACTTTTTTCCCCGTTTTCTTCTACTTCTGCCCATTCAAGGAGAGTTTTCTTTTTCGTTTTCTTCTGCTTCCTGCAGGCATTGTAACTGAAGTACGACAGCTAATACAGGCGTGTAGCGTCTACACCATTCACCCACGCGTGTATTGGACTCCACTTTTCAGAAGACAATGAAAACTCATTCAATGTTACTGGAACAGGCTGTTCCATAAACCGAAACCATGAGAGGTCACCCGAAATCAAGAAAAACAGCAAAACACATTTGTTTTTACTCTGTGTCACATTTCTAGGCTTGTCTATATTCTCTGAAAGTATTTAAAAATATCCGGGTTTTATCCAAAAAGGCCAACTGGAGAGGATGTTTTTAAAAATATGCGGATTTTTTTCAACCAGGGACGTGACGAAAGGTATGCTCGGTTCCCACCCGAGAAGTGCAAGTCGGAACAAGATGATTAGACAAAGGAGGGCTAAGATCCCATATATGTAAGAAAAGAAAAAAAAGTTGAAACTCCTCCCTCCTCCCATTGAAGCAACACTCGTTTGACCTTGTATGTGATTGTAGTGACCAAGGTAATGTTGGTTAGTGATCAATGACATAAGAACAGTTGTATAATGGACAAATGCGGAGTATTTGTGGCAGAAATTTATGCAGTTTGTTTGTTGTTTGTAAGTTTGTGAGCTTGTAAGTTTGTTTGTAAGAAGAAGAAAAAAAAACAGGAGAAATTTATGCAGTAGTACTTACTATCACCATCGTTAGCTTACTGAGCAAGCTGCACCTTCGAAAACTGAGGCGCTCAGCAACACGGTTAATGAAAAGTAAGAGATCGTATTCCCGCTATGTATAGAGACGTGTCAAGTCTCGAAGGCGTACGTAATTTTGTGTCATACCAAGAACTTTGATCGCTGTTCCCCCAACACCTTATCATTACATATCACTACCGACCATCAGGTGCCCGGTAGTGGCAAACGGAGTGGAAAATTTCGTCATTGATCACCACCTCATGTATTTGTTCTTGACGTCAAATGTGTTATGAACAACGCACACAAGGAGCTATTATTCCATTTCGCGGTACAGGGTAAGCTAATTAAGGTAATGGAACTCATGGAAATTAACGCGCAGGCACTGGAGGTGACATGCAAGAAACACTGCTGGTGCGCTTAGCTGACCGGCCATGTAGTTCTATACTACAAAGCACATACACAGCTGTAATTCGGGGCCCTACGATAATCGTAAAATCGTTCACGTTGCTGCGGGAATTCCGTGGCTTCGCAGAAATACCACTTCACAGAGATCCCAGTCGTGGAACAACAAGACCATCAACGTATTTCCATGCGTAGTTACCTGCAGTTACCGCCAGACATGGTTACGGCGACGTGGTTGGGGCATTGAAGCGGCGTGTTTTCCCATCTGAAGGACCATTAGGGTCCTGATTCGTGCCTCGATGGACGGATGTCCAAGGCACAAGGGGAGGGTAACTCGACTCGTATTGTTACGGAGCCGCTTTACTCCGTCTATTGGACGTCTGTGTGTGTGACCTTGTCGCTCTTGTGCCAATTTACTGCGCACGGTCTACGGGGTAGATGTAGTTTCTGACCAAGATGTACAGCTCGGTGCAGCCGACGCATGGAATCACGAAAACAGTGCTTTTTGTACAGCCCACCAAACGACCGTGGCAGTTTTTCTTTCTTTTTTTCTTCAGCTTTGACTTCTGTGAAATTCGTTTGGCGCTGTCGTGTGCTTTGTATATAGCCTGCAGGCTATGAGAGAAACGCACTGAAACTCGTAGTACATGTGCAGTATTTCTTAAGGTCTCCGTCACTTTTGGGAGCTTCTGTCATCAACCGGCCTCTCCACCATACTTTGATCACCTGAACTGCCATCTCCACCATCATCTATCATTCTCTACAATTGGCACTGGAGCAGCGCCCAGCTTGCTGGCCGGCATGAGCCCCATCTCATCATCATTTCTTTATGTATGTAGTGTATGTGTGTGAGTGTGTGCCGAAACAAAAAAAATAAAAAATAAAATAAAGCGAAATTGCCGTCATCTATCCTTTTTCTTTTTGTCGCAAGCAAGGATAGCAATTTAATGTAAAGCATGCATACACTTTACGTCATAGCGGCACCGGATCAGCCGGAAACAGGAACGTTCCGAAAGCTACCGAAAGGTTCCGACTTCGTAGAACAACAACAAATACACGATAGTAATGACATGGAGTGTTTCATTGCCGGAGAGCGGTATACTCTAGAGTCACTAAATAAGCTACGCTTCAGAGTATCGACACTGAGCTCCAAGAGCGAGCATGCGCCATCTTGTTTCCGCGCAGCGTTACGCACGCGCACGCGCACTGCGCACATTGGCGCACGATGCCATCTATCGTGCGCGGGTGAAATGTTCCTTTCGTTTACAAGCAGCAGTTGACGGCCTTGAACTCACCTTGACATCCTCGGCACGTTCTGGTTTACAATGCGTGGATTATCGCACAACAATCATACACGCTTCTCTATCCCACAGGGAGCATTATGTTAGCCGTCTTTGATCCTCAATTCGGGAGGGTACCGGTGTGGTGCGGAAACAAGATGGCGCTCCTGCTCTCCCTTGGACCTCAGTGTCGATACTCTGAAGCGAACCTTATTTAGTGACTCTAGTATACTCCACCCCATATATGAGCCATGATACGAGTGACGTGAGAATGAATATGAAGTATTTCGCAGAGCAGTTGAGGCGTCCGCACGTGGCTGTGCAATACAAAACAAAATGACCGAACCAAGCAAGAAGGAGCACCGAGTGTCAGAAGAAAGCACGATCATAAGCGCAGATATGGCAGAGTGACAAAACGGATAATAGCAGAAACCGCGACGTGGGACTCAAGCGTCTGGAGTAAACCGGTGCCCATCAAGAACTCCATAAATCATTTAAGGCCCTGACGCATGGCACACTGCGTATCACAAGGGCATAGAGTCGCAGCCATGCTGGATGCTGAATAGTTTCCTGCTGCCGTTAGTCAACTGGGCTCCAAGTATTCGTCTCTCCAGATCACGTTCTGGAGGCCGAGCTCGAATATTCGCCACGACGCTGTAGTTAGAGCAAATGAATATCATACGTTAGTTGGTGGTTACATTGCCCTGTGTCTGGGGCGCGCTATTGTCTCTCCGTGTCTGTCTCCCGAGGACCAGACAAATTGTGGCGAACAACCGTAGACAACACCAGCTTCCCGTATAGTCTGTTTTTATGGCTCTAAAGTCCATCATATATCCATGATGACCCGACACCACGAATCCGTACAGCACAGCATAACACAAAAGCTTCATCTTCTTTTATTTTTTTTTTTTTTTTTTTGCATATAGTATCCTCGATCACATGAAACGTAACCTCGAAAGTACAGTATCTGCTCCTTGATAGCTTCCAACTTTCATTATTGATCGTACAATAAGTTTGGTTTTTTGATTCCGTGTTAGCGCTACAAAGCAACTGTGGCTATGACCGGCGTACAGATGTGGAAAGATGGAGAGAGGACAGTCGGGGAAGGAGTGAGGGGACCGGAGGGTTAGTATCCGCCCTGGGCCGACTTCAGGGGAACTGTGCCGACATTCGGCTCGAAAGTCTTCGGAAAACCCAGGGAAAACCGCAGACAGCACAGACGGTGGTAGGATTTCGAACCAACCACCGCCCAGTCTTCAGCACGACCTTCGCTACTACCAACGAACGGGACGCTTAACCCGCTCGGCTATGCTGCTGGTCGTATACTAAGTGTTAGAAGGCATATTTTTTACCTTACTTCGCTGCTTTTAATGTACGTTCCTAACCGAAGAACGTTTTCAAGATTCAGCTATATCCATTTATTTCATATTTTTTTCGTTCGTTCGGCAGTACGCCTCCACCCCTTCCCCATGTGTAAACCCCGCACCAAAAGGGAGAGAAAGAGAGGGAGAAAAAAAAAACGATATTCCGAAACGACAAACAGTTTCTTCGCATGACATTTCTTTTGTGATCACATTGACGAAGGACCTTCACAGTTGAGTGCCCTCCATTGAACGCTGTTGGATGACGATAATCAACGTTCCCTTCTAACGCAGTCTGAGTGATTAGGCAGACAAAACAGCTGAGTCGCTCTTGCGAGACGGCCTTTACAACGGGAACCGTCATAGTTTAACGTGAATGCCCAACAACACCCGCTTCCGTTTTATTCAGGGTGTCGAACCGCAAAAAATACGGGTTCGGTTCGGGTTCGCGTTGTTTTGATTTCGTTCCGGTTCAGTTCCGGTTCGACCAGGCCAGAAATCAAACCGGTTCGCAAACCGGTTCGCAGCCCCGAACCGGTTCGCGAACCGGTTCAACGCTTCCGTTATATATGTTCCATAAAACTGCTTTTATCAGGAAATGCGTGGCTAATAGCTTACTGCTGTTGTCTGCATTGACGTCTCTAGCGGTGAGGTAGAGAAATGAGAAATGGATGAGCACTTATTGCAACTAGAGTTCACGCTGTTGAAGCGGTGTAGTCCTGCTACTTTCTGTTCCCAAAATATCTTTTTTCACACGCACAGTGCCAGCAAGATACACTTAAAGGAAGCCTAATAAGATGGACAGCGTAACATAGACGACAGTACTTGCCGGCACACTGCCTTCGCAGCGTGAATCGATCTGAAACCGTACTGAAGCATGTCGAAAATAAGCCTGCAAGCCTTACTCTGTCCGAGCTCACAGCAGTGTACTTGTTAATCCACAACACAACGGCAATGTGTCACGACGACACAACTGCGCTACCAATAGGCAGAACCACATTTACTTTTCAAAGCACGACTAATCAAACAGGCACCGTTCTGCGTACGCTCCTTCTCCACTTCTCATGTTTCTGAGTAGTTTAATTTGTGCTGCTAACGTGTAAAGGGAAATCTTGGGAGCTTATTTGATCACATATTCGTCCTGTAGAGCTATATAACTGGCCTACTCCATTCGTGTTTCATTCATCCGCGTGGCACCTGGTCTCTGAAGAGTAGACGCCGCACCGCGTGCGTGGGGCGCTAGCCGCGGCACTCACAAGGACAACTGCGCTTCAACATGTTAAAAAGACTCTGAAAGTATACTTACTATACGTCGTCGTCTGACTGCTAGGTGAACATTTCTGAAATTTATGATATAGGCGCGTGATGATGATACCAATGTGTCTTCGTTCGGGGATAGAGAGGAACTCTTATGCTGACTTCTTTTATGTCCGAACCGTTTTGTTGCGAACCGGTTACCGCTATTATTTTTTACGGTTCTGCTCCGGTTCGGGTTCAACAGTGTCATGAAAATTTCGGTTCGGGTTCGGGTTCGGTTCCGGCAAAAATAACGGTTCGGGTACGGTTTTCGGTTCGGGTTCGGGTTCGGTTCGACACCCTGGTTTTATTATTAGAGTTTTTAACGGGACATGGGCACAATGCACAGCGTGTGACACACACAAATAGGGCTGCTTTAAATTTTTTTAAATTTCGTGTTAGCGCCGCGAAGCAACTGTGGAGGAAGCAGCAGCAGGAAGCGTGTGTGTTCAGAGACAGCACAGCCGGTGCGCAGATTCGAACCCGCATCACGTCCCAGCGGCGTGAGAGCGGTCATCCTATAACCACTATGCCACGGGAGCTGGTGCACGAAATCAAATCACACGTCAGTGAAGGCAGAGCGACTGCGTAGACGAATCAAGGAAAACACTCGGGATGCCGTTCGGCCACAAATTGATACCGCTGAACAACGACGGTCCCTTCATCACTCCGCTTCGAAGCGTGCACGTTGCTTCATTAAATACAACTACATCCGCAAATGAACATTTCTTGATAAGATAACGTGTTGTAACCGTATCTCGAGTGTCAAGGACGATTTTGCTTTCCGCTTGGCCCGCTCTCTCCACGTGCACTACATATCTGCATCGCGCTTCGACCAAGGCAATATTCCCGTTGCGGTATGGCGGAGAGGACGAACGTCGTTGACATAGTAATGGCAGCTTTTTCTCTCTTTTTTGGGTAACTAAGTCATTTACGCGCTGCACCTCGTTCCTGCCAACCGTTTTCTGAATTTAAATTTTTTTCGCAATCTTGCTCAGGTTTACGCAATCTGTTTTCGCTTGTTTACGAAGGCCTTTCGGTATTAAGGTTATTCTGTGGCCAAATAACACTGATGAAACACGTTCCCGTGGGAAACGTGGTACGACTTCTGTAGCCGACTGGGTGAAATACGAAGCTTCCACATCTGAGTAGAAAGGTCAGTTTCTTCCTCAGAAAAAGATTCGCGCTCACACATTGTATCCAAGGTTGCGGTGCCCACGGATAATGGGCAAGTTCACTCCATAGTGCTAGTCCACGCAACCTTGATTAGAGACATCCTTCAGATAAGGTATGTACCCCTTGCCGGACATTATCTAAGATAAGTATCTGACAAATATTCTGCCATCGTCACTGAGCTTTTCTTGCTTCCTTGTCTCGCACCTCCCCCATCCTCCCCAAACTTCTAAAAAATAAAAATAAAGCCGTGACGTTTGAGAGATCAGCTGGTCCATTAACACAATTTCCGTGTCATTTACTGGTTTCAGGAGACTGTCTTCTTCGTTCTATTTATTCTTTTTCCTTGTTTTCACGGAAAGCCAGTAGGATGCACCCTTGCACTTCCTCAAGGAACATTCGCTTTTCAATTATTTCACTGAACAGCGTCCTTGTAACTTATGATTTTCATTTTTTAAGTTTCATTACATTCTTGAAAAATGGCCTCTGACCTAGGAAAAAAATCCCCATCACTGAGCTGAAAGATAACTACCGAGAAAGCACAACGAAACACTTTTTAACACTGTGTTAAGACAAGAGCTCAATTCGAATTCAGTCCACTTGCTGCGTTTTGGTGAGCATCCTACAAACGTTCGTGCTCCTTTATGCCGGATTCCTGTGTCCTCTGATCGTTTTGGACCTGCTGCTCCAACTGTCCATTACTTTTCATCCACGTTCAAAGTGACGACGAAGCATGGTGGTGGTGGTGGTGGTGGTGAAAGGGCTCGCCGTTGTCGGCCTCACATAGGTGGGCAACGTCACGACTGACGCCCTGGGGGAATGTGCGTCCTGGGCCGACTTCTAAGTTAACTGTGCTGACATATGTTTGAAAGCCACTAAGAAAATTCAGGAAAAACCCCAGACAGCACAGCCGGCACCAGGATTTGAACCCGGGTAGTTCCCAGTCTCGACGTGACGCCGACGAAGCATAGTACCGAGCATGCCGCGCTGCGGACCAACCACTACCGTCATCACCACCAAGATTTAGAGCTCTCTGCAAAGCTTTGTAGGGCTATATGACTGACTTGCATTCCGGATTTCCATTCGAAATGCGCACGTCCTCGCTTCTCGGTCAAACCCTCTATCATGCAGTCATCCACTGGGACAGGACTTCAGCGAACACGTTGTTAGCAACATAATATGAAAGTTTGCCACCTTTCGAGTACCAGCCGCTCTTTCGGCTCGATATTATGGCTCGAATTTTGTGGTGCGATGCAGTATTGTTTAAACCAGGGAAGGGTAACGCTAACGCTAACGGAAACAGAAACGGTATATTGCCGAAATTGGAGATGGTAACGATAACGGAAACACATACCACGGTCCTCCATTAGCGGAAACAGAAACGGAAACGAATTTATCGTCCGGTATTGAATTCGGGTAATGGCTATTCCTGTTGTGCGATGACATTTGAGTGAGTTTTCA
Organism: Ornithodoros turicata; assembly: GCF_037126465.1. Classification (NCBI taxonomy): domain Eukaryota; kingdom Metazoa; phylum Arthropoda; class Arachnida; order Ixodida; family Argasidae; genus Ornithodoros; species Ornithodoros turicata. The sequence continues at coordinate 92,368,335 of NC_088202.1, read as the reverse complement.
TTTTTTGCTTTTGTATTTTGATGGCTCCATTCCCCGTAATGCTCTAAATACTACACGAGAGCATGGGAAGAAAGCGCAAATTGGATCTCGAGGATGCATCCCTCACTTACCACGCTCCAGACCTCATAACTCCATGATATCAACACATGACTATACTCCACCATAGCATGAGGATGGCAGCCTATGATTTTTAGTTACTTATCTTGTCCTTGTTTTCTTCTCACTGTGGCCATGGCAGTATTATTTACTATTGAGAGCGTCCGCTTATGAATTCGACATTGGATGAAAGTTACGCCCGTCTTGAGTTGCTGGACTCCGACTGACTGAAGGCTGAAATGTGTACTACTGATGCTACCACCGACCGTTAAGAGGTTCGTATTACGCGCCTCCTATTCACCTGCGCCGAGACGCCGGAGTGTACACTTTCTTTTTATCCTATCTCCCTTGCCCTCTCTGTATTAAAGCTTCATTGCTGGTTCGTGAGTCTATCTGTTCATCTCGTCCTGTGTTCGTCCTGTGTTTTCCCCTCAAACTCAAGGCAATGTTAATATCAACTGAAAACATGTTCCTATATATATTTTTTTTTCTTTTTTTTTTCCTGCAACCTGTGCGCATCCCAGCGACGTAAAATTACTTGTGTAGTGTGTACGCGTGACACTGAAGCAGCACTTGGGCAAAACAGGGTGCTGATAGACCCGGACGGGCTGTCCTCCCGCAGCTCTGTAGCAACCGTTCCATTACCGGAAACATAACGAAACGGAAACGAGATTGAAAGGCCGGTATCAGAAATGGATAACGGAAACGAAAATATTGCAGTAACGAATATGGAAACGGTAATGAAAATACGTCCATTATCCTTCCCTGGTTTAAACCGTTCAGACAAAAAAAATCAATACCTCTGCTCCCTAACGAAAGCAGACGACGCAACCCACACATGTGATACAAGCGCGCACGGAGAAGGGATGCTGAGGTAGCAGGTGGTTTGACATCCACATCCCAACGCATGCATTCAACCACTTTGATCGTGACATCTTGGCGCCTCTCAACTTCGGTAACAAAACGTGAACTTCAGCATCGATATAAGATGAATTTGATGAAGATGTATTTGGATAACGTGCCTTCTTGCGGGACCGTTTAACAGGGTTTCCCCTCACAGTCCCTTATCTCAAGTGTGTTCCTGATTTTGTGTAGCACTAGGCAAATAAACAAATAAACAAACAAAAAATTAAAAGAAAAAGAAAAAAAGATTGTCCACGCAATATAAGCCCCTGTCCGGAACAAAACAGATCTCGGATATGACTCACCATTAGAAAAAAACGCACCCGGCACGCCGACGACGATGAGAACAGCGAAAGAAAATCACCAGGCACAGCGAGAGTCAGCCCTGTAGGTCACACACAAAAAACACGCACCAGGTTGTACGTTCGCAGGGAAGGGGAACTTTTTTTTTCACAGAAACGGTGGGAAGCGGCGAGGAACAACAATTCCGATGGCGGGTAAGGGACTCCGGCGGCGACAGTGGTGGAGCATGCCGGATGGGGAAAGCCAACGGAGAATGGCGCACAACAAGCGCTCACTGTCGCCCGCCGGCGATGGTCGTCTGCGCTAGGAGGACGCGGAAATTCCGGCGGACGAGTCTATTGCGTATCGGCGAGGGGGGATGTGAGGAACCTGTCGTCTAGCTGCTCTTGAACTGGACGGCGGCTATGGAAGGAGGCGGTGTTGTATAAAAGGGTTGGGCCTGTAGGGCGTGATTGCTGTTGCACTTGGACTTTTTTTCGATCGAGTAGCGCACCAGAACATGTCTGGGACGTAAACTAAGGTACGAGACCCGAAACGAGATGTTCCACGTTTACCAGACGAGCAACGAGCAGTACCCCTCTCCTGCCCCATACAATTTCACCTGTCCAATTTGTTGAAGTGCATAGAGTTGGAAGTTCTATTCAATTGAATAATGTGATTCGTTTGGGTGATATATTTGGCATGTCCTCCGAGACTTGTGTGATTGCAAGTTAAAATACATTTGACTGTGGTCCCGAGAAGTGTCTCGAGTGATATGATCCAACAAGAACAACACAAAATCAAAAACCTATCGTGAGGTAATGCGGCATACAGAAAAACAGAACGGCGGAAATTCAACCACCGACAAGATCGGGTTCCCTGTTCTTCTTCAACATCTACATGTTTTGCAATGTTGATTTCGACATGTCTGAACAGGACATAAGACTTTATAACGCGCAAATAACACGGCAAGGCATTTGCGCTGCATATATATATGGTATCAGCAATTACACCATGCATTTATTTGTTATTTTGGGTAGAGTTAAGAGAGTATAGGATGCAGTTGGACCGTACACCCTGAAACCAGAATTTCACCGCATAACAGTTGAAGGTAGAGACGGTAAGCTGCTTACAACATCAACACAACCACACACTATTCTTAGAGTGTAGATGTGCCAATAAGTACTATATTGTATTCTTGGTTTTACCACCAGTAACAATATGATGATGTAGCGTAGTTGATAGTGACATCAAGCATTCTATCTTGTCTTTATGAAGAGCCTACGTAGTCTATGAGTGACGTACTTGTTTAGCCTAATAGGTTAAGTGTAAAGTAGCGTAGGTGTTGTGGTGTGGATAGCTAGTCTACTGCGCATGCTCCACAACAGAGCGCTGCTGCATTCCATTGAAAGTTGGCACTTACATACGACATCCCCTGTACGTATGATTCACAGTTATTTATTCGGAGGCGTGTCTTCGCGCGAATATGTACCAGTTGTCTTCATGCATGCAGAGCTACAGAGAAAGCTTCATGTAAAGTTGCTTGATCGAAGAGTGGCGTGGACGATGAAATGCATGTCGGACGCAGAGCCGCTCGCAAATGCTGCTGCCGTTTGCATTAAGTGCTCATAATCACTCATCATATGCCCCCTTCCCCCGAAGGCTCAGCTGGACGCGTTTGACGGCATAGACTCGAACACACAAGGGCACTTTCAAAAGGACAGTTGCACGCATGCATTAAATCACGTCATATGGCTGATCGAATCGTCTTCGATTACCGTGCATTTTCAAGAGCCTGTGGTGAAGAAGATCACATGAGATGACTTCACGATTTTTTTTTCTCTGTCTTTTTCCCTGAGAATAACCTGAAGGATTACAGGGCGAGCACTACAAAACGATGTGAACGATATCCAGATGTATATAACGATATAACACGTAAGGGACATTGCTCCACAGAAACACAAGGAACATATTCCACTGTGCCTTCAAGAAAGAGGAGGATAAGTGCAGCCATTTACTCTACACTGAAGTAACCTCCAAGCGATAACCTGCAGTTGAGATGCAATGTACAATTACTGGCGCCGTGCGTGTTAAAATAAATGGGTAAGTGAACAAAAGAAAAAAGAGAGAGATGTATATGCGTTGGGGCATACATGAATCTGTAAATGTATTTCTCCCATGCGACTGTACGTACGAAAAGCATAACAAAATAAATACGCAGCAAAAATTCGTCGTGTCTGTCAGTCCACTCCAACTTGTTGACTGAACGAAACTTTCAGTCCGTGTACGACATAAATCGGGAAAGAGAAATTAGTCTGCCTCGCATAAAAATGTTTTGAGTACAGTACAAGAGTACTTCGCTCAGAGAGCTCCGACAACGACCGAAGCGCGATACGCTGGTTGGAACGCACGTAATGAGGAATCCTGTAAAGATTACTTTCCCGCATGCAGAGTAGCAATGCGGCTGAGCAGGCTTTACGACCTTAATCCCCCCCGTCCACCTACTGCGCTGTGCTTGCACTGTGCAGTGGGTTGATGCATAAGTAAAGCGGTTACTCACTTCGAAAGTAGAAAACGCAGTCGTTCATCCGTGCTGAACTAATCTTCAAAAAGTGAGTGTAGACATAAGGCGCTCGTGAAGTCCCGGTCGATACAAACAGACGATCTGCACTGCAGCCTCCTGTACGGTAGGCTGTGATAAGGCATGCGCTACTTCGCGGGAAACAGGTCTTTATGCGACGTGTGACCTTTGCACGGATTACTGCACGTGTAGCAATTCGCTTTCTGCGCATATCTTTCGGCAACGGAAGAGAATGCTCCCATCGTCATGTTGGGTGCGATGATGGTGGAACATAACACGTGCGAGATAAATTTCAGGTGACAGCCAGGTCTATCTCTATATTTATCCCCAGGCACACATTTTGTGTTTGTGTGTGTGTGCCAAGTGACGGTAAGAAAGGAAAAAAATTGCGTACCGTAAGCATTAGTGAGCGCTAGTAGACTGTCGAAAACGTGGCTTCCGAAGTACCGTATATCTACCGCACCCAATCAACGGATAGGATTCTGAGTCATGCACGTTGCCATTGGTTCCGGTAGGTACGATAGCTTCACGGTTACCTGATCAACGATTTACTAATACCCCTGTCACACGGCAAACTGAATGGCATTCCCAGCGAATGACGGTCGCACCGAATGTCATTCGTTTGTCATGCATCGAGCTACACGAAGAAACCGAATGTCATTCGCAAATGATGTCACTGTCGATAATTAAGACACCAGGGCCGAACACATGAAGCATTACGCAGGTACATTAGTTATGTTTTATTTCTTTTTCTCGAATCTAGCGAAACATTAGATTATTTCACAAAATCGTTGCGTTTTCAACGGCGCTTAGTCGGCAAAGTATCACAGGCAAAGACAAGTAAGAATCCTATATGCACCGCACTTGGCAACATGGCGACTGGGAACGAGGGTATAGTTCTCGGGAAAACAGTTGAGCCTTCCTTCCTTCGTGTCAAAAGTTAACAAATTCGTGACAAAATATTGGGGTGCAACTTTTCACTCGTCTTTCATTTCTTCAAACGGTTTATCGTTGTTTTCGCCACCACTCTACTGCGAGGGTACGCAGTCGGTTCGAGAGGGAAAAGCGAATGAGTTCCCCGCCCTTATTCGCATGTATTGCCATTTGGTTTCACCGTGTCACACGAAAAGGATGTCATTCAGTGTGAATGACATTCAATTTGCCGTGTAACGCTCTCTATTATGTCTGAGCTCTGTTGCATGTTGATGCCTTTTGTTTATGTTCCATTCCGTGTCTTATTGGCTGTCTAAGGCAGGCTTAGGTAGTAACTAAGTTACAAGTAAATTGTGATTGTAACTACTTGCTTTTCTACAAAAGTAAATTGATGTAATTAGTTAACGCTTTTCTTTGAAGTACTATTACTATAGCGCACTGAAGTAATATTACTTCAGCACTTATGTCCTGAGGTATTTTGTGCTTGTCAGTTCCCTAGCCTCCTTTTGTCAGGCTTAGCGGTACATGTGCTAAAACAAAGTTTTTGAGAGTTCTTCGGTCTTTTATTAAAAGGCAACTGCAAAGCAAAATTACTTTAACGTAGTAACTGTAGCGGTTACTAGCTACATTTCAAACAGAGTAACTGTAACTCAGTTACCACTTTTGCAGGCTGATTGTAACTGCAACCTACATACTTTTTTTAGTAACCTACCCATGGCTGATCGAAGGGACCCACCAGTACTTTGCCATGAGACGAACAACAGCTACATGAATAACGATGGGATGAGGTGCTTTACCGCAACAATTGCGATACCACACCTCAGCGCATGTAGGCCTTGAGACGAGCAGCATGTACTACCAAGCCATATTGCACTATTTTGTAGGCACGGGACAAAATGTGCCGAAGTTTCGCACGTAGCGACCGCAGGCGGCAAATCAATTCAGGCGAGAGACTGCGAATCTGCAAAGCCCAGTGGGAATGATCGAACCACTCTGATTAGTTTGTCTATCACTTGAAATGCAAGTATCACTGTGCGCACACAAGATAAACGCTTCGCGTGACGATGACGCTGAGGAGATAATATAGTCTGTGAACAGATGCCTCAACGGCGCCCCGAAATTAGTCATTGAACGGATTGCAGAAACAGCTCTCACCCCGTTCTGACCTTCCTTGTTGGGATAAGCAGACGTTAAGGCTTCTGCACGTGACTGTCATCGAAGTCGCTTGTATTCGGCGGCAACAGCGATCGCATTCACGAACGATGTTGTAAGTACCGCTAACATGTCGCAGCCCACGACGCGCGAACGATGGCGTCGCGGATTTACGAAGTGATCTGGGCGCCGGCTGTGCTGAAACAGCACAGCCGGCGCCCAGATTCGAACCCCGATCACCTTCCAATCACCGTATTGCTAGCAACGATGACGAAGAAGGCTTGACAGCCAATAATAGTCGTCCCTCCACACGTGCTTTGTATTACAACAAAAATACACGTTCTCGGACCTTGGCAATTGAAGTTATGAAAGCAGTGTAAAGCGCGTTCGACGGTCACGTTTCACCGAAAAACTTGAAGCTCCTGTCGAAGGGTAACAAGTAAACTAGTGTGCCATAGACGCCACCGGCGACGGGCTACAAGGTTCCGTTGCAAGAAAGAAAGCGTGGTCCAGAATTACAGAGAACCTGTTCGCCGTCACAGAAATCAAACGGGCCCAAATGAAGATGTGCATTCACTTTTAAAGAAGAATGCCGGTCACAAAATAGAGAGTTTTAGTACATCGTACGCTATCACCTTTGCGTACGATATGCTAAAACTCTTTAATAATACAAGCACGAAGTGAAAGTTATTCCAGGAGGACGCATCCGAGAAAGTGAACAATAAAGTGCTACGTTGAAAACATACATTTCTCCAACTCGCGTTTACGCTACAGGCCCGCGTGAAACACTTATTGCAGTCACATTATCGAACTAACAGTCTCCAGGTTCCAGTCACACAGGTCCAAATTATCGCATAAACTACAAACCAGGGATGGGCATAAATACTTTTTCTGGTGTATTTAAATATAAATACAAAATAGTTTGCTTAAATATGTATTTAAATACTTGGCATCAATACTTTTAAGTGCAGTATTTAAATACTAAATATAAATACAGTATTTAGCTACCCCAGATGGTTTCATAAATACGTACATTGAAGAAGCAAATAATTAGGGTAAATATAGACTGAACAACTGTTATAGAGCATTCAAACAGACTGTTACGAAGTTTACGACTGTTACTGTTACGACTGTTTAGACTGTGACGATTGATTAAATGATTTAATTAGATGATCCTATCGTCCACCCAGCTTCTATTTGATCAAATGAGGTTGCATTCGAAGAAATGAGCCTCACAGGAGCTGAAGAACAATATGCACATTCAGAAAGTCCTGTAACATGTAGACATTGGTCCTGGAGTCTTTGTGAAGTTTCAGAACGAAAGACTCATATTTGGTACTGAGTGCGCCATTGGTGGAACGCTGATTCCATTCGGTTATTGACACAAGTGCAGGATCCATGTACGCCCGAAAGAAACTTCTAAAAGTGCGCAAATCCTTCAACAAAGAACAACAGAAAAAATAATGATGGTGAATGGGGAAATTCAACTCATTCTACGTCGTGATTGCTGGTCAGGAGTACGTATTTGTAGAGGGCATTGCATTTGCGTAATGGACTACAAGCGCCTTGGAGAGGTTTACAGCTATATTTATTTTTGTGCAGAAACTGAGAGTGAGCTTATTACGACATGAAGAAAATACGTTCATCCCTCGTGTGTTGAAGTGCGATAAATATATTTCAGAAGGCCAGTTCCTCACATTGTTTAGACAATGACCGTAATGTGCTAATGGGTTTTACCGAATCCGTCCATGCATCGTGTCCACTGTAGTCAGTTTGATGTATTGTTTGCGTGAGGTGCTCAGTCTAACATCCAAAATTTTAAAATGATTGAGGTATATAAACTTAGCGAACGCTACTATCGGGAGTACTGTACTGAAACTTCAAAAATCTTGTATTTAGAATCTTCTTGATCTGCCGCTTGTGAAAATTATATCTCGCCCAGAAAACCATCAAATGTTCGTATTTCTCCACTAGTTGTAGTATCCCCCCGGCCTCTTGATTTTTTGGTAGGGATGGGGGATGAGGAAAGTACAAAAAACACATACACGTTATACATAATGCCATTTCTTGTCGTGCCATGTATGTGCTGTGCATGATTATTTTATCCATTCCTGCTGTGTTTGTTTAGGATTTGCTTGATTGGATATTTGTATTGCATTTTTTTTTTTCAACTTTCTTGCTGCGCAGGTCAAGTTGGGCTTTATACTGTTAGACAATCTCTCGCGTTTAGTGACCCAAAATGCTCGACTACTCTGGAGCATTTTTATTTGTAGACGGAAGGTGTTCACGGTCTTACGCTTGGTACAGAAGGCGCAGAATACGGAAAGTGCAGAAGTCAGGATGTGTTAGGTCCGTGAAAGGAGCATAGAAATTAAAGTAGAGTTCGTCTTTTTCCTTTCAATGCTACATGAACCGCAATAATTATCTCTTCACAGTGATATGCCTAATCATTGCTAAAACAGCTTATCCAGCACATTAGTCACCATTATCTGCAAGTATAAATTAATACTCCGGCTGAACTGAGCGTGTGCATCACAGTAGCGTCGTTCTGGTCTAGATTATTATTTTTATTGCACCGTGCCTGTACTCGTAATCTGTGCTCCTTCATCCAATTTCTGCACACACATGCTTTGCCTGAATAGCTTTTCCATACTTGAGCACATGTAGCATCGTGATGTCACAGTTGACATTATGACCGACCTTGCTTTCTTTTTTTTTTTCTTTCTTTCTTTCAGATGCATATCCACAACATCTCAATGAGAAGCCCTCAGATGTACCGAATGCTACAAGGCTGAGTTCTTTTGTTCTGCGGATGCAAATTTTTTGAACGATTTAAATAAAGAGTCATGAACAGATGACACAGATTGTCACTTGGTGTAGAACGTCATTTCTTTACCGTCTCCTGGAAATCTTAGAAGAACATTTGGACTCTGTCCTGTGAGAAACAAGCTATACGAAATCTTATGAGAAACAAGCTATTAGAAAGTCAATGAGAGCCGTTAAGAGCAGCTTTATAAGATCTCATACAGATCCTGTGAGATATTCTATGAGACAACCTGTGAGAATATGGGCGATAATCCCATAGAATTTCTCTTACGATTCTGTGAGATGTTTCTTGTGAGAATTACTGTAGGATTCTTCAATAGGGGCAGTCACAACAGTACATGCAGCTGTGCAGCCTTGGGTAAGCTACTTCTAAAAAGTAACTGAGTTACAGTTACAGTTTATCTGCCAAAAATATTAACTAAGTTACAGTTATAGTTACTTTCTTGGTCGAGTAACTAGTTACAGTTACAGTTACTGAGACAAAGTAACTTAGTTACATTAGAGTTACTTTTTATAAAAATGACCATCAGAGGGTGATACAATTGTTAAAAACATACATTTATTTACTTTTACTGAAGTGCAATAAAAGTTGTCTTGCACTTAACCAGAAGCAGTATAAGTTAATACGCGGTTATCCCAGACGGAAAAATACGACATGTGCATGCGACCTGGCGCATCGCGGTGAAAAAGAAGAGCACGGTGACACGCACATGTTTCGTAACGTGTAGAGAGAGAGGCATACACAAGAAGAAGGAACTCGCCTCAAGATGCTTTTTCAGGTTTGAAGTTGACGTCCTGCTTGCCGAGTACGTCTTATTCCATAGCTTGCACTTTACAGTTAAATGATTCTTGTCCTTCCATGACAAAAACTCGAAGGTTGCTTCATAGAGCGGCCACGGAAGCTTATGGTAGCAGCATCCGGAGCAGGATTAGTCATTGCACTGGTCGGGGCGCAAGTCAGCTGACCGGAAAGTTTCTCTTTGTGCATAATCATTCCCTTGTCCATATCCACAGGAAGCAGGATCTCGTGCTAAGGCAGTGACACTATTACTCACATATGGCTCACTCCGACCGTTGAGGGTCACTAACTTCAACTAAGTTCTGTTCGCAAAGCTGGAATTCCCTGCTTGGTCAAAAGCCCAAGGCACGGGGCACATACCGATTACGGATAAAAGGAAGGAAGACACTGTTAGGAGGAGGTAGGGGAAGGTAGAGTAAAGAAAAAAAAAGGAACCACATTTATTCGAGTAACTAGTTACATTTTGCAGTTACTTTCACAGAAATAGTAACTAGTTACAGTTAAAAGCTACTTCTCTTGAAATGTAACTAGTTACTGTAGCTAGTTACCCCCATAACTAGTTACAGTTACAAGTTAAAATTAACTTAGTTACTACCCAAGACTGCGCTGTGAAATGTGGAAACATGCAATTTATTTACTATTTATTAACATGCATTTACATTTACATGCAATTTATTATTATTTACAAAGTATTTAAGCAAATATATGCTGAGAAACAGTATTTAAATATAACTATAAAGCATTTTTCCAAACTTTATTTAAATAGAATGTTGGCCCAGAACGCGTACTAACCCCCCTATCCCCAACTCCTTCCTGCTGTCCTCTCTCCATCTGTCCACATCTGTACGCCGCTCATAGCTACAGTTGCTTCGCGGCGCTAACACGGAATTAAAAAAAATTAAATAGAAGACAGAAATACATGTATTTATGTTTTAAATATTTTAAATACTATGTATTTAAATGCTGCTCATCCCTGCTATAAACTAACTTACTCGGCATCCGGTAGCAAAGTAGGAGAGATAACTACTAACACTGTCGTGCCGCAAAGTTCTTCGAGATTTGAACTGCAGTGCAATTCTGTAACAGACATGATGTCGTATAGGACCATTCGGTGGCTCCCGTAAGATACAAAGATCTTACGACGCGCAGACTTTTTGTTAATAGTTTCCCGTACGATTAAGAAAAATTTTATTGTACCGCTTACTTGTATTTTACTTGTAAACTTTATTGTACCCCTGTACTTAATGCGGTTTCACCAGCCGGAGCTGGAGCAGAGTCATCCTAGCGGCGCTTGGGAAAGATGAATGGAAGGAGGGTCTGAGCTACGCCACTTGTACGTACTTGTATTTACACCGGGTGTTTCATGAAGGTCCCTCGGCTGAATAATTCGTAAACAGGTGGCGCCATCGAATAACTTTCTCTTGGGTAAATATCTTTGGGACATGGGCCATGAACTGAGTAGCAACATCTCCCTACTCAACATGAACTGAGTAGGGAGAGGCTGATTCGCATACATAATTAAATTGACATCCTAACATTTAAATTTTACTCCGCACGGTTAAGAAACCTCTGTTTTAGGTATCGGGACTGTCAGCGAAAAATAGTCAAAGAAAAACAACGCGTCGACATTCAGTGATTTTTTCTTGTAAGTGATCGGTGTCTGTTTACATATTTGTTGCGCGACGCAGTGCACCAATGCGCTCCTTGGATCAGCTGTCCGGCCGTCAATGTCGTGTTCGTCCGCCTGGTTCACCCTGGATCACGCACAGGGGCGACGGAAGATTACGAACAGCCGCAAGAGACGCTTTGGTATTCCTTCTCAACGCGACTGGTGAACAGCGCTGCGGTTGTGCCGTCGCGTTGGTGAGATAGCGTTCTCTTTAGATAGCCCATGGATGATGACGAATACACCGCGAACGCTGTGTACTAGTCGACTTGAGAAGGAGAAGGAACACCAAAGCGTTTTTGCGGTCTTGCGGCTGTACCTTATCTTCCACAGAGCTCTGATCTTCCGTCACCCCATGCGCCAACAAGGCGGATGAACACAAAATTAACGCATTGGTGCGCTTTCCATGTGCGTTTACCGAGCGATCTGGCTGCTCCACGCTACTGAATTCGACTTCACAGGAAACTGTGGGGACAGTTTCATCGTAAAGCGCCTGAGAAAAACAGCCGGACCGCACAGCCGGTGCCAGGATTCTGATCCAGGGAACCACAGAAAGATGTCTGCTTAATCACATGATATAGGTGGTCAAAGTGGTCAAGCAACTCCTCATAATGTAAAGCAAATGTCGACGTTGTTCCCTACGAAGTCGGCCCCGAACGCACGACACCGCCGAACAGCATGTCACCGTATCAGGCAGTCAAACAGCTCGGCAAAGACGACGTCTACACTACTGGTGGTCGACTGCACCTTTATCATGTCACCCATGCACCTCGTTGAATGAATAAGCATGTGCACACATCAAGGAAGTCATTCCTAACTGTTACACGGCAACAACATGAGCAACATCAGACTTTCCTTTCGAACAGTCAAACAATGACACAAACACCCCACCGATCATGACACCAACAAGCAGCATGTCACCGTATACAGGGTGTCCCAGAAAACGTGTCATTGAATTATAATAAAAAAACTACGCCACCTAGAATCATACGGTCAACGGCATTTGTTCTTATTAGGTTTTTGCCACCTTGTAAAGTTAATGTCATGTACCCCAAGTTTAATTATGCAAATATTTGCGAACTGAACTCAGAAATTTGCCAAGGGAAGGTCACTTTTTTACCCCGCCAATATTAAGAGCGTGCCGAATTCACTCATATTCATGATAATTGACAGTGCTATTCACGAGCTATCCCATAGGAAAAAATAGCCGAATATCATGCTTTTAGGAGCACCAGACCATAATGCGCGATGTCTTTCTGAGCGCAATCGCTCGCAGTCCGACGAAAGGTGGTTCCGAAGCCAGCCCACAGAGTGATACTAGAAAAAGTAACAGTTCCTAAAATTGGGAGAGGGAAAGCATTATCCCAGCGAAAGTCGGACGTGATAAGCCATGCCTGCGTTATCTCTTTCTGCGATGCCGGGGTGGGCTGGGTTTCCAACCTCCTTTCGTCGGACTGACACGGATTGCGCTGAAAAATTCATCGTGCGCTATCCTGTGCAACCTCCGTACACTCTTAAAAATAAGTTTCACCGCATAGCGCGCTCCTAGCCAACCATTATCTCGAATGATATCGTTACCTGCCCTGATTTGTTGAAAACGGGGGGCGTACGCCTTTTATGTGACAATTATGAACAGCATAAGTGTCACAAAAAAGGCGTACGCCTCCCGTTTTCAACAAATCAGGGCAGATAACGATATCATTCGAGATTATTGTTGGCTAGGAGCGTGCTATGCGGTGAAACTCATTTTTAAGAGTGTAGAGCATGATGTTCGGCTATTTTTTCCGATGGGATAGCTCCTGAATATCCCTGTCAATTATCATTAATTTGAGTAAATTAGACACGCTCTTCACATTGGTGGGGTAAAAAAGTGACCTTTACTAGGCAAATTTCCGACTGAAGCTCGCAAAAATGTACATAATTAAACTGACGTTACACGACATTCACATGAGGAGGTGGCAAAAACCCAGTAAGAACAAATACCATTGACCGCATGACTCTAGGTGGTGTAGTTTTTTTATTATAGTTCAATGACACGTTTTCTGGGACACCCTGTAGAGGCAGACAAATAGCTCGGCAGTAACGACGTCACCACTACTGGTCAGGCTGGCCGACTGCACCGTCTGTTACGTTACCAATGTACTTCGTTGAATGAGTAAGCATGTGCACACATCGAGAGACCTATTCGTAACTGTTATACGGCAACGAATGAGTGGCAACAACCACAATAAATGATGGAAAAGTGATGATGACATGGGGTGCTTTCCCATGGGATGGGGGATCTTCCCCATGCATGCGTGGGATGGGGTGGTTGAATCACCCCATGTCATAGCCTCGATTTATTTGTTGTTGTTGTTCCCCGCGGGAGCCACAGGACCCTACTCCATTTCAAAGAGGTTAATATGAGAGGATGGATGAACTAAACCACAATGCTGAAGATACTGCGATGGATCTTGACTTCACCCCTCAGGAGCTGGAAACAGCCATTCAAGCGTGCAATCGCCGGTGGACCTAGTATCAACAGTTGAACAGGAGCGACTGGGTGGACGATTAACTACAGCTATGTTCCTTGACATCAAAAGGGCGTATGACACTGCAAGTCACCCTCATGTTCTGCATGGCCTCTATTCCCTCGGCATAACGGGGCGAGCGCTGAGGTGGATTGCTAACTATTTAAGTGGCCGGGCGGTGTTCATGCGTACCAGCACCGGGGATACACAGAAACACTCAGTGACCGCAGGAGTGCCGCAGGGAGCAGTACTCAGTCCCATGCTTTTTAATGCCCTACTGGCGACACTCCCGTCCCTGTTACCACGAGGTGTACGTCTGAGTATGTATGCCGATGACTTATGTCTGTGGTTTTCCCGGAAACAGTGGCCAGCGCTTCGTAGGCACTAGACAAGGTCACCATCTTCTTGTCTCAACGGGGCATGGATGTGTCGTTAGAGAAAACAGTAGTGATGCCGTTCACGAGGAAACGCTTACCGAACTTTGAGCTTCAAGTCAAAGGTCAACAACTCAGAAGAGTAACACATCACAGGTTCCTTGGGGTCATCGTGGACAGATCTCTGTCCTGGTCAGCCGAAGTTGAACGCATAAAGGAGAAAGCTACATCCGTCGTTAATGTCATGCGCTACATCGCAGGCAGTCGATGGGGAGCGTCTCCGACGGCTATGCTCGCATCTCTGCATCATTCACTAATTCGTCAGATGTTGGCGTACTCCCTGCCACTTCTACAAGGCCTGTGTCCCACCTCATAATCTATCCTCGAGAGTGTGGTTGCAAGGAGCCTAAAAGTGTGCTTGGGGGTTCATCGGTCAGCTTCTAACCAGCTCACAGTTGCAGAAGCGAAGGAACCTCCGGTACCAGCTCTAGGAGTTCAGGAATCACTTCGTCACTTCATCCGACTGTCAACGCGTCATCGTCGGCACCACCTTGTTGAAGCAATTAATAAGAGAGATAATTCTACTTTTCACCAGGCCATTCTGCCACCCCATCGTACTTCATCGACAGCAGCAGAGCTACACGCTCTTCTTCTAGCCATAGAGCATATCTCGTGCGCGCCTTCCCAGGGGGGGGGGGGATATGTTTAATGATAACAAAGAAGAGGAACAAGGGAAAGGTCAGCCAGACAGGGTGTCGGCTTGCTATTCCCAAGAAAAAAAATAGAAAAATAATAAAAAATCAGAGAGAGAGAGTACCCAGGCGGGCACAGTCCGGTTCACAGGGCGACCAGTAGGTCGGTTGCAGCGAGGTAATGGAGGAGCAGTCTGGTGACTACGCACTGTCGGGCGCGCTGCACGGGGCCGAGTAAGGTCCGCAGCGTGAGGTGCAGGCCAAGGTGTGTGCTCAAGGCTCAAGGCTCAAGTGCGGCTCTGGCTGAGGAGTAAAGGCGGCAGTGCAGGAGGAGGTGGGTAGTGTCCGCCACCACACCACATTTCGTGCATAGTGGGGAACCTATGTTGCCCATGAGGAACTGGCGCGATGGGGTCTTAGCGACGTTGAGTCGTAGGCGGTGAAGGAGTGAGCTCTCCCTTCGAGAGAGGCTCAGTGGGATGGTGAGCTCCATCTTGGGATCGATGGAATGAAGGAAAGTGCGGGCTGGGACGGCGCTCTCAGTGAAGAGGCGAGTGTGCTGGGCGCACATGCGGCGTATGTGGAGTCGGCATGACGAGGGTGATAGCGGGACCGATAACAATGGTGCAGAGGTGTGGGCCTGCTTCGCAGCGGCGTCGGCAGATGTGTTGCCGGGGAGGCCTGTGTGACCGGGGACCCACTGAGGCCAAACGCTGTGGCCCGCGCGGGCGAAACGACTGAGGCACTGAACGATGAGCACGCCAATGTCCTGAACAAGGGGGATCGAGAATGATGACAGCACTTCTAGCGCCGCCTTGTTGTCTGTAAAGATGGTCCATGGTGCGGGAACGGATGCCGAGATGAACTTCAGGGCTTCATGAATGGCGATCATTTCGGTTTCGGTGGATGGAGTCTCGTACGAGAGTTTGAACCCACGGCTGCAGTGGGCGTGAGGCACGTAGAAGGCTGCTGCCGACCCGCCTGGTATCACCGAGCCATCGGTGTATATGGGTACCCGCTGGTCATGAAGCGAGTAAACGTGCTCCAACGCGAGCTGCCGCGCGACCACCGTGGGTGTGTCATGCTTGCGAGGGAGGCCGGGGATGCGTGTTATCGTTGTTGTCGGTCGAACGTCCACATAGGGGGTGCGAACGACCCCGGCGGTGCAGGCGGAAGGCGCCCATTGAGTCTGTGAATGGCGTCGCCGAAGGCAGAGTCCAGGTACTTCTGCGGTATCGTTCGCAGATGATGCAGGGGGTGCCGTGTGATGAAGCGCGCGTAGGTTCGGAGGGTCTCCTTGTCGCGGAGTATGGGAGCCGGAGATTCTCCCGCCTCTGCAAGGACGGAGAAGGTTTCGGACGTCCTTGGGACGCCGAGACAGATACGGAGGCTACGGGCCTGGATGTTTAAGAGTTCCCGCTCTCCTGTACGGCCAACACCGTGCAGGACAGGGAGGCTGTAGCGGAGAGCGCCCAGCGTGAGCGAGTTCTGCACATGGCGGAGGTCGGCGTATGACGGGCCCCAGGAGGCGCCGGAGATGCGGCCCAGCACATTTTCGAGGATGTTGGCTTTGGAAAACAGGGCCCTAACATGTTGCGACCACGATAGCCCTGCGTCAATGCTTATGCCTAGGTATGTGCACTGTCAGACAAAGCTGAGCTGCGCTCGCGCAACTCGAAGGGGGTAATTCTGGAAGGAGCGGCGAGAGAAGACCATGGCCGACGTTTTGCTTGGGGACACGGAGAGACCACGGTCGGAGAGGTAGGACCCGACGGTGTTGAGAGCACCTTGTAGGCGGCGTTGGATAGTGTCCCGGCGGGTGGATGACGTCCAAATGCAAATGTCGTCCGCGTAGATCGTAACGTTGACATCAGTACTTATTTGTGAAGGGAGGGAGGCCATGATGACATTAGAGAAGAGGGGACTGAGCACACAGCCCTGCGGAACGCCGCGATGCACAGCAAACGTAGCGGTGTCGCCGTCGGCAGTACGAATAAACAGGGACCGGTTGCAGAGGAAATCTTGTATCCACGAGAGCGGGCGGTTGCCCACTCCCGCTTCTTGAAGCGTCGCGACGATGGTGCTGTGGAGGACGCTGTCATAGGCCTTCATCACGTACAGGAAAACCGCCACAGTGAGCTTCCCTTCAGAGCGTGCTTGCTGTGTGCTGGAGACAATGTGTATGACTGACGACCTGCCTTGCCGAAAACCTGCCATAGCTTCAGGGAAGAACATCGTGGACTCGAGGTACCAGTTGAGGCGGGAGGATACCATGCGCTCCATAACCTTTCCGACGCAGCTTGTCAGGGCTATTGGCCTGAAGGAGTCGATGTTATGAGGGGATTTCCCTGGTTTGAGGATGGGAACCACCATCGCCGTTTTCCACTGCTGCGGGACGCATCCTGAACGCCATGATTCGTTAAAGAGTTTGAGGAGGGCTTCGCGCCCGCTGCGAGGGAGATTGCGGAGTGCCTTATACGTGACCTGGTCTGCCCCTGGAGAGGTGTGCATGGGTGATTGTGCTATGGCGGACTCGAGCTCAAAGAGGGAGAAGGGAGCGTCTATAATACCCCTGTCACACGGGCATTTCGATCCTTCTCGAATCCGATCTTCATTGAACTTCCCGAGCACACTCGAGTTTTGACGCTGCTACACGGCCACTTTCAATGCGCATTGAATGGTTGACTTGTGCAAATGAATAAACCGGACTCATTAATTTCGCGTTTCCTATATAACAGCGATATTAGTGGTAATTTATCGTATACCGATGTAAGCATCATTTGTAGCTTCGCGCGCATGTCCGTCTTAAGTTATGACAGTTCACCGGGGTCGAGGATGCAAAGGGCGGCCGTCGAGCCGTCTTGAAATTCTCAATCCTGTTATGGGAACTGTCTTGAGTCAAGCAGGATCAAAGTTCGATCCTGCTTGGAAGCGGCCGTGTAGCACCATCAGATCTGCATTGGGTTCAAGCAGGTTCGGTCGAGCAGGATCGAAAATGCCCGTGTGACAGGGGTATAAGCATGGCTCCGTCGACGGCTCCAAGGCTATAGGAATATCACAAGGTGACGTAAGGGCGTTGGCCAGCGCTGACGTCAAGCGCGAACAGAATTCCTCGGCGACCTGGACTTCGGGCTGTCCAGAGGATACTGCAAGCGACCGAAACGGGTGTCGCTGGGTGACTGGTGTTGCGAGGCCGTGCAGGACAGTCCATATCCGCAGAGCGGGGTGCGGGGGGACAAAGATGATGCAAAGTTTCCCCAATGATTCCGCGCTAGTGTGCGTAAACGCCTTTGTATTGCCGTTTGTATGTTTCGGGCTTCAAGGATGTGGGTTGGAAGACGGGTGCGGCGGGCACGACGCTCAGCGCGGCGCCGTACGGCACGGAGTCGTTCATATTCCGCGTCGACGGCCGTGAACTTAGAGGGTAAGGTGAGGACTGTCGTTGCGGCGTCCACGGCAGACACGACTTCTCGGGAGAAGTCCTCCATATTGTCCGGAACATGGTCAGCCACGTGGTACCTGAGTGTAGACCTGTAGCACTGCCAGTCTGTCCTCTTCAGACGGCGAGAGGGGCAGGCCCGCCGGGGTCCCAGCACGCTAACCTGGACGGGCAGGTGGTCGCTTCCGAGCGAATCGGCGTCGACGCCCCACCTGAAGAGCCGCGCAATGAGGGAGGAGGCGACGGTGAGGTCCAGGCACGAAGAAAGGTACGTGGACTTAAGGAACGTAGGGGAGCCATCGTTCAGAACAAGGAGGTCCCGTTCCTCGAATAGAGGTGGGGAAACGGGAATAGAGGTCCCGTTCCTCGAACTAGTGTCGGCCTAGACCGACTTGGAGGAGTGAGTCGATTTCGCTTTCAAGGTTCAGGACCGACTGGACTTCCGAGAGAGCGGTACATTGAGGGAGGGCGGTGACTATGGCCTTGAGCGCCGCAAAGAGGACCCGAAGGATGATGAACCGATATTAATCGGTTCGAACCGGTTTACGTGTGCCGCGCTAATCAGTGTACCACATGTGAGAGGTAACAACAAGTTCCGGCGATGGCTTGCTCCTCTTTCCTTCCTCTTACTCCCCCGCCTCTACAGTTAACAGCAGATCATCCTTTACTGTGCCGAAAAGTGCTGGGGAATGGCGTACAGCATACCATTGCACTCCATTGCAAAAGGCTATCGCCAATTTCTAAAGAAAGAAAGAGAAGAAAGCGATCACGTGGTAGATAGGGGTATCCCGGAGTCCCATACGCAGGCCGGCACGCGGCTCGTCGTTGAAAAGAGGGCGAGATGCCGCTCCTGTGTTTCCTTCCTCCATGGTCTGGAGCACACGCAGACCTTTTTCCCGTGGTCGCTAGAGGTCTGCGTTGCTTGTAGATGTCATTGTGGACGATTAAAATTTACGCCGCCTTCACAGTGCGACGCTGAATGAAAGGAAGCAGCTGTCGTGTAGCAAAACTTTTTTTTTACACCTCGAGTCACAAAATATACAGGGATGTCGTGAACCTTTTGGAGGTGAGGCTGTAGGAGGTGCATGGACACATCACTTCTTGGTTTATCAATTTGTCTGCTCTGTGAATTCGGCAAGATTACGAGCGATGTAATCAGCTGGTACGCGGCAGTCGAGTGGGAAGGTATAGGCGTTTTTACCGTCTGGCGAACCGGTTACCGCATCATATTTTTTCGGTTCAGTTCCGGTTCGTTCAAGGGAAGAGAAGAAATGTTTACGGTTCGGTTCGGGCAAAAAATAACGTTTTTTGCGGATTTCGGTTTCGACCCCTGGCTAATACAAGCGCCGACAGGTAAGATTCAGACATAAAACATGATATATCAGCAAATCTGGATGAAACTAGTTAGTTAGTTAGTTAATAAATTAGTAAAATAAAGTAAACCTTGGAGCTTTCAGCAACCCACCATGGGTGCTACCTGCTCCATTGCAAGAGCTGTATAGCTATTACACCCTCTGAATCAAAATCCTCACAGCAATCAAAACAAATCACAGTGGGGTCCCTCACATTCTCACGGGCACTCAATCAATAAAGCGGGAAAACAATATAGCCCACTACAGATCTACAAAATACGGTGTCAGCAGTTAACAGTAAGATGGAGTTCGCACTTAGTGTTCACAACACAGTTGTGAGACCAGTCTCACTCAAGAAGGCTACCAGCGGACGGATTGCCTTTCGTTGATTGCGCGGAGTATCCCAAGGACCCAATAAATGAGTCAGTCCACTAGGCGGTCCGTCATGCGCAAAATGCCGGCAAGGAGTGACTGTCTCTCTGACCTGAAGTGGCGGCATTCCAGCAGGACGTGATCGCTGCCATCCACCACATCACACTCGGGGCACAACGGAGACTCAACCAACTATATATAAACTATATAGCATTTGAAGAGTGGATATCTCTAAAAATCTTGAAATCTTGAAAATCTTGAATCTTGAAAATCTTGAATCTTGAAAATGAATCTCTCTCATGAAGGGTAAAAGGGGCTTATCGCCCAACAACAAGGCTGGGTGCATGGCAACTGATATCGGTAAAACTCTCTAAAGTGATAGTGGCGATGAGGTTCATATACACTACACGTGATTAGGATGTGCAGCACAGAGAGCTGCTCCCTACAGTTCGTGCATTCGGGTCCTTTTGCACAGTCGAATGCAAACTCCCATTATATCGCGGTTAATGCAAGGGAGACGTAGCAAAGAGAAAACAGTTTTACAATATCCGTAGCGGAGAGGAACCCTATAGGGTAGAAGACATGCTGGACCTTCGGATTAAGCACATCGTCGAGGGTCTTAACAACAAATTAAGGCCAACAACAGAAAGGTCTGGGGGGGTGCACACAACGTCCCCTGTAGCATTCATATTGTTTTATTCCGTCTTAGCGCCACTAAGCAACTGTGGCTATGAGCGGCGTACAGATGTGGACGGATGGAGAGAGGATATCAGGAAGAAGTGAGGGACAGGGGGGCGGGGGGTTAGTATGCGTCCTGGGCCGACTGCAGGGGGAACTGTTCCGACACTCGTCTGGAAAGTCTTCGGAAAACCCACGGAAAGCCTCAGACAGCCCAGCCTGTGGTAGGATTCGACCCCACCACCTCCCAGTCTTCTTCACCACCAACACTACCAGCAACAGCGGAACTCCTTAACCCGCTCGGCCATGGCGCTGGTTACATTCAAAATGAAGTGTACACAAGGTAGCCTTGGGAAGTAATTTAGTTACTACTACAGTCAAACTCCTTTATAGCGAACACCTTTTTAACGAAAATACCACTACAGCAAATTTTTTTTGCGGTCCTGCTGGAGCCTATAGATCCAATAATAGACATCCTTTTTAACGAAAATACCTTTACTGCGAATTTTTTTTGCTGTCCCCTGAGTTTCGTTGTAAAGGAGTTTGACTGTATAACTAGTTACTGAAAGAGTAACCTGTAACTAACTAACTAGTATTCCGGGGAAAGTAACTTTTAGCTGTAACTAGCTACATTTTTTTAATAGCTATAGTCGTGTTCAACTTAAAAAGGAAAATAAATCTAGTCCGTCAGCTTTGAAAATATTACTGCGCCTCAGATAGGATCCATGAAGAAGACCGAGAGACACGGACACGGACTCGGTCTTCTTCATGGACCTACACCAGCTAGCCTGCACCCTTTCCCTTGTTTCTCAGATAGGATGGCTGTACGCAGAAAGGCAGGCCATGCTCTCTCCCTGCGCCACATAATGTAATCCACCATACTCACTCTGCTTCCGTATTGGCTGTTAAGACTGGCCGCATGACACAACGCTGCAGCAAAAAGTGTGCTCCCCTATTGACGGCGCATGGTGGCGGTGCAGTATTACTCCTGGCGCGCTTTTGCATCTCATCTCCAACGGCGTATGTAGCTGACGGGTTACATTTGTTTTCCTTCTTATGTCGAACACGAGTATAGTTACGCGTCCGTAAGCAGCACAATGTACTGAAAGTCGAGTGCAATAGGGGTGGACGGCATGTGTCTTATCAATGTTCTTTAGTTTCACGAGTCTGTTCAAGGGCTTCCACCTACCCGTCCACCCCTATATTGCACTCAACTTTCAGTACATTGTGCTGCTTGGGTAACCTTATCGGAGAGGGAGATTTTCTTCCTTGATAGCAGCGCATGGAAACCACTTATCTCTGTATGGGATGACCCTGATTGAGGCTGTTACTTCCGTAGGTGGCGTCGCGGTGTGCGTGATGTGTGTTTTTTGGTCACATTAAAATTGAGTTGTGAGTTGCGCTAGTGGTGTCTTCTTCTAGTCCGTGTTTTTTGTGCGCATTCTACCATGTAGTATGCTTACAAACTAGCCCAACGTTGTTTGTTATTGTGCACTAAGCCTTTTCAGCACCAAGCATCAGAGGCTATTTCTTTCCTTTGTTCCTACTCTTAAGTTCTTACTCAACGCCCAACAGCCCACAGGACTAAAACAAAAGCGAATAAAAAGAAGCAAGATAGCCGCGACACCGTGCAAGAAGGAGAGGGTTGAGGGGGGGGGGGACCCATTCACTGATCACACAACTAACGCTTGGCGCGTGGTGCACTGCAATCGGAGACGAACCTCTCGATTTGAGGCTATTCTCGCAAGCCGCAACGAGGAAGTGTAGTCTCGTAACGGGGGGGATCAAATTAGATATTTCGGCTCTGACATCAGGGTTCATGACTGAAGTAAAGTTAGATGGCTGAAAAACAGGAAGAACCGGAGAAGCTTCCTTGGCGCTTCGTTCGTCTAGCAAGCTTGTGAAGGTGGTCCCTGTTCATCTTTTCTCAAACCCACGGGTGGAGCAGCTGCGAGCATGCCGTCGGCGAGCTGAGCGCAAGGCGCGTCGAACTGGGCTGTTGGAGGATGTGGTGGAGGCTGGCCGTATGAACAGGTTGGTAACTAAGGAACTGGCGTCTGCTGACCCAAAACGTTGGAGGCGGTTCTGCGAAACGCTGTCGCCTTTTGATAGTCCTGCGAAAGTATGGCGGATCGCTAGAAGTTTAGGATTGCCGACACCTGACCGCAACCCGCTAGGTGCTCTAGCGTTGTTCTCTTCTAAGCCAGAGGGTGAAGTTGCTCTGGCTTTCTGTCAGACCATTGACACTCATTCCGTGGAAGCGTGTTCACCGGCTTTCATGAGCCACATGACCTATTTGACAGAACAGATTGAAGCTAGCCCAGCCATCGCTGATCCGGACATGGATAGTGACTTTTCGCTCTCGGAGTTAAAGAACCACTCCTCCTGTCACGTGTTCGATCTTCCCCAGGCAAGGACAATATCACGTACCGGGCTATCCGTAACCTGAATGAGCGATGTCAGAAGTGCCTGCTCGAGGTATTTAACGCCACTGGAGAACCGGGAAAGTACCTGACAGTTCGAAGCAAGCGCGAGTTGTCCCACTACTGAAGCCGGGAAAATCGCCCTCTCAGCTCTCTTCTTTCAGGCCAGTAAGCTTGACTAGCTGCCTTGGCAAGTTGTTGGAGAGCATGATCCTCCACAGAATCGAGTGGTGGCTCGAGAGGCACTCCTCTTTCCCGCAGGAAATGTCAGGATTCCGCAGGCACAGGTCTTCAATGGACTGTATTCTTGGCTTCATTACGTCGGCGGAAGAAGCAAAGGCGCGTAAGAAGACAGTGGTGGCTGCGTTTCTAGATGTTAAACGCGCTTACGACACCGTGAGTCACGCTTCCGTTCTGCATCCCATCACCCAAGCCGGCCTACCCTCCAGAACTCTCTCATGGATTAAGGACTTCCTCCATGGCAGGCAACTATTCGTTCGCACCCATCAATGGGATACGGAGCATGTATTGATGACTCATGGAGTTCCAAAGGGGAGCGTATTGAGCCCAATTCTGTTTAACGTGGCCAGGGCGGGTCTTCGGGGATGCATTGGAAAGCAACTGTCAATTTCAATCTACTCGGATGACATCTGCATTTGGACCAGGGTCAAATCCCGTTCGGACATCCAGCGGCGCCAGCAACACGCTTTGAACACTATCGAGCACTACCTCGCAACGGCCGGCATGGATATCTCGACTGAAAAGTCCGTGGTACTCCCGTTTACGAGAAGGAACATGCATCCCTTCCCTCTTTCAGTTGCTCGTGTACAGCTGAGAAGTGCATCTTTTCATCGTTTCCTAGGTGTCACGGTAGACGCCAGGCTGGCTTGGGTGAAGCGCATAGCGAGCTTGGAAGCCAAGGTCCACCGGTGGATTGCGGTGATCAGGCATCTGGCAGGCATGAAGTGGGGCAGTGCCGCGGCGTCGGTTTTGGCCGTCCACCGAGCTTTGCTTCGCGGGTCACTTACATACAGCTTGCCTGTGTTGAATGGCCTTCCACCTTCCTCAGTCCATAAGCTTCAGTGCCTCCTGGCGCGCAGTCTTCGAGTGTGCTTGGGAGTCCCTCGGGCGGCCATGAAACTGTAGCAGCAGCGTCATAATCATCACCAGCACCGCCATCGGTTACGCGCAGCACTGCGCGTGACCCGAGCTTTCGTTTTCGGTTCATCGCCATTAACCGTCATTAAACCCATCAACCTCAGTAGAGCCTGGTCGCCTCATTTCTCGCTCTACAACTGGTGACCCGGACGTGATGTTTTAGCGTTCCACCATCATGAACGGTGACCAGCACTCCACCAGCTCTTCGCCTCCCAGCCGGCCACCGCCAGTCCCACCGCTTGAGGCTTCTGTGGCACCGCTCCGCCTGCCGCCTTTCTCCATCTCCGACCCTCAGCTGTGGTTTGCGCAGGCGGAGGTTCTCTTCGACGGACGCCGCGTCACTTCTCAAGCCTCAAGGTTTGGCTATGCCATCGCAAACCTTCCTCCCGAAGCTGCGGCGGAAGTCCGTGACCTAATAATCCACCCTCACCCCGAGTTGCCCTACGACACCTTACGGGACGAGTTAATTCGCCGTACATCTGCTTCGGAGGAGCGGCGATTGCAGCAGCTTCTGAACAGGGAAGAGCTCGGCGATCGACGGCCCACCCAGCTCCTACGCCGCATGCGCGACCTCGCCGGCAACCCTACCACGGACGACTCACTACTACGCGAACTCTTCATACAACGTTTGCCCCACAATGTCCGCATGATCCTGGCCGCCGGCGAAAATTCCCGCCTGGATGACTTGGCGAAGATGGCGGACCGTATTCTGGATTTTGCTGGCCTTCCATCACCAGAAACCGTTGCCGCCCTGGCCCCCCGCGCCTCCCCTCCACCGGTGGACGTTGCAATCAATGCCATCAGCACGTCGCTCCAGCAACTCCAGACTACGGTGGCGGCCCTTGTGAACCGGGTGGACGCCATTCCCCCGCAGCGACCACGTTCCCCTCGCCGCCCGTTTTGCCGTCGCTGCTCGCCATCCCGTCAACGGTCTCCTTTGCCCTCTCAGCACCACTTCTGCTGGTATCATCGAAAATTCGGCGATGCCGCAAGGAACTGCCAGGCCCCTTGCTCGTGGCCGGGAAACGCTCCCCCCAACCATTAACGGCTGGCGTGGCTGGGGGCGACAACAGCCGGCTCTTCCGGATCACGGACCGCGTGTCCGGCTGTCGCTTCCTGGTGGACACCGGGGCTGACGTGAGCGTCGTTCCACCAACCCCCGCAGAAAAACGACACCGACAACCAGACTTGGCTTTGCAGGCCGTCAACAAGTCCACCATCTCAACTTACGGTCAACGCTCCGTCACCCTCGACCTCGGCCTGCGCAGAGTATTTCGTTGGGTTTTTACCATCGCCGACCTCCCCTTCGCAATCCTTGGCGCCGACTTCCTCCACCATTTCGACCTTCTTGTGGATATTAGACGCCAGCGCCTCGTCGACAATACTACTTCTTTGCACGTTTATGGAGCCCCAGCGCATATAGCCGCCATTAGTCCCACCATACGGCTACCGTTGCCCACTGCTTTCGCCGACATTGTCACGGAGTTCCCCGCTGTCCTGCGCCAATCTCACGCCTCTTGCCCACCTCGCCACAGCGTCACTCACCACATCGTGACACGGGGCCCCCCTGTCTTCGCTCGCCCCAGACGGCTGGCTCCGGAGCGCCTCGTCATTGCCAAGAGGGAATTCGAGCACATGCTCGAACTGGGGATCATTCGGCCTTCCTCCAGCCCGTGGTCTTCCGCTCTCCACATGGTGCCCAAAGCAACACCTGGTGACTGGCGCCCATGTGGGGACTACCGTGCACTCAACATCGTCACGGTACCGGACAGATACCCGCTTCCCCATATTCAGGACTTCACCGCGAATCTTGACGGAGCGACCATCTTCTCCAAGATAGACCTCATCAAAGCCTATCACCAAATTCCCGTCCATCCCCCTGACATCCCGAAGACTGCTATAACCACCCCTTTTGGCCTCTTTGAATACGTGCGGATGCCCTTTGGCCTGCGTAATGCTGCGCAGACATTCCAACGATTCATCAACGAAGTGCTCCGCGGCCTGGATTTCGCATTCGCATACATGGATGACATCCTCGTCGCAAGTCCATCTCCGGAGGCTCATCGCGCCCACCTGCGCGCCCTGTTCTCGCGCCTGGAGGACTACGGAGTCTCCATCAATGCCGCGAAGTGCGAGTTTGGCGTTACCACCCTTACCTTCCTGGGACACACCATCACCCCGCAAGGCATCCGGCCACTCGCATCCAAGGTCCAGGCCATCCGAGACTTTCCTGCCCCCACTTCTCGCAAAGGACTTCGTTCATTCCTTGGCCTCGTGACTTTCTACCGACGTTTTGTGCCTCGCTGTGCTGCCTTGCTCCAGCCTCTCTACGCAGCTCTCGGCGCTGACCATCCGAAAGAGGCCCGTGCTGCCCCTCTGGAGTGGACACCGGCAGCAGAACGCGCGTTCGTAGAAGTCAAGCAGGCCCTGGCAGATGCTGTGCTGCTCCACCATCCTCGTCCTGACGCCAAGACGGCGTTGTTCGTCGACGCCTCCACTGCTGCTGTCGGCGCGGTCTTGCAACAGCGTCAGGATGGCAACTGGAAACCTCTCGGTTTCTTTTCCCAGCGCCTCTCGCCAGCAGAAACACGCTACAGCACCTTCGGGCGTGAGCTCCTCGCCGCCTACCTGGCATGCAGACACTACCGCCATTTTCTCGAGGGCCGCCCGTTTGTGCTGTACACCGACCACAAGCCTCTCATGTTCGCCCTGCGATCGCCCTCCCTCAACCACTCGCCTCGTGAAACCCGCCACATGTGCTACCTCTTGGAGTTCACGACCGATGTGCGACACGTCGCAGGCGAAGACAATGCCGCTGCCGACGCACTCTCGCGGCCGGACGTCAATGCTCTCCATCCGCCCCCCGCGGTCGATTTGGACGGCATCGCCCAGGCGCAACACGCTGATCAAGATCTCGCCAATCTTCTTTCCTCCCCCGCCTCATCCACCACTTTTCGGGAGATCTCGCTCCCCGGTTCGACGGCAAGTCTATGGTGCGACACCTCTACTGGTACCCCGCGCCCTTTCGTTCCCCTGGCCTTCCGCCGGCATGTTTTCAACGCCCTCCACTCGCTGTCCCACCCTGGCGTGCGCGGCACGCAAAAGATCGTCGCAGAGCGCTACATATGGCCTCGCATGAATGCCGACGTCCGTGACTGGGCGCGGGCCTGCCTGGCCTGCCAGCGGTCCAAAATCTACCGCCACACCATCTCGCCTCCATCGCGGTTCCTTCCGCCAGATGCACGTTTCGACCAGGTCCACATCGACTTGGTCGGCCCGCTTCCTCCGGCCAAAGGCTACCGCTACCTGCTCTCGTGCATCGACCGCTTTACCCGCTGGCCGGAGGTAACGCCGATCCCTGACATCACGGCAGAGACGGTGGCCCACGCATTCCTCTTCTCCTGGGTTTCCCGATTCGGCGTCCCGTCCACTGTAACCACGGACAGAGGACGCCAGTTTGAATCGGCCCTCTTCGGTCACCTGTGCAGCGCCCTCGGAACCCATCACATCCGAACCACGGCCTACCATCCGGCTGCCAACGGCCTGGTCGAGCGCCTTCATCGGCAGCTCAAGGCTTCCCTCCGCGCCACTGACCACGGCGACACAACCTGGCCCGAGCGTCTACCCTTCGTCCTGCTTGGCCTTCGCGCCGCGATCCGCCAGGATGACTGCAGCGCGGCCCACATGGTCTACGGCTGCCCGCTCCGCCTTCCCGGATCATTCTTCACCCCCTCGGCCCCGCTCGTGCACGACCCTTCCTCCTACATCGACCGTCTCCGCCAGCTCTTCCGGGACCTCAAGCCCACGCCTACCCGCTCCGGTCCCGCAACACGCGTGTTCGTAGCAGCAGCGTCATAATCATCACCAGCACCGCCATCGGTTACGCGCAGCACTGCGCGTGACCCGAGCTTTCGTTTTCGGTTCATCGCCATTAACCGTCATTAAACCCATCAACCTCAGTAGAGCCTGGTCGCCTCATTTCTCGCTCTACAAAACCATATGGTCATTGCTGAGGCTAAGGAGGCCCCGCTTGAAGTGCTTCGCTACGGAGAGACGTGTCGGCAGTACCTCCGCCTTCTAGCTCACCATCGGCGGCATCCGCTAGTTAGGCAGCTCCGGACACGCAAGCACAGCAGCGTACACCCATGTGTCTCTCAAATGAAGACTAGCGTACCTGACTTTGTGGTCGCACCCACAGCTCCCAGCACTCCTCCCTGGACTTTTCCGACGCCCTGCATCTCCCTGTCGGTGCCTGGCCTAACGGAGAAGAAAGGCAACGTCGCTGCATGCGTGACGAAGCAGCTCACTCTCGATATGATGATCTCGTGTTATGAGACTTCCAACGCAGTTTTCACGGACGGCTCAACCACGAGGGGAAGTTCGTCGTCTGCGTTTGTCATTCCCTCCGAGTCAATTTCAGATGGCCATCATCTCTCACATAAAACATCGTCATCACGCGCTGAGCTTTATGCTATTCTTTTCGCCTTGCAAAAAATTACTGACAGCCCCGTTCGCTTCTGGGTCGTCTTTACGGATTCCAGATCTGCGCTGCAGTGTGTGGCAACTATGGGACTTTGCGGCTTCCTCAGTCCTGTGGTCATTGAAATTCTACAAGTGTACAAGAAAGCAAGCGCACAGGGCCATTCTATCATCTTCCAGTGGATCCCGGGTCATGTGGGCATCAGCGGAAACAAGGACGCATATCGAACAGCCGCAGGCGCGCACCAGTACACCCGCCGTGTCCCGATCATCTTGTCTCGGGGGGATCGCCGTTACCTCGTCTCAAGCCTCGCTAGCCCCATGATGCAGTCTCAATGGCAACGTGACATCGCCACCCACACTCTGCTTTACTCCGTTGACCCCACATTGTCCCTTACTCTCCCCCGCCGAATGCCGCGTTCCTTTACCACAGTATTCCACCGCATGAGACTTAATGTGGCTTTTACACCAGCTTTCAAACACCTCCTCGGTGTCGGCGCGTCCAGCCTCTGTTCCACATGTGGTGTGCGCGGTGACCTTCATCACGACCTCCTGGTCTGCGGACAGTACGAGTGCGAGGGCGCCCTCATGGAAACTGCTCTCCAACGCGTCGATCAACGGCAGTTCGACTTAGCCAAAATTCTCGGGCCATGGTCGGACACCTCATATCTGATGCAAGGCCTACGAGCTGTTGCTGAGTTCCTCTCCAGCACTGGATCAATGGACGAACTCTAATAGGACACCTTACCATCATCATTGCTTTCTCATCCCTTCCACAAGCGCAATGGGGCAGTGTACCGCCATAACGGCAGAGAATGACCCACCACATCATCATCCCATTTATGTGTGCGTGTGTCCTTGGCCTACGGATGAACTCTCATCCCCATCAGTTAGACGCACCCGCGTGTGTGATACGTTATTTGCGTGTGTGTGTGTATGCCTCATCTTTTTCATCGTCATCCTACAATGTCAGCCCACACGCATTGCGGTATGGTACCGCAATTTATGCGGTGAATCACCTCATGCCATCGTCATTCACGTAGTTGGTGTTGTTGTTGTTCCTTGGCCTATGTATCGGGAAACATTTGATCTGGTTTCTATAGTGAAGGTAGCAATCTGAAAGTTTGATGTAGGACATGTAATGGGACAAGAAACACCTTCGCGTAATTGACTTTTTAATTCTCAAACTACGTTGATCATGCGGTTAAAGTTAAGGGGCTATCGCTGCACAGTCCCGCGACATTCATTCACCAAGCGTGTGTGCACGTCTGTTTTTTTTTTTTTTTGATGTGACTTGGAATTTACAACATATTCGTAAATGTAACTTATACAAGCAGCTGATAAACTGATAAAAACAAATTTTCGTTCAACCGGAGTCACCCTCCTGGCTGATTTGGAAAGTAACTGCGAAGTAACTGAGTTACTCGAACAGTAACTTAACTAGTTACTTTTGAATAACTGTAACTGTAACTAGACTACTTTACTTGTGCAGTAACTGTAACTTAGTTACTTTTCTGAGCAACTATTCCCAAGACTGACACAACGGGTGACACATGCATGCGAGCCCCTCGAAGATGGCGACAGGTTGACTTCCGCTTTGCGGTAGCCTGGATGCAGAGTGTGATGAGATGACACGCCAGTGGTACACCGCGCTCAGGCCGTGCTGTCCTGCACAAGTCTGTCCGCGCCGTCCTTCGCTGTCGCGATCCTCGCGTATGTACATCCGGCATTCGGACCAGACGCGCTACAGCCATATTTGGCCGGCCTCATCAAAAAGGAATTAAATTCAGGATTTAGAGCTGTTAAACATTTAGATGAAACAGTTTGGGGCGTGTTCGTCTGCACTAGGAATGTACAACTTATCCCATCGACCTGGAGCATATTTTCTTTGTACTCCATTCGGCCGTGTGCAATATTCTGATGTGTGGTTTAGTCCATTTATGTTTTCTTGTGTTGTTGGCAAAGAAGTTGGCCAGGAATCTGTGTGGTTCCAGATGGCCTTAAAAGTAGCAAGATTTACAGACAACGAGGAAGAATGAGGACTTTTACTACTCTAGTTACACTAACTCCAGGAAAATTCTAGGGGCTCTACAACTTGTTGCTGCCGCGGAACATCAGAGGAGATTTCTGCCTCGAAACACGTTTAAAAAGGGTTTCTGCAGTGTTGTTAGAATATTTCCCTCGGATATGCTTGAAAGAGAATGTTAAAAGAACATGGAATGGAATGGAGAATGAAATGGTAGAACAAGTTTTTTTTTTTTTTTCACTGTGAGGGGAAAGAAGACCGGGAGGGAAGGGTGCAGATGAAGTAAATCGTCGGTGAGGACTCGATGCCCCTTGCTATCTGCCTAACTCGATATATTCACGATATACGGCAGTTCAAAAACACACAGACATTTTACCACGGTCCTTTGATACTCTCTCTGGTCACGAAACTCCGCCGGAAAGTTAGCCTAGGGACCGGAGCTGCCCCGCGGCGGCGCGCGCATAAGCAGCAGGTGGTGACGGTCGCGTCTGGCGCATCGTAGCTGTATGTTCATGCGTGGGCTGAGCTTACCGTTTTGGGTGGTTTTGGGCACAATAAATCAAATAAGGTTGTTCAACGTATTTGCATTTTGTTTTAATTTGCACGTGCTACTGCTATTGCAACGTGGTTCCCACACCATGGAGGTTTTAATGAACTACATTTTATGATTGTATTACACATTTTATGATTCGCGAAACAACAGTGATCACAATCAGTGGCACTGGCAATGAGGACTTTATATCACAGAACATCAATGGCCGTGAGTGACTGGGCTTTACATAATCAATTATGATAATCGGCAAAAACAATGTTCCAGGGCAACTCATGGAATCGGCAAATGCCTTACGGCCTTGGATGGCCAGACTTATTTGCACTGTTCACCGAGAGTGGTGAATCTTTCCTGCCACCTGCAGCAGGGCGTGATCTGGGAGTAGCCAGGTTAAGCTTCTTGTTTGTTTGTTTTTTTTATCTTTCTTTTTTTTGTTTTTTTTTCGCGGCAAAAGAAGCGCAGCCGACATCTAAAAAAAATTAAGCACTTCAGCTGTTTTCTGGATGTAGTGCGAATAGTGTAGTGTAGTGTGGATTTCGCGCGAGTCTCGCTCGGCACGGACGCTTATTCCTACAGCTCCCGCCCAGACTAGGCTTAGTTCGTGAAGCTATTTCTTTCATAACCCAGCTCTGCTACTGCTCCCTTTGGACTACTGCTCCATTTGGACCAAGTTGTACGTCCGGGGGCCTTCCTGTCTGCCTATGAAAGGCGGGGATGAGACCCCGGGTGCTACGGCGAGGCCGGCGAGCCTTCTCGCCCCACAACCCGAGCCTCCCTCGTCCTGGCGAGACAGGAGTAGGTCACCTGTGGGCCGCCGAGCTACTGATGAAGCTCCTGTGGACTTTCACATGTCGGAGGCAAGTGGACCTGCTCCCCCTCCGTCGCCGCACTGTGACTGGTCGCAAGCTACGGTGACGTACGACCCCAATAGGGGCCCTGAAGATGTTGAAGATGATGGCGCAGCGGACCGCTTCACACTGGTGACATATAGAAAGAATCGGCCGAAAGGAATTCCCGTGCTCTTCAAACCCATCGATGTCACACGTTCCTTCTGGAAGGTCAACCCCAATGTTGTGGCTCGGGACATATGCGCTGCGGCGCAGGAGTCAATTTCTCACCATCGCATTAGCAAGGATGGCAGCTTGTGCGTCTTCGTCAAATCTCAAGGAGCGGTTTCCAACCTTTTGGCGCTTGAAGTCTTGGCGGGTATGGCTGTTTCCGCTTCAATCCCGTCATCATACGTGAATAACATGGGAAAGAGCAATGACGTACCACTTGACTATGACAACAGTGATCTTGTTTCGTACCTGGCGCAAGAAGGCGTCATAGCGGCACGCCGCCAAGTTCGTCACGTCTATCATGAAGACGGTACGGACAGCTTCATCCCTCTTCGTAGCGTCATCCTCACGTTCAAGCCCACCCTGAGGCTCCCTGAGAAGGTGCACTTGGGTTTCTGCACACACGATGTTCACGAGTATGTGGAGGGTCCAACCCAATGTTACAACTGACAGCGTTTCGGGCATCTCTCGCGCAACTGTCGTTGGCCCACACGGTGCAAGATTTGCTCGGGACCGCACTCCATCAAGGAGTGCACTGCGCGGCGGCAACCAAGATGCTCCAACTGTGGAGGTCCGCATGCGGCTTCCCACTCTCTGTGTCCGCGCAAGCGGTCAGCGATACAACGGTTCCATATGGAGGTACTCCCCACCGCAGTACCGGCGATCTTCGTAATCGGCACTCCACCAACGTGGTGTCGCCCCCCCAGCGTGCGCCGCCTCCACATCGGACTCAGCGGGCTCCAAAGCACACAAGAGTGTCGATGAGAGAGCCACTGATTAGCCTGGATGCACAGCACCCCCTGACGTCTTCGCCTCCCTTGCGCCAGACCTATACGGATGTCGTCAAGAGGGCCGCTGCGGTTCCACAACTTGGTGCACATGCAAGCACACCACTCCCTCCGCGCCCGAGGCAGTCTGAGCGACAAGTGAACGGTGATGCCACGGCAGCTGTGCTGGTCCCTCTGATTCTGGCCGTCCTCAAGGCCATCTTAGCGGCGTACCCGGACGCCGCTGGACTCCAGGAGGTCCAGGCCTTGCTCGCTGCGGAAAAGTTTCTGACCGCGGGTCATGGATCATCTGTATAAGCGAGCTACTATTCTCCAGTGGAATGCGTGTGGTCTGCGTACGAAGTTGCCAGACCTCAAGTTGTTTTTATTGAAGTACCGGACTCCCATTTTGGCCATCTGTGAAGCATACGTGAAGCCAGACTTCCGACTTAGTGGATATACCGTCTTTGGTCAGCAGGGGATGTCATCTTGGAGGACGGTGCTATGTGTGCGACAAGACTTGGCTGTGACGCAAGTACACACGGCGAGACAGTTTCCTTTCGACTGCGTCCACTGCAAGATTCTTCTTGGGAAATTTTCGCTGACTGTTCTCAGCGTGTACGTGCCGCCGTCAGTCCAGACGACAGCCCATGACCTAAGACTAGCTCTGGCAGGGGCGGGTGATCCCTTCCTTGTTGTTGGGGATATCAACGCTCATCACCCCTTGTGGGGGAGTCGCAGGCGAGACAGCAAGGGGTCCCTGTGGTGCGACATCATTGAAGACCTGGATCTTTGTGTCCTAAATGACGGGTCTCCAACATTCCTCCGTCGGGACTACTCAACAGACGTATTAGACATTTCGCTGTGTTCGAGGGACGTTTTTCCGTACCTGACGTGGTCCACAGACCTGGGCGGAAGAGGTAGTGACCACGTTCCTATATTGGTGTCCTGCTCCAAGTACGCACCCGGGGCAGGCCGCAGAACCGTACGGCTAACAAATTGGCAGTCCTTTCGTGAACTGTGCAAAAAGGACGTGCGCGTGGGAATGACCGCAGGCGAATTTACCGGCCATATTGTGAACTCTCTGACGTCTGCCACCACGACTGCAAAGATCAGCGCTGGCCACGCAGGTACGGATCCGGAGGTTGAGCGTTTGCGTGCCATTCGAAGACGGGCAGAGCGGAAGGCTCGGCGATCCGGCCAACTTGCAGATGCACAAGCCGCGCGTCGTGCGAATGCGTCGGTACAGAAAGCATTGCAGGCTGTTGCCAAAAAAAGATGGCGTCAGTTTTGCGCGTCTCTGACTCCGTTTTCAAGCCCTGCGAAGGTCTGGCGGATTGCGCGGAGTCTCCGCGAAACTCCTCACGCGAGGAATCCCCTCAGATCTCTGGCACTCTCAGTATCTAGGCCTGAGAAGGAAGTTGCCCACGACTTCTGCAAAATTCTGGCAGCACAGTCCGAGGCAGCGAAATGTGCAGCCTTTCGGAGCCACGCATTGGAGCTGCAGCATGCTATTAGTCAAGCCTCGTCAGTGTCTGACCCTGACATGGACGCAGACCTCACGTTTGCCGAGGTCAAGGCTGCGCTGGCACTCTCCCACAAGAAGTCGTCGCCCGGTCCAGACAAAGTCATCTACGTGGCGCTCCGCAATTTGGACGACGCATCCCTTTTGGCGCTCTTAGAGGTTTACAACACGTCATGGAGGGATGGGCAGGTCCCTGCCGCGTGGAAGGAGGCACGGGTAGTCCCCATCCTGAAACCGGGGAAACAACCCTCCGATCTGGCGTCTTTCCGACCCGTGAGCCTCACCAGCTGCTTAGGCAAGGTCCTTGAACGTATGATACTGCACAGGCTCGAGTGGTGGCTAGAGCGAAGACCTGTTTTTCCTCAGGAAATGGCGGGTTTCCGCAGACACCGTAACTCTATGGATTCGGTGCTCGATTTAGTCTCTTCGGTCGAAGAAGCGAAGGCGCGAAGGAAAATAGCGATGGCTGTCTTCCTGGACATCAAACGGGCGTACGATTTTACGTTGCTGTCCGACTTCCTCCATCAACGGAAGATTTTCGTCGTTACAGGCGAGGGGGACACGGAAAAGATCACTGTGCCACAGGGAGTTCCTCAGGGAAGTGTCCTTAGCCCCCTGTTATTCAACATTGTCTTGATGGGCCTCAAGGAGTGCCTTCCTCGAAGTGCATCTGTCCATCTATGCTGATGATATTTGCGTCTGGACTGTTGGCAAGTCCCGCCCTGCAATTCAGCGTCGGCTCCAGAGCTCACTTGATGCCATACATGCCTACTTCCTGAACGCAGGGATGAACATCTCCACTGAGAAAAGTGCTACCCTTCCGTTTACCCGGAAAGAGATGCGCCGGTTCCAAGTACACATCGGGGGGTCCCCGTTAAGGCAGGTCAGGCACCACAGGTTCCTCGGTGTTGTGTTGGACCGCAACCTGTCGTGGGCAAGACACATTGACTATCTCTCTTCAAAGGCGCAACGTTGGGGAAATGTGATACGTCACTTTGCCGGCTTGCGCTGGGGATGTACTGAGCGGGACCTTCTTGCACTCCACAAAGCGCTTGTTCGTGGCTCAGTAGTCTACAGCCTTCCTGTGTTGCACGGACTATCACGGACGTCCGAACACAAGCTCCGTTGCGTCTTGGCGCGCAGCTTGCGGACCTGTCTTGGCGTTCCGCGTTGCGCTGAGACGAGGATGGTGGTAGCCGAGGCCAGGGAACTCCCAATTGGCGTCCTCCGCAAGAGAGAAACTTTCCGCCACTACTTGCGATTGCGCGCTCACCATCGCCGTCACCCACTGGTACAGAAGCTTCGTAAGCGAAACCGCAGCAAAATCGCGCAGTGTGCGCAAGAACTAACGGACCATATACCTGCCTTCACTGTTGCCCCATCCGCTTCTTCAGTAGCGCCATGGACACTGCCGAAACCATCCATCTTGTCTCACATCCCGGGGATCTAGGGGCCGAAGAGCCAAACCCCTGCTCCAGTCCTCAAGCAGGCTACTCTGGAGTGGATGGACGCTGCATACGGAAACCAAACCGCTGTATATACGGACGGTTCCTCCACTACCGGCGGCTCATCTGCGGCATTTGTAATCCCAGACGAGTCAATTTCACGTGGGTTCCGCCTATCGCACCGCACCTCGGCCACCTCTGCGGAGTTGTATGCCATCCTGCTATTCCTAAGGTCTATTTTGGATCACCACCCCCGCCTCTGGGTGGTTTACACAGATTCGCGGGCAGCGCTGCAATGCATAGAGAGCATGGGCATCCGTGGCTCCTTGGCTCCGGTGGTAGTGAACATCTTAACGACACTCAAGGTTTTAGAAGACAGGGGCCACCGGCTCACCCTCCAATGGGTCCCTAGCCACATTGGAATAAGAGGCAATGAGGTAGCGGATCGGGCAGCTGCTGCAGCTCACCATCGCCGCTCAGCAGTCTCCATCATACTTTCGAATGGAGATAGGCGCTCCCTCTTGTCCGCTTTGACGTCGCCCTGGGCCCATCAGGAATGGTGTCATGACATCACCCGGTGGTCGCTTCTGTATGCTGTTGACCCAACGCTTTCATTTGACATGCCAAGCGGTTTCCCTCGCCTCTTTACGTCTCTAGTGCGTCGTTTACGACTTAGCGTCGCATTCACCCCTGCACTCCGGTATAGGCTGGGCCACAGCACCACGGCGCTGTGTACAACTTGTGGTTTACCGGCAACAGTCCGACACATTCTGGAAGACTGCAGCCAGTACGTACGCGGGCGACGGGCCTTTAAATCTCAACTTGAAATGCTGGATCAGAGGCCATTCAACATCTGCAAAGTTCTCGGCCCATGGAGTAACCCTGGACACCAGTGCCGTGCACTTGGCGCTCTGCTTTCCTTTCTGAGGGCCACCGGCCTCCTTCACGAACTGTAGGGATTTCCTTCCCTCGTCACCCTTTCATGTGAACCTTTTTGGAATGGGGTAGGGTCCTGCACTCAACGCAGGGAAACATCCCACATCATCATCATCCATTCATCTATGTTGTTGTTGTTGTTGGATGTAGTGCGCACTGCATCCAACGCTAGGACCCGGACATGTGACATACATGTGAGGTACATGTGACACCTTGCAGGTTGCATGGACCTGTGCCACCTTTCTCAGCAGGGTGTACGGCTTCTATTGTGTTTCCCACAGCTTCCGCTTTATTCGGTCAAGTTCTGCTTTTATGCAGGCACGTGAATCAGTCCGACAGGAATTGATGCAGGTTTTACTGCAGGTTAGAAAAGGTAAATTAATGAATGCGTGTTGTTATGGTCTCTTGTTGGCTGCGTTGCAGTCATGTGTTTACAACAGACAAGTTTCAACGGGTTTCTATGAATAGCAATGCACATTCTGTTCTGATGCGTCTAGCTGTCTGTCTTGAACGCAGAGTTCTTCTGTTCCAACGTCGATGAGAGGCGCCGAGCTTCTACCACCACTACTCATCCGTTTTCTTTTCGAGGACGGTTTCGCTGCTGGCAGCCTCGTCGTTGCACGACTTTTAGGCTTTGGGGTGCTCAAGTATTGCGGACACGCGTCAAAAAATCGTGGCACGGCCTCAGGACGCAGTTTTGCCCTGTCGCCAGGCATGGTGACCTTCTCTTTGCTTGCGGTGCCATTCAGAGCTTCGCGTGTCACGAGGAATTCGTCCGCTCTGACAATGTCGGATGCGTCAAAGTGCTTCTCGCACACACCTGTCCACTTTGACTCAAAGCTGAAACGCGAGTCCTCTTTCCGCGGTATCGAACGTTACCACATGTCTCGCTTGAGAGCATCAGTGGGTAACGCGAAAAACGATACCTTTTCACCAGAATTATCATATCCCGAGCGACACGCCGGGACACAACACGTCTGCGGCATGCGTAGATTAGCCGAAATCTATTCACAGTCCGCGACACGGCTGGACACGCTGTTTAGCGCGTAGCTGTTCTGCGACAGGAATAAAAAGAGTAGACATGATTCATGCCATGGCCCTTGGCAGAACCGTGCGAGTCTTTTGCCCTGCAATGCAGAACAACCTAGACGTAGCCGAGACGTTAAGAAATAAGAATACACCCTAAAACGAGAAAAATAGAAAATCCTGTTGCTATGCACTTTCTGATGTGCCAAACGCGTCTTTGCGAAATAACGCTGTACGTAATAATTCGTGAGACCACATTGGATAGCACATGGTAATGTTACATGTACGGCATACACAGCGTCGTCAGTCGTGACGTTGCCCACATACGTGAGGCCGACAACGGCAAGCCCTTTCACCATCACCACCACCACCACGGCATACACAGCACATACTGCAGTGCTCGCTAGTAACAGTGACGAGATAAAAAAAATATCTAAGATACCAAATCTACACTCAGACTACGCTCACACCACGCATCAGCAAGATGGCGAAGCAGTAAAAGATTTCGTTCAATGTTTCTTTGTGATAATTTGTAACTGCGAATTGGAAAGATGTTCATGAATATGGAACATGCTCTTTCCTAATTGCGTTCATTGTAGTCCTCCACGACCAGCGCGCTCGCGCCCGAATTGTTTGGGAGTACGACTTGACGTTGGAGGCAGCTTTATTCGGCTGGTTGAAAGTTGTACGGCCGCGAAGGAAGAGTCAAATCAGCTGCCGACATGGACAGGCGTGTACAATGTGATGACTGTTGCGTCCGTAGGCCAGAGCACCAAGAGATTGATCCTGGTACCACTCACAGAGGTTTTCGATAATTAAAAATAAAAGAAACGCACGCGCTTATCTATTGTATATACAAACATTAGAAGTTTAATAAACAAGCGTGATGAACTCAGCTCATTCATCGACACCACTGAGGCCGACGTAGTTGTCCTTACTGAAACATGGCTCTCAACCAAATATCAAATTGTGAGCTGTTTAATGGTGAGAAAGTGTTTGCGGTGTATAGAGCCGACAGAGGATTGGGTTGGTGGCGGAGTACTGATCGCTGTATCAGAGTCTTTATCATCTGCTGTTGTTAATGTCCCTACTACGCTGGAGATGCTTTGGGTGTCAGTTGGTTTACATCATAACAAAATGATTGTCGGCGTGTGTTATCGTCCACCATCGTCTGATAATAACTTTGTTGACAATCTACATGACGCACTAAATATTGTCACGACGCGATTTCCATCTGTACCAGTGTTTCTTCTTTAATTATCCAGGTATCTTATGGAATGTTGAGCCACTTGGCGTCCCATCATCCAGTGATGCTTGCGCTTTTGTTCGCCTGTGTGATGATTTCCATTTTAACCAAATTGTTCAGAACCCGACTCGCGTTACTACTTCCACTTCAAACATTCTTGATTTAGTCCTTACCACAACTCCTGACCTCGCATCACCTGTAGTACATTCCGATGGTTTAAGTGATCACTCATTACTGCATTTCTTTGTACAAACTCACTTACATACCCATAGTACACGCACGAAACTCATTCGTAACTATAAGAAAGCCAATTTCGCAGCTATCAATGATGAACTGTGTAACTTCCTTGATCGCTTCATAGATGGCTTTGATGATCGCTCGGTTGAGTCGAACTGGTTGACGTTCAAGACGAAAATAACGCAACTTATGGATAAGCACATTCCTGTAAGCGTCATCCGCATACGAAATGAATCACCATGGTACAACCGCACTCTAAAACGACTAAAAAACAAGAAGAAGCTGCTTTATCGTCAAGCCAGAAGAACGTCATCTCCCCAGAAGTGGAAACAATATACCGCTTCTCTGAACGCTTATAATGCTGCTCTTAAAAATGCCAAGTCCAATTTTTTTTTTTTCAAAACAGTTACCCTCCATGCTAGCAGAATCCCCCAGGACGTTTTGGAACACGGTAAACCCTAAGAATAAGTTGCAGATTTCCTTGCTTGATTCAGCTGGCAACCTACACTCTGACCAGAGGTGCGCAGGCATTTTGAACATGGCTTTTTCTAACTCCTTCAGCTCAGTTTGTAACATACAATGCCCTCCACTCAGTATACGAAACATACCGCCCATGGACCCCATCATTGTCGATGACGTGGGAATTGGCAAGATCATCGATTCATTACCATTGTCATCCAGTGCGGGCAGTGATTTGATTACTCCCAAACTTCTGAAAAGCACTATTGTTTACTCATCAATTTTTCTCTCTAAAATATTTCAACAATCATTGCTTGAAGGACAAGTTCTCATTGACTGAAAGTTGGGTAAGATCATCCCAATACACAAATCAGGCGATAAACAATCCCCCAATAATTACAGACCTAATTCATTAACATCCGTGCCATGTAAAGTACTTGAGCATATCATCTACTCTCATTTAGTGCGTCACCTAGAAGAGAATGCTTTTTTCTGCGATTCCCAGCACGGGTTTCGCAAATCATTTTCCTGTGAGACGCAACTTGCTTGTTTTACTCACGATCTCCACTTAGCGTTAGATCGGTCCTCAGTTATAGATTGTATTTTCCTTGATTTTAAACGCGCCTTCGACAAAGTTTCGCACCAATTACTGCTTCATAAGCTCAACTCCCTCAATATTAATCACCAGGTTCTGGAGTGGATTCGATCTTTCTTGAGCGGTCGGTTCCAATATGTAACGGCTAACAATTACGACTCCAATCTAATCCCAGTCCTTTCCGGTGTTCCCCAGGGTTCGGTGTTGGGCCCACTTCTTTTTCTCATATACATTAACGATTTACCCAACAGCCTTCGTTCAAACTTAAAACTGTTCGCTGATGACTGCGTGCTATATCGTGAAATTACGAAGAGTGACGACGCCAGCATTCTCCAATCTGATTTAGATCACGTCCTTGATTGGTGTAACACATGGCGTATGGAGCTCAATATTAATAAATGCAAACACCTTAGAGTTTGCCGCAAAACCTCAAACTATTCAGAGTACAGCATCAATAACACCATACTTGAACACGTTTCATCATATAAATATCTAGGCGTTCATATCACATCGGACTTATCTGGGCGCACGCATATTGAACACATTATCAGTAGTGCCAATCGCACTCTGGGTTACATCAAACGCAATTTTTATCTAGTACCTCCTCATCTAAAGTTA
Source organism: Ornithodoros turicata (assembly GCF_037126465.1). Lineage (NCBI taxonomy): Eukaryota > Metazoa > Arthropoda > Arachnida > Ixodida > Argasidae > Ornithodoros > Ornithodoros turicata. The sequence goes on along the minus strand of NC_088202.1, from coordinate 92,327,132 downwards.
ACACTGTACAAAACACTCATTAGACCAAAACTCGAATATGGGGCAGCTATCTGGGACCCTTATCAAGAATCGCTCGTTCACGCCATCGAAGCTGTTCAGAACCGATCAGCACGTTTCATTCTCGGCAATTACAATCGCACCGCTAGTGTATCAATATCATCAATGAAAAGTAGCCTCCATATCCCTCCTCTGTCTGTGCGCCGTAAATTGAGTCGCCTGAACCTCTTTCATAAAATCTATCACCACAACCCTTCGTTGAAGGAATCGCTCATTCTCCCACCTCATTACATATCGCGTCGCGTCGATAATAGCCAGAAAGTGGGTATTCATTGCTGTGCAACCACAACGTTTTCTGAGTCCTTCATACCTAGAACATCGCTTCAGTGGAACCAACTGCCATCATCATTATCGACAGAATATAGCGTTCGGAAACCCGTAAAGATTTTGCAATAAAGTCATGTGAGTGGGTTGCACGGCTACGACCGTGGCTATAGCAGTAAAATCCGACGCCATCCGATCCGATGTTTCTGAATGGTGTGTCGCTTCTTAGCCCTCCCCCCCCCCCCTTAAAGCTTCGTTTCGCAGAACTTGCGTGCCATCGAACAGGCACAAAGCACCGCTGAACGTACACTGGCAAACAAAGGTAAGTATTTTGTAGAGTGACGAACGATTGACTCATGAAGACCTTCGCTGGTTCACTGGCATTTACACGAAACAACCAAATCCTACGGACTACTGGTGTACACAGGCAGATTGCTTTTTACCGCCACTCGTCCTAGGTACGGCAGAGGGTCTCTTGTGCCCTACCGGCTAGATCAGATGGTCTGGCCGGATATGGCTGCTGCTGGACGAATGCCGACATTGGCTTGTGTCGATGGCTATGCACCCCCATCCTACTATGACTATAGAGAGCCGTACGTGTCTGCTGCGATTTGAGTGTTACCGTGGATACGCTGTTCGAGACTGCACAGTATGCTGTCCTACTCGTAGATAATGCTGGACGAAAAGGCAAAGAAAATTTTTGTGACTATAACAGCAACAAGAGCCTCAACCTGTTCAATCGGATGAACTTCGGTACCGCATCTGCCCCAGTCGCTTTTCAACGTACCACGTGGCAGGTGACCGCTGGGATCTGATTTGTAGTTCCCTACCTAAACGACACCACTAGCCGCGTTTAGATGAACTCGACAGAGCGGGTAGAGTTGGCTTTGGAGTCGAGCTGAACTCGACCCGACGCTGTTTACATGAACTCGTTCCAATGGCTGCAGCGCGCCGCTTGATAGCAGTCAAGAGCCCCAGGTCATTGTCATCTTGCATTTGGTCCGGATATTGCACGTGCATTTTCCTAATCATTAGGAAACACTTTCTGCACAGATACTTGACATCCGATTATACTGTGAAAGGTAGACGTAGAATTATCGCTAGGATTTATGTTGGAAAAGATATGACCCTGCTACATACCCGAACAGGAGTCTCGTTTAGTGCCGATGGAACCTTGGGGTGTTGCAGATCCGCTTAAACGGGAGTCAGAATTGACGAGGCTCTCAGAGGCTCTATTTTGACGCACAATCTACGACTTTCCGATTGTTTATGTGGCCGGCACTTCAGAAATTTCATCTAAGATTTTGTAGTATGGTTAAAGTAATGCAATTAATTCGATTTTTAATTATTTGTTAACTTCTAATTAATGAGCTTAATCAATAAAATAACACGGATTTGATTAATTTTCTAAATTCAAACCTGGCATACCCTTCCAACAGAAAGAGCCCCTCATTATTATTGTTATATTATTATTATTATTATTTTCTACCCAGGGGGGGTTCCTGCCTCTGAAGAACTCACGCCGGATTTTATACAAACAGTTCAAAGGTCCACCAGCACGCTTAGCGCTCGGTTTGTTTTTCATCATATATCCATCCAGCTCTCCATCTCACTGGCGTATGTGTCCCTCCCTTCTTTCTGGAGTGCTGCGCAACGAATGAGTAACAACTAGGTATTGCTGACAGAACAACTTGTTATTGGCAGCCGCCGACAGATTTGCTGCAGCACTTTTGTGCACCACAACCTACAACGGTTAGCCCAAACACACAAATGGCCTGGATAGGACTTGTTTGTGATTTCACAGAGCGCGCCACCACCATTACCATTCGTTTTCCAGCCTTCGCTACTCCCGCAAATTCCACTTTCCTGACAGCGCTACGACGTCGCCTTCTTGCCAGAAGTTAATGTCACGGAAAATTGAAACAACGCACGGGGCCCGTGTACCCACCGTAAAGTCGCAGTATGACTCTTGAATTTTCTGCCACACGACCGATTTGCTATTACATCAAGAACTTGAGCTTCATATGTTTTTTGCTGAGCTTATATCGGTCATAAATTTACGTTTCCGGCACTTTCGTTTCTAGCCACTTTCGAGCTACTGTACATAGAATCTTTGTGCTTGTGCCATGGAGAGGCTGAATAATGTACGTAGATTCGAGCGGACACGACGAATTGCAATACGAAGTATATGACACGTAAAGGAGCGCTCCGGCGAATGATTTCGGTCGATTGCCATTGTTTTTGTATTGGTACCATTCCTTTCGCTCTTTGTCTCTCCTTGAAAGATGCGCCACTAGGGACGTTGAGATCCACTATACATTTCCATTCTTTGTGATTGGGATCTTTCAAGGGTGAATAATTTATGTAACACTGAGTGAATATGGATGTACGAACGTGAGCCCTAATATCTCATCTCGTTCTGTACCTTCTGCTTTAGTGTCAGTAATATAACACGACTACGAGGTCTGAGCAAAAAGTACCCAGAATGGACTTATATTTTAAATAGTAAAATACTTACAAATGATGTGAAACTTCATCATCACCGAGGTAGCCCGCTTCAGAAACACTTCGCCTCCAGCACTGTTTCCTGTTTGGGATCAGGAAGGTGTTGTCCCGTCACATTCGTTTGTATGTCCCGAACATTCTGAAGTGTTTTTCTTTCGACTGCATTTCGACTCTTTTTGCAATTGTTGAGTCACCGGGGCGAACGCCTTCTGTGACATGCCTTCTTCTGAAAGTCAAAAATCAAAACGCAGTTGAACATAAAAAGACTCAAGAGCGTTCGTGAGATTCAAACGAATGTGACCAGAAACGCTTTGGCAACTTCCAAAGATTTTCAAAACTTTTTGAACGGTGGAAACAGTGCTGGGCTATAGGTGCAAGGTTTCCGAAGGTGACTACCTCAATGGTGACTAAGTTTGTTTCGTAGGTACTTTATTTTGCTTAAATAGAAATATATTCTGAATGCTTTTTGATCAGTCCTCGTACGTCCGACGTTTGTAGACGCTTTTTGTGGCGAACGTCTTCCACTGTTTCCCGTTTCAGTTTGAGCATAACACACACACACACACATAAATGGGATGATGATGTGGTGGGTCATTCTCCGCCGTTATGGCGGTACGTACACCGCCCCATTGCGCTTGTGGAAGGGATGAGAAAGTGACGATGATGGAAAGGTGTCTCATTAGAGTTCGTCCATTAGTCCAGTGCTGGAGAGGAACTCAGCAACAGCTCGTGGGCCTTGCATCAAATGTGAGGTATCCGACCATGGCCCGAGAATTTTGGCTAAGTCGAACTGGCGTTGATCGACGCGTTGGAGAGCAGTGTCCATGAGGGCACGCTCGCGATCGTACTGTCCGCAGACCAGGAGGACGTGATGGAGGTCATCGCGCACACGACACGTGGAACAGAGACTGGACGCGCCGACACCGAGGAGGTGTTTGAAAGCCGGTGTAAAAGCCACATTAAGTCTCATGCGGTGGAAGACTGTGGTAAAGGAACGCGGCATTCGGCGGGGGAGAGTAAGGGACAATGCGGGGTCAACGGAGTAAAGCAGAGTGTGGGTGGCGATGTCACGTTGCCATTGAGACTGCATCATGGGGCCACCGAGGCTTGAGACGAGGTAACGGCGATCCCCCCGAGACAAGATGATCGGGACACGGCGGGTGTACTGGTACGCGCCTGCGGCTGTTCGATATGCGTCCTTGTTTCCGCTGATGCCCACATGACCCGGGATCCACTGGAAGATGATAGAATGGCCCTGTGCGCTTGCTTTCTTGTACACTTGTAGAATTTCAATGACCACAGGACTGAGGAAGCCGCAAAGTCCCATAGTTGCCACACACTGCAGCGCAGATGCGGAATCTGTAAAAACGACCCAGGAGCGAACGGGGCTGTCTGTAATTTTCCGCAAGGCGAAAAGAATAGCATAAAGCTCAGCGCATGTTGACGATGTTTTATGTGAGAGATGATGGCCATCTGAAATTGACTCGGAGGGAATGACAAAGGCAGACGACGAACTTCCCCTCGTGGTTGAGCCGTCCGTGAAAACTGCGGTGGAAGTCTCATAACACGAGCTCATCATATCGAGAGCGAGCTGCTTCGTCACGCATGCAGCGACGTTGCCTTTCTTCCCTGTTAGTCCAGGCACAGACAGAGAGATGCAGGGCGTCGGAAAAGTCCAAGGAGGAGTGCTGGGAGCTGTGAGTGCGACCACAAAGTCAGGTATGCTAGACACATTGGTGTACGTTGCTGTCTTGCGTCTCCGGAGCTTCCTAACTAGCGGATGCCGCCAATGGTGAGCTAGAAGGCGGAGGTACTGACGACACGTCTCCCCGTAGCGAAGTTCTTCAAGCAGGGCCTCCTTAGCCTCAGCAATGACGATATGTGTATCTGCCGCCCGAGGGACTCCCAAGCACACTCGGAGACTGCGCGCCAGGAGGCACTGAAACTTATGGACTGAGGAAGGTAGAAGGCCATTAAACACAGGGAAGCTGTATGCAAGTGACCCGCGAACCAAAGTTCGGTGGACGGCCAAAAGCGACGCCATGGCACTGCCCCACTTCATGCCTGCCGGATGCCTGATCACAGCAATCCACCGGTGGAACTTGGCTTCGAAGCTCGCTATGTGCTTCACCCAAGACAGCCTGGCGTCTACCATGACACCTAACATAGACGCCTTTATTGCCATGCCTTTATTGCCTTTTTTGTTTTCTATGTTGTTTTTTGTCACTGTGTGCGCGATGCCCACTCATAGATGTCCCCTAGAGCCTTCTTCTGTATGAACAGGAACATCATGGCAGCCCAAAGTTCAACCTTCGGAAATTCCACCCTAGCAGTAGACATGGCTGTGCTGGGTTCTTCACCTGTTCATGGACTTCCTGTCGTCCACTGGATTGCTCCAGGCGCTTTATTTCTTTCTTGTATTTTCATCCTTCCTTCATCATCTTCACATAATGTTCCACGTGCAATGGGGTAGGGTACTGCACTATCGCGGTGAAACACCCCATCTCATCGTCATCATTTATTGTTGTTGTTGACTCTGTTGAGAGCCCGAGCATAAGTGAACTCTTCACATTACAAACCTCTCGTCTTCTTCGTCTCGACTGTGTCTGCCATGACGAGATAGCCGAGAACTTTTCAGCACGCCCTCGTACGTCTGCGCACCAAGAGTGTCGGGGAGAGTCATAATGTTGGGTTTTTTCTCCTGAGTGCATTCTACCTGTGCAGTGGAAGCACGCTTCACATGAGACTGCCACGGACGGATAGATACACTCGTCATTTTTTTTTTTTTTCTGTGTTTGCGCCGCGAAGCACTGAATTAATGTCAAATATTTGCATTTATATTTTCGTCGTATGAGAAAGTTCATGATTTATTCTTGTGATAAGAAAACAGACAGGCAAAAATTGGAAAAGTCTAGCGCTCGCAAGTGAATAAGTATTTAAAGAGATTGAAACATTCAAATAATTTATTTTACTAAAAAACAAGCTTTCGGACGGAGTTCGTCCTTCATGAGGTGCGATACATTTAACACTTGGTGCAGATATTTATGTACATCAGAGGAAGGAGACCAAGAAGGTGGTGAGGAGAAAATACATATTCTTGTTAGAAAGGATTGAGGGTGCGAAAAAATAATACAAAACAAGGCCAGTCGTATTCACCTGCCGGAATGGCTGACGTAAGCGTGCCTATGAAGACCTGTCAGCATGGGTTTTAAAGGTGGAAATATGAGCACTACAAGCTCCTGTAGTCACAATAAACCTGTGTGATGTTGAACGTTATCTACCTGCATAGCTAACATCTTGCAGCATGCATCATAGCTACATCTAGCTTAAACAAATGAAGTCCAATGGGACATGTAGTGCTATGGTACGAAAGAATAATGCGGAGAAAAATCCATATTTCTATTTATCAATCAATCAATCAATCAAAACGCAGCCTGATTTGGCACAATTAGGTTTCAGTTCGCTTAGTGCGTGATATCGAAACCTCGCGTTCTGGCACTGTAGTTACCAGCGTACACGAGCTGGTGGTGGTGGTGGTGGTGGTGATGGTGAAAGGGCTTGCCGTTGTCGGCCTCACGTATGTGGGCAACGTCACTACTGACGCCCTGGGGAAATGTGCGTCCTGGGCCGACTTCTAGGGGAACTGTGCCGACATATGTCTGAAAGCGTCTGAGGAAAACCCAGGAAAAACCCCAGACAGCACAGCCGGCACCGGGATTCGAACCCGGGTACCTCCCAGTCTCGACGTGACATGGCGCGTACACGAGCTTTTTCTACATACGCTGCAATCCATTCCCGAATGAACGTCTCAAATTTTGTGTTCGTCTTTTACCTCTTTTGTATTGAAGAGCTCTCCAGTTGGCAGTCAGTTCCTTCATGGGTTGTTTTATTAAGCAATTACCGCAACGCATAGCAGAGATAAGAGATGACTTCTTCCATAATAGGTGCACCCTAGCTCAGACTAATGCTAAGTATGTTGCTTCGAGCCACTAGATCCCAGCGCTGCAGTATGTAATACAGAGGGCAACGTAAATTGCATCGGCTCAGTGAGCAATTGAGACAAACACAGCATTTAGGCCTCCCCAACGCCCTAACAATGACGTGAAAGGCAGCAAAACGAAAAGACAGCGAGTGCCAATAGCGCGAATCGACAGGAGGCAATTCGTCCATGAGGGATACTGGGGTACCACATTATACGCTATATCGCACCAGAGATTGTTGTTATAATTGAGCGCCTTCACTGCAACCGTGGAACGCCGTTTGTTAAGCGACGCCTCCAGAAACTCACACGGGACCGTTGGCGTAGCTTTCCATCGTCCCTATCGCCCCGCACACCTCTGTCTCGGATTTGGGGTGTGCTTAATGGCCTTTCGACACCTGTAGCGCAACGTCACCCGTTCCGCTCGTTGTCTCTGGCCACATCACGCACCGAAATTCACATTGCGGAGGACTTTTGTGCCCGCCTCACCACCTTGCCTGCTTCAACTCAGGCTGCTACTACTTGGATGCCATCCACAAGCAACGCAGCCCTGAACATACCTTTTACCCTCCAGGAGTTAGACTCTGCCCTAATCCTGGCGGGTAAAATGGCCCCTGGCGCGCAGTCTCCGAGTGTGCTTGGGAGTCCCTCGGGCGGCAGATACACATATGGTCATTGCTGAGGCTAAGGAGGCCCTGCTTGAAGAACTTCGCTACGGGGAGACGTGTCGTCAGTACCTCCGCCTTCTAGCTCACCATTGGCGGCATCCGCTAGTTAGGAAGCTCCGGAGACGCAAGACAGCAGACTCTGCCCTACAAACTGCATCGCCCCAACATACCTACCCAGGTGCGGACCAGATCTCGTACAAGGCGCTCCAGCATCTGTCGCATGTGGGGAGGCAGCATCTCTTACGCCTCTTCAATGACAATTGGCAACAGGGGCGAATCCCCGAGGAATGGAAATTGGCGATGGTTGTCCCCTTGCTCAAACCCGGCCAGGCGCGACATCACCTCGACTCTTTCCGCCCGATAGCCCTTACCAGCTGCTTGGGTAAAACTCTCGAACGAATGATTTTCTCCCGTCTCATCTGGCATCTTGAGAGTGACCGTTTCTTCCTGGAAACAATGATGAGCTTTCGCTCAGGCCGTCGTCACTCGATAGTCTCATTGCTTTGGTCAGTGAGACGCAGCAGGCCCGCGCGGACGGCTTCCTGACCGCTGCTGTTTTCCTGGATATCAAGAAAGCCTATGACAGTGCCCAACATGATGCAATCCTTACGGCTCTCCAGGACGCTAACGCAGGGGTATGCTCCCTGTCATGGATCAGAGACTTCCTCGCAGGCCGTTCCCTCTTTGTCCGCACTGCTGACGGAGATACCGCCTTGTATCCCGTTCGCCGAGGCGTCCGGCAGGGAAGCGTACTCAGCCCCCTCTTGTTCAACATCATTATGGCCTCCCTCCCTGCACAGCTGCCTAGTCACACCCACATCACAATCTATGCAGATGACATTTGTATTTGGACCTCTGCTCTTCGTCGTGATGCGATCCAAAGTCGTCTACAACGCTCCTTGGACACAATCGCCCACTATCTTGCCGACAGCAGCCTAGCCATCTCACCCGCCAAGACTGTCGCCATGGCCTTTTCACGAAGATCGTTCGACAAATATCCACTCTCCATCGACGATTCGCCCCTAACCTTTGTCAAAACCTTCCGTTACCTGGGCTTCACAATTGACCAAGGCCTGACATGGTCATCTCACGTGAAGACGCTTGTTACGAAAGCCTCCAGCCAGGCCAATGTCCTCAAACGTATCGCATGTGCGTCCTGGGGCCCGTGTTGATAGGACCTCCGCCGGGTTCATACGGCTCTTCGTTTGGGCACACTGCGATACAGCCTCCCGATCCTTCATGCCCTCAGCTGCACCCAAGAGCAGGAGCTTCTGAATCTCCAATCCCGAAGTCTCCGCGTTTGTCTTGGTGTCCCTAGAACAACGGAGACATATTCCGTACTCGCCGAAGCTCGGGAGCAGCCTATACCCATTCTGCGGGACTCAGCACCCTCCGCGTCTACGCCGGCTGTCTGACGCAACCCTCTAATCCCCTTCGCCGCATTGCTGTGAGCTGCCCTGCATCCGCTTTTGCCAATGCAGTTGCCCGCTTACGAGACTATCTCCCGTCCTCGACACCTGCTACTACCTTTGTGCCAGCAATGTGGACATTAAAACGGCCTCGTATTCACGCCACTATACCAGACTTTCCCCGAAAACGAGCAATCAGCCCTGTGGTAGCCCAACAACTCGCTTAGGCCCACCTCACCTCTACTCATCCCCATTGCCTACAAATCTTCACCGATACCTCTGTAATGCCTGACGCATCGGGCGCAGACTTTTACGTTACCGATACAGACCATGAACAGGCCTACAAACTGCCCTACCCCATGTCGTCCACCGAGGCTGAACTGTTTGCCATTCTTACCGCCCTGGAATACATTACTGACTTGCCACCTGGGAAATGGGTCGTACTCACCGACAGCAAGGCGTCCCTCCTCCGCTTGATGTCGCCTCGCCTCAACCTCATACAGGATACACCCAGCATGATCATTCAGATGTACAACAGACCCCGTGCCAAGGTCATGCTTTGTTCCTTCAATGGGTGCCCGGTCATGTGGGCCTGACCGGTAACACACGCGCAGACGCGGCTGCAAGACGAGCCGCCGCAGCTGCTACTGCTGCCACTGCACATTGACCACTTACACTTTCGGCTTGCCATTTAGCTATTCGCCGCCGGTGTGCAGCCCGTGCCCAAGCATTTAGATCTCAGGCCGTCGCTCACAACAGTCACGTGCAGTCCATCGACCCCTCGGTTACCTTTTTCATTGCGTGTCGCTGCAGTCGTCAAGAGGAAGCATTGCTGCACCGCCTCCGTCTCAACGTTGCCCGCACCCCATTGCTTCTTTACAAAATGGGCCAATCCAGATCCCCTTTGTATCCAGCTGTGGCGAGGTGGCCGACATTCCTCATTGTCTTCTGCACTGCCAGCAGCACATTCCCCAGCGGCAAGCCCTCCATCGCCATCTAATACAGCTGGGCTGCAGCACATTGTCCATGGCCAGCCTCCTTGCTCCCGTCCCTCGGCCTGCTCAGTGGGCCGTAACCACAGCCCTGCTCCGCTTCATGAAAGACGCGGGCCTTGCGTCTGCCCTCTGACTGGACATTCGTGCCTGTACTGCACTGCACTGCGTGCCTGTTTTTCTTTCATTTTTTCATTTTTCTTCCTTCTTTTTGTTTATTTTCAGTTTTTTTTATCTTTCTTTTCCTTTATTTTTTTGCTTTTTCGGAATAGCAAGCTGGCAATAGCCCGCCTGACATTGCCTTTTTTCTTTCACTCTATGAAACATATCCCCCCCCCCTATGGTATGACATCTGATTCAAAAACCGAAGGTCCATCCTTCAAGTCTAGAACGAGGCGTTCAAGTCTCGCCGCTCATGTCTGGCTGGTGCAGACAAATTAGGCCACAGCAAAGACGTATTCTACGTTACAATCCTCGTGATCGCAAACATATAACATCCATGAACGTGTTATACGTTCGTATGTACGTGTAATATTCTGTGCTCCCTCCTGCATTCATACTCTGTATATGGCGGAACATTGTCCCTTCGTGTGTACGTACTGAGCGTGCATCCCATGCGTGCCTCGCCAGGTTCCATTCTTTCGTTCTTTCTCTCTTTTCAATACAAAGGCGAAAAAATTCAGTGCTGAGTGTTCCGTACAATACGAAATAGAATTCCAATTAAATAGACAATTGAATAGACAATAGACAGTTGAATAGAATTACAATTGTCATACCAATTGAGACCAACTGATTCGATAGCGTGTAACATTTTCTAGTAACCTGCACGTAACACAGTTCGCCAAGCATTCGTCAAATGCGTTGCACCGATGTAAATCGATCGATTTAGAAGCGAGAGCATCGTTGAATGATACGGTGCTCTCACAATGATTCTCCACCTCAGGCTCGTCTCTCCGCAGCGAATAAACATTCTACTCACATGAGTACATCTGCGCCATTCGTGAGCCTTTTAGACGGTGCTCCGGAGCCAAAACAGAAGAAAGACATCCACTTGAATGCGTCGTGCTCCAGCGAAATGAGATTCCAGGCCATTACACTGTGTTTGGGCAGGGAGGAGGACGCACGGGCTCGGTGTACACACACACAATCTCTGAAACAGACAACGAAACAGGGTGTACTACTCTCCTGCAAACAGTATAATTCCACTGGAATGCATTCCATTAGGAAGGCCCATTCAATCTGCTTTCCAATTACGCTGAAATGCTACATGCTGAAAAGAAGCACCAGCATCATAAGGTCGCTTTCAGTATGGCAAACGAGGCATGACACACAACGAATATTTCAAGCGCGTCAGGTATGCTGTGCTGTGCCTATACTGCACGTATGATTTTCTTCTTTCCGCGCTCCGTGAGGCCTGGAAAATAATTTCCCAGCGTCGACATCGCGATACGTTGAAATTCATGGACGCGTTCACGAAGCAAATTCAGTTGGACAAATGACGAGGTTCCGTCGCTCTTCTACGCGACGCCGCTCGCATTCCGTTGCCTATCAACCTGTAGTTCGACGTGTACGTGAAATTGCCTGTAAATAGTTTTTAGACAGTGATATTAAATAACGCCTTTTTAGGCGAAAAGTCGTCGGTGGACACGTACGCGTCAAATCAAATGACCTGTGCTTGTGTAATGCTGACGCTTCATTACTTCACTTTACGAGTGACGTCATAATAACGTACGTACCAAGTTAAAAACCTTTAACCAAATCAGCATATTCGGTCATTAAATATTTCCATTATTGATAGTTCTTCAGCGATGTAACGCTCTGAATTATTAATGAACTCGATCGTTACACGGTACCTCAGTTCCGAGTTGTCAGTTACTAATTAGGCCCTTCTTTTTACTGTGTCAGTGGCGTATCCAGGATTTCCTTTCAGGGGTACTTTTCTCTGACACGTTTGCATGTGCGTGCGCGCAAATCTTGATACATCCCTGCAATGGCTGAGCTACATGCTCAACCGCCGTTTCAGGCACTTTTATTGTCAAAGTGCACTGTTTCTACACAGTAAATAATTTTAAACCTTTATTCGCTCAAAAGAGACGTATTCTTATAAAAACATCCGTTTCTATCCAGCAGAATGAAGCCAAGGGTGTAAAAAGAGCATTACTAGAGGTGTAATATCGACATACGCCATATTTTATCCCCATGTCGATCATGCGCAGTATATCATTTTACACCTTTTTTAAGTAAATTGCTTGTCCTATAACTGACTCCTTTTTTGATACCACAGTGACGGATGCTTTTTAATACACCCTTTACTAAATGATATTTTATAGGAAGCACTCCTACAATAGGTGCTTTGAAGAACAACACTTTTATGAGGGGCCATAGCCTCCTATATACAGTATATAGGAGGCTATGGAGGGGCGTAATCCAATGCTCGTAATGTGCTCGTGCAATGACCGCCGTTCCGATGCCACGATCTCCAGGCGATGCCAGCAATGATCGTGTTGACGTACTGGATAGTTCATATACTGAAATACAATTTGTTGGGGGCATGTTCGTTAAGTGTAGCAGAGTGCAAAACACGTCTGTAATGGTGACGGTAATTCGTCTTTGCAATTTACACATACGCCTGTAACGACTCAAAGATACCATCTAAATTCTCGACACCCTTCCCAGTCAAGTACTGTGTTTTTAACTCAAGTTATCGTTTATAATGTGATTGACTGCTGAGTGGTGCTGTAAAACCAGTATAATTTTTCTTTCGCGCATTAAAACACCACTTTCAACACCGTATTTTCAGTTCAAATGGGGTGTCGAAAAGTGTATAGGACCTAAACACCTCTTTCAACGCCTCACTTTACATCGACATGGGATAAAATGTGGTGTATGTCGATATTACACCTTTAGTAATGCTCTTCTTACACCTTTTGCTGCAGTTTGTGGGATATAAAAGGGTGTTTTTATAAGAATACACCTGTTTTGAGCGAATAAAGGTGTAAAATGATTTACTGTGATGAAGGATGTAAAGTGAGGTGTTGAAAGAGGTGTTTACATCTAATACACCTTTTTACATCGCATTTGAACTGGGAATATGGTGTTAAAAACTGTGTTGTAATTCGTGGAGGAAAAATTGTACTGGTTTAACAGCTCCATCAGCAAGTTAATGCATTATAGACGATAACCAGAGTTGAAAACACAATATTTGACAGGGAAAGATGTCAGGAATTTAGCTGGTATCTTTAACTCGTTAGAGGCATACGTGTTGATCGCAAAAACGCATTCCAGTCACCGTTACAAATATGTTCCGCCCCACTACACTTAAAGAACATGCCCCAACAAATTGTATTTCAATATATGATCCGTCTGGCACGCCAACGTAGGGTGCACACATGAATTAAAACTTCAGGACTTACGCTGGTCACACGGTGTTACCAATCCAACGAGGCGTGCCTGCAACGCATTGCGCTCCGGTTTAGGTTGTACGTTGGAACCACGGTTAGAACACTGCAGTGTTCGGGGTAGAGAACGAATGCAACAACTCAGGGAAAAGAGGCGCTGACGCCAGGAATCGAACCTGGGTCTTCTGATTTCCGGTCAGATATACTTGTTTGTGTCGTCCCTAAGTGTGGTCTGCTTCAGCCAAATCTCGTTGTTCAGGGTAGAGCCCTGCGCGGGCCCGACCCGGCCCGCAGGCCGGGCCGGGCTTGTGATTGGCTGTGTGCTCCGGGCCGGGCTTGGGCCGACAGACATGTTTCTGAGAGTCAGGCTCGACTGGGTCACGCAGCTAATTCCACGAAATGGAGGACTACTACTTCATATCATCACGTGCTCGCGTCATTCCTGTGCATATATCTGCAAAAACAAACAAGTGACACTGCATTACGCGTATGATTCGACCGTCTGTAACATTCTCAAAGCCACTTTACATTGCTCCTGACTCCTCACGTATTTCACAAACACATTCGCAAGGCTTGGTGAGAGGGGTAAGGACTGGGAGAAGGAGTTTGTCGACAGCATCCTCTAGCTCCACAAAAACTTAGTAGTGTAACGATAACGCGCTTGTCCACGTGCGTTCTGGATTTAATTTGGTCTCGTGCTGTTGTGGTGTTAAACCGATAGTTCTTGTTTGTTTGTGGCCGTGTCTTTTCTTATAAATTGACTTACAAATTTGTTTGATAAGCGCTAGAAACGCGTACGTCACGGCTGGAAATAGTAGGCCGGTATCTACGCGCTGAGTCACCGTGCCGGGCTGTATTCGCTGATCCATCGGGCTGGGCCGGGCCGTATGAAAACATAAAGGTCCGGGCCATTTTTCGATGCGCCCGAGTCGGGTCGGGCTCTGAAAAGTCGGCCCGTGCAGGGCTCTCTTTCAGAGTGATGCTTGCCATAGAAGCAAGAACGTGTCTCTTCATGCTGCCGCGGGAGTGTTTTCAATAGAATACTCCCCTTTTAAGGGTGTTTTTGTTTCTAAACGGCCATTATAAGAGTGTTTTATGAGGAATGCACCTAATTAAAGGGTGTTTCAGAAAACACCCACATTTTATGGCGTAAAAAAAGGAGCGCCATGGGACAAGCATGTGCTCAAAAAAGATGTAAAATGATTTACTTACTGTGAGTCTGTGGTTACGATTTCACTTCGTTGCAAATACATCATTGACTGGCGGGTACATAACATAATTAAATGTTAGCGCAAAATAGTTAGCGAAGGGTGCAGAAGCATGGATCAATCATATACGAATTGCGCTGCCTGAGCTGTGCATGCCTATTGCAGGAATGACCTCGAAATATTTGGAAGTCGTCGAAAAAGCCAGCAATCGGCTAACATATCTATTTTTTTTCTTTTTTACCAAACAATCAATCAGTCCAGACAAAGGCAGGAACCAATGCGCACCTCTTGATTACCGGTCGAATGCACGTAATGGTTACTGCCCTCGACCGGCAATGAAGAGGTGCTGATTGGGGGGGGGGGGGGGGTATGTTTAATAGAAAGAAGGGAGGAAATGTCAGCCAGGACTTCCCATTCCAAAGAAAAAAAGAAACTCAAAATAAACGAAAACAGAAAGAAAAGGAAAAAAAGGAAGCCTTGGAAAGGTTACTTTCCAGACTGAGCTCGAACGTTTCACACACACACACACACACACACACACACACACACACACACACACACACACACGCAAATAAAGAAATAAAGGGAAAAAAATGCGTTCATTCGAACGATCGATCACGCAGCTGTGGCACAGGCTCATACCATTTGGAAACAACTTGTACGTCCTAAAGACATCAGCTACTTCCCAGAACTTGAGGAAGATGCTGAAGAAGCCCTCTCATGCGACAGCAAAGGATTTCATTTCTCTGTTCTTACATTGTTTTGTACTCTGCAATTATGCATTAATATTCTGGCTCTTTTTTCTGGCTCTATTGTTTCACCCACAAACGCGTTTCGGAGTATAGCCAGTCCTGACTGGGTCGGGACTACCATATCCATATTTATCTTTCATTTCCAATTCCAATATTCTGAAATCTTTTTTTGTATTCCGCAGAGATAGGATGTAAAAAAAACAAAAAAAACAGAGAATTTCTCGTCCAGGAATACTCCGTAACAACAAACTCGGCGTTCACTCGTAGAGTTGCATGCCTTCTGTGATTCATCGTCTTGCATAACCTGCACAAGTGTACCTGTGGCCCCGACTCGTAGTTGTCACGGCACCGAAGCATACAGCACTTGCTTGGTATGTTGAATGTTAATGTCGTGGCATCACGTTGACCTCGTGAAGACACACACACAAATGAAACAAACTGCCGCAGAGAAATGCCACAATAAGAAATGGCGTGCCCGGAGAGGCTAAGGAGCATTGAACAGCGCGCCACTGGGCCCAGCACGGGACCCAGTCAGCATGGGTGCACCCGATGGCATCGTCGCCGTGACATTGTGATGACATCAGCCCATAGCGCTCCAATCTTTTCTTGTCTTGTCTGCGTTCGATTATTCGTTGCGGCATCCCTCCTGGTTTCTTTCGGTGTGTTACTGGACCGAAGCATCAAGACAACAGGTATGACGAAACAAGGCGTCGCTTTCTCTTGAACCCGTGGAGGCCTGCTAGCCGCGTTCCCCGACAGTGGGGAAAAGGAGGTGGACGTTTTAATATCAGTGGCAAAGAAGGTATTCTTGGTTTCTCAAGGTGGTCTCAAGTCAGTTGTGAAGTGTGCTCTACGGGCAGGAAAGCTCTGGCAAGAGCTCGGTGCCATGGTGTACTCGCCCTTCACTCCTTGGAAGACTCCACTGGGAACGTTACAAGGACACGGTGAGTGCGCCTACATAAGGCAGCGGTTTTTTATGCAGCGAAACTCATGCAGGCTCATGAAGGAGAATCAATCGCTGAACGGTCTTCCCCGCTACACAAGCACAACCGGCAGACATGTTAGGTTCCAACTGCTGCACAGTTACAGGGATTACACTGAGCGAAGGTAAAACGGGTAGGAGCACTTTATTGCAATTAACATGAACAAGACCTTCGCGCAGAGCCTGATGAAGTGCAGGCTCTGCACGAAAGTCTTGTTCATGTTCAAGTCTTCCTACCCGCTTTACTTTCCCTCAGTGTAATCACAGTTCATAGGGCTCTGGCGTTGCTCTTTACTTCTTCTATTGTACAGTTACAGGAATCCCAGATTCCTTCCCTCGGCGTTATGAGGTGCAAGATTCGACTGGGGAACGTGGCATATACTTATGGTTGTCAGTTTGTATCTCCCGCCGTCTCTTACTTTCTCACTGAAGAACGTCAGGAATATATTTCTTGTCCTGCTATTGCCATTGTTAGTTGTGGGGAACAGAGTACCCATCAACCGCGGTGGGGAAGCGTGAGCACAGACCGGATGGGGAGGCGGCAGAGCAGTGATGGGCAGTACTTGAAGTACCAAGTACTCAAGTAGTACTTTAAGTACATTTCTGTGTACTTGTACTTTACTGTAAGTACACTTTAAATCGTGTACTTTGTACCGTACTTTTCTCTGAGTACTTTCCCATCAAGTACTCAAGTACCCAAACATGAACCCCAGACAAAAAATCACAAAAGAGTGTCAAAAATGCACGTTACTAAAAGCGCTAAAATGAGAAGTAGAAGACGAAAACACACAGATAGGGCTACCTCTGAGTTTTCGCCTTCTTGCCGTCATTTTAACGCTTTTAGTAGGATGCAGTACCAAGAGTCCCAGTCTGACATTTTACCAAAAAGGTTTTATGTGCTTTTAAAGAGCACATTTGTTGAAGCAAATCTATTGTTCAGAGGCTTGAAATGTTGGAAAAGTGTGAACGCTTCTGTGATTATGTAAAACGAATGGAATGCAAAGACACGCACACATTATGACACTGCAACCGGCAGCACAATGACTTGGTCCATTGTAATTTCCGTTCTCCCAATGCATGGTTCTATGCTTTTTTTATACTGTTTCCTTCATTGGCAATTAAGAATAATTTTATATCACATTATATGTGTGATTGCATTACATGATGAACACTCTGATAGACACAAATGCTTTCAGTTTTACATTTTACGTTTTTTTTAATTGGTCACATGGATTACATTGCTGCAGATCACAGTCGTATACAAATGAAGGCTTACATTGTGCTTCATCCTTTTTTACTTTCTTCATATTCTTTTTTAAACATGTTGTATTTCAAAAATCAGCAACGAATGTCCAGAAATACATAATCTCTGTTGGCTTGTACTCTTTCCCCTTGAAATTTCCTAGCCTGTTATAGCAAAAGATTAGTACCGGAACACCACACAAGGCGGGTGATCTTGGATCAGTCAGGGTATAATACTATTTTGCATAATCACAGCACAGCTAACTGATTACTTCTCTACATGTAACTGCAAATTATGACATCTGATTAAGTTCATACTCACGGGTTAGCACTTAACCTAGGACTTTATGGCTTCAGAGCATTTGTCAAGAATACTCGCTAAAGTTTTGCCAAAAAAGCAAGACACAGATACAGTACTAAACAGTGAAATGCAAAGTGACACAAATTAAATTCAGAATGTACTTGATGAGTACTTGAAGTACTTTGCCTAGTACTTTGTACTTTACTTGAAGTACATTTGGAATTGGGTACTTTGTACTGTACTTGAAGTACTATTGACGCCAGGTACTTGGTACTTTAAGTATAATTTTGAGGTCCTTTGCCCATCACTGCGACAGAGTGACATCATCGACGATATGGACATCCGTCTGCTGCTCAGTGATGGACCATCGACATTGCTGTGTAGGGATTTCTCAACTGACGTCTTGGACGTCTTCATCTACTCGAAAGACAGGATTTCTTGGATCCTATTGTAGACTAGACGATGTTGAAGGGAAAGGATGTGATCATCTGGCCATTTGTATGTCAAGTGATAGACTATATATACTGCAGCCCAGGATCAAATAGGTCAGGCTAATCAACTAGAAGGACTTTCGCACGTCTTGTATAGAACAGGCACTCCCAGGGACTGAAAGCGGAAGGGAACCGAAAACCGCTTGGAACCCAAATCTTTTCAAGAACCGTAACCAGAACGTAACCGCAATTCTCCATCGGGGGGGTGGGGTATATTTATTAGACGAAAAGGAAAGAAAAAAAGGGAGGAAAGGTCAGCCAAACGGGACGTCGGCTTGCTATTCCAGAAATAAATAAATGAATCGGCAATTAACCGAAACCATAACCTTAACCGAAAAATGTGATTTCGGTTACCGGTTCATATGAACCGGCTCGATGGAACAACCTTGGATGCGATATTTGTATCGCCTCACAACTCTGGTTAGTGGTGTAGTACGTGCTTCTGTTTTGTGACACTTTCTGGTCCCTCGTTTGTGGCGTCCCTGTGACGACCCTCGTCCTATGTTTGCGAAGTGTTCCCACTAGTTCGGGTGTTTTCTCCCGCGTCCAACTACTGGGTTTTCTCCCTTTTTTATTTATTTCAACTAACTGCGGCTAAGGGGCCTTGGGTAGCCTGCCTGACTTTGTCGTGACCTAAATCATCATTTTTTTTTTCTTTTTCTATCACATCACATCACACGTGCTTCTGTTAAACCTCAACAACAATAAATGATGATAAAGTGATGATGACATGGGATGTTTCCTCGTGGTAGCCACAGGACCTATACTCCACTTCACAGAGGTTAATATCACTGAGGTAGATCTCTTCGTCATATGTTTTTGTTTCAGAAGTTGTGCGGACAACATACTATCTTATACGCTTGGGGCCACAATCGGATGACATACGCATCGTATGACATATATTGCGTACGTCCCTTATAAGCTATGAACTGTATTATAATGTGATAATTTAGGATACGACGTGTTGCACGTTGATGGTGGTGGTGCTTTTCACATCTGTTTGCTTAGCCGGTGAACGCATGCGGTTGGTCTTGCCTCGTAGCTTGTTACAGTACGAGCGAAAGGAATGTGCACGGCGTCATACAGACCGCAAGAAATGGTTTTACGGGAAATGTCGCAAACGGCAAACGTGCGCCGAAGAAAGAGTTCACTCTTTCTTCGACCTATAGCCGATGGCCCTGCACCATTCTTTCGGAGCGCAACATATCATATGTCCATTTCTACCCGTTTGCACTTTCTAGCTGATTTTGGGACATCCACTCATTCTGCAGATACATGCTAGAGAAAACCGAAAAAATACTGGTTCAACACTTTGGTTACCGGTGACCGCAAATAATAAAACGGCGTATCCCGTAACCGCTTCCATAGTTCTAACATGAACCATAGCCGAACCGATGCTTATTTCGGTTACAGTCCCTGGGCACTCCTCCTCCCGAACCGAGAAGGTCGCAACAGGACCTATGGAAACAAATTATCGCGTGGAAAAACCGCAAGTCAATAGGCGAGCGCTGAACGGAAGGCGGAACGGTCGGGGCCATTTTAAGGCATGATAGCAGCCGGGCATGCAGCCAGGCTTGTATACAAAATCTAAATGATGTCGACACTGAGCGCTGCGCCAGTTCTGTGCATCACTATCGTCTTTTATTAGCTGTAGGAGTGTGGAGTGTAGAACGTGGTTTGTAAGAGACCCTTCCACTCAAAAAAATGCATTGTGTGTGCTCGCGCTGTCTCTCAAGAGGTTTGAGAAGGCCGTTGCACGTGACTTCTGCAGGCTCCATCTGGAATAAGGTCGCAGGCTGCAAACACTGAAGTATTTCGCGCATACACTTCCGAGATTCATGAGGTAACTGATCGAAGGGAACCGATGGTGAACCAAGAGGTGGATATGGATTTCTCATTGGCCTGATTCAGAGCAGCAGTATACCAAGTATACGAAGAAGTTCTGCAACGAACGGACGTGTTTTTTTTGTGCTCCTGCCCGATATTCGTTTCAGGCCTAGCACCCTCGAGTCGCACTATTCCCTCTTCCACGCACAAATCGACAAATCCACTCAGTTTCAGTGGATTGCCTGTCACTTACGCTGTTCAGGGCAGCCTGTTGGCCTGCCCTTAGGTAGCCCTACTATGAATTCGAATTTTAAACTTAGTGGCACAACCGCCGGAGACCTGAACGCCCTTGCTGCGCTCCCTTCAGACATACCTCCAGCCCTACCTCCAGAAAACCTCGGCGAGCTTCACGTCAACGCAGATCCTGCAAGCTCTGGCACGCAATCTGCCGCTCGAGACCATGACATTGACCGTCACCTGTACAACACGGAAGACAACTCCGCGCACTCCGACGTCGGTTTCCAGTTACCACGTCAAGAACCGAAGCGCCGACGGCAGTAGGGCCGGCGCCATAGCACCTCCAGCTCCTCCAGCGATGAGACAGTGAAGAGCGTAAGCGTAAGAGCTATTTGGTCAGCAGAAACTCGTACAGTACTTTTCAGACCCATCGGTACCGGAAACAGTATACCATGCCTTCGTGTAACCAAGCTGGAGCAATTCCTCGAATCGGAGGTGCCAAATGAGATCACTGAAATACGAATTAACCGCAACAAAAACATTGTTGCAGCAGACGTCAAGACCTCTGGAGGCGTCAACAAGCTTCTGTCCCTCAATTACCTATGTGCCATCCGTGTTCGAGCCTTTTTGCCTCCACCACCAGGGCCGGTCATAGCATTAATCCGCGTATCCGATACAGCGACAACTGTATTGCGTCACGCATACGTTCTGACATACCAATAATCAGTGTTCACCGGCTTGGGAAAGAGGGAGAGTGGGTGAAGGTGGCTTTCTCCCACGGCCACTTTCTGACAACGTACACATTGGGGTAGTAAAGTTCCCGGTGACTTCTTCTCGAATCTACCCTATGCAGTGCCTGAAATGTGGACGTTTTGGCCATGTTAGCGCTGCCTGTCATCGAGACCAAGTGTGCGCAAAGTGTGCAGGGGATCACGACGCCCACAATTGCGCAAAATAAAAAGTTGCATCAGGTGCGTGAACTGCGGTGGACAACACATGATGACCGACAGGACATATCCCGTACAAAAACTCGAGACAGCGGCATACAGGCTCAGCCGCTCCAATGAAGTATCAATCAAGGAGGCAAAGAGGATAATGCGCCAGAGAAATGCTAAGCATACTTTGCCACATTCACAGCCACACCCATCACAGCCACAGCCACCGGTACAACCCTGCACAGAGAAGGCTGAGAAAGCGATCAAATCAAGCGTGTCGGAACCTATTTCTACAGTTTCACCTTCTACGCCCACTGGATCATACGCAACCGCATTGACTAGCAGGCAGTCCAACCTACGCACAGGCCCGTGTCCTCAGACTCTAGACCAGGCACATGAGCGCCAGTCCCTATTCACACTAGCACCAAGGGGGACGCTGGCCCACCCAAGGGAAAGCTGGAGTCAATGGCGACTAACTCGTCGAAAGCTCAGCGCGTCGAGGCGTCCGCTACTCCTGTGGACATCACTATAATCGACTTCACTTTCAAAGCGAATCATCGTCTCTCCCAATATGTGTGGGTTCCAAAGGGGATACGTAACTTTCTAGCACTTTTGGCTCCTCTACAGCAGACCCTGACCGTCTTTTTAACGCCGTAGTGGCGTAAATGGACACAGTCTGCCAGCTGTCAGCAATCAGCGCCGCCCTGAAGTAATATGGAGGGACACCACAAAATACTGCAATGGAATTGTGCCGTTATGCGCCCCAAGCTGTCAGAACTGCAACTACGACTAAAGTAAAACCTCCTACAGTATCCTGGCTCTTCAGGACGTCAACGTCCCCGACACATGCAATATAAGGAGTTTCGTCAAGTACACCTCACCCGCCATCCCCAGCTTTAAACACGGCAGTGCGGCCATCTTCGTCCTCCAAGACATCCCACATCATCCAAGCATCTGACAGACGACACGGGGGAATGTGTAGCGGTTCAGGTTATGCTAGGCCACCACAAGATCAACGTAGTGTCCATATACATCAGGCCCCAGGCAGCGGGACGCTACCTCACTGCTTCGTACATAACAAAACTACGACAGGTTTTTAGTGATAGTAACGAAAATCTCCAACCAAGTTAGGCTACCCGAGAAGGTTTTTAGTGTACCCATAATTATATGCAGCGACTTCAATGCACACCATCCGCTCAGAGGTTACAAAACAACAGATAAACTCGGCTAGGACACCGCCGCTTGCCTTGAAGGCTCGGACCTAGTGGTAGCTAATGCCGGTGAAGCCACGTTCTTCTGTCACCCTCACTCTAGTGCCATCGACATTACCGTACACTCACCCGATGTCCCTGCACACTGGGCCATCTTATTCGACACCTGGGGAAGTGACCATTTTCCCATCGAGATCACGTTGGCGTGCAAGAAAAAGAAATCGGGGAGGCGATGCACATAAACTGGAACAGATACCGCGCAGGGTTTTCCCCGGATAGCATGGACATATTTGAATAATAGGACAATTTAGGACAGTTGGTCACACATAATAAAATCGATAAAACCAGTGCTAAAAACACTTAGGACGACACCGTCCAGCAGTGCGTCCGTCCTGTGTCGTCCTTAGTGTTTTTAGCACTGGTTTTAGCGATTTTAGCATGGACATATGCAGCACCATAGGGCACGGCTTAGCTCGGGCATCGGCCACCATCAACATTTCTTGTCAAGACCTCAAGCCGGATCTGAAATACTTGCATCTATGCGCAGCCCCCCAAAGAGCTCAGCGCGTTCTGCGACGGCGGCCTTCTGCTGAGAACAGGATAGAGTATCGTCGAGTATTCGCAGTACTACGTCGCTATGCAGATACGCTTCGTCGCGCGCAGTGGAGATCATTTTCCGCGTCGCTAAACGAACACAGACCGGCCAGGAAGATATGGGGCGTTGCAAACGACGCATTGATGGGGTGCACCAGTAAACAAACTCCGTTTGCTTCCTTGGCCATGGCCAGGAACTCTTCAGTAGAGGAGCTCGCTGAAGAATTCCCAAACAACTTCGCCGAAGGAAGGGGCATCCCTGCCTCCAGCTTCATTCCACAGGTGGCGGCATCCGACCTTGACTCCCCAATTAGACTGAGTGATCTACAACATGCTTTACACCACCTAAAGGCGAAGTCATCCCCGGGCGTCTACGGCATTACCTATCAGGCCCTGCGAAACCTCCCGCCGTGCGGCTTTTGACTTCTTTTGGACTACCTCAACCAGGTGTGGACATCAGGCAACATCCCCCCCGAGTGGCGCGAGAGCATCGTTGTTCCTATGCTAAAGAAAACCAAACTGGTCAACGACCTACGCTCTTACCGGCCGATCTCCCTAACTTCCTGCGTCGCTAAGCTCACTGAACGCATGCTACACAGAAGGCTTGTCTTTTTCCTTGATATGAAAGGCATTTTTCCGGAGGAAGTGACCGGATTCAGAGCCCACCTAAGTTCAACTGATACTTTACTCGACACTATCTCTGACGTGGATCAGGCTACTGAGTCCAAAAGCAAGACCGGTGCAGTATTCTCTGACATTGACATTGAAGGGGCTGTAGCAGCCGCATCGCCAGTCTCTGACATCCAGCACCTGTCCCGTGGCTCGAATAAATAAACATCCTCGGGCCAGTTGGAATCTGGTAACCGACACCAACGGACTACTGCTTCCTGTCTCCTCCAATTCCAACAATTGGTGACCCGGACGTTTGACGTTCCACGCCATTCACCATGTCTACAGGGGACGGTCACGTCACCACGACTCCCGGTACCCCCAGCATGGTACAACAGCCCACTTCCGTGACCGCCGTTAGCGTTAAACTTCCACCGTTTTGGGACCGGAACCCAGCCACCTGGTTTATTCAGGCCGAGGCTGACATGCTGTATCTTCTAACATAGTGATGCTGGCTCTCAAGGCAGCTGAGATTGGAGGGAGACCTGCCACATTCATTCATGGTTTTCTAAATGAGCGTACTTTTAGGGTGCGCCTGGGGACGACACTCAGCCTACCCAGACGCCAGAATCTCTGTTTGCCGCAGGCGGTGTCCTCAGCCCTCTTCTTTTTAATCTGGTTCTCTCTGGCGTACCCAGGTCATTACCGAAATATATTCCGCAACTACACTGCTCCATTTAAGCCGATGACATCTCCATATGGGTTTCGAGCGAGAACCCTGGACAGCTCAGCCAAGCCATTCAAGATGGCATTCCTGCGGTCGATCACTACGTCACTGCACGCGGGCTAAAGCTTTCTCCGGTCAAAACACGCTATATGCTCCTAGGGTGTGGAAAAAGGTGGCCTCCACTACCTCCGCCTTCTTTGCACGGTACATCCTTACCAAGAGTTCGGAACCACCAGTTCCTTGGCATTGCGATCGACAGCCGCTTATTGTGGAGGCCTTTCACAAAAGAAAGGAAATCTAGATGTCTGTCGACTCAGAACTTCGTCCGACGACTTGGATGCCCAGCATCTGGATGCCCCCGGAGCACAGTGGCGGCCATTCATAAGGCTACGACCGTTGCAAAGATCCTATACGGCCTCCCGTTCGCTCGCCCAAGTCCATCTGCACTTCAGAGCCTGGAGCAGATGCATAGGAAAGGCCTACGAAACGCCCTCGGGCTTCCTGGTTTTGCGCGTAATGAGGCCGTGGATGCGGAGGCACCAGCGCTACCTCTTCTTCTGCTCGTCACTCAGCAACCCCTCCAACAACTTAGGCGCTTACACAGAACTACCGCTGGCAAGGCCCTCATCGGGAGACGAAAAACCGCACAGAATCTCGCTTCGCAGCCACCATCCGCACTTTCACCGAGGTAGTGCCCGCGCCACCTGCAATGCCCCGTAAGAAGCCTTCACTCCCCAATTCAAGTACCGAACGGACATTGTGACAGTGTGTGTGCCTATGCTCCAAATGTGGTGTCGTAGCGAACTTTGAGCACGTCCTAACAGAATGTGAGCTCTACGAAACGGAGAGGCGGCAACTGTGTGCTCAGTCGAGTACTGCTAGCCGACAGACATTCAACCTGGCTGCAATTTTTGGCCCATGTCAGAGCCACGTCCAACACCGTCGATGTCTTCTGATGTTCTTGGAGTTCCTCTTCTCTACCGGTTTGCTTCAGACGCTGTAGAGTCATACTGTAACTCAATGACCATCGGTACTTGTTTCATGTGTGTGTGTTTTTTTTTTTTTTTTGTTTCTTCATCTTCCTTTTTGCGGCGTAGCGCAGCCAGTGGAGGATAGCTTGTTGTACTTGCGCATAACTTTAACCTCATTTTCATATCTCAAATGTTTCGCGTGTAATGGGGTAGTGACGTAGTGTACTGCTCTCCAGTGGTGAATTACCCCGTGTCATAGTCACGATTTATTTGTTGTTGTTATTGGGAATCGGCAATTAGCTGGAAATACTCATCGTCTGCTTTTGTCATCCCAACGGACGCTATATCACATGGATACCATCTCCCACCTCGCATGCCATCAACGTCGGCTGAGCTATATGTTATCCTGTTGTTTCTACGAAAGATATCGCATGATACTCTACAGGTCTGGGTGATCTACACTGATTAAAAGGCGGATTCAGTGCATAAACAACAGAGGTATTCATGGGTCGCTCGCCCCAGTCGTAACAGACATCATCCCCACCAAGCCCAACATCTGATTGGCAACGGCTGCCCATCTGTCCCGTTCTGTCGTTCCAGTTGTGCTGTCGAAGGGAGACAGGTTACATTTGGCTGAGATAATCCAGTCGCTGACATAAAGACATCACTGACAGGTCCTTCGTGTATTCACTAGATCCAAATTAGTCTTTTCCTGCCCCATACCGTTTCCCACGTTATATACCTTCCCTTGCACAGACTTCGCCTCAGCGTAACCTTCACTTCGCTATTGAAATACAGGATCAGATACTGTCAGGCAAGTTCATACTGCAACTGCGGTGTCGTGGCGAACACTGAGCACGTCCTCACATAATGTGAGCTCTACAAAGCAGAGGGGCCGTACTCTGTGCTTAGTTGAGTGCTGTCGGCAGGGAGCCATACAGGTTGCAAATATAGGTCCTCGCCAGACCATTGTGCACCATCGTCGAGGCCTTGACATGCTTATGGAACAAGAGAGAAACTGATGTTCTGAGGCTGGAACAACATAGAAGGGACAGATACAAACAAAGCCTCAAATAGCCTCATCTTTCATCATGCTTGTGGAGTTCCTGTTGGCTACCGGTTTACTCCAGACACTCTAATGTTATACTCTGTTTTCCAATGCCCTCTGTACTCCTTTCGGCGTCTGTTATGTTTTTCTTTTTTTTTTTCTTTTTTCCTTCATTCTTCTTTTGTTCGGCATACCACGCCCAGTCGAGCACACCGCAATTGATCCGTGAACGACTTGTACTTATCTCATTCCAGCGCATCCTCATATATCTCATCTAATGTTACGCATGTAACGGGGAACTTCTCCTCAGCACATGCACTGAGGTATGGTACCGCAATTGTTGCGGTGAATCACCTCATTCCATCGTCATTCATGTAGTAGTAGTTGTTGTTGTTGTTGTTCTCCTCAGCGACGGAACACCCCGGGTGATAGCCATAGTTCATCTGTTGTTGCTGCCTATTTGAGGTACTTTGAAACTGAAGACGAAGCAAATCTCTTGTATCTTACACTACCATGGCACATGTCATCGAAGTTTTGCGGGTAACCTTTCCGATAGTAGATACGGGAACTAGGATAACAGCGATACCAAATAAGTAATGATACCAAATGCACGCATCCCCCCCAAAAAACAAGA
Organism: Ornithodoros turicata; assembly: GCF_037126465.1. Taxonomy (NCBI): domain Eukaryota; kingdom Metazoa; phylum Arthropoda; class Arachnida; order Ixodida; family Argasidae; genus Ornithodoros; species Ornithodoros turicata. The sequence continues at coordinate 92,300,091 of NC_088202.1, read as the reverse complement.
TGCAGGACATTAAGAGCCACCACCGGGAAATCGATTCCCACGTGTCAGTTAGTTGCCTCTCACTCATGAATCCAAAAGTGTGCGGTCTTGTTCTGCTGTAACCTCCAACTGCGTCAGGAAGCGGCAAATGCACCACACAACCGCTGCCGCTTGGGAACAACGTGCGCGTTGGCTGCCCTAATGAAGATGCATGAGGCGCGACGGCAGGGTCAGAACACGGCTCGTGGGCGTCCGCCTTTCATGAAATCAATTACCAGGTCCTGCAAAGCCATTACGAGCGCCAGAGAAGCCCGGTAGAGAATTACTTAGTAGACGTGTGAAGTTATACAGCCGGACCTGTCAATCGTATAGGTTACAGATACTGACAAGCGTTCGTTAAGGAATAGATCTAGTTACAGGGATCTGGTTATAAAATTGATGAACGGGTTCATCACAGAAGAGGCAATACACACCAGAATTGGAAGGACACCGTTCACAACGTAAGCAAGCTTCTTCCAACAGGGGCAACGCTGCTCACAATGGAAAGAAAGCACCTCAAAATCGAATCAAGCATTCACACAATAGACGCATGGCAGGCAGTCCGCTCGCCTACCCAGTATTGCCCCCCCCCTTTAAAGCTCAAACAGGATCAAGGCTTCCAACTACACATGGATGGCTGTTTCCATTAGAAAAATACAAGCAAGGTTGCTCGCACTCGGCTTCATCCATCTGCATCTATATCATCAATGGGCTGCGCCTTGATGTTCCTACAGCAGCCGTCTCCTGTTTAAATTGGGAAATGTTCCCTAACCCGATTGTAGCGAATGCGACGTGGTAGAGGTCGCTGAACACTTTATTTAGGAGTGCACTATATACAGTGACCATCGCCGTATCTTAATCGTCGTTGACCCACCTGGATTTGTCCCTGTATTTATGTGTACTAGAGCAGCTTGTCCCGACTTTCTCTGGACTCTACCTCCGTATTTTTCCTTTCCCATCAATCAATTAGCTCATAATAGAAGCATGGTTCCTCAAATAGAAGCAATGTTACCCACAATAGAAAAAGGCTCCTTACAATGAAAGCACAGCGCCTCGCAATGGAAGCAAGGCTGCTCACAACCAAGCAAAGCTCGTCACCATAAAAGCAAGGGATTCAAAACAAAGACAAGGCCTCTCACGCTGTACATTTCCTAACAACGGAAGCGAGTCTCGCCAGAATACAAGGTAAACTGATCAATCATTACCCATCACGTCGCAGACATGCCGCACGAGGTCGCTGAGGTTTCGTTTTTTCTATTTTCTTTTTTTTTTTTCATGCGTTACTGTCGTGTACAGCTACATGTACAACAAAATGTAAAAATAACTTGCCTCAAGCAGTTTAATGGCTTATCTCAGTCAAAATCCGCCATTTCTTCTTGTGTCTGCTTGACATATCACCTCACACAGATGGCGCAGCACAGAGACGGAACCGAAAGTTATTCTCGCTAAGTTGTTCCAAGCACAAACTTAATTTCCGAAGGTGTTACAAGAGACAAAAACGGGCTCCGCCTTCCGGAGCTGCTATGTGGATGACTGCGGCTTTCGCGTGTTTCCTGTCTGTGTTGTAGCTCCAGGAATAAAGCACGAAGAGCAACAACATGTGCACTCTGCTACAGAGTCAAGCGCAATGTAATAAACAAGGCAGTTGATCGAGTACGCCACCATCTGCATGCACATCCTCGTCTGCTGCGAACTGTGCTTCCACTCTGTGCTTCCACTGCTACGAGTTTTTGTCCCGTCTACTACGAGTTTCACGTTGTCTGCGACGCGTTTAGCCCAGTCCAGCAACATCGCCTCCATTGTTATTGCATGACGTATGTTGTACTTGTACAGACAGCACGGTGCGTGTTGGTCGACGTGAAAATAAAGCAGACGGAAGAAGAAGAAGAAAAAAAAGGCAGCTCTTTGAGCGGAATATACCACTCCGGATCTGTGGGTAAGAATCTGCTGGATTTTTAATTCTGTTTCAACACTACAATAACGACTGCAAAAAAATTGTGCAGTGCTGGACAAAAGTTTACGGACTTGCTTACTTCGGTGCTTTTCTTCCTCACAGTGAAAGGCTAGCTGTTAATGGGACCGTACGGACTTACAGGCATGTGCCTAGGTAATCCAGTCACTTGTTTCCAATTCAGTGCTGTACCATACGCTGCAACTGTGTCACTCCTGGGGAGAAATGCGCTGGAGCGTGTTCCGTAAACTTTTGTCCAGCACTGTACCCTGGCGAACTACCTCAAAGACATACGTGCTGAAGTTATATTTTAAATTCGGTGCTTTCACGCATCTAGCGTCATGGAACAGCTGGTCGCATCAACCTACGTTTCTGTTTTTTTTTCTTTTGGCTTTTGGCTATTAGAGCACCCACGGTAGGGTTGAAGCTGACTGGGAGGCTTTAACCCATATTTGGCGCCCCACGTTGGGCGCCAAATGTGGGATCTGCTCTTATTTAGATAGCCTATCCCACGAGTGTGGGCTATGATAGCCCAGTTCGTTCCCTGTTGCCAACTAAAAATGATTCTGACACGGAAAATAGAACTCACATAACGTCTTTTATTTCGTTTTTATATTTGGCTCTCCAAAGCCAAAAATAAAGTTGTTGTTGTTATTTCGTCCTTTTCCGCCGCCCCTCAAGTCCTCGCCTGAGCACCGATTGGCCCAGCGAGTCGCTTCCCCAAACCCCTCAGTCCTGTTGGCCTTGACGATAACAGGTTTCACAAGGTCATTGCGATCGGCCAGAGGGATGCCCCCCGAGGGGCTGCACTGGCGCGAAACCCCACAAGCTTCAGTCGCAAAATGCAAGATGCCATACGAGATACAAATATGCATCGAAGGCTGTCAGTCTGCAAAGTTTGAAGTGACCTCTGGCGAATTCCACTGGTAGGTTTGGAGCGGCTTTTTCTGCTCCGTGTAGGTGGCTCCGGAAAGCGTGTTTCACTGGTCGGTTCGAATTGGATTCGCGTGTTCCATTGGTTGTTTTAGATCAACTCGCTCCGCGACAGAGTGCTCCCTCTTGCTTCGCCAAGAAAGCTCGGATTCGGCCGGAACTCTAACGAAGCATTGTCGTAACTTCCGCTTCTTCAAGGTCGAGCAACAGCAAGTGTCGGGCAGGCTCGCCGAGTTTGTCGGGTGTGGGCGACTACTTCAGTCATTATTTTGGCTGGAGCGCGACTGTAGGTCTCTTCGATTTGGCCCGCACTCCGGCACTAGTTCAGGGGAGTGCCGATGTGGTGTGAAAGCGCGTGCGCCGCCGACAGAGACAGTGTTGCAAGTGTAGGTTCAGCACTAGCACTGCGCGGTCGCTTCCAAAACGAAGAAGCGAGTGCAGGAGCAGGCTAGTCGTCTGCTGCCCGAACCGCGGCCGCTGTCGTGTTCTTTACGCTTGTCTTTCCTTTCATGTATACTGTTCGTGTGAGTTGTGCTTCATTCGCATTACTAGTCGTATAAGTGTTTGTTTGGCTCTGTACCTGTAAGCAGCTTTGAGCTGCTGGATTCCGACTTTAACAACTAGTTGACGACGTATGCATTCTATTTGCTTGCGCGGACGGGAAGGAAAACTCCTAGTCGTGCTCTCGGCTATCACGGGAACATTGTGGGAAGACACTATGAATAGGAGTTTTGTTTTTCCTACTCGGTCCTTCATCTCTGTATATTTTTATCAAAAGAAAAAAGATTCTCGGCCGCTCCAAAGCATGCGCCTTTTCCCAACACAGTAAACCGGTATTGCATCTCACACATATCAAGGAACCATCAGCGTTACAGACGTGTCGTCTGTCCGCGTGCACTCGTACTGCACTTCCTATCCAGTAAGTGCAGCCCGGCCGTGACCTCGTGCAGAACTAGTGCTGCACCGTAACAAAGCGAATACGAGAGTGCAGAGGGCGCGTGCGGCACTGACAAAACGAATATAGAAGTGCTGCACCGCCTGAACTGGTTTAACGAGTGCAGCCAAATCTAAGAGACGTTGTTTTTCGGTGACGGATTCAGATTTGGTGCCTCCGTGCCGCATTTCGTTCCCCTCATGCGGATCGTGGAATCGACCAGTGGAATTCGCCATTAGACTCTTGTCTTAAAATCTTGTATTTTCGTGACATGCTGGAAACGTGTAATGATTGCTAGATTCCGTATGGACCATATAGCTGTGACGCCCATCTTGCACACCCATGAACTACCTCAGTCGTCTCATAACCATTTTTTCCTTGTTCATTCTTTATGTTGCCATCACCTCATCATTCCCACCAACCCCTGGTGGTCTGTGCTATTAACCACCCTCTACAAGTGAGCTGGGGTAGCCGGTTCCACATTTGTGGAGCCACCCTCTCCATATTATTATTATTATTTTTTTTTTTTGAAATCCAGTCCAATCGAATCTTGCTAAATTCGACCTGTAGGAGTTGGGCTCCTCACAACAAACTCGAGGCACGGCTCGTCACAATAGAATGGTTCCGCACAGCAGAAACAAGGTTTCTCAAGGTTCCTCCTGACAACAGAAGGAACACTTACCACAAATGAAGCTCACAAGGACTTCGGAGGACATAAAGATAATATGCGTTTTCCTCGCTAGCGGACTTGTACTGCACGTGTGTGTCCCTGCATAAAGAACTGATTTCTGCAACAACTACAGACTCATTATGAGTACGGAATGCTGAAACAGTTGGTACCACATCAACAAACTGTTACTATCTTTCAGCGGACATCTTGATCAATACGTGGGCCAGTGTGCAAGGTGAGCTGCGCTGACGTCAGATGCCGGGTCTGTTGTTTTCAATGTATCTATAGCGTGCGTGGTCACTATTATGAAATTCTTTCCAAACAGCAAGAATAGAATAAGATTTAAAAAGACGCGAAATTAGAAACGCTGCAGTAAAAGAAATTCGAGTAGAACGTTGCCATTTCGTTACCGTACAGATTGTATGTTGTGTGACGGTCATTTTTTTGTCATTAGGTATGCAGCGGTCGCCTAGTAGATTCCCTTCGTTATCAATTGATTTTGAAGGTCACGCTAATCATGGGCGTCGGAAGGTGGGGGCAGGGGGGGGGGGCGGTTGCCACCCCGACCAAAAACTAGGGGGACGACCACACACACACACACACACTTTTCGCAAGTGCCGCAAGGCCCGCGTGCCTCTTACGGTACAGGTACTGGGCGACAACCCGGAAAGGAGCCGAGAGCTTACATAATTCAGAGCTGCGATTATCGCATTGCCTACAACTTCTCTGGGTTATGTAGCAGTCAAGTTGCACTTTTACAAGTGCAGAAAAGAAGAAAAAATCTTTGTTATATGGCGCCTCTGCTGCAGTGGTATTCCTTTTTCACAGTCTATCGAGGTTACCACTACCGACTGATATTGAGAGTACGCTTGGGGCTGCAAAAGTCGTCAGAGCCAGATTTTGAAAGCAAATACGCGTGTGTGATTTGGATCGTGCATCCCTGGGGGACCAGGTACCAAACACTTCGAAATGACGAACCACACTCGATAGCTGGCTTCAAGGCACCACCTCTAAAGTCAGTCGTGCGGAATCCGAAACTTTACATAGGCCACGTGAAGTCGTAAGGTTTTACTCCTACTTGGCCAATTTCAGAATATTTTATGTCCGGATTACACCTTCACCACGACACCGAACGCAAGTCTTCCGAGCTGTTCGGGTGAAATCCGGACAGGTGGCAACCGTATGCTACACGACAGAGCCGGTCATGGCCACTTGGAGGAGTCCCAAAAAGAGGCTCGACCTGTAAATCACAGTTCCGAGACTCTGATTTGTTTGCTTTTGTACCACGGGGGACGCCATGACACCTTACTACCACACAAAAACAAACACGGTGAACGGCAACGAAAACAAACACGGTAAAGCGGGCATTTCGTGAGAAAACATTTTTACAGACAACACTGATTTTACGCTGCAGATGTAAATCCTCATAAGTTTCTCGAAAATCAGTTTCAACTGATGCTGCGTTATCGATGTCTAACCAAAAATAACACGTTTTGTAGTAGGCCTACCATAGAAATAGGAAACAAAGAACACGGCGATCAAAACGAAATCATAACAAGAACGGCACTGTGCTGTACAATTTCGAATTTAATTACTCAATCTTATGGATATCAACATATTCCAACATATTCCTTTTTTATTCCAACTATTCATGTAGACAAGTTAAAAAATCGTACCGGCGACAGGTATTTGCCACACTTGTCAATCTATGTAGAACTACATGCACCGTAGTGCTCTCCTCTAGGTTAGGTAAGGTTAGGTTAGGTTGGGTTGGGTTGGGCTAGGGCTCGCCCCCTCCCCCCTTGCCGTGAAGGACTTCCGACGCCTCTGACGCTAATTACGCGTACTTTAGCGATGTGTAGCAACACGCAGTACACGGACAGCATCCATTAGAGAAAATAAAGATTTGAAGTCACTACCAGTTTACTGTAGCTCCTCGCATATACGATGCAATAGCTTTTCCTTCAATCCCTTGGAACTTTCCCCGACGGATCACTTCGTAAACTGTCGTAAGTTGCTGGTTCGAAACCGGTCAAGGACGCCAGCAACTTGGTGGCGTGATAGGGGCTTCGCCGGCATCTCGCCTTCCGCAATAGATTTCAGCTCACGTTCAAGGCGCTTTGTGGGTGCGAAATCAATCCACACATCGACTACTGTAGTGTCCCTCATTATCGTAGCTCTTTCATTACGTAACATCCCGAAATAGTACTATCATTTTTCATTTTCGGATGTGCTACAGCCATATTAGTAGTGACGAGGAAAGGTGCAATCAAGTAAGACGGTAACCAGGTGTCTAATAATGACAGAATAAAGAATGATATCTTCATCCTCTCCCTCTTCCTAACAAGTGACTAATCGTTATATTTTCACAAAGTTACGGCGGGCAATAGGGTAGAGTATCGCCTATGGCAGTCGAACACCCAAGTGGTGTTTTCTCTGTGTTTTCCTCAAATGCTTTAGGACAAATGCCGGCACAGTCCCCTGTGAAGTCGGCCCAGGACGCACGGTCCCCCCTCCCCCCCCCCCCATTCCTTCGATAGTCGTGACGGTACCCGCCTGAGCGCGGCCGACTACGGCAAACACTTCCATCGCCACCAACACCACACTCCAATTATCATAATCAAAATAAAGCTGTTTGTTTAGCCCGACTAGACACGAAAACAACCCATTCCACGCTTTGCTTATTGAGCGAAGAAGACTGCGCTAGTTGAATAATGGTCATCAATCGTATCGTAGGCTTTGTACTGCCGACCAGAGTACCTCTAAAAACGAATTATACGGCACCGTCCCGTACTGTTCCGAGCAGGTGCACTGTGGTGCGCATTTGACACAGCTGGTACACACGTGGCAGCATCCTGTGACTCAAGCCCGGTTCACACTCGCATTCCAATGCGTGCGTGTGGCTGCCGTAAGTATGTGTTGACATCCTTCTTCTACCTAGAGCGTGGCCTATGATTGCCTGGTGGTGGTGGTGGTGGTGCGATGTTATAAGGAATATGATTGCCTATGATACGCGTCGCCCCGCGTATGATTGCCTATGATACGCGGGGCGACGCACCATGACGGTTACCACAGCAACCCGCACGCGCACGCATTGGAACGCAATAGTGTGTACCAGGCTTAAGGCTGGCTTCACGCGTATACAATGCTGTTCATACCAAAAAGTCGTATCAAACAATTGCTCTCTCGAAAGACTGCGAGTCGACGATGTTTCATTGCAGGGAAGTATCACTCTGTGGTACCAGTGATTTTATTAAAACATATTTAGAAATTAAATTGCATGAACTTTGAAAGGTGTCCTGTTAAGCATGTTTTCTTTGCAAAAGCATGATGCGCGCTAGAGTCGCTAAATAAGCGTGGCTTATTTGTGAGTCTAATGTGCACGCCTGATCCACTCACGCCCACAACGAGGTACGCTCACGATTATGCGATAGAGATTAGCTTGAGGGGAAATGTGCGAAAGACGAAAGTGCTCAGACGCAAAGATGACCCCGATCTTGTGAAGAAAATGCACGTGCGAATAAGCAACCCTTGAATTTGCATAAAGGTACATGCCAGGCATATGGAACCGTATTTACAGACAACAATTCAGAGAAATAAGTCATCACTGCGGCCTGACTACATGCATATTGTGATGCAGAGTCATCGCCATTATCATCACTGCACCTTAGCGCGAGTTGCAATCAATATATGGGACACGCGGAATGGCAGTGCATTCGAAAGGCCATATTTTTCTTTAAAAAAAAACATAGCAACCGAAAGACACAAAAGCAGTCGGTGCATGCTACGGTCCTGCTGCAATTACCACGGCATGCTTCATAATCGCAATGGTATTTCTTCTCCCAACGTGACTGCAAGGGGACTGAGGTGAGCTGAGCAAATAGGGCAGGTCATACGAGTGTTTCAGTTTTCATCTGTCACGCAAACAACCAATCCGACAGCTTCAAATGCGTTCATGCTGACACGAATGCGCGAAAAAAAGCTCAAACGGCATATATTTCGTCAAGAGGAAGAAGTGGCAGGCTGTGCATGCCACGGTCCTGCTGCAATTACCACGGCATGCTTCATAACCGCAATATTTCTTCTCCAACGTAACTGCAAAATCTTTCAGAGGTGAGCTGAGCAAGTAGGGCAGGTCATATAGGTGTTTCCATTTTGATCTCAACCAAACAACCAATCGAACTGCTTCGAATGCGTTCATGCTGACAAGGATGCGGCCACAACAAAGCTCAAACGGCATATATTTCGTCAAGAGGACGCTAGCGTGCGAAGACCGACACGCAGAAGAGCGAGGGAACGAGCAGCGTTGGAAAATGCCATTATGCAGGTGCATCAATAAAATCAGTGCATGACTAACATGGAGTGAAAGCAGATTGGGCTGCGAGAATTGCAAGAATCGCCTTCTATTGATCATAAGAGTGACCAATGGCTTGCATGGCAACATAATCTCATTTGCATTCCTACTTCATAGGTTCACCATGACTGTCATTTGTAAGTATTTCAGTTGCCGACGACAGTATGTCACGTTGTGATATACATATGTTACCGGTACGCAGTCAACGCATTGTAAAAGTTTGTAAGCAATCTGACAACTTTAATGATGATGAATCGAATGGAAGATGCGCGTGATCCTCGATAAAACTTCGTCGTCGTCGTTTTCCAACACACTCCCGGCGGCAACGGTGATACGATACAATACGCCTAAGCGCGAACGTATAACAGAAAAACGTAACAGGAACTGATGTAAAAAAAACGAGATGTCTTCAGTTGGGCTCTAAAGGTCCTGTAGAGAACCACATAGGCTGAGCGACGTTGCGCTGTTGGCTGAGGCACTTGCGAAGAATCATGGCTATTTGAAGGTACTCCCAGTATCCAGTCCTTACGTGAGAAGATTTGTTCTTTTTTTAAATTCCGTGTTAGCGCCGCGAAGCAACTGTGGCTATGAGCAGCGTACAGACGTGGACAGATAGAGAGAGTACAGCAGGGAGGAGTGGGGGACAGGGGGGGTTAGTATGCGTCCTGTGCCGACTTCAGGGGGAACTGTGCCGACAATCGTCTGGAAAGTCTTCGGAAAACCCAGGGAAAACATCAGATAGCACAACCGGTGACAGGATTCGACCGGACAGGACCGGAGTCGTCGCTGTATTCTCTCCTATCGTTCGAGCGTTGAAGAGATTCCTGAATAGCTTCTGATGTGGATCCTTGGGGATCGTCTTGAGCAAGCCGTGTAGCGTTCAAGGTAGGCCTAGACGCAGTCATTGAAGTAGGTCTTGAACGTTACAGAACCTTGCTAGCGCGCACTTGAGCAGCTAGTATCATCTCCAGATACATGTCGCAGCCTTCTGCTTCGGTCTCGATCTCGTCCAGGTATCTGTTCGTCCAGATCTCGCAGTCCTGTGGCGTGACGGGTTACAACCGCGAGCTTCAGCTCCAGGATTTTGTAAGAAGGAATCTCCTGGAGGGATGCTGTGATCTCTGCAGTAAGCTTCGCGACCTTTTTCACAGACAGGTTCTCTTAGCTGATTGAGACGATCCATGGGGGCCCGGTCCAGTTGCCAAATGCTTTCTTCGGTAGTCTTCTTCCCGGGTTTCGGCACCAAGATTCAAGTAAACGGACAACGTGTGATCCTCGATGCAACTTCATCGTCGTCGTTTTCCAACAAGTTAGTCAGGGAATACATCACGGGACATGTTAGCTTCTCCGTGGTTTCTAGTTACTTCAAGAGTACCTCAAGGGGGCGGTGGCAATGTGGGGGAGGTAAACATTGCTTCCAGCACCATGTGTCCGAGATTTCCGGTGCACGTCAAAAGAACTCCAGCTGGTCCAAGTTAGTCCGCGTGTAGTTCCGCCGCCGCCGCCGACATGCGGTGTGAGAGTCTTGCACATCCTTCAGCTGACACCTGCGGGACCACATAGGCACAAGCAGAGCTGGAACGCGTCGTTAATGCGTCGGTGAAAACCTGAATCCTCCCTCTATCGCTGTCAAGTACGGCAAAAGTGAAAGCGCCATAGTATCCCCCTAATCCGTCCTTGCCATTCTTCTAGAAAGCGAAAAACGACCATGATCCCGCAAAATAAGCGAACGGATATCTCTTTGCTGAAGAACAATTTGATGATGCGTATCTTGGATGCCGTACAGATATATTTTCATCCAGAACTCATGAAAGTTGCGCCTCCGTCACTATCGTGAAGCCTTCCAATATTTGAAAACTGTGCCACAAATATTCGTCGAAAAGCAGAGGATCTAACAATCAGGTGAACGTAGATTGAAGAAGAAGCATTCAACTGCAATTATTCAATTGAAGTATGCAACTGGGCGTTGGGCTTGTGTTGTGTTCCTCTTTCTGTGTTTAATTGCCTCAGCTACTATACTACGCGTTACAGAAGCCTCAAGTCTGGAGCTGCCGATATTTCCGACAGGGTCTGTTCTTGCACTTGGGCGCCCAGTATAGGGACCAAGTCAACGTGTTTGTCCTGGAACGAAGCGCCACTTTGCGGAGCGCTCGTCGTCGGCGGTACGTGAGCAGATCACATTGGAGAGCTAACACATTGGTGTTCGCGGTCACTCTGCATTGCGCTGGTTGTGCAAACAGCTAAATACCAAAAACGTCAATAGTTGGGTGCAATGTGATTGACAGAAACTCGTACTGATAAAAATTTTACCCTGTTCCGTGGAAAAGTTTGCAACAAAACAGCGAGCCGCTACGCAGGTCCAACTAGTTCGCTGCGGGACAAGGAATGTAAGTACTTGCTGTCAATAGGAGATATCCATTGTTCGGGTAATATTGATAAGGTGCCTTTACAGTATTTTTATCAGTGTGACTCAACACTGGTTGATCCAATATGCTGCCCTATCTTTTGTCTGTTGTAGCAGCCGACACCACGGCTCGTTTCAGCCGGCGTCTCGTCATTTCACAACGGCTCACACAGCCTCAGCCTCACCTCTCCTGGGACTCAGAGCTTCGGCTCCAGTGCCGGCCGCGGCAACCCAGGACCACGACTTCGACGACACCTGTCTCTCTTCCTCGCTCTTCCCGGGCTGACGGATCGTCGTTCGCGTTACTCACCATCTGTGATGCTTTGCCAACGTGTGCCGTGCCGTGAACCTGTTCAACCGTGCACGTCACCTACGGTCGCCCTCGCTGTCCTCCTCCAGTGAAGTCGTTGTTTTCTTCTGCTTTATCACCGCTCCGAGTCTGAGGGGGGGGGGGGGGTTGATGTGGCGAACCGTGGACAACGTCAAGGATGGACACGCGCCTGGAGCACCCTCTCCTCAGTTCTACCGGCACTGTGGCAGCGTGAGGCCACGAACACCTGCCCGCTCGGACATTCCATCGCCGCCTGTCAGGACTCATGTAGAGGGACACCACCTCCTCTACACATAATTAGGATTGTTTATTGAATAAGCCTCACGGCTTTTCTTTTTCTCTTGTTTCCAGCACTTGCATGCTCAGTAAAGTTACAGTAAGAAGAGTAGGAATTAACAAATAGAAGAGAAATTCGGTTCAGTTAGCTCTATAGCGAACAGTCAGCTTCCTCAGGCTGGCAGTGGTAGGTGTGGAAGTATCCCAATAACCTGAAGATGCTTTCCACGATCACGAAGCAGGCTCCCACGCGAATGCACAGATAGACTCGCAATCGTGTTTTTAAAATACCCTACGACGATGTTTACAGGGTGGGTGACAGAGTTTTCCCATAAGAGTACTACACCAATTGCGCCATTAATTAACTGCCGAAACAATCGTACTGAAATCATTAAAAATGGACCGATTTCATTTAAAAGCAAATTGAAGTACGAAAAACGTATTCAACATGTAAGGATTTTGTAAAGGATGGATCAGAACTAGCATCTACGTTCTTTTCTCTTTCTTTTTTTTCTTTTTTTTAATTGTCTCCTCCAAAATACTGTTCTCCGCCACACAGTGGTAAGAATGCTGCTCCTATTCCCGAACTTCTGGCAGATTGGATGGCTTGGATGTAATAAGCGCACCGATACGACTCTCCGCACCGACACCGATCTCTCGCACTCGCACACAACACACTTGACTTCGCCACTTCGCCAACTTCGCATGGTACAGCTGACGACAGAGCATACCGCATAGGGCGCAGAACACAAGGCGCCGCAGCTTCGTCTATACGTTACTCGGTGCCTATAGGCACCGTGCGACACCTAAAGGGACCGCGTTGCTCCGTCGCGACAGCGCCGCTGTGGCGGTCTTGGAAGTATCCGACGTGATACCACCTACGCCACCCGTTCTATGTATTCTCAAATGGAACCGTAGTTTGCATGGCGACCGCCGTAATCAAAAGTGCTGATTTTCGAAGCGCAAATAATGTGGAACCTTTCAGTAGCGCGCAGGGGAGAATGGAGACAAACTGCACAGAAGCAACCACCGTATAATGTATCTAACAGTGCGGAAAGAGCTACAGCCACTTGCGTCTGTCTGTGTCAAAACACCTGTATGTGGTACGTCGAGAGGATGGTTATTTGATGTCTCTCAAAATCCTTGCTTGCTAGCGAAGACTATATGGGTGTATTTCTCTGACTCCAGCCACTTGAAACATCCTGCTTTTGACTGTATTCCTTTTGGCAGATCACTGCGCACATTCGTCATTGAAATCTACATCGTGCGTCCGTTTTATCCATGCAAATAAACACGTCTTCAGATGCAATAACGCCAAAGAAATCCTTAAAGAAGAAATTATATGTAATATTTATATCACCGTGGGCTTGCGGCACGCCGGCCACGGCTACCGCCGTGGGCTTGCGGCACGACGGTTGTGAAATGGTCGGTGCGTAAATACTAAACTTCCAGGACGACGTAGAACTTCCGTTTCCACTGTGAGGCTCGCCAACCAAATTATTGGGAGCAATATTGGCTCTGGGGACTGGTGATAAATCACCTCAATCATTATCTCGAAAAAGTTGCCGTTTAGTCGGTGCATTTGACGTTGATACAGTATCCAGCTACGTTTCACCGTCACGAAAGTGTCAACTGTAGGTCATTGATCATTTACAGGTCCTCATTCAGTTTGGTCGAAACTAGAACAAAAGAAATAGAACACATTGGCTCTTGTTGTGCACATCTCATGCAAGGGCCGAACACGCGTCACGAGCGCTATTCGCTGCGAATCTCTAGGTGATATTGGAAGCATAGAAATCACGAGAAATGAAACATCTTGTCCCCAGTGAAGAGTTGTTTTAGGTGCTTGCACAGTTAGCGATGCAAAAGTTCCAGTGTGGCAAAGAAAGACATTCGCACTTCACATGTAAACAAAGCTGGCTACCCGGAGTCTATCACGCCATGTACTTTCTCCGGAGGCCGAATAGCGGCGCCACCAGTTTGTCGCACACAGAGCCGTATATTAAAAGGGAGTCTGGCCATTAGGAGGAGTCACAAAAAGAGGCTCGACCTGTCAATCACAGTTTCGCTCCTCTGATTGGTTTGCTTTTTACCAAGGGGGTCGCCATGACACCATACTGCCACCCAAAATGGCGACGAAAACAAACACAGTGAAGCGGGGATTTCGTGACAAAAAATTTTCACAGACTACTCTGATTTTACGCTGCAAATGTACATCCTAATATAAATTTCTCGGAAATCAGTTTCAACTTATGCTCATCCATCAATACCTAACTGAAAATAATACGTTTTGTCGCCGGTGTTAGGCCTAGTGAACACGGCGATCACAAAAAATCATAACAAAAACGGCGCTGTGCTGTACAATCTTATTTTTAACAGCTGGATTTCATGGATATAAACATTCTTGCCTCTTATATTCCAACTATTCATGTAGATTTGTTTAAAAATCATACCGACAACAGAATGTGTCCCAGCAGGTGGTTCTGCCGGCAGCGGTACAACGACGGAAGCAGACGGCAATTCCCGACGTGCCTTACGCTCCCTAGGTGGCGCTTATCAAATTTGCACCAACAATCCACTACTTTTGCAGATTGCGAGAGGTATCCATTTCAATCCCATCCAATCCACTTGCCACCCAAAATGGCGCTGCCCATGTTGGATAGGGGGGGGGGGGCAAATAGTGAGGATAGGCTGATTGATAGCGCCCCATATTTCAAGACTTCATTGGTCGGAAAGCTGAAAAAGTGGGTGGAGCTTCAGGTATAGGCATGACCCATTAATGGCCAGACTCCCTTTTAATATACGGCTCTGGTCGCACAGTCCCCATAGGCGGTGCGCAACACCTATAGGGCCGCTGACGACGTTGCGCAGTTTCTTGCAAGCGTTCTCATAGGATTGACTCATATTAGATATAGTGTGTCCAGTTTTCGAGCAGGCGCGTCTTCGTAAGAGTAAAACGTATGTAATTTTTACCACATATCGCACGTGTCGCCGTTGGCATTCAAGCAAATTCCCACAATAGCTTGAAAGGCAGCGGCTTGCAGCTCGTCCGATGTTTTTCCATTTGTCAAAACTCCTGAACCTGTGAAAAATGTTTTTTTTAACAACAATCCTCAGCTTTCGCGAATATCCTGACTATGGGTTTACCTTAATTATTTCCAGATTGGTGGGCACACTCGTCGAGAGCGTCGGGATTGTTAGAAAAGCTAAAAAGGCTCTTTAGTTTCCCTTCCCATTGATACTGTGTTGGATGCAACATACTGATAAAGTGAAACAATAAATTTACTTTATTTACATCATGTCCCCAGCATGTTTCGTTTTTAGTTTGAGTTTTTGGGTTTCCTAACTTGTCGACCCCAGCACGTAATTTTATGGCAGATAGCGTTGTTTCGTGGCACTCGAACTTGACAGGGTCTCTCAGAACGGAAGATTTCACTTATGTCTAAAGGGTGTGGTTTAAAGTACCACACCCTTTAGACCACACAGTACCGCAGAAGTCATTTTTAACACCCTGCTTTCTTTGTATAAAACTGCTAAGCAGGCCAGTAAGATGCACCATAAGAATTAATTCACCCCATAGAGTCATAATTATCGCAAAAATTGAATTCAAAATACGCCGCAAAAAGCGACCGTGCGCGACTTCGGTGGAGAGCAGTACCAGCCTGTGATCTGCCTGGGACCTCGCGCTGACGCTACAGGGGCTATGCTCGCTGATTGGTCCAGAGTAATGTTTTCTGCCACTCAGCTGTCGTCTGCTACTCGGCTCTTCGTGGTTCTGAAAAAGTATTTCTCCTTTCTCAGTCATGATTCGTCCGCTCCTTCTATACCCGATTCTTCCGGGGAACTGGCAAAACTGGTTTACGGCGGCAAAGGGACAGGACGCTGACCCTCACTGACTAGCGAACCAGAACGAGTTGCCCCTGTAACGTCATCGGTGACGTGGCATCATGCTTCTCCTCCTCGTTATACCAGGAGTGGCGAGTTAAGGGTGAACGCGCGGAGCCATGTTTATGTGAGTTTTTTTTTTTTTTTTGCAAACAAATTGCACACATCAAAACCTTTTGCGCAACTCTGTAAAATGACACACACACTTTCATCAGACGTCTTAATCTGAAAATTTTTTGGATGACCCTGTGTACTCCTTTAACTCTTGTTGGATAGTCTGCACCACATAAGAATGCAAGACCTTTGGTTTCCACTCACAAAGCCTTTTCCATACACTACGGCAGATTGTGTCCCCATTATCTTGTCTCGGGGGGATCGCCGTTACCTCGCGTCAAGCCACACTGGCTTCAAGATGAACTCGCAATGGCAACATGACATCACCACCCACTCTCTTCTTTACTCCGTTGACCTCACATTGGCCCTTACTCTCCCCCGCCGAAGGCCACGTTCCTTTACCACAGTCTTCCACCGCAGAGACTTAATGTAGCTTTTACACCCGCTTTCAAACATCTCCTCGGTGTCGGCGCACACAGCCTCCATGCGTGATGTGCGCGGTGACCTCCATCACATCCTTCTGGTCTGCGGACAGTACGATCGCGAGTTCCTGGAGTACTGGAGAGGAACCCCAGTGGAACTCGACTAATGGACGAACTCCAATAGGACGCCTTTCCATCATCATCACTTTCTCATCCCTTCCACAAGCGCAATGGGGCAGTGACCCACCACATCATCATCCCATGTATGTATATGTATGTGTATGTGTATGTGTATGTGTGTGCGTGTGTGTGTGTGTGTGTGTGTGTGTGTGTGCTAATGCCACGCGTGAATTGAACGAATGCGATTAACTGAGTTAGAAAAATAGAAAAAAGTCACTCTTTCCATAACGCGTCACTTCTTGCGAAGGCGAAGTGCAACGTGCGTTTACTCAAGCGACAATTTTCATATGTAAAATTGTCCCAGATGCAATGCAAAAAGGCAGCGTTCTTAGTGCAATACATTACGACTACAAGATGGACTAAAAAATAATATGTTTCCTTTCTTAACTTTCGAGTTCAACTACCAAATTAGATCGATTTACGCATGCCGACTATTACATTTCATTGCAATCGACCTTTTTACCAACCTTCTCGCTGCGTATTGTTAGGGCTATCTCTCTAAAAGTACTAGATTTGACGGCTTTTTTTTTTCTTTTGTCGGATAGCTAGTCCAGCAGCATATGTTACGATTTTTATTGGGAATTACTCAATGTGGGCTTGCTACTGAAAAATGTGAATCGAAATTAGATATGTCAAATGTCAAAACAAAAAAATCGCAAAATCCTTTGCATTTTACAACTTCTGGTAGCGCGCACCTTTCAAAGCAGTTAACCCAAAATTTCCATCACGATATGTCGAATTCTCCTATAGTAAAGTAAAAATAAATAAAAAGTGCAAACCATAATTATAGGTCGCAGCTGCCACTCATGCTAAGGGCGGTTTTTGTAACAAGGGTAGGCGCAGTTCGGAGGCGTCGGTGCTCGAACGCCGCTGATTTCCCCAGAAATAATTTCCAGCATGTCATTACATGTGGCGAGAAGCATCCAGACTCTTTTTTCATAAAACACGGTGATCAACGAACACGGTAGCTGGATCACTCCTTGTGGATTTCTCTATCCGTCAATGTAGCCCACGCGTACGACTGCGGTTATCTCCCGCATGACGGCGCGGCGGTTGCATGTCAGTGGCCCCTGACCTGAGCCTTCTGCTTCAGACATGTTCAATGTTGTTTTTCTAATGAAAAATTGTGCTGCAGTCAGGCAGCGCTTTTTCAGACTGAGCCCAAGGTTGACCAAGGTCAAAATCCACATACGCAAATAATATAGAGCCAAGATGAGACGAAGACTGACACAGCGCACTACCACCAGGGGCACGCTAGGGAATGGAAACGATACACACATACACACAAAGACAAAACAATGGAAACTGATATCCAACTGCAACAGATCTACGAGTATACATCGCACATGGCGACGGTTTTGGACCCCGGAACCCACTGCTCCCCAGGGGAGCGACGTCAGCTTGAGTTTAAACTTGAGTGTTACAAAAAGAAGAGAGAGAGGGCGACAGAGAAATTGAATTTATCACGTGGCGAATTCTGCTTCTATAATAAGGCCCCTCAAGTAAAAGCAAAAGAGAGAGAGAGAAATGATTACAAAGCAAAATTACAATTCGTTTGTTGGCTTTTATTGCTTGCTGAAGGTATGTGACAAAGTCCATTACGCAATCCACTGTGCAGTGCACTCGGCGGAACACAGCAAGTTGATTCTGGTAAACTTTTGTTTCCTTCTAGATACCATTTGAGCCGGGTGAGACACAGATGCAAATGGCCGCCACATACTAGCCCGCATAGTGTTCGGTAATTTATTCATTCGGAAATTATTCATCCACTGTGATTTCTGACGTCACTATAGGTTATGCTATATTAGTCTTAGTGGCCTGCACTCTTAGCTTCGTACCCTTATAGTAAATGTAAAAAAAAATTGGTCAAGAAATTATCTCTATTTAGAAGTGTTAAGTGTTCCCTTTCGTTTCTTTTGAATAAAAGCTACGGTGTACCTCTTAAAATATCACGGTTAGCTTGATGTTTAGAGTACGGTCCCTTTTACAAAGTGTAACTCTTAAGTAGTGGCTTGTGTGTAGTCTTACGGAATTATCACCGTTACCTTTCTGTTAAGGTTACTGTTGCCTTGAATTCTGTACCCTCTGCTTGGAGGCTCTATCGTAGCCTTAAGGAAGTATAGTCCTGTTACCTTTATGTTAAGGATACAGTGCCTGACAAAAGTTTATGGGACGCGAGGTCGGTGTACTTTTTCTTCAGCGTGACAGTGCCGCCGCCGACACGTGAGGACAAGTGGAAAGCAGAAGCAGTAACGGATTGTTCTTCTGTTTTCTACTTCTCTGTCGTGTACACGACCACAGTATCACGCTGAAGAAAAATTACGTGCACCTCGTGTCCCGTAATCCTTTGTCGGGCACCGTACCTCAATTTCTGGGACCAGGTCGCTATTAAATGCCAGTCACAAAGACTGATCTGTGAGACCGATGCGATTCAGACCTTTAGTTAGCCACAAAAGGACTAACTATAACAGCAAGTCAGGTCTATCTCAGACGTCAGCGTTTGTGACTGGCTTTCAATAGCGACCTGTGTAACGTGGTGATGACGTTGGTGTCAGTGTACACAGACCACAAGAAATGACAGACAGTAGTTTTCTTCCTTACATATATTTGCAACCATTCTTCGGTACAAAATCCGAAAACAGTCTTTGGAACGGCTCTGGCACACACAGAAGGCTCAAGTGACACTCAAGTTACTCAAGTGACAGAATATAGCAACCATCCGAATAAATTTGAAAGCGTCCTCAGAGCGAAATAAATTCTGAAGGCGATGCTCAACTTTAAAGGTTGTTCTAATTTCCTAACTAAAATTAAAAGAAAAATTCGTAATTCGGGATTCTATCACACGCAAGGAGTCTCGCTTTCGCTATAGACCACTGCACCGTGAACTTTTCGCTTAAAGCTGCACGAGAAAGAAATTATTTGCGAATTGCGGCTACACTTTGGCGCCTGTGTTTTCAGTTCAGCTTGTCGGTAAATTCACTTTTAACGCATTAATTCAATCAATAAAATCAACAGACAGAAACATTCATGGCGTGAGGAAAGATGCCCTAGGTCGCTTAATATAATCGGGAAGTTCGCCTCGTTTTGGGATCTAGTCAAGGGACGGCAAAATCGTTACGCTGCAAAAAAAAGAGAATCTTCTAGAATTTCTAGAAGGACAATGAATTTCACTGAGACTCACCTGAAGCAATTTTCAAGCTTATACATTATATCCAATTATATATTTCCAAGGTACGATATTAAAACATAGTTCTCTTTTTCCCTTTTGACTTGTCGTTTGCTCTCTTGCTATTTCCTTTCGCTGTCTTCCGAACGCCATTTTATTTACTGCTTTTCTTTCTCTTTTTCTTTTTAACGAGCATCTCAATGTCTGTTCTTCCTTCTGCGACTAACGCGGTGTTAAGCGTTGCTTTTACACGGCATGGGGGAACATGTTCGTTAGGCGGACATGTTCGCTGCGCACGTATGCGCGCTGCTATTGTGTCTCTTACGTGTCAGTGAAATTGTTCACATCTTCCTCTCCTTCTATTGAACAAAGGTACAGCCTCAACTAAGTCGACATTCCTACCGATTTCAGAAATTGCCAAGTACCTTCCGGGTCCATGCTCACAGTAACAGCACAATATCCGTGTATGATTTCCAGTTTCGTCTGTCTCCGAGATGTATTCTGGGCAGTCGCATTAATCACTTGTACACCTTCTATGGCGAACACCGCGAACGTCCGTGCTTGAGGATGGCATGATGCCTGAAAGAGCAGTTTCAGCGTTTAGTTACATGCAGACCGTGTTTAGTATAGAAACAGTTTACCTTTAACACATCAGCGCGACCTCCGTCAGCAGAGTTCGAGCTGGTGACAACCGAAAACCTCCGATATCAAGAAGCTTATACGATGTCAAAACTGGTAAATTTTCAGTGTAAAAAAATGGCGCCCAAGATCTCCAGGCAGTTCCATGTCGAGGGGCGAATGATGAAGAACAAGACGACGAAAACCACGTGCACAGCGCGCGACCAAGGCCGCTCAACTTATAAGTAACAACGCCGTTGCTTCTATGGATAGGGAACACAAATAATTACAGGTTACACTATCTGGCAGTCGGCCAGTCACTTATATTACCGACGAGTACCTTCTACTGTGACATAGAGAAGGTGTGTAACGTTGTCAGAAAAGTCGTGTAACTTTGAAATTAGATGTTACAGCATTTTCAACGTGGCCCTAAAAGCAACCAGATTAAGAGTGTGCGGTGAGGCAGCTTCCTTTTAACGAGACAAGCTTTTCATATTCATTCTTCTATCGAAAATTACCACAGTCTCGAAGTACCGCGCGTTAGAAGTACGCTACACATTGTGGGAAGACTTTAGCACAATTCTTTCTCTGTGTTTGAGAGTTCTGAACATATAATATGTTAAAATTTCGAAATTATATATATCCAACGCATTGCAACTCGACACCCTGTTCACCGACCGCACGTCGTTCTCGAACCAAAGCCTGTCACACACGCTGCAAACTGCTCCGAACATGTTGTTCAGGAACAGACGCTTGAGAGTGGGGGGATATGTTTATAAAAAAGGAAGGGTTAACCTAGCAGAGAGCCGGCGTAGAATTCCAAAAAGGAAAAGAAGAAAGAAAAGCAGACAGTGACAACGAGAACATGACAATGTCACAGGCTTCAAATGGGGGAGGGGGGATATGTTTATTAAGAAAAAAAAGAAACATGCAACGCAACGCTGAAAAGAAACATGCTTCACAGATTCTTCTTCAAATTGGTCAGACTTGCGCTTTCTTCGTTCTCGTTCCAAAAGGGCTCGTTGTGCTTTCTGTTGTTCACTCATTTGGGATTTTCCCCGTTTCTTTATCTTTAATAAACATATCTCCCCCCCTCATTTGGGATCTTCTTTATCTTTCCGCCCGCTTCTGCCTCTCGAGCATTGTCTTCTACACTAATTTGCGCTCTTCTTTGTCGGTCTGCCTGTGCCTGTTGTACCTCTCTCTTCTTTGGTCCTCTGGGGTCCAAAGTCCAGCCTTGGCTTTTTCGCTCATCTAGGCACGGCTCTTCACCTTTCTGCGTTCCGCGCCTTCCTTGCAGCAATCTGTTCTGCACTAAGAACCTTCGTCGGCAGAGACATCCTGGCGAAAGTCCTAGCGTCTTGTGCTTTCCACTCCCGCCACCTGCATCACCACACCTCACGTGATACCCAACGTCGCATCACGCCACCTTCACAGCGCGCTTCTTCCGTGACTCACCGCGCCGCTATAGGACACACGGCTCACGCACGCTGTCCCTTGCTTAACTCCGCATATATAGCTGTCCCTGTAAAAGTTAAATGGCAGTGCAAGATGGCGTATTGCGACATTAACCGAACGTCGATCTACTCCTCGTTTACCCCAACCGCCACCGTCTGCCGTCGCAATGTGTGCGCTACACTTCAGCGAGTCTCGCGTTAGAGGCATGCCTCCATTCTCCACGACTCTCATCAATAGCGGTCTTTCATCCACTTTCCAAACTTCCCAGACGAAGCACCGGCCCAATAAACTCCTCGGTACAATCCAAAAACCAACAGGGACGTTCGTCCGTGATGGCCGCGAAGCGTTTGCCGGCGTAGACTCAATAGCAGTCACTTTGAGCTAGGGGCCTTTATTCGCAAATCACCCGAGCCACTTCTCTCCTTAATCAATGCGTTCTCGATATCATTAGCCTTATCAAAGCGCACCGTTTTGCCGACACACACAGACAGAAACGATCAAGTGACGTACGCCATTGCGAATGGTGCACTCTGACTTGGAGTCTGGCGCATGAAAGCAGCTGTAGGACATCAAAAATCGATTAGCCTACATTACGCAAGAAGTAAAACGAGTCTGTTTTTTTTTTATGTGTATGTGCGGATGTGATGTTGTCGTGCGTTCGCTCCGTAAGCATTTTCGTAGATGGAGTGCACCGTCTTCAAAAATAAACGAGAATTTGGCGTATAATCGATGACAAGGGCTTGTTGATGCCTCGCCGAATTGCTTGCTTTCTTTTGTCTGGTTTTGTGTGTGGATGTCGTAAAGAAACTTTCAGTGAAGTGGATAGACCGGCGCCTGAGAAACAGAAAAAAAGAAAAATAGTTTAATGGAGACGACTGGGTGCTGTTCGCGTGAAGTATAGTAATATAATGCATTCCAAACCGAAGCAATATGATGTCAACATTGATTTGTGCAAGTAGGATGCAGTTTGGTCGCTAATGCTGGACAACGGAATATTGTCGACGCGATCAAGGACAGTCTCGATCCTTTTACATGTATGTCCCGATCAGATAACACCACTTACAACGTGAGCCCGTAAAATCGATATAATTTCCGTTCACCTTCCTCGAAGGAAGGCACCAACAAGAATTGAAGCGGTGTAAACCGCGTTGCACCAGATGCAACAGTCAAATGATGCACACACCACATGTACTGGATCGATCTAGGTGAAACACAATGCTTCGATGCCAGAACTAAATAAAAACAAAAGTCAGACAAAGTTTATCGCAACAACAGCGGAGAAAAAAAAACAGGATAGAAATATCCGCCGGATCTTCAGAACTAATGCAGCACATAAAGCTGTGACGAATGGCACCGCCTAGTGACTACCATCTATCTGGAACAGCAGAGCAGAAGAAAGGATCTGAAGTGCTCCAAAGCCCCCCCCCCCTCCCCCCTCTTACACCAAAGCCCCGCGCTCTCTGGCGAGCACGGTGTGCGATGGCTCATCCCCTTCACTCTGATTCAATCTTTTGCAAGAGAAGGATGGCATGGAACAATTAATGGCTACAGGACGCATCTCTGTGCGTACGTGGTTGAGGCAAACACCCAGCTCGCAATAAAGCGAGTGCAGAGGAGATACTATAATAGCCCAAACGCCGCCGGCGCGTGAAATATAGTCCCTGTGTCCTCGATGCACATAGGGAGAAAAGCTTTGTTCGTGAAGCAAGTATCATCATTCACCTCTGCGTGACAGATAGCAAAAAAAGGGAATGTGTGCATAGAATAATGGTTTGCTGACCCCTGACTAATGAAGAGGAGACCAGGAAAAATCACTTTTCAGATATCCTTAACGTAATCAAAATTGCAGTTACAATTACATAATCATGTTTGTAACTTTTTAAAAATGATTTTAATCCGAAAAGTAATTTACAGTCACATGCATTCAATTTAATATGCAATTTTATTATTCATTATAATTTTAACTTTCTTCTTCTTCCCTGAGGAACTCTGTTATGTGAGTCTTATTGACGTCTTTTGGGCTATTCGGATGAGACGAACGTACCCCTATATATATTTGCATGCTGGCGTTGCTGTCACGATGAATGAGTAAAAACCGCGGACGTCGTGAAAAGACTATATTTGAAATGAAGTTGGTTCCAAATCTCACACAAAGCAATTTCAAAGGTAACTTCAAGTGCATTACTTGCAAAAGTAATTAAGTTACAGTTACGTAATATCGAGGGTAGTTAGATGAATTTGTTTGATTATGCTGCCGGGTTTTCCATTTCGCAATTATTAAATGGTGCTATGTTTCAAGCTTGCGACAAACAGAGCGTAAATATTCAACAGCGGTGTGGCTGAGTGGGTACAGCGTGCGACGGGGCTGTCAGGGATAACTCTCTGAGGTTTTCCCTGTGTTCTTCACCGGTTTTTCATGGAGACGTTCCACGCACTATCGTGAGCTTTATGAGAGGGAACATGGGAGCGCGTGGTTGATAACCTCGTCTCGTCCGTCCCTCACGGCTACGCCTTCCGGCTCATTCTAAGTGGAAGTGGAAAGAGAGAAGAAAAAGAAAAAAATCGCTCACTGTCGTACATTTGAGCTACTATCATCGGCAATAGGCGCCCATTCTGAATGGAAGTTTCCTTGTGATGCGCACACTATTGGGACCGAAGGCACTTGAAAGAAAGAAGAGAACAGAAAGGTCGTCGTTAAGGAAAGGCCGAAATGTATCAACTACCGATGAGAGCGGTCGCGTTCGAGAGCATGGAACTCATGCGCCAAAACCATGACGTCCATGGCAGCGGTGCAGGTACCAGACAAAACAGCAAAACTCTCATCATTTGCTTCCATGTGTCGCCACAGAGCTCCGCCAGAAATGGCAGAGGAGGTTATCTGCCACGCGCTCGCATGTTCCCTCTCATAAAGCTCACGATAGTACATGTCGACGGAGCTCCTCTTGAAGTCGGCCCGGTACGCGCACTAACCTACTGTGCCTGCTCTTTCCTCCTCACCCCTCTCCACCTCTTCGGTTCTGTGCACCACCCCTAGATACCGATCCAACGATCTTTCTTTACAGTGCTCTTTCTTCTTGAAAAAATAGCGCGAACACGGAATACGGATAGCACGACCGCAGTCAATTCGCCCAAAAACGTGACCTCTAACTGAACTACACTGTAGCTTCGTGCAGTCAAATGCAAATCAATTTGTCCCTGTTCTCAGTCCTGTTTCCTTTCCCTCCCTTTCCTTCTTCCACGTACTTCCTTGCTCTCCCTTCAAGTTTTGTTTGAAGCAACAGCCTAAAGTCGAGAGCCGCCGATATTTCGAACAGAGACCGTTCTTGTTTTCCATTCTTTCCTGCCTGTGTAATTTCGAGCCACCTGTCACCCTTAGAAATGGCATGTGTCGGCAGCTCAACAGCTGTTCTCTCCGTGTCTCTGCTTGTGTCGGTCTGTACTGCCACAAATCCTCCCTCGGAAAACAGATTTGGCTATTACATAGCTATACATACATACATATATCTTGTCTACTCTTACTACCGTAACATCCATTCTAGTGGCCATTCAACGAGAGGACGACTATGTTAAATAACTCTCAGTTCTCAGTCCACTATATATTGTTTTTCACGAAGTGGTTGCACTAAAAGGAATCCTGTGTAGAGGGTAACTCGGGGGATAGCGCCCTTTGGGGGACTTCGGCCACCATCCTTGATTCCAAAACCATTTAAGCGTGCACCGACATGAAAGGTCGATAGCAAAAGAAATGATCCACATGGCGGCAGCATGCTGCGTCATAGTAAAATGGAGTTAGGACGCACATTACGTTACCCCTACTGCTTCTCGAGGTATGAGGGGTGCTTCGAGCAACGTACTAACATAGAAGGACAACCACAACAGAAGCATCGCAACGCCCAGTTGCATGCTTCAATGGACTGATGGCAGGAAGCAAAAAGGCACCAGCACTGGGATATTCAGCAGTTCCAAGTGTTTCAAGCGTTATCCTCGACCGGATTACTTAGGCTGTTCTGGTTATTACTGTTGCAGAGCAGGTACCAGTCCCTACACGTAAGTACAGCGTCCTTCGACGTGGCTGCTCATTGTTCGTATGGGATTGTTGGGAGAAATGCGCACGGATCGGATTCGGAGGGAAACTGGAGAAATAACGGGGGAAATAACCTCCTAGACTCCTACCAAAATCCAAGTTTTCATTTCTTTCTCTTTCCTGTACCAGCAGCTTCCGCGCCCAACAGTACAAATCAACTCGGGCAATTTCATTTCCACATCGGCATCTGAAGACATTAAGCTTCCGTCTAGCAGCACGGCCCTAAAAGATGAGAACCATACACATTCATGTAGGCCTTCAGTATAGAGACCATAATAAAGCAGCCGTAATACCGTTCGCCCCCAGTTCCTTCATAATCTTTATCGTACTCTTTTTTTTTTTTTAGCCATGCATCTGGTGTCGTAAACGTAACTTTGCATAAGGCATAATCCCCGGAGTGTTTGACTGATCATGCTTATACTGTGTGTCCAACACATCGGCCACGTCCCCGATAGATCGTAAAAAATACCCGAGGCAACGAGTCTCAGGAAATTAGGCAAACAGAATAGTGGGGATAGTGTAGCGGGAGGGAGTTTGCCGTCTCGCACTGTTTTGCTCGACCAATTGCCATTACGTATTAAAGGTTTAAATTTCTGTACCGGCTACATTACTAGACCGAAGGGCTCACTCTGAGCACTAAAAGCGCTAAAACTTTTAGCGCTTTTAGCACTCGATGAATTACCAACAGGCCCACTTCGATGTATTAGGGGCTCACTTCATAAAGTAACTATGTCTAAGACGTTCGGTGTGCGATAGACATGTTCCCCGAATGACAAGAATGATGTCAACATTCTCGCGGGAAACACAGTATGCGGCCTTTCTGCACGTTGTGTTATAGTATGCGAAAAATACGTGACGTACCAAATCTCGGAGCTCCCACTTCGGATAGGCTGGCGTGACCAATGATGTCGCTCTCTGCCTGCCTTTGCAGCAACTGCGGGACGCTCGCTTTTCTACGAAATGCAGTGTCATAGAAAGAGGGCGCCTTGTCCTCTTGATGGTGATGATGATTAAAGAAAAAAAAATGTAACTGGTGAGGTTGGCTCCATTAATGTGGTGAACGGCAACTCTATACCGCGTACGAAAATCATAGCTCACATGTCGCTGAAACTTTGACAAAAATGTACAAAACGCTACAAAGCCTCTTTACAGTTTCGAGAAAGAGGGGTAAAAGGAGCAAACCTTGCCCTCTAGTCTGATAAGAAGAAATCTCTTCTTATCAGCCGAGAGGGTCGCACGCCTACCTCCCCATGCAGCACAATGCGCTGAAAATTCAAGTACACAGGGGTGACTGGCAGATGTCTTATCGGTGTGGTGCATCAATTTGGGAAGCTTTTTCACCAGGAAAACAACCATGATCTGCTCGTGCACTCCCATGCACTTGCACTGACAGCCCAAGCAGCACAATGGACTGAAAGTCGAATGCAATAGGGGTGGACGGTATGTGTCTTATCAACGTTCTTTAGTTTCACGAGTCTGTTCAGGGCCTTCCAACCTGTCCACCCCTATTGCACTCGACTTTCAGTACATTGTGCTGCCTGGGTAGTGGGTACTGTCACACGTGCCTGTCTTGGAAAAATGGTAATGGATCTCTTGTCGTGTTGAGTTTTTGTGTGTCCTGTCCGTTTTTGCTTCTTCTTCTTTTTGCTCCTAGTGTGTGAATGGTGCATACCAACAAGATCACATTCCTGTGCTATTAAATGTACGTCCCTCATTTGCCTTTAAGCAGGTAGATAGTGATAGTACTTAGCACGCAAAGCACCTCGCGTAACAATGCGTAACGTGAAAACTTCATTTGCTGGGATGCATTAGAACAGTCGTGTCAAGGTTGCCAGGCAAGGTTACCTTGTGCGTAGTTGGCTAGTTTCCGGCTACAGTCAACCCTCGATTTATGAATTCCCTCGTTTTATGAACAGGAGCACGAGGAACCAAACTTTTTACATGCATTTTTTGTTCGTTTTATGAACCTCGATATCCGAATAATGAATGGAATTGCTGGGAACCAACTAGGAGTTGCCCAACGTTTTTGCCTTCAATTTATGAACGGATGGTTCCAAGGTCAACAGAAATTTTCAACGGGATTATTCCGTGGTCTTATGAATGATGCCGGAACGGACCAATCTTTTTCCAGGTATTGCACCCTCGGTTTCTAACCCCTCGAAATCCGAACAACAAACGGGTTTTCCGGGGACGCATTAGGGACGACCAAGTGTATAGCAGAAGGCATGGTCGAAAGCAAAATTACACAATATATTGCATTATAAACACAATCCCAACTCACAAATACTGTTTCGTCAGCCGATAGTACTGACTTAACGGAATTTTCGATTTATGAATCCCTCGATTTATTAACGATTTTTCCGGGAACCGAGGGTGTTCATAAATCGAGAGTTGACTGTATATAGTTGCGCTCCGTCATGATGTCTTGATGAACCCTTCCTGAACGATTTGGAAATACTGGAATCTTTACTACGCAAACTTTTCTGCGCCGCGCATACATGTAGTATTAATTGCGATGAATAACATTTTCTCGTCAACGAAACAGAAAATATGCTATATTTTCCAACAATAGCACGAGGGGAATTCTGTCACATGCATTTCACAGTTTAGGTAACGCGAAGCCGTACCTACCGCATGTCGCTGTCGCAATGCTCCTTGGGATTGCATTCCGTCGCACGGCCGACTTCTTCGGTGCGCATCGGGGCAACTGGGCGGCGCACCGAGCGGGTGCACCCGTTAATCGAAGACCTCCGGTGCGCACCGGTGCAGTATATCGAAGATGCCGTCAGTAACGCTGCAGAAACGAAACCTGTACCTACTAGCACCACTGTTGGAGATATCACTACGACAAGGAGTTCTGCGTGCAAGTTCAGACGTTCCTAGTCTCTTGTGTGCGTGCGTGAGGGGTCTTGAATTTGTCTAGTTGCCAGTACCGTCTTACCAGAGGTGCCAAGCAGATTGTTTTCTTTTTTTTTTCAGCAATCGATTTTTTTAAAGCTATGAGAGCAGCATGCATGCATGCAAGTTCTACAGCTAAGCGGACGTCCTCTCGAAGAGAGTATGTAACTACTAGATGACTAATTAACTAAAATTAATTAGCTAAAACGCTTTAATTAGGGGCTTTCGGGCAAAAGTGAGATAGCAGAATGGGAGGCAGTCCTCGTTGAAAGGGATTATTTTTTTTTTTTTATCTTGTAACGAACACGTACGTTGAAATATGCAAAGAGCAAACACCGCGTGGATCAGGAGCGCATGGCCTTCGCCGTCGGAGGTTTATCTTTGCCGCGACCGGCACCGCCCTGTACGCTGCACAGTAGGGACTGCATCCCAAAGCCCTGGTGTGCGACCTGTTGTGAAGGTGCACTGCCCCTTCCAGGGCGCACTTCCAACCGACGCGGAAATCAGGGTAGATCGCGATGTAGTTTTTCAGGTCACGGATTGCTCTTTCCACTAGGCCATTGGCTGCAGGGTGGTAGGATGTCGTTGTCCGCTAAAGTAATCCCTTTCTGCAGTGGCCAGCTTTTTAGCTTCTTACTGCGAAAGGCTGGTCTGATATCACCACCCTCGTGTGTTTGAACACATCCCGTTCCAGCAATGCCATAACGGACTGCGCGTCCTCCCGTCCCGGTCGTTCAGCCGCAATTCGGGTGCAGTGGTCGACTGCGAGGAGGAAGGCTTGTGTACGCCGGACACCCTCGCTCTTTTTCTTAATCTCTGCGAAATCCATGTGGACAGTGTGGAATGCGATGTCGGAATGTTGGGGAAGCAACATGGCATCCGGTCGTTGACAGAACTTGGCCTTGTGGACCTGACAGGTGTGGCATGAGGCGACATAGTCCCGAATAACGCTCTTCATGTTTTCTTTTGTGTTTTTTTTTTTCCACTGGAAGCGCCTTGTCATTTTGTAATAGGTAAGTCAGAAGTCATCGTGACCTCCGGATTCAGGGCTATCGTGGTAAAGCTCCAGGGTTCTGTGCACTAATGTGTCTGGAACCTGAAACTTCCTCGTGTCTTCGATAAACTGAAGCTTGAATTTGAGTTTGATTATAGAAAAAAAATGGAAGATATGGAATTCGTCACCTGACGAACTGAAGCTGCTGAGAGCCCTCCCAAACCTTAAGTGCATTTACCTCCTCCTCTACTTTACTAGTGTGCTCTGGGATCTGTATGGCTAAGCGCGAAAGGGCGTCGGCGACTGCGAGGTCCGAGGCGCTACAGTGTGATGCCTTGAAATCGAAGTGCTGGATCTGAAAAATCCACCGTGCTATTCTCCTCTTCGGCTGTGAAAGCTTCAAAAGATACGACAACGCCTGGTTGTCAGTGAAAAGTTCGAAGGTCCGACCCTCCAAGTAGGGACGGAAGTACTCCAGGGCCAGGACCACTGCAAGGGCTTCCTTTTCGGTTGTAGTGTATTCATTTCCGCCCGCGAGAAAGTGTGGGAGTGATACCCTATGACGCTGAGTTGACGACCTTTCAGGTTCTCCAGTTGCTTACGGCACAGGACCGCTCCAGTTCCAAGGTGGGAAGCGTCTGTTTTCAGTTCGAAGGGTAACGCGAAATTTGGCAGGGCGACAACGGGGTCCGACGAAATCTTTTAGACCAAGTACCCATATGCGCTTTCACAGTCTTCCGTCCATTCGAAGACTGCATCTTTTCGCATCAATTGCATGAGGCACTATGCTTGGTCTTGGTGGCGTAGTCCTTAATAAAGGCCTGAAAGTGTTCGGCTAGACCCAGGAAGACCCTCAGTGAGTGCACGTCCTTTGGGTTTTGTAGCTGAGAGATATGGGCAACGGATTCCTGTTTTGTGCTCTTCGTCCTGCCGTCCAGTACTCTGCCCAGGAAGGTAAATTTCTCTCGGAAGAATTTGCTCTTCTTAAAGTTGTCCTTCAAAATGGCCTTGCTCAGCTGAGAAAGTACCAAGGCGAGATGGTGGCTGCGTTCCTGCACTGTGCGAGAATAGATCACCATATCGTCGATGCACACCGCACAAAATCGTCCTTTGTACGCTCTTAGTACATCGACTATGATCCTCCGGAACCACGCGCCAGAGTTTTTCCACCCGAATGGAAGCCGGTTGTATTCATATATGTCAAACGGGGTTATGAAAGCGGTGTATTGCTTGTATTCCTCCGCCAAGCGGATCTGCCAATATCCCTTGGTTAGGTCGATGCAGGAGAATACGCTACACCACTCGGTCTCATCATCTATGGGAGGCATTGGTTGTGGGAAGAGATTCGTTTGTTAGTTAACGCTCGATAGTCCGTGCACAGTCTGAATGACACGTACTTTTTGAGGGGCGATGGTTATGGGTGATGCAAATGTCAATGTTGATGGCCGGATGGCCTGGGCATCCAACATACCCTGCAGTTCTTTTTGCAACTAACTTTTCTTTTCCGTAGAAAATGGGTAGGGCTTCTTGCGCACGGGTGTAATGTCCGCTAACCGAAAGGACACGACATAGCCTATTATACCAGGTGGGCAGGGTCCGATGCAGTTCAGCTCTAGATGCAGGGTGTCTCAGTGCTGGATCACGAGCAACCACCTTGCACAAATTTTTTCCCACTTCGATCTTGTCATTCCAAAACAGATTTATCTGCATTGCTTTCATGTGCGGTCGAGACAACAAGAAACTGTAGTCGACATCTTCATCACCAGCGCTAACGCAAACAGAGCGCGATCCTGATGTTGATGTTGATGTTGATGAAGAAAAATACTAGGGAGAGGTTGAATTCGTCACGCGATCCTGATACGAAAGCGGAACATGTGCCCATTCTTGTAATTGGCAGCAGGATCCGTCGTAGCCCCGGACAATTATGAGGCGTTACCACATCATCTCATCTCATCCTGGCTACAGTCGTGACGCAGCCCACATTCGTGAGGCCAACAACGGCAAGCCGGTTTACGCCACCACCATCACCACCACCACCACAACCACCACCACAACTATGGGGCGTCCCGAGAACACATTGTCGGCGCCAACCAGAAGTCTATTTACAATAGTGACGCTCGCACCGCTGCCTACCAAGACGTCTGTGAGCTCCCAATTCACGAGCATCGAGACATAAACCGGATTTTGGTTAATAAGGTATACAGTCTCGTTGTTTGTCATAGGGTTGTTGAGGGGTGGGGGATATGTTTAGTATATAAAAAAAATAGGAGGGAAAGGTTAGCGGCCCAGTAAGCGTCTAGTGTAGCGCCCCGCGCTCCCGGATGTTCCCGTCGGTATTGGCTCTCGGATGCTGACTGGCCGGGCTGGTTCCACTGGAGCGGGCCCCACACCGGTGTCCTTGACGCTGTCCTTGTGATGGCAGTGTTGTTGTGTCCTGGGATACAGTTCGCTCGACACAGAGTTATTTGTAGCAGTGCAAAAGGTCTTCCACAGTCACTGGATTCTTCACTTGGACTTGCTGCTGGAAGTCCTTTGACATCCCATGAACTACCAGTGGAACGGTAAATGAGTCGGGAAGATGGGGACCGGCCATCTCTAGCTGTCTTCATAATGTACGCCGGAGGAGCTCGATCAGAACTGGACGTATTTTCGCGATACTTTCCTTCATTTTAGTCTGTACAAGTGCAAGCTACATTACATGTATTTAATATTTTTTACGCGAAGTAAGGACCTACAGGAAGTGCTTCGAGTTCATGCATGCACGAGATGAACCCTTTAAAGGCTTACGCCGTACAGAGTTGGTCTCGTTACAAAAAAATCCCACAATAAAATACGCATTCCTTTCGTAGACTGCACAGTGCATGCAGGAAGCATTGATAAGAAGAAACTGGATAATAGTATATATTATATTCCACTTGAAAGCAGCATATACCAAGCAATAGGAAACAATCACGAATGAGAACGGTCGAGAAGCAAGATCCCAAAACGCCAACCTAAGAACCTGGCTTTATAATGCCGAAAAAGCGCTCTCAATCATGAAGAATAGAAGTCCAATAACCTAAGACCCTGCTTCGAAGTTATCAAGCTCGAGCTCAAGATGAATCGCCCCATTTTTCATCGGTTCCAGCCAAAAGTACAGGCTCGCCAGAGGCTAAAGGGCGCACTCTATATTGCCGTTCTTGAAATCTGAGTCCGATATTCTGCTCTCAAGTCTGGTCACGCACAAAGTTGATAACAAGGTTGATCACTTCGCACTATTTATAAATCTGTGCTCACTCCTACCAGCGGCTGTAGGACTTGTGTGACTGCCTTTCTCTCTTGCTTTCATTCATTTCTTTTTAGCGACCTTTATTCCGGTCACAGAATTCTCCCAAGCAGCAAAATGTACTGAAAGTCGGGTACAATAGGGGTGGACGGGTAGGTGGAAGGCCTGGAACAGACTCGTGAAACTAAGGGACATCGATAAGACACATACCGTCCACCCCTATTGCACTCGACTTTCAGTACATTGTGCTGCTTGGGCTAGTACGGCTTGGCGCTGGACAGATACCGTTGTCCGGAAGGTAGCTGAGAAACCATAACACACGCGTAAGAACGGGGTGTTATCCGTCCGGCGGACGTGGGTCTCTGATAGGCTTACTGTTGTAAACACTATATTGGAAATCAGGAACGTAATATTAAAACGGTTAGGAGTATCTTAGGTTTATTCCAACGAAAACTTTCGTGCAAGAGGCTGCACTTCTTCAGGTTATTGTGTAACCTGAATATTACGTTTCCAATTCCCTCATCGCGGGCTCCTTAACAGTGTTTTTGTTTTGTTTTTGTTTTCATTTCGACGTAACTACATTGGAAACGCTAATTTGTATTCGCGCAAGTACTAGTGCCGTGTGAGAAGAAAAATCCTCGCAACTGAAATACTTTACAGTAACTACAGTATAAAATACTTTCGAATTTGGAGCGTAAGCACAACGAACAACATATAGAACATCTGCCACGAAAGGAACGCGTAAGCAGCACAAAAGTCATTCTACTGTAAACGTACGAATTTCTATGGAACTATGGACAATACGCTCATAGCCACAGTTGCTTCGCGGCGCTAACACTGAATTTAAAAAGAATTCTGGACAATGGTCCTATTATTCGTGATTTCTAAGCTCCTACGTGCTCTTCAGTGTCTCTGTACAGATAGCAGATATTTTGAAACGTGCGACACGCGAACTTTTGTCTTAGAGATAACTCTACTTGTTGCATACAGAAAAATAAAAATCAAGCTGAAGCAGCTCAGATACCTGGGAGTGTGAAGAAAAACAATGTACAAGTTTCCGGCGATGCAGAATAAAAAATAACAAAGACGGTTAAGAGCATCAACTATTTACTATATACATTAAAAAACAAGACGTTCGTGCAGTAGGCTGCACTTCAGGTTTGAGGACCTAACAGGTTCCAGGACGCTTGACGTGTGGAAGCACTGAATGAATTAAAAGATTATATCAGCACGTATGTCCTTGAGGCAGGTCGTCAGTGCACAAAGCGCAGTTTGCTGATGCTGCCTTGGCCAGCTCCCCAGTACCTTGTCAACACTAAATGGTCGGTTGTCAAGTTTCGCGAGGGCGTTCTTCAGTGTTCGCCGAGTAGAGTCGATGCGTCGGCAGATGACCAGCACGTGCTCCGTGTTCTCCACAGTTCCGCAAGTTGAACAGTTCGGCGATCCAACGACACCTATCTTATGAAGGAATGCTGCTGCGAACGGGACGTTGAGTCGCAGGCGATGGATGACGGACTCTAACGGCCGTGGCATTTTCGATGGGAGGCAGTAGGCGCAGTTGGGGTCGATTCGCGCGAGGAACGAGTGATTCATGACCTGGAAGTCATCGAAGGAAGTTTCGAAGGTTTATAGCGATCTCATGTGTAATGGACTAATAGTTAATGACATACTGCATACACACCAGCGGCATGGCCGAGCGCGTTAAGGCGTAAGTCCTGCTCGTTGGTGGTAGTCAAGGTCGTGCTGAAGAGAGGGAGGTGGTCGGTTCGAATCCTACCACTGGCTGCGCTGTCCGAGGTTTTCCCTGAGTTTTCCGAAGACTTTTGCAGACGAATGTCGGCACAGTTCCCCCTGAAGTCGGCCCAGGACGCATACCAACCCCCGTGTCCCCTACTTCTTCCTGCTGTCCTCTCTCCATCTGTCCACATCTATACGCCGCTCATAGCCACAGTTGCTTCGCGGCGCTAACACGGAATAAAAAAACGTACCGCATACAGTGAGTTTTCCACGGCAATCAATATAACGTTCAATGCTTTGAGAGCTTCGAGATCCAGCCTCAGCGTCAGGTACTTTCCCTCCGTTTTAACTTTTTCAAAAACGCAAGTTCGCTATTGCTAATGCGGTTAACTGGCTTCGACACCGGCTGCGCTGCCTGTCTATATGTTTTTCCTGGGTTTTCCTCGGGGCGCTCGTAGAGAAACGGCGGCACATCCCGTATGAAGTCGGCCCAGGAGGCAGGATCCCGCCGACGAGCATGCGGCCACATTAGGCAGGTTAATAGCTAGGTAATAACTAGGGTTTCTGTTTTCTGACGATTATATTTTCCTTTTGTCTAGTGTTCCTCAAGCTCAAGGTATTTTCTTCGTTCACAAATGGAAAACCAGCTAGCTTGCCTTCTCCTCCTTGCTACAATATTTTCCGAGGTATTACGATGTGGGGCGAAGATAGGTGAAAAAGAGAAGCTCTCTTGCTGCCTTATGATGTTATAAGCCAATTCAAACTCGTTCTACTGTGGTTTGGTTTTACGCTAATTTTGCCGCCTCCTGTATGTTCATTTTCCTTCTCTCTTCTGTCGTCCTAAAGCGGCTTCTCCCTGCCTTTTGACGCCCTCAAGCTGGCTCAGGGGGGAGGGGAATTGTCCCCCCCCCGCCCCACTCCCCCCGTAGACGCCGGCACTGATGCTAATATGTTCCATCCATCAAATTATAAGTAATCACTACTCCCCTCTGTAGTGCTTTGCCTTGAGGGTATTAATAAATAAAGAAATGTGCATTCAGAAATATGCATATCATGTTTCGATTATCCGGACACCTCGGGAGTCGTCCCTGATTCGTCTGGATGACGAATTTCGGATAACCGAACCAAGCAAACTTCTGGGGAAACCCGAAAATTTTGAGACCTCTTTATTGTTCCAGAGAAGGAAACAAGGAAAAGATTGTTACTTCAAAAATTCATGTGAAGTGAGCTGCTTGAAATTAGCAGGCACGCGTGTGACATAATTTTGGTCACAGCCACGGCACCCGCTGCGTCACTCTACTGTTCAAAGAAGGGTAATGTCTCATAAAATTGGTCCTACGCATACGCTTCATGCAAATGTCTTTGGCACAGGCAAAAAGACAGGAGATGCTTTCGGACGGCATGGACATTGACGTTCACATGTGCATTTCTTGCGCCA
Source organism: Ornithodoros turicata (assembly GCF_037126465.1). Lineage (NCBI taxonomy): Eukaryota > Metazoa > Arthropoda > Arachnida > Ixodida > Argasidae > Ornithodoros > Ornithodoros turicata. Next base: position 92,263,961 of record NC_088202.1, on the reverse strand, counting down.
GGTGGATACGGGGCATCTCTTCCGCTTATCGTCTACCATCTCCACCGTGTGCCCGCGCACGCCAACAGGGAGTAACCTCTGAAGAAAGGGGAGTCAAACAGTACAGAATGCCTCGGTGAGATGTGACCCATTTCCGGAACAATGTGAACACAGCACATGCCAGGGACAGAGGATGTTGACACTTTTCCAGATAAGCGAATCGCAATGACATAGGACCTGGAAGATTGATCTCCGTAATTGCTGTCCGGATACGGATAACGAATTCTGGATAACCGAGACAAAATCCAATGGCAGCAGGTTCGTGCCCGGTAATGTAGTCCGAAAAACGAGTTTTCTGAATATCTGAACTCCGAATAAGCGAGACATGACTTATTAGTATTCTCTCGTTCGCATCTCGTCAGTCATCAGATTGATTGAATGGCGAAATACATGTAAACAATGAGAATGATTCATGCAGAAAGTTTCCAGCGGGGGCTCACAAGCTTCTCGGGATACTAAAATAATCCGATCCACTCCACTCCGGACGACATCGCAACACCGTCAGCGCGCAGCTAACTGTTGGCCTAGAGACGTGTATTGGCTGTTTGTGTATTAGACTACCTTGTACACGGCTCTGTGTTGGCCAGTCCCAAGTTGGTGCCTGACTCTGTGCCGATTATGAGTGATACAGATAAAATGGTGAGAGAGTCGTTTTACAGCCTGGTCTCGGGTTTGAGTCTCCTCCTGGTTTCAGTCTCGGGTTTTCGTCATGGATTATGAGTGGTCGGGGAAGACCACATACGACTTCTGTGTTTTCCTACTTCAAGTATGACATAGAGAGTGCCGTTTGTTACCGGTAACGATGACGTTAAATACACGAATTCTGCAGGAAATGAAAATAGAAACGGATACGAAAATGTTTTCGTTACATTTACAAGAAAGGGAAACTGAAACTAAGATCCGCTGAAGAAACGGCAGCCGCTACCGGAAATCGTCTGAAAACGGCAGTGGAAACGGAAACGAAAAATTGAATTTCTTAGGTACCGGAAACACAAGCGGGAAGCATTATTATTTTCGGTAACCAACCCTGGCGATAACGACACGACCATCGCCAACGTAAAGCGTGCTTCTCCTAGCGTAGTGATGCATTAGGTGAAGCCCACCTGCAGAATTCCCGCGTCGCGGACACGCACTAGGCACCTGCTGACGTGCTTTTGAAGCTAACAAGTCGGACCCTCTATAGTATTCTCTTATAAATATCAACGTGTCAACAGAACGGAACGGAACCGTTAACATATACACATTGCGCACTCTAAAGGTCAACGGAAGCGAAACTTGTCAATTGCAAGAAAGGGTCCGGACAAGGTGTAAATCTTACGTTGAATTATGGTGCCACCAGTATATTGTTAGTACGGTGTACGGATTGGCATATTTTTAACAATTACGAGCCCGCTAGGCTGCCCGTCCGACACGATCGCCCACGGAGCGCGCCCGCTGTCGCAAAGCATTGCGAGACAATCTGAGGTCGTCAGATGTTCCTGTATCTCCATGTGCGGCTTGCTAGCTGAACGGGATAAACATTGCGAATTCCGAACGACGCCTCAAAATGTTTGATTCAAGGATCTCGTGGCAGCCTGAAGGCGATATCTCCGATGAGAGATGAGTTCGTTCGTACCTATGTTTCTTTTTTCCTCTTTTTTTTTTCTTTTCTCCCCGCAGCGGGAATGAGACGTACGCCGAAACGCCAAGTGCACGGAGGTGAACATTTGTGCCTTCCGTTTCCGTGAAAATACAGAAGGGACCGCTGCTTCTTTCAGACTGATGTACTTCGTTGACAAGCCAAGGCTATAATGAGCACCTCCGGATTTGTTTTGAACCATTCGTCAACAAAATGTGCCGCACACTACTTGTCCTGTTTCGCCTGTCCCCAAGTCGGCATAGACAGATTCGCGGCGAGAATTCGTTTCCGGTCTTTCGGAAACAACTGAAATATGACAGTCATCGAAAAAGTCAGACATCGTTGGAATTTGAACTGCGCATTTCTCGATTACCAGTCGTGCGCCAATGACCAACTTTTTGACCAACCACACCAACAATGACCAACCCGCTACTTTTTCTCATATACATTAATGATTTACCTGGGTGCGACAGGTCTTCCATTCGGCTTTATGCCGACGACTGTGTAATCTATCGAGCCATAACTAACCCCTCTGACCTTCATATTCTGCAGTCAGATCTAGACTCCGTTCTTGACTGGTGCTCAGCTTGGTCCATGGAAATGAATATTAAGAAATGTAAATGTTTAAGAATCTCGCGCTCACGTAGTCAGCCACCCACGTTTTCATATAAAATTAACGATGTCCCTCTCGATCAAGTAAAAAATATAAGTATCTCGGTGTTCATGTCTCATCAGACCTCTCTTGGAAGTCCCATATCACGCATATTTGTAATTCAGCTAACTCTTCTCTTGGCTTCATCAGACGCTCATTCTACATGGCCCCGTCCAAGGTTAAGCTACAGCTATATAGGTCTCTCGTGCGACCAAAATTAGAGTACGCATCATCGGTATGGGATCCTGGAACAGATAACCTCATCAAAATGTTAGAATCGATACGAAACCGAGCCAGCCGTTTTATACTCTCAAACTACCATCGTACATCAAGTGTTTAGTATCATGAAAAGCCTTCTGGGTCTACCCTTGTTAGCGTCTCGTCGCAAGAATACTCGTTTGTCACTTTTCCATAAGGTATTCTATCATAACGATCCCATTCTCTCCTCATACATTTCATCTGCCACTTACACTTCGCACCGCATTGACCATTTCCGTAAAGTACGCATTCCGCATGCATATACTAGTGCCTTCTCTAACTCCTTCTTTGTTCGCACCGCGTTGGAATGGAACGGGTTGCCTCGTGCTGTTGCTTCCATCCAGGACTCGCCCACCTTCAGGGACACCTTATCTGATTTACTTTGATGACTAACCTTTTTGTGCTATTTTATGTGTCACTATCTCTACAGAGACTGAGACTTGTTCTATGTTGTCCTTTTTTATTTTGTTTCGATTTGTTTCCCAATGTTGTACTGCCCCTCCCCTCTTCAATGCCTCATGGCCCTGAGGGTATGGAAATAAATAAATAAATAAATAAATAAATAAATAAACTCAACCACGGAAATAACGACAGTCTAGCAGAGCGTGTTGGTTCTGAAACATATTCTGGCCGAACGCAAAGTGAGACAGCCAACAATGTGAGCAGCAAGACTCTCACCCCTAGAGAGAATGAGGTCCCATTCCTTCAGAAGGATTTGGGGGCCAGCCTCGGTAGGGTTGTGTTTGTAATAAACGTCAGTTAATGTTTGACGCTGCGTTTGTACTGTCTGTCCCTGTGTCGTTCGTCCAAAAAACACTCTGTCCTCGCGTTGCCCAAAGGAAGTCGGCAAGACGCTGTAGCACAGTCACAAAATACTTCACTAGCATGTACAATTTACAAGCAAAACCTTACAAAAAATATCAGCAGGTGGAGGTCCATGTTACAAGGACACCACTACTAGCTAAGCATTATAAGATATGTATCGAATTACGTTCCCTTTTCCCCGTGTGCCAGCGTAACAATACGACAAAAACCAAAGAACTCTGGTGTCACTGTATGGTTGTGCGTTTGGCGCTATATGTGTACCATTGTCTCCGAGGTTTTTCGACATGATTCCTTACCGGCTCGTCTGCTTTTTGACTAGGTACCTTTGACTCTAACCCCCAGTGTGTTTTCTTTCTTCTTTTTTTAGTGCGCCTTTTCTTCAACCCATGTGTAAGAGACGGAACAGCTCAAAAACAGCCATTCAATAGAGTTTAATGAGCTACTGTAGAAGACAATTTCCGACGGTCATACGCGTGGTTTCGTCTAGATAACTTTTGCGTAAGGAAAGTGAAACATGTCGCAACTCTTCACTACACAGTTTTTCGATATCTGCAGCCTCAAGTTCAGAGTCGCGTGAAAACTTCAAGTTTTGCAAGTGGAAATTGGCTAACGCGAATCGCACATGTAATGTTGAAACATACGCTGCCCGGCCACAGACTTTTCCTGCGATGCATATACAAGCTTCGATATGCGTACTTGTACGTTTTCTACGTCGATACGACAGCGAGCTCAGTACAACACCCAGCTGTTCCGGTGGGAGCAGGATTAAAGGGGCATGGACTCAACAGTTCACGCACTTTTTCATCATGCGAATAGAGGAAAGTTGTAGCGGAGCCATTGAGTTTCTCCCTGCAAAGGTTCACTAGCGCCATCTTCTAGCTTCAAAACGCCTCTGAATCTCCCAGCGCCATGTTTAAACTTACAGACGGAGACTTGAGCAGGATCTTCAACCGGGAAACCCCGGTTCAAACTCCGTTGGTGGGATGTGTGACATCCTCATGCAAATATTGTTTCCCATATATGTGCCCCATGCACATATTATTTCAGAATATTCTCCCAGAATATTCTTTCTCGATGCATTTTCGGCCTGTCCTGTGCGGATGTCTTGCCCCAACAGTTTGTCATCTAAGGCAATGTATATGCAGCATGCTGTCCTGGACTGGACCACCCCTCGCCCTCAGAAAGCTTCTGGACCCGCCCCTGACCACACGCGCGCAATTTCTAGGATTCCAAATGGTACTGTATGCCGCCATATGGGAATATGCGAACTGTTGAGCGGTAACAATGAACGGAAGCGACTGCTTGTAAGACTGAATAGCTCTTTACTAACAAGAACAGTGTGCGTGCGACACAGACTTGTACGTCCCTTGTTTTTTGTACAAAACCGGTATTTTGGTATTCTACTCAATACTTTTTGCGACAAGTATTTTTTAAAGTATTTAAAATTCTTTTTTTTTTTTGCATTTGCTACTCAGTACTCAAAATAACTTCCTTCCTCGTCAAGCTCTATCCGGCACACTTACTCACTGTGTCCAGATTTTCAGCTCACTGGAACTTCTCCCCCTTTTTTGGGGGGGGGGGGGAGGAGGGAATTCGCGAATCTGTCATTTATCCACCTGTACAACAGGCTGGTCCCACGCTTGGCCTTGCTTGTCAATAGCGCGACACCTTCGTCAAAAAAACTGTTCCTATTCATATTGCCAGGTGAATCCCCAGAGGATTAGGTAAAAGAAAATCCCGACATGTATTTCCTTGGCCACCAAAGCATTCAACACGCGCAGGAAGTTGAAATACCCGAGCTGACATACAGGAGGGATTACGAAGTTTTGGGTCAGAACATATCAGACATAACAGACTTCGTGTTGTGTCTGTCCCTTCGTGTTCCCTAGTCTCGGGGTTTTACATATCACCAAATCACCATCATCAGTCTCGGGTATGCATATCACCAAAGTTTACTTGAGTTCACCAAAGTTCACCAAACATTACTTGACATCAAGACCTTGCAATTAAAAAATATGCTTAAGTATGGCAGATGAAGTTTATTCCTTTCATTTGTACGGCCACGTTCAGAATACGCGTTTCACTTTCTTTTAATACTAAAGTACTTTAAACAGTATCTTAAATACTTCTTAGAGTACTTAGTACTCTACTCAAATTTGTTTTGAGTATTTCGTAATCTATTTTAAATACTTTTTACGTGGAGTATTTAGTATCTTATTTTAAGTACTTTTGCGCAGTATTTTGTACATGCCTGGCGTGTGTAAGCGCGCGAGTGCGGGTGCAGAGGCACCCGCTTTAACTTCAGCTGTCGTTGTCGTCAGTCCAACACTCCCCCTCGACAACCACCTACTGAAGGTCCCCATCTGCAACGCAACCGAAGTGTATAGTGGCGGCCTCACGGTCGCGTGTAAGTTCACGTCAGCCCAGCCATGTTGGTTACGATACGCGTAAGCCGGCGTTTTACTTTTGTTGTCGCAAGCAATAAAGCCCCTGAGGTGCATATTCCCCTTCTGGCCCTTTTAGTTGCTGTTTTACTTTCACCAATGCCTGGTGGCCTGGGGTGGTTCATGTGCCTTCTCGTGAACAGGCACTGCTGTGTCCAGGACGCATTCTCCCTGTAGTGTTTCGATGCTGAGAGATTCCTGCGTCCTCTAGAAACCCGCCGGCCTGGAGCATACGACTACCTTGCACGTCCATCAGGACCTGTCACGTTGGCAGTTCCGCGCCGCTTGTCTCCAGCAACGACGTCGAATGCGATGCGATGGCTGTCTGATGAACAAAGATATCCTCGTGGGTGTCATTTCGGCAAATGAATCCATAGCCGTTCTTCACGTTCAACCATCTGAGGGTCCCGAGAACCCTCTTGGCGAGCAGATGTTTCACCTCCATAGATTTGCTATTGCCATGTCTTTCCCGTAGTCCACGGTGACTGGAGACTCGTGCGATGTGTTCCCCCGCAGCATCGCTGGTCACAAGCCGATAGAGATAATCTTGTAGGTAACCTCTTGCCACTACCTGCCCGCCCGTGAGTAACTGTGCAGCGGACGCTGTAGGAAGTTACAACATTTCCTAGTTGCGTTATCTTGACAAAAAGCAAACTGCTTCCCAGAGACGGGACGTACTGTCGTGGCCACTGTTAATCAAGCTCCCGTTACTGTGGCCTCACTCCGATCAGGGCTCGACTATCGGGGAACAGTGAAAACTGCATTGGACCGGTCGATTGTCATTTTGGGGATGGCCGGGTGCGGGAACGGTATCACTTGTTGACAACACGTGTGAGAAGAAATGGCTGAAGCGCAATGAAATAAGACTGACGCTTCTTTCATTGTGCCTGGGCCGTTGTTCTTACAGGTGTTGTCAATAAACGATACCATACCTGCAACCGCCCCCCCCCCCCCCACCACCACCACCACCAGAATGACTGCTGACTGGTCCAATGCTTAGTACAAAGACCGCCATCATCCACCAGGGCCATTAGACAGCGCGTGAACAGTGTTGAAATTTCAGCTTACTTCATCAGTAGGGCAAAATCAGACCACGACTTAAATACCACGTGTTTTTGTTCCATGTCTTCCGCTCCGTTCACTGGGCAAGAGAAAAAAAAATTTGTGTTTGCTTATGTTTTTTGTAGTATTTGTAAAATATCAAGGTTTCTGGAAAGTTGTTGGTGGTTGTGTGTACAACTAGTTTGCTCCTGACTGTGCATATTTATGGACAGACATTAATAACCAAATGAAGCCAAAATAAAACACGCACTTCACAACGCTACACAGAATCAGACACGTTTGCCCACCTTCTACTGTAACTTTTTCTTTGTGTGTCAAATGAAAGATCCTGTAATACTGCTCCACAAACTTTTCGAAAAACCTCCCGAAGGGAAGCATAATATTTCAGTGCCAAGCGCAATTACCTCAAGAGCCAAAGGGGTTGTGACACTTCGTCCCAAGTTATGCCGGGCAACTGCCGATCTAGCAATTTTCACACCTGGCCAACATGTACAAAAGCCGCTCCAGAATATGTAAAGGCTTGTTCGTAGCCCCAAGCAAACTTTCTATAGCGTCAATTCTGGAAGATTATCAATCCTAAAACAAAGAAATGTGTGCAGCTCGTAGATGACCAATTCTGAAAATGACTGTGCCACGACATTCAACCACTTCTTTTCCTGTGTCTTTTCCTCTCGCAATCATTCCAGTGGTATGGCTGTGGTAGCGTTTATAAGAACTGTTGTTTTTAGTCAACTTTCCATAGCTGCTAGTGAGCGTATATGCAGTGTCGTTATTTCTCAGACCCTCTCCCTGCTGCGCTCGTTTCATCGTCAACTTCTACTGACTAGCCCAAACCAATGTTTCGTCATGTTTGACAAACAGACATTTCAGTTTTAAGAGCTATATCGGTCACAGCATTTTCAACTCTTCATTAGAAAGGTTGTCTGCAAACCTCGGCGATTCTGGTTTCAAATTCAAAAGTTTGTCGAACCTCACGAACCAGCGGGTTTCGGCAGCGAACTAATGAGGTGACATTTAACGTGGCTCGAAGTCCTGCCTCGTCTGTCAAGCTGTCCACCAAGAGTCACCACGCAAAATATTTTCACTCTGCGGTGCGTTATAGCTGTGCAATCGAATTTACAAAAAACAAGCAGAGAAAGCAGTCACAGACGGTCAACACGATGCTCTCGTGACGTAGTGAAGGCTCTGTGCCTTGTTTCCCCGTTTTTTCATCACAGTTCATGCGCTGCTTATACATGCTTTACCTGTGCCGCTGTACGTCACTGGTCACGTGAGGGGAGTACCATATGTCACGACGTCCTCTCGTTCTGCGATGCGCTCTTTTCACAAGGAAAAGGATTTTTCGAAGGTGTGCGGAACAGAGCCCTCGCGTTTGCTCTGTAGGTCACCTACGCTCATCGCAGGAACTCATTTTATTCGTTGGAGAACACTCTGCACCGAAAAAAGGAAATAAATTTGGGGGTCACCTCAGTGCTCCATTAAGGTTCGCTAAATCACTCATCGTGAGTACCCAAACTCATTTGGCTCGGACATCACTGCAGGCATCTCTGCCAATGAGGCAGTGCAAGAGAGCTCATGCACTCACATGTACCAATGAGAATCACCATAGCTCTCCAGACCCCCCCTACACCTACACCAAACGTCTTGTAATATCCCCCTAACTTTTTACCGGCGTGCCCCCTACAAAGGGGGCCCTCGCTATTTCAGCTTTAGACACACATCAGTAACGTTAAAGGGACGGTCTCGTACAGCCGGGGCGATTCTGAAACTTAGCCAAAACTAGTTTCACGAGTACTGTACATATACAACCGTCAAAGTTCCATTCGGAATAACCAAGTCGTTTTCGAGGAATTTGTCCAAACGTGCCGTAAGAGCACACGACGAAAGCTGCGCTTCTCTCATGCATACGTCACGTATGACGTCGGCCTGCGGGTGCGTCGTCGTTGTCATGGTAATTGTAACTTGCAGAAGCACCTTGGGTTGAGTAATCCCCTTTGCTCTCGAAATGGGGACACTCAGGCATAGACCTCAGCGAGCAGAGAATGTAGTCCCAGCATTGACTGTGGGGTCTCCCATAATGTGGCGCACAATCGGATACGTGGAAGCTAAGTCACGTGTTTTCTTTCCGCGAGTATTTAATGCGGCTTTTAAATAAACACGTACTCCTTCTCCATGTACGTCGTCAGTGACACTTCATTTCGAAGCATGATCAGCGTACAACGGGGAGTGTAATGGAAGCGCGCATAATATATTTTTGGTCGGAGCTGTAATGCGACCCCGCGCGCCGATGGCCAGCGACTTCAGATTTGTGATTGTGGATGGGGTTGTTCTGCGACTTTTAACTTGTATTTAAGGATTAACATAGTTGTTCTGAACCACCATGCTTGCCACTACCTAGAGTGCACGTTTTTCATCTGAGAACCGAAAGAAAATGTGCGAGAGTTGCCGCGGTGCCCAGTAACTTCTGAAAGTCGTCTGCTCACGCCGATGCACTGCGCGCGCGCGAAAGCAGACGATTTCTGTATCCTATCACGAACTTACCCGCAGGGCGACGTAGCCGTTCTTATTGTTGCCAACACAGATCGCGGCATGCTCTGCAATCTTTAGCAATTTAATTCGGTTATTTAATAACTGTGGCGTGTTTTGTCGGGTAAATTAGCAGTATTTCATTTTCAACAAAGGGCAATTGAATGGTACACTTTATGAAAGGGGCAGGGGGTACGAGACCGTCCCTTTAAGCTGTTGTGACATAACTGTAATAATGATGACCCCCACTCCAATTTTTTGCAACACCCCCTGTGCTTGGGATTCTGGATAAACGACTGGCTCTCGCACCTCTAACATCAGATCTTGAGGTGTATGTGCGTCCTAGGGTTTGTATATCGCCGTTTTTTTTTAAAGGAGCGCTGAGGTGACCCCCCAATTTTTTTTCTTCTGATTAACGTCACGCAAGCTGCGAAGAAAAAACAAAAAAACAAGGCCCAAAGCATCCAATAAGTCACGCAAGAACCGAGTCGGTCGTATACAGCTAAGTCTCTGCCCGTTTTTTGTAAATTCGATTGCACAGCTATAACGCGCCGTAGAGCATAAAATATTTTGCATGGTGACTCCTGGTGGACAGTTTGACAAACGAGGCAGGATTTTGAGTGACGTTAAATGTCACCTCATTGCTCCTTTAACGCTCTGGCATGCAGTACAGTGTGTACATCATGTAATGAGACACATGTATCACAGTGTCATCACAGGTGTTACGGTCTATTTAACGATACTGTTTTATGTGTATCTTATTTTATAAACAGGCAGAGGTACAAAACCAAAAGCACCCACGTTTTTACTGGGACACTGTTTTCGCCGAACATAATAAGTTAGCTAAAGGGATGAAAAGAATTTGGAAACATCCATAGCACGCACCTGCACGCAAAGTGGTGTCGGTACATTATACCAGAACAATGTCTCAGTACACTCTTTGCAAAACGTTCTTTTTTTTTTTCGTTAAGAGTTCACAGCGAAATAATGTGGTATGAAACAGAATGCCCTGAAGTTCACGAGGTTCAAACCAACACTCCAGTTGCAGGTTTAGAACCGGACTTCTCAGTTGGCTGGGGTCTCGTGGGACCGCTGGGCCCGTCCTTGATTTGGATGTTATGCTTCTCTCTGTACTCATTGAGTTCTTGTCCTTTCGCTACAATTTTTTGGTTGAGGCCTTCAACTGCCTTTGCCATCTGAAAACAAACAAATATAGCATACAAATGAAGCTCACCACATTGTGGCAGAGCCATTTGATATGACACTTTCCACAAAACCCTACAGAGAACTCGCACACCTTATACCCATATCCTGTCACTTACTCACGCGTTCAGACACAAAGCAAAGGCAGCATCTGATATGACTACTGCGTAATTAGACCCTGATGTTTTAGGGTTAAACCCGATTTTTCCCCGAATTCGCACCCCGAATTGAGGTTCACCTATCTAGGGTTAAACCCGATTTCTACCTGCAAGACTGCACCTAGGCTAGATACCTCAAGGCATCGACATACTAGTTTCTCACAAAATATGCGACTGCCCTTACTCCTGGCACTCTGGATAAACGGTACAGTGAACGTTTATTCTACAATAATGCCTAATTTCTCCCTGAACTTAGTCTGATGGTAATTTTTCTGCCCGAATTTGCATGAATTTTCGACATCAATTTATTGACCCGATTTCTACCCCCCCCCCCCCCCCCCCAATTTGGAAAAATATAAAACCCGAAAACTTCAGGGTCTATGCATAACACCTGAGGCTACAAGCACCAGTGGACAGAACGGGAAAGCTTAACTGTTCCCTTATTGTGTCCATAGAGTGTCGATCACTGGTGATCACGTTTTCTTGGGGGGGTTTAACCCCAAGTCATACCTTTGGTAGCACAGTTGTGAAAGGGGAAAGAGGGAGGAATGGCTGTTGACAGTGCAAGTTCATTGTGTTTGTCTTCCTGTTCATCTCCATCTCAATATACAGCTCATGTACCAGCCATCCCAATATACCTTGCAAAGGTAGCTGAGGGTGGAATCACGTAAGGTTTCCATAGAACCCTTCCGAAAATATTTTTTGACTACGCTACTGCCTGAACGTTTCTGTAACACTTTTTTGTTATCTACCTTAGCTGTGATTGATTTCTGGTTGCTGTAGGCTGAAGTGCTTTTGTTGTAAGTGTTTTGTTCTGGTGCTTGTGTTGTTGGAGTTCATCCACCAGCTTGCCCACATCTATGCTGTATTATCTCTAAAATGAACTCTGACCAGGGTGTCGAACCGAAACATTTTTCATTCCGGTTTTCGTTCCGGTTACATCATAAACGATCCGATACCGGTTCTGCTTCTGCTGGGAATATTCATCCCCACAAAAAAAATCAATGCTACAAAATGTAAACCCGTTTATTCCACATACATGGTATTTAATATTAATAGACAGCTGTGAAATTGGTAGCTCCTGGTTCCTGTAGGTTACTGTCTGTTCAAATGGGCTTTCTCCTTTCTTGAAGCACATGCTACAAACGGACTTGTTTGTTGTGATGTCATACGTAAAGTACTTTCTTGCTGGATTGGAGCGATCGCGTCCCATCCGAACGTCTGTCTAGCCAGCAAGCACCATCGCACGAGTAGGATGCAAATCGAGGAACACCTTCACTCACAAACGCGCTCGACGGCTCAGTTTTATTTTCTTCGTGTCCTGTCCACAAAAGAGCTGCCACTTCGCACGGGCTTGCGCTCGCGGATAAGTAAATGTATTCAACTTAGCTGCACTCCAACAAGGGACGCGTTGCGCGACATTACTGATAAAGAAGCCGTTATGCAGCCCCCTTGGGTCGCTGTTTAGTTGAGGAGAGTTTGCGGGGATCAAATTAAAACGACCACTACGGCACATTGCTAGAGAGCCACGTGTACCTCGAAGTCTGTGTGCGTGCGCGAACGATAAACCATTACAAAGGGAGCCTAAGGGTCATAGTATACCGACATACATTCCACCGTAACCGTAACCCTCGTATAGTATCCATGACATGACTTCAGAGCACACGACGTCTGTTTCATTCGCCTATCAGTTGTCCAAACCGGCGAAGTTTTTTCTTGGACCGAAAACCGTTAAATATATTTTTCGGTTTCCCTCCTGAGCGAAAAAAACGTATACGGTTTCGATTCCGTTCTGGTTCGCACCAAAATAGCGTTTTTTTTCGGTTTTCGGTTCCGGTTTTCGGTTCGCTCCGACACCCTGACTCTGACGTATGTTTTGCGCAACAGCATTACCATGAACTGTCTGTACAGGTGGGTTTTGAAAGTTTGTCTAAAGAGCAACAGACAATATCAACTTGTCTTTGTTTGACAGAGCCGAGTGTAGGCAGTGCTATCGAGGTAGCTAAGGACACTCACATGTCGCATACCCTCATCCATGAGTGATGCTTACTTATGCTCTTATGGCTATCATGTGGGCTATGTGTATAACAGTTACTGATATTGTAAGCACCACAAACACAAAAGAATGAACAAAGTAGGGGTTGCTGCTATATAAAGTGCCAGTGACAACATCAGAGAAATTTTGAACGGAAGTGCATACATATGCAGGTCCAAGGGGACATCCGGAGTGATATATGATTCTTACCTTTTCTTTGTTTGATACAACAGCCGGTAGAATTTCTTTCACGGTCCTCTCTACTAAGACATCACCAATCATCCTGTAGCACCTCCTGTCACCGTCGACCTTCTGGAGCGCATCTGCAACAAGACTGCGAACAGAAACAATTCACCAATCATTCAAGGCAAGGGAATGGATGCTATCACTGTGAACTTACAGCTCAAATTTGGCACAGAAACACCATACGCCTATAAGGTATGTGTGACGGCTTGCTATAGTGCTGCTCATCAGGACAAAGTTCTGCCAGAGAATTGTCAAGCAGATGTACATGAAAAATGTCTGCACGCTCACCACTCCGATAAATCACTAGTATGGAATATAAATCACTCGCCCAAGTGTTTTTTTCTTTTTTTCTCGTTTATTTATCGTGTGAGCTACTTTACGCTTGACAAGCACTGGACACAAGCGCTGCGTCCTGTGCTCTCTCTCCTCGTCCTGTGTTTTTGTGCACTGTATACCTATTTTACACTGCCTCAGATTCCTATCTCAGTGTAATAGATGTGTAAATGCTTGTCTTCCCAAAGGCATTCAGCACGGTTTCTTTTAACCGAGTTTACATAATTAACATTTGCGAAAAAACAAACAGAGGCAGTATATACCAATAAGTTGTTTACAACAGGACCCTCCAAGAACTATAACGTCGCTCTATTCGTTTCTACAATGGTGTGTACAACCACAGATATACACGATGTGTGCAAATAACCTCCACTGGTATTTGCACACGTACAGGTTGGGACAAAAGTTTACGGAATACGCGTGCGGCGTACTTTTTCTTCGGTGCTACACCCAAGCGGTCGGCGGAAGAGGGTGAGTTGACTGCTTCGGAGAGGTGAAAGCATGCGCTGTTAGCGACACAGAGTGGTAGTTCCAGTGTCGCTTGGGGGCTTGGGTGTGTCTGGGATGTGGAAGCTACCACTGTGTGTCACTAACAGCGCATCTTTCAACCCCTCCGAAACAGTGAACTCACCCGCTTCCGGTGGCCGCTAGGGTGTCGTACCCCAGAAAAAGTGCACCGCTCGCGCGTTCCGTAAACTTTTGCCCCAACCTGTACCTGAGAGCCAGTGGAGTTTATCTGCACACACTCTGTTCAGGGCGTAAAAATCAAGTATCCCTGCAACGGGTTATGTGCACAGACGTGGGTAGACTTTATTTGCACACACAGCGTGTATATCGCAATAGCTCGACGTAAACGAACAGTTTTAATGTCGGCGCCCAGTGAAGGCGTTACATGTTGCTATAGGATAAATAAATATTAAGGGGGGGGGGGGGGGGGCTCCTCTACAGCGCGAGACATGCCGTTAGTAGGTTGAACACGGCTATAGTGCACGTGCAGAATTGTCATTTGGAACACCAACCATGTGGTGGATGAATATGGTACTCGGCGCATCACTTTTATAGCACACCGTTTTAGGCGATCGCGTCGTTTGCAAAATTCTACCACAGTGGTATGTATGCAAATAATATTTATACATATACCACTCGTCGGTTCAGACAAGAAATTCATCCACACACAAAGTCTAGCGCCGCAACCGACAGAGCACCTGCTTCGAAGAAGGGTTGTGGAATTAACTCACGTGTGTTCGTTGAGATCCATTTCGAGCTCAATAAGTTTTGCTGTAAGTGAGCGTTGTTCCTGCCGTAGTTGATTGAACCCATCTATTATATTCTGTTCTTGGGCTTGACGTTTAATTTCTTCCTTCTTCGAAGGCTTCTTTTCGCTCTCCGCCGCCATTGTAAGAATGCTAAGACCGCGCTGTCCTGCGTGAATGCTCCGCACTTTACATTAAAACCTGTTCCCTACCAACCTTAATATTCTCATGTGTCTACTAATGAACAACAAAGAAAAAAATGCGTGTTTTTTCTAGCAATTCGTACGAAGCAGTAGTTCGTACACATTAGTGGCCGCTCACTAGTTTAGAGTATGTTCGGAAGATGGCGTGTACGCCGCCGGCGCATGAAACCAGAAATAGATGTGTCCGCCATATGTGTTCGCTAGTGTTCGCTACAGTGTTTGCCGTGGTCAGACTAGAGCACTGCACGGGCCGCAGTTTTGGTTCTAGGCCCGGTCCGAGCCCGACCTTCCTTTGATTTAACCGCCCGGCCCAAGCCCGAAGGATTCTAAGTTCCTCGGGCCAAGCCCGGCCCGATAAATTTGTAGGCAACCCGGCCCATGTATCAGGCTGTAAAATTTGAGCGTGATAACTAATAACAGAGGGGTGATACAGCTCGAATCCAACCTAGAGCGGCAATGTACGGACCCGGGCCCATAATGGTCAAACCCAAGCAAAGCCCAGGCCCGCAAAAAGAAAGGTTTACCCGGCACGGCCCACGGGCCGGGCTCGGGTTTTCGGGCAAGCCCGTGCAGTTCAGCCCGTTTAGACAATCAGCGCAACGCTGCCGCTGACAGTGAAGGAAATTCTCTGAACGTTTCTTTCTTTATCCGTGTAAAAAAATAAAAAGGGAGAAGGTTCAAAACAACCTCCAAAATATATTCCTGTGACAATGTCTTTATCTGTAAGCGAATTCAAACGTCTCATTGTCCACTTTCAGGCTTGGAGTTCGGAAAAAATGTGGGAGCAATGATCAAAGCAGTAAAGGCTACTCAACCCTCTTTCATTCCCAGAATAAAGAAATAAATTAAATACTAGGGGCTTCCGAATTATTTCGCAGCAGAATAAAAGGGGAAGGGGTGCCGCTGCAGACCGCTGTCAATATGACACACAATAGGACGCTCCAAGAACTATGACTTTTTACTTGTTAATTGCCAGTCTTCCATCAGTTGAGTTGTGCACCATTACTAAGGCTACCGCTGTTCGTGGGCGCATAAAGTAAAATTTGAGAATTTGAATTTGAGAATAACGTCGCTCTATTTGTTACTACAATGGTGTGTACAACCATGCAGGCGAAACCAGGGGCAGTACCCTTTATTGCAGTGCTGTTCCCGGGAAGAATTTTTCCTAAAATATGACATCGCTTACTTTGACATTGACGGTAAATGAGATTACTCTAAAGAGGTGCAGATCTTGATATAAATACGATGATCTCTGCATCTTGACGAATATTGAATCATGAATCTTGATGCACGCTTGACATAAATAGTGATTGTTATTTTTGGTTTGTATGTATAATATATTGCATGATGTATGCTGCTGAAACTTTGGGCGGCAGAGCCTTGTTCAAGAAGAGTGACGGAATTTGGGCTTGTTGGTATGAGACCATATTGCTGCTGAGCGCTATAAAGACGATGACATAAGAGAGGGAAACACTTTAATGAAACCTGTCGGGCATCATTAAAGTGTTGGAAGTTAGCGCATGTGTTGTGTCCCACTCTATGCCCTCGTCTTTATAGTGCTCAGCAGCAATATGGCCTTGTTCAGGTTACTTCCGATAAATTTTAGCTTTGCTGTCCCACTATGTAATGTGGTAAACCAATAAATTGAATTGAATCTCCCCAAACACACGCTGCACCGTATATGCTGCCCACTGCGACTCATGCAGCTGCCGCTGCATGGCCCGAAACTGGTCAAATACCTGCGACAAGAAAAACACCTATCTCAGCCCTTGAGCAGACTGAGAAGCAGAAGAGCAACTGTCAGAAAGCCACCACAAAGGGACGAATTTCAAGACACCGCAAGAACTACAATGTGAAAGCCCGCGAGCGCAAACTTTCCCCAGGAGATGAAATGCAGTGCTATTTCAAACTTTCAAACAGACAATAATAAATTATTTAGGCATTGGAAAGGCCCCTTTACAGGGACGGCCAGAAAGGGTACAGTGGACTATAACAACAACATAGATGAATGGATGATGATGATGATGATGAGGGACAGGGGCGGATCCAGACCCTCGGTTTGGTGGGGTGGGGGGGGGGGCTGTTTCTTTGTCGGAGCACGGAGTGGGAGAGGGGGGAGAGGGAAATCCAATGTATAAACTGACGTTTTAGGGGGGGGGGGGGATCGCCCAACCGCCCCTCCCCCCTTGGATCCGCCACTGATGTGGGATGTGGACTACGAAGTGGACGTGGGAGCCACAAAGCAAGTATTCCACGTAAATCTGTTGAAGAAGTTTGTGCGTCGTTGTGTGCACAACGAAACCGTTTCGTCAACCAATGCTGTCTCGGCAGCTTCCCGATCACAGCCCTGCGCAACATCTCGACAGATGTGAACTTGTTAAGCAGAGAGTACTCTTGCAGGACCTAATCTTCAAGAATATGATTTCTCTGTCGGGTACATTCTGTGGGAGCGATAACGTATAGGGGCCGATTGCCCCCAGTCGCATTTGATTGCATGACTGTGTAACCGCCAATTTGTCTTCACGTTTGATTTTTCGTCTTCGAATTACTTATATTATTGCTTGTATAATATCCACGTGTATGCATTCATGCGTGTGTTATTACTTTGGTTGGTTGGTTTTAACGAAAACAGAAAATGGAGGAAGAAATAAAATAAGCGTTCATAGATTCAATATGCACTGCGTCATCACGAGTCTGAGTGCTATGGTCTTAATTGATTGTGCTTTTATGGGTCGATGTTTTTTGAATTCTTACGTACTTTTACGATTTATATATATCGTGGTACTATGTTAAAGCACAACTGTTCCTGCAAATGTATGAGTTATCCTGTCTTGGTAGTTTGGTAGTGCAATTATTACGGAGCTTGATTTTGTAATTTGTGTAAATCTAGGTGTGATGGTGCGTTGCCCATCGGTCTCGAGACTGTTTTATGAACGTGTTTCTCCTGAAAACACATCCTAAGTGGGGGGGAAAATGTCACTGTCCTCAAACGAAGGGCAACACGACACACGACTATATGGCAGTTATTTTCTCAGTCGTTAATCTGTCCGTTACGGCAGCACGGGCAAGAAATTGCGCGAATGGCTCGCACTCTGTTAGCAGCCATTGGCACACGTGTTATTCCAAGAACGGTTTCCCTGCAGGGTACTGTCCGAATTTCGGGCCTTCGAGTAACTTGGCTCGCAATGAGACGTAGGAATGTCGCACACTTGCGGGGGTTCAAGACGGACGGCAGATTTATGGAGGGGTGTGTTCTAGTCTCGAAGTGGGACACAATAATCAACTGTAGTTAGTTGGTATCAGACTAGCTCACGAAGAAGTCTGACTCTTTTCTCCTGGCGTATCGGGCGCCTCGATGCAGTGCCACCAGTATTGGGCTGGTGTAGTCTTCAATCAATCTGTCAAAAAGTGTTTCCTTGCTCAAGCTCCACCTTCATCGTCAGCCACTTTAATCGGACTTTTCTTCAAGACTCTTCATTTCAACTTCGCATGTCATTTCGACGAGGGACCTCACTCATCAGCGACTGGACATTATTTTACCGCAAGTTTGTTTTGTTCTTGCTCTTTCTGTGTCACAGTTATACAATGTCCGAGACTAGTATTGTCAGGCAACCTCCTCTCTCATGTTCAACTAGTGATTGCCTATAGGTGATTTCGTTGTTGAACGGCCGTAAATGTGTGCGTGTCAAAAACGATTATGTGACCTGGTCTGCTCATTGGTCGGATGACAACACAGCTCTTCCCCAGTGTCGGCGGGGCGTTGGGAAAATCCCTGGCTCATCAAACCACGTGACACTTGTGCTGTTTGACAGGAATTTTGTGCAAGTCAGCAGATCGTAATCTCATGCAGGTGTTTGATTCACGTCAGATAAGTTAGGAATGATGTGCGTTAGGCACACCCACCGCGATGCTCTTGTCCAAACAAATATGTTCATCGATAAGGGCGAACGGCATGGCTGATAAGGTGTTGTGCGTAAGGTGTTATTGGTGTTATCTCATGTTTGCCGGAAGGCGCTGTGATCTTCCGTTGGCTTTTCCATTCTTTAGTCATCTCTTGTACAGCTCGAAGCAGAGTTAACTGGAACGCCGCTTCGACCGGCGGAGCAAGAGGGGAGCCACCCTGGCGGCCTTTAGCAGAAATAAAGGGAGAGGGCGTTTCGACATTTCCATTTCAGTCGGACTGACTTTTGTCCTGACGAAGACAGTGCCACTGTCGAAACGTCGACCCATTTTTTTCATTCAACTTTTAATTTCTGCCCATTAAAGGGACCATGAAAGGACATTTGACAAGCCCACGATCATTTTTAATTTGTTCCCCTGTACTAAAGCATTCACTCTGTGAAATATCAAGTTAAAAATGGTTCAAATACCGAAGATAATCTATATTAACCACGGCCGTGAACGGCAGCTTCTACGGCCGGCCTCCGAGGCGATCTGGCCGTGACATCATACACGGAACATGTTGCCGATTCGTGAACAGGCTTTTGCGAGCAAACTGCAAAATTTGCAGACAAGCTTGCATACTTCGCCATGAAATATGTTTTAATTTGACCTGGAGACAAGATTGTATCTAACCGTTGACACAGAATCCTACGAGAAATGTAATATAGCCGTTGACTGTCAGCATGGTTATCGAAGCACGTTTTCCTCTTTGAACTTCTTCTTCGTCAGAACATAGCTCCGTCGGTGACATTTTACGAGCTTCTGAGTACCGTACGATCCACAGACGCTGTGTGTGTTGCATAATCTCCATTGCTGACAATTTGCCTTTCGCCATATTTCAAGTGATTTCGACGGCAGATATACAACGTCGTTCTTGTCCAAACCGAAACCATGCACCCACATGGTCCTGCGGGGTGTGTCCTCCTCGTCGTTCACAGTTGGATGAGAGAATTGGATGGCGATGACGTAAGCCCGCTTCGAAGGCGGTCACGCCCTGCTATTTTTGTCTGATAACTGCGCCCCCGTTGTACTGAATACAGTAAAAAGTCGATGTGTGTACGATAGTGAGAGATCATGAGAACGGTTTCCTGCAGAATACTCGGAATTCGCGAAAATCATTTCATGGTCCCTTTAAATGAACTAGTTTTTCTAACTTCCCTAAAATCTGTTGTCCGCGTCTTTTTCCTTCCACAACTGTAAAACTTCGTGGCCCCGTTACCTATATATATATATAAGAAAAGAGTTTATTGACCGATGTAATAACCCTTGTCCGGATTGCGGTGCAGGAGATGCTGACGTTCTCGGAACAGATTCGATCGGGCTAGATCGCACGTGTGCTTGGATGAATGGCTAAATCTCGGCTTACATAGCAAGTGACGGGAAAAATAATTGTGGACGGTTGGCGTGGCTTGTCGTAGTCGACCTTACGTTAATGGGCAACGTCACAGCACGAACAAGATGACGACAATGATGACAAAAGGGATGAGCGATAACAGATAAACTTGACTTTTTGTGCTTCTACTTTCAACACATTTGGTGGTTTCCTACTATGAGTCTTTCTAGAATAAGAACTGTACCACTGACACCTGCTATCCTCTGCCAACGAGAGTGAGTGAAAACCAATGTATAGCTGGTTGCTCCTCGTCTTTTCGCCTTCAGTATGTATATCTAGGTCTTTATACCCAACCGGCTAGCCGTCGGCAGATGTGTTCCTGAAAGTGTGGATCCCCGTGCCAAGACGGTAAAGATCCTGAAGCCGCCGCCGCTGATGAGAAAAGGACAGGACGCGTCCGCAATTCATCGAGTGCGCTTCCAGTCGGCACGATGACACCACTACTTCCGTTGACTGCCTCGAAGTCAGTAGCGACCTCCAGGGCACTGGAGGAAAAGCGAAATGGCTCCTGTCCTAGTCCTCCAAATCCAAATCACTCCAAGGCTGTACACAGCTAGTTGAGCGCAAAGTACGATATGCATGCTATAACCAACGCGTGAAGTGAATTTGTGAGTAGCAGAGTAGAGTAGTTTGCGCAATGTGTCAACATCTTGGCGTTGAAGCTTCTTCTCGGCTGCTTACCTGTTCTTTTCTCTATCTCTCTGTCAAATGTATTGTGAACTGCTTATACGAAAAAAAAAAAAAAAGTTGACACAAAATAGTGCGTGTTTAAGAAGGTGGCACTGACTTCCACACTTGTAGCATATTTCATGTTTTGGACAGCAATGAACACTACTGAGTACAAAAGAAGTCGGACTGTTTCTAATTCATACGTGGTTTTGTGTCCCTTTTAAAAAGTGTGTTATTTTAATCATGCGCGTGTTCCCTGTAAGTTGCACGGAATTCAACGGAACGTCTGAATTCTCATCGATTGCCTGCGGAAATGCCCAGGAAGTTGAGATTTTGGCTGAATCATAAGCACGTCAAGTCGCAAAGTCCAGTGACGTAGGGTACCGCTTGAAACACGAACGAAAGAATTTGCACAACACGGCTGATCAGTCTGAAAACGTGTTTACAAAGCCCGCACGTCAAATAGAGGGATTGAGTTCAAAGTACAATATGGAAATTAGACAAACTGACGAAGGAACTGTTCTGTAACATTTAGTCGCATGCAAGTTGTTTCATCGAATCTGTGAGGGAAGTTCCATCGATTCGCATTTTATTTCTTCAGGTATATTTGAGTCTTTCGTCCGGGTTTCAAGCGCTGCCTTACATCACTATGCAAATTGCATAGTGATGCAAGGCAGCGCTTGAAACCACAACTACCCCGCATGACTACTTTGGTTAAACAGTCCAGCAAATATATATTTTTTTTTTTTGCAAATGAAGTGATTCGAACTTCAGTGCGCTGTACTGTCATATTTGAAGTTCTCCCGTAAGATAACAGCAATAGGGTTTTCCGAAGACTTTTCAGACGAATGTCGGCACAGTTCCCCCTGAGGTGGGCCCAGGACGCAACGTTGCTTCGGGACGCTAACCAAAAAAACAGCAGTACATCAATACATTATGACTGACACGCTCATGAACGGCAAGACCCTTCGTAATATTGGCCTGTCACTCACGATAGGTAGTGGTTTATCCAGGATTGCAAGAATGGTGTTGTATTGCACAAAAAATTGAACTAGAAAAATTTGGCGCGGGGGGGGGGGGGGGGTCATTAGTAAAGTTACGTTGTAGCAGCTTTATGTACGGCTTCCGTCAACCTTAATAATAACACGGGAAAAAGAAAACTCATTTCCCAGCGCCATAACAGTCGCCCTAGTGGCACTGGGGGAATGTTAAGTGCACAAAATTATCGCGTTAAACTAACAGAATAATGTTGTTCAACTAAGATTTCCTCATGGCCCCAAGGGTTGCTGTAATTGCGCACAAGAACGATACCATATTTTTTTTTCGTGTTATTATTAAGGTTGACGGGAGCTGTACATAACAGGACTATAGACAGGCTAGCTGGTGTTGGCTTGATGACGTTAACATTGCCTTGAGTGTTCTTCTTGTCCTGTGTTTTACCTCAAACTGAAGGCAATGTTAACGTCATCAACCTTTATGCGTCAGTGACAATGGAAACTCGGGTGAGCTAATGGCCAGTTCTCACTTGGCGACGCCCGACGCGGCGTCGTGAGCGGGCGGCGGAACTAGACACGCATTTCCGGAGTCGGGAGAGGAGAGACGTCGAGCCAAAAGACTGCCATGCCGAACTTCTTTCACGACGTCGGCGAGAGCTGCCGAGAACGACAGCTGGCGACCAATTAGGTGACACAGAAAGTCCACGCCCCCTGATTTTTCGTCTGCTTTGGACGACGGAATGCCACTGTGATGAAAATCATGCGCGCTGACGGAGCGGCGGAAATGCGCCTCTACTTCCGCCGCCCGCTCCCGACGCCGCGTCGGGCGTCGCCAAGTGAGAACTGGCCCTAAGAGAACAACTGAAGAGCGCACAAAGGAGCCAGACTCGTCGTCCTCGTCTGCCTCCTGATGGACACACTCCTGTGTTGTTCAAGCTTTATGTTTCGTTGCCGACATGTTTCTAAACATTGTGAGGCACTGCCGTAGCAAGGGGGTTCTGGGTGTTCAACCTCCCCCCCCCCCAGAATGGTACCTTTGGTAGAGCATTTGGGAGAGGGAAACAAGGGGAAATCCTCCTCTCACGTCGTCGTGCAACGTCTTATGAGGAACACGGATGGAAATGAAAAATGTCAGATTCAATAGTGAGTTTTAGTATATCGTACGTTGTCGCCTTTGCGTACGTAAGGGATAGCGTGGTGGTTCTGCGCAATGCGCAGAGCTTATTTTATGTCTTACACGTGCGCAGAACCATCAACGCTATCCCTTGCGTGCACAAAGGCGACAGCGTACGATATACTAAAACTCACTAAATAACACAGATGAAAACTTAACGTTCGGACACACCGACGAATAATAAATGTACTGGAAATATTGATGGTCAGTGAAGTCTCTTCCACAGTGTGCGACTGGAATTATTCACTATGTGTGCATAGCATGTGAAAATGGCACGGATTCGCATCAAGATTAAATAAAGAAAATGATAGAAAGTAATTGTTCTGGGGCTGGAACACACAAATGAGGCTCCCAGGCAAATCGTCAGAAAGCGGATGCCAACGTGGTCGATTTCATTCAAGGCGCTCGACCAGTAATCGAGCGATGCGTGTTTCGGATCCCGCCGCTGTCTGACTTTTTCGACGACTGCCATGTTTCACCAAAATAAAGAAGAGTGCAGTCATATGTATTTTTTAACCACTAGAGAGTTAAAAACTCCAAAAATAGTATAATAAGCCTACAATAATGATGACGATGGCATGGGTTGTTTCACCGGTATGGTGCTGTACCTTACCCTACCCTATCACAGATATTAGACAAGTAATATGAGAATGAAGTGGAAATTATGTATTTCGCAGAACAACTGAGGTGTCCTCGGGCGACTGTGCAACACAGAACGAAAAAGAAACAATACAGAAGTTCTAGAGCTGCATCACGATCGCATGCATAACAGACAGGTGCGTCCGGGGTTTTCCAGACTAAGTGGCGCACAATTGAAGCACGTCACGTGAAATATGTATATGCGCTGATATTTGTTTTTCTCCCTTCAGTTGCACTGCGGGAAGACGCGAATTAATAATGTGAACGGTTAAAAGTGCTAAAATGGTTCTGTGTTCCTATATGAATGGAATGGAATGAATGGAACTTTTTTCTTTCTTTCAATCAATCAATCAATCAATGGAATACGTGTACCGACAAGCTGCGAAAAGCATTGTTACAGTGGGTACAACTGTGGTGAACTCACCATATTTTGTGCGTGATGGCGATTACGCTGTCCAGCTATAATATACGTGCTTTCTGAAAATTTTGCTTTAAACTGCAAATAAACGCGGGATGGCCAAAGTAAAACTCACTTCGAAGCAGTTGAGCACGTAATTTCGCGTAATTTTGTGTGTATGCTGGACAGGATACACATATACATGTGTCGGGCGAAGAGAAGGATGTATTTTTAACGAGGGTGTTCGCTGCTGTGTAATACAAAACGGCCGCATGAAAGGACGTGTCCCTGTTTTTGCGTGACTGCCTCTGTATGGGGTTTCCACCGCAGCTTTTCTGGCGTAACCTACATATACGGCTGCACGGGCAGAATATAGAACGGAAAATGTCATCACGCCAACCGACCCTTTGGGATTTCCGAAATGCCTCCCAAGAGGCGTCATGTGTCCTTTGAGCGCGTGACATATCTTATCGCGCAGTTGGCATGTGTTGATATACATAAAGAATGCGTTTCTTAAAAGAAGAGAAGTGTTCAAAATAAACGCTCTTGTTTATGTTATAGGAAAATTTAATGAGACAGGTATGAGACAGGTATGGTCACATGTTCAGGGGCTGCAGGATGACGCAACGATTATGTACAACGGTTATTTACAACATGGTGATCGATGAAATGATATGATATAGTTCACGGCGGCGTGCCCTTGATCGTAACGCAGCCACCTCGGGCTGAAAGCGACGGATGGAAGCGCCATCGACGAAGAAACCTGTCATCTCCAATAGCGAACAGTTCCCGCTGCAACTCACTAGTGAGCAGTATGCGCGCTCTCCGCACCAAGCAAAAAATGGGCACATCTCGACGACGTTGCGCGACTGCCTTACAACGAGCCTCCCAAAGCACAACCGCGCCGCAAGCTGTGAGAAGTACACTAAGGCGGTGTGGGTGACGTTGGTTAAAGCGCACTGGGCATACTATGTTCGTGCTTCGTCGGACAAGGTTCCAAAAGACGCGAGCAATGCGGCAGGCAAACAACACGTGCATGTTTGTCTCACGTTCACTGCAGTAAGGGCACAAATCTGTCGCTGTTACGTGCCACGAGTACAGGCGGTCCCGTGTGGGTTGCACGCCCCACGCGAAAGACCACATGGTGTCCCGCAGAAATCCAGGGAGCCATGTAAACACCGTCCATGCTATGTTTGACGCCTGCTCAACACGCACTCGAAGGCTCTCGCTCGCTGACACGGAGTCCAGCAACAGCGCACCAGCCATCGAAGAGGGGGAAGCCGCAACGAGGCTGCCATCAGGAACAAGGGGCGAGAGCTGTTGGTAGTACGTATGAACCGCGGCGTGAAACCCCAATGGTGCTACCGCCCGTGAACCACTGACAGGGTTTGGCCCGAGGAGTTCCACCCAGTAGGTGAGCAGCACTTTCGCCGGCGAGTCTTCCTCAGCGTGCACAATTCGCAACGTGGTGCTGAGAGCGATGCCCCGATTCATAAGCCCGATATCTGGAAGGCTCATCCCGCCCTTAGAATTCGTAAATGCCAGCATGGTCCGTAGGACAGGGCCTCTCCGCTTTCTCCAGAACAATGACAAGAGGCAAGAGTGCACCCGAACGACGACTGCACGTGGGGCAATAGAAACGTGACTAAGATGCCACAAGCGTCCCGGTAAGACAGTACGTGCGAGGAACGATCGTTCACAGTACGACAGGTCAAATGCCTGTGTCGCATCACACTTCGTCTGGAGCTCCTCCAGCGCCCTGAACCAGTTATCGACCTTTGGGCCGCGGCAGTCGAACACAATGCCCAGTATTTTTAGTGACGCGCTGAACTGGAAAGGCAGTGATGAATACGGAGAAAAGCTCCCGAGTGGCATCAACTTGGTCTTGGCGAAGTTGAGCATCCCACCGGAAAGTGCAGCATAGGACTCGTAGACTCGAAGGACCTCAGACGCAGAGCTTGCATCCCGCAGAAGAACCGTGATGTCATCAGCGTACGCACTGACCTTCCATTCCCCGGATCTGGGAAGCGGAAAACCGCGAATGCACGGGTTGGTCTCAATGTTCCATAACAGGGGATCAATTGCCAAGGTGAACAGAGCTGGAGAGAGTGGGCAGCCTTGCCGTACGCCCCTGGAGACTGGGAACTCCCTAGACAACTGCTGCATCATGTACAGGCTGCTGCGATGATTGCGGTACAGCTTGGCGATGGCACTGATGAGCCATCCAGGGAACCCGTACTCTCTGAGGACAGCGAACATGTAACTATGCACCAAACGGTCGAATGCTTTCTTCTGGTCAAGTGAAAGTAAGCAACCATCCGGTACACGTGGAGTGGCGTAGCTCAGTGCGTCTCTCAGCCCTGACAGCGCGGTGTACATCGTGCGGCCTGGCACTGAACAAGTCTGAGAATGGTGGATTACTGCCGGGAGAGCATTTTGGATTCTATTGGTCAATACGGAAGTCACTATCTTGTAATCGCTGTTCAGCAGCGTTATTGGCCTCCAGTGTTCGGGACTACCAAGGTCGCCGCTTGTCTTCGGGAGCAAGACTATATGTCCATAACCAAACGACTCCGGGAAGTCGGCACCTTCGAAAGCCCTTCGAACAACGTCGAAGAGGAACTCCCGAATGCAAGGCCAAAACGTAGCATAGAATTCGGAAGAAAGCCCATCAGGTCCTGGACTCTTGCCAACTGCCGCATGTCGGACCGCCATGTCCAGCTCTTCCAAACGCAGAGGATGTTCTAAAGCGTCGTGGTCGATCCGGGGAAGGACCGGAAGGCCCTCGAAGAATGAGCTTCGCGAACTGCTGACAGACTCGTCAGTGTACAAGTTCCGAAAAAAGTTTTCAAAGCCGGCGAGCACCTCCCCGGGGTCTTCAGTCACACTGCCGTCTGGTCTTCGGAAACGAGGAAGCTCACGCTGTTCGGTGCGGCGCACGGAATCCAGGTACCGGACCACGCCAGGGCCAGCAAGCGCCTGAGACCTGAAGTAATTTTGTCGCGCCCGTCCAGAAGAATCTTGAAGCAGTAGACGGTAGCGGTGCTGCAGCGCCGCGAGATACTCCTCCATCATGGGTGTCAACGGCGCTCCTCTGCTCACAATACGTATTTTGGCAGCTAAACGCGCAAGCATGGCTGTTCGCGCCCGCGCTTTCCGGCGTCCCCACGTCTGAAAGAGGTCGCGCACCCAGACTTTGAACTCATCCCACTCTGCTGGAGTTGGCGACCGACTTGCTAGGTACTCTGCGATTTTACCCTTGATCTCCGAAACAACATAGTCGTCATGGAGAAGCGAAGAGTCGAGACGCCAACGCACTGCATGCCCAGTGCTGCCGGGAAGCTGTGAAACATCTAGAATCAAGATCACAGCATGATGATCACTAACATGAGCGCCGAGCTGGGCAGTGCTGATTACGCTGCAGCCAGTAACGTACGGCTGAAGGTCCCCAGGTATGTAGAAACGGTCCAGACGGGACGCAGAGCCTGCACGTGACCACGTTGCCACGAATGTATCCCCATGCACCATCGTCCAGGCGTCGCGCAGACGGTGCTCTTGCAGCAACCGACGGAGCTCACGCGCGTTCCAAGTTGGGCGTCCGCGCCCGGGGCCACGAACGTCACAGTCAGAATCCACCACACAGTTAAAGTCACCACACAGGACGGCACCACTAGGTGGTATGAAACTCGTACGGAGGTGATAAAAGAAGGTGTTGGTGTCACTTGTGCGGGATGGAGCATACACGGTGATGAACGATAGCTTCTTCCCCTGGATAATGAAGTCGAAGCGCAGGGCGCGACCTTCCGCATCATGCCTCGCAAAGCAATGAGATTCTAGGCTCGGGTTGAGAACCACAACGCCCACACCACTCCGATGTACAGTCCCGAAGCTGAAAAACGCGCGGACGTTGCACCTCGCAGTAAAGCCAAAGACGTCAGCATACCTTGTGAAGTGCGTTTCTTGCAAGAAAAGTAGATCGCAGCTCAGGCTGCGAGCGAACTGAATAACGGAGTCCTGTTTGGCGGGCGACCGGAACCCTTGGACATTTAAGGACATGACGCGGAGAGCCATAACAGTGAGGATGAAAGAGCTGGATACACTCATCATGATTCGCCGTCAGACGCAGGCGGCATGTGGACGCTAGGCGGGGAGCCCGTACGTGACTTCGTCCGACCACACTTCTTACGCTTCGGCATGGGAGCAGCAGCCGCGTCCCCAGACGAAGACAAATGCTGATGTTTTGCGGCTCGAGGCTCAGAGGAGTTCTCATCGACGTCCGAACTCGCGATGGAGTAGAGGGACGTTGAAGAATCATCCATCCCGTCATCATCAAGCACTGGCCAGGCCTCTGGGCCCAACAGATTGCAGTTTTCTTCCGTGCCTGCTTCAGAGCCACTGAGCTGGGGAAGACCGCCAGCCGCAATTACTGGCACTGTGATGTCGGGCAGCTTGTGAGTGCATGACGTGTCCAAGCCCACAGAATCAGGTACCGACTTAGGAGAAACAGCATTGTCCGTTACCCCAGCCGCCGATGCCAAAGCCGGGAAGTCGGAAACGCTATCCACAGAAGTAGGGGTAGCTGTAGCAGCAGTATCGTGGGCATGATCTCCGGTATCAGGCACTGCCGGTTCCAAAACTGGGAAGCCAGCAACACTGTCCACAAGAGCACGGGCATGACCTCTATTATCGGGAGACGGGGTCTTGGGCCTTGAGTGTTCCCCTTTCGCTGCTGAGGAATAGGACCGACGCAGAACGCAGTCGATTGTGGCATGGCTCTGACCACATCGAAGACAGGGGGCTCGGCAGCCCACAGTTGGATGACCAAAGACTCCGCATCTCTCACAGCGTGATACCTTACAGTCGCCTCGGAAGTGGCCTTCCGAGCCACACCTACCGCACACTTTCTTTAACCCTTTGTAGTCTACCATAGCACGGTCCAACCCAACCAGAAGGAAGTTTGGGACCGGCTTCCTCATATCGAACTTGACTACTCGGATTCCGTTGCGTATAGTTGGGCGGTCTTTGTAGACCGGGAACGAAAGATCCTTCACTATTCCATACGGTGCAAGGGCCCGCACAAGTGCGTCATCCGACACGTATTCTGGTAACCTTTTGACTGTCAAATACGTGATCCTTGAGCTTGAAACTGGGTCAAGAGAGACTTCCTTGTCTTCATACACCACCTTTGCGGCTTCGAGAAGAGTATCACGGGCTCGCCTATTTTTGGCAAGAACTTGGAAAGACAGACCACCCTGGTGTTGAATGGAGTGTACATTGTCGTGACCTACCAGGTCACAGACGGCATCCATGACGCCATCTACGGAAGCCTCGTCGGGCACGGTGAAGTTGAAAGCATGGTCCTTTGGGGGCCTTACGGTGCTTAGCGCGCAGGACAGTGCGGCGGACATCGTGAAGAACCCTGGGGTGGACTACGAGAAGTCAAACCCCAGGCAAGCGAAGTTAGGCTTAGTATAGCAGCAGGAGCAGAATGAGCGAACGTCTGTACAGATCAACGTCGTCGTCGACGTCTTGTTTATGTAGAGTTGAGCCAACCTCTCCTTGTTCAAACGAAACCAACTATTATTTCCTATGTGCATTGGAACAACGTTTGTGGAACCTTATGGTCCATTTTTTAATTCCGTGTTAGTGCCGCGAAGCAACTGTGGCTATGAGCGACGTACAGATGTGGACAGATGGAGAGAGGACAGCAGGAAGGAGTGGGGGACAGGGGTGTTAGTATGAGTCCCGGGCCGACTTCAGGGGGAACTGTGCTGACCTTCCTCTGGAAAGTTTTCAGAAAACCTCAGACAGCACCCAGGGAAAACCTCAGACAGCACAGCCAGTTGCAGGTTTCGAACCCACTACTTCCCAGTCTTCCACACGACTTGGGGTGGGGGTGCTAAATAAATGATAAAGACGAACACCTGTAAAATCAGTGCAGTGCCGCAAAAATATGTTTGTTTCCCGAAGATTGCTTTTTCCGGTACACAGGGTATAGAATTTCTTTTTAAGAAACCGCTGAATTGTTTTGTTTTTAGAAAAATCTGTTGATGAAGAAAACCGGCTAACCGAGATGTTGTTTTTATTTCCACGCGTGACGTGCTTGCCTCTCATTGGACTGAAAAATTCAGGGTGTGTTTATCTTTGTATTGACATCAAAGTGGATGTACACAGATAATCTACTTACATGTGATCGCATGGCTGATGAAAGTTGCAACGCACAACAACAACAATAAATGATGGAAAAGTGATGATGACATTTGATATTTCCCCGTGGTAGTCACAAGACCCTACCCCACCTCAAAGAGGTTATATGAGAGGATTAATTAACGGTGAGCACGAAGCGAAGACAGGTCGGAGTTCTGTTTAGTGCTCTTTGAGGAGGCCATGCAGTAGCTTGCATGAAAGCAAAAAGGGAGCGAAGAGCCCGGCAGTGATGCGCAAGGGAGCTCCATGGGCCAATGACTTTGGACAAGCTGAATGGTCTGTGGTCAAGGAGCTCAAGCTGGCGTCGAAGTACTCGGCGTTCACACGTGTACCGGTTGCAGTCCTCGATGATATGGGGAATCGTAGCTGGGCACAGCGCCGTGTTACTGTAACCTAGCCAGGAACACAGGGGAGAAGGCGAAATTGAGTCGCAGACGCCGCAGAAGTGACGTGAAGCTACGAGGGAAGTTGGCATCTTAAATTATAATGACGGGTCCACTGCATGGAGGAGTTGCTTTGCATTGCTGGCGGGCCAAGGGTGACACCAACGCAGACAAATAGAAGCGTCTATCTCAGTTGGAGAGGATAATGGGCACGGCTATGCAGATACGGTGGGCCGCAGCAGCCAATGGACAATGCACAATGGAGCGTACAGAGCCCAATAAATTATACAATTACATGTGCAGGTGTCGCAAAGGACAACACACACACACACACACACATAAATGAGATGATGATGCTGTGGGTCATTCACCGCGGTTACGGCACACTAACAACCATAAGTTCTCGTTTTCGGCGATTATACTTTGTGATACCTCCCGAAACACGGCAAAACTGGG
Source organism: Ornithodoros turicata (assembly GCF_037126465.1). Taxonomy (NCBI): domain Eukaryota; kingdom Metazoa; phylum Arthropoda; class Arachnida; order Ixodida; family Argasidae; genus Ornithodoros; species Ornithodoros turicata. The sequence continues at coordinate 92,232,851 of NC_088202.1, read as the reverse complement.
CGCAAAAACCAAAGTACAATGGTAAAAGTTTGATTTAGCTTGTAACTTCATAAGAAAATAGGATATCTTCACCCTGCTTTGTAATGCTACAAAAAATATAATAGCCGGAAATGGGGAAACCCTTGTTACAAATGAAAGGAGACAATTGTATACAACACTAGGACAATTTCGACTATGGCTACAATTTTAGGACCATGTATAATGGACATAATTAACACCGCGTTTATCACAGGGGTCTTTCCAAACGCATTCAAAAATTTGGAAAAACACACTGGTGGTCGGTTTACAAAAAGGAGAGACACATCCCCTAAATAGTTGTCACCAATCGCGATTCTGTCGGTTTTTACCCAAAATATTTGATAAAATCTTTCTGAGTCGTCTAGAGCAATTTTTCAGTAAGCATGGACTTCTCTCCCCATAACAGTACGGTTTCGTAAAAGGGAGATCTACAGAAGCAGCCCTCCTAGATACCACAGAAACTATTAAGCAGAATACTGAAAACAAGCAATTAACCATAGGAATTTTCATAGACTAAGGCTTTCGATTTAATCAACCATACTCTACTCTTGGATAAGCTAACAACAACAACAACAGCAACAATAGATTATGACGATGAGATGGGGGGTAAAAAAGAAAGGAAAGGTTAGCCATTCAAAGAGCCGGCTTGCTATTCAAAAAGGAAAAAGGGAAAAATAAAAAAAGGAAGAAGAAGGAAAGAAAGCAAAAGGAAGGAAAGGAAGAAGAAAAGAGACACTAGAACAACGTCACATGCAGTTCACAAGTCCTGAGAGTCGGAGAAAACCGAGGAGAGCGGCAGTGACAGCACACTGGTTTGGGTGCAGGACGGGGTGGACGGGGGGATGAGATCGGATGTTTCACCGCGGTGGTGCGGTACCCTGGAACATTATATGAAGATAATGAAGGAATGATGAAAATACGAGAAGGAATTAAAGCGTCTGGAGCAATCCAGTGGACGACAGGAAGTCCATGAACAGGCGAAGAACCCGTCGATGGAGCACATGATCTTCATAGGGGCCAATGAGTGCAGCTAAATTGAGTGGTCTCTTGCTGATACTGGCAAGCCCATCACACAGTATCCGCCTTTGCGGGCACTAGAGTGCACATTCCATAAGAATGTGCTGGGTGTTCGCCACGACACGGCAGGTGAATCAGAGGCATATGTAAGAGCTATATAAATATGGGATACGCGGTAAACCCCTTACCTTAATGCAAAGCTACCTAGCGAACAGGAATCAGTACGTTACTATTGAACCGATAATTGCGGACATTAGAACCACTCAACTTGGAGTTCCACAGGGATCCATTCCCTTGGCCCTTTCCTTATTTTTCTTTTTTCTTTGCGGAATAGCAAGCCGACGTCCCGTTTGGGTGACGTTTCCTCCTTATTTTTCTTTGTTCTAATAAATATATCCCCCACTTTCCTTTTCCTCGTTTTCATTAACGACCTTCCACGCAACTTAACATGCAAAACGGTTTTGTATGCGGATGACACAACGCTATTTGTCGCCGGCAATTCTGCATCTCAAGTGTACATTAAAGCAAACGCCGTCATGCTACAGCTAGCTACTTGTTTAACAACAAACAAACAAATTGCCAACTTTGCCAAAACAACCTACATTTTATTTTACCCACAAAAACAAACATCTTGCTGTAGATGATGACCGGGTACAGTTCTTTGACAACTGTACAGCGATTGACTCATACAAAGTTCCTTGGCGTTACCATTGATCAGCATTTATGTTGGCAAAGACACGTTGACCTCTTATGTAAAAACATAACACCTTGCTCTGTTCTGTTTCGAGTGCGCAATATACTTCCCCTGGAAACATTACTAACCATATACCATTCACTTATTCATTTACGAATATCATACTGTGCTGTTGTATATGGGATAATATACCAAACGTCATTACACCTCCTTCAGGTTGTACAAAGCACTTGCATCGGTACTATGCTCTTCGTGAAACGAAACGAAAGTATAAAATATATATACCCCCTTCTGAATATACTACCAGTTCGAAAATACATAACTTTTCGTGTTTCACCGTTCACACATAAAATATTGCAAAACCAATCAAGCATATCACACATCAAACTCTCGCACAAGGTATCCACTCCTATCAAAACTCCTATCAAAAACTCCTTGAAATTCCCATGTGTCGAACCAACTACGGTGTATCTCAGTGCTCAGTACGGTGCTCCCAGAAGAACAACAGTCTCTGTTCGAAATATCGGCGGCTTCTGTCCTGAGGCAACTCCCTTTCCCAGAAAAAGAGCAGTCTGTTCGAAATATCGGCGGCTTCTGTCCTGAGGCAACTCCCTTCCTACATTCTACCGGTTCGTTGGATTTCTACCCATCTACGGTGTATCTCAGTTCTCCCATTTTTCCCCCCCAAGTACAAACTGGAATTCATTACCACTTCACATAAGAAACGTAAAATCGCTCATTTCCGTCAAAATCGCCCTGGGTCATCACAAGAGCCAATGCCATACATGTAATTCACTACATCGTTAATTCACTGTTGACCCTTGCTTGTATCCTATTTTTGTTTATCGTTAGTCCGATACCTTACAAATTCATGTAAAATCATGTAAGTGCACGCAACTCTTATTTGCCAATGCTGTGATACTGAGTTGCCATGCAGTACTTTCTCTCTGGTCAACAACTTGAGGTCCCCCCCCCCCCCATTAGTTTTAACTATGGGACCTCTCCATGAAATGACATGTATGGCTCTGCAGTTCAATTCAATCAATAAAACCTTTGTAGAACCTTGTACTATTGAGAGGACAGTGTCGAGTCTGGAGGGAAGGTAGCCTTTTTAATAACCGGTTAGGTTGAATGGTGAAGATGAACTGGAGGATTGTTTTGATTCTAGCGCTGGGTAGCGCTGACGTAAACCACGCGCCGTTGGATTGCGGCTGACGATGCGAATGCTACAGCATCACCCCCTCTTTTTCGTAAAGGAAACTTTCAAGTGTCCAGAAATGCAGGGGCAGCGTAACGGACGGCTCCAGGAAACATCTCTCATTACCTACAAATTGCACTGGGGCAGCGCCCAGCCTGCTGGCCGGCATCAGGCCCATCTCATCATCGTATCTTTATATGTGTGTGGCTCCAGGAAACGCGTTTGGGAGCAGCACGAAGGCTGGTCGGGGGTGCCGAGTGGTGCTGCGGCTTGGAGGAAAGCGGCTTGGTGTCATGTGCAGGTTTCAGACGAGACGGTGTCCTCACGACCATTGACAGACAGCTTGTACCACTTCGTGGTTCGTGCCATGACCCGGTATGGACCGTCGAAGTGGGGCTGCAGTGACTTCCTGGCGGAATCGCGGCGAATAAATACATGCGTGGACGTGTGGAGATCAGAAGCGACGAACAGCTGACTTTGCAGGTGTCGTCGAGGTGGTGATGGACGGAGCCGCGCGACATAGTCCTTCGAAGTTTGGCGAGGAAAGGAGACGGGTGCAGGTCGCTGGAAGCGTGATGCTGGAAGAACTCAGACGGTAGCCGAAGTGGTGAACCGTAAACAAGCTCTGCACTTGATGCAGCTAGATCTCGCTTGAAAACAGTACGAATCCCGAGGAGGACAGTTGGTAGAGCGTCAAACCGTGCAGTGCGATCATGAGCACATGAGAGAGCAGCCTTGAGATGACGATGAAAGCGCTCTACTAAGCCATTAGCTTGCGGGTGGTAAGCTGTAGTTCGGATACGATGAGTCCCTAGCAACTGCAAAAGATAAGCGAATAAACGGGACTCGAACTGCCTGCACGATCCGTTGTTATTGTAGGAGGTACACCGAAACGTGAGATCCAACCATGCAGGAATGCGCGTGCAACAGTCTCCGCTGTGATGTTGGCGACGGGTATTGCTTCGGGCCATCTGGAAAAACGGTCGACGCAGGTTAGGACATGGGAATGTCCGCGCGATGAAGTTGGTGGTCCCACCAGGTCGATGTGTTGAAAAGCGTATGTCTGGCAGGGGAAATGCATGATATGGTGTCTTGGTATGCCGGTATACATTCACCCGCTGACAGACCAGACAACTGCGGGCCCATGATCTCATGTCAGCATTTGTGGAAGGCCATAGGAACCGCGACGTAACAAGCTTCTGCGATGCGCGAATACTAGGATGCGAGAGGGAATGGAGGCTGTCAAAGACCAGCCGCCTGAATGGTGCTAGGACGAAAGGTCTTTGGCGCCCGACCGATGTGTCACAGGTTAACTTGTGGAGAGATCCGGGCAGGGGCACGTCGGCGAAGGACAGTGTGTGGAAGAACGTATAAGCTGACGTACGTAGCTCTTCGACCGAAGCCTGCATCTCGGCCATTTTAACATAATCGATGTCGAGTTATGGAAGTAAGGTAACGTTCGTTGAGACCCATCCTGGAAAGGGCATGTGCAACCGGATTGTCCACACCCTTGACGTGGCGGATGTCAACGGTAAATTCGCCAATGAAAGCAAGTTGCCGGGCTTCTCTGGGAGTGTAGCCGTCAGCGGCTTTGGATAGGATGGCGAATGTGAGGGGCTTGTGGTCGATGAGGACATGAAACCGTCGGCCTTCTAAAAAGTAATGAAAATGACGTATCGCCAGATAAGCTGCCAGAAGCTCGCGGCCGAAAATGCTGTACCGAGTCTGAGTGGGGGAAAGCTTCTGCGAAAAAAAAAAGACAGAAGAACAGAAGTTGTCGAGACTGAGACAAGTGAGTCTGGAGGGAAGGTAGCCTGTCCAGGAACCTGAGGCGGCGGCAGCCGAGGGACGACTGGGGCAGGAGACCGTCGAACGACGCAGGAGGTGTTTCGGTAGCCATCGTGCAGAATAAATTCGGTGTCGCAATGTTCCAGCGCGGTGCGCAATGCTGCTGCTGGTAGTTCATGTCATCAGTTGTCGAGACTGAAGTGAGTTTGGAGGGAAGGTAGCCCTTTTAATAACTGGCTAGGCTGAATGGCGAAGATGAACTCGAGGAATGTTTTGATTCTCGCGCTGAGTAGCGCTGACGTAAACAGCGCGTTGTTGGATTGCGGCTGACGATGCGACTGCTACAACAGAATACAGAAAGGCCTTATGATAATTATGGTGGGACTAGAATGACTTCATTCATTCTAGTCCCACCATATGATAATGCTAACACAGCTCAACGAGTTTTAAAAAGTGCAACATTGACGTGTACGCATTTGGACGCAAAGGTATTTCGCACATTGAATACGTTTTCTGCCACCCATGCACATCGATGAAAACCCAATTGGGGGAGGGGAATATGTTTATTGCAAAAAGTGTTTATTGAAAAGTTGAAGTTGATTCGAAGCGAGAGGGGGGCGTACGCCTTTGTGTGTCAATTTGTGTGTATGGTAATTAACACAAAAGGGCGTACGCCCCTTTCTCCTCGAATCAGAAGCGGAAACCCTATCATTCGTGGCAATGGTTGGCGCACAGCGTGCTATGCGGTGAAATTCAGTTTTTAGAGTGTTGGGCAGTTGGGGGGAGACCCAGTGCGACCCAGAAAGCGCAACTTGCGAGTCAAATCAAAGTCTAAATTTCATGGGATATTATTAATTTCGGGCGAAAAGATATATATAATAATATTATTATTATTATGTGTATCTTTTCACTCGATATTAGCAATACACATATTCTAATTCGGTTCTTTAGGAATACGTCACAAAAATTGTACGGCGCACGATTCCAAACGAATGAACCACGTCGGTGAGATTCGCACCCTATTTCTACACGTTAAGAAGTTGCCTTGTGCTTTGTAGCTCTTTAAATAAAATATTCACAGTCATCCACAAGTGCACCACTGGCTACTGTCGAGTCGTCAAGGGAACTGCAGCACAATCTTGCATTTTAGAGTTCCTCCTTCTCCGTACCACGTACCGGACTTATGGCATCGAATTATTAGCTCTTTCCTTACCGCCGCAAAAATGGCCATTTTTGGGTAGTTTGACAAATATATTTTTTTCTGGCTGACAGTATCATTTCAAAATATGTTGCTATATAGGCAAATGAATGTCCTATCGAATGATGTATGTTTCGGAAACAAAGCTATCCATGTATTTCCAAAATTACTTTTGGAACACAAAAAAAAATCGGTGCAAACACCAGATATTTGTCTGTATCTTGAACAAAATTATCAGTTCACAAGAAAATGTACAAAATGTGGCAAATTTTATCAGAAAGAATATCTGCAAATATCAACACTCTGGATCAAGAACTTCATGAGTTGTGGAAATTGACATCAAAACCCAGGTTATTAATGTAAATGAGTTGCAGAGTTCATTGAAGGAGTAAAACTGAAATGAACATCACCATTCCTGCAGAAAACATTAGTTTCATGCTCAATTTTCCTGTTCTTGTACCACATTTTGTTATATCACCGCTTTTCTATTCCTCCCGATTAGCTTTGAGACAGGAATGGCGATGAAATTCCCCCTTCATCATCTCACAATAAATTTGTTGTTGTTGTTGTTGAGACAGGAAGAACAGCGATAGTGTAAGTTATACATATCCACACATTCAGGACAAAAATGTGATTGTCGGACGCATTCAGAGTCGTTATTTGCATTCTAATAAACGAAATTGAACCCAAATATGCTACAAATGCGAGTATTGCGCATTTGTGAAAGAGGTGAGTCGCGGGAACGCGAAGCCGCGACCAAGATAAAATCTGAACACTGCCTCCTTGGCGCAGAGCCAGCTTCATAAATCACCACCACGAGGAAAAGCTAAAAGTGTAAACGAAATTCTGTATTCTGTAGTGCTTACAGTATCCACCAAATGCCACTACTAGTCCGTATCTGCTTTGTGAGGCCTAGTAGCGCGCTCCAAAACCGTCGATCACCGGTGATCGACGCTCTATGAGCGCGGTAGTGAAAGTGTTAAAATGGGTTTTACCTGCGTGACCTATGACACATGGGGGAGGCAGCCAATACATAGCAAACAATGTATACGTTACCTCCCCTTAGTGCGCACAGACGACATACGTCAATTATTGTCCTCTGGACCACAGGTGCCCGCTTTGCAACAGGCCTTCAGCGTATAGGTTGCACGATCATCTTGTTATTGAAAATGACCGTACTTCTTTTCTTTAGTAAAAAAAAAAAAAAGAAAAAAAAAGCATTTTCAATTGAGGTTCGATGTCCAGTCAATCAAGTGAGTGTCCTATCACCGTTTCTTGAGAGCAGTAATGGACCTTTTCCACACCGGCCTATGCGCATGCGCATGACCTTGATGCGCCGGAGAGGGTTATCTTCGTCTTCACTAGATGGCGCAGTATGGGGACGACAGAAGTGGGGAGGGGGACCATTGGGAAGATCGCGCAAACGGCGCGAGCTCGTCGGTTCCACTCCGGACCGGTTTTGGTCCTTCGTGCTACCCACGTGGATTTGTTCTGGCGCGCATGGTTCGCTGGAGAACCGCTAGGATACGACGCGTATGTGAAAAAGGTCCATTGTTACGCACGTGACAACATGCTATAATCCGGGTTCGACACCTGCCGAGGACGGTAGCAATGTGTAAACCAGAACCGTGTGTCGAAGATTTACGGCGCACGTTAAATAACCCCAGGTGATCGAAAGTGTCCGCAGTCAGTGGCGTAGTCGGGGGGGGGGGGGGGGGATTAAAAAATCCCGAAATCGTACCCTTGCATTTAGGAGAGTCAAATGGGGATTGTCAAAAACGTCTCTACCACGATCTATGGAGCGCTAATTGGGACCTAAATGGCCTACCGTCTGCCTGTACAGCTTGGGATAGGCGACACGTCGGAGAGAGGATGTCACTTGAGTGTCGAGTACTCAATCAGATCTTTACCGCATGAAGGCGCAATCCCTCTACCCGCTTCTAGATTTGAGTCCCGAACTTCCCTATTGAAAAAAGATCTGATATAACCACAAAAAAGTTTTGAAGTTACCCCCAAAATACTGAGGTTCTGCTGAGGTAACCCTAAAAACTCCTAGGGCTACCCCAAGACGACTTGGGTTACGCTAAAAGGAGGATACCATAAGAAACCACGTGGTTACCCTAAAATGTTCAGTGATCTACCCAGGACTTTCTGCGGTTCCCCTAGGAATCCTTGGGGGTCTACCCACCTGGCTTCACCTCAACATATTCTCGGGGTAATGACAAAGGTCGCGGGGTGGCCCGCAAATAACCTTAGGAGCTGCTCACAGGACCCCAGCATTAGATGGACATCAGTGCTGTATGAGGATCTACTTGGGTTGTCTCTCCCCCCCCTCCCCCATTTAAATATTTGCTCGTGGGATTACCCCAGAGCCCGAGGTCTTAAAGTATTATGGTAAGGTTCCCCCGTGGGGAATGTCAAAGGTGAAAAATTTGCTGTTGCATACATAAATTATCTTGTTAGTATCTTACCTATAGCATGATAGCGTTAAATGTATATGAGTTGTCATTGTCATGCACAGTGCATAGTGTGATAGACTGTATGCGTAGACATTGTCTTTAGATGTTAGTCTTTGTTTATCATTATCCTGTCTGTTCTGTTACTTAATTCGTTCTTCTTTACAGGTGCTCATTAATAGTTTTTGTAATCATTAGGGAGGACCCTTCAAAAGAGAATTGTTCCTAGTGGTCCTCTAACTGACATATTCGCTATATCATTCGCTATTCTCATGAAGTAACGTTCACACACCGTGAACAGAGCAGTCTAATGCCACCCCTCCGTACTTGCGGTTCGAGATAAACTACTGCCTTACACGTTGCACCACAACCTACATGTTTTCAATATCACTTCGCTTTACCTTACTCCCCCCTCTAACCTCATTTCACCCTCCCGTAATCCCCATCACATAAGATTTCATATCATGCTCTTCACGCTGAGCTCTGTGAGATGAGGTAGCAAATAAGGTTCGAAGGCAACTCAGCGCGCGTGAGCTTGAGCACCCAGAGAGCCGAAACGGGAACCAGGAACGGGAAGCCGAGACAAGGATGACTGAGCATGAGTGAGCAAACGGATAGCTGAGCAGGGAGTGAGTGGGAATGAGTGAGCAAGCGGAGCTGAGCACGGAGTGAGTGAGCATCAGTGAGCGGCGGTTACGAATGCCGACTTCTGTATAGGATCGCTCGGGGCGCGTCCTCCTCTGGTCCATTCCCGCTCAGGTACAGCCAGCTGATCCAGAAGTGATCCAGCTTATCCAGTGTAGGTGTATGGTGTTAACCTGAGACAGCACTTTCCTGTATTATTGTGAACGTTGAGTTTTACAAGATGACCGAAGCATTTATGTCTTTCAGAAAGTGACACAGGACACTATGCGCGTGTTGCCCTCACGGATTTCTCCAGTCCCCCAACACCAAGTGATCCTCGGTTCACACCCACGAATCCACAGATTGCTGGCTATGGACGTGAAGCTACTGCAGGGAACCAGTTGGTGTTCCGCGTCCTCCGGTGTTCCACAAGTTTACAATTCGACGTACCGGGAACTCCTACAACATGTACAGGAGTACTAATGTCAGTGTAACTTTGGGACGGAGAGATGAATTACGGCCGATAGACGAGGCTTATGTAGTTACTCTCTAACCAATTGCCTTCGCGCAAACTGCGATCGGTATCTAATGGAAAACAAAAAATGCTCACCACAACCCCAATGCCCCAATAAACACTATTGAGCTGCCCATTGCAGGGCGTTCGCTCTCGAAGCAGGGAACAGCGAAGGGAGAACAGTGAGAGTGTCCGCACCGACGCTCGCCGTACTGTAGCGACGAGAGCGAGACAAGCGAGACTTCTGCACGCGCTACGAAGCAATGAGGCTTGTGCAGTGACGTCATGTTTGGTCCATGACTCGGGAAAACATATTGCCGCACCGGAGTTACTGTAGGAGGGCATGCCGTGAGTTGTTGCAGTGTGCATGCAATTACAAGCATACATTGTAAAAACACACTCTGTTGGCTCATTCGGGCCGCCGTATGACACCTGTGACGCATCCCCGATGTTTTCCCGAGTCACGTCCCAAAGCCGTTCAAAGGCTGCGCGCGCCGTCATCTGCACGAGCCTCAGGGTGCGTTTTCTTATTCAACTCTGGCAACTCCGATTTACTCTCAGCCGACGAAAAATAGCCAGAGTAGCCAGATTAGCGGAAATGACGTCATAACTCTGCGGCGAAAATTAGCCAGAGTAGCCAGGGAGTGACAACTCTACTCTACTCTGCTCTGAAGAAGGGTAGCCGTCGTTCTGACGTCATACACAAGCTAGCAGACAGCAGTCTGTGTGGCTGGTCTTCCGCTCTGATGCCAATACAGGAGAGCAGGGTAGAGAAGAGTTACTACTACTAAGAGTTACTACTCTGGCTAATTTTCACCGCGGGGTTATGACGTCATTTCCGTTACTCTGGCTACTCTGGCTACTTTTCGCCGGCTGAGAGTAACTCGAAGTTGCCAGAGTTGAACAAGAAAACGCACCCGATGCGTCGTCTGCTACCAACCGTCCTGTAGACAGACAATATGGGTGGTGTTCAATTTCGAAATGTAGGACTGGTTAAAGACTGTCGAACATATTCAAAATCCGCTAGAGTGGACGCATCTGCGGTAAGTTGTTAAACAGACAGTATGTCACCACTTCCACATCGTCTCGCCCGTCGGGCCAGTCCGCCATTTTGAGCGCAGAGTAACTCTAGCCGTTCGATAGTTACGGTCAAAGGTGGCTACTCTGGAGTCACGTGATGATAAAGGCTCTGACGTCGTTACCCAACTCCTGGCTACTCGGGTTGAATAAGAAAACGCACCCTCATTGTTTGTTCTCAACAGCGTGGTTAGCACGTGGATAGCGCTGCGGAAAATAAACAACGCTGTCGGAAGTAGGCCCTCGTCTTCTTCTTTGCCTTGATTGGTTGGTCACTGCCGACCTGCAATCGTCAGTCGCGTAGCACGCTGGATCGTGATGATGTCCTACATCGCAGAGGATCCCGCTCGATCCCATGTAGATGATGTCCTACATCTCAGTGGCTCTTTAACGGAAAGACACTGAAAAACTCGCAGCCGCGTCTGCCAGGAGTCTGGACTCGCCCAAAGATCATGAGACTAAGTTTCTTTGCTTGTACTCTTACCAATTCAGACAGTGACCGCTCTACATCTTAACTTTCGGTCGTCATCATTCCAACATCTGTTACCTCATCTCATCCTGGCTACAGTCGTGACGCTGCTCAGGTAAGTGAGGCCAACAACGGCAAGCCCGTTTCGTCACCACCACCATGAGCAGGCCGACATGAGCAGGGAATGAGCAGGCTGACAGCGCCGAAGAAGCAGCTTTCTCGTATCGGAAGCAGACCAGCATTGCATATTGCTGAGAGGAGACCGTCGTTTCATTCTGCGGCGCCTCGTGACACCCTTGGTTTCCCGCCAATGTACAACCGACATTCCTCCCCATTTATGCTGAGCAGAGTTGATCCAACGCTCGCTTTCCGCATGCCACGAAACACCTCTGGTCACGATGCTGCATTAGTTCACTGAATGCGACTCGATGTGGCTTTTACAGCTAAGTGGCGTTACCGCTTGAGACAAGTTGACTCTCCCAGATGCTGTCACTGCGGTGCTCTAGAGGATCTGGAGCACATTCGTCTTCATTGCCCACACTACCAACTTTCCCGAACCGCACTCTCCTGGTCTCTCAGTCAGCTGGACTCACGCCCCTTCGCCCTATCAAAATTGCTTGGTCCCTGACCGAGCCCAGCCCACCAACGCCTGTGCTCAACGCTCTTTTGACCTTTCTGGACACATGGACTTCGATCCTTATTGTCAAGGGGCTCATTATTTCATTCGCCAGATCACCACCAGCTCTGGCGATTAAACTCCCAACCCTCCCGCTCATCGTCTTAAAATAAAGTTGTTGTCGTTGTTGTTATTACCATTAGGCAGTTTTAACAAACCGTTGGTAAAGTTATCGTGCTTATCAGAACCAATTGCAGTCGTGTGTGACTCAAACTCTTATCCACTGATTGGCTGCGGTTGATACGGTTCGACGCAAGCAACTTTATCAACGGTTTCTTAAAGCTCTATATTATTTCGTCAGTAGCGAGTGGAGCGTAGCCGACTACGGCGAGCAGGCACCACCACCACCACCACCGCAACTGGAGCGACTACTTGGATGGCTGCAGAGAGCGGGCCTTCGGCGGCCTCTAAGCGACCTTGCTGCCGGACGCCGTTGCGCGAGCTCGGCCAGTAGTGCCGACGAATCTTTAAACTTGGGAGAGAGCTGGTAGGAATATACGTTTATTCGAGGCGAAAAAAAAAAGGAAAGAATAGAGGAAAGGAAAGAGAGGAATGTTCAGTACGACGCAAGGTCGGGGTGGATATGTAAAGAGGGTGAAAGGTGCATATGTAAAGGGGAATATGAGAGGAGGACCGAGCACTGTGTTAGAGTAGCCCTTTAGATACAGTCCTTCCTTTCGGCTTCTTTTGTTCATGCTGACATCAATCTCTTCCCAACGTCATGCCGCAGGCGCTTCTTGTCTTGTTCTTCACACCGAAGAAAGCAGTATCATGTGGTGGTAATTATATATACTTGATTGACAAAATGATCTAGCTCTCTCTTTCATTTCAGAAGTCTTTGTTTGAGAGTTGAGTAAGCCTCGTATGTGATCTAATGATGAGTTGGACGACGAGCGAAATGACGATCACAAAAACGAGTAGGAAGAGACTCGAGAAAAAAGAAAAAGAAACGAGCGAAATAAAGATTAAACGTTACATGTGACGCTATATCACTTTTTAGAACTGGACGACCACACTTACAGCACAATGTACTGAATATATGCGAGTGCATAGGGTGGACGGAAAATAGAGGTTTTCTTCTCTCTCTCTATTTTCTTTTTTTTTTCGTGATCACGCCCGCGGAATGTATTGCTCTGCTGATGAAGTACCTGCCAGCCACCCCCATGCACAGTGCAGTTTCAAGTTTCAGTGCATTGTGCGGCTTGGGATCTCGTTTCGAGCCAACAGCAGTTTCTCATTCTTTCAGCGGTGCGTATTCCTGGACGATATAGACATCAATTCATTTCGTCGGGAATGAATTTCAGATCGATTTCAACAATTCAATATTATTAATTTTCTTTCACTGTATACAACTTTACAATTTGCAAGGCAGGTTCGCCACTGTATATACGCTCGGAACCAACACACCGTCGAACTCCTTTTGTTCGGTTCATCGTGATAGTGGCTCTAATCTTTGGCCCGACTGAAAATGAAGCGAATAAACATGGCGCCGTTATTGCTCAATCTAGCGGCATTTATCGGGCGTCCCGTGTACTTCTTTTTTCTTTTTTTCGAAGGAAAGTCTGCGAAAAACACTGATACGCAAACCTGCCATCTCCCCGCGCGCGCATCATCAATTTTAAAATGCGAATATTCAAGAGCGGAAATATCGCTTTCCCGCTATTTACACTTCCCCCACCTCCCGTAACGAGTGTTTTGCTCCTATATACTCCCTTAAAACTCCGCCTCCTTTCAAACTTCCCCATTGATGACGAATTGATACTTAATCAATAGTGCATCCACGGTACTCCCTCGCGAGCTTTGTTGATAAAGTCGCCCTAATGCCAGCTCTTTTGTTGCGCCGGAACAGAGTCAAAATATCTTCCTGTTGGGCAAAACGCAGTTTTGACTTTTCCGAGGGTCGTTGGAATGTCGCTAGGATCGCAGATCACACTTATGACTATTGATTCTCGCCTGTGCGACAAAATGTTGGGGAAACGGGGGTATTGTCAGTTCCGGCCTATCTTGCAAACTGGCTTCTAGGAACAGCGGCATCTTTTTCTTTTGCAAAAATAGGGAGACCACAAACAGTGACTTGATGACTTTGGAGACCCTCCTTCGCTCTGCGTCCCGCCTCGGTCTTTTCACGGCAACTTTCCGTTCACTAAACTCTTACACGATAGGGACGATTTTGTGCTCTTCGTTTTGCCGTTTCAAAACGACTATGCTCGTAACGCCCCCTTGCGGTCTTTCGAGAAGTGACGATGGCGACCAGGAGCCAAGATATCATTGGCCAGCGCTCTGTGTCCTGTTACGTCATGAAGGTTTTACTAAAGTGTCTCCTAAACTGCGCCCCTCACCAGCGGCGTACGATATGCGCAATGGTTGTGAAAGCGATGGTTTGTAGACGAACGCGTTCCGAGTAATGCAAAGTGTTTTAGTTAACGACTTCAATACGATTTATTAAATCTTCAGCAGACCTGGAAGTGTCAGGCATGTGCTGGAAGACGATGCTGGTTTCAACGATCGATCCTTGCAGCGTTCTTTATGCCCACGTATATTGTAACTTACGCAGCAAGATATAGCGACGGACACGACGGCTGTAACACCAACTGTGGCGATGTTCTCGAGGGAAGACTTCGTGTACGCCACTCCACGTGTCAGTTTTGTACCAGCGAAAACGTCGTTCCTCATTCGGGACATATTGGGCGGTGGGCCATCAACGACTCCACTGTATGGCCCTGCGGAACCAGCAGATTCAGGGCTGAGGCCGTGGCCGTCAACAGCACAGGAAGCCTGCTGTGGCAGTGTTCTCCTGGGATGTGTCACAGTCCCTTGTATAGGATGCACTACGTCATGGAACGGAGGTAAGTACATGGAGGTCTAATGTAACCGCTACGTTTACAAGAAGTGACAAATTTAGCAACCAACGATGAAAGACCTCAAACAATGGCGGGCATACTCAAACCCTTGACATCCATTCACGTGCATGTGATTGTGCGCGGTGAACATCATGCAGCGAGGCTACGAAAATTGGCAAGCTTTAGGACATACACGTATCATCTTACGGCGCGAGCTTCTCTGAAAGTAAAAGTATATCCTCTACTTAAGATATGGTAGAAGGAAAAGCATCCGATCGAGACCTGCCAATGTATCAAGAAGAGGGAATTATTCCACTGTAGAAGTTTGTACTCAGGAATGTATCGAACACAATAATTGTCATAACAGCTTAGATCAGAAGTGAAAACAAACTGTTATAGCATCTCTTCTTCGAAACTGCTGCGCATCTTCCGTTTTGTAAATTTGATTGCGCAGTGACGATACACTGCACAGCAAAAATATCGTGCATGGTGGCTCCTTATAAACGGCTTGATGAATGAAACAGGTCGTCTTGAATCTAATCTGCCGAATAGCACAAAGACGAAAGAAACACAACAGGCACAACAGCTATATGTCTTAGTGGTATTGGGAGGATTATATTCAAGATGAGCTTTCACCAACTCGCATGTCTTCATATACCTTGGTACATTGAAAGATGCCACCGTTGAGCCACCGTTAGACCTTTCCTACTTTAAGGACCTCAGCAGAGGCCGCTTACTCGGGAGAGGTGCCTCCCTAAAGTGCTCTACATGCGATATCATGGTGGACTTGGAGCACATCATTAGTGTCCTGTCAACGCTACAGTCAAGCCCGTCGCCTTCTGCATATGGGGTTTGCAGCACTGGACAACAAGCCTTTCAGTGTCCTCAAGCTTTCAGTGTATAGTGTCCGCCTGCTGATCCCAAGATCGCGGGTTCAAACCCGGCCGAGAACGGTGGCAACTTTGTGGAAGGGTACAAGTTGCTCAGACACGTCGTCTTCCGCGAGAGACGTTAAATGTCGTGTGCCGTGCGTCGAGAATTCGGCGCAGGTGGGCAAAATTAACTCACAGACCCGACCCACTGTGGCGTAGCTCATGATCACAGCTGTCGCGCGTCGTAAAGCCCGGAGTTATTATTATTATTATTATCATCAAACTTTGAGTGTACTCAGAGTATACTCGGTCCCTGGCACACTCCAGTCAGACATCGGGCCTTTCGCGCTGTGGTCAAATATTTCAGGGACATCGGAGAGCACATCAAGGTTTGAAACATTAGCGGCATCAACGAAGAAAATGAAACTTAGTAGTGACGATAAGATTACCCACTCTTTTCTCTTTTTCGCTCATCCATTTTCGTAACCCGTAGTGCCCGTTGCTCACTTGTAAGCATTCGGGAAGCCGGCTCCACTTTCGTTAACCATAAGCTCAATTTCTTTACTTATTTTTCGATCCAATCCAATGCAATCTACAAACAAAACAGAACGCTAGCACGAAAGTCTTTTAAATCATTCACTGCTTCCACACGTCAAGCGGTCGCAGCAAGCGAACAGCTGGTCGCACCAGTACGACCTACGTTTCCATTTTCTTCCTTTCTATTTCTATTCTATTCTATTCTATTCTAGCACGAAGGCAAGACAAAACAACAACAACAAGAACAACGATAGATGATGACGATGAGATAGGGTGTTTGACCGCGGTGGTGCGGTACCTACCCCATTGAACGTGGAACATTATATGAAGATGATGAAGGAAGGATGAAAATGCGAGAAAGAATTAAAGCGTCTGTAGCAATCCAGTGGATGACAGGAAGTCCATGCATGAACAAGTGAAGAACCCGACGATGGAGCACAGGATCTTCATAGGGGTCAATGAGTGCACAAAACAGACAAACTGACAAAAACAGATAACCTTAACAAGCCTGAAAAATCCTACACTAAGTTATCGATATACACATCGAATAGACAAACGTGTGATTTCTTGAAAGAACTGCTAAGAAGCAAGCGAGCAAGCAACAGTATCTAGAAACCCGAGACTACGTTCGAGACTTTGTCAGTGTGTGTCTGTTTTTGTTCTTCCCAGTCTCAGATTTCTTGGTAGGTTTCAAGCGTTTGTCGGAAGCATACGCATTCGGAAAGGTCGCTGTTCCATCTGCCGCTGCTGCCATAATGAGTTTTCAACTGAGTGTTTCCTTTTCTGCTTCCTCAGGACTCGCATGATAATGATAATTGACCATCAGACGACGTAAAAGTGGATAAGTGCCACTCGATCATCCATCCTTCGTGTCACGCGCACGCCCAAAGTGAAAAGGGGGACGTTCCATGGGAAGGCCGTCCACTTGAAATGGAATTGACAACTGCGGCGCCTTGAAACGAATACGAAGGAAGAATCTGAATCAAGAATCAGCAAAGCGTCTCATAAGGAAACACAGCGTTCACCGTCCTTCAAAAAGTGTTTCCTTCTCAAAGACAGGCGCATTGGTCGGTGGTCAAGATATGGTCGCTATCCCTTCTATGAGTGTTGATCTCTTGTAAACGTTAATGGCGTCGATCGAAGCATAAAGAACAAGTGTTATCGACGAAGAATGCAATATTTCGAAAGCCAAGTGCTTCCAAAGGAAATTCCTGTTCGAAGGCAGCGTTCTGGATTGCATTTCGATCATGTCGAACGCGAAAAGGAATCGAACAGCGCTACCTCTTTGCTTAGCACGATTTTTCTATCTAGTAACAATATTAGTAGCATAATTCAAATGGTTTTAAGAGGATTATAAAACGATTCCCAATATAAAGAAGAGTAAAGTATAAAACGACCAAAAGAAGTGTTTTTGAGCCTCCTTTGAGCCTCCTGAAAGTATTTGCTCCAATTGAACTCATTTACGTCAAGCCTCGAGATCATGCGCAACACTTTACTCTCGTGACCGGATAAAGTGAACTCATCACCTATGTAGGCAAAGACCTTTCCAATAACTGTGTCACACGAGAAAGCAAGAAACGTAAATCAATCTGTGACGATACACTGTATATCAATACATGACATATTGGGTGTTTAAAGTGCAGCTCCGCTGCTGTTCCGAAAGTATGAATACGTTGTGATATTCAGAACCGTGGTCCCAACTTCATTCATAAACGCACATTGCTTTCCAAATTTCCATACTCCTTCGTGAGAAATTTGAGAAAAACTACCGGGCGGCGGTTCCACTTGTGACGTCATACTTGGAACTGCGCAGATTGGATAGCCACACCTAGCCAGCTCTGCCTGGCAACCAGTTTGTGTTTACACTCCGTCATGACCGCTGTATCGTGCTGAAATAGCTGTCACGAGCTATCGGGGACCACCGCACCGTTTTATCATGTTTCTTATAAGAAATACTTCGTCTTCGAGCACGTACTCGTTCTCGTTCTCAATAGCTTTGGTGGTGCTTTCTGCACGCGCAGCAAGTCCGCGCATAGTGCGCTGGCAAAGCTATTGAGAATGCGTACGAGTATGTCACACGTTAGGTGTTAGGTCTTGTTAGTAGCATGAAGCACAGTGCGGACACAGAATGTCCGCTCCCGACGGCCGTCGTTGCACAACGAGGCCATCCTGTAAGGCTTGTTAAAGAAGACCGGCAAAACTATCTTTGAGGCTATTAACGACAGCAATTATCACGGAACACACACAAAACATTCACCTTCGCCCATAGATCTCCGCCATCGCATCGACGATTTGGCGTTAGCCAAGCCACGAGCGCGGCTAAGCCAGGACGAAGCCGGGATTGGTCAGGGACCACAGGACCGCCGTGCCAGGGAAATTTAAAAAATTGTTTTCTTAAAAACTACAACCAAACGGGTGAAAATTTTTCACATGTATGCTCCCTGTGCGGAAACGAACGCACAGCCCAAGCATGGCTCCATTCTGTCGAAGTCGAAAATCGGCGGAGCTGAGCTTTAACCCATCTATTCCTGCAAATCTAATCCAACGCTGGCTTTCCGGATGCCCCGAAACGGGAGGACCTCGATATTCCCTGTTGCAAAATCCCCGATCTCGAAATTCACGTTCTCGAAACAAGGAAATCAAGGAGAATGTACGATTGCTTAGCATGCGGGGCGGCTCTATGGACGGCTCATTGCAGAGCTGTAGCTAGGCGTCAACGCAGCACTGCCCCATTTTCTATTGGTGAGGAATGTGCGTGTTCTTCTGATGAACGAACTCCAACGAAAGCTTTTCGCTGTTGGAGAGGATGAGTTATCATGCAGGTGGCGAGATCATCCTTCCCTTATCGTGAGACGTGGAACTGTGAGCATCGCTGGCTTACCTCCATGAATTTCATTCACATAATCCCATCCAATACTTTCATATGTAAATATTTGCAGGAATGACTGTACATATTGTAACAAGTGATAGTACTGACTGTAGACAGAGCTTGTACATTTTGTAACTAGTGTGCCTGTCGCCAAGTTTTTCGCGCATGTTGTCGTCAATAAATTTTCCTATAACAACAAGACGATATGCCGTCTTTAAAAACACGACATCACTATTTAACCAAGTTCTGGGGGTTTCGATGTCTGTTCATTTGGTTTTCGCGAACGAATGCCACGTTTTAGCAGCCGTTATGCTTAGCAGGTCAGATACGACGGAGCAGCATGTTGGTTAGCTTATTATTAGGTTAGTATCGAAGTTCGGTGCCTGCATTTGTATGGCCTTAATCGCTTGCACGCGTATAACGAGATACCAGGCGCGAGGCACTCGTCGAGAAGGGCACGTGGTAAACGCACGTGCACGTGGCACGTGCATGGCGCTCTTCGCGCGATACGTGAAGGACGTAGCATACGTCACGCGCAATGTGTCACGTGCCCGTCTTTTTGAATTTCCCGCCGCTCGTTAGCTCATTAGACGTGCAAGCGATTAAGCCCCAGTCAAAGTTCGCCGTTAGCGGGCGCGATTACGCATTTTATAGTCAGATAACATTTATTTACAGCAGTTTATTTTGCAACAGGGATTTCGATCACTTATTTCTAGGCACACACCCACGAAACACCTCTCGTTAGCACGCTACATTAGTTTATCTAATGCGACTCAATGTGGCTTTTACACTTCAGTGGCGTTACCGCTTCCGACAAGTTGACTCTCCCAGATGTCGTCTCTGCGGTGATCTGGAAGATCTAGGGCACATCCTTCTCCATGGCCCGCACTGTCAACGCTTCAGATCCACACTTTCGGTGTCTCTAAATCAGCTATACCCTCGCCCCCTCACTATGTCAAAATTGCTTGGTCCATGGCCAAATGCAGCCCACTAACGCTCTGCCCTAAAAGCGCTTCTAAAGTTTTTGGACACCGTAGGACCTCGGTCCTCACTGCGTGAGGCGATTCATTATTCCATTTCATCATATTACCGCCAGCAATGGAGGAGAGGATTGCCCCTGGCGATGAAACTGTCCATTCATCATCATTCGAATAAAGCTGTTGTTGTTAACCAAAAGAGTTTAGCTGTCACTCCGAGGAACATGCGACCCTCTGCATTGTATTCAGGAAGCTTGAATTATGACGAACTATTATTAAGATAATGTTATATCGTTTGCTCATTCATCAGCTAAAGCACTTTGCGTAGTTCCAATTGTGTAGCAACCAAATATCTTCTAGATCATACACTTGTCTCGCGATGTAAAGCCACGAATTATTATTATTAAGTATTTTATAGAGTGATAAATTTCGAATGTCAAATTTAAAAAATTGTGACGAGAATTACAACAACACGAATCTCACAAACAAACAAAAAATTACCCTCATCTGTAATCTTCAGAGATTATAACTGCACAAAGTTGTTTAAATTTATCAGCAAGCTGCGTCGGAATTTTGAAACCGACGAGCGCATTCGAATAGTCTACACAATGAGCGCGGTTTTATCGGCACGTCTGTTTGTTCCTTGACTCAGTTTGATCGAACTACATTAGTGTACGTGAGGGCCTACACGTGCTGCATGCTGTAGGTGCCCCTCGGGTGAGTGATAATCGCCGTCACGGGGTCTTTTAAGGGGCAATTCTCCGAGTACTGCGCGGTTTCCTCCCGTGACGCAGGACATCCAACGCTACATAAAAAAAAGGAATTGTGCAAGTTTGGGAAGTACATCAATCTAGGCCTCGCTTCCTTCTTGCACTCTCGAATCGAGTAAACCAACTACTCGTAAATGCGGTTGCCCTTCCTAGTAACACGTAGGTAAAAGCACTGCAGAAATTTTCAGCTTCACGGGAACGCTTGATACCAGCATGCCGGTTGCAACTCTGGTTGCGCACACAATAGTAGCTTAGTACAGGTATTTCATATGCATTATCGTGGTCGTGTACGCGTATAGTGACCGTATGCTGCATGGTCTACTGTGACGTAGACAACGTAGGCAACCATAGAACAGGAATTTCAAGGGAAGGATGAGCAACTTTCCGGCAAAAGCCTGGAAATGCAGCGCTTGATCTTTTATTTATTTATTTATTTATTTTTCCTAGCTGCACCAGATACAAGATAAAAATGAAAAAGCTATAGGAAGAGCAGCATAGACACCGCTTTTTTTTAAAATTCCATGTTAACGCCACGAAGCAACTGTGTCTATGAGCGGCATACGCACGTGGACAGATGGACAGGGGAAAGCAGGAAGGAGTGGGGGACAGGAGGTTAGTACGCCTTTTGGGACGACTTCAGGGGAAATTGTGCCGACATTCGTCTGGAAAGACTTCGGGTAACACAGGGAAAACCTCAGAGAGCACAGCCGGTGGTAGGATTTATACCGTTTTTCCTGGCACCGGGGGTTTTGCGAAGACTTTCCAGACGAATGCCGGCACAGTTCCTCCTGAAGTCGGCCCTGGACGCATACGACCCCCCTGTCCCCCACTCCTTCCTGCTGTCCTCTCTCCATCTGTCCACGTCCGTACGCCGCTCATAGCCACAGTTGCTTCGCGACGCCAACACGGAATTTAAAAATATAGCGTTTTTGCAGTTGGCTTAGGCCCGGTTTCACCAACCATTTGAACCGAGATCAGTGGTCCCTCAACTTGAATTTAACCCTTAACTCTGCTTCACCAAGGGTATAGTTACTGTCACTGAAACACTCATCATAAAGAAAGAATTGAGTGTCAACTTCAAGTTGTAGCGACCCTTGATCTCGGTTCAAAGTTAACCAGCGTTGGTGAAAGCGGACCTTATATGGCTGGACGGACACCCTTTCCAAGAGAGTATCGAAATTTGGCCCGAGTCCAAGTTTGGGAGCGCGGAGAAAAAGGGGCGGAGCATTGGGCGTGGCCATATGCATCTACTAGATCACTAATTACCTAAAATTCATTAATTAACGCTCGAATTAAGGGCTTTCGAGCAAAAGTGAGATATAGCAGAATGGAAGACAATCCTCGTTGAAAGCAATTCCTTTTTTTTTTTTTAATCTCCGAACGAGCACGTACGTTGAAATATTCGAAATATGAAATAATTAGCTATATAAATGAGCCGAAACCATGCGCCCCCGGACCGCGGGGAGCACAGCGCTCGTCTACGTCAGAGGGCCACGTGCATCGAGCGACGGAGATGATTGGAGTCGGTGCTCCTCTGCTGGCCAGATCAAGTGTTTTGGGGCCAATTACCGCTTTGCTGCTCAGATAAGCCAACAACGATGGAGGCCATACGTTCCCGAGGCGCGCGGTTTTGGTTTCGTCTCATTTGCATAAAAATATCAGGCGATTGATATTTCGATGCAGGTGCTCGTCTCAGGATTTAAAAAAAAATAAAAAATAGAATCGCTTTCAGCGAGGCTTCCTTCCTCTCTGCTTCTCACTTTTGCTCGAAAGCCCCGAGGGTTAATGAATGGAATTTAGGCAATCAGCCATTACATTTTCATTACAATTACATCTACATTACATTACAATTACATACTCTCCTCGAGAGGGTTCGAATACTACCACCGGCTGTGCTGTCCGAGGCTTTTTCCTGGGTTTTCCAGACGAATGTCAGCACGGTTTCACCAGAAGTCGGGCCAAGACGCATACTGACCCCCCGTGTCCCCCACTCGTTCCTGCTGTCCTCGCTCTACCTGTCCACGTCTGTACGCCGTTTATAGTACAGCTGCTTCGCGCAGAAAAGGGGGGGGGGTCCTCTGGTAGTGCATTTGGGAGAGGGAAACGAGGGTCAAGTCGTCCTCCCTTATGTAAAGTCCCCATAGAACCCCTTCAGAGGTACTGTACAAGTGGTTAAATTCGCGGGCTCAATACCGAGTTTGTAATGAGCCAAAAACCAGTCAATTATTCGCGGAACCTTAAATTCGCGGTGCGTTGGCCCTGCATCATGCGTCCTTTAGGGGCCCTTTGTGAACAAAAGGTATCACAACCAAGCGCGGATCCAGACCCTGGGTTTGGGGGGAGTGGTTTCTCTGTTGAAGAGCGTAGTGGAGGAGGGGAGGGAGAAAAATCCAAACTATAAACTGACGTTTTGGGGGGCGATAACTATCGCTCCGCGTTTTCGGTGTTTGCAAAAAAAAAAAAAAAAAATATTCCGAAGATCACCCACCGCATATTTTCTAGAAATTCGGCATATTCTGGAAACCTCCGAATATACTCTTGCATATGGCGCTACATGCCGGAAATCCCGGTATTCGATTGTATTTTCCCCCTCTAGGGCATCACATTTTCGTTTTTCCTTCACCAGGCAGAATGCGGCGAATACCGCTCTGTGGAGCCGCTAGCCTCTAGTTGAGGGGGAAACGTTCCCCGGTAACACTTTTATCAGTGGGTTAAGGGGGTTCAGGTTATAACCCTCCAACAAAGGAAAGGAAATTATTTGTGTTCTCCAAGTCCTAATGCTATAAGCTGCCTTCCTTGCATTACTCATTATAGCTGCCCACTTTTCGTCATCTATTTTTGGCACGAACGCTCTAAAGTGCCGAAAGCATCCGAATTTCACAAAACATATAAATGCCGAAAACACCCTTGTAGTAACCCGTTGCATTTGTCTTCCCTTTGACCCCTTCTGACTGAGAGGGCTGCGGTTGAGGTTCTTACAAGCTGATATATGGGTCATTGCCGAATTGCCGTGTATCCCATCATTCTTGCCACGGCATCGAGCAGGTATGATTGACACTCGATAGTCATGCGGCAACTTTTACAAAGGCTGATCAGGAGGCAAAGTTCGTTCAGTGCAGAGATAACTTGACGCGTCGAGATACGCAATCGGAACGCGTCTATTGGACAGCGAGCATGCACCGTGCGTAGCGCTGTCCAATAGGCGCGTTCCGATTATTCATCTCGACGCATCAAGTTATCTCTACATTGAACGAACTTAGCCTCCCAGCCTAGCAGCGTGGTTAAACCAAAGCCATTTTGACGTTCCTGAGCGACACAGGTCTCATGAACGGCCTGTGAGCTCAATTCATGCCATCTCATTCTTCAGTGCCCAACCCTCACCTCTCACCCCAACGCAATAACCTCGTCTTTTTTTTTTTTAAAGTCATCTTTGTCTTTAATCTATCTCATCCTTTTTTCACCGTTTGTTAGTTTATCCTTCATTTCCTAATTATTTTCTTTTCTTTTTGTTTATTTTCTTTTCCTTTTATTTCTTTTCGTTCTCTCTCGCTCTTTTTTTTTGCGGAAGAGCAAGCCGACGTCCCGTTTGGCTGACCCTTCCTCCCTTTTTTCTTTGTTCTAATAAATATACTACCCCTCCATACCGCGGATGATCTAGGCTTACAAGGAACTGGCATCATGTGACGCCAGCATCCGCGAGGAACATGTGGAGGCTGGTCTATACTGTCTCCACTTGCAGAGGTGCAGTGTAACAGCGTAAGAAACCGCGTACATAATGTCCTCAGTGTCCTGGGTCAAATTTCTTACATATTTCGTTCGCGTATTTTTCTGTCATTGTTTCGAATATTTCGCGGAACTTTAAATTGGCGAAGAATAGGGCGTGCGAAGAATTCCGCGAAAATTAGTTCCTGGCGAAAATCACTACCTATACAGTATTTTTCTAAGGTTTCTTACTTCTCCGGGCGTTGTCATCAACTCCTCATGCATATCTTGAATAAATCAACGCCTGATATCAAAACGCTAGTGACTTAATGTCTTCGCACTTGTGTAATGTCTTGTGCACTGACGACCTACCTCAAGGACATACGTGCTGATATAATCTTTTAATTCATTCAGTGCTTCCACACGTCAAGCGTCCTGGAACAGCTGGTCGCACTACGTTTACACCTACCTACGTTTACGTTACCTACGTTTCCATTTTTTTTCTTTCTATTTCCTTCTATTTTTATTTTCTTTCTATTCTATTCTATTCTATTAATGTCTTCGCGGGAAAGCATGCATCCTGCTTCTTATATTCCAGTTTTTTTTTTCTTTTTTGCAGTGCGCTTAACCGGTATAAACCCGAGTAAACCGGTTGGAACGGTTTCAACACTTATTTCCGCACCCAGAACTGAACAGGACCCGATCAAAAATCCCTGAACCTGAACTGACCCGTAAATGTTTCGGTTCGACACCCTGCTTTTAAGTGCACTTTCATGTAACGCTTTGGCGTCGCGGTCTGGTACAGAATTATAGTAATGATATTAGTTATACATTAATTTATTTTCTTAATAAATAAGTGATTAATTAAATCAAAACCAACCAAAGAAAATTTACGTGCGTAACCTCGCGGTCGTCCCCGGCGGAGAAAGCCCCCTAAATTTTTTATCTCATAACACTCATGTAGATGTACTTCAGATGTACCTAATGAAAGCGAACCATTAAAGGTAAGTTAACCAAGACAGCTGCGAATACAAAGGTATCTCAAGCATTTCAGAGCTATCTCGACTTGCGCACACAGATGTTGCAGCAAACTTTGATAAAACTGCGAGGAAGACGTCGAGCCGGATATTACTGGCATGCTATCTGCGCAGGATGATGGGTATTTCCAATGTTGCTTCTTCCCGTTTTTTTTATGTTTATCTTTCCTTCTTGTGTGTGTGAGAGAGATAGAGAGAGAGAGTGTATGTGTGTGTGTAAACTGCGTACTTCCTTATGCAGTTCAGCTTTCAGTATCTCGATGATAGTCATAAACATACCGTGAGGGACCCTCGCAGTTAGTCGACGAATCGGTTCCCTACTGCACTGGGATTTGTAATTTATTGAATTAGCATTTTGTAGTACGCTAGCATTTGCACAATGCGTTTATGTAGCATTTACTACAGACTCAATAGATGTGACACGAGATGAATCCTAGCGTAATAATAAAATGTAGTAGCAGGCTATGTACAGACGCGTTCTAGTAGCGAGACCCAAGTTAAGTGCAATCGGCACCATATGTATTTGTTGCTATATTGTTGTTGAGAACAACAACAACAGATAAATTAGCGAGGATGAATGGGGAAATTCGCCACATGAGGTGCGGCCCAGTGATTCTGGAAGGTCACCACTGATCAATATAGACCCGGGCTTTTCGTTCGTGGTCCCAGCCTCGCTTCCTCGGTCCATGGGGACCCTAATCCACCGGTTCCGTCTGAATGTCCCCTATGGTCGTCGCGTTTTACGTATGATCGGAAAAGCAGCCGCCCCAAACTGCTCCATGTGCCGTGTTGTGGAGGATGTCGAGCACATGCTGATGTCCTGGGTACGGTACACCGAAGCTCGTCGCCTTCTACAGTCGGATCCGGCAGTCTGCTCAGTGTTTCAAATGTACTTTGGCCCTGGTATCATCGGACATCGCGCGTTTTCCGCCGTAGTGAATTTTTTCGGGGACACTGACGCAGACAACAAGTTTTGAGCCTATGAGTGTTTTGTGGGTTTTGCTGTTCGACTGTTTGCGTGTTTGCGTTTTCCGTGACAACTCAGTATGTGTTTGCAATTGTTTTCTGTCGAAATCACCACCACTAACAATTATCATCATCGCCATCATCATCCTCTTCATTGTCATCATTGTCATTCCAGGAGTTTTCCACCAAAGTAACTGGTGCTAGCGATGTGGAGTTGCGGGCCTCACACTTGTGAAGCAATAATCTCCATTTTAATTTTTCTTAAAATCATATCGAATCAAACGATGAACGACTGGTCGACAGTCAGCGGAGTCGGTGAGTCGGCATTAGGGGCGGCTAGAATATCAACAAAACGTTACGCAAAAACACAACACACAAAAACACACAGCACACGGGTAGCAGCCACATCATAGAATAGACAGGAGACCGGTGTCACAGAGAAAAATCAGGAAATACTCCATAGCACGACGATGTTCGATCATGTTAGACAAAGGGTCGAGGACGCGAAGCAAGCAATTGGTACCCTTATGAGACGTCTGTGCAGTGAACACTGGCGAAGAAGTGTCCCTTCTACGTCGTTCCTGCGTAAGGTAGACCCAGATCTCCGTTTTTATATGCCGTCAGCGCTTCCTCGACCCATCACGTCGCTCATCTACAGGCTTCACCTCAACGTGCCATACAGTGGAGTGGACGACTTTTGTTTAAGCTCGGCATGGTCCCGTCCCCCAAATGCGGTCTGTGTGATGTAGTTGAGGACGTGGATCATATACTCCAAGACTGCCCGAGATACAGTGCGCACCGTTGTACCCTTGTGTCATCGCTGACCCGCCTGGATAATCGACCATATACTCCACCGAAAAGGTTCTTGGGTGCTGGCACGCAAATCAGCTCATACCTGCCATGCGCGCCCTTGTGCAATTTCTCGTCTCGACGGACCTCTTTGACACTTTGTGACGCTATTTGTTTTTTGTGGATTGAGATTTCGCACGTGGACTCTCCTACACTGTTGGCTTTTCGTGCCAACTTTTGTGGTGATGTTTTCATCCATTCAGTTTCCATTCCGTTTCAAAGTGTATAGATTTGTGTTGTTTCCCTTCCTTTTATGAATAACACGTCCTGGAGTAGCCAGTCCCGAGTGGCTCGAGACTAACATCTCCATTTTCTTTCTTTTACAAATCAATCAATCAAGAAAACGTGAAGGACGCGAAAATTCGCATTTTTCGGGAACGGACACTTACGAAGTTAAATTTTAATGTTCGACAGAATAAATTACCTGTGAAGGTTTGATCAATGAAAATGAACGATTAACAGGCACAGCTGTTAGACATGACAATACGTACATTTACGACTGAAAAAGTTAATCTGTTTAAGTAATCTCACATCACTACCGCGCTAGTTGCCAAGAATGTATCTTCATGTACCATCTGCATGTTTTGCAGGGTATATACTTCGGTTCCGGTTTATTTTTGTTAGCTTCAGAGATCGCTTTGCAATGTTTGTTATTTTCAAAGCATGAGATTCAGATATTTCTCGGGCCTATTGTTCGGTCAACAGACAGAAGGTTGTTGGGTTTGCCTGCATGCTACGTCACCGCCCATGCAGTGGCGGATCCAAGGGGGGTGGGGAACTAAACCGCTGTAAGTGTTATTCAAAATTCCCTCTACATGCGAACGTGGTACACGATGCTCGTAACTCTCTTGGTCATGTGCTTTGTGTCTTGGTGTTTGGGCCTGGCTGCCCCCGGCTGCCAATCGTGTTTCTAACTTTCTAGCACGTCTAACGTCAGTTTATACATTGGATTTCTCTCTTTCTCCCCATCCCCACTACGCGCTCCGACAAAGAAACCGCCCCTCTCCAAACCGAAGGTCTGGATCCGCCCCTCCGCCCATGCTTTGTGCGAACGTACGTGATAACCCGACACTGAAAACATCAAAACATGAATGCGGTACGCAAGGAAGTGTTCCTCCTAACTCGGCATCCAATGCGCGACGAACGCCATAAAACGACACAGAACACAATGCGTAGCCACCGATTGTTTCAAAATCGGAATGGGAATCCCACATTGAATCCTCATAGTAGGCAGGTGTCGTCAAATGGGTTTTTTCTGTCGTGCATTGACGTTGGCATAGGCTCGTCGCGTGTACAGGGGAGAGTTAATTTGACCTAACCATTTTTCGTTTGTTCTCATAGCCACAGTTGCTTCGCGGTGCTAACACGGAATGAAAAAAGATCGTTTGTTACTGTGTGTGCACATATCTCAGGCTACCAATATTTACTATATTTAGATTCTCATTTGCTTCTTTGCTGCCGATTGCAATCGGGTTCGTTATAGAAGTTTGTGTAAATTCATGCAGCATAAATGTTTCTCCAGTGAGGTTTGCCTTATATTGTACTGTGTAAATATTCTACTATGAAGAGCTGGAAGGAGACTATTTGCTACCCGGTACCAAACTGTATAAGGCGTCAGCGCGCGGTGGTTCTCGAGATCAAGTAAGATGCATCAGCATCAGAACTATAGTCTTGACAGAAGTCGAGCATGCGCTTTCGTTATGCTCTCACTTATACGTTCTGATAGCACTTATCGCACACTCATTTCAGTATCTCGGAGCGATATAGTGGAGCGAACTGCAAAGTCAAAGCACGTAACAACGCTGTTGGGTAAGCACATACAGTCATTATCCGAAATACAATTATAAGCTTTTATTTCTGTAAAAGCACAAAACTTTCACCGTGATCATTTTGCACATATAGATCTGTCTCAAACGTTCCAGCGCATCAGCTGTCAACAACACAACCGCTAGCATGCCTAACAGAACCACGTCATGCGCCTCGTGCTCCTGCCTGTTGTGTTCTGATCAGGAGTGGCCGAAGGTTCCTTCTCCAAGCGTGATTTGCGTACAACCACTTCTGAAATTTTCAGCACAGTTGTGCACACTCCGTTGCGACAAAACACATTGACTTAACTGTCTCGAAAAAGGTCTTCAGGTTACACTGAGAGAGAAGAGACAAGAAGACAGAAGAGAGACGAGGGGGAGAACGGACCATTTAATGCTGCCTTCTTCAAGCGGTATACGGAGCAGCCATATTTAGGGCCCTGGTAGCGACAGTAGAAGCGATGGAGAACCAGAGGTGGGCAAATGCCCTCACAATCTTTGCCCTGACCTCAATTTTCGTCCCAGATGTTTTTCCTCACCGCACCTCACCTCATTTTTTTAGGGGGACTTTGTTCCTCACCTCACCTCAACCTCCTTTTAAAATTGTTTTCCTCACCTCAACCTCCTTTTAAAATTGTTTTCCTCACCTCACCTCACCTCAATTTGTTTCCGAAAAATGTTCCTCAGCTCACCTCACCTCAACATTCTCCAGAACACTTTTTCCTCACCTCACCTCATTTTTTCTGAAAAATTTTCCTCACGTCACCTGACCTCAACCTTATTTCTGAAATATATTCACCTACTTGTTATAAGTTTTGCCTGGTCGAGCTCACCTTAACCTGTTTCTGTAAAACGTTTTCACTTCACAATTACTCTTTCAAGTAGGAGTGGCGTCGCTCACAGCCACAGTTGCTTCGCGGCGCTAACACGGAATAAAAAAAAGTATTAGGAGCAGGTAGGTGTATACGTTGTAGTTTGCTTTTTACTGCTTCGTTGTTTGATTCCTGACAACAAGTTACAAGTACCCACTACAAGTACCCACAACTAAGATTCATTATTATTATTATTGTTGTTGTTGTTGTTATTATTATTATTTTTAGTCCGTCCAACTCCAACTCCAAGATTCATTACCTTGCTTGGTTCGTCCTTCTTGCAACAAATATCCACTACATGTACGATCCGCAAAAATTGGACGTAGGGTACATGGGTAGAGAAGTTGCACAAATCGAGCAATTTTGAGTTTTAGATGGGTAGAAATCCAGCGAACCGGTAGAGATGTAGGAAGGGAGTTGCCTCAGGACAGAAGCCGCCGATATTTCGAACAGAGTCTGTTCTTCTTCTGGGCGAGAAGAACAGTCTCTGTTCGAAATATCGGCGGCGTCTGTCCTGAGGCAACTCCCTTCCTAATTTTGAGTTTTGTTTTTCATACTGGCAAGGCAGGAATGGCTTTTATCGAGTATCTCTAAAGCGAGAATGATAATGGAGCTGCGGAAGTCGTTTTCAGGATGGTATGCAGCTATACTTCGAATTACTTGTACATTTTGCATTTTTGTCTGTCATGACTTTATATAATCGTGTTAACGTATTCTTTTGTAGCCGGAATTGGGGGCCTTTTCTTCAAGACCCTCGTTTTGAAGCAGTCAGGTAGACCTGCTGTACGGATTTCTAGTGACTTATGTGTTGACTTACTAATTGTATAGAATATTTATTTCACTTGTCTACGAAATGTTCAAAGCCTGACTGTCATTTACCTTCTCCAGTTCTAGTATACAAAAAATGCGTACAAGGTACGTACTAATTAAATTACTTTATGTAAACACAGACCTCTTGTGCCTTTTCACCTAACTTCATTGCCGTTCTAAAAGCTCAATGGTTCAACTTGTGGCAATATAGAATATATGCCAGTATTTGCGCTTATTGCACTTAAAGCGCGTGTTGTTACCTCCATTTCTTACATCAGTCTCTGATAAGGTCATTTGTTGTCATGTACTATCGTTCCAAATAATACGTGAAAGACATCTGATTACTAGGGCCCGGATCTTTAGGCGCTAACAGGTAGCGCTCTTCGTCGGATAAGTCATTCTAGGCCAACCAACCTCCAGAGTCCAGAATCGTATTGTTTTATTCCCTCCAGCTTCGCATCCGATCTCGTAGTGCCTATACACGTGCGCCCACACTTTCAAGCTCGGCCGCACTTCCAGTTCAAATTGTCGCCAATGCGGTGAGCCAGAAACGGAGGAACACATTATAATGGTGTGTCCGGCTACATCCGACGTCAGACGGGAACTTCAAAAAGCAGTGCAGCACCCTGGAATGTCAGAGCTACAGATTGAGGAGATCGTCCATCCGCGCGGCAACCTCCAACGCCTCAAATCCGTACAGAAAGTCCTGATGAACTTTCTGAAGGCAGTGGACCCTCACGGTCGGTTGTATAGTGTAGGGAACTGTAGAACCAGACGTGGTGAGCCTTCCTCTTCGCTCACCCCCTTCCCCCACCCCCTTTCATCATTTCCCCGAACAACGTGCCGACAATCTAGGCAGGCAGACGGCTCGAAATTCCCACGTCACCTCCCCCCCCGCTTCCCCATGCAAACTGTCACTGACGTCAGACGCGGTGGAACCATATTACAACATATGACATACAACAACAATTTTATTTCATGATGATGATTGGGGAGTTTCATCGCCATCTTTCCAGATAGTCTTAACATTCTCTATCTATATACCAATGCTCTAGCAGTATTGACTTGTGCTGAGGCCACGAGATGAATTGCAGAAAAGCCGCCGCCTCCAGCAGCGGCGGCGGCGGCAGCAGCAGCAGAAAAGCCTAGTGTACACGTGTACGCTGTTACACTAGGCTGAAAAAGAGAGCGAAAGCTGCATGGACAAAATATTCAGTCTGTAGTGATATTCATGTTCAATTCCTATCTGTACTCGTCATCAGAAGCACGAACGCTCCAGGATTCCTGCCTGCTACACAATGAACATCCAGTAGAACGGTAGCTTACGTTGCAAAAATGAGGAGTTGCGTAAACTTTCGTTCTATGTCTCTCCGAATAAGAAAAATATGCTATAGCTATAGCTCGAACTTGATCTTTCCCTCCTAATTTTACACATGCAAATGCACTGCGCTTCTTTTTCTACAACGGGGTGCTGTCGGTGGCAACTACTGACAACGCTCAATTCGATGCTGGCTACAAGGTGAAATGGCAAGTCGTTCACTTACAAGTACTTACGTTACAAACAAGGTGGAAACAGCACTCACTCACTGTGCACTTTTGGTGGATCAACACTTTGCGCATTTCGAATTTAGTGTCACTTCATCACACTATTTCGCTTCAATTTCGCATCACTGCATGTACTGTGCTATGTACGGCATGTCACAATGCTATTCATGCTATGCTGTGCTATGTCATGTACTATTAACTAATTTTAATGTACTTCAATGTTAACAAATTCACAATGTGTTTATAATCAGGAGATTCTACTTCTTCCTTTGAGGGTGGATTATTAAACGCCCTTAAATCTAGGTTGTTCTGGATTTCAGGACAAAAGATGCTGCATGGTTCTGCCAAGGGCCCTGGCATGAATCATGTTCTCTTTTGTTTTTGTTTGTATCCTGTTTCAGAGCAGCTTCGATTTTAAACTGTTAAACTTCTGCACTACCGCTATTGTAACGTTTCATTTTTCCTCACTGTAATAACGAAATGAGGACATTTCATTTTTTGTTAGAGGTGAGCGTGTGAGAGACAATCGGTTCAATTCGGCCACACTGTCATTGTCGTGAGCCAGCAGTGGCGCCGCTACATGCTTAAAAGCGCGCGCCACGTGCTGTTGTGCGTTCTTTCATCGTACGACGTTCATCAATACGTCGTTATTCAGAGCATAACGACGTTACCGACCAATATTGAAAGACCTTACCGTCTTTCAACAAAGAGATCGTGTCTTTCTTCCTTTTGTGTGACGTAGCGCTGCGCAGCCAGTGGAGGGGTGTTCAAGAGTTGTACGTGCACATAACTTCATTTTCATATTTCGCATCATGTTTCGCGTGTAATGGGGTAGTGTACTGTTCTCAAGCGGTGAATCACCCCAGGCCATAGTCTTGATTTATTTGTTGTTGTTGTTAGTCATAACGAGAGGATACATTTATGGTGCAGATGCCGCTGTTCGTTTCCCTAATTTCGTCAAAAGAGGAAGGTCTCATCATTAATGCATCCACCACCCTTTCAAGCGATTCCGAGTTGACACGAAACTGAAATATCGCGGGGGGCAGAGATGAGTAACAAATTGGAGTTCCCGACACGCGCACCATTTTAGCAGACCTCCCCGAAATCCCGCTGTTCTTCGCACCCCATTGTGCTTGATTCATACCGATGGAGCTGCTATTATGCGTACGTATTTCGTTTATATCTGCACGGGTAGAACATTAAAAGGAAAACTGCCGAAGCCCATTAGTGAGGGAGATGTTTCACTAAGTGACTTATTCTGAGTTGTCGACCTGTGACGTGGGGGAGACAGTTGATATCCTTGACGTCTTTGAAACGCTATAGCAGCAACGTAGTATATGTTGCACTATATGTAAAATAACGAATAAGTGAGTATCGGACGGAAGTGTATAGGACAGTAAAACGTTATAATAATCTAGTGTTTCAGAAATAAAAGGGTTTACATTACGATTACTTTAACGTACATACAAGCCCCAACCTTTAGTCCTATAACAAGAAAAAACTTCCTCCGAAACGTGAACTGCATGTTTCTTTTGTTTTGTTTTTTTATGTTTCGTGCCCTTGCCCATGTAATTACTCACTCGTCGTGTAACGGTCGTCAGGGCAATATCCTTCGCGGTGCTGTTCCCGGGAAGATTTTTTTTTCCAAAATTACCCACTCCTCTCTTAACTTCTCCAGTAAATTAGTAACGTTTTACTTTCCTGCAAACCTTCCATCTCAGACACTGCACTTATTCTTCATCAATCACGGCCGCCTGGACGTGTTCCTTGACATTCTACGAGTATGTGTGTGCATATTATATATCTGTGTGTTAAAAAGTGACAGGTCGGACCGCCATGAAGTGTTAGAAATAACAAATAAATGTGTTTAGTTTAGGACAAGTTTAGGGAATAGAAATAACGAACAAAACACCGTTAAATTACTCAAAAACTACTATGGCTAGCACTCATGATCAGAGTGCCGAACTGAACAGAAAACGGAAAATATAACCGTTAGTTTTCATTCTTTTCTTCTTTCTTTTTTTTTAGGTCATCGGAACTGAACCGAACCGATCTGAGCAAAGCGGAGCTCAGCGCTGGCTTTTACGGCTTCCCTGTTCCTTGTGATTACGCTATCTGTGAATGCACGGTAGCACAAGTTACAGTCTCTGCAAAGCGCGTGATCGAGCGTGGAACGAGCGTTTTCCGGACTCGAATACATAATGTCACCCGGCATTCCAGAATCTAGATTATGTTATGTTGCTGCGCCATAGCCATGTGTCCGTCAATCGAGGCTCGCACACAAAAAGTATTTAAGTTAAGTTACTGGGTACCGGACAACAAAAGTATTATCCCCACGTGTACAACAGGATTGTGTGTTACCTCTCTAATCGAACACAGGCTACCATTGTGAATGATTCCCTTTCTGACTTCCTTCCTGTTACTTCAGGCGTCCCACAGGGATCTGTCCTCGGGCCCCTGCTATTTCTTATTTTCATTAATGATCTCCCGCATTCCATCTCATCCTCTATCAGGCTCTTCGCTGACGATTGTCTATTGTACCGCCCCATACTGTCCTCCTCTGACCAAGTGGCACTCCAGCAGGACCTTGTGGCTCTCTTTAACTGGTGTGTTACTTGGGGTCTTCCTCTTAATGCTTCCAAGTATTGGTATATTCCCTTTTCACGATCTAGGTCACCACTAACACATCGATATCACATAGGCCAGGATGTCATCCGTGAGTCTCATACTTACAAGTACTTGGGGCTTCATTTCTCCTCAAACCTCTCTTGGTCAGATCATATTCATACTATTGTTCGCGATGCAAATCGCAAACTTGGTTTCATCCGTCGCCACCTTAAACTTGCTCCACCTGAGGTGAAACTAGTCAGGCCGAAGTTGGAATATGCATGTAGCATCTGGGATCCTTACCAGTCAACACTTGTGGACCTTCTTGAATCCTTACAGAATCGGGCAGCTCGCTTTATTTTATCAGACTATTCTTTTCCGTCCAGTACTACATCTTTAAAGGCCTCTATCAATGTTCCTCGTCTTGCACACCGTAGGAAATACTTTTGTCTGTGTTTATTCCATAAATTCTACTATGCCACAACCATTCGTCCAGGGTACATCACTATGGCCCTCTGCATCTCTTCTAGGATCGATCATGCCCATAAAATCGACCACATTCCATGTCGTACATCTCATTTCCAATTTTCTTTCTTCCCCAAAACCATCAGTGCTTGGAACGACCTTCCCCAGTCTATCGTAACTAACTCCGACTTTTCAGTTTTTCGCAGCCAGCGAGCTGCCAGTTTTGGTGTCTAATTTCCCTATCATCGCATATGTTTTCTTAACGTTTTCACATAAATGTTTTTGTTTCTGTTTTTTTTTTTTTTTGCAAAGTGTTCATTTGCTTCTGTTCTGTATTATATACTTGCTGATGTAACCCCCCCCCCCCCCCGTCACACAACGCCCCCCCGAGGGCACGTGAGGTATTGTCATAAATAAAAAAATAAATAAATAAAAAGTAACTGAGTAGAATACGAAATAGCCAATATTATATAACTCGTTACTTTCAAGGTATTTTGACGTCACAGTTACACCCAATTCAGAACAGGCACTCTACAGACGGGAACGAATGCTGTATAGTGACACGACAGAATTTACTGCCGTTTTTCTCCTTATCAAACAGTAACAATTTTATTTTATGTTGATGAGCGGGGAGAGGTTAATCAACAGGGGCGATACTCCACCTACCCCATCGCTGGTGGTAATCTGGGGATAATGAGTCGCCTCATAGTGAAGACCCAAGTCAGAAGAGCTTTGAGGGTTGGATTTGGCCATGAACCAAGCAATTTTGACAAAGAGAAGGGAGCGACAGTCCAGCTGATTAAGAGTCTCGGAAAGTGTGGTTCGGTAAGGTTGACAGTGTGGGCAATGGAGAAGTATGTGCTCTAGATCTTCCAGACCACCGCAGTGACGACATCTGGGAGAGTGGACTTGTCTCGAGCGGTAACGCCCCTGAGTGGTCAAAGCCACATTCAGTCGCATCCGACGAATTTATGCAGCGTCTTGACGAGAGGTGTCTCGTGGCGTCCGGAAAGCGAGCGTTGGTTAAGCTTTCGCAAGCGTAGATGGGAGGGAGAATGTCATTTGTCCATTGGCGGGAAGCCACATAGCCTCATGCATGCTCCCAAACCCGAGGCTCTGCACGCTGCCCTTTATTCCCAAGAGGGACGTGGATGTCCCGAATATTTCGGACGCTAAAGCATACGTACAGCACAAAGCGCATTGCCAAAAGAGAATCTTTCGCTCGACCTCCGTATCACCCACATAGAAGTACTAAATAAGTGGTTCATTTCGCGCTTAATAATTCGCGAATTCGGATGGAGGAGCGTTTGGGGAATATTTCGCGGATGTTTATAATATCGCGGGACGTTGATCCCGCACCACGAGGTTAAAAAATTCACGAAAATGATGTCCTCGGGAAAATTACTACTTACACAGTATCTTGAAAGTAGAAGTTATTGAAGTAGAAGTTATGAGTAGAAGTTATTGAAAAAAAAAAAGTATAAAAGTTCGATTACTAGATACTGGCCTATCATGCCAAGCTACTCGCAAAAGTATTTAAGACACGTAACTTAAATACTCTACTCAAGTAACTGTACAACGTCTGCAGTGAATACGCTACGACAGTTTGCCTGTGCGCGAGGGAGAGGGTAAAGTTTGGAGAAACCACGTGACAAAGGGTCTGTCCATTCGCACGGCAGCAACAAGGGAGTATTCGTAAGCGGGTCTGCAGAAGAATCCACGTATGCGTCACCTTCAAATGTTAGCCTGTTACTTGGGAGAGGAACCACGCGTGCAATTGTGGAGAGTGGGAAACTGCGGAGCTGTGCAGAGAGCTCACCTACTGACACAGCGTATAGTTATGCTGTCGAATTGTTTTACTTCGTATGCTACCTTGTCATCTACAATTTGCAAAACCACGAAGGCTCCGTTCGTGTCGAGCTAGGTCTACGTTCTTTCTGTTACGTGCGTTTCATAATTATGTTCACTCCCAAAACTAAATAAACAGCGAAAAGAAAAATACAGCTTATCGTTGTCGTCATTGCACACACTAGTGAGCTTTAGTAGATCGGAAGGTGTTCACGACAACGGTTCCGAAAACTTGATACACCAATCGTCCTGATCCGTTGAAGCGGGTGACGTCACATTGTTGAGCTTGGATTTGATAGTAGCGAGTGTTAGTAGATCGCTACCGGTAGCCCGGTAGACCACCGCGTCTACCGCACCCTATCAGCATATTAGATTCTGAGTCACGCTCTCTGTCATTGGTTCCGGTAGGCGAGGTAGATTAACGGCGACGTTATCAGCGGTCTACTAACGCTAGCTAATAGAGAGTTTTAGCGGACCGTTGATAACGTGGCTTGCGTCGAACCGTATCAACCGGAACCAATCAGTGGATAAGATTCTGAATCACGCACCACTGCGATTGGTTCCGATAGGCACGATAACCTTACCAACGGTATACTAAAACTCACTAATAACTTCCCTTATCGTATCGTCTACGTAGAGTTCTTCAGTTCTAAAACTCCAAGAAGACATTTTAGGTATCTATCGTTTCATCGCACACATTTTAGTTATACAGCGAGCCTGTTTTAAACTGGTCATTCTTTTCGCGAACCGGTTGAACTGATAAATATGTCGTCATGGAACCGAATCAGACCGAACATTTTTGTGACTTTTAAGGAATCGTTTTGGCTAAAACGGTACGTTCGCGAACGGTATCGCAGATGACCCTTGAAAAGCGTATATAACTGCCTCAGAACCTAAGCATCTGCATACTGTAGATCCTTCTGACATCCGAAAATATGGCTATCTCTACCACAGTCTTTCATTCTCTCCACGCTTTCGTTTTATCTCATCAAATAAAATAAATATGCATCGACTAACGACCCTTTACTGTCCTGACATTGCCCTAACGCTATCTGATGGTTGATTGGGGACGTGTTTTACTGAGCGATATGTTTGCCAGTGTGGCGGCATGTTACGGCGGATTGTGCTTTCTGGGCCGACTTCACAAGGAACTGTGCAGAGATTTGTCCTACAGCGTCTGAGGAAAACCCAAGAAAAGCAAACAGACAGCGCAGCCAGTGCAGAGATTCCAACAGGGTCACATCAAGCCAAGTATCGGCTGGGAAGGCAACCATCTTAGCCGCTAACCCAAGGGAACTGGCGTCTGATGGAGTCTTTCATTTCACGCAAAAAAAAAAGAAAGAAAAATGAAACAAAAAAAGAAGAAAAACAACAACGCGTTTTTACCCGCCACTGGATCAACTTCTCAAGGTTGACCTCACTGGCTTCAAAGAGAACAACTCCGACGGCGGCTTTCCCAGTGTCGTGGCTGTTCATTAAGACTTCGGAAATTGTTACACGAGACGTAGTAAGGATCTGCATTAATGGCTCTGGAACGGCGACCTTGCGCACAAAATTTCCTGAAGAGGTTTTCTATCCACTATACCGCAAGCTCTCAGACAGCCAGGTCTGACCGGTCGCTGGACCCCTGAAAGTTCGCCTGCAACCCGTTACGGCGGGTTTTATGTGACTTCCACCCAGTGTTGTACGTATCGCCGTTACAAGTAACGCCGTTACAGTAATCGATACTTTTTCGGTATCGGAGTGCGTATCGGCGATACTTTTTAAAATCGGTATCGGAAAAGTATTTCCGTTACGCATTTATGGTAACGCATCGTTACCGATACCGATACTTTTTAGTGCCCCACCGACCATATTTCTTACTCTTATTCATTGTCAATGGTCCGCCTAGCCCTCGACAAGAAGCTTGTGGACACGCCTACGTGCTCCGTAACCGGAATTATGAAATTATACCAAACACGTGTTCACCGTTTTCTTTGAAACTGAAGGAAATAACCACGCTGTGTTCAACAAAAGAGTTGAGGTCAACGAACAGAGGTCAAGTTCTTTAACAGTGCGCTCTAAATTCCACTGCTAAGCTGCCGTGTCGCACTGAGTCACACTCACATATACTGTGGCATTGTAAACTTCAGATAGGATTCCTGGGTCATTGGACTTCATGGTATGTGTGGGCCTGACACTAACGTAATTGTCACACTGGCCTCTGTCAGCTGCCGGAGACACCGCAGCTGGCAAGGATGACAGAAGACGATTTCAAGAACCAGCTATTGCTAAAAGTCAAGCATAACGT
Source organism: Ornithodoros turicata (assembly GCF_037126465.1). Lineage (NCBI taxonomy): Eukaryota > Metazoa > Arthropoda > Arachnida > Ixodida > Argasidae > Ornithodoros > Ornithodoros turicata. The sequence continues at coordinate 92,193,461 of NC_088202.1, read as the reverse complement.
TTCCGAGCTACATATGAAATATGCTGTCTTTTCACTGCAGAACTGTTCACGTAAGCGATATTTCCATGTTGCACCATCTCCGTATTTCAAACAAAAGTATCGCCCAAAGTATCGCGTTACTTTTTTTAGTAACGGTAGCGGCACTTCGTTACTTTACAAAAGAAGTATCGATATCGGTATTTCGATACTTTTTACTCAAGTAACGAGTATCGGTATCGCGATACCATATTTCGGTAACGGGTACAACACTGCTTCCACCACGCCCTCTGCAGCACCGGCAGCACACTGCGTCCAAGAAGCACTCCAATTCTTAATTCGCCATGTAACCACATCACGAGCGTTTCTTTTTTTGAAACTTAAACTTACCTTATTTTTTTCACAAGTGTCCAAAGAATGTGCAAGAAGTAATAAACGATAGGCTACTTCTTATTCGGTCACTTCTGTATCAAGCCCGCTTCTTCATGTTTGAGAGTTACACGAGGCAATACATTATTTTCAAATTCTGAATTTTATTGCTGTGTATTCAGAACTCCACAAGTGCACTAGACAAGTGCACACCGTGCACGTAGATGGCGGTATCTTTACCTTACGAGCGATCTGACTGCCGACACACGGGGTTCTGTGCGGGTTGTCCTCCTGGGCCCCCCTCTGATTTCCGCAAATATCTGTCTGAAAGTGTATATGATCCTATCCTGGGTTCCCACAGAAACCTACGAATGCAACGGAAAAGCTGCTAATCACACGCCCTCTCAGCACCGCTACTTTGTGAAGCAACCATTCTATACTACTAGCAAGTGCTACCATGCACCTGTACCACACGAGCACTAAAACATTGTGGTTGCCTTGCATTTGTGCCTCGCTTTCAACGAGGCGTGAAAACAAAGCCCGCCGCTAGTGGAACGAAGACTCCACCTAATAACCAGGGAAACCCCGCTATGGCCGCAAAAACGCAGCAGAAAAAGGCGAAACCCGAAAAGGCAGTCGTTCTCACCCTAAGTACACATTAAGTAGACAAAAGCCAACCTTGCTCGCAGGGGGAAATTCTGCATCCTTCAGAACTGCGAAGGCAGTATGCGAGCATTTGGCAGTGATGCAATACCACGCGTCGCTCAACTGTCATTTGAATAGACGTATCGTCGCATGCCATAGCGTGTCTCCTGATGCTGTGCGATGTCCCGTGGGCAGTCGCGTCCCTTCAGTTTTTGTAAGCTACTAGGTAAATGACCCTGCTCCAAATTGCAAAAGAAAGCGGAGAAAGCCCTCTTCGTTTTTCTTAACGAAAGCGGCAACCGGTTCTAAACCTAGGGGCTTAATCGCTTGTACGCGTTACGAGCTATCCAGAGGTGGGGCACTCGTCGAGAAGGGCACGTGATAAAACACGTGCACGGCGCTCTTCGCGCGATACATGAAGGGCGTGGTATACGTCACGCGCGATGTGTCACGTGCCCATCTTTTTGAATTTCCCGCGCGCCTTTTTGAATTGCCCGCCACTCGTTAGCTCGTAACGACCGTAACCACGATGAAGCGATTAAGAAGCCCCCTGGACTCAAAAACATGGGACCCAAAACCAAAAGTGTCACGTGTCATTCACTCAAGAGTGACACATGCTAGACTGCAACACGTGCAAGACTGCTGCTGCAAGACTTTTGTTAGGATATCACCACCTATACCACCTACAAGAAATGGAGCTGCAGGTGACATATGAAGTCACTACATAGCTCCAGCAAAGATCCAGTTAAAAGAGAAAGTAGAAGAACTTACGTATGCACGGGCCTTCCGTGATCCGGCGTATGATTGGGCAAATTTCGTGTGTGCTACCGAAAGGAAGCTCCCGTGGGTGTGAGGCCGACAACGGCAAGCCCTATCACCACCACCACCACCACCAGCTCCCGTGGCTCAATGGTTAGCGTGCTCATCATGTCACGTCGACACTAGGAGGTACCCGGGTTCGAATCCCGGTGCCGGCTGTGCTGTCTGGGGTTTTCCTCAGACGTTTTCAGACATATGTCGGCACAGTTTCCTTAGAAGTCGGCCCAGGGCGCACATTCCCCCAGGGCGTCAGTCGTGACGTTGCCCACATCTGTGAGGCCGACAACGGCGAGCCCTTTCACCAGCACGTGATGCCGCAGCGGCAGTGTAGTTAAGTACTCAGTTTGCCTGATTACGTTCGGATTAGGTTGGGTGAGAGAGCCATCTTGACACATGTGTGGCCCGAGTAAGTCATAACAGGCAGTAAAAAAACATTACCCACTTCTTTAGAAACATTACCTAACCTACTTTCAGCGAAATACTTCCCAGTCATTAGTACACGATGAACCAGAGGATCGTGGTGGAGGCATTTATTCACAACGTTCATAGATGGTGGTAATGATCATCACTCAGTAGCCGCGATGAGATGAGAAGAAAGGATGGACGCCAAAAAGCTGATCAGTAGATCGGTCGCCGGTAGGATTGGTGAGAAATCCCGTGAGCGAGTAAACACTGAGCTGGAAAGTCGGGTATCTGCATCCTCCAATGGAGGAAAGCTATCAGCGGTGTTCACACAGGCGTGACAGTCAAGTAACAGGTTATTTGCTTCGCAGACGACATTTATGCGCGCTATCTCGTCAACAATTCCGAGAATTGGGAACCAATATATCCTATCGATATTCCATATCGCTTTCATTAGCTGCAGGACGCACATCCCATCGTTCCCTGCCAAGGTCTCACTGTACTCGTCGATCGTGGTTGCGCTTCTGGTCTTCGGGTACTTTTAAGCGAATTTCGTGGAAATTCCTGCTGACAGACGGAATGTTGACCTCGATATTAAATCAACTGCCTCGGGGTAGTTTTTCCTTATTGAAACTAGCTTGGCGCGACGCGCTCTTTGACGACCACTTTATCGTTTTCCTCGTAATTATCTTACCTTCCTAGTTCATATTTCCCTCTTCTGCTTGTCTAAAACGGAACGAAATTTGCAAATCCTGACTTTATGACACGTCTAGTCGAGCGAATAATTTGTTTCATTAAACAACAATAAATTTCTCATCAAACGAAATATGTCTAAAGTATCCACCTTCCTCCTTCTTTTTTTTTTTTTTTTCAAGAAATTTATGTGCGTTGTAAGTGTAACGCGGACGTTCTTCTATTGATATCATTTCCTAACGTAAGAGCAGGACCTTGTCGAGGAGAAAAGCGGGTCCCGTATATGCAGTTTCCAGATCGAAAGAATGACGACTTGTTGTATCGGTTAATAGCTGTTTTCAGGAATAAACCACTATTCAATCGTCCGATATTCAAAAAATTCTTTTTTCTCTCTCTCTCTCTCTTTTCTCCAGTCGATTTTTTTTTTGAAAATAAAAACATTGTAAATGTTAGCTATTCTTCGTTAAGGAGGAACTTATTTATTTGTGTCCGTTATTGACTCTTGCTCGAAGTCGTCCATACCATACAACTCATAACACGTTAAAGTCCACCGTAATTATGTCTTTCAAAGCGAAATAAAGGGATATATTAACTCCTGGCAAAAAAAAAAAAAAAAACTGAAATACTCGGCGAAAAATAGCTACGTATTAGGCGTCTTCTCGGGAATATTGGACAGGACAATCCCGTGGGAAACAAATTATGCCGTGCGATTATCGGAGAACAATAGTGTGTGCTTTCCATATAGCAAATCCCGAAGATGTAATTCGTACGGACGGGGAAATCTAGATTTCACGTTCAGGCTTCAAACGTCAGCGGTTTCTTCATGCGGAAACTGCAGCGACCAACTGGTGGGGAACTCGATGACTATCGAAATTACTTACACAATACTGGCGGTTAAGATGCTCGTAGTGGTGATATTGCTCTCCGCACACTTCATGGCGTGAGCATTATAATGTATAGTTGGCCCCCAGTATTACTAAATTGTATGCCGGCTGCACCTTTCAAGACGAGGCGGGAAACCCAGAGAAGGTGCACATAAAAAAAGGAACGTTGAGATCTGTAGTTTCTGTGGCCGTACTTCTTTAATATACAGACGCTGGCGACGACGTTTAGATGACCATCTGGATGGAGGAGGGAAATATAAAAATGTTTCTGCAAAGAAGGTTGGTAAAAAAAATGGGATGAAACGGACAAAGGGGACATTGTTAAGGGCGACTGGCCAGTCCTGTATACGTAAGAAAGAGTCCAAGAGCTTCGATGGTCAAACGCTCTAACGATGAGTTGGCAGACGGGCCAAGTAGCACTCTCAAACTATGTAGATATACTACTGTGGGCAGCCAGGAAACCACGAGAAATATCGCACCATAAAAATCAAGACGAGACAGAACGACAAAGAACCCCAGACGAGCAAACGTAAGGTCAGCGGACTTCGCTAAGTGCAACATTTCCACGATGTCACCAGAAAGTGAACATACATAATGAAAATAACACTGGCGTCTATCATAAGGACGGATAACATGCGCAGGCAACCGTGAGAAAGTCAGCAAATTGTAGATATTGAGGGAAGTGAACGTGTTCATTAGGAAAGTGGAAACAGCTTACACGTGCAAATGAGAGCGCTCCATCCGGCATATGTTGCCCGTGGACAAACCACGAAGGAAGTCTTTCAGCCCTCACACTGAAGGCGTACCCGTAGCCTCTGTCAGGAGCAGCTATACAATTACACATTTGTATCTCGTCGTCGTCAGACACTAAGAAGAGGAGGATGGTGACTCACAAGCAAGAATTGAAAAAGACGATGTGCGCCTCACTGACTTGTTCGAGCCCTCGAAGTTTCGGTACTCTTTCTATGGTGTTCTTAGAGAGATTACACCGTAAACACCACCGCATGAGAGCATAACATAACACTTAGCGCGTAACGACGGGAACCGTGTCGAATATTCTAGCTGTCCCTGGCACGCGTTCAAGCGGAACATTTCAATGGGCGAAGACGGAAACGATGAGCCTATGTCATTGTGTAGTACACAGTGTATAGTGAGCGCGCTTACTTTGCATCATAAATTCGCAATGCAAAAAGTTTCAAGTAAGAAGATTTTAGCACGCAAGTTGGCCGGAGCAAAGGAAGCTGACTGACTTTTCGTTGTCCCTGAGTTGATAGGGTGGTCTCTAGGGTTCGGAGCCCGGGATCCTGGGAACCGGAAATCCCAGAATTTCATGCCCCGAAATCCCGGGATTTCGCAAGGCCAAATCCCGGGATTTCGGGATTATAAATTTCGGCTTTTCTGACAACAAATATTCGGTGTGAGTGGAAGAAAGAACGGTGTTCAACCGACTTTTTGTTTCAAGCGTTCCTTCCCCGAAAAATATGATTTGCAATCCGAAACCGAACCAACCTTATCGTCGACGACACATTACAACGACGTTAGCTGCTGACTCATGTGAACTACGCAAGCCATAGCGGAGAACAGCCCTCAAATAGCATAAAACTCCCATGAAATCAGAAGGAGTCTTCCAATCCTACAACAAGAAATATTGCAGAAACTCTCTCTCTCTGCAGAAACTCTCTTTTCGTTCTTTTGATCCGCACGAATTCGTATACAGGGTGTTTGCTCTAACGTGTCCGAAAATTTTATTGAAAGCGAGCGATGAAAGAGAAACGAGCGCTACTTTTCAGCTACTTAACTACGAAACAGGCGCTACTAGTGACGCAGTACCTGTTTCTTTCTCAAGTAGCAGAAAAGTACCACTTGCTTTTCTTTTATCGCTCGCTTTAAATATAATTTCTGGACACGTTAGAGCAAACACCCTGTATATATATATATATATATATATAGCGTGTCACATCCCTACGCTGTGCCGATGAGAGCCAAGAAGCTCGAAACGGCCGTCCACAGCTGGGATTGTGGCACGCTTGAACTGTAAACATATGCCTCACGTGCAGCCATGGAGCATTTGCTTATTTTTGTATTTGTATCTGTACTTACTGGCTTTGCACTGCGGCCTCCAGAGGTGTTGCTAACACCCTGGAACATTGATGTCTTGCAGAGACACAATGTTTGTGCCGACCCAAGAGCGTGTCACATCCCTACGCTGTGCCGATGAGAGCCAAGAAGCTCGAAACGGCCGTCCACAGCTGGGATTGTGGCACGCTTGAACTGTAAACATATGCCTCACGTGCAGCCATGGAGCATTTGCTTATTTTTGTATTTGTATCTGTACTTACTGGCTTTGCACTGCGGCCTCCAGAGGTGTTGCTAACACCCTGGAACATTGATGTCTTGCAGAGACACAATGTTTGTGCCGACCCAAGAGCGTGTCACATCCCTACGCTGTGCCGATGAGAGCCAAGAAGCTCGAAACGGCCGTCCACAGCTGGGATTGTGGCACGCTTGAACTGTAAACATATGCCTCACGTGCAGCCATGGAGCATTTGCTTATTTTTGTATTTGTATCTGTACTTACTGGCTTTGCACTGCGGCCTCCAGAGGTGTTGCTAACACCCTGGAACATTGATGTCTTGCAGAGACACAATGTTTGTGCCGACCCAAGAGCGTGTCACATCCCTACGCTGTGCCGATGAGAGCCAAGAAGCTCGAAACGGCCGTCCACAGCTGGGATTGTGGCACGCTTGAACTGTAAACATATGCCTCACGTGCAGCCATGGAGCATTTGCTTATTTTTGTATTTGTATCTGTACTTACTGGCTTTGCACTGCGGCCTCCAGAGGTGTTGCTAACACCCTGGAACATTGATGTCTTGCAGAGACACAATGTTTGTGCCGACCCAAGAGCGTGTCACATCCCTACGCTGTGCCGATGAGAGCCAAGAAGCTCGAAACGGCCGTCCACAGCTGGGATTGTGGCACGCTTGAACTGTAAACATATGCCTCACGTGCAGCCATGGAGCATTTGCTTATTTTTGTATTTGTATCTGTACTTACTGGCTTTGCACTGCGGCCTCCAGAGGTGTTGCTAACACCCTGGAACATTGATGTCTTGCAGAGACACAATGTTTGTGCCGACCCAAGAGCGTGTCACATCCCTACGCTGTGCCGATGAGAGCCAAGAAGCTCGAAACGGCCGTCCACAGCTGGGATTGTGGCACGCTTGAACTGTAAACATATGCCTCACGTGCAGCCATGGAGCATTTGCTTATTTTTGTATTTGTATCTGTACTTACTGGCTTTGCACTGCGGCCTCCAGAGGTGTTGCTAACACCCTGGAACATTGATGTCTTGCAGAGACACAATGTTTGTGCCGACCCAAGAGCGTGTCACATCCCTACGCTGTGCCGATGAGAGCCAAGAAGCTCGAAACGGCCGTCCACAGCTGGGATTGTGGCACGCTTGAACTGTAAACATATGCCTCACGTGCAGCCATGGAGCATTTGCTTATTTTTGTATTTGTATCTGTACTTACTGGCTTTGCACTGCGGCCTCCAGAGGTGTTGCTAACACCCTGGAACATTGATGTCTTGCAGAGACACAATGTTTGTGCCGACCCAAGAGCGTGTCACATCCCTACGCTGTGCCGATGAGAGCCAAGAAGCTCGAAACGGCCGTCCACAGCTGGGATTGTGGCACGCTTGAACTGTAAACATATGCCTCACGTGCAGCCATGGAGCATTTGCTTATTTTTGTATTTGTATCTGTACTTACTGGCTTTGCACTGCGGCCTCCAGAGGTGTTGCTAACACCCTGGAACATTGATGTCTTGCAGAGACACAATGTTTGTGCCGACCCAAGAGCGTGTCACATCCCTACGCTGTGCCGATGAGAGCCAAGAAGCTCGAAACGGCCGTCCACAGCTGGGATTGTGGCACGCTTGAACTGTAAACATATGCCTCACGTGCAGCCATGGAGCATTTGCTTATTTTTGTATTTGTATCTGTACTTACTGGCTTTGCACTGCGGCCTCCAGAGGTGTTGCTAACACCCTGGAACATTGATGTCTTGCAGAGACACAATGTTTGTGCCGACCCAAGAGCGTGTCACATCCCTACGCTGTGCCGATGAGAGCCAAGAAGCTCGAAACGGCCGTCCACAGCTGGGATTGTGGCACGCTTGAACTGTAAACATATGCCTCACGTGCAGCCATGGAGCATTTGCTTATTTTTGTATTTGTATCTGTACTTACTGGCTTTGCACTGCGGCCTCCAGAGGTGTTGCTAACACCCTGGAACATTGATGTCTTGCAGAGACACAATGTTTGTGCCGACCCAAGAGCGTGTCACATCCCTACGCTGTGCCGATGAGAGCCAAGAAGCTCGAAACGGCCGTCCACAGCTGGGATTGTGGCACGCTTGAACTGTAAACATATGCCTCACGTGCAGCCATGGAGCATTTGCTTATTTTTGTATTTGTATCTGTACTTACTGGCTTTGCACTGCGGCCTCCAGAGGTGTTGCTAACACCCTGGAACATTGATGTCTTGCAGAGACACAATGTTTGTGCCGACCCAAGAGCGTGTCACATCCCTACGCTGTGCCGATGAGAGCCAAGAAGCTCGAAACGGCCGTCCACAGCTGGGATTGTGGCACGCTTGAACTGTAAACATATGCCTCACGTGCAGCCATGGAGCATTTGCTTATTTTTGTATTTGTATCTGTACTTACTGGCTTTGCACTGCGGCCTCCAGAGGTGTTGCTAACACCCTGGAACATTGATGTCTTGCAGAGACACAATGTTTGTGCCGACCCAAGAGCGTGTCACATCCCTACGCTGTGCCGATGAGAGCCAAGAAGCTCGAAACGGCCGTCCACAGCTGGGATTGTGGCACGCTTGAACTGTAAACATATGCCTCACGTGCAGCCATGGAGCATTTGCTTATTTTTGTATTTGTATCTGTACTTACTGGCTTTGCACTGCGGCCTCCAGAGGTGTTGCTAACACCCTGGAACATTGATGTCTTGCAGAGACACAATGTTTGTGCCGACCCAAGAGCGTGTCACATCCCTACGCTGTGCCGATGAGAGCCAAGAAGCTCGAAACGGCCGTCCACAGCTGGGATTGTGGCACGCTTGAACTGTAAACATATGCCTCACGTGCAGCCATGGAGCATTTGCTTATTTTTGTATTTGTATATATATATATATATATATATATATATATATATACTCATGGAACGATGCGATCACACCAGAGGACACGTGTTTCGCCGTGTTCGCGGCTCGTCAGCTCTGGGTAGCTGCGCATCGTTCGGAATTGGCAAACCAGGGGTCCCTCAGCGAGCGATATACACCTGGGAGGGTGACTGAGCACTCCTCAATGCCACAGTGCAAGCCCGTGAATTATAATGAGGGAAAAAAAGCCATTAAAGAAACAAGTGAATGACACTGGCTTGCTGTGGCATTGAGGAGTGTTCAGTCACCCTCCCAGGTGTATATTGCTCGCTGAGCGACCCCTGGTTTGCCAATTCCGAACGATGCGCAGCTACCCAGAGCTGACGTGCCGCAAACACGACGAAACACGTGTCCCCTGGTGCTGTCGCATCGTTCCATGAGTGTGTATATATATATATATATATATTTGAAAGTGAAAAACGAAACGGAGACAGCCTTTTCAGAAAACTATAGACTCGGCTAGCAGAATAGAACACAACACTCACTGTGGATGAATTAAAGCCAAGAAAAGCAAAACGCACTATTCCATGTATTCACACAAGCGACATTCCCCGGAATACTCCAGCGGATGATGCGAAAAACGTCATTGATTTTAGCGGCTGCCTAAATAGAATTGCTGTACGTCATAAGTATGTATCTTCTCGCGCACTACTAACTGCGGGAAATATACTGGAGCGCAGCCAGAAGATATTCCATAGCAGACGACAAGAAGAGAAGCATTTCATTGCAAAGTCGACATTCCGGCACGCTGCGAATGCTCAATGTAATACGCAGGTTTGCCACGTACGCAGTTTTTTTACGCTTTTTGTTTTCTCACTAGAATGTTCCGTGGGACTGGCAGAAGACGCGAACTATATCGCAATTTGTGGTAGCGTGGTTGTGCAAGTGGATACAGTCCTATACGACATCCTGGGTATAGTTGCGAAAAAATTCCGATCCCATCCCGGGATCTCGGGATCCATATTTCGAAGTCCCGAAATCCCGGGATTGTATAAACGGCTCGGGATTCCGAACCCTAGTGGTCTCGAACTCAAGAGGATGTGTACGATGTCAGGTAAGTTTATCAGATTGCTAAAGCACAAGAGCAAATGATCTGGCCTGGGCAGCAGCACGTGACATTCTGCTTACACTTGCATGGAGAGGCTGGTACAGTGGTAACGACTGGTGGCGGACGCCCTCCAACTTGCCACCAGACCTGCTTTTTTCCTCTTACGTAAACAACGAGAATTAGCCGAGGCAGACTAGTAACCATAGTCGACACAAACACGTAAGCCTCGAACGCCCAGAAATGAACGAATTAAGCGACTCAAGGAAAGGGTGCTGACGCCAGGAATCTAACTAATAGTAATTATAATAAGTAATCGGTTGTACGTCTAACGAGCTAACGAGTGACGGGAAATTCAAAAAGACGGGCATGTGACACGTTGCGCGTGACGTATGCTAGCTCGCTACGCCTGCAAGCGATTAAGTCCCCTGGGTCTTCTGATTTCCAGTCGGATATGCTGCAGCTACCCATATCTGACCAGAATCAGAAGACCAAGGTTCGATTCCTGGCGTCAGCACCTTTTTGCTTGGGTTGCTTAATTCGTTTTCCTCCATCGCCTGTTGTGCTGTTTCTTTTTCTTTTCGTTGTTGTTGTTGTTTTTGCCGCATTCCTGTCCAATTCATTATCGATGCAAGTTGTCATTTGGAGGGAATTCCTTTTTTTTTTTCTCGCTTTTCATTTTTAACTACCCGACATATATCCTGGCGTCAGCACCTTTTTCCTGATTTGTTTGATTGAATTGATTCTGGGCGTTGAAGGCTTACGTGTTTGTGTCGTCCATGTTTGTAGCCCGCCTCGGCTATAATTTCTTGTTACTTACGTAACAAGAATATATATTTCGAACGTAATATATTTCGACTTACACCGTGACATTGAGAATTGAGAATCAAGACCAAAAGCTATAGTCCCAAACCATAGTCATATCGCCTGTCCTTCAGGCTGCGATAGCATACCTCGGCCACCGTGCTCTTGACCTTCCGTTACCCTTTTCTCCAGACCACAACACGCTCTCCCCACGAAAGCACGGCGCTCTCGCTTCCGAGTGTCGCGACTTTTCGCGCGTCAAATCGATGCAGCAAAGACTATGGCACCAGCGTCGTGGAGATTGATTCGGTCCGCAAGAACGTGCCGGGAATCCCAATAGACCGGCCCAAGGGTGAACGCTGTCTTGCCAGCCTTCGGACATGTGACCTTCGAGCAGGAGGAAATAGTGAACACGGCAGCTTATTTTCCCACACACACGCATTGTGTTCGCCATTGTAGCGAAGGAATTACTCGGAGCCATTTCGACACGGATACGTTAGGACATTATCGAATGATCTACTCGAGCGTTAAGGGTCCACTCCTTGAATGGAACATGCAAAGGAGTGGTGTAATGCAGGAGACAATACCATCTCCTGAGTGTTACTGGTCTTATCACACCAAGAAATCGTTTTTCTTTCAGAATAATATTGCCGTAACAAAATAAACGTTGAAAGATGAAAGATGAAAGTCACTGAAAAGGTTCCCTTCTATGTCGCTGTCTGTCCCTTCTATGTCGTTCCAGCCTCAGAACATCAGTTTATCTCTTGTAAAATAAACGTTTACGTTCCATAGCTACTACTCTGTGCACCACCATGTGGTGCCGCTCTGGTTTCAAGCGTCGAGTGATCGCTCGTCCGGCCTCCGTCCGAACTCCAGAATCTCCTGCATAACTTCTATTGCAGTCACGCATCGCATGACACTTAATTGGGATCAAACCCGGCAGACAGCGTACGGCAATCTGGGGCTTTACATGAGTTGCCTCTTATTCCGCTGGTTTCTGTAATGCAGAGAAGAATACACTGGCCTGGGTCTCAAGTGTGCGTGTTACAGTGGTCTCTCGAGTGCCACGTTCGTTGGGTTTCATTGGTCGCTCCGTTCGTTCTTTGTTCGTATCTACAGTGAACCCAGACCGACACACTACGCTGCGTTGCACGAAAATGACCAGGCACGGAGTTTGCCATTAGTTTCGTCACCTCTCTCGAAGAATGTCAAGCAGTATACGTATTGTGTGTGAAGATTTCAAAACGTATCCCTCACGATCATCGCTATTTCCGCTATTTCGATTAAACGTCCCGTACGGGCGTCAGTTTCTTCACAAAATTGGGAGGGCCATTGCGGAGGACCCAACGTTCAGGGCGCTCTCGACCGACTGCACCGTTGACCTTTTGACATTTTAAATGTCATGGTGTTAGGTGTCTAGCCCTCCCGCGAGAGGGATGCAGCTCTGACTGAGCTTGTGAATTTTAATGCACAGTGCTCTTTGGAATCCGTTTATAAGTTCTATGCATTGTCAGTGTGTGATGTTGTGATTGTTGCCGCTGTACCGTATCTTTGTTGTTGTTATTGCGCTGTCGTTGAGGTTGAGCACGTGTTATCGTTTTGGATATAATTCTGGCCCCGCGACTTTTTCGGAATAGCAAGCCGGCATTTCCCCTTTGCATGCGCCGGCATTAGCCTGGCTGACATTTCCATTTTTTTCTAATTTCTTTTCGTTCTATTAAACATGTCCCCCCGCGACTACGTTTTGGTGGGTGCGTCGGTTACGACACTTTTCTTTTCTATTGTTTTTTTTTTTTTCTATTTTATTTGTTTTTGTTTTTTTGTTGAAGAATTCGTCGGGTGCCGAACTCAATTTCTCCATATTTTCTCTCTCTGTCTCGCCTGACTTTATCGTTTTGGTTCATTATCTCTCACTAAATTTTATTTCCACATTCACGGAACCACAAAAAAAAAATACAGTCGGTTGTCGACAACCAAATGAAGTTACAGTATCTCAGATACCCGTGGGACACACGAAAGCAGATGTCCGTCTTATGACCCTTCATCAAATTTCTGCAAACTACCGGCCTGATCGACTCTCTCTAAAACCCTGTCAGCGTCGTCAGCATCATCCTCATCACCATCCTCTCATTTCCCCCCAATAGCAATGGGGTAGCATTCTGCTCAATGAGCGGAAGTCATCCCCATATCATCGTCATCATGTATTTCTCTCTCTCTCCGATACCCGTGAGAATCCATCCACGTGGGAAGACGCTTTCAGGAGAATTGCTGAACCGACAGGAAGCGTGACAACTAAATTCCATAAATATTGAATGGCGAGCCATGAAGACAACACTTGACTTAAAAAAGTGGATGATAGAGTCACAAAGATGGATGACACGTTGTGTTTTTTCCTGTTTCAATGACGGACCCTCAGTGCTCTTTTTTCTTCTTCTTCTTCTTTATTTCGTCCTTCCGTTGCCTTGTACTGCACAGCCACGAGCGAGCATCCCAGTTGTTCTGTGAACTTAGTTCACTTCCCACTTCATTCTCACATCTAATGCCTCACATGTAATCAAGAGACATGATATGATATGACATTAAGAAAGCACTCAGTAACTGGCTAGCCGTCTACTGGATAAGCTATATGCTGCACTCTGTGATTTCTTCCCCACAACTCTCGTGGAACACACATCGCTCTCCTGGTGGCGACGCCCGCCACCCAAAGCGTGCTCGCGTTGACTTGGCCCTACTTCTCGATATTTTTCTCCTTTTTCAAACCAAACCAAACCAAAGGGATGGTGTAACGCACCCCAGCAGTGGAATAACTCTTTTCATCATCCATCACATCTTCAGCACGTTGTTGTTGTCGTTAGAGAGCCAGACAGAGTTTTAGGAAAACTCACTCCTTTGGGGTGGCTGATGTCCCGTCGCTGATATCTGATTGAGTAACAGCGATGCGGAGACTGAATCGGAGCGCGCTAATGATTCGCTAAAACTCCCTATTAATTCGTAGCTTTACGTCGCATGAAAACTGTGATCGTAAGCGATGTCATAAATTAATCTGTCTGTAGATTAATTTTGCCCACCTAGGGGTTATTTACCGTGCGCTGAAATCTCCTGCCACCAAGTTGGTGGCGCCCTTAGTCGGATTCGAAACAGCAACCTTGTGATCAACACGCGAACGGACCAACTGTGCCACCGAGGCCGATAGTGAGTCAGATCACGTGCCGAATAATAATATTGGCTAAGAAATCCAAACGTTTGTGCAGACGATCCACACTATAAGAAAAACAAAAAAGTCTTACTGCTCGTTTCGTTTTTCGATTTTTCTCTTCCCTTTTTTCTCAGCGTCTAATGGTTTTCCGTACACATTGTTGAAGGCTCTATGTTTCAACCTGCTTATAGGCAGAATACGGGACTGAGCCTCCTAAATTTTTGTGATGTGTTCATAACGTTTAATACATTTCCACGTAACAATTTGATATATTTGTATTTTTTTTGTGGAAGTGCAGAAAGAGTGTTTGGAGCCTACGATCTGCAGTTTGCAGGAGTTTGCAGTTTCTTAAAAATGTATCTGTCCATCACCCTGGTTTAACTGAGATTTGTATCGCTGCTATTTCCGCATCAGCACCCTAGATCATCTGCATTTCATCATAGGGATCGTTTATCTGTGTTTCATCACCTTAAGCACACTTTCTCACAACAGCGATTTGACTTGATTTGAGTGTTACGCAAAAGAAGGGAAAAATTTAATTTGCCAGACGAATAAGTTCTGTATTCCCACAATGAACCCCCCCCCCCACACACACACACTCAGCCCACAAAAAAGCAACAGCCATCGCCCTCTCCCTCTCCCCGCAGCCCCCGGCGCACATCCGACCAGCAAATGCATGCGTAAATGCATAGCTGCGCCTATATACAGTGCACAAACAGCGATAACGCAAAACCAAGGAACTTGAGAGTATATGCTTAGCTACCCGGGCCCAATACGCTATGCAAGCAGGTCAGCTGCCTGCGCAACTTCCCTGTTCCCACTCTCCCCTATTTTCTGTGGAGCGACCTCATTCGCCTCTCTCCCAAGTATAGCGGGGTAACACCAAACTGCTCAAGGTTACGAGGCTGACGTGCTTTCTTCTGTAGACCCAGGCGGACAACCATGCTGGTCTACGAATTCCCCCGTATTGTTGACCTGTGATTGGACAGACAATTCGTCACGTGGTCTCTCCAAACCCTGTCCTCTCCACTGCGCAGAGGCAAACTGTCCAGCACAACTCACTATAAAGTTTAGAAGAGGCGACAACGTTGCTTCCCGCTTGAATTCCCAGACACTTAGCACATTTGAAGTTTATATTCTTCAGGCGATCGAGAACAGATTTCAATATAGCCATTTGGGGTGTATATCTTGTGCGGAGCACCGTCACGATGTCCTCCGTATCCTCCACTGTTTGCACACACTGAACAATTTGCTGAGCCAGCGCTCCCAACCATGTTTAAAACTGTATGTCATACGCGACGTTCAAGCGAAATCGATACAACACACACACACATACATTGGATGGTGAAATCGATACAAAATGTCTAAATAGGTTGCGGTATGCTGGATTTCAGCTACGGGTCTACCTGACCCAAGAGAGATGAGCGACTGTCCTCTTGTAACCATTGCCTTCTTCGTGTGTTCTCTGTCAGCAACTTCAAAACGTTTTTCACGTCAGGCTAGTGCCAGATATGTCAGATCAGACAGATCACCAGATGTTCCGTTGACGATAGATGCGCTATATCCGCTACCTCATTCGCAGCTTCGTCACCTCGTATGCCTGTACTTCCAGGGATCCACTGAGTTTTTAATGCCATGACCTGTGTCTATTAATTTATCATATTGTATTTCGATGTCCCGTACTGTTTGCGCCATACAGCCACTGCCAAAGAAGAAAGTTACGACTGAGACAGAGAAGATATCTACCCGTCGCGCTCCTTCACCCCGCAAGCAGTTTTTACCTATCACTGCTCGTTGTGCAAGTTAGTAGCCGTGGAGGAGCAGGTGTAGCAAGAGCCATAGGTTACCAATGGTTGACGTAACATGCGCATAAGCAGGTTGGCTGCACACCCAATGAGCGACACTTCTGAAATAAATCCAGAGATGGTATCGGCTTTCCAACATTCGTAACACCAGTGCACGTGTACGAATGTTTTGTGTATTCAAGACGCTGCGTATTACGCAAGGTTACACGCGTGTATAACACACTAAAAGGCGGCATGCGTGCAGAAGCGCCGCAAAATGTTTACAGCCCCGTTTGCCGACCCAAGCAGCACAATGTACTGAAAGTCGAGTGCAATAGGGGTGGACGGGTAGGTGGAAGACCTTGAACACACTCTTGAGACTAAGGAACAGTGATAAGACACATACCGTCCACCCCTATTGCACTCGACTTTCAGTACATTGTGCTGCTTGGGGATACGCAATACGCAGCCGATAAGCGAATTAGCCTTCGCGTATACACGTGAATTCCCTGCTTATTTTTGCAGATGTGTGCTGAAAAGAAAAAAAAAAGGAAGCAGAAAGAAGGCGCGGGTAGAATTGCTGTAATAAAATGTTTTGTGGGGCACAAAATGTAGGCATTTCGTCAGTGGGTGACCTCCACCCGCGTCCCACGTAAAGCAATTTTCATCTGGAGATCGTGCACAAAACTTGCATGCTGCTAAATCGTACGCGCCCGCCAGGGGTGTTGACATCATACGACCTCCTACACTGCTCGAAGCAAATAAGATTATCAGGATGCTTGTCGCTTTTTGCATCGCGCTACATAATTACCAGTGGGATAAGGAATCTAACTGATTATGTTACCGGATAAAATCGGCAAAAGACAAAAAATCAAAGCCGGTATCCCATTTAGGCCCATTTCATATTAACGTTTTTCTTGTCCGTGTTTTTCACGGAGCCAAAACGGACCCGTTGGAACCTACGGGACTCGATTGCCGAAACGGAAAAAAAAGAAAAAAAAAAAAAGAAACACTGTCAAGGAGCCCGCGATGAGGGAATCACAAACGTAACATGAAAACGGTTAGGAGCAACTGAGGGTCATTCGAACAAGAACTTTCGTGCAAGAGGCTGCACTTCCCCTAGGTTCTCTTCTTGAAGCAAACGAACGACAAATACGGTAGCATGAAATGGGTCTTAGTTATACTGAACGCTGTAAAGGCAACGTTAATCAGGAGCAGCGAATCACCCGTCCGTAGGAACAAACTTCGACATTTTTTCTGCCTCTGTTTTGGTTTATGTTTGCTTAGATGTTAGGTTTATAGACATGGTCTGCATGAACAGACGAATAGTCCAAAACGTCATTCTCCCACCTTGTCGTACACTACAGAAATCGCGGTTTTCCTTCTTCGAAGGCATGGTACGTTGTCTCACATAATGTGACGTACAGTTTGAAGTTGACATTACAGCCACGCATCATTTTTACTCGGACGTTCGTAGATCAACAGCAGCTCCTAAGAGAGAAGCATTGCAGGCAGTGACGTTACACGGTAAACGCCGAAGCCTCCTCCATTATTCGCACTCTCGCCACCATAACTGTCGAGCCAATTACGACCTACCGAGACAATACACCCTATGGCATCGAAGGCAGAGGTATATTCCCGCACTATACGTCATCACGTATATCCCCCCTCGCGAAAACCTATTGCCATCAAATTTCACCAAACAAAGCCAGCGCGGTAACACGACTAATTCCCAGTCATTCAGGAACACGGGAACAAAGACCCTTCCCGAGAATCATCCACGGTTCGAGGGCCTGCACATCTTCCGAAGGTACCCCAGGAATGTCGAACGCCGGAAACCAGCGGAAGCGCCGCAAAGAGAGAGAGAGAGAAAAAAAAAACAATAAAATTCGTGATAAATGCGCTCAATTCTGATTGGCCAGTCGGCAAGCACAGAAAGCCCTTTCTTTCATTTTGTTCTGTTGTTCGAGAAATTTCTGCAGTCTGATGACGAGGGGAATCCCCCATGGTCACCGACAGTCTACCGGTGCTATTTGCACGTGAAATCCTGTTAGATGCGGGCAAGAAAATGGTACGGACGGTTTCCAAGAACTTAGAGAGGAACTGCTCTAACGTTTTCCTTCGTGCAACGCATTAATTCCCCAGCTGTCGTACCACGAAGAGATCACCGTATTTGTCCCACAGAAATGTACGTGTTTCCTGTTCCTAACGACGTGTGTGGGATAAGGCTCCGATTAATCCCCGTTATGTGGTTGACGAAAACGATGTACTGCTGACGGTACCTTCCAGATTCTGTCTGTAGACACATCCTTCTCGTGGGTTGTGCAATGATGCGCTTTGTTTGTACTCGCCGTTGTATACGCAGCTTGTTGCTACGTGCGTTGATGACTTTTTTTTCTTGGCGCATGGGATACTTACCCAAGCAGCACAACAGACGATTTACAAAACTTGTAGCGCCGTCTGTTGTGCATATCGGAGAGCATGCGGAAATGGAAAATACGTTCTTTCGCGTGTGATGTTGTTGGGTAAAACCATGCCGTCTGTGGATTACTCTTTCCCATAATTCTATTTCGTACATTCATTTCTATTGCATCTGAATCGATATTTAACGTGACGTTTTAACCAATAAAACTGAAAGGATGGCGGCCAGCTGGTGTAGATGCATCAGGAGAAACCTTGAGCCTGAGGACGGAGAGGACAAAACACATACGCAGGGCTCACACTCAGGGCTTCTTGAGCCCTGCGTGCGTGTTTTTTGTCCTCTCCGTCGTCAGGCTCAAGGTTTCTCCTGATGCGTTTTAACCAATATTTAGTCATTTTGTGCCTGACTTCTTTTCTTCTCTAAATATCGCTGCTGTAAGTTGAACAGCATGATTGTCATCGATAGTCATAGTCACACAGCATCGTGTCCTTTCCTTGCCATGTCGGGCATGCTTACTCTAGGCAGCATTGTGTCTTGAGCTAAAGTCGACGCCTCATAAGTAAAGTGGTAAGTTAACGTGGATCGTATCGCCACGGTGGACGGTGTAAGCGAGCTCAGTTTGTTCGGCTGTCTTTGCTTTTCTTTGACGTTTCAGGGTCGAATTCGAATGCGGTTTGCGATAAGAACAACAACAGTTGCGCCGCGTGTACCGCGCTGCCTCCCGGGATTTATGCAAGTCGTCTGTTAGAGGTGGATGGGTCTAAATCAGACTTGTGCGTAACGCGTTACTAGTAATTGCGTTACTTGTAATCAATTACTTTTTTGAGTAATTTTTCGAGTAATCAGTTACTTTAAAGTCAAAGTAATTTTTCGAGTAATCAATTACTTTTCTGAGTAATCGATTACTGAGTAATTGATTACTTTCCCGGCAGAGACGAACTCATCTTTTAGATGTTCTGCCCCAAGTCAAGATCTTCGTGCCATCAGCCTTTGTTCTGGAATTTCAGAGTATATCTCCCTGATCTCTTCCTACACCAGTGTTGTGGTTCCCTTGGTGGTAGCTTTGGAGGTTTAGTGAGTCATGGGGAAGTTCCACGCATGATCTTCCACAATCGGGTCAACGTCTTCTAGGGTTGCCACCAGGCTGGTATTATACCGGCACGGCCGGTTATTTGGGCGCTCTGCCGGTTGCCCGTAGGAAGGTGATACCGGCAGCCTTTTGCCGGTATTTGTGGCTCAAGACCTTTCATAAGGGCTTTTACGGGATTTTCCCTTCAACATTCCAGTACAGCTTGAATAAATCTGGAACACAGACCCAGTTCCGCAGTCACCAGTCGTTTTCTTAGTTATTCATTCTTCTTATTATTCATCGTTATTATTATTATCATTGTTATTTCTAGCATCAATGATACAGCCAAACACAGGAACATATGTTTCCTATGTATTATCTTGAGCGAGCACTCTCTCTCTCTCTCTGTGTGTGTGTGTCTCGTCCACCCATCACCCACTTTCCCTTTTCCACGAGCCTTTCCTCCTTTCCCTCTATTCCACCTCCTCTCCTCGAGTCGGTATTTTTCACTACGAAAAGTGGCAACCCTAACGTCTTCCCGGGCGATAACTACAGTAGACGTACATATTTTTGGGTTATTTCAGCTGTTCCACTGTTGAACTTTTCTTTTTCTCTCTTTTTCTTTTTTTTTTTTCTGAGGCACACAAAGACGGGTATACTTTGCGTGAATCATAGGTGGGGAAGTTACTTTTATTTTGTAGTGCACTACCGTTACTCACTACTTTTTCGAAAAGTAACGCGTTACGTTATTCGTTACTGTTGCGGTAGTAGGTAACGCGTTACTAACGCCGTTACTTCTGATAAGTAATGCCGTTACTTTTGCATTACTTCACCAGTTGTCCTTATAATATGTACAATTTTTGGTTGAGTCACATAAGTGCATTCCGCAAATCAATACAAGCAATGTTGGGCACAAACAAGGGTCACGCATGAACACAACTTATATGTACGATTTATTGCAACGCAGAAGTAGTTGATGTTCAAAATTTTCATCGGTGAGCTTCGCCCTTGGGCTGAGAGGACGCCTAATGACCAGTGAGTGCTCCTTGTCAAGGTTGATAGACACGGTGACCTTTTATCTCATACAGTACAAATCCAAACAGCCAATTCCTTGGTACTTTGTTACTTGTTCAGAGGGTAGAGGCTATTTTTCTGCCGCTTTTGCCCCATTCGTCCGAAAAATACCAGAGGGAGTGAAAAACAGAGGTGGTAAACAAAGGTGACATCTCAACCAGGGTAGGTCAACAACCCTTCTTTTGTGTTCTTCGTGGGTGTCGATGTGACCTTCTTGTCATTGTTGAAGATGAATAGAAAAAATCGGGGATTTTCCCGAATTCTGCAGGCACGGTCCTCGCTCAAGCTTTCAAGTTCCCGAACACGCAGTAACGCATAACGCCGTTACGCGTTAGTTGTTAAAAATGTAATGACGTTACGTTACTCATTACTTTTCTCCCAAATGTAATGCGTTACCATATTTCACTACTCGAATGTAACGCGTTACCGGTAACGCACTACTTTGTAACGCGTTACTCCCCACCTATGGCGTGAATGCAGAGTAACGACCGGAGTAACGCGTTACTTTTCTACTCGTTACTCAATTACATTTGAAGTCCTGTAATTGGTAACGGTAATCAATTACTTTTTCCGTACAAGTAACGGTAAGGGTAATCAATTACTTTTTTCGAGTAACGGGCACAAGTCTGGTCTAAATCAAGGTTGTTTTCTTGTTCTCCTCGTGTGATGGTGTGCGAAATGTAGCACCACACTGATAAGACAACTTCAAGTCATCCCCACGTATATTCGAACTTTTAGGACATTGTGCTGCTCGAGTACGAGGTGATCGCCATACGAATAACTCTGGAAATAAAAGTATAGTGTTTTTTTTTTTGTGATTATACTGAGAGATTGTCTTGAGTAGGTCGTGGTCTTAAGGCTTCGAGAGCAAGTGTTTCGTCTGGTTTCAAGAAGAAGCAAAATATGAAGAACTTGGCTCGAACCTACATTGCGCCGGCTACACCAGCACGCGAGGGTATACTAGAGTGTCTTTTTACGTTGACAGGGGTTTCAAAGAGAGTTATCACAAAGCTAATAAGAAAAACGAAGGCAAACATTGTTTATATGTCCACCGGAGGGTCCTTGGACGGGCACTGACATCTCGCTCTGCCGATAAATAATGGTAATAATGGTAACGGTGCCGTGATGTTACACGTAAGGTTTGTCTGCCCAGTGTGGCGACCTGTTGCACGTGCCGGAGGGTAGGACTGCAGATAATTTGCACCACCTGGGGTTCTATTTACGTGCGCCGGAACACGGTGCTGGAAGCAATGTTTACCTCCCCCACATTTACCTCTCCACCTCGGCCGGGATCTCTGCCGATGTTAAAGGAGTTGTGACACTTTTGTGCATGTGCTTCATCACATGATGCACGCATTGTACTGCACGACCAAGTACTGAGAAAAAAAATGAATTATTTATCTGCGCGTTGAACTTGGCGAGATACACTTTGAATGAACTTCGGCAGAACAAATTGATGAGTGCGAGAGCCCCACGCACTCCGCACTAATGGCATCTTCGACTGGCATCAGCCATGGATCGCTCTAGAGCCTGGTCAAAACGGAGCGCTCTGACAACACCTTCGGCATTTCTTCCATATTCTTTCTTCTTCTAGCTCGGAGCACTCTGGCTTAGAGCATTGGTACCGCCAGTTAAAGATATCATAAGTTTTATCCACTCCCGATCTTCAGTTGCTCGCTGAATCATCTACAGTAACTCAAGATGTGCGTTACAGACTCTGGCCTGATTGCACACCATCGCCACCACCCGCTCATCCGGAAACTTCGGGCAAGGCGCAGCACGCCGATCCACGGATGTATAATGTCATTCAAATCCCGCGTTCCGAAATTCGTGATCAGCCCCGCCGCTGAAAGCACGGCCCCGTGGACACTTCCGTCGCCAAGCGTCACCGCCTCTGTCCTAGAGATCACGGACAACAAAAGGAGCTACCCCGACCTCGCACTACAGCAACTGACTATGGACTTCATCGGCACAGCATATGATGGGTTCTGCACGGTCTTCACGGATGGCTCCTCAACGAAAACTTCGTCATCCTCATCTTTTGTGGTACCCTCGATACCGCTCACCCGGGGTTGCCGGTTGTCCCATCGCACCTCTTCGACCTCAGTCGAGCTGTACGGAATCCTGCTGTTCTTACAATATGCGGCCAAATGCGATCCACGGCGATGGGTAGTCTGTACGGACTCCAAGTCAGCTCTTCGATGCCTGAAAACCTCAGGTCTCCGCGGCTCATTGGCCACACTTGTGATAAACATTCTACGCCTACTGAAGTCCATAACTGCCCACGGCCACACCATCGCTTTTCAATGGATTCCGGGTCATTGCGGAATCTCTGGCAATCGCGTTGCCGACGCTGCCGCAGCGGCCGCTCACCACCAGGGCAAGTGTGTCCCGATTGTTCTCCCAAGGGGGGACAGACGGTCCCTTCTTCGTGAGGGCTGCCTCCTCATCCGTCGAACAATGGCGTCGGGATGTCCCGGCCAGTACCATACTGGGAACTGTAGACCCAACATTCGCGTGTCGCTTACCAACATCTCTACCGCGCGTCATTAAGTCCCTCCTACATCGCTTACGGCTGAATGTTGCCTTTTCGCCGTACTACCGTTACCAGATAGGGTGTGCCAGTAGTCCCTTGTGCCCGAAGTGTGGTGTGCCAGCGACCGCGGACCATGTGATCATCGCATGTGCCACTTATAGGAGGGAGCGTCACTTGTTGGCAAACGACCTTGCGCGGATTGACAGCCGACCCCTTGACCTCAGACTCATTTTGGGACCATGGGACACACGAAAGCAGATGTCCGTCTTACGACTCTTCATCAAATTCCTGCAAACTACCGGCCTGACCGACCCTCTCTAAAACCCTGTCAGCGTCGTCAGCATCATCCTCATCACCATCCTCTCATTTTCCCCCAATAGCAATGGGGTAGCATCCCGCTCAATGAGCGGAAGTCATCCCCATATCATCGTCATCATTTCTCTCTCTCTCTCTGGCTTCCACGTTCACTACGGGATCTTTGGCATCAGTAGTACAAGATGTATTGCACACATACCATGATATCCAATTGCACTGGATCCCTAGTCATTATGGTATTGTAGGCAACGAAGCTGCGGATGCTGCTGCACGCAGGGCTCTTCAACTCAGGCACGTCCAACTGATGCCCATTTACTTTACCCAGGGGGACGCGACGCGAATGCTGAACGAACTCAAACAAATGTGCAGCACCTCCTGGCTAACAGGGTCAGCTCGGGATTCGGTTCTTTACAAGGTCCATCCAGAGTTACGCTTTTGAGCACCACCTTCCTTCACGCGACAAACGACGACTGTCCTATAGGCTATGGCTCAATGTAAAGTACAGCGTACGTAAACTGGGCAAGCGCGACTCTCCAAACTGCAGTGAGTGTGGCGTTGTAGTGGACGCAGAGCACATCCTTCTCAGGTGTCGGAAATAGGTTTGACATTCGAAGGGTTTTAGAGGCGAGCCTGTCTCGTGTGGCCTCCCGAGCCTTTGACATCTACAACTGGGCTTATGGACATTCGATAACTTGCTAAGTGTGTGCTGTGTGCAGAGTTGTACACGTTACTCGAAAAAAGTAATTGATTACAATTACTGATACTACTGCGCCAAAAGTAATTCTTTACCGTTACAAATTACTTCATCGAAAATGTAATACGTTACCGATTAAAAATGTAACGCGTTACTTTTCCCGTTACTTTTAAATTGTTGACCATAGCAAAGCCGACAAGCCTGCAGTGAATGTAACCATGCAGATTTGTTGCAAATTCTAATATGAGACACCAACATACTTGATAAGTGAAATTCACAAATACATTTGAAAGCAACATACAAAACGCATACACGGGTTTATTACAGATTTATGTACACATTTAAAACCTCGAAACATGCGCGTCGAAACATCCGCTTGGTTTTCTTACTATTGCTATGTTCAGCCTGCACAATTTATCAATACAGTCACCTATTTTACTGTTGCTCCAGTAGGTCGCGGTATAAGGGATTATCATATTACTGTGGCGTGCATGGAACACGTGTGGACTAGAGACGGGCGTCACAGTGACCTCTGCGTCATTGCTAAAGTCGAACTCGTGGTGGAACAGAAGAACAGATTGCCGGTTGTCTAAGGGTTGCCATTGTTGACAGAAGGTTAAAAAAGTAATCGATTACTCAGTAATTGATTACCGAAAATTGTAATCAGATTACTTGGAAAATTACTTGCTCACAAAATTAATTGATTACGTTAAAAAATTACTGGAAAAAGTAATTGATTACTAGTAACGCAATTACTAGTAACGCGTTACGCACAACTCTGCCCTGTGTGTGCCTCCCAGTGATTCGTCTTCTTGTTTGACATTTGTTTTGAACCACATGTTGCACTCCACCCCCGTTCATCTGTTTGTATTCACCGTGTGTAGGCGTCCTGGTGTAGCATGTCCGACTTTGTCGCGACTCACATTCCCATTTTCTTCGTTATCACATCGCAATCACCTCACGCACTCGTATTGGACGTCATGAACACGTGAACTCCCCCGTGGCTGCTACACCAGCGGAGAAGTCACAGCCGGATGAGCCGCTATACAAATAACCCATTTTATTCTAGCTAACTTGGGGCGAAGCATCACAACATCATCAGGCGGACGACGGCACAATTTTTAAACTAAAAACGAAGTTTTTAGTTTTCATACAAAATGTTTACTGTGATACCAAATGACAGATGTTCTCGATTATCTGTCGAAGCCATGTCCTTCAGATCAGTGCGTGTGCCAGTGCACTGTTGCAACTGTCAGTAATGCGTCCATAATGCGCTTCTAACAGATTCTGCATAATACCCCCATCGCCACCTCCCATCTCCAGATCGTCGTCGTTTGGCGTAGCATACGGTTTTCGATTTTAGGGCACTTACTTTTACGGAAATTGAGCTGGCATCTATTGCGAATAAGTCAGCTTTTTTAGCAGTGATTCTAAAAAATATAAGTACCCGATCCGATTTTGTGTGGTTCAGCATATTGAGGAGGAAAAATCACGAATTTGCACCTATAGGTAAAAACAGCAGGACATAAACAAGCAAAAAATCACGTCATACGTATATTTACATTACGGATAATTACAAATCTCAAATCACCATCGTGTAGAATTAGTGGCACACAGACGGCATACGTCATAATTCTGTCGTCCCTTCCGGTTAAAAACCCGCAGTTTCGAGAATGGGCGCTCCACATTTACACTATAACAACTGGTATGGCAGAATGCTTCGGGCACACTTAGACAACTGGCTACGATGGCCACATTCGCGTATGGTAAGCTCAAAACCGGGTGGGGATAGACAGCATTCCCTAGACAAGCATACAGAACGTATTCCTATAGGACTGCTTTGTGTAATCTCCATATTATTTTTAAATTCAATTCAATCCAATCCAACTGCTTTGTGAAATCATCCATTAAGAAATCGGCAGCGCATGACAGCGGCCGTGTGTAATCTGCACTCACTGGCTTTCGAATGATGTTTGGCATGTTGCCGTCGAATGGGCCCAAGATGGACAAAAGCGTGTCGCATGTAGTGCGCCACTCGAGACTTGTTTATTGCGCTCCCACCTGAAGCATTACACGACAGCCTTATGCGAGCCAATGTCACACCTTTGGTACCTAACGAAATTATATACTATTTTTTTTATATATTATTTTTTATTATTATTTTATTTATTTATATTATATTTTTATTATATTATTTATTTTTTATATTTTATTTTTATTGTTTCACCAATATGGAACT
This sequence comes from Ornithodoros turicata, assembly GCF_037126465.1. Classification (NCBI taxonomy): domain Eukaryota; kingdom Metazoa; phylum Arthropoda; class Arachnida; order Ixodida; family Argasidae; genus Ornithodoros; species Ornithodoros turicata. The sequence goes on along the minus strand of NC_088202.1, from coordinate 92,167,259 downwards.
CTCAAGGTTGATGCCTTGCCCGTATAACAGACAGAAAGAAGCATTTATGAAAAAAGGCCTGCCGTGTCCATCATGGTCAAGAAATAACTGAAAACGCTCCCCTTATTACATAGGTCAGGAATGTTCTTTTGCGAGATAGCACGGATGCAGGACAGATGGAGATGCCATCCAAAAACGCCGTCTGCGGCGGCTCCACCTCCGAAGGGCGGTGCCAGGCCACGGCTATTCGATCGATATTTTGAGCGAAGCAGAAATTCAATGGGCACAATGCGTGAACGTTTTATCCACGCCCAGGAAATGTAGCTTTATGGGAGAGTTCGGCCATGGGTGTTCCCCTGTTCACAGGCAAGAGTTCTGCCAAAATTATGTCGCATTTAGTTGCCAGGAATATCGTTCTGGCACAATTTGAATATCGCTGAAATTAGGCTCCCTCAAGTAAATCGCTTTACGCGCGTGCCGAGAAATTGCGAAACACGGAATAAAACGCATAAGAGCCGGACGCATCGATAGCTGCATTACCGCGGTCATTAGCAAAGGCAACACTGTACCCTAGCTGTTTATACACTGATGGGAAAAGTATCTCAACATTACTGGTTGCGACGCTTCGTCTCAAATTATTCCGGATTATGTAAAATGCAATATTTTTGCATTTATGCGAACCTGCCTTCTAAATTTTACAGCAAAAGGGGTAATAGACGCGTAGAAAACCGGCACTGCGAATACCGAAAGGCATGCGGCTGTGTCGTCACGGCATGGCAAGCGTCTCCGCCAGTGAGGAAGCCCGCGAGAGGTCACGTGCTTACGACTACCAATGGGAATGGCCGGAGCTCTGACGTCAGAACTTGACGAGTACCTATGTTCAAGGGTTTGTATCCAACTAGTTACGATTCGTAGAAAAGTATTTTTTCTTTCTTCAACACTCTAGTGCAGTAGTTCCCAAAGCGTGGTCCACGGGCCCCCTGGGGTCCCCGAGACCGTCTTGGCGAGTGCTGGGGGCTTAATCTTTAACGCGGCTAACGGGCTAACGATGGGTGGGCCGTTCGCTAACTTCGACGTGTGACACGTATTCACGTGACATGTGAACCGCTCCTTTCGTTAACGGAACACTGGCGTAATCTCTGGCAGTCGTAACGAGCTAGCAAGCTGTTAACCTTTAACGATTCGTTAATATCTTCAGTTTTGCCGCGTGATTCAGCCTAGTCGCGACGCTCGAAACACATTAACTGCGATACGTGACGAAGTTCACGTGATTTATGACGTCCTTGGTTTTGTTAAATCTGCTGCTTGTCTAGCGATCTATCGAGCTCGTCTTCCTAACGGGTCATCAACCCACTCGTCAAGACGTTAAATTGGTGCAATGATGGAGACCTCTTGTGTTAGACAGACCATTTCCACACCTAGTCAGCGAAGAAATGCATGCAATACAGGCAGAATTCTTTTATTTGGGGAGTTGGATGATGTGCTGCGATTTTTCAGTTTACCATGTAATTTTAGACGTTACTGTTTCCACAGAGTAAAGTGCTGGCGGGCGAGCTAGCTCCTGTTAAGTTGCTAAAGTAGTCGTTGGAAGCCTTATTTGCCAACAAGAAGCAACCCATATGTTTGCCACTTCGATTTGATTTGCGAAAAGCTGAGAAGGAAGAAGGGAAGGAGGAGGAAGAAGGCGGAAGCTGAGGAAGAAGAATGGAAGCCCAACTACCACAACAAAGAAAACAGATTAATCATATTGTCAGAAGGAGCGGCAGTCTCGGCATCAGACCGCTATTTGCTGACGCTCGTGACGTTATAGCACGTAACGACATACCCTGGTATTATGGCCCTACTGGTATATACTACACAAGATGGCGGAGGGCTTCTTCACTTGGAAGATAACCCAATCGGCTAACCTCGAAGCCGAAGGCGTCAGGATCCTTTCCAATTAAACGAGATAGATTTCGTTAAGTTTCGCCTGTTTAAGAACGCATGCCGCAAGCTACGTCTGCCCAGTGCAGTGATGTCACGGACCTGATGAGCCGTTGAGGGCTAGCGATCGTGCCCCCAACGTATTGTCGCTAAGGTCGCCCGTTTCGTTAGGCTAACGACTCGTTAGACCGTATCGGCTCGATAAATCGAAAGCGTAATGCGATTAAGCCCCCTGGTCACGTCATCTCTCAGGGGGACGATATTGATATATGACGATATAGATGATACTAAAGAAGGCAGAAATATGCTACCTTCTCATTTCCTGTATGGCGATGCATTGTTTGTTTGTTTGTTTTTCCTTTTCTTTCTTCACGTCCCTCATTTATGTCAACATGAATCGTACTTAATGGGGGTCCTCGAATGAATGTGGTTTTGGGGGTCCGACACAACGAAAAGTTTGGGAAACGCTGCTCTAGTGTGCAATAGAATGTGTGCGTGATCAACCACATCTACCAAAGTGTCACAACCCTTTTAAAGGAAAGTACTAACTACGTATATGGCATCACTGGTACTTGTAGTAAGGTATAAAGTACAATACTGCAAATGCAATTAAAATATTCTACAAACTACTTGGCAGAGTACGTCAAAGTACCCGTTAAGTACACCGCAAACTGTTTGTATTACTCTGTGTTTCACCTTATGCTGGCGACCAAACGTGAAAAAGTAATTATATCTGGAAATTTAAGAAAATGTTTCGCACTGATTATGAACTGAAACAGATTGCTTAATTCGTGTTTACACCGGCACAGTGGGGTTATAGTCCAACTTTCTGGTATAATATGAACCGAGAAGGCAAGCAACGATGCACACTAACGTGCTCGTGAACGAACCTTCGTGTATGCAGACAACAAACACTTGGTTTCGAAAAACCAAGAGGATTGATCCTTTCTTCTTTCCAAAGCCGATGTCAACATTTTGGTGACCCAAACGAGAACCGATGTCCCTTCCCAGCCCATATAGCCACCAACCGATCTCCCCAGCCGAACCTGCTATGGGCCATATCCATATGACCACATCGCTATTTGGGGTGTAGTTCCGTATCGGGACCACTCGTTTTTAAAAATCAGTGAAAGCGTCTCGAAGGTAAATATTGTATAGAAGTGAAAGAAGGTCATATACTAAATCTAAAAATGTAAGAATTATGAAATTCTGCGGACTAGAACATTTTTTATATGCATTTCAACAACCCCATCTGATGGACTTCTAGCGCAGGAGAAACACGGGAATGCTAAGCCTAACGGATTCGAAAATTGCCATCTTGCAAAAGGTAGGGTCCTTGAATCGCGCTAAGTCGCCTCACTTTAGTGAGTTTGGGTCAGTTTGGGTTAGACAGATAGGGAGGGGTCCCCCCCCCCCCCCCCGGGCACGCACTAGGTGGTGCGGGCGTGGAGACGTGCCTCGGGTTAGGTCAGAAGGTCCTCAGTAAAGATGGCGGATCGCCTTCAACAACCGTGCGATAAAACTTAATTTTTATACATTTCACGCAATATTCGAGGGCCATTCCTGTTTAATTTCGTTACTAATTAGTTCCTCTTTTACGTAAAAGCGTTTGATTTTTGTTTTCATTCTTTTTTCTTTAAAAAAAAACAGTGGTCCCGATACGGAACTACATCCGCTATTTGCTTGCCGCCATTTTGGACTTTCAACTCCATATTTTGGTTCCTACAAGCGGAAGCCCAGTCCCAGCTGGCACGTACAACCTTCCGTTGGAAGTGCTAAAAAATACGGACGAGCACTGAAGAGACGAGACACACAACACACTCTTCGTCCGTACCTTTTAGCGCTTCCAATTAATTCTGACACATACCAACACACCCAAAACAAGATTTTAACTGAATTGAACAGGTATAACATCCAAGGCAACCCAGTACCGACATGTCTTGCCTTCCACCCGACGTCGCCCTCGAAGTCGCAGACATTCTGAGTTCTCCATTACCCGACCGACCTTACGAGCATGTAGAGTCCGCGAAACTGCATGTTGAGGAGTTTGGCCACCACCGCGCGTCTCGGCTTGTTCGACCAATGCAATGTCTGATTGGTAACCGGAAGAAGAAGGCAATTGGAAGATCACATGGCTCTCGACTGGGCTCGAGCCTGTGTGATAGACAAAATTATACAAAATTCAAGTAGAAATAATTAGACGATTATTAGATATTATGCACAGTGACTCCCAGCATAGGAAGAAAGCATGTGACAGGTATTGTTCTGATTTCGGATCGAACTGTTTCACGCGAATGGTCAACGGTCAATGGGTAGTGATAATTCGTAACTTCGGCATCGCGAGACAACCTACGACCATGCGTGACGCCGCAGTGGTCGGCCAGTCGACTAATTTTGTCCACCAGAGGTTCCTTTAACGCGCGCCGAAATCTCAGCATACGGCACACCGGACGTGTCTAAGCAACTTGCACCCTACAATCGAGTTACTATAGCGTCCTCGGCCGGAATCGAACCCACAACCTTGGGATCAGTGGGTGGACACATGGCCCCCTTTCTAACACCCAATCAAGAATTTGAAAGCAACTGATTCACCGAGGTCCCCCCAAAAATGGGTACAGGTAGCCAACTTTTCATCAGTAGTGAAGTTTGGATTGGATGAGACTGGAAAATAAAAACAAAAAATATGGAAGTGTTAATTTTCATGCGTTTGAATTGACCTGTTACCACCATGGTGCTTGACTGTGGCGCTGTTTGATTTTCGCAGGAAGCTACGCAGAAATGAATGCAGCGGCCGCGTGTCTTTCGAACGGTTCCTTTCGTGGCTCATCACCGTGGATCTCATACGCTAGTCCCACTCCCGCACCTGCTGCGGACCACAGAGGAACAACACTAGCAGACGCAGAAAACGGCGTAACAGACTCACCAGAAGGATTGAGTCGACAAACGTTGTCCGGAAGTGCCGAGTCCGCTCGAAAGGCCCGACGCAACCGGACTGTGTTCACAGAAGGACAACTGATGGGCCTCGAGCGGAGGTTCGACTCGCAAAAGTACCTGTCCACGCCAGACAGAGCGGAGCTGGCCAGAGCATTAGGCCTGACGCAGCTTCAAGTCAAGACCTGGTACCAGAACAGGCGGATGAAGTGGAAAAAACAGGTATGCGCTACCGTTCATGTTAATGTAGTATCTGTACCACACGGGCAGAACAAATAAGGTGGTGGTGGTGGTGGTGATGGCGAAAGGGCTTGCCGTTGTCGGCCTCACGTATGTGGGCAACGTCACGACTGACGGCCTGGGGAAATACGCGTCCTGGGCCGACTTCTAGGGGAACTGTGCCGACATATGTCTGAAAGCGTCTGAGGAAAACCCAGGGAAAACCCCAGACAGCACAGCCGGCACCGAGATTCGAACCCGGGTACCTCCCAGTCTCGACCAGAACAAATAAGAATCGTCTGATGCCATTAGGGTCCCGAATGACATTATCCACGAAGGTCACGTGTGACCTTTGGCGCCGTTATGCGTTCGTTTTCTTTTGTCCGTGAAAATTTCAAGCAACGCCAGCTTTTCCTTCACAAAGAATTCCTCGTGTAACTTCAAATTACGAAATAATATTGTCCTGCACGATACAAAGCGGTTTTGTACAAGAATAAAATTGTTTCTCTTCGCAAACAATGGGAGCGAGAGTATAGGCATTTCATCGGCGAATGCATTGTGGCGATCTCATTAAGCATAAACTGTCCTTCAGACAAATGTCATTAACTATCCCCGTGCGACTTTTTACAAATCGAACAAAAATGGCAGAGGTAACATGACATTGATTCTGAGGACGACGATGAGGCAGTACGGACGAAGGGACCAGCTTGCTTGCATCCTGCTATTGACTTCAATGGATAAAGATGTGTATACTCCTGGCCTTTGACGGTTTTCAGATATCTCCGTGTGGCAGGGGTATAACTTCCTACTTTCAGTATAGTCGGGGGGGGGGGGGGGCACTGAGCACGGTGGATTTCGAACTCTAGGGTCATCGGAAAAGTATGTCAGGACTCGCCATAGTAGCGGCATATTATTCAGAAACTGTTGCCCGTACCAAAATGTTTGGAGTGTTGGTGGTATTTTGGTGTTTTATGGCACAAGGACAACAAGAGGCCAAATAGTGCCACCACACATGACAGCTAGTACATTGTCCGCGTAGATACAGTTCGTAAACATACAGAATTGTGGGTTATGGGTGTTGGAGTGTTAAAACGTAACCAAACAAAATTTTTGATGGATACTGCATATAGCTAGCTGAGTATACCCTGTCTGTACGCGAATGAGTTCGTAAGTGCCTCGGTCTGTAAGGAATGTTCAGCAAACACAGTGGAATACACAAGCAGCTCTCCACAGCTTGGAAACCGGGTCACGCTCACCAACTCGCTCGCTGCTATACAAAAGCGGCTCCGTGGGTGACGCAAATCGCAACCACTATGGTTAGCCCGAAGCCATTGACCCATGGTCCGTGCTCCAGCGCGCAAGACGTTCCGTGTCACGCTCATCGTAAATTTTCACGCACAGAATATGTTTTCTGTACGTGAAACAGCCCGTCAAGAGGGTTCTGAATTTCACGCCGCGTAAGAGTAGGCGCATGCGCAGTAGCCAGTTGAACCGAAGACCGCCCGCGTATCACGCTGATTGAGCAGCAGAAGAACTGCTGCCAGGGGGCACGCGGTGCTACCTGTCACTATCCACGGTCTACGTGCCACTTCCTCTTGGCACTCACTCACTCACTCACCGTCACGAGAAAAATTAAACAAAAAAAAAACGTCATAAGAATCAACGGTACTCAGCCTGCCCAGCCGCCAGAATCTCGGTTTACCGCAGGGCTGTGTCCTCAGCCCTCTTCTCTTCAATCTGGTTCTCTCTGGCCTACCTAGGTCATTACCGGAATCTATTCTGCAACTACACTGCTCCATTTATGCCGATGGCATCTGCGTATGGCTTTCAAGCGAGAACCCTGGACAGCTCAGCCAAGCCATTCAAGATGGCATTACTGCGGTGGATAAATACGTCACCACACGCGGGCTAAAGCTTTCCCCGGGCAAAACACGCTATATGCTCATAGGTCGTGGGAAAAGGTGGCCTTCACTACCTTCGCCTTCTTTGAACGGTACATCGTTACCAAGAGTTAGGACCCACCAGTTCCTTGGCATTGTCATCGGCAGCTTATCGTGGAGGCCTTTCACAAAAGAAATGAAATCTAGATATCTGTCGACTCAGAACCTCGTCAGACGATTTGGATGCCCCGCATCTGGATGCCCTCAGCGCACGGTGGTAGCCATTCATATTCAGCCAAGATCCTATATGGCCTCCCATTCGCTAGCCCATGTCCATCTGTGCTTCAGAGCCTGGAGCAGATTCATAGGAAAGGCCTACGAAACGCCCTCGGTCTTCCTGGTTTTGCGCGTAACGAGGCCGTGTATGCGGAGGCTCCAGAGCAATGAAGATGAAAGTCACTGAAAAGGTTAGCTGTAGGACTCGAACCCACATCTTCTGGATCGTTAATTTCTTAGGCAAATTGAGGCGTTGTATGTATTTGTCCCTTCTATGTTGTTCCAGCCTCAGAACATCAGTTCTTTCATGTGCTCCAGAGCAACCTCTTCTGCTGCTCGTCACTCAGCAGCTCCTCCAACAACTTACGCGCTTACACAGAACCACCGCTGGCAAGGCCCTCATCGGGAGACTGCAAAACAGCACGGAATCTCGCTTCGCAGCCACCATTCGCACCCTTACCGAGGTAGTGCCCACGCTACCTGCAATGCCCCGTAAGGGGCCGCCTTGGACAATTCCTGAAATTCACAGCGAGCTATATACCAAGCTGGACCTCGGAAGAAAAATGAGCTCTCTGACGCCGTTGATCAATACCTTGCCGCTGAGTGTATTCACGACATCTACGGCACTGCCACCCACATTTACACTGACGTCAGCGTTGACAACAGCATTGGCAAATGCGGCATAGCGTACAGCATACCATCATTGAAGCTAGAGTGGGCAGAAACTCAGCAGACTTGTACGTATTTAGAGTATTGTATTTAAGATACTGTATTTTACATACTATTTGTGGTGTCTTGGTATCTTACTCAATACTTTTTCGGTGGAGTATTTGTACTCTATTTCAGATACATTTTGTGGTATCTTCTACTCAATACTCTAACTACACTTTGGATCGCCTCTCAGTTTTTCTTTCTCTTTTTCTTTTTTTCATTAGGCGCGTTTACATGGGCGCATACGTCGACTGAAAGCAACAGTCGACTGATCGCAAAGATCGACTTGGAACGGTTTACATGGCAGGAAGCGATGCACCTTAGTCCGCCGGGCAGTTCAGTCGACTCAGTCGATGACAGCGCCACCAAGGCACTAAAGTGGTCACTGTGCAATTGCATACTGTTTTATCAGTGTGTGACTTCCTTTACTGCGCCCATAAACATCAAAGCCTTCTACCAATGGCCCAGTCGATGCCCAATGCTGCTGGCTTGAAACGCTTGCACCGGCGGGAACGTCAACCGTATCCGTCGCCATATTTATTTTCTGTGTTGCGGGCGGAGCACGGCGGCAGATGCGGTTGTGACGTAGCGGAAACCGTCGGCACAGTCGACTTGCCCGGTTTACATGGCAAAAGCGAGACGACTCCAGTCGTCTGATCTACCCCAACGTAGCGACTTATTTCTGCTGCGTCGACGTCCCCTTTAGGTCGATGTAGGCGGGTTTACATGGAGAGGGGAGATCGACCTATCTCGCCCAGTCGACTTATGTCGCCTTCATGTAAACGCGCCTCATGGCGTGCTCGCTTTCCGGGAATTTATATTCCGACTCCGTAAGTTGACCTGGACTTTTTTTTCTGGAAAATCCGAATTCGAGAGCAAGGGTTTTATAATGAGTGCTCTGCAGCTGGAGCAGAGTTCTGACCTAAATACCTCCTCTGGCTCTGCTCTTGCCTTCTAGGACACCCCTGCTTGACAAGCTGCTACTCTTTCTCTTTGTAATGTATGACAGATCGGTCAGTGACTGCTGCAAGCCCTGTTGGGACTTTTGTATTTATGGACATAAAGAATTCATTCTGCACGAGTTGTGAGTTCGCAGAATGGAGTCAACGGAAGAGGCGCGTTCACTCCCCTAGCCAAACCTTCGGAAGTTTTTCGAATATGTTGCGGAAACCGATAATAATATTTCAGTCAAATGCAATCTTTGCTTACCCAAGAAGAATATGCTTTCGACCAGGAAGACATCAAACTCGCGTGTTTCAAACTCAAACGTGTGTCAAACTCACGTTCACGTACTTTTCTACGACGCCTACCGAAATATCTTAAGTGTACCTTAAATACTTTCGGAAGTATTTGCTTCTCTAACTTAATTACTTTCATTTTGAAGTATTTATACTCTATCTTAATTACAATTTTGCAGCAGTATTTACTACCTTACTTTAAATACTTTTTGAGGTATCTTGTACATGTCTGGTAGAAAGCTTGGAAGGAGAGCTAACATCTACCGACGCAAAACTGATGGCAATAACTGAAGCGCTTAGGGCTGCAGAGACCGCGAAACTGTCAGACATGGTTTTAATCACGGATTCACGAGCGCTATCTCAAGCATCGATCGACACTCTGAGACGTGCTATTTCGCAGGACAGGCCCGGCACCAGCTGATAAGACTTAAATCCCTTGGTACCGCGGTATCGCTGCAGTGGATGCCCTTCCATAAGGGAATTTCCGAGAATGACCAAGCTGATGAGCTGGCCAAAGCAGCTACAAAAATCGAACCGAAAGTCCAGGCGCGTTCAAGTAGTTTCGCCTGCTCCAGAGCTATCAAAACATATGTATGGAGGCTACATCCTGATAAGCGAACGGGAGACGGGTCTGCACCCTCACCCTGTGCAGCGAGTGGCCTACCCAAGGCCGAGGTTTCCCTCCTGCTTCGCATCCGATCCCGTAGTGGGTAGTGCTTACACATGCGCCCACATTTTCAAAACCCGGCCGCACTTCTAGTCCAAATTATCGCCAATGCGGTGAACCCGAAACGGAGGAACACATTACAATGGTCTGCCCGGCTACATCCTACGCCAAACGGGAACTCCAGAAAACTGTGCAGCACCGTGGAACATCAGAGCTCCAGATTGAGGAGATCGTTCATCCGCGCAGCAACTTCGAGCGCCGCAAATTCGAAGGCAACCGATGGGTTGCAACCGCCACATATAGAGCAGAATCTCAACGTTGACCTTGCCATGGTGAAGCGTCAGCCAAGAGTGTACTGCCGGTTGTTGGCAGGCGATGTGTATTTTAGGAAAGTATTGTTTACATGTTTAAAATATCACTAATGACGTTCTTAACGTTTTTTACAACTACAGTTCTAGTAGCACAAAAAAAGAAACGTCGAAGTCCACACGGCGGGCCACCTTCGTATTTTCTGGGGTCGCGAATAGAGCGAAGGAGTGCAGCGAATGGAGCGCAGCGAAGTCGGTTGTCAGATACTTCCTTCCAGCAGCTAATGTTTGTGAACAGGAACATATGAAACTCGTGGTTTTTATTCCATATTTCGTTATAAATACCCCTGAAAGTTTACTTTGCACAATTTCAGGTGCATTAGTGTCGTCCTCATGTTCTTCCTTCTTAACTGGGCGGGAGCTGGAACTTGGTGCCTGCCCAAAAGGGCGCTTGCAGCTCAATTTCATGTGAGTTTCGCCAGTATGGCAGTGACTATCATACGTGACACTCTGTAGTGAGCATCCCATGTACTATGTTCTTCACATGTACTTCAAACGACACTGGAAAAACTTGACAACCGTCCATTCAACCGTCCGTACAAGATTCTTGGACCTTGGCCCAGCCCTCAACAAGACAAGGCAATGAAGCCTTCTGTGCATTCTTGAAGAATAGCGGCATATCCAGCCGCTACTAAAGAACAACAAGTTGTAAACAAGACACGTTCTGATGTTAGGAACTCCTCCACACGTTGCCTTTTGCATTTTTGTTCCGGATGACGTCACCTACCCCTGCAGTGCTCGGCTAAAACGTATTAGACTTCTTACTTGTTTCATTCATATTGCCTCGCTTATTCTTTCCGGAATCGAACGAATGGAATGAGCGCTGCCAAACCAGGAATGGGAATTGACCGCAGCTCTTCACTCCGAGGAATTGAAAGGAATTGAAGAGACCTCTCCAAGTTTGAAAACAAATGACGTCATAGTGTTCGACAGCGCCACCAATTTGGTACACTTGAACTACGCTCGAAGCTAGGGGGCGAAGATGGTAGCACCCGAAAGCCACGGTCTTGAGGGGATTACGATGGTCCCTGAAAGGGACGCGACCTTCGGTTCTACTTTTCTTTCAATAGGAGGCAGCGAACAAGTGCCCATTCGTGGAACCCAGCCCTCCCCTTCCGATTGGTTTCGGTTTCAGTCTCTCTACCAACGTCATGATGACGTTTCTCGGGTAGAGGCCTATTAGCACATATCTCCATTCCTCGGAATGGAATTGGAATGGAATGGGCCACCTAATTCCGCAACGCTGTCTTGGACTACCGTAGAGAGGCGGGGTAGTTGGTACAAGGGGAGGAATATGTTTAGTATACAAAAAAAAAAAAAAAAAGGAGGGAAAGGAGTTGGTACAAGCTCATGATGAATATAGGACAACTGCTAACTCTCAACTGACTGATATTACTGGAAACACAGAGTTTAAAGGGACTATCGCATCCGGAAACGTGTGTATGAGACCGATACGGTAATGTTGGGTACCGCTTCAGTCTATTTGGCCGAGTTTCTCTTCCGAAAACCGCTTACACATTAAATAAACGAGTTTTAAACATTCGCACTCCCTCTGCACCTAAGGAAGCCTCGGCGATAGCAACACCATGATGACGTCAGCCAGGCACAAGTATGGAAGCGCAGCCCAGGTGATTGTCTCCGATGTCGTCTGCTTCGCGTTGGCACCGCAATATACTACATGAAAAGTCCTTGATAAATATGCCTACTTTCGCTTACCAGTGTGAGTTCTGACGCCACCATGTTGCGTGGAACACCGTGCTACGCTCCTGTTCAAACACCTCCGACTTTAACCACAAACATCATTCCACAAGCCGTTCACAAGACTCTCCGCCGCCTGCAGACGCCGTCCCTCCCGCCCGCCGGTTGGTCGCCGACGCTATCAAGGGCCCTCCAACGCGCTGATTGGACTTGTCCGCACTAAACGTCGCTCACTGATTGGCCTTGCCCGAGTGACGTATTCTCCGATTTCTAGAGAGGGAATTCAGAATACTCTCAATATCCGTCGTCTGCTCTTGCCATGCGTTACATCAAACTGCGCACGAACAACTCGTCCAATCCGCGTCAGATTTTCGGCGTTATTGTCAAATCATGAACGCGGAGTAAAACGGCGCTATATTTCGAAATCGACCGCGACGGATGTGACAGTCCCTTTAAGTACACAATCTGAATTAAAAGAAAAGAAAGCAGAGACCGAGCAAGTTTTTACATAGTAAGGGAATGGGACGTTGGCAAATACGCAGGTGGTTATCAACATACAAAAGAGCCAACATCGTGATTAAGTAATCAGTAGATACGGCACCAGATGCAAAAAGTAGCGGTTATCAGTGAGCTGCGAACGTTTCAAGGTAATCAGTTTACAGATATCCTGGATTTGGCGAAATGGTTATAGGCGAAATGGGACGATCGAGTACAGTAAACCTTCCAGGCATTCAGTAATCCATCAGTGATAGCCTTAGGGAGTACTCACAACTCATGCCTGTGTTTGTTCTCGTCACAGGTGACTGGTCAGGTACGGACGGAATTGTGAAAGAAACATGCGGATATCATTTTGTAATGGGACGCAGTTTGCGGGGCTAGTGCGGGTATTGCACCTGCGGGTACAGGTCGAATGCGGGTAAAACAATTCCGTATTCCCCCTCCTTCCCTACCCGACTCCCGTCAAAGTTAATAATAACAGTGGAAAAAATTCTGTATCACTTCCGAGCACGATAACAGCCACCCTGGGGGCACTGGGGGAATGTGTAGTGAACAAAATGCTTGCGTTAAACTAACAGAATAATTTTGCTCAAGTAAGATTTCCTCATGGCCCCAAGAGATGCTGTAATCGCGCTCGGGAACGAGACCGCATTTTTTCCAGTGTTATTATTAACTTTGACGGGAGCTGTACACGGCGCTCCCGGTGTGTCATTCGGTAAGTGAGATAGCGTGCCTTTATCATGACGATGACGAATGCACCGCAAGCGCTGTGCACAAATCGGGTAGTGAAGGTGAAGTCCATACGGAAGCGTCTCTTCCCAAGCAGCACAATGTACTGAAAGTCGAGTGCAATAGGGGTGGACGGTATGTGTCTTATCAATGTTCTTTAGCTTTACGAGTCTGTTCAAGGCCTTCCACATACTCGTTCACCCCTATTGCACTCGACTTTCGGTACATTGTCCCAAGCAGCACAATGTACTGAAAGTGGAGTGCAACACGGGTGGACGGGTAGGTGGAAGGCCTTGAACAGACTCATGAAACGACAGAACACTGATAAGACACATACCGTCCACCCCTGTTGCACTCGACTTTCAGTACATTGTGCTGCTTGGGTTCCGTCTGTTCCTCATCTTCCGTCACCCCCGTGCGTGAGTCAGGCGGGTGAACACGTAATCAGCAGCCGGATAGCTGCGCGAAAGAGTGCATTGGCACGCTGCTCCGCACAAGAAATATGTAAACCGGAACCAATTAATTACTAAAAAAAAGATCGCCAAGTGTCGACACGCTTTTATACATATATATATATATTTTTTTTTTTTTCGCTGAAGGTTGCATCGGTAAAAAAAAGGTTACGAAACCGTCCGATGTAAAATTTAAAAGTTATGGGTTTATTTAATTAATGAGCGTATGCAAATGAGCCGCTCACTTATTGTCTCAGGGATGCTCACTGAAAAGAAAATTTTTTTGTAGCGCCACCAGTTTATGAATTACTCAGCCGGGGAACCTCCGTGAAACATCCGGTAGACATTTTGCATTGCCAACTGTACTGCGATGCAGCACAGTTGCAGCACGTAAAAACGAAGAGCAGGCCACTGGATGGGACTTGATGAAGCAGAAACGTAAATGGAACACGGAGCAACCAGACGGAAGCAACATAGACATTTACTGGCATGCGGCATGCTAAGCATGGTCTAATATTCTTATATACGCACGCCATTCGTCTCACGGTATGAAGGCCCCGGAAAGCCATTCGATATTTTGCAAAGTACTGTCGTTGGTGTTTTAGTATCTTACTCAGTACTTTTTTCTTAAAGGTATTTCTCCTCTATTTTAAATACTTTATCGGCATTTTCTACTCAATACTAGAATTACTTTTCTGCTTGTCTGTTTCTTTCACGCTTAGTTTCGAAACTTTTTCCCACGCCTTTCATCCACTTGACGTTTCCTGTACAATGCTGGCTTGTTTTTATCTTACCTCTAGTACCACGGCCGTGCTAGTGACCACGTGGTTGTGGCTTGACCCTCCTTCTCATGGGTTTTCCTTTGGTGGGCTTCTCCCGCTCGAATTTAGGATGAAGGAAGAAGACACGTGCAATGTGGTGACTCATGTTATGTCACTATAGGGCTTGCCCGCTTGGTAGATGCTTGCTTTGTGGCCAATTTAGTCTTTGGTAGAGAAACGTGGATCCTCTTTGTATCAGTGGCTTTCACAATCTATAGAGTTCCTCCACACATTGACCTTCAGGGATTTTACCAGCACCCCCTCACAGCGCCCCACAAAGAGCGCGATGTTGCACTACGAAGATTGAGAGCTTATTGTGCAACATCATGCTCTCATACCAACAGGCCCCGGCTTCTACGTTGCCCCACAAAGACCTTACACCCACCCCCAAGAACCCCCAAGAAAAGACCTGATCAAAATTCCTCCAGAATATGCCAAAAATGCCAAAAGAAAAGCAGATACGGGCGTTATACTTTCAGTACTAGCTGCAGTGATGCATGGGCAGTACTTGAAGTACCACGTACAGTTAAGTAAATTTCTGTGTACTTGTACTTTACTTTCAGTACATTTTAAATCGTGTACTTTGTACCATACTTCATGTACTTTTTCCCGGGTACTTTCCCATCAAGTACTCAAGTACCCAAACTTGGACTCCAGACAAAAAATCACAATAGAGTATCAAAAATGCACCCTACTGAAAGCGCTAAAGTGACAACAAGAAGACGAAAACACACAGATAGGGCTATCTCTGAGTTTTCGTCTCCTTGCCTGCATTTTAGCGCTTTTAGTTCCCAGTCTGACATTTTACTAAAACGGGATATTTGTGCTTTTAAAGAGCATATTTGTTGAAGCAAATCTGTTGTTGAGAGGCTTGAAATGTCGAAAAAGTATCGACGCTTTTATGATTATGTAAAACGAATGGAATGCAAAGACACGCACACATTATGACTAGGGTTTGTGGTTTTCGGCATTTATTTTCAACCCAATTCGGAGGGTGTTTATCGGCATTTATATTGGGGACTATAAATCGGATTTTTTCGGCATCTATATTCCGCCCAAAAAATAAATGCCCGAATACGGGCATCTATTTATTTCGCATGAAGGAGAGCCTATTTTGCGGGCGAAGTAGCAACGAACCGAAAAGAAGTGAATTGATTCATGGCTTCATTAACAATGTCTTTTATTGCCTGTGCCAAACCAGCAAACAATGAGACTACCTCTTGTTGTAATAGATGCAACCGTACATCATCATGCTCGCATCTGTCATAGCGGCTCGCTCCCTGCGATTAATAACACGCAGTTTAGAGAACGCGCGCTCAACATTAGCGCTAGAAACAGGAATAGCCAGTATGCTTAAGGCGCACTGCGATAACAAAGGCCATGTGCTGGAACGGGTCGTCCAAAACTGAATAGGAGATATATCCACCTGAGGGGCAGGGCATGCAGCATATGCGAAAAACTCGCGCTTTATATCATCCATACGAGATTCATCAACAGAGCTGAGGTCATCCTCCTATAAGCGCACAACGAAACAAACAGGGCACAGCCCGAAGATAATGCCACGCTCGAGAAATAGTCGACAGAGGGAGATTCCAAGGGGATTTCCCTGTGCGGTTCCAGGAATGGCAGCTGTCAGGATACGAGAAATTCGTATTTTTTCGGAATATTCCGAATCTGAAAAAAATCATTCGGGGGGTGTTTTCCGGCATTTTTCGGAAAATGCCGAAAACCACGAACCCTAATTATGACACTGTAACCGGCAGCACAATGACTTGGGCCATTGTCATTTCAGTTCTCCCAATGCAGGGTTCTATGCTTTTTTATTTTTTTCCTTCATTGGCAATTAATAATCATTTTATATCACATTATATGTGTGATTGCATTACATGATGAACACTCTGAAAGACACACATACTTTCATTTTTACATTTTGCGTTTTTTTTAATTGGTCACATGGATTACATTGCTGCAGATCACAGTCGTATAAAAATGAAAGCTTACATTGTGCTTCATCCTTTTTTTACTTTCTTCTTATTCTTTTTCTAAACATGATGTATTTCAAAAAGCAGCAAGGAATGCCCAGAAATATATAATCTCCCTTGACTTGTACTTTTTTTCCTTTGAAATCTAGCCTGTTATAGAAGAACATTAGTAACGGAACACCACACAAGGCGGGTGATCTTGGATCAGTCCGGGTATAATACTTTTTTGCATAATCACAGCACAGCTCACTGATAAGCTCTTTACATGCAACAGGAAATTATGACATCTGATAAAGTTCATATTCACGAGTTAGTACTTAACCTAGGACTTTATGGCTACAAAGCATTTGTCAATAATACTCTCTAAAGTTTTGCCAAAAAAGCACGACACAGATACTAAACAGTGAAATGCAAAGTCATACAGATTAAATTGGTAATGTACTTGATCAGTACTTGAAATACTTTGCCTAGTACTTTGTACTTTACTTGAAGTACATTTCGAATTGGGTACTTTGTACTGTACTTGAAGTACTAATGATGCCAGGTACTTGGTACTTTACTTTAAGTATAATTTTGAGGTACTTTGCCCATCACTGACTAGCTGTTATGGAATCTTGTACATCTCTGCTGTTAGACCCACGCGGGGTTCCATGTCACATAAGTGACATAACAGTTGTTTTCTCCGCTTCCTTTTATTGACGAAATAACGCCAGTCAACATCTCCTATATCTGGTGGCAAATTACAGCGTGGTCTATTATTCCTGCGCACGTAATCTATTGTTAGCCTGACGTCTTCTATGCCTAAGTACCACTTCTTTTGTCAACAACATATTATTATATGTAATTTTTTTCCCAGAAATGGACATGTTGACGTTAACAAGAAGGTTCAGCCAAAGAAGTTTATCCGGTGGTCAAGAACAGTTAACGCGTTGCCCGTGACACGTCACATCCGTCTGTGCTCCAGCAACAGCTTCAACACGGGCTTGTGCGACGTTACGCTTTGTCGCACCACACGTGCGAAGCGACCTACCTGTTGACGACACCCGATTATCTGAAACACCATGGCAATCATGTAAACAGCGAGCGTCATTAACAAACGTAAATATATCACTGCAAACTGAAAGATACACATAGATACATATTACGATGTTTAATCGTCGTGAACGCGGGTTTTCCGGCAAGGTATATTTGTTGACGAGAGTTCCTGTACAAATAAAAAGGACTCGACCTTCATTTATGCGAAAGAAGCAAAATCGCAGCCCTATTGTTTTTTTCATGAGAGGAAGCCAAGTCTCGTGATTTGAGCAAACAACAATGCACAGGTAGGACACCATAAGTTGCATTTTTTTTTAATTCCGTGTTAGCACAGCCAAACAACTGTGGGTATGAGCGGCGTACAGACGTGGACAGATGGAGAGAGTAGAGCATGTAGGGTGCACAGTGAGCAGGAGTGGGGGACAGGGGGGTTAGTATGCGTCCTGGGCCGACTTCAGGGGAACTGTGCCGACATTTGTCTAGAAAATCTTCGGAAAACCCAGGGAAAACCTCAGACAGCACAGCCGGTGACAGGATTCGAACCCGTGTCCCCTCCCGGTCTCGTTCTATGGCGTGGAAAGCGGCCATCCTAACCACGGGGGTTGCGGAGTTGCCACTCCGGAGTTGGACTGATTCCGGAATCATTCCAGATTTATTAGAGCCCGGAATGGAATTGGAATGGAATGGCGGAAACTGTCCTAGGAATGGGAATGGAATGGTCTGGGTGCACCGGTGGCAGTTTTGGTTTAAACGTGCTGGTTTCTGCCCTCGCACCCTTTGCACTGCACCTGCACAAGGTCAAGAGTGAAATAACCTTGTCTTTGTGCTTTTTCCGTGCTTGGTAATGTCAGTCTCCTCTAGCACTGCTAGACTTGCCAGTATGGTTACCGATCCTTTTCCTTTATTGAGGGAATTAACGGAATGGAATTGGGTTGCCAAGCTATTCCAGGAGCTAGTGGGAACTGACCATACCTTTTCATTCCGAGGAATTGAAAGGAATGGAATTATCGCAAATCTCCATCCCGAGGAATGGAGATTTGTGCAACCCTGCTAACCACTATGCCACGGGAGCTGGTATAAGTTGCAATGTATATAGTCTATAACTGACACCCCACACTCATTAAGCGTGCATCAATTATTGATGTTATGAATACATACAGAGATGAACCACATAAGCTCAATCAATTCGTATACCATATTTTATTTTTATTTTTTTCTGGGATAGAGCTTAGAATGAACCCAGAGCACTCTGCATACTGTCTACTATCTTCCGTGTGCGTCTCTTTTTGGGAGACACGCGGAAAGGCAAAACGCTATACGTGGCTTCCTGGTCTTACGTCCTAAGACTCTCTCCCTAACAATGTCTACGTCCGTTCAATCAAGAAAGAAACTACGGAATGCCCAGTGAGTGTCATTTTTATATGAAGAGAATCTTAGTAATTAGACTCGGGCTCATTAGACAACATATGTCATTATTAAAACAAGCACCACCTGAAATCCTTCAGAACCAGTCTCCCTGAGCTGTCCTCTTCCTGCATCCACAGGCAATTGCCGTTGGCCTTCATTCAGGAGGGAGCAAGGTATATAGATATCAATTGTTGATATAAGGATCGAGGAAAATGGGCGATAACATCGTTATCGGTGTAGGTTTTTAGGTGGCCAGTAAGTCCTTTCCACACACTCAGGTGATAAGGATGAAAAAGTAAAATTCAACGAGATGGAAGAGATATGGTATAGCTTGTATTACAGACGTGATTCGTTTTGATCGATCCGATGATTCGATCGTTTAATTGTGCGAAAGCTAAGTTGGCTGAGGCCCTCATGAATGAAAATACGGAGGCCCAACTCTACGACCAGCCAGCTACCACAGACGTTTGTAATGTCGAAATGTTCCTACGTCATGTCTATAGAACGATGAGTATTTCGCGAGTGTCTTGTTGGGGGAAGTTGAAGAGGCGAACACGGCTTCCCGATAGACAGCTAGCCAGTCTTGCAGCACTTTCTTAATGTCGAGAGAGCTTTTGGTGCATCTGTCTAAAGCACTGCGAAGCATCTCGCGACTTGATGTGACGTTCACCAAAGCAGCTTTTTGCGTTTGTTGGTATATGACTTCCATAGGCCTAAAGCGCTGAAACCACGAACAATACGAGACGTAAAACAAAGCGTTCTGTGCTGTGTATATGTATACGTCTCGTCTGGTTGGTTGGAGTAAAAAAGTATGGAGGTGTTGACCCACCTCTACATTGGCCGAACTCGTCTCGTGTTCGTGGTTTTAGCACTCTTATCCCAATGGAAGTTGTGCAGATCTCGTATTTCATTAGTATCTGCTTCGTCTCATCTGGCGCTCTACGTAGGGACCAGTCTGGGGAGGCAGCTATCCCAATTCCCAATGTCGTGCGCATTGCGAAAACGCCTTGCTAAAGGGAACGTTCAGTCGGAACCGATGAAGTGCTGTTTACATCATGTCTAGAATTATTACCGCTTCGCGAGAGTCTTGTTGGAGGAAGTTAAAGAGGCGAACACGGCTTCCCAATAGACAGTTGGCCTGGTCCAGCTGACCGGCACAAAGATCAAGACTGGCTACAGCACTTGAACATTGAAGTGATGTCATGCCAACATTATAGGGCCAATTCAAGGAATCTTGGAGCTGGGAACAATGAATCGTTCTCCCCCACCAGCGTCACGTAATGAATTTGTCACAGTTCTACAAGAAGAATGGCTAAAAGTTTGATCGACAGCAGTAACACAAATCTAGGGATACAAAGATTCTGCACAGGCATGTTTCGGCGAGGGCTCGCACTTCCCCGCATTACCGTCATATGCCGAAAGAGACCCAGTTTCTTTTCTTTGCTCTTTCTTTTTTTTTTAACTCTTACAAATGACATTAATGACCTGCTACGTGAGGTCACGAAACGCCGCCTGTATAGACGACCTGCGCCCCTACGTCATTGATTACATAACGTCGCCGCACAAAGCATGCTGGTGGGCACTATCAGATTCATCAGCCTATCAGCCGACGCGTATTTCCCGCTTCTTGCCCATCACGGCAAGATATAACGTCGAACCAGTCTTCTCATGACGTCACACGTTTGTAAACAGAGGGCCGTCTACAGCACAGCAGCGCTGTCGTCCTGTGAGCGTCCTTCGGGATGCTTCGAGTTCCTGAAGAGACCCTCACCTTCTTACGCCAACAGGGATAAATGGCAAATAGGAAGGAAATTGTCATCCCTTACAAACTTCGCTCCTCATCTAGGTCGGCCTTACTTTAGAAGAGTCGATGGAAGTGCGGGCTGTTCATACTCCAACGGCAGACAGCGTAGACAAGGGCAGACAGCGCATACAACTACCGCGAATAAGATGTGGACCATAGTAAAAAGCCTCAAATGTGTCCCCTCCCAAACAGCACCCTTCCGCACCATCTCTCTGAAAACGAACAGCGCAGAAAAAGAAATTGCCAACAGTTTCCTGGCAGCCGTAAACAAGACGTCTAGGCCTCCACAAGCGTCCTTTACCACCAGTCTCTACGGTCAGCAATTGTGGACAACAGTATGCGAGGCAAAGCCGCCCCCAAAGAACTGGAAATGGACTTTACCGTCCATGAACTTAATCCTATGATATAATAATCCTATAATGAACTTAATCCAAGCAGCCTCCAAAAAAAAGACTGCCCCAGGTCCAGACAGGATATCCTATAAGTGCCTAGCAAACATAGGGCCCAAAGCCTTGAAGATCCTCCTCGAAATCTACAACACGATCTGGAGGACAGGAATCGTACCAGAAGAATGAAAAACTGCACGCATAATTCGTCAGAAAACCCCAGAAGCCAAAGGAGGAAATTACCTCCTACCGACCAATCAACCTCACAAGTTGCATTGCCAAAATCATGGAGCGAATGGTTCTGTCTCGAATACAATGGTGGTTGGAGCAAACAAACTACCTACCCGAAGAATTCGGATTTAGGATTTAGAATTCGGAACCTACCCGGATTTAGAACATCCCGCTGTACTACAGACTGCATCACAGACCTCGTAACGGCCGTACAGCATAACAAACCTTTGTCCATCGTCACAGTAGCAGTCTTCCTTGATATCAAATCAGCGTTTGACTCTGTCCGCCATGCCCACGTACTGCAAGCAGCAAGAAAATCAGGGCTGAATGGAAAAACATTCGCATGGCTCACCAGCTTTCTCATCGACAGAAAAGTCTTTATGGATACCAACGAAGGGAGTACACCCCCAGTCACACTTGTACAAGGAGTTCCGCAAGGAGCAGTTCTCAGCCCGACACTCTTCAATCTGCTCATGTCGGAGCTCGCCAGCTTACTACCACCCAAAGTAAAATATGCCATGTATGCCGACGACCTCTGCATATGGAGCAGTGGAAGACAGATACAGGCGATAGAAAGCACACTTCAGCATGCCCTAGTAACCATCGCCATCTTCTTTGAAGAAAAAGCCATGGACCTCTCAACCAGCAAAACCGTCTACTTACCCTTCACAGGAAAACGGCTGAAAAACTTTAAGCTCACAGTGGCCGGAACCGAAATAAGGCGGGTCACCAAGCACAAATACCTGGGAGTCACCATCAACAGGAATACAACATGGGGTGACCAAGTTAAACACCTGGAAAAATCCACAAGAACCTACACAAACATAATGAAAATCCTTGGCGGATACCGATGGGGTAACAACGAGGCTCTTCAAGCAATGCACCGTGGCCTCATCAGGCAAACCATAGCCTACAGCATCCCTTGTCTTCAAAATCTCTCTCCGTCTCAGGATAACAGACTGCAACGTATCCTAAGTCGCAGTCTACGCATCTGCCTGGGACTTCCTAGAACTGTCAGAACGGATATAGTACTTGCCGAAGGAAGAGAGCCACCCATCCAAACCCTTCGCAAACAAGAAACTGAGCGCCACCTTATCCGTCTCCTCACAAGACACTACGGGCACACCCTCATCGACAAGATAAAGCAACGCACCAAATGTAGCATCTACACGGCCATCCGATACATGGACCGCATCCTTCCTAAGCATCGTGCAAAAAGACACTATCAGATCTCCACTGAAGTACCAGGGATTGACAATAAAAACAAAACACCACAAGTGGCCCTAAAAGCACTAGCCATGGCACATATTGAAGAAAACTACCCGGTAGCAATGCAGGTGTATACCGACGGTTCCACATCATCGAAAAACAGATCATCCAGTGCTTTCGTAACCGACGGCATAACAAAAGCGTACAGGTTGTCGCACAAGGCAACATCCACGGCAGCGGAGCAACATGCAATTTTGAAACCTCTACGCCACATCAGAAAATCCCAAGCCGGGACATGGGTAGTGTACTCCGACTCCAGAGCGACCCTCTACTCCATCCAAAAGCAGGACCCACAAGACCGTATTGCCTACGACATCATGAAGGCACACAGCGAAGCCGAAGCCTTAGGACACAATATATCACTCCAATGGATAACGTCTCACTGCGACATCTCCGGAAATGAATGTGCAGACAGAGCTGCAAAGGAAGAGCTTAGCAAATGTAGGATATCACAATCCCCTATACAAAGTCAGATGCCAAGAGCCTTCTCCGTAAAAGTACGGAAAGAAGATCGCGCACAATATGGAAACAATCAATGAGACCAAAGGACTACCTTGCATTCATCGACACTTAGTTAATGGCGAATTCCACGGAGAGAGCAATTCTTGCCCCGTGCTGGGTGGGGTTCTGTGCGTGCTCCCGGCGGGGTCGCACGGGCTTGCTTTGTCCATGGAATGCTAGCATTCAAGGTACGATGCGCGCTCTGTGCATAGCGCTTGACCCGCCTGCTTTCTCGTGGGGGGGGGGGGGGTATATTTATTACACCAAAGGAAAAAAAAATACGGGGGCTTTCTCGGGTACGCCTTGCGACGTCCAATTTGCGACGCCCTGGTTTGACACACGGTACGATAATTCAAAATGGTATCACGATACGCGAGACTGATGCTGTTGGGGTTTTAATACACCGTGGAAGGAAGCGGTACGGTTAATTAACGTCGTAGCGCTCCCGCATCCCGAACCCTGAAGCCTTTCGAGGTTACGCAGTTGAGCACTTCTGTTATTGCACCGCACTTCGTTGCATCCACGAAAGGGTTACTCGCAATCACCTTGAGCAGCATACGCCATAAGCAGCATAGGAATGGTACGGGAGTCCGCACCGCCATCTTGCTTCTCGCGTAGTCTTCCTCTTCTCGCCTGGCGCGAGGCCCCACAACCCGCGTGACACCTCCGATATACTAGTCAAACGCGGCGTGCTATTCCAGGAGATCCGTCCTGGCGATAACCTAGCTATGGTGCTCCGCGCTCGAGTTCGCGGGTTCCATCCCGACTGAGGACGGCTGCAATGGGGGGGGGGGGAGGTAAACATTGCTTCCTGTGTCGGATATTTCCGGCGCACGTCAAAAGAACCCCAGGTGGTCGAAATTATCCGCAGTTCTACCCTACGGTACGTGCAGCATGTCGCCACACTAGGCAGACAAACCTTACGTGTAACATCCTATGCACCATTATTTAATGGTGCTCCGATAGCACTAGCCCGCGTGGCTCAGTGGTTGGCGTGCTGGCCATGTCACTTCGCTACTGGGAGGTACACGGGTTCGAATCCCTGTGCCGGCTGTGCTGTCTTGGGTTTTCCCTGGGTTTTCCTCGCCGCAGTTCTTTTAGAAGTCGGCCCAGGACGCACATTCACCCAGAGCGTTAGTCGTGACGTTGCCCACCTCTGTGGGGCCCACAACGGCGAGCTCTTTCAACACCACCATCTGAGCTCCGATAGCGTCACGCATGCGCTATGGGACCACCGCCGCATCGGGTATCGCATCGGAGATGCAAAAACGGTCTCTCTAAAACACTCTAATCACACACAGCGGGACGCGCAGTGTTTACACTGTTCGAGAGACGCGCACGACTACCTGCGCGACACACGAGTAAAAAGAAAACAAAGCTCGAACAAAGGCCTCACTTATCGCGCTCATGCCTTCTCTTCTCTGTCGTGTTACGCGGAGGTAATCGCTGGGTCAAAAAATGGACCCTGCTCCGCCAATAGATGGTGGTGGTGGTGGTGGTGATGTTGAAAGGGCTTGCCGTTGTCGGCCTCACGTATGTGGGCAACGTCACGACTGACGCCCTGGGGAAATGTGCGTCCTGGTCCGCCAATAGAACAGTCAACGCATGCCCCGCTTCTGCCAATGGGACAGTTTTTGTCCGTTCCCTGGGCAAAACTTTGACCCAGCTCTGTCATCGGAAGGCACTAAGGGCAGAGGTGACGTGAGTGGTGATCAGTTTCGAAAGCAGTGCGTGTAAGTAGTGGAAACTGTAATCTATATAGCGATGCTATCATAGAAATACGGCGAAAACAAACACAAATTGTCCATATCACTCTTTTATTTTGGTCACACACCTTTGTACAGCATATTGCGATGAAAGGTGCCAGAAGTTTGCTGTGTTGACGCATCTAGATAATAATAATAATAACGTGTACAATACGCTCCCCTAACAACCTCCATGCCGCAAGAAACCTACATCAGTACGCCACCACCTCGATCGGTAGCAATGACCCGACCACTACATTTCTTTATATCGTTACGCTAGACTAAATCCAATACAGTTAATATATCTACCGGGGCTTGTGTGTAGCTATAGGCTAATATGCCTACTGTTGACATTAAACGAGTCTCACGAAAACGCGTCCACACTTACTGCGGCATCGGCCAAGTCCACGAGCGACCGGTTCCTCATGACAAGATTAATGTCAAGAAGCCGCCGCTATAATGAGCAATGAGGGAAGCAGGAAGAAAAGTATCCTTTGCATCCGTGCCAAGCTCGTACCATGCAGTGAGCAGAATTTTATTCTAAGTCATTTTGAGGCCTCTTGTTAGGCCTTGGAATGTGCAATCTCATATACCCTCTCATGCCCCCTTGCGGATGAATAATGCGCGTACATAACTGCACGCAAGTAGAAATGGCTGTTTATCTACCTCTCTGTTTCCTGCGGAAGGCCTTTGTACGGGTGCTTTCCTCCCAATGTAAAAACACCGTGGCCTTTGTTCAAGGCCTAAATGTGACATAACATATAATAGAGACAACGTGTACCTGCATCATAGCAATGCCTGTTTGTCGTCTATTCAACTGTTATGTCTTGTTCGGCGGGGCGGATAGAAGCTTCCGCTGTGGTCGAAAAGGGCGTTATGCGGTTTATTTAGTTTGCGATATGCTGGAACGGAGGACGTTCCCAGGTGTGATTCATTTGATCATACCTGATGATCCACTGATCAGTGAATAGGTGAATAGGTTCGTGCGTGAGGTGTATTTATACGTCGTGCCTTTAAATTTCAATCGTTTCCGTGCAGTTACAAGCAGATAAAAGCAAATCCGACTTCGCGAGAGGGGTGCAATGCGCGTTTTCGCGTCCGAAAACAGGTACGAAGACGCCCTCGGCGAGCCGGTCGGTTTTGAAACGGCGGCGGCGTACCGAAAATTACCGCCGGTGGCGGTGTGGAAACCGGCGCGCCAAGGCTCTGCGCGGATGGCATTTTGACCGGCGGCGGCGTCAGGCTGGTTTTTCGGTCGGCGGCAGCGGCGTTGGCAGCGCGATTATGAAAGTGCTAACCCATGCCATACGGCCATATCATTGCGGTGGGCGAACGTTATCTAACATGGCATGTACGCAGTAATCGCCTGGTTATTTGCGAGGAGCCACCAAGCTCATAAACGCGTGCAGTGTGCTATTCAGCAAAAGCAGGACTGTAGAACTTTTTTTTCTCTCTCTCTCTCTCTCTCATCTCCACGTATGCTCTTTTGATTCGCTGCCACAAGAACAGAGCCCTCCAACTTTATTAAGTTATTGCATCACTTTAGCATGCAGAATCCTCCAACTGGATTATGCCCATCGGCGCGCCGGGCGAAGTGGGTCTCGTGGTTGCTGCTTGCTTGAAAGGATGGCACTCATCCAAGGAGGCAAGAGGCCTTGGCCTAGCAGAGTTCATCACATTGTTCAGCCTGGATTGCTGAGCCCTGTATACCATCATCCCGTGTTGGTGCATAGGTTGTGCAGAAGTAAAGTAGTTGTTTTGTGGCTTAATAATACGACGTCTGACAAATGCGTAAATTTGCCGAACAACTTAAGCATAAATGTTAAATAGGTTTGCGGCTTTACTGCAAGATATGAATTACCATTAGTATACGTATGCATTTGACTAGTGAATGAATGAATGAAAATTTATTGTGCCTAAGAACGGCCACAAGGATCCTGATGTTGGCGCAACAATAACACCTTTATTACGAGATTATGAATGGGGAGTTTGATGTTGGCGCACATCATCAAATAACATGGTATAGTCAACTCACCATGAAGCATATATAATATCTTGATAAGAGAAATAACGCAACAATAACGTACACACGATAGCAGAAACACACGCAATTGAAATAACACATAATAACATAGCAGACAATATGTTAGCGACAATTATGAAAAAAAAGTAAGCAAGACATAATATAGCTGAACGTTGATTATGGGACGCCAGTGTGATACTCAGGGCGTAGGACAATTAGAGGAAAGATGTGTATAATGGGTATTCCGATATGATAGTAATAATTCGGGACTTTACGTCGCGAGACAACTGCGATCATGGGTCGGGTCTGTGGATTAATTTTGCCCACCTCAGCAGGGGCGGCGCAACGTCTGAATTCAGGGAGACCCTAGTTGCCAACCGACGCCCCCTTCCATCCCTCAGCATCACCACCAATTCATGCCCTGGTCCCAAAAATAGACCTCTCCCTGTTTCTAAACAAATGACGTCATAGTGTTCGACAGCGCCACCAATTTGGTAGAGTTGAACTACGCTCGAAGCTAGAGGTGAACAAGGTCGCACCCGAAAGCCACGGTCTTGAGGGGATTACGATGGTCCCTGAAAGGTACGCGACCTTCGGTGCTACTTTTCCTTCAATAGGAGGCAGCGAACAAGTGCCCAAACACAGCCCTCCCCTTCCGATATGTTTCGGTTTCAGTCTGTCTGCCAACGTCATGATGACGTTTCTCGGGTAGAGGTTTATTCAGGATTCGATTCAGGAAAATTGTTTATGGCATTTTATTCACATGCGGCACTTTGACGCCTCACTTCCATGGGGATTTTGCGCCCCTTCACAAATTCAGGGGGTCTACAATAACCCCTGCACCTGAGAGTTCAACGTGCGCCTAAATTTTGACACGCGGTACACCACATTTAACGTCCCTATCGGAAGACGGCGTGTCTGAGCAACTCGTACCCTTCCACTAAATTGCCAGCGTCCTCAGCCGGGTTTGAACCCGCGATCAGCAGGCGGACACGCGACCGACTGAGCCACCGAGGGCGGCTTCTAGTATGACAGAAATAGAAATCACGTTGCTCTTAAAAAGTATGGTTCGAGGAAAATATGTCATATGGTGAGGAGTTCACCAATATTTGACAACCTGCGAGTGGATCATTGTGGACATAATAGGGAATAATAGTAAACCGGGGGATTGCGGAGGGTTCCACTCAGAATAGCAGAAATTTTGGCGACTTTGTAAGAATGGGGAATCAATACAGGAATGCACGCATTTATACAGGAACGTGGCATCGGTTATTTTGCGTCGTGATGACAGAGGGAGAAGGTTAAGATGTTTGAAGAGGGCCGAGGAAGCGAATGTGTGAATCTTGGGAAGTCTTGAGGTAAAAGTTGCGAATAAAATGAAGAGCGCGCTTTTGGGTGGCTTCAAGGCGATTACTTTCAGTTATGAAAGTTCCGAATAAAAACGTTTAATTACCCTGCACAGGAAGATGACATGCAGTGTGATTTTACTCCTTACGGAGGTATCGTTCGAGCCAGTGTAACTTTTTCTGCACTAGAACGACCAGTGAAATTCGCTATAAGAAATGTCCGAATATGCACGAACGCAACAAAGTCGTCCATAGTCGCCTATCTCGCACGCGCATCTCCCGCGAGGACAGATGTGAGTGCGATATTCTAATCCACTCCTGTGGCGGTGGTGAAAGAAAATTTATTGACCTTGGCTTTTTTTCAAGGGCAACCGTGTTATGGAGCTCGGATGTCTAATCTTCTTGCAATTACTTATCTGCACCTGCCCTTTACCGTGTATTCACACGAGCGACATCCTCAGGGAATATTCTAGTGGAAGAAAAAGCGAAAACACTGCTCACAGAGCCAAAGTTCAGTCCCGTGTTTGTTGAGCATTCACACGGTGCGGGATATCGGGCGTACTGCGCATTTAGCAGACGACACCGTCAGCGTGTTTTCTTGCCGTCTGCTACGGAATATCTTGTGGCTATGTAGGATATTCCCCACGGTTAGCAGTGTACGTGAAGACACAAAGTTGGGCGTTCGCGCTCACGTGACAGCAGAAAGCTATGACGCGTTTTTTAGCATCTTCCGCTTCTGGGGAAATTTCGCTCGTGTGAATACACGGTTACACGCAACTTTTAGTCCATATGCCAATGGTCGCATTTGGAAGCTACTGGAAGCTTTGAACGAATGAACACCATGCAAGGAACGCGATGTAGCTATAGCAGTTCGACCGCTCATTTTTCGTTGCCTCTCTGCATTTCAACCGAAACTCTAACAAGCGACGGAACGCCGCCGTGGGCCGCGGATCATTACGGACAGGAACGCATCTCCCGACCGTACAACGCTACCCGACAATGCGTTGTAACGTCTACGACACCGCCCGCCGACAACTCCGGAAGCCTGTTCCACCGCCTGAAGGTTCCAGCCAGGATCCATCAGATCACGATGCTTCATGCTCGTCCAATGACCCGTCATCTTTCGGCACTTCTACCGCCTCGTACCGGTGGCGGTACGCTGTGGTCACGAATTCCCGCGTCGTGGCGCCTCTCACACCACGACAGTCCACGACAGCTCCTCACTTGGGCACAGATTTCAGTACCGTCGCCGTGCCTGCCCTGAAGCGCACGGTGCTCTTTCAATGCCTTTGCAACGCCTGCATCTGCGGCGTAGTTTTCAGACACATCTCCTCACGCAGAGAACTTGACGACAACAGTGCTCCGCTTTCCTCTGTTCCCACGCTATGATATGTCGCCAACGGATGCCATCCTGAATTGTTTTTTTTTTTCGCAACAAATTGTGCAATCATTGTCCTGAGAAGTTCGGAACTCCCAAAGCGCACCAGGGCCTATGTATGGCTGCGGTGTGTTGGTCAGTGGGTTTTGAATGCCCAAAACTGAGATGCGCCTACACATAGTCTAGGAAGTGGTAGTAGGTCCACAATACGGTCCTGGCTGGAGAGAAAACTGAAGACATGTAGCCCCGAAATTTGTCACGCGCGAAGAACATAAATGTTACATAAACAAACATAGTAGTAAGTCATTTCCATGAAGCCATTACAATCATTTCTGTGAATGACATTGGTTAGATGCTATATGATGGCTCCATATTTCACTCTGCCTTTTACACGTCCTTTCAGGTGATGCAAGGTGGCTGTTCAGTCCCTCCGACGAAGCCCAAAGGGCGTCCAAAGAAGAACTCAATTCCGTCCCTGGCCCAGTGCCAGGCGCAGCAGCAGGCCTTACTCGCGTCATCCCTCGAGCTCCCAGCACCTCCAGAGCGCTCTATGTCTGGGCCCATAGGGGTGGCATACTCCACCAGAGAAGACTACTGAATCGCACTCGTGTTATTCCTATGCCACGAGCGAACGTTTCTAATTCGAAACGAGGCTGGTCGACACTATACTTTGGAACAACAACGGAAAGCATTTGAGGACGCCATCGTTACCTAATGCTGCTAGTATCTCCTAACATAGCGAAACGTAGTTTTACCAAACGGAAGTGCAGTAGACTCTCGTTACAACGAAGTCCACGGAAGTGCAAAAAATATTCGCTATAAGCGACTGCAAAAAATAGTGACAGTGGCCTCAGAAGCGCGCGGGAGCCTTTAGAAAGTACTCAAGGAAACAGGCAAACAAACCTTCGTGGTGAGCACCTTGGAAGCTTTTTTAGGTTAGGCCTATATGGTGAAAGAAA
Organism: Ornithodoros turicata; assembly: GCF_037126465.1. Lineage (NCBI taxonomy): Eukaryota > Metazoa > Arthropoda > Arachnida > Ixodida > Argasidae > Ornithodoros > Ornithodoros turicata. The sequence goes on along the minus strand of NC_088202.1, from coordinate 92,136,803 downwards.
GAAGACGTAAGCTGAGTTTGCCTTACGGGCTTCCGCAGGCTCAACCTTCGCACTAAGCGGAGTCGGCTGGCAGGAAACTTCGAATAATCGTGTTCGAAACGTATGCATTTCAGTCGGGACAGCGTGGGACTTCGAATAAAGTGATAATTCGACAAAGCAATTACGCTATAACGAGGATTTACTGTCAGTAGCGTAAATATTTTGGGAGGGGCTCTACGGGAACTTTACACGAGCAGGAGAATTTCACCCCGTTTTCCCTTTCCCAAATGCACGACCAAAGGTGCGAGCTCGGGGAGGGGGGGGGGTTGAACGCCCTCCTCTGGCTACGCCACTGTTTACTGTATTCGCTGTCCTACTGAATGGCATTGAATGATAAAGAAGACGAACGAAAGCTAGCTGGTCCGAACACGAAGCAGGTATTCACTTTCTTCGATCGAAAGAATTTCACACAACGAACAAGTTTGTTCCTGCATCGTAAAGAAAGGTAGGAGATAGGACGAGAAGATAAAAGTTCCGCCGTATTGAGTCGCGATTCTCGACGTAAGAACAAGTTTCACACGCCATCGCAACGCATGTGTTCATACTCAGGCCAAGTTGTAAGATGTTCGTTGAAATGCCAAAGACCCTCACGTACCGCAGAAGAAATTAAAGCAGAAGCGCTCGGAGCACCAGCGAAACATTGATTCGTGCCACAGAGCTGTAGCGACACGGAAGGCCCTACCTTCTGCGTGGTGTAGGCGTCCCAAATGCTGACACTCGTGCGTAGGCGGGGGAGATGCCTAGAAACTATGCATGAGGCCACTTGTTGTTGCAGTGGATGTCACGATGCTAAATAAATGTATTGCACCATCAACTAAGCCCTGAACTCTCTAACACGGCTGCTGAAGTTTCGTGACACTAAAGGCCGTATTCCTAAATGATCCCCCGCTCGACCCTGCTCCTGGAGACCGCTTTTGTGCATCAAAATGTCGAACTTGACTCAAAATGCTCCTCGTCCAGAGGAAATGTCCATGCTTCCCTGGAGTACTACACGGTAACGGTGGCGGAGAGCTTTCCTCCACTCACGGAGTCCAGGCGAGGCGTGGCGTCGAGGATTGTTCAGGAATACGGACGTGAGTCCACATAAAGTGTTACGAAACCTGGAAAATAACCTTCTTTACAGGGGCATCTCTAATTTGCATAATCTAAAATAGTACTGGTTATCATGTCTTTGTGGCGGTCCATAGACAACGGCGAAGTCACCCCGGTACGGACACGCGCCACCGGAGGCAGAGTTCTATCGACGAAGCCTGGATTGAGGCCATGGGTTGCCCCTTCTGCACTCCTCTACAACTTCAGATGAAGGATCCATTCAAATTGCTAGAACGATGTGCAACGGCCTTTCGCTATCCGAAACGACTGATGCTGTACGCTTGCCACAGTACTACACTCCACAGCTTGGGAGACCTCGAGGAATCAGATATATTTACAGTAACACCAGCAATGCTACTACGCATCGACTGTAAAACCCTCATTGTTCACGTGTCCCTAATTTTTGCGAATTTCAAGGACACGCGAAAATTTCGAACAGTAATTCACACTTCAAAAACAATTTGATACAATCGCAAACCTTATTTTCACAGTTTTCAACCGCTATGCCCCAGAAACATATGCAGTGCCGCCTTAACTGAACAGGCTAAGGGCAACCTTAGGCGTAACGCAAAGTAAGGCAATCAAGCCTCAAACTTTAGCGTCCAGATTTCGCAAAGTGTAGCGGCCGCGAATATGTGCCTCGCGCCCGATTCGCGAAAAATTGGGGGTGGCGAATTTAAAAAGTCACCATCAATATGCGGCACCGAGAAAAACGGTTCGTTTCTCAACGACCGTCCAATACGACCCCATATGCTTCTGCTCAAGCTCCTCCGTTCGTAAAATCATATCCGCATACGACGCTTGTGAAAAGTGTCGCTAAATCGTGAATTTTCTGCTCGGTCGGATAGAGTATGCCGATTGAGCGAGCAATGATGATCTTCTTTTTTTCTTTTTTTTTACGTGCTCTGAGTAGTATAATTGTTGTATCCGACTCTTTATTATTGTTCATTGTTGAGTGTGATGGTTTTATCCTGCACATTCATCAGTACTGCAACCGTGTGACTGCCCTATCCCACGTGTCCTTATGCGCCAAGAACGAACGGACCAACTCTGTTCGAAAATAGTGGCCGTTCTCCTCCAGAGGATCTTCCCTTAACATTTCCTTATCGGTTCGCTGGATTTTCTGTCTTTCTACAAACAGCATGTTTTTAGATGAGCGCAGTGTTCCCCAGGCAAAGGTAACAGAAACGATAACAGAAACGGAAACGGATATCGCACAGTTAGAATACCTGAAACAGAAACGGAGACAACAAGGAATTTACGGTAATAATTCGGGTACCGCAGGACCCGAATTATTGCAATTCTTCCCCATATCATGTAGATAAATTTATGAAACAAACCTCAATGAAGCAAACTAAAATTAACTGAAGAACTAAAACTAAAATGAACTATCATACTGGAGCATATAAGTAAGTAGCATACAGTAAATAGAAGACGCATTAGTTCTTATACGCTTATGGTGACCTGGAAGTTGCAAGCGTGAGTAACATTCCTGGAAACCATGTTCATATTAGCTGTTCACAGAAATCACGTACCTATATGTGTATTTTGAATAAACGTTGTCTCTTGCATGCATGTATCCCTGGAGTCCTCAAAATAGACTTCAGAACGTAGAGGGATTAAGTTTTGTCACGGTCTCAGTGGTCTTTTTTTTAAAAAAAGGAATGAAATGAAAGAAGGAAAACAAAAAGCTAGAGGTGGGGCGGTACCAAAAGCGAAACAGAAACAAATAAGGGCCAGTAACGGAGGTGGTAACGGAAACGAAAAAGATTCCGTTACCTTTCCCTGGTGTTCCCCTCCGCAGCTTCGAAGGAAGACTGTCACTCTCAAGACGAACTTTCACAACATGATCGATGCCGGGACGTATATAGTTGCAACCCGATGCTGCATTCGGCAACCACGACGCGGAAGTTCAGGAAAGAAGTTCCATACCCGCAATATTTCTATGAGTAGATAAGACATTATGTCAGACATTCAGAGAATGGCATGACATTTGGCACGTGCGCACGATGAATCGCCCACCTCACCATCATCCAATGTATGTGTGTGTGTGTGTGTGTGTACGCACGAGGACTGATAACGGTTTTCAATTAGCACACCCAGGTGAAAAATGTCTGCAGTCACAAGCGGTTTACGAAAGGATTTCCACTTGAAACCACTTACGTACAAAGTTGTTCAAAGAGGTTTCAAGTGGAAATCATCTCATAAACCACTTGGGATTGCAGACATTTTTCACCTGGGAATGTGCCGCACCAATTTGCTGTCCCAAAAGTCAATTACTATTGCATAATGTTTTCAAAGTCATACATAATGTGGCCACTCCATTTCCTGGAAACTCATCACCATTGACGGCGTTGTAGCAGCCGACGTTCGTTTTTTCCTGAGAGAGGGCTACATACTGAGCACTGCACACACTACTGATACCCGCAGCACTGCAGTGTATCGGTTTTCTAGCGGTACACTTTTGGCAGTTCCGTCCCATCACCCTGCACTTATTGTGCTGAATGCCCTTCATACCATCACTGCCACAACCGGAACCAATACCAACCAGACTTCGCTTCAGAGCAAATGTATATCCTGGCGTCCACTAGTTGATGCTGTCCAATGCGTATTCTGGCGAGCTTCTTGGTCTCGTTTTGTTACGTCCTCATCGCTAGGTTCGTGTGGTATAGGCGACCTGCGCTTCGCTAGAGGCGCCACTAGCTATTGTGCTACAACGCCCCTCGCGGAAAGCGCGCGCATAGTCATGCTGTAGAGCGACGAGTCGAGTGTGTTGTGTTTGTGCTTACGTATGGCTGAAATCTTCTACGCTGAATTTTTATTGGCTTGCATGTGTTAACACACTAAATAATTGGGAAATTTACACGTAAGGGGTGTCTGCAGTATGGCTAGCCATATGCTGCACGTGCAGCCAGGTATAGGACTGCGGACAATTTTGAGTACCCGGGGTGCTCAGCAAAAGCCTACACGCTACTACCTGAGCTACCCAGACCGGCAGTGCACGAAACGGCAATTTCCATATCATGCAGTGTTCTACGTATTGGGCATTTGTCATACTGACAACTCCCAGTCCCTACACTAAGAGTCTAAACAAAAATATTGCTTTAGCACAGGGCTAATGAAATTCATCAGCACAGAACACATGTGGAATATGTCGCTCATGTAGGGCACACGTGTGACCAGAATTCAAGTACATCACGCATATTTACGTGCATTTACGTATTTTCATTTATATACGTATTACTACTTGTGATATATTGTACGCCAGGTCCACTAAATTGAGGTGCCCCACTAAGAAGGGTGGCATGACTAACACGGCGTTCATTGACTCCATGTCTGCACGTATCTCCGGAAATCCTTGTCACTGAGAATCACGTCGCCTTTTCGCACATGCTTCAGGAAACCAGAGTTCACAATGATGTAGAAATATGTAGCCCGGCCATCGTACGTCTTCGAAATGCATGGTAACATGCCCCCTGTCCTTCGATGCCTCTTGTCGGCCGCGTCCACGTCGTCATGTGCTTGGAGGTATGCATCAGGAAAGGCCGTGGAAATATAAAAAGGGCTGTTTGCAAAATCGCTCGTTTTGTTACCGACGAAATGCACGACGCACTGCTTACAACAGTTCTCTTCGTTGGTACCCACTTTTCACTGGGCTGCAACATGCGTTCAAAGGTTTGTACTCACCTCATCGTGAAATAAAATGTGCCGCACGTTGGAAATTTCTAGGCGTATAGATGAACTTCGTCAATTCAGTGAACTCTTGTGATCCAACGTTCCCTCCTATCCTTCCCGCGTGACTTTCAGACATCAGACATTCCACTTACGCCGTTGAAACACATCACGAGCCCACTACAAAGCCTCGAATACGCCTGAGGTTTTTCCCCTTAGGTATAAAACTATCGACGTTTCAAAGGATGTAACAGTATTTTCCAGAAATCTACTTATGTACTGCACACAAATACTCCATCACGAGCCCGTCCTGCTGATATACATGAAGCACGAGGCAATCCACAATGCAACCGACAGTCCCACAAGGTAACTCCTTAACAAACTCAAAGGAATAAGGAACTACACGTAAAGTGAACTATGCGTTGGTGAAACTGTTTCTGGTAACTTACTGTAAACGTTTCCATTTCCTTTTTCTCTTCTTCTTCTTTTTCGCGAATACTTAATTTCGCCATTGGTGGGGTCTTCTTGCAAAGAGCCTCCAAGTTATTTCTGTCAATACCGCGATGCTACAAGAGCGCTAATTCTTTCGTAAGGTCTACCTTACGATTGGATCTGGGTACATCGAAGCAGGACTGGCTCCGGCCCATGCACAGAGCATGAGATCCGGCACAAATAGTGGTGTGTCTTAGCAGTCCATTCCACAATCAGTGACACTTTGTTCGCTCGTACAGTTATGGGCGATTATATCGCCATCGCTAAATTTGTTACATTAATACATAGCGAATTTACACGTATTAAAACGTATTCAAAATTCGTTTACAGTATTTTTGGTTTAACATTGCGAAGTACCATGCCAGACGAACAGCGAGAGGTCGATTGTCGTCGCCAGCTACGCATCTTTACAGCGGTTTGCAAAAGTTGTTTGGAGGCGGATTTAGTATAACATACCTATTTCATTACACACTGCGTGGAAATCACTTATGAAAACAGAGGGTCATGCGCCCTCTCCTATACAATCCAGTTACAATGGCAACGTAAATATTCAAAACACAGAAACGCAGTCAAGTCCACGAAGAAGGTATAGTCAGCATTCAACATAGTACTCAAATGGGGAGGATCATCCAGGTGATTATCATCTGACCATCCGATGAACTACAGATCCTGCACTAAAGATTGTCACTAACACTATGAGGTGCTCCTAACCGATTGGAAGCGTGGAAACCGATGACGCAGGTAATTTGCTCGCCATCAGCCACGTTGCAGCAAGTCAAATGATAATAGAGAGCTTTAGTATATCGTACGCTATCCCTTACGTACGCAAGGACGATAGCGTACGGTTCACTAATACTCACTAGCGTGTTTTAGCAGACCGTTGATAACGTGGCTTACGTCGAACCGTATCAACCAGAACCAATCACACACGATCGCGATTGGTTCCGATAGGCACGATAACCTTATCCACGGTATACTAACACTCACTAATAATAGAGAGTGCTAGTAAACCGTTGATAACCGCCTCAACGTGAAGTTATCGTACATATATCGGATCCAATGGCAGCGTACATGAAATCTTATCCGTTGATCAGTGGGTACAGTAGACACTGTACCTCGGAAGCCACCTTATTCACGGTGTACAAACACTAACCCTAAAACTTCAACTAACATTTAACTAACACTAACACTCAGGAAGCACGTTCCTGTTACGAGAGGCTCAGCGGACTGCAAGAGCATCACGATTTTTCAAGAAACGTATCACTACACGGCCCATGTTCCGATATACTTTTGAACGAGGTCTCATTGAGTGGACCCATCCATCAGTTGCCCCTGTTTGTTCTCTTTTAGGTCTCTTGGACATATTGGGTTGAATTTGTCTTGATTTTTCTACATTCTTCTCTATTTCCGTATACTGGTGTATAGTCAGTCCCGTATAGTCCCGTATAGTCCAGTATAGTATAGGTTTATAGTCAGTCCCGACTGCGTCGGGACTCACATCAGCATAGCGAAAAACCCTGAACGTGGGCGAAAACATGGCAACACAATGTGTTTTTGCCAGCAATGGGGTAGAGTATCACCCTTGAATGGCGATGAAACTCCCCCACTCATCATCATTTAATAAAATCATATATAAATAAATATAAATAAATAAAGTTGTTGTTGCTGTTGTTACCCACGCTCAGGTTGTTCATTATGGAATTACTCCAGCCCCTTGCCTGTATCTAGGCGATTTTATCCGAGACATCTCCTTTATTCTTTTTTTGTCAATTTCGCTGTTTTTATACAAGGGGCAGAGCGGCTCAATCAATCGACAGAACCGAAGCGTGAATTTGGAGCATCTTTCATACTCACGTTCATGTATGTCGCTCAACAGAATCCGCAAGAACCCAAGTCCACCTGAACGTTTGGACCGATTAGCATAACAGGTACGCGAGGCATTGCTTTGGCACTATAGACCGTCGATTTCTACACCGAAGCACCGATGCACAACATTCATGACGCACACAAGTTAGATAACGCTCTGGACACATGACGGAGGTGCTGGTTGAGCTGTTTCAAATAGCAGGCGTTTAAGCGGTGTGTTCCGTCTAATTCCACATGGAACCGCTGAAACCGGGCGTTTTTCATTGCGTGGAAACGCCCCCTCCACATAAAATTCTGCGCAAAAGAACTGGTTTCTGTTGCGTGCTTCGAGTGTCAAACCAAGGCAGATATCTCACGCAGCGCACCAGGGCCCCGATTTTGATATTTCCCTTACGTTATCTTTGAAGTTCGCGCGCTCCAAAGCCGCTTTTCCAGGCTAGCGCACGAGCCCCTGGCGAATCACGGACTGAAGTGATGCATTATGGGATAACGACAAGTTGAAGCAAGAAATAGGGAGCTGGCAGGACGAGTGCACTTCCTGTAGTGCTGCGATTGTCGCACGTAGTCAAATGTCCCCACAAGTATACTGACAAAAACAGTGAATATTACACTGAGAGAAGTAGTTTTGTAATAAAGTAACATTTGGGCTGGTTGGTAAAGTTCCATAGTAATGCGACTGTTGTTTGTTGCGTCGTCCGTTTTCGTCTACGTTACGTCGCTATACGATGTTATGGAAGTAGTTATGTTGCTAGAATTCGCAACGTATCATACACTCACGAATCTAAATCCACTATAGCTCCAAACAAGTTATTTTAAATTTTCGCCTCTCATATTTCTTCAGATACATCCCACACCAGAATGCTGGCCATCCGACATTGCCTTTGCACCTTTACGCAGAGCTCTTCGTCCATGCTGTTTGATGTGCGTGACGTGCACAGCGCTTTTACGCATGGTTTTACGCAATGAAAACCGCAACATGTGGTTCAATATTTTGCCAGTTACAGTACCTGCGACGTGACATTTAATTTGAACTAAATATTTTCTTTTGTAGAAGAATATGCTGGGAAAACGAGTATCACGATGACGAATGCAGGTGTCTGGTAAACAGGAGAGCGCTTAGTCGGGCTCTATCTGTGCTCGCTATAGTCGTGTGCAACTTAAAAAGGAAAAGAAATCTAGTCCGTCCGCTCTCAAGATATTACTGTGCCGCAGGTAGGATGGCTGGGCACGGAGACGTCACTCTCCCTCCTCCGCCAGATAATGTAATCCATCACACTCACTCTGCTTCCGTATTAGCTGTTAAGACTGGCCGCATGACACAACGGGAGCCCTCTCCCATGGTGGCGCTGCAGTATTTCTCCTGCAGCGCTATTGTGTCTCCGTATCTCCAACGGCGTATGCAGATGAAACAACTACAGATGTTTCGGAACGTGAACTAAGTTGAGCGGCCTGAAATGAACCCGCATGCGTGTTTTCGTTGCGTGTGTATGTACCACACAGCCAGCGTGGGTTTGGGTGACACGGCGGGTTGGGCCCGAGCCCAAGGGAACACCAGATGGAGTCTCACAAATACCAGCAGCACAAAGGAAGCATACCGTACACATGATGTAGCGTATAGGGCATTCAGTTGATAAGACCATGGAGGGCCTGCTCCATCGTGAGGGATCGTGGCGTAGAGCAGTATGGGGCGTTTGCGGTATGCCACATGTGCTAGACGTAGATGATGTACGTGCAAACCATATCAGTAACGGTTTTGTTGACTCTATCCATTAACCCACTGATTTGTGTATGATACGGCCTTCTCTTCCGGTTGGATGATGATCGTGGTGGTAGAAGAAAAAAAAAATGGAGTTCGATACTTTGTTGACTCCGCGTACGTGTTACATACTTCAATGCTTCCTCAGCAAGGGTTCAGAGATGGGAATACAAACGAAAATGACCCGTTATCGTCTTATATTTAAGGTTTCCTGCTCCCGGTGTGTGATTTTTCAAAAACACGATGTGAAGGTTAGCACTGTTTTCGCGAGCTAATAAGTTTTAAAATTGCAGTTTCCATTTCCGGCGCATGATTGAATATTCGATATTCGATTGAATATGGCGGTATTTCGCTGACTACGAATCGGCGGTTTTCGGTGATAATATTTGAAACGTGAGGACACTCGGCGAAAGTCGGCGAGAAACGAAACTGCCCCTATGCATTAGGTGAACGCAGCACTTACTTTTTGCTTATAGTACCAGCTGCTGAAACCTGAACGCGATGTGATAAGTTGCCAGTTCCATGGTAAGGGCGACATCGCACACCGCTCTTTCGTTACAACGTGGCGAAGTTCGAAGATGGTCGCTACGCTTGATACTATAGTAGAGCAAGCAAGTTGAGAGCTGCAGCAGAAAGCACAGTCACAGTTTCGCTTGTAAGAGTCACATGCTTAGTATTTACATTTATTATTATTTATTATTAATACTTATACATACATTCATCAACATGCAGGTACTCGATATAACAGATAATTTGAGGTGTTCATTTAGGTGGTTATCGGCATCCCTGGGTAAATTACTTCTAAGATGTAATTAAATTACATTACTCATTACTAGAAAAAGTAATGACATTACAAGGTCATTACTGCGAGCTTAATCGTAACGATATTGAGGTTGTGGAAATTCATTGTCAGACAACATTTTGTTATAACAAGAAGATATATTTTATTCTGCGCGTCACAAGGATTGTCACTTCTTATTGCAAAAAGCGCTTGTTGCAGCGTAGAAGCAACTGACTGACTTTCGAAGTGGCCGCCGGTTAGGCTGTCCCTCTTATGACTGGATGTGTCTTTAGCCATGCTGAAGACTCTCTCGATCGATGCAGACGATGGCAACGCGGTGTTGTAGTCAATGAACATGGCTTTGATGATGGCAAAGGCATCAAGAGTGAAGAACCCCTGTGACTTGGTGTTGGTCAGCCTCCAGCGCCCAAGCTCGTCGGTGCCTGTGCCGTGTCGCCCTCCGATTGAGTGCGTCACCGTTCATAGTGGGCGTTGGAATTATTTTAACTCGCCAATCGTCAGCTCTCTTTCTGCCAAGAGCCAGCACAGAACACACACTCGATTCTTTTGTACAAAGTAATGAGTAATGTCCTTGAAATTACTGCCCAAATGTAATTAAATTACATTACAAATTATATAATGTCAAAAGTAATGCAATACATTACAAATTACCAGAAAAAGTAATTCATTACTGTAATTTTATTACACTAATGACATTACTACCCAGGTATGGTTATCGGTGTATAATGATCTTCACCGACCGCGTTAAAAATTTACCGGCGTACGTTTACCGGTGGTTTTCGGTACATACGGAAATTCACTTCTAAATATTAACTAAAAAGTAGTTGACTATAGTGTGAAACGTGGGGGAAGGAATATTAAATATAACGAGAGAGTTTTCATGCCAACAAGTAAAAAAGGGACACCTAGTATCCCCTTATGTTAATAGGAGATGGCGTTGACAAAAAATATATTCAAGCATGTGACAGGTTGTTAGAAAACAATAAACCTCCAATAGCGGCCATATTCACTGTGGAGAGAGTTCAACAGGTTCTATGACTGGCAACCAAAAGAAGCGCTTGAAAATGCAGTTACAACAAGTCCCAATGCGGTTATTTGCTGCAGAAGTAGAGTTTGAGCGGAGCGGTGAGGAAAGCCCCGGCGAGGGGAAAAAACTACATTGAGGTCATTGCCGCACGATCTACGGGTATTGTCTGGCGACCTGGTTTCCCTGCGCAGTTACTATACCCTGATATGGGCTAAGTTGCTTGCATAACCGCGCTTACACGGTATACCAGGATGACGGAACATCAGGTTTCCCGTGTACTTCTCCGCAAAGAAAAACATATACCGTACGTTTGCGGTTTGGTCTTGGGGTAAGATTCGAATGCAGTAACTGAGTGTTGTGAAATCGGTACCGTTCGCTACATGCAGTAGGGTTTATGCACTGACGTCACCCTCTAAAGGGCACCAGCTTCGAAAGCGCCAAATCGCCGCCAAAATGTAGGTTCGGCGAAGTTCGGCTTCGGTTTTCGTTCGCTACCATGTGCTACTTCGAAGACTACATTAATGTTGAAAATGTCGAAATTCCAGGGATTATGTACAAGTAACATTTGCACAGTACAAGAACTTAGAAACAGCAATTGAACGGTGAATGCGATACGGATGAAAGTCAGGCCGGTTAACCGTCGGACGGACGTCATGGCGGCAAATCCGCTAGCGACTGTGGTGCTCTCCTGCGAGCGACAGCCAGGGTGTCGGAGCGAACCGAAAACCGGAACCGAAAACCGAAAAAAAAAACGCTATTTTGGTACGAACCGGAACGGAATCGAAACCGTATACGTTTTTTTTCGCTCAGGAGGGAAACCGAAAAATATATGTAACGGTTTTCGGTCCAAGAAAAAACTTCGCCGGTTTGGACTACGGATAGGCGAATGAAACAGACGTCGTGTGCTCTGAAGTCATGTCATGGATACTATACGAGGGTTACGGTTACGGTGGAATGTATGTTGGTATACTATGACCCTTAGGCTCCCTTTGTAATGGTTTATCGTTCGCGCACGCACACAGACTTAGAGGTACATGTGACTCTCTAGCAATGTGCCGTAGTGTTCGTTTTAATTTGATCCCCCCAAACTCTCCTCAACTAAACAGCGACCCAAGGGGGCTGCATAACGGCTTCTTTATCGGTAATGTCGCGCAACGCGTCCCTTGTTTGAGAGCAGCTAAGTTGAATACATTTACGTATACGCGAGGGCAAGCCCGTGCGATGTGGAACTCTTTTGTGGACAGGACACGAAGCAAATATAACGGAGCCGTCGAGCGCGTTTGTGAGTGAAGGTGTTCCTCGATTTGCGTCGTACTCGTGCGGTGGTGCTTGCTGGCTAAACAGTAGCAACAGACAATCGGATGGGACGCGATCGCTCCAACCCAGCAAGAAAGTACTTTACGTATGACATCACGACAAACAAGTCCGTTTGTAGCATGCGCTTCAAGAAAGGAGAAGGCTCATTCAGACAGTAACCTACAGGAACCAGGAGCTACCAACTTCACATCTGTCTATTAAATACCACGTATGCGGAATAAACGGGGTTACATTTTGTAACATTAATTTTTTTTTTTTTGTGGGGATGAATATTCCCAGCAGAAGCGAAACCGGTTAAAAACTGGTATGAACCGTTATTTTTTTGCTCCGGAGCAGAACCGGTACCGGATCGTTTATGATGTAACCGGAACGAAAACCGGAACGAAAAACGTTTCGGTTCGACACCCTGGCGACAGCGCCTTCAGCGAAGACGGCGCTTCCTAGCCGCATCCTAGGTGGGAAAATGTATTCCGCCGCAAGTCTCAATAGTTAATGTTTACTTCCGCAGGTTTTGAAGGTCTCCCATTCGTGATCCGTATTACAGGAAGCCGTACACAATGCTTTCCATGACGAAAAAGCCCGACATCATAGGGATGACAATAAAAACGCACACGAACAAGGTCTCAATTCCTCCAGTACAATGCAGTGTTGTAGAATGGTTTCGCCAAGTAGCATCCTTGTGAAGAGCGATTTGCCGTCTGTGTGTACAACGGAGAGTTGCCGCTGTGAATGAGTCGCCGAGGACTGTCAAGTTTTGCAAATTTAGTGCGGAGTTGCTACAGTCATCGTGTTGTATGAGCAGTTTCGTAGATACTTTTCTGTAATTAAGGACTCGTCACATTTGTTGTGGAAAGGTTATAGAGTCGGCGAAAAAATGGGTGCCTATTCCGTAAGCGTCAGGGTAAATTCCGGGTTCATGTCGAACTTACTGCATCACGCGTTAGGCAAATCCTGCTTCGGTTTCAGCACTACAAAGAGTAGCAGACTACAAAAAATAACAATTGTGTTAAGTTTCTCAATCCCTCCCCCCATTTTTGATTCGTATTTCGTTCAGCATTCAGATGTGGGACAAAGGACGATAAATATTCTAGTTTTCTCGAAGGAAAAAGGAAGAATCCAACGCAATATCCGCGGACCAGAGATCTGTGCTCTGACCAAAGTTGGCGCGCGTGGCCTGAAGTTTCTCTCACTCTCTCTTTCTATTTATTAATTTTTTCATGTGTACGTATCCCAAGTCCAGCTATGTAATTTTTCGAACTGAATGCGACAGGAATACCTCCAAGTCGAAGTACAGCAGCACGAGCCCGGTTCAATGCACACTAAGAAAAAAAGAAAGAGAGAGAGAGAGGAATTTTAGACTTTTGGGGGGCTAAATGCATGACCACAAAAGTTAGTCCCTTTAGGGAGTAAATGCACGGGAGTAAATGAATGTCACAAAGTGGGGACTATGATAGTAACGAAAATCTCCAACCAAGGTACAGGACGGGGATACCCGACGTTTCGGAGCCTGTTCGGCTCCTTCCTCAGGGCCAGGGGTGACTGTAGTGACTGAAACGGCCACTACAGTCACCCCTGAGGAAGGAGCCGAACAGGCTCCGAAACGTCGGGTATCCCCGTCCTGTACCTTGGTTGGAGATTTTCGTTACTATCATAGTTCTCACCCATCCAGACACACTTGTGTCGAATATGTTCACTTTCAGGAGTGGGGACTATATTTCACGCTCTGTTCAAAGAGTTATTCAAAGAGAGTTCAAAGAGTGTTCTGTTCAAAGAGTCTCATGTGCATGAATGAAAATACTTTGAATTAAACCGTCAACCGTGATATGTCGATTGATATAAAATCTTGCGACATGCATAGGGCACAATTTTGCAATAAAGAACTTCCAACCATGTTTTTTTTTTTCATGCACTTGGTTGGTGAAAAACTGCTACGTTAGCTAATTTATACAGCCTTATTCCATGAAGTTCACGAAGAACACATATTTACGTAGACTGTTGCATTCACAAGACCATTTGCAGTCTTGGGGAGTAAATTTCGGGTTTAGGGAACTAAAATAGAGAGTAACTGCATTCTGGGGTAGTCCAAGTCCAATTGGGACGCAAGACCAACTGGGCAGTCCAAAGACGCTCCAATTACTCCCTTTTTTTAAGAGTGTGGGAGGTTTCCGAGATAGCGCAATCAACATATATGTTGGCCACTGTGGCGGGCGACACTGTCCCAGAACTCTAGCCTCCGTTATTCGATGTACCCATATGATGTTTTCTACAATCAAAGCGGATACATGGGGACCGATTATGTAGGTTAGTAGTAACCGAGGCCAATGAAATACAAAAGGGCGGACGCAACACGCGAGCGCACCGAAGCGCGCCACAGTTGCTTTCAATCGGACGATGTCGGGCTGCGGTTTCTTCACAGCACGATTCACTGCATTCCTCTTTGTACTTGTACGGATTGGGTCCGTTGACTTGAAATGCTAAATCGTGCGAGCAGACAGTAAGCGGCAAAAGAGAAACGCTTCACGTTTAGAGCGTACACTTCCAATTAATTATGAACCAAATAGGGAAATGAGCCATGAGAAACGTATGCGGCTGAGGTCAAATTAGTCATCCACATAAACTTCGCAAATGTCGGAGAAAGAACGAGTGGTGAAGGTAGTGAAGGTCTGCCACAAAGTCTGCACTCCAGCCCGATTCTCCTTGGCCTCCATAAAGCAGAGGACAAGAGAAATGGAATCATATCACGAAATAAGTCAGTAAAGGGCGCCCGCTGCCAAGCCGAACGGCTAGGCTTAGCTGCTAGCAAATTGCTGTTCGGATACTTACCAAAAGATTATGAGTGAATGAGCATGTACTCGTGAGCGCTCTTCGGTTATCTGTGTTCTATCAATCAACCGGCGTTCTACAAAACGTCAGCGTGGCGTAAGTGCGATAACTTGTGAGCACAATGTGCGCAGCGTGTACGTGAAACCGTTGACGTAGGACGTTCTCTGTGGGTCTTTGTTCTGAACACATGTGGAATAGATTGTCACTCATTTTGGCTGAATGAGAACGAAACCATTGGTTGGCCGTCAACGGAACACACTTCCAGGCCCTATAAAGGTTTTTCTTATTTCTTGACAAGGGAAGTGCAACTTGCATTTAACATAGAACGGAGCTAGTGAATAGTAGACTGACTTTGGAGCATATCGCTGAGCTAGACGCAGTGAGCTATAGGAAACGGAAGAAAATAGTTGGGGTCTTTGTAAAACTTGAGTCTCGTCTCGTGCTGTTTGTTTCTTTGTTCGGCCTACTCAAATTACTCTATCCAGGGATATTCTCAGGACCTACATCGGGAAGTGGGTATCCGCACAAGGGGTACTACACGTTGGGTATCCGCCGGTGAGGAGGGTGTCCACCAAGAAGATGTCGCGGGAAAACAAAAGTATCCGAACGAGTGTCCACCTTCACTCTGTTTGTATTTATTTAACAGCAAACTTCACAGCGATCTTGAAAGCAACGAGTTACTTTTGTGAATATTTAATGCTCTACTCAAATACTTCTCACGGTTGAGTATTTAGTACATTACTCATTTATGTTTTTGCCTGGTCCTGAGTCACTTATCTTTTTTAAGAATCTTGTACAAGCCTGAAGTCAGGATGTGTTCCCCATTAAAGCATTAGATGGGTGTGTAAGGCAAAGCCTGCAAAACAGAGTTAGTCTTTCACGTGCAAGTGCAGAAATATGCGTAAGCAGCGAATAAAGACACGGTCCAATTGCCACAGGTCAGGATGCACCCAAATCACAAACTAACAAGAAGACAGATTTTGGAACGGTCGACACGCTAACTCCGCGGAATGCAACATGGAACAGTTTCATGAAGAGGCGAATCCAGCTTTACAAAACCACAAGAGCCGAACCAACAACGAAGCTATATTTTACAGGTGCCACATCTGCAAAACACGCGAGTACAGTCGTCGAACCCGCTCTACCATCCTGCACATAAGCCTAAAAATGTGTCAGGATTACGCAACATTTAGGCCATCTGCGGCCCTTGGCCCAAGAAATGGGTCATCGGAACATTATCGCCACTTCTGGTTACCTCGAACGGGGGATACCCCGACGAACGCGCATCTCGATATCATGCGGCCCAACACACTGTACGTCCATGACCGTGAGTGAATAGACGTCCATCTATCTATTCTACGAGGAGAGAAGAAAGACAACAATCGGCGAAGGGAGCTCCCAGGAGATGGAGAGGGACGTCCGTGGGAAATCCCAGCCGCACTACGTCACATCCATACCCCTCTTTCCCCGGCGTTCATCCGAACCACGCGGCAATCGTTTTCCAAACGGCCGTGTCTCATAAACGAGGAAGCAGCATTCCCCGTCCCGTCACAGTGTTATATAACGTAACTAAACCAATATGCTAGCAGCAGTGCGTGAGAAGCTACTACACGGTCAGTGACTCGAGAGAGAGAGCCCGGGGAGCGTTCAGAGGTTCCTCGCGCCCGTTTCGTCTGTCGGCCGATATGCTGACATCGAGTCCCCCGTCGCCGGTGTGTTGTTCCAAAGACGGCGATTCTGTGCACTCAGGAGAGGAAGTAGGTCAACAGACGACGACGGGTTTCCCCAGTGAGGCCAAAGGAGGCGAGAAGCGCAAACTGATGGAAGCGCAGAGTGGCAGTGAGGGCAAACGCCCGCGCAGCGTTAGTGAGGAGGACAGTGGCACTTGGGACGTGAGCAGAAGCTCGCCCTGCGACTCCGGTGAGGTTTCGGCCACGTCGGACTATTCATCGGCGGGAAGTGGGAGCGATCTCGAACGGATGGTGGTCAACAGCGGAGTAAAGCGGTCGACGCGCCGCCAGCCATCCCGAAAAGAGCTGGCTACGTTGTTGGCCAAGCGTGAACGTGAACGGTGGTTCCTGGACTTGCAGTACGCACTCTTATCCGACGCCGACGGAGACAGGTGAGTTTGCACCACACGTGCCATTTTACGTGTGTCTGTCTGCGAAGTAATTCTAGAAGCCAGCGCATGTATTTTATAATTCATAATCCCTTTCAATTAATTATCTATTAATTATAATATTTTAAATAATATTTATTTTAAAATATTGGAAATAATAATTATCCGAAATGATTCTTTTAAATATTAATTAATTACTTTCGCCGGCAACGCCTATTATACTGCCCCATCTCTTTCCCATTGTCCAATCTGCTCAGTACGGTGTCATGGTCGAATTTCAAACAAGGAGTAATGATTACGCGCAGCAGCACGAGAATGGCCGCCAATTTCCTCCGTAGCCTTTCATGCGTACGGATCGCTCGCGCCAATTATGCGATCGTCCTACGACGGTGTTGCACCGCGCCCACTTTGCTATTGAGAAATTTCCTACGTTGCCCTCCGAGAACCAGCGTGTGCGTTTCGCCAGTGGGGATCACCAGCTGCGAGAAAGGCAGATGCAGCGACTGGAAAACCCACCGCGCTGTGACCATCTGCTACAATGCGGGTTTTCCAAAAGAGTGATCGCGGGCATTACGATGCTGCCTCAACCGGTGGAGGACGCGCATATCCATCTGTAGCGAGAGTGCTTAATCCGAAACGCACGGCTTGCTGCATCCTTCTGTCCGTTGCCATGATAACTATACAGCCACGTAGTATATTCCAACAGGCAAAAATGGGAAAAGTCTAGCACTCGCGAGTGAATAAGATGAGTACTTTTAAAGAGATTGAAACATTGAAAATAAATTCTTACAATCTCTTTAAATACTTATCTTAGTGGATTACAGGTAGCATTTCGAAGAACAGCGCCGTAAGTGAACGAAATTTACTAATAACCTCCGTCAAACATGTCGCTGCGGGCCGTTCGCAACTCTGATATAATCGCACGCCGCCATCATTCCACGAGATTATTGTATGTCTGGGACACGAACAGCTGGTCGACGCCGTTTGCTCAGCTTTGGTTCGCATAAAGGCCCAGCTACAAATGTTGATTCAGCAACCGTTGAGAAGCATGCAAAACAACGTAACACAGATAATGATTCGGGGTTTTACGTCGCGAGACAGCTGTGATCATGAGCGACGCCACAGTGGTCGGGTCTATGGATTAATTTTGCCCACCTGAGGGTTCTTTAATGCGCTTTGAAATATCGACACACTTCGCACAACATTTAACGTCCCTCGCGGAAGATGGCGTGTCTGAAGCACCTTTCCACCAAGTTGCCACCGTCCTCGGCCGGGTTTGAACCCGCGGTCTTGGGATAAGCAGGCGGACATACCGTAATGCGACGAATCGATCGGTCACTCGACTAAATGTTTTGACGCGATCTCCGCTCATGATTATCTTTACTTACTGTTATTGCATGAAATAAGCATCATTGCTTTTCTTCCTGTACAACATGATAAATATACAAATACAATAAACTCCGGTGGAAGATACTGACAAAGAAACGAACGTTGATGACCACAACAGCTGCAATGAGACCACACTCATTTGTGCGATTACAGGATACCTGCACCGCGAATTATATCGCAACAGGCTGGTTGCCAACCAAGTCCCGGTTTTGCTCTTCAAGCTCTAGAAGTATACTGAGAAAGCAGCTCCAGCTGGGCGCAGTTAACCAGAACGTGTTTGCATGTGGAGAAGAATATCTGAATATCATTGCATCACTCATTCGTTTGTGTACGATTCCGATCCAACTTTCCTCTCTTGCCCTCTGGACCGATTCCACTCGCATGTTGGAAACCTTCCTCGGAGCAACTGTTTACATCTACGACATGGTCACGAGAGTTAATTTTTTTTTTTTCGCGTGACTCACGCTGTCGGTGCCACAATAACATTCTCCAGGAATTGCGCCAAAGTCTGTTGCTTCATTTGTTCGTTGTGTACTTCGTTGCATACACAACATTTATAGACGTAACCATTGGCGTAGGCAGGTTAGTTTCTTTTTCTTTTAGAGTTAGTCGTGTACTGTCTTCCCATGGTACATCGATAACATCGCATCGTCGCACAATGCGAAAAATATTCCGCAACTCTTCTCGGAACATGACCTGCAAGATCTCAGCCAGTACAGGATGGCCTTGCCGGTTTGTGTCCGGTTTCTGCCACGAGATTCCCCTAATTGCCCCGTCCGATGTCCATAATGCATTCCCCCGATGTGAACGTCATGGTCCCAGCTTAACTTTCCAGAGTTACTTCTACACTGTTGGAAAGTGCCTAACGTAAACGTGACACACCTTCTCAAGGTCGGGACATACCAGGTAGTGAATAATACCGGTGACGCGCAACGATTTGACTCAGAGTGTGGCTACGTTAGCGAAGGGAATTCCCCTTGTCCAGTCGAAGACGTGCCCCACGTCGCCATGAGGGATTTTATGCAATAAGAATCGTCATGTCGGAACGTATGTTTCAGGAAGGAGTATTGTTTACACCGATAACCCTCGCGACAAGGTTACATTTCCTCGATAGTGTCCTTGTGCGTTGACCTTTCGTTGTCGATCGTTCGTCACCTTCGAGTGGGTTTTGTGGAGGACAGCGGATACTTACTGCAGAAGCCAGTTCGCTAATCGCCTATAGCGATAATGCATAATTGTCAGCCAAGTGAGAGCGATGAGATGATGACTGAGATTCAGCGTGCACTGAAGTCAACGCTTGGCTTTGATTCCTCAAGCTGGCCTGGTTTCCGAGGACGCAGCGTGCAGAGAACATTCAGCCTTGTACTGCCCACACTTACGTTGACTTTAAGAAATTTACACGGGCAACGACGATCCTAGTGAACCTGGTGATGACGGTCGGCGAGCAAGCCATCATTATGTTTGCACTTTGTAGCGGCGTTCGTATGGGTAATTGCACAGTACCGCCAGGAACGGACGGCATGGCCCCGAATATTTGAATAAGACGGGTAAGGTTTATGCAGCAGTCATGAAATCTCCTGACGAGATATCTGACATATTCGTGCGTTTTGCATGTATTCGTGTATGGTATCTCAGCACTTCGAAGAATGCGCCGTTATCGAACGCAAACACGACGCTTGAGGATAACGATCTTCTCAGGCGGGCAATTACCACTTTACGTGCACTTGTACGCCCATGCAATAACAGCGAAAGGAAGTAGACGTACTTGTTAGCGGCTGGCGAATTGCAAAGCTCAGCAATGCTCATTACGGTTTGCTTTTGTTCATTTTACAGTTATTGAAACAACAAATCAGGGTACCTTCGTCGTCAAGCAAAAGTTAAAAAGAAACAAGTGACACCTTGCTGATGGGGAAAGATTGTATTCCCGATCGTGTGGCCCCCATTTCTTTGAACACCACCAGTGGACGCCTATAAACACGCCCTGTTCGCTGTCTTGTGCCTAGGGCATGTATTGTTGAATGCATACACATGCGGCGTAGCAAAGAGCAAAACGTAGTGGTGTACTCCCGTTTACTTTCGTTTCCGCAGTAATGTGCGTCGAACACAATAACGGACACAGTACGTTAATATTTCTGCAGATACACATATGGGACGAATGTCCGCACAGTTCCCCCTGAAGTATGCCCAGGAAGTATACTAACCCCCATTCCTTCCTGCTGTCCTCTCTCCATCTGTTCATATCTATACGCCGCTCATAGCCACAGTTGCTTCGCGGTGCTAACACGGAATAAAAAAAAAAGATGACGTATGGGCTTTAAAATTGGAGTACTCACAGGCATACGTATTGGTAATGGGAGAGGGAAGGGAGGGACAAGGATGAACTCATTCATCTTATTCACGTATTGGGAAGACTCTGGCAGGATGAAGGCGACCCAAAATAGGCGAGTGCGCATGCGTAACTGGGAGTTCTATTGCGGCTGTCGTTGCAATCTATCAATTTTCAGATCAAGGACAGCAGGTAAACGTTTCTGTAATTCCCATAAAGAAAAAAAGACAGTAAAATACAAGCGAGCTGCGCTGTATCGATGGTTGAAGGTAGCATTTCCTTCGGCTTGGGGGGATACACATAAAAGAGGTCAATACCGTCACGATAACCGTAGCAATTAGTCACTCCTCACACCTGCACCACAGTGGAAATAAAAGAAAAAACGTGTCCCAAAGCGGGATACTGATGGTATACAGTCAAACCTCGCTTTACGAACACCCCTCGTTTCTCAGAAAATCGTTCGTAAATCGAGGTATTCGTAAACCGAGGTCCGAAGAGTGCAGTGCACAAATACCTCACAAAAACACGGGAAATTGATTTGAATAAGTTTTATTTTTGAAAATACTGCGTAATTGTGCTTTGCACCATACTTTCTGCAGGGTCTATCCCGTTTAGAAGAGATGACAGAAGTCTGACACTTGACTCATTTACCCGGTCCTCAAAGTACCGTATGGCGCGCGGATGAGACTGTTTCCAACGGCAAATATTACGTTTGTCACCGACTGTCAGGACTGAACGCCTTCTCTTGGAACGGCAAGATGTTTCCATCTCGGAGACCTGGTCCAAACTCACAACCGTTCGGCTGTAAACGCACGAATTATTCTTTCAGGAAATCATTACTGATGTTTGTGGAACGTAGCGACGTTGGGACATTGTATGTTTGACCTTGGCAGCATGTACTGAGGAACTTTCATTGTCCTTCGGTCCATTGGCCTGTCCTCTGTACGTTCATAACGCCCGTTCGTATATCGAGGTCAGAATGGCTTGGCTGCTTTGGGTCCGTTCCCTAATAATCCGTTCATAGTTCGGATATCGAGGGTTCGTAAAACGAGGTCAAAATACACGGAAAAAGTTTGGTTCCCTCTGGAGCCGTTCGTAAGTTGAGGGAATTCGTATATCGAGGGTTCATAAAACGAGGTCCGACTGTATACTGAATGGTAAAAATATTCATAAATATGTCTCGAGGGATGAGGTGGGATCTCCTTTAGTTTTCAAGGAATCGTTGTTGTTTTCCTTAACTTCCTGCGGCTTTCTCGTCACGCTGGAGAAAATATCGATGAGGACGTTTCATGGACTCTCTCCATGTTGCGCAGTCAAAACTTCCAATAGATCACTAAGGTACTGAAGTGGGGTGGTTGGTATACCATGGTATGAAAACACAACGCAGCAGCAGACGAAGACACAAAGGATCGCAACAATGCAATGGCGTACTCTCAACTTTCTCGTTTTTAATCGTAACACGTTTTTAAGTAACCGAGACATGCGCTGACGTCAGCTTTCAGCGATGCAGGACAGCCTTTGCTATCTACTTCATTTTGAAAAAGAGTATCTCTTCTTCTTTCAAGTCTATACACGAGGAGCTGATACATCTCATTTCCCCTTTTTCTTTTATAAGAAGCTGACGTCAGCGCATGCCTTGCTTATTTAAAAACGTGTTGTCATTAAAAACCTGTTAGTTGAGAGTACGCAGGTTGTGTTGTTGTGATCCTTTGCGTCTTCGTCTGGTGCTGCGTTGTGTTTTCATATCTTCCAATAAATGCCTGATGAAATAATCAAGCAGAAGAAACATCAATTCTGCAGTCTTAACGGTAAGGTGTCCCTGCAAAACGATTGACTTCATATTTAAAAAAAGTATAACATACTGCTTAAAAGCTGGCTTAACGAGCTACAATGTGTCGTATAGTGCAATTTATTCCAAATGCACCCTTGCGAGGAGTATTTACCTTGTACGATGTGGAAAGTGTCCAGAAAAAAACGCTGGTTTGTGCCGCTGACGTACAAGACCGCTCTATAGGAAAAAGAACGAGACATCAAAACCCTGACGCCACAACCTATAAGACTGCGTTGGAGACAACGGATGATTAAACGCCGTGTAAAGTGTAAAGGCTGTCGGCCTTGACCATTTGACACAGAGGCCACAGGGAGAAAACTTTCATCGAAAGAGAAGGAAGCGCCTGGAAAAATTGCGTCATTTGGCATTGGAGCAAAGTGGAGTAGGAAGGTGGCTTCCCCCAGGAATGACGCGTGCCTTATTATGCGCTAGATTCTATCATGGATGGTCCTCATTCTCATGCGGGGATGTACACTAGCTTAAACCAGTGACGCACAACCCCAGTAGCCTCCGCATCACCACGGGAGACTTGCCAGTTTGCCGTAATGTACACTGACGTACGCGAAAGTGAATGGAGAGGATACACCTGGGTGGTGCCTTCGTTTTACTGGCATTGCCGACGCCGTTCCTTCCTCGTTATACTTGCCACACGAAGT
Organism: Ornithodoros turicata; assembly: GCF_037126465.1. Taxonomy (NCBI): domain Eukaryota; kingdom Metazoa; phylum Arthropoda; class Arachnida; order Ixodida; family Argasidae; genus Ornithodoros; species Ornithodoros turicata. The sequence goes on along the minus strand of NC_088202.1, from coordinate 92,113,596 downwards.
CGCGGACAAAACCATAGCTTGTGCGAGAGTCTTGGTTTTGACAATTCGTCCCAAGCCAGATTTACTGAAAAGATATCTGTATGCATCGAGCCTGCTAAACAAAAGCGACGCTACCGCAGACATGCGGGTCGCAGAGAAGCTCCTGTACGTCTGCAGAGAACCTCTTTGCGGAGGTTGGGTCTTTTGGGATTCCAACAGGAAGTGTCGAGAGTACAACATAGGCAGAGCAGTGAGCTCGAGAGCACGTCATGGATAATAACAGGTGTCCGATACTTATTATTGTGGTATACCAGCAGAACGGGTCCATGACACAACTGACCCCTTGGTATCGCACATCATACATGCTGTGGTCCCAGGTCGCTTATTTTGGCATACTTACGTGTAGCAAGTTTCTGCCTGCTATTGATTTCTTTCCCGTCACATGTTTCCTCTAGAGTTTAGGGTGATTATTTAATGTAAAATGTGAATGTTCATAATGCTTGCTCCTATATTGTGCAGACCTCTACACGTAGCTGTGGTACAACGTGACATCCTTCTTGTACAGAGGCTTTGCACGCTCATGAAAGCAGCTGGGACCGGCATTGACGTCCTCAACTGCCTCAGACAGGTAAAACATTCACCTCAATTTTTAGTGGTACTCATTCTGCAGCGGGCACGCGGCTAAGGTTGCTGCAGTGTTTCGCTCTCACAACAGGCCCTTGAAGCTCGTATGCAAATGTGTGTATCATATACGAGCATGGGCGTACCGAGAGGGGGCAAGGGGCCATGCCTCCCCCCCTTGTGAAAATAGTGCGCTCTTTAGTCATAGGTCGTAATGATTATTCTCAGAACGGTCATAATATGAACCTCTGACCACCCCCCACAGTGCGCAACGTGCGCCTCAAGAAAAAGATTTGGTAGGGGGGTGGGGGTTTGCACTCTTGCCCCCACCCCCACCCTGGAAAAAATCCTGGGAACGCCCATGTGTACGAGGGCGATAAGCTGAAAGTAGTCAGGCAAGCCAGCTGGTATGACGAAGAATGAGGACTCATGTCTTGAGCTTGAGATGTCCTAAAGCAACTCAACCACACGAAAAGCTCTGCGACAAGGAATATTATTCCCCCTGTAGCGGTACTGGAGGAAAACAGAGATTGTGTCTTACATAGATAACATGTCTTGTCTATGAGTCGACATCATTACTCATGATTAAGAAGTAATGTGTGGAAAACCTTTTCGTTTCGTATGAGTACTCAGTCCGCAGTAAGCCTCGCGATTGTCACGCCTTACCTATGACGGCGCACAAAATTATCCCGCTACATGCACGGCTGCACTTTTGCATGATTCTTTTTGCTTTGTTACACATGAGAGAAGCCATGTAAGGCCGTTGCGAGGCTATAAGGGAATCCATCAATTAAGTTCAACAAGACCCGGATATTTCTAGAGACATTCCCCTCTTCACGCAAAGCTCCCACAGGGTCTTGGAGCATTGATGGCATTGACCGTCGTTTTCGTTCCGAGAACACTTTCGGCACACACGTAATAGTTTCCCCTACTTGTGAGTTGCTTGAGAGATGGCAAATATCGTAGCCGCCTGGTATACTGCGTCTACCGGGTACCGTCGGTTCGTTCACCGCGGCCGAGTCTCAGATGGGCCCTCGCAGGGTTTTCCCGACAATCAATGCACAACCCACGGCATGCAGGCACGCAGACGAAAGGAGGAGGGAGGGGGAGCTAACAATGCGGTTTTTCCCGGCGTTGTTCTTCTAACACAGCACACGTCCAACGACCTCTGTGCGAGCAACCGTGGGACCGGAACGAACATTGGAGGGAAGAGAATCGTTGTAGGACGGTGCGTTTTGTTGGCGCACTGTTATCGCGTCTGTGCATCGTTGCGCTTCCTGACAACAGGCACGCCCGTTTTTAGACCATTGAAAAGTTGCAGCACCCAAAAGAAGTAAAAACAAATCAACAAAGATGTATCATTTCAAGCCCTCTATTAGCGGCGAGAGCATGTGGTATTTGGTGGTACAGCACTGCACGGCCCGCATTCCTAGTCCCGCACCTGGACTCCCTTTGATTTACCCGCTCGGGCCTTGCCTGATAGCTCCATAACTGGCCCGGGCCAGGTCCGAGTCAGAGTCCGAGAAATTTCTAGGAGGCTAACCGGCTCGGTCTGTCAGCTAGAGAGTAGCGGGCTATAAAAATTGACCATGAACAGTGGAGTAGCGCAGGCCTGAGCACGGTCCAGGCCCGTTAATATACGGGCCCGGGTTAACAGTATCAAAATCGAGTCTGGTCCGCCAAAAGGACGATTTACCCGTTGCGGACCTTCCCTGTAAGCCCGAGGCGGTGCGGCGCTCCAGTTTCGACACTCGATTCTATAGTGGCGTAGCGTCGCTTGCCACGCTGGAGCTAATTTTCGTCTACTAGAGCAGCGTGCAGGTTTAGCAGGATTTTTCCTGGAACAGCGCCACTATATACACTGTTCAGCGTCCTCAGCAGCTCCAGAGGTGCTGTTCGAGCTGCCCCACCACCACCTAGGAGCAAAGCCTGACCGCTTAAACGACGTAACGTAGTTTTAAGATTCCGCCAATCACGGCATCGCTTCGGCGACCGTAGCTGCAGAGACGAGCCGCCTTGAAACGCATGGGCATCCACTTGTAGGCACAGAGAGCCTGTCTCTGAAACTGTCTGCGGCGATTGAATGAATTCCGACTTCATATGTCAATATGACAAAGGGATGAGGGAAGGCATTAGGGCATTCTAGCCCGCCATAGACTACGCTACATGCCCTGCGGCAGGGAATTTTATTCCCTCGTCGGCGATATTGGAGAAAACTGGGATTGTTTGTCATCAAAAACAGAAAACCTTTCCTACAAAGGGTCTACAGTACTCAGGATTCTATTGTAATGTACTGAAAACTGTCAATACAATGTAGCAGAGCCAGGGGCGGATCCAGACCCTCGGTTTTGGGGGGGGGGGGCGATTTCTTTGTCGGAACACGTAGTGGGGGAGGGGGAGAGGGAAATGCAATGTATAAACTGACTTTTGGGAGGCGACCCCCCCGCCTGGATCCACTACTGAGCAGAGCCCTTGTCAATATCCATGTAATTTTCGAAAGTCTTCATTTTAATATGTATCAAACATAAGCCAAGGCTTTCAGTAATATTAAATGTCTCGGTTACTACAACTTGCAGTAAGCAGTTTAATTTGTTGTTCCCAAATGTCCTATAACTGCAGCGGCAACTTCACGCTATACTTCCTGCTGTCTAAAATTAATACAGCAAGAAAACAGATTTCGAACTTAATGAGACGTGTGATAGCAACTATATACTGGTGACTATACTACGAGTTCAGTTTTCTGTGAAAAGCTTTTGGAATCAAGTGTCTGTATGATGGTATCATTTCCCTGAGCTTCAGGAGGTGGCTATGCCTTGTTTATTGCCTGTATGTTTTGTTCAATTATTACGGCAGCGCTTTACCCTGGCAGGAGTGTACAACTAAGCCTTACATTTTTCCTTCACACAGACACCCCTGCACATAGCCGTAATCGTGGGCAACGTAGCAGCAGTGCAGCTACTGCTGCGAGAGGGTGCTTCCTTGCTGTTGCGAGACAGGCACGGTAACACTGCCCTCCACCTGGCCCTCAAGCACTTCCACGAGCCATGCATAAAGCTCCTGCTCAGGCACAAACTCATCTCCAGGATAGCTGATGTACTAGACTATGACGGTGAGCAGAGTTCTCAGCTTAGACTGATGAAGAATGCTAGCTTAGGCTTGACTGCATTCTCAGTTTAGCTGATACAGAAATAATGATGATTCATACAAAGAGAAAAAGTACAAAAATTTTCTTTCCTACCAGGAAAAAAAACAAACACACACACACTTATATACAAGTCTGTAACCATGAAGGTAAACATTTGAAAAGGGGCTGCCAACTGAATGGCTGCACCAGCTAAGCAGGTAAAGAGCAGCACCGTGCAACAAAGTACTAGGAAATCTGTTTACCTGTTGCAAAAAAATTTTGCACACTCTCATCGTGTTCGTGTAGTTACCAATTTCACATGTTTTCCAAGCTCATAGAAGTACATCTTTCTTTCCACAGGCTACTCTCCGCTTCATTTAGCAGTACTGCTAAACAAGCCCGATGTAGTAGGCCACTTAGTCAAGGCAAACTGTGATATTAATGTTCCTGTAAGTATTACTTCTTGTGACCTCTGTCATTTGCCAAACCTCTCGTGGAGCTGTACCTACCGTTCTTCCTAGTTTCGATTCTGAGTATTATGCTGCCACTGTGTTCACAGTCAACTGCACCAGTGTTGAGCAACATGCCACTTCACATTTTCTGGTTCTTTATGCTTCTTCACATTTCTTTCATTTAGGCAACCCTAATTACAGTGGTGCTCATTATGAGATGCCTCCATAGCCAGTATGGCTCAGCTAATATCTTCCGACAACACTGTGTTAAACTTTAGAATTGCATTGCCACAGGCTATCTTTCTATTTATTTAATCTTTGGAACACAATACTGGTGCAGAAATAAAGTAAAAGGAAAGTGAGCTTTTGGCATAATTACGAGACATAAAAAAGGCATTCACATCATTACATTCTGCAACTGTATGGCCAAATTCAGTATTAAGTATAAGACTGTTCATTTCAGGATGGAAGAAGTGGACGGACTCCCCTCTACCATGCAATTGCGCTTAAGCGAGACCACCTAGTCCAGCAACTCGTGAGCTTAGGTGCCAGCTCTGAAGCTCAAGACTATTCAGGACTCACCTGCATTGCTCTTGCCAAAGAATCCAAGAGCTCCTGTTTACCAATCCTACAGAGCCAGTCCTCAACAGCTTGCAGTTGATACCACTGCTCTGGCAACATCATGGAGACTGACTAACGCAGTGTAGACTCACTGAGACTGTACTACGTGTAGCTCCATTCAAGTGTGGACTGGTATTTATTGTTCATCGGCTATAACCTGCGCATACAGGGACAACTGCCGGGCCCAGCTGCAGAATGCTTGTAGCTCTTCCAGTTGTGTGTCCCCGCAAGAGTGTGTGGGCTTGAGCTTAACCAAAAATTACTTTGGATAGGGACTGTGGTGTGTGTTTCACTGTGCAATGGTTTGTATGGAGCACTATACATTGTATACACTACTAACGGTGGAGTGTTCCTATACATTTTCAAGTGTGCACCAGGTGTTGATGCCTGTGATAAATAACTTGTGCAACAACTTTTTCGTTCTGTGTCTTATATTTCTTTGCATATGTTGTGACCGCAATATACAGACACGTCATCATTGCACGAAAGGGGTCATAAAAGCTGTAAGCGGTAAACAGAAAAATTTGATACATTCCAACAGCCCACATCTGCCAAAACCACTGGATCAAACCATTTACAGTTCTGGTTTCATTTTCTGCCAGTCAATGCTAAAACAAATGCGCGTGCTCCACTTTTTTTTTTTTTTTCCTCATTTAATTTCAGCACTCGAAACAGTTAGTGAGCATGTTGTCGTGCTATGTTTTTAAAAATGCAAGCATTTTCTTACTGCCAGTTATAACATTCTAGTCACAAAGCATTAGTTTTTATAATGGCCATAAAATTTAGGGAGGTATTCAGGACAGAAGCCTTGAACTGTACCAATTACACTAATGTTGACATTATCATGCGACTACTATATGCAACAATTCTCGACAAAGACGACAAAATTATAACCTAACATGCACGTCATGTGTGACAGCACAGACGCTGGCAGCAGGCTGTTGAAAGTGCACATAGAGTATGGTTCACCTTGCTGCGCATGCCAGGATAAGCACACTGTGGCACGCGACACACTGTAAACCGGTGCTTAGCCTCATCCGCCCTGAGAAAAGTTTCGCCGCGCAGGTCTGTAACTGGTTCCGCTGCCGTGGCCCATCAGGGGATTAAAGCTCGTTCCCCGTAACCTATCATCGCTGGAACTTGTTGGTTTTCGGCGAATGCTCTGCGAAGACGGCTCGTCCTGAGAGGAACCAAGTTTTCTTCCGGAGCTTCCGCCTTGTTGTGTTTGCTCCCAGTTAGCAATTTTTTCTTGCCTCTTCTTTTCCTCCAGCTGAAAATGTCAATCGTCAAATGATACGACATGACTGCAGTGAACTGCTCGTCAAGGGAATAATACTGCCAAAATTCCGTTGAAACTTCGTGTTTGAAAACAACAGTTACAACTCCATTAAAAAAAACCTCAGTCAGCAGGTTTTTCCCCCCACTGGGACCGATGTATTTTTTGTATTGATGTAATGAAGACATTTCTTTGTCTATATCCTATGTAACAACTAGGGTTGCCACCTTTCGGAGTGAAAAATACCGGCTGAAGGAGAGGAGGTGGAATAGAGGGAAAGGAGGAAAGGCTCGTGGGAAAGGGAAAGTGGGTGAGGAAAGTTCTAGCTGGCTCGACACAACCACCAACAGCTTTGCACAACCACTGCTCTTGTCCCCTCCGAACACAAGACGTAATGAATAATAATGGTAATAATAATAACAATGAACAATCATAATAATGAATAACAAAGAAAACAACTGGTGACTGCGGAGTTAGGTCTGTGCTCCAGGTTTATTCAAGCTGTAGTGGAATGTTGAAGAGAAAACCTCGTAAAAGCCCTTATGAAAGGTCTTGAGCAACAAATACCGGCAAAAGGCTGCCGGTATCACCTTCTTACCGGCAACCGGCAGAGCACGCAAATAACCGGCCGTGCCGGTATAATACCGGCCTGGTGGCAACCCTAGTAACAACGCTTCCATGACAAAGCAATAGCACACTTCAGACACTGGTTCGGTATTTCTACTCTACTTTCTCTCATGCAAACTGCTGTTTCAGTGTTGCCTTCTTAATCTATTCCCTTCCCATGGAGTACATGTTTGTTACAGCAGATATTAGTGCCCTGCAGACGAAGCTCGCAACCATCTCTGCAGCAAAAAATTGAAGTTCATCAATTCATCAAGACGGTTCACTTACAATTTGAATCTCTAAGAGACCATTGATGGATTTAGTGTTAGTAATATGTATCTTATCCAAAGCACAATTAGAGTTGATTTTATGCAAGAGGAACAGGCAAAGCATCTTACAGATGAGCAATAATGGAGGAAGTTCTAGGAGTAGAATGAATAATTTTGAAGAATGAATCCGGTGGTATGATTCTTGGCTAACCTACATTCAGGGCTAACCTATCAGCAACATTATGATGATACTGGTCCTAGACAGTAAATTTGCTATCAAATGTGATTTAGAAGAACAAATCTGTTATAAGGAATTTTGCATATGACTGAAGGAGCCAGTTTCAAGTAATGCTGAAGAGAGCCATGTGTTTCAGATGCACTCGTCGTCATGAAACTAGAAACACCAGCAGTCCAAGGCAGATCAAAGATAGAGTGCATGTGAAGGTACGGCTTGGGACAAAAGTTTGCCGAACAAGGCACTGACGTATTCATTGGAGCGATCCCCTGCTGGATATCAGGAAGAGATCTAGTGTGAAACGTGTGACTGGCTATATTATTCATCTCTCAGTATGTGCATACGCTGCAGCTTGCTCCAAGGGTGTCTCTCCAATGGAGAAATACGACACTCCAGTGTTCCGTAAACTTTTGTCCCAAGCTGTATTGCACGTGTACTTTGGGTGAAGGTGCCCGAAATATTGTGCAGACCTGCAGAATGCTCCAATAACCAGTGTTGCATCTTATTCGAGACAGGCCAAAGACAAGTCACTCTTCTGAGCAATACAAGCTGACATAATCAAGGGCCAGTGGATGGGTCACTTTACATGCGCTCATGACACGGACTGTGGCAACACTGAAGAGACTGTGCATTTTAGATGGAGCGGCTTGCGCATGTAAACCACTACAGAGCTGGCAATGTTCACACGGGTAAAACATTTTGGACCAATTTTTGACCAGCTTTGTACTTGGTGCGAGTCGGCTGACACCTCCAACCAAGCCCAACTTGCATTTGCTTTTTGCAACTTGCAGCTTGCTGTTTGTATCCTTGCGTTTGCTGACCAAGAGCGAGGGAGGCTCCACCTCCCAGATGCCGGCCAGTAGGAGGACGCGGAGGGCAGGCACTTCCTAGGCCTCTGCTCTCGCCTAAGAGATGGCGCAGCATTACCTTTGTTTCGCGTGTTGCAAGGCTTCTGCCATGGTACACCAATCTAACCAACTGGTTCGCCACCCGTTAACCAGCAGCTGCCGCTGTTTTGCCTGCCACAAGGCTTCTGCCATGGCGCACTAATCTAAGCAACGGCTGAACGAGGCTTGGACAGGAGTGTAGCTACCATTATTTCGCCTTCCGCAAGGCTTCTGCCAATCTAACCAATGGCTTTGCCGTCCAGCAACATGTGAACGAGGCAAATCGGGAGCCGCGCGTACGCCGATTAACGGACGGCAAAGCCGTGGGTTAGATTGGTGCGCCATGGCAGAGGCCTTGCGACACGCGAAATAACGGTAGCGCTGCGCCATCTCTTAGGCAAGAGCAGAGGCTAGGGAAGTGCCTGCCCTCCGCGTCCTCCTATTGGCTAGCACACAGAACAAAGCAGGCATCGGAATATCAAGTTGGATGAGGTGCCACCCAGAGTGCCCATTTCGTAGAATCGAGCGAAGTGTGATACCTTAACAATACAATGCCCTCCACCATTAGAACACACCACTCGCTGCTGCAATTAATGCCACTTGTGTTTCTGCATACACAGCCCAAACTGAATTTGTAGCAGCCACTGCGATACAGCAAGGCAGTGGACTCAGACACGGAGGCGCCGTGCATGTGCAGTCAGCACACACATGGCTCTAGTTTCATCACAGACAGAGGAAACAGCTCATGTTATTGGAGCTTCAGAACTGAACAGAAGAAACTTGGAACTTATGGAAAGTTAAAGTTAAATACGAAAGGAATGAGTTCAAGAAAGTTGCTGGAACTTAAAGGAGCATCAAAGGGAAATTTGAATGGCTGAAAACCGTTTTTAATTTGTCAAGCAGTGTGTAAAAACCATTCTCGTAAAATATTTCGGCTGAACAATGTTTTGTTACAGCGCAATTCGATTTATAAAATCGCTTCTGTGGCGGGAGGCTCGCGCGCTCCAGCCACAAGCCACTCCCCATTGACTGTGACGTCAAACGTGCTCTCATTCGCTACCGAAAATTCGTCTGCTCCGGACACGGCATGCTCCTTGTTGACAACGGTTCATTGTGTTCTGTTGGTTTGAGGCATAAAACAGAGGTGCAAACGAACAATAAAACATTACGCTCATAATGGTAACGCGATCGTGTGTTTTATAGTCATTGGTTTTGTTTTTTATATACGTCTTCAACTAATGAAAAGTGCCAGCGTCTCACATGAGGCGATATGCAGGGTGGCGGTTCCTGCTGTTCGCGAAGCGGTGCAACATGACGCGGCTCACCACGTATTTGTTCCTGGAAAACAAGACAAACAAAGTGCGTTCTTACTGTTTAAAACTTATAGAACCAGTTCAACGATCGCAACTTCCCCTCGCACTGCACCTGCACGTCCCCATTCCCCTTTTGGAGGAGTGCTGACCTCAATCCACACGCGAGTTACCGATTGCGTTGCACTGCGTGTCTTCGCCGTGCAACCGAAAAGAATAGGAGAAAGTTCACTGGCGGCAGACTGATCAGATGACCAATGTTTCCGACGCCATGTTCTGTAAAAAAAAGAAAAGAAAAAAGAAAGGCAGCCGTTTCTGATGCGCATGCGTCTCTCGGCAGAACAACGCGCGCGAAAGGAGCCCGCCGTCACCTCGACAATTGTCTGTGTCAGATCGCAGCCGAGGTCACTTTCGAGCCCTAGGAGTGGATGCAACGTACAACGTCGCATCATGACGGAGGTGCCCGTCATTTCTCACGTGTCTTCCACAAGAGTAGGAGAGAGCTCTCCGCACTCGTGAGAACCAATCGACTGCTGCGCGCGATATTTTTCTGCTACGCTCATATTTCTTGCATGAAAACGTTATTTAGTGATCGGACATCCCATCACGATCAAAAGCTAATTATTTTTCTCTCGGTCTTAGACTGCTCCTTTAAAAAGCAACAGTAACGAGTTACCCCCCAACACTGCAATATGTATTGTTTATAGCTCAACACCAATTCAAGAGGATTCCACATTCAAGAGGACTTGAGGATGACACTAAGCTGCATACAAATTAGTAGGGTTGTGCCAACCGAATCCGCGAATCCTGGAATCCTAGGCAGGGATTCGAGATACGCGAATCCGAATCCCATTGCCCAAAACTGCGAATCAAACCTTTCTAATCCACCAACCACGTTTGTTTCGTTTTAAAATTAGCGCCTCCAAGCCTGCTGGGCCGGCGACCCCTGGGCGCGACAAAAACACAACATAAAGCTCCGATATTACAAGTTTAGAAAGTAACACGGTTTTGCTTTGATTGTTTCTTAGTTTTATGGAAGGAATTCAGGCTCCTGAGTTTATGTGAAACAACATGTGAATAACATGTTAACTGAACAACATGTTAAATAAGTTACACTTAGGAAGATGTATATGCCCAGACAGAACAAGACGTTGCAAATGCGTTGCATCAATGTTACCTCTACGTTGAAGTGTTGCAGGGACGTTTCATGTCCACATTCGTCATCGTAGCAACACACTTGCTTCAATGTTCATGCTATGTCTCAAAGATTGCGTAGAGCTAACATTGCGATGTTACTGAAGCAATGTTGAATATGTTACACTCAGGTAATGTGGCGTTTACATTGTTGATGCATTGTTTTGCAAGCAATGTCAATGCTATGTTGCAATTGCATTTCTTCCAAAACACTTAATCAGCAACGTAAATTCAATGTTTGTGCAATATCCTCCCCACCTCCCCACTTCATCATCAGAATATATCTGTTGTTGTTGTGCAATATCTTTTCTTTCAATGTTTTTGCCGTATTCCAAAATATGCATCATCCTAACAGTGTGATGTTTCCGAAGCGCAATATGCGTGTGAAGAAATGTCGCAGTTACATTGCTGATGTGGTGTTTGGCAGTGAATTCTAATGCAATGTTGTTGCTGCTGCTGCTGATGATGATGATTCGGGTTTTCATGGCGCATAAGCAACGAAGGCCATAATGCAATGTTGCAATAGTATTGCTCACAAAACAGTGCATCACTGGCCAAATCTTAGCGTGGCAACACTATCATTATATCAATGTGTCTGCTGTATTTCGAGAGCTAACAGTGCGATTCTCTTGCGTAAGCAATGTTGCACATGGTACATTGAGGAAACGTTGCAGCTTAGAAATGTTACCTCTAGGCAACATCTGAAACATTGCAACAACATCGAAACAAACATATTGCTGCAATGTTGCACGTTTTGCATGCGCCATTTCCGAGACACTTGCTTCGAGTGCTCCAGTAACACAATGTTTGCACAATCTTGTTCTATCTGTAATTCCCACCAATAAACAATGAATTCGGAACTTCCCGTGGCGTTCGCCCGTCATTTATCAGTTTGTTTTCGGCGACGTGTTCAAGTGTTGCGGCAACGTTTCATGCACAAATGGAAAGTTACCACATAGTTCAATGTTGGTGCAGCATTTTGTGACGATGCATTTTAGAAACATTACAATTATGTTGCTCAGGCAATGTTTCACGAGATGCGGTGAGGTAACATTACAATTAGTGTGACCATTATGGGGAGAATTAATTCAGACTGTGAGAGACATATTTTCGGACAACACTGCGGATGCACTATGGGAGATGACTATGGACAACAGGATCGAGCGAGACGAGGACAACATAATCTCAAAGAAAATTAGTCTGACCGAGAACCTGAAATTAATTACAATCCATCATTACGCACATGTGAATGCACTCTAGCCCTCAATATGGCGTTTTTCCATAGCATCAGTGTGACCACAGCCCTTGAGCCCTCGCGTGACACAGTGGTTAAAATGATCGCCTTCCGTGCAAAGACTGGGAGGTAACACAAATACATAAATAAATAAAATAAATAAATAAATAAACAGGCGGGTTCGGATCCTGACTGTACCGTCTGCGGTTTTCCCAGAGCTTCCCTGTAGGCTTTCCAGACGAATGTCGACACCATTCCCCTGAAGTCTGCCCAGTAGCCAGGACAATCACTGAATGTGTAAGCATACTGTGTTCACTTGCACATATATCACCAAGACTGTAGTGCTCCTTCGGTGTTGCTTTTGTAACATTGCTACACTGTAAAATAACTGGTCATTGACAGTGTTGCATCAACATTGCAATATCAATTTTTTTGCAATGTTGTTTCTTTAATATTGTTGCAAAATAACGAAGCCGGTCTTTAGCAAAGTCACATTTTTGCAATGTTGTTTCAATAACATCGCTGCAGCATAACAAAGCGGCCATTAGCAACACAGCAATGTCATTATCAATCAAACATTATCAAACATGTCAATGTCACTAGCAACGTAGCAATGTCACTGCAACAATTTGTGCTGACTGGGTGTCTTCTCCCGAGATTTGCTTTTCATTAAACAAAGGTATCAAATTCAGCTACAAAACCCTTTTCAGTAGAAGAGTTTTCTCCCTGGCTTTTTAAACTCTTTTTAAAGAAAGGATTCGAAAGATTCGAGATTCATAAGATTCATAAAACCTTCCTTGGATAAAATAAGTATTTAAAGAGATTGAAACATTTCTTTTACTGAAAAACAAGCTTTCGGATGGAGTCCGTCCTTCATCAGGTGAGATTTCAGTAAAATAAATGTTCCAATCTCTTTAAATACTTATTTTATCCACTTGCGAGTGCTAGACTTCTCCCATTTTTGCCTGTTCGTAACCTTCCTTGGATTCGGATTCAAGAAATTCTGGATTCGTCCCATCTCTACAAATTAGTAACATCTCTCAATAAGAAGTCATCTCCATAGCTGAAGGAACGAGCATTACGACAGGCTGCACAGTAGGTGTCTCGCACATGCGCTGCTACATGTGCGTGACGCGTGCTGGCTTGGGCAGATGCTTAAAACTGGCCTTTCAGGGCCAGAATTGATTTCTATGCTAATACGTTGGCATTTCGCTGCATTTCTGAACACAGTGCGACAGACCGAAGTTCAGGTTGCATTTTGGTTTCAACAGAAAACTCGACAAGAAAAGCCATGTCCTGATGACTCGTTGACAGGGCTTGTTTCCCTCTGCACCAGTGGCATGGCCGAGCGGGTTAAGGCGTCCCCCTCGTTGGTGGTAGCCAAGGTCGTGTTGAAGACTGGGAGGCGGTGGGTTCGAATCCTACCACCAGCTGTGCTGTCTGAAGCTTTGCCTGGGTTTTCCAAGGACTTTGCAGACAAATGTTGGCACAGTTCCCCCTGAAGTCGGCCCAGGACGCATACTTGTTTCCCCCCCCCCCTGTTCTTCCTGCTGTCCTCTCTGCATCTGTCCATGTCTGTACGTTTCTGATAGAACAGTTGCTTCGCAACGCTAACGCAAACTAAAAAAAACTGTTTCTTTTTGTGCCTTGCATCACAGTTGCCAGCCCCTTCCACCAGCAAGGGCAGATCGCTTGACCCAAATCTAATGTGCAGCAGTGTCATTTAACAATGCACAAAGCCTCCGTGTGTAATGCAATGAATTCCATCCTTGCCTAGAGGCATCTCGACATTGAAGGCACTGAACAGGGTACCCTATTCAGTGACTCTACTCAAGGCGTGGGCATTTTGACGCCATTTCGTCCATTTCTCGAGCCTATTTGGGAAATGCCCAGCAGCTTGGGTTTCTCTTTCCCTTTCTTTTTGTAATCCTCCTTCCCCTCCTCCTCCGAGTGGACAAGGTGGCAGATGATGTACAAATTGTGTACCTGTAAGGGCAGCTAGTTGTTGCAACACAGACTGTAATATGGGACGCAAGCAAAAGTTGCCTCGCGACTACGTAAATATCTTTTTCTGAGTATGTCATTTCACAGCCGTCACTTTTTCACTGATTTTCGGATATTAACCCAACTGTAAAAACAAAACAAAACAAAAAAACTACAAAAAATTCAAATTATCTGAAAATAATAAACTAAAGAAAAGACACCCTGCGAGTGTGACAAACAATAAACTCTGAAAACCTGAAAGCCTATTCATAACTGGTGGGTGGCACAGTGCTCCCTGACTGACGCATAGATCTAGGCCTCCCGCCTCTGCCACCCTTCCCAATTTCTGTGATCACATAGTGCTTCTACTGACATCAGGCTGTGTATGTGTCTAAGGCCGGACACCCCTCAGAAAAATCTCGGATATGCCCCTGAACAAAATGTCCTTGCCGGCTGGGACCTTCATCAGGTAACCTTTAGCTGTTAACACGTACTGGACGTAAAAACCGTGGTACACTGAAATACACTGAACTCAGTACCACTTTCGGCTTCCACGAAAAAGTTGTGGCCATGGCTATACATGGTCTCCACTGTTACCATGTTAGCAACTGCAACCTTTCGTACCTCTCTTTGCTTTTCTTTGTGTTGTTCACTAAGCTGATCCTGGCGCTCTTGCATTCTTTGCCGTGCTATCTCCATAGCTTCCTGTCTGCTCAGTATTGCAGCCGGATCTGTGCAAACCCAACAGAAAGAAAACACAGTTCATGGACACAGGGCTCCGATATGTAGGTGTAAAATGCGACCTATACTAAAGCAAGTAGAATTTGTTGTGAAATATTTCATTGGTTCCACATTGATCAAGGCAGGCTGGTGGGACTATAGTGTCCAATTTATAACAATAAGTTCAATAACATAATAATACGAGGGTTAATCAAAAAGTTCCCAGACTAGCCCTATAAAAATGCAACCAGATCATTTATTCAAATTTCTGCCCTATCCCCTTCAAAGTAGTCTCCTTGGGCACCTACACATCGCTCCCAGCGCTGCTGCCATTGTCGGAACGCTTCCTGGATTTCTTGTTCGTCCAGCTGCTGAAGCACCTACTACGATTCCACCTGGATCATCTGGATTTCGTCAAATCGGCGGCCGCCGATTTGCACTTAAGCCGCGACCTCCACTTAGGGAACAGGAAGAAGTCGCAGCAGGCCAAGTCCAGCGAATATGAGGGGTGGGGAGCGATGATCAAGCAGTTATGTGCAAGGAACTCCTGTGTTTTCAATGACGAGTGTGAGGAAGCATTGTCGTGGTGTAGCACCTAATTTTGTTCACCGCAGTTCCGGATGTTTTCACCTAACGTCCTCCCTCAGGCGACTCAAAATTTTGCCGTACAGTAGTTCAGAGTTCATTGTGCGGCCAGTAGGGACGAATTCTTCGTGCACGATACCGCGAATGTCGAAGAAAAAAATACAATAGTTTCCACTGTGCTGCTTGTGGATGGTCTTCCTGACCGTCCATCATCGTCCAGTGAAGTCCTGCCACTTCTAAAACGTGTGTGCCACTCAAAACACGAAGATATTCCAAAAGCCGGGCATCACTCAAAACACGTTGTCCAGCTCACTGATTCATCGCCATAGGCCTGCGGAATCATCTCGAACGTCTCTGTTGCAGATTTCTCAAGTTTGACACAAAACTTGACGTTTGTTCTCTGCTCATGTTTGATGTTCATGATGAAATCGCAGACGGAGGTCCTGCCTGTGACCAGAAAATTGCAAGTAACTCTGGTCCCAGAGTAGATCGGCTGGCACCACGTGGCACGCTGATTGGCCAGGGCCACATCTCCAAGATGGGGCCACCGCACCCTTGTGCTGCTCTCTGTCGGTCAGCAATAAAATCAGTCCGGTAACTTTTTGATCAACCCTTGTATGTGTCGAAATTCACTCTTCAGACAACAGCTGCAATGTGGTGCCTCAGACACTGCCCGCCTTTCCTGCTGCTTTTGAATTTAACAGCCCACATATCATGTGGTGCCTGCACACGCTCACAAGTCGCTCGTACTCCAGGCTTTGCCCAAGTTTAGCAAAACAGTTCAAGTTTTCGTTAGGTCCAGCCATCCTGCCCTCTGCACTTACAACAGGGCACTCAAAATCTGCAATCTTTCGAGATTATGGCAAGGATATGCACTGCTTCCTATGTCTTTAAGGTTGTCTGCCCAGTCCAGAGGAGTCTGAGGCTTTGTTCTGCATTTCTTCTGTTGATTACAAATAAACAGTCATGCAAGTGCATGTTGTGGTGATCTATGAAATTTGTTTTTTTAGTAACCTTTGAGTGCTCGAGTAAGGTTACTCATTCTGTTGCATTATCAACAATGCTGACCATGCATTGGGTAATACAAAAGGCATGCTTCTCCTCTTTATATTTCCTATTCTAACTCAATTTTCTTTGACATGGTGAGAACCCACGGAGTAGAAAGCCACTGTTGTGTGCTGCACAGGCCATACACAGAGCAGGGGCAGGATTTTTGTTCACCTCAGATGTTCAATTTGCAGGCTGCTTTTTGATGCAACTGTGTATGATGCTGTTTTTGCATAAGACACTCCAAAAGCGTATGCATGAATTTTCTCTCGCTATATTTGGTGTAGAGGTTTTCTTTTTGCAGCTTATGCCTTTACCTTCTAGTATCAGGTCCTGTTGACATATGTTGCAAAGCACCTTCATAGTAACACATTCCACTTCATAGCTCTGAATACTGCTGCATTTCTTCGAGGTAATGTAACAGACATAACATTCCCATTTTTCACCTGGGCGATTCCACGCGAAATCATCCAGCGGACCTGCTCGGCCCTCACAAAACTATCGCGAATTTTTACGAAAATTTTTTTAGCAGTCCCTAATAGTGCAAAACGACACACCACGAAACATTTCTTCCCAAATATCAATGTGGCGGGTGCTACACACGAGCAAAGTTCGCAGCACTGGCGAAAACCGTGCCTGGCGTGAACGGCAGCTGCGGCTCATAGAAAGCACCTAGAACTGTGCGGTTTTCTTTTGCGTATAGAGGAAACCATGCTTTACACGGCGCTCAAATCCAGGTTGTCATGCTGTAATCGGTGCTGGTATACAAAGGCCGGAAGTTTCGCAATTTTCCTCCTACTTCGCGATTTTTTTGTGGAAAATCAAACCATTAAATTTTAATGAATATTTTTTCCTGTCAAGGCCCTAAGGAATACTTCAACAGGAAAAATCGCCAGACACGTAACTTTCATAGTCATTGCAGGAAAAAAAGAGGAAGTATGCGATTTTTCAAAAATTCGCTAAAATCGAGCGTAAAACACGCAATGAAGAGGTCTGAAGAGACGCCTGAAACCAAAACAGTTTTATAGAACGAGCCTTCCTCTACAACATATTAAAAAATCTCGAGGGTGTTTTTTCGTATACCTGAGAAAATAATTTTTTTGTAGTAGAGGGTATTACGACCACAGTGACCCACGTTGCATGTGTCCAGTGGGGTGCTATACTTGTTTCTTGGGCTCCTGTTTTAATTCTTTTGATTTTCACTTTTTCTCTGGTCTGGTTGGGTTTTAATGAGCAAGCAATATGCTGTGGTACAGACTTCTGCAAGGTTACCATAGCCTTTGCTTCTGTAGCATAACACGCGTATTGCAATCCTGGGTGGTTAAGTTTATGGCATTGTTTCCGGTGTGCACGGTGCCGGCAACGGAGATTGGGGATTAGCGGTGATGGGCAGGTCTAAGTAATACTTTTTGTCGTGTGAGCTAAAGCCCTGCGGGGATGAGCTTTTTCACATCCGCAGCCTATCCGAAAAATCCGCGTCTCCCACGGCACGCAGCAATAGTTCAGTTTCTATGCTCGATATATCAGGCCAATTTTCCAGGAAATAAACGTTCCCGTCAGCACAAAGTAGAAAAAAAAAAAGAAAAAAAAAAAGCTGTCACCAAACTTCATCCACACGGGCGACTTCCTCTCTCTCGTTCCGACAGTGAAAACCCCGGAGCGGCATAGCTTTTTAGCGAGGACACGTCCTGAGCGTCCATGATGCTACCAAAGGATACACGACAGCAAGTACAGATTTAGCTTCCACGAAAGATTATACGGCACCAAGCACAGCAACACATTTTGCACCAAACGGGATAAGTATAGAGTTTATTGCAAGTGAAACGCAAGATCGGCGCCGAACGCGCACCTCGACTCGAGACGCCAGAGCCAGAGATCTCTCTCAGATGGGCGAGCTGCTTTCGTACACCTTGTACTCTATTTTCTGTACCTAGTGTGAAGCAAACTGATGGCGCAATCTCGCGGTTTATCCGAGTCTGACCTGCTCCTGATCCGGCGCCATCCACGTCCGATCCGCAGATCACAACAAGCGTCCATATTTCATCCGAACCCAAAAGTTTCTTGCGGATATCCGCGGGTATACGCTTCCATACACGAGTGGTGCGAGGCTTTATATAGCTGTGAGCCTCACTGGAACCTAGGACAGCATGGACGATGAACCACCACCACGAGATTCCGTCGTTTCCAGTACTGCCATGTAAATGACTTTTTTGCACGTTCGTCTTTTCCTCTAGCGTTATAATTTGTTAGACTTTTCGTGGTTAATATTTTTGCTGAATTGTTCAGCATTCAGTTAAAGGAAACTTTCATCAACTGAACCTGCATCTACGCGCCTATAATATTCATACTGGTGAATTGGAACTCCACAGCGCTCAACTGGAGCCATGTTCCTTTGGTCCGGGTGGCTGTCATATTGAAAACCAACGAGAAAAAAAATCGGAAATACGAATAATTAAAACGGGAGCCCAAGAAACAAATATAGCACCCCGCCGGATACATGCAATGTGGGTCAGTGGCCGTAATACCCTCTACTACAAAAAAATTATTTTCTAGAGTATACGAAAAAACACCCTCGAGATTTTTTAATATGTTGTAGAGGAAGGCTCATTCTATAAAACTGCGTTGGTTTCAGGCGTCTCTTCCGACCTCTTCATTGCGTGTTTTACGCTCGATTGTAGCGAATTTTGGAAAAATCGCATACTTCCTCTTTTTTTCCTGCAATGACTATGAAAGTTATGTGTCTGGCGATTTTTCCTGTTGAAGTATTCCTTAGGGCCTTGACAGGGAAAAATATTCATTAAAATTTAATGGTTTGATTTTCCACAAAAAAATCGCGAAGTAGGAGGAAAATTGCGAAACTTCCGGCCCCTCTATACCAGCACCGATTACAGCACGACAACCTGGATTTGAGCGCCGTGTAAAGCATGGTTTCCTCTATACGCAAAAGAAAACCGCACAGTTCTAGGTGCTTTCTATGAGCCGCAGCTGCCGTTCACGCCAGGCACGGTTTTCGCCAGTGCTGCGAACTTTGCTCGTGTGTAGCACCCGCCACATTGATATTTGGGAAGAAATGTTTCGTGGTGTGTCGTTTTGCACTATTAGGGACTGCTAAAAAATTTTTCGTAAAAATTCGCGATAGTTTTGTGAGGGCCGAGCGGGTCCGCTGGATGATTTCGCGTGGAATCGCCCACCTAGCATGACTATGGTACGAGAGATATACAAGGTACTGAAAAATGTTTACCTTCGTGATTTGTGGACGGACTCTGTTGTCGCCAGGTGTGAAAATGAGATTCGTATCTTTTGTACAAAAAGTAGATTCCAACCAAGGCCAAACTGATGTACCAGCCACTGGATGCAATGTACTCAAGCACTGCAATGGTAAAGCAAGAGACAAGTAACGAAACTGCTGCATGCCAATTTCAGTATGTTCTGCTGGTTTCTCCAACATGAACATGTGCACTGGAATGTAAAAGGGTCATAAATGCACACATCTGATACGTGTGCAGAGTATGCCCGATATTTTGAACTGAACTGTTCATCAGTGAACAGTTCTTAGTGCAACTGTTCCAGCAAACAGTTCCTCATCCTGTTTGCTATTTACCACACAACAAACTGCTCCCACACATTTGGACGCAAGTACATGCAGGAAATGCATGATGCTGGATTTTATTAACTGTAAGTATAGATGAGGTTGTATGCTCTTCCAATAGCACTGTAGGGCATCCCCACAAACACCTTTAAAGACTGAGTTTTGTCACTCTCAGACAGGGCCGGCTCTAGGCATGTGCGGCTGGTCGGCCGCACCGGGCCATGCGCCTTGTGCGAACATCACGTACTAAAGCGGAAAAGATAGCACTCCCAAAGAGCAGCCCAACCCGCTATTAAATTGCACCACAGACTGGCCTTGCAATCCTCTCAACCGAAAAAGAAATAGCAGGATCTGCTGACTTATCAGGTATTATTTCCGAGTTTGCCAGAAAGAAGGAATAAAACATTGTTTCGTAAGTTTTTAACCAGGTTCCCTAACGCTCCATTTATATCTTATAGAATTTGAAGACACAGTTTTTATTCGTACGACTACGTATACGAACAGGTTTATTGGGATCGAGGCATTACGCGACCCGAATAAGATAACATTATCAATAATCGTCACACGTAGCATGGCTTTTAGAGGCACATATTCACAATGCTTTCGAAGTCTGCGTTCCAACAACCAAACAGCTAATCTTGTCAAGTGCATTAGCCAGCGGACACGGTTAACAAGCAAATCACAAAATACACACCATCGCCAGACGTGTCTTCTGACAACTGTTCAGCTGACATAATGACAACTTGTCTGGATCGCCGGCCGTCGAGACGGCCACGTATAATGTCTTCACCAACGGAACTCTAATAAAGAAATCCAAACTAAAACCTGGGTCTAAACGGCCAAATCTAAACACGACAAAAACCCTTCACAGCCTTGACGCCAATGATGACGGCGATGACGACACTAAAAGTACTGGCTGTGGCTGGCTCACTTGCTTGGGGCTTGGGCCTTGAGCTTGGGCTGGCTCGAAGAAGGCTTATTCAGAGCACGTGACTGTTCGCGTTTTCCGCGTTTTCTCGTCTTTCTTTTTTTCCTTTACTGCCCGCGCTGGGCGCTGCAAGCGCTTATGCGATTTCTGAGCGCGATTTTGAACGTGTCGATGCCGCGTTATCGGCTTGTGTCAGTTATCGTTCTCTCTTTCTTTTTTTTTCATCATCACCTCCTTGTTCATTGCAAAGTACTGCCCGTTCAGCATTATAACCAAAGTGGTACTGTCTTGAATTGATTGACGTCTGATGCCCAAAACATATTTGGAATACTATTATGTTCATTTGAAGTCAGGTCAGGTTCATTCCTCAACGAACATGCATGTCGAGTGTCATCTCTTCCTTGGCCACATCAGGCTATCAGCGTAGCCGCTCCGTCATTTTTTTCCCAAGATGCGAACCGAAACGGACATGCATACGGGTTTTCAGCAACGAAAACTTTTTCTCGGCCTAATCACACCAGATGCGAGATTTCTTAGATATATAAGAACACGGTGTCAAGCCTACATTTAATTGTAATGGGATAACACGTAATTATACGACCATTCAACGTGCAGCTACTTGCTCCCTAAAGTGAAAAAATCGCCTCGCGGAATGAAATATGTCGTTACCTTGACACCAACACAAAAGGAACAGGCGACAATGCGGAGCGGGCTCTCATTGGTCCACAAGCGATTTGTCTAATGAGTGCGGGACATCGTTTGAGGAAATCAATCCGAGTCCTCTCCGCATTGTCTCGTTTCCCTTGGAGACGCACTGTCACGCTGTCACTAGGAGATACGCCATAGCGGGGCGGAGTCCGCGCGCGCTGGGCAATATTCGGGACAATAACTTTTTTTTTTTTGCCCCGCCAAATTTTCAACACAAAAAAAAAATAATCGCGCATCAGAACACTTTCAATTTGTCATTATCTTATACCTCACTTGGCGGCCATTAGGAATGCCTGTGCAGTGAGATGGCTAATTCGCATAGATATTTCAACTAACTTTTTAATTAGATGCTTTCAGGGAAATGTCAGATAGCAGAATTGGAGGCAGTCATTATTTAAAGCGACTGTGTTTCTTTAAAATTCTTATACGCGTACGCACATTGCGATATCCTTTCCCGAATTTTGCTGTGAGAATGAGCCGAAACCAGGACTATACGCACTTCTCTAGCTCTAAAACACGTGGCCCTCTTACGTGGGATGCCTGCCGCTCTTTCTGCTTTCAAGTAGTGCGTTTAGTTCTGGCTTCCTCTCATTTGAATAGGAAAATTCGGAAATTTATATCTTAAGGTACGTTAGCTTCTCAGGGAGGTTAATAAAAACGACAGATTTGAATAATGACTGGCTCCGATTCAGCTGTCTCGCATTTCCCAAAAAACATCTACTTAATAAGTTAATTAGTGAACGTTAGCTAATTAATCGTCGAGTAGTTGTGCTACTGGATGTCCGCATGACCGTGTAACGATATTTATGCAGCTCTAATAGTTTTTATTTAAAAAAACGTGTCCAATGAAACAATCATACCCTGTATATTTACCTATTCACGTATGTATTTATATACCCCGATGTTTTCCTAAAAGTTTGCTTATAATACAATAACGAATAGAGAGACTCTACTGTGTTATAGCTCTGACATTTCCTCTTTTTTTTTTTTCCATGGAGGTCGCGGATCCGAACGTTAATTCAGCATTTTGTTCCAACAAGCGGTGAGAGGAGGACGACGTTAACGTTCTAGATTGTGAACCATCTTTGAACCAAGCTCGTTATGAAAGCCTATTTCATAACACCTACCCGTGG
Organism: Ornithodoros turicata; assembly: GCF_037126465.1. NCBI lineage: Eukaryota > Metazoa > Arthropoda > Arachnida > Ixodida > Argasidae > Ornithodoros > Ornithodoros turicata. Next base: position 92,091,095 of record NC_088202.1, on the reverse strand, counting down.
ACGCGCAGAGAGAGTACACGGCGTGAAGAGTGCCGAAGGAGGCTACAAGTAAGACATTGTCGATATCGTTGGTCTCCAATGGTCGTCATCGACGTCAAGAGAAATAACGAACCGACAAAGTGACGAACGACGGGATCCCTCGTTGTTCCTTCGTTACGACGCACATATCACTTATTATCCTTTCATTTGCAGGTGGTGGTACACTCCTATGGCAACGGCAGGACTGTTGGCGGCCCTGCTCCTGATCTTCACAATTTTCGTGGAACGAACCAAGGCACCAGAAGCGTTGCTTGATATCGGAACCTTAGAAGGTCGCACACTAAAGGATTTACAGGTTGAAGTGTTCTACGGTGTGCCATACGCGCGGCCGGCCGTGGGACAACAGCGTTTCCGTAAAGTCGATGCCATGGAATCGTCATCAAGACACATAGACGCTCGAAACAGACGGTACCCGTGCGTGCAGCCAAACTTCTATGCGGGCCAAAAACTCATTATCGATTCGTCAAACACTTCTGAAGACTGTCTGCATCTCAATATCTACGTGCGAGAAAAAAACCAATCGGACACAACCGGAGGCACTGGTCCTAGTACGGTGTATGTTTGCTTCTTCGGCTGGAACTTTCTGTTCGGAGGAAACAGTTACTACTTCGTCGATCCACGGTATTTCGTACGTGCAACTGGAGCCATTGTGGTAATACCAAATTATCGTTTGGGCGGTTTCGGGTATATTCAAAACACGTTTGAGCACGCTCCGGGTAACATGGGTCTGCTGGATCAGGTGCTGGTTCTTCGCTGGGTACGAGATAATATCATTAGTTTCGGCGGTAACCCGCATAATATCGTACTCCTAGGCCAAGGTACCGGAGCTGTTACTGCCGGCTACCACCTGATGTCCCCGATGACTCGCGGCATAACACGTCGAGTTATTCTACACAGTGGATGTCCACTGATGCCCTTTCCACAGGATCCACCAGAATCAGTGAAGGCCATCGCAGAAAAGCTTGCTTGTGGTACAAAGGAAAGTGGACTTGACGACACTATCGCCTTCCACTGTATCCATGGTTTGCCAATGGAATTTCTGAAGCCTTATTTCGCACGACCGTACTACCCAGTATTCGGCGACGCATTCATGCCCATTAAGCCAGGTTACAACATTAGGGAAGCCCACGGACAACCTACCCAAATTTTAATGGGTAATGTTTTAGAAGAAGGTGTCTTGCTCATGTCTCACGAGCTTCGAGAACTACCGCATAATGCACTGATGACGAGCAACCTGACGTACATCATCTCGACGGTAGAGAAATACCTGAAACACTATTATATACCTAATGTAACTGACATCGTTAAGTACTATTACCACAAGGCCAATCAGAGTGACGCGCCACTGACATTGTTGAATGTTGCATCAAAATTGGTGGGAGACCTTCTGTTCGTTTGTCCCATGCATCTGTACGCCAATCTCACGGCAGATGCCGGGAATCAAGTATTTTACTACATGTTTGCTGCCAAGCCACCGAACAGTCTCCACCCGGAGATCGAAACCACAACCCAGATGGACGACATCATGACACTCTTTGGTGTTGGAGGCTACGACAGCAACCTCACTACGAGCATGCGCCGATTCTGGACCAAGTTCGCTAAAGACGGGTAAGTGTTGTATGTCTCGATCTACCGATGAAACTGATCTTACAGGGACAAAAACTGCCCGAAAAACGGAACATTGGACATAGGAGGAGATAGGCACACGCGTGTGCGCCTGTTGGTTTGTCCCGTTTATCACGCTATTTTCTTCCCTTTAAGATATATACCAACTGGCCCAGATCAGTACCTTAACTCAATAAAGCTTATGTCAAAAGAAAAAAAAACGAGTCGATTAACTCCCGTTCCACCCTTACGCCCTGCACTTTGATGGACTTAGTCGGTAAAAAGTACAACCACTGATAAAAGCGTTAAAACCCAGTGCAGGGGAACATAAAAAGAGGCGACACAACACAGCCCTAAACTGCAAAACAATGAAATGTATAACCAGAACAAGGCCACACCCTTACGTACAATTAGGGTTGCCACCAGGCCGGTATTATACCGGCAGGGCCGGTTATTTGCTCGCTCTGCCGGTAGGAAGGTGATACAGGCAGCCATTAGCCGATATTTGTGGCTCAACACCTTTCATAGGGGCTTTTACGAGGTTTTCCTTTCAACATTCCACTACAACTTGAATAAACCTCGTGCACAGACCCAACTCCATAGTCACCAGTCGTTCTCTTAGTTATTCATTATTATTATCATTGTTGTCTTGAGCGAGTACGCTCGTTCTTTCTTTCTTTCTCTCTCTCTCTGTATACTCTCCACCCCTCACCCACATTCCCTTTCCAGCGAACATTTCCTCCTTTCCGTCTATTCCACCTCCTCTCCCTCAGCCGGTATTTTGCACTCCCAAAGGTGGCAGCCCTACGTACAATTCACTACCTTATTATAAACTTCATTGTTTTGCAGTTAAGTGCTGTGCTGTGTCCTCCTTTTACGAAACAGCTTGGTTCCTTCTTTTCAACCACTGATTTCGGTTTTCCTGTTGAGGAACGGTTGAAAACATGACGAAAAGGGGTTTGCAAAGAGGAAGCTAAAGGAAGCAAAAAAAGCTGCACAGAAACCCAATCAAAATTGGATGATGGCGCCATTTTATCTCTTTTTCCTGTTGTTTCTGCTTCCTTCCACAACCGAGCGACACAAGCATCACTATATATATGCACGGAGAGTACCCTACCATCAGCAACGCCTCAGTTCGCAGTGAACACAGTCAACCTTGAAGTGCAATACTATTCATTACATTGTGCTACCAGAAAACCTCTCTGTATTGCACCGGCATAAACCAGTACCGGCGTCTACTTTTCTACTTTTCGCCTTCGGGAGGACAAGCGGGAAATTTGTGCCCCCCCCCCCTCGTAGTCTTGCTTCCCGAAAGGTGTCCTGTTTGCGCCCCTTTAGGCGGGCTGGGGGGGGGGGGGGGCAGTTGTCCCTCCACTACCCGTAGACGCCGGTCCTGACATAAACGATGTGTGCGCTACTCCTTTCTCGCAGAAGAGGGTATAACAACGAGAATTGGCAGAGGCAGACCACAATTAGGGAGAACAGAGTTGTTTGAAGAGGGTATATGTGGTTTCTGTCTCTCTTTTGCGACAGAGGTGCGACAGTTTGCTCGAAGTTATATTCGTTAGGTGTACAAGACCTGAAGCACAAGGTTTTTGTGAAAAAAAAAAGAAAAAAAAAGCAATAGCTGCTTAGAGAACGGATCACCGGATGTTGAAACTGATGCTGATCAAAGGGAGGAAGTTGAGAGTGTGCAGATACGTTTGTCTTCTTGTTTTAACCGCCCTTCGTCCCGTCTGAGTGCTGCAGTGTAGCGACAGAATCTGATGCTGACAGTTTGCCTATGAGCTAAGCCAGTGAAGCCCCGCAGGTGGCGGGGTTGGAAGAGGTCACGTGCTTCCAAGAACCAATGGGAGCAATCGAGGCTCTCGTCTCTCTGATGTACAGAAGAATATACTTTATTCCTCTCTCCCTTGCGTACGGTACATGCACATACAAGGCGCACATATTGTAATTCACCGTCGATGTGAAAGGGTTTCAATCGTGTCACGAAATTCTCCGAGGGTCTCACTGAACCTGGAAGCTGCTCTCCTGTGAATTCGTCCTTGATCTTCGATGTCTCGTTATGCAAGGCTAACATGGCTCTTGGGTTGATCGGTTAATATGTGGGGAGGCATGCGTACGTAGAGATGTAAAATTTCTGGAATTTTGAATGTTTGGGCGAAAACGTGGCGTTTCGTTTCTTTTTTTTTTCGATAGAGACTGGAAATTTTGAATGCAGATTTTGAAAAAAAAAAAAAAAAAAGCAGCACGATACCATCAAGCACACTCCTCTTGTGAAAAGGGCAACATTCTGCAGAGGTGACATATGCAAGAACGGACACGGAGCGAAGTGGACGACATAGTCTCAAAACCAGCAATGAAGCATGTGTTCATTGCAAGTTTCCGAGTGTGTTCTGCTCGCTTCGTGTCCCTTCCATTAATTAATCCGTGTCGTCTTATACTTGAGGAAATATTGCTCTTCTTGTGTGCACACCAGCATTCCATATACTTCCTTGTAACTTTGTTCACGCCTCTCCTATGTCCACATGAGTACCTAACGAGCTTGATTTCTGTACGTGTGTGTTACCGTAGTTACATTCTATCTCTTGTTTGTGCCCAGGGACCTCAGCGGACAAGATTGGGACCAGTACCTTTCGCAAAGCAGATACTACAAATCTTTTCCAAAAACAACCATTGACAAAGAATCCATAAAGGACGACAGTTGTTATATTTGGATGCCCTACTTGAAAAATCTATATGAAATGAAGCTGTCAACTGAAGGACCTTGAAATACTGACCTGTTGTCACGATTTATTAATGCAACGCTACCAAAAGTTATCGCATCTGCGTTAATAAAAATATCTTGATAGAATCGGTGGCTCTTAATAGAATCACGTGGAAAGGAAGGACGAATGGCAGAATGTAAACTGATCAGTGACAGATCCGTGACATCCTCCTCGGATTTTTTATATTTGATCTGGTCTTTTCATTTCATCCTTGAATTGATGACAACGAAAGGCTTATGTCTAGAGGCACATAGTGGGATTGTGTAATGTTCACCGACATGATTAATATTTTGCGTATTAAGCCTTCGAACGAGGTTGATTTATAGTACGAACTAAAATTTCATATTCTCTTTTTAGTTCGTATCAGCACTTCAACACGTCGGCTGGCGCAGCGCATGTTAGGCGGTCGAGTTCTGCTTTTGGGATGTACGCTTGCGAATCCTTGTGTGTGTGACTTCAAAGTCACCTGTAGTACACTACCTCGTCAAGTTCAGGAACGTTACTCTGACGCAGAACCGAGAGCACCGCAATACATTAATACTCAAATTCCCATTTAACCTCGATATCGACGTTCCTCACGACATGCGGGGCACCATGATGCAGGGTATGCATAGTTTGTACTCTTTTGCTGCTGATGTAAATCTTCAAAATATTTTAACATACTTGAATACGTTTGACAACTCTGCGTGATGTCTTGGTGGATCCTCTGGTGCCATGCCCAGCAATAGATCCAAATGTTTTGGGGTTTGAGAACGGCCGAGGATGCCAGCAACTTGGCGGCAGGGTACAAGTTGGTGGAAAAATCAGCAAAATTCCTCAAACAATTTCCTCAGGAAAGGCATTAAATTTGCCGTGTGCCGTTGGTACCAGGAATCCACAGACCCACCAATGTGGCGCGAAGCACATAGCCGTGTTGGTGTAAGATAACGTTGTATTGTCCATCGTACTGTTTTCATGGTAAATATTCTTATTTTTATGGTGTATGACTCAAACGTCGTCATACCAGCACTTGTAGTGGTTTCGGTCTCGTGGCACGTGCCTTCGTCAGCAGTACGCAGGCAGGTAACGTTTGAAGGAGTGGAGTAAGGTCACATAGAGCGTGGTGTCCTCACGTCAGAGGCTTCAATTGAAAGCCTCAGTGCAAAGCCAGTGGAATGTAAAGTTGTTTTTTTTCGTATTTTTTTTTTTTACTTTAGCGACTGCGCACTGAGGATTTGTTTCAACCTGACGGTAGGACACCGCTTTCCATGCGACCTTCTTCCTCGACCTGCGACCTCGACACAAAAATATCTATTTGGGCTTGATGGTACATTTCCTTTTCGATAAAAAGGCAAAAAAATAAAAATAAAAAAGACGAGCACGTGAGTGGTCTATGTTGTGTCATCTCTGTTCGTCTTTCTAGCGCTTTCATCGCCAAGGGCTTTCTGACGCCACCCGGAACAGCTGCGCAGTACTGGTCATACAGCTTCGGCTACTACTTTCCTTTTGATTTCTATTGTGGTTTTCTTGCTAATGACGCGATATAGACGTTGCCTTTTCTTCATAATGTCACTGTAAATATTGAATCTAGCGACGGTGATTTTCTTGTCTTACGAAGTGCGGCATTATACACGAAGGTTCACAGTGCTTTTGATTAACTTTACTCAGTTGCATCTCGAGGTGTTGATAGTCCAATAAGACACGTTACTTCACTTACCTTGCGGCTGACACAAACATGGTGAGGGCCTCGACGTGACGGAACGATATCGCGCTGCACGCTACTTCCTCGACAGTTTCCCACCTGTTCTGTGCTTATTAGGTTCCAATCAGCCGACACAGCTGTCCAGTGCTATATGGCAACGCGTGATCGAGTTATAAACTCATTTTCTGCCCCGGATCCACTGGGCTTCGGCAGTATTTTCTTCTGCATATCATTGGCGCTGCACTGAGGTTTGTAGTTGAAGCCCACAACCTAACGTTAGACATCACGTGCCGCGTGACCTTCTGGCGCCACCCATCAATCGTGCTGGCGGTTACCGTGGTACAGGGAGCATCTTAACGAAGGCTACTGAGAGATGCTGGCATGTTCCCTGTGGTCAGTAGTTCTGTGAGACTACCACATGATAAGAGGGACTGTACACCCTTCCCTCCCCTGTACCACCGTCGACTTTCCTTTCCCTCTTTTACTCTCCCCTTTCCCCCTCCCGTTGATGCACCCGACCGACACCCTCAGCCAGCTGACTGCACTTTCCCTCAACTTCACCCTCTCCCGTGACACCTTCCTCAAATGTCGTCCCCGTCCTGGATGTTTGCAACTGATGTGGCCAGACGTTGCGTACTTGCCTATCCCCACCGTCTTCACCAGAATGTTGCCAATGTAAAGTAGCTAACGTGTCAATAATTTTTTCTGAACAAGTTGGCAATGCTGACCAATCTGTTGCATTGTTTTCTCAACATCGTTTCCGTGGATTACATAACCACTGGCTTAAATACTGCGACATTCTTTACCCGCAGCTTCGTCTCATCGAAGCCAATATTCCACATACAGTGACTGCTTCATATTGGGCTAGTTGCTACTCTCATTATGCTCGTGTTAATACAAGAAAATGAGGCTGCCAGATTGTCCTTCGCTTCATCTGGCAGAACATCAGATACGGTACATATTAATGGCATCCAGTGTGTGAAACATTCAATGATGACTTTCCGTGACAAGAGTAAAATGACACGAAATACACCACAAGACCACACAAAACCGAAACAGTATATCCACACTTGAGAACAAAAGTACACATAGAGGCATATTTTGTATGTGCCACAACCCTTGTGTTGAGCTCTGTCGCCGAAATATCTAAACAATTTCGCAAGCTGCATATGGTGGAACAGAAACTCTCGCTGTCACAGTGCCTTTCGGACGTTTCCTATAGAAAGTGGGAAAGTGGGAAGCAAGAACTCATGAAACAACTCAATGTTGTTTCATGATGTTGGGTCCAGAACATTTTGTGACGTGTCCCACCAGGAACCCGGAAAGAAATTCTCCAGTACCTGCACGTTCCACGTGTGAATGTGTTTGTCGTCGAACGAAGTGCATGGCCCTCATGAATGCACCGCACATCATCTTCAAACCCCGTACGGAATGCAGAATATTGTTCCTCCTTTCACTTTCTCTCTTCACTTAGCGTTGAGTTTATCATTCAGTTCAATTATCTAATGGGTTGCGCTCGTAAGCGTGTCAAAAATGAGAGGAATGAACAAACAAAAAACTGTCCATATGGTCAAGTTCATTACATCACAGAGAGGAACCAGTGGAAAAGGATTAATAACAATTTTGCACCTGCTTTAATCTGCTGAACTTAACACCAGCCCGTGTTTTGTTTGTTTTTCTTCTTTTTTTTTTCGTTTGGTTAGAGTTGAAATGTAATCGATCCAACCACGCGTATATCGTCGGCCATTTTTATCGTCTGAGGTGAAGGCGGCCTGACGTCCCGTCTGGCTTCTCCTGCAAAACAACAGAAAAACGCTGGAAGGAAAAAAGCTTAGAGGAGCAGCAAGCGCCTTACAGGGCGATCGATGTAAGGCCGCCGCCGCTGAAGCAGAGTGAGCAGGGCTAGGAGATTGCAGCCTAGCCAAGTCCCCACGGAACCGCCCAAGTAGGCCAGCACTTCGATGATCTGCCCAATCGATACAGCATCAGAAGACAGCAAAGGACGCACAAAGTTAAGCACAGCGAGTACCACCGGCGAACCTCCCACGCGGCTTTTTGTATTTGACTACGCTCGAATTGGGAAAAGAAAGAAGAACGGCTCAGAACAATTATAGTCGCCTGTTTGACGGAGTTGCCAGAATTTTAGCCAAATTACAGATAGTCACACAGGATTACAGAGAGTCGCATAGTGCGCTGTTTGAGAAGGTTAATATCGAATCACATGAAATGACAGGCCGGGACATCCTAGACACGAATACATTACACACTGAATAGAAAGATACACCTCTAGAGAAAAAGGAAGAAAGAGTAATAGACATGTATAAATATTGAGAAATTAAGGTTGGGCTCTTATACAGGTTAATGTTGTCAAGAACTATACTAAAAGTAAACCTGTGCAATGTCCTGTTGACATATTTCTTTTGCAAAATCGTGTTGATATTGTAAAATCCGTGAAGGTTTTGGGAATATATTTTTCTGACAATCTATCTTGGAACTGCCACGTACCCTACGTCAAGACAAAAATTTCCAGGTCCGTTGGGCTCATTAGCTGGCGTCACCAAGTTTTGCCTAGAAAAGTTAAAATGCTCACATACAATTCCCTAGTGTTCTGTGTCCAACGTTGTTTCTTGCTTTGGGGCACCACAGCTCAAAGTAATATAAGCAAATTATTAGTTGTACAAAAGCGGGCTGTCAGAATTATACATAGCTGGTGTTCCCTATATGATAGTCATACCGTAGTTCTTTTTTCAAGCCTCAATATCCCTAAAGGTACTAATTCATTACACCTATTTTCTACTAAGGGCATATCTGGTAGCTCTGAAACAAAACACTGCTCATATGATGTCATTATTTTCTTTGGAAAAACACCCGATACAGCGTACCCGACACACTGAGCAGTGGAAGATTTCCACCCCAAGAACAAATTACGGAAATCGGCTTGTATCTCGTGTTCTTCCCAGGATTTTAAACACTTATTATGCGGGTGGTGTAAATGTAAGAGATCTTTCCGTAAGTGCATTACATGAGGTGGTTGGGTAGAATTGGTCAGGCATCAGTGTGTTTGTTTTTGTATAGTGACCATTTCGTGAATACCTTGTATTTTTCGTTTTGTACCTTGTGCAACCGTGAACACACGAGTATAACCTTTTGGGGTTTGTGCCCTTGTCAAATGGCATTATCGCCGTTTTTTAGCCACCTTCCGATAAAAATGCTCTTTTGTGTTACAGTTGACAGTAAATGAAATGATTTGATTTGATTTAATTTGATTTGAAGAACTGTGTTTACACGAAAGACCTGTTTAACTCACACCTCGCTGGATTCGTTTGCGGAGGGCCAACTTGTCGGCCCAAGTTTTTTTTTTTTTTTCAGTTTTTCATATCCAGGGTGTCCTTTTTTAGGTGCCACAGATTTTTTATTAAAATATATATGAAAGCAGGACAGATGTCGTTTTTACAATTGGGTTATACGGCCAGGCGGACATCCTCTCGAAGAAAGTATGCAACTACAAGATGACTAATTACGTTAAATATGGGTATTTCGGGCACAAGCGAGATAGCAGAATCAGAGACTGTCCTCGTTGAAAGCCATTCCACGTCTAACAAATCCTGAAACACGCACGTACGTTAAAACACCATCCCCGCATTTTGATATGCAGGTGAGCGGAAACTGAAACCGCGGCGACTGGGAACGCAGGGAGCACAGCGCTCATTCCACGTCACAGGGTCACGTGATTTGCAGCTATGAAGATGATTGGAGTAGGTGCCGATATGGTGGCCAGATAATCCGCTTTCCGGCCCAGGTAAGCCTCCGTCGGCGTAGATGAAGCGCTCTTGGGGCACGCTTTTTCGGTTTCGGCTCATTTGCACAACAAACAAATAACTGCTCGTATCTTGAGGCATAGAAACACTTCGAAATCGCGGACAGCTGGAATAGCTTCCGACAACGACGGTCTTTAATCTTGTCATCTCAGTTTTTCCTGTAACTCATTCAGCAATAACTTAATTATCGCATTTTAGTTGATTAGTAATCGAACACTGACGCGACCAGCTGAGAAAGGTGTCCGCGAGGCCAGGTGTGTTAGACGCCAAAACGGCATATCTTGGGCTCTCAGAGATTTTTAATAAAAATCTCTGGCACCCAAAAAAGGACACCTGTATAAGGTAAATAAAAATACAAATGATGAAATGGCTCATAATTAGGTCGTGCGATCTCTAAAATGAACCATGTGCACTGGTGGTCTGAGTTGCTATACTGCTCGTTTACTTAGCCGCTTTCTCAAAGGGCTGCAAACTCTTGAGGAACTATACATTTTTACTAGACTGCGCCTCAATGAAAGGTATACATTACTTCACTGCAAGCACTTTGGCCTTCGTTGCTTTACTACATGCAACACTCGGGTATGACCACGGCAGACCGTGAGCTTCTTACAGAAATATTTGACGACACGTGTGCCGAGATTTCAGCGCAGGTTAACGAATCCGCATGTGGACAACACTAAGCCAGGGGTCGACCACTGTGGAGTTGGCCAAGAGCGGCGTAAGTTACGCGAAAAATGTAATTAAGTTGCAGTTACGTGACTCTGAAAGCAATTAATTTGCAGGAAATAGGGTAAATGAATAAATGCAGAAAGTAAAGTAATTAAGTAATAGCTGGAAAAGTTACTGACACTATAATGAAATTCAGTTACATAGACACAATTACTCGTCAAATGCAGAAGTTACTCTTCAGCTTCTTCAGGTCGCGCAAGCTTAAGATGTTCGCACGTCGCAAATCCTGCAACAAAATAATTAAAAACATGGTTTTCTACGACTACGGTTCTATTAACTGTTTTCTACACCACAAGTTCATAATCGACGTATCGGGCTAGAGGACGTTTAAATGTGTTCGTGATCAGTGCAACCTACGTGTAGAAAACAGAATACGTGAACAGAGAACACAGCTAATACCCGTGTTAAATCAGTATTTCTATGACGCGGCACATGTTACTCAAGGTTAACGTGAAGCATATGGATCTTTAAAAATTAAATTTATGAAAACAGGAGTTCAAATACTCTATCGTTGAGTTGAGATGAGTGTCCACATGCATAGTTCAAACCATGCTTGAGTGCATTATGTTTTGAATGAATGATAAAATCGGCGCAAGACCCCAGCAGCTGGAAGAAAAACGGAAAACTTCAGTGAAGTAGAAAAGCCTCAACCGTTGGAAAGAGAAAGTATTACAGACAGAAATTTACGACTAACTCGTTAGAAACACAATGGAAAGTCCATCAACTTACAGCTTTTGCGTTTATTTCCAGAAAAGAAATATCTTGATGTAGTAATTAATTACTTTAAATGCAATTCATTTGTGTCTTTATTACTTATAATTTACTTCGCAGCTCTGACCATGGCACAGATGTCCACGTCCCGTCGTACTATGCGCTTCACCTCAATGACTACCAGCCATGCAGTCAAAGCACGCTTTACAGGAAACGCATCCTGCTGTGGAGTCCACATGTTGCGTTACACAAAGCGTGTGCACTTTCATACCCCGTTCTTGTCTTGAATAGTTTACATAGGACAAGACGCTTTGTAACAGCCTTAGTGAATTTGAAAATAAACATCTTCGATGTAATCGATGTGAGCCCATGACGTATGGAATCCATGTAAGTAGGGAATCGTAAATTGAATGTGGCACGATGTCCAGATAGAACTAGCGCATGTTCCCCTTTGCCGATTGCTATGAATAAAATACGCACGACAAAAGTAAACCAAACAGTGTTTTGAGTAACAACGTCCTGACTGCGTTAAGACTTTTTCTAGAGATGTGCGCTTTTAGTGATTCCTGTTTTCTCTCTGCCATCAAGCAATTATGAATTGATTAGCACTGATCGTCGGTCATAAACAAGCATTACAATCATTTGCAGACTACTTTCTTTCTATCTTTGATATTTGGGAGATGGTAAATAAAGTGTCATACGAAATTATGTGATCCTTAACGCTGATTCTCCAATTCACGCAGCTTTCCATCTGCGCTATTTATAAAACCCCAATTATTTCTAGCGCCTACTAATTGTATATCATGCAGTCTAAGACTTAGGCAGCTTAGTGTCGTAGAAAAACAAAACAAAAAAACACAACCCAGTAAGCGTTCTTCGTGAACTCATAGAGCGTACACGAAACAGCGCAGAAGAATAAGAATGAAATTTCGCAACACGCTGTAATGGAGACAGACACTGCAGAGCTGGCTTGTATCGTGAAGCGCTCTCCTTGCATTTGAGCGGTCTTCTGCATGGACGAGATCTAACTTGGCATAGTTTTTTGAAATATGGGGTGCCACGCTAGTCGTTGCAATGCAAGAACACGAGATGTCGTACCATGACATGTGCTTACTTTTTGTCGGTATAGCTTTGCATACATTGTAAGACGAGCTTACGAGTATTTTAACCGGAACTCGTGTGTTGCATGCTCCTCATCTTTTCTCTCATGTGTGTCATGCTATGTGTACATTCTACGAATTGCGCGGCGAATCGTGTGTCTTCGTTCTCTTTTCGTTCTTGAATCGTGCGCTGTTACAATGTTTAATCTGTGTACATTCTAGTCATTCATAAAGAGAAACCATCACCGATTTTCACTCCCCCTACCCAGACCGTAGTAAACTCAAGTTTCGAGACCTTTGCGATGCTTCCGGGATCGGAGAAGTGTCTAGAAAAAATAGCCTATATGTATACAACGGTGCATCGCACGTCGAGAGTGGACGGTCAGCGATTATATTCAGCGTGAAACAAATGCTTACCGATATCATGGGATGATGCTCCATGACCTCCACGGATGCCGATGCAAACTTCAACGTGATTGCAAACCTGTGTCTGATGTGGAAGTCAGGTTTATTCGTGGCAAGGAATAGTGTGAAAGACACAAGTACAGCGAGGAAAAATGTGCCTACTTATCGTCCTTGGATCGCGACTGCGAGAAAGAAAGGATCCTGTGTTCAGCAAAAGATGCCATTCTCTTGCTCGCGAGGTCAACGCAAAATACGGCATTATTTACGTACCTGTAATTCACGGATACTGGCGAGAGCCACATCGTAAGATATTTCACTGAGGGGATACATCCGATGGTTGAAGAACGATACTATCCGGCACAAACGAAGTGCGTATGATTACAGGCACTTACTGACAAGGAGGTTTGCAAACATCCAAGCACTTCTTGTATTCTTTAGTCTCCATTACAGTGTCCTTGCAGTATTCCAATCCTGAAGAGAGAATATTAACTGCGACACACATAATACACTTTTGTACTTGGCGCATTTATTAGCAGCTGGCAGGGTAGTTCCAAGTCGCAAGCCCTAACATAAAGAACAAAGTCGTACACGTACGGCTGAACGAATTCTCTCATATTCCGCATCCCGTTAACAGTCTATGCATGTCTCTCGTCGTCACTATCGATAGAGGGAGCAAGGGAAACAGGCGGAGCTGGCAACTTCAGGCTAGTGCACAAATGGAATAACGCGACAGTAGAGCTCAATCTTCTCAAACTCGCCAATCCGAATCAACGGTACAAGAAGAGTACAGACATCATTTTGGGATTTTATGTTCTCTGGAGACGGAAGCGACGAAAGTGATAGAACGCGATCGGCTTCATTTAATAAAAAAGAAAAAGAAATCAATACTCACTTTTTCGCACGAAGTAGCCAGCACATTTTCTGGAGTTTACATTATTATGTGAAACGGAAGCGCGGCCGCAATCTTGCAGCGCCTTCATGCAACGAGGACGTAATTTTTCGCCTTTTGTGGTTTTTCGCGTGGTGCACTACCTTTTATGATCCCCTGGTCACGTATCAGGTATGCATCGTCCTCATCAGTGATGGGCAGTATTTGAAGCACTCGGTTCTTCAGTGGTACTTCAAGTACTTTTACGGGTACTTTTACTATATACTTCAAGTAATCCTGCTGAACAATGCTTTGTACTTTACTTGAAGTACATTTTGCTATACTTTCCATTTAAGTATACTTCAAGTATCCTTCCGTAAGCCTTGCTAACCTCACAGCACTGCCCTTCGGCCTATTTTAGCCAGTTCACAATCCCACCGGAGCCGATAAAGTGGCACGTCTCAAAATGCTCTTCCGCGTTGTTTGCTCGTATATATAAACGACTTAATATTGGACTTTTACTGTATTTAAAGTACATATTTTGGCAAGTACTTAACTTGAAGTACTTTTCCCGGTACTTTGCCCATCATTGGTCCTCATAATGAAGCTTATATAGTACGATAAATCGAAGAGTCGATGGCTGCGAGTGTGGAGAAGTGCCTGCGCTCGGGTGCTCAAACCAAGATTGAAAGGCAGATTGTAAACGACTGTTAAGCTTATACGGTACGACCTTCAACGTATTGTTTTGGTGCAATGCAGTACTTCGCATTTGTTTTCGTTTGCGTGGCCGTAACGCTAATCTGTGTGCTCTAAGTTGCTCTCTGTGCTCTGTGTTGGTCACAAACACACACACACACACAGTGGTCACAGTTGGTCACTGTTGCTCTCTGTTGGTCTGTGTTGGTTTTTTTGACCAACACTCTGTGTTGGTCAAAAAAATACACAAATTGCTATTATTTGTCGTTCAAATGTCCCCTCTGTCAGAAACGGCACCTTCCAGCTACCGCTTGAATGTACATACTGCTTTTATGCGCACAAATGGCACTTGTATGTTCGCCCTGTTTTTCTGCCGCTTGTAAGTGTAGGGATAACTTAGTGCATTGTTGCGTTAATGTAGTAAATATCGCAGAATAAGCTTTCTCTGTGCCTATAAGTTTATCATCTAGCTAGAATACCGACGTGGTACACTTTAGCCGCAGAGGTCTTCAAGAAAGAAAATCAATACCCAATCACTGCACTATAGGTTTGTGTCGGGCTGGTGTATATGGCATTGTTGCCCTAAAACGAGTGCAATTATAACTTTAAAAAGGACTGAGCTCGAGAAGGACAGAGTGTCCAGTATCAATATAGAATCTGCTATTCTTACTACGTCACTGTATGTGAATGCTATCTCGGCATACGCACAGCACCGGCTTCATTTTTTAATATTTTTTTTATTGCCTTCTGCACTGCCTATTTTCCTTTTCCTCTACAATTACTTTCTCATGCACCGTTGCACCAAAGCCTAAACCGCACCCGTTCGGGAACCTGGAATTATTTACCAGGTTAAAGGGGTTGAGAAACCACGTGCATAGGTCGGCGAATTCATTCATGATGGCCTTCACCGACTTCATTCACCATCACCTCATAGAGAATGATGTGATGTTGAATGAAGGGCATGATGTGATGTGAAGTTGACGTTGAAGTTGAATGAACGGCATGATGTGAAGTGAAGTTGAAGTTGAAGTTTAATGAAGGGCTATGATGTGATGTGAAGTTGATGTTGAAGTTGAATGAAGGGCTATGATGGGGATTTGAAGTTGAAGTCCGCGTGATGGGTTTTGAAGTTGAAGTCTGTGTGATGGGATTTGAAGTTGAAGTCCGCGTGATGGGTTTTGAAGTTGAAGTCCGCGTGATGGATTTTGAAGTTGAAGTCTGTGTGATGGGATTTGAAGTTGAAGTCCGCGTGACGAGTTTTGAAGTTGAAGTCAGTGTGGTGGCATTTGAAGTTGAAGTCAGCGTGATTGGTTTTGAAGTTGAAGTCAGCGTGTGTGGGTTTGGAAGTCGAAGTCGGTGTGTTGGGTTTGGAAGTCAGCGCGATGGTTTTTAAGGGGAAGTCAACGGGATGGGTTTTGAAGCTGAAGTCTGCGCGATGGATTTTGAAGATGACGGATAGGTTTCGAAGTCCTCATAATAGGTTTTGAAGCCGACAATGTCGATGTATGACGTTCACGTGTCGTGACTGTTACTTGTGCGAACGCGTGCGGAGTGAATAGCAAATGTGTATTGGTGTGCACCGAGCGAACATAAACGCTTCGCGTTTCGTGTCTGGTGTGGGCGTATAGGCCTGACACTGCAGATACCTGGCGGACTCCCCCCCCCTTGTTGTGTATCGGCGGTCGCAGGGAGGGAAAGTGTTTGGAACGCGTTACTCTCTGGCGTAGTGGGGCGCGGAGGGCAATGTCATGTAGCCGGAGGCAACTGTATGTTGCGAATGTGAGCGGTAGATTAGATCGAGATGCGATTTGGCGTTCTGCGGTCGCGCGGTCCGCACGTTGCGGTTGTTCAGTTTGACTCATTTGCTCGCCTACAGCTATAATGTGCGTATATATGTATATTGGATGGGTTTGGATTTGAGCCTCCGCCTTCGGTCGCGTACGCGCGTTTTACTAGACGACAGCAGATTGCTGTCGTGCTGACGAAGTGTGCTTTATTAGGCTTATTTTGTGTCTTCTTAGATTGCTTATTTTTCCTGTGTGTGATTGGGATCCAAATAGGACAAGATCGGGCTGGCATTGTTTTTGTGGACGTCTTTTATTTTAAATGTAATACACAGAGGTCACTATAGGTCTCTTATTTATCTGAGGTGCATAGGTCATGTTTTGGGGAATTATGTGTTCGGCATGCATGTAGCATCCATCGGACACAAGTGTTCCATCAGAGCACGTAGCTGCTATTTCTTAGATATTCATCGTCAATAAAGTACATTTCAGCAGAGGCGGGGAAGTTAATTACCACCCAAAAGTTGCTATAGTTACGAGTTACGTCATTATGCTAAATATTTAATGAAGTTACAATCTTCAAGTTATCAAAATGAAATTAAGTGAGAAATGGAAGTTCTTGCTACCATGCCGGAATTAAGTTGGGAGCGGAAGTGTTGAAAAATCCGACGACAGTGGCCCCGCCTCTTGCACGTGCGCGGCGCCAGCAGCCTGTCTGCTCCGCCTTGTTGCAGCGCGATGTACTGGATGTACGCAAACGCAATTCCGACGTGCTTCTGAGTTAGGTCGAAGCAGAGCGTTCGTTTGGAGTGCGTGGAGTTCCGTTGGGAACGGGAGCGGAGCGGAGTTCCGAGCTTGGAACGGAGCGTTGGGAGCTGAGTTCCGAATATACCTTGTCAATGGGGCACAAAGTGAGAATTGGAATTCCAAGTTCTGCGAGTTCCCATTTTCCGCGCACATTTCATGGAACCTTGCCAGTGGCCTTATCACCTTCCCCGTAAAAAAAATACACTCCACGCACTCCAAACGAACGCTCTGCTTCGACCTAACTTAGAAGCACGTCGGAATTGCGTTTGCGTACATCCAGTACATCGCGCTGCAACAAGGCGGAGCAGACAGGCTGCTGGCGCCGCGCACGTGCAAGAGGCGGGGTCACTGTCGTCGGATTTTTCAGCAGCAAAATAAAAAGAAAGGAGCCCGCGTTGTGCGTTCTGCCTGCTTGGACGTGAAGCAAAATAGAAATTTCGAACTTTGCTCATGATACTTTTGCGAAGTTACCTCAAAAGTGACTAACACTATACAGTCAAGTGATTATGATGAGAGGTTGTTTCAAACATCAAATAAAAACAGGTAAGAGTGGGAATTGTTGTAAACTGTGTCGACACATATTTATTTAGAGAATGTGAGAGAGGAAAAGAAACTGTTTCACGGACTGTAAGTTGGTGGTCTTCCTGGCTCCTTCCAGTCTTCACTTCAATTTGCGCCTCACAATATGTATGTATTACATGTGTCCAAACGCCTCGGTCGTTTAGAATTCACTTAGTGTTTGTCCGTATATACCGTCCTCGGAAGAAAAAGAATACAATGGGTTACACTTTTCCGAGGACAGATTCTCAGTTTTTGGTGTCAGTGATTTATCCAGACCATGATGCATCCCTGTGACACCCCCCACCCCAAACAAGAAAGTTTGGCGACACCCCCTGCAAAAAAGGGGGCTTGCCGTTTCAGCTGTAATGACATGTCGGTAATTATACGTGTAAAGCTGTTATCAAGTAGCGGTAATAATGGCCACGCCCCCTGCTTGGGATTCTGGATGAACCACTCAGTGGTGTATTGCATGAAAGAATTAGAGTAAAAACATATGTCCAGCGAAGGTGATTACAGGTCGCTGAATTCGTTCATGACGGCTATTTCCAGTGTCAGTAAGCATCATGTAACAAGAACTCATGTAATACTGAGTGGCTGGAAACGATGTATTCCGATGCCGAAGCTAATACCCCCGCGTCACGAGTGAAAAATGGCACAGCGGAAAAACCAGACGTACGAAGCCACTAGATCGTGCAATGTACCGGCAGACACGGCGATCGTACGAAGTCATATGAACGTTCAATGTGCCGGCAGGCAAGGATATCGTACGAAGCCACATGAACCTGCAATGTGCTATGCGTTCACTTAGCTGTCAACAACGGGCGCAACATTGTGCAACAACCCTACCGCGTAAGCAACATACCTCCCGCCGCCGTTCACATGCGACAGCGGAGGTCAAACGTTGAATCCCTCCCTTTCCTCCTTTCTTGGTGCACCCTGCTTCCAAGCCCAACCCAGAGCAAGGCGACTGCACCCTCCAAACAGCATACCCCTCCTCCGCTTACGCTTTCGCCGCCACTACCAGGAAATCCACGCTAACAGGGGCGAGGAAGACGCCAACGTCGACGTAATCCTCCAGCAGCGAGCAGCCGGGCACACCAACGTGGGCCTTCGTTCGTATTCAACTTCAAAACCCCATCAGCGGTCACCCGAAGCCACATGAACGCGCAATGTGCTATGCGCTCACTTATCTGTCAACAACGGGCGCAATATTGTGCAACAACCCTACCGCGCTAGCAATACACCTTCCGCAGTTCACATGCGACAGCGGAGGTCAAACGTGGCATCCCTCCCTTTCCTCCTTCATTGGTAAACCCTGCTTCCAAGTCCAACCGAGTGCAGGCTGACCGCACCCTCCAAGCAGCATACCCCTCCTTTGCTTACGCTTTTGCTGCCACTACCAGGAAACCCACGCAAACACAGGCGAGCAGGACGCTAGTGTAACCCTGCAGCTGGGCACACCCCACGTAGGCCTTTGTTGGAGTTCAACTTCAAAACCCCCATCACCGACTTCAGCACCCATCATAGAAATTCAACTTCAAAACCCCATCACAAACTTCAACTTCAAAATGCATCACCGACTTCAGAACCCATCATAGGAATTCAACTTCAAAGCCCCATCACAAACTTCAACTTCAAAATCCATCACCGACTTCAGAACCCATCACAGGAATTCAACTTCAAAGCCCCATCACAAACTTCAACTTCAAATCCATCACCGACTTCAGAACCCATCATAGGAATTCAACTTCAAAACCGCGATGGGATCTGAGGTTGAATTCTGATGATGGGTTCTGAAGTTGAATGATGGGTTATGATGTGATGGATTCTGAAGTTGAAGTTGAATGATGTGATGTGATGTGGTGGGTTCTGAAGTTGAAGTTGAATGATGGGTTGTGATGTGATGAATTCTGAAGTTGAAGTTGAATGATGGGTTATGAATTGATGAATTCTGAGGTTGAAGTTGAGTTACGGGCTCGTGACGCGATGGTTTATGATGGTGATGTGATGTGATGGGCTTTGCGGAAAACTGACCATGATGTGATGTTGAATGAATTCTTAGCAAAATGCCGACCTATGCGTGCAACCCACTGAATGTATGGCTCCGTTTCATACGTTGCAGTCCATGGATTCGACACGCAAAGTTCCACATTCCTCATCTGAACGTTTTTTTAACTGTTGGGTTTTTAAAACTGCGATTTTTTCGAGCCACCCCTGCCGGTGGCGCCCAACAGCGCTGACAGGCGTCAGCAGACAGACGGGAAGTGACGTCTTAGCTGTGCGCCTGCGTCGTCATGGAAACGGACAAGTATGCACTGTCCTTCTCCACTCTGAAACGTCACTCCAAAAATGGGCGACGAGGTGAAGAGTTGAGAGCGAACAGGAGCTCGCCCAGCGCGGGACATTCGGAGTGCAATAGCTTTGTAACGCGGGATCGAAGAAACATACCGTCTTTATGTGTATGTTTAGCAGACATAAATACGGCATAAAGACGGCATAATGACATAAAGACGGCACACATATAGGCACACATAGACATAAAGACGGCACCAGAACAAACCGTGACCGTAATCGAACCGATACTATTCCAGTTCGTGTCCCTGTTTGTGCTCTGTCGCCTTTTAGCACACACCGTGCTTTGAGTGATACCTTTGGCGATGTCCACACAAGTCGGCAGTCCAGAATGAGCAGCAAAATCGTGCGTGAAAGTAATGCAGCCGCAAACATCCATCTCCACTTTCATCTGGCATTCTTGGATGCATGACTAATAGGGAAGAAAGAGGAAAAATTACATGCTACGCAGTGTAGTTTATAGAACTCACATGCCTGCGGTACAAAACTGATCGGGTGTATAGAGCCTTAAACTTGCGCAATCCAATTTTGTTAGGCACAGAGCGTAATTTTAAAATGATGGTCGACGCTATAGTAACCATAAGCTATGGTTACTTGATTCTAGTCGCTTTTTCTCATGAATAGAAAGATAAATTTTTGTACAAGAAAAGAAAGAAAAAAGCGACACTGCGTTGAAGCAACTATGAACGTGGTTGCGCTTTCTTGCTGCTTCTCGCGAAGACACTGTGAGCAGTACTAGGGTTTGACTGTGACCAATAGAATGGAAGTACCACATGCATTCACAGGAAGAATAATTCTTTTAAAAAAAGATAGCAGGCTGTTGTGCAAGTAGCAAATTTCTTATTCGAAGGTACAAAGTGAATACTGATTGGCCTTGAAATGTTGAAAATATCCATCATCCAACGTTCTTTACTGTATAGATCCGCTTCCGCTCGCCTCTAGGAGAAAGTACACCATTCTCGTGGTCAGTAAGCTTTTGCCCGGAACAGTGCACTATGCGGCCGGTGCAGTGCCACCACTGCGTTGCATCGTGCCTAAGCGCAGAACTTAGGGAACGCCCCGCCTATGAATCGTTTATATCAACAAACGCAATAAACACGAATCCTGAGCAGTAGTGTGGTGCAAATGACAATTTGCGATCGGACAGCTTACTTCCATTGTGTGGAAGCCAAGGAACTTCCGCTGGATCCCTCTACGTGTGTAGTCGAGGCACCGAGAACGATACGGTGACGGTAGCCGCTTGATGACGTGCTGCGTCCACAGGGCTCGCTTAGCAAATGTCGTCCTCAAAAACAGTCGACTATGAATTCTCACCTGCTTTACAGCAACCGTCACGTCTCTGTCCCACTGCACTTCCATTTGAGTGAGAGAAGACAGGGGTGCCACAGTTGGCGCGGTCACCACGATGGGCACATACGAGGTACGTGTAAATACCACAGTGTTGCTGCTGTTCAGTTTTGATTCTATACGCAGTTCTGCACGGATATAGTCGCGGGATTACGTGAGTGCCGCCTTTTTTTCTTACCTTGCGCACCCCAATTCCACGGCTCTTGACATGCGTGATACGGATGACTTGAGTTCGCCGTTTGGGAAAGGTCCAGTCTGTAGCACATTTGGAGCGGGATTCGGAACACAGTCCTGGTCATTCTGAAACATCGCAACGCGGTATTACGGAGCACGCTGCGAAAGTGATCGGTAAAGTGCCACGCGGTCGGTATCCGACAGAAAGTAAAGTGAAGTAAAAAATAAAAAAGTGAAACAAAGAAGTTATATTCTAAATTCCAAAAACTGCAGTGAAAATTCTCGTTTATAGCTCAATCATATGAGCTCTCGAGAGCTGACTCTATGGGGCCCCGTCTGCGATACTACGCCCGCTCCACTCATACTACTGAAAAAATGCCACGGTGAAATACAGTTTTCTGCACACTGTCTAAATAATCACGAGTATAGTAAGTGTCTACGCACAGATGGGAGCAATCGAAGCTCGCACAGTCTCTTCTAGAAGTCATCATGCAGTGGAGCAGCTCGTGTGCCTCGAAAGCTGTGTTATCCCTTAGCTCGAAGTCGTAAGACTGTATGAAAGCACCCACCACGATTTTCTGAAATGATGAACAACGAATACTTGCACGAACGCAAGGGATATCCACGCTGTGAGTACTGTACGTTTTCATTTTATTTCAGCTAACAAAATAATTATAAGGTCGAAAAGCGAAGAATCCAGCAGGTTGAAGCGAAAGCCTCAGGTCTGGAGCCGCTGGATATTTGGAGCAGAGATCGCTTGTTCTACCTGGGTATACCTATAGGATCTACCCAGCAGAAGAACTATCTCTGCACGAAATATCGGCGGCTACAGACCTGATGCTTTTGCTCCAAAATACACTATGTGCGCCGAGGACGCACAATACGTGAATGTATAAAGGACACTTGGTGCTTCTTGAGCGCAGGTTTTCGTCTCTGTTGGCAATAGTTGACCATTGCCACAAATGTCACAGGGCATGTTCTAGATGTATGGTCATTCCATATGAAGCGATCCAATCACGTCACTGGACCACCACGGCTCTTTTTCAAATTTTTGTTTACTTGTTGACACCGTAGAGAAATAAACGCCCACAACATATTTTCACCAAGTTTGGGGGCATTTTTACGTTAGGAGGCTCTAAATATCTGGAGTTCACCTAAAAGTGAGGCACCCTTCAAGGCTTCTCCCGGCAAAACGCGGCTATAGGAATTTTAGGTCTGTAAACGTCAGAGTGGTCGTAAAGGATTGTTCTTTAATTTTGTATGAAAAAACTCTCATGCTGAAGCGTCTTTCACCGTCTTTCAACGTGTGCCCGTTTGCAATCTGTGACGGGTGGAAGTACGGTGAAGCGACTTGCGGCAAAAGCTATCCTTCAGTGACCATTCGAAGAGTAAATTTTAGCTCCTCGGGACGTTTTACTGTGGTCTGAAGAATACCTACAACATATATTGCCAATGTTGGTACCCTGTACTGATGTGTCACAGGAGCAGATTGCGTTGAAAGTACGATACGAAATGGCCAAAGCTATTCCATGCACACGTGATTATCATTCCTTCGAGCCCCTTTGCACGAGGAAAGTGGAGGTCCGTGTGACGTCACTGTCTACTCCAGCCAAGGTGTACAACCTCAGGGCGACAAAACGTTGGTGCTTCAGTGCTTCAAAAAAAATGGTTCAGTGTCATCAAAATGGCTTCAAATTCGATGACTTTACAATTGTAATGTAATCGCGTTTACTTTTTCTTCTTCCTAACTGCTGATAGAACGTTGTTACTCCTCGTCGTCCGTCTAATGACTTGACTCAAATAAAGTGTATTTTTAATCGAGTGCCGTATATTTATTCGTTCTAGTGGGGCAACGTCATACAGCAGCAGGGTGCTCCTCCGTAGCAACTGCGTTACTTTCAAAAAATCATTGCCAAAAAACAAGAAAAAGTACCCTCCCAATTTTGTACATGTTCAAGTGGATACATTAGCCGTCATTTTAGCGTTGACGGAATGCTCGTATCGCGCTGGCCACATAATTTTTTTTTCAGCTAGCAATACAGCTAATTTATCAAATTCTGCATAACTCACCATCTTTTCTTCGCTTTTCATTCATATCTTGAGAAATAATGTTTTTTACACATGTTCATGACCGGTTCCACGTCTACCAAATTTGATGCCCCTATGTCCAGGCAGTGACTCGGAAGAAAATAGCAAAACCGATATTGCGAAAACGTGGATTCCGAGCACTACAGTACGGTACGAAAGACGCTTCAGCATGAGAGTTTCTTAATACACAATTAAAGAGCAATGCTTTACAACCACTCTGACGTTTACAGACCTAAAATACCATTTGCCGTTTTCCCACGAGAAACCTTCAAACATACCTCACTTTGTTTAGCGCAACCTAACGTGAAAATGCCCTCGAATTCGGCGAAATTTTTTGTGGGCGTTGGTTTCCCTACGGTGTCAACCAGAAAAAAAAAAAGAAAAAAAAACGAAGAACAAAATCCGTGGTGGTCGAGCCACGCGACTGGATCACTTCATCGCTTCATTAAGTACCTTACTCAACTCATTGGCCGATATACGGGCTTGGGTGAAACTCTGCAACTTAGGAGGGTGAAGGGGCTTGGAAGTACGCACAAAGATTAAACGTATACGGTCGCTATGTTACATTGTTTTGTTTTGTTTTTCTTTTGCCCGAGAAAGGGACGCCCATTTAGTATCACGTAACTCCACACTTATTCTACATATTTGGGCTGCGATCTGTGCCTTACCATGGCCGACTTGGTGCACTTTCCTTTCACCTCGCACAACTTTGTCTTGTTTGTCCTGCAAAAAAGTAGAGGTGCTTAGTCTCATGAAGAAGCCGCCCTTCCATATAACGACGTTACTGGCTGAATTTATAGTCGAGACGTGATACATCTACGTGACATTCGCACGTTTACTCATAGATGCGTGCCTGAAATTCGTTCAAAATTTCCAATACGGCACACTCACCAGGCGTCTGTACAAACGGTGACCGATGGGAACAGAATGATGTTCTTGCCATCGACCTCTGTTGTGACGACGGACGAAGGATATTCCCTGTAGGTACGCACGACTTTCCAGCATTGCCACAAACAACCAAGGATGCAAGACAGGTGGATCGTCCAGCGGAGCACTTGCCTCCCGGTTCTGCAGGTAGATGCCATGTTCCAAGGCAGTCTTGGAAAAGCGAGACACAGCGTGCGGGAATAAAAAAAGCAAAAAAGAAAGGAATGTTTACCGGTAACCTTTGCAGAAGTTACTAGCTGCCATAGAGTTCCACAACATCGCGGCTTGTTCGGCCCACATTGCGATATCCCACCAAGGACGGGTGCTCACCCAATGGACACGGCAAAGCACGGGTCCTCTTACAGCGATATAGACGTCGTGGTCGGCAACTGAAACGAATTCAGTCTGATTGTAGGACGGATATAATGATCAGTGAGACGCAGAAGTACGGTATCGATTGTAAATTCAATGAGTTCGCGGAAAGGGGCACGAAATGAATTCAGACATTTCATGGGGAATTCACCATTGCTCCAACATGTATACGACAGCTGCGTGCATAGTAGCTGTCTACTATCGATTCCTGTTACACGATCCACCGCTGGCTCAAAGACATTGGCTATGATCGATTATTTCTCAATTGCTGTGCGATTACTTACATGATTTCTACGTTACCACAGGTAGGATAAGTTCGCGGGAAAAAAAAACTGCATAGTATCAGCAATGGACGTCAATAAGAACGTAGTTAGATGTCGCGAAGGAACCCGACCTTCTCGCTGATTGGGAAAGCGATTTTGGGGTGCACTGCAATATGAGAGCTATCTCACGCGCAGTAGGTCGTGTGCGTTGAGAACAGGAGGCAAGTCAGCTGCCATGAACGGCGTGTTGGTAAAATAGTCTTTGTGTATGAGGAGAAAACGAAGACAACGGCTACAAGCGGAGAAGACGGGGTGCGTTTGCTCCAACTGCTATTCTTTGATCGAGATTGTAGTAGCCCGTTGAGTTTCGCTTTCATCAGCGACTCTACAATGACTAATCATATATACCGCGTGTTTCAGGAAGGTCCCCCGGCTGAATAATTCGTAAACAGGTAGAGCCATCGAAGAACTCTCTTTTTGGTACTAACTGGTACGTAGTTTTGGTACGTAGTGTACTAACACACTAATTGTTGGGGATGGGGAATGTACTTTGTTTGTTTTTGGTTGTTTGTAGGTTGTTGTTTTGTTTTGTTTTGGGAGTAGCAGAACTAGTCAGGAGACAAGTTCAATGTCTCCCTGGTTTTCTTTTAAATAATCAATCAATCAATCAATCAATCTCTTTTTGGTAAAGAACCTCGGCACATCAGCCAGGAGCACCGTCAGGATTCTTTCCAGAAAGGGGGCGGGGGGGGGGAACTGTTGCTTACGAAACCTGCGTTTTAAGTAGCACGACCAGCGAAAAATGTTCAAAGGAAAAAAAAAACGTGTCGACACTTACTGATTTTTTTTTTTTCGAGTAGTTAGTGATCGGTTTCGGTTTACATATTTCGTGCGCGGAGACGTGCTGCTCAGCTATCCTGCTGTTAATTTCGTGTTCATCCGCCTGGCTGGCACGCGGGGGCGACGGAAGTTAAGGAACGAGACCGATAGAGACGCTTTGGTGTTCCTTCTCAAGGCCAGCTCCCACTTGGCGATGCCCAACGCGACATTTGATTGTCTCGGTCTTGAGCGGGCGGCGGAAATAGACGCGCATTTCCGGCGTTGGGAGAGGAGAGACGTTGAGCCAAAAAAATTGCCATGCTGAACTTCTCTCGCGACACCGGCGAGAGCTGCCGAGAACAATATACCGGCGACCAATAAGGTGACACAGAAAGGCCACGCCTCCTGATTTTTCGTCTGCTTTGGACGACGGAATGCCACTGCAACATGAAAATCGTGCGCTCTGACGGACCGGCGTAAATGCGCCTCTACTTCCGCCGGCCGCTCACGACGTCGCGTCGAGTGTCGCCAAGTGAGAACTGGCCCTCACTCTCTACCCGACTACACAGCGCTCGCGGCGCAGTCGTCATCATCCATGTAAGAGCACGCTATCTCACCTACGGAACGACAGAACAGCGCGTCTCTTGCGGCTGTTCCTAATTTTCCGTCGCCCCCGTGCGTGAACCAGGCGGATGAACACGAAATTGACAGCCGGATAGCTGATCCAAAGAGCGCATGGGCGCACTGCTTCGCGCAAGAAATATGAAAACCGAAGCCTATTAATTACTCGTAAAAAATGACTAAGTGTCAACGTGATTTCCCCCCCTCCTTTTCTCGGAATATTTTTCGTTGAAGGTCCAGATACGTAAAACAGGGTTCCGTAAGCGTGCGAAGTAAAATTTAAAATACAATAAGTCCAGGTAATGAAGCACGCTTTAGAATAAAACTTTAATATTTACAAGCTTTCGTGCAGAACCTGCACTTCATCAGGTGGAAACACCGTTGTGAAGACTTTTTGTGTCTTCGCCTGATGAAGTGCAGGTTCTCCACGAAAGCTGTAGAATATTAAAGTTTTATTCCAAAGAGTGCTTCATGCCCTGGACTTACTGTGTTCCCACTACTACCAGACTGGACTGTGTATTTTCTTTTTTTCATCGCCCAAGTGTAAAATATAAAAGTTAGGATTACATAATTAGTGAACGTATGCAAATGAGTCCCTCACTACCCAGTTCATGGCCAATGTCCCAAGGATCTTTACCAAAATAGAAAGTTCTTCGGTGACGCCACCTGGTTACAAATTATTCAGCCGGGGGACCTTCGGAACACCCGGTATATATCTCTGCTTTTTTATTTCTCTTTGATTTATTTCTGGGCGTGACGATCAAATATTGTCCCACCTACTTTCCCCGGCAGGCTGGGGATTATTGTGGAGAGAACAGCGACAATTGAATTTTATACTTTAATTTTGGCGTTATTTGTGTTCCAGTTTGTTACGTGGCCTTCTCTGTAATGTTTTCTTTTTCGGCGGTTTTCTCTGGGAAAGTTTTAACTGAGATGCTGCATTACATTTCTTAGTGCTACAAATTAGCTTACATACATTTTAGAGTAATTGAAAAGTAACGTGCACGCTGATGATGATGATGATGATTAGTATTTTAATGGCGCAGCAGCAACGGAGGCTATAATGCGCCAACACATTGTTAAAAATGTCACTAGTTAAAAAAGGAATGATAAGGTTAAAAGCAGTGCATGATACAAATTAGCTCAAGTACTGTGTTTTCAGAAAATATCGTTTGAATTACAAGGCATTTAAAAAACCAGTGTCTCTAATAAAATTATAGACTTTACTAAACGGTAAAAGAGCGTCATCACCCAGCAGTAGGGCTGGGTGGAGCGGTAGGTGATTTCTATAAAACTCCTGGAAGTGACGATGGCGAAGAGGTTCATACAACGCACAAGAAATAAGGATGTGTAGAACAGCAAGGGGTTCCCCGCAGTGTGCGCACTCGGGTGGCTCCTCTCTGTGAAGAAGGAAACTATGGGTGAGGTGAGTGTGGCCAAGTCTTAGCCGTGTACGGGTTACTTCATGCGCTCTCTTTTCCACGCTCTGTATAGGGTGTCCTATGTTATTTTTAACCAGGTGAAGTTTATTGTGTATCTGTGTGTCCCAATATTCCTGCCACCTTTTGTTTATCGCCCTCTTGAGATGGGGCTTCAAGTCCTGAAAAGGTACATCAAACGGCGTCACATCAGCAGAGAGCGCAGCAGCGGCAGCTTTGTCGGCAAGCTCGTTGCCTGCTATCCCTCTGTGGCTAGGCACCCAACAGATGATAAGAGAAAGACCTCTGTTTACTACTCTGCTGGCTATGTACTGAGCTCGCTGCACAAGGTGGTTCTTCTGGGGTTGGATATTACATATGGATTCTAAAGCACTAAGAGAATCTGTATATATGACAGATGATTCGATGTTACTTTCTAAAATGAAGTTCAGCGCTAAAATGATGGCATAAACCTCAGCGGTGAAGATGGACATGATGCTCTTTAAGCGGTGCATCCTAGTACATGAACCGGATACCATGGCAAAGGAGACACCTGTGCTTGTTTTGGACCCATCTGTATAAATTTCAGTGTGGTTCTGAAAACTACTCTTCAGGTGCTCAAATTCCTGTTGTAGCACTAAGGAAGGGGTCACATGTTTTTTGTACTTTGTAAGGTAGCAGTTATATTTTAGCGGTGGTTGCCATGGAGGTACCCTCGGACTATTTTCTGCGATCATATAACTGTAAGCAGTAAAGCCATAGAGTTGAATCTCATCTGATATTCGCATGCTAAAGGGAGGGATTACTGCTGGTTCGTTTAGGAAGAGCTGCCTACAACGAGTCTTCTTAATGCAGGATAAAGAAGGATGTTGAGAGTAGCCTCTTATCCTTAGTGCATACAGAGTCCCAAGAAAGAAACGTCGTTTTGCTAAGGACCACTCGTTTGTTTCCACATAGAGACGTTTAACAGGTGATGTACGGAAAGCCCCCAGCACGAGTCGCAGACCCTGGTGATGAACTGGATTCAGAGTCCTCAACACAGACTGGCGTGCAGACCCGTACAGAAGGCATCCATAATCTAGTCGTGATCGGACTATACATGTGTACACGCGGTATAGTGTTTTGCGATCTGCACCCCAAGATCTGTGTGCGAGGATTTTAAGGATATTTAAAGATTTCAAGCATTTCACTTTTAGGTTCTTTATGTGGGCTGCAAAGGTGAGCTTTGTATCGAAAATGACACCAAGGAATTTGTGTTCTGATTGGACTGTCAGTTCGCATCCGTTTATGCTTAGCTTGGGCTCCGGAAATAACCTTCTTAGCCTAGAAAATGGTACACAGACTGTGGCCGGCCTTCCATTTGATGCCAATACACTCTCTCTCTCTCTCTCTCTCTCTCTCTCTCTCTCTCTCTCAGACTGTCTTTGCAGCTGAAAACTTAAACCAATTTTGAGACGACCATTTGGCAAGCTTATTAATTGTGAGCTGGATTTGCCTCTCACACGTGGCCAAGTTCGTAGACGAATATGCTATCTGCAGATCATCTACATACAAAGAGTACATAATTGAGGGTGGAATTGCATTGGCAATAGAGTTTATTTTGATAATAAAAAGTGTAACACTGAGGACTGATCCTTGTGGCACACCATTTTCCTGTATGAAGAGACGAGAGAGCGATGTGCCCAGCTGTACCCTGA
The DNA here is from genome assembly GCF_037126465.1 of Ornithodoros turicata. NCBI lineage: Eukaryota > Metazoa > Arthropoda > Arachnida > Ixodida > Argasidae > Ornithodoros > Ornithodoros turicata. Next base: position 92,061,445 of record NC_088202.1, on the reverse strand, counting down.
AAGTCCTTCCCTGAAGGAAATTAGAAATGCAGTGAAACAGACGCCCACGTATTCCAAAATCGTGCAGGTCCCGGAGGATACCATACCGCCACGCCGTATCGTAGGGCTTTTCTATAGATCAAAAAAGACCGACAAACAGTGCTGTTTTCTTACAAATGCTTCCCGGATGATAGTTTCTATAGACGGACGAGATGGTCAAGTGTAGAACATCCGACTCGAAAACCACACTGATACTTACTAAGACACTGATTTTCTTCTAGATAATAGACAAGGCGGTTATTTACCATCCGCTCAAACGTTTTGCCGAGGCAACTCGTGAGAGCTATAGGCCTGTAACTGCTTGGGTTAGAGGCGTCTTTTCCTGGTTTTAAAAAAGGAAGAATTGTAGCTAGTTTCCAGCGAGAAGGAAGCTGCCCTTCTTTCCAAACTAGGTTAAAGAAATGGAGAAGACATTCTCGTGCTTCAGATGACAGGTGCCTTAGCATCGAGTATGTGATGCGATCCGGTCCTGGGGCCGTGTCTTTCGGTGGCAAGGCCCTGAGAAGCTCAGTCATATTAAAAGACGTATTATATACGAAATGTTCACCACGACCTGCAGATATACTCTTCTTTTCAGCAGGTGTTTTCACCTTCAAGAACTCCTTACTGTAATGTTCAGAACTGGAAAAGCTCTGAAAGTGTTCGCCCAGGACGTTGGCTTGGTCTTCCGAACTGTCACAGGGAGACCCATTGAATTGCAGAAGACGGGTAGAAAAGTTACAATAGTCGCCTTTAATATTTCTCTGCCTCTCCCAAACTTTCTTTGAGGGTGTATTTGATGTCAAAGACAAGACAAAGCCTCTCCATGATTCTTTTTGGGCTTGCCTCCGTGTCCATCTCGCTTTCGCCCGTGCTTTCTTGAAGTTAAGTAAATTCTGTGCAGTGGGGTACCTACGAAAGATACCCCATGTTCGATTTTTTTCCTTTCGTGTTTTGTCACAGTCGCTCGTCCACCAAGGCTTGGAGCGCTTGGGGATGCGACCAGATGTTTGTGGAATGGACTCAATAGCTGCCTCTATGATTGTGGTTGTAATAAAGTCATTAGCCTGGTTGACCTCCATATCAAATAAAGACTCCGATGGAAGTGTGGCTTTATCTTGAAAGAGGTTCCAATCAGCTAAGGATAGTCTCCACCGTGGTGATCGTGTAGTCACAGTGTCTGGTGTATTGTTTAACTTTAGGACTAAAGGGAAGTGATCACTTCCTCGAGGGTTGTCTTCTACTGTCCAGTCTATGTCCTGGAACAGAGATGGACTGCAGAAAGAGAGGTCAATTGCTGAAAAGGACTGTGTGGCACTATTTATACGTAGGTTGCAGCTCCTGTGTTGAGCATGCAAATCGACCTTTTAAGCAAAATCCTTTCTACCATCTTCCCCCGTCTATCGATCTTTCGACTGCCCCATAAAAAAATATGGGGATTGAAATCTCCAAGTATAAGATATGGTGACGGCAGTTCATCCAGTAAATCTTCCAGTTGTTTTTGCTCTACCACCACCGATGGAGGTAAATATAAAGAACAAACTGTTAAGACCCTATGAAGACAAATTTGAACAGCAATTGCTTCAAGACCTGTTTTCAGTGGAAGGTGCTTCGTAGGAACAGGACTGCAACACCGCCAGATGTACGTGTTGCATCTAAACGATCTTTTCGGAACAGGTTCCACCACCTGAGTGTGTGTGTCTGTTGGGGGTGCAGGTACGTTTCTTGTAGTGCGACACAGAATGCATCATACCTGTCCGAAAGATCGTTGACGTCATCCAGATTTGTGAAAAGCCCTCGACAATTCCACTGTACGACAGCCACAATGAAGAAACTAAGAGGAATATATACAAAACGTGTCTGCATTATGGAGAAAAGTGTACTATTCAAGCAAAGTATTATAACTTTTTCTTTGGGGGCATACGGGCTGTCTCGGTGTTTTCTTCCGAGTAGCCGCCAGTTCCTTAGGTGATATATCAGAGAGTGAGCCACTCCCCGATAGACCACCTTTCGGCTGTCGTTTTGACTGGGAGCTCGCGCTCGTGAATGAGCTTTGCGAGCTTGTGTCGTCATCGCATTCCATAGAAGTCGTTTCTATGGGTGGCGATGACAGGAGTGGCGTCGATGACGGTGACGCCACGGAAGTTTGGTTGGTTGGAGGTGGGTGGTTACCTCCTTGGTCTTCACTTGTGTTTAAGTCTGTCTGTGTGCACTGTGTGATCAATTTTGTTTTTTGTTTGACTGCTGCTGTAAATGACTTCTCAAAAAAGATGGGCGATACTTTTTTTTCTGGCTTCTGGGTAGCTTAAGTTTTGGGTAACCTTAACGTGCAAAACTTCTTTTTCATACTTCCACTTCGAACAGGATCTGGAGTATGATGGATGGTCCTTGGAGCAGTTGACGCAGCAGTCTGGCCCTTTACATTCTTTAGTCTCGTGGCCAGACTGACCACATCGTGCACAACAAGCGGAGCCACGGCACGAGTCCGCAGCATGGCCAAACTTGTTACAGCGGAAACACCGGAGAGGATTTGGAATATATAGGGACGCACATCGGCTGACAGATATCAGACTTTCAATTTCTCGGGGAGTGTTGGCTGGTCAAATGTAAGCACGATGTTCCTGGTTGTTATGTACTCATTATTTTTCCTTATTTTTATCTTACGCACGTCGATCACTTGCTGCTCTTTCAAGTTGGCAAGGATCTCCTCAACCGGCACATCAATTAGTTCGGGAACTGCAACCACTCCACGACAACTGTTTAATGCCTCGTGAAGTGATGCAGCAATCTGTATATCAAGCAGTTCACGAGTGTTCAGGATTTGTTCACAATCAGCCTCAGATGTACATTTTATAAGGAGGTCTCCTGATCGTAGCTTCTTTATTTCCGAAATGTTTGTTGACAAGGATGTTACTGCTCTTTCAATAAAGAATAAGGTGACATCTTTCCAAGAGGTACAGTTTTTCCATTTTCTGGAGACATGGCTGACAGCACGATGTACTTGGCACAAAAAGGTTTGGATTTTCGTAGGAAGAATTCGGTCCGGGTACGTTTACCGCCCCCGATCGGAAGGGAATTAGAATGTTTAACCATGCGAGGTTTAAGAAAATGAATGTTCCTAATTGTCACCCACACTTCACATTCATACATGTGGGAAGGTCCCGGAGTTTTAAGGAAAACCCATCGGCCGGAGCTTGACCAAGACCCCGATCGCCACCGTTCAAGGTTCCTGACCCTTCACCTTGCATCCCCTCGGCACGGTACGGATAACACCTTGGGACTGGGGGCTGGGGTCCGTGGTGGCGCCACTCACCAAACACTAGCCGAAGCCAGTGCCCCCTGCGGGGGTAACGTGCACGCGTTTTTACTCAATTCGACTACGCATCTGTAATCTTAGACGTAACTTTTAACACCATCATCTTTCCACTTTGAGACAGCTCGCTCAAAGCATCATATAAACTCATATTTTCTGGGACCATATTAGAGTACTGCACGGGACGCATTTTTCGGCCCGAGCCTTGTCCAGGTCCGCCAAAGGAAGGCTTCAACCGGTTCGGGTTTTCGGGTAAGCCCGAGCCCATACGGTGCTCCCGTTCGTATTTCCCACGCGCGCGCACGGCGACGCGCGCGACTCCAGCGATTTCTTAAAAGCGGCGGACAGACTGCACCAGAGGGCGCAACGCGCAGTTGTCATGGCGATCTGACGCGCTGAGCGTTGAATTGGCAATGTTTTTACTTTTGCCATTTTTAAAACGGAAATTTAAACATATTTCTGACCGCATGTTCTTCTCAACATACGGCGGAGTGACAATGTTCAAGCGAGCTGCTTTTATAGGCTGCCCTAGCCTATATCAAGCCAAATGGGCAAGAAAAAGGGTAAGCCAGATTTTCTTCTTTTTTCCCCTCTCTTGCGCTGCGCTTTCCTTTTTGTCTAGTGGCAACATGTTTCCTAGCGCAGTTGGCGTCGTTTTGGATCCCGTTTCCGCGGCGTCGAGAAACGGCTTATAAAGTGCTCCAAATCATACTGAAATCCAACTTCGCATAATTTTGAACTCGGTGCGCGGGAAAACAACTGCTATATCGCAATGCCTTTTGCATTCGCTCGCATGAAAGCTTCTAATAAAAATGCGTGTTTTGCTTCATCTACAGCGACTGGTTGCTGAAGAATGTTAAGATCAGAACACGTCGTCTTCGAGTGGTGGTAAGCTTCGTTCTTCGTGGTGAGTACTCCGATATTTACCTAACTTTTGTTTCGCGCACGAAGTCAAGCGCACCGTAAGCAGTTTCAAACACCGAACACCGCGGCTATGTGCGCCCGCAGAGGAACTTTGTTGTCGCTCACCTCTGTAGCGGAGGAGACCAAAATGAAAGTGAGAGAAGTTGGTGTAACCAACCAGTTTACTGCTTATTATAGGAAGTGTTCAAGAACATTTAATCCTGAACAAATTTGAGTTATGGGCAACTTGAAAGCAGTTCCAATATTGAAAAAATTGATCATATCCAGACAATCAGGGACAGAGCAAAGAAGTTTTGCACCAGACATACTGTGTTAAGCTCCTCACCTAATTCAACCTCACATAAAACACATTCAGAAACATACTGAGCATTACTGAACGAGCAGTTGTACTGAACAAAATTTTCTGACCCTTTCCTACGTTCCAAAAACTGTGTAGTCCCGACGACGTGAAGTTCCCTACAGTTCTTGGTATGCACAGACTGACTATGATCACCTTACAGGCAAAAGTAACAAATCATGGATGACACGGTCAATCACCACATGCCTCTGTCTCCAACAGAAGAGTATGGCACTGATCAGGAAGAAACCTACCTCTGTCCACTCTGCCTCTATTCAACAACAAATGCTTCCATCCTATTGCGTCACATTTTCATACATACTGGCGTGAAGCCATACTGTTGTCTCGAATGTGGTGAGCGATTTGCACTTCCGGAGACCCTGAGCCAACACCTATCCAAGCACCCTCGAAAGCTGCCACTACGTTGTGAACGCTGTGGAAACTCCTTTCGCTTTCGGCTCCAGCTCACTCGGCACGAAATGCTCTCGTCTGTGGAGAGCTTGCACTACTGTTACTGCTGTGGCAAAGGCTTTCTGTCCAGTGCAGACATCTTCCAGCATGCACGGTCTAAACATCCACGATCTCGAAAACACGAGTGCGACATCTGTGGCCGTTTCTTCCCGACCTTTGAAAGTATTAGTATTCACAGCGTGTTCCACTTGCGGCACAACAGTCCCGATGGGACAACGGCAGAGTTCTTCCGCGCCAGGAGGCGTCATTTCCACAAGGCTCCACGGCCACACCGCTGCCCTCACTGTGCTAAGCATTTCCTCTACGTACAATCATGGAAGCGGCACCTTCGTAAGCACAAGTACGACCAAGCTCTTACATGTCGTGTGTGCGAGAGGCCTTTCTCCATGCTCTGCTCCCTGCTAGCGCACATGAAAGACCACGAAGAGGAACTGCGGTCCAGTGCAGAAGAACCTCCGCAATGCGTGCCAGTCGAACCGCCGCATGAATGCGAACTGTGCGGGAAGACCTACTCCACCAGCAACAGTCTGCGCGCCCACCGCAAGACACACAGTGCCGATCGCCCCCACAAGTGCAGCGTGTGCCAAAAGCAGTTCCTGCGCTCGTACGACCTCAAGCGTCATTTACGCATCCACACTGGCGAACGACCCTTTGCGTGCGATGTGTGTGGACAAGGCTTCTTCCAGAGCTCTGCCATGCGCAATCACCTACGTACCCACACGGGGGAGCGTCCCTTCTCCTGCGATGTCTGTGGCAAAGACTTCACTCTTGCTTCGACCTTGCGAGGCCACATGAAGATCCACACAGGGGAGCGCCCACATCGCTGCCCCCTCTGCGTTAAGACTTTCTCACGACCTTACGAGCTCAAGAGTCACATGCGCATACACACAGGTGAGCGACCGTTTGCTTGTGGGGTTTGTGGCCTGGGCTTCGCACAGGCAGCGACGTTACGCACACACATAAAGATCCACGAGCAGGGACCTGCTCCACCGTTGCTGACATGCCGCCTCTGTGGGGAAAGTTTCACAGAAGTTGCAGGCCTTGAAGCACATGCGAGGGCTCATGACAACCAGCCGTCTGACAACGCGCCACAGCCATTTCGCTGCAGCATCTGCTCGAAGACTTTCACGCGACAGACACATCTCCGCAACCACATGAAGCTTCACTTGGGACCGCAACCCTTTCGTTGTGAGGTGTGCAGCCAGACATTTGCGCAGTTCTCCAGCCTCAAGACACACCTGAAAGCCCACGTAGGGGAACCTTCATACTCTTGTTCTGCTTGTGGGCAGCATTTCCTCCAGTTTCCTGCACTGAAGTCACACATGTTACTGCACTCCAATGAAAAGCTGGCTAACTTGGTTGATGGAGGCCTATGAAGTGAAATGTCTTTGGTATATAGTGAGAGTCATCTTGATATAATTTAAACACTGATGTGTCGCATTAGTGTATTGCAGCGTTGAAAAAATATAGGCACCACTCTCAAACATGCTTAAGATGGCTGTGCCTCACATGGTGTTGTGTACTCTGTTCAAACCAGATCCCCCCTTCCCTGAGATATTTATATCAAACTCGTGTTTTGTTTGAGTTGATGAAGATTGTACAGTTATTTTGCATAACACAAGCAAGTGATGTTTTATTTTGTCCATAAAATACATTTTATTGTACTGTATTGTACTGTAAGTGGTAGTGTTCACCAGCAGTAGTGGAGCCATCCTTCCATATGTCATTTAAAGGAAGGATATACATAACAACACAAACTATGACACAAGACTGCTTATGGGAATGTCATTACTATTTCTTTCAAGAAGCCCTGCACATCCCAAATTGTTTCACAATTTATTTTCTCGCGACGACCTCATAATGCTAAATGCCCGAGCGCTCCGAGACAAGTCAGTGTTTTTTTATGGCAGCGTGCATAGTGCCTACATATGCGAAGTCATAGCGTGGAAGTTGCCTCCATTTCACAAACCAACATTTTTGACATTTTTATGTCAGTATTACTCAGGGTACTGTATTCAAGGTCCTCTAAATCCTATTGTAATTTCACTACCCAAAAGTGTGATGCTGTTGTGCATGTCACATTTAACTGGTTAGCAACAAGAAAAGAAAAGAGAAGTGGAAGTATTAAGACATATGGGGAACTACTATTTAGCACTGTACCATCTGTGAAAATGATAAGACATCGAGAAAGTGTTCCCAAGCAGCACAACATCTTGGCCAAACCTGGCAATTGGTCCAATACTGGCAACACTGGCACAATATTGGGCCTCTATTGTCAATATTGGACCAAGATGATGTGCTGCTTGGGGACATTTTTGCTCATTCCGAAATCAAGCTGACAAACATCATGCAAAGGGGAAGTTCAGGCTGGGAGCTACAGATAGCTTGAGCAGGCCCTTGAAATATGTGTGGCTCTTGATCTTGAAACTTATCCCTCTACTTTTGATCACTGGGCTGCCAGATTCTCCTTCTATCAGTTAGTCAAACTGGATGTTTTACACGTACCATTAGCACTTGACATGCACTTCTAGCCTCAAGGGTGGGTAGTTCATGCTTATACCTATGTCGTTTCCTCAGTATTATGGTTGTTGGGCATGTACATGTGGTAGTCTTGCAAAAATTATATAGCAGTATGTTTTGTGAGTATTGTCCACGTGCTTAATTGTTGTGTTAGTGTTCGCCAAAGTTATGGCATAAAGGTTATGACGACCGACCAAAGATACCATTCTACCTCATGAAAGTTCCAATGAATGTGTCCATTTTGATGTATATTAGAGATTCCCCGTAGTGCCAAACTTGGGTTTCTTTTGTAAGTCCTTTACAGGTATTACTGGACACTTCCATTATGTGTGCAAGTGATAATGTAGTAGCACATATTGTAAAAATGGCAAAGCTTTAGTAAAGGCACCAAAGTCCTCAGTTCATGCACTAGTCCATTCTGTATCTTCATTCAATGTTTTGTTCAACAGCTAACCAGTGGCAGCTCACACCTACAGCCTGCTGCACCCCTGACAAATTTCCAGTTATCAATCCCTTTGTATATTATGCAGTTTGTTCATTGCACATTGCTTTGGAAGAAACTGTTATTTTTTACGCTTATGTCATTCCAGTTAGTGTACTGTACGAATAACTGTTAAAAGGAACGCACCACCACGTCCACGCCACAAATTTTTTTACAAACTGCAAGCTCTTTCGTCGATAATGCATGAGCCAGCACTGGATCTGTTCAACAAGAATAGACATTATCACTTAAAGATAATTCCAGTTTCTATGTACCATCAGGGACTGTGCCATACTGGGAATAGGCACACCATAAATAAGAATGAATTAATGAATGAAAATGAGTAGCGTATGACTTCCATGGGCACTGTTCTGTGTTGCAACCTCTCTGTGCATTTCAAGCTGTTACTTTAGAGCCAGGCAACCAAAGTATACTTTGCGAATATAAACTACGACTTCTGTGTCACAAGCAGAACTGTAGAAGGAAGGAGAAACATATCGATAAGAGTAACAGGTGTGCAAACTGAGAAACTAATCACTATCAGTATCCAGAGAGAATTATAGGAATGGCAAAACTACCTCGAGGATCACTGAACAAACTGCCATTGTACACAAGAAATGAGTTTGGTGTGTTTTTGGTATGTCGATACTGCAAGTGGCACAGACTCTTTGAACACAAAATAAGTTGTTTTTAGGTGTCAAAGCCATGTCTGTCGAGCAAAGTAGTCTGTGTGTTTCTTTTTTCTTTTTTTTTCATTGTGCTCGTGCTGTCCATTATCACTCTCTCAGGGTATTGAGTCAGAAATGACAGGAAAAAAACGGGTTTACTAGTCATAGCGGACGCTCTACTCATCCACAAGTTCCTAAATATACATGTGCTCATAGTGTGTGTCTTAGGCATGGGCCCTTTACTTGTTCTTGGAGTAGATTCTATTTTTGAGATGTGTAGCAAATGTGCCCATGTAACACATCATATTTGGCACAAATATACTGTATGTGTCATCTCATTTGTACGATACCTGGAGTTTTATCCACCAATCCAACTAGTCTGTCCGAATGCTTGACAACATGCTCACAAAGTGCTTGTTTTGCAAGCCAATGCGCAGTGATGTCTGCGGAGGTAATTTGTAATACTACTTCTGCTTTCTTTTTCCTTTTCTTTTTTTTTTTTAGATATACGGGTGAAGTAACGTTGTGTTTATAATTTCTGAAAGAGGCATATTGGAAAGTTGTGATCATTGTATCTTCTTAATACATCAAAACAGTCGGTGTTGTCACAAAAACTGTGATTGAAGATGATGTTTCACAACACTACACATACTGACACAGTATTACTGAGCATTCATCTGCTAGACTGAACTTTCAAATTAACTACATTTATTGCTGTCAGTTTTACGTTGTTCATAGTAGGATTTTAAGTAGGAGTGAGCACGGATTGAATATTTTAGGCATTTAACTGAGCAGCACTTTGATAAACTGATTCACCAATGAATGGGATGTGAGCCTTTATGCAAATGCAAAATTAGTCAACACCCTCAATTACAAAAATTATTTTTCATATATAAAGTAAAATAAATGAGGTCAGCAAAATGGCCTGGTATATTTCCCATGTACAATTTGGAACATGTTTTCCTCTTTACACCAATTATGATAAATGTACTCGAAAATACAAATTGCACAAATCTTAGTCTTGAAATACAAAACTAGGCATTGAAATATGCTCTTTGTAGAGCATAGCGATATGCTCTTTAATAAACGTGCAATAAAGATCCAGCTAGGGAAGCTTTGGCGGGAAGCTTAAAACTAAGTGCTCATAATTTTATTTTTGCCATGTGAAAAAAAAAAAGAAGCTAGTCTTCTAGTAGCAGAAAACATATTGTAGGTTCTTTGGCTCTTGCAATGGGAGTTAGCTACTCAGATCACTTAATTCGGACAACAAACAAACGAAAAATTTAAAAAAAATCATTATGTTATATGGCCGAGTATAATGAGTGACACGAAGCTATCCTATTCATTACGCAGCATGCTCCGTGTGACAACCACTGTCACGGTATGCCTGAAAACTGAATGTTTTGAACCCCTGCTGTTTCCATGTTCACGACATGGTTGTGTATACCCTTTCACGCACAAGGTGATTTCAAGAAGCCCTGGTCTCCTTCTTTATGTGTTGCTTTTTTGGTGCTTAATATCATGGAAGAGAACAGGAAATTATGTGTCAGTTTCACTCGTCTTTACGCTTCACACGCCGAGAAGGGCGAAATTATAAGGGAATTGAAAGAACTCCCAATACTTTCTTGCCGTTTCTGATAGTGGATTCCCACAGTTCCAAGTGGCACAGAGTTCTCGAACATTTTCATATGTTTTCTATTGCAACAAATCCTTCTCCAGTATTTTTTAACAATGTGTGTCATGTAATGCAATCGTGCAATCTGCAAAATTGCAGTTGGCTGATAAAAGTTTTTTATCAATGAGTTTGATTAACCAATTGATTACATGTCCAGTATGCCATCAGATGTTCAGTGTAATATATACATGTTCAGATTATATTAAGACTACTACTTCAGTATAAGCTCTGTTGTTACTTAAAAGGGTGTTTAAGTTACGTTATACTTCGTTAGCGGGCACTGCGCTCCAATGGGTACACGTACAGGTTGTAACGGTTTCATGCTACGTTTCCGTGTGTGTATGTGTATAGCATGTGCATGCAAAGTATGTATAACAATTATGCCATGTAAGCATACATCAATAAAAACATGGGCATCATGAACATGTGTGCATCCTTCATGAAAGTAATTTGTGGCTCCAGCTGTGGAGCTCACCGGTCAAATGAATACTAATTATAATAGTTATATACGATATTAACGACATTTGAATTCGATGGAAATTGATGTTCTGAGGCTGGAACACAGACAAACTACAAAACATCAATATTTGCATAACTGCTTAGATTATGCAACTGCTTTGACCACGACGAATGCTCCACATAGGTGTGGTTGACAGACACACATGGATTGTACAACACAACGTTTTGCTGCAGATCTTTCCTCATAATGTTGGGGGGGGAAATATTCAATTTTTTTCTCTTAAGTACTATCAAAGATGTTCAGTTCCAAGCGAGCACCACCTGCAGACATTTGTGCATCTTGGGAGTAACCTTGTCACAAGTAATTACTTGGAGAGGTCACCAGCTTCCGTGGCAATGTGGCTAGGTGATCGTCTTCCATGCCGTGATCGGGAGGTGATTTGGGGTTTCAACCTAAGCGGCGTCTGTGCTGTCTGGGTGTTTTTTTCAGACGCTTCAGGACCAATGTCCGCACAGTTCCCTTTAAAGTCCGCCCAGCAGGCACGATTCCCCCCCAGCAGCATGCCACCAGCGAGACCGAACAGAAATAGCACACTGCCACCACCAGTAGTTGTAACTGTAATCAATCCCAGAGAGCAACCTCCATAGTGAATACCAGTCAGTGGCAGGTAGCAGATGAAGATCCAGCTGGATATAAACAGGGATTTCTAAAGTAACCGCACCTAGACAGCAACTAGCTACTTTAAAAATTTGTCGTCGTCCAATTTCAGAAGCTTGTTGCGCCTTTGTTGTCTGTCGTCGACAGCTATTCAGCATGAAAATTTTTCTGAGAACGAGTTCATCGCAGTTACTGGTTAATTGTTTAGTAAGTTAACTGTAACTAAGTTACTTCCCAAGACTACATTTGTTAGCATTTCAAATACTTCCATTTAGCTGCTAGTTGAAGTGATGAATCATGATGTGATGTTAACTTTATTTACCTCCCACATGTCATGTGAGCAGCAACAAATTGCCTGCGTGTAGCACCTCTGTCGTACCTTGCGCTGCACTGAAAAGTTGCAGATGCATAGCACACTGCATACTGGACACAGTTACTCAAAAGCACAGAATATGCATGTGCCACGCCGATACAGCTACAACCGGAAAGGTGCAGGTGACTTCTTTAGCTTTGGCGTCTTGCATGTCAGTTATTAAACATGTGCAAAAAATATTTGTATTTGACCAGTAAATGACAGTTTGTGGCTTTCTGTTATAGTATAACTACCACCATGAGCAACTCCACACTAGTCAATCCGGATTAATTTTGTCCATCTGAGGTTACTGTAAAGGAGGTTAATTTTGTGGTCTTAATAATTCGCAGATTCGTGTGGGAGCACATTTCAGGAATATTTCACGGACCTTAATTTCGCAAATTCGTGTGGAAGCAGACTGAAGCAGAAACCGCGGGATCGGGGGTTCACGACACTTCTGACAGTAAACAATGAGAATTAGCCGGCTTCTACGTACCAGCCTCTGCATGCCGTCTGGCTTATAGAGGCTCACCGTGAACTCCAATCCCGCAACAATGACATACGTGCTGGTTCTGTGAAAGCAGGTATCTGCAGTGCCAAGTGATACACTGCGTGAATAAACTACTTATGTTGAAGTGCCGTTTCAATTAGAGAAATGTTTGACAAGAACAAAGTGGTGATAATAAAGGTCATCAAGTAAATCGATTTGTCTTTTATGGAGCTCATGTCGTCTCGAATTCCAGTGTCCATACTTTTTCATCCCTGCTTTCTATAGTTTGCGGAAGCTTAATGTCACGAAAAAAGTTTCATCGCAAAATTCGTGAAAATTAAGTCCTCACAAAAATTTATACTTTTACAATAATTTTGTGTGTTGAAATATCAGCACACAATACTGCTTTGAGGGGACGTTGCAGATAAACTAATCCATTTTATGTAACGTCCCTAACAGAAGTCAACATTTTGAAGCACCTGTACCATGCATTCAAGCTGTTGGAATCCTCGGCAAGGTGTGTACCAGCTACCTAGGGATCAGTAAGCAGACACGTTACAAACTGATCCACCATGGCCCACTGACCACCAAACCACTAAGCATTTGAGGTGTCGAAGGCTGTTCGTCCAGTGAAAGAAAATTACAATTAAAGAAACTAAAATATGGTATTCATATCTGCTTCATATCTTCCAGCATACAATTTTGATTCAATCACTTGCTATTTGCTCAACCCTGCAGCTCAGATAAAAAATGTACTAAAGTTTGAATTGGCTTACCACATCCTAACACAACAGCGTTGCTTCCCTTTTTAACCCACGTTCACCCTGCATCGAAATACCTAGGAAAATACAATCACCGAAAACAATGAATCCTACACATGACCAGGGGTCGAAACCGGAACTGAGCCGTAACTGAAAACCGCAAAAAAAAAAAAGAAAACTTCAGAAAAAGCCGAACTGAATTGAAAAAATATGCTGTGGTAACCAGTTTGCCAGACGGTAAAAGCACATATACCTTCCCACTCAGCTGCTGCGCACCAGCTCCCTGCGTCGCTCAGTGTCTTGCAAAATTCATAGAGCAGACAAATTGATGAACCAAGAAGTGGTGAGTCCATGCACTTCCTACAGCCTCACCTCCAAAAGGTTTAAGACGTCCCTGTACATTTTTGTGACTCGAGTGTAAAAACTACACGACAGCTACACTTTGCATTGTTGCCTCAGCTGCTTCCTTTCATTCAGCATCACAGTGTGAAGGCGACAAATTTTAATAGTTCACAGTGACATCCACAAGCAATGCAGACCTCTAGCGACCACGGGAAAGAGATTGGTGTGTGGTCCAGAGCATGGAAGGAAGGAAACAGAGGAACGGCCTCTCACCCTCTTGTTAACAGTGAGCAGCCTGCTGGCCTGCACATGGGACTCTGGGATACTCATAGCTACTACATGACCGCTTTTTCTCTTTTTTTCTTTAGAAATTCGTGATAGCCTTTGTAATGGATTTCAATGGTATGCTGTACGCCATTTCCCAGCGCTTTGCGGTACGGTGAAGGACGGTCTGCTGTGAACTGCATGGTTCTTTGTACCTATCAAGTGTAGAGACGAGGGAGAGAGGAAGGAAGGAGGAGCAAGCCATCACCGGAACATGATATTACCTCTCACATGTGGATTAGCACAGGACATGCAAACCGTTCTTTTGGTTGTGCTAACCCGAACCCGAACCGATATCCTTGAACCGAACCCCAAAATTAACGGTTCCAAGCACGTGACTATATGTTACATTACTAGCTGAGCTTTTGTATATGTCCCGACTCACTTCATTCATGTACACAAATTATGTGTTCACCAGTTTGCCAGAGACTAAAAGCCTGTCTGCCCAGTGGCATTCATTTACTAAACATGTACATATCTACACAGAGCGGAAACTTGGCATTGGACCGCAAGAAAATCAAGCTGGCCATGTACACTTCAAAGTGATGGAAAAGAATAATACAGAGGCCGGCATGCTAAAGCAAGCAATGACACTTAGCTCCTTTAATTATTCTTTTCATATAACCATTACTGTAAGATGCTGGGCTTGTAAGCAGAAGACTGTGAAGACTAAAAGAGAAGCTGAAACTTTCAGAAATTAATACAGTGATGGAACTGCCTCAGAGCCCACGGGCGCTGGCGCTGGCGCACAAAAAAGCTGCATTTGGCGCAGAATTTCACAGAATGGCGCACCTCCGCCGTATGTATCCCACTGCGTCCCACCGCAATACGTCGTGTTTGCAATGCATACTCTCCACTTTATGGCGAATATCGGGGTTCAGGACATCTGGGAACAATTATCGGCACGTACGGTTTAAGTCCTGAAAGCTCAATTTCTCGCGCTCTCCTTACGCGCCTACACTCTGCGAGCACGCGCGATGTTACGTAGTAGCGGAAAGCGTGGAGCGATCCATAGTACAGGCGCTGGCAACTCCGGAATCAGCGTCGTCAGTTATTCCCATCCACAATTAGTTAAAACGCATGCAAACGAGCCAATATTCCATCGCAGGCACGTGGCGTGCCCACATGTTCAGTAAATTTGTACAGCCACCTTTCGCCCAGGACGCAAACACTTGATGCACTAACAGTGCGCTTTATTGTTCACAACTTCTCTTTGACGTACAACAACGTAATATTCGGTTCAGCAGTGACATCCCGGCAGTTTAAGAATCTTCGTCGACTTGGCGGGTTCGGCGGAAACGACACGGCTTGACTCGGCTTTGCTGTCCAGAGGCATCACGAGAATAGAGAGGGCGCGGGAGCATCGCTCGCGGTTTTTGTTTCGTTTTCATGCGTCCGAACCGGGGCATCTTTGTTCGGCGCAGCTGTGGCGCAGAATTAGGGAAAATTGCTTTTTCGGCGCAGGGTGGCGCAGGCAATCCCAAATGGCGCACTTTGGCGCAACTGGCGCAGCAGTTCCATCACTGTTAATATGTATAGTTAGTTCCAGCTTCTAAAAAAAAAATGTAATTAGATTTCTTAAAAATGGCTTCTGAAAAATTACATCACCATGATCCTAGTGTGCTAATTTGTATATAAATACACTCACCCCAATGTTACACTTGAGATACACTTTGTAAACTGGAGTGGATACATGATACAAAAGTTCTGCGAGAGTATAGTACATTTTATACAGATGCATTTAGACCCTTGGCAGCAATCACTAAAAACGTATCTTGGAAGAAATGTTTTTCCAAAATCTTTCCTCACATGTGAGCACTGCATCTTGCACCATCTGGAATGGACCGAGACTTCGATGCACTCACCCAACGTTGCTTTGCAACCTGTGGTCACCACAAATCACAGTAATTTGGTGGACTAAGGCACTGTTATGCTCTGGCTAACAGAGCTTGGCAGGAATTAACACCTGTGTACCCTCACTCGAACGAACATACAGTTGGCAACTTTCACTCATAAATACTGCAAACCCTTTGCCATATACAGAACACTTTGGCAGCAACCTTTCTTAATATTGAAACAGTGCTTGTTGTGAGAACTGAAGTTATTATTTTTTTTAACGTTTAGGGAGGTCGCACACTCTAGTTAGTTATAAACACATGCAACAGAACTGTGCACTTGTAACTGAAAAGAGTATATGTGTATTTCTCAATGTCAAGCATAGTTGCAGATTCCACCTTGTAAGAGAAACCAACAAGAAGCCGAGGGTTTTATGACACTGCACAAATAAAGGTGAGGGAATACTTCGACGTTTACCTTGAAACAGCTCAGCAATGAAATGTTTACAAAGCTAGCAGATGTATAAACAACCACACTAGCAATGGAAATCTTGATGACATGGAAAGCTGATAATATGTACAAGACAGCAGGAAGGTTTATTCTGCTGCATGCATATAAGTAGAAACTTCAAATAAAACACAACGAGCAATAAGAAACGTGGCTAGACAACACGCAAAGCCGTGGACCTGTCTTAGACACTAGCGCGACCATTTGACATTTTTTTCACTGGTAAGCTAAACATAACCATCGGTGAACAGAGCAAAGCATGAAAGTTGCTGACTGTAGTCCGTACAAAATACCCTACACTGCGTTTGCGCTCTCCTACACTGCAGTAGGGGAAGGCAGCAGTGGCACAATATTGGAGCGGGGGTTCAAGTCGACCAAAGTAATGTGATTTGTGTCGTTTCCCTATACACCCACAAGGGCGCGTGGTGTGAATAGGATGGCTGCTTCACTGTTGACCACGTGCACCAGCGCGAGGGATATGAGGAAGATGATTACGCCCAGAGACATGGTAGTAACTTCTTGCCTCCAACTTGGCATAACAAAGATCTGCAGGGAGGCTTCTTCCCACACACTCTCTGTCCATGTTGAGTATTCCTTGCTCGTTACATCTGCCAGACACACAGGGTGAAAAAGATTATCTTAACCCTGATCGCATGAGGAATCCATGTGCGGACTGCACATGTGCAATTTGGAATGTTCTATTTCTGAAGTAATTAGGGCCTCGTGTCTTGGGGCAAAGCTCGTTTTTACCCCTTAGCACACTTAGCGTCTGAAGCTTTCGGGTTTAACCTGATTCTTCCGAGAACTTGCACCCAGAATTCTAGGTTGCCTGACCTATCACACAACCGTGACCATGCTTCTTTTCGAGGCTTCATTGTTACTTTTAGAAGCCTTTGCCCTATGTCGTGATAGTTCGTATTTGGAGGACAACTTTGCAGATATTCATATTCGATTTATATTCAGGAATTTCAATATTCGCGCACCTCTATTCAAAACATAACACCCCAAAACACAAGGCCCTAAGTATAACTTAGTGGAAATCAGCTGTGGTACCCACCATCTGTCTCAAATGCTGGGGACTTTGCAAGTGTAAACATTGTTGACGACTTTATGCAAAGCCCTGAACTGTTACCTTCTGGGCCGTCCATCCAATCGAACTGAAATACCTGCAACATTAGCTTCACATTACTACTTCTTCCAGAAACAATGGCAAGGGGCAATGGCAGTTTGAATTATTCTTTAATACAGTGAGCGATCACGCAATGTTGCATGTAAAAAAAAAAAATGTATGACAAGGGAAGTGACCAAACCATATGAAAAGTGCATTTTGTGGGAGAGCACCAGAGATGAGAAAAGTCTGCTGCAAGTGCACTTGTAAGACACCTGGGTCATTCCAGGCCAAATCACCCAAAGGTCGTGCTCGACCCTCTCAGTTTTGCTTCCAAAAATTATCATGGACTCCTTATTGCAAATAAGGATATTTTCCGGAGTTTTACTGGACAATGTTGAACCGTTGCCGATTTAGGCGGGGTCAAAGTTCGTCAGAATCGTGAAAACCATGCTACGAAAAAAGTTACCTACTGAGCAGGGTGTTGCGTCTAGGTGGACTTTAGTGACATGGAATGAAAGAGCGTGGCCCTAACCTTCTGCCAATATCAAGTCCTTCCCTCGTGTTTCATTTTCGGCCAGCGAAACAGGGCTGCTTTTTGGCGCTATTTCTTACAACTTTGTGCCTTGCTAAGGGCACTTTTCACACAAGCTGGAAGAGACAAATAAATTCATCGTGTTCTGGACCTTCCATAATTCAAAATCACACGTTTTGAAGGCCGACCACACAATACTTTGTGCCTCATTTAATCCCAAATGCCATACTTTTGGTAAAGTTGGCCATTTTCAATGCCATTTTTGAAAATGAAGCGGTCGGCCGAGAACAATCCAAATAGATGGAGATGACAGATCAATATCTATACTATAGCATATAAAAAAGTTGAGAAGGTACTTTTTGGTAAGAACAAGAAAATATTTTTCATCTCCCACCCACTCTACACATAATTACGCTGAACGGCGCACAGGTGGGTCGCGAGGCTTGGTTCAGATAATGTTTTTCCGTGTGGTGAAGTTTTTCTATCCGTTATGGAGGACCAGAACAGACATTATATTCAGCTAAGTCACATCTATGCTACAACCGCGTTCTAGCCAGAGACGTTCATGTGGGGCTTGCTAATCTATCCACACTGAACAGCTGGCTGCTGCTGATCACCCAAGCAGGCTGGAATGATAAAAACAGTTCATTTGCAATTCAGACAATCTACATATTTTATTTTCGTGATTGTAACAGTTTGAAGTAAGAGCAAAAAGATACCCGCATAAATGAATGCACAACGGTTTCATTATTATTTCATATTTTATTTTGAAACATTAAAAAGCAAAGGCGACCATTGGTAGGGTATCTCATTAGAAGTGACCACTGCAGTTTCCTCTGTACCGCGAAAATATAGGTCTTGAACACTGCTCTGACTGGAGTTTCCGTGCGTGCCACGCACTTTCGTACCGCAGTCCTTCATTTTGCACGTTTTTGCAGACGTTCCTACTTCGGCCATTGTTCAACACAACGACTTCAGCAAGAAACTTGGAGCAATAACAACCTTTTCGGTTACCTGGCATGCATCACATGTGAGAAAGACGATTATAAACTAATCAGCAGAGCCGCAGATGAGCTCTCCTAAGCCGAATTCAAGGCCATGTGTTAAAGGCTACGTGGATGTACGAGCACGTGTTTGAACGCTACAACGCAGCAAAAGACATCCGCTCACAACGTGACCTGCGCTGCTATTAATCATAAGAAACACGCATTTGAAGGGTTAGTATGGTTTGCTCATAATGTTCCTTGTGAGTGTGAAATCATCACTGCCGTTTCTCATGACTACCACTTTAAAACGCTGCGAATGAAAGACTCTGAGAAACACCTACTAACAATACTTACCAATGCACTGATAACAATAAAAACTACATAGTTTATCAACAAAAGGGCTGGCAAAAAAGAGGACATGCTCATATCCATCCACAGGACGCGGCTTGTGAAACCTAGACCTAGACCTCACAGGGAGCCGTCTCATGCAGCCCTCCTGTAACCACGTGGGACATAAAAAATATTCTCGCGCTTATCAAAAAGTACCTTCTCAATTTTTTTATATGCTTTAGTATAGATACTGATCTGTCATCTCCATCTATTTGGATTATTCCCGGCTGACCGCTTCATTTTAAAAAATGCCATTGAAAACGGCCAACTTTACCAAAACTACGGCATTTGGAATTAAACTGGGCAAAAAGTATTGTGTGGTCAGCCTTCAAAACATGTGATTTCGAAGTATAGAAGGTACAGAACATGCTGAATTTATCTGTCCCTTCCAGCTTGGGCGAAAAGTGGCCTTAGCAACGCACAAAGTTGTAAGAAATAGCGCCCAAAACCAGCCCTGTTTCGCTGGCCGAAAATGAAACACGAGGGAAGAACTTCATATTGGCAGAATGTTAGGGTGACGCTCTTTCATTCTATGTCACTAAAGTCCACCTAGACTCAAAACCATGCTCAGCAGGTAACTTTTTTCGTAGGAGGGTTTTCGCGATTCTGACGAACTTTGACCCCGCCTAAATCGACAACAGTTGAACATTGTCCAGTAAAACTCGGGAAAATATCTTTATTTGCAATAAGGAGTCCATGATAATTTTTGGAAGCAAAACTGAGGGGGGTCGAGCACGACTTTTGGGTGATTTGGCCTGGAATGACCCACCTCGTACCTATACCTGATTTTCTTTGGCATTCTCAACATCCTTCACATATTTGGCGTAGACTGCCTCATAAAGTGCTATTTGTTTCTGACGACATTTGTCCACTTTGTGTCAGTTTCACTAAACACTGATAGTTTTATTTCAAGGTTTTTCGTGGGAGGGTAGTGACCTCTTTTGGCTACTTGGTCATATCTTTGCAAGTCTCTCTTTGGTTCATCAGTAACATTGCATTAGCAAATTTAGTTTCCTTCACTCCAGTTTTGCCATGGCCCCAATTCTATGCAGGTAAAAATGTTATGAAAGCTCTTCTACAAGACCTTACCACACTTTGAACTCTATGTGGTGTACGAGCATACTTTCAAGGCAAAATAAATAATCATGAAATAATAAGCACTAGATCAGCCACATTTACACGACTACGTTAATTTCAGCAAGACTTGGTCTTGCAAGTAGCACGTTTCTCATGCAGTGAGGTTGAACGCACATCGTTCCCCTCAAGAAGCTATACCATGATAGCTTCACTAGCCTCCGAGTGTGCTAAAAACTGATGAATGCTTGTGAATACCTTGTCCAATGCTGCGTGACTAGAGCAATTGCTTCTTGCAACATTTTCTACTACTGTGCCAGTGAAGTAAGAGAGCACCAGCTTTGTCAGCCTTGCAGCAGGGTGTATCATGCTGCCAGTTGGGTCCACACTTATATACAATGAAAGTGGGTTGCTTTCTGTAACGAAACAGCATGTTCAGCCACAATGTTTAATCACGTTCAATCGTGGGCTCTTTAGCAAATATACAAAAAAAAGGTAACTACATTGGCCAAAAACTATTCCAATTGCAGTTAGCAGGTCCATCCTTGTAGTCTTGTTCACTGATTGCTTATGCCCATAGTTCAAACAACAACAGGACTGGTCACATAGTGAGCATCGTGGAAGAACTATAAACTGCTTGTAATGAACATCATCTGATCTCGAAAGTTAAACATGGCAGCACATTCGTGGCAGCATGTATATGGTCATTTGCCATGCAGAACTAGGTATTGGAAAATAAAAGGAAGGAAGGAAAGCCTAACATTTGCAAACACCAGTTTCCCATGAAACCTCCAAACTATAAATTGTGAATGGCCACAGAATGATACCCAGCACTGGAAGAAAATTATGATTTTATGCAAAAACCAATAAGTCTCATTTATTTCATTTCAATTGGTTTTAGCTGATCTAAATTGGGCTTTCGGCGATGCTTTTGGTTGGACCACAAGGACCACGATTGCAACCCAACCTTCAACCCTACCTTCAACGTAACACATATGATAGATGGGACAGAGGTCACTAATGTACAGTAATTTCACACATATAAGCCGCACTACAGGTAAGCCACAGGGGGAGGGGGGTTCAGGACCATCTGAAAATCTTCCTGCACATAAGCAGCACTCACAGAGGAGCCGTGTGCAGTACACCAAAACTGAATCGCATGTTGAACCACAGACAAGCTCATACAACTACAAAATCAACATTGGTTTCAATGCAATGCCACATAGGAAGTTCATGACGCAGGGCTTTCGCTGTTATCGAAACCGCCTTCGAAGTCAACGCCATTTTCCTCCAGCTCTTGACGCAGCACTCGTCGACACCGTACTCCCTACCAGCTGCACGATTTCCATACTGCCGCACAAATTCCAAAAGATGCCACTGTCATAGCTGTGCCGCCACGTTGGGCCGTGCCTGTCCTCCAACTTCGACTGTCGTGTTGGTCCAAATAGCCGCAGACGCTGTGTTCTCGGGAAATGGTAATGGTCACTCGGGTAGCGCGTTTTTAACGTCAGGCCACGTACAATGAACTCCTTTCAATGGATTTTCCGCACAGTGAAAAAGGGAACAGCTAGGCTGGGGAATCCCAAGGGGACACATTCCAGGAACCGCACGATGTCCCTCTGGAGGGGGAGGGGGCGGCATGAATTGGTCGGTAACGGCTGTATGGGGATAAGTGCAAGGGGGAAAGTGTCACCAGAGAAGCCGGATGCCTTTGGGGAAAGAAAATTGTGAATTATGCCTTGGGTTACGTGCGTGAAATTATGGTAGTTGACATAAGAGTTTAAGAGGTGCCTAAAAGATACAGTTTAAGTCCCTCTTGCTCTTGATAAACCAGAACAGATGAGCTGCTACATAGAACCTGTAACACTGTAAAGTCTGTTGTTATGAAATGTGAGAGCTATGGGCAGTACATCGAAGGCTTGGCCATGCACTTGATGGGCCCTATTTCTATCCAATTTAATGCACTGAAGATAATAAGACACTGCAGATGAAAACTGACAATGTCTTCAACGCATCGCTCTGTTCCTATGGTATTGTCAGTGGTTATAAACTTTGAACCAAAGGGAAACCTTTCCAAGATTAAACAGGTTATACAAGAGTTATACAGGCTAAAACCTCCCGAGCTAGAGTACTGACTAGAGTAGCTTGATGGGCTTGTTGGTACATGACTCAGAGAACAAGGAGCAGTCAAAAACAGGGACAACAACACAAGAAGACACACAAACAGAGGCTCCACTATCAACACTATGAGTGACTCCCGAGCTATTTGTGTGTACAAGTAGTGGAAAAGTGCTGGAGTCCAGCCAGATAGTTTACACGTCCCAATAGAAGATTCAAAATTGAATAACTGAGAAGGCCACAAGGCTTCGCGCCACAAGGCTTCGCCACAAGGTGATTGTCTTCTTTCCAGCGCAGTGCATGAACAAAAGACAGTTTAGTTATATCCTTGAAAGCTTGTGCCCTTACATAATTGTCATTGTTCGCACTAGACGATGTACCTACAGTTCATTTTTGTGACGTTCATTTATAGTCTTAGACACTATGCAATTAGGTTGACAGACTGTACATATCTCTAGCTTCCTCCTTTCCCTGTTTGTGCAGGCCATGCCTTCATTGGTAGGGCTTCAAATAAGGGAGAAAACAAGGTTGATGTGGACCATGTGCACTCCCACATGGTCTTAGCACCGGAGACAAAATGAGATTAAGCCTACGAAGCGATATACCCAAACAATGACTGCTTGTTTGACGAGTTGCTGCATTACTTGGCATAGTCAACTAAGGTAGCGAAGCGGGGTAGTTGGCTATGCCAATTGGACGAGGACGAAACGAGAGGCACAAACTCAGGCTGAACTCACAACTTTACTGCACAAGGAAGATTACACGAACACAGCCACAGGCAAAGCCACGAGGCTACTCTTCTCTGCACCTTCTCGCATGTGGAAAGAGACGCTGTCGTAACATAAGCCTTAGCTTGTTGAAATTGTGCTTACTTACAAATTATTTGCGAGCCTGTGCTGCAGCTTCCTTCCAAATTTTAGAGTGACTTTGACCCAATTAAAACAGCTGTTTGGGTGCTGATGCAAATCGTTTTAAAAAACAGTGTGCAAAAGTAAGATGAAAATCAATAATTTAAATGGACACGATTTCAACCTTTTAAACCCTGGTGCTACTAGAGTCACTAAATAAGCTTCGCTTCACAGTATCGACACTGAGGTCCAAGGGAGAGCAGGAGCGCCATCTTGTTTCCGCACCACACCGGTACCATCCCCATTTGAGGATGAAAGACGGCTAACATAATGCCCACTGTGGGATAGATAAGGGTGTATGATTGTTGTGCGATAATCCATGTATTGTCAACCAGAGTGTCCCGAGGATGCCAAGGTGAGCTCCAGGCCGTCAACTGCTGCTTGTAAACGAAAGGAATATTTCACCCGCGCACGGTAGAAGGCATCGTGCGCTAACATGCGCAGTGCGCGTGGGTAGCGTGGTGCGGAAACAAGATCACGCATGCTCACTCTTGGATTTCAGTGTCGATATTCTGAAGCGTAGCTTATTTAGTTACTCTAGGTGCTACCAAACAAACGGGCCTACCATCAAGTCAAAGTAGTCCAACTTGGTATCCTCAAAAATTTTATCTGTTAATTTTACACACACAAATAACGAACAAAAAGCGTCTTACATAGTTTTCCAAAACTGAGCACGAATTCTGAGGTCACTTAAGTTGCCAGCCATGAAGAATTATCTTACTACCAAATGCCTTTTGAAAACATGCAGCAGAAATCAGTGTGTAATAAGTTCACAATAAAGGCTGGTTCACACATACGGCAACGGTGGACAGTGACCATGGACGGCATACCAAATCGCGCCTTTGTGACGCTGTGACACCCTCTGCGGCACTGTGAAAGGAAGTTGAAACACGTCCAACCTTTACCGTGCCCATGGCCTCGCTCATGCTCCATTCACCAATGGGCACTGCGTATTGCGGCTGCATATGGCGACCAATGGGGCAGCGTATGACCACGGTGGGGAAAGACACGGTGTGAACAGCGACAAGCAACAGCAGCACGTTGTTGTCGTTCACTGTCCCCGCCATTGCCGTATGTGCCAACTATCCTTAATTCACACTCTGACATTCCCTACCTAATTCAATGAAACTTCGAAATTTTGGATCGGGCTCGAACACACTTACTTAATGGTCGAGTAGCATCTCTGTCCAGAACTTCATGAAAAAGTGCACATGAAGCATTCACCACATAGCATTCTAGAAGTTCTTTGACCTGCAATGAAAACTAGCATGTTAACTTCCCATGTAAGGGAGGAAATTACACAGTGTTTGCAATAGAGGACACACCCTGAGTTTGTCTTGGGGAACTTCAGCAGGTTCTTTTCCTGTGAGCATTTTATGTACAGTGGAAGCAATGACTGCTGCTAGTCTAGTCAGATGCTCTGCAACATCATCTAAGGTTGTGCCAGTGCTGTTTAAGTTCTCAGCAGTGTCAAACATGCTGTTGTAATACCTGCATGTAACAAGACAGTACATAAAAGTCACACTAGTTGCAAGAAATGATATCCATTTTTCACAAAACCTCACCTGTAAACAACGCTACAACTTACCGATTCTCAAATGAACCATTATGATTAGAGATGTAAATTGCCGGGATACTTTTGTCCTTCTTGAGGAATCTCTGAACTGAAGAAGGAGGGAGTGCCAATGTGTCTGAGGCATCATGAAGAATTAATTTGGCCCAGTCCTTTAGTGCAGCCTCTTTGAGATCTTGAACAAGTTGGGAAACCTGGGGGAAACCAGTAAATTTCATTATCTAATCACAGTTCTTTCTCAGCTTTAACGAATACCTACTACATAGGCATAATCATGATGACGCACAATAATATTATCGATTAGACCTAATAATGGGGACCTAGGCCCAATGATTAAGTATTTTAACTACCTTTGCTTTAACACTTGCATAACTAACTAAAAAAAAAAGAGAGAGAGAGACATGACTGTAGTACCCAGAGGCCTTGATAAAATTGTCGACATTCCAGAAGATTGATAATGAAATGAGATGTGACTAAAATGGGGAGGGGAAAGGGGACGTTAGATAAAACAGATGCTCAGTGGTACTGTCTCTGTTCCTATTATATTGGGGTACTTGCAAGAGTATTCAAGCTCTTATAGCTTTGATCTATAATCTTGTTTTGAGCTCCTACACTACTGCTGCAGACAGTCCAAGTTGTAGAGACACATGCAGGACCACCATCTGTGAGCACTGCTACGCGTGAAACCGATCGCGCCTCACAAGGAGGTATTCTAAAAGGAAAGTGCAGCATTGGGGAAACTTTATTGATGAAGCAGAGGTTTTAGGCCGCACAACACCTTCACTTACTTTTCCCCTTTACTTTTCGCTTATGTTAAAACCCCCTTTGGTTGGGAAATTAGAGAGACTGACATTTTCATACAGATGCCATTTTAACAGACACCAGTGCTGAAATCTCATGTGCTTACATGGCAAAAACGAATTTATCATCATCACAAACAAAGACTTGCATGGACCTAAAATGCATGACTTACAGAAGCCTTGACTTTGGCATCTTTAGTACTGAATGGATCAGCATGAAGGTAGACATCTGGTTTGTAAGGTGCCACTTGCCCAATTTCCACAAAATGCGAGATATGATGAAGACCCAGTGTGGCAGGGGCTAGGCCAGACATCACTGGCAGTGCTGGAAACTGGCCTTTCTCCATATCATATACCATACGACTGGAACCAATATAGTCGAATGCTTCCTAAAAGAAGCAAAGTGTTTCTTATGGGGCACAATTTAAGGTTCACTGGACACCTCAAATCATGCAATCTCACATATAGGCATGCACACTGCACAGTACGAGAATTGATGAATGAAGCACTGAGCTTCACTTGCAACAAGCAGCTTTCTTCGTGCATGCAATTTTTACGCGATTGAAATCTTTCCTAATCTAGTACATATGCCACCAGAGAGATAATTTGTTTTCTATTCATCACATCACCAAAGGGATATATTTACCTTCTAGATATATGTAGTATAGGGAAGTGCTACTTATGCAATTACTGCATGATCATTTAATTTACCTAACATCTTTGAGCAGCAATGAGCCATAACCTTTACATTTTCATAAAACAAAAATTTTCGAAGAAACAGAGCGTGTGTACAATGTGCAAGCTACTTTGAGGGCTTCAGTATGCATACATGCATAGTATTCGTGGCTCAGGGGTTTTGATTGTGAGCTATGAATGAAGTTGTGTATCACAGCGCACAAATATACTTTGTTAAGAGTTCTCCCATATCAAGGTTCTACGATCTGAGCAAAAGCAATATGGGCTTACACCATTGAAGATAGCAAAGAGAACATTCTTCTGAGGAACTGGTCCAGAATTTCCATTCATGAGTTTAAGTAACTGCGCTACTGAGAGCAGGGTTACAAAACCTGTCACTGAAGAGTCTGCTCCTGGAGCAATGTTGTCAAAGATAGAAAATGTGTCCATCTGCAGGAAGAGCAGCAACCAAACACAGTTAAGCTGATTTGTTGAACACTCGCATAAATTTCGCGACAGTAGTAGTGTTAGAAATGAGATGATCACCCTCGATCCCACAATAATGACTGAGCGATTGTCCACTGTCATGTTGTTGTACGTTGGATACAAGGTAGAGATAACGTTCCGGCCCGAGAGTGGATCACAGTAGCGAACTGAAACAATACAAGAGTATAAACTGTATTTGCAGACCTCTTAAAGGAGCATCAGGCATCAAGTATCAAAACAGAGGCAGAGCAGTGAACTATCGATAGAACAGAGTTAAGGCCCACCTGGGTGCAGAGTGCTTGCAATGTTGCTCCTTCTCAGACAGGTAACACTGTCCTTGGCTGCACTCATCCTGCTTTTCAGTTGAGCAGCACACAATGGCTTGTTTGTTGCATGATGTCTGTTAAACTTATCATAGCACTGTCGGAATAAAAATCATTTCAACTGTATTATACTAGGCTTCACTGTGTATTATGCATGTGCTTTCGAACGAATTACAGCTGCGCCTCCTTGATCAGACCAACTACAGAAGCTAATACTATCTGCGATAAGCTGCTGTATTTTGAAATTCCCATTGGAACAAGGAGTTTTGTGAGTACTGACACACTCCTCTTGATTATGAAACAATTACACAGAGATTGAAAGTGTGAAGCATTTTGCAGATGTAGTGGAAGCTGTTTCCTATTACACTGCATAATGTCGGATGCCTGACACGTCCATCTCCGTCTGAGGAGGCAATGTTCGAGTTGCGTGATTCAATCAAATGTTGCACCTTAGATATAACGCTGGCCTCAGCAACACGAAAACCAATAAGGGCATGCAGTGCAGTGAACAAAAGCAGGGCAGGTTTGAGAACTCCAGGACAACATCAGTCAACACTCCGAGCAGGGGACATTACAGGGGCACTAAAATGCAAAAACAACTTGCTCTCAAATGAAAGTCTCTGTTTCAATTGGTATAATGCAAGCAAAATCCATTCACACAACCCTACCATTTAGAAGAAAAACGCAATGAAAACAGAGCCGTCCTTGGCGGCAACGAATGGGATCCCCAGGAGGCAAAGATTGGTGGCATCCCATGAAACAGCCGGAGAAGCGCGTGCATACCTGTCGTGTGCGTGTGGATTTGGAACGGGTCCGATCGTAGTGTTCCGTATATGGCGTCCTTCGGACAGTGACGCCAGTACGCTTCGCACCGCGCACTATGTTTTTCACTGGGACTGCTCCATGGCATAGCACACGCGTGCATGCGCAGCATGGACTAAAAACACCTATGCATGAGCCGAAGCGCCGTTCGCTGCTTTGTGCCGAAGCAAGAAAGAGACCGGTGTAATTTTGATTGTAGCTTCGTAACGGAACCAAAGTTTCGAAATATGATAACGAGTACGAAATTAACATAGCGTGTAATGTAATTTGAAGTGAACTTGTTTTGACATTTTAGAGCCGCTTTAAGATGCTCACACAAGACAAAGTACAAATAAAGAGTGATAGTTGTCACCCAAATTCAATACAAGCCAGTCATTCTCCTTACTGTTTCTGTTTCCAGTAATGAAGAACGTGGCATGCATTTCCACTCCCAGCTCAAATTTCAGTAATACCATATGTTAAGTAAATTTAAAAATATACCAGTAATATACCATTTCTGCTACCATTCCCAGCGAGAACACGTATACAAAAAGGCCCAACTGTACTACAAAAATATGCTAGGCCAATAGATGAAAGCAGCGTGGCACTTTTCAAAAATATTGCTCTTTGAAGTATCCAGTACACCAAAACAATTGCGTTTTAAAGAAGCACTGTTTCTCACCTTATTCACTATGAAATCGATGCTTGTTTCGTTGTCTAGCATGAAGATTGGAAAATGCCAATGGACAAAGAACATGCTCAATGCCGGGTTCTGTGGATTCCAGTTTCCTGTGGCACAGCTGGCATAGTCTTGATCTTCTGCATACATACCTAAAACAAATATTTACAGTTAAGTGTCTTGTTATACCAGGATTCCCGGGCCGCCCTCCACAGAGCCTGCCTAAAGGGGTGCACAAAAGACAACTTTCGGGGAGAAAAAAAACAAGGGGGAGTGCAAATTTTCCACTTGTCCCCAGCAACCCAAACAGCACAACATCTTGGAACAATCTTGGGCCAGTATTGCCAATATCTGTCCAATATGTTGTACTGCTCGGGAGGACGTACAAAAGCATGTTGTGTAATGTACCTCCAGAAGATCTCCTTACCCATGTTTCGGTTGGGACAAGATTGATCGGGAGAGAATCCTTGCGCAGGGAGAACCCTGTTCCTGATGACAATGACGCCCGTCACGTGACCCGAGTCTTGCAATAAAGTCATGTTGCCCCTAAATTGCGATACATCAATCTCACAACGTGTAATATGAGAGCGAGTGCATAAAAATAACATTTTCTACCATATAAACTGGATTACAGCTCTGACCCGTGCATAAGTCGACCCCATTTTTGGGTGAGAAAACTAGGAAAAATATTGCCCATAGAGCGGCTTGTAAGACGTGGGCAGTTTTTCAGACCCAGTTTTCTGGAAAAAAGAAAACTTGGCCAAGACTCCAGTTTATACGGTGCAGTGCTAGCGTGCAGATGGTTAGCAGCAGTGCACACATGGATTCAGAATGTCCATGTGAGAAGTGTTTCGAATTCCTGTATTTTGTATGCATGTAGCAGCCGCAAAATTAAAAACTTCATGGGGCTCGCCATGAGGATTTAAGCATTGCATTAATCCTCATCGTCAATACTCGATGCGTTTGTCACCTTAGGAACAAGTTTTAGCAAATGTTATTCAGAAAACTTGTTTAAAGAATACTGTACTACAGAATGGAGAACACAGTTCCAGAAAAAAATATGTGTTGTCTCTGAAACTAGTAAATTAAACAGCTGGCAAACTACACAAAGGCAAGGATAAAGTAAAAAAAGCTCAGATATAAAAGAGCGAACACAGTACGGAAGGCAGACTGTGAAATGAAATACAGTACAAAGTATAAAGCAACATGAAGGAAACTTTAATATACAAGCATAGGCCCTACGCTTCTTCAGAGATACCTTCATACTTTGTTCAATGTTTCATTAAAAAAGAAGCTCTTGAGAATTGAGAACAAGAATGCACTGATTTTTCAAAGGCACTTTGCTATGGAATTTGATATACATTGATTTATATTCTAACTTTATGCATGGGTTTAAGCTATGAGAGCTATTTACATTACTGGAGACAAACAAAAGATAAACTCTCAATAATATTTTTCTAGAGATTCCGCAATAAATGTTACTTGAACTGGTAAACTCTTCTATATTTCCTTCGGATCCAAGGTTCCAACAATGCAGTTTGATTCAATTCCAGCTCAGCTGACTTTTTCCCCAGCTGAACACTCAACCTTCCTCTTTAATATCGCTGACATGTGAAAACTGGTTAATTTCTACACATAAGTAAGTCATGTGAAAAAGTAATCACCCCCCAAAAAATAAGAACACAGCATGCACTCTTGTGCTTTAAATGCAGGGCGGATGCCAAGACACTAAACTACAGCAGGAGGGAGCGGCATGGTTTAAGTATGCATCCAGTTTCAAATAAGCGTATGATTTCTTGTCCTTCAATTATCATAGCAATTCCACAAAAAGTGTCTCGTTTACTCACATGTTGAAGAAGTTCATGTGAAGAACTGCTATATATTTCATACTGGATTCGGCATTGGTAATGTACTGTACATCAGCAACAGATGACACAACATGGACAACTCCAACGTTGCCCGTCCGGTCAGCTGAAAGTTTGTTACATCAGTTAATTCACTGCTCACTCGTGAAAATTCCCAGTGCTCTTGGTGAAGCACTTACACGAGCATCCAAACTCATGAGTTCCATTCAATCTTTTGAAGCAGAAATAATCTGCTTGAAGACTCTGGTAGATTTTTAAGCTTGTTCTATCTGACACCACTTCATGTCGAGACACAACTGAAACAAATATTATAGACAGTCATAAAACCGTTACACTTAACAATGCGAAAGAAATATGGCTAGGTGTCTCCTGTATTACGGGCAGTACTCAAAGTTACTGCGTAAAACAGAACGCACAGTCCCGACAAATTATGATGTAATCTTTTGGAAAACGCATAGAAGTCCTCAGTTGCTTTACGGCGGTAGAGCTTGTTGAAATTTATTTAGTCAGCTTTTGTTTTGGCACAATGCAATGACTCATTGATGTTCTGGAGCTGTCATGTGCGCAGCCGGTATGACCATGGATTCATGTACGTTATTTATCACAAAATCTTATGAATAAATTAGCTACGACCATGTTGGTGAAACCACTCACATCACATGAACAACTTACCACAAATTAATAAGTGTATGAGAAAGAAATCACATATCCTTGGCCGATAAGATACCGCCATATTTTGACGCCGGCAGCGCCCCGAATCGTTCGCCCAATGTTGCTGAGTCGAAGGTGTGGTGTTCCGTCAGTTTTGTAGTGATTGTAGTATTGTAGTAATGTGTATTGTACGTAATTGTAGTAATGAGTTTTGTAGTAACCTAGACTTCGCTTTTTAGCGGTTGTGCGCACTGCATGGCGACATTGCGTCGTTATTTGCGCGGTGTAAATGAATGATGATTGGGGGATTGGGGAATGCATGACGGTGGGGAGGAAAATTTGGGCATGTTTGCTCCCGCTCTAGATTCTGTTGCACTGTTCTGTTGGGCCTGGATGCCATGCTGGATGCACTAGATTGTGCTGTGTTCTGGACAATACGTCCTGTACAGCGGGACAGGCGGACGATGGGGGCAAGCAAGGAGAATGCATTACTTCTAATGGACATATTCAATGATATCCCTTGCAGACAAAAGACGCAAGAATAGAAATAAAGATTATTTCTATTCCTGCTATTCGAATCGAGAAAGGCAGCTCTCTTCACATCCGAATGCCAGGAAGGTCTTGCAATCAGTGATGCGTGTAGCATGTGTTGTTTTTTACGCCCTTTTTCAGGGCGCAGAAACTCCCCAATGCACCAATCCAATTTCTGCTCGTCCATGATGAAAAATAACGGTTCTTCGTGAGGGGAAAACAACGTCAGCAAAATGCCCGGCCGGCGTGCTTGCGTCATAAAAGTTGTTGGGCCATATGCTTGCAAGAAAAGAAAAGAAAAAGGTTGGGCCAAGCTTGGGGATTGACATTTGTCTTACTCGGTCGGACTGAATATCGCTAGCCTTGGGCCAGCAGACCGACATATATGACATCGGGCCAACCTTCCCCAGAAATTCACTGCTGGGTGGGTGGGGTATGCTTACACTTACGGAATTTTTCTTAGACACGGAAGGAATCGTAGCACAATGGTGACATATCTGCGCAGCTTTCCTGTTTTATTTGTGCATGTTATTACGTTAGAACACAGTATATTAGAATACATTCATTATGAACGGCATTTCAACATTAAGATGCATAATCACACGACCGCAGTGGCGTGACTAGGGGAGTGCGAGGGGTGCGGTCCGCACCGGGTGAAGCGACGGAAGGGGTGACGCGCCGCACCAATATTGCCGCTTCCTCCCGTTCTCTGCGGCACGATGACGCCAGAAACAACGTGCGGAACCTTTCGCGAGGCATTTTTTTTTTTTTTTTTTTTCTGAGTGTGGTGTAATATGTTTGTTTATCGTGAATCGCCTGGTACGGAAAGGTATCCGTGGGGTGGAGTAGGCGGAAAGAGCTCCCGCACCGGGTGACGCGTACCCTTGCGACGCCACTGCACGACCGACAAAGAAAAAACACTAGCACCTTGTCTCACGAAGCTCAATGAGTACCTAGCAACCAACGGTGAAAACCTTAGACGAAAAAAGCAGAATGCCTCGCCTGATTGAGTTGGGCGCAAATGGTTCTTGATGATCCACATTGAGTTTGCGTGCCCGCAATTATTTTTGCTCGTATATGCGCGCAATATATGCATTGAACAGTCACTTTCAAATGATTTTGGACAAAGGCATGGTACAATCATCTGCATGACTGTGGTCCTACAGCCCAAGTTTGACAGTACAGGACGTAATTCGCTGCGCCGGACTCTACCAGGACGTGCTGGTGGCCGAGCTGGGTGGGGTCACCTGAGAAATTTCGGGGGGGGGGGGTGCAAAAATGGAGGGAGGGTGTACACCCCCCTGAGAGGGTGTAGGGAAATCACTGGTTCTACAGACTTAGTTCTACACTGGCCCTGTGTTGGCCCGGCCAACACAGGGTTCTGAGATGACTCCCATATTCCCTATTTTCCGAGACAGTCACGGATCCGTGACAAGTGGTAGCTTGGTTCGGAGTAAGCAAAGAGGGAAAAGAAAGAATGTAACGCTCATAAAAAGAGCCGACTACTGACCGCCGACAAACGTTCATAGTGTTCGTGCCATTCATTTAATAAATCATTAATTGACCGGCTCTCACACCTTCTTTGTAACCCTGAGTAAAACATTTGAAACCAGAGATATCCAACTGTATGCATTCAGGCTTTATTCTTCAGTCAGGCTTCGCTCAGAGCTAGTAGATCTAGGGTTTTTTGCTTTTTTTTCATTGGGTGTTAGCGCGCCGCGAAGCAACTGTGGCTATGAGCGGCGTACAGACGTGGACAGACGGAGAGAGGACAGAAGGAAGGAGAGGGGGACAGGGGGATTAGTATGCGTCCTGGGCCGACTTCAGGGAAAACTGTGCCGACATTCGTCTGGAAAGTCTTCGGAAAACCCAGCGAAAACCTCAGACAGCACAGCCGGCGGTAGGATTCGAACCCACCACCTCCGAGCCTTCAGCAGGACCTTGGTTACCACCAACGAGCGGACGCCTCCAGTCTTGTACGTATTTGGAGTATTGTATTTAAAATCCTGTATTTTAAATACAATTTGCGGTATTTTGATACTCTACTCAATACTTTTGGTGTTGTGTATTTGTACTCTATTTAAAATAGATTTTATGGTACTTTCTACTCAATACTCTAATTACATATTTTGGATCTCCCTCTCAAACTTTCTGTGTCTCGTCCTTCCATTATCTTGCTTGTTCAGTGGAAATTTCCTGAGTCCCTCGGACTTGACTTGGACATTGACCCTTCTTGGAGGTCTCCATTTAGAGATCATTCCCCGTGTGTCCTAATCCTTGGCCAGTGAGGGTTCTATTATGTGTGCCCTGACGCGGTGACGCCGAATTCTGACCTCGCCGAGCGGGGACCTGCACCTGCTAGAAATTTGCTTTGTTAATGGTCACATATACTTAGTGGAGTTATGTGGTACAGTCAAACTCCTTTATAGCGAACACCTATTTAACGAAAATACCACTACAGCAAATTTTTTTGCTGTCCCGCTGGAGCCCTATAGGTCCTATAATGGACATCCTTTTTAACGAAAATACCTTTACTGCGAATTTTTTGTTGCAGTCCCCTGAGTTTCGTTGTAAAGGAGTTTGACTGTATCTCTTTTGTCATCTTTTTAGGGCTTGTGTTTAGATGACTCCTATCACACAGCGGTGGCTTGCGTAGTGCGCAGGGGGTTTTGGTGATTCATGTCACATAACGGCGACTTGCGGCATTGACCAGTGACAGGTGACTTTTGCTATTGGTAAATAGTACCTTAATTGTATTTCAAATACTTTTTGAAGTATTTTGTACTCTATTTTAATTACTTTAATTTTTAATTAATTACTTTATTATACTTCGTTATTAAAATTACTTTATTTTTTACATTCTAACTTCAGCATTTATTATCTTATCTTAAATAAATTTTTTGAGTATCTTGTACATGTCTGGCCTTAGCCCACTCGGCCATGCCGCTGGTTGATCTAGAGTAGATAGGCACCTTAGTGTAACATCTTACTCGTATTTCGAGCCCTTTGTCCCCCGGCTAATTCGTAAACAGGTGGTGCTATCGAAGAGCCTTTTTCTCTCTCTCTCTCTTTTTAGTTATAATCCTTGAGACATCGGCCAATGAGCAGTGGGCGGCTCATTTGCATATGCTCCTAACTTCTAGATTTTACTTTGGAAGCTTTCAGAGTTTCTATTTTACCGATCGGGACAATCGGCGAAAAAAATTCCACGAAAAACTCTGCGTCGACACTTAATAATTTTTAGAGGAATTAATTGGTTTCGGTTTACATATTCCTTGCGCGGAACACCGTACCAGTGTGCTCTCTCGTTCAGCTGTCCGACTGCCAATTACGTGTTTATCCGCCTCGTTAATAATTGTGCCGTGATGTTACACGTAAGGTTTGTCTGCCCATAATATGGCGACATGTAAGCCTGATTCGCACGTGGAAGGGGGGGGGGTATAGCTGAGCGAAAGAGCGCACTGGTAGAAATATGTAAACCGAAACCAATTAATTACTCTAAAAATCACTGAGTGTCAACGTCTTTTTTTTTTCTTCTGAAACATTTTTCGCTGAAGGTTCCAATCGCTAAAACAGGTTCCGAAAGCGTCCGAAGTTAATTTGAAAGTTAGGTGTGTTATTTAATAGATCTCTCCCTGTCTGTAAAATGACGTCAGTGTTCGACAGCGCCACCAATTTGGTAGAGTTGAACTACTCTCGAAGCTAGGGGCCAAACAAGGGCGCGCCCGAAAGCCACGGTCTTGAGGGGATTACGATGGTCCCTGAAAGGGACGCGAGCTTCAGTCCTAGGAGGCAGGGAACAAGTGCCCATTCGTGGATCCCAGCCCTCCACTTCCGATTTGTTTCGGTTTCAGTTTGTCTACTAACGTCATGATGACGTTTCACGGGTAGAGGTCTATTAATGAGTGTGTGCAAATGAGCCGCTCACTGCTAGTTGTTGGTCGACGTTTCAGAGATGCTCACTCAAAAGGAAATTTTTCGATATCGCCACATGTTAAAGAATTACTCGAATAACTCGCTGCCCTCCATTGAAGCTATGCATTCAGTTTGCTTTCCATAGAATATCCATTAGCACTGAGGGTTTGAAAAAAGTGTCCACATCTAGACGTGACGGCAGAAGGTTCCTCGATTGTCCACAAGTGGATTGGTAGCTCAAGACCGTCACGTTTTTTTTTTTTTCCCGATACTTATTTTCGCCGTGTTGGCTTCATGGCAGAATACATTGGCATGTCTTAATCCTTTAATTACGTCAAAACCAGGGCTGCCCCAAAAAGTGTCCATATTGGACATGAAAGACTGGCCTGTCTTGTGCGCTTTGCAACTTTATGCGCAGTTGCAGGAGGTCCTAATTTTTTTCACAGGACGAAAAAAGTGCACGATAGGCCTACGATGGCTTTTTGAGTATTTCTAATCAATTTCCTCGCGCTGTCTTGTTGCGTTGCTGGTCTCGTAGTATAGTGAGCGAGTTGCGGATTTGAGTTTTTGGGTTCGATCCTTAGTGTGGCAGTTTTGTTTTTATACACATATATTTATTTCATTTATTATACCTGGCGCTACATCAGGGGATTTGTACAAGGTCGCACAGTCTAGCAAAATCACCGTAAGAAAGAGTATATGAGCAACATTCGATGACAAAGCACTCCATTATCGGATGGGGCACTGTATAGGTGAATATAAGAAATATTCTGTTGAGCCTAACTCGGGTTCAACTTGTTCAATTCTGTTCTGGTTCAATTTAAATACATTGTGAACAAAAAGTATAAAAAAAAGCTAGTGAAAAGTGAAAAGAGGCTAGAAACAAAAAGTGTGACAGCCCTAAATATGGAGAATCCGAAAGCACAACAATGCATGTTTTTGCTGAGCTGAGAGTACACACAATCTTAGAATTCAGGTACACTTGCTCATAAAATTGGCTTTACCTGCCTGCAGATCATTCCCGTGGGCGAAAGTAATTTAGTAGTTTCGATAAGATAGCACACTATACTGTGTGTTGCACACAGTGTCCTCCACACCTGGAAGTATGAATTAGTTTATGCCTCTCCCTGTAGAAGCAGAGGGCTGAACATTCGCCAATATGACTCTTTCCTTAACTAGCATAACTTGCGAAGTTGAAGCTCCTGTGTGTCGGCGATAGCCCAGCAGCTAGCGCATGCCTTAAGGCAGTTGTGTAGATTGCTCTATCGCTGGAGATTGGTACAGACGGAGCTGATCCGAGCACGTTTTAAGAACACGTCTTTCATGGTATCTGATGTCGAAAAAATACTTCAACGTGGGATGCTGTCTCCGGAGGTGTGGCATGTGATATGACGGAACCTCCTCCGGACCGCAGCTCGGTGTCGATTCAAGTCGTGGAGAGCAGGCGATAGACTTGCTGAGTTGTGCAATCCAGCTCGGGGATCTGCTATCGTCGAGGCTCGAAATTTGTGTGAAGGCGGACTTGGTCAAGACCCAGCGGTGAATGTGGTGAACAAAATTGCCATAAAAGTGATGCCACCGACGTAGCCATATAGAACAAATGCACTTGCCCATGCGCTCATGCGCGGCCCGAGTCCGTGTGTTTCGGAAAACGAAACTACCGTCGTCTTTTATGTCGTTGTGACTATTTGAGCGCTAGCCTCTACCATAGATGTATTGGGGTATTCGAGATGAAAGTAAAATCCATACAGACAAGAATTTGGGACTCAAATGTAGTACCGGTTATCTTAATCAATCAATTAATTGATTGAATTAATTGAATCAAATAATTACTGGTGAAAATCACCACGTGTCGACGCGTTTTTTTTTCTCCCGGAATATGTTTTGCTGATTTCAGTAAAATAAAGGTTCCGAAAGCGTCCAGTGGAAACTGGATTTTTAATTTAATTAATGAGCGCATGCTAATTGCTATGCTCGGTGTTGAGTTCTTGACCAATGTCTCAAGAACGCCCAGTAAAAATAAATCTTTTAGATATGTAGATATCCCCATTTGTTTACGAATAATTCAACCGGAGGCCTTCATAAAACACTGTATAAGAGTGGTGATCAACGCCGAGAAACGTATGCTACCGAGTCATTCAAAGAGAGGGGAAGACAGCGACATAACTGCGACCACATTGAAAAAGAACTCCCAGCAGCTGGCTCCGTTTTTTGTTAGCTTACTGTCGCGAGTGGTTATCCAAGGTATATATAAACAGGTAGCGAAATTCCCATAGGGCCATGCGTTTTCAGATGGCGCCATGATAGTAGGGAGCCTCCATGTGCGTTCCCTTTTCAGGGAGGCGACAACTCCGTCGTCTGCTACGAGCGCCGGCATTTTGACTCCCACATCGCATTGGGCGTCAGCGGCGGGGTTGCGTTTTTCTCGATTTTTTGCCACAGGAAGAGGGTAAAAGCGGAATGAAGGATACTAGCGTAGCAAAATTATCATATATGCTAGTAGAGCTCGTCATGGGTCGTAAAATACGTTGTTAATGCTTTGTGACGTTTGTATAAATTCGTCACTGCTCCTGCACACGCAGTCGTGTCTCGACCAATGAATTACAATAGTAAACATGGGAATGTGTACAGACAACAGAAATATGTTAATTGCAAGCAGATTTTATTACAACGTCTCATTCAAGTTCAACGCCTGCTGCCGTTTTGTTTGAAAACGACGTTGTTTTACCGACATGCTCCTATCGCAAGTGCACCCTCAATCGTAGTTGTACAAATTTGCCGATGATTACATGATATAGTTCTTCATTATGTTGGCGACAAGCCGGAAGATTCTTGTCCACGTTATTATGAATGAAAGTTGACACAGTCTTAAAAGGTGAGTGCATCGCATAGATGCGTTTTGAAGCAGAAATCGCTCTGAATGCCTCGTCACATTGTACGAAGAAATGTGCTACGCTGCCCGAAATCTACCGAAGATTCATTGCACCACGTACGGGCTCACGAAGCTCAGTGAGCTTGTTATGGCTTTACGGAGATTCTGCACATAATCTGACGTTGCATGACTGGCATAACCTCATCGACTTCAGGGCACTTTTCACAACAAACCCGCCGATATGTGACAGGATATCGCACTCGGCACCAGTTACCTCTTCGATAAATACTTAGTCCAGGTCGCTGTCTCCATCCCTTTCGTCGGAGTTTTTTTCCACTTGATTGCTCAGCAGATCTGCGAGGTAATCGCTGTTGTCGATGTTATAGTTGCCAGTCCGCGGGGTGTGCAGGAACTGGCAGACACAAATCAGTTTCAAAGAAACTGGTCCGGTTAAAAAGAATTCGTAGCCATACACCTTCAGGGCCTCTTCGTGCAACTTCAGTACAACGTCTGTCGACATAACACCGACCTGAGCTGGCTTCCAATGGAGTGTCGCAAAGGTTCTCAAAGAAATAGAGAAAAGAAAGGAGCACTTTCATGTGTAAAGTCCGATGCAAAAGAACTGTGACCCGAACGTGGTACACACAGAAAAAATGAGACAGAACACTGGTATTACCCGAGGTTTGTAAAGAGTACAATAATTTTCCAGACGCAAGCACACATGCAACGAGAGAAACAAATGACTCGTGGAACGACCGATTTAAGCAGTAATAGAGGCAGTTCTGACAAGCTTGTTGCGCGCTGGATTTAAAATTTCGGAGAGATGAGTTGCGATATTTGTTCCCAAAACATATGATGACGCTAAGATACAGAAGAAATGCAATCACTTGCGTGTACATGTGCCGAATGGCCGCTCGAACGCGCAGCGGGCAATGGGCAGCGCGTACCAAGTTGGGAGTCAAAATGCGCGCTCCGCACGAGGGCGAGGAGGAAAGGCGGCGTTGCCACGGTTAAAGGGTGTCTCCTCCTTGAAAAACGGAGAAGCCGCAGCAACCCATGGAGGCTCCCTACCATGATAGAGACTGTCAGCGCCATCCATCCGTTGCGCGAACTACTACTTTTGTAAATAAATGACGTCACATATGATGTCAGCAGCATGAATAATAAGTAGTGCATAATTAGCCATGGCACGTTTTGCATTCGCGTACTTCGTTTGAGTTGTATACCCTTCCCATTTTCCTTACCGAACCATACTAGTCACTCAGGACAGCAATACCAGACGAGAACAGAGAAGAATAAATCTCATCAGGTTTAATGACACATATCAGTTCGAAATACATAGAGTTATCACAGGTTTTGACAAAGGGTACGTGATAACCACAAATAAACAGGAAGTTTCGCTAAATGTCCATTCTTAACCTAGACCTACACGTACACGTGTAGTGATTAGCTGTTTGTATTTCTTCAACGAGTGGTCATAATGGGTCCGTTACAAAAAAACATGGCATCGTTGGCGCACAGTTGATTCGCTAACACTCACGCTATCATGGCCGGTCTTGCAATGACGAAACCTTTTTTTCCCCGGGGCCAGCAACACGGGATGCATAGCACTCATCTGTTCACACGTGTTAATCTTGGCCTACAGCTTCGAAATGTGAACGTCGCTTCCTGTTTAATCCAGTAAGTGTACGAACTCCGCATTACAATGCACGGGTACACGACACGGATAAAAGAATGCACAGACAAACGAGCGTAACTACTACAGATGCGCAGTGGAGCAGGATAAGCAAACTTACTCAGGTGGTAGATGATTTCGTATATGTGTACTAGTGGGGCAACAGATAGCTTATCCTATACTTGAATTATGAATAAACTATTAGTTTATACAAGACCCATGCGCGCGTCGTAAATAATTTTTTGTTTCCGACCGTACCGGTGCTACCCGGATCCGGACATTTCGGTGCAGGACATTTCGGTGCAGGACATTTCGGTGCACCGACATTTCGGTTCACGGACATTTCGGTGCACCGACATTTCGGTGCACGGACATTTCGGTGCACGGACATTTCGGTGCACGAACATTTCGGTGCACGGACGTTTCGGTGCACGGACGTTTCGGTGCACGGACATTTTGGTGCAAAACGTTGCTCAGGGGTCCCGGAAAAATGGTCCTGGGAATGGCTGTCACAATGTCGACATACCGTAATAAAACAAAGGGAAGAGGGCGGTTGGCATCGAAGGTAGTGTTGTCAAGAAATTTGGTTTACATAGAGAAGAACGTGCGTTATGTATTTTTGTGTACTATTATCGATTTAAGACCTGATCTTCATGTGTTCGTGGTCTGTCGTGGCTTTTAAACTTTTGGGGCATTTTCTTTTTTAATATGTTGCGCCCCATGTTCTGGTCGGTGCTGTACGGAAATTCATTTTGTAATTTCTTTTTTCAAGAGTAGATGAAGAATTGCTTTTTAATTTTGTAGTGAGTATTATCTCGAAGCGGGCATCTTCAAGGTACAGATATTATGCAGTTTGAATTCCATTTGTTGAGGACGTGCCGGTTACATCTTTGGTGGAAGCATTTGATTAAACGTTATTCCCCTTGTATTTCTACATAATTTTCCCACGGCCGCGTATTCTCAAGGTCTAAACAAGTATAAAATATTACCGTGGTGCCCCTCCAAAAGCTGGTAGACTCGCTAGACATAAAGTGGTCGTCTTTTCAACAGTAAAAACAGTGCTTTCATAGGTAATGCACTTATGCTTCATGGGTATGTCGAAGAGGTGGTTGTGGAAAGTATTGCTGAAGTAAGATGCGATAGTCATAAATTTAATTTTAATAATCAAAAATATTTTTGCTCGTTTATTTCTAACATAATTCATCACAAATCGCTCACAGGGTGGCCATAATGCGATAGAACTGCTTATTTCATGCTTGAAGACTTTTGTTCCATTTGTGCAAACTTCAGAGCCACGGGAAGGTGCAGAGCTTTTATCCAAACGGGAACACAGGAACTGCTATATTCCGTTCTGAACACCGGGACATGGTCACTTGGTAACTTTTTGGAATACAAGGGGAACAACGTCTAATCATATGCTTCCACCAAAGATGTAAGCGGCACGTCCTCAACAAATGGAATCGAATTGCATAATATCCGTACCTTGAAGATGCCCTCTTCGAGATGATACTCACTATGACAAAGCAATTCTTCATCTACCCTTGAAAAACGAAATAAAAAGAAATAAAAAAATGAACAGCACCGACTAGAGAGTGGGGCGCAAAATATTAAAGAAGAAAATGCCCCAAAAGTTTAAAATCCACGAGAGACCACGAACACATGCAAATCATGTCCTAAATCTATAATAGTGCACAAAAATACATACGTTCTTCTCTATGTAAACCACATTTGCTGACAACACTACTTTTGATGCCAAGCCGCCCTGTTCCTTTTGTTTTATTACGATATGTCGACATCGTGACAGCCATTCCCGGGACTATTTTTCCCGGAACCCACGTTGCAGTGATCCCCCGCCGCTGTAGCGCTTTGCACCGAAATGTCCGTGCACCGAAATGTCCTAGACCCATTATTGTCGAGTACATTGTTCATGTATATATTAATTTCCATTAAAGGTTACATTAAGGCCATAGCTGCTTTTGTATAATCAAATTGTTCACGATTAGATCAATCTATCTACCGTGGCGCCGCTCTTGATCATAGTCGGCGCCACCAATTATTAATATTAAGATTGTGCCTTCCTCACGCGGACCAATCATTTCGCTTCACGAGCTTCTATAGCGCGATTTTTGATTTCGCGACGACATTCAACCAACACAAAGGCTTGATGTATGTTTCAATTTCTGAGCCACGCGTTGCATTTTTTTTTTTTTTTTTTACCTGAGCACGAGCTCTCTTGCGTGCTTCGCGTGCCCACTGTGTTGTTGGGAGGGGGGGGGGGATGTAGGAGGAAGGTGCGGTCAGCCTGCTCTGAAGTGGCGGCTCGGTGCACCCAGGGCAGGGAAAAGAGGTGAGGGTGAGAGAGGGGCGGGGGGAGAGATGATGGTGGCACAGGAGAGGGAGTGGGCGTGCTAACCCTCTTGCTCTGGGATTTGGGTAGTCCACAAGGGGACTACCCACCGCAGAAAAAATTGCGAGCTTTCCTCAGTAGTCTTCATTGGGAGCTCCCTGTGCCACGTAACCGCCAGGGTTATTGGCGAAGTTACCCCATCGTTGTTTTCCCATGGAGCCTGCGTGCCCACTGTGTTGTTGCCGTGCTGATGACGTTAAAAGTTCTCTTTCTTATCTCTCCTCCTCGTCCTTCCCCGAATTTTTCACCCTCCCATATCCTCGTGCAAATATGTGAAGCTGGCTTTCTTGCATGGTTGTCTGCTATCCCGCGAAGCCGGCTTTCTGTGTCGTGTCCCTGAATTCTGGTCATATCTGTTCACGCTTCACTTGCGATAACGAAGGGTCACTATGGCGAGCGGTCACTTCTTCCGCAGACTGGTGGCCACCCAGCTCATACTAGGACAACTCATACCAGACAACTGGTACAAAGCACAACTCATACCAGGGCCCGCTTGCACGAACATTGACACCATTCCTCAGAGCTGTACTCCATAGCTCCGGTAGTTCTTTGGGCACACGGTACTGTCCTCATTACACCTCTTTCCTTTAGCACTGGCAAAGCTACGGAGTACAGCACTGAGGAATAGCCTCAATGTACGTGCAAGCGGGCTCAGGACAACTTGTACCTCACTCAACTCACACCAGGACAACTGATAGCAAGCCAACTCATATCAGGACAATACCAGGAAAACTCATACCGGGAGAGATTGATGATACAGAAAAAGTTACAGCGATGGAATCCTAATTCATTACGATTATCTGTTTGTTGTGAGATGTATATTGGAGGAAGGAGCAGAGATGGCCTCATTAATGGATCATTGTTTTTTTTTTTTTTTTTTTGTAAGGCAAATATGTTTAATTTTACTGCTTAGTAATAGTAGCGGTATATAACGCTCGCGGTGGCGGTTATAATTGCGGATGACAAAACGTACCGCTC
Organism: Ornithodoros turicata; assembly: GCF_037126465.1. Lineage (NCBI taxonomy): Eukaryota > Metazoa > Arthropoda > Arachnida > Ixodida > Argasidae > Ornithodoros > Ornithodoros turicata. Next base: position 92,017,959 of record NC_088202.1, on the reverse strand, counting down.
TGTTCTGGGAGACTGTTGATGAGGGTAATGAGGGTCCCAAATTGCTGGCGATTCTTCCAGTTTTGACCTAACGAGCTAGGGTATTACATAGTGATTGATTTACAGAGGAAAGGAAGTTAAAGGGTTGTGACACTTTGATAGATGTTCATTGCATCATACACGCATTGTGCTCTACTCAAGAGTACCGAGGAAAAAAGAATTATTCCTCTACGTGTCGTACTTAGCGACATTCAAATCCTGGAACACACGCCCGAGTGAAGCACAGACGTCAGAGACCTCAGAGCTCCCATTGTGTCCGTAAGCACGTGACCTCCCTTGGGCTGCCTCACCTCGCGGCGACGCGTGCTGTGATGTCAGAGCCGGGTGAGTTTCGGTATTCGCGGTTCCAATTTTCTACACTTTTATTACCCTCTTCGCTGTAAAACGTGGAATGCAGGCTCACTTAGGTGCAAAGAACAATCTTTTAATGTAGCCAGGGTTCGACTGGCATTGTTAACAATGTGCTCAATATATGTATTCGTCAAGACGAGTTAGATGATGATTAGACAGGTTAGCCCGTGATTAATGTATGTGTTCTTTACCCAAACTGTGTTATGCAGGGTGTTTATTTTTATTCGTTACAAAATTTTTATCAGAAAACTGGCAGAGCGAAATATTGAATACTTTCTTAGAGAAGGATATCAGCCTGGTCGTCGAACTCAACTGCAAAATCGGCATCGATTTTGCTCTGCCAGTTTTTTACAAAAATTCTGTAACGCATAAAAATAAATACCCTGAATAAGCAGGGTGTTTATTTTTATCCTTTACAGAATTTTTATTTAAAAAATCTATGAGAGCACCACAGATGTCGTTTGCACAGTTGAGCTATACGGCCAGGCAGGCATCCTCTCTAAGACAGTATTCAACTACAAGATGACCAATTACCTAAAATTCATCAATTAACTCTTTAATTAGGAAATTTCGGATAAAAGCGATATTGCAGGTTGAGAATCTATCCTCGTTGAAAGCCATTTCACGTTTAACAAATCCTAAAACGCGCACGTGCGTTAAAATATCCATCCCTGAATTTTGATATGCAAATGAGCTGAAACTGAAACCGCGGTGACCGAGAAAGCAGGGAGCACAGTGCTCATTTCACGTCAAAGGGCCACGTGATTTCGAGCGATGGAGCTGATTGGAGTAGGTACCGATCAGCTGGCCAGATAAACTGCTTTCCGGCCCAGATAAGCCTAGGCCGTCGGCAGCCAAATGAGCCGGTGCCGGCTGTGTTGTCTGGGGTTTTCCCTGGGGTTCCCTCACACGTTTTCAGACATATGTCGGCACAGTTCCTTTAGAAGTCCACCCAGGAAGCACATTCCCCTAGGGCGTCAGTCCAGCACCACCACCTCTGTCGGCGTAGATGATGCGTTCTTGAACAGTGCTTTTTCGGTTTCGGCTCATTTGCATACCAAAATTCAGCGATGGATATTTAACGGCACCCGCTCTTTTCTGGATTTTGAAAAGATAGAATTGCTTTCAACGAGGATTGTCTACCGTTCTGCTATTTCGCTTTTGCACAAAATTATTTCATTAAAGAGTTAATTAATGGTTTTTGGGGCAAATCTTGTAGTTACATGCTCTTTTCCAGTGGATGTCCACCTGGCCGTATAACTCAACTGCAAAAACGATATCTGTGCTGCCCCCATAGCTTTTTATAAAAACTCTGTAAATGATAAAAATAAACAGCCTATATACTTGTATTATAGTCTGTACATCACGAAGTTGTCTCGCGTGTGTTTATCGTGTATTTTGAGCCACGCTGCCCCATGTAGTCCACGCTTATGATATTGGTTACTTGTGATTGAACACGACATCTGACTTCATGACTCAGATTGTCATGTCTTCCGTCCAATGCTCGCCTAGGGCCCGCTTTGTCTGTGAACCTTTCTTTCCTTTCCACGTGGAACTACATCTTCCGTTACGTGTGGCGTGTCATGACCGACGAGGCCGTGTCACGAAATTGGAAGTAATTTAAAACGCTCATAATTTCGAAACTATTCAATATATTGCAATGAGTGAAGTGGCGATGTATAGTTTGATATGATAGTGCACGCGACACCGGCAATGGTGAGGGGGCGGGGAGGGGGTGTTGCGCAACTGAGGGCACGAATGCCGTCAGTCGCCCAAAAATCACCGCGCGTAACACACGTGCTGTGTGTCGCAGCAAAATAAATGGGGCGTCAAGCGATTCGTCTTGACGAGCCCTAGCTCAAAGTGCCATATGCTGAGATTTGCAGGCGGCAGGCAAAATTAGTTCTCCGTGCGATCACTGCGGCGTCGGTCCCCTACTATCGCAATAGAGTTACGAATCATTTATTTCATTCGTTGTGATGGCTACCCACTTGGTTTGGCTGTGTCTTCGGGCATCTTCTGTACCCCATAACTAGGGTTCCCCGTTTTCGGTTTTAATCGAAAAGCATACGCCGGGTAAATTTTCCCTCATTCGGTTTTAATCGAAAAACATCGAATACAGAAGAACATTCCAAGAACCATGACAGATAAATTGCTGCACATGCCAAGCAGGCTTTCCTTTATTTAGCAGGCACTTCTTTTCTTGGCATTTGCTATGGTTGGATGACCTACGACCACATTGAGTGTTCCAGCGTCCTTTTGTGTGTTCGAATCCTTCCGATCCTTTTGCCCCGGATCGGGTGCGTTGGTGAGAATCTTTCTTCTGCTACTGTAGCTCTGTAGGTGCCACACCACGCTTGTGAACCGTTTAGGGACGTGACGTCCAGTAGAATCTCGGTCACCGGCCTTTAGTTGTTTAGTGAAGAGGTTACGACAGTACATACTACACTTTCCACGTACGGCGGCCCTGTCTTTCCGCGGCACCCGAGATGGGAAGAAAAAGGAAGAGGGCCTCGGACTACGTTTGCGAAAATCAAGGTTTTGAACAAGAGGTGCGGCGCGCATATCGGGGCACGTGCAATTGCGGCGCCACGTGAATCTGGAGAATCCTCGTAACGAACAAGGTGAACAAACGCCTTCCGGTCATTTCTTGCAGCACTTATACAACTCGATCTGGTACTTCGTAAAACAGGTAATGCGCATTGGCTGTTGTTGTTAAGGCTGCGTTTGACGTGCACAGCACTGAAAGCTATTCGCCGATAACTGTCGGGTAAACCATGTACACGCCAGGAAAAATATCGAAAAACTCCGATTTCGCGAAAAGCAATAAACATCGAAAAACATACGCCGAATCCACCCAAAAATGGACATCGAAAACGCGGAACCCTACCCATAACCCTTTCGCCGCCAGCTCGCTTAATTCCATCTCTCTTAGCCCCCCCCCCCCCCCCTCTTCGCACACGTTCTTGCTTCCTCAATCTCTTCGTACCACTGCTATAGTGCTCCTGTTCGGCACTCATGTGCTGACGTCAAAACGCAGATGTCTCAGCGACAAGACAAACAGAACGTGGCTGAGCAGGGGCGTCGCCCCCACCCCTCCCCGAACTTTCACCTTGAGGGTCCCGCCACCCAATCTTTCATCCCTAAGTCTCGTTCGAGATAGATTCTCTTTCAACTCTGCTACCGCAGATTGAAAATGAACACCGGTTTAAGACGTAGAAGACGAGTAGAGAGAGTAGAGTAGAAGTAGCTGCGTCTTGGGAGCTTGGTGACGCCCGAGTTTGGGGTCTGCTGCTCCATTTCTTTTAGTTGAGGAGTATGTTCCACTTCTTCGCTTGTATGTCGGCTGTGGGGTAGCTGGATTAGGTAGCTTGTTGATGATTACATTTATAGATCGCAGGAGGATCGTCTTTTGCACTTTGGATCTATCTGCGGAGTTTCTTCTTCAGTGGACCTGGCCTAATATTTCTGCACGATTTGCGTTTCTTTGAGGAAATCACACAGCACACTGAGTGCAATTTTTCGGTCTGAGCTAGTATTCCAATTGCCCATTATCTTGGCAAAGGTGAGAGGCGTGTGACTAAGCTTTCTCAGTTCCTTCTCTAATTGTTCACGTTCTTTGGAGAATTTCTTGCACTGACTGATGACATGGTGGGTGGTATCGGGAAGCATACACGTTGAGCAGTCAGGAGAGTCTGCTTTGCCCTGCTTGAAGAGGACTGAGGACTGAGTTGGTTGGCAGGACTCCGAGACGTATGCGGTGAATCAATGTGGTGTATTCCCGTTTTATGTTGCCAGGTATGGAATACGTACTTGAGCTCTGGATCAATATGTTTGATGTAATCTTCTGATTGCAGTGTTTTCAGCCAGAGTTTCTTCGCGTATACTTTAGTTTTGCTGTTGAGCAGGTTTACTGCATCTCCTTTAGTGAACGGGATAGGTGATCGTTTCTGGCCTCTTTTGCCAACTTGTCAGCTAGTTCATTTCCGTCGATACCACAGTGAGCTGGTACCCATATTGTAGTTAGACATGGTGTCCTCTATCGATTACATCTGAGTGATCAGTGTGAATCTTGTAGTGGAGCAAATTTGTCATGTCCGGTAGACATAGTCCCTGTAGAGCAGCTTTGGAGTCACTACAAATAATCCAGGAGCCGATTTCGCATGTCTTGATTTAGGTGAGAGCTTTCAATATTGCATGCAGTTCCGCTGCTGTGGATGATGTCGTATGTGACAGCTTGTAACTTTTTGAAATGTCTTCTCCATAAACTGCTCTGGTTGAGCCGAGTGCCGTAGTAGAACCATCCGTAAAAATCTTCTTAGCTGACGGGTGGGCTTCTTCCAGATAGCTCAGTGCAAGTTGCTTTAGCGCCACGGGTGGGAGGTCAGCTTTCCTTTTAATACCTGGGATTTCAGTCCTGATGGCCATGGTCGGCAGAAGCCATGGTGCCTTTTCACGAGTAAGGGTGCGTTTTCTGCATTTTGGGAGAAACTTTTGTATGACTCCAAGATGCCGATGCAACGCAGATTTTTTGCGATCTTGTATTTTTTTAACCAAGTGGTGCTGAGTGTGCCTGGTGATGATTCGGATCAGACGACGACGACGACGAAGAAGACGAAATTCACCCGCATAGGTACTATCCGCGAAGAGTAGCTACACGCCATTCAGAAGCCTTGTTTAGACGGTACAGGAAAACGCAGACTTGCGCTCCACTGTACGCCGCCGCCCTGTTTTAGATCAACGCAGGGAAGCATTCGTGGTCGGAAAGGGAACCTATCCTCTGGCGAGGTTTCATGACTCGCCTGCATATCTGCTGTCTTTGCCTGAGCCATGGCAAGAACACTCGACAGAATCTTTTTAGTGCAGCAATGACACCCTTTGCAGACAAAACCACCGCGCTTTTGACGAGAACAAAAATTAAAAAATTAAGAAACACGCCACCGCCCACTTACTTCTATAGGTTTGTCTTACCGCACTTCATGAAACCGTCAATAAATATTTCAGTTTGTGCTCCTCCGAGGCCAATTTCTTTTTCGTCTCAAGGTAATCAAGAACGCGAGATGTCCTTCTCCATCTACATTACAACCTCTACCGTCATCGGATTGCATGGGCGAGTCATTTCTAATAAGCGCTTCAATGGTCCATTTTTGTACTTGCCGCTCTTCTCAACACAGAACCATGCACCGTGTTGCTCTCCTCTAAGCTAGATTAGGTTGGGTTGGGTTGGGTTGGGTTAGATTAGGGCTCGCCCCTCCTGCCGTGAAGGACTTCCGACGCCCCTGTGGCTGAGTAAACAGACAGCCACGTATTTGCTTTATTTCTTTTCTTTTTTTTTAAATCATGATGCAGCCATGTGCTTTTGTTTCTTTTTTACGCTCTGTGGCAGGTGGAATACCCGCCACCTCCCACCTGGTTCACATGCTTTCATTTGGGCGATTTCATTCAAATTCATTCAGGGCCGTCCCCTTTGGGTTTCTGGTTTTATCTATTATTTGTTATGAGTTAACCCCACCTGTGGCATGAACGTGGCCGCTATCCCGAATTACAAAACGAAGCGGCTCTCGAGATTAGGTAGCCTTCCTAACCTAACGCCATCATGGCACAGCTGCACAGCTTTCTCGCATCACTTTCGCGTTCACTACCCGGCCAGGATTTGGCACTGAGAAGGAGTTAATACCCTTTTTACTTGAGCAAGGTGTAACCAAAGAGTCTATTGACCACTTGCCTCCACTGCCCATACTCGAAAGGAGACTGCTGCTAATTGGTGCTTCAGTGCTATTTCCCTGAACGCTGCAGGGGAATATGTACCAGAATATATACCATACCATGTACCAGAATATGTACCAGAGACTACGGAGACCTTGGCCAGAGCCTAGACTAATCCATCAAGAAAGGACAGTGCAACATAAATATAATAATAATAGAGAGTGTCAGACGGTTGATAACGTCACCGTGAAACTACCGTACCTACCGGAACCAATGGCAATGTGCATGACTCAGAATCCTATCCGTTGATTGGGTGCAGTGGGTTGGATGCATTTTCAACGGTCTGCTAATGGCGAATTCGGGTGATCATTTCATGACAACACATAGCACTCGGAAACTGCTAGGTCGGCGCCTGCGTTGGATTACGTGACCGTTGCCACCTGAACATGAATGCCAGGAATCTAGCGGCTTTAATTGCTTGGATCACGCTAGATGCATCGCGGTCGCTTGCCTTCGGGTTCCGTTGTCTGCTAACCCACGTGAACTTCGACGAGCGGGCCAATAAGGGCCCTCGCCACACTTGCGGTGCGGATGTGACGACACCGGATATAGTTGGCCAATTCGCTGCCCGGTCGCTTCGAGGCCGGACGGAAAAAGTGCTAGCTGTCAAACTCCTGGCACTCTGAAAACGCCACGAGAACACAGGAGACGTTTTGACCAAGCGAACGCAGTTACTCAGAATGTGGCAAAAAAAAAAGAAAAAAAGAAAGAAAAACGTGCCAGGAAATGACCGCGCGAATTCGTCATAACACATATTCATGAGTGACGCCATAGTGGTCGGTCTGTGGAATCATTTGCCCACCTGACACGGAACACCGTTGCGCTATAAACATTTCGGCAGGAAGCGTTTTTCGGACGAATTAAAGAAGGTCTACATCTCACCACGAGTGCCACCCACATAACGCTCCACCGACCAGTGTACAGCTTTGAAGTATCTTAACGGCAACATCTTTCGAAGGACTAAAAAGGGTAAAGAAGCACGTGTGAGATTTGAACCGTTATTTCGGATTTGAAACACCGAAAGCCTCCGCATCGACGACTGAACTGGCCACTTTTGTTTCATCCTGGGTGGTCTAAACAGGGTGACCTAGCAGCCCATAGTGACGGAAGCAGGCGTTCCTTGCAAACGACGGAAAAACATTTCACTTTATTTGGGGATGCGAACAACATGCGAATATGTTCCATGTTTCCCATGGGTACCGTAATCAACTGTGGCGGCTGCCCCGCGGTTCTTCGCTGGTGGTCCACATAGACGACCTTGAGAGGGAGGGTAAGAAGATATCTTTCGCCTATGTGACGGCAAGCAACGATCACGATCCGCGGCGGCAGGTTGCGTTTCCATTTCAGTCCGAGCTCCTTCGACGGGTAATTGTTTTTCTTTCCCTTCTCTATTGATCGCCATAATCGTCCAGAATGGGCATGGTTCTGTGGTTCTAACCAACGTTGCAACAATGGCAGTCTCGACTGATTTCACTGTACAAACTTTTGTTTGTTTGCGATATTGCGAACTCTATCTAGTCGGTCTGCATGGAAGATGCAACCGATCCCTGCACGGGCAAATTGTTACATGTTTGCCTCTCCAGACCTGTTTGTCGTCTCAGTCCCACGAACGGTATCTGAATGGAATTCACTGCCCAATGACCTATTTCAGTCTGAAAACTTTGACGAACAACTGGAAGCTTTGTTACCGTAGGGTATTTTGAATCTTGGATGTTGTTCAACTATATTGCAATTGCTGTATAGTGCTCCTGTTGTTTTTGTATTATGCCTCTGTCCATAAACCACTCCTGCTTGGACCAAGGCTGGCCTGCAGTATTGATAAAGAGAAAGATAAATAAATAATAAGAGGAGAGGCCAAACAATCTTCTCTGATATGTTGCAGGAGACAACCGAAAGTGAAGAACAACTATACTTGCAGTAGTACGTAGTTAAAAAAAAATACATCGGAGACCAATCCTCAATTTTCGGCAAAAAATCTTCAATGTGCGAGAGAAAAGAATAGGGGGTTCTGGTATAGATCGGGATCACTCTACGGAAAGGATACGATAAAGGAAACTATCAAATTAATTATCAGCAACGTGTGTCAACTTCGTCAAATGACGGGCCCTGCAGGCTTGTCATGCTTCCGGAACACTTACACACACCGGTTAACACTTTCCGATCTACTAAATATCGCTACCAGCTGCTAATACGTTTCGACGCTTTCTACTCGTTCTGATGTTGCGGGGAAATAATTATTACTACCCTGATAGCTTGCCCCCCGCCCTCCGAAGATCGTCTCAGCGTATTCCCCTTTACATGCGCTCCCCTCTCCTTGAGCCCTGCGGAAGATCAAAGGAGCACGGAAGGAACTTAGCTAACCACATATTTACATATATACAGGCTGATTCGCGAACTATGTCATTTAGGGTTTATAAGAAAACGGTAGAACGGAAAAATATGCGGTCGACGGCTCCCGTGCGGCAATTAAGTTTGCCATCTTCTAAAAATACTTTTGTCGAATTTCAATTGCAATAAATTGAAATTTCTGAATTGAGCTCTGAAATTTGCTTAGTCAACATCACGTTTTTTTAAACAGAATTAGGAAGCCCGTGGCGAACTTTGTCGAATACACCGGAAGCCGAAATCTTTAATGCTACAGCGAGTGCAAAAAAAAAAGTGAAAATCGACTTTTTCTGACGCGCGTATTTCAACGGCGCACGAAATCGGCCGCAAAAATGCGATGAGAGGAGGACATGGGGGGGGGGGGGGGATATAGGTTTATTGCAAAACAAAACAGGAAAAAAACCACGAAAGAGGGGAAAGGAGGAGGACATGTCCCTGCCATGTACCAGTGGGAATCCATGTTGCCTTCAGGTTATTATCGCGATGTCACTTCCTTTCCCTTTCCTCTTGTTTTTTTGCAGTGTTCTGTCTATCATCTGGGCAGGGGCATGTCCTCCTCTCATCGCATCTTTGCGGCCGATTTCGTGCGCCGTTGAAATACGCGCGTCAGAAAAAGCCTATTTTCACAATTCTTTTTGCACTCGCTGTAGCATTAGAGATTTCGGCTTCCGGTGTATTCTACGAAGTTGCACTTTATGGGAGTGGGGGTCAGCCAATCGCCGAAGATGATTTTGAAACACATGGTTCCTGTGGCTAGCAGTGGCTGCCCATGTGGCTGATGGCGGCTCGTCTCCATAGCTACGGCCACGCCACCTATAGACAAAGCTAGATCGCTTAAGCGACGTGATGTAACAATTATGTAAAGGGTGAGCGACGTGATGTAACGTGATTTCAGTGGCCGTAGATATGGAAATGATCCGCCATAAGCCGCATGAGCGGCCACTGGTAGTCACAGAGAGCCTGTGTTTTAAAATCGTCTGTGGCGATTGGCTGTCATCATAGCTGGCTGCCGCGATTGGCTGACTTTGCCCACCTCTGTGAGGCCGACAACGGCAAGCCCTTTCACCATCCACCGCCACCGCCACCTTGGCTGGCTTTACATGTCTATGTGTGAAGGAGAGGGAGGAGCCATTAAGCAGGCCTTCTGTACCTAAGTGATGTTGGCTACGGCCACTGAAAGCATGGTCGTGATTGGCGGACTCTCGAGCGTTACGTCGCGTCGCTCAAGCGATCATGCTTTGCCTCGAGGTGATGTTGGCTTGGGCTGTGCCGGTCTGCGTCACGAGTCACATGGCAGGGGAACAGGCTACGTCACGACGTACCCCCTCCATCCCCCCATACGCTCTTACCAACAGTGGAAGGTGTGCGGAACAGAGGCCTCTCTGGCGGAACAGGTGGTGCACCTCAGTGCTCCTTTGAGACTTAGATCATGAGTGAACGAACTGGGATGCACATGAAAACCTTCACGTTGGCAGTCGAAATGGTCCTTGGAAGAAGAGAGAAAGTTGTTAGAGTCAAGAAATGTAGTCATGTTGGAGCAGAAAACGTGCTCAAGAATCTTGCCAAAATATGGGTGAGAGACATAGGATGGTAATTCAATGGTGACTGTCTATATTACCTTTCTTGTAAATATGAATCATATTCCCCCGACGATAGTGGAAATGACCTAAAGAAACCTAAAGCCGCACGCAGTTGAAGTAGGGTGTTGAGGGCTCAGATTCTCGAGTGAACCACCAATCATTTCATTTATGCAACATGAATATACCAATGTAAAGGCAGGCTTTTTTCACGGTCAGCTAGAATGAGCATATCTTTTGCCTCACACCAGCTGTACATATAAGACGTCTACGGTAACTGTACACCCCAGCTGGCAGACCGCTGGGTGACCCTCGGCCTTCCACATTTCACACACAACCGAATTACAGTGGCGACTTCCACCCAGCGGCTCACTATATACGTTACGCCGCGTTTAGAAATGTATATGAGACCACCCGCTAAAAGCTAGGTGCATTTCCGTAGGTGATGGTGGTGGTGCTAGTAAAAGAGCGTTAGCGCCGTCGTCGGCCTCACAGAGGTGGGCAACGTCACGACTAACGCTCTGGGGTAATGTGCGTCCTGGGCGGGCTTCTAAGGGAAATGTGCCGACACATATGTCTGACAGCGTCTGAGGAAAACCCCAGAACCCCAGCCGACACCGGGATTCGAACCCGAGCACCTCCCATTCTGGACCTGGCATGGTCAGCACGCTAACCACTCAGCCACGCGAGCTTCAGCATAGGTGGCTTCAGGACAGTGGTCAGAAAAAGAGACCAGTTAGAGGTCCAGTCCAGAAAGAAGAGCAGGAGCAAGCGTTTTGATTCGTTTATGCTGAACGATGATGTACATATTGTAACCGCATTGGTTGGCTCGTCAAAAACACGGTCCAAATAGCTAACCACGATAATCGCGTGAAAATATTGAAAAAACTAGTCAATGTCAGAAGAAAATAGTAGTGTGGGGAACATGCCACAATCATGCCCCGGTTGCACTCCTTCAGAGCAACAACAACGTATAGATTTGTGTAGTTTCCCTTTCTTTTCTGAATTACGCGTTCTGGAGTTGCCAGTCCCGAGTGGCTCGAGACTAACATCTCCATTTTTTTCTTTTACAAATCAATCAATCAATCAACAACAACGACTTCATTTTGGTGATGCACAGACTCCTTCAGAGTCTGCCCATGCATGTACTTTACTCCGAGGGAGAAACCGTTCTACAGAGCGCAACGCAACATGAACAAGCCATTCTACCTTGAGGACCGGACTGAAAAACGTTAATTTCCATGTTCTGTGTAGCGTTGCTTTGGCTACACTATTACCAGGCGCAACCACAAAAGGTGCCGATTTGTTTCACAGAACGACTTTCTACTTTGAAGCCTGTCTTCAAAATGTTCTTTATCAGGGCAAGGATCGAAACCAGCTACCACATCCGCCGACTCTGCACAGTAACGACCTGAAAGAAGAGAGACATCTTCCCAAGATGGCCCTATCATTGCAAGCAGAAATCGTGAATCACAAAACAATCAAGTTGCAAAACGCCGCATCTTGATCGTACCATTGAGAACTCTAAACGGCGATTACCATTTCAACGATTTTTTCAGCGAGAGTCTAACCTTGGTCACAGACAAAAGCGGTCCGATGACGACAATAATGCACGTTCAGTCGTACGCTAAAGTCCAGGTGACCACACCCTCTGCGAGATGATTACAGAGCAGGAAACACTGCGTGCGCGTCTTTCTTCCGAGAGTAAAGACGCGAGAGGCATGCAAGCGCGATAGCGCAGCTACTTGTAGCTCCCCTCATCGTGGTCTTTTGTGCTACGCCGGGCGGATGACACCCGCACGGACTATTATGTCGGGCTGCTCAAGCGGGCATCCGCCACTGGCTCTTGGCTACTGTGTGATCAAGTGAACTCTTGCAGGTCGAGCTGAAGAGGTTACGGTCATCAGAGGACGAGCACGATGTGTTAGATCAGCGTGTAACACTATCTCACTATATGAGTTATTGACTTTCTTCTTTCCTTTCACGGGTCAACGTTAGTGCGGGAAGTCTTTCCAAAAGGGCGCTCTGCTTTCAAAAATAAGCGTCGCTAAGCGTAAAGAGCAACAACTTGGACAGCCGATGCTGTCCTTTGGGTTCAAACTTTTGGAATGTACCTTATCCGTCGATGATGTGCGCTTCAGCCAGGGAGATGCGAATGACATAAGTTGTTAGAAGCATTGTTTGAGCTAAGTATAGGAAGTGTCAAGGCACGACCAGCGACGTGACCATAAGGTGTAGAGCGTTGCATCAGGCGTCATACACTGAGAGAAAGCCCGAGTCCGAAACTGATCACTAGAAGTGTTGCTTGCAGTTCGCTCTGTTAGACGAACGTCTTCGAGCATGACATGGAAAGCTTCCCACAAATCAACCTAAATGCTGAATTTACCAATAATTTTTTATCCTACTTAATAGCCCCAAAGTTGCAGAAGATACATACACTAAACAGGGATGTGTATAGAGTCGCGTAGACATTTTTCTTCTTAGTCAGATATAATTAGTAAGTCTGAGCAGCTGGCTTGGTCGAATTCTAATCTTCCAACATTAGGTCATACGCACGTGACCTCCGATATTTGGCCCACAAACGCTATATAATATGCGTACACCTGCTACGCTCGGCACCATACTACATACTCCCGGCCATCTGGCGCTTCGAATGTAATCATGCGTTATAGTCTCGCACAGGATGCACGGCCTCCGATATCCTTTTTCCCTTTCAGTGGTATAAAAATGCTACTCACGATGCGCGAATACAAACAACACCAGTGTTACTGCATCAATGTTGGTCATAGAGCCAGCAGATGTTAAGAGAGCGTAGTAAATGATGCATCTTGGCAGAGGTTCCTTACAAGCCCGTACATGGAATACCGAATTAACGCATGTGACCCAGGATTTCACCACGAACTTACACGGAAACTATGCACTAGGACTTCCTTCCCGAGAATCAAGCTCTTTCGTGAGTTGTAGTATGACCGCCAGAATGCACTGTACTTGTTCCTTTCGTGACAAGTGAGAACACTGACGATGACTATGCAGTACACTAACTATTCCATTTGTAAAAGTATTTGAGCGGGAGGGACCGTATTAGCAAATAATTTTTGTTAAAAGCAAAACAGTAAAGTAAAATTCAATTTTATAGTCTCTTATGTTTGCACGTGCTTCTATGCAGCATCCCTGTTTTTGTTACTATTCGGATGCTGTTTTCTTCGAATAAACCCATACTCCTACGCGTCATAACATGCGTCATAGTTTTCAGCAAGCCCATAAACAAGTCCCTGGCGGGTGGGTGACCTCACCTTGAGCTTAAAGCGTATGCTTCGTCTGTCGGACGGCTATCAAGGCAGTTCTTCGAAGGGAAACTTATGCTGCTCGAGATACATATTGAAAAGTTGAGCCTCATTATGGTAACGTACAAAAGCGATTCTCTACTTGCAAGGTCCATTTAACGGAGCAATGCCCTCAAGCTACGTTTATGGGCCCCAGCCCCCAAGGTAGTGATGGAACTGCTTGCCGTAGTCGGCTACGCATAGACGGGCAACGCCACGACTATCGTAGAGAGGGATCGCGCGTCCTGGGCTGACTTCACAGGGAACTGTGCCGACATTTGTCTTAAAGCGTCTGACGAAAACCCAGGGAAAACATCATGACAGCACAGCGGGCGCCCGGATTCGCACCCGGGTCACCTTCCAAGGGCCCTAAGGTGGTGATGATGAAGTCGGCCACGCTCAGGTGGGCAACGTCACGACTATCGCAGGGGGGACTGTGCGTCCGGGCTGACTTCACAGGGAACACCAGGGCCCCAAGGCTTTGCACTAACACACGACAACACAAACCACCGACATCAACTTGAGTTGACAGGAGTGGTAGCGACAACCTGGGTGTTTGGTGCCCTGGGCAAATCATAGCTGATGGGATTTCCTGAAACTTCTTTTTGTTTCACGCTATTTCCTTAATCACACACTCATCCAAGAACCAAAGCTGTTCAAGAAAGGACGACGAGACCAGTTCGACACTTACTCATAACTTTATCCTCGTCAGTATAGCATTTACTTGCGGTGATGCTGCGTTGACGACATGTAGTATGCTTTGTATTAAAATATGTAATTGTTTCAATAGAGAGGTGTCCCGTGGGAAGGTAGTCCCGGCGGTGAGCTACGATCTGGTACGAGAGAGAAATAATTCGAAACAGGGAAGAAGCAAGATGAACACAGCAGGGTATCAACTACAGCTTAACGAAAAACAAACTCCCAGGAACCCAACGGCTTTCTGAGAGGTGGCAAGGGAGAAATCGAAAGGAACTGGGAGCAATACTGATGGAATGCCCTCTTTTAAGACATAATTTAGTGAGATTATCACGAGAGGACGTCGCGTCAGCGTTGCTTCGATTTCTCCCTTGCCACCTCTGAGACGGCTGTTTGGTTCCTAATCTGTTTATCATTAAAGGGTTGCTTCAGCTACCTGTTTTGCAATATGCTTTATAGAAACCCCTCCCGCTTCCGTGGCATAGTGGTTAGGATGGCCGCTTTTCAAGTCGCGACTGAGAGTTGACGCGGATCGAAAATCCCCGCACCGTCAGACTTTCAATATGAATGTCGGCACTGTTCTCCTGAAGTCTGACCAGGACGCATACTAACCTCCTGTTCCCCGCTCCTTCCCGCTGTCATCTGTCCACGTTTGTAAGCCGCTAATAGCCGCAGTTGCTTCGCGGCGCTAGCATGGAATATAAAAAAATAGGAACGTTAAGAATATTTTCAATACGAACTCAGTACAAATACCGTAACAGTTTTGCAATACAGACGCAATAGGAGCTCTATAGCCTATTACAATACAGGTTCAATAGGGACACAATAATCGTTTTGCAAACCAGGTTCAATATGAAATTTATAGACCCTGTCGCAATAAAAGCTCAATAAATTCCCAACAGACCTTCTACAGGAAATTCATACGGGAGCTATAAACTTCCTATAGATTGTATGAAAGCTTCGTGTTGATGGTTTATAGAGGTTCAACAACCATTTGTTTATAGATTTTCCACGATGAGCACTCAGTAAGAAATCAGTGGCCGATTCCCAACAGACTTTCAACAGGAAGTTTATACAGCGTTTCTAAACTCTTTATCGAATACTTTCGAATACTTTCATACAGCTACTGACGAATGTCAATAGACATTTTATATAGTGGCAATACACTGTTTTATAAGGATGTTGTTGTTGGGATCCTTGCTTCTTCCCTGCCTCGGGTTATTTCTCTCTCGCATGTACCGGCTCACCTACGCCTTTGCCCTTTGCTATCTGGTACGTTCCACGGGAGTCCGTTAAAGGGAAGAAGTGCTCGTTCCCAAATCTAATGTCAAGGAGTACCCTTTGAATTACCCAGGCGGCTACGAGCACCTTACTTGAAAGCCACAATATCATGGTGAACAATGAAACATGAATTATCACACGGACTCAATTCTTTCCATCCCTAGGCAGCTTGTTCCACCAGAAACAACGACAGCAGTGTTGCTATCCGACTACACAAGTCCAGTTAAACCTGCAATGAACTGCGAGGCAAGAGACAACGTTAAACGTCGATTGATCTCGACAGTCGTATATTTTTCTGACGACATACAGTGTTTATTTATTTATTAATTTGAAATACTTCTGGCGTTTGACTCGCTATGGAAGGAGGGACATACATAGTGCGCGTATTCCACTACCAATATAAACGTAGGTACAGTAGTAACAGCAACAACAACAACAATAATAGTAAAATAAATAAAAAAGGAAAACGCTATGCCAACAAACATGAATCTGTACTCAATATACTACATTAGCTATATACAGGGTGTCCCAGAAAACGTGTCATTGAATTATAATAAAAAAACTACACCACCTAGAGTCATGGGGTCAATGGCATTTGTTCTTACTGGGTTTTTGCCACCTCCTCGTGTGAATGTCGTGTAACGTAAGTTTAATTATGTAAATTTTTGCGAGCTTAAGTTGGAAATTTGCCTAGTAAAGGTCACTTTTTTACCCCACCAATGTGAAGAGCGTGTCTAATTTAGTCAAATTAATGATAATTTACAGGGGCTATCCCATCGGAAAAAATAGCCGAACATCATGCTCTACGAAGGTCGCATAGAATTGCGCACGATGAATTTTTCAGCGCAATCTTTGTCAGTCCGACGAAAGCAGGTTGGAAGCCCAGCCGTCTCCGACATCGCTGAAAGAGATAAAACAGGTACGGCTTATCACGTCCGACTTTCGCTGGGATAATGCTTTCCTTCTCCGAATTTTAGGAACTGTTACTTTTTCTACTATCACTCTGTGGGCTGGCTTCGGAACCTCCTTTCGTCGCACTGAGAGCGATTGCGCTCAAAAAGTCATCGCGCGCTATGGTCCGGTGCTCCGAAAAGCATGATATTCGGCTATTTTTTCCGATGGGATAGCTCGTGAATATCACTGTCAATTATCATGAATTTGAGTGAGTTCGGCACGCTCTTCATATTGGTGGGGTAAAAAAGTAACCTTTACATGGCAAATTTCCGCGTTCAGTTCGCAAATATTTACATAATTAAACTTGGAGTACATGACATTCACATTAGGAGGTGGCAAAAACCTAATAAGAAGAAATGCTGTTGACCGCATGATTCTAGGTGGCGTAGTTTTTTTATTATAATTCAATGACACGTTTTCTGGGACACCCTGTATATTGTCGTGAAGATAATGAAGACGATGCCCTAATCGTGCTCGCATCTGAATGATCGCGCGTGCATGCGCGATCATTCAGATGCGAGCACGATTAGGGCATCCTCTTCATTATCTTCACGACTTTACGCGCGATCATTCAGATGCGAGCACAATTAGGGCATCGTCTTCATTATCTTCACGATAATATGCACATACACACACACACACACACACACACACACACACACACACACACACACACACACACACACACACACACACACACACACACACACATACACATATATAAAGGAAACACAGTTATGAGTCACGATAAAGTTCAGTAATACATGAGACAAAAGAAGGGAGGGTGTCGCAATCAATGGCCGTCTGGTGTAACTTATTCCATTCTTCAATGGTTTTAGGGAAAAAGGAGTACCGTAAGCAGTTTGTTTTGAAGCGATATTGCACTAAGTGCGTATAGAGTCTCATTAGCTCTTCCGCTAGGTCTTCAGTGTCGCTTACTATGGACGTGATTTCATGATAGTAGAAACCAATCCCATCTACTAATTACTTCACTGTATACACGAGGGTAAAAAATTGACGGGACCTTTAACCTCCAACAAACCGGCGCGATATTGTTCGTTCGTTCCCACAATCTAAGCGCATTTGCCCCACGACCACATTACGGTCCAGGATGTTGGAAAAAGCAAAGCGATCCCACCCAATCGCCCCGGACGTCCGATTATTGGCATATCTAATCGTTCTATTGCCATAAACATTTAAAAGGCCCGGCCCGTGTGCTCCCCAGCAATTAATCCGGAGACACGACTTGTAAAAGCATCCAAATGATGAGACGCACCTGTGCCCAAATCGGCGGCGGAAGGTCGGGCCCCAGCGACAGGTGCTCTAATTATGGCCCTCCTTCGAGCTCACTCTCTCCGGCTGTTTCACGTTCTCCATGACAAAAGCGGGGAAGGGCATCATTACGCTCCCTCGGAACTCCGAGCGAGGAAGCGGCGGCGGCTTCCAGATCACGTGCAGGCCGTGAGAGTCAACGTCTGTCTCGTGCTGGACGCCTCAGCGTGACGCCGACGACTACAAATAAGGTGGCCAGATTTGAAGCGGCGACGTCCTTCATGCTTGCGCGTGTTGTTGTGGGTGTGATGTGCATCTGTGGTGGAAGATGAAATCTGTGCGAAAGATGCGGTGAAAGTATGTCAGGTACTTCGAGACCGGAGCTCTAGGTAAATGTGCTTTTTTTTCTTGAGTCATAGACCTTCGAGGAAGAGAGGATGGAGAAATTGCAATGATAGTGAAAGTTTGTGGAGAAGTGGTATCGGACACCAGTGCGACACAGGCGCAGCTCTTTTCTGTTGCATAGTTCCACAATTCCTTGGTGATTATTACTACGTCAGTAGATCAGTAAATACGGTCAGCCGGCTTCAGATCATGGTTATACCAGGTTTGATCCTCGTTTTTAATTATAATTATGGAACTCCTGAACCCTACAAGAGCTGCGACCCTTGTGTACTGTACGACAGATTGTAAAGAGGAGTGTATCAATATATTATCACTTTGAAATGACTGTATTCTAATTGAGGTGCAACTTTTTCCAGCCTAATGTGAGACACGGTGACCTATTGTGTAGCTCGAAACTTTTTCATAGACTATCACCATGGTTAAGGCACACATGCTTATAAAATATTACCATTCGGGGGAAAGAAAAAAAACCTCCAATGTGAAACTACAAAATCGGTTGAACATAGCAGTTCAATAATCCTGGATGTCCATTGCAAACCTACAGCAGCAACAACAACAACCTGATGACGACGGCATGATGTGTTTCAGTGCTAAAGTTGGTGTACCCTGCCCCATTAGGGCCAATACACGTTGGACATAACAACACGGTGGATATGTAACTTAGATATGCAACTGTCTTCAGTTACCTACGTCACAGGTGTCTTGTTGTCACTTCTGTGCACCTTACTATGTGCCTCTGTACCTTTATTATAATCCTCCTCGACATAGTTAGGCCCTCGGTCGCCTGTCTTGTACAGCTACGGACAGTACACTAAATCACTTCGTCCGGAGCAGCGTGTTTCTTCGTATGTTGAATATGTAGTGACTTTCCTCTCCAGGAAGAGCAAGTCACGTGACGAATTACGGCACAGACATTACCATAAGGCAGGAGCACTGTGTGGTAACTCACAAATGCATTGGTGGATCAGTGGAAGGTCGCGTAGAGGCAAATACACCGGAATCCAGAGCACGTGCATAATCACCACAGAGGGCGTATCAAGGAAATGAACAACACGTGAGGCGTCAAGCCGTATACCTTCCCGACCCATTGTAAAAGGCTACAAAACACACCTGTGCAGACTGATTAGTATGCAGAGAGAGCAACAGTATAAGCGCTGTACTCTATATTCGTTAAGTACAGATGAAGCCTAGTTTCCCGAGCACAACGCAGTCATAATCGCGATATAAGTTGCAAATGACTATCAATTTCTTTAAGTTGGTCACGGCAACAGAATGACATTGAGATGATGTACAATTAAATCGTGCATCCAGTTGTCACTCTAAAGTTGTATCATGGAAGAATTACGGCCTCACTTATATTGGACGGGCCTCATGACCTTGTCAGAGCTTTATGACAGAGATGCACGCAAAAAGCTGTACCTGCCGATGTAAGGTGTACTTGTGAGACACAATGGGAAGACATCATTGTCAAAGAACAAGCAAGAGCAGTGCGTTCCATTAAACACGAAATAATGGTAACGCGTGTTCCATCTTCCAGTATCGTGCCTGGAGAATTGCGGTTATATGGAACAGTTTATTTTACCTTCGCACGTCGCTTCACGACTTTCATGCGCCAGTGAAGATACGCGTCTCTCCCCTTCTTGTCTCGTTGCACTATCTTGTCGCTTACTAACGATTTTGAGTTTCACACGGTCAAGAAACACGCTTGGCCTATAGCTATTCTTTTTCGAGGGTGTTGGCATTCTATTTCGAAAGACTGTAGATGTCCAGCGGTGCGGCAAAAGAGCAGACAAAAGCGAGTGTTTGGACAGAATAATTGGGAACGCGTGGGAACATGCTGAAGAAGCAGTTTCACTGTCCTTGAAATGCACATCGCAGCTTCCGCCGAATCTCCAGTGGCGTGCATCCCGTGAGAGCCAACATGGGAATCCTTCCAAGGTTTTTTCCTGTTTTCCTGCCATTCCGAGTTTTTTTTTTTTTTTCGTACGCCTACATCTTTTCTTCACTTACCATGCGGTCGTTCGTCCGTCTGTAAGATTGTACGCATGTTTCTGTTCTTTTAGAGTGAGAGAGATGTTGAGAGGGTGAGGGACACTGGCTTCAGAGAATGACGCGTGTAATGCATTTCTATGTCAGTCATTCATGCACGAGGGGCAATCACATGGAGGCAATCATGTCTGTCCTGCAGAACAATAGCTCATACAGTGGGGTCCGCGAAACACTGGTCATCGACCCATGGTGCAGCCAAAGAAGCTAAGAGTTTCCGTAACCGGCGACGTCATCGGTTTGGTTCTAGTTACGCTTATATCGGTTCAGTATATAGGTTGCTCTAATTTTGGTCTAAGCATGCACGAAGGCTGCTTGTTACTACTAGATTCACTAAATAAGGTACGCTTATTTAGCGTAGCTTATTTAGTGACTCTAGTTACTACAAATATTTCTGCACACACTACCAGGTGCATGGATACGAGTGTGATAGATCTTCTTCTTTTAAAGCTTTATCCAGGCGATCCACAATAATGAAATTGCTTCGTCATTGGAAAAACAACAATGCGGATATGTTGCTCAAGCGAAAATCATTGCGCTTTAGAGATGACATAAATAAACCCAGACAAGAAACATGCTAGTTATTGAGTTCCTTCAGTGGGAAGCAGAGTCCAACCACCAGAATTCCGCAATGAATGCGAACAAAAGAAACCATACGTTGCAAAGACTAGTAAAAAAAGAATACGATATAGCAAAACGAGGAAACCTGGAACAGGGAGCAAAAAGGAACACAGCACAACACGTTCACATATATAGACGATATAGAACCAATTACAATTTCCGGAAAACAACTCTGCATACAACAACTTGAAGTTGATATATATTTGAACAACCATCCTGACCTGTCGCGCTTAGCGAAATTCCGAAAGTTTGCATTCGGCATTGAGCAGTCAGTGCCGGATTTAAGGGGGGGGGGGCATATATGCCCCGGGGCCCCCACCAGAAAGGGGCCACCACTACTGCATGCATCACTTATTTTTGCTTTGAACGATACTGCTTTAGGTTCTCGCCACACACACACACACACACACACACAAACAGACGATGATGAGATGGGGCTGATGCCGGCCAGCAGGCTGGGCGCGACCCCAGTGCCATTTGTAGATAATGAGAGATGATGATGGAGATAAGGATTCAGGTGATCGAAGCAAATCCCAAGGGAGACGGAGACCTTGGTGCATATGAACGCTACTGGACCATGGGCCCAGCACCTTGCCTATGGTAAAGGGGCGGTGATCAATTGCATGCATTCCGTGCAAGATCTCGCGCTCCCGCTGGTAGTCAGGGCAGCCCATAAGTAGGCTGTGACAGAAGGCTGACAGAAAGGTCTATATGGAGACGGCAGATGGCGAAACCAACATGGTCACCCTTCAAAAAGGCGTCCACAAGGCGCGGTACTAAGCCCTACTTTATTTAACCTCGTTATGGCACAGATGGCAGAGATTATCCCCCCACGAGTCAAGTTCACCATATACGCTGACGATGTCTGCATTTGGATGTCCGGGACAAATATCAAGTACATTCAGCAAACACTAGAACTTACTCTCTTAGCGATTGCCATCTTCCTAGAAGAACGTGCCATGGACTTGCCACTAGAAAAAACAGTGTACCTACCCTTCACCCGCAAGCGCCTAAAGAACTTTCACCTTTCAATCAAGGGGAATCCCAAACAACGTGTTAAGAAACACAAGTTTCTCGGCGTCATAATCAACAGAAACCTAACGTGGACAGATCAAGTGAAGGCACTCACGGACGCTACAAAGAAATACATCAACATAATGAAGTTGCTCGGTGGACCCCGCCAGGGGCAACGGGAAAGCACTTCACTCCCTCCATACGGGGCTCATCCGACAAACCATAGCTCACAGCATCCCTCATCTTCATCGTCTCTCCCCAACCCAAGAAGGACACCTGCAGCGCATACTTAGTCGAAGCCTCCGAATATGCCTATAGTCCCCAGGACCGTAAGGTGCTAGCAGGAGCAAAAGAGCCCCCATCCAAGTGTTAAGGTAACAAGAGACGGAGCGGCACCTGATACGTCTCCTCACCAGGCACACGGCTCACCCGCTGATCCAGAAGATCCACAGAAGACATAAATCTCCAATACATGGAGCACTTGCGTACATCGAACGATGCTTGCCGAAGCGCATGGCTCACAGTCATCACCAGGTTATTGCCCCCTGGCTGTTGTCACCCCACCAACCCACACAGAAATCCCTCGTATTTGAAAAAAAAAAGGACAAACGCCATGTCTAGCTCTCAAGACACTTTCTATGGCCCACCTTGAGCAACAGTTTCCAGACTCAACACACATCTACACGGACGGCTCCTCCGCAAACAGAAGATCATCGAGTGCTTTCACTGTAAAAGGCTTCACCAAGGGATACCGCCTGCCGCACGCAACATCTTCCACTGCTGCAGAACTACACGCCATACTAAAAGCTCTCCGCCACATCGACAGCTCCCCAGCACAAAAGTGGGTACTCTGCTCATACTCTAAATCACTATCATCAAGCAGGATACGGACGATCAAATGGTGTACCACATCTACAAAGCATACATATCTGCAGTGGGAAAGCGGGCACACCATCTCCCTCCAGTGGATACCTTCCCACTGCGGAATAACAGGAAATGAAGTAGATGACCAGCCACCAAAGGATGCACTGGGTAAAACCAAGTTATCGGCCATACCTTTCACAAAATCGGACGCCAAGACATTCCTCCACAAATCGACAATCAGACGGTCCAAGAAAAGCTGGAAGCAAGCACTCCGGCACACAGATTTCCTGTCTCACATAGACCCCGATCTCACGGCGATCATTCCACATGACATCGGCCGAAGCCTCCACACGGCTATTCACCGGATTCGACTCGACGCGCTATATACTGCCACCACCCAATTCCAACTCGGTATTGTGGCCGGTATTGCGACATCTGCAAAGTGCCCCAGGACACGTTACACGTACTTATACAGTGCCCAGAACAAGAAGACGCAAGGGAAAGACTGTCCAGGGCACTTCAAACACTGGATAAAAGACCATTCTCTTATTGCAAAGTAATGGGGAGATGGCCTACAAGGGAACAAGACATGAAGGCACTCAAGGCATTTTGTGTCTACCTAAAAGAAAGCCGCTACTACTATATATACTACTATATATATACTCTATATACTGCCGCTACTAGCAGCCACACATATCATAAACCTCAAAACCACCTAAATGAGATGGAATCTGCAGGCGCCCTTAGGACAACCACCCTGCACCATGTCTTTCCCCCTTTTTTTCTTTTTTTAGCAGTTAATTACTACTACTACTAGACTGTGCAGGTCAGTGCGCACATTACATGATGCACAAAGGTCCGATGGCGCACGGCCAAGACGCTGCCTCATAACTGGGGTAAATGCAGCATTCAGCTGCATACGGTGAAGAAGAGACGCGTAGTGTCGCGGAAGGCGGCCAAAAATTCTTGCCAAAATCACGTATGCAGCAAGAATTTTTCGTGCACTTGGAAAATACTACACCAGTTCAAAGATCCGTACGATTCATGCATGACCACGGGCATAAGGCTGAGGACATGTTCAAAGTTTCAATGAGTTTCCTCGACGCACATGACATACGCAAAAGGTCTGGCGAGCAGTGTTACGACAATGCTGTGTCCGTGAGTGGAAAGTACAAAGGTCTTCAAGCACAGGTACAGCGGAAAAATCGTCTGGCTACATGGGTTCCTTGTCCAGCGCTCCCTCTGGATCTGGTGGCAAAATCAACTGCCAGGTGCCGCCCTGCAGCTGTTACCTTTTTCCTCGAGCAGGTATAAGAGTTCTTTACAGCATCCACACATAGACGACGGTGCTGAACGAATTCACCACAACGGTTCCCGGCGACTGCTCAGAAAAGCAGCTCGTTCCGGTACCTAAAAGAGTCATCGGCACACGATGGTCCTGCAGAGTGGACGGTGTGGAGCCTTAGTCAGGGGCTACTGTTTTTTCCCTACAAGTGCTGGAGATCATTGCTAACTGACGATGAAATGGGTAAAGTGTCACTCTAAGAAACAAAGGAGTGAAATGGGGAGCAATTGCCCGTTCTAGTCCCCTATATAGGCTGTAATTACTCCCGATTTTAGTCGCCTAACCCCGACATTTACTCCCCAGGACTGCAAATTGTCACTGAACTTCACAAATGGTCTTCCGAACGCAACAGTCTAAGTAAATATGTGCTCTTGGTCAATTTGATGGCATAAGGCTGTACAACTCAGCCTACTTCACAGCTTTCCACCCAAATAGAGTAAGAAACAGCTAGCGCTTTCTTTCTTCGCAAATTGTGCCCTATGTATGTCGCAATATTTTATATCACTCGACATATCACGGTTGACGGTTTGATTCAAATATTTTCATGCACGCACACGAATTACGTACCTGGGACTGTTAGAACAGAGCATGAAATGCCGTTCCTCGTTGAGATCGTTCAAAGGCTTTCTTGCCGCTTAGCTCGAAGCATTCGATCACTACTGCATGGTTGGAAAGATGCAACTGGAACAAGGGAATTTACTGGAGTAAGAAAGCGCAATCGACTATCTATAGTGTACGGCTGACGTCACTAGACTATGGAACAGCCTCGGATGCACGTTTTTGTCGTCCTTCAGAGGAGTTTTGCACAGATGACTTTCCCCCGGCAATAGATCAGTTTCCAGCTTCTCTTGATTAACAATTGGCCGTGCGTGGAGAAGTGTCGTCCAGGTTTGGTGTCTTCGGAGAAATCGGCATTCTCAGCACCGAAGACATCAACAACAAGGCAAGATGCCTGGCAGAAGTCTACAAAAATTTGTATGAACATTTTCCTGACGAGGTAGTACACGTCAGTCACTTTGCCAAGGCATTCTAGCAAGATGAATTTGGCGTAGAGAACAGTTCCTCTACACTCTGTTATATAGAGAAGGGAGTGAAGGAAGCTTTTCCTAATGTAGAGATTGCTATTGATCTAGATATAGCTCTGCTCAGGCATATCTCACTATGATGGTTAGCAATAACAATACCTGTGAGCGCTGATTTTCGAAAACTGAAGCTCAGAAGAACAGTCATCGGGCAACCATGACGCACAGCAGACTTACCTTGCCACAGTTATCCATAGAAAGGGACATTCTTAGACAGCTTGATTTTACAGAGCTGATTGCGGACTTTTCAGTAAGGAAGTCACGGAAGATTCCAATTTACGCTAGCAGCGTAGTGTAGTTTTCAATAGCGTGCAAGACAGTTGATGAAAGATCTTAGAAGATGCAAACTGAAAGAGCAAAGGTGAAGTAGGTACTCTTTTCAGAAACTGGGTAGTAATTAACAAACCAACCTCTGTACGTTGAACTTTTTCACGTACTTACATATCGCACGGAATAGTCGCATCCAGGTCAGGCATCTCCATGGACCTGGTCACAATTTATCCTTCTGAAGCACCACGAAAAGTACTGACCAGGCAAAAGGGCACCCACCATGTACGCTGCCCCGGGCCCCCACCATTGTAAATCAGGGTTCCGGAGCGAGCCGAAAACCTGAACAGAACACAGAAAAAAAAAAAAAAACGTTATTTTGGGGCGAACCGGAACGGGAAGAAAATCAAAACAAAATTTTATGATCCGGAGGGGAACCGAATATGTTTTCAGTTCTTGGTTCAAATGGAAAATTGAACTATTTGGCCCTTAAAGTAGCACAGAAGCCATTTTGAACACCCTGTTTTCTTTCTACGAAACTGTTAAGCAGGCCAGTAAGATGCACCATGAGAAGTAATTCAACCCACAGAGTCATAATTTTCGCAGAAATTGAATTTAAAGTACGCCGCATAAAGCGACCGTGCGCCACGGTGGTGGAGAGCAGTACCAGCCTGTGATCTCACTGTGACCTCGCGCTGACGCTACAGAGTCCGCGCTCGCTGATTGGTTCAGAGAAATGGTGTCTGCTACTCATCCGTCGTCTGCTACTCGGCTGTTCAGGGCTCTGAAAAAGCACTGCTCCTGGGTCGGTCGTGATTCGGTCGCTCCTTCTATCCCCAATTCTCCGAGGGAACTGGCAAAACTGGTTGCACACATGGTTGCACACATGGAAACCTTTCGTGCTGTTCGGACGTTTCCACACTTTCATCAGACGTCTTAATATGAATTTTTTTTATTGCCTTCTGTACTCCTTTAAGGGTACGTAACGCAATACCTGAAGTGCACAATATATGGCATCCATCGGTGTTTGGGAAGGAAACTCCAGAAACCTCACATTACAACAATGTGCAGGAGCGCAAGACGGGCGTCTTGTTTTTGTCTGTAAGTCACATGGTAGTACCTTGTAACCTCTCTATTTATTTCCCTCTCTGTTGGAAACGGAATAAAGGGATTATTTTCGCTGCAATCAATTATCCTTACACCATGCGAAACTGAACCGGTTCCAACTGGTTTCGAACCCTTATTTTTTTACTCCGGACCTGAACCGGAACTGAACCGTTTTCCTTGAACCCAAACGAAAACAGGAACGAAAAACCTTTCGGTTCGACACCCTACTGTAAATCCGGCACTGGGAGCAGCATAACAAGAGGACATTATTTTTGTGCTATGTTTGCTGGTCCGTAACAATGGCCCGCCACAATATACCAGTGCACGCGAAGGCACCAGCCATTAGGTTCTATCGGCGCAGTCCTGGAGTGAGGCCAGTGGTTGAGAAGCCCCATCACAACCCCCGAAACATTCCATCACCGTCGATCAGGACTCATGTACCAACTCCTCTGCCCCATGAGGGGGAAGGCTGAGCTTTGGCACCCACAGAGAAATAACTATAGAGAGAATTTAAATATCATCTCTACACCCTATAAGGCGTTCAACCATTACCGAACCCTTAATATGTTGCACTTGCTTTACTCTCGTAGATAAAAAGGCATTGTTGAAAGAACACGACAACGTCCGTGCATTGTCTTGTACTCACTACACGAAAGGCTACAAAACATGAGACCTGATGAGACACAAAAGATGAGACCTGATACCTATGTAAGAGCGCTACGCTGCCAACTCTCTCCACTAAAGTGAAGTGGATTCCTATGCATTGCCTGCTTCATTCAGCTGTGAGAAGCCAGTCACTGTCACCGGTGCATGCTTTCGCTGGTAGACGTTTTCACAAAGACATGCCAACCCTATATCAAGGAATACGCAAACACCAGAATGAAATTAACATCCTTCCTATCACCAGAGCTTTCCATTTCCCTCTCTCGTTTTTCACGTGCCGGAAGTACTTTGAGGATGTTTTTCCTCTCAGTACACAAGCCGAGCTCATTAGTACATGCAATGAGCAGTCTTGAAAGATGATTGAAAATAATTTTACACTACGCCTTATCGTGACCTGGTCGGGAACAGCACCATCGAGGCATTTATACTTGTCCTTCTGACCGTCGGAATGGCCGAGCGGGTTAAGGAGTCCCGCTCGTTGGTGGTAGCCAAGGTCGTGCTGAAGACTGGGAGGTGGTGGGTTCGAATCCTACCACCGGCTGTGTTGTCTCAGGTTTTCCCCGGGTTTTCCGAAGACTTTCCAGACGAATTAAAAAATACACTTGACCCTCGGAAATATGTACAAAATTCATAGAAGGAGAAAAATATTTTACCGTTCGAAGTTCCACGTGACGTGAGCCCTATGCCCCGCCTGCATTCCAACACTTGTTTGAACTATTCATAAAGCCTAAAACGAGGAACTGCAGTCGTAAGACATGTCATATAGTTCGGTTGATTAAACCACGAAGCTCGGTGAATCGTAGCATATATCTGACAAGCTACACTGAAAGTGACTCTTTTTTTTTTTAACCACTTTTGCAGGGGATGCAATGAAATCGGTGAAGCATTTTCTAACCTCTTTTGGCAATGGCAAACCAACTGAAGATCCAAAAGATGCAACGGATCGTAATCTGCGAAAGACTTTAATGCTGCCTTCACGCATCGACTTTCTGCCCTCCAAGAAAGAAGACGCAAACCAAAGGTACGTTAACACGCGACAGAAAATTAGAAGTCATTTAATAATTATATATCACAAAGACGGTTAATATTAGTGATGTCACGAACTTTGGTTCGCAAGGTTCGACGAACCTTCGAATTTCTTGTCAGTTTCGCAAAGGTTCGCAAAAGTTCGCAGCTGAATTTAGCTGATTTTTTAGCTGCTTTTTAACTTTGAGCGAAACGGACGAAAAGTAAAAACTCGAGCAATAATGAACGGTCACGTGCGCCCTCCTGTGCGAGGTACATATTTCTGCCCACATGAGCAATGAAAAAATGGTCTCGGGGTTTTTACATTATGCACATGAACAGGGCTGCGATCGACTGATGGTATAGTTGCATTTATTTATGCTGTGAGCTACAACACAGAAAGCAGAAAACGGTTTCTCTTGCCAATAAAATAGATATTTCTGATATTGCTGTTATTCAAGAAACCTCAGAAGAGGGTGCCAGCTGGCTATAAAACTTCGTGGTGCCTTGGATGACAGGTAAGCGACGAAAGTCCGCCCCAGACCAGAGCCCACTAGTGTTCTGGCTTCGTGGTAAACGTAGTTTGTACATTTAAGATTGAACTGCTAACAGTTTTGCGCCGTTGTCTTGCGTGCTTTGTTTTTCTTACCGACTGTCTGTTTACTCTGCGAAGGTGTATGTAGGAATGCTACGTGGTACAGTGTTAGGCGCAGGTATAAGTTTCTGTTGCTAGAAAAGTACAAATCGAAGGAAAGCTAACTGATTTATCGTACATACCGAGGAAGACATATTGTCTGATGTGATTAAGCCTAATTAGGCCTTGAGTGGCGTACGTTGGACTGTTTACGTTTCCGGGCAGATCACGCCAGCGCGTGCGCAGTGAAGTCGAACTTTCGCGAATTTTCGCAAATTTTTCTCAGAAAAGTTCGAAAGTTTCGAACTTTTGCGAACTCGAACATTGCCAGGTTCGTGACATCACTAGTTAATATGATAGCGTGACACATTGTACAAACAATGCAAAGCTTGATCGCGCAACAAAGGACCTATAAATATGGTAGACACGATGTTGGGTGTAGGAAAAAAAAAAAGACAGGAGATGAATTCGGATACTCCTATAAAACACAATATCTCATTTCTCCACCACCACTTCCGCCTTCTCGACATGGAGGCGATAAAACAGATAGACACAAGGCCAAACCAGCGGTCAACATAGTGCACAGTCCTAGCAGAGCTGGGCACGATACTTCAAAAATTGTATTTCCGATACCGATACAAGATACAGAACCGAAATTAATTTTCGGTGCAGATACTCGATACTGTATCGTCGATACTTCGATACATCACTGAAATCCCGAGTATAATAAGGCTGGTGTTATGAGTAGTGAAGTTTACATCACTGAAATCCCAATATAATAAACCTCGTAATATGATTAGGGAAGTATAGCGCACTCTTTCTGAAAGGGCTTAAACGTATCCGACCGCACGCGTTTAATGAAGATGCGCTGTCTGAGCAGCTAGCCTTGTTAGAACTTATTGGACTGAAGCCATGGGTACGTTGAAACGATCGCTTCCATAAGAAGCCTAGCAAAAAACAATTCTTTAAGATAATGTTCTTCATGCGTACCGGCCTCTGAGCACTTGACTATACAGATGGCACACCGGAGTTCGTCAGCCATAGCTTATACTTGATTTTCTTAGATGGCCGTTGTGAATTGTGAGCTGTAGAATGGGTTACAGTGCTCAAGCCAAGCCGGCGGCTATTCTTTCAGCATGACATACGTGGAATCCACACTTCAAGTTAAGTGGACGTGCTCTTGCGCACTGAGCAGGGGGACATCGGGCAGCGCGGTTCCAGAAGCCGTGAGGTTGGTCCTCTGTAAGGCAAGGCCGCTGTGGATGACGCCGAGCGTTTTCGGCGCGCCCACCGTATATAGAAAGAGACGGAAGAGACTTTTCTGGAACCAACTGGAAGCCGCGGGTGCCTGCGTCCCAGAGCACCAGAGAGCACGGCCCAGGGCCTCCTCTCCCGGCGACCTTGACGATGGAGTGCGCGCGCGGACGTAAGCTTCGAGCGAATTTATGGTCGACATGCCTACACCGCTGCGGCCTGGCTTGTACTAGCGCATGAGCGAGTGCCGCCGACCCTAAGTCTCACAAGAGCCTCAATATTTGAGTCTTTTTTTAGTATCGGGTATCGTTAAAATATACGATACACTAAAGATGTATTTTCGATACCGATACTCCCAATTTTTTGCACGCGATACCTAATACCAATACACAACAATATACACAACAATACACAAACTGCATCGAAAGATAGTATCGAAGATACATGTATCATCGATACTGCCCATGACTGAGTCCTAGTAACCCGCCTCCAATGCACGACCCTGTATAAAAAGTTACAAGTGCAGTGCAGCATCCCTCTTGGCAGATGACCAAATACCCAGCACTTTTACGAAGTCGAAGTTTCGGTTGTCCAATCGGCCCTTTCAGATGCATATCGGGAACAGTGTACGAGAATGTACTCAGTGTTTTCCAGAAAATGAACAGTTCCTTGAATCACCCTCCCAACTTTACGGAATTGGCGCCCGTGGGCGAAATGCCGAATTTCAAGTCCTTGTCTACTAGATGTAGCAGTGAAGAGTGACTTTCGCCATGTATAGTCATTGCCGTCTAGACAAAGTGTGTGTTAGAAATCTCAACAGGTCTTCCACATCTACCTTGGAGTATGGCACTATAGATGTTTCGACGTGGACAGATTTGCAAGCTCCGCTACTTCATCAGCCGCTTCATTTCCCCGTATGGCGGTGTATCCAGGTATCCATTGTAGTATAGAATGTCATGACCGCCATCTCCGGATAGCTTGTAAACAGTCAAAATATCGTGGACTATGGGCGCCATACATACTAAGGTAGAGAAACGGTTTAGTTGGTAAGTCCTACTTAAACTTTTACGCAGCAGAGAGACAAGGACAGAACAGAAAGAACCAGATGGGAAGGCTGCGTACTCACAACGAAGCGAAATTTTTATCGAGATAATGTTTCTCGATAATGGTTTCTAGTGTTCACGTGTTTGTGATATGCCTACGCCATGGAATTTTGCTAATTAAGATTGTCAAAAACAAAAATTTCCTTTAGTTGTCAGTACGCAGCAAAGTATTAAGCCATACGTACATTACATAAGAATGATACAGTATGGCTGGAAGTTCGGCCTTTGAATCACTATATATACCCATTGCACTAGGGACAGGCATACGAACACACATTGAACAAAGAGCAGTATAGCTATTAGTTCTACTGTTGTTGAAGATGCTCTGTGGGACAGCCGTGTCCTTCCTTCCCTGTTGTGTTTGGAGACAACAAAACCAGACGCTGACCCAATGGTGTCGTTGATCCATCTGTGAAAATAGCAGTCCTGTTGTGGTTATTCTACATCATGGATAGGCAGTACTGTCTCAGCAGATAATGGAGCCGACCTTCCGTGCACACCGGGCACAGTGACGCAAACCTTAGGTATATACAGTCACGTCTCGCCTATCCGGAGTTCAGATATCCGGAAAACTCGTCATCCGGACCACATTACCGGGAACGAACCTGCTACCATTGGATTTTGTCTTGGTTATCCGGAATTCGTTATCCGTATCCGGACAGCAAGTACGGGGACCAATCTTACAGGACTTATTAGGTCAATCTGATTCGCTTATCCGGAAAAGTGTCAACGTCCTCTGTGCCTGGCGCGTGCTGTGTTCGCATTATTCCGGAAAAGGGTCACATCTCACCGGGGCATTCTGTACTGTTTGACTACCCTTTCTTCAGAGGTCACTCCCTTTTGGTGTGTGCGGGGGCACGGTAGAGCGCATGTGAATGTCAATGTCCAGGCCATCCGGAAGCATCACCTGACTTTTGGCCTACGCCAAAGACATTTGCAAAAAGACAAAAACATGTGCGCGGGACCAACTTTCTGAGACATTACCCCTCTTTGAACAGTAGGCTGAACCTGTGTGCTGTGTGTGTGTGTTTGTGTGCTGTGGTTTTGCCTACCGTTCTGATGTCTTAGTGACTCCACTGACTATCGACCCTATTTAGCATCGTTCATCACCTCATCATCAGGACACATCTCATCCTGCCCATTGTGCCTTGGGGTAGTGGGCCGCACCTTATGTGGCGGATTTCCCCATTCATTATCATTAATTTATTTGTTGTTGTTGTTCAACAGTAGGGTGACGTAGCGGGTGCCGTGGCTACGACCAAAATTCTGTCACACGCGTGCCTACTAATTTCGAGCAGCTCACTTGGTATGGATTTTTGAAGTACCGATATTTTAATTGTTTCCTTTTCTGGAGCTTTAAAGATGTCTCCCAAAATTTTCGGGCTTTCCCGGGATTTTGCTTGGTTCGGTTATTCAGACATTCGTTATCCGGACGAAAAGGGACGACTCCCGAGGTGTCCGGATAATCGAGACATGACTGTAGTATGAGCCTCCAAGGGGGAGGCTTGGTGGATGCTGGGCCGTTGGTGGAGGCAGTGTCTTTGGCAACGCTCAACGATATGGAACAATAGCTGTGAGAAAACGGGAGTTGCGTAACTTTACGTGTTAGTGGGTTCCTATGATTCTGCGTACAGTGACGGGTGTAGTGCCGCACTGTTTCTTGCGTTCACAGTATATGCATTGGAAGTTCTCTTGCGGAACGCAAAGCCCGACGAACAGGTCTGCTTCAAGACATTTCAGCAGCACGACGTGCATCACGGCTTGTCGAGAAGGAACTAGAGGCTGTGGATAGAGGGCGATGGCGCCAGTTCTGCGCCGGTCTCTCGCCTTTTGCTCGTGCCTCCAAGGTCTGGCGTGTAGCCCGGAGTCTGAAAGAGAACCCTTCTCCTAGAAATCCTTTGGGTGCGCTCGCTTTGTCTCTCAAGAAATCTGAGGCAGGTGTGGCACACGACTTTGGTAAGAGTATCTCACCGAATACAAAAAGGGATGCCATTGTGCGTACTTTTGGGGCAGACAATGTGGTAGGATTGCCATGATGACGTTGAACAGCAGGGGGCTCAGAACTCCGCCTTCCGGCACTCCACTTGAGAGATCGTGATGATCACTACCCGCAGGCTGAATATTTCATGACTATACTTCTGCAATCCCAGAAGCCATTGCTGGTAGACAGCTGGTGATCAACGACATGATGGACATGGATTTTTCAGTTGCAGAATTCTGGGCTGCCGTACGCCTCTCACGTGCCAACTCCTCGGCAGGTGCAGACAGCATCACTTATCGGGCCATCCGAAATCTTAGCGATGCGCGTATTTCCTGTCTGCTCCATGTCTACAACACCTCATTGAGAAACGGGGAAGTGCCGGCGAGCTGGAAAGATGCGTTAGTTGTCCCTCTGTTAAAGCCGAGCAAGCAACCTTCTGATCTCTCCTTCTTTCGTCCTGTCAGCCTGACAGTCTCGGTAAAGTTTTGGAGCGAATGGTGGAGCATAGGCTAGAATGGTGGCTTGAGGGACATGGAGCTTTCCCTGCAGAGATGACAGGTTTCCGTCGCCATTGCAGCGCCATGGATTCGGTCCTCGACTTTGTCACCTCCGTCGAACAAGCCAACAGCCAGAAGAAAATTGTCATGGCGGCTTTCCTGGACGTCAAAAGAGCTTACGATACAATCAGTCACCCCTTTGTGCTGCACGCACTGCTGCAAGCCCAGGCCGCTGACAAAGGTTCTTGTGGCTGGCGGATTTTCTGCGCGACAGAGCACTCTCTGTTCGCACGCATAAGGGGTCCACGCCGAAGATTGGTTTAGCTCATGGGTTACCACAAGTGAGTGTCTTAAGCCCAATTCTCTTCAATCTGGTAATGGCAGGCCTAAAGTCCTGCGTTAGCCGAAGAGTTAAAATTTCCATCTATGCCGACGACATTTGTATTTGGACTATTGAGACATCAAGGCCAGCCATACGCCGTCGTCTTCAGCTTTCGCTGGTTAGGATTTGGCGGTATCTCACTGAAGCAGGCATGGATATCTCGGCTGAAAAACCAGCAGCGCTGGCCTTTACTAAGAAGGATACGCGCCAGTGCAAGCTTTCCATTGGTAATACGCCGCTCGAACACCCAGATTTCTGGGCGTCATCCTGGATTCCAACCTGTCCTGGAAGAAGCATGTCGACTACTTAGACACCAAGGCCCACCGGTGGATATCTGTCATCCGTCACTTCGCCAGAGCTATGTGGGGAATGGACGAGAAGTCCCTTCTGGCCCTCCACCACGCTTTAGTTCGTGGCACACTTGTGGTCAGCCCCCCTGTCCTGCATGGCGTCTCCCAGACTCAAGAACAGCGACTTCGTTGTATACTTGCGCGGAGCCTGAGGATATGTCTTGGTGTTCCGAGAGCCGCGGAAACTCGAATGGTGATAGCCGAAGCCCGTGAGTTACCGATAGAAATCCTACGGCAGATGGAAACCATTCGCCATTACTTGCGCCTCAGAACGCACCACCGTCGTCATCCCCGGTCTAGCAAAAATCTATCGGCGAAGCCAAAGTGCTGTCTTCAAGTGTCTCATGTGTCATGTGTCAAGTGTCTCATGGAAGTCAGGCCCAAGCTTCCTCCGTTCATAATCCACCCAACAGTTCCCACAACCCCTCCGTGGTCGCTCGCGCTCCCATCACTCTCCCTATCTGTCCCTGGCCTCGAGGTTCCAAAGCATCAAGTGCCACCTTTAGTTCTTCAACAGTTGGCAGCGGACATGATGCACCTTAAATAGCGTGACCACACTGCAGTCTTCACTGATGGATCTTTCACACGGGAGTGTTCATCGTGTGCTTATGTCTGACGCAGTCTCACGTGGATATCGTCTCTCACATCGTACGTCATCAACATCGGCGGAGCTGTATGCCATTCTGCTCTTTCTGCAGCAGATATCCCAAGTTCTTCCGCGTGTCTAGGTGGTCTACACCGATTCGCGGGCTGCTCTGCAGTGTGTTGCATCCATGGGGCTTCATGGGTCGCTAGCCTCCATCGTAGTAGACATTCTCCAGGAAGTTCAGCGTCTACATGATGAAGGTCATCGTATATCCCTGCAGTGTATTCCTGGTCACTGCGAAGAGGCAATGAGGAGGCTGACAGAGTATATATAGCAACGGCTGCCCATTAGTCCACGACAGCCGTGCTCATTGTGCTGTCGAGGGGTGACAAAAGGACCCTACTAACTGCGTTGTTTCAATCCTTGGCTCTGAAGCAATGGCGCCGGGGTGTCACGGCTCAATCTCTCATGTATTCAGTGGACCCAAATTTGTCGTTTTCGTTCCCTGCCCGTTTATTACGCCATTTTACCTCCCTCCTGCGTAGACTCCGTCTCAACGTGGCATTCACCCCACAATTGAAGTGCATGATCAGATGCTGTGACAGAAGCCTCTGTTCCACCTGCGGCGTCGTGGCGGTCACCTAGCACATTCTTATGAAATGTGCACTCTACTGCCCGCAAAGGCGGATACTATGTGTTGAGCTTGCCCGTATCAGCAAGAGGCCGCTCAATTTAGCTGCCCTCATTGGCCCCTATGAAGATCCTGTGCTCCATCGTCGGGTTCTTCACCTGTTCATGGACTTCCTGTCGTCCACTGGATTGCTTCAGACACTTTAGTTCTTTCTTGTATTTTCATCCTTCTTTCATCATCTTCATATAATGCTCCATGTGCAATGGGGTAGGGTGAAACACCCCATCCGCGTGCAACACCCCACCGCGGTGAAACAGCCCATCTCATCATCATCATCTATTGTTTTGTTTTTGTTGTTGTCTCTGGCATCTGCAATAACTAGTACATTGGAGGTGGCACTTGGTACACCGAAGCACATTTTCAGGCTGTTGGCCTGAATTTGGCATCCTCTCTGATGAGTCGCATATCCCACGTAGTACGGGTATAGATGGTAGGGCAGCATCTGCCGTATGAGCGCTGTATGTATCGAGAGTAGAATCTCGTCGACATTTCCCAGCGGGAGCCCGTGATACGACGTATAATGTTGTTTCGTGCGTCGGCTGTTAGCAGCCCATGACCATCAGGGGCGGATCCAGACCAGAGGTGGGGAAGTTACTTTTATTATCTAGTGTACCGTTACTCACTACTTTTTCAAAATGTAACGCGTTACGTTATTCGTTACTGTTGTGGTAGTAGGTAACGCGTTACTAACGCCTTTACTTCTGATAAGTAATGCCATTACTTTTGCATTACTTCACCAGGAATCCTTATAATATGTACCACATTCTGGTTGAGTCACATAAGGGCATCTCGCAAATCAATACAAGGCACAAACAACGGTCACACGAACAGAACTTGCAGGTAGGATTAATTACAACGCAGAAGTAGTTGGTGTTGAAAATTTTCATTTGTGAGCTTCGCACGTATGGCTGAGAGGACGTCCTTTGCAGTGACGTGAAGAAAAATAGCATACGCTCTTTGGCTGCACGTTGAACATGTGTTTATAAGTCCCAAACGTCGCCACACCAGCATTGGACAGCTGTTTCGGCCTTATTGGGCCTTCATCAGCAATGCGTAGGTGAGCGACGTTTGAGCGAGTGGCGTCGGAAGTACAAATCCAAACCGTCAATCCGTTGGTACTTTGTCACTTGTTCAAGGGGAGAGGCTATTTTTATGTCGCGTTCTCTCCATTCGTCCAAAAAATACCAGAGGGAGAGAAAAATGAAAGTGGTGAACGCATAGGTGACATCACAACAAGTGTTGGTCAATAATCACTCTTTTGCGTTCTTCGTGTGTGCCGATGTGACCTTCTTGTCATTGCTAAAGAAATATAGAAAAATTCGGGGATTTTCCCGAATTCCGCAGGCACGGTCCTCAGCTGAAGCTTTCCAGTTTAGATAGTGAAGCAGTGTTCCCGAATACGCAGGAACGCATAACGCCGTTACGCGTTAGTTAGTAAAAATGTAATGACGTTACGTTACTCATTACTTTTCTCCCAAACATAATGCGTTACCATATTTCACTACTCGAATGTAACGCATTACTCCCCACCTCTGATCCAGACCCTCCGTTTTCTTTTTTTTTTTGGGGGGGGGGGCGGTTTCTTTGTCGGAGCGCGTGGTGGGGGAGGGAGGAGAGGGAAATCCAATGTATAAAGTGACGTTTTGGGGGCGATCGTCCCCCCTCTCCTGGATCCGCCACTGCCCATGACATACGCACCAATAACTACTTCCAAGAACTGTTGATGGGACACCCTCTTTATCGCCAGGTCATTAACGCTCAGTTGAAACAGTTCATTCTTTCTTTTCTTTTTTCTGCTGAAGAGAAGGGAAACAGTCTTCTCGGCGTGTACATCCATGCCTCTTTCGGTTAACAAGGCAACTGTACAATCTAATGCGTTCTGGAGGCGCCGCTGCAATGTTGGCAATTGTGCTCCAGAAGACCACGGACATATGTCATCGGCGTGCATGCCATTGTGCGTACTTTTGGGGCAGACAATGTGGTAGGATTGCCATGACGACGTTGAACAGCAGGGGGCTCAGAACTCCGCCTTCCGGCACTCCACTTGAGAGATCGTGATGATCACTATCTCCGTCTTCAATCTGCAGATACACTGTCCCTGGCAGTGAGGTAGCCTGGACTGCACTACAACGAAGGGACCAACCCCTGATCCCTCGGCAGTACAGAGCACTTCGATCATGGTTGTAGCTGACTGTATCGTAGGTATCGGTATCCGCATTTTGTTCGCAAATAAGCATTAGTGTCTCTGCCGGAGGAATCATAGAGCACGCAGTGAATCCAAAATGGCGTCGAAATGTGTCATCTCTTGTACTGCTGTGCCTTTAACTGCCTTTCATTGGATAAGTGCGGATGACAAAACGTTCCCAAGTATTTTGCATGCTGAAACGTGAAAGCGTCTGTAACAATATCTCCGTCATGCGGACATTTTCCTCAGCGGATGTGCGGATACACTCAATAACCGTGCGGATGTTGATATACCTATGTCAACTAGTGCGGTTGCGGATGCGGTCGCTGGTCTTACATGCGCGGGTACCGTGCGGTGCAGATACTGTCAGTGTTGTTCGCGCTCACCTCTAGCCATCATCGCGATCCCACGTCGTGAGAATGTACCACACGAAATGGTGTCATCATGCCCATACTCGGATACGTGTCTATTGCAAACAGGAACCCGCAGAATCACAAGGGTCCCACGACTTTCGAGGGAACGGATTGCAGATATTGCTGCGAAGGATGTGTATTCTGCACTTGTATCCTGCTGTGCTCCTCCTTCGTGAGAACAGAATGCGTATTGTGACATGATGTCTCTAGTGTTCGTTCCGAAATTGGAATTCGGAAGTGTAGTTTTTGTATAGCTACTTCAGGAGCACTTATTTCCATGTCCCGTTGCATATGGAAATGATCTCCGTCTTACTTCTTGTCATCACGAATCAGCAGAGGAAGTACCATGCATGTAGCAGCAGCTATCCGGTTATTCACAGGTAGTTTTCTGGTTCCTTACACATGGTGCTGTAGACAAATGCCCCTGCCTCTTTCCCCCCCTCCCTCCTACTTCCCTCTCCGGACTTCTCCCCAAGCAGGCAGACTGCTCGTCTACATTTAACGTTCCTAAGTCCAATGGTCCTATAAGATGTTTGCGCATAAGCGTACGCGTCTGTGCCCAATTCCAGGATCACACTTGTCCGCGCGTAGAAGTCGAAGGGACGTGCATGCAACCAGCAACGTTTCACCAAAGAGCTAAAGACGGTGGTGGCACTGATAGCGGTGCGGGGTGTCACATATGCTACTGCTAATACGCGACATTTAAGGTCAAATACACGTTGGTTTGGCTTCGCTGCGTAGGTAAGTGCGGCTCAACCGGCGCGTTATCTAGGCTATAGGCTATAGCCTCGGCGATCCCCTTCCAGTGTCGTAGTCAAGTTCAAGTGGCTTACGGTAGTCAGTACGTTCGCTGCACATTCTGTTGGATAGCCCTTCGATATCGGAGTACGGTTGCTGCTGCTCGGAGTGTAGCGCACTCGAGGACACAGAACATTTGCTCGCGGCATTGGATAGTCGTTCATCTAATATTGTGACAGCTGTGGGCGCTTCACCTTCACTCCTTAGCTGAAGCGCACTGGATGCTGTGATAGTATTTCTTACAGATATTGAAGCGGTAAAAAGTGGTTTGACCATCTGCGTTTGGGTTCTTTTATCTTAATTAATTGTACTTTGTTTTCTCACTTTCAAATTGTCAGTGTCCATGTCACATATATCTTGATCGAGTTATTTTTCTACTGTGTTTCTGTTGTATTTACACTTCTTTACCTTAGCATGCAGTTTTAAGCGCTATGGAGCAGCCGGCATACATGTTGATCTACATCGGTCTTTCTTTCTTCATCCACTTCCATTGTCACGGCTACGAGTCAATTTCTGACTTAATTCGGTAATCGATGTAGGAATAGCTTAACTTCGGACGTCTTTGGGGTTTTTGTTTGTGTGTGGGAACGTTTCATTGTTTTCCTAGACTGATTTCATTCACCACAAAACGATAATTTACTACAGGTCCGCAGACGCGCCGGAATTACATCCAGACATCCGCATGGTGACAAATGCAAATGGAAAACAGTTTCCTGTAATCTGCAATGTTCGTGGGAAAGAACCTGGAAAGGCTCCGCCGGCTTCGAGTGTGCCCGCTACTAGCTACGTTGCGCCCATCCGAAAGAATGACCTATCCGTCGTCCAGGCCGCAACACATCCGCGCACGGTGCTTTCTCGAAACGGTGTTGCCCTTCGTGTGTCGTCTGTCCCATCCCATGCCTCCACCAGTTGCGCGTCACACAAGTTCACTTGTAAAAGCTCGCTTCTCTTGTCTACAAACGATGCCCCGAATCGACTACAGAAGAATCCAGGTCCAGATCGGGGGGATAACTGTCTTCAAGAGGCGGCTACAACCTGTGTTAATGGATCACAAAGACAGCCTCAGTGCGCAACAACAACACAGCACTCAGTTGGAGACCATAATACTAATGGACTGCCCCTGGCGAGTGGATGCAGACAAGACGCGGTGTGGAATGAAACGTATGTGCCGAATACAATAATACTGAATCCAGGCATTCAACGAACTATGAGTGAGAGAACGGAAAGTGTTCCGGCCGAAGTAGTGAGCGATGCGCAGCCCCACACTTCTTCGTGCAGTGCGGTTGCACAAAATGATAAAGACAATAGTTGTGCTTCAAGTTGTGCTCTTCCCGCTACTGCGGTTGCCAGTGCTGAAAGGAACAAAGTTAGTGAGGTTGTGAAAGTTACAGGAGAGCCATCACGGTGGAAATCCGGTACGGGTAAGCCTTCGGTGAGCAAGCTAAAAAATCAATCAAAAATCCGTGCTCAGAAGCGCTTTTGGAACT
The DNA here is from genome assembly GCF_037126465.1 of Ornithodoros turicata. NCBI lineage: Eukaryota > Metazoa > Arthropoda > Arachnida > Ixodida > Argasidae > Ornithodoros > Ornithodoros turicata. The sequence continues at coordinate 91,977,535 of NC_088202.1, read as the reverse complement.
TCAATTTTTCTCGATTTATGCTTTCGTGTTCGTCCTCCAAATTAGACTATTCACATGCCCGTGTGCCTTCCGAGGAGGTCAGGAGCTCTACGTTACCACGTATGAAGTCCAGCGAGTCTTCGTTACTGACAGCCCATGAAGTGAACAGCCTATTTAAAGTAACCTCGCTGACGTCCCTGCATGACTTGCCCGACGATGCACCCAAGACATGCTTCAGTCACGGCGATATACCAATGGCAGCCGACAACGCTACGCACCCTGCATTCTCTGAAAGAGTGACGTCCACAGCACGTGACACAGACTGCTTAGAAGAAAACGATCGCGAAAGAAGAAACACGAGCGTAGCTGATTCTGCTACTAGAGCTTCAGGAAGTCATCCCAGCTCTGAAAACAGCACAGAAAACTCCACAGAGCGACCTTACATTATGCCGCCACGAGCACTTAGGAAATACATCAAGACGAACTTTAGAAGGTTAAATATACCAGAAGCAATACACCCTGAAGCGAAAGCAAAAGATGACCCACAACAATGTAAAGGAGCTATTGTAAGCAACGAGGAAGGCAGCGGAAGTAACGGTAGCTCGCAACGAGTGGCGGAAAATGCTGGGAGTAAGAACGATTCCAATGGTATTCAAGATGTGACTCCTCAATTGGCCTGCTCACTCCAGGCTAAAAATGGTAACAGTTCCTGTACTAATAATTACGCTCAAGCAGAAGAAAAGGGTGATGTAAGAATAGCAAAGACTGCGCCTGCTGTACCCAGTGATCAGGACACCGTTACAGTACAAAGGAAGAGTGTCGATACGGGTAACCGTGCTACAAGGCACTGCGACAACAAAGATAAGACAACGGCGCCCCCACCAAAAATGGGTCCCGTCCCAATAATAAAACCGTCTTTGAAAGTAAACAGAGAGGTCCAGTGTGTGAAACTACCCCTTCAAAGTGACAGCCAGTATCCTTCATCGTGTTCTAATCAACGAGAAAACAAGAAGGGCAGTAATCCTCTTCAAGAGCGAGTGCCTAACACAGTAGTAGTTGCTGCCGCAGAATCTTACGATTGTCGGGACAATGCTGTAACAACAGCCACTGATCTCTCGAAAGAAATGCCGATAGACCTTCGTGTGAATAATGTAATAGTGAACGAAAAAGGAAGTCACGTGGAACTCGAAAGGCAAGTGGATGGTGCGAGCTGCAGCGATAGCATTTCATCGGTGGAGTCAGAGCTGACATTAGCGACGCAGAACTTCAGGGCGGCCGTACCAGCAGCGAGAAAGCTAAGAGTCCAGGACAACCCTACGTTTCCAGTGGGTACGTAAGACTCTGTTGAACACCCATAACTGACTAAATGTGACACCCACAGAATATCGTGGTATTCAACGTTCAATGTTCTCAATATTTTCTGCTTACTGTCGCATTATTTATTCACTACATTTAAGGCCAAATACTATTTACGTGTATATACTTTGAAGAAGACGTGGCACAGAGTCAAAAGGCGATATATGAGCGCATCTTTAATCACACATTGTCCACATTTGCATGCGGTAAATGTTTTTGTGTACGTCCGCACGCCACTGCTTAATTACACAGAACATCTATCTGCGTGTACTTCCCTGTCTAACGTGCCTCGCGGCGGATGTCGTTTCTATGCATCTAGTTTCATGCCAATTTGCTCGGCCTCATCGTAGGGCAAGGACTAGCAATTAGTTAATTCTATTTGGGCGCCGGACAAACTGATTGTTGATAATTAGTGCTAATGATATTAGAATGGAGCACGGCCCTGAGCAGAAACTACTTATGAACCTTTGAGATGAGCTTACCACAACCCGCTTATCACAACCATGAGTTGGTCACTTCCCAGAAATGTTGCGACTATTCATGCAGCACCGATAAAAGTTTCGGAATTATTTAATTGTGACGCCGTTGCGTACGTTGGCGCTGTGAGTATGCATTGCAGCTGAATTCATTTGGTCAGTTCGTCGCAGTCACCCTTGAGAAGCCGACACCAGGCGACAATTTTGCTGACGCTTAGGCGAAAACGTCACGACACCTTTCGAGGCAAAAAAAAAAAAAAAAAACGACGGGGGGATTCTAAGATCAGCGTATCAAAATCATGAAGCATAGTGCTTACGTGCTCCTGTTACACCATCAAGCGTACAAGCAGAACGATGTCTCTGGTGCAGCAGTCTTTCTGAGAGAAGGGTCATGTAGTCTTTCTTTATGCAGAGGAGAAACCCTAGAATAAAAATAAATTTGAGGCAATCCAAGTGTCGTATTATATTGCTAAATGAAGCTAACACTTATACTTATATTGGACTATGTGAGGCCTGGGGGACGAACTTTTCCTTCCTGTAGTTGTAGCGTAATTGTAGTGTAATTTCTTCTGGGGTCATGGTCAAACCAAATCAGCAACGGACACGTGCTACACACACGTAACATAAGATTCATTGTGTACGACTCACTATTATCTTTTATCTCTAGCATATGGGGTATAGGGTATCGGCAATCTCGATGAAACAACACATTCACCTTCGCTGAATTAAAATTGTTCCGTTTTCATTTTTGAAAGACTCACGTATTCACGCTGTAGTACACAACTTCAAAATTGGGGGGGAAAATGTGCAGGATTTTGTATCAGGATCCTCCAAACAAATGCAATTAACTTATTAAAAAAAAAAACGTTTGTGAGAGCTGTGAATACTAATCGTAGTCATACAAGCGACGAGACCTGAGCACTTAGGAGCATACGATGGCCTCAGTTAAAACCACCATTACTATAGAACTGGACCCGGCGTAACTACACGATACTGGCAGGTGCTGTGCACAAGCATAAATAGCTTCAGACTCTCCCGCGGCACCCTACGCTGTAACAGGGTCTAGGGAAAAGATGTCTTTATTGGAATTTGTGAGCCTGACTACTGCAGACCAGAAAGAGATGAGGACATTATAAAGTTTTCTCAAGAAGAGAAACAAGGCACACAGAGCAAACGATACCATACGCTCCCTACTGTCTTCCTCATCCTTAGCCCTTTCCGCCACGGATCATTTTCTTCCATTTGTTCATTGTTCCACAGTGAGATACGGTGATCTGCTGTTGGATAGTGACGATTTTCTTCTTCATTCTCAGGCACAGCAGCTTACACACGTTATCCGGGACCGAGAAAGAGCAAGAAGCGCTCAGCCGAGCGGATCCGCCAGCTGGAGAACGAAGTGTGGCTCGCGGAACGAGAGTTGCTGCTCGTTAAAGAAAGTGTACGTATCCACAGTGTGGCCATCTTGCCAGTTGCTTTTGCCTCGCATGCGTTTGGTTTTGGGATTTATTCTTCTGCACGAGCGATGTTGTAATGCATCGTATTAGGAAGGAAGGAAGTATGCCCTGCGATGCCTGCGTTTTCTGGCGATCTTGCAATATGTACTCTTCGGGCTTGTCAGACTCGCTGAGCACAGAGGCGGAACCGTGGAGCACTAATTTCGTTCATTTTCTGGGACTCGCTTAGCCGAAGATTGACCGTGCACGTGGGAGAGGGGAATGATGGTATCCTGATGCACGTAGGTGAAGCTACACCTTTGCCGGACGCGAACGCCGGATAAGATCTCCTTGTCCTTACCATGTTGGCCTGGGTTGTCGCAGACAGGACCGCAAGCCGTATTCTCTAAATTGCGCTTGTATGCTAAGCATTATGACGTGACGTGTATATAGGAAATGCGAGTGAGCGAGTGGTGTCAGGTGTACTCCACTGGAATAATCGAGATATGAATATCGGCCACAATCGTAGCAGTTAGAGAGATGTGGGTTCAATTCACACCGTCTGCACCCGCTGACGTTTCGTTATCTACACGTCCTTTAAAGAAAAAAAAACTTTGCAATTTGGGCGTCGCTGGGGCGGAGTGAGGTATGTAAAAAAGATTGTGCAGAGCGGTCCGCACCAGCATTGACGTGGGACACGGTTCACGACGAGAGGTCTGTCCTGCATCCGCGTGGAAATGTCCAAGTGGTGAAATGTTGTAACGATATGTTACAACGAGGACCGAACTCACAGGACGTTTGCTGTTATCTTGCCTATGGACAAAGGCAAACATCACCGTCGGCGCTACGTCATCCGTTTATCCTGTTACGTTATACTATTCGTCCAACTAGCATAAGTGGCATCATATCAATATATCAAAGCATATACAGGGTGCGTCACGAACCCTGTATGCAGGTACGTGTTGAAGGCATGTTGCCCTCTGTGCACAACGGCACGCAGCGATCCATCGGGCAGTCTTGGGTAAGTTACTTCTAAAAAGTAACTGAGTTACAGTTATAATTACTTTCTTGGTCGAATAACTATTTACAGTTGCTGAGAGAAAGTAACTTAGTTACATTACAGTTACTTTTTATAAAAATGACCATGAGAGGGTGATACAGTTGTTAAAAACATACATTTATTTACATTTACTGAAGTGCAATAAAAGTTGTCTTGCACTTAACCAGAAGCAATATAAGTTAACACGCGGTTATCCCACACGGAAAAATACGACATGTGCATGCTGCCTAGCGCATCGCGGTGAAAAAGAAGAGCACGGTGACACGCACCTCGTTTCGTAACGTGTAGAGAGAGAGGCATACGCAAGAAGAAGGAACTCGACTCAAGATGATTTTTCAGGTTTGAAGTTGACGTCCTGCTTGCCCAGTACGTCTTATTCCATAGCTTGCACTTTACAGTTAAATTATTCTCGTCCTTCCATGATAAAAACTTGAAGGTAGCTTCATAGAGCGGCCACGGAAGCTTATGGTAGCAGCAACCGCAGCAGGATTAACCATTGCACTAGTCGGAGCGCAAGTGAGCTGACCGGAAAGTTTCTCTTTGTGCATAATAATTCCTTTGTCCATATCCACAGGAGGCAGGATCCCGTACTAGTGCAGTAACACTATTACTCACATATGACTCACTCCGACCGTTGAGGGTCACTAACTTCAACTAATTTCTGTTTGCAAAGCAGGAAGTCCCTGCTAAGTCAAGAGTCCAAGGCACGGGGCACATACCGATTACAGATAAAAGGAAGTAAGACACTGTTTGGGAGAAGTAGGGGAAGGTAGAGTAGAGAAAAGAAAAGGAACGACATTTATTCGAATAACTGGTTACATTTTGCAGTTACTTTCACAGAAATAGTAAGCAGTTACAGTTAAAGCTACTTCTCTGGAAATGTAACTAGTTACAGTAACTAGTTACCCGCAAAAGTAACTAGTTACAGTTACAAGTTAAAAGTAACTTAGTTACTAACCAAGACTGCCATCGGGTATGTACTCTATAGCGTTTCCATGTAACTGAAAACAACTCATATTAGGTATGAATGGAAACTTGAGCATGTCATGTGGGGCGAACAATGTGGTATACAAAACGAAGACTCGCATTAAATGGAAGATAAAGCATACTGTGCGGGTATACTCAGAAACGCCAAGTGGGCGTCACAAGAACCAGAGGAACACCTTTTTGAAAAGGAAACACTTTACCCCCGCAAATTAACAAAACGTCATCGGCATTTTATGCCTACAAACTATGAACCTATAGAAATACACACGAACATTATCTGTTCTAATGCTTAGTTCGACGATTATTGCATTCTTAAACGCCCTCGTGGCAGTCTATCAAAAATATTCGGTGGCTTATTTAGGGTTCCGCGTTTTCGGCACTTGCCGAACAACTCCGAATTACACTCTTGCATATGGTGCTACATGCCGAAAACGCTGGTGCACAATTTCATTTTTTTTCGTCCGGGTCATCACATTTTCGGGTGGAAATAGGAGAATAGCGCCCTGCGTGCTTCAGTTCAGGGAAAGGCTTGTAACACTTTTATTCCTGGGTCTGGGGCATTCAAGTACACCGGCCTTAAGAGCCGGCCTTAGGGGTGTGCGACCTGTGCGGTCGCACAGGGAGCCATCGACAGGGGTGCGCCGATATTCCTAATGTCTGCCTCCTAATAAGAAAGAACGTCCTTCCGAAGCGCCCATTTATAATTTCACAAAGTGTGCGCGCTCGCACGACATTGCCCGGCATGCATGGTACGGCATAGAATGCGGCCAGAGGCGCGATGCTCGGTCCTGCACATCGGTGCAGCCAACACCATCGCTGAACGGGCGCCCGGCACACGGAGCGCGTTGGCTGACAGCACAGAAGCAAGCGCCTCCGGAAAGCTTTGTCTTCTTACGGGCTTGTGGGAGTATCGTCATGCGCGTAGCCAAGGGTGCGTTACTCGCCATTTCGCAGCTTCGCAAGTTCGCATATGCTCCGCCTTCGCCTGCGCCGTATGGGAGGCCGTTGAATGGTCAGGAGCGTGTAGTGGAGATGCTGTTTCTCTATGTGAGTCCCGATCGGCGATGATGGGTGGATGTGGGCGGATGTGGTGGGGAGCTTCTCAACCGGTGGCTTAACTCCAGGACGTTGTCGATAGAGCTAAACAGCTTGTGCCATGGCGAGCGGTAGAAGTGTCGCATCGTCGTCCACGGGCCGGCACATCACTCCCCTCAGAAGCGGAGCGGTACTTGCTGTTGAGGCCCGTGTCGATATCGTGAGGAAGACAATTAGGACGACACGTAAACGTGGTAAGGCAGGTCATACGGCTTGTTATCGCAGTGGATGCTGCAGCAGCATGGTGAGGTGGACAATTGCACTGTGAGTCGGACGACAGACAGCACAGCCGGTGCCCGGATTCAAACCTTCGCGAAGCTTCAGAGATAGTGAATGAAACACAAGCAGCCAATGAACGATACATGTAGAACATAATATTTTATTATCCACGAGCTCTCGTGCAGCACGACTGTTGGCGACGGTGATTAAGCCAATACAAAGTAATGGTCTTTTCTTTTTTTCACTTGCACCATATGGTTATGGTCATGGCTGGACAGCCTGGTGGCACAGCGCTGGTGATGAGGCAAACAGGAACTTGCGATGCCAGGAAGTCGCGAGGAACGCGCTCCAGAACGGCGCGTTGCAGAAATGGGGGGGGGGGAATATTTATTAGAACAAAGAAAAACAAAAAGGAGGAAAGGTCAGCAAAACGGTATATCGGCTTGCTATTCAAAAAAAAAAAAAAGAAAGAAAGGAAGAAGAAAAAGAAAATTAAGGACAATAAAAGGAAAGTGAAAAGAATATAATTAGGAAATAAATAATAAGGAGAAATAGGACCTTAAGTTGAACACTCCCTGTTGAACACTGTTGAACTTAAGTTGAACACTGACTGTTCCCGGCTCACCAAGAACGTCACACAAGCTTTGAGTCGCGATAGCGGTTTCTGTGTGAGGCCATTCTTGCCCACGACCATCTCACGTGGAGGTCTCAAAGTCATGAGACTCGGGAAAATTCGGGGGTGTTAGTTAGACTCGCGGAGCTATGCAGACATATTTTGAGCAAGTTTAGGTTGGCAGGCTTGAGGTTTGATTTAAAAACTGCCAACATGCCCTCAATGAACAGCTGTTCGGCAACCCCAACAGCAATGGGCTTGTCTTTTTCTGTGTCTCGTGGAAACACGTGAATGAAATAGTGGGAATTAGAGTGGAATTGGCCACTGGCAAGCCGTTCAAGCAAAACAGGAGAGCGGTAAAATTCCAGGCACCTGTACCCGAATCGACAGAGTGCGGACGCCGAATCGGTAGGCATGCACTTTTCTATTACGCGTGTGGTGTGTGCTGAGAATCTGCTACGTGGAAAAACAGGAGGAAGGGAGGACGCCAAGGCTAGAGTTGGCACAGGGTGCCGAATTATATAAGGCCGACCCTGCTCACAGACGGTTGTGTGTAGTGGTAGGAGGTGGTTTGAGGTTTGAGCCTTCGTGTTGTGCTGTTTACTTGTCTTGCCCATTGCTCAGGCTTGCCTATCATGGAGATCATGTAGTGGTAGAACATCGGAATCGAACGACACGCGATATGATTACTACTTGTTTCCCGTCGTCGTATTTGCATCTCTGCCGTCTCCAACAGAGACGGTCGTTTTAGTGATCGTACTCCAGCCACTACTGGCTGGGCGATCATTGTAGCCAGCAGTGCGATTTTGAACGCTCAGTCGAAAGTGTGTTGTATAAAGATATCCTATCAAAATAGTATGATATGGGTAACACCGAGGAGTGACCTTCCCATATGCTGTAATGAACATCGGTGTCTCGCGGTACAAAGGAAGGCTACGAGTCAACTGAATAATGCCTTTGGGGACCACACTCATCATCATTCAAATAAATTTGTTGTTGTTGTTGCCTATGGGGATACCTAAAAGGAGCTGAGTTACGCACAGTGTAGCTGCAATTGACTTTTCTATAGTTACTGTTGCCATATGCGAGCCGAGAGGGAACCGGAAGAAATGTTCTCGGAAAAAATGTCCCCGGAAAAAATGTTCCCTGAGAAACATCCACTTTTGGTACGCGTGGAATTGTTGCGAAATCCCCGGTTGCGATATTGCCGGCCTTGAAGTCCTCGGACTCAAAATAAATACTAAAATACCTAACCACCTGCTAAGTGTTTTTACTTGGAAAGCTTGGGCCACTTTCACTTATGATTTCACGTAGACAATACACTGCAATCGTCACGTTTGTTGATACAACAACAACATATATATTGTGATGATGAAGTGGGGAGGTTTTCCACTCTAGGAGTGGAACGCTACCCCATAGCTAGGGGTCTAATATGAGTGGTGACAATGATCAGTGATGACGATGAGAGATGACGGAAATGATCGAAGTGGCGATGACCATGCTGGACGTGATCGTGGTGGTGGGAGTGTCCGAGGGCGCTGCTGGGGTCATAGTGAGTCCTTTAGGCCTGTCGCCTCAAAGAAGTCAACCACGTGACGTAAGGCCGCCCTGGAGTCGGCCGCGGTGTCCCAAGGGCCGAGGATGGTCGACAAGTTGAAGGGGCGGCAGCCAAGGGTGGCAAGCTGCGACTGCAGTGTACGCCTCTCGTTGACATAGGTCCGGCAGCGGAGGAGTATGTGCTCAACGTTGGCAAGTACGCCACACTCGTTGCACATAGGGCTAGCCTCACAGCCTAGCTGGTATCGATAGGACGGAGTGAAGGCCACATTCAGACGTAGCCTGTGGATGAGTGACTTCAGAGGACGAGGAAGCTTTGCAGGCAGTCGGTATGACAGCGTTGGGTCTACATTTCCCAAAGAGGACATAGTTGGAATGTCCTGTTGCCACTGTAGGGTAGACCAGGAATCGGACAAATGCCTGAGGAGGGATCTTCTGTCTCCTCTCGAGAGTATAATGGGCATAGAAGGTCGTTGTTGGTGTGCAGCGGCAGCGGCAGAGTCGGCCTCGTGGTTCCCAGTTATTCCGCAATGCCCTGGAACCCACTGAAAGGCAACGTAGTGGGAGCGATCTTGTAGGGACTTCAGGGCGCACAGGATGTCTATCACCACTGAGGCAAGGGAACCGCGGATGCCCATGTTTTTAATGCACAGGAGAGCTGCTTTGGAGTCTGTGTAAATTACCCAGTGCCGCGGTTCACAGTCTTCCGCATATGTCAAAAATAACAAGATAGCATAAAGTTCAGCGGATGTTGATGAGGCACGGTGAGATAGACGACACCCACGTGTAACAGACTGTGATGGAATGGCAAAGGCTGAAGATGAAGTGTCCCTGGTCGACGATCCATCCGTGTATACAGCGGTACTGTTGCGGTATTGAGCCTCGACGAAGTCAAGGGTAAGTTGCCTAAGAATAAAATCAGGATAGTTCTTTTTGTTGTTCTTGAGACCGGGGATGGAGACAGTGACAGACGGCGATGGCAACGTCCATGGAGGCACTTTGGGTGCCGTCTGGTCGACTATGAATTTGGGGATATGAGGTCTGAATGATGTCACAGCAGCATGAACCGTCGCGTTCCGTCTAGCGTAAAGCTTGCGAATCAGAGTGTGACGGTTATGATGGGCACGTAGACACAGATAGTGGCGTGCAGTTTCCCGAGTACGGAGAACCTCAATGGGGATGTCCCTGGCCTCAGCCACTACTAGACGGGTTTCAGCGCCTCGTGGGACCCCAAGACATACCCGAAGGCTGCGCGCTAGCATGGCTCGAATCCTTTGAATCAGTGTCTGAGGAAGTCCGTTTAGGACGGGAAGGCTGTACATCACTGAGCCACGAACCAGGGCATTGTGCAGCATGAGGAGATCCTTCTCGTCTCGCCCCCATCTCATACCTGCGAAGTGACGAATCACGTTGACCCAGCGTTGGACTTTCTGTTCAATGACGTCTATGTGGCGCTTCCACGACAAATTCCATGTCACGCCTAGGAACTTGTGATGTGTCACCTGCTCCAGTGGGCTTCCACCAATATACAGGCGATGTCTATGCATGTCTTTGCGCGTGAAGGCTAGAACTGCGCTTTTCTCTACGGATATCTCCATTCCTGCCTGGAGTAAGTAGAGGCGAATGACATCTAACGTGCGCTGAAGACGCTGACGGAGTGCTGGACGGGAAGTGCCTGTAGTCCAAACACAGATGTCATCGGCATACAGGGACAAGTTGACTTTCCGCTGAATGCAGGTTTCAATGCCCGCCATAACGGCATTAAAGAGGAGCGGACTTAGGACGCTTCCTTGTGGTACCCCCTGAGAGATGGGGAATTGCTCTGTGTCGCCTTGTCTTGTCCGGACGAAAATACCTCGTTGACTGAGGAAATCGGCTATCCAAAGCAACGTTGTACGTGAGAGCGCAGCGCTGTATAGAGCATGTAAGATTGATGGATGGCTAACGGTGTCGTATGCTCTCTTAACATAAAGAAATACCGCCGCCGAGATCTTCCTGCCTGTTGATACAACGTGCACACATGGCAGTTGCTTCGCGGCGCTAACGGGAAAAAACATTTTCTCTGCTAATTAACACAAATGTAAAATGTCACAGAAAGGCGTACGCCTCCCAGTTTTAACAAATCAGGAGAGAAGATGGCATTCGGAACGGCTAGGAGCATGTCAAGTTCTTTCTTAAAAGTGCGCGGATCGACGTGCAGGGTGATGTGTAAAAAGGAAAATAAAGTGCGGGGGGGGGGGAAGCAACAAAATTGACCAGCAAAATTATATTTCAATATGTCCATATGCGTCTCGGGAGTCCCATGACTGTACAGTCCGCTTTATTGCAATAAACAACGAAGTAAATGCACCAAAACTGACCCAGGTCACCCACAGCGACCCCCTAGGCAAAGAAATGCTATATGTGAATAGTCATTTTAAAACGGAATTGAATACGAATAAATTAAGCGACTCGCTGAATAACCATATCGGATACATATACAGCGTAAGTTGGAATATAAACATGTACGGTATGTATGTGTAAGTATGTAGCTGATAAAGCGCTCACTCTGTTTTATGCAATCCATGTGCTGGCCTTATAGGCGTGCAGCTTCGGGACTATTCAAATATATTCGATATAGAAGAAACATCAATTCGATTCGGAATTCGAACATTGAATTCCATATTTGATTCGGAAAGAATAGCAGATATACGATTACTCGCTTCGGTGTTCCAAAAATCCAAATATTCACACCGTACCAAAAGTGAATGTTCCTCAGGGGACATTTTTTCCAGGGACGTTTCTTCCAGGGTACATTTTTCCGGGAACGTTTTTTCCGGGGGCATTTCTTCCGGGGACATTTTTTCCTGGACCCGAGCCGAGAAGGCGTCGGCAAATCTGTTTATTACCAGCGGCATTACCGCTCGTTGGTGGTGGTAGCCAAGACTGGATGCTGAAGACTAGGAGGTGGTAGGTTCGAATCCTACCGCCGGCTGTGCTGTCTGAGGTTTTTCCATTGATTTTCCGGAAACTTTCCAGACGAATGCCGGCACAGCATACGCATACTAACCCCCTTGTACCCCCACTCCTTCCTGCTGTCGTCTCTCCATATGTCGGCATCTGTACGCCGCTCATAGCCACAGTTGCTTCGCGGCACTAACATGGAATCAAAAAAATCTGTTTGTTGTTTTCTCTTCCTTTTGTTTTTTCGTAAATAAGGAAACAAATTTGTCGGTCGGTCGATGTCATAGGAGTGAGGGCTGTAAAATACTCTGGCTTCCGAGTGTGTCTTTACAATAAATATTGAAATGAAACGAAGTTCTCTCATGAAGGCTTACTGATCAAGACGACAGGGCAAACGTTAATTGACAAGCGGGTAAACACTGCCTCGTATAGCGTCTCGAAAAGACTCGTGACGTAAAGAAAATAGATCAGTTCCAGCAGTACGAGCACTTTAATTGATATCGAAGGGCCCACGCAACCAAGGAAGAAGAAATGCCGGCGCGTTCTTTCACTTTCATAGCACACAAGTAGAGGGCTTCCTTGTGTGTATACAGGGTGTCCCAGAAAACGTGTCATTGAATTATAATAAAAAAACTACACCGCCTAGAGTCATGCGGTCAATGGCATTTGTTCTTACTGGGTTTTTGCCACCTCCTCGTGTGAATGTCGTGTAACGTAAATTTAATGATGTAAATTTTTGCGAGCTTAAGTCGGAAATTTGCCTAGTAAAGGTCACTTTTTTACCCCACCAATGTGAAGAGCGTGTCTAATTTAGTCAAATTAATGATAATTTACAGGGATATTCAGAAGCTATCACATCGGAAAAAATAGCCGAACATCATGCTCTACGGAGGTCGCACAGAATAGCGCACGATGAATTTTTCAGCGCAATCTTTGTCAGTCCGATGAAAGGAGGTTGGAAACCCAGCCCTCCCCGACATCGCAGAAAGAGATAAAACAGGCACGGCTTATCACGTCCGACTTTCGCTGGGATAATGCTTTCCCTCTCCCAATTTTAGGAACGGTTACTTTTTCTACTATCACTCTGTGGGCTGGCTTCGGAACCTCCTTTCGTCGCACTGCGAGCGATTGCGCTCAAAAAGTCATCGCGCGCTATGGTCCGGTGCTCCGAAAAGCATGATATTCGGCTATTTTTTCCGATGGGATAGCTCGTGAGTATCACTGTGAATTATCATGAATTTGAGTGAATTCGGCACGCTCTTCATATTGGTGGGGTAAAAAAGTGACCTTTACTTGGCAAAGTTCCGAGTTCAGTTCGCAAATATTTACATAATTAAACTTGGAGTACATGACATTCACATTAGGAGGTGGCAAAAACCTAATAAGAACAAATGCTGTTGACCGCATGATTCTAGGTGGCGTAGTTTTTTTATTATAATTCAATGACACGTTTTCTGGGACACCCTGTAGAACCATGAGAATAGAACGACACAGAAGGTGCGAAGGCTCTCCTGTTCCTCGGTCTACTGGCCGCTGACAGCGTCGGCACCATGCGGCTGCTACATCAACTTCCCTCACTGGGGAAGAGCACTGCTTGCTTTCACGGTGCTTGTTTGTGCTTGAAAACAGGCGCGGAAGGCAATCGTTCTGGTATCGGGTTTTGCAAATAGTTTCAATATCAGTGAAGGCGAGTTATAGGAGGACCTTCAGAGCTCGCCAATGTAAACCGTAAAATCATCTGAGACTGGCTCCTGGCCCCTGCACCACCGGGTGTTTCTTCATTTTTCTTTTTGTTTTTCCTTTGGTCAAATGTTGGGATCAATGAAGTGTTGGCTGCATGCATGCTGTATACAACAACAACAATAAATGATGACAATAAATAAGTAATTATGACATGGGATGTTTCCCCGTGGTAGCCACAGGGCCCTACCCCGCCACTTCACGGAGGTTAATATGAGAATTTATTGTATACAGCGGGTGCTTTCTCTATATAAATATCACGCTTCAAGCCTTTCGCAGTAAAACGCTTTTTGGGAACTTCTGAGCGCCAACACCTTTCACAGTACGGCATTCAGTGCATTAGAACAGAACACGCAAGGAAAGCAAACTACAGTATTCGCTAGAAGCACTGCGGATTAATAGAGAAACATTGCCAGACTTGGTGCGCCTGCCGCATCGGATCGTGCCGTATCTCCTAGTATCTCCAGGAGCGCGATCCCTCTCGCGGCCGACACCCGCGAAACGTGCACGTCAGTCCCTTAATTTGCTTGTCACATGGCACCCTTCGTGCAATTCTCTCTTGCGAGCAGGGACCTACGATCCGCAGCATAACAACATGCAATCTATTTCGTATAATCCTGTGTTGCGATGTGTTATGTTGCAGTCGTATAGGACAAACCGCTTCAATATGCTTCAAGCATCTCCCTTTCTATCTACCATGTCCAGTATCATGCAGCTAATTACGCAGCTAAATACGTACTAGAATGTGAGCATTCATATTTACGTGGACTTGCAAATATATGTTGATCGCTGCCTAGGCGGGCAGCACCTCTGATGAAGGGAATAACACAAGAAAGTGAAATCATTCTTAAGACCGATAGTACAATACCGTCAACGCATATGTATTCGAGTGCTAAATACATTTGCTAGGTGGGAAAACATCGTGTTGTTGTTGCTGTGTCACGACAAGCAGCCTCAATTATTGGATTTAAATATTTTTCGCGCGTGGACACATTATATTTTGGTCGACAAGTATGAAATAAATAGAGTGAACTAAATAAATAGGGTAAATAAACCAGGATGAACGTCACATTTACTTTGTGAGTACATTGTGGAGTTTACATGATTGATTAAGGTTAAAGACAGGGACTGAGACTACAAAGGTTATCGAAACGAGTCCCTTCAATAGCGTATTTATCACTCGTGGTATTGTCACTAAGTCATATAGGCCTATAACGCGTTGCTCACAGGGCTGCGGCGGATAATAATCAAGTCCTGTAAAAGGGATTAACAGATCGACTGTACCTGGAATTACCACCACCAGTTCGTCGCATTTTCGGTTTCGGCTCGCTTGCATATGAAATTTCGGCGATGAATTTTAACGCACGTGCGAGTTTCAGAGCTTTCTGAACACACACTGGCTTCCAACGATTGTCTCCTGTTCTGCTGTTCCGCTTTTGCTCGAAATCCTCTTTTACAGAAGCAATTAATGCGTTAATCAATGAATTTTAAGTAGGTAGTCATCTTGCACTTACACACTTTCTTCGAGAGGGTGTACGCCTGCCCGTATATCTCAAATGCAAACGTGACATCGGCGTTCCTCTCACGGTTTTTGTTAGAAGTCTGTATCGGAAGCAAGCACCTTGATCTGGGTTCACAGTTAACCATGTAGCGTTGGTGTGGGCAGCGCTGGTAGGATTCCGATCCATGGAAGGCGCGGAGCGTTCTTTGACCTTCGGGTCACCAAAATGAAGGAAGGAATGAGGAGTCTCATATGTTTTCCAGTTTGCCCGCATGTAGCCGCAGCGGAGGAAAAAGATCCACGCTTCCTGAGTTCATATAACCGAAATTTGCTTTGGTAACAATTCAGAATGTGGGAGAGCCGCTAATTCTCCACTGGAGAACGTAGCTGGAATTGCAGGAATCAGTAAGACACTTTGGCCTTTGCTGGGAATAATGCGCGGGGAATGACTCACGACATCATCATCTCATTTATGTGTGTGTGCGTGTGTACGCTGCGAATAAGATGTCGTGGGTAGTTTCATGCTTTGCGAAATGTACAGAAGAGGATATTTACCAAAAGGATGGGGGGAGGGGCATATATTTATTAAGAAAAAAAAAAGGAAAGGCTAGCCAGAGAGGATAGGGGTCTAATGACTACTGAGTCAGAAGCGCAGAGCTGAAGCCGAAGGACTGGTTTCACGAGCGACTGGTCCCGTGAGCGAGGTGGGAGGCGAAGATGAATATTCTTTCTTACAATATCATTATGCCCATTGTATGATTTCCGTGGCCATGGCTGATCTAAGTTATGAGCATCGAAACTTGAAGCACAGATTGTGTTATAATTGAATACGTAGATTTATTACTATTATTATTATTACTATCATTGATATTCAACATGACTCCGCATAGCAACAAACAGACCAACCTATACGCCAAATACACCGTGTAGTAGTTGTTCACCTCAAATAGTACATGAACAACAACAACGAGAGAGACTCGAGATGACTGTTGCACGAGAGTTTGTCTCGAGTCGTTTCTTTTGTTTGTTCCTTCGGACGTTCTCTTCAACGTCAGACATTAGACATTATTAGAAATTGTCGATAGAGTATAGGATAATCGACATTGTCTGGAGGAAGACTCCTGTCGAGAACACAACGATGGAAACAATAGGGCAGGTTCCTGCATACACTAGGTTAGTGAAGGCTTCGAATGTTGGCCCGCATTGAAGGACGTCAGAGTCGACAAGAAAGCAAATGCATTTCTTGAAATGTTACCGTCGAAGACGCATGCATTGTTGAAAATCATTTTGGGGGGCTTAATAACCTCGAAGACTGCACTTGTAGGTTTGAAAGAAAACAAAAAGACTTGCATCAACGTACAATTCTAAACTCGACGAGGCTGTGCGCGACAGGTTCGTCTGTGGACTACGTGATGAGTTTGCAACCATTGTCAATAGATCGTCGACACTCAAGTCTGCATGCGAGATGACCCTGGGCATGGAGCTCAAATATACGGTTGTGAGGTCTAATGGTAACCCGGAATTAGAGGAGCAGCCTTCTGAAGAAGAAAATGGCCGTGAACTATCATTCGCGTTGAATGCCCGGCCAATTTGCCGGTGCGATAGACGCCATATATACCGCTGATTCACGTCGTTTCAGAAAGGAAAAGCACAGGGACACTGCGGAAAAATTGGTCACTAGAGCATACTTCAGCAAGACAGCTGCAAGGTAGAACACGGCAGTGACAGGGGTACTGACCACAACGCCGCTCTTGGGATAGTATTGGTGTGCCTGTAATGTAACGCCTGTAATGTAGAACACAGTGTACGGATGCCTGTGGATACGGGAGTTTCAGCATATAGACAAAGTGCTTAGTTAAATGAGAAGTACCTTCGTACCTACCAACCGGAAAAGACGGACCTGAAATTAACCCAGATGACTGCATTCCTATTGCTGGGGAGTCAATATTCCTGTCCATGCAGTATGAGACACAATACCCCAGACAGACGGGTACGCTAAATGACATTTCCCGTAGCATTCACCGCGCATTGAAATGACATTTATCGTGCCCGTCTGACAGGGGTACAAAACGTTCACCCTGCCGCTTGTCATTGCAAAGGGAGAACGTTCGGCTGTTCGTGGCCGCAACTGGCGAAAAACTGACGGTGTTGGATCAAGCATCCCCCGACAAAGGCATATATTCCGAGCTGGTGTAGTAGGAATTCTCCCTACCACTAGGTGTTAAAAAATCACTGGCAGATTACGATAGTCGGGTATGCAAAATTTGAGCACAGCTGTTGAAGTGTAGTTATACACCACTGTTTTTATTTTCCACACATAGTACTTTCTTCAGGTAGCACTCCCAACCCAGTTCTTGATGGCCATGATGGTCATGAGCGTATTTTATTGCGCTTATATAGGCAGATGCCGCAGACCGAGTGAGGCTCATTAGACTGCTCTCGTAGCACCCTCCTCCTTCACTTTCCTTTTCGTCCCTCTTCGCTTTCGCCGTGCCCCCCTTCTTCGCTTTCCTCCTCGCGCCCTCTTGACTATCGCTGTGCGCTCCTCTGCTGCTTTCCTCCTCACGCTCTCCCGTACTTTCATCCTTCGCTTCGCTCCTCGTTCGCTCTGCCGGTTACAACGCCGACGCCGCTCAACGTAGGAACGGGCGCCTAAGAGCTGCGCTCTAAAACACACAAGACGACACACACGGATAGCGCGCTACCAACATAGGTTTATAGACAAGACACAACGCCTTCTAAAATTGGTATGCAGTACAACAGACCCACTCCGACATTTTAAGTAGGAATTCTCAGTGGTTAATGGCAATGGGGGATGACAAGAAAACATCGACTCCAATTTTTCACAAGCCTTGACCTCTACCGTACTCTCTATAGGGAGCGGCAGACGAAGAACTTAAAAATCCACAGTCAAATGACTTCCGTCGGGGTACGATGAATGTCCCGCCCCCTGTGGTCTTGTTCCAAAGAAAGCCACGAGCATTCGACTCGACTCGGAGCAACCGGCACATACCCGTGCCACACGGGCACGAAAAATGGACTGCTCCACATAAAAACCAACTTAATATGATCATATTTCAGAATATTATTTGAAGCGGCATAACTTATAGTTTATTTTGTGAGCAGGCCGCATCGACCCCATCGCGTCTAGTGTCGTTCAAAGAGGATGTGATGTACGAGCTTCGTAAACAATGTCATTCGAGACCAGAATGCCATTAGACGATAGTGTTATTTTCCGTGCCCGCATCGCACGGATATCAGCCTCGTAGTCGGAGGTTACACCACTGGAGCAGGTATACACGATGGCGCTTAATGCAGATATCCTTCCTTTGTGACGGCAGACCGGTGGCAATATCATCAAGGAAGCAATCACCTCGGAAAGAACGACAACAGGAAAGAAGAAATGTACGCAACAACTGAACAACAACGAAAAAAGCGTGAGACGACAGTTATGTGTTACAGTTACAGTGTGACGACAGACGACACGAATGTTTAGCTCGAGTCGTGTCTTCTGCTTGTCGTTTCGGATACTCTCGCTTACATCGGACATTAAACGATGCATCGGGTTGTAACGTTGTTGTTGTTGTTGTTGTTGCACTCAGAAAAACCAAAGCGCTGCGTTCTATCGACACGATGAGTGGCGAAACGCCGTTTCCTAAGTGGCTTACTTCAGCTGCACGAATCAAGGGCGATAAAGTGGCCTCATCAATGTTGCACGTGAGACAGATAACACCGAGGTGCCACTTTGGCGAAGAGCTCCGCAAACACCCTATTAATAGTGTGAACATTGAAAGAGTCTTTGCTAATGTTTTATTTCCGAAATTTCTCACATCGAATAGTAGCTGATAAAAATTACTATACAGTCAACCCTCGATTTATGAACACCCTCGGTTCCCCGAAAAATCGTTCATAAATCGAGAGATTCATAAATCGAAAATTCCGTTAACTGAGTACTATCGAGCAAATGGAACAGTATTTCCGAGTTGGGATTGTATTTATAATGCCATATATTGTGTAATTTTGCTTTTGACCATGCCTTCTGCTGTATCAGTCACACAAAGAACAGACGTTAGCGCATTCACACTCTGTTTATTATGCAATACTAAATTGTTTAATTTTGCTTTGGACCATGCCTTCCGCTGTGTCAATCTTGGAAAGAAGAGATGTCACCACATTCGCACTGGACTGCTCTCGGATTTCTTCCGGGATTTTTAACCTCCGTTTATTAACCTCCGGGTGACAGCGACCACCTTATTCATCAACTGAGGTCAGGAACACTTGGTCGCACCTTGTGCGACCCCTGAAAACCCATTTGTTGTTCGGATTTCGAGGGGTTAAGAACCGAGGGTGCAATACCTGGAAAACGTTTTGTCCGTACAGGCATCAGTCATAAGACCACGGAATAATGCCTTTGAAGGTTTCTGTTGACCTCGGAACGATACGTTCATAAATTGAGGGCAAAAACACTGGGCAACTTCTAGTTGGTTCCCAGAAATTCCGTTCATTATTCGAATATCGAGGTTCATAAAACGAGGGAAAAATGAATGGAAAAAGTTTGGTTCCCCGTGCTCGTGTTCATAAAGCGAGGGAATTCATAAATCGAAGGTTCATAAATCGAGGGTTGACTGTATTCGTTTCACTAATGCGGAAATTGACAGTACATGATTGATACAGAAATTGCAAAAAGTTATAATTCTGCACAGCTTGACAATGCCCCGCCCACTGTATCAGACAGTTGTTGTACATATAAGTTATTAACATTAAAAAAAAATCGGTGCTAGTACTGCGAAGCAACTGTTGCTGTCAGCTGTGTACAGACGTCGTCAGGCGGAGAGAGGACAGCGCAACGGAACGGGATACAGGTTAGGTTATTATACTTCCTGGGCCAACTTCATGTGAACTATGCCGACATCCAACATCATAAAACCCAGAGGAGGCCTGAGACAGGACAACATGTGGTGAGGTTCGATTCCACCACCTCTCAATCTTTGTCGTGACCTTGGTGCTACAAGTAAAGAGCGCATGCCGTACCCACTCGGAACCACGCTGGTCAGGCATGATAAACACGAACTATAAATGGCAACGTGAGAAGCGCGCCACTATAGAGCAGGGATAGCCGCAGGGATAGAGCAGGGATAGCCGTTAATGTCGCGTTTAAAATGCAGGTGCGGCCGGACTCAACACGTTACCATAGTGATTTTGGACTGCACGCGAAGTGTCAATCATGGAACTCCTCTATTCGCATGTTCTCCGTGCTCTCCAAACACGCCTCACAACATATTTTCTTTTCTGGGTCAATTACTCACGTTGCTTCCGTTTACAACCAGATTATATGTCAGTAAAATGCTCGTGCGAAGTCGGGAAATCTGATTCACGCAAAATACGCGTTTCTTTGTGCTTTTTGACATAACCCTAGCAGAGTATTCTTGGGAATGTCGTTCCCGTGTGTATTCGTAGGAGAGACATTCCCCAGAATATTCCAGCGGAAGGTGAGTAAAAGTCATCGCCTTCTGCTGCCACTAGAGCGCGAACCAGGAAATATTCCGTTTAGCAGACGACAGGGCCGATGGTGTTGTCTTCTGAGGTGCGAATGCTCAACATAAGACGTGGCAGTTTTTCACTTTTTCGTCCGCTAGAATACTCCAGGGGGTGTCGCTCGTGTGGCTGCACGGTAAAGCCCGCCTGAGTGTACCTGTTCAAAAATCTGCATATACAAGAAAGCGCCTTTGTCATCCTGCCGAATTCCCTCTGTCGACCCGTATACAGAACGCTTGCACAAGAGGCACCCGAAAGGCGTCACAATGTGATGAATTCCGCTGGTCGTTGTAGTGCAGAAAATGTTAAACTGGCTAGATCGTGCATATCACACGAGCGCTTCAATCCAATGTGCGTCGCGTTTCATTGGTCCTTCCGTTCACTCTTCGTTCGTTTCTAGGCTGAACCCACACCGGCACACTACACTGCACTGCACGAAAACGACCAGCGGAATTCGCCAAAATGGCAGGGTTCCACGCAGAGTTGAAAAAAAAAAATAATAATAGAAAAAAAAATTAAAACAGATATGATTACTTTGGTGTAAATAGGATTTTATTTGATTTATATAAGATTTATATAGCATTTATTTGATCTAAATCTGATTTGTTTGAATGATAACTGGCCATTTTTTCTCCACAGAAATGAAGTTAGATGGCATGACAAATGACAACTTCGGTTTCTCTTTACCTATTTGCGACATTCAGATGGCAGCACGACTCTACTAGCACCACGTACAGAATCTATCTCGTCCCACTATAATACTTTTCCCCTATTTTTTTTCTTTTTGTTGTTGCTCATCCATATGAAGCTCTAACAAGGTACTCAAAGGGCTAAGATCGGTTACAGGAGCCCCAGTAAGAAAAGTTACTAAGTAGAGTCCTAATGCTGTACCAAATGCTCACTACTGAAAGGTTACTATCTTGACAGGCCACAACTTCTACATGCTCCCAGCATTAACACTCATGCTCTTCAGCCCAACACAGCAGTACAGCGCGTATCCACTGACACTAACGTGTTTCTCCAAACTGTGCGTCTATAAAAGATGACTCAGGTGCCCCGGGACAATAAACTCTCCTGAGGACAAGTAATACATTGTACAGTGCGTAGAGGGCCATTGGTGTATTCGTATGCGGTCATTTGAACTGCTCTCTTATTAACTGAACTCATTGATGATGATGATGATGACGGACAGAAGAAAAAAAACTTCACTAGACTCATTCAGTAGTTGGACCCTGCTTGTTCTTTGTTATGCTTATTGGTCATCTTGGGGTTGCGTTTGTTCTCCTTTCCTACTTTCTCTTCTATTCACGTGTTCTGGAGTAGCCTGTCCCGACTTTTGTCAGGACTCGCATCTCCATATTTTTTATTTTTCAATCAGTCAATCGATCAATATAAAATTATTTAAGTTAGATGCTAGACACTGACAATTTAAAAACATTTCAAACAATCACAATAAGATACCAAGTTGAACCAAAAATCATTCGAGTGATAGAGAAACTTGGAGTGGAGTATTTATGTGTAAGTCTGGTGTGAAGTGCATCAATGCCCGTAATCGTTTGCGTTACGGTGTCTGGTCAAAATGGAATGCTGTGTCAGTATTGTGTATGTGTAGGCGGCACCACTGTAACAACGATTTATTAGTGTGAGCGTTACTGTAATTATTACTAATCAAATATTTGTGCCCTTTTACTACGTTTCGGAATTTTGAATCAGTTTCTTTTACAAGAGGAATTATTCGATTTAAATCATGACGAATATCGGCGATTTAAATCACGATTAAAATTAGTGATTTAAATCACGCAACCCCGCTTCCATATCGCGTTCCAGCACGGACCTAGGGCAAATCGAACGACTGTGGTGGTATATACATTGCGACCCGATCTGTATCTCCTCGGCGGCCTTTCTTGGCGACCCACAACCCGAACGACTCCCTCCCCTCGTAGTACTTTCTCTCGCCCCACTCACGCTTCCCGCCGTCGTCTGCTACGACTTGCAGACGACGACTGGGAGGCAGACGGGCGAGGATACACGTCCGCTACGCCGCGCCGCTGCGAAACCACGTTGCGACGTCGCGCCAGCAGCTGTATGCGCCCCACAATGTTTGTGAAGGTAGGCCTCCACATTTCTTGTTGTTCCACAATCGCTTGCACGGTCGCCGTGCACCTGTCGCCTCTTCGGACTGGAAGGCTGTACGAGCGTTCCTACCCGTAGATTCAGTTTGTAAACGGGGACTTCATTGCGTGTTGAATATCGTGCCTTCGAGATAATGCGGTCTGTTGTTGAACTTATTGTTGAGCAATGACGGTCGAATGCGGTGAACAGAGGTAGTGCGTGTTGTACGAGAAGCATTTGTGCAAATGGTCTCCCACCTGTCGTTATGCTCCTTTCATAACTGCTATGAAGAGGTTACGCAAAGTAATGGTGAGCAGCAACGATAATTCTTGGCTCTAACGTTGCGGGTCAACAATGATCAAATTGCGAGAAACGTTATCTGTCACGGAAATACGTGCTACCGCGTGTTAAGTGCCGGCGCACTAACTGCATCTAAAAACACGGATGATGTGGACGACGACCGTTGGTTAAACAACTGCAAGCGGTTTAACGGTTGGCTGAAGAAACCGCAGGTGATTCCTTCCGAATAACGCTTATGGCAGCAACGAACGGAAATGACGCGATGCGGCTGTCGTCAAGAGCGGGATATAGCGACCTCGATTATGTTAGATTAAGTTAGACGCACTGAGTTATAGAGCACAGCCTTCGCCCAACCTCCACAACTGTTCCCAGAAGCTACCTTCGGAAACTGGAATTTATTAACGTTTTTTTGTCGCACTACTGCACGGACAAAGTATCAAGGATACATAAGCACAATGGCTGTAACAGAACCTAAGCGCACTTTAGTTATGACTGTGTGGTAGGGATGGAACAGTATCGATATCCATATCGTTATTATCGACATTTCTTCGACTTGACGCCATCGACGTTTGCAAACTATTGATACTTTATCGAATATAGACAAACAACGCCAAAGTAACGCAGTTTTACACACTGGTATAGCCGTGTATCGATAAATATCCATAAAATATCGATTCTTTTCTGGCTGATATTGATACACTCGTAGGTAATTAAATTATGATGAAATATCGACTGTTATTTTAGTTGATAGTTACATATATTCAGAATTCTGGTACTACAATACTAGACTCATATACTTAAGGCCAAACAATGATCTTGTATTGTATTCACGGCGTTCACGCTTTCTTTTCATGTCCTTCCATACATGTACGCTTCCCCTCAAGACACCTGGCAACGTTGTCCTTAGGTCACGTACACGAAAGATTAATATTCAACCGTTCAGTGCATACGTACACCGCGCTACAAATTTCGAAGCTGCATGAGAACCGTGCTGGACCCACTTTATGTGAATGTGAAGGAAGGGCGTAAGAGTGTTCTTGATGTTGAACACCCGTGCCACAGATACAACATCGGAAGCACGCTGTATGCCTTCTCACGTACACAGAGCGGACACACACACACCTGTGAACGATACACACAAAACGAAAGTGCAAATATTCCTAGGCCGGCTGCTGCTCACGTACGGCGGCGCTGAAATGCTTGCGCGTACAGATGTCAAGCCATTGTGTTTTGTCTCGAAGCGAGGCTGAAAAGGCAAAAGCTACATCCAGGAAACGGCTGTTTCTCAAAGCGGTCAAGTGATGTTTTTCGCTGTGCTACTAGAAGATCGCATGATGGAGCACACTACGCCTTTTTCATCTCCGTGCATAAAATCGTTCTGACCGACGGCAAGCTTCGATTCTGAAGTGTTAAAACGTATATTTCCGAAGTAATCCTGATACCGTTACTAGCTGGTGGCCTTTGTCAGGAAGGAGTGGAACGGAAGTTGAACTTTTCCTATCTACATAAAGGATGTAGCTGAAATGTCTGACGTCTGGCGAAACGTGAGGTTGGTCCGCACTCTCTCCCATGCTCAAGAAACTTCATTATCGCATTAGCGTGAGGGTGATGATAAGAACTAAAACGTATGGGGGACGACCGTCATTAGATTAGCATAATAAGCGTGGAGTTGACTGAGTGGATAACGTGGGTAGCTCGTCAAGATCAGATGATAAAAAATAAAAAATCCTGCAGCGAAGGAAATTATGCTTAAGTGCAGAAGATAGAGATCGGGCGACGTGGATGATCAACCAATCCCTAAATATTTTAGTTTTGGTTTGTGCATGCAAGGAAGGGTGTGCAAGGTTCGCGATAAGGTGTGCACTTGTTCCGCTTGAGTGATTTCGTTCCAGTACTCAGGTACTGAAGCCTCGTATACGAACACCGTCCTCCTTGTTCGATTCGCTGTTCTACTTTCTTTCGAGGTACAGATTCATAATATAACGCGAAAGGAATGCAGAATGGTAGCGAACGCGTCTGCAAGGAAAGCATCATGTCCGAATATGGCACGGTATATGCGCGGTGCACGTCACAAACTGCTTTCTCTCCCGGTCTTTCTCCCTTGTGCGTATGAACCAACGCCCACTAAAGCCACGCCGATATTCGTTGTCGCGCGGAAACCGCTAAAAACTGGCATCAAAGTTGTTTGTACCGTACGGTAAATACGTGCGACAAGCAACTTCCTCCTCCGACGAGACAGGTTCTCAAGGTTAGGAGAAATCCATCTCTCCATATATCCCATCTTCACTCCTCGTAGCGTACCTTCACTCACGGCACTTGCGCGGGGGCGAAATGCAGCGTGTGAAATCGCAGATTTATCTCCGCTTCCATCTCTCGACTACCGAGCCTAATTTCGATCGCTCTATAGCGAGTGCTTGGGAGCAGGGCGAAGGGGGAGAAAAACGAAAGACGCAATCGGAACGAAATGAACCAGTCCCGATATTACTTTTAGCTGGATGCTCTAACAATGAGTGTGGGGAAAATGTAACGCTTTTCCTGTGTAGAGATTGAAAGATAAGAAAGTGTGAAAAGGAAAATCTGGAGCTATTGTCTCGTGGAGGGTTAGGAATGTGAGGTGTTGATGATGAATAGCGCTCGACTGCAGTGTTGCACTGAGAGGACCAGAAATGGGATCACGCTATTTCTTTTCGCGTCGAAAGGATTACGGTCCGCTATACTCGAATTCAGGTGTGACTCGTTATTCCCCTCCGTGGAAATGAGGGCACATTTTCGATTCAGATATGATGGCGATAAAACGCAGTATATTACGTCGTCACGGTGCCAATCCGAAATATGTCGAGTGAAACAATACGTAAAAATACCGGACACTTGCAGCTCGAAGCAGGGGACGGTGAAGACGACGGATTGCCAGCCGCGTGTGGTGGCAAGGCGGATCCTGTATCCTGAGAACGATTTGAGAAGAAATTGCGTTCTTTATCGTTTTCTAATTTAACCCATAGCTGTCCATAGCTGTCCAAGGGATACGGTGCGCAAATGTTTCATGTGCAGTTTTTCGTTGGCAGATCACGTCTCAGTGGCCAACCAAGCTTCACTATTTATATTACCATGAGTTAATTAACGAGCTAAAATTAACAAGTTTCGCTGAGGAGCTAAAGCTAATAAATATACCGATGGTATCTAGACGAGGGGAGTTGACCAGTCTTCACAGTTCTATCGCGGCTTTTTCCTCTGGGTCACATACTGAAAAATATCTGATTATTATCGTAATACAAAGCAATCGTCCGACCTCTGCTGATTAAAATCAAGAATACCGACATCAGTGCACTTTCTACACACACAGTGCACTACATTTAGATTCTGCAGACTCAAAACTACATGCCTACAATGTGCTTGTTCTCAGTAAACTTGAACATTTTGCATTCATTATCTGGAACCCCTCACAAAAATACTTCGTGGATCAACTTGAGTACGCATAAAATACATGAGTTCACTTTATCTACAAGAAATACGATCGAGGAGGTATTTCTGAATTCAAAGAACTAAAGTTAGTCCCACCTTAGAAAATTGAGGGAAAATCCGAAGATTAGTTGATATGTATATAAACTCTTTCAAACCTGTTTCTCGTACATACGGAGTGCAAATCATTCCTCCAGCCCTGTTGGTCATGTTTATAAGTTACAACTCACACACCGCCCCCTGTAGCACAACCGAATTCTTGGCAAGCTCTCATGTCTGCAGGAAGCTACATACGCGACTGGAATTCCTTACCACAGAACTTTGTAGCGTTGAGTAGTCCTAGAGTTTTCCCCAAGGCGTGTGAAATTATATAGTTATTGTAATCTCTCTAGTGTTTAATAATAATAATAATAATATAATGGTTTTATTTAGTGAAAGAACGGCCCTAGAACCTTTGTGTTGGCGCACTCTCTGAGGTAGATATACAGAAAAAGCATATACAACACACAGCATAAAATTAGATACGATATACGAGACAATAGAGCAACAGGACGACAAGGTTATCTAAACGAAAGCAAACCAGGTACGAGACACAGCAAAAATACAAAATTGAAGAAGAGAGGAACTTGAAGACCATGTAAGGACAAATACAGTACAAAATAGCATAGGGAATCCAAGTGAGTAAAACACACACACAGTGCAATCCAATAATTAGAGGACATAGATTGCATCAGTTCTCTCATAGATTACTTTATGCCGTGAAGGGAATACCCCTCCCTTATGGAATGCCGCAAGGCTTTTAAGGTATGGGGATAAAAAAAAAAAAAATCGGTTCACCTGATCGTTGCTGGACCCGTGGTCTATCCAGAATCGCAAGCGTGGCTGGGGGAGGGGTTGCAAAAATCGAGGGAGGGGTTGTTATTACAATAATAGCTTAACGTATCATTACCGAATACCACACCGCCCCCTATTTGGGGGTTCACGGGGAAAAAAGTTAGGGGGGTTGTGTCGCCAAAAATGCGGGGGGGGGGGGTTGGCTGTGTAGGGCGAGGTCTGGATATATCACTATACCCGATGTTGTATTTTGACACAATTTACATTTTGTATACGGTTGGCAAATCGACGAACTTTCCGTCATGGCAATCAGCACATTATACCTATCTTGCCACCTAACTTAAAGGTACTATAAAGCAGTCGAGCTGCAACCTCGTGTTTTGTGTGCCCTGAATTGTGTACGTCATCAGGAGTAAAATGCCGCAAAATTTTCTCACATAGACGTTATAGCTCCCGAAAAAATGCAAATTTAAATCTGCTGGCAACACTGGCGAAGCGGGCCGACGAAACGCCAACTCCGCCAAGTACGGCGGCGAAAATGTCTCATGCGCACGACTCTGGGCCAAACAGAGCGACGTACGATAGCAGCGCAACGGTGCTAAAACAAGGCCCAGGTATAGACTTTTAGCTACTGAGTGCAAGATTCGGCTTTTGTTTATTTTCATTCACACAAATTACATTTTCTCAAAAGGTAGTATTTGCAAATCCCAACAGGAAAGCCATCTGTTTATCGGTCTCCTTGTTTACAGGGTTGCTTGACAAATTGAGGACTTCTTCCCACCAGGCGTCGCCCCGACATTCTTGACTGCGTTTTTATTTACCAATTAAAAATACTTAGAGTAAACTCCTGCGCATATTACTTGTTGTGCTGAACCTTTGAATCAAGCACTCTCACGTCATGCTGATTGCATAGGTTCGACCTCGACTGCTTTATAGTACCTTTAAACATACACTTCACTACTCCAGGAACCGTCCTCGTTCCCACAGCACATGTAAAAGGAAAGGAACAGAGAGCGACGCAGTCGGCTCACGTGCTACACCTTCGGTGAACCAACCACAATCAGCTGTCACGTACTGTGGACCGTCTTCTTGACCTCACTTAGCCTCTCGCTATTTTCAAAGCGCCTCCCCATTCGAATGCCATTTATTTCACGCTCCTCCTTTCAGTGTATACCCATCGAGGAAGCAATTTTAAGGACGCGTGCCTACCAATTAATTTTCTCTTGGCCAAGGAGAAGGCACTAATTGCATAATTGTGTCGATACTATATGTGTCACGCGCTCATCTGGCCTGACCTAGTGATCGGACGAGATTGGTAGAGGTGCATGCATCCGTATATCAGACGTGTGCTTGTGGTTCCTTCTTTCGGGTCTACTTGAGTAAATAGGGAGCCGTGATAGATTAAGCGCTGGATATATCGTAGGCTTGAGCCGGGTCGTTTCATTCAACGTAACCGTGTCCGGGTTCGGTCCCTTTGCGGGTTGCCGCGGCTCGCGCCGGACTTCTTGCCAAGATATGTGGGGTAGATAGGTTTCCGTACATTTGCATGCTAAATTAACCGCGCCAAGGGTGGTGCTGTTTTCTGTTTGAATAGCAGTTATGATAGGGCGTTACTGGGCGGCTTTGCTTGGCATCAATTTATAGGTAGGCTAGAGGATCGATGCCCGTACGTACATATACAGGCGTCTCTCTCTCTCTCTTTTTTTTTTTTTTTACGTAATGCGGCCAAATCGGTATTCGGGACAAGCTAAGTATGTTGGGAGTGGCTTCCCAAGTTTAAAGCGCTGTCTTTGATCCGAGTTCTACACTGCGTCTCATCCTACTGGAGCCCAAAGAACGCGATGTGTGAAGACGCACAGTGCTGTCAAGGACCAGTGCCGCCCTCTGACCCCCTCCCCTTCGCATATAAACGCTTTATTCTCGAGCTGAAACAAGCTCAGTACTTAGAAATCGGAAGTGAGTTAGAATGGTTCCAAGTGGGAAGACTCGCCTTTCACAGAACCTAGTTGGAGACTCAATGGCTGCTTTAGCGATTACCAATGATGAGACAGGACCAGAGTCAGACAAGAGGCATCATTACCGTTTTGAGGCTGCGGGCAGAATGACTGTGTGTCATCGCGTGCCCCCTGACAATCAGCTGTTTTTATTAGTCGCTAGAGAAGAAGTCAAAGTCAGTCCAGTGTTGTCGGACATCAGCTGGCGAGAACGGCAACAAACTCCCACCCAAGCCAGCTCGTGATAAGCATGTGTTGACGCTAAGTAACGCCAAGGCCGAAGCCTCTTGCGCAGAAGGAGTTCTTGTCCATGGGAACAGGTTTGGTCAAGGAGTCCGATATCATGTGGTCAGTGTGTTCGTTTCTCGCGTACAGGTAGCGCAGTTGGATATGTTTAGACCGTTGATGATGGATGGGATTATCGATTAGCTTAATTGCCGATTGATTATCGCAGTAGAGTTGCACCTCCCTAGTGCAATACTGTCGGAAACCGAGTTCATCCATGAAGGATTTCAGCCATTTGCTCTGCGCTCAAAGCTCTTCTGACATTTCTGGACACCATCGGACTTCGATCGTTATTGTGAAGGGGCTCGTTATTTTATTCCCCCCATTCCCACCAGCAATGGGGTAGAGTATCGCCTGTGGCGATGAACCTCCCCACTCTCCAAAGCCAAAAATAAAGTTGTTGTACCTTCGTCCACTGGCTCTTAAAGGTCGACTGCAGGACGTGCGCAATTAACGCCGAAAGGAAGTTAGCAGCCGATCTATCGTGAGGGTCCTTAATGTCTGCCGCTGTCCTTCACTGAAGGATATTCAGAGCTTTCTTGCCAACCCGTTAATGACTGAAATACGGGTATGCGCGAATAATAAATTACAGACTGATACAACTACTAACGGAAGATGCTTATCAATAAGCCTCTCGTTGTCTTTACTTTTTATTCCTTCTAAGTTCAAGCACGAAATGCGTACTTGTGATTCGACTTTTATGCCACAGCAAAAGTATCGACTACTGGCCAAGCCGCGTTCCCACGCCCGCAACCATGATTTTTTCCAAGGGGGGGGGGGCAAAATGTGCAACCCCCTCACCTCTTTTCCTGGAGACGGATTCTGCGAACTGTGCGAATGTTCAGATGTTCATAATATTATAACATCTGAGAAAAATCATGAGGACCTATGAACAAAGAGTGCACAATTTTCACAATTCACATTGAAGCTTCAAGGGGGGGGAGCACGGCCCCCCTTTGCCCCCCTCTCGGTACGCCCATGCCCGCAACGGCGCCCGTAACGACAAAAATGTCGCTTTCCGGTGCCGTACTATCCACGTACCTCCCACTGCGCAGCGCATGCGGAGAGGTCTCGCTCTTGTCGGTATATCTCAAGAGTAACGGCGAACATCGGGAAACTGCGAACATATAAGTAACGTCGATGTGGCTATGTCTTCCTAATTCTGCGTTCCCCGCTCCGCGAGCGCTCGCCCGGCAGCGTCCACGTTACCTTAGTCGTCATTATTTATTGTTACGTTTTATACCAATACACTGGCAAAATTCATGTGCTTTTTTTGTTTCTTTTCTGTGCGCATTCCTGTGCTGTGAAGAAAATGCAAGTCAGTCTTTAGCTGAGATATGGCAATAGCCCGAAATTATAGCACGAAATATCCCTCGAAATTTTTTGGATGCTTTTAAAGAATTCGACCGAAGCAATCAATACGTCATCTTACAAAGGAAGGCTAATGTTGTGCTCTGTGGAAATATCGAAGAAGCTTTTAATGATTATTTCCCGTCGTCACTCACTTTTTGAAATGTAGGTTTCGTTGCTTCGGCAAGAACTGACGCCATAAACGAAGCATGTCTTCACAAGGAATGTGCGTTAAATCTGTTATTAAAATAGAAATAGACGTTAAAATATCACTTTAGCCTGAGCGATCTGTGCGATGGCATGGTCACGCGGTCTGACATAGCTGATTTAGGATTTATCGCTGTTAAATTATCCGCGGCTGACTGATTGACTAGTCGGTTAGAGCCCGTGCACATCAAATATGCCTCACCATAACACAGTTAACGGTTTAATTCGATGAATATAACCAACTTCCGTGGCATAGTGGATAGGGTGGCCGCTTTCCACGCAGAGACTGGGAGGTGCGCGGGTTCGAATCCCCGGATCAGCTGTGCTGTCTGGGGTTTTCCCTGGGTTTTCCGGCAGACTTTCCACACGAATGTCGGCACAGTTTCCCTTGAAGTCGGCCCAGGACGCATATTAACCCCTCTTTGCTGTCTTCTCTCCATCTCTCCACGTCTGTACGCCGCTGATAGCCACAGTTTCTTCGCGGCGCTAACACGAATTTTTTTAAAAACTATCGATGAATATGACTCGGTTGTTTAATCACAACAGGCGATAGTCAGGAAGAATTAGTAAAATTGTGGTATGTACAGCCTGGGACAAAAGTTTACGGAACACCGTGGTGTCGCATTTCTCCACTGGGTTGACACCCCAGCAGCAAACAGGAGCGGACACACATATAAGGAGATGGATAAATAGCCGGTCACCCGTTTCTTATTTGAACTCGTCTTGATAGCTAGCACGAGACCGCTCTGATGAAGAAATCCGCAAGTGCCGTGTTCCGCAAACTTTTGTCCCAAGCTGTACGTCAAGAGTGGCAAAAGTGTATCTTTTCTGTTTGCATATGACGGATGAGATACCCACGCGTACGGTGCTGTACGAAAGCCTACGGAACACACGAGCGCCATCACTCTCTCCCTACCTCAGCTACGACCTGGTGGCGGACGAAAGCGAACACCCGTTCAGAGGGTTGGACCAGTTAAAATGCATCGAGACTTCAACTGGGATCTTAATGATGTGAGAGTAATCCAAGGACTTCAAATTACGCCGCCCCCTGTCCCATAACTACAGTATGACAGCACCGTATACAGGGTGGAAAACTGAAACGAGTTGCGCTGAACAAAGTCGTAAGGGCGCTATACATCATACATACTGCAGCAAGCGTGACGGTAGACACCCCCAAGTACCTTCTCCTCATGTGGTCCACATGTGCACGTAAATAGTACTAGAATAGTACCATTCTTGCCTAGTACTAGAACCAGCAGCATGGCCTAGCGGGTTAAGGCCGCTCGTTGGTGATAGCCGAAGTCGTGCTGAAGACAGGGAGGTGGTGGGTTCGAATCCTGCCACCGGTTGTGCTGTCTGAGGTTTTTCCTGCGTTTTTCGTAGACTTTCAAGACGAATGTCGGGACAGTTTCCCTTGAAGTCGGCCCAAGACGCATACTAACCCCTCTTTCCCCCACTCCTTCCGGCTGTCCTCTCTCCATCTGTCCACATCTGTACGCCGCGCATAGCCACAGTTGCCTCGCGGCGCTAACACGGAATTTAAAAAAATTATTCTCTAGTGAAAGAGCGAACGAGCTTTTCGGTTACAGTCAACGTTCCGTCCGATGTATCCTACTTGCTCTGAACTTCAAGAACGCCCAGACATTCTTCATTGGGTATTGACTGCAAATAGAGTGCAGTCCTGCTTTGGACGACGTGGGACAACGCGAGTCCCTGGGCAGCGTGTCGGACGAGAGAACCGGTGTCATTATATGCTGCTGTGTCCTTCGGCTATTCATTTGAGACAAGCTGTCGCATGACACAGCTCCTCTCATTTGCCCTGGACAGGTCCCCAGACGGGCTACAAGAGGCGACAGAAGGTCATGTAGAGCAGTACAAATAAGATTGGATGAACTCCATCAAATTTTTATTGATTTGATTGGGATTGACTTTAGGTGGAAGTGGGCACATCTTCATTAGCACAGGTCAAAACATGCTGCATTGCGCACTGTGATTATGACAGCAGGGAAATCAGTGTCATGGGTCGGGATCATAATGTGACTGCCACTGATTCCCTCGCTAACAGGGTGCTGCTGGTAGAGGGGTTGTTTTGCCGGCTTTGCTAACAAAGAGGAGCAACTGATGCGAGGCACCTAATGAAACACCGTCAACATGTGCAGGCAGCTAGTGAAAGAACGGCAACTCACGTCAAAACGCGGTGAACACCAAATCCGCGTGTGCGGCGTGTAGCAGCGCCAGCGACAGCTGTGGTCACCATTAGCTGTAGCCAACAATGTCGTCGTCGCTTTCGTAGTTTGTCACTTCAAAATATGGGTTATCCCACTGCAAATTATGCGTAGTTTTTTTTAGCAGCCAGTCTAGCCGGACTTCACTCCTCTTCTTCTTTTTCTTCTACCCCATGGAGAATGGCCATTAGCCACAAGGGAGATTGGCCACTCCTCTTTCTCTTTGAACATCGCACCACCACTTTCTTTTCGTCGATTTTTCTTTACCTCCTACTAGAAGTGCGATGCTGATTGCTGCTCTTATCATTTCTTCAGGATACTGGTATAAGAATAGAACGGTTGTACAAGAAAAATAGATAGCTTATTCTCCCGACCTAGCATCTATGCATTCTCACACTTTTGGAGCTTCAAAAGATAACTTGGGACCATCGAGAGACGGTGAAGCCAAAAATGTGGTGAATGATTGGTTGCACACACGCCCGAAATACCTTCCTCTCTCTCTCTCTCTCTCTCTCTTTTTTTTTTTTTTTTAAACAGCATTCACGCTTTAGTGCACTAATAACATCCGGGAGATTATGTTGAAAAAATCGGCGAGTATCACCAACATGAAGTATGCATTTGGTAAGAAATCATTTGCGGTTTTCACATGGATTACTCTCGTATAGACAGAAAATATCCCATGCAGCACCAACCAGCACTTGCTGATTTATTTCACAATTGACTACTTTCTTAAAGGATAACTTACTCCGACATAATCTCAATACTATGTACATATTTCTCATGTGTGTATGAATCTGTCATTCTTCCGTGCAATATGCTCTCATTGGAACAGCGATGTTCTTCCGCAAGCACCTATCACAAAACTCTAGAAGCTTGCTTTTTCTTTGTCCTTAAGGTGCTATGAACTTCATTGAAGGTAATCCCCTGTATCAAAGTAATCTGTATCCCCTGTATCCCTGTATCCCCTCAGGCATAATGTAGCCTATCACTTGCGAATTAGTGCGGTCGTCCCTGTATCGGAGCTCGATCTCTCCAATACCCTCCTGAAAAACCTATACGTTGAACACCGCAATCGCTCTCGAATCAAACGGGACACTTTCCCAACAGGTTAAACTAAAACATCCTCTCATCATGCGAACCGAATTAATTCTCACGATCCAGTCGCACTGCCGCTAGGCCTAGTTTCGCAGTTTCCCCCCGACGTCACGCACCAGAGATGGGGCACCAAGATACTGGGCTCTCACACCTCTTGAACCTGTCGCATTCCAGTCTCCCTGTAAGTATTTATAGCGGCGCAGTTCACAAAACGCTGACACCAGACGCAAAGACAATAGCCCTATGGGACGATACCGTCCAGAAGTCGTCGATGGCGTGCACCGACACCGCTTTGATAGGACGCCTTTCGCGTTCGGTGTGTCGGTGCTCATATCTGCAGAAGACTTGTCTGTGCAGTAGCCCACGAACAAGAAGAGAAAAACATAATAAAGAGAAGGACGTCGTAAATGTTGGGCCATTGTCTTGGAGGTGGATCCGAAAGTGGTCAGGGGATGGCACGGGATTGTCGTGCATAGCGTGAGAAAGGATATTACAGCGGGAGAGTGCGAGTAATGACCTCCTAACTGTGGTGTACCCACGCTGCTTCGACTTAATTGGTGCAAGGTCGACAACGGGGACGTCTAAAAGTCAAAATTATTCCTGCGAGTTCATTGAACAGCTGCGCAGGATTGAAGCCAGAGTGCTACAGGGTCAGAATGAATGATGATCGTCGAAAGCGGTCCTCTTGACCCCAAGTATGGGGGACACCGTAGAGTGCAGTGTTATCCCGAGGAGCAATCTCCTTTTGTCTTCATAAGAGCAAATGTCGACAATTACTACATAACCGAACTACCCAATGAGCTGTTGTAGGCGACGATATACATGCTCTTGACTCTTGAGCGTGCTCGAGCCACGTGCAGATTAAAAAAAGACGGCCTATCCATCCAGGGGGACCGTAGTATGTGTGGTGCTGTTTCGTCACGGTCGGCTTATGGGAGTTCGCCGCAGAGTTCATCAGGGCGAATCATCACTGGCTAGGAATAAGCTAATCGACCACCAAGTCAACGCGCATTGTGCACGTTTAAATTAGTCAGTCAGTTTCTTTCTCTCGTTTACGTCACCGCAAACTTTCAGCATTTTAGCGTAGGAACGCTCTTTGCACAGAGATCCAACGACCCCAGACGCTCCGAAAACACCAATCAGTCTACAAAGGGACGTCTTTCGCGTGAAGGTCAATGCTAATTGCCAAGTACCTACGATGACTAATTCACTCACGCATAAGTTTAGTTGCACGGCAAGAGACTGCCGCTTCAACAACGAACCCGGACATGCCTACTCATCAACCCTTTCTTTGTGAATGGAGCTACGTTGGGGGCCTCAGGGCATCTTCCCACACTTGTGACACGTATTCAAATGCAAACAGTTGCTTAACCCTCAGGGAAACTAACGAACAGACTGTTGTTATACGTTTCTTACCTGCGCCGCACGCATTGAGATGCTGGCTTCTGTTCTCTTCTGTTGAAGCGGAACCTCTCTCAGCGACACTGTTTGCATTCCTGGTGCGTTCTTCGCTGCCCTGACCACATTATATAATCACAAAATGACAATGAGTCGTTTTTTTAATTAGGGACACACGCAATTACATGCGCACAAGCTGTCCTCAGTTCAACAGCAACCATTCAAATTAGAAGTTCATCGTGCACAAACACGGGGCGAATATGAACTCAACGCGCTTGCTGGGTTGAATGCTTTAGCCAAATCCCAAGCAAAATGCAGGGCACGAGTGCTCAGAGTACATGAAGCTGCTAATGCTAAATTGAAAGTAAGGAAATCATTAACAATAATGTTTAAAAGATGCCCTGCAGACAAGTGAAGCCCTGATAACTTATAGACGAAAAGTGAATGAGCTATTTAATGGACCTTCACTATGATATTTGTAAGCATGTATTAGTAGGAGTCACTGTGGTCATGCATGTAAGCACCCATGATATTAGAAATATACGTTTCATAGGAGCACGGAAGTGATATTTAACATGGTCCAAAGTGCATCAAGAAATCTAAAAGGAGCCATCATGAGCAATATTTTCTCCGTGCCGTGTGTTGTCACTGCGCAATCAAATTTACAAAAACACCGAGAGAAAGAAGCCATCTGC
Organism: Ornithodoros turicata; assembly: GCF_037126465.1. Lineage (NCBI taxonomy): Eukaryota > Metazoa > Arthropoda > Arachnida > Ixodida > Argasidae > Ornithodoros > Ornithodoros turicata. Next base: position 91,941,090 of record NC_088202.1, on the reverse strand, counting down.
CCAGCCAGATCTCCTCGCGTGACGTCAGCGGAGCAGCTCGCTGCGTGGGGAGCAGTAAATTCTCATTGGCCACAGATATTTCTACTGCTACTGCTATGCCGCTGCGGGCGCGCCAGCCTACATCGCGAGTCACCTGATCGACGCTACCATAGGGGCAGCGATCATCACGAAGTAACTTCGACCTCCCTCTCTCAATAACATTCTCTTTTAAGGAGTGGAGTGCTTCTGGAGGGAATGCAGATAACAGTAAGGCTCCCACGCGCTACAGGTCAGCTGCGCTCGTCCTTCGTTCGCAAGGGCTCAACTGTTGTTTGTTGCAGAACAAGCCGAAGTCAAAAACGAAACATTCATAGACGGACATTTCACTGCTCCATGAAGGATTCCGCGTGCGCAGCGGTTGTTTGCAGTGATATCCGGTAGTCTTCTAAGCCATCCGCCTGCTCGTCCACGCGCCTCACAATGATCACCCCTGCGACATGCAGTTATCTGAAAGTATGAGATACCAACAAATTGAGCGTATACGCCTTCCAGTATTACACGGGATTTCGCCATCCTCCGAGTCCAAGCTTCAGTGTCTTTTGGCACGTAGCCTTCGTGTGTGCCTGGGCGTGCCAAGAACAACGGATACTTGTTTAGTCATGGCAGAAGCGAGAGAGACTCCGCTTGCTATCCAGCGCTTTAATGAGACGAGCCGTCACTATCTCCGTTTGTTGGCTCATCACCGGCACCACCCTTTACTGCTGAAGCTTTCCCGTCGCAGGAATAACAAGTTCAGGCCCTGCATTCAACAGCTAAAGCCTCACCTGCCACGTTTTCAAGTTGAACCCCAGGCGCGTCCAACACCACCTTGGACCCTCCCTCTGCCATCTGCTTCACTATCCGTTCCCGGGCTGCAGAGAAAGGATGATGTCGCTGCAGGTGTGTCCAAGGCGCTCACACTGGATATGATGAGCGAGCTGTATGCAGGCTTTACTCCTGTTTTTACGGATGGCTCGTCCACAAAATCCAGCTCTGCATGCGCCTATATTATTCCGTCCGAAGACATAACTGGTATCTTCCGTCTCTCGCATCTGACGTCGTCAACATGTGCTGAGCTACATGCTTTGCTCTTTGCCATGCGCAAGATCCTGCAGTGTTCATCTCGGCCATGGGTCTTCTACACAGACTCGAAAGCTGCTATCCAATGCCTCGCAACAATGGGCATTCGAGGTCCTCTCGCGTCCATTGTTGCTGACGTGCTTGAAACTTACAAGGAGCTGCTAGACCTGGGCCACTGCGTAGTATTACAGTGGGTACCTGGTCATGTCGGCGTACCCGGCAATGAAGAGGCCGACCGGGCGGCCCTGCGGGGTCATCATATAGCTTCAGCCCACTCTATCATCTTGCCCAAAGGTGATCGTCAGGCCCTCGTCCGTGCTCTCTCTGCAGACAAGACAAGATCACAGTGGCTGCATGACATTACACCCTACTCTCTGCTCCACGCAGTGGATCCTTCTCTTTCACTGTCGCTTCCTCATCGCCTTCCGCGACACTACGCATCCCTGCTTCACCGCATGCGGCTGAATGTTGCATTTACACCAGTTATGAGGCAGCGTCTTGGCCGTGCGCCCTCGGACCTTTGTGCAGCATGCAGTGTGCGTGCAGACCTGCACCACCTACTTATGGACTGCCCGGACTACCAGCGGGAGCGTGCGATATTGCAGCACGAACTGCATGCGATCGATCATCGCCCCTTTACCATAGGCAAGGTGCTGGGCCCATGGTCCAGTCCAGCTCATACACGCCAAGGTCTGCGTCACCTCTGGGACTTCTTGTCATCAACAGGCCTCTCCACCCTGCTTTGATTACCGGACCCCTTATCATAATCATCATCATCTCTCATCACGTACAAGTGGCACTGGGGCAGCGCCCAGCCTGCTGGCCGGCATCAGCCCCATCTCATCATCGTATCTCTATTTGTGTGTGTGTGTGTGTATACGCAGAGCAATAGCAATGCGTTGCCGTACGTAATACTGAAGGAAGACTGTAGGTCTGGACAATTTCGAAGCACGAAAACGTGGTCAATAGCTCAGATCCGGATCATCGTCCACACCCATTGCAATTTGTGGGTAAGATGCATCTTCTCGATTGCCGAGTGTACACTCGCGCAAAGTGAGCGAGCCGAGGAGGAGCTTTCGTTCATCGTCGGCTGCTGATTGTTGGCTTGCGGCAGCGTTGTATTACTGGCCTTATTCTTGTTCCTCGTCGACCTTGCCCATGTCATAAGATGGATCGGTGGCTAAGGTAGACTCGTAGAAAAACAACCAGTTATTAGTGTAAAAAAGAGAGCAGTTTATGTTCTTCGTTTATATTTCCTTTTTTTCTTAGATGTAGCGCTTATAGTTGTTGAGTCTCTGCGCGGATGACACAGTTTGTCTTATACCTACACGTAATCTGCGCGGATTCATTTTGTCTGTCTGTCTGTGTGCATGCGGCTGTGTGGAGATCGCGTCATCACACTCGTGTATTTCCGGAACCGTGCAACGTGAGATCTAATATTATTGGCACTGCCCCGCACCTACGCACCGCTGTTCGCTCCAAAAATATTGTATTTTATCGATTGTGATACTTTCACGCAGATACCTTGTTTTATTTTATCATTGTTTTATTTGACGACGCACAACTGAACTTCTAATTGGTGGCCCTACGAACTCAATGGAGCCCTTCCGTGCGCAGTTTTCTTTTTGTGTTGCAATGAAACGTTTTCACTATCACTCTTTCTCCTAATTTGGACTGGGGCAACCATGTTTGCAATAGTGCATGGGACGTTTGTAATTGTGTATGGGACCCAGCGACCTTAAAGATCAGCCACCTTCAGAAATAAATCGCTTTGACGCAGTCTCGTCCGACCGAAATAAACATCCCTGGCGGTATTCTTTTGCGTAGAATTTGCGTCTTTCCGATCGTTTATGTGTCTTAATTACGAGGGGCGTTCAAGTCAAACCGGGACTTTTCATTTTTCGCAAAAGTAAAATGAACTTACAGGCGAGAAATCAGTTTTATTTTTCAACGTAATCTCCAGCTGCATTAATGCACTTGTCCTAGCGTTTCACGAGGGCTTGGATGCCAGCAGCGTAGAAATCCTTACCGGCGCGTAGCAGCCATGGTCGGACCGCATTCTTGACCTCGTAGTCGCAACTGAAGTGGCGGCACCCAAGGGAACGCCTTCAGTGGCCCGAATAGATGGAAATCGCTGGAGGCGAGGTCTGGACTGTAAGGGGGATGTGGCAGCAACTCCCAGCCAAGTTCCTGTAAGGTGCGTGTCGTGAGATGCGCGGTATGCGGGCGTGTATTGTCCTGTAGGAGGTGGACTCCTTTGGTGATGAGGCCCGACCGCTTTTGCTTCAGCGCCTTATGCGCATCCCTGAGAACCTGGCAGTAATATGCACTATTGATGGTACCACTGGGCAGAAAATCAACATGAACAACGCCAGCCTTGTCCCAGAAAACTGTGGAAAACTTGGATGTTCTCAGGAACTCTGCCACTGGGCTCTGAGCCGCCCCTGCCGGGATCGTCCTGCACTGATGTACGGCCGTCTCGGAACCGTTTGCACCACTCAAACGCTTTGCTGCGGCTAAGTGTATCGTGGCCATACTGAGCCTGAAGTCTTCTGTGAATTGCAGATGACTTTACGCATTCATTCACGAGAAACTTCATGACAATTCGCTGTTCCATGAGCGCGCTCACCTTGTTGTCGGTCATCTTGTCCAGCACGTGTCTTCTGCTTTGCACAAACTTTGGACCACCACGTGGTGGACGCGAAGGCCTGTCGCGTGTGAAAATGACGAAAAAGAAGTAGCGCGAGCCATTTGTACACTCAGGAGACAGAAAGTCCCGGTTTGACTTGAACACCACTCGTATTAATAAGTTGATCATTTTTTTACTTACTAAAAAATAAAGTTGACAAATACAACAAGTAATTAAAGTAAATTCAACGCACAAAAACCTCATATGGGACTCTCAAAGGGAGGAATCCCCATAAATTTTGTGATTATTTTTCAGCACCCAGAAACAAAAGCGAGAACACCTTCTAAGTGAACCTTCTCGTCTGTTGCTACCGCTGATCCAATTTTTCAAAAGTCGTGCAGTAAGCGATCCCTATCATGCATGAACCGGAAGGTGGGTCAAGAACCTGTTCTTGCCGCAACCCGCTAGCTGTCACAGTTGCGAGACGCATAGGAACGTCTTGCGCCTTCGTGTTTTAGCATACCCCATGGAGACGTCGTGCATTCACCAAGGTAGAAACAGAAACTGCAGTTCCCGCTGTTGTGTTGTTGTGTCTCCGTCCTCTCTTTGGCTGCAAGTTTTTACTCATGGTCGTGCGTAGCCCCAGACCTTGTTTTCTGTTCTGCACTTACTCAAATTCGTCGTACCGTGCAAAGGACGAAAGTGAACCGACAAGTCGTCCTTCATCGTTTTATGAGATATAATTGTCTATTGTTTTCGTAAAACCATCGTGTGGTTAGTCAGTTGGTCTTCATCACGATTAGATCTTTAGTCTAGAGCCCCGCACTCGTCGTTTCTTTCGTTTCGTATCCTTGTCAATAACACATGCTTTGCTTCTTTAGCACAACTACATAGTCCTTTTTCCCGTTTGCCAAGATATGCGCGACGTAATAAAGTGCGGTTGACAACAGTACACACACAAACAAAAAATCATACAGTTACGAAAACTATAAAAACATGTAGCGATAACAACACTACAACACAAGACCCGGAGGACATAGATCGTGTCGTCGTGTCTACTCCTCCGTCATCGTGCAGTGAAGAAGAAGAAGAAGAAAAAAAAAAGAAGAGGCAATGCGTATGACAATGAAATACCCGAAGCAGCTTCGGAAAGCGTCTTGGAAGAGACATGTCGCACCTGAACATAGCAAGTGATGCTGGATCGGCATCGATCCAGAACGCCAATATTGCACCGGGGGGACTAACGAGCTCCCGTGTATGCACTATGCACTATATTGGTGATGTGTGCATGAACAAGCCACCTAGAAATTTTCTCGAAACTCGCCTATAGTACGCTGCGTAATATGGGAGACCACCATATAGTTGACATGCTTTCACCTCATTGAACTTCTATGCTGACAATAAAGTCATGGAGATGTGAGTCTCGACGGCGTCGGGACAGGCTACTCCAGTACATAGAAATAGAGCAACAACGGAAAAAGCAAACCAAATGCAATCTAAGTTGTCCTATATGGTCTCATTGGTGTCTCAGGGTGTCATGGCCATGGTGGTGTCATGGTCTCATTAACTGGGCTCATGCATTAGTTGTTTGTTGTCATTTGCTTTTTGATATGTCTCTTGGACATCTCCTTAATATTTTATATTTAATCTAGTATTCCATTGATTTTTACATGTTGAATGATGTGACAATGAATGCGACTACGTGTGATGACAACTTGCTAAATATTCATGTGACGCCAAATAACCGCGTCACATAATTCGTAAAGCTAAGAATTTTGCCACCCCCAGTTCTTAAAACCTCAGTTTCAATACGTGCGCATTCACAGTTTGGGTCATTGTACTCTATTCTAACAACCTTTGCCTCCGTGCCACACAGGGGTATATTGTCCTGATTTGAAAAAGCAGTTCTAGAATCTAATTACTTCATGGATACAGTCCCCCCCCCCCCCCCCCGTGTCTCATCAAGCCACCGACGTATCACGTGCGGCACGGACGTTATGTTACAACAAGCTTTCTAAAGTACGATGTAGCAGCTCGTTTGTTACAGCTGTAAAAAAGCAGTTTCCATACGAACGCAGCGCCATAGGAACCGCAACATGTGCTGAAAACATCTAAAACAAATCGTGTCAAGCTTCGTTAAACGTAAATCTCAATGAGTACTACGGCTACCCATCGTGCATAACAGAAATACGCGCCCACATGAGTTTACAACGAGATTTGGCCGAGGCAGACCACACTTAGGGACGACACAGACATGTAAGCCTCATACGCCCGGAAATCAACGAATGCAACAACTCAGGGAAAAGAGGCGCGGACGCCAGGTTCGATTCCTTGCGTCAGCGCCTCTTTTCCCTGAGTTGTTGCATTCGTGTATTTGTTGCATTCACATGAGTTTGTTCCGGATTCAACGCCACAAGCGCCCCATGCGGAAGCTACAAACAACTATCGACAGAGTGGCGTGTTTACGTCGGTATAGCGCATAGGAAATGCATGCAGACGGAAGTGTGCGTGGTCGTATTTATTTTGTAACGCAGTGCCTGATAACGACGATTTTTTTGTAAGGTTTCCTGCTGTAACTTCTTCACTCTGCGGCAGCGGAAGTATGTCTGTGAAGTAGGTATCGCGCCACGGGCGAAAATGTGACTGGCCTTTTATAGCATACACCCTGTACATTTGCGACCTGTGTACCATCTATTTTGTAACGGTCTTCTTCGGAAATTTTCACAAGCATGATGCTCGTGGTCCACTAAAAGAAGAAGAAGAAGAAAAAAACCTAATGTAAAGTAAATAGATCGGATTTAGTGACGTTTTTTACAATCTTGTTCCGAGCTATTGCTTTATGTAGTTCCTGCCCTTATCATCGGCTCTGCTGACTAGTTTTTTCCCTGCGTTTTGTTCAGTCTCTGTAAGGCAAATGTCGGCATAGTTCCCTAGGAAGTCCCAGAACGCCCGAGCAATATGCCGCCATATCAGTAGGCTGAGCGCTCCATAATAACACGGTGCCTGCTAACCAACCGACCAAATTTCGAGAAGACGACGACAACGCGCTGCCTGGGATTCTTGAAGATGCCACGGCCTACTACAGAAGGTCGTAGCTATACAGGACATTCGGAGATAGGCACCAGCATAATTTAGCAGTTCATTATGCGATGTTTCCTAACAACGATCCGAATTTTGTTCCATTTCAAAAAAGAAAAAAAAAAGAGTATGTCTGTTGTTAAGGGGCCTTCCAATTTACCGTCCGTAGTGATCGTATGAGACCAGCATCGCACGCATACCCATTTTTTCTGCATCACAAAGAGGAGCGTGACACCAATGAAGAAATACGAGAACATCTGCCGCCGCCAACACCTGTCGGATTGACCGCGAGGCGTCCCCACCGGAAACGTCCCTTTGCCGCTTGGCTGCACAAATGGCAGAGGTCCGTCCTGATTCGCATACATGCCCCAGGAAGGCTAATGGCCTGTCACATCACGAGGAAGTCTGTTTCAACACGACGGCCCCCATAGCTTCTCTGTGGTAAAAAGCGATGCCTCGAACGGCGACAACGCTTTAAAGATATACATCTTCACTCTGCTTCATATTCGATGCAGCAAAGACAGTGCTAATCACAGAGCCATAGTACCGTGTGCGTTAGCATTATGTGTGGCCACTTAATCGTAAATGCATTGCGGTGCAAGGACATCGTCGTGTTGACTGTTGGTAGGTTATATCTGGGGTATCACAAGGTTGCGCAACAACTGACACGCCGGGGGCGAAGTACGCGATATCTCTTCAATCTTCTGCTCGATCTCACGTGGCACTCGGGCATGTTTGAATACACAAAAAGCGCGGGCTAGAGTATGGTGCGTAGGTGCATTCAACAGTCCCGACAGCACGTGTAATGTGCCTATGTTACTTTCCGTAGCTCGTTTTCGTTTCTTGCTGGAAAAATACGACAGTATTCTCGGTGTTCTCAAGGCAACTGACCTTCTATGTTTGTTACCTGGAAATATTATTTTTTAGATACAATAAAAACTGGCGTTGGACATTGGAATCCCCAACTCTGCAGGGTAAGGGGTTAAACAACATAATAATGATGCGAGTGTGGCTGGCGAGGCAGTCCTGCACGTTTTATAAAGTACTGAGAAAGCCCATCAATTTCAGAAAAAGGGAGATCTCGGTCAGGGGTGTGGCAATGGGATATAGTGCCGTCCCCAACAAGGTACTACTAAGTACAGTACGTTGAAGCACTTTTCTCGCGACAGTGCAAGAGCCACCAGCAGCTCGCATTTTTGAACATGAGACGCGAACATTAGAAGCATCTAACGTCTTGTAATGGCAGCATGCTGCAGATCCAGCGATGATGCCCCCAATGTGATCATCACGTTGCCATTGTTGCGAAGCGTTAAAAAAAATGAAGCACGCTACCGTGCACCAACAGAAAGGAATAGCTGCATTTTTTCAGATTTTTATTTCGATTGGCTGGTTGCGCTGCCTCTACTCAAATGCAATACATGCTATACAATATACAACACGATAACTATACAATAGCTACACCACCAGATTTATTTTTACTTAGTTATTTATCTTTTCACCAAAAAAAAAACATGGTAAGGATGAAGCAGGCGGACGTTAGAATTTGCTTCATGCAGAGTCCTATAGTCGATGTTGATTTGAATGACACGTACATCGGTTTGCTCTGCGAAACGCACTCTGACTTGATTTATTTATCACAAAGCAGCAGACAGGTAGTTTATGTTAGCGGTGTAGTTTAGCAGTTTGTTGCTTGTAAACCCAGTGCGACAACTTATGCATGTGACTGATCGCGTCTAATATTTTTACTTTGCTCGCAAAATCACTGTAAAATTTACGGTAAAAGCGCTCGGGGCGACGTCTGGTGGGAAACAACCCCCTATTCGTCAAGCAATGGGCCCGAGAATGATTTGCTGCTGTTGATGGCTACAAAGCCGACAGGTAGCAGAAGTTTCTTTTTTTCTTTTTTTGTTCTTAGACCCAGTGTTATGCGCTTGCAATGTAGTGTTGAGGCCTTACTTGACGAACAAAACAAGTTGGTGGCAGTTTTGACACAGTGTTGCCAATAATTATCAGTTTTTATAAAAAATACAATGAATGCAATATATGGGACGAAAATTGTGACGGAAAAGTAGTGAGGGCTAAGGCTGTCGAATAGATGAATTTTCCGAGATTGCACGAAAGTCGCGTAACTTAAATTCCGTGAGTGCGGTAAGAAAAGTGCCATACTTTATAAGTCGTTATTTCGACTCCAGGGCCAATCTTAGCACGCGAATGCAAAAGAAAAAGAGCACTAAATGAACCTTCTTTATATCACTTACAGTTGTTACGAAACCACAGCAGACATGGTTCCCGGCCACCGGACAAGGTGAAGAAGGACAGAGAAAAGTCTAGCAAAAATCAGTCCACCAATGTAAGCTACCATACTTTGATCTTTTCCACAAATTTCGAGGGTTAAGTCCTTGTTTATCCGTTACAGAGTAGCTCGAGGGTTACGACAGAATCGACTGAAGTTCAATGCGATGGACTGCCCGGCATAGAATCTGTGAGTGTCATATGTTAGCCTTATGTAGACATATCCACTTACGACACACACCTCGAGAAGGCACCAGCTTCGAAAAAGCGATACCATTGCCATGGGGTAGGTCGGACGAAGCTTAGTTTCGGTTTTCGGCCGCAATCCTACGCTATTTAGAAAACTAAAAAAGCAAGAAAGCTAAAAAGGGAGACCGTTGCCATGGTGTAGGATGAAGCTTACTTTCGGTTTTCGGTCGTAGTCATATGCTATTTAGAAAACTATGAAAGGGGCACTGCAGTCCAAAAATTTCTCCTTGCGGAATGAAGGATGCTGTTACCTTGAAAGCAATATAAACGGAACAGGGTAGAATACGATGAGGTTGAAAGCCTTGACGGTCAGGACATCAGGGAGTACACTAATCCTGCAGCGACGCTGGCGCTCCTCCGCGAGTGACGTCATCCGAATCATCTCTGTAATATTTAATCTTGGCGTTCTTGTCCCTGCCCTTTCTGGAAACACTGGCAGTTGATGGATCCACCGCAATGTCGGAGTTTCATAGGTGTTCTATAAGGCAAATTCTACATGCCAGCACTATTTTCGGGCGTTGTGATTGCCTTCATAGTTGCTGATAAGTACTTTCAATGTACGCTTCAGAGTCACTACGCTACGACACCCGGCCTCATTTTGAACGGCAACGCATCCGACGAAGCGAGAAGGATACAGGAAGAAAACGTAAGAGCTCAAAGTGTCCTTGGCATTATTCCCTTACGTAGACAAACAGAATGAACGAGTGCTCTACTCGTATTCTGTGCTGCGCAGTGACTCTATGGGTCATGCCAATTGCCAAATACGTGAAACACGCATCAGCTGCTGACACTCAAAGTGTGTGACACGACATTGATGCCCTTAAATGGATGTTTTTATCTTTACAGGCGTCTCTACAGCAAGAGCTGAAGGAGAAATGTGACCTTCTGGCTAAGATTGAGGTAAATCATTGATTGAATGTTGTTAGGTCTCGGTCGTCCGCTGTATTTCTGTGCTGCATCGCTTACGGGACATCGGTTACGTGATTATGTGAAATACTAGAGAGTTTTAGTGTACCGTGCGCTATCGCTTTTGCGTACGTAAGGGATAGCGTTGGTGGTTCTGCGCACTGCGCGAAGCTCTGTTTCTCTTATGGGCGTGCGCAGAACCATCAACGCTATCTCTTACGTACACAAAGGCGATAGCGTACGATGTACTAAAACTCTCTACTTTCATTTATTTATTTATTTGAAATACTTCTGGCGTTTGACTCGATATAGAAGGAGGGACATACATAGTGCGCATATTCCACTACCAATATAACGGCAACAACAATGATAATCATAATAAAATAAAAATAAATAAATAAAAAAGGAAAACGCTATGCCAACAAACATGAAGCTGTACTCAATTAGCTATACATATGCGTACATACACACATACACATATATAAAGGAAACACAGTTATGAGTCACGATAAAGTTCAGTAATACAGGAGACAAAAGAAGGGAGGGTGTCGCAATCAATGGCCGTCGGGTGTAACTTATTCCATTCTTCAATGGTTTTAGGGAAAAAGGAGTACCGTAAGCAGTTTGTTTTGAAGCGATATTGCACTAAATGTTTGGTGTGCTTTCTGCGACGACTACCAGTGTCGGAAAGCTTCAAGTACTTGGCCTTGGGAATGCAAGTTTCGTCGTTAAGTATAGACCAAAGAGTTTTTAGGCATATAATTTTGTTTCTGACATGAAGATTCAGAAGCCCTGCCGACTGGAGCATTTGAGTTGGTGAGTCAAAACGGGAAAATTTGTTGTACAGGAAACGAATGGCTCGTCTTTGAATCCATTTCAAGCTCTTTTATTCTCGTTGTAGCTTCCGGAAACCAAACAAAAAGCAACTTTAGCGGATGCACCAGATAAGGGTGTCGAGGTGCCGCTTTGGGCCAGGTTATGCTATTGTGGTCGTCCTGTTACTGGACAGTGGCAAAAATAAGACGCAGGAAGACGATTTTTCCTTTTTTCTTCTACATTTTGCATTTCTCTTTTTTGCTGGTTGCTACGTTCTGTTGCTGAGCGAAATGTCTGCCTATAAGGCAGCACTTTGCTCTCGGATGATCTTGCGTACTGGGCCTACTTCGTAGGGAAATGTGCCCGCATCTGCCTGGGACCGTCTAAGCAAAATTCACGGAGAACGTCTTACTACATGATACATAACTCTCATGGTCTCTGTGCAAATGCCCTGCAAAGCACTTGACCGCACAAGGTGACGCTCCTGCCACGAAGCTCTTTTCACGACCCATTGTTTACGAGTACTACAATATAAGAATGATTTGCTCGCTTAATGTGTGTCCTACACGATTCCGAAGTGAATTTCAGAAGCGGTGCCCGTAGAGTGCGCAGTACAGGCAGGTGCCTTGACAGGGGCGTAATCCTGGGGCGTCGACCGCTTCGCACCGTGAACGCTGGGGTTGCAACGATTCGTGGGAGCGCCTACGATTCGTAACTCACGTTTGTGTGGAGTGCAGGATACTCAGTGAGAGAAATTGAATTGTGACAGCGGAGGGACAAAGCACAATGATTGCGAAGATTGCTTATCCATCAACGGCACACCTCGTGAGTGCAGGATAATGACCACTTACGTCTGGAACGGAGACTCCCTCTTGCGGTAATAACATTTATTACTGTGCCAATCCGTAGCGAAGAAGCTGGCTTTATGTAAGACCTTTGCAAAGCTTTTGCTGTTGGGAACGTCTTGTATCTCGAAAGCACAGTGGAAAAATGTTTCACGAATCGGCATTTCAACCCAATTTACAAACCCGTGCACCCTGGCCGTTAACCTAAGATTGGAATGGACTGGAATTGAAAAAAAGAAATGTTGATCTCCTTGCCCGACGAGGATTGTTACTATTATGCTACTTTATGACGATACACATACTCTCATGCTAATCAGCAGCCTTCCATATCTTGACCTACGGATCCCACATCCAGAAGCGATGTAAATGATATCTACTCACGCACACATATATACGTTGGATGACGACGAGGCGGGCGATTGGACGGTGAATTTATAGGGTCAGTAGCAGGACACAAAGTCACCGTCCAATGAATTCCAGGTCACGACAAAATTTTGGGTAAGATGGTGGTGGTGGTGATAACGATAAAATACAGGGGGCAGCAAAACATGCCTATATGGATGTCCAATCACCATTACCAAAAAAGCAAAACAATCGCATGCAGCTCTGAAAGGTCATTACAACAACAGCCGCACCAAGGAAGCGCTTCAGAACAACGGATTTACCGCCTTAGGCAGCCGATGGCATATATCCAGGAACTAGACGACAACCTCAATGTCCTATAGGCTGCTGCATTGATGCAGAAGAGAAACATCAGTCAGTCCCGATGACCCAGGGCGACGTCTTGTAATTTACCTGTAGATGTGTCGTGAAACATATCTTGACCGAGCTGTCTACCTTTCTCGTGCAAATGTCGTCAATCAACCTAGCCAAGGTACACTGATTTGCTGTCAAGTACGTGATGGATTGCCAGAAAAGAATGAACAGATTTCCCTATACATGAACAGAGATAGACCTGCTCCTGCAGTGTAGTGTGCTCACGTATTTGTCCAGTTTCGCCTAAGAACGCGTCTAACGCTTCTAATTCGGCGTCATTACCTATGCGCAGCGTGACCACTTTCTGACTAACGTCAGCGTAGCTGGATGTTGCAAAGAGCAATTTTCCCGTCGAGTTTCACGAGGACAGAGAGCAGCACACATTGACCCTCACCTTTATCTGGGTTAATTTATTGCTAAATTGTCTAAAAAAAGACTAATCAAGGAATGCAAATGCACTTATATGCTTCGTGGTAGAACGAAACAATCTTGAGCGTGTACAAAGAAGGCAACACAACAAATTTCTGGACGCAGCAAAACTTTACGGCCTTCTTGTGTAGGTCAATGGACTGTTTTGTATGGAATGCACTGGTTTGAAAATTAAGTGTTGTCAGAACGGACGTTCCTGTCCTCTGATACTTCGTCCATTGTACTGAACCTTGATGCATTTTGGAAAAGTTGCTCATGGCTTAGGGAACACAGAGTTCTTCGTCAAAACCTGAACATTTTACAGCAAGGTGAGTTCGTACGCTGAAGAATTCCATAGAAACACACGGGAAGTGCAACACTTAAACTGACTACTGTCACCACTCACCAGTTTATCAGCGGGGGTCTTTATTTAACCAAGCTGGGGTTTACAGGGAAAATAATTTTGTACAAGGAGCGTTCCATAAGATCGCTGAACGACCCAGAACGAGGTGAATCACGTCTCTCCCTCTCCCTCTCTCTCTCTCACCCACACACACTTCACACAACGATGCCTTAGCTAGTACAACCCCGTGAAAAAGAAAGAAAAAAGGAAAGAAAACGGGCCCCGGCGTCAATGGACACCACAGAGTTCATAGGGAGAGATCTGACGACTGTGGTGAAGTGGATAGCAGCTATCTCAACAGTGTGTGTGTGGGGTGGGGGCGCTTTGTTCTGATGGAACACGACCACATTAAGGGGTATACCGTGCCGTTTGGCCTTGATAGCATCCTGCAAGCGATGATCAGGGTTGCGTGGCACTCTTCGGTGACGCCGTCCAAATCCCATAAAACCGTGGCCATCAGCTCGATGGCGTATGGAACAGCCCGAGTCTTCTTCGGCGGTGAGGAGGAAGGGTGTTTCTACAGGGCTTCACTCTCGGGAAGAGGTAGACACAGTGTTTCGTTCAGTCACAAACCGGGCACGGAAGTCCGCGGGATGTGCGCTGAACAACTGGATATTGCTCCTAGATGAAGCGTACCGCACGTTTTTGATCAGGCGTGAGCAACCTTGGGACGCATCTGGCAGGGGCCTTGTGCATATCGAGATATCGGGTCACGATGTGCTCAACCGTGCTTTTGCCTATGCTTGTGACCTGAGCGATGGTCCAGATGTTGACCCGGTGATAGCTGCCGTGGTGAATGTTTTCTTCTGCGGTCACCGTGCCTGCCTGGCCTGCCAGGATGGGGGTTGTCTTCGCCTAAATCCCGTGCCCCACGTTTTCACAGTGCTGTAGTAGCGTCGGCCATCATCTTCCAACGTCGCCACCACGCTCTCGTGTGCCGTTGCTTATGAACGCATTTGTATCACAAGCCACAATGACTCGCATATAGCCCGCAATACCACACCGACATTGAATGACACCCTAGAAATAACATAATTGCGGGCCAAACAATAAGAACAGCCGCCCGCTCATATGTAGGTGTCATGCTGGTAACAGGTGACTACAAACCTGACGAAACCCAAGCAAGCGATATATTTTTTTTTAAAGATTTACACGTAAGGTGAGTCAGCCTGGTGTGACGACATTCTGCACGTGTCGCAGGGTAAGGACTGCGGAGACCTCCTGGTGTACTTTGAACGATATTAAAATACAGTACACTCTCGTTATAACGTAGTCAACAGGACCGAAGAGATTCGATACAAGCGCGGTCATTCGATATAAGTGGGAGGGCAACAGAAACAGTCACATTAGCTACGAAAACGTGCGGAAACTCTGTTAGAGCCTTAGAACAAGTGTACTGTAGTATACTAAGCAAATAATAAACGTTTGATGAGCACATTAACTACCTTTTTATTTTGGTTGAGAAAGACCTTAGCTGGGTCTGCCGAGAGGTTTCGTCTGGCGTCACACATCTTGGATGACACACCATATGTCGCTTCTTAAATCGTTCAAGCCACCCGTTGCTTTTTCAGTCAATGCGGGTCCATGGGCGGGCAGGTTGGCGGCTCTTGCATTTTTCAACCACTCGAGAGGTGCGGCATCAGCTTCAAGGTGACTGTAGGTCGCTGTCCGTACGGCCTTCCGCCGGTTTGCCCTTCGTCGTCACGATAAAATTTATTCAGCACGTGCAAAGCAAACGGTCAACCAACCAACAATACCGACTGTTATGTAATACACCACGCTATATGATGCGTGCGGAGTCGGCTAGGAGCACACTTCGAAAAAATCCGGTTCGAAATGAGTGTGCTTCGACCAGCACAGGGCGAAACCTCGAATAAAACTATAATACGAAGAAAGCAATTTCGTCCTAACGACAATAGCTGCGCTTTTGTATCACATGTGAAAGATATGCACGTGTGTGCCGTCAACACGTCGTCTGATTTCCTCTTGTTTTCCTCTCAGGAGGAACTTTGTGAACGGGACAGTCCTGCTAGTTTGGAGGCTCTGGAGAAAATCTGCACGCTACCCCTCACAGCTCGATTACAGGTACAGTACATAAGCAAGCGCTTTTTGTCCGTAATACTGATAAATACCTCTCTGGCTCTTCTCCATTGCCTATAGCTGTGTTCACTGTTCACACGTCCTGTGATAAGTGGCTGGGACCATTTCTTTCACTATGTTACTTTTCTGCAGCTTTCGGTTTCCTTCCCCATTTTCTTTCTTTCCTTTCTTATCTTCCTTTCTCTTATGGCCACCTGCTCTAAGTGTTATTCAGTTTTGCTCTTTAAATGATGTGGAGTTATCGGCATCCAGGTAGATGGAGCGAATTCTCCCTCTTTTTACTTTCACTCGTTCACTCACTCACTGATAAAGACCAATAAGACATTCCATCTTCCGAACGGCAGCAATCCTTCTGCAAAAAACCGTGGAGGTTATTATGTTACTTGCAAACTAACAGAACATTCGCGACGGTAACATTTTCTATGATTTGTTCATAATGTCTTCTTGATCCGTCACTACCAAGTACGAAATGTTTTCGATGCATTGAGGATGGCTACGACACATTACCCCTTTCTCAATATGTGTCAGTGATTTATCCAGACCCCCCCCCCCTATACACCCCCCTTCTCCCTTTCCTGAAATCCGGGAGACACTCCCCTAAAATTTTGTGAGATTACGCAATATTTCGTCAGAGCATAAAAATGCAGGGAGTCGTTTTCATGTTGTGACGTCAGACACACCTGCGGAGCCCGACACACCCCCAGGGACGAATTCCTGGGTAAAACACTGCGCGCGTGAATACCGAGCGAACTGCTTTGTCGTGCGGCGGCACGCTGCTCGGGATGTGATATTGTGCATCCTGAGCACGAATGCACAGAGCACGTAAGCAGTCAACGCCTGTGACCCAAGTGTTAAAAGTTGCTTCGTGCAGTATCGATGTCACGTGCAGATGCTAACAGTATCCGCACATGTAGGATGCCGCGGCAAGGCCGTCTCGCGGGGCTCCCATCAAGGTCTACCATTCGTGGGAGTAAGATTCGCCGCTTACAAAAAGTCGCATTTGCAGGCAGCAAGTTTACGAGGCCTTCGGCACAGTTATGCAGCATTGCCCACGTTAAACGGACATCTGCAGCCCTTGTGTAACGCGCACGTCAGTAAATTGGCCGCATCCTACGACACCGTGTGGGTTTCTTGAGGCCGCGTAACGACCTTACAGAGGTTGTGACACTTCGCCCAAAGTTACGCACGTTACATATTTATCGAGATAAACGTCGCTGACGGTTATTTGCATCGATGTGTACTTGCTCTGCCAAAAAAACGCGACGCGTATAGAAAATCGGCACCGAGAATACCGAATCTCACCCGGTTCCGACATCACGGCTGGCATCTCCGCCAGTGATGAGGCGCGGTCGTGGTCGCGTGCTTACGATAACCAGTGCGAATGAACGCGGCTCTTGGTCTTCTGATATCAGTGTACCGAAGCTTAACGTGGAAGTTTGCTCAAAAGTTTGTACCTTGCTAACTACTACACGCAGAAAAAACACGTCGTTTTTCCTCACTTCTCTGGCGTGCGTACGCGTGCATGATGTCATGAATCACGTCTTTCAAAGTGTCAGAAAACATCCTTTAAGGAATGGCCGTTACGGCCTTTATCGATATGAAAAACAATCTTGCAGATCGAATACTCTGTCGCAAGAATATGTGGACACACAGGAACCAGTTGCCTTTCCATCCATTGGGTATCTTAGTGCCTCGCTGTGATATACGTATGTATGTATGTGGTATGGAGCGTATACCTATATTGCGTACGTAGGTAGGTTAGGTGGGTGTGGAGACAGAATTAAGCTCCCTTCAGTTGATCATCTTGCCTCGCATTTGTACATATTTCACGTTCGCGACACTCATTTGGTCTGCGACCCGCGCGATGTTTCTGGGAGTCACGTGCCCACCGGACTATCTGTGATCCTGAGGCGGTACTCTTACCTGTGAGGTCGTTACACAAACCTATTTTGCGTTCCATCTCACGTTCTTCCACCGAAACGTTTAACGTCGATATCATTTCAATTTAGGAAGTTTATTTATATTGCGTCTACAAGGTAAATCGTGCTTCCCCCCTTTTTTTACGTCCTTTTAGCGTCCCGGAAGAGCTGGTCGCACCAGTGCGACCTGAGTTTCCATTTTTTTTTTCTGTGTCCCTTTTTTATGATTTCCGCTTTTTTTTACGATTGATGTTCTTGCATGCGTGTGGATTCTGAGTACGCATAACGTGGTCTCGTGGTCAATCGTAACGATGTATGTGTCAACATGATTCTGTATTGGTTTACAAAGTGAGACGAGAGTTGTGGTTAGTTGATAATTGATTGATCTTGTCTTTGTTCTTAGCAACGTGAAGAGCTTCGAGTGACTAAAGAAGCTATCTCCAGCCTACGACATTGCTTCAGATTAGACGATCCTTATCAGCACACTCTGGACACCATCGAACAGTCTCTATGTACGCTTCTCGAAAGGGTGGCTACGATGGAGAGGCAATGCGTACGTTTTCGATAGTCTTTGTGCGACTCCTTTTCTATGGGGACGTTCGGCTAGAGCTTGGCACGGCGAACACTGGCGTCGGCTTTCTTCCCTGGTGGCGGGCGGAGGAAACGTTTTCCAGCATATTCTATATACAAGCGTAGATGGCGATGTTGGCGATTTCACACGTTATCGCGCGAATTCTGTATTGTGTTCAATCTACCTCAGTGAATGTTTACAATGCCTAATGAAATAAGTGAAATAAATGCTGGAAATAACTTATCCTCGCCACCACAGGGGGCATTGATGGTAGTGAGCGAGGGCGCCCCCCCCCCCCCCCCCCCCCGTGCAGCCGAACGGGCCTATTCCCAACAGATTATCGTTATTTTTCTTTGGTGGTAACTACAGTATTCAGTAGGATGGGTCAACCGAATCCGCGAATCCTCGAACCCTAGGCAGGGATTCGAGATTCGGGAATCCCAAGAATCCTATAGTGTCCAAAACGGCGAATCGGATCTTTCGAATCCATCAACCACGTTTGTTTGTTTCTTTACTTTTTTTAAAAAACGGCGAATCGCATCTTTCGAATCCATCAACCACGTTTGTTTGTTTCTTTACTTTTTTTTAATGGACGTCTCCGGAGTCCACCGAAAGCCTGATTGGCCGGCGGGTGTTTTCTAGTTTGTTTGTTTACATTGCTCTGGACTGAAAGATTTCAGGCAGGAACTATTACATTACGGGTTTCAAAACTAACATGGTTTTGCTTTTGATTGTTTCTTAGTTTTATGGAAATAACTGAGACCGGAGGATTTCTGTATTTCCTGTAGTCCATGAACATAAATTAGTTACATTTAAGAAGTATACGGGTATGTTTTCTCCTGAATGTAAACTATTATTTAATTTGTTTTTCATTAAACAAAGGTATCAAATTCTACTTCAAACACTTTTCAGTATAATTGTTTTGCCCTGGCTTTTTCAACTGTTTTTTAAGAAAGGATTCGAAAGATTCGTGGATTCGCAGAACCTTCCTTGGATTCGCATTCGGATTCGGAAAATTCCGAATTCGTTCCAATCTAGTATTGTAAGGACAAACACATAATGACTGTGCAATCGCCTATGGGATTCATAAGCTTCAAAGGGCAGCTTACCCCTAACGTGCAGTTTTCCTTTCTTTGGTCTCGAAATAAAGAAAACCCTATAAATATGCGAAATGATTCTGAAATGCTTCAGAGAAAGAGTAATGAAATACCCGTATCTGAGAAACACCCGCGAGCACAGTGTTTCAGCACTCTTTATTGGTATGTTACGACTGCGGAGCTATACAGCCAGCGAACTGTCAAAGGGTTTATGCAGTGTAGTGTCTCTGCCGGACCTTCCTTTTTACAACGCCACCTATTTATAAAACTTCAATACGTTTTCATTTTCTACAGGGATCAGGGAGGGACACTCTGCGAAGGCTCAATTTTGACTCTACTGGGGATCCTCGACGTGTCCCTCTCAGCAACATGGGAGGTAAGAAACCCCTTCCTTTATTGTTTGCTCGAACATTCATCAGTGTGGCAAAAAGAGGTGTCCGCACAATCTGCATAGCCCTCAAGGCATACTCCTCAACGCCCATGTGAGAAGGGCACTACTTGCCGCATCTTTCGGTGAACTCCGATAGGGGCGCACCGAATATTATTATGTTTCTTTGTTTTGTTTTTTTGCGATTCCGATCTTGCCAGTTTTCATTGAGCGCACATAATGTAACCGAAGCCTATTAAAAAATATAGTATTTCGGGTGCGCTTTTCTTGAGTGTGCTGAAAGTGTGCTGAGTGTGCTTGAGTGCGCTTTTCTTGAGTGTGCTGTGGGCGAAGGGCAGCCCTTGTCGGGTATGTGAAGGTATAGGGCACTTTAAACAAACAAAGACAGCCGGACCCTATGACCCCAAACAAGACTTTACTTACTCTCCTTGCACCCTCTCCTCATTCCCTTAAACAGAAAAGAACTCAACCCTTAAGTTGACGGTGGTGTACTAATTACAGGCATTAGCAATGCTGTGGTCGACAGCTCCCGCTCACGAGAGAATGAATGCCCGTGCCTATAGCACGATCATTAAACATTCAATTGGGCACTTGCCTGTCTTCTGAACGGTTGTCGTTCCTTTGTGTCCCAACAAAGACTACAGATTCCCCTGCCGTTTGAGTATGGTACTGAAATGGTACATTATATGGTACTTTACGAAAAATACACTTCAGCGCAATCTTGTTAGGAGCTCCGCCACATCACCACCAGGAGTGTGGTATAGTGTCGACCCTGGCGATGAAACTCCCGATTCATCATCTTAAAATAAAGTTGTAGCTATTAGGAGCTCCGCGTCATCGGGTACTGCTCCCATGCCCTGACATTGTCACAAATCAACTACACTGTTGCCGAAAAAGCAGCATTCGCGGTCCTTCTAACGTTTCAATACTTTCGTACGTACCTATGTTGTGGTGGTGATGTAGGCAGTTTGCCTTTGTTGGCGTCGTCACGACTGTAGCTGGTACATAGGCGTACCTGGATGGTAAAAGGTTCAGATTCTGCACAGACCATTCAGCGTTTGCACAGCTTCTCCAAACTGCTGAGCCAAGGGACAGACCTGCTTTGTATACTTGAGATCCAATAGTGTGATATAGATGACTCTTCCTCGGGATGCAAACATCGATGTTCTTTGTTGTGTCTGTCGGTCACTGTGGAGAACCACATGACATTCTATTTAGCATTCACTCACCTCTCATCGGAAAAAATGTTGACATACCACTTGCCAGCCCTATGGTCTGCGCACGACGTCCGAAACTTCTCTGCAGCGTATCGTGACAGAGAGCGTGAAGGCTTGCCTCAGAGTACCAAGCGCTATATAGACCGAACCTTCGGACCTTGGCTGATGCACCGCCTGCCGTACCGACCGTCCGCATTCTAGAAACGTTTCCACATTACAGTCATCTGGCAGCACATCACAGACATCTCTAATACATGCAATTCATCGCCGATCCCATTCGCATATTCATAAATGTTTGATGCCATCTCAAGCGCAAACCCCGTTTATATATAGTCCATTCTTAACTGCATCTCTGGATCTAGAGATCACCAAATTTTGCTACGCCTGGACACACCAACTTTGAGCTCTAAGGTCACTGCACTACACTTCGTGAGACAGCTTAGAAACAATGAAAAACTACACAGAAGTAAGGCAAATGCTTACGGATGCGTCAACAACCTCAAACGGGTCAACTTGTGCTTACTACCGAACTGTAGTGTTCAACACCTATCAGAGGAAAACCACATCACCGAACTGCACCATATGTAGAGTGCCATATGCCACCGAGCGCATACAGCTCAGCTGCGGGCGATACACAGCAGGTCGTGAACGCGAGTCCGTTTGCTTTGTTCACACTTAGTTACTTTACAGATATGATTGGAGACCTGCGGATGTGATCCAAATGTTCATGCAAGAACCGATAGGCAAGATGAAAGCACCACAAAACAGCGCTATAGATTCGCAATGAAATGACAGAACGCGTCGCACTACCCACGGGGCACCCACATACCTTGAATAGGACTCATCGACATATGTATGTACGTTCTGAACTAATGAACTGTGGTCGGAGTCCCGTAGGCGAAAGGGTGAGGTCAGCCTACTCTCTGCGGTTGTTGCACCTTTCTCTGCGATTTCATTTTACCCATATGGCAATTCTTCAAAATGCGTTGAAATCTCTGCACGCCGTGCACACTGTGTGACGTCCTACACGGAAGACAGCGTGTACCATTGCAGTGAATTTCTGGCATCCTCGGCAGCAAGGAGGACCCTGTGGTCTGTGTATTCACCCAATAGCAGCCGAACGAAGAAGATTGGTTTCCGGAATAATGGAGTTGGGCCTTTGTAAGATGTTGCTTTAGGGTGACATGAAATGGACATCAGTGAAGTGCAATTTTCAATTAGATTACTATTGCTACAACACTGGAGGCCATTGTTACTGATGGAGACATTTGAAGTTTAGTTTCTGTTGCATTTCATTTTTTAGCTGCTAATCGAGGACATTCAAGGTGAACAAGGAAAACGTAACGTACAGCAGTAGCGTCTCTTGCTTCTTCGCGTTAGAAATGATGGAAGTGTTGACTCTGCACAGGGCCCGTTACTTCCATTTTCAAATTAACTACAGTTTTATGCTCATCTGAGCGCGTCGGCAGTACAGTGCAAAATACTTTCAGAGTGCATTGACTTTTCTCTCGTGTTGGAGTTGTAGCGTACCGCTACGGTACCTTTTTTAAATTCCGTGCTAGCGCCGCGAAGCAACTGTGACTATGTGCGGCGTACAGACGTGAACAGATGGGGAGAGGACAGAAGGAAGGAGCGGGGACAGGGGCGTTAGCATGCGTCCTGGGCAGACTTCAAGGGGAACTGTGATGACATTCGTCTGGAAAGTCTGCCGGAAAGCCCAGGGAAAACCCCAGACAGCACAGCCGGTGCGGGGATTCGAACCCGCGGCACCTCCCGTTCTCGGCGTGGAAAGCGGTCATCCTAACCACTGTGTCACGGGAGCTGGTCGCTCTGGTAATGCATAGTAGCCAATACGAATTGTTCCCTCCGCAGCTTTTATGAAGAATATGAAATCAATATCAAGCTCTCAGATAATTAGGCCCTGCTACTCTACTGTGCGTTTTACAGACAGAAGCAGTAATAATATTTCGGAGTAGATTCACGCGCAGGGTGAGTGCGCCTACACTTTTGTGTCTACGTGCTGCACGCGCCGCAGAATATAGGACGCGGATTATTTCTACCACCCGAGGTTCTGTAACGTGCGCCGGAAATCTGCGGCACACGGTACAGAGCAGTTTCCCGTACCTTCACTGCTTTTCCGTCATGGCAGGATTACTGGAACAAAGCATCCATCGTTTTATTGGTGGATGGCCACTTCTTTCACAAAGGAGCTGGGCACAAATATGAACGGTAAATGAGAGGTCGCAAAAATTTCATTCTTGTAGCGTGCTCAATTCCTGGAGACAGGAGCGCTGAATCTGAAATGAACTGTCGCTATTGGCAACTGGGTCGGCAGACAACAAACAAACACGTAATTGGAAATCGTATTTCTTGTCCCTCGTGTAGTAAGTGCCGTATTTTATTTCAGTGGACATGACTGTTCACCGAGTGGAAGGGCATCCGTCGTGGGGAGCTGGGCCTCAGGCATCCACGAAAGTCGTGTACTACACAGAGAAGTCTGTAACTCCTTTCCTGTCTGCCATTCCTAAAAGGTGAGTTCTAAGCAATAAGTACTGGCTTGGTGCCTGGGCATCTTCTTCCATATTAATCTTTTGCTCAGCGGTATCGCGTTGGGGCGTTGCCGACACTTATATTGCTTTTGAAATTGCACTTCGGGATATTCTTAGAACAGCAAACCAGCAGAAGGAGACATCAGCGAGAGTGTGACAGCTGGCCATACGTTATTTTGCTATATTGCATGGGAACTACGGCTAATCTCATCGAACCTAACCTGCAGCGCAAGCCTTACTTCTCTTACTGCAAATAATGGGAAGATGGCCTACAAGGGAACAAGACATGAAGGCACTCAAGGCATTGTGTGTCTACCTAAAAGAAAGCGGTATACACTGCCGCTACTAGCAGCCACATATCATAAACCTCAAAACCACCTAAATGAGATGGAGCTGCAGGCGCCCTTAGGGCAGCCACCTTGCTCCAAGTCTTTCCCCCGATTTTTTTTTTCCAGTTAATTACTACTACTACCACTTACAGCAAAGGGCGCGAGACGCGCGTTGTAAATCGTAGCAGCACATGACTATACCGTGGCTCATTGTGCTAAGACGTCAGGGTACATGACGGCCACTTTGCAGTACAGCTGTTAAAGGGGCACTAAAGCGCAAAACTTTCCCCTCGCGCAATGAAAGATGGCGTTACCTTGACATCAACACAAAAGGAACAAAAAAACGCAATGAGGCTTGTGCAGTAACGTCACGTTTGGTCACGTGACTCGGGAAAACATATTGTCGCACCGGAGTCATTGTAGGAGGGCATGCCGTGAGTTCTTGCGGTATGCGTGCAATTACGAAGGGAAATTGTAAAAACACACGCTGCTACCTCATTCGTCCCGCAGGATGACGACTGCGACTGTGTCCATGTTTTCCCGTGTCACGTGGCTCAAATGCGCTCAAATGGCTGCGCGCGACGTCATTTGCACGAGCCTCATTTACGCCTTCCCTCTCCCACTCATTCTCAAGAAGGCCAACAATACGGAACGGCCTCTCATTCGTCTCCTCAAACGATTTGTCCAATCATCGTGGGAGATTGTTTGAGGAGACCAATCAGAGGCCTCTCCGCATTGTCGTGCTTCTTGAAAAGGTGGGAAAGGACGAAAGCGAACGAATTTTTGCGCATTAGTGCCCCCGTACTAAACGCGGGCAGCGCCCTTGAGAGAGGTCATGTGTTTCTGAGAATGCGTAAGAATTATCCAGACTAGTGCTGCTCTGATGTCATCGCTCGGGGTGGCAGCATGACCAAGAGCCTACACGTGGTTGACTTCATCACACAAGAATCTTTTTATCGATTAACTTTAAGGGCGTATTGCATGTCTCCCGTCTTCGTCTCTCCAAGCATCGCTTGGAAAAACGAAATTTCGTGGCTACCACAACTTGTTTGAGACGCTTCATTTGAGCCACTGAGGTAATTCGTCCTAGCAGTTAGGCTTCAATTCAGTTTCGAAATATGATTCACTATATCAATCCGCTCCCCTTTCGGTTTAAGCTAACGCTAAAGCTTTCTTCCGGTTTCGCTTCGCTGCCTTGCTGTTAGCAACGGTTTGCTACATTGGTTAGCAATGCTGGGTGAGCGTTTATTTTCTTTTGTGCAGCACAAGTTATTCAATGAAAAGATGGCTAAGAAGCAAGCGAGCTGGTGAAGTTGATGCATAATGTAAAACCCCGAGACTAGGGAACATGAAGGGACAGACGCAACAGGAAGTCTCAAGTCTCTCACTTCGTGTTGTGCATGTCCGTTCGTGTTCCCTAGTCTCGGCGTTTTACATTATGTATGCAACAAGTTATTCCTCTCGGTAGCGCAAGAAAGCCTCAGTGCCATTGTGGCGAATCTGCGACCCCGTTATGTTTGACAATTTCCGGCCTATGGTCGTGCAATCAATTTGAGATTTATTTGTGAGTCGCATATTCATAGAGAGTCACAAGGACTGGAGCACTTCCCAAGGGAACGAATTTATTTACACACGAGTCTGACGAAGTGCAGATTCTACGCGAAAGCTCGTGTGTAAATAAATTTGTTTCCTTAGGAAATGCTCCATTCCTTGTGGTTCTCTGCGCCCACATCTCAACTGAACCGCGTTTCGTACAGGGTCGGCCACACTTAAAAGTATCGCGGGAGCGCATGACCTGCAAGTATGCCAGCGCCGCGTAACGGATGCTCCTGGGTTAGAGACCTCGCGCCTGGCGAACGTTCGCCACCTCTCGGTTAGGTCCGTCATTGCTCTCGTAACACTAGCAGGCGGGGTGACCCACTTGCTGTTGCTATTCTATCGATGTTTTGATCAGTGCGTGGCTCGACGTAATCTCTGTCTTATCGGAATCGAGAAGAAAAGTAAAAGAATACGCCGCGCCACGCACTGATCGAAACATCGCCAGCAGAGATTGAATAGCAACAACAGGTGGGTCTCGGCCCGCCCGTCAGTGTTGCGAGAGCAATGACGGACCCACCCGGGAGGTGGCGAACGTTCGCTAGGCGCGAGGCATGCGCGAGGTCTCAAACCCAGGATCAGCCGTTGCGCGGCGCTGGCGTACTTGCAGGTCATGCGCTCCCACGATACTCTTAAGTGTGGCCGACCCTGTACTCCATTGTTTTCTCCGTCATGGCATATTCATCTCGGAGAACAAAACTCTGGCACACTCCATTGTGTACCCGAATCGATAAAGAACAACGTACAGGAATTAAATGATGGCTATATCGTCCACAGGCTGGGTGAAATCAGGCTGCGTGATTTCAAGGTTGTGTTCGACCGTCCAGGACAGTACAGGTTCCATTTCAAGACCCTGGATCCGGAGTTCGGCATGGTGAAAGAAGAGGTAAATTACATGGCTGTCGTGGTTGACATTCGACTCTCAACCTTTTTTGTCAAAGAAACTTTCTATGTCATATAGCAATATATCGTTGCCGATGTTTACTACATGTTTTCTGCGTGCACATCCACCAAATACTCTGGACTTCAGCGGCTGCAGAATCGCGTGGTACACTAATAGAATGCCCAGGATATAAGGACAACAGTATACAGGGTGTCCCAGCTAAATGCGAACATATTTTAAAAAAATATATATATTACTTTTTCCGAGATGAAATCAATTGCAATATAGCATATGCTGAAGGGCACTCCTTAGGAGGCCATCAGCAAACTCCTAAGACAGTGTCTTAATTAACTTTCAATAATTAACTTTTTCATGATAGAAGTTACGAAGTTGTCCCAATGAGAACATCTGGTCCCTTCGGTCACCTGATACCGGAGCAGTTTCCAGAACAAAAATCTGTCCGATAGATCGTCCGCAAAAAATTCGTGAAGGAACACCATTAATTTTTTTTATTTTGTTCATTGCGCATCCTCGGAGGCGCGACTTTCCTTCACCCACAATGTGAGAGGGTGAAGGAGACAGTGCCGCCTCATGCGTCGAAGATGAGCTTTAACTTGCGGAAACAAAATAAAAACAAATGCATCGGGTGACTCTATCGGAACTGCCCTTATCTTGGGTTGCATTTTCTGTTTTCTTTTCGTCGTTTTCCAGGACGCGAGAGGCGATAGTGTGCTCTTTCACCCTCTCACATTGGGGTGAAGGGAAGGCGCATCTCTCAAGATGCGCAATGAACAAAATAAAGAAAAAAATGGTGATCCTTCACGAACTTTTTGCGGACGATCTATGGAACGGATTTTTGTTCTGGAAACGGCTCCGGTATCAGGTGACTGAAGGGACCAGATGTTCTCATTGGGACAACTTCGTAGCTTTTATAATTAAAAAGTTAATTATTGAAAGTTAATTAAGACATTGCCGTAGGAGTTTGCTAATGCCCTCCTAAGGAGTGCCCTTCAGCATTATATTGCAATTGATTTCATCTCGGAAAAAGTGATATATTTTTTAAAAATATGTTCGCATTTAGCTGGGACACCCTGCAAGGATACACAGGGCGGTGCAGACATGTATCAAATACATGGAAAAAGTATTTAAAAGTGGAATTTTAAGTGTCTGGGGAAACTGCAGTCAGCCTGCTCTTTCGCAAGAGCTCATCTTTTGTTGTAGAACACGCTTCAGTGAAAAACGAAAGAATTATCATCATCATCAGTAGTAAGTACTGACCACGATTATCCGGAAACGCACATCTGGCCTGGACGCCATTAATTAGCAATTAGAGCTAATTGGGACCCCCCACATTAATCAGCACCCTCCAGGGAGCCATCACACTAATTGGGGAATGTCTATCTTGCGTCCAGACCAAGATGTGCGTTTCCGGATAATCGTGGTCATAAAAAATAAAAAAATAGGCAGAAAATAAAATAAAAAGATAGAAATAGAGTGGAGAGAAACAATTTATTCGAAAATCAACGATGCCGCGGCGAAGAAGCCGCTCCGCAACACCCGAGTGACCAGCGTCCGCCATGTTGGTAGTTTGCACCCAGCAGTTGCAGAGATCGACGACAGGTGGCCACTTAGTTGCAAGGCATCACACCAGATGGCGCCACCATCATAGCTCTAGACGAGAAAGACAGAACAAGATACTAGCGGCGGGTAAAAATGACAGCACTGCTAAACAAGTCTAGGCATGCGAGAGAAAAGGTCTAACCGCTACTGCTAAACAGAAAACAGTACACATCGGGGGAAAAGGCTTACTGGGGGACGATCGCTTAGGCCTAACCACAACACTACGCAGCTAACACAAGGCGGGAACCACACATCGCTAAACATGCGAGAAAAGGCTTAACACGAGCGCGGTCACCGCTAAACACGGCAAACATACGAGAAAAGGAGCGCGCTTGGGCATAACCTCAACACTACGCAGCTAACACAAGGCGGGAACCACACATCGCTAAACATGCGTCAACAGGCTTGGACACCGCAAAACAAGTCTAAACATGCGAGAAAAGGCTTAGCACGGGCGCGGTCACCGCTAAACACGGCAAACATACGAGAAAAGGAGCGCGTCAAATCACTCACCTTTTCCCCCGCGGCAACTTCCAGGCAGAAACTGAGCGAGCGCGGAGAACATACGTCTGCTCCCTACGAGATCCAGCCAGCAACTGAGCGAGCGCGCGGAGCGCACGTCCGTCTTCCGCGACGGTCCGAGGGAAACTGAGAGAGGCGACGCGCGCGCGCCCTCTGCTCCACCCGTCCGCGCATGCGCGCGCGCGCGCTCCTAGCGCCCCCTGCGCCGGCCGCGGGTGTTTTCGGTTTCGGCTCTCTGCTGCTGCGCGCGCGCTCCTAGCGGCGACGGGTGGCTTTTCAGTTTCGCTTTCATTCTCCGTTCTTTGCGCGCGCGTTTATCTCTATAAAGGCAGCGCGCACCGCGCTCGCGTCATCATTCTGACCGATACGTGGAAAACGCCATGTGTGGTTTATTCTCCTGCGTTTCTCGTCGTCGCAAGGAAAAGACAAAAAACGAAGAACTTCGCGAATTTATACGCGGCATCGTGGAGGAAGCCTTTCAAGTCCACCGTCTGGAATGGTTGCAAGCACGTCAAGAAATGTGTCAGGACAAGATGAAGACGCTCGACCGCATCTTAGCGGCGGACAGACTGACGAAAAAGAAGTCCAACTTTAGCCTGGACAATCTGTATTGGGAACGCAGTTCCGATGTAGAGGACGACGACGAGGATGTGTAAATAAAAAGCGATGCATTTCTCTTCGAGTCTCAGTCTCTTCTTTCTCTTCGTGCAACGTGTACGCACGCAACATGTCTTCCCCCGAACCTTTTCGTTTCCGTCATCCCTTTCGCTGTATCTTAAGCGGCCCCTCCATGTGCGGCAAATCTACGTTCGTTGCTAACGTGTTGAGGAACCTGAACGACGTGGTGGACAAGCCCCCGTCACAAATATTCTACGTGCAGAAATATGCTTCGCCGAGCATGCAGGACGAATTCGGGGACTCCGTAAAATTTACCAAGGAGCTACCGCGAGAGTGGGACACGTCGCGCGCTACGCTGATCGTCGTCGACGATCACATGACCGACGCCGGTTCCTTGAAGGAGGTGACCGATCTTTTCATTCGGGGTTCTCACCACGCCAACGCGTCGATCTTCTTACTCGTTCAAAACATCTTTTTCGACAGTAGCCATTTTAGAACAATATCCTACAACGCCAGTTACGTCGTCCTGTGGCGCACCGTGCGCAGCGTGCACCAGATGGAACATTTCGGCCAACAGCTATTTGGCAGAAAAAGATTGGAGTATTTTCTGGACGCATATAAACAAGCAATGTCGTCGCCCCACGCATATTTACTCGTGGATCTTCACAACTATACGCACGAGGATCACAGGTTGCGTAGCAATATCTTTCCGGGAGAACGTCAATATATCTACGCTCCGAAATGAATCTCCGCCCTCACCTCACTTTACTCAAAGTACTCTCCACTCTACCCCCTCCACGCCGCCGCGACGTCTTGAGACGTTCGTCCTCGTCCGACATGAAACACCTCTCCGAAATTTGCCTCAATGTATTGAACGGAAAGGTGGCTCTAGCTCCAGATACGTTCGCGCGTTTGAAGAAGCACAAACGCTTTTTACGACGGCTCGCCTACAAAAAGATTCACAAGAATCCGCAACGTTTGAAGCGCTATCTGTCTCAGCAGCGAGGACAGGGCGTTCTTTCGTCGGTGGTTCCTCTCCTGCTTTCCGCCGTGTTGAACCTTTTCGCCAATGGCCAAGAGAATTGAAGTGACCACCTCCATCGGAAACATTCTTTCCTCGAAGGAGAGTGACGACGTCAAAGTGAAACTCATACTGCAAGCACTGTATCGTATACTCAAGCAGTACGGATTTGACCCCTACGACAATAAAAACAAGGCGTCCGACGCTACAAATGACTTTGACTATTCGCTCCTCTCTCCAGAGGTGGACGAAGAGGAAGCGGAAAGGGTTGTCTCGGAATTAAAGAAGGTGCTTTCCTGGGATCGCGAGGGTTGTGTCTCCGTGTCGGGCAAGCCCATCAGACACTCCTCCGTTTACGAACTCGTCAATTATTTGTTGCAACGTAAGACGGGAAAGAAACCTTCCTGGTTCCCCAAAGTCTCGAAACTATTGCGTCTGATTTCTCTACCTAAATCTCGCGAGCCTCAACAGCAGCAGCAGCAGCAGGCCTCCATTGCGTGGACGACTTATGGAGGGATATGAGAAACCAGAGGGTGGTTTGGGGGGTGTGGAACGCTATAGAAAAGCGCATCACTTGAGCAAAAAGAAGGCTCTCGCCGTTCTCAGAAAGCTGGATGCCTACACGCTTCACCATCCGGTCAGAAGAAAGTTTAATAGGAGACGCATCATCGCGCTCAAGATCAACGACGTGTGGCAAATGGACCTCGCCGATTTTTCAAAATACAAGAGATTCAACGGTGGCTACCGCTACATTCTCGTGGCAATCGATTCCCTCTCCCGCTTTCTGCGCACCCTCCCGCTAAAGACGAAGCGCCCCGCCGAAATGAAAAGGGCCATGATAAGACTTTTTCGGGGAGGTAACGTACCTACACGCATCTTTTGCGACAGAGGCGGGGAATTCTACAACAAGACCGTCAAGGAGTATCTCTCACGAAAGAAGGTACAGATGTATTCTACCTTCTCTCCAGTAATCAAAGCGTCGCAGGCAGAGCGCGTCATACGGACTTTACGCGACAGAATATTCCGTTATTTTAGAGTAACGGGAAAATACCACTTCGTTTCCGCGCTTCCCAAGATCGTGCGCGACTACAACACCACCAAACACAGGACTTTGGGCATCAGCCCGTCCGAAGTCACGCCCGAAAACGAATTGGAGCTGTTCAATAAGATAAATGGGAAGCCCGTCGTACCCTCCGTGAAAAAGAAGCTCAAACTGGGGGATAAAGTGAGGGTCCTACTTCACAGAAAAGGTTTTCATAAGAGCTCGGAAGGGAGTTGGTCGCCTCAGATTTTCACCGTCTCCCGCCTGAGAGACACCTCTCCTCCCGTCGTACACCTGGAAGATTACCGGGGTAAGGAAGTGGACGGATCTTTCTACCCGGAGGAGGTACTCGTCGTAACCCGAGACGCCAATCAGCCTTGGCCAGTAACGAAAGTGCTGAGGAAGAAGCAGGTGAACGGTCAGAGCTTCTCCTTGGTTCGCTGGTTCGGTTACGACAAAGAACACGACAGTTGGGTTCCGAGCAGCGACGTGGTCAAGATTGGGAAATGATGTCGGACATCTACGTCCATCTGCTCTCGAACGCCAGCATGGATAAGTTTCCCTCGAATAAACTCAACGCCTTCACGGTAGCTTTCGATAGTCCGCTTCAGCTCTCGAATCGGTATAAAGTCGGTCTGATGGATCTCAGCATAAGTAACGATTTTTTAAATATCGGCTACGAAAGGCAAGATGCGAAAATCGAGGTTTCTTTCGAGGATACGGTGGAAGCCGGCAGAACTTTTCGTGTCACCTCGGATCTCGAGAGGGATTTGGGAAAAGCCCTTTCGGAATTCGACGTTTCTTTCGCGTACAATAAATCGCGATACGACTTCGTCTTACCCGTGGACGTGAAAGCCGTGGAATTGGACCCTCGGCTCGCGCAAGCGCTCGACGCCTCGCTAGCGTCCCGCGAAGCAGGTCGTGCGGTGAAACCCCCCAAATTGAGCGAACGCGAAGCCACCTCCATCTTATTGGAGCACGCCGCACCCGTCGCTTTCGGCGACGTCACTCTGAATTCGGAAACCACGTCCCTACGGAACACACTCAACAAGTATTTCCAGACGCACAAGCTGGACGCCTCGCTAGAATTCGCGGATAACGTGTACTCTCTGAAAACACCGAAAGGGTTGCACGTACCGGAACCCTTTGTCAAGCTGCTACATCTCACAGCCGTCGAGGGACACGAAGAAGAAACGCTACGCGTCTCTCTCCCCGTAGCGCGCCAATTTTCTTTCACGATCAAGACGAAAATTCCTCGATCTTTGCAAGTACATGTGCCTCCCGGCTATTATGCGACGCCGCAAGCACTTCTAAATGCGATTAATCAGCGCGTAGGCGAACGCGCGCGCTTCAGCTTCGACGGAACCGAACAGAAATGTAAAATTCGGCTTTCCGAGGGCACCTCCACCCTAAGACTTTCCGAGTACCTGGCCGTGCTTTTGGGCTTCGAATCGCGTACCGTGTTCACGGGGGATGAGGATGCCACGAGCTCCGTCGAGGTACTCCTGGAACCCCCGTTTCACAACATAATCGTGTACACGGATATCGTGGAACCCACGTACGTGGGGAGTGGGAAAAAACCGATATTAAAAATACTACCCTTTTATTACGAGAAAGACAAGCACGTCGTCACCTACACGTTAGATAACATCCAGTATTTTAACCTGTCTCAATTCGAAATTCCCTCAGTGACGATCGTTCTCGCGGACGAAACGGGAAGACGTTTGCCGTTGCGGTCCAAAGGCAGAACCAATCTAACGTTGCATTTCAAATATGTACCGTAATTCCCCCAAAATAATTCCCGTGTACACGGGACCCCTTTTCCAACGAGGGGGCGGTGTGTTGAGCAACATATCCAAGTTTATCGTTCCCATCTGGCAGCAAATAAAACCGATCGCCAAGAGAACGTTGAAGCGCTTGGCGCGGAATTTGGCCGATGGCGAAGGAATATCGCGTGCAGTAAAAAAGACGGCCATAGCAACGGGGAGAGACGTGCTGGATTCCATGGAGGGCTCTGGAAACAACAACAATGGAAAGAAACGCCGCAAACGACAACAAAAGGCGCCGTCACACGACGCACCTGCAGATATCTTTGGTACGCCGTGAAGGTCACACATCCGCTGCGCGCGCTCCGTCATGACGTCAACGAAAGGAAAAATACAGACGCCGATCTGTCTAACGAGTGATGTGATGATATTCGAACCCCCTTCCATTCAATACGGCGTGGAAGATACTTCGTACCAACTTTTTTATCCGGTCAACGGAGTAAATAATTCCGTGATCGAGTTTTGTATTCAAAATTTGCAAAGGGCACACTTGGATCTCTACGGTAGTTTCGTGTCTTTGACCGTGCGCATTGTTCGCGACGACGGGGAAGAAATGGACGAGAAAGATGTCGTTTTCCCAATAAACCACCTGTTGAGCGGCATGTTTAAGACGGTCACCGTTTATGCGAACAACAAGCTCGTCAGTTCCAACGAGTTGTACGCCTACAGGAGTATTTTGGACGTCGTGCTTCATTCCACGCCCGCGGCTCAAGAAACAGTGCACGCGGCTGGACTTTATGTCGAGGACGACGAACATTTAAAGGACGATTACGACGTCTCGTCTCGCGGTCCGAAACAACGTTACGAAGCGACGAAGGGTGGAAAATACTTTAACCTGGTCGGTCAGATCAATACCGACCTGTTTCAACAGCCGCGCCTGATGGTACCTGCCGTCGAAATTCGCGTCGTTTTCCTGTTAAACAACGACGAATTTAAACTCGTATCGGTCCCCAAAGACAAGAAAACGTACAATTACGAGGTGGACATTAAAGAAATGACGTTACACTTGAAAAAGGTGACGCTGGCACCTTCCCTATTTTTGGAATACGAGCGGCGGCTTCAGACCACGCCGGCCATCTACGTGTTACGCGGATTAGAAACCAAGGTGCGGAGCTTGAGTGCCGGGAGCTTGGACGCTCACTTTGAAAACGTTTACCCCGAAAGGGTGCCTCCCAAATTATGCGTCGCCCTGCTCGCCACGTCCGACTTTCTCGGCGACATCCAATCGAACCCCTACAAATTCCGCCATTACGACCTGTCTCATTCGATGCTCTCCGTGGACGGCCAGCAAGTGCGAGCCGAGTACGACTTTCAGAACGACCTCGTCAAAATTCCCTACTTTAACTTCTTGCAAGAACTGGGAGAGAAACATTTCAAGTATAGCTACGAGCGATTTAAAACGAACGGGTTCCTTCTCTACTTTAACTTGGACGTGGACAAGTGTTCTTCTCCTTCGCATTTGAACGAGTGGCGAAAAGGAAACGTTCGCCTGCAATTACACTTCGCTAAAGCCCTTCCACACGCGGTCACCGTCCTCTTGATTTCCGAGTGTCCCAAGCTCATGTACGTCGACAAGGACCGTACGATCACCTTCCCATAAGAAAAGATGTACGAGAGCGACATCTTGGAACTCGTGTCCCTGAACCCCCTCGCTTCCTCCATGCTGAGAGGCATTTGCGCATGACCACGATTATCCGGAAACGCACATCTTGGTCTGGACGCAAGATAGACATTCCCCAATTAGTGTGATGGCTCCCTGGAGGGTGCTGATTAATGTGGGGGGTCCCAATTAGCTCTAATTGCTAATTAATGGCGTCCAGGCCAGATGTGCGTTTCCGGATAATCGTGGTCATGCGCAAATGCCTCTCAGCATGGAGGAAGCGAGGGGGTTCAGGGACACGAGTTCCAAGATGTCGCTCTCGTACATCTTTTCTTATGGGAAGGTGATCGTACGGTCCTTGTCGACGTACATGAGCTTGGGACACTCGGAAATCAAGAGGACGGTGACCGCGTGTGGAAGGGCTTTAGCGAAGCGTAATTGCAGGCGAACGTTTCCTTTTCGCCACTCGTTCAAATGCGAAGGAGAAGAACACTTGTCCACGTCCAAGTTAAAGTAGAGAAGGAACCCGTTCGTTTTAAATCGCTCGTAGCTATACTTGAAATGTTTCTCTCCCAGTTCTTGCAAGAAGTTAAAGTAGGGAATTTTGACGAGGTCGTTCTGAAAGTCGTACTCGGCTCGCACTTGCTGGCCGTCCACGGAGAGCATCGAATGAGACAGGTCGTAATGGCGGAATTTGTAGGGGTTCGATTGGATGTCGCCGAGAAAGTCGGACGTGGCGAGCAGGGCGACGCATAATTTGGAAGGCACCCTTTCGGGGTAAACGTTTTCAAAGTGAGCGTCCAAGCTCCCGGCACTCAAGCTCCGCACCTTGGTTTCTAATCCGCGTAACACGTAGATGGCCGGCGTGGTCTGAAGCCGCCGCTCGTATTCCAAAAATAGGGAAGGTGCCAGCGTCACCTTTTTCAAGTGTAACGTCATTTCTTTAATGTCCACCTCGTAATTGTACGTTTTCTTGTCTTTGGGGACCGATACGAGTTTAAATTCGTCGTTGTTTAACAGGAAAACGACGCGAATTTCGACGGCAAGTACCATCAGGCGCGGCTGTTGAAACAGGTCGGTATTGATCTGACCGACCAGGTTAAAGTATTTTCCACCCTTCGTCGCTTCGTAACGTTGTTTCGGACCGCGAGACGAGACGTCGTAATCGTCCTTTAAATGTTCGTCGTCCTCGACATAAAGTCCAGCCGCGTGCACTGTTTCTTGAGCCGCGGGCGTGGAATGAAGCACGACGTCCAAAATACTCCTGTAGGCGTACAACTCGTTGGAACTGACGAGCTTGTTGTTCGCATAAACGGTGACCGTCTTAAACATGCCGCTCAACAGGTGGTTTATTGGGAAAACGACATCTTTCTCGTCCATTTCTTCCCCGTCGTCGCGAACAATGCGCACGGTCAAAGACACGAAACTACCGTAGAGATCCAAGTGTGCCCTTTGCAAATTTTGAATACAAAACTCGATCACGGAATTATTTACTCCGTTGACCGGATAAAAAAGTTGGTACGAAGTATCTTCCACGCCGTATTGAATGGAAGGGGGTTCGAATATCATCACATCACTCGTTAGACAGATCGGCGTCTGTATTTTTCCTTTCGTTGACGTCATGACGGAGCGCGCGCAGCGGATGTGTGACCTTCACGGCGTACCAAAGATATCTGCAGGTGCGTCGTGTGACGGCGCCTTTTGTTGTCGTTTGCGGCGTTTCTTTCCATTGTTGTTGTTTCCAGAGCCCTCCATGGAATCCAGCACGTCTCTCCCCGTTGCTATGGCCGTCTTTTTTACTGCACGCGATATTCCTTCGCCATCGGCCAAATTCCGCGCCAAGCGCTTCAACGTTCTCTTGGCGATCGGTTTTATTTGCTGCCAGATGGGAACGATAAACTTGGATATGTTGCTCAACACACCGCCCCCTCGTTGGAAAAGGGGGTCCCGTGTACACGGGAATTATTTTGGGGGAATTACGGTACATATTTGAAATGCAACGTTAGATTGGTTCTGCCTTTGGACCGCAACGGCAAACGTCTTCCCGTTTCGTCCGCGAGAACGATCGTCACTGAGGGAATTTCGAATTGAGACAGGTTAAAATACTGGATGTTATCTAACGTGTAGGTGACGACGTGCTTGTCTTTCTCGTAATAAAAGGGTAGTATTTTTAATATCGGTTTTTTCCCGCTCCCCACGTACGTGGGTTCCACGATATCCGTGTACACGATTATGTTGTGAAACGGGGGTTCCAGGAGTACCTCGACGGAGCTCGTGGCATCCTCATCCCCCGTGAACACGGTACGCGATTCGAAGCCCAAAAGCACGGCCAGGTACTCGGAAAGTCTTAGGGTGGAGGTGCCCTCGGAAAGCCGAATTTTACATTTCTGTTCGGTTCCGTCGAAGCTGAAGCGCGCGCGTTCGCCTACGCGCTGATTAATCGCATTTAGAAGTGCTTGCGGCGTCGCATAATAGCCGGGAGGCACATGTACTTGCAAAGATCGAGGAATTTTCGTCTTGATCGTGAAAGAAAATTGGCGCGCTACGGGGAGAGAGACGCGTAGCGTTTCTTCTTCGTGTCCCTCGACGGCTGTGAGATGTAGCAGCTTGACAAAGGGTTCCGGTACGTGCAACCCTTTCGGTGTTTTCAGAGAGTACACGTTATCCGCGAATTCTAGCGAGGCGTCCAGCTTGTGCGTCTGGAAATACTTGTTGAGTGTGTTCCGTAGGGACGTGGTTTCCGAATTCAGAGTGACGTCGCCGAAAGCGACGGGTGCGGCGTGCTCCAATAAGATGGAGGTGGCTTCGCGTTCGCTCAATTTGGGGGGTTTCACCGCACGACCTGCTTCGCGGGACGCTAGCGAGGCGTCGAGCGCTTGCGCGAGCCGAGGGTCCAATTCCACGGCTTTCACGTCCACGGGTAAGACGAAGTCGTATCGCGATTTATTGTACGCGAAAGAAACGTCGAATTCCGAAAGGGCTTTTCCCAAATCCCTCTCGAGATCCGAGGTGACACGAAAAGTTCTGCCGGCTTCCACCGTATCCTCGAAAGAAACCTCGATTTTCGCATCTTGCCTTTCGTAGCCGATATTTAAAAAATCGTTACTTATGCTGAGATCCATCAGACCGACTTTATACCGATTCGAGAGCTGAAGCGGACTATCGAAAGCTACCGTGAAGGCGTTGAGTTTATTCGAGGGAAACTTATCCATGCTGGCGTTCGAGAGCAGATGGACGTAGATGTCCGACATCATTTCCCAATCTTGACCACGTCGCTGCTCGGAACCCAACTGTCGTGTTCTTTGTCGTAACCGAACCAGCGAACCAAGGAGAAGCTCTGACCGTTCACCTGCTTCTTCCTCAGCACTTTCGTTACTGGCCAAGGCTGATTGGCGTCTCGGGTTACGACGAGTACCTCCTCCGGGTAGAAAGATCCGTCCACTTCCTTACCCCGGTAATCTTCCAGGTGTACGACGGGAGGAGAGGTGTCTCTCAGGCGGGAGACGGTGAAAATCTGAGGCGACCAACTCCCTTCCGAGCTCTTATGAAAACCTTTTCTGTGAAGTAGGACCCTCACTTTATCCCCCAGTTTGAGCTTCTTTTTCACGGAGGGTACGACGGGCTTCCCATTTATCTTATTGAACAGCTCCAATTCGTTTTCGGGCGTGACTTCGGACGGGCTGATGCCCAAAGTCCTGTGTTTGGTGGTGTTGTAGTCGCGCACGATCTTGGGAAGCGCGGAAACGAAGTGGTATTTTCCCGTTACTCTAAAATAACGGAATATTCTGTCGCGTAAAGTCCGTATGACGCGCTCTGCCTGCGACGCTTTGATTACTGGAGAGAAGGTAGAATACATCTGTACCTTCTTTCGTGAGAGATACTCCTTGACGGTCTTGTTGTAGAATTCCCCGCCTCTGTCGCAAAAGATGCGTGTAGGTACGTTACCTCCCCGAAAAAGTCTTATCATGGCCCTTTTCATTTCGGCGGGGCGCTTCGTCTTTAGCGGGAGGGTGCGCAGAAAGCGGGAGAGGGAATCGATTGCCACGAGAATGTAGCGGTAGCCACCGTTGAATCTCTTGTATTTTGAAAAATCGGCGAGGTCCATTTGCCACACGTCGTTGATCTTGAGCGCGATGATGCGTCTCCTATTAAACTTTCTTCTGACCGGATGGTGAAGCGTGTAGGCATCCAGCTTTCTGAGAACGGCGAGAGCCTTCTTTTTGCTCAAGTGATGCGCTTTTCTATAGCGTTCCACACCCCCCAAACCACCCTCTGGTTTCTCATATCCCTCCATAAGTCGTCCACGCAATGGAGGCCTGCTGCTGCTGCTGCTGTTGAGGCTCGCGAGATTTAGGTAGAGAAATCAGACGCAATAGTTTCGAGACTTTGGGGAACCAGGAAGGTTTCTTTCCCGTCTTACGTTGCAACAAATAATTGACGAGTTCGTAAACGGAGGAGTGTCTGATGGGCTTGCCCGACACGGAGACACAACCCTCGCGATCCCAGGAAAGCACCTTCTTTAATTCCGAGACAACCCTTTCCGCTTCCTCTTCGTCCACCTCTGGAGAGAGGAGCGAATAGTCAAAGTCATTTGTAGCGTCGGACGCCTTGTTTTTATTGTCGTAGGGGTCAAATCCGTACTGCTTGAGTATACGATACAGTGCTTGCAGTATGAGTTTCACTTTGACGTCGTCACTCTCCTTCGAGGAAAGAATGTTTCCGATGGAGGTGGTCACTTCAATTCTCTTGGCCATTGGCGAAAAGGTTCAACACGGCGGAAAGCAGGAGAGGAACCACCGACGAAAGAACGCCCTGTCCTCGCTGCTGAGACAGATAGCGCTTCAAACGTTGCGGATTCTTGTGAATCTTTTTGTAGGCGAGCCGTCGTAAAAAGCGTTTGTGCTTCTTCAAACGCGCGAACGTATCTGGAGCTAGAGCCACCTTTCCGTTCAATACATTGAGGCAAATTTCGGAGAGGTGTTTCATGTCGGACGAGGACGAACGTCTCAAGACGTCGCGGCGGCGTGGAGGGGGTAGAGTGGAGAGTACTTTGAGTAAAGTGAGGTGAGGGCGGAGATTCATTTCGGAGCGTAGATATATTGACGTTCTCCCGGAAAGATATTGCTACGCAACCTGTGATCCTCGTGCGTATAGTTGTGAAGATCCACGAGTAAATATGCGTGGGGCGACGACATTGCTTGTTTATATGCGTCCAGAAAATACTCCAATCTTTTTCTGCCAAATAGCTGTTGGCCGAAATGTTCCATCTGGTGCACGCTGCGCACGGTGCGCCACAGGACGACGTAACTGGCGTTGTAGGATATTGTTCTAAAATGGCTACTGTCGAAAAAGATGTTTTGAACGAGTAAGAAGATCGACGCGTTGGCGTGGTGAGAACCCCGAATGAAAAGATCGGTCACCTCCTTCAAGGAACCGGCGTCGGTCATGTGATCGTCGACGACGATCAGCGTAGCGCGCGACGTGTCCCACTCTCGCGGTAGCTCCTTGGTAAATTTTACGGAGTCCCCGAATTCGTCCTGCATGCTCGGCGAAGCATATTTCTGCACGTAGAATATTTGTGACGGGGGCTTGTCCACCACGTCGTTCAGGTTCCTCAACACGTTAGCAACGAACGTAGATTTGCCGCACATGGAGGGGCCGCTTAAGATACAGCGAAAGGGATGACGGAAACGAAAAGGTTCGGGGGAAGACATGTTGCGTGCGTACACGTTGCACGAAGAGAAAGAAGAGACTGAGACTCGAAGAGAAATGCATCGCTTTTTATTTACACATCCTCGTCGTCGTCCTCTACATCGGAACTGCGTTCCCAATACAGATT
Source organism: Ornithodoros turicata (assembly GCF_037126465.1). Lineage (NCBI taxonomy): Eukaryota > Metazoa > Arthropoda > Arachnida > Ixodida > Argasidae > Ornithodoros > Ornithodoros turicata. The sequence continues at coordinate 91,900,873 of NC_088202.1, read as the reverse complement.
GTCCAGGCTAAAGTTGGACTTCTTTTTCGTCAGTCTGTCCGCCGCTAAGATGCGGTCGAGCGTCTTCATCTTGTCCTGACACATTTCTTGACGTGCTTGCAACCATTCCAGACGGTGGACTTGAAAGGCTTCCTCCACGATGCCGCGTATAAATTCGCGAAGTTCTTCGTTTTTTGTCTTTTCCTTGCGACGACGAGAAACGCAGGAGAATAAACCACACATGGCGTTTTCCACGTATCGGTCAGAATGATGACGCGAGCGCGGTGCGCGCTGCCTTTATAGAGATAAACGCGCGCGCAAAGAACGGAGAATGAAAGCGAAACTGAAAAGCCACCCGTCGCCGCTAGGAGCGCGCGCGCAGCAGCAGAGAGCCGAAACCGAAAACACCCGCGGCCGGCGCAGGGGGCGCTAGGAGCGCGCGCGCGCGCATGCGCGGACGGGTGGAGCAGAGGGCGCGCGCGCGTCGCCTCTCTCAGTTTCCCTCGGACCGTCGCGGAAGACGGACGTGCGCTCCGCGCGCTCGCTCAGTTGCTGGCTGGATCTCGTAGGGAGCAGACGTATGTTCTCCGCGCTCGCTCAGTTTCTGCCTGGAAGTTGCCGCGGGGGAAAAGGTGAGTGATTTGACGCGCTCCTTTTCTCGTATGTTTGCCGTGTTTAGCGGTGACCGCGCCCGTGCTAAGCCTTTTCTCGCATGTTTAGACTTGTTTTGCGGTGTCCAAGCCTGTTGACGCATGTTTAGCGATGTGTGGTTCCCGCCTTGTGTTAGCTGCGTAGTGTTGAGGTTATGCCCAAGCGCGCTCCTTTTCTCGTATGTTTGCCGTGTTTAGCGGTGACCGCGCTCGTGTTAAGCCTTTTCTCGCATGTTTAGCGATGTGTGGTTCCCGCCTTGTGTTAGCTGCGTAGTGTTGTGGTTAGGCCTAAGCGATCGTCCCCCAGTAAGCCTTTTCCCCCGATGTGTACTGTTTTCTGTTTAGCAGTAGCGGTTAGACCTTTTCTCTCGCATGCCTAGACTTGTTTAGCAGTGCTGTCATTTTTACCCGCCGCTAGTATCTTGTTCTGTCTTTCTCGTCTAGAGCTATGATGGTGGCGCCATCTGGTGTGATGCCTTGCAACTAAGTGGCCACCTGTCGTCGATCTCTGCAACTGCTGGGTGCAAACTACCAACATGGCGGACGCTGGTCACTCGGGTGTTGCGGAGCGGCTTCTTCGCCGCGGCATCGTTGATTTTCGAATAAATTGTTTCTCTCCACTCTATTTCTATCTTTTTATTTTATTTTCTGCCTATTTTTTTATTTTTTATGACCACGATTATCCGGAAACGCACATCTTGGTCTGGACGCAAGATAGACATTCCCCAATTAGTGTGATGGCTCCCTGGAGGGTGCTGATTAATGTGGGGGGTCCCAATTAGCTCTAATTGCTAATTAATGGCGTCCAGGCCAGATGTGCGTTTCCGGATAATCGTGGTCAGTACTTACTACTATCATCATCATCGAAACATTAAACACGGTGCCGGGAACACTTATTATGAAGACCCCTTCTGGGTAACAGTTACTCTGTGGAGTGTAATATCTGTGGAAATTGAACCCTCGGTCTTTTGCGAGTTCCGCTTAACGGAGCTACAAAGGAACTATTGAAAGCTAAGGTTATAGCATGATCCCCCCGCCCCATATCAGACCTCGAGGTGTTGAAAGATCATTTATTTCGAGTAAGAAACACGTGCAGCATGTGGTCTAGCTTTAAATACCACATTCGAACAACATTTTCGAGGGCACTCAAGAAAATATGAGCTGCAGAACTACTGACAGGCTATTTCAGACACCCGTGTCGCGATCGGTACTTTGATGAAGTTTTTTCGGATTACATTGTATAGCATAGTTTCAGTGCACGATTTTTTAGGATGAGCTCCACGAAATGAGAATTGCTGTGCGCAGCACACACGGTGTTCATCCACCATTGGTGGTTGTCTGAATGTCCCTCATGACATCATCACCCACCATTTAATTGTTGTTGTCTGAATTCTAGTCCCTTCAAAGCTTTGCAGTGTCTTGCCTTATTTACCCATATCGCGCTTCCTTTACAGGTGCTCCATGATGAAGACGTCATCCCTGGGTGGGACGGCAAAATCATCGCTTGGGTGGAAGAGGACATATGACATCTGGACTGTCATTCCGTCATGTACAAAGTGTATTTAATGGCATATACGAAGTTGCACCCTAACACATGCGCAGTTTTTCATAGCTTTTTCATGTTCGCAATACACCGGTATCTTCGTATTGCCTAAAGCCCGATTAATTTCGTTGCCTCGATGAGCATCCCGGTAATGTAAAAAGACAGCCAAGACGTTTTGTTTGTGTGAATGAAATAAAGGAAATGTGAACAGCAAACAAGCAAAAGCCTCAGCGTTCTATTTCTGAGGGTTTGTTAATGTAAAAAGTAACGATTAACGTAGGAGGCGTCCTTCATCTCCTATGCATCATATGGACAGTTGCTGATGTAATCACGCTAAATATAAACAAGTCAAATACAATGGTAGCACCTCTTCTTTACAGTAGCGCTTAGTCCCTCCTCCAGTATGACGGAAACACATTTCTTAGTGCTCATTTTGTATCCTGACGAGCAAGTTCATGGCCCGCCAAACAATGGCGGTGTGAATTCTCGTCCTCAAGTTTGCCCTACATATGCAGGTGGAGCTGGGAAAACCTCGAGTGTGGGAAACAAGAGTCCACACATATATCAGCGGTCGGAGACTGAGCGTCGCGTCGACACAAATGGCTTGGCCGATCTTCTGCTTCCCTTGATTTTTGCGGCACTCAAGGCCATCCTGCAAACTTTCCCGAGTTCTTCAGAGCTCTCAGACGTTAAGCAGCTTCTTGCAACGGAGCGTTTCCTCGCATCTGGACCGCTGCTATAGGGCTGTTGCACTGAAGTTTGCACAGCGCCATTTCGGGCCCAAACGGCCGCGGATCCCAACAGTAAGGAGTTCCATCAGCGGGTTTTGCATTGTGTGTCAAACGGTATGGTGCCAAGGAAGCTACAAAACCTGTAGGAAATCAACAGAAAAAGCAATGCTTCTTGAAAAGCGCGAACAACTCGAAACCGTGTACTTGAAAGTGCCGCGTCGTCTGCTAAACTGGGGAGTGTTGCATGATTTGGGGCGCTGATGTTGCTGCTCACTCGCGCCACCTGGCCCAGAGCAACAGGCCCATAAAAACGCAATGGAACGCACGTGGCTTGCGCAGTAAGCTCCCTGACTTGAAATTGTTTTTATTGAAGTATCAGACCCCCATATTGGCCATCAGCGAAGTATATGTCAAAGATGACTTGACAAAACAGTTTTGACCCAAGGCGTTCCTCAAGGAAGTGTATTAAGCCCCATCCTCTTCAATTTGGTTATGGCGGATATCAAGCGTTGCGTTCATCGCAAAGTTCAGCTCTCTGCATACGCAGACGATGTGTGCGTTGGGACCACAGGTAAATCAAGGCCAGCGATTAAACGCCGCCTTCAACACTCGTTGGATGCTGTTCAGCATTACTTCACCAAGGCTGGCATGGACATCTCGGCTGAGAAGACAGTTGTGCTCCCGTTCACGCGGAAACGCATGAGCGCCTTCCCTCTTTCGCTAGGCAATAATACACTCAGCCAAGTGAAGTGCCACAAATTCCTGGGTGTTATCTTGGATGCCAATCTCTCGTGGAGCGCCCATATCAGGTACCTGGAAGCGAAAGTTCAACGCTGGACCAATATCATTTCTAACTTCGGTGGCGCTGCATGGGGGATTGATCAGGAAGCGCCCCTATCGATTCATGGGGCATTGGTTCGGGGAACCATACTCTACAGCCTCCCGGTCTTACATTGCATCTCAAGAACATCTGAACAGAGACTTCGGTGTATGTTAGCCAGAAGCTTGAGGATCTGCCTCGGTGTACCCCGCGCCGCTGAAACGCGCATGGTGGTGGCAGAGGCCCGCGAGCTGCCAGTAGAGGTCTTACGTCTCAGAGAAACTGTGCGCCATTATCTACGCCTCGTCGCGGAACACCGTCGTCACCCCTTGGTTTCGAAGCTCAAAAGGCGGAGGCAGAACAACATTTCTCACTGCATCGCTGCTGTAAAGCCCTTGCTACCGGCTTTTGTTGGAAGCTCAGTCGTCCCCAGGTCCCCTCCGTGGGTCTTTTCGATACCTTCGATCTCCATTACCATCCCTGGGCTCAAGAGCAAGAGGGATCACGTTGCAGCACCCGTGTTGAAACAACTTGCGTTAGACATGATGCAGTGCCGTTACTCTTCGCACACTGCAGTATTCACAGATGGGTCGACCAACTTACACGGCTCCACTGCTGCCTTTACAATCCTGACTATGTCGTCGTGCCACGCATACCATCTCTCGCACCGCACCTCATCTACGTCTGCAGAGTTGCATGCCATTTTGTTCTTCCTTAAGCACATTGCATCAGCCGCTATCAGCAGCTGGGTGATATACTGCGACTCCAAGGCAGCTCTCCAGTGTATAGCGAACATGGGTATTCGTGGATCACTTGCGCCTGTGGTGGTGGACATACTGGAGGAACTAAGCCGTCTTGAGATCAGCGGGCACTCTCTCTACTTCCAGTGGGTTCCTGCCCACTGCGGCATCCGCGGCAATGAAGAGGCTGACGAGGCTGCAGCAGCTGCGTATCATTCCCGATCAAGCGTGCAGATTACCCTCCTCAAAGGCGACAGGCGAACCTTCCTAAATGATGTGGTGAGGCCTCGCGCACATGCGCAATGGTCTCGAGACGTTCCATCAAGAGTTCTGATGCGTGAAGTGGACCCTGACTTTGGCTTCACCATGCCTTCTCGTGTGCCTCGCCATTTTGCGTCGCTGATACACAGGCTTCGTCTTGGGGTTGCATTCACCCCCCATTTCAAGCATCTGATCGGCCGCTCTGACTCGATCCTCTGCTCTCGCTGTGCTGTTTTGGCGGATACCAAGCATGTGCTCCTCGACTGCCATCTATACACCTCCCAAAGAGCAGCTCTACAGTGTCGCCTGCAGTCGATCACGGCCGCACCATTCACATTGGCAACCATTCTCGGCCCTTGGTCTAACCAGACTGACCATCGTCAAGTTCTTGAGTATTTCAAGATTTTTCTCCGGGACACTGGTCTCCTCTCTACCCTATGATCTGCCTGCGTACCTGTGTGCTGTGTGTGTGTTTTTGTGTGCTGAGGTTTTGCCTACCGTTCTGATGTCTTACTGACTCCACTGACTATTCCTATTTAGCGTCGTTCATCACCTCATCATCAGGACACATCACATCCTGCCCCATTGTGCCTTGGGGTAGTGGGCCGCACCTTACGTGGCGAATTTCCCCATTCATTATCATTAACTTATTTGTTGTTGTGGGTGTGGTTTTTTCAAGTGTGAGTTTCAAGCGCTGAGCGGCTTACAGGATGTAGCCGGGTCTCGTAGGCTGAGACGCCGGCAGAGCAATGGATGAGGGCCAGGACGACCGCATCCTGGTTTTTAAGGTAAGAGCCTCTCAGGGGTACTTTGGGAAGGATGTTTTGGCTGCGTGTAAGTAGGTAGCCCCCGGCAGAGTCCGCGGTGCACAGAATCAGGGTTACGGCTTCTATGAGGTAGTTACGAATGATATGGAGGGTGTCAGGTTACTGAAGGAAGAGGGACGTCTAGTGATTGGTGGAAAACGGGTAGAATCATATTATTTGGGAGCGAAAATGCGAAGGATAACTGTATTTCGATACCCCATCGATTATCCCGATACCGACTTGGAAAAAGAGTTAGGGCAGTATGGATTGTTGATCAAGACTCAAAGGGAAAAATATGGCGGAGAGCATGAAGACTGCGAAACTGGAACAAGATTGGTGATCATCGAGCTTAATGGGGAGCTTCCAAATTTTTTGACGGTGAGGGGTGTCAGAATTGAGTGCTTGTATCATGGGGTCACACGGAGATGTGCGAAGTGTGATGCAACTGATCACCTAGCTCGTGATTGTAAGGCTCATAGATGCCGCTGGTGTGAGTCTTACTACAAGGTGGAGTGTGGGAAATGTAAAAGTGATCTGGCAAGAAAAAGGAACGTCCTGGCAGATATAAGGCCATCGGCTTGGGGAGGTGTGGTTGAGCCAAAGAGTACGCCATGGGTGTCAGAGGAGAATGTTGCACGTTTGGAAAGTACAGAACAGCAGGACGTGCAGCAGGAGGTTGTAGTGGATGCAATCAAGTTGGACATCACAGTCGTAGAGAAGGATGGGGAAGTTAAAATGAATGAAGTTGTCCGTGGGAAGAAAGAGGGAGAAATTGGGGCTTGTGATAAGCAGCAAGAGACAGGAGAAAAAGGTTTGGGGGAAGAAACGAAGGTCAGCAAGGAGGTGGAGGGAAGCGTAAATGATGAAAGTAAGGGTGAAGGAACGGAAGAAAAGCGAGGGTCAGAGACTGGCAATGGCAATGTTGAAGAAGAAGCAAGCCAGGACGATGCTTCCTCTGTAACAAGCACAATCTTAAGCGTGTCTTCAGTGTCACAAATTACATATTCTGACAGTGGAGAAAGCTTCCACACGATGGTATCAGAGAAAAGTGAGGGACAAGAAAGCGAGGAAGTTGATAAGAAGGGCTGTGGTATGGCTTTGAAAAGGAGAAGGGTATCTAGGAAGGCAAAAAAAGGTGGTAGAAAGGCGAAGGTTCATATTTAAGACAAAGTTGTTAAAGATATTACTGTGTCAGGCAGTTGAGTTTCTTCCACTCCACTCCACTCTATTATGACGTTCAAATTCCTAACATTTAATGCAAGAGGATTTAGAAGTAAACCGAAACAAAATGAAGTAATTCAACTGTCGAAATTTTTGGGAGTTAACTGTATCCTAATTCAAGAGACGCATTGGCACAAACAACAACAAGCAATGGAATTCGATAAAATATTTAACACAAAGTCGTACTGGAGTTATGGAACGCACAACTCAAAAGGAGTTGGAATTATTTTCCTATAACCAAGGAGCATAAGAGTACTTAAATCGAAAAAGACATCGGTGGGAGGGTAATTACAGTGGACATAGCCCACGGAGGAGGAGTACTTTTAATAATTAACGTGTATGGGCCAAACAGAGCAAAAGAATCGGAAGAGTTCTATAAAGATGAACTTCCGTATTATTTTACTGGGGCTCACAATTTTATACTTGGTGGAGACTTTAACTGCGTAACTGATACTAGAGATACATCATCAGGAAAACATTCCAACAGTAGTGGTGCTAGACACTTGGAGTGGGCAATACAAAAATTCCAATTACAAGACGCGTGGCCAATAGCAGGTAGGGGAGGAACGGGTTTTACCCGCCTCAATACAAAAGAGGGGAAGCAGAATCGACAGAATATACAGGGTGTCCACGCTAAGTGTGAACAGATTTTTTAAAAATATATATATAACACTTTTTCCAAGATGAAATCAATTGCAATATAGCATATGCTAAAGGGCACACCCTAGCAGGGCATCAGCAAAGTCCAAAGGCAATTTCTTAATTAACTTTCATTAATTAACTTTTTAATTATAAAAGCTACAAAGTTGTCCCAATGAGAACATCTGTTCCTTTCGGTCACCTGATATCGTAGCCGTTTTCAGAACAAAAATACGTTCGATAGATCGCCCGCAAAAAATTCGTGAAGGAACGCCATGTTTTCTTTATTTTGTTCATTGTGCTTCTTAGAAGACGCGTCTTTCTTTCACCCCCAATGTGAGAGGGAGAAAGAGCACACTATCGCCTCTCGCGTCCTGGAAAAAGATTAAAAGGAAACAGAAAATGCAACCCAAGATAAGGCCAGTTCCGATAGAGTCACCCGATACATTTGTTTTTGTTTTGTTTCCGCAAGTTAAAGCTCATCTTCGACGCATGAGGCGGCACTGTGCTCCTTCCCCCTCTCCCGTTGGGGATGAAGGAAATACGCGTCTTCTAAGGAGCGCAATGAACAAAATAAAGAAAAAAATGGCGTTCCTTCATGAATTTTTTGCGGGCGATCTATCGAACGGATTTTTGTTCTGAAAACGGCTACGATATCAGGTGACCGAAAGGAACAGATGTTCTCATTGGGACAACTTTGTAGCTTTTATAATTAAAAAGTTACTGAATGAAAGTTAATTAAGACATTGCCTTTGGACTTTGCTAATGCCCTGCTAGGGCCCTGCTAATGCCCTGCTAATGCCCTTCAGCATATGCTATATTGCAATTGATTTCATCTTGGAAAAAGTGTTATATATATTTTTAAAAAATCTGTTGACACTTAGCGTGGACACCCTGTATATATCAGGTCGAATGGCACAGAAAGTAAAAGACGTTAAAACCATCGAAACAATTGACATTTCCGACCACAGGGGTGTCTTGTTGGAAGTGATAGAAATGGGGTTTCCGGGTTCCCAGCGTCCATGGAGAATGAATAAAAAGTTGCTCGATCTCCCAGAAGTTGACCAAGAAGTCAAAGACATAATCCACTCCAGAGAGGGGCAAGGATAGTGACCATACTTTTCATTGGTGGGATAAACTTAAAAATGCTGTAAAAACTGTCTTAAAGCCTGGGGGAAGAAAAAAGCGCATGAGAAGCGTGCAACGACGCACAAGCTCCAGGATCACATGCAGCAGTTGCAACAGTTCGGCGTGGAAGTACTCTCCGGTGTGAGCTACACCTCCGCCAAAGATCACCTCGCACTCCTGAGGGAGGAAAGGTGGGAGGCGTTGAGGTATATGAAGGCGAGGGACAGTCTAGAGAAGGAAGCCTGGTGCTCCCGGAGGCTCCTCTCCAAACATCTGGCTTTAGCGCAACCGCCCATGGAGGCCCTCATAAACAAGGGCAGACGAGTCACCAAGCAAGGTGAAATAGCCATTGTGGCAAGAGAGTTCTACGCTAACGTGTTTGAGAACGGACTCACGGCAGGTGATTTCTTCTGTGGGGGGAAAGGCAGGAAAAGGCATAGAACTTGGCTGCAAAGAGGTACAGCAGGCTGTTAGAAGCCTGAAGAATGGAAAGTCGCCGGGACCTCACGGGTTTCCGGCAGAGTTCTACAAACGGTATTGGGACATCCTAGGCCCCTCTTTGGTTAAGGTGCTTAATGGTGCACTTCAGAAAAGTACATTTCTAGAAACCTTCCTAGAAGGAACGGTCACTCTGCTGTGCAATGACCAGCAGCGTAAGGAGGAGTTGGGCGCCTGGAGACCCATAACGTTGTTAAATTTAGATTATAAAATATTAGCAAGGGCAGTCGTGGGCCGAATACAAGAAAATATGGAAGAGTGGGTGTCACTATCACAGGGTGCTGCAGTTAAAGGTCGAAGAATCCAAAGGAAAATATGGGAGCTAAGAGATGTTAAAGAGTGGACAAGCAGAAGGAGAATAAAGAGTATTCTCATGACCTTAGACCAAGAAAAGGCATTTGACCGACTTAAACACGCATATTTAGGGCAAACATTAGAAGGAATTGGGACAGAAAATCCAATAATAAACACAATAGGAGCCATGTATGAAAACGCCACGAGTAGGCTGCTCGTCAATGGGCAATTGGGCAAGAGCTTTCAGGTCAAAAGAGGAGTAAGGCAAGGTTGCCCCCTTTCTCCCCTGCTGTATTTGTTAGCCTTTGATAGGTTATTACGAGAGCTGAACCAGTATGACGCAGTGAAAGGGGTTGGATTACCTGGGGCAGTACAGTGTAAAACCATAGTGGCCTACGCAGATAATCTCACAATGGTAGTTCAAGGCGAAAAGGAAGTTCAGAAAGCTCTGGAAGTAATGGAAGGATATGGGACAATCAGTGGGGCGAAAATAAATAGAGACAAATCAAAATTGATATACTTAAGTTGGGAGAGGCCGTGGAAAGATCTATGTCTGAACATTGTGGAAGAAACCAAAATCCTCGGAGTCAGGTTTAATAAGGACGGGGTTTCACACAACAATTGGATGCAGTTAGAAGAATACCTGGAAAAATTGAAGGAAGACTACGTTGAACCGGGAACGCCACTCACAGCTCGAGCGCAGATTGTCAAAAGAATTATGATACCGAGATGTGCGTACCTGTTTTCGGCCGCTTACCCTTCTCCTGAAATATGCCGTAGAATTGAGAAACTCTGCTTTCAGTTTATATGGGATGGGAAAACGCAATGGGTAGCGCAAGAGAAAATGAAGCTGCCTATCGAAGTTGGGGGCCTACAGATTGCTGATCTGAAACAATTATCACAAGCACATGCTTTACATGGAATATACAGGATGTTGGATGGCTAGGACATGGGGCAGCAGATAGCAAAATTTTGGCTGGGAATAAACACAAGACATTTTCGCCAGCACACTATAGATCACAGGAGTCCCATGTCCGAATGGCAGCCAGCCATTTATGAAGCAGGGAAGCACACATTGCTGCAATTGAACAGGTTAGACAAGAGCAAAGACTACAGCGGAAGCTCAGTCGCAGAATACAGTGATCTGAGGGGGAAAGAAATAGAGAAATATCCATCTACAGTAACAGCGGAAGGTTGGAAAAGAATACATAGTTACTGGTTAGAAGGCAAAAGAAAATCATTCTTGTGGAAAGTGGCGCATGAGATCATACCAGTGAGGGACAAGTTTTATCTGTGGGGGAAAAGCCGCAAAAGGGACTGTGAGCTTTGCGGTCAAATAGAAACGGTGAGGCACGCTGTCTTCGCGTGTAAGGTACCGGCGTACCTGTGGTCCTGTTTTAAGAAATATTTTGAATTAAGTAAAGTCCAGGTCCCACATATAGCGCTTTGCTACATAGCACTAGAAAACTGCGCTATATTTTCCTCCTCGCATTGCTACGAACCGCTGTAAAACCGCTGTTGTCGAAGTAGAGTCCCGGTCAACTCTTTTAGCGCTATATTGAGCGGTGAGTCTGCGTTGACCAACCGTGAGCTTCTTTCAACGGACGTCACGGAAGCTGGGGTTTGTTTCGCTTCCGATCACTCGAAGCAGCAAGACGGGAATGCGACGACGACGACGACGACGTGAAAATGGCCACGAGTTTCATCCAGTTTTGCCTCTAGGCCTGAAGTAATAGGGTTTCGTTATGCACGTGATTTTGGAAGGCGTTGTAGGACAAACGTTTCCATACACGATTTCCTCTTTTCAGCTGAAGTAAAAAAATAACGTAACTGCAGCTATCATGTATTAGTTTTTCATTCCGTACAAGACTGCGGCGGCGCCACAATCAACCCATTATTCGACACGTTTCGGATCACGCGTTTTGCCTCTAGGCCTGAAGTAATAGGGTTTCGTTATGCACGTGGTTTTGGAAGGCACTGTAGGACAAATGTTTCCATGCACGATTTTCTCTTTTCAGCTGACGTAAAAAAATAACGTAACTGCTGCTATCATGTATTAGTTTTTCATTCCGTACAAGACTGCGGCGGCGCCACAATACATCCATTATTCGACACGTTTCGGCCACTGATCTCGATTGTAAAAGGCTGGATCGCGGATAGGGAGCGCGAGCGTGAACGCGTGAACAAACCGGCCGCCATCTTACGGTGCCCACAACAGCCGCCGCAGCGATCATGGCAACGTCTTGCAATTACGGTCGTACCAACCGTACTGGCAAGGTTACAGGGCCTAAACTTATACAGGTGAGTCACTCTTCATCAAGGAATAAATAGGCGTCCATTCTGTACATTTATTTGGCCATTATGAAGTGTTTTTTTGCCCAAAACGAGCACTGGATGCAGGTTGCTTGATCACTCTTCCGACGTTCAATTGAGCACACTTGCATTTTACCCGGCGGCAAATACAGTTTGAGTGCATAATATGCTTGAAAGAACATGTTACACTACACAGGTAGTGTTGTCATCAATATATGTGCGAGCACTCGAGCGCTTTTTTGCATGCATTGCTAGCATGGTACACGGTGTTCTCTGCGGAAGCGAGTGCCACATTCATTTCTTTGAATTACCTTCGCGCACAAGTTCTGTATTACGTCATAATAAGACCACGATTGTCACATTTTTTCATATATTGGTATTGTTTTGTGACAAAGAATCCTACGTAACGGTGGTGTGGCGCGACTTGAATAACGCCTTTGTGTCTGAGCTGTATCGTCAGCTTGTTACGATAGTAATAATTTGTAGCGTGTCGTGCTATTTGTAGCAGTTTTAAGGCAAAAGTGGTCTCTCAATACAGGTTTCGTCATGAGGGCTGCCCAGTGAATAATCTGTGCAGTGTGATACGGCTGGGTGTACAGGTAAGTATCACGTTCATCATCCACTGGTTTCTACTTTACAGGAAGGAACAACCTCAGTGCACGCACTGTGGTTAGCCTCTCTCAGTTTTGCATATTTTCTTACATGTTCACATCAGAAACACACCTTACACTTTAGGCTCCTTAACCCAGCAATATAATAATTAGAGGTTATAATTCTGTTTAGAAGAGTTCCCCATGTTCTTTTTAGAATGGTTTTTAATCTTTTTAATTATTAGAAGATACAGGGATTGTAAACCATGTTTTAAACTGATGTTTTAACATTTGTCCAATGCATTTATTAAACAACATATTCATTTTTAACTGGTTGCACCCAAACCAATGTTCTGATGTATTATTTCCTTTGTTGTCGATGCACCATCAAAGTTGGAATAATCATCATCAATGCAGGTTACTTCACAGCTGCCTCGACATACTCAAGAAATGGGTGCAGAACCTGCGTAATGCCCGCAAACTTTGACTACCACAGCATCTCCAGAAAATAAAGGGATATGTATCACATGGGATTTTTAAAGGCATTCACAGTATATAATACCTTGTATGAACTGTTGTAGATCTAAGCAGCTTCTACAGTACACTCTCAGAAATTAAAACTTGTCAGGGAACTGTGGTAATTGTTTCAGTTAATAGGCATGCACATATACGCTATAAGAAGACAATTATTTATTGAGAATGCACTTCTCTGGCTACTCATGTTGTTTACATCTACTGTTGATCACATTCATTTATCACATATTATATTCTTATATATTATTATTATATTATCACATATTCGATCACATTAAATTTAAAATTTAGCATTAATGAGAAAATATCAGTGGGGAAGTTGCTATTCATTGCTCATTCCAACCTAAAATTGAGTGCTACAAATTTAGAGAGTGTACCTGTCCATTGTCATTCCTAAAATATATATAATGTCATTGTAGCAAGGTCACAAAACAATAAATGTAGTCTTTTGCGACCTCCCTGCACGTTCATTGTATCCTGAAACGCATAAGTGCAAGAAATAAATCTTGAACTTGATAATGTTGAATAATATAATGAATGATATAAAATGTTGAATAAACTTGAACTTTTATATTCTCTTTACTCATCATCAGTGATCTTCTTTACAAAAGCATATCGTGTTAGTCTTTTTTTTTTTTTTTTGTTTACGTTTCACAGACGGGGTACACGAGGGCCAAAATGACAAAATCACAACTGTTTCAAGCTCCAAATCGTCCTGTTGCAATTTGCAGACCACTGCAAGAGGGCCCTTGCACATCAAAATGTAAGATGGGAGTCACAGTTAATGCAAAGTGGTTCCTATGAGAGACTTCGATGCTTGACAAAATTGTGCACTGCGGAAGGTGCCATAGAAGATCTTCAGAAAGTGTGTCTGGTCTCACAACGGTGCTACGACACTCCCTTTTAGATGACGATGGATGATTGGAGTTTCAGATGTGCAGCTGCATATTTTTGGAACGTGCTCCACATAAGAAGCATGACAAAGTCAGCACTGGATAGCAGGCCCCCGTCCCTAAGCAGCTTTGCTTACGCTGCAGTTGTATTCACCAAAAGCATGTGAGTACTCGAGAAGGACATTCAGTTTGGCACAACCGCGCCTGCAAATAATCAGAACAAATGAAGGAAGAAACAAACAAACATTGAAGGGCTGTACTTGAAAAGAGATAAGTCCTGTGTCTCAAGGAAGTGTTACCACTTTCTAAGTAACTTAATTGAATAAGCTTACATCACTACCTGATTAACTGTCCTAACGAGCGTGATCTAATTGCGTGAAGTAATTATTTCGGCTGCTTCAGTGTGTCCATATTTGCGAGGCAAAGCACCGCTGTCGTTCACTAAAAGACTCTTTCTGCGGCGATGCTTGATATAAATCATACCAAACCCATACACGGCTAAAACAACGGCTGTGATTCTACAGAACGATCTCTTTCTGCCATGCGAGTATATATCTTTTCCCGGACCGTTCTTTATGGAACAATTTTTATCCAGAACGCAGCACGGGATATTACATACACGGTTGTTGTTAACCTCACATCGTTTCTTATTGAAATATTGGCTTGGAAACGTGCTGTAATACAATCCCCAGCGCTGCACTGCAGTGACTGTCTAGTTTCGGAATGCAAAACATAACGTAATTAAGAATCGAACGGCAGGACACCTGTGAAACACTGTTAGGATACATCAGTATACTGGCACCTTACAAAATTGTGTGATGACAAACAACGACCAACGCCTGCAGCGCAATAAATACTCACAATCTCCGTTGCCTCCCATTGTTTTCTATGGGCACACACTGCGCTTTAGGGCCTCCCAACATGGCGGCCCGAAAGCACGCCTCTCCCCCACGAACCCCTCTCCCATGCGCGATCCAGCCTTTATACATAGAGATCAGTGGTTTCATCTGCCAGTGCAGGGGTGTTTTTTTTACTATAGTCTGGTATCGCGATCACAGCATCGAAAGTGTCATCCCCCTTCATGCTGCGGATACCAGACGCTGACAGTAAGCAATCACGGTAGTACCGGTCCATCACGTCACAACGAGATATGCCGTGACCCCAGCAGGATAGCGCTATGTGCTCGGTTGTACGAGGGTGGTTCCATAAGTTTCCGGCCCGACCAACTTTTACTAGTCATAGAGACGAAACAAGTGTATCACTTTTCGACATAGTCACCCTTAACTTCGATGCACTTTTGACACCTTTCAACCAGCATTCTTATACCCTTGTAAAAGTAGTCCGAAGTTTTGACCGCAAAATGCTGGTAAACTGCCTCTTGCACCTCACTATCGTTTTGAAATCTCCGTCCTCTGAGATCCCTCTTCAAGTTTGAGAACAGGAAGTAGTCACTCGGTGCCAAGTCTGGACTGTAGGGTGGGTGGTGGATTTCTTCGAAGCCGCACTCCTTCAGTGCAGCCTTGGCAACAGAAGCCGTGTGGGCAGGGGCATTGTCCTGGAGCAACCGGACACCTCGACTCAACCTGCCGCGCCTCTTTTTCTTGATGGCGTCTCTTAGTCGGTGCAGGAGTGAAGCATAATAAGTCGCATTCACTGTGGTGTTCCTCTCTTTGAAGTCGATGAGGAGGATCCCGTGACAATCCCAAAATATTGTTGCCATGATCTTCTTTGTGGATTGTGTGACCTTGGCTTTTCTTGGAGGTGCTTCTCCTGGTTTGCGCCATTCCATCGACTCCTTTTTCGAAAGGGGATCATAGTAGAGCACCATAGTCTCATCCCCTGTGACAATTGATTTCAATATTTCTTCTCCGTTTGTCTTGACAGAGCTCCAAAAACTCTTTGGCACAGACCACGCGCTGTTGCTTTTGAACTGACGAGAGAAGTCGTGGCACCCACCTCGCACTGACCTTTTTCATGTGAAGGCCCTCGCCGATGATGCGAAAAACGGTTGTTTTGGAAAGCCCCAGCCTTTCTGGGATTTCCTTCACCTTCAGACGCCTGTCGCTCAGCACTTCGTCCTCGACAAGAGACAAATTTTCTTGTGTCACTACTTCCACTGGACGACCATCGCGTGGATCATCTTAATGGACTCTCGCCCCAGTCGAAACTGCTTAGCCCAGTCTTTTACCGTTGTGTACGACGGAGAGGCTTCCCCGTACACGTTGTCCAGTCGCGCTTTAATTTCTTTAGGCGAATGTCCCTCTTTTGTCAAGAATTTTATCACAGCGCGGTACTCGATTTTTTCCACTTTAACTGAAGAGTGCACCCTGGCTATTTGAAATGCCGCTCTCCAACCGACAAAAGCATGGAGAGGGTTAAGGGTGGTGCTCTGGCCCTCCAACAGATGGCGCCGTCCTTAATCGCATTTTCAAATTCGCGCGCATTTTCTACCGCCGGCCGGAAATTTATGGAACCACCCTCGTATGTGAGAACGGCAGGCGGAAAAACAGCGTCAGATTTTGAGGGCTATTTTCTAGCGCTATAAAGCGAAGCGCTGTATGTGGGAACTGGCCCTTAACGTTTGAAGAAGCTGTGGGGATACACATTGGGAAAGTAACCAAAAGACAACAGAAACTTTACATGTTAATAGCAGGCGAAATCGCATATCAAGTTTGGGTAAACAGGTGTAGAGTAATGCATGGTGGGGACTGCTGGGGTAAAGAACGAATGAGAAATGTAATCAACTACTACGTACGAACTTGGCTTGGGAGGGAGCGGCTAAGGTTAGGAGCAAAAAACTTCGAGAAGTAAAGTGTAAAGGGTTCAGGGTAGTGGAGGGTATTATTAAATTTAAATTACCAGATTAGTTAAATGACTGTAGAATATGATAACGCCGCAACACAGGGAGGAGATCTATCGGAAATTTGGGGTGAGTTAATTGTAAAGCACAGGAGTGTTGGAGCTCTTCTGAAGCACACGATACAGCGTTACACTCAAGTGCAAAAGCAATGGGGCAGAGTTTTAGAACAGGCCTCAGTTGTTGACTGGGTTGTGGTAAATAAAGCAAATCAGTAAATTAAGGATATAGCGAGTTGTAGGCTAAAACGATAAGGAAGATGGGCTCACTAATTTTGTGACTCATCTAACCAGTCAACAATACAACTTCATGAAATAAAGGAAATGTGTACAGCAAACAAGCAAAAGCCTCAGCGTTCTATTTCTGAGGGTTTGTAAAAGTAAAAAGTAACGATTAACGTAGGAGGCGTCCTTCATCTCCTATGCATCATATGGGCAGTTCCTGATGTAATCACGCTGAAATATGAACAAGTCAAATACAATGGTAGCAGTTCTTCTTTACAGTAGCGCTTAGTCCCTCTTCCAGTATGACGGAAACGCATTTCTTAGTGAAACCTCCAGCGCGTCTGCGTATCGGCCATCGACTTCTGGTAGTCCATGCCGATGGACGGCACATCGAAGTGTCCTGACTCTCCCGGGGCGTTCGTTTACGAATGTGAGAAACGACAGCTTCCACGCCGCCAGCCATTCGTAACCCAGTCGGTGCCGGAGTAGCGTCTGCTTCAGGAGGACCTTCGCAACTCTCACCAAGCATTCCAAGAGGCCCCCTCAAGAGGCCCCACGATCAATTATGCACCTAGCTCCTTTGAATACCTTTTGCTACAGAGGAGTCCCCGGAGAACGGGACAGTTCACTTCCATGATAAACGAAAACCCCAAGTCAGAGGAATACACGAGGACCACAGAACAGAGTCTGGAATGTTCTCTCTTGGGGTTTTAGTATCTATCATGATTCACCAGCTGGTCTGCATTTTGTCCTTCCTCCTAGCTCCTTGGATATATCATTTTAAAATCTTAAAGCATTTTTAGTGCAGATGATTAGGGTAGGCTGCAGCGCAGATTGCGTGAACCACGAGCTCCATGCTGACTGCTTAAAATGATCCACTTTCAGCTGTTGGTACTGCGGGAAGTGGTGCCACCACGGCAGGATGCCAGCCTCGTTTTACGTCGTGCACACCACAGTGCACCGAAACTGGAATTTTCTCACAAGTTTGCAACATCTGGGGGTTCAGTACTTCTGCTATGGTTCCTTGTATACCCCAATGTAGCTTCTGAATGTGACCAGGTTCCACTGTCCATTTGGAGAGCCTATGTCCGCAAGGTACCAGCTGATTCGCTCATGATGGTAGTGACTCACTCTGCAGACGTCCAGCGGCTTGTACGATTCCATTTCTTTGGATTACTGGTAGAAGGATCGACTATCTACGATTTTACATCTCCACTCCTCAGTTCCTGTATCCCCGTATGATACCCGAGCCTGTATGTGTCTTTAAGCCAACAGACGTCCGCTCTGTGAGTCTCGTTCACGCTCAACGGTACGTGGACACTATATTCTCTTAGCCGATATGCCGGTGACTTAGCTTTTGACGTAACGGTAAATCTGCTCCGTGACCCTCAGAGCTAGATGAAGTCGGCTGTTGTCCTGGTTGTGGTGCAAACGTGCCGTCTGTGCAGACCAATAATACTTGAGCCTTTATTCCTTCTGTCGTAACATTGTCTCATCCATGTCTCGCCTCAGAGTGAAGCCCGGGTTGCGGTAATGTCGTAGCCTTGGGGGTCCTCTCAAACATTGCTCGCTTGATCGTCTTCCTCTGTAGTAAGGTTGCCTGCTGAATTCCTTCCCCTGGAGAGAGTTTCCACATTTGTGGGACGGTGATGGCTTGTATTTCGGTGGTTTGAGTTTCTGCAAACGGCTCCTAACGTATTGTAGATAGTATGCAGCAAAAGAACAAGGACACATATAGAGGAAGACACAACACGGTAACTGCAAACTTAAGATTTATTCACAGAGGAGAACAACGTGACAGGTTAGGGGAGGGGGAGGAGGGCAAGGAAGAGGGAGGCAGGTCTATGGGGAAATCGGGTCACTCGGTTTTGAAGGTCAGCGTCCGGAGTGTCCCAAATACTCCAATTCTGAGACCGTCAAGGCGATGGACGTGCAGCATATGCAGCGTTCCTATCCAAGCTCGGTAATGAGGGAGGCTTCTATAATTTCTCGAGTCGTCTTGTCTTTTGCCCTCGCCACACCTGAGGTCTGTTGGAAGAGGGGATGACATCCCCAATACCCAGTAAACCACAAACGTCTATTAGACATACTAGAAAGATCCAAACATCTAAGACATTTGGGATGTCTAGTAGACATCCGGATATATCCAGCTAACGTGGAATGGATGTACTATGGATCGTCGGAAGCTCATCCATAACTGTATAAATGGATATCCTCTGGATGTAACAGCTGGACATTTGTCATATCCGGTGGACGTGCCTGTGAGGCATTGCGACGTCTAATATACGTCGAATCGATGTTCCTACCGGATTAACATACGATAATATAGACGCATGTTTACGAAACGTTGTTTCGACTATCAATTCAATAGTAATTTTTACGTATAGCGCTAGAAGAAAGCAAATTTATCTTGCGAGAACGTGATAAATTGGAGAACGAGTAAAAGCAAGTTTTTCCATTTGTTCGCGTCCTGCTCTCTGCAAAGTATCTACGTAGCACTCTTCCACCAACACAGGAAACCTGTCAGTTTGACAGCGCCACCCTATTGAAAAATACTTCAGAAAATCTCATAGAAACATAGCATTCCTTCAGAATTTCTTACAGAAGCGTCTTCGTCTCTCAGAATTTCCCACAAAGGATGCAGATTCGAATACATATCATCACAGGCACACCAATGTGAAAATATCCTGTGGGATAATTCAGGGTCTGGCCTTGTGATTTCTATGAGAAAACAGCGTGATTCAGAAGCAGCGTTTATTCCAACTGCCAGCAAGTTCGTTAGTCTGCTTTGAAACGATGAAGCGCATGGACGCAGCTACGCATCTCATGCAAATATCGCCAGGAATTCAGGATTTTCGTCGCTTTTGAGGTATATAGCACGTGTGTGTGTGGTATATAATCGTCCGTACTACGCATTCTCATTCTTTATGCGTCTTTACCCCTGTTCGCACGTATTTCGTGGATCGGAAGGTAGAATGCAGTGAGATGGTTACAGCAACTGTGCTTTGGGCAAACGGTATGTTACATATTTCTATGCCTATCTCTCACGCACACACATGTTGTTTTAACCGTGCTTTTTAAAATGCTGTTTCTTCTAGGTTAAACTCGGAAGAAGCGGCAGCGAGCGGAAATTAATTGGATTCGTACGTGGTCGTAACCCATTCTCGTCTCGAGAAAGTTGGATGATGCTTTTACGGAAGAAAGCCTACGCGTTCCCAATGTGCGAAACAAAAAGTTGTCATAATCACATGAAGAAATTTCTTGGTCGTCGCATTCGACATTTCAAGTACGTGCACAATGCGTTGGGTCATGCCTTTCTGAACTTATTGGCTGGGCCACAAATGTTCTGCAACATTCCTTACAGTGACGGCATGCGACTTCCTCTCAATACTTCTCAGCAAGTAAGTATGGGATCCTTCAATTATCATACGTGGCAGTGCAGCTTTCTTAGGATGTTTCTTGCAGGGTGGCCCATTACACTTTATCACAGGCTTTCTTGCGGGTCTCGAGGCCTGTAAGAAATCCTGTGAGAAAGCCTCACAGGCCACCCTGTAAGAAGCCCTGTAAGAAAGCTGCATTGCCCCTGCCTGTAAGAAATCTTCCCTGGAATCCTACAGGATCCCTGTAAGAAACTCTGAGAGAAATTTTGTAAGATTTAGTCTCATAACCTCATAGAAATTCCTTCAGCAGTCTGAGAGATTTCTTTTGTAAGATTTTCTGAAGTATTTTTCAATAGGGCACTCAGTAGGTAACCTCATCATAGACAATAGCCTGAATTCCAAACACAATATTTGTTAGCAAGGAATATCAGAAATGCTAGCGGGCAGTTTGACTCATTGCAGACATACGAATTAATTGCAGAAACACATCCTCGTCACCGTTACAAACGTTTTCGGCCCCACTGCACTTAACAAACATCCCGCAACTATTGGTATTTTAGTATATGTTCCATCCAGTACGCCAATAGAGGCTACTGAGAAATGCCCAAGCCGTGTCGGGTGGGGTACGGCCAGGGCTACGGCATTTGCGCTGTTCATGCACACAAAATAGCTGAAAAAGTAGATTTGCAATCTCGTCTATATGTTGTCGTATGTTAATCCGGTAGGAACATCGATAGGACGTATATTAGACGTCGCAATGGCTCACAAGCACGTCCACTGGATGTGCTAATGTCCAGCTGTTACATCCAGAGGATATCCATCTATACAGTTATGGATGAGCTTCCGACGATCCATAGTACATCCATTTCACGTTAGCTGGACATATCCGGATGTCTACTAGATATCCAAAATATCCACGGTGTACCATCCTCTAGATGTCCATTAGACGTTCGTGGTTTACTGGGTACCGGCATTATCCCAGTAAACCACAAACGTCTATTAGACATACCAGAAGGATCCAAACATCTAAGACATTTGAGATGTCTAGTAGACATCCGGATATGTCCAGCTAACGTGGAATGGATGTACTATGGATCGTCGGAAGCTCATCCATAACTGTATAAATGGATATCCTCTGGATGTAACAGCTGGACATTTGTCACATCCGGTGGACGTGCCTGTGAGGCATTGCGACGTCTAATATACGTCCAATCGATGTTCCTACCGGATTAACATACGATAATATAGACGTATATGTTTACGAAACGTTGTTTCGACTATCAGTTCAATAGTAATTTTTACGTACAGCGCTAGAAGAAAGCGAATCTATCTTGCCAGAACGTGAGAAATTGGAGAACGAGTAAAAGCAAGTTTTTCCATTTGTTCGTGTCCTGCTCTCTGCAAAGTATCTACGTCCCAGTAAACCACAAACGTCTGTTAGACGTACCAGAAAGATCCAAACGTCTATGACATTTGGGATGTCTAGTAGACATCCGGATATGTCCAGATAACGTGGAATGGATGTACTATGGATCGTCGGAAGCTCATCCATAACTGTATAAATGGATATCCTCTGGATGTAACAGCGGGACATTTGTCACATCCGGTGGACGTGCTTGTGAGGCATTGCGACATCGAATATACGTCCAGTCGATGTTCCTACCGGATTAACATACGGTAATATAGACGTACGTTTACGAAACGTTGTTTCGATTATCAATTCAATAGTAATTTTTACGTATAGCGCTAGAAGAAAGCGAATCTATCTTGCAAGGACGTGAGAAATTGGAGAACAAGTAAAAGCAAGTTTTTCGATTTGTTGGCGTCCTGCTCTCTGCAAAGTATCTACGTAGCACTCTTCCACCAACTCAGGAAACCTGCCAGTTTGACAGCTCCACTCAGTAGGTAACCTCATCATAGACAATAGCATGAATTACAAACACAATATTTGTCAGGAAGGAATATCAGAAATGTTAGCGGACAGTTTGACTCATTGCAGACGTACGAATTAATTGCAGAATCACATCCTCGTCACCGCTACAAACGTTTTCGGCAACACTACACTTAACAAACATCCCGCAACTATTGGTACTTTAGTATATGTTCCATCCAGTACGCCAATAGAGGCTACTGAGAAATGCCCAAGCCATGTCGGGTGGGGTACGGCCACGGCTACGTCATTTCCGCTGTTCATGCGCGCAAAATTGTAGAAAAAGTAGATTTGCAATCTGGTCTATATATTGTCGTTAATCCAGTAGGAACATCGATAGGACGTATATTAGACGTCGCAATGCCTCACAAGCACGTTCATTGGATGTGCAAATGTCCAGCTGTTACATCCAGAAGATATCCATGTATACAGTTATGGATGAGCTTCTGACGATCCATAGTACATCCATTCCACGTTAGCTGGACATATCCGGATGTCTACTAGATATCCAAAATATCCACGGTGTACCAGCCTCTAGATATCCATTAGACGTTCGTGGTTTGCTGGGGTAGCACTCTTCCACCAACACAGGAAACCTGTCAGTTTGACAGCTCCACTCAGTAGGTAACCTCATCATAGACAATAGCCTGAATTCCAAACACAATATTTGTTAGCAAGCGGGCAGTTCGACTCATTGCAGACGTACGAATTAATTGCAGAAACACATCCTCGTCACCGTTACAAATGTTTTCGGCCCCACTACACTTAACAAACATCCCGCAACTATTGGTATTTTAGTATATGTTCCATCCAGTACGCCAATAGAGGCTACTGAGAAATGCCCAAGCCGTGTCGGGGAAGGGGGTACAGCCACAGCTACGGCATTTGCGCTGTTCATGCACACAAAATAGCTGACAAAGTAGATTTGCAATCTGGTCTATATATTGTCGTATGTTAATCCGGTAGGAACATTGATAGGACGTATATTAGACGTCGCAATGCCTCATAAGCACGTCCATTGGATGTGCAAATGTCCAGCTGTTACATCCAGAAAATATCCATCTATACAGTTATGAATGAGCTTCCGACGATCCGTAGTACATCCATTCCACGTTAGCTGGACATATCCGGATGTCTACTAGATATCCAAAATATCCACGGTTTACCATCCTCTAGATGTCCATTAGACGTTCGTGGTTCCACAAAAGTCTATTAGACATACCAGAAAGATCCAAACATCTAAGACATTTAGAATGTCTAGTAGACATCCGGATATGTCCAGCTAACGTGGAATGGATGTACTATGGATCGTCGGAAGCTCATCCATAACTGTATAAATGGATATCCTCTGGATGTAACAGCTGGACATTTGTCACATCCGTTGGACGTGCTTGTGAGGCATTGCGACGTCTAATATACGTCCAACCGATGTTCCTACCGGATTAACATACGATAATGTAGACGTACGTTTACGAAACGTTGTTTCGACTATCAATTCAATAGTAATTTTTACGTATAGCGCTAGAAGAAAGCGAATCTATCTTGCGAGAACGTGAGAAATTGGAGAACAAGTAAAAGCAAGTTTTTCCGTTTGTTCGCGTCCTGCTCTCTGCAAAGTATCTACGTAGCACTCTTCCACCAACATAGGAAACCTGTCAGTTTGACAGCTCCACTCAGTAGGTAACCTCATCATAGACAATAGCCTGAATTTCAAACACAACACTTGTTAGCAAGGAATATCAGAAACGTTAGCGGACAGTTTGACTCATTGCAGACGTACGAATTAATTGCAGAAACACATCCTCGTCACCGTTACAAACGTTTTCGGCCCCATTACACTTAACAAACATCCCGCAACTATTGGTATTTTAGTATATGTTCCATCCAGTACGCCAATAGAGGCTACTGAGAAATGCCCAAGCCGTGTCGGGTGGGGTACGGCATTTGCGCTGTTCATGCACACAAAATAGCTGAAAAAGTAGATTTGCAATCTGGTCTATATATTGTCGTATGTTAATCCGGTAGGAACATTGATAGGACGTATATTAGACGTCGCAATGCCTCATAAGCACGTCCACTGGATGTGCAAATGTCCAGCTGTTACATCCAGAAGATATCCATCTATACAGTTATGGATGAGCTTCCGACGATCCATAGTACATCCATTCCACGTTAGCTGGACACAGCCGGATGTCTACTAGATATCCAAAATATCCACGGTGTACCATCCTCTAGATGTCCGTTAGACGTTTGTGGTTTACTGGGAAGCTTCTTTTCACGATCTTGGTGTGAGAAGAACGGTACGGCAGAACCCCTTTCTTGGACCTTGGGCTGTAGAGCCAACACACATGCGCAGGGGAATATCTGATGTTCAGGTCGAGGAATTGTAAGGTTCCGTTTGAGGGAGTTGAAACGTGAAGTCTAGTCCATCGGAGGAGTTTCGAAAGACCTGTATCAGGCTATCCATTGTAGTCTCCATGCTCTGGTCACAGTCTTCGAAGAAAAGAAAAAAACGTCAACGTAGCGGAATATCCTGAACCTACAGGAACCTGCGTTGAAGGCTTTCTTAATGCGAGTGTCAACTGCTCTGAAAAAAATATCACATAGGGCTCGCGACACTCTGGATCCTATTGGGGCGCCTGTCTTCTGCAGATATAGCTGGTTGTTATCGGCGATTATATCGAGCTAAGATAAGCTCGTAGAAGCTCAATGAACCACGGAGCGCTCATACCCGCTGCGTTCTGGAATAGTGTGTTAATCCCTGGTTCTCGATGAGGACATGAACGGCCGGCGCTTAGAAGTGGGACTTGTGGTATGGAATAGAAAAGGTCCTGTACGTCGATCGATAGCATTCGGTATTTGCACGGGTTGTCCTTTCGAAGAAAGTCAATCACTTAGGAGGAGTTCTTTACGACAAACGGATCGGTCACTGTTAGTTGTTTCTACTTAGAGTGTAGAAAGGTAGACACATTTTTTTGCCAAGTGTGTTTCTCAGACAGCATGACCCTGAAAGGAATATCTTCCTTGTAGGTCTTGGCAGTGTAAAAAAAATCTAGAAACTTGTTGGTACTGCATTTGATAGATCGGCTCAGGGAGTTGAGATCATTGTCCTCACAGATGCATAGAACCACCTTATGGGATGCTTTTGCTTCTTGCTGTGTGGCAGGGCGGAAATGTTTCGATAAGGCCTGCTCGCTTTTTTCATTGTAAATGTCAGCCGGGACGATGGCAAAGCCACCTTCCTTGTCGGCCGTCAAAATCCTGGTGTCGGTTGTGCAGCAGAACTGTACTACCTTGTTGAGCGGTTTAGTCGTTTGTTTGGGCAGGGATGCTTGTGCAGCGGCTATGCACGGCCCTTGTTCTTCTCCCAAGGCAGCTCTTGCAATGTTTCTGATGAGGGTGACAACTTCTGGATTCGTAATCTCGGGCTGGATGCTAAACTTAGTTCCCATTGAGAGAATTTGCGAAACGTCTGTTAGGACTTGGTCTTGGCACAAGTTCACCTGTTGAGAGTTGGTGGATGGTCCTATCCCATTGGGCTTATTTTCCCAAGACACAGAGTCCCAATAGGGACCTCTGCATCGATCAAACTACAAAGCGTGTGTCGGCGGGTAAATAAACCACGGGAACCACGAGAATGCTAGTTCAAACATAGGTCCCAGGCTGTAGAATGTCAGGAACAGGTCGTTTAATCGAGACCAATGTAGTGCGGCATGAAATACGTCGGGCAAACGGGCAGGTGATAGAATACCAGCTTAAGGAACACAAGATGTTAGTGTCCAATGGACCCCCCCCCCCCCCGGGCCATCTAGCACTACATTGCCAGAATTGCGGATGCCATTCCCTCTTCTAACAGACCTCAGTTGTGGCGAGGGCAAAAGACAAGACGACTCGAAAAATTACAGAAGCCTCCCTCATTACTGAGCTTGGACCGGAACGCTGCATAAGCTGCCCGTCCATTGCCCTGACGTTCCCCGAATTGGAGTATTTGGGACGCTCCGGACGCTGACCTTCAAAACAGAGCGACCCGATTTCCCCATAAACCTGCCTCCCTCCCCCTTACTCTCTTCCCCCTCCCTTAACCTGTCACGTTGTTCTCCTCTGAGTCTGCAGTCATGGTGTTGTGTCTTCCTCTATGTGTGTCCCTGTCCTTCTGCTGCATACTATCTACAGTGCCACGTTACCGACTACCCCAACTATCGACAGTGCCCTAATGAAGAAGGGCTGATACAATGATCCAGTACGGTATCGTGAAGCAGTCGATACTGCTGCACGCCGTCTCCTGTGGGTTGATTTTCGTGGTCTATGAGGTACTCTTGAGGACTGTCCGGGGTGGTCGTGCGTTCGAATAGGCGACATGAGGGGTTACCAGCTGTGGTATACCATTTGTACATAAATTGTAGCACAACTTGAAGATGGGGAAACATCCCATGTCATCATCACTTCTTCATTTATTGTTGTTGTTGAAGATGGTAGGCAAGCACCGTGTCCCTGTGGTGTTCTCTGCATCAAAAGAACTGAAAAAGCTGTGTAGTGTGACTTGCAAACCAGAGAACTATGGTGCAATGCCAGACAAAACACTACGAAAACTTGTCACCTGTAGAGCTAATGTGGTATAGCGTTCACTTCTCATGCGGAAAGTCCTGCATAGGGCAGTCTTATCGGTGTTTTAACGTAAGATTGAGAGAGCATGCAGTATCCTTGAAGGGCACGCCTTTTGCCATCTAGCCTTCCATTGCGTAGCAACTTCACCCCTGTTCAATGGCTATACGACTAAGGGAAGTTATCAAAGCACCATAGATACAATAGAAACATTTGAAATAAGGAAACATAAATCCCTTTTTATATAAGCAACCATCTGTGGGATTACACGATAAGGAGCTCTAGTTCCAGGAAAAGTGGGCCAGGAGGCGATGATTACTTAGCACGTTATTGCGTGTGCTGCACGTTTACCGATGACGTGGTCGCAAAGCAGACTGTTTGGGTGTGCCGTTTTCCTGCTGTGCGTCTTCTCAATAAATCTTCAGTTGGAAGCCTAGCGCTCGTCCTGTCCGCTTATTCCCTGTCTGGGTCTTTAACTTGGGTCCACTGTGTTAGGTTCAATGGCCTAGGTTTGTGGCGTCTTAGAGTGACTATCGCGTCCAAAAACGTAAGCACGGGAACGATACGGTAATGTTCGGCAGTTTCACAGTTTCTCTTCAAAGTTTCTCCTTCAAAAAGAGCTTCGATGTTAAATACACGAGTTCACACTCCTTCCGCAACTAAGGAAGCCCCAGTGATAGTAACATCATGGTGACGTAAGCCAGGCAAACGAATGGGAGCGCGGCACAGGCGATTGTCTCCTTGCTAGTCTGCTTCGCGTTTGCACCACAATATACTAAGTGAAAAATCCTCAGTAAATGCGTCCACTTTGTGGGATTTGCTCCTGCAAGTAGCCTTCCCCACCGGGTTGTGGTCTAAATAACCGGTACGTTCCCTATCGCCAACCAAGAATGACTCTGACACAGGTTTGGAATAACTTACATTGCTGGCTTTATTCCTGCAACCTCTGCTCACTTCCAAGTCCCAGGCACGAGTGACCTCTTCCTCCCCAGGGTCCCCTCCCGCGACACCTTCCACTGACCTACTTCCATGCGCCAAATCGGCCCACGCGGCCAAACTGGCCAGTGGAAGTTTCCTGTGTCGAGGGATCGCCTGGGGGAGATGAGGTCACGGGACGGCTCCCCATGTGTCCCCCAAACGGGGTCACCACAACTTTCGCTTACTAGTGTGTGTTCTGATGCCACCATGTCAACCATGCCACGTGGAACACGGTGTTACGACCCTGGCTGTATGAACACGTCCGATGCTAACCCAGAAGCGACAGTCCACAAGCCGATCAGACTCTACGTGACCTGCAGACGCCATCCCACCCGCCCGCCCGCCAGTCGCCAAAGGCCCTCTGGCTGCTCCCTGATTGGACTTAACCGCGCCAAAGGGCGCTTTCTGATTGGCCTTGTTCGAGTGAGATTTTCTCAGATTTCCAGAGAGGGAATTCGGGAATGCCCTCAACATCCCTCTTCTGCTGTTGCTATGCATTACATCACACATTACAACTGTTCCACTTTTTCGCGTCGGATTTTCGGCGTTATTGTCTGTGACGAACGAGGAGTAAAACGGCAAGGTTCAGATTCGGCCAGGATGGACGCGACAGGTAATTCTAAAGGTGCGTCTCCACCGCCAAGATAACCAATCATGTCTGTATCAGATGAATTCACACTTACGTCCGACAACTCTCTTCATTGGTCGACAAGGGTAAGAATTAGACCTGTAAAATAATTACAAAATAATTAAATTACTGCAATTGCATTCCTGCTAATTAATTATTTCATGTACTACATTCAATATTATGTAAATGTAACTGTAATTGAATTACTTTAGTAAGTAACCTGTAATGCACTCAAAATTACTTTTGGAACTACTATGCGATTTGGGTTACAGCCTCATTTCAAATGTTGAATCTTTTTTGCAACGTCTGCGATTTGTACTCTGTCACGAAAGACTCGAAAGACAAGATTACCGTGTACGGACGTAACGCGTGTGCTGCAGCCAAAGCTAGGACAGGCAGCCGTTTTCTCATAGCCTCAGGACTCATGAACTGCTTGTGACATTGTCCCGTTGTTGCGGTCAGTGTCTGTTTTTCTACCTTTTTTTTAATAGTAAGCCAGCTCTTTGCATGGCTAACCTTTTCTTTTCCTTTGTTTTAAATAAACATATCCCTCCCCCCTCTACTACAATCCTGTCGTCGTCGTATGGTAGGCTGGCATAGATACCCACCAAGGAGGATCTCATTACAAGTTCTACCGTGCATTCCCAGGTTAAGACAGACCACAACCATGCGAAAACTTAAAACAATCTGCAATGACGTATTTTTAGAATGCAATGAGAGCTGAAGCTTCCATATAATGGAAGGTGACAAGTCATCTGGTGAGGAGGCTCCCAAATATTTTACATTTGAGTGTGGCAAAAACAAAAGTGCAGCGCTATGGGAGAAATAATTTGAAAGGTACCCGTCAATCCGCTTGAAGTCTTCATGAAGTATAATGAGGTGCTACTCAGCAGTACTCCAATGCAGCATCTGTTGTTGTTGTTTTTTCTTTCACTAAGGGCTCCTTCAAGGCTGTAAAGGTCCCTTACTTCAAAGGAGTACTAGCCTGCGATGTGTCAGGGGTACAAGATTCGCTAAGCATTCTGCTCCACAACCACTATAGACATTTTCCTGCCTTTCGTCCATATTCCACGTTTGTCTTTTCATTGCATATGCAATAAAGTTATAAGCAAAAATATGAATTGAATGTAATTCAGTGTAGCTCAATTATATTTTACAGTTAACTGTAGTTGCAATTGAGTGACACTTCTGAATTTGTAATTGTAACTGTAATTGAGTTACTTTTGTGAACATGTAGTTGTAATGCAATTACTTCTGAAAAGTCCAATAGTCCAATATGGGAGAGTGTGCATTGAAAAGTTGCTCTTTATACCCAATGTGAGTGTATGTGGTGTGAATGCCATAAACACGTCATATTTGTAAGTCTGATTCTCTTGACGTGAACACATTTTTTTCTGAGGTGAACTTATTCATAATGCGACAAGCACTATCAGTAAGAAAAATAATCTTAAGCTTCACTGCATAGCATCACTATGGGTTTCTTTACCAGTCTGCTTAATAAACATTGAAATCATTTTTATGTTGTAAAATTTCTTTTATGTTGAAGTTCAAAACGCATTGTCTAAGACAAAAACGATCCTAATCTTTACTGCAGTGCACCTCTACAAGGTTTCTTGATCATCTGCCTAATAGACATTCGAATCGTTTTTAACTGAAAAGAGCTTCTCTGCACAGCGTCAACAACAAGTATGGGTTTTCTCGATCATGTGCTTCTTCCTGCCCAGCTTCAAGGGTAGGTACATTTTTTTATTTTCCAGATCGAGCGCGGGCAGAGCTAGTGGGGGGGCTTCACTGTATAGCATCACTTTGGGGGGGGGGAACTTATTGGCAGAAAAAGGAAAAGGAAAGGTAAAGACAAAGATAAAGGGAAAATCACTATGGATTGTCTTGAGTGCTCTGCTTAATACACATTTAAATGTTTTTTCATTGTTGATGTGACGTTGTATATATCCCCCCCCCCCCCGTGATAAAATTTGCTCTTAAGCTTCACTCCATAGCACTACTACAGGTTTTTTTTCTTCACCATTAATATTGATATCGTTTTTTTTGGGGGGGGTGTCGAAGTGCAAAGTGTGTCACATATGGTGGTGGTGGTTCCTCGTAAATCGGACGCGCGTTCTCTGTCTGTTTTTCAGCACCCTGCTGTATCGGACATCCTCAAAACAGCAAAAACTGGCAAATTCAGCAATCTATTCAGATGATAGCGATGAGCAAGATGCCATCAACAACGATGACATACACTATCAGTGACAAAGAACAACCTTAAAGGAGCAGTCTAGAGGCCCACAACTTTGTTTCTGTTTTTGGTCAGTATGGAATGTTAGGCGGCCGAAAACAGTTTTCCCACAATTAGTGCAACCGTAGCTAAATTGGGACCCCTGCAATAGCTCCCCGAACCTCCCGCGCGCGAAACACCCTCCTTCGCCTTCACAATAGGCACGTGATGAGCGCCACCACACACGTCACTATGTGGCGCAAGTGGTGAGGACGCTCCTCATTGGACTTGGGATCACATGATCGAGGTGAGCAACATCGCCCAGGCCGGAGCGTCTGCTACCGCTTCGGAGACGCCATGCGTTCTCCGGCTTCGTGATATCCGAAACGGAGGGTTTGAAGGCTGTCCACGACACAACCACGATTTTTTGGGACCGCAGGCACCACGGGAAGAACGAGTGGTGCAGCCCGAAATTAACTGCATTTGTACAGCAAAAACCCCGTGCTTCTCGACAGTGTGCAGCCTGTCCGACAGTTTTCACCGCGCAGTTGGTTCAGTGGCTAACAGGTGGCGCCACAATACCGCCGCCATCGCTAGCTTTCTGCTGCTGTGAATTCTGAGATTGCACAGAAGCCACGGATATATTACTCTTGTGATCGTAATCTTATTTTCTCAGGCTGCGTATATGCTTCTTTTTTTTTTTAAGAAAACGTGATAGAAATCATATAAATAATAGAAGTCACCAAGAAACAGCTCACAATGTTCGTAGCAGACGGTTTTTCCTACGAACGAATGAGGGGCTCTCTACCACGAACGTCACACTAGAGTGGGTGTGGTCTGCTGTTGGAGCGCTCCGGCCTGTCACCGCGGCAGCGATTTTCCAAATTAATTGCACCGTGGTGATACAACTTTGGACAAATATTTTGTGGGAATGCTTTTCACATACTGCTTTACAAGATGACAGCAGTTTTGGGCCATGTTAGATACCACTTTAATGCTCCTTTATGCTTCACTGCATAGCATCAAGAATGGCAATTAGAATGAAATGAAGAATTAGCCTCCTCGCTCGTGTTTGTAGCAGGGATCGAAACCAAAACTGAACCGAAAGTGAAAACTGCTAAAAACCTGTATTTTTCGCTGAACCAAAACTGAACCTAAGCAAAATAATTTATTGCTCATGTTGAACCGAACCAGAACTGAACAAAAAAAATTTGCAGTTGCCGAACCGGCAACTGCAAATTTTTTTCGAACCGCAAAATGGTTCAGACGTAATGTGCATTGTGAGAGATTGGAACTACGATTTACATAGCGGATTGAATCGCATTGCCAAACAAGTTCTAAACCTGAACAAAATAAAACTGCAAGCTAAGTGCACGAGGTATTTCGTATTTCCTCCTTCGTATTTCATCTTCTAGGCTGAATACATCAGGCTAAAAACTGACTAAACCGAGGGTTGTTATAATATTTTCATAAGAAACAAAAATAAAATAAGATACGAAACGCCCATGAGGGCGGCACATTACACACTTTCGGAATATATGTGGTCAGAAAGGACAAGAAGCGTCATTAGTCGTGTTTTATGTTATTTTTTATCTTCTTCCTTTTGACAGTCGTAGGCTCCCTAGCAAGCGATTTTTGTCGTCCAGCAGCCACAGGTTTCGTTTTCATTTCGGACTGTGAAAATAACAGCCAGCCTCGAGGAGTGAACTAGGGAGTACAGTATAGGGACCGTGCGACACCTAAAGGGGGCGCGCTGCTCCGTCGCGACAGCGCCGCCAGTGGCGGTCTTGGAAGTATCCGACGTGATACCACGCCGCCCGTTCTATGCATTCTCAAGTGGAACCGTAGCTTGCGTGGCGACCGCCGTAATTAGAAGGAATAATTTTCGTAGTGGAATAATGTGGAAATAATGTGGAACCTTTCTGGGGCACGAACGAAGAGAATCGAGACAAACTGCAGAGAAACAACCACCTTATTTATAATGTATCTAACAGTGCGGAAGGAGAACAGCCACTCGCGTCTGTCTGTTCAAAACACCTGTAAGTGATACGTCGAGAGGATGGTTATTTGACGCCTCACAAAATCCTGGCGAATCCTGGTGTTGCTAGCGAAGGCTATATACGTGTATTTCTCTGACTCCAGCCATTTATAATATCATCGTTTCTGTTGGAGAACATGCGTGTATCCCCGATGCAGAACAACTGAAGAACTGCATTTAATGACAAGAATTCAGTCATGAGGGGAATATCATGTTTTTGACTGAGTCTTGTATTCCTTTCGTCCTCTTTGCACACACATAACGTCGTCACTGAAATCTACATCGTGCGTCCATTTTATCGATACAAGTAAACACGTCAGGTCACAACTTATTGTCTGAACTTCTACTGCAGTTTTTCCAGTATCTTCAGATACAATAACGCTAAAGCGATACTCAAAGAAGAAATTCTATGAGTTTCTACCTCAGCTACCGCCGTAGCTTGCGGCACGACAGCTGCGAAATACTGAACCGTAAATACTGTAAATACTGAACCTTCTGGACAACGTAGAACTTCCGTTCTCACTCGTCAACCAGATTACAGGGGAGCAATATCGGCTCTGGGCACCTCAATCATTATCTCGAAATATGTTGCCGTTTGGTCGGTGCATTTGACGGTGATACAGTATCCAGCGGCGTTTCACCGTCACGAAAGTGGCAACTGTAAATCATTGATCATTTTGCAGGTCCTCATTCAGTTTCATTGAAACTAGAACAAAAGAAATAGAATATATTCGCTCATGTTGTGCACACATCATGCAATGGCCGAACGCACTTCACAAACGCTATTCGCTGCGAGTCTAGTGCCCTCAGTGGTATTGGAAACATAGAAATCACGAGAAATGAAACATCTGGTCCCTAATGACGAGTTCTTTTAGTTGCTGGCACAGTTAGCGATGCAACAGTTCAAGTGTGGCAAAAAAAAAAGACGCCCGCACTTCACATGTAAACAAAGCTGGCTACCCGGCGGCTATCACGCAAGGTACTTTCTCCGGAGGCCGCATCGCGGCGCCACCAGTTTGTCGCACAGTCCCTATGCTACCATAGCGTTGCACCTGAAACGCACATCTGTAAAACACAGTGTTGCTGTGAACCACTGCTGTGTCGGCAACAACAACAACAAAAGTACATTTGTGTTATTTGAGAATTGTAAGGATGGTGCCTGCTTTTATCCCATGACAATCTGCTCAAAATTCACTTTTCTGAACCGGTTCGTACTAGTTTAAACCGGTACGAACCGATATTTTGCGCTGCTGCCGATCTGAACCCGAACCAAACAAATATGCCCAAACCTGAACCCCAACTGAACCGAAAAAAATAGCCGTTCCGATCCCTGGGTTGTAGTACATGCATAAGATCTTGTCCCCAAAGGTTGGCTTCACCTAACGCAGGCGTCCAACGGGGTGAAGCCAGCTTTACTCAGGATCTATGGAGATGGATAGAGTGTCTTGAGACGTGTACATCGTACCCCAAACATGCTTTTTTTAAATTCAATGTTAGCACTGTGAAGCAACTGTGGCTATGAGTGGCGTACTAATGTGGACATGTGGACAGCAGGAAGGAGGCTGACTTCAGCAGGAACTGTGGAAACACCGAACATGATGATGTAAAGTGCTTCAGCTGAGGAGGTTTTATTCATGTCTTGCATTGTTCAGCAACTGTGGTAGCGGTGTATGCATTAACCTTCTAACGTCTCTGAGATGAAAATTTATGCAGGTCACATTGAAAAGAGGTATGTCACGTGAAATTTATGTGCTTGGTAAATATGTTTGCAGTGCGTATGGCTTAGAGATGTGTGGAAGTGACCAATGATTAGCTGCCTAGCTAGACCAGTAAGCAGTTGGGCTGAATTTGTGTGGCTGTCCTCTGTACCGAATAAAGGTTGAAATCAATTTCTCGTGTATGTGTGTCAGAAGCCGTTGTGGAGCGCCTGCAGCCTTGTCTATGTTGGTCCTTGAAATGACCATAGGATGGAATAAAGTTTGAAACCAATTTCTTGTGTGTGTGTCTGTCTGAAGCCATTGCGGAGTGGGCTGTGCGCCATCTGGTGGGGCCAGGCCTATGTTGAACTGGCTTAGAAATGCCAGGAAAACATTTTGGGAGCATATGAGCAATCAAGGCGGGTGGAGGAGGAGGAGGAGGAGTGTCGTTGGGAGGAACCCGAGAGGTCTGCCTGCCTGATTAGGCGGCATGTTTCTTGGGAAGGGAAAGGTGGTGGAGAGGAGGAGAGGAAAGGGTGAAGTGGAAGACCGAGCAGAATCCGCTCGGGGGGAGGATAGCTGCGTCCATGGGCCGACTTCAGGGGAACTGTGCCGGCATACGCCTATTACACATCTGAGGGAAACCCAGGAAAAACCCCAGACGGCACAGCTGGCCCGCGGATTCGAACCGCGGACCTCCCAGTCTCCTAGCGCACGCGTTACCGCTGCGTCACCGGAGCTGGTATCAAGGCGGGTGGAGGAGGAGGAGGAGGAGGAGTGTCGTTGGGAGGAACCGAGAGGTCTGCCTGCCTGAATAGGCAGCATGTTTCACGGGAAGGGAAAGGTGGTGGAGAGGAGGAGAGGAAAGGGTGAAGTGGAAGACCGAGCGGAATTCGCTCGGGGGGAGGATAGCTGCGTCCATGGGCCGACTTCAGGGGAACTGTGCCGGCATACGCCTATTAAACATATGAGGGAAACCCAGGAAAAAAACCAGACGGCACAGCCGGCCCGCGGATTCGAACCGCGGACCTGTCGAGGAGGAGGGGGAGGAGGAGTGTTGTTGGGAGGAACCCGAGAGGTCTGCCTGCCTGATTAGGCGGCATGTTTCTCGAGAAGGGAAAGGTGGTGGAGAGGAGAAGAGGAAAGGGTGAAGTGGAAGACCGAGCGGAATCCGCTCGGGGGGAGGATAGCTGCGTCCATGGGCCGACTTCAGAGGAACTGTGCTGGCATACGCCTATTACACATCTGAGGGAAACACAGGAAAAACCCCAGACGGCACAGCCGGCCCGTGGATTCGAACCGCGGACCTCCCAGTCTCCAAGCGCACGCGTTACCGCTGCGCCACCGGAGCTGGTGCGGACCTGTCGGAGGAGGAGGAGGAGTGTCGTTGGGAGGAACCCGAGAGGTCTGCCTGCCTGATTAGGCGGCATGTTTCTCGGGAAGGGAAGGGTGGTGGAGAGGAGGAGAGGAAAGGATGAAGTGGAAGACCGAGCGGAATCCGCTCGGGGGAGGATAGCTGCGTCCATGGGCCGACTTCAGGGGAACTGTGCCAGCATACGCCTATTACACATCTGAGGGAAACCCAGGAAAAACCCCAGACCTGTCGAGGAGGAGGAGAAGGAGTGTCGTTGGGAGGAACCCAAGAGGTCTGCCTGCCTGATTGGGCGGCATGTTTCTCGGGAAGGGAAAGGTGGTGGAGAGGAGGAGAGGAAAGGGTGAAGTGGAAGACCGAGCGGAATCCGCTCGGGGGGAGGATAGCTGCGTCCATGGGCCGACTTCAGGGGAACTGTGCCGGCATACGCCTATTACACATCTGAGGGAAACCCAGGAAAAACCCCAGACGGCACAGCCGGCCCGCGGATTCGAACCGCGGACCTCCCAGTCTCCAAGCGCACGCGTTACCGCTGCGCCACCGGAGCTGGTATCAAGGCGGGTGGAGGAGGAGGAGTGTCGTTGGGAGGAACCGAGAGGTCTGCCTGCCTGATTAGGCGGCATGTTTCTCGGGAAGGGAAAGGTGGTGGAGAGGAGGAGGGGAAAGGGTGAAGAGGAAGACCGAGCGGAATCTGCTCGGGGGGAGGATAGCTGCGTCCATGGGCCGACTTCAGGGGAACTGTGCCGGCATACGCCTATTAAACATATGAGGGAAACCCAGGAAAAACCCCAGACGGCACAGCCGGCCCGCAGATTCGAACCGCGGACCTGTCGAGGAGGAGGAGGAGTGTCGTTGGGAGGAACCCGAGAGGTCTGCCTGCCTGATTAGGCGGCATGTTTCTCGGGAAGGGAAAGGTGGTGGAGAGGAGGAGAGCAAAGGGTGAAGTGGAAGACCGAGCGGAATCCGCTCGGGGGGAGGATAGCTGCGTCCATGGGCCGACTTCAGGGGAACTGTGCCGGCATACGCCTATTACACATCTGAGGGAAACCCAGGAAAAACGCCAGACGGCACAGCCGGACCGCGGATTCGACCCGCGGACCTCCCAGTCTCCAAGCGCACGCGTTACCGCTGCGCCACCGGAGCTGGTAAAAAAACTAATGGGCAGCAAGAAAATTGAGATTTTGGCTGCCACCATGCCCAAAATGCTTTTCTCTTCAGAAAAGTAAAGTAAAACGATTAAGGCAGAGGTGAGGTGATTAAAGTAGATGAGCGATGCCCCACGTGGGAACGGTTACGATGCTGGAAACGGTTAGAAGAGTAACATTACTGTTTCCAAGCTTCAGCGTAAGCATTCCCAGGTAATATGCCTAATTATAAAAATACGATTGCTTATTGATACACTTCAATGTCCGTCATTTCCTATGCCTTATCAGCGGCAACGATTTAGCCATCGTATGCAATAAGATTGCACAAAGGAATGCTACAATGAACAATAGT
Organism: Ornithodoros turicata; assembly: GCF_037126465.1. Lineage (NCBI taxonomy): Eukaryota > Metazoa > Arthropoda > Arachnida > Ixodida > Argasidae > Ornithodoros > Ornithodoros turicata. The sequence continues at coordinate 91,863,815 of NC_088202.1, read as the reverse complement.
TACTAATACTTAACACAGTAATCCTCCCCAACCATTTCGCAACTATACTATACTGCCCTAATGAAAGGTAAATACTACACCCCAGACGACTGGCACGTTTTTCGAAGAATTCTCTTCCCACTTAAGAAAACGCATGCCATATGTAAATAAGGCCGGCAAGCTTTCCACAACAGATTCGCGTTAGGGACCAAAGGTGCGCATGAGTCCTGATGGCGATGGGGAGAACCATTCCGCGAAGACCTGTACATATCGGGGCAAGGAAACAGGTTTGGCAAGGAGAGACTGTTTATTGGGGTTGGTCCTGGAACTCCCAGAAAAACGGGAGCGAGCGAGCGTGCGGGATACGATGATACGATGACCACGATGGCATCAATTGTAGGCTTAGAACGATCCAATCAACCTGAAGGGGCGGAGCCCGATCGACCAATCAGAGAGCTTAGAAGTCTAGAAAATGTGGAGAGGAGGATAGAGCTGGATTGTGTTGGATTCGAATTGTTTTCTATTGGATCAGAAAATATCGGTTGTAGGGCTTGGGACTATACTACTGGCGAAGCTCACCGACTTTGAGCAGCCTTGCGAGCAAAGAGCTCATGAATGTCACTGGAAAGGAACGAGTTCAGACACAACTGCCTGAGAAGTATGGTGGGACATACGACACTCGAAGATGTTCTTAACGTGCTATAGTTGAATTGCAATCTCCTATGAGTTGGAAGGGTCGAAGAGCGAGTGCTGCATATTACGTTTGCTGAGAGCACAGCCGAAGTTACTGAACACATAGGCGAAGTAATCCTCATCGCAATTCGTGAAGGGAGACTCTATCACGTTGAAGAGACACAATTTACGTCCAGAATCGCAAATGGAAGGCAGCTGTCCTTGTGGCATTGACGGCTGCGCCATCTCCATGGGGAGGCCGTACGTAGCCTCTGTGTAGCAGGTGAAGGCCGGGAAAGGGTGATTCACGTAACGTGTTAAAAAATTCCATGAAAAAGCCCACCTGTCGGAGGTCGACGATATTTATCCCACACAAAAAGTCTACTTCCCCGATTCCAATGCAAAACGTGGTGTATATCTTGTTGCGACCGGACTTATAAGAAGGGATTGGTTCAACGTGAGGGAACGGACGTCAGGGATTCATAGGATAGATCCCCACCTCGCATATCGAAAACTTTCAAGGACTTCCAGATTACTGGAATCATTCCTCCACCGATTCTGGCTTAACCTTTCCCTCAATCGCGCATTCCTACACCGTATCGGGACAGCTCCCTGACCAGACTGCACTCAATGCAGAGTGCCACAGGACACAGAGCACATACTGCTTAGCTGTGAGCGATTCCCTGCTGGGAAGTGCTGGGAGTAGTGAAATGCTACAGAATGTATTCTACAGACACATCAACGGCCTGCTTGACATCAAGAATGTACTAGGTGACTGGCCAACTGCATCTCGGCAAGTCGTGCTCCACTCTCTGATTTCCTTCCTCGTGATTTTCGTGGAAGACACGTCCTTTTAGAAATCCTGTAGCGACATCTGGGCAGCCTAAGCGTGCTGGAGTGGCCGGACAATATAGGGTCTGCATATTTTCTTTCGGATCCAGAACATTCTTCCTTCCAGGAACAATAGGACTTCGATCCTTATTATGAAGGGGCCCATTACTTCATTCCCCACATCACCACCAGCAGCGATGGGGTGGAGTATCGCCCCTGGAGTTACTCCCCATTCTCATCTTGAAATAAGGTTGCTGTTCCTTCCAGGAGGTGGTGAGTCCATCAAACGAGGAGTGTAAGATGTGAGCAGCTCTCATAAAATGGCACTCCTGACGACTCTCAGTGGGTGACAGCTGCTTCCAAAAGTTACTTTTTGTCATAGATGTATGTACTGAAACGATTGCGGCAGAGGGGGCCGAAGGTTAGAAAACATTTATGATTCTGTGACCAGCTCCCGTGGCATAGTGGTTAGGATGACCGCCTTCCACGCGGAGACTGGGAGGTGACGCGGGTTCGAATCCCCGCACTAGTTGTGCTGTCTGGGGATTTCTCTGGGTTTTTCGGCGGATTTTCAAGACGAATGTCGGCCCAGTTCCCCCTGAAGTAAGCCCGGGACGCACACTAACCCCCCTGTCTCCCACTCCTTCCTGCTGTCCTCTCTCCATCTGTCCACGTCTGTACGCCGCTCGTAGCCATAATTGCTGCGCGGCGCTAACATGTGAGAAAAGTGTTTCTGTAGTAAAATTTCCCGAGCCTTCAGCACAAGAGCTTTCAGCACTGCCTCCGTGAAGTTTTGAAAGCTTCGCCTTTGTCGCCAATGGCAAGCATCACACAGAGCAAGCCGGTGGGATATTATCGAGTGGACGTGTCATCTTCGCAAATGGGGAACGAACCGCCGGTAAAAGTTCATGACGCTGAGGAATTCTCGAAGTTTCCAGCGTGGCTTGCTTTCTGGTATTAAGCGTAGATATGATCTGGGCCTAGTGCGCCATGTCCCGGTTTCCTATAGAGAGCTGCATCGGCTTCTCGCTGAAAGCATCCGTGGAAATCCCAGGAGAGATGTAGCATAGCATAAGAAGAGCAGAGTTTCGATAATGGGTCACCTCTCAGCCGTTGCCTTTGACAGCATTTGTCCTAAGCAGTCGGCCAAGCGTGACGTGCTTTATTTTTCCTTCTGTCAAGCACACATTCCAGCAACTGTTGGCTTCGACTGATATACTACTCGCCAGCGCATGCCATCCTTCCCTGCTTCAGGAGCTGCTTTTCCAGAATAGCATATTTTTCGCTGTAGTTCCGGAAACTCTTTACATTTTTTTGCAACCTATTGCCGACCGATATTCATTGCTCATATACTCGTAGTTGGCTTGAGCTCTTAAGAAACAGATATTTGGAAAGGAATGCAGCCCTCACCATTATTCAGAAATCGCGTGACGTGACAGCGAATATTTTGTTTCGGAAGGCCTTGATGTTTTTTTTTTTAATTCCGTGTTAGCGCGAAGCAACTGTGGCTATGAGCGGCGAAGGCCTTGATGTGGCATCAGCGACTTCAGAATTTGAATGCCGGAAAGGTGGCATTTTTATTTTGCCCTCTAGTAGTATTCGCTCAAAATAATATTCATGTGATGAGAAAGGTAAGTGAACATAGACACGTAGATGACGGAATTTTATTTTTAATCAATGTGCGATGAAGAAGGACACCAGTAAAATATTTTTCCCGGTCAGTTTGAAAAGTCTGGTTATATCAAATGGTATTCTGCATAGTACCCTAGTTGAGCTGTTGTTCAGCACGGGTAGGGACGTTTTTGTAAAAATGTGGGACAAACTTATCCAAAGCTATACTGCTCAAGAGTGCAACTTTTGCATATTTACTTTGCACTAGCGTAGAATTTGGAGTAAATGTTGTTGGACTCTATTTCATACCTTTGCCAAATCAGAGAATACCTGTAAAGTAGCAAAGTTGCTTTAACTAACTTCATAGTTACTATTTCTACACAGCAACTGTGCCTGCGACGTACTGATTCCTTATTTCTTTCTATTGTTTAATGTTGTAACTATCTCAGACTTAACTGCTTTTTAAAGTAACTTTTCCCCAAGACTGCGTTCTTCCGGCTTTACCCGCTGATAACTTAAACTGCTCCATGCAATGGGAACCAAGAGTTCCCGATCGCAGCGCGGCGCGCGCATTGTGAGGCCGTGTTCACTGGAAGGCTATTCACCCTTTCACTGTTCACAAACAGAAGGCACAACCGGAATTTCTCTAGGGTTCCCAGCGTCAGCGGCTACATGTAGCACCACGCCCTGTCACTCATTTGAGTTAAACCCTTTGACTATCTGTGAACAGCGAAAAGGTTTAACTGAAATGAGTGACACGGCGTGACGCCACATGTAGCCGCTGACGCTGGAACCCTACGCAGCTTCCGGTTGTGCTTTCTGTTTGTAATCACTGAAAGGGTGAATAGGCAATGGGCGGCGAACGCTTGTGAACGATATTCGTCTGGGGCCACCACCGAAAGCGTCGGTATTGACTCATAAATAGAAAATAACTTCATGTTATTGCTCGTTTCGTTGCTTGGTGGCGTGCTATTACCTAGCGCTCTGCAAGCTGGTTTTAGTGCTCGGTACCGCTGTTTTCGATGAATGCTTGGGACGGAGTGTAATCCAGCCGAGTAAGAACTGGAGGGTTGGAAAACTGACAAGGGTGGGAGTTCCTGCCTTCAGGTTGGACAAAGTTGAGCTGAGTTGATAAGAAAAGAAAAAATCGAGTAATAGGCACTCATTACGCGAGAACTGGCTACTCCAGATCACTTAGGAAAACAAAAATGGCTAATTACAATAAAACCAATGAGTGACAAAGACTCAGTCAGTCACACTGTGTCCACCAACTTGGAGTCTGCGCAAAATCGCACAAATGCCTGCATGGCGTGGAACTGATGGTCGGGTGTCCAAATGCCCAAAACCTTAACAACATGAAATGGTCTGCCATCCAGCCGAGCTAAAGAAGATTGTAGATATAGTCTGTGCTGCTGATACCGTGGACAGGATAATAAGATACAAAGTAATCGCTTCGAAACAGCGGCTTTACCAATCCACACCTGTGATGACAAAAACGATGAAAGGTCCAAAAAGATTAATGCATTGCCGATATTCACAGCCTAGTCTACGCTAAACCGCAAACTGGTACAAGTATGAGCTATATTCGGCTGCAAACAAGCACCTAAGGGAGCTCGAACAGGCTCGCTTTCGGCTATTATTTCGAATTCAATTTATTTTATATTTTCCCCGTTCGCTGTCAATTACGGGGAGAATAATCGGTCGGTGCGGAAATAATTGGGAGATCTACTTTGTCGACCTGAACCGTTAACAACATTACAAGTACAGAGAGAGAGACCAAGTCAAATGCTTTATACCCATGCTGAAATTAAGGAAATAAAATAAATTAAGAGGAAATAAACAGAGGCCTCAGGTCAGAAGCCGCGGATATTTCGAAATATCGGTAGCTTCAGACCTCGAGGACCTGAGGCCTCTTTGACCGGGTCATCTGCGCCACGTTTGAAGATGAAGCAAAAATAAATCGTTCCTTTCCAAGAAACAATTCTGAAGCTTATCGTGTATTTAATGAGAAGTACACTATTAAGGTGACACTTATTCCCGTTAGACATAATGAAAGAGACACACACAAAAAAAAAAAAAACGAAGAGAAGCGACACCCACCACAAACAAGAGGACAGTAGGGTTACGTATTCATTAGAGATGCGGGTGCTATAGGCAAATCCAACAGAGCGTGTAAATGGCGCTAAGAGGAAGGTTCCGAGTTCCGGCTGCCAGTGGGACCCAGGTGCGGAATCCACGCCGTGCACGGCCCGCTGCTGTCTTCTATATGACGGCAGAGCATGCGGTGGACGACTCGAAGCAATCGACTGTGAAACCGACGATCGCGCCGAAACGAAGCGATAAATTTACTACGCGGTTTACTACCACGGTTCCATCCGGCGTAGCGTGGAGTGGATGCTTTCCGGCCTATAGGTGTCGCGCTCCAGAATTTTTATTTTTATTTTTTCAATAACGGCTTAAGAATTTTGGAAGAAATACGTTCCTGAGGTGTCGATTATATTGATTGTATCATTGTTTTCAACAACTTTGCTTTTGAAGGAGCAGGAGTCCCAGTGACTCCATATTCACCTGCATTTACCTTCAGTTTCTCTCCCACAGTTTCTTCCGTATAGTTTCCATAGTTTCCCATGGTTCTTTCCCATAGTTTCTCTCTCTCTCACTCTCTCTCTTTCACGTTAAATTTACACCTTTCACGTGGCTGACACTCAGGAAATCATTTAAAATAATGTAACTAATTTAGTTATAACCATTCGTAAATTGAATCGATCACGTATATTAAATTCAAGGCCACCGAAGTAAATTCTACTCCCAGACTTTCGCGGACCTTTCCAATAAAGAAATCAACCTTCAATTTTCAATATAGTCCAATCAAATTTTGTTGTTAATGGAGAACTTTTATTCATCCTCCAGGTCGGTGTAGGGCCTCGTAGGTAACGCAGGTAACCTTGCGACACAGTGCACTAGTACTATCGTGTACGAGAATGATGGCGGTAACCACTGATCGCCTTTATTACCCTCACGTAGTGTCACACAATCACACGACTGTATCTAGGATGAGATCAGATTGGACGAGGGCTGAAAGGTGATGATGATGATGATGATGATGGGCAATTGAAGCTTTGCGGCGTGAGTGGTAGATGGCGCAGATGACATAGGCTCATGAAGCTGCCCAATGACAACCGTCAGTTGTCTATGACGGGTCTGGTTACAATAATTGAATGCACCAAAGCAAAGGCACCAGCAGTGGGGTACACTCCCTCATTGCTGGACAGAGATGCTACCAATTACACCCTCACCTAGCTACCCTCTCTTCAACGTACCAAGCCACGCTAGGAAACACGGGGACACGCACTCACCCTCAACGCATTCTCTCTTACATTGTTGCCAGTCACTCTCACATTCACAAAGACGAACACACTCGTGGCGGGTTACAATACCCGATACAATACGTCTCAGACCCAAATTCCCTCACATGCAGGGCATGAAACCTCGATCTCCGAGTACGGAAATGAACGAGCAGTATAGATTACAGAAAATGCAGCAGCACTGGGAATTCTGCGTTAAACGAGCACACCCCCACATCCCCACTCACATCCCCATTGTTTTCTTTATCATATCACCATCACCATCGCGTTAAACGAGCATTCGTCACAATGCAAGTGCCCGCGGTCACCAAGATCTTCCTCCTTCACACTTTGTGGCTTCCCCTTTATGTGAAAGCTGAAAACGAAATTGAAGAGGCGGCGTTTCCAAACGATACAACAGGTCGAGACCAAACCGCAAAGGGTGCTTGATTGCTAGAGCAGAAAACCGCCCGGAGAGCGTTTGAAGCGCTGCAAATGTGCTTGTGTGTCTACGTAAATCCACAACTCCATGGGGCTGGAATCCGACTGAAACCAAGGCAAGCCTATCACATTTTGTGGGGTGTCTAGAGAATTTCCTATAGTACCTCATATAGTACTATTTCTTGCGTGTTTCTTAACCTTGCAAAATTATTAACGGTTATCACTACCTCTCAATAAAAATGTCGCCACACTGAAAGGCCTCTTCTCCCCCTCCCCCCCCCCCCCCCCACCAAAAAAAGAAAAAGAGCGGGAATGAACTCTTCTATAAGGTACGTTTCCGCTTCTTTGAGTCGAAATGCTAAGCCCGATAGTAGAATAGAAATCACATACAGGAAAATATTCACACAATAACAACTACCGTGCATTGGGAATGCCAGAGATCAGAAGATTATAATTCACGCATGCTGTTCACGATTGCAAAATTACCAGAAATGAGGAAGTTACTGAACAAAGGGAGCTCGTTATAAGTTCCTGTGTAAAAGATGCAACGAAGCTAGTAACGACGTACCAGTTATGAAAACCCCCAAAAAACTGAACTAAAAACTAAATAACTCGAGTTACCCCCAAGTAGGCTTGTACATGCAATCGGATCGCATATAGCTGTCTTCTCATTAGAGATGGAGCACGCTTCTCGCGTTATTTAAGCAAATTGAACAGGAGGATGTTGGTGCGCACCCCAAGTTACAAAGTTAGGATCTAAAAAAGGAATGAGGTCCTCAAGAAGTTACTGGAACACAAAAGCAACGCGTTATGTCAGACGTTACCAGAAAGTAGCTTAGTTGCAGTAACAAGTAAATTGTAACGAGTAACCCTCAACACTGGTTAATAGACCTCTACCCGAGAAACGTCATCATGACGTTGGTAGACAGACTGAAACCGAAACAAATGGGAAGGGGAGGGCTGGGTTCCACGAATGGGCACTTGTACGCTGCCTCCTATTGAAAGAAAAGTAGGACCGAAGGTCGCGTCCCTCTCAGGGACCATCGTAATCCCCTCAAGACTGTGGCTTTCGGGCGCGACCTTGTTCGCCTCTAGCTTCTAACGTAGTTCAACTCTACCAAGTTGGTGGCGCTGTCGAACACTATGACATCATTTGTTTACAAACAGTGAGAGGTCTATTAGTGTTTACTTCTTTCGTCCGCATGTAACTAGGGATACGCGCTTTCGTTTTTTTTATTTTATGGCGGATTCAGCGTATGTTTTTCGGTGTTTATTTATTTTCATGAAATCCGTGTTTTTCGGTGATTTTTCTGGGATGTGTACATGGTTTACCCTCCAATTATCAGCGGATATAAATCGCAACGTTATTTCAAAACTGCGCGTCCCAGCGCAGCCTTAAAGCCAAAAACTAATACAAAATTAGCCCCTGTGAGACATGATCGTCAAACCTCACAAAATGAATACTTTATTGCTCCACAGCGAAGTGGTGGTACCTACACCGTGAAAGCAGAGCTCATTTAAACTTGCTGATATAAGTGCAGGAATACTTCCCAGGTTCTTGTCTGACATCGCTGCATAGGCTCTTTGCGGTTTCCCAAGCGCGACATCGAGAGCGCCCTCTATCACCGTAATCTTTCCTCCGACATCTGTATTCGGTGTTTTCCGGTTAAAACCGAACGGTGAAAAAATGTAGCGGCGTATGTTTTTCGGTTAAAACCGGAAGCGCGTAACCCTACATGTAACCTAGAAGACTGATAGCCTCAGCAGAAAGACACGATAAATCCGTGATGTAACGGTGCTTTCTCGGCTTTAATGGCGATTCGTACACCACAACACTTAATTATTTGCGAATGTTTGGGAAAATAAACGCGTGTTGGACACACGGCGCCCCTGGAGACATCCGTTTCAAAGTTTCACGTTATGAGTGCAGCACCACGTCGGGAGGAAGCCAGGTGTGCAGAAAAGGCTTTCCTCGAGTCACAGCCGATCAGGCAGCTCGTGCCACCATTCAGGTGTGACATGTAATATTCTGGTAAGGCACACCATGTGGCACCTTCGCTCTCGGTTCTGCTGTCAACCGGAACGGTCGGAAGTCTCCCCCTTCCGTGTGTCACCCGAGTTTAATTGCTGTCTCATTAGAAGAGTAAATTCACCTCCGGCCACTGCTACAGACGAACAACCAGACGGCAAGTGAAAACGCCAAATAAACAGGAAAACCAATTTTATAGTCAACATTTGCCTCGTTTGCCTGCGCTGGTGAACGACAGTCCACGTCATCACCACCTATGCATGTGTGTGTTGCTCTGCATGCGAGATCGACTCGGTGTTTGGAATATTGCCGGCACACAGTTTCATCGCTGCACTGCACATTTGCCACAATCTGACTTACTCAAACTGACCTTTACCACAAACAGAGGCATACTCGCCGATGGCTGCGAGCAGCAGGTCGTGAACTGTCGAAGATTCTGCCCCGGGTAACGGTCCCTGACCCGGGATTCGGTTCGAGATATTACGTGAATATTTGTACATTGGATCCCTCGATAACGTAGTTTCGTGGGAGTACGAACCAAATGACATCGAACGGTGATGGCTTTGTCTGCTTTCTTCATCCTTTTTCTGCTAAACCGCGCTCTCACCACGCCCGTACGTGCTTGAAACTGAATAGGAATTCTTCAGTTCGAAAAGAAAAAAAAAAAACTGCACACAGGGAGTCTTCATAATCCCGCTACACTGCACAATCAGAAAGCAGTCAATATAATTTTCACTCATATGTCACATTGTGCAACATTGGGAATTGATCGCGGAGTTTAAAAATCAGTTCTCGACAGGGTCTATTGCTCCACAATGCGTACTTTCAGCAACTAAATGTCCTCTTAAATATGGTTCACCCTGTGTGAGAAATTATCGATAAAAGTCGTCCATTTTGATGGGGACAAAGGATATATGTCCGATCGCCTTGCAATGAAAGCGGCAAAGTGCAAAAAAAAAAAAAAACACGAAAGAATGCAGGGTCGTGTCATCCCTTCACGTCCACTGCATCGACGCTTTCTGTCGTGTTTGTCGCCGCCCATGTTACAGCAGCAAGCTTTCAACGACAAGAAGATCGGACCATAAAACATTATGCCTCCAAAAACGAGAAACTAGCGAAGAGAAACACACATCTACAAAGCTACATTTACTTTCAGAACACGGAGAGGCTACTTGGGGATCAAAACCACCATATCATTCTTACCATATCCATCCCCAGAAACAGGAGAGGGTTTTCCAATGCACCGACACCGTTGACGGGGATTGAGGGATGAGTTACCCTGTTCGCAAAGAACAAAGACAGTAGCTTCGCACATATAATGACTATTGCAAACCTGCGGAGGCACCCCCAGTACAGTGTGAGTTCCATTCTCACGCATGAGGTATGATTGCACTCTTTAGCCAATAGTTGCCCTTATGCCATAAATAAAAAAGAAAAGAAAAAACTCACGCATGAGCGACATCTGCCCTAATATTGTGCAGCATTTGCACGCTTTCAAGTATCGAGGCACGTATTTATAGCGCAAGACTCTGAAAGTTGAAACTATCCACTGATCGTGGAAACGCACGGAATTTATTATTATTTTTTCCGTAAAACAGATATCCTCAATGTACAGATCCGTTTGCAGGACCTCACTCTTCGCAGACATCGTGCAAAAGGTCCGTACAATATTAACAGTCGCAGTATTTGATATCTTCACCTTCTACCATATAAAACGAGCTCGGATAAGTTGTGCACGTCAGCTACCAGCTGCACTGGACGACCGACTTCTCAATGTGCTCAAAGTACTCTGGCCAAGGCACCTCAAGTCAGGCATCGGGCGTTTCCTGCTGAAGTACCGTATTTTCTGGTGTACCACGAGCACCCCTTAAAGCGGGCCGAAGTTGAAAAATGTTCGATGTGTCGCGCGCACCGCAATGGTGCTACAAGCTTCTGTACTGCCACCAGTATACACAATAAACCAAAGCGGTATATCATATATGCATATGCTATATTAGACACACATTTAGTCAACTCCGTTAAACTCCGATGCAACAGCGTCGCTTTCATAGTATACTTCAGTCTCCTCTCTGCTTTCCGTTTCGCGTCCCCCACTCAATCACGCCATTCTTCTGAAATGAATTCAAGATTATTGACTGCTGAATAGCATCCTTAAGCAGCACCATTAACCTTTTATGAAGTCCAGTGCCCTTTCGCCGGTTTTGTCAACTGACCCTAAGAGATACGGGAGAAAGCCGCAGCACACTCTGGAAGAGGCTAGAATTTGTACGTCACCGACCTGAAAAGGAACTCTGCGGGAAAATATTTCCGTGTATAACGCGCACCGTTAGGTAATGCGCAGGGCCTCTTCAGAACACTTTTACTGTACAACGCGCGCGTTATATACCGGAAAATGCGGTACCAATATTTCCAGGACGTCCAGACGGACATCAAATTTTGACGCATAGCGGCATCACGAATTTCTTCTTTGGAACTTCTTTGTCACAACTGACGCAGAAGTGGAGCAGTGGCACGGAACACTGGCGCAAATGAAACTTAGGGGGCACATGTATAGTCATCCTGCGCGCCCATGAGATTACCCACTCTTACCTCTTTCACTCGTTCAATTTATTCCCTGCAACTTCAGTATTAACCCCTAGTGAACGTTGCACTGTCAACTGTACACGTGTTCTTTTTTTTTTCGCATTCGTGGATGAGCTCCATAATATCCAATCCAATCCACGTCAGCTAGTAGTTCGAATGATTTCTCGTGACGTCAGTGCATATTTCTCATGTGGCACGTGTTTTTGAGCATGGAGAACTTCTTTCATGCGCCTGTGTCACCTGTTGAGCAAGGACACGAAGCAACAACAACATGAATGACGATGGAATGAGGTGATTCACCGCAACAATTGCAGTACCATACCTCAGTGCGTGTGGGTGCATGTGGGACACGAAGTACAGAATGCAAGAATGTGAGCGTTTCAGTGAATAACAGCTATATCGAGCAGCCGCATTATCACAACATCCTTTGTACACTTCGCTACAGATCGCCGCGGAAATGCATGCTCCTCCCAATGAGCCACGATGGAGGACAGTGTACTCCAGACCAGAGTGCGGCTATGTAAACGTTGGAAGTCGTGCTCCTACTACTTTGCGGAGGTCCCGTTCCACCAACAACTTCCCATCTCTATACACCAGTCTAGAAGGAAGAATAAGGCGGGTTTAAACTGCGAAACTGTACTTTTAGCTATGTGTGCCAACAGGAATTTTTGTATTGGTTCCGTTCCCAGACGACACCAATGCACCGGGAGGTTTGAATCTCAAACGGAAGTTCCACGAAGTAAGCTCCAAGCTTGGCCGGTAGAGTTTGTGGTGCACGAAAATTTGCAAAATGTTGCATTTTCTTGATTGTGCGTATGACAGAAGTCTTTTTGATGCTTCCAATAATAACTGTAAACAGAAAAAGCACTGAGACGTAGCGAAGACGATACTGTGAACCAATCACGAGCCGCGTAGCGCTTCAGAGCGCCGTCTAAACAGGTGTGGGCAGGACTTCCAGGCTTCACGCCCCGCCTCTTTCGGGCGTTCGTCACGGACGACAGGCGTCGCGTATTCCAGCAACAGGTCGCTGCCAACATGGAGAGTCAGGAAGGACCCCAGAGCAAGAAGAGTCGACAGGAAGACCAGGGATCGTCGTCAGAACAGCAGGTAATGTTCCCTTGCATACCGCTCGTTACCTCTGGTCAAAAGCGGCACTGGTGCAAGCTGAGCTACCACTACGCGTCATTCTCATAGCCAGGTAATAAGGTGACGTAACGACTGCACAAAATATATACTTTTTCTTGTACAGAACTGACCTTTGCAGATTCCTGAATATGCGAAATTCCTTGAGAGATGTGACTGAAGTACGAAGGGAACGTTCCACGTGTTAGTAGGCTTACATTAGGCGTATGTGTATTGTTTACTCCTCTGGGTGGTGCACAGCGGTATACGTGTTCGCATTTCAAAAGGTCATTGTGCGAGGAGCTGTTGTACCCGACGACATGCGAAAAATGTCATGACAGTATTTAGAAAGCAAACAAATTGCACCCCTGGTCTTGTAGGCAACTTATTTCTTGAGCTTGTGGAAGACCAGACATTGCATCCAAAGTCTTTCGGCCTTGTCATATCGTTGCCATGTGTTTATGTGCCATAGTAGGTTTAAGAATGCTGGATATTTCCTTAGGACGTTAACAGTAGCGTGTATTCAGCAAACTTTGCACATCTATCGTGCTAAAGCTTTTCTATGTGTTGAAGAGTGTTTACCTGCAATGTAATACCAAAGGCATAGCTTGTCTGCATATACTATTTGCACAAAATTGCATAAATAACATACTCATTACAATCCTTCAGAGAGAAGAAACTCTCAGGGAACCACAACCTCAATTGGCAGAAACCGTCGCTGCAGAAGATACTGTGCCAAATGACGAACCAGTGCAAGTGAAGTACGAAGTGGTCGAAGAAGTCGTCTACGATTCTAGTGCCGTCCCTCCTGAAGACACTTCGGGACAATTACTTTTAATTCAACAAGAGAACTTACAAGAAAGCGTGCAGGACACCGGAGAGCCAATCACCGAAGACGAACGTTCTCCGCAGCTTGCAGAACTTCGTAGTGAGTGGCCAGAGTCACCATCCAAGAAGGAGGACAGCCTCACTACGTTGTACACTCTCGATCCTCTTGTACAGCCCGAACTGGTGGGATGCAACGATCCGATGCCCTATGACTACCGCATGATGACTCTCAACCAAGATCCTGCTGATGAGGAGTTCGCTGCTAGTGAGCAACAGGCTTACGCTCTTCCTCAGGATTCAATATCTCAACCACACTACGACGTCAACCTCGCCGAACAGGAGGCGAAGATGAACGCCATCCAAGCAGGCATGCCTGAGCCTTACCGAACGCTGCCTCCAATGCAGAGGACACCTTACCACATCATGACAACGGCTCAGACTTACAGCACTACAAGGGAGTGCGCTACCTCCACGGGTACGACGACGACTGTGGCGTCGTCATCAAGGAGTACGAGGAGCAGTGGCCGGACAAGAGACCGAAGTAAGTGAACTTATCGATACTCTTCGGTACCTCCGGGGACGATATGGCTGCAAATGTCCATTAATACTTCCTTTCGTGTACCCACTTTTGTGATCTCTGCTACTCTAAAGGCGCGAGCGTTCATTCGGGGTATTATGATCAGGACCAAAACTAACAAAGACGTTGTAAGCACGGTCATCAACGAAATTACAATTGCCATTTGACTAATAATGAAGGTCACATTGTTTCGAATTTCGAATTCGATAATGATAATTCGTGGCTTCACGTTGCAAGACAACGATATGATCATGAGCGAAGGCACAGCGGTCGCTCTGCGGATTAAATCAGCACATGGCGGAATCTGAAACACGTGCATGCTTTAGGATATTGTGCAGTTGCCTTAGCGGCTGGAAAGAATGTATGAATGCAGAATGCACGAAAAAAAAAAATGAACATGAGGGTCATAGTCGGAGGATGCCAACCATTCATTGTCCTTCGACGCCGCACGTTCGGCCTTACATAGAGCCCGTAAGAGGAAGCCCATTTATCTCGCTCACATCTCCTCAACAAACAAACAAGCAAAAGGAGTCACACTCCGAGCCCCTTACGTGCTGTGCTATGACGTCACTTTATAAGCTTTCTGTTTACTGTCTCGTTGTGTTCGAACGGTCAGTTTTGGAGTTCTAGGATGCGTGCTGCCTGTGGCTGCCTCCCCATGTCCGGGCCTTAGGCCCCAGACACATTCACGGGGACAGGCAGCCACATGCATAGTTGGCATTAGCGACACTAATATGGAGAACCATTAATTCACACTAACAAGGACATTTCACGGGACGCCTTGAGTGACAAAGTGACACCTACAAAGCTTTTCCAGAGCTCGCTTCTTTCGCATCCTTCTCTCCTTTCTATGCAAGAGGTACTGTAGGGGACACAGCTGTCTAAAATTAGTATTCCGTGGTTTATCTCATCTCAAATCTCCAGGTGCTGCAAGACTATTTCGTTCGAGTAATAAACACGTGCAGCGCATGGTACACCTTCAAATACAATATTGGCACAACACTTTCAAGTACAACAGAGGTGTATGGGACTGGCGATTTTAGCTAACCGTTTCCCCAACAGTACCTTAAAGAGAAGGGAGTATACATATAGGGACCGAAAGGGTACACGTGCGCTATGTCCTACGCATGTCCTTCTGTCTGGAAAAATTATTCGTTGCCTTAGTTATGGTAGTTCATCCTTCCTTTGTTTTAGCAAACTAAAAGTTCCATTGTTGATCGCCGGCGGTGTGTCAACTTTCATTCTTTTTCGACTCAGTACCTCTCACTCGTTCAGCAAACAAAATGTGTTGTCGCTCTTAGGACATTATTGTTATTGTGTATATATATCTATATATATAGTTGAAACGAAAAATGAAACACAGACTACGAAGGTACGGGAAGTAAGAAAAAAGGGGGTATTTATTTACATTTAAGATACTTGGAATGCTAAAAAGGTTGTCTACGTTACGGCGGAAGCTCCACCTTCGTCAGGGCAAAAATATGTCAGACTCACAGAATAATAATAATACTAAAAGCAACGATATACAACAGTTGAACACCGTAGCGAGTACGTAGACGTGCAAATAGATGGGACACACAGATGCATCGTGCATGGACAAACTTCCAAACATATTGAACGTTCGGATCCGCAAATGAGGCGTTTAACGACGTGGCAGAGGTTACTACATCTCGAGGGTGACCCTCGGACACGTTTTCAACTTAATATATCAGATACAGGTCATCTAAAAGGGTACAGCATACACCAATTCGTGCAGTGGTAGTAAATATGAGTAAATTGTCCTGGCCACAGGCCACGGCGATCTCACATTAACTGTTGCACGAAGTGGTATTTGTTTGTACAAATTTGTCCACTTTTTTATTCGTGTATACGCGGTATACTCTGTGGAACGTGGTCTTTATGTAGTATTAACACATTTGCTGCCTTTTGTACGATGTGATGCATCAGCACATGACAGATTTCATTGGTTATTTTTCTACTGGTGCACCATAGCAATACTTTGCGAAAACAGATTATCTGGTATGTCAAACTCCTTTTCGAACAAAAGTGGCAACTATTACCATGTACTGCCCTACGGCAGCCAAGGCGTGACGCCTGATGGAGTTTCTCCTGCGTCAACACGTACTCAGCTATTGCCGTTAAAAAAAGAAAAGAAAGGCTCTGCACATCCTTTGGCGCAGCGAATTTCCAGCACGTCCTTTGGCACTCGACTAACGGGCTTACAAAACGTTGATGCTTAGAGAGAACGTTATTTATTCGTAGCAATCACTCGCGAAAAAAAAAAAAAAAGAGTTAGGAGCAAGTTAAGAAACCTGAGTGAATATCAGATATCCAATACACATTGCACGACAACGTACGACACTGTACGACGTTATTGCAAATTGTTATTGAGTGTAAGAAAAGACATCCGTAAATGCCGGCGCCGACCTGAAATGGTGGTTGTGACAGACATGAGTAGTTATCCTAGTCCTACGAGATGGCACTGTGCACATGATAAATGTGACAAGATCTTTTATCTTGGCATCTGACACAAAATGAGGATGTTGGGCACGCGTACGACGGCAACAGGTCTACAGTGTGTAGACACCTCAACAGACCTCCCAAGCCGATATGTACCCCGCCATACGCATACGCTCCATTGACATATACCTGCTTTGAACGCAAAGCATATCGAGGATCACCACTCCGCACGCAACTATGAGGCATGCAGCCGTGCGTGCTATACGGAAGTGGCATCGTTGCCCATACACATATCGTGGCGCGATTATTACCCGGGGATAAACGTGTCGCACAGCGAGCAGCCGTTGCGGATCATCCAGCGCGGGAAGCCTCCATATTTCTCAAGAGAAAATCAGCTCGGGACACAGGTCTTGTACATGTGGCCGGACATCTGTGCTGCAGGTGCCTTTGCAGTTGTGCGCTTTTTGAGGCCCCGCTTGCATGCGCTTATGCCACAGCTTTTGTCGACAGCCAGTCCCGCACAGCGGGGCACGAACGACGTCTATTGCTCGTCGCAGTTAACAATCATCCTCCTACACTCGTTTCGTCTTCTGCTTTGATTCCACCATGGCAATCGCCCAGTCCTCCGCCCTCGCCAAAACGACCAAGCGATGGCGACGCAAGAGAAACAAACGACCCATCTCCCGGCGATGTACGTATAGCCTCACGCATCGTTTCTAGTTCATTTATCGGCTGTATTACATACTCTGCTGTATGATCATAACTGTCCGCGACCTGGAGTTGGCACTTTCAGAATGTGTCAGCGTTGATGCATGTCTTTGACTGAAAGTGGTACACAGTGGCTGAACCACGGGGCAACCGAAACAAAATAGTTGCCAATTTGGAAAATATATATCGGTGTGTATCTTTCTGTACCTGTACATGTACATGCATGTACTAATATGCGCGTGCATATCTAACTGCAGGACAAATAATAAAAAGTCAATACCCGCACAGCTTAGACGAATTTACTTTTTATGCATTACTCATACGTTTGTGCTGGATATATGTGTCGAAGTGATCATTACCCCTTGCCATACTCATATAAATGACTGATGTATAAGACCACTGATGTAAATCATAGTCCTAAATAACATGTACGAGCAAAAATGACATCGTTACATTCGGTAATTGTTTCGTAAAACAAAAATGTGTCAGAACGTGAAAAAAAAAAAAAAAGGAAGATACGCTTTCAGCGAACAGCTACGTGCCTCTCTATAGTTCAATCGCACACCTCTTTCGGCTAGGCTGTCCGAGGAAGGCATGCCGGGGAGAATAGGCAGCTCTGCAAAACTGAATGTTCGAATATTTAGTTATTTATTTATTTACCCTCAGGGCCGTGAGGCAATACTGTTGTCACCACGTGCGTACGGATACACAATCCAGCGGAACCGTATAAACAGGCATTAGGAGAAATCAAGGTTGTAACATATGTGCGACGAAATACTGACTCTCCCTTGTAGCGAAAATGTACTCGCCCACAAGCCAGAGCTGTGGCAACGAAAACCACCTGATATGGACGCAACACTTCACGTATTTACCGTCAATTGTATACTGCACAAGATGCGGTTATAGCGTATTTGATTTGTCGAGGAAAACCCATTTTCAAACGTGTGCAGAATTTCGATTTTCGCCCAAAACGTGTCTATAGGGGATGTGCCTAAAAAATGAGCAGCATTGAGGACCCTGGGGTCATGTTTCCCCTACGGTGGTGTCTGGAGCAATAGCGTTTCAGCTTCGGGTTGCTCAGGCATTGGATCCCTCGCTTAATAATCAGGGCATCTGTGATTTTTCCTCCTAAGCTCCCATTTTGGTTTTATCTTTAAATTTCGCTAAGGTTGCGAAAAATGAGCCTAACAATCGTATGGCCCTAGATGCTTTTTGCTAAAGCGGAAGATTATCCAGCTTTTGCTCACGCTTCCCTCTGTTCCCATGAGATCGTCTGCAACAACTGCGGCGCAACGTTTAACAAAAATTTACTTGCGTAGGCGACGTGGAAAACATTTTGAATCTCATGTTCGTTGCTTACAGTTCCAGGCAAGTTCGTCGATTCGTCGACATAAATGAACTGTTACGAACAACAGGAATATAGACACGTTGGACTTCGTTTTTTTTTTCTTCTTCCAAACCATCTAACAGGCGCGTTCTTAATTTTCTAGCTGCCTCATGGAGCCACACTCAGTGAGTACAGCACAAACACCCTAAACGCGCACAACTTCAGATCTATCTATTTTATATCGATCACTATAATTAATCATTCCCTGAGACAGCAAAGTCTAATACAAGATAGATGCAGCAGATGAACATTGACTTCGGATCTCTGACATATTATATGGCTATTATTGAGTTGGGAATGGGAAAGGAACACCAAGCTCGTTCAAGCACTTTCGAGATCGAGTCAACACAAAATTTCCTATCGACACATATATCTCTCTCAGCCACAAAGGAAAACGTTTGCCATTCCAACTATTACGCATAATTTCTGGGGGGGGTGGGGGGTTAGTTTTTACAATAGGTATTCGTCTTTTGTTTGATATGCTTGCATCATAAACTTTTGTTTGTCTGACTTGGTTATTATTCTTCGAAAATGCTCCTTCATAGCAACAATTCCTTTCACTTTGCATGAATCTGAGTCCATCTTAACGAAATGTACTTCTTTATCACCTTGTAGTACGCGGAGATTAATGTATCTAACGTCAATGAGGATCCTCCGTATGGGATTCCACTGAAGACTTCATGTTCCTCGCAGTTAAGGTATCTACCACGTTGAACACTAATGACTCCCAATTCATAAGAGCCCACTGTAGAAATCAGTGTTCAGAGACGAAAACTAATTTCGACATCTTTATGCATCTGTACTCACACACGATGCAACACGCAGCACTCACCAGTCTAACAGTCGAGAAGCAGAGCTGTCAGTTTGGTTGTCTACATTTCGATGTTCAATGTACGTGTATTACAAATGCTACAGTGGCTTTCAAGATTGCTGGACACAGTTGAGCTTCCAATCAACCCCATGAATCGTGCTACTGCTTTCTCCTAAAAGACCTTTCAAAACGCTAGACGCGTGCTATGATTTCACGAGCTAACCTCAAGAAACCTTAACAAGACCATCAGAAAGAAGGAAGGAAGTCACTGAAAAGGTTAGCCAGCTGCAGGACTGGAACCCACATGTTCTGAACTGCCGGTCCAGTGCGGCAATCCAGAAAATGTGGGTTCGAGTCCTACGGCTGGCTAACCTTCTCCGTGACTTCCTTCGTTCATTGTTCTTAGGCAGTTGAGGCTTGTGTGTTGTGTTGTCCTTTCTTGCGTGTTCCAGCTTCAGAACACCAATTTCCATCGAAGACCATTAAAATACCCGAGTTCATTCTTCTTGTCTACGGAACTTTCCGTCCTGGCTACACTGGCAACAAAACAACACACTGTTACATTTTCATTTTCGTACAAGGTGCAAGGTTTTGGAGCAATGTGAAATGAATAAATTTCGTTTATTCAGTTCATCCAATGAAGCAGCTCAACTACCGTAATTTTCTGTGTATTACGCGCGTATTATACGGCGGAATTTGCCCTTCTGCCCCTGCTGCGCGCTATATACGGCGGAGCGTGTTATATGCCTGGCACTTTCCGTCCTCGTAGCAAGCCTTGATGCATAGGTTGCGGGATCGAACTTTGCCGAGGACGTCAGCAACTTGGTGGCAGGTTCGCGCGAGGGACGTTAAACATGGTTTGCCATGTGTGGAAATTATAGCGCACCTTCAGGCAGGCAAAATAACTCCCAGGCCGATGAATGTGGCGTCGCTCATGATCATAGTGGTCCCGCAATGTAAAGCCACGAATTACTATAATGTGATTCATCTAAACGTGATGCTTCCTCGTTTCCGGAGCGTAATTAAGCACCGTCTGGACTTGGCTGGGCGTGTGCATGCGTGGCATATACGAAGGTGCGTGGTATCTTTATTTTAAAACTTTATTTTTACTAGGTGCGCGTTATCGGCCGGAAGTTACGGTAAATAAAATTGTAATACTAGTACATCCACGCGTGCTACCGTAATAAAAACACTTGGAGGCAGACTGCGCTGTCCCTGCATGTCCGCCAACGACGTCCCGTGTTTTCCAGCCGAGCGAAGCCGCAGTTGTGGATCATCCAGATGCGTTAACCCTGTGAAACTCCTCCCTTCCAGCTGTAGCACACAGCTTGGGGCCGTTCTCTCAGAGCGAGCAATGGAACAATGGCTGCCAACAGTTCCATTTCGTTTACAATGCACGTTAGCTACCGTATGTGATCGCTTGGAAGGCGCTGGCACAAAAAATGCATCGAGCACCGCATGTAGCTTTTGAAACGTTCCCTATTTTCGTGAGGAAAATACGTTAATAATATAATTAGGAGTATAGACTTACACGTAAGGATGCGCACGTTTCCGTCAGACAGGAGAGATTGTTGGAAGAGCAAGAACCCAAATATTCCTCAATTAGTTAAATGCATGAGGTTTTCCCGAGGTTTTCCGAAGACTTTCCAGACGAATGTCGGCACAGTTCCCCCTGAAGTCGGCCCAGGACGCATGCTAACCCCCCTGCCCCCCACTCCTTCCAGCTGTCCTCTCTCCATCTTTCCACGTCTGTACGCCGCTCATATCCACAGTTGCTTCGCGGCGCTAACACACAATTTAAAAAAATAGTTAAATGCGACACTGTGGTCCTCATCCGATCGAATGTCTTTTTATTTCATTTCTATATCGTATACGTTGCCATATAACTCGAGGCAGTGACATTTTCAGTGCCACTACGAGACGCACGTTTTTAGCCCGCGCGAATAAAGCACTAGTTGGCAACACGCGTGCAACCAGAATAGTCCTTGGCCCATTCCTCTTACGCCTATCAAGCGAGTGGCGACGCGAACGTGCACATGCTCGAACAGCGAATCGTTAGAACATTATCCAGCAACTGGACCTCGCCACTCCACATGGTGCCCCCCCCCCCCCAAAAAAAAACAAAAAAAAGAACGGTAAGTTGGCGACCATGCGGAGAGTACCGTGCTCTGAACCGTGCACCAGACCGGTACCCTATCCCCAACATCATCGATTTTGGCAGCGATGGAAAATTGACTTGGTCCACGCCTACCATCAGATTCCTAAGGCTGAAGAAGATTCCAAAAAAACACTATAGTAAATCCATTTGAAGTATCTGTGTACTTGCGCACACCTTCCGGTTTGCCCAACGCGGCACAAACATTCCAGAGATTTATTGACTCCGTCGTCCGAGGGCAATCATTTGTCTATGCATACATGAACGATATCTTATAGCAAGTCCCGATCCAGAAACACACGGGCATATACGTGTACTTTTCACGCGACTCCAAGACAATGGAATCGTCAATAACGCCACCAAAAGCGAACCTGGCGTGCCGGAGCTGGATTTTCTCGGTCGCATCGTGTCAGCCAGCACGGCATACTCCCTCTACCATCTGAAATCGCGGCCATCCGCGAATCCTCCCAACGCAACACCAGCCACGCAGCCACAACAGTTCCTCGGATTGGTAAACTTCTATGGACGATTCATACCATTCATGCCCCCTAGCGCGGAAACACTTCGCCCACTTGAAGCTTTACCTTCTGCCCGCAAGCGTGCTTCACCAACACTGGAGTGGTCCAAAGAAGCAACCGCACCACGCTCAACAAGATTCGTGACGACTTCGCCTCCGCCACGCTCCTCAACCACCCTCGACACGATGTTCCTATACAAGTATCACGGTGGACCATGGACGCCTCGAGTGTCGCAGTCGGTGCTGAGCAGCAACTCGTACCTTCTGTATGGCACCCAATCGCATCTTCTGCCGCATGCTGAAGCCAGTAGAAACACGCTACAGCACGTTTGGACGCGAGTTTCTCGCAATTTTCCTCTCAGTGAAACATTTTGACATTTTCAAAAGAGTCGTCCATTCACCACCTACATATAAATCCTTGACGTATACTTGCTTTTCCACCGGCACTGGAGATACTCCCCGCGAGATACGCAGCTTTCCTCCATGTCGGAGTTTATAACCGATATCCAGCACCCGAGCGGAGTCAAACAATGCTGTGGCCGATGCGCTCAGCCGAGTCATCTCCGTTACAACCGCACGAGTCTGCCTCCCCTCGACCATCCGCTCCCTTGATATCCTGTCGACGGCACAGTACTTCTGGCGACGAACTTTCCACTTTCCGCGCAAGCTCTACATCGAACATGAAAATCGAATATGTCGTCTTCCCTGGGGCAATAGCCGTGGCTTGTGACATTTCGCAAGGTTCGCCTCGACCCTTCGTACCCTTGGCGCTTCGTCGTCCCATTTTCGACCGTTTCCACTCCTTGTCGCACCCAGGCATACGAGCTACTCACACCCATTCGAACGCCATACGTTTGGTCAAACAAGAATTCGAACATCAAGCGTTGGGTTGGAGCACGTGTGCAATGCCCAACGTTCCAAAACCCAACGGCACACACGCTTTGCCCCTCAAGGTTACTGCCGATTGACTGCCGTTTCGGCTATCTGCACATCGACCTTGCTGAACCACACAGCCAAGTCTATAACTAAATTCTCATAATCATCGGTCGTTACACCCGTTGGACCGAAGCAGTCCCAATCTCTGACACAACTGCGCACACTGTTGCCACGACACTTGTGAGCATAAATATCCCGTTGCGGCGCCCCGTCCATCACCACTACAGACAGAGGCTCGAGTCTGCTCTATTTGCTGCCTTGACTAACTCTCTAGCGAACGTATTAGGACTACTGCATGTCATCCAGCGTCAAACGACCTAATATGTATAGGTGACACCCATGCCAGAATCGGGATTCGAATTCGAGTACCTCCTAGTCTCCACGTGACATGGCCAGCACGTTGACCACTCGGCCACGCGAGCTGGTCACCGCGCGCGTTAGACTGCGGACCCAGGTGCAGAGGCAAGTGCCAAGAGCCAATGGCGTTAAACTATGTTATCAAAATCACGGGTTTCCGATAATGATTAGAGAAGAGCCAACATTTAAATTGCAAGTACCCTTATCGCCAATTTCACCATTGTCCGCATTGCCAACCTTTCAGGACCACACTCACAGTGTCTCTAAATCAGCTAGACCCCCGTCCTCTCACTAAGACAAAATTACTTGGTTCATGGTCAGATTCAGCACGTCAACGCTCTGCCCTGAAGATACTATACTAATCTTACTGGACTATGTAGGCATTCGGTCTCACCGTGAGGCTCATCATTATATTTTCACTGAATTTCCGGGAGCAGGGGGTTAGAGTGAAGCGCCCCAATCATCATAATCTAAATAAAGTTGCCGTAGTTGACCAATGTCACCCAGAAAGACCAGGACAAAAAGATATCTGGAAGTGCTTACTGCGCGAGCAGCTAGGGTGTATGCATATCGTTCATAGCTGAAAGCATCAATGTATGCTGTCAGGGATAGGAGCGTTCTGTGGAATTCAGTGCCCTAACCCATAACAAATTCCTTTCTCTTGTATAGCGCTGATCTCACTTCACGATTAACATGATAACGATTTCGCCACTTGCGAAGTGTAAAATTCAAGCATGGCAAACATGCAGTGTCATAGCCCAGCCCACTTATTTGGAGCTCAGTTAACCGAAAAATTTATTGCCCGTACAAGAAGAAACTTTGCCATTAGGAAATTATAACCGCGCTCTGTTGTCCAGAATGTGGTAGTGAAACCTCCCTAGAAAGGACACCCACGGGACCAGGATTCTTGTCCGCTGAAGGGAGGTGTCCGTACACGAGAGCTATTGAAGTAAGATCATCAAAGCTCGCCGGGGGAAACCCAGCTGTCCGCAGTAGGGGAGTGTCTGTCTAGGAGAGGTGTTCGTAATGGGAGGTTTCACGTTTCCGTATCCATATAAAATCTCAGGAATATTCTGCATATTCTCAAGTTATTTTGATCCCGTTATCTGGAGCTCGGCCCGTCCGTCCTGAACACAAGGGAGCGGTGATATTGATGGGTCACGAGATCCGAGCGAGCCATACTCATGTGATACTCATTTATCCTGAAATCAGTTTTTTACTGTCTGACCACGAGTCCGCATACGACTGCATGAGGGAAATATTCTGAGTGCAAATCACTTACAGACACCTCCAATATATTTTCAACCAATTTATCGCTTCGTAAAAATGCTTTGTTTGTACTACCTGCGACTACAGCACCAATGTTATAATAGGGTCCCAGAGTCGCCTGCTAGCAATGCCCGTCGACAAAAAGTTGCCTATGTCTGCACATAACCATAACATTCCTTAATTCCGTGTTAGCGCCGCGAAGCAACTGTGGCTATGAGCGGCGTACAGATGTGGACAGATTGAGAGAGAACAGCAGGAAGGAGTGGGGACAGGGGTGTCAGCATGCGTCCTGGTCAGACTTCACGGGGAACTGTGTCGACATTCGTCTAGAAAGTCTTCGGAAAACCCAGGGAAAACCTCAGACAGCACAGCCGGTGACAGGATTCGAACCCGTGTCACCTCCCAGTCTCGGCGTGGAAAGTGATCACTCTAACCACTATGCCACGGGAGCTGGTAGGCAGGGGAATCTGTAGTCTTTGTTGGGACACAAAGGAACGACAACCGTTCAGAAGACAGGCAAGTGTCCAATTGAATGTTTAATGATCGTGCTATGGGCACGGGCATTCATTCTCTCGTGAACGGGAGCTGTCGACCACAGCATTGCTAATGCCTGCAATTAGTACACCGCCGTCAACTTAAGGGTTGAGACCCACGGAAGACCCACGGAAAACCCAGACAGCACAGCCGGTGCGGGGATCCGAACCCGCGTCGCCTCCCAGTTTCGGCGTGGAAAGCGGTCGTCCTAACCACTATGCCACGGGAGCTGGTCACATAATCATAAATATTTTCTAACCTTCGGAGTGTTGTAGTAAGATTGACAAAGGTGAATTGACTGCCCATATCATGTGTCACCTGAAAGTGAATTCGCGCCTATACACATATTAATACATCGTATGTCATCTGTTAACAACAGGCGACATAACGGATCAATGAAAACTTGTGCAGAAATGAGAGGACTCTTAAGGCCGGCGTTCCGACATACAGCGCTTTGCTCCAGAGCACTGGAAAGCAGCGCTGTTTTTCCCTCCTCTCCCGGCTGCGACTCGATGGAAAACAGCGCTTGGCGAAGTTGAGCATCGGTGAACTTTCCCATCGCTGTCTCCCAGCGAAAGGTTCCCTGAACCAATGAGAACGCGGCGGCGCGTTCACGTGACGGGGCTGCCCTTTTCTTTTTTTTTTTCCCCCGATCACGTGAGATCACCAAGTACAGCGCTGGGACAAGCGCTGCAAGTGCGAACCCCACAGTGGAAATATATCGCTGTTTTTGCAGTGCTGTGGTGCAGTGCTGTGGTGCAGCGCTGTGGTGCAGCGCTGTGGTGCAGCGCTGTGGTGCAGCGCTGTGGTGCAGCGCTGTGGTGCAGCGCTGTGGTGCAGCGCTGTGGTGCAGCGCTGTGGAGCAGCGCTGTGGAGCAGCGCTGTGGAGCAGCGCTGTGGAGCAAAGCGCTGTATGTCGGAACGGGCCTTTACACTATCGCCGACAAGTCCACCAATTCAGAAACGCGCTACCGTCGCTATCATTAACAAAGAATGTACGCGTGTAACGTGCTGAAGGGGGACATTACGTGTTCAATCAATTCCCCCTTTTGAGGCACGACGATGCCTATGGGGAGTTTCATCGCCAGAGGTGATACTCTACCCCATTGCTGGTGGTGATGTGGGGAATGAAATAATGAGCGCCTTCCCAATAAGGATCCAAGACCGAACGTGTCCAGAAAGGTCAAAAGAGCTTTGAGCACAGAGTGTTGACTTGCTGGATTCGGCCAGGGACCAAGCAATTTTTATAGGGAGAAGGGGCGAGAGTCCAGCTGACTAAGAGACACGGAGAGAGCGGTTCGGGAAGGTTGGTAGTGTGGGCAATGAAGAAGAATGAGCTCCAGATTCTCTAGAGCACTGCAGTGACAGCATCTGGGAAAGTCAACTTGATTTGATTTGATTTGACTTTACTGGCGCAAGGATATCAAAGATCATGCTGCGCCGAATAATTTTGTTGAGTTACTCTACATTAGGTCCAGTTCAGTCAGGTATTTGCATTATCAGAGACTATGAATTTCCTATGCCCATTGTCAGATCTGAGACTGTGTATGTTCTCATCATGCTGCAGAGCCCACATCATTGTGACACTGGGTAAGGGGAGAGTCAACTTGTCTCAAGCGGTAACGCCACTGAGCTGTAAAAGCCACATCGAGTCGCATTCGATGAATTAATGCAGCATCTTGACTAAAGGTGTTCTTTCGGAAAGCTAGCGTCGGATCAACTCTGTTCAGCATAGATGAGGGGAGAATGTCGGTTGTCCATTGGCGGGAAGTCAGGGGTGTCACGAGGCGTCGCATAATGGAACGACGGTCTCCTCTCAGCAGTGCAATACTAGTACGAGAGAGCTGCTTCTGCGGCGCTGTCGGCCTGCTCATTCCCCACGACACCGCAATGGGCTGGAACCCACAATGGGCTGGAATACAATGCTTATCATGGCTATTCCTTGATGTCTTTTCAGATCGTGGGTCAAGCTCGTTAAGCCGTGAGGAACAGAAGCGGAACGCATGCGACCGTGAGCGAAGTAGAATGCGTGACATGAACCGAGCGTTCGACCTGCTTCGCGAGAAGCTACCATTCTGCAAGCCACCAGGAAAAAAATTCTCCAAGATTGAGTCTCTCAGGTAACTAATACTCCTACGTCCGATATGGACGATATCCAGGAACCTGTATCTCACACAGGGCGAAACAGCTCGACTGCACACAAACACACTCTTGAAGAGACTCAATTAGTCACACTTTGATACCACGCGCAGAATAAGCAACAAGCATTACAGAAGATGTCGATTCCTTCTGTTAGTAACAAAGACAGTGTGTCAGCCCAAAGTGCTCTGCGCATTTCTATTCGCGCACATGTCAGCATGCAGATACTTTAATGACAATTAATCGTGACGACTAGTAACGAGTACAATTACCTGACTAGCATTGCGCACGCTCATAGCGGACACAGAATCACAAATCTACCGTTATGCACTAGCGTATTTCTTTGTACATCCACCCTAAACGTGATTCAAACGACGTAGACATCAGGAGACATCTTGTACTATCGCGCACGCAGTCGACAACAAGATGTCAACCACGATAAAGCGTGGCAAAATCTGAGAACTCGGAGCTCTAGAAGCATACGTTGTCTCTTACTTTTACTTGTGGTCGTAGTCGCTGTTCCCGATCGTGGTACCCAGAGCGTCTTGCGCTCACACCGTACGAGGGACGAATGGGCAGCAGAGGTTGATGAGCGTTACAGAAATTCGTCGTTATCGATCCTTATCGAAAGACAACGATATGGTTCTTCACAACTCCCGCGTTTTCGCGCATACCTTCCGTAACATATCTTCAGATAAAGGGGGGTGTAGCTACGTTCCAGGATGGTAGTTATCATCTGAGGCGGATAAAGCGCTCGTCCTGTCTCATTCCTGTTTGTTTTTGTGTTCGTTTCTGTTGTTACTTTCACCAAAGCATAGACAGCAAGTGTCCCAGTTCCTTACATTTTTTTTTTCTTTTTTGATTCCGTGTTAGCGCCGCGAAGCAACTTTGGCTATCAGAGGCGCACAGACGTGGACAGATGGACAGAGGGCAGCAGGAAGGAGTGGGGGACAGGGGGGTTAGTATGCGTCCTGGGCCGACTTCAGGGGTACTGTGCCGACATTCGTCTGGAAAGTCTTCGTAAAACCCAGGGAAAACCTAAGACACACAGCCGGTGGTATAGGATGCGAACTCACCTCTTCCCAGTCTTCAGCACGACCTTGGCTAACGCCTTAATCCGCTCGGTCATGCCGGTGGTAGTTCTTACATTGACGTTTCTGAGCTCAAAGTCTAGGGCCCAACGGGTCCAGCTAGAGCTTGCAACTACATATATGATTTGCAACGGGTTCCTGTGGTGCGCACAGCATTGTCGCCTACTGCATATTCACAGTCTCCCAGGTTCTTCGGCTGACCGTGGTGTGCAGAAGCAACGGCACGTGCCCCCCGTGTTCACAACAGACGAAGCTTTAAAGGACGGACATCGCCGACACTAAAGTAGTAACAACTTATGAATCAATGCTGTTCCGTTAGGTGGTGGACTCGTTTTGCGAACCCTCCAGAACTTGCTCGTATAAGTTGTAAAGTCGTGCATATTGTTTGGAAACGATCCAAGTTTTGCTTGTTTATTCCAACACCTGCAATAAATACAATGATAGATGCATCAAAAACGAAAGTTCACTCAAAGACGTTGAAATGTTGCCCATCTCACAAGCAAGAAGAAGAAACAGTCAGAGAAACGACTCATTCAACCTGTAACATAACTGCCTGTAAACACATGTTCGCTACCGTCTTTTCTTTTTACTTAGTTGTTGATACACTCCCTTGCCAAATTTTAAAATTACGTTGAGGATCGGGTATACGATAATTGATTAAACAGTTTCGAAAGAATACTTGCTATTGTTGAGGAGATAACGTGCATGCATAAGTCACAGAATTAAATTCACATCCAGGTAATCATCGTCTTTTTGCGTGAAAAGCACTCAGTTAACATAACATACCCCCTTTTACCACTAGTTACAATCTCATATGTAAAATTCGTAGTATATAAAAGCATTCAAAGTTCACGGAGTCAATGTGAATGCCCTGTCTGGTGCAACCTCAAGTCACCCTACTGTTTCACGCACCGTTTCCATCAAAATCACTCCATGGGACCGATATTTGTTAGAGACGTTCCTGAAACTTGTCGGTATCGTCGTAGTACTTTTTTTTCTAACATAGGCGTTCATTTCAGGATGGCAATCAAGTACATAGCCCAACTGGAGACTATCCTTTCATCTCAGGGTGGATCGTCGTCCGGTCCATCAGGCCAACCCTACGATTCCTCCTTCTTCCCTGCATCCGTTTGGGCAACAGCACCCAATTACTACAGCTGGATACGACAGGTAAGGTTCGTGGCAGTATTCAGCGCATGATGCAAGCTCGCTTGCGTAGGCTAATAATGGGTAACATTTCGCCGAGTCTGAGAGACACAGCGGACGCGATTCAAAAAGAAGAGGCTGGGGTACTGATGTAAGGAAAAACAGAGGGATTACGATGGGAAAGACCTGCGACTGAAGGTGCGAGCAGAGTTTGTTCATGTCATCTCAGGCCACAACGATCGCCATTGTCACAAGGAAAGTTGTACAGTTCAAGAATAACATATTTTGTATGCTCTTGAAATGTTCTCTAAAGGTGCGTCGTCACTAGGCTGATCGGCAAGGCCGATCGGCATAGTGAGACATAGACAATAAAGCACAGCGGGGAGAGCCGATCGGCCTTACCGATCGTCATGGTGAGGATCAGACTAGATGGATAAGGCATGTTTCGAGGCCAAAATATAGGGGACATTTGGTCAGACACGTATGTTCGTCTCTCGGCAAGGACAAAGTAGCTGGAACGCGTCTCTTCTGTTCGCGTTGAAGGATCGCTAGCAGCCATAGAAATACAACAGCTCTGCTTTGAGTCGGCAGGCGAAGTTATAAGCGGTAGCACTTCTGAAGAAACAATGTCACCATGCGGGGGCCAGACCGAGCGCATCTTCTTGTCATATTTCTTAAAACCCGAAATTAATTAACTTTATGTATCTTCCTCGTCACGTATAGAGTATAACAATGTCTTGCTAGAATGTAAGGTGAGCCACGTTCCAGTGGCATAAATTATAGGTATAAGATTATGAGGACACAAGATTTCGTAAAAAGTGGTATTTCCAGGCAGAAAACCTTACAGCCAGAGTGTCGAACCGAACCGAAAATAACCGTTATTTTTCGGCTGAACCGCAACTGAACCGATGGAAGAAATTTCGGTTACCGGTTCAAATAACGGTTCAGAAACATTGAGATTGCCTACCTGAGGTCCCTTAATCTTTAACATCGTTTAATGTTATTCACATCTGACTTTTACGGCTTGGTTATGATTACACTATCTGTGATGCACAGTAGCACAAGTGGAGTCCCAGCAATGCAAGCGAACGTGGAACGAGCGTTCTCCGGACACGAATTGATACGGTATCCGCAAAGAGAATCGCGCGACACTATGCTGCTGCGTGGAGTGGAGTGCGGAGCGGAGTGTCGTGAGAATATATTGCTGCGCTCATTTGTAAGGTAGTCATGTATGCGCACAATAGAGATGCTCTGTGACTGTTCCATTGGTACGTTTGCTTTGTTACTTAGTCACCGATAATTTGCAAAACCATGGCAGCTCTGTTCACGTCGACCCAGGACTACGCTCTTTCTATTACATGCGTTCGGTTATGTTCACAACCGAAACTATAAACAGCGAAAAGAAAAATCATGATATCGGTGTCGTTATTGCACGTTTTGATACGCCAGGAGATTCATCGTACATATTTTATAACAAACGAACCGGTTCATCTTGTAGAGATCCCGTCCGAGTCGATACACGTCGCCCTGGTGCTGAATCGAACCCAAGCCTGAACCACACCGATAACGTTTTCGGATCTACACTCTGCTTACAACACCCGGCACTTCACCCTAAACCAGATCTGGACTAATATCTTACTTCAATTAGAATCTTTCCTCTGTTAATCTAGAGTACTTGAAGCACGTTTCCCGCATTTTGGTACTGCAAGTCTCCAACCACTGTATCCATTTTCAGGATATTGAAAACACGGGTCCACTACCAGGTCCAAACCAGCCACACAACATCAACCTGAATACCCAGCAAAACTCATCCTTCACATCAACCAGTCCAAAGTACTTTGGCAACAGCAACAAGCTCAAGGAAACACCCGCCAACGAAAGCTACTGGCACCATGACGGCACGCAACCTTCACAATTTGTTTATCAGTAGCTCTGCAAATCACGTCATGTGCCACTTGTACAGTCTAATGTAAATGCTATTTCTGGTCAGAGCGATATAGTGCCAGTTTATCTCCACCTATAGCGCCCGCGTATTAGAGAACATCACCACGTGATGCTGCTGCCCAAACTACGGGTGAAGCCAACGCCACCTAGATAGAGAAAGCCATGTTTACTCGTCGACGTGACGTAATAACTAAGAGTCAGCCAATCGGGTCGTGTTTTCAACGGCGGTAGCCAATCACGAACGAGCTTTCAGCGGTCGTAGCCACGGAGACGAACCACTGTCGAATGCGAGCAGTGATTGAACGTCCCCGCGTACTAAACGGGAAAAATAAAGCGTAAAACGGTCCCATATCTTTCTCAAGACTGATTTTCTGGAAATCCTGTTGCACTTTTTGTCTACAGGTTCAGGTCTACAGGTTCCAAGTTAGCTGCAATCATTTGCGACTTCTTGAATTCGCAGAACGGTGATTCGCAGTAGCAGACGAATTCTGACTTTACATGCCCACGTAGCGAAGGAGGGAGAGAAGGCAATAAGCAGGCCTTCTGTATCTAGGTGGCGTTGGTGAAGCAATGGAGGTTGCCATGCTGCGTATTTTTTCCCTAATAAGCCCCCCCCCCCCCGTCGCTAATTTTCCCTAACTGTACAATCAAACCTCCCAGGAAAAGAATTTGGGGGTACAGTTGGGGGCCTTACTCATCACGTGACCCATTACCAGTGCTGTCGCCAATGCGAAGCTGGTGAGTGCAATCGTCAGGATGAGGACAGTGCATATAGAGTTACATCTGGAAGAACTACACGCAGTTGCTCTTTGCTTTTGATGTGGTGTGATAAATACGCTCCGAACTGGTTCATGTTACGAACACTGTGCTTCTGGGCACACGTGGCATTCAATAAAGTGCTTCTGTAAAGTTTGTGACTGCCTAGAACCCAGTAGGTCACTACTTCTGTCATGATGCGGGGTCAGTATTCCACAGTGCGACACAGTGAAGTTTCGGAGCCAAACATTTTCAGAAGGGCACGATCCCACAGAGACTACAAAAGCTGTCGCAAACACAAAATGAGCGATAGGGGCATCACAAAAGTGAAAAGAAAAGAGAGAGAGAGAGAAAATTAGCCGAATGCAGGGTTCAAAAAATAGTATTGGAGTACACACACACGAAGCACAGACTGTATAGCAAACACTCCAAATAGTAATTCACATAATTTTCCAGTAGTGTACCGAAGCGCTTTGGGGCCCCGACAAAATAAGCAGATGTCACTGCGCGCCAGGCTTGTACAAAATACTCACAAAACGTATTTAAGTTACTGAGTTGCGGGCAAAAAAGTTACTGAGTATAGGGACGTTGGCCTGGAGTTTGGCAGCGCGACACTAGCGCCGCGTTTCTCCCCTGGTGGTACGGAGAAGCAAAGTTTCAAAGTAGACGCGTCGGGCGACGAATGTGATTACATGCGCTGTGCACGACATTCCACCTGCTTCCGTGCAATATCTGAGAATGTACATCCCGTGGAACGGGAAAAATAAAAGCCTGGACCACGTTACTGTTATAAAATGCACGAACTGCACAAAGAACACCGGAGCGTACCTGTTTTTCTGTTATTTTTTGCATTCAAACTCAAGCTGATAGCTGTGTGATTCTGCAAGCCTATAAACTTGAGCTGTTCGGTCTTTTGTATCTGCTTCGTGCTCCACGCTCAGTTCTTCTTTTTTTCTTTTTTTGATATAATGAATTTTGTCCATCAGCTGGTCTGCGTGTACGCCATTCTGTCGTAGACGAAGACCCGTGCGTATACCTATGTCTGGGGCTGCGTAGTACTATGTGAGAATCATGAGTAATATGGATTACGCATCCATTTATTTTTTTAAATTCTTAGTTACATATTCTACGGCTATAGATGGAACAAACTCCTAGGCAGCGAGTGCATGGCAAGCATAGGGGAAGTATGAGATGTCACGAGCGCATGTAATCCCCAAAATGATCAGACCTGTGAAGGATCCACCGGGAGTCATTGCAATTGGTCATTGGATTATGAAAGTTGTATTGTATTGTAAAAGACACGTGTCTCATTAAGTTAGTGCCTCAAAGCCAATAATCTCAGCCACAAAGACATTTAAATTTTTGTTCTGATGACTGTTCTGATCTGAATCCCATATTCTTCTCTTTCAAAACAGTCACGGATATGTGATAAGTGGTAGCATGGTTTCGAGTAAGCAAAGAGGGAATGTAACGCTCATAAAAAGACCCAACTACTGGCTACTGACAAGTATGCATACTGCTCGCTCCGTTCACTTTATAAATCATTACTCCACCGGCTCTCACACCTTCTTCGTAAACCCGAGTAAAAAATTTGAAACCAGAGATATCCAACTGTATGCATTCATGCTTTATTCTTCAGTTAGGTTTCGCTCAGAGCTAGTAGATCTACGGTACCTTGAGAGCACCGGCATTTTACTCGTATCTCGAGCGTGTCCGATAATATTCTGCCATGCGCCAAAAACGCGCCGCTATTGACGGTTTCCCTTCTTACGACTTGACGGGGAAACAATCCCCGGTCTCTTTTGCCTTGTAAAAATCGCAACACAGCTTGGCCATTTTGACACAGCACATACCATGTGCGCGATCAGAGAACACGCTACTTTGGAAAACTTAGCACTATCGCCACAAGTGGCGCTGACTACCGTAATCAGGAGCGCCCACTGGCCCAGCCCAACAACCCTATAGCAGTGGTTCCCAAACTTCGCCCCGCGGCCTATAAAAATGTAGACTATCTCGTCGCGTCAGTTTGGGAGCCACTGGAGTAAAGTATTAAATACCCATCTTGAAAAGTATTCAAGATGGAGTAATAAATACTCTTAAAAGTAACCCGTTACTTTCAAGATACTTTCACGTCACAGTTGGAATTCACAGTTGACGTTGGTAGACAGACTGAAACCGAAACAAATCGGAAGGGCAGGGCTGGGTTCCACGAATGGCCACTTCTTCGCTGCCTCCTATTGAAAGAAAAGTACCGAAGGTCGCGTCCCTTTCTGGAACATCGTAATCCCCTCAAGACCGTGGCTTCGAGCGTAGTTCAACTCTACCAAATTGGTGGCGCTGTCGAACACTATGACGTCATTTGTTTACAGACAGGGAGAGGTCTATTTACTGTCCTTTTTCTCTTTATCATTGCTTTAACCTCATAAAGAGTTACTAATACGTTACGTGCCCTCTCTCGCTACGGTTTTAGGCATGGGTCTTCTCTCCTGCCTGATAGGGGTCCTCATGGTTTACCGGCATATCTTTCAGGACAACACATCGCCTCACGAATAATCTCAAACCCGAGGTGTTGCACGCTGCCCCTTCCAAAGAGGGACGTGGATTTGAATTAAATTGAATTACATTTATTTACAGCAATACACTGGATACCCCAATGCCTATCCTGCGGATGTCCCGAATATCTCAAACGCTAAAGCGTATGCACCATAAGGAACAAAATGAGTAAATGGAGTGTAAACTATAACTTTTACTCTCTTTCTATTCTTTTCTGCTCGTCTTTGCTCCGATCACCCCGCTGTACTCTTCCAAGACTCACTTTATCCTGCCAAGATTCCCACAGACATCAAAGGGCGTAAATGTACAGAGACAGGAATTGTTACTCTCCTCTTTTACACTTTTATTGTGGGGTATACTGCACGCTTACACATCATTGCCTAACTTATCTATTCTGAGATTCCCTTTCCTAGTCTGCAATTCTGAACATTTATTTAGGAATTGCAAGACATATTTGTCCGTTAAATAGCAGCAAACGTGGTTGTTGTTGTAGAAAGCATAATTAAAAACGCAACATTTCTTTCAGTTATTTTTTCTATACAACAAGCTCTGTTCCTTCCAAACTGAGCGAAATTTGTGGTGCTTCACTGTTGACGTTGAAAACTACATAAAAGATGCATAGGATTGTATTTCAATTATGTTTTCGAAATGCATCTGCTCTAGCACATCATCTACGTTCTTGGAGCCGCAACAGGGGTCGGTGTGGTGTCTCTTGTGCAGCTCTTGTGGTCACAAGGTACCGAGGTAACCGTACCAGGTCTCCCTTCAAATCCGCTTCCTAATCGTTCGACGGTGAGGGGGACCATCACACAATGAGCACGCGCTCTTCGTTTTCAGGGCGAGTGCTGCCATATTTTCGTAACGCGATGTGGTCAAGCATTGCAACTTGTCCTTTCCTCTAGGTGGCAATGCAAGGTACACAGCACATTAGCGTGGGCTACTGATACTTATCTGGGGCGGCGGTTGGCTTGACAATCATGCGCTGGCTGGCGGTAGAGCAGTACTATATGACGTTGCCATACCATGCTGAATACGCGGGTCCTCGCCCGTAGACTACATGTACTTCTCTGAAATACAGCGGCTTGTGAGTGGCAGCCAAAGTACGTGCGTGTAGTGAGCCGTCCTCTTTGTCAGTCCAAGTCTCAGCGTCTGTACGCGCGTCCGTAGAATACATCTCAGCGAGTGTGCGCACAGGACAACGTTAGGCACAGGGCATGAACGTTAAAGGGGCACTCTTGATCAACAAACAAAAAGCATTAACAAAGTGACTGAAAGACAGTAAGATAAATTTTCCCAATAATCTCCGCACAATAATTTTTTTTCCTTAAAGAGTTAAATTACACTCCTGAACGACAGTATATAACATTTATGCTTTTGAAAAAAAGTAGTGAACGTTACGCTACGTAACAGTGCTGTCAGTGACGAAGATTTTGCACTAGTAAAGGAGGTGGGTATACTTAGAGTCAGTAAATGAGCTACGCTTCAGAGTATTGACACTGAGTTCCAAGAGCGAGCATGCGCCATCTTGTTTCCGCGCCACGCTACCCACGCGCACGCGCACTTTAGCACACGATGCCATCTATCGTGGGGGGTGAAATGTTCCTTTCGTTTGCAAGCAGCAGTTGACGGCCTTGAGCTTACCTTGACATCCTCGGGGCGCTCTGGGTGACAATACATGGATTATCGCACAACAATCATACACGCTTCTCTGGTAGCAGCTCATAGTCCAAACGCCCTTTTCCACCGACGTCCCAAATCAACCAAAAGCTCATTTCCTCCGAAGAAATATTCGGATGTTCTGGGCTTTCGGTTGATCTGGGCACGCGGGTGGCAGTGACCCGTATCCCCCAAATGCTCTTTTCATCCGAGCGCCCAGAACCACCGAAAGCGGGATACTTGAAAGGACAACTTCCCCCGTTTCACAGGGAGAGGAGGAAGGGTGAGCGGTTCCCAAGTGTGCGGGAATCCAGTATACATACTTCCAGCAACTCCCCAGAGAGGCTCACACGACCCCAGCCGTCCCTGGTTGCTGCCCATCCGGTGCTCGAAATGTTCTGTAGCATGATGTATGCAGCTTCTCTTCTTCCCGTGCTTTATAAGTTTTCTTAGAGATCTAACAGGTATGATTGATATAAAATTGAGAGCTGATGCACGTAATCTATATTAAAGAAGCCTGAGCTTGTGTGGGTAGAAATTACACGATGCTCGGTGTGTACAAATGAGATCGCGTTCAAGAAGTGGTCTGAACAGAGAGATATTTCGAGAATCAAGTTTATTCGTATGCACGTTGCTGACGGAAGAAGCACAGTATCTTCGGAAGCTTATGGAGGTCCGCGTCATGAGGCACGGAAAACGAACATGGTGGGAATAGTACCTATGTTCAGTGGCTGGAACATATAACGGGACGGCGGAAAACACACAAACCTCAAGCTCCCTTCTGAGGAGAGTGACAGTTCAGACGATATGTTAGTTCCATGCATTCATACTGCTTGCAAGCTTCCTCTAGGGGTTGTTTCAGGGTGTTTTCTGAAAGTCTCAACTGTATTATTGAAAGCATAAAAGACAAGTAAAGAAGAGGTCCTTTTTGTAACAGTTTTCGGCACCTGTGCCATGGACGCTTTGTTACTATTCGCTTTCCACCTTGATGACCTACACAGTGCCTGTACCCAAGTCACTCACATGGAAAATATCTCTCTATTAGGATCGGATCACTTCTTGAACGCGATCGACACCCATAATACCTTTCCTTGGCAAACTTCACTTGTGAGTCAGTTAGAGGAAGAGTCACTAAATAAGCCAAATAAGTGAAGCTTATTTAGTGACTCTAGTTGCATAAAGTACATTAGATTCCCGCACACCCAAGAACCGCTCACCCTTCCTCCTCTCCCTGATAAACGGGGGAATCGTGTCCTTTCAAGTATCCCGCTTTCGGAGGTTCTGGGCGCTGGGATGAAAAGAGCATTTGGGGGATATGGGTCACTGCCACCCGCGTGCCCAGATCAACCGAAAGCCCAGAACCCCCGAACATTTTTTCGGATGAAATGAGCTTTTGGTTGATTTGGGACGTCGGTGGAAATGGGAGGGGGGGGGGGTATATGTTTACTTAAAAAAAAAAGGAAGGAAAGGCTAGCCAGGAAAGAGCCGGCTTGCTATTCCGAAAAAAAAGGAAAAAGGGGGGGAAGGGGAAAACGAAACAGAAAAGGAAGGAGAAAGAAAAAACAAAAAGGGGGAATCGAAACAAAGGAAGGAAAGAAAAAAGAAAAAAGGGGGAATCCAAAAAGAAAGGAAGGAAAAACAAAAAGAAACAAAAAGAAAGGAAAAGGAAAGGAAGAAAGAAGAGAATACACACTAGCACAACGTTACATGCAGTTCACGAGTCCTGAGTCTCGGAGAAAACCGAGGTGAGCGGCACTGACAGCCCACTGGTTGGGGTGCAAGACGGGGCCAAGAAGAGCGGTCAACGAAAAGTCGTTACAGCCAATCTGGAGCAGACGGCAGCGGAGGGTGTCCCTATGTTGAAGGTGCTGCTGGCAATACAGGAGGTGGTGTGGGATGTCAGCTTCCACTCCACAGACATTACAGTTTGGTGGAAATGGGCATTTGGAGGATATAGGGCCTAACCCGCTTCTCTACCCCACAGCGAGCATTATGTTAGCCGTCTTTGATCCTCAACTGGGGATGGTACCGGTGTGGTCCGGAAACAAGATGGTGCTCCTGCTCTCCCTTGGACCTCAGTGTCAGTGTCAGTGCTCTGAAGCGAAGCTTATTTAGTGACTCTATAGGTATACTCTATTTGTTCTCAGAGTGTGTACAGCACGAACTGCTTTGCCCAGACAAAAGAGAATCTCTAGCTCGATCTCCGTGTCACGCACACAGATCTCCGTGTCACGCACACAGAAGTATCTTCAAAGTAACTTGGAAAATAGGTAGAAGTTACTGAAAAAGGTATTTAAGTTATATATCTAAATACTGACCTTTGAAGGTACGTATTTGCAATACACCGAGTTACTCGCAAAGGTATTTAATATGCGTAACTTAGGGTAAGGTGGGGCAAGATGACAGCGTGTCGGGGTACGCTGTCGCGTGACCAGCGACACATCAGACTGGAGGTGCCTTGCTTGCAAAGGACGGTGGAAAGCAAAATAGCACCGGGTTCTGTGTGGGTTTATTGCCCATTATGTGGGCGGTGAGTTCAAGGGGGCTGTGTAGGTGCTTGGATTGCAAAAACTAATTTGTGTAGTTCATTACCACGGCGTGTCTCATCTTGCCCCACGCGATGTCTCGTCTCCGCGTTCTTTTACATCTTTGTGCAGGTTGGGACACCCCTGTACGTGTGAAGGTGCACACCATGCCGGTGTTGATAATAGAGTTCTAGTACATCATACGCTATCGCCTTTGCGTACGTAAGGGATAGCGTTGGTGGTTCTGCGCACGCCCAGAACAGAAAGAGCTTGCTTCGCGCATTGCGCAGAATCACCACGCTGTCCCTTACGTACGCAAACGCGACAGCGTACGTTATACTAAAACTCACTAATACGTGTGTAAATGGGGCACATAAGTGCCCCATCTATTCGGGATGCGAATCGCCCCATCGGGAAGTGCCCCATCGGGATGCGAACGCCCCTGTGTTTGTATGTGTATTTTGTATTATTGCATTTTGTTTCATTTGGACACTTGGAAACTTATTACTACTTGTTATCAGGGGCGTTCTGAAGTGGACCGCACGAGAGAGCCACCCCTGGTGCCTTATCCAGGGGGGCGCATGGCGAGTGGGCCTTGGGAGGTGGTAGGGTTCGGAAATAAAGCCGAGCGAACGTCCTCTTTAGGATTTAGAATATCATTTTCCTCTATCACTTTATTTCAATTGGAATTTTTGTGGACGCCTCTGAAGTGAAGAACATTTCCAAAATAAAATATATACGTTAATGCGTGAGTAAACATGAACAATACACACTTAAATTTACATGCGTGCGTTCACTGCCTCAAATATATAACGACGCCAGTTTCTGTCAGGGATCGGAACCGGAGCTGCACCCGAACCGAAAACCGCTAAAAACCGTTATTTTTTTTTGCTGATCCGGAACTGAACCGAACCGAAATTATTTATTCTACACGCTGAACAGTACCGGAACAGAACCGAAATAAATCTGAAGCGGTTACCGGTTCGCGAAACGGTTCATGTGGGACGTTTGTTTCAACAAGCTAGTCATAGTTTCTCAGCCGTTTCAGCAAGCCAGTTTGTGCAAATCATACAGAGGACTTCCATGGTTCCACTATGTTTTGAAAATCGTATTTCGAGATAGGTCAAGCGTATTCATTTGGCAAGTTCACCAGCAGGAACGCGCAGGATCGTGCAGGATCAGGGGTTCAGTGTGATATGATTTCCTTGAATGGACAAAGTTTCCTGGGGCTGTTTGAAGCAGCCGGCTAGAGATTTCAGTTTATCGTGCTTTTTACTTGTTGGGACACCTTGTGTGAAGCTCGTGCCCTACATCAAGCAAACGGCGGTAGTTCTCCTCAAAAAGTTGACGAAGAAGCAAATCGCAACCTGCCTGATTCATTCTGAATTTCGAGCATGCATCAGGTGAGAACCACTCAGAGGCATTTCC
Source organism: Ornithodoros turicata (assembly GCF_037126465.1). Lineage (NCBI taxonomy): Eukaryota > Metazoa > Arthropoda > Arachnida > Ixodida > Argasidae > Ornithodoros > Ornithodoros turicata. Next base: position 91,823,426 of record NC_088202.1, on the reverse strand, counting down.
TGTCTTTAATCCGACCTTCTCTCCCTCTCCCGTATTTGTTTATTTATTTGTCATCAGGTATTGCCGCCGTAAATATAGTGTTTCGGGAAATCGCAAAAAGCTCTCTTGCAAGAAGAACAGATCGTTCAATTCCGCCAGGTTTACAGTGTGCACTTTCACTGTGGTCCTGGAACTTTTCGCCGAGGCTAATTGATTGATTGGAGAAAGGAAAGTGGATATGTTAATCCCAATTCCCAAAACACTCGCCGAGGGCTATCTACAATGCACTGTAAACCTTTCACACTGTACTACACATGTCAAATTTCTTCTTGCAGAGTGCTATGAAATCACACCTCATTGAGATAAAGTTACATTTTGAGAACTTAACATGGCCTAAGCCATGTTTCAACTGTAACGTGAGTCAATTAAAATTTTTAGCTTCGGCGAACCGGTTCAAACAGGTTCGAACCTTTATTTATTCTGCTGTAGACCCGAACCTGAAGAGAACCGATATGCCTGTACCCGAACCCAACCCCGAAAAATAACGGTTCCTATCCCTTGCGATGCAGTCAACACGTAGCAAGCAGACGCTGGTATGCGGCACAAAACTTGTGCTGGGAATACAGAACAAGCGCTGCAACCGAACGGGGTCTTCTCATCTGTCCAATAAAAGCACCTGATTTGAACCCAATTGTTTGCTTTCAAAGATGACTTCTTTTGGGGACGGTCGCATCCGCTACAGTCGGTTTCGAAACTAGAGTGTCACTTTATTCCTCCTGAACCACTGACCACGGTACCGAAAATCCCACACGATATAGTGGCGTATAGTTTGACTGTTATTGGACGGCGTACATGACAAGGGCAAACGCTAGGTGTTGAGACTATTCCGGAATTCCCTCTCTGGAAAAACGAGAAAACGTCACTCCCTAGGAACCAATGATGGTGCGACCTTGAGAAAATGAATTCCTCCTCTGAGCGCCGCGCTCCACTCCTCCGCTTAGAGAGTGACTATAGAGGGACATGACATCACCCCACCGGAGCTTCTGCGGCCGCGGAAGCGCGCTGATCTTTAAAATTCATTCATTCCACATCTAAGCACTTCTCGAACGAAAAAAAAAATACCAGGATTGTCGGCCGATGCCGCACACAGTGGCACCAGTTTCATACATGGGTTTCGGGATGCGAACGTCCCTGCGGTTCTTGCAAAGTATGCCGGCGATCAACCTCATTTACTTAGGAGCGCACGTGTAGTCTGCTTCGCGTCCCACGAAAAGTTTGCGACCCATCCAACGGGGGCGAACGAAGCTCCACCCTACACGAGGTAATTGTCCCCGAAAGCACGGCAGATCACTTTTGTCGCCTCGCTAGAAGCGCGCTTTCTGCCTTGCCCTTTATGTCCCAGGCATCAAAGGCAAGGGGATAGCGCGTTTCTGAATAAGCGAACTCGAGGCAGAAGTTTCCAGGGAAGTAGAACTTTAGTAATATATTGAAGAAGTTTAAAAAACGGATGGTCTACGTTAGCCTCCTCCGAAACATCAACTATGTATTTTTTAACACTTTGTACACTTTCTTGCTGCTTGTTCAAAACTTTCAGTAAGTTTCGCTTTCTTTATAACGTTGTTTGGAAAATATGTCTATAGGATCCTTAGAAGGGGTTCATGTTTACCGTTGTGAGAAAAGGAAGCCATTCCTGACAAAAAGACTACGAGGATCATGAAGAAAGAGGTACATCGGTACTCTCATCTTTTTAATGTGAACGACTAAAGGAGCTTCTTCTCAGGACATGGGTGACAAACAAGGACAATACTAACAAGCAACACTTCAACCGTATCCTAATATGCCTAAATCCTCACATATCCAAACATCATACATTTAATAAGAAAGCTTTGGTTCCTGTATTATTCAACATTCCAAAGAATGTCACCACAAAATATCGCCAAATTCACTGTACAGCTGCAACAAAAATAAAGCAAGCTATATCTGTTCCCTTAAATGACAATTCAGAAACAGGTAAGAACTCCAATTTTACGACTGTTCTGAGATAAAATGAAATGAGTATGCACATTGAAAGCCTGTCTTTCTACACCCGTTTGCGCACCTTGTGCATGAAACGACACACACATTAATGTGGCGTTCTGCTTTGAATATTGGTGCAAGGGATGTAGAAGCGTACAAATACAACGAAGATTTCCATGTATAGCGTACCGCTTTTGTAAGCGGTAGTGGCACGCTTTTGTATGTTGTTGCTTTTGAAGGCATGCTTTAACCTATTCCATTAAATAACTGCAGCAAGTCATCACACCATTAGCCTTGGGGAAATTGAACACCATGATTGGATAGCTGTAAGCATGAAGAAACAGAAGAAAGATACGAAAGGTGTCACAAATAAAGCGTGCAATCGTTGGTGTGTGACAAATGTCTTACAGGTAGTTCGCTGGGCAGCGCAAAGCATCAAACACTACCATACCACCATGAAGGCCACCAGTTGCTTGCAGATATGCGAACTATTGCAAAATTGAGGGGGTTTTACTGTGCCTGAAATTACTAGCTGGGGCTCTAACAATGTCATGTACAAGAATCTTTGTACAACATGACACATCATAGTTACGCATGTCCCATCGTAGACAAGTATTGGGGTAGTACAGCTTGGGACAAAAGTTTATGGAACACGGCACTAGCGTATTTGTTCATCGGAGCGGTCCCCTGTTAGCCCTCCAGAACAGATCGAATAAGAAACAGGTGACTGGCTATTGTATCCATCTCTCAGTATGTTTGTCTGCCCCTGTTTGCTGCTAAGGTGTCGCACCAATGGAGAAATGGACACCCCGATGTTCCGTAAACTTTTGTCCCAAGCTGTACCTCTCACACAACGGTTTGGTGCATGATAGCTAGAGGCATGCTCAGGATTTCAGAATTTTGGGCACTAAATGCCCCCCCCCCTCTCATAAAAAAAAAGACAACGAAGACTGGAGTCATGAGATAAGGGCATGTAATCTGTACCCATCGTGGTTGCGAAGAAACATTTTCTTGTGCATTTTTAATGTTTTTTTTTAACTTGTTCAAAATTGCTCTTCTATTGTAGCACACAGCCACGGATAGTCCTCCCATGATTGCATACTGTGTAAGTTAATTTCTTTTCTTAAATTTTTATCTTCGTTCTTTCTCTTTCTTAAGTTAAATTCTTGCTCAATTCCTTGGGCTTATTAACTGAAAAAGTGGATGGATTGGATTTGGAATGTTTTGCGGGACCTTAGTCTCACCATACATGTTTCATGCAGTTGTACCATGGAGCTCATTCATCTTTGTTATTTAAGTACGTCTAACAGTAAGACTGCAACACCCTCATGAAGACAAACCCTTCCTTGATGCTGAACTTCAAGCTGACATTCAAGAGTTGAGAATGATTGAGTAATGATGATATGATGTTGGAATGAGAGTGGAGTTCATTTGTGAAAATGTTGCCAAAGTGCTCTAAATGTGCGCTGAAATAGTGAAATCTCACTTGTTGGCAATGAGTGAGTTTCACTTGCTGCCAGTGCAAGAAAGAAAGGAAGATAGGAAATAGAATTTGCAACAAGCCGCTGCAAATTGCTGTACTTTTTCTGTCATTGTTACCAATACATGTACTTCACGAAAAATGATTGCAAAATTAATTAAAATTACTACTTTTACTCTATGTGTGATATGCAACATTCACAGGTTCACAGCTTTCAGCAATGTCTCATTAGTCATTAATTTCTACAGAGGTATGCCCATGTACTTCTCAAATTTCAAACTACTTTTTGCAGAACAAGCATAGACACAATCACACATACTTCCTCGCTTGCAATAACATTACATTTTTGATTTTAGGATAACTGACTCTTATCAGCAAAGTACAGTCGCCGTACGATTTTTCGGACTCGGGGGGGGGGGGGGGGGGGATCGCACAGAAGTCTGAATAATCGAGCAGTCCGAAAAACGAATTTCGCTTCAAAATAAACTTTACTGAGCTCTAGTAGGTTGGAAAAATTTGTCGATGCTTTCCTAACGGGCTTTCAGCTCTACCTGATGACATCAGCTTCTATTTCCCGAAGCGATATTTCGTCACCGTACACTGACAGAGGCACCGCCGCCATCAAGTCCACAAGTCGGCTTCACCTAACACATGCGTGCTTTAGGTGAAGCTGACTTTACAGCGCTGTCGCGCGACTCGCGGGCGGACAGCACGTGCTCGGCCTTTTGAATCAAGCTGTTGGCCAAAAATGACGACTCAAAAGCCTTACGACAGACCTCTTCTACTCAGAGGAATGTAAAATGAACAATCATTGCCTATCTTTTTCCCTCAATATTTTAGTTGGTTGATTTCTCTTGATACGAATTTCGGATGATATCAATATTTTCCGTCACCGCAAGAGTGAAATTCGGTGATCGGGCAAACAGAGTCCGAAATATCGAACGACGGGGCTGCACGGCGTCCGAAATTTTGGACGTTCTTATACATCAACTCTATGGGACCCGCGGCCGTTCCGTGAACGAGTCCGAATAATCGAGCATGATCCCCAAACATCGGGTCCGAAAAATCGGTCGGTGACTGTACTAGAAAGTTAAGTGTACATTAAAATCTGTTCAGTTAAGCCCCAGTGTGCAGAAATTTAGATCACTGGATAAATTATTGCCTCTATGATATGAAAATGAATACTGCTACTATTCATTATTGACACACCTATCGTCTATGTGAAACAAATCTGAACGTAAGGAAGAGCCTCGAGGTATACCACATTGAACATTTGAATATCTTTGCACGATGACATCTCTCTCAAAACTTGGACGACAACAATAAAAAAACCCATGCAACTATACATGATGAAAAGTGAGGGAAAATTATTTACTTACAAGATGATTAGGAGGAATGTCATTAGATGCCTTTTCAAAAACAATAAAACATTTGCTGTGAAACATTTGCCAGCAGTGTCAGAAGCCACTTACTATGCCAACAAACTGTGATCAGCACCAAAAACAAAGACCAAAAGAGGTCACACTGATCTTTAAAATTCACGTTGAAAATGGTTTGTTTGTTCTGAATTATTGCTCAAGATTTGTTTCGATACCCCACTATGAACAAAGACGAGAGAGTGTAGCCCATAATGGCTCGATATATTTGGTATGAGAGTAGTTAGGCCAAAATTTACATTACCGTAATTGTAATACTGCCATAACATAGCTCGTGATGATGACGACGGTAAACTGTCTATCACTTTGCAGTGCACTATCCCGCCAGGCAACGACAGCCTTATGCGTAAAGTTAACGATAATGTTGTAGTTGTAGACACACACACACACACACACAAGAAGAAAAAAAAATCAGAAAGGAGAAAGTTCCAACACTGGAAGCAAGTGAGACCATACTACATAATAGTAGGTAATACGCTCAGTCTGTGTCCCACATACAGTGTGTCACGCGTAACGTGTCAATAAATTTTATTTGAAGAGAGCAATAAAGAAAAACGATCACCAGTTTTCTACTAATTGAGTTACAAACAGGTGCTACATCAGAAGTACCACCTGTTTGTAACTCAAGTAGCAGAAAAGTAACGGTCGTTTTTTTTATTGCTCTCTTTAACTAAAATTTATTGACACGTTACATGAGACACCCTGTACATGGCAGCAAAATGACTACTACAGCAATGAATGTTGCGAACCTCACGAGTGATACTCTATGCTAAAATCCACCATACAAGAACCAGGAGGATGATTCAGATTGCAGTGCTTACAATGCTGATCGTCGATCGTAGTCTGGCTAACCTTACCTTTGATACCAATAAACATATTCCCTCCTCACCCAAACTTACATGCTCTATAACCAAACTCTCTTCATACCACAATCCAAACACAACTTGGCATATGTCTCGAACAAGCAGCATGGTTTTAAAAGGGTTGTGACACTTCACCCCAGGGCACGCCAGACAAATCTAATAGACGATTATATGCAATCGACGTGAATCGGCATTTACAAGTTTTACAGCTTAGGAGACAATAGATGCATAGAAAATCAGCATCACGAATACCGAAGCTATCTGGCTCAGACATTACTGCAGGCCTACATGCTAGTGAGGGGGCATTGGGGGGATCACGTTTTTGGGAACCAATGGGTGTGTGCAAGGTTCCCGATCCTCTGCATCAAAGCTTAACGTGGAAGTCTGTTCAGTGTGTCTATCTCGCCAACTACAGCACTTAGAAAAACAATTATTTTTTACGCGTGAGGTGTCACGACTGAGGAAATCTCGTCACGAAACAGGTAGTAATTTTAAATGCTCATAATATAAAAACTATTGAAGGTCATCCGACAATCACTGCACATGGCGTACGTACCATATCCTACAGCTAAACAACTCAGGAGCCAAACGATTCTCCTTGATGAGCTCTAGCCGTATGCATACAGAAAGACCATTTTGGGTTCAAAAGTTATAAAGAAAATAGTGCCCTGAAGTGTGAATTTTCTGATAATGCCAGCACATACGATAAAATACAATCAAAATCAAAGGAAATGTGTCCTACGGGACAGAGTCAACTCTAAGGAATGTAAAAAGTGCCATTCACTGTTGTGGAACGTTCTGGACTTATAGACGACGAAAGAAGAAGCCACCACGTCACCACCAAGGCCAATGATGTCGAGCATTACTGCTACAGCACCAGTCAAAATCACCTGAACCGTTACGGAGAGCATGTCTGTAGTTTTACATTAAAACTCAACAGCATGACCCTGAGCACAGCTATCACAATCATTTTTTCTCAATATTCTGGTCTGCCGTACAATGTGTGCATGATGCAGTAAACTACATCTATCAATGTGTACAGCAATATGTCGTGTTATTTTGTGTGCCTGCAGGACAACACCACTTCAGTAACTACTCTTGTCTTCATTTACAAGCAGTTATACTTATTCTTATGGTGACAGCTTTGAGTGTTACCAATCTGATTTTTGTCTTTGTAACCTCTGCTTTAGCTCGCATTTTATGCCTCCATGTGGGCTATAACTCAGGGACCACTGCATATAAAGACACTGCATATTAGTCTAAGACAAAGCCATAGCCGATAACAATCGAGAGCATCACATACCACACAATGTTACTGCAGCACAGTTTCCGTGTGAGCATTTTCGTGTTGAGCGGCCACACCATTCAAAAGTGTCTTGTCATCTCTCCACAAACTTGCTTAGAGGAACAAAATGCGGCCGAATAAATCGTATAGATAGCTCGGGTTACACAGCCAGCAACACGTGGCAAACGCTGTGCCCTACAGGTGTAATGAAAGGAATGCATCATCTTATGCAGCACCAAGTGAAGTGAACCTATTGAATAGTGAAACATCATATAAGGTGGACAGACGGAAGCAACGATTGTCGTATAATCTGGATTTTGCTACATAAGCTTGCGTAGGCTTTCCCTACAGGCTAAGCAACCACATGTCATTACCACACGTTGCGTGTAGCAGAGTCGTAAAACTGGAGTTCCGACTTCTAACTCTGCCATGATAACACTGTCTTGGCATCCAAATCCTGCTCCCTAGTGGACGTCAACAACACAGAGGCATAGCAGAGTTGTATACTCACCACTGTTCCTTGTCTATTAGATGACAAACCATTCCTCCCTCTACACGACCTGTACACTAATACCTGCTAAAGGAGGAATGTTTTCACATTGCACTACTCTCAGGGACCTACAATGTTGCACAATGTCACATGGATGGCACTGTCTTGAAGTTGGGCGTACCGCCATTACCTCCGCTCGACTTCTTCGAGGAGCTTCAATATTTGTGTCTTGATTAGGTGTGTCGCTTCTTTTGCTTTTGGAATCACAAGCCTGTCGCATGATGTCACTGTGAACGCACCAGTGTTGTTGTCGCTGACGCCGTACTTGAACGTAATCAGCTCCGGGTGCTGTTTCTTACTTGTGATTTTTACCACTGACACCAGAGGGTGCCTCGCTACTATTCGAGCACATCCCTTTTTGTGGCTCATCTCTCGTAGAAGGTACATGTGAGACTCTGTCACAATCAGGTAGCTGCAAGCAATTGTAATGATCACTTAAAAGCCGCTCGCCTCTGCTTTCGGTTTGTTTAAGAAGCTAGTAGCACATTACCTGGGAAAGAGGTAACCATTATCTTTCAATTCATCGCATTTGAAGTGCCCAATGACATCGCTCTTTTTCACCCATGTGCCGATGCTTACTTCTTCCTGGACGTTTTCTTCCCGATCACCATGTCCTCCCATGTCTGTGAAGCATAAATACACACTGGTTTAGAGTTAACTAAGTTATGTGCGAGGTATCCTAAAAAGTGATTTAACTGCAGCAGCCAAAAAAAGGTCTCAATGAAGATAGTTGTGCTAGTTAGTTAAACATGTTTAAGGCAGGGCTCGAAACCATTATTTTTTGGGGTTCGGTTCAAGTTCCGGTTCAAGGTTATCGGTTCGGTTCAGGTTCAGCGCAACCAAAATAGCGGTTTACGCCAATGTCTAAAGAAAAAAAGAGAGGTCGCGTGTTTTGGTTGGGCGGTCGGCGTCTAGCTGGTGTCGGAGCTCGACGCTTTGCACCATGCTCTGCACCACACGCCAACCTAGCGACACGTTTTCCCCGTGGTGGCTAGTTTTCCCGCGTTGCTTGTGGATGTCACTGTGAACTATTAAAATTTAAAGAGTGATATTAAATGGTAGGTTAGAGGTAGGTAAGGTAAAATTTACTTCGCCTTCACACTACGACGGTGAGTGAAAGGAACAACAACAGATAAATTAATGGTGATGAAGGGGGAAACTCGCCACATAAGTGTAGCCATCGTGTAGTACATCCTTCCTTTTTTACACATCGAGTCACAAAAATGTACAGGGATGTCGTGAACCTTTTTGGAGGTGAGGCTGTAGGAGGTGCATGGACTCACCACTTCTTGGTTTATCAATTTGTTATATCCGCTCTTCGAATTCGGCAAGATTCCGAGCGGTGCAGGGAGCTGGTGGACGGCAGTCGAGTGGGAAGGTATAGACGTCTTTACCGTCTGCTGAACCGGTTACCGCATCATATTTTTTCGGTTCAGTTCCGGTTTGTTCAAGGGGAGAGAAAAAATGTTTATGGTTCCGTTCGGGGAAAAAATAATTTTTTTTTTTCGGTTTTCGGTTACAGTTGAGTTCCGGTTTCGACCCCTGATTTAAGGAGACGCAGAGAGAAGTTACAAAATGGGACAACACAGGACAGGATCAGACTAACAACTGTAATTGCATAACTGAAGTACAGTCGAGCCATTTATAACGATATTGACGAGAATACGGAATCCCATCGTTATATCAGAGTTATCATTATATACGAACATTCGCAAAATTGCCGGTCGGGATCACGTCAACGAAGTAGAATGGTACAAATAGAATGCCGCTAAACATGCATGTGTGTTCAGAGTGCAAAAGCATTTTATGTAGCTGTATGTCGACACAGCTTTGTGTCCAAAGCTTTTCCTAGGACAACATGAACGCCGATACCACATGAGGCTCTGCACCTTTCGAGATCGACAACTGCATCCATTGCTCGTCATCCAGTGCTGTAGTCATCATCATTCTCACTATTGGAACTGCGTTGTCCATTAGAACGCGCATCGTCCACACGTCGACCTGTGTTTGAGTGGCGACACGCATCTGTCTACCAACTCGCATTTTGGAAAGCACGGTACATCGCAAAGAGGTTTCGCACGACAAAAAATTCGTCGTACATGCAACTTCGAGTTGAGCCATGTGCCTTTCCTCATCGAAATGTGTCCCGGAACTGCAGATGCCATTGTAGCACGCAGCAAACCGGAAGAAACCTGAGGGTGAGAGAACGATGTGGAGAGGGAGCGACCTCCTCTACCTATCACAAGCCACTTGAAGTCAGTGTGCCTTGCAAAGCGCACATCTAATCCTTGTCTGTTATGTGTGGACTAATGCACCGCTAAATGTTTTATACAACATGAAAACATTCCATCAACTGACTTTTACATGAACGTTGGACCTTATGACTTTCACTGGTAACAAAAGTTGAGAAGCAAGATTCTATTTTTGAATTGAAAACAAAGGGAACAGGCATGGGCATCCCCAGGATTTTTTCCAAGGGAGAGCAAAGAGCTTCCAGAGAGGGAGAGGGAGGCAAAGTGTCCAACCAAAGGACACAAGAAAATAGAGTGACAACAGTTGAAACCTTATGATGAGGATGTAGAGCATAGGCTTCAGGGTAACGACAATGACATCGAAGTACCATATTTAATTGGCTAATTTGCAACACCACATCATTTGTGGACCCTAGTTTTGCGTGAAAAATGTTGAGAGAAGAAAAAATGACATAATTTGTGCACCCACAGTTTTGCGCTCGGGTATCAGATCCAGCACCTCTTAGGCGATTGCGGTGCGTGGTTTCTGCATACCACGTCATTTTCACCACGCCCTCTACGTGTCCCCATAATGACAACGCCGATTTGTGCCCTGTGTCCAGACGATGGCCCACAGTTGTGGTAGACAATACTCTCACTCCAATAACAACAACAACAACAACAAAAAAAAACAGTTCCCGTGCCCCCGGCACGGTCGTTGTTTTCTTCCCTTTCTAACACGTTTCCATCCATCAGCCCAAAATTGTTACACGCAAAAATGTTCTAACACACTCCTCCCCCAAAATGGGCTAGCGCACATTTTTAACTGTTGGTCACTTCTAGCAGATACAGCAGTTGCACCGGTCTTCTTCGCAAAGTCCCATCAGGTAGGTGTACGGTGCAAGCCCCGACTTTCTCGTCTCTGCCGCAGAATACGTCCTCAGTCCTGCACAACTTCCAGAATGGCACAAGTGTGTTGGCCAACACAGCACACTTTCCATTATCAGTGCACCTAGTGGTGACTTCGAGGAGCATTGGAGCGTGTTGCCGTATTTTACTGGCTGGATGGAGCGGCAGTGGGCTTGCTGTCTTACCTCACGACCATGCCCAATGTCACTGGTTGCCTGGCAGGCGTAGTAGGTCAGAACTGTTTATGCAATGCAGTGAAAACATCAATACGGGTTCAACCGGGAGCCCACATGACAGCTATACTATATTTAATTTTGGGAGTATAGCATCGTTTCAATATCGTTAGTAATGTTCCCATGGAATTTGCACACCCACAACTTTTCCAACTTTTGGGGGAGAAGAAGCGCGCAAATTATGTGCGTAAATACGATATAAATCATGACAACCTGCGAGTAAAGAGCGTGCAATTTCCACGGGATCTTGAAGCTCCAAAAGGAACACAGCACCGCCTTGTCCTCCTCTCTCAACGCTCATGAAAGGTAGCACTTTGAAGAATCACAGCCTGTATGAACAACAAAGCGAAAACACACTGCGTTTAACCATGGATAACTGATGGGGATCAGATGCATGCGTTGTAGAGCACGCGACTTTAAAGGCGCTCACGAGAATTCGGGGTGGATGCTCCCTCTCGGCATCATTCGCTCAACATCGTTTTTTTTTTTTTCTGAAGTTTTCGGTTTCTCAGTTGCACCGTATTTCGCAAAGTAGGTGCCTTCGAAAATGTGAGGTGGCACAGTTGCGTGTCACCCCTCGAACAGGTGTCGATGAATTACCTGTGGACGGGGTGCCTTCTAATTGAGTTCTGATAGTGAGAACAATGACGACTACTGCACGGGATGATGAACAGCGGAGGAAGTCGTCCACCCTGTGTGCATCCATCCATCCATGTGCAGAGCCTCACCTATGCCTCGCTTATGTTGTCCTTGGAAAAGCTTTCGGCACAATGCTGCATCAATCTAGAGCTAGATAAAACACTTTTGTGCTCTCAACAAATGTGCATGTCCAGCGGTGTTCCACTTGTGGCTTTCAATTTCGTTGACATGATCCCGACCAGCAATTTTCACGAAAGTGCATGCATAACGATACTCTGATATAACGATCAGATTTCACATTCCCATCAATATCGTTACAGGCAGGCTCAACAGTAACTATGATTGCAGATTTGTGAACTGCAAAAGAATGCATAGGTAGGCACAACTGAAATCCACAATCCAAATGGAAAAAGATAAAGAGAGCTTGCCACATCATCACTGCCTACCTTCGTGTTCATCATCGATGCTGAATACAGGAGCCATTCCACGATACCTCTTCCCAAGTTTGTCCGAACTGCTCACATGCCTAAGAATGATCGCATAAGGGTATGGTGCACGGCGAACAATGCAGTTTAAAATGCACGGACAAGCAAGAAAGATACCTGTCAGGTGGTGGCTGCTGAGGGTTGGTGATGTAGTCAACCAACTTTCCAGTTACGTCCATGGCTCTGCTCCTGAACACAGTTGTGACCTGAAGAACCACATAGCATTCATAGAAGTTCATTGCAACAGTAATACTCAGACTACTGGTCAATACACAGAGCACAATAACTGGCTTATAAAGACAAGTATGAAGACAACTTTCGAGCAATTTATGAACCAGCTGTCTGCATCTGGCTAGTAGTACTACTGAGACAAAGTGCCAAGGGTCAAATTCAAACATGCTTATTACTGTGTTTGCTCGCACAGTTAATGAATTTTCTTTCCCATTTAACAATGTTTCAAACATACTGTTGTACAAAGAAATCCATAATCAACAGCACAATGTGAAGAAAGCCTGAAAGAACAGACATAAAAGAAAGGCATCTACTGTTGTTTACGACAGCTAGCTTCAGCTGTATGTGTATTACCTTGTCCGTTAGTATTTATGAAACAAAATTTGTCCAAGTAAAATTCAATATACTGCAAAAGCTCTCAGGGAGCACATCAACCAATTCATATTTACATCGTTTGTATGTTACATTCATGATATTTTTGCTGGGATTCACCCTGAAATGCAATTACACTATGAAACACATGATTTACAAACTTCACTTTGTCTTGATTTTTCGCTCACTTTGGACAGACAGATATGAGCAGTCTTGATCACACTCCATCTTCAGGTATATGCAAATGAATGTCACGTGACCTATGCATTTCTTTGTTGCAGTCAATATTACACTGACTGTCCGCAAACATGTCACTTTTACTTGCCAGAAACATTTACGCATGTAATTTTGTAGAAACATCATGTTGTCGATTACAATCAGTTAAGACTTTATGGTACATGAGCAAATATGGCCAACTAAATCACTTAAAAAATGCCTGGAACATAAATGGAACCCCATGTGCATTACATTATGACAAGCGCGTTCCTAACAGCAAGGCACCAAAGCACACAGGACCAGGCTACGTAAATGAATAATTATATCAGCGATTTCTGCTGGGTCGATTCTAGGTCCACAACAAGCACACTACGTGGAATGACAGATAAGGATACCACTTTTGAAGCAACGGAAACAGTAATTCCTTCGTACCTTTGCAAGAAATGATACATCATCTTCATCAATGCCATTTGTTGAGCTAGCACTAGACGAACAACACACTATGCACAGTCGTGCTGTATGGTCTGCTAGATGCCCTTCCAGGTCTTCCGATATGAAGTCATGTAGTGCTGTGAGACACATAGCGCAGTCTTATTAATCACGTGTACGCATAATGAGCCATTCTTTGGCTTCGAGAAAATCATTTATTTACCCCTGTTGTAGTTCAAAGTGCAACAATTCATTCAGCCTAATTCTGCATTGCCATAGAAGTGATCAACCAAAGCACAGCAATGCACAAGCAAGAATATTTATCATTTGCTTAAATATGCAGGGTGTTTCGCCCTAATGTGATAAAAAATTCCAACTGGTGACGTACTCGCCGGAGGATTATGGGACTTCCGGCATTTACCTTCCGGAAACTGTTGCCACTATTGAGGAAAGCTTTGTACAATTTTTAATTGAGGGAAATTTAATTTTTTCAATTGAACTTTGAAAATTGCCAAGCAAAACTCACATTTTTTTTAACAGAAATATGAAGTCCTCCACAGATAACTGCAGACCCAACAAAGACTATGCACAGTATCGCGACAGAAATAGTTTAAAAAATTAGTAAAAATTCTGCTTTAGGCACGCCTGTTTGATTGTCGCAAAGAAGCGCGCGCGAAATACGCATCTAGAGGAGGAAGTGTCCCTGCCTTCATTTGTTTTGTCTTCTTTGTGATAAGACGATTGTCACCAGCATCACGGTCAAAGCAGGGGAAAGAAAGGTAAAATGAGATGCAGGAACACTTCTTCCCCTCCCTGCACCTTCTGTGCGCTCTTCTTTGCAACAATCAAGAAGTAGGGTCTAAGGCGGAATTTTTACAAATTTCTATCGACTATTTCAGTTACGATGCTGTGCACAGTTTTTATTGGGACCATAATTATTTGTGGAGGACTTCATATTTCTATAAAAAAAAGGGAGGTTTGCTTGGCAACTTTCAAAGTTAAATTAAAAAAATAAATTTCCCTCAATTTAAAATAGTCCAAAGCCTTTCTAAATGGCAGATATAGTTTCCAGAAGGTAATTGCCGAAAGTCCCACAATCCTCAGGCGGGTATGTCGCCAGTTAGAATTTTTTATCACTTTCGGTAAAACACATTGTATAGACAAGCATTTATCAGTAAAATTGTTTCACGCTAGTAGAAAACGTATGTAGCCAATTCAGCCATCATAGCTGATCATAGTGCAAGACAGTCTCCCATCAGCACAAAAAGGATGTGCAGTTTTCGAGCCCCCCCCCCCACATTTCTCTGTATAACTAGGTTTCTTCGTAGAAGTGATCAACCAAAGCGCAGCAATGCACAAGCAAGAATATTTATCATTTGCTTAAATATGCAGGGTGTTTCACCCTAATGTGATAAAAAATTCCAACTGGTGACGTATTCGCCGGAGGATTATGGGACTTCCGGTGATTACCTTCCGGAAACTGTTGCCACTATATAGGAAAGCTTTGGATAATTTTTAATTGAGGGAAATTTAATTTTTTCAATTGAACTTTGAAAATTGCCAAGCAAAACTCACATTTTTTTTAACAGAAATATGAAGTCCTCCACAGGTAACTGCAGACCCAACAAAGACTATTGACAGTATCGCGACAGAAATAGTAAAAAAAAAATAGTAAAAATTCTGCTTTAGGCACGCCTGTTTGATTGTCGCAAAGAAGCGCGCGCGAAATACGCATCTAGAGGAGGAAGTGTCCCTGCCTTCATTTGTTTTGTCTTCTTTGTGATAAGACGATTGTCACCAGCATCAAGGTCAAAGCAGGGGAAAGAATAGGCTACTATAGGCTATAATTCCACGTAATTCACAGGCAACGTGGACTTATAGGAAAAGGATAGTTCGACCTAGTCCACAGGCAATGGTAATATAAAGTAAGCGAAGCAGCCGAGCGAAGACATTGTCTGGCTGGCATCAGGCATGCTCTTAAAAAGTACATGACTGTCCCGGCTTATGGACATATCCACGCCTTTGGTCACATTGCTCTTGAACAGGTATACTTCAAAAACTTGGCCCCAAGGTATAGCTTCTCATATATCACTGTGCATTGCCTACGTTCCAGTCCAACTGATAATCATGCAACCGTGGTAAAATTAGGTTAGTCGAGCTGCACTCATATGACTTAATGCCTGTGAAGTGACATTTTCATCATCCATCAATCTGCATCCATCTGCTATCCCAACTACTCTGCAATGTTTGTTCCTTCCACAGGTGCTGTACATGGGTCATTCAAGGCTGACTGAGACTTTTGCACGAGGAAAGTCAATGAGCAAATGTAACTGAATAACACTTTTGGAGGATGAAGTGCAATCCTTTTTGGGTCAGCAGCATGTGCACGTACCCCTTTTAGCCCAGATTTAGCCCCAAGTGATTACCATTTGTTTGGGCCCCTTAAAGGAAGACGTCGCAACCAAATGGATTTCAAGCTTGTGGTATTCCTATAATCATTTACATGAACAGAACACAGTTGTGAAATATCTCAGTTGAAAATGAAGGGGGGATCATAAAAACAACTTTTGAAATTCGAGAAAGGCTGGCTTCCACCAGCGAGCGTCAACGTGATCTCGAACCTTCGCATATTGTGTTGTTTCGGGAATGTAACACAGCGGCGGCGATCGGCATGAGTGACTTCAACGTGGTGGCCTTGGGATGGAGAAACGTCTGCTACCTCCCCTCCACGTTCCTGTTTCGGTTTCATTCTTTTCTAATTTGACGTATAATTCCTCACATGAGGAAGAAACAAAGTTTATGGCAGATATACAGTGGATGCTATGCGCCAACTACGATGTGCAGAAATTTTTTCTCCAATCATTGCGAAGTCTCCCTTTAAAGAGCACCTTGGAAGATGTTCCACACAGGTGAAGTCCTTCAGAAAGATGTCCTGCAGTGGTCACTACAGCAGCCCATTTCTTTCTATGCCAAGGGCATCAGAGAGTTGCCACGGCGATGGCAGCAGTGCCTGGATGTGTACAGTGAATACTTCGAAACACCGATGTCGTTTGGTGCTTCCCGAATTTTCCATTGTACAGTCGCCGACAGATTTTTCGGACCCCGATTTTTCGGACATGCTCGATTACTCTGACTCGTTCGCGGAACAGCCCCGGGTCCCATACAGTTGATGCATAAGGACGCCCAAAATTTCGGACGCCGTGCAGCCCCGTCGCTCGATATTTCGGACTCTGTTTGCCCAACCAGCGAATTTCTCTCTTGGGATGACGGAAAATATGGGTATCATCCCAAATCCGAATCAAAAGAAATCAACCAACTATAATATTGAAGCAGAAAAATAGGCAATGGTTGTTAATTTTCCGTTCCTCTGAGTAGAAGAGGTCTGTCGTAACGCTTTTGAGTCTTCGTTTTTGGCCAACGGCTTGATTCAAAAGGCCCAGCACGTGCTTTTTGCCCACGAGTCGCGCGACATCGCTGTAAAGCAACCTTCACCTAAAGCACGCATGCAGTAGGTGAAGCCGACTTGCAGCCCTGATGACGGCAGTGCCTCTGTCAGTGTACAGTGACGAAATGTCGCTTAGGGAGGATCTAAGGTTCTAATTGCAAAAGCAAAATATTATTGAGTTATAGAAATTCCATCACTCAGTACCCCATAGTTAGTGCTTGATGTTTCTCACGCACTCTGGCGTCCGGTTCGGCCTTGGGCGGGAGTGACCCACTTGGTTGGCGCGTCTTTGTTACTGGCCGAAGTAATGCCTTGAGCCACTTGCACTGTGAATACTGCAGCACGTTCAAGATGGCGGACCGGCTTACGGGATGTAGTTCATGTTGGAAAGTAGGAAATTCCCGTGACAAACATAGTTATGTTAACGAATTAGGTGTTTGGTTTTGGTTTGACAGTGTTGATTTTATTGGACCCTGCATATAGTGGGCAGCGGTCAATTTAGCACTTTATAAGCGGGTGCGAGCTATTTTCGGACAGCTCGAGCGAGGACACTTACTACAGGAAGGTCTTGGACCTTGTATCACCGTCCATCCCCGCTGGGTTCCTGTTCCGTAAGACTTTGTATTGAATTGCATTGCCTTGTACATCGTGTATATTAATTAAACACTGTTGCTGTTAAGTACTTTGTTCGTCTGACGTCTTTTTTAGAATCAACCTCTGCTCCTAGAACGCATCACGAACCTCTGTGGGAATGAAATTTTACTGAAGAGCTATCAGGCAGAGCTAGAAGCGTGTTGGGAAAGCATCAACAAATTTTTCCAGCCTACTAGTGCTTAATAAAGTTTATTTTGAAGCAAAATTTTTTTTCTTTTGACTGCTCGATTATTCGGCCTTTTGCACGATCCCTGCCGAGCCCGA
The DNA here is from genome assembly GCF_037126465.1 of Ornithodoros turicata. Classification (NCBI taxonomy): domain Eukaryota; kingdom Metazoa; phylum Arthropoda; class Arachnida; order Ixodida; family Argasidae; genus Ornithodoros; species Ornithodoros turicata. Next base: position 91,805,709 of record NC_088202.1, on the reverse strand, counting down.
AAAATCGGATGGCCACTGTATCTGAAGAAATAAAAGACCCGGTCAACCTTGAGCGACCCTTGTACCTGGCAAAGCAGACAAGATGCAGGCCAACACCATTCCTTATATCAAGTCATTAAAATTAAGCATTACTTTACTTTACAGCTCATTAATATTGCAGGAAACGAAGATTCCTACCTTTGTAGCCACCTCGTACAAGACTGACATATTGAAGATGTTTCTGTAGAAAGCTGGACACTACCATGTGCACATATTGATCTTCCTCCTCTCGCCCACTACCCATGAAACAGAGATGTTCTCCCCCAGCTATGGAACCGGCATCAATGGCTTGCTTCTGTGCTGCAAACAATGCCTGTACGGCAGTGTTGAACGCCTGTGGCTCCTGGAGCATCTGCAGTTATTTTTTCGTTGTAAGTGAGCACAGAATGTGGCTATGCATGTGCACATGTGAGCCCAACTTACAAGGCTGGCATCTAAATGGAATGCTGTCTTGAGATGGCCACTGTTGTACTGGTCTGCAGGTCTACAGTCCACAACGAAGTACCTCACAACTGAATGCTGGTCGTGCAGATCATGATATAATAAGACGTTTATCATTGACTCTGGATGTACCATAGTTTGTCCACATATCCATTGAAAGTGTTGCAATCTTTACAGTAGCACTGCCAAATAAGTGGTGGTAGCATGCACTCCATGCACCCGGGGATGCAATTCAAGTACATGTTAGATAATATGCTGACAAAACAGACACATGCAGTGGGCACTCTTCATTGACTTACAGTCGTGGATGGATTCATTTGCAAAGGCAAACTCCTGCTTTGTTGTGTGCTTTAATTTGTGTAAGATTTTGCTTATTTTCTGTGGCTGTCATGTCCTTGTAAGAGGACATAAAAGATTGCACAACTCCTAGTACGGTAGAGACCGTTTATAACGATATTGACGGGAACGCGAAATCTGATCGTTATATCAGAGTATCGTTAGAAACGAGCTTTCGAGAAATTGCCGCTCGGGTTCGCGTAAACAAAGTAGAACGCCGCTGAACATGCGCGTTTGTTGGGAGCACAGAAGTATTTTATCTAGCTTTAAATTGACACAGCTGTGCGTCGTAAGCTTTTGATAACATAATCGCCGATACCGTGTGAGGCGCCGCACCTTTTGAGATCGACGACCTAATCCATCGCTCGTCATCCAATGCCGTAGTCATCATCACTCCCACGATCGGGACTGCGAGGCCATCAGAATGCGCCTCCGCCACGGGTAACCCGTCGACGCGTGTTTGGGTGGTGACACGCAATTGTCTTCTAATACACGTTTTCGAAGCCGCGATACTTCACAACGCGGTTTTGCACAAGTACGAAACCCGTAGAGCGCATGTAACTTATGGTCGAGCCACGCGTCTTTCCTCGTCAAAGAGAGTCTCGGAACCGCGGACGCCATCGTAGCAAGCACGCAGCAAAAGAAAAGAAAAAGCTTGAAGACGAGAGAACGATGTGGAGAGGGAGCAACCTCCTCTACTTCTCGCGAGCTCCTTCCGCCCTTTCGAAGTCGCGTGCCGCGTGCCTTGCAACGCACTCATCTAATCCCCGGCAGTCATGCGCGGATAAACGCACTGCGTTCTCACTTTAGTGGGCACGGAGGCGAAGCCTCTTGAAAATGGCAATGTAATTTATTTTCGGTGAAATGGTGCAGTCTTGCTTTCTAATTTTCACGCGTTTTACCGGCCGCCGGGAGAATTCCGATCGCTATATGCGAGCAAGCGCTTTCGCGGCGATCGTTATATCGATGTTTTGTTTACATGTATAGTTCAATGGGAGAGCTGACGGGAACCAACAATTCGAGCGCAATATCGGATCGAAGATCGTAATAAACGGGCTCGACTGTGATGTATTTGGCAACCACTCAAGGGGAAGTACAACGTAAAATGGCATACAAATATGCAAAAAAATGTCTGCTGCAGCAACTGCTCCATTAACAATATGATCCATTGTTAACAGCATTGTTTGATGTGTACTTCCTGGCCCAAAACACAAATGGGACTCCCACTCAGCTTTAGCGGTTGTGCAAATGTTTGTAACCCATCAGCCCTTACAGCAACAAGTGGTTCTTGATGGTGGCAAAACCCGTACCATAATTGAGAGAGAGAGAAAAAAAGAAGATTGTGAAACATACCTTGTCTAGCTCTATCCTACTTGAAATGACCAGTTCAGATACAGATACAGGCAAACACAAAGCCTGAGGAAGGTCCTTGTACAAGCACTCTTCGCTGCCAAAGATCAGAGCATGATATTCCTGCAGATTTCAGATACTCATTATTGCAATGCTCTATATTGTACAATATTAAACTGCAACTAGTATTTATTGTTATCGTCTTGTATTGCTGTATCATACAGCATCCCTATTCATAAAGAAAGCAACCTAATGCAAAACACAGACCCTGCTAAAGGACTGTGGTGTTCTCGTAGCATAAAACTGGGCGAGGGAGCAAAAATCTTCTATGTCTTCAGCTTCTAAGGCACAAGGGGCTGAAGTAATGAGCTCTGGAATGTAATAAATAAAGGGACACATAGTGAGGTTTCAGTCCCACTATTGAGGAAGTAACTGGGAAGTAGCATATTCTGTATGGGAATAAGATACCTATATCCTCATACACTTACCAATAAGTGTCTCCTTGCTTTCATTCTTTCGTGAGAAAATTTCCTCCCTACACAGGAAAGGAGGAAACAATGTTGACACCTTTGAACAGCAAGAGTCCACCAGTGAAAAAGCCACACGCCTTAGCAACCATAACTAATTTCAGTACTCTTGCACTGCAAATTCCCACTCAAGGACAGGTATGTATGGCTAATACCACAGAACCTTGATGGTCGATTTCCACTTAATATATACGTAGCTTTTCTGCTCATTCAAAATTTTTGTCCATTCTGCCGCAACACACTGTAGCTTGGTGGTTTGGTTGCTGAGACTGGGTTCAGGGGTATGTAGTACATGTAAATGATTGATGATCCTGATTTACAACCACACATGCAAACCATGAAACTCTTGTGAAGATAGCTCCTATGTTGCTGACCCTCTGTTATGGGAAAAGTAGGCTCCACAACATTAAATGTGAAAGTGTCGGCACCCCTAATACGAATGATGGCAGTATGGACAGACAAATGGGCAAGAATAGGTGCAACAACACTGTGTGCATGCATCAAAAGCAATACCACACCTACTGCTTCGCAACTTCAAAGCATGTAATTGACATTCACCGAAAAGTTAATATGAAGCAATGGAAGTGACTATAAACACAAGCGAGGAACTGCTGATGTGCTTCTTATGTAGCACTTTGACTTCTGGCAGCTAAGAGTGTTTCAGTTAAATCCCCGGGCTAAATAATTTGCAGGTGCACCAATCGAAGAACTTTCTTTTTACAAGTATCTGTCTGATGCCACCTACAAGCTGCGCACCATGTGAATGTGTGGCAGGCGCTCATTACTAAATAAAAATTCAAATGAGTTTCATGAAAAACAACTTCTAAAGCAGGGCGTTGTCTGCATTAAAATGGATAAGACCCCTTTTGGGACCTTCAGTGGACACCTGTTTGAAAAATCTGCCACTGAAGCAAGTCATTTGTCGCAGTAATTAATTAGTTTTGGTTTATATATTTATGTCGCAACTGGTCATGGCAAAGTGCAAAAGGACGTAATTCATTGGTGGATAAGGGAATGGAAGAGTGTCCTTCTGCGCTTCCCCGCGACCAGTCGCAACAAAAATATGTAAACCGAAACTAATCAATTACTAAGTGGTCCGCTTCAGTGACAGATTTTTCTTTCTTCTTTCTTACTTTCTTTCTTTCCACTGAAGGTCCCAAAAGGGGTGGTACCCATTTGGATGCCAATGGTGCCCTACTTTAGAAGTTATGTTTTTCACAAAACTCATTTGAATTTTATTTAAATATTGAGCGCCTCCTACTCATTCACATGGTGTGCAGCTTGCAGTTGGTATAAGACAGATACTTGTAAAAAAGGAAGTTTTTTTTATTGGTGCACTCATTCCCGAATTATTTAGCCTGGGGATTTAACTGAAACAGCCTGTATACCAATTCACTGTCACCCTTGGGTATTAGTGAACAGCCCTTCCTATTTTTTTGGGGAATAACTACCGTATTTTCACGCGTATTAGCCGCGGCTTATGCGCGATTTTTTTTTCTCACGGGCGCCCTGCGGCTTATCCACCGGTGCGGCTTATCGGATGACTATTTTTTCCTGGTATTTTCCCCATACGCCGATTTTAACGAAAGGGCCGACAGTGTCTCTGGAACAGCACTGCCCTGCCGATGCACGAACAGTGCGTAACAGGGACGGGTCCACATTCAAGATGATTGATCTTCCTGGTGCATTCCCCCAAGCAGCTTTAAGGAAAGTGGTGACAGTGATTCACGTCTTCTGGAAGATCACTGACCCATCAGTCCACGAAAAACACCCGACAAGGGCACAATCCGATCTTGGTAGAACTCCAGAACTGATCTCCTCTGTTGTACACTGTGCCGATCCCGGAGTATGGACCACAGGGTTTATGGACTTCTCTATGGTCTCCTTTGTCGCACAAATCAGTCGTCTCGTATTGCCCCGCGGCTTATCTGCGGGTGCGGCTTATCTGCCAGAAAATTTTCAAAACGTCCCAAAAAACGCGTCCTGCGGCTTATCTGCGGTGCGGCTTATACGCGTGAAATTACGGTAATCCAATTTGACCAACCGATACAGAACATTTGCCCAGTAAAAGTGACTTTCCTCTGAAAAAAAAAGAGAAAAGGTCAAAGGTACCCACACTGCACTGTGGTCACAGTTAATACGATGGATGCAAATCTAATTGGCAGGGTACTAGCATAGAGATACTCACTTTGTGTTGGCAAGTAGGACGAGGCTCAAATAAAATACAAGAAAGGGATCTGACAGCTGCAGGTAAATGTCCCACATGGCTTGAATAACTTTCAGGTCACAGGTGGAAGAAAAAAGGCTGCGAAACTGCAAAAGTAAATAAAAAAGAAAACAACACATGCAACGATCAACGTTGCACATACAATTACAGTCAAACTCGCGCATAACGTCCCCTCATGCAATGATATATAACCTCGTACAACAATCAGTTTTACCTTGACTGTCAAATTAACATTGTTTCTACTGAGGAGGGACCCACATACAGTCGCCGTCCGATTTTTCGGACTCGGCGGGGATCGCGGAAAAGTCCGAATAACCGAGTAGTCCGAAAAAACGAATTTCGCTTCAAACTAAACTTTACGAAGCACTACTAGGCTGGAAAAATTTGTCGATGCTTTCCTAACGCTCTTCCAGTTCTGCCTGATAACACCAGCTCCTATTTCCCGAAGCGACGTTTCGTCACTGTACACTGACGGAGGCACCGCCGTCAAGTCCGCAAGTCGGCTTCACCTAACACATGCGTGCTTTAGGTGAAGCTCGCTTTACAGCGCTGCTGCGCGACTCGCGGGCGGACAGCACGTGCTGGGCCTCTTGAATCAAGCCGTTGGCCAAAAGCGAAGACGCAAAAGCGTTACGACAGACCTCTTCTACTCAGAGGAATGGAAAATGAACAATCATGGCTTATTTTTATCCTCAGTATTTTCGTTGGTTGATTTCTTTTGAAACGAATTTCGGTTATACCAATATTTTCCGTCACCCCAAGAGACAAACGGAGTACGAAATATCGAGCGACGGGGCTGCACGAGATTCTGAAATTTTGAACGTTCTTATGCGAGGGCTGTTCAAGTCAAACCGGGACTTTGGCCCGGATTCTCGCTCCGCCCTGAGGGTTAAGTGCACGCGCAGGGGCCCTTCGTCCATTCACGAAGCATGGACAGAAGGGCCCCTTCACGTGCGCTTAACACTCAGGACGAAGCGAGAATCCGGGCCTTTGTCTCCTGAGTGTACAAATGGCTCGCGCTACTTCTTTTTCGTCATTTTCACACGCGACAGGCCTCCGCGTTCACCACGTGGAGGTCCAAAGTTTGTGCAAAACAGAAGACACGTGCTGGGCAAGATGGCCGACAACGAGGTGAGCGCGCACGTCGAACAGCGAATTGTCATGAAGTTTCTCGTGAATGAAGGCGTAAAGTCATCTGAAATTCACAGAAGACTTCAGGCTCAGTATTGCTACGATACACTCAGCCGCAGCAAAGCGTTTGAGTGGTGCAAATGGTTCCGAGACGGCCGTACGTCAGTGCAGGACGATCCCGGACGGGGCAGCTCAGAGCCCAGTGTCAGAGTTCCTGAGAATATCCAACTTGTGGAGCGCCTGATCCTCAAGGACCGACGGATAACATGTCTCGAACTGGATCGAAAGACGGACCTTTCTGTGGGAACGTTGAACACTGTCATTCATGAACACCTCCAGTTTTGGAAAGTTAGTGCCCGTTGGGTGCCGAGGCAGCTCTCCGTGTTTGACTGACAGAAAAGACTGGAAATCTCCCAAGAGCTAAGGTACTGTTTCGACACTGAAGGACAGCCGTTCCTTGATCGGATCATCACGTGCGATGAAACGTGGGTGCACCATTTCACTCCTGAGTCTAAACGCGCATCAAAGCAGTGGAAGCATCAGGGCTCGCCAGCTCCCAAGAAGTTCCGAATCACCCCGTCTGCGGATAAGGTCATGGCCACGGTTTTCTGGGACAAGGTTGGCGTTGTTCGTGTTGATTTTCTGCCCAGTGGTACTACCATCAATAGTGCCAGGCTCTCAGGGATGTGCATAAGGCGCTGAAGCAAAAGCGGCCGCGCTTCATCACCAAAGGAGTCCTCCTCCTACAGGACAATGCACGCCCGCATACCGCGCATCTCACGACACGCACCTTACAGGAACTTGGCTGCTAGTTGCTGCCACATCCCCCTTACAGTCCAGACCTCGCCCCCAGCGATTTCCATCTGTTCGGGCCACCGAAGGTGTTCCTTGGGGGCCGCCACTTCAGCTGCGACGACGAGGTCAAGAATGCGGTCCGATCATGGCTGCTACGCGCCGGTAAGGATTTCTACGCTGCTGGCATCTAAGCCCTCGTGAAACGCTGGGGCAAGTGCATTAGTGCAGCTGGAGATTACGTTGAAAAATAAAACTAATTTCTCGCCTGTAAGTTCATTTTACTTTTGCGAAAAATGAAAAGTCCCGGTTTGACTTGAACACCAATCGTACATCAACTCTATGGGACCCGCTGCCGTTCCGCGAACGAGTCCGAATAATCAAGCATGTCCGAAAAACCGGTTGGCGACTATATAAGTTATATGAAATTAAACGCTAACATGTTTCTTGCCAAACACCCAGTATGTGCAAAATCAATACTATGTGGCGAGATCGGATGTCTAAATGGGCTGCCACAGTGGGTGTCACAAAGTAAAGTCTGGAGCACATACGAATGACTTGTACGTTCAACTCACCCAAACAAGAGCAAAGGAATCTGGAGTAATTTTCTTTGTATCCAAGAAGGAACAGAGTTCGGGATCATGATAGAGCAGGAGCAGTCTCAGGAGGTGGAATGCGGCACCATCTTTGTGGCAACCCCTATGTTTGAGTAATTTGTGAGCCGGGAATACCAATTAGTCTTAACCTATTCGCTTCCAGCCATTATCAGTACCTTGGAATGTAGGTGGTAATCAATGCACTGAAGCAGAAATACAGCTCAGACTTCGAAAGGTGTAAAGCAACCAGTGGCTCTAGCACCTCCATCCAGCCATTATTTTCTTCGTATCTGTAGCCAGTCGTCTTGCAAAACCTCGTGAGTACAGACTCGAGGTCACACAGGACGGATAGCTTCTCTTCTTCATCATTACCAAAACGGTCTGTAAAAACGAATACGCAAACAAGGGAACTTAACGGTGCGTAAACAGGTGTGTTACTTCCATTGCACTCCTTCAGTAGAAGTTAAATTTCAAAGCATTTCTCGACACCATGCATAAATTGTCTCCAAAAAGTGTGTCATACTATCACAAATTGTGATAAAGTGCACTTTTCATGCCATTCCCGAGGAACACTCTAGTGGAAGAAAACAAACACACACACACACACAAAAAAAACTGCTCACCGGACAAAGGTTTCGCCGCCTATTATATGTGAGTTTTTACAACATGCAGGAATATCGACTTTGGAATGCGTCTCTTTTTGTCCACTACGGAATATCTTGTGGCTGTGCCCCAGCATACTTCCCCCAGTTAGCAGTGCACGAGAAGACACGATGCTCAGCACTCATATATACTAGAGCGGCTGATAAAAGCAATGACGGTTTTCTCATCTTCCGCTGGAGTAATCTGGGGACTGCTACGTTTGGCTCTTCTCCCCTTTTACTCATCCATTGAAACGAAAAGTCGATCAGACATTGTGCGACCGCATATTCATTGTCCACAAAGCCGAAATTCATCATCCCAAAATCCTAAGATTTCAGGAGACAAAATTATGCCGATATCCTGAGATTTCGGGATCCGAACCTTAAGTGTTTTCAAAAACTGTTCAGTGCCACACAGCACTTTGATTTATTAAATGCAATAACGGTTTAATGTTAACACTGCAATATGTTGGAGTAAACATGTAGACATTTTTACTGTATACAATCAGGTGGCATGAAAAAAAAAAAAGAAGCTGCACATTTTGCACGTGTTCCTGTCCTCGCAATGCCATGTTGCCTCCTCGATATCTGTCCATTTCAAAGTTTGGCATTAAAATGACACATGCTTGCCTGCCTGCATCCCAAAAGGATGGACCATACTTTGTGGTAAATAGGTTCCCTTTGTGCCCTTTGATAATGAGACATGAGATGCTCTACGATTATGCTTTGTTTGAATTCTTTTCACCTGGATGACTATACCTACCTCATTCATAAATCGAGGCTAAAAAGGGCGAGGTCTCCTACGTTCACCCCTGAAATATGCGTTCACTGTTCGAAAATTCGAGGTTTCACAAAATCGAGGGTTGACAGTACTAGAAAAAAATGAAAAAGAAACAGGACTTCTGCAGGTTCTGTTCCAAGCAAGCTCCTAGTGATGATTTGGCAGGATAATTTGCTCATTAACAGTGACAGAAAATAGCTCAAGCTCATTAAAAGAAGAGACTCTGATGGCCGCAACAACACCAGGTATGCGTGTTGTACGGAAACACATTAAATTAAATACATTTTTTGCAAACCTGTGATAAAGATGGCTACACTTGGTAGTATTTGATTATATGTGGTATGAATAAACAGTACCCGCTTGGTCTTGTTGAACTTCTACATGTGACTCTACAAAAGCTGCTCTGGGAAGTTAGCACCCGTGTCTTTCTCTAGCTGAAATTCAGGAACCACTTTGTCCGGGTGGCTCTGTTATTGCTACCTTGAAACATGAGATCTCGGTACTGAGATGTCCTCGCACGTGAATATATGCTAGAGCTGGCTTGACTGCCCAGACAACAGAGGCATGGCATAGGAATGACCTGTGAATCCTTTCATTCTAATAATGGCACCTCCATTATATTTCTTCCACATTTTATGAACCCTTGATTTTCGAAACTTTGTGACAATGAACCTGGAACACTCCAGGGTTTCGCAGTTACGGGTCTGCTGCCGACTGTCAAGGCAAAATATGGATAACTCTGGAAATATGTTTATTTCAAGCGAAAGCGCTCGCAGGAGAGCTGTTTCAAGTCAAATGCTCCTGCCAAACAAATATTATGAACACTTGATATTCAAAACTTTGTGAGAACGAACCTGGAACACTCCAGGGTTTTGGCTGTAGTTATGGGTCTGCTGCTAACTGTCAGGGCAAAATATGGATAACTCTAGAAATATGTTTATTTGAAACGAAAGTGCTCGCAGGAGAGCTGTTTGAGGTCAAATGCTTCTGCAAAAAAATATTATGAACCCTTGATTTTCAAAACTTTGTGAGAATGAACCTGGAAGATTCCAGGGTTTCGTAGTTACGGGTCTGCTGCTGGCTGTCGGGGCCAAATATGGATAACTCCGGAAATATGTTTATTTCATACGAAAGCGGTCACAGGAGAGCTGTTTCAAGTTAAATGCTCCTGCCAAACAAATATTATGAACCCTTGATTTTCAAAACTTTGTGAGAATGAACCTGGAACTCTCCAGGGTTTTGGCTGTAGTTACGGTTCTGCTGCCGACTGTCGGGGCAAAGCACGGGTAACTCTGGAAATATGTTTATCTCAAACGAAAGCGCTCACAGGAGAGCTGTTTCAAGTTAAATGCTCCTGCCAAACAAATATTATGAACCCTTGATATTCAAAACTTTGTGAGAATGAACCTGGAACACTCCAAGGTTTTGCCTGTAGTTATGTGTCTGCTGCCAACTGTCGCAGAAAAATATGCATAACTCTGGAAATATGTTTATTTCAAATGAAAGCGCTTGCAGGAGAACTGTTTGAAGTCAAATGCTCCTGCCAAACAAATTTCGATGATGTTAGGGAGCAAACTTGCCATTTGATATCAAAACAAAACAAACAAGTTTGCAGTCACATTAATGAAGTCACTTATTATAGCAAACTATTTCTAAAAATTCAGCACCAGCATTTTACAGAGGCAATATTTAGCATGCAAGTCAACTGGTGCAACATAGACTGTACTGTTCTCCTTGTGCAGTGTTTTTCCATGTTGTGAACCTTGCCTCTGTCTATGGCACATCAGCTCACTTGCACGTCTTGGATATTTTCATCAGCATTCGGATCTCCAGACATAATTACGCAAAAAATAACAAAAACAAGCACAATGTAGTTAATTTTCACCATACCGACAAGGGCTTGGCAGCTTTTCCTGATCACAGACTGTTCTGAGAGATCGTAAATTTCATCCCAGTCATTGACCTCCTTGCCTTTCACTCCAAGGCTTATCTGTTAGAAGAATGCGGATGGAAACATAGGATCATGGATCATGCACTAAGCGTCAACATCAAGTGCAGGTCTTTATTGTGGGAGAAACAGACAAAAATGTAACAAGGAAGGCGACTGAAAGAATTGCTAAGAGGAGGAGGATTGCAAGTAGGTTGTGGGCAGTCGTTAATCTACTCACCTTCCAAACGTAAGGACGAAAGCATTCAGGCACAGGCTTCATCTTTGAAACCTGGCGAAGTGTGCTGAGGTCACATTCTGACAGCAGCGCATTTTCCAGTTCTTGCATCCTTGTAACACAAAATGCAAAGGTTTTAACGTGAATAGAAGAGAAACATATTTCTCTGACAATGTTGATGTTGTATGAAATGACAGATTCTAGCTCTGAAAGTTTCCAAATTCTAATGACTCTTTCGAACGATGTCTACGACGAATCCGAGAACCGTCGTCAGTGGTGTCAAAAAGCAGGTCCATCCGGCTGACGTATGCGCTTCGTTTCTCCTGAGCACGCATTAGGAACTCACGACGAGCATAACGCAACAGGGAAGTCACGCACGCCACGATTCACATCAGCCCGATCATGTGCTGAACAACACACGTAATGCAGCTGACGTACGTCGAATACTTAATGTTGTTTTCTTTTTGTGGAAATTATGTAACTCCGGTAACCTAGTCTATCTCATATTGAGCAGGTACGGGAAAGGCTGATAAGAGTCTGACACACCAAAGTCCCAACGAAACGCAGTTTTTGCAATAGATACTATGTAACTGCTGTTTTGGTGTATTCCAGACGAAGCTTCTGTGGACTTCGTCGTTCTGAACCGACAACCCAGCAATCGCTTGCCACGAAAAAGAAACCCTAACACGTGCCAATATGGTAATAATATAAAAGTTCGTCTTGCAATACGCTGTCTCGTACATAACGCGTCACAGCTTATGAACGCATAATCGAAATAGAACACATCATAACTCACCAGCTTGTATCATTGACGTCCACCGAAGTGGCCATCTTGAAAAGGGTTTCACAGAGCCAGAAACGGCAGCAACAACTTTCATTCTTAAAACTACGCAGTCAAAGCTTTGTCAGTACTAATTTGTGTAAAAAAATTGACGAAAATTTTACCAAATAAAATATAGTTACCTGCTTATAATTCGACTTCAACGGAACACTTGTTGAAATCACGTTTTCTTATGCAACGTATTGGTAGTAGCGTAGTTAGGTGAATAGCCAAGCAATGAAAGATGGCGGTGAATACTAGGTCTAAAAATTCTCAAGCAATGAACATTTCTTCACTATTTAGTCGAATACATGGTGCTTTTTCAGAAGCTATGGCTCCACCAAGGTTTGTGATCGACAGACGGACTATAGAAAAAACTTGGAAGATGATGGACAAGGTGGTCAAATTGTGCCAGCACTCGCGAATGAACTTGAAAAATAGCCCGCCGTTCATTTTGGACATCCTGCCGGATACATACCAGCATCTGAGAGTGATTTATAGTAAACACGAGGACAGAATGCACGTTCTCAATGAGAACGAGTACTTTCGAGTGTTCATCGAAAATCTGAACAGAAAGTGTAAACAAGCGATCAAACTGTTCAAGGAGGGAAAAGAGAAGATGTTTGACGAAGCGTCACATTTCAGAAGGAACTTGACAAAGTTGAGCCTAGTATTCAGTCACATGCTGTCAGAACTCAAAGCCATATATCCCAGTGGCACATTTTGTGGTGATACCTTCAGGATAACGAAAAGTGACGCCTCGGAGTTTTGGAAGGACTCCTTTGGAGATCGGTAAGTTTCAAGAAGCTGAGTTGACCAAAACGTTTTCCTTCTGTGTATTCCAGGAGAGATCAAGCTGAACATGATCTCTCTGGGAGTGTTTTCAGTGTGCGCTATAAAAGTACTGTCGCGAGAAAAGTAAACATTAAAGTAGCAGTAGCTGTTCCGCAACACATCGGCCTATCACGCGGAAGCCTTTCATACTTTTTCATTTTGCTCCATCCGCTTCTGGAATCCGATTAGGAGACGCTTTCGCGCTGAACGACATAATCTTTCACTGAGCGACTTATTTCTCGGTACACGTCGAACCATGACGTACATACATACCATTTTTGGCAATTAGAAATATGTTCCACTGAGCCGTGGCAAAAGCGGAAATGACTAACTCGCAATCCGTTAGTGGGATTACTTTAATATTGATTGCCGCTTTGACACATTGAATCTAAGGGTCATCATTTGATGTTTTCTTCTTCTTTTTTACACATGCTATGACATAAGGGTTTAATTAAACCTGTGGGGTTAAAAGTCGAATGGCAGTTGTAAAACAAAACTGCTAGTTAATATTTGGTCATTTGGTACAAATATTGTAGCCAATATTCCTTGTGTGACACAAATGGGAATTGTGTGACAAACATCTTCATGTATACATCACTACTAATTTACCACTTCAGAGAGCACAAGAAGCAAGCAAAATTTATAAATGTAATTTGCCCCCTTTTGGAGAAAAACCTCACAGCAATTTTTGCACTTACAGCACTGTTTAGGTACTCTGTGATGGTCAAGTCCAACAGAAACACAACTTTTCTGCATGTTAGCAACCTGGAATTATTCATTTTGTGTTATGAAGTAACAAGTATGAGTCTGATTTTTGAGCCACCATTTTTTATTTACCCACTCAGAAAACTACGTGCTCACCACTGTCCTAATGTATTTGTTGAACTCTAGTAAGAGGTGCAAGCAATTACCTACTAACTTGGAACAGCTTCCAAAGCCAACAACAGAATCGTCGTCTGTTTCACTGTTGTCGTCAGCAAAAAACATTTCCAGCTAGGCATGAACAGCTGTAAAGTTTGTACTATAAAAAGCCCCCGTTGCATTGTATTTTTCGTGTGCCCACACTCGTGCTTTTCATATTGTGAAGTTTACCCATCATCTAGACTGCATTTATACTGTTTTACCTGTAAAGCTTATTTCGGCCACCCAATGTTCTTCATAAGTGTGTTTTGATGGCTGCACATTCATGGTGCTGGATAAGATTGAATCATACGTGTATAATGGAAAGGGAGCAGTCAGACTCTCCGTTCTGTGTAACAAGAGTTTTTGAAGAAAGCTACAAATGATATGCCAAAAATCTGCGCAGTAATTTGCAGGTACACATTGTACTTTCACTGTAGGTACATTACCTGAACCTGGAAAAGCTTGATTTTGCTGTGGATATGTCGGGGGCTTCCTGTGCATTGTAACTTGAGTAACTGGAACAGGGTTTGCGCAGGGCCTTGAAAGGTCCTCGGCCTCAAAGGTTTGGAGCTGCCCATGCAAATCCTTCAATATTGAGAGTGTGCTAACTGTCATTTAACGAACAGTGCCACAGCATTAACTGTCCCCTCTGTCTGCTTCCTAAACAAGGCATTCGGCACAGTTCCCCTTGAAGTCAGTCCAGGACGCATACTAACCCACCTGTTCCCCACTCCTTCCTGCCGTCCACGTCTGTATGCGGCTCAAAGCCACAGATGCTTCGCGCCGCTAACATGGAATTTAAAAAAGAGGCATTCCGCATAAATGTGTTCACCTACCAGACCAAATGTGGACTGGCGTTGCTCCTCTGCCTGGAAAACGCACGTCTACTTCCCTCAGGTAGCATTTCTGCTCAATGTTGTCCGACTAATACTACTACAAACGTCAACTGCGTGTGTGCACACCAGCGTCTGCGTCTTCGCCGTGCCATTTAATGCTACCTTATTGACAGCTAGTGATATTGCTCTGAAGCAAGTGTATTAAGTGAGCATTACAGTAAGTTAGAAGCAGCCTTAAAAAGCCAAGAGGAAATAACTGTTTCACATACTGGAAGAGATCCAACAGATAAAATAGTGCCAACAGTAGAAATTCTGCACCAAAGTACTTGTTATGCTGCTCTGTGCTGTGCACGCATGCATCATGCTATGCATTCTGTGCTAATTATTTGTACAATAATGTTCTCTGTAGCAGTACAGCACACAGAACAGTTCTAGGCACAGAGGTATTACCCTAAAAGGGCCCACAGAAGTCCTTGAAAACCTTTGAAAAATTTTCCAAATTATCTGTATTCCACCTTTCATCATTTTATCTGTATGGACCCTGTAGAAAGACATAACTTGACTGTGTCGTAAAGTTGACTAATGCACTTTTACATTTCATTTCTACAAAAATGTTACACATTTTTTTATCACCCACAGCCAATAAATAGTATAAGTAGTAATCCTTGGAAATTTCGCTTACTCCCGTGGAGTAAGTGACACCCCAGTGAACTCTGTGGTGCAGGACCAACTTGCCACAAAATTCAATATGCAAAATATTCCCCAAACGCGCCTGTATTCAATTTTGCGAAATTAACGAAGTGTACAGTATTGTGTTTTTGTCTGTTATCTTTTTTTTATAGCAGGTAGATGTGTTGTTTAGAGAACGGTATAGTAGTGCAGAAAATGTCAACAGTGGCTTATCCCAATGTTGCTCCTTTCTGTAATAAACGTATATCCCCCCCCTTGTTGCACAAAGAGTTCCAGTAGCGTTTACATTTGGAAGCGTCACAGTGAAGTCCCCTTTGCATACCCTGTTTCTAAGGCATTGGAGGAAGTGACGCTTTTCTGCTGCTAATTTTAATGTTAGGTACTCGGGAAGAGTAAAGCTAAATATGGATTACTCAGTGCACACTGCAGCTTCTGTAGCTCATGAGATGCCATACCTCCCCACTTTCACTTACCTATGTCCAGTGCTTGTAATGTGTCAGTCTACAGTACTGCGATGCTATGGACGATGGAGTGTCATTGCTTGCATTTGCTAACCTGAAGCGTCAGTTTTTATTGCTAATCTGTAAGACTGATAATGACTTGGGTGGCATTTGCCCAGACAGGTAAAGGAGCTGACAGCTTACTGTGAGACTGCTTTCCAACATTTGTCAACACCTAGCATAAACACTGGTGGCACACATTTCCTTGTTCCTCCTCGCATACCAGAAGCCTTGCGTGAACTGCCCTTAGTTATCTTCTGCTAAAAGTACAATTGTTTACACTGCTTCAAGTGGTTGAGCCATGCACAAGCCCACGATTGTGCAGACAGAAAGGATATTTACACCTGGCCTGTAGCCAGCATGCTAAAAAAAAGCTACATGAATGAAGAAGTCGTTCAGCAGTGCAAAGAGGGTCCCACCGTGTTGCTGTTTTTAACGCTTCCGTTCAGAAGGCTGTGACGTCGTTCCTTGGGATACCCAAGAATAAAAATATTAGGCAAGCGAGGGAAAGGGGGCTTGCATCTGTTGCCTAGCCATGTTGCTGGCCTTCCCTTTTCTTTTCTCGGGTTGTGTTTGTGTCAGGTGCCTCTGCCTATCATTTGGACACAAATTGTTGTTGTAATTTTAATTGTTAAGGGGTGTTCACGTTGCACATCAATATGTCTTGTGACACTTATGCAACTGTCAGTGGTAGCACCCTAATGCAATAATTGCTGTATGTAGATATGGAAGAGCTATCATTGAGCGGCGCTAGCTCAAACAACAACCATATGCAATTTGTCACGAGAAATTTCCTAATTTATGTCCTTGTGGTATGTACACTTCGAAAAAGTGTTTATCTTATCCAGGTTAAACAGATTTTTTTCTCAAATTGCTTTTGAACTTGACAACTGCATCCTGCTAGAAATGTGGTTCCCACTGGTCCTTGAATACCCAGGAATTTGGAAATGCCATTTTCAAGGTGTGGAAAACCCTGGAATTTTCCCACAGTCCTTGAAAATCTTGATTTTGCATCTTTTTCTTATTCTCGGAGCTGCTAGTGCAAATTCCACTTTTCTGGAGTCAGAACTACAGTTTTGAAACCAAAGGTGTCAACACTCGTTGCAATAGGAACCAGTGGCGGAAACCAGAAGTGCATGAAATGAGCGGCGCCCTGCGTTGTATTCATCCACCTTCCTTTCTATCCTATGATCTTTAACGTTTCAGGAGTCGTCACTCACGTCTGTGAACTGATCACTATAGACCCTTTTTCACATACGCGTCATAACCTAGCGGCTCTCCAGTGAACCACGCTCGGCGCGCGCCAAAACAAATCCACCAGGGTAGCAAAAATGACCAAAACCGGCCAGGAGTGAGACTGACAAGCTCGCGCCTTTCGTGCGGACTCACCACTGGTCCCCACTTCTGTCGTCCCCATACCGTGCCATCTAGCGAAGACTGAGATAACCCTCTCGCGCGCCTCAAGGTCGTGCACATAGGCCTTTATGAAAAAGGTCCATTGTGCAGTCCACATGTATTCTCTCGTGTGATACCTGCAAGACATAAATATTTTTGTGAAAATTGTGTCTTACATCCCGGTCAAAACGACGGCTGAGCCTTAAAAGGTCCTTGAAAGACCCTTGAAGTTTTGTCCCAAAGTTCAGTGGGAACCATGTTAAAAGGCATAGAAGGATCATAGCTAGCGGAGCCATGCCAAACGTACATACACCCAAGAAGTTCAAAGCAAATTTAATTGTCATTGTGCCAGACTGTGTGTTCTGAAACTGGGCCCCAGTGTTGGGGTTCGAAATCTCGGATTTGATTTAAATCTGGATTTAAACCCGCGGCTGAGACTGGCAGATTTGATTTGGATTTGATTGGCGGCTTTACTATGAAGAGGATTTGGATTTACATAATTCGCTCTGAAATTCAGCCTATATGCATGAGCACTCTGCAGGCTTGCACGACTGTGGTACACGGTTGTTCCGGCTCTGGCTGCCTCTGCTATATACTGTGTAATGTAATGCCAGTGATGGGCAAAGCACCTCAAAATTGTACTTGAAGTCAAGTACCAAGAACCTAGCACCTGTTGTACGAAGCACCCGTTACGTGCTGTACAGTAGAAAGTGCCATGTACAAATGTACTTAAGGTAAAGTACAAAGTCCTTTGCAAAATACTTTAAAATACTCATCAAGTACATCACAAATTTATATCGTATCGCTGGATGTTTGGTGCTTGGTAGTGATAACACTCGAGGTAAATATGTTTCAACTGTTATCTTTGGAAAGCTTCTAGCTAGCATTTCTCTCAAGTGCTGGTTAGAAAACATGGATAGTTTACAGCTGGCTCATTAATATAAACAGAAATAAATTATTTTGTGACCAAGTTTTGCATTTGTATTGCCAATTGGGTACTTGAGTACTTGAAGGCAAAGTACCGAAGAAACGTACAGTACAAAGTACATGAATTGAAATGTGCTTTAAATAAAGTACAAGTACTGAGGAATGTACTTGAAGTAGTACTTGAGTACTTGGTACTTTGAGTACTTTCCATCACTGCGTAATGTGGACAGTAAATACAATACACTTCAATATTAAAATAGACCACTGAGAAAACCTCTAACTCTTCATAGGATAAAAGGTTGTTCTTCTGGTACTGCACGAACCCTGCAACGACGGTTTTGCATGCTGGTTACATCAATTTACAGCCGATACTTCATGAGTGGGAAAAAAGAAGCTCTAGGACCCATCTTAACCTTCGCACTCCTCACCAATAGACGAGTTCAGAAAATCCCAGTGCTCTTTGTGCACGCATTGCATCCTGGGCGCTTGCTGGGCGGGGGAACGAAGAATAATCCTTCACATTTCGCTTTCGCTGACCTTGACACGTCGTGGACAATGGACCGGTAGGGGAGAAATCGGAACAGTTTGGGGGCCACCCGTTTCTTTCGTATTAGTAAATTCCCACAGTTCAAAGAGACGCTAAGCACTCTGGGATTTTCTGAACTCGTCTATTTTTGCCGTTCTGTATCATCATGCGGGCGTACCGTACCAAGACCAGCAACAAGGAAGTAATGTGCACGGCGTTTCCTGCTGCGCAATATTTGTCCTGCAATCAAGTTCACATTTCTTTCTGCCGCAGTATATGCCCATGGAGCTCCACTGATGTAGTACGTCTTCCGTGTTTTGCCTTTTTTTTCTTAGTTTTACGCAACTGTTGGGAATTCGCATCAGCAATTACCCGTTCTGTGTCAAAATCGGAGGTTCGAAAACTGCGGTCGATTCTGAAACCATTCCACAGCTGTTCAGCAGCATTAGTGCCTCTTCCGGATTTGTAATGGATTTGAGAAATCCAGATTTAAAAAGGGATTTGATTTATCCCAACAAATTTAAATCCGGACTTGATTTCGATTTGATTTGGCACCTTTTGCAAACTGCGGATTTGATTTAAATTTGATTTGTTTCCTCAAATCCCTAGCACTGGCCCATACACAACACACACACAAAATATAAGTACGATCTTGTGCGGGACTTGGAAACTTGTTTCGCAGAACCAAGAACACATAAATGCAAACATAGCATTCTTATTTCACCCCAAGTTACAGAAAAAAGAGCAATCGATTTTGAGCCCGCATTCGTCAAACCTATTTAGCCTAAAGAAGTCTGACTCTGGTAATTCAGTGTAATGCACACACATTTAGCAGATGAACAGAGCAAGGTGAAACTATTCATGGGCATACAGGCAAGAGAAAAATGGCTATTCTTGCTATTTTGAAAGTAATGTGAGTTAAATAATTAATACTTTTCTCACGTGCCCATAACCCAGGCCAGCATTCCTGAGCTGCCTTCTAGTGTGTAGCAGTTTTAAGCTCTTCATGTGCTTGTAGTTTATTGACATTCACTCTGCTGTTGAAGTTACCGCAAAGGAAAGAACTATGGACAGAAATGTCAAACAGTTGAGCAAGCCAAGTCTGTGCATTGGGAAGCATTTAGTTACCTTTATGGAAGCTACTGTCAGACTTGTGGCCATCCTGTATTGCTGGAAGCATATGTGCTTTTTAATAATGTCATGTCTTTTCGGTTATCACAAAGACGAAACTGCACAACAGGAATGCATCACACTGAGCAGTCACTCTTACTGTATAGCCACCTTCCTCAGTGTGCCTCAGCAAAGTTGCCATAGTGAAACGACATGTAGGGTTGCACAAGCCCTGCTTAATTAATCAAGCAGTCTTTCATTCTCACTATTTTTTGCTGAACATTGTCTTATCACTATAGAACTCAATTTACAAGAATGTAGTGATCTTTGAGGCGTAGCCTGATCTGTTATAGAAATTTGTGGAGGAGTCTTTTACTGTTCCTCTAATAGCGTAGGGCCAGGAAACTTCACCATGAACCTAAAAAAAAAGTGAGCAGATGGTTTTCTCAGTTGTGCACCCAAGCCCATCTTGATTAGTACATTTACATAGCCCGAGTTGCAGTTATCCCTGCACACATATCCAAGTTCAAAGAGCAGTAAAATATTTGGACATCATCTACTTACGACAAATATGTTACAGAATGATTTACAGGGCCACTGAATTTATTTTGACCATAACCAATGTCACATGGGGAATGGATCGTTTCAGGGCTCAGTTTTCCTGAAAAAATCGATGTGATGAAGCTGTTCCCAGTTGAAGCTTTCTCCCATGTAGAAAATTCATACTACAGTCCAAAATATGGGCAAATGTTCTCATGGAAAAAGGTCCTGTATGATGCTTGCATTCTGATGCTTATAGACATGCACAGCACATACACGGCGGGCTCCATTAGCATTGCTTTTCCTGTAGCAGTGAAAGGAATTGTTAGAGTGAAAAACAGTGGTGTCTGTTCTCATCTGGGATGATCTCAGAACACAAAGCAATGGCAACCCACAGAGCATACCAAAATGGTGATGCTACACTTTATGGGTTGCCCTTTCTTTATGTTCTGAAGCCATCAACTGGTATCAAGCAAGTCACAGACTCTATTCCCCATTCACCTTTTCTTGTGTGCACAGAGGCGCATTTGATAGCATATTTGCACTGATAATGTAACAGTGGAGTATTGACCATGCACCAGGCATCGTACTGTAGAAGTGCTTTTTCATGTGGTGACGTGAAAGAATGCCTAGATTGGCAGCATGATAGTAGCACCAAGGTATATTTTAAAAGCAATAATTTACCATTGGCCTAACTCCAGTGAGTGTGACATGTAAAGTTGCAAGCTACAAATACACTTGTGCACTATGGCATGGTATAAAAGCACAAGTAAAACTGCAGTAAGAATGTGTTGGTATACTGTGCAAAATATGCTTAATCAGTGTATGGAGAGAAGACAGCCATATGTCGAGAGGCAGTTCACAACAACCTCCACGGGCATACCCTTAAGGGTAAAGATCTTGTTGCATGTTGCATCAATTTCTTGAAGTTATCTTTGATAGAAACATTACAATATTTCACACATAAAACACTGGAAAGCAAACTATATAATATCGTTCAACCACTTATCAGTATGCCAGCTGGTGTTGTCTCTAACATATAGAACACTCTAAAATGGAGTTTTGAGTTTTATTGCATATGCATTTACTGAAGAAATATTTGGCGGTATTTGTAGTTTGAAGTTAACGTTGTCATTGTGGAAATATAAATGTACAAGGAAGTACTAATGTGGACACCTGCCAGTGGAAGAAGGAAGCTGACGCGTCACCACTTCCGCGCACCATTGTGAGTCAGTTCCTATGCATAAGGGCCCCATATACTCTAAACAGTAATACCGTAGTTCTGTGGTACCCTACCAATTTTTCTTTGTTAAATCCTTCTCATTGCATCGACCGTGCCAGTCCATCTTACTGTGGTTCTAATGGTAGTACATGCACGATCCTAACACACGTGTGCCAATATATTGACGCTCTATTTCTCTAGCACTGACTACACAGTGCTATGACAAAATGGGTACCAGACAGCACTACTAGGCTCCACTTCACAGCAGGTGGCAGTGATATAAGAACAGATGTAGGAGAAGATAGCATCCCAGGCTCGTGTCAGATGTTGCCTTGCCCATTCATTGAGGTTTTCGAGTTCCAGCGGCAGCACCTACCATGATCTATCCCTCAGGCCTCTGCAGCAGCTCATGTTGCTCAGCCTCATCTCTCCTTGCCCCCAGGGCTTCCCCACCTGCTTCAGCTTCCAACATTCAGACAATTCAGTTTCGGTTGCCCGTGTGGATGTGATGACAGAGTGCGACTCCTACATATTGTATAGTAGCAAACTCCTGCAGTGCCCTATGGATCTACAACTTCCACTTCGGTTTGTTTCATCTTCTTCCAGGGTCCCTGCCTTGCAGTGTTCCTTGATGACTTGTTATTCAGGCTCCAGGTTTCTTGGTGCCTTTATGACGCATCCACATGTTTGAAATATCTTCCTGTGTATCTTATATGGGTCTCGTGACATGCCCTGAGCCAGCCAGAGTTATACCGCACCATGCAAATCAAAATTGCCAATCCAAAAGACACTGTCAGACAAAAAATGCTTAGGGTTCTTCATTTTCGAGTTAAACCCGATTTTTCACGATAGTTCCCCCCTCTGAACAAGTTTTCAAGAATTCGGGTAAATCCCGATATCTACCCGAAATCCTTACGGTCCTTCAACTTGTCTTTCTAGGTAAATCGTCGGGAAAAGTGAATCATAATATCCGCAAAGAGAGCTATTTGTGACAACCTATCTGTCCTCCTTTTATAATCCCCTCCTGTAGGAGTCAAAGACGAGCTTTTGTGGAGCTCGGGCAAGTGTTTCAATACTGCGGTCACTCACTGGCCCAGTTCAGAGCGGAAATATAAAGATTCTGGTTTCTCGTCCTGGTGTCACAGGAGTGGCTTGTTTCATATGCCTTTCGTTTCACCCGAAAATTCCCCAATAACATATCAAACAGACATCGTAGCGCCCGATTTCTCCCCGAATTCTCGTGTGCAAATACACCCAATTTCCACCCGCCACCCGAATTTGAAAGATCATAAAACCCGAAAACGAAGAACCTTAAGAATGCTCAGTGAGTGAGTGCTCACGTGGTGTCAATTCTGGAACACTTCTTGTGAGACCCGTAAAAAAAAAATAGCTGAAAAAGCAGACGGAGAATATGTAAGCAGCAGAGGAGAATACTCGCGCTAAATACTTACGCCACACACACACATATTATGGGAACTATGTGCTTCAAAGTGAAACTGATAAAATCGAAATGTGAATACAGGTCAGCAGTTGTAAGGAAGTAATTGGTTATTCTCTTGCAGGACGGTTGTATCATGGCGTGTATTCCGGCAAACACTGCACGAAGTCCACCCAATAAGCTCAGGATTGGAGGCCATGGCCCTGAAGTCAACCATCGACCTGACCTGCAATGACTTCATTTCAAATTTTGAATTTGATGTGTTCACAAGGTTTGTGTACAGCATGCTTACTACAAATGTTGTGAATAGACGTCCAAAATCTTGTTTTGCTATTGTGTTATCGTGAAAGCTAAATTTTCTGCAGGTTTTGTGATATTTAGCTCTTATGCCACATACCATAGTATTACCATAGTGTTGGTGCAGAGTTTGTTAACATATTTGCATTTGTATTGATTTATTTGTTGCACTGCAAACTGTCCAGTAGTTCATGTTCTTAGGCACGTTGGGGCTTGTGTTGTCTTTGTCTCTCTGTGTGTGTTCCATCCTCAGAACAGTTACTTTTCATCATGACTACTGTCAGTTTCCAAGCTCGAGTAGATGTGTTGATGAATGGAGGCAGCTCGTAGCTTGTAAATAAACTTGGCATACGCTGCACACCAAAAAACGAGAGCAACATCCAAAAAATGATAACCGCATTTTGTTGCCCTTTTTCAGTGTGTAACAGTGATCAGCTCTACTTAAAAATATAGCTTTTCCATTAGCTGTCAAATTAAGTACAAATCATCACATTTTGTTACTTGCCTCATTTTGCTCCACCAAGTCTGTCTTTTTGACAGAACATTAGCATGAGCAACATGAACTACATCACTGCCCACCGTTGGCTGCCCACTGCACTTGCGAATGTTGCACTCACTTGAAGTTTATCTGCATGTGCTTACAGTGTAAATTTACAATTCTATAATCATCAATGAATAGAGCTACAGTGAGAAAGACTCATGTCCCAAATATCATATTGTTCCTAGACATTACCAGCTTCTAAATATACTCGTGCATCTATGCATGACAACACAATATTTTATTTATTTATTTATGATACCCTCAGGGCTTGTTAGAATTAGAGAGGAGAGAGACGTAACAGTAAGTTCAAATATCAGTGGATGCATACAGAAGATACAAAACAAACAATGAAAAATTAGACAAAACCAATCACTATGTGGCATTCAGATGATCACAAAGAGCATTCCTAAATAATGAAGGGTCAGTAATGGATGAAATAGAGCCGGAAAGGTGGTTCCACTCGAAAGAAGTTTTGAAAGTATATATTAGTAGTGCAAAAGGGAATGCCAACCTTCTGTGCATGGTCCAACCGTGAAGAGATATGTGACGGACGAGAAATTAAGAGTGTCGGTGGATATCGTTATGATAAAAAAATTTATGAAATAGACAAAGGCGAGTAACACTGCGTCGAAGTGAGAGATGAGATAGGTTAAGACTAGCTTTCATGGAGGTAACACTGGCCGTCCTGGCATGGGTGTATGCTGTTTGAAACCATTAAAAATAATCTTTCAAAAATAAACGCGTAAGTACCCACTGTTAAAAATATATCTCCCAGAATATACGCTTAAAAATCAACGCACAAAAATAATCGCCGAAATATCCCCGTTTAAATAAAAACGCTAAGGAATCCACGGTTAAGAATATATCGTTAAAAATAAATCGTTTCAGAATCCCCCCAAATCCACCCTACAGTTGCTAGAGTCATGTGCTATTGCCAAAATCAACGTTAACTGCAAGCAAGGGGCTTAAACTAACCTCACAGTTATAAGCTAGCCTAAACTATCCCAAACTAACCGAAACCAAACTAAACTAACCTAACATAACATGATATAACCCGGCGCAAATTGCAATCAGTCCGCCTCCGTGCTAGATGGTGAGGGGATTTTGAAACAGTTTATTTTTAATTGTGGATTATTAAACGGTGATCTCTAAGCGGGGATAGTAAGCGATTTATTTTAGGAGATATATTTTAATACCGTGTATTTTTTAAGCGGATAATTCTTGAATGTTTTATTCTTTAACGTTTATTCTTAATGGTGGAGTTCGGGGACCCCCCCCGGCACAATTACCGAGAATGAACCGTGCTGCGCGGTTTTGTACACTTTCCATTTGAGCAATGAGTGTCGCCTGTCCCAGATCCCACACAGCAGCAGCATATTCAAGTTTTGGAAGCACGAGGGTTCGGTATAACTTAGGTTTTAGATTTAGTGGACCAAGGCTGTAATTATAAACGAAGCAAAAAGTTTGAAAAAGAGAAACACAAATGCTGCTTTTTGTTTTGGGGATAATAACCCCACAATGGATAATGGCTGCATATTGTTCATACATGCTTATACCTGGTATGCATGGTTCTTCTACAGGTTATTTCAACCTTGGTCAACACTTCTAAGAAACTGGCAGATCTTAGCAGTGACGCATCCTGGGTATGTCGCTTTCCTGACATATGATGAGGTGAAGGCTAGGCTACACAAGTACATCAATAAACCAGGAAGGTGAGGAAGTACGACCATAGTGTAAATGTCTTCTTTATGATTCATGTGAGTCACTCCATGCTGTTACTTTCAGTTACGTGTTTCGGCTAAGCTGCACAAGGTTGGGTCAGTGGGCCATAGGTTATGTGACAGCTGAGGGAAATATTCTGCAGACCATTCCACAAAATAAGTCATTGTGCCAAGCTCTTCTTGATGGATACAGGGAAGGATTGTAAGTTGGTTTTCAGACTGCAAAAATAAAAATGTGCACCATTTGATGCACACTTATGTATATGCTGATATATACCACTAAAGCTTGGGAAGCGTACGGTTAATGACAAGAATGATACGTATGATCGAAACGTCATGTTTTTAATCTGTTATCAACTTTTTTTGTACTGCCGGTTAGTTACTGGTAATACAGGATAAGAATGATATACTGTAAAAGTAGAAATTTTTGTGAATTTCGCGATCGAACATTTTTTGTGAAACATAGGTAGCAGAGATGAAATAGTGCGGGCATTGGAATTTGCGACGATATGAGCTCAACAAAGACAAATCGACTTACTCGATGATCTTTATTCCCACAAATTGGTTCGCTGCTTCAAACGCTGCTATAACTGAAACACCACTTCAACATCAGCAGTTTATTCGCATACTGTATCACTTGGAATTGCAGACACCTGCTTTCACAAATCCAGCACGTATGTCATTGTCACGGGATTGGATTTCAGGTTAAGCCTCTAATAAGCCAGTTGGCATGTAGAGGCCTTATGACAGTGTCGGCAGTGTCATGAACCCCTGATCTCCCTGATCCCGCAATTTCCGCTTCCGTCTGCTTCCATATGAATATTCCGCGGAATATTCCGCGAAATATTCCCGAAACGTGCTTCCACACAAATTCACGAAGTATTTTTATAGTAATGACCACATGTGTTTGGAAAGATTATCATCGTGGTTACTTATGAAGGGTGTACGCCTGGTACCACAGCCATATGCTGTTACTGTGGATAAGTGAATGCGACGCAAAAGAAAAAGATGTCTTTGCAAAGTTATTTTTTGGTTATGCAATTGCACTGTACCAAGCGAGTACAGAGACGTTGCACATATCAGTGGTGTATATGCATATGTGGTGTCAGGTTCATAGTTGACAAGAAACTTTGTTTGCTTTGATGTGGCAGAGGGTGAATGCACAGGCAGTGCTTAATTCCCCAGCAAATTGAAACTAAAGAAAAGTACTCAACTTTTACCCCCTGTACCTGAAGAAAAAACTAGTCATCTTCATGTCTCAGTGCGACATTAACATTCCTTGCAGCTACCTGTATCCGGATGGGAGGAATGTGAATCCTGACTTGAGCTGGGCTGTGCAAGCTACTCCTGAGGACCACATCAAAGTGACTCAAGAGCAGTATGAACTCTACTGTGAGATGGGCTCCACCTTCCAGCTCTGCAAAATATGTGCGGAAAATGACAAGGACATTCGGATCGAGCCTTGTGGGCATCTTCTCTGTACACCGTGTCTCACATCCTGGCAGGTGGGTTAGCGTCTGCCCTCAGAGTACATTGGTTGCGGAATGCAAGCGTGTTATGCAACATGTGATGATAGTCAATGTCTAGCAAAAAAAACAGGACCCAACTGACCCTCTTCCTGTGCTCTGACAACTTGCACATATTTCCTTGGAGTAAAAGAGGCGCTGCCAATGCACTGCCCCCAAGCTAGGAATTGCCAAAACCACTCCAAACAATGGCTGATGTATTCAAAGATTTGGAAGGCTAACAACCATTCCCGAAGTTATGTAGAGCCTGAGGTTTTAGGGTTTAACCTGATTCTTCCCCGAATTGAAGGTTGCCTCCTTAGGGTGAAACCAGATTTTTACCCGGTAAATTACCCTCTCTGAGACGTCTGTAGGAACAAACACTAAATTGTTTGACAGCAAATGTAGTTACATCACCGTTTGTACCAAACCAGTACAGTTTGAGTACCTGAGACAGATTTCTCCCTGAATTTAACATACTGGAAGTTTTTCCAGCTGAATTTGCATGAATTTAGAGCACATGTTTATTTACCAGATTTTTACCCCCTGAATTTAGAAAAAAAATATTTCCTGAAAACTTCAGGCTCTAAATATATGTTAAGAGAAGAGCCTCAGGGTGAGAGCCGCCAATATTTCGAACTGAGACAGTTCTTCCTCTTGCCCCAGAAGAGGAACAGTCTCTGTGCGAAATATCGGTACCTCTCGTTTATTCCTTTAACATTTTCCCTTAACATTTTGCTGGATTTTCTAACTTCCTACATTTCTTTCATATAGTAGTCAGATGGAAGAATTCTGTATTTTTTAGATCATTCTCATGATCCGTCAAAGTAATATTAACACATTCTGAAATGCAGCTATTAGGAAAATAAGGACACCGAGGCTGAGAACTATACTCTAAAAGAGGACTTGCATAAGCATCCTAGTCGACTCGAGTTACATGAACTGGTATTTAGAGAAGGAATGGGTTATGCCTGAAAATGTTACAATCTAACCATGCATCATCTTTAGATTACTCTTAGCAATATCTGTCAGCTCTGGCAAATCAGTGACCGTGTTTTCCCTGTGAGGACTTTTGGCATAAAAATGCAACCTTTGTCATTCAGCTGTCTCCTACATAGCTGCTCTCCTATAGGACTCTTGAGGAAATTTTTGGTTCTGTAGTGCTCTAAAATATGCCCAGATTGCTGGGGGGGTTAACCCACTCATGACATTCTTTTTCTCATTGTTAACAAACACTTTGTTTCTGTGCCTTCAGGACTCTGAGGGACAAGGGTGCCCATTCTGTAGAGCAGAAATCAAAGGAACAGAACAAGTAGTAGTGGACCCGTTCGATCCTTCGGGGAGAACTATCAGGAGGACTGATATCCAGAGCTACAACCAAAACAGTTTGGTTGATCTGGATGACGATGAGCCCTTTGAGGTAAAGTCCTTTCTCGCTATCACTTCTGTATGACAACTATGAGCATTTGCATCTTCACATGATGATGTAGTCCTCGAACATCGAAAATGCCAAAGAGTGTTCTCATGTAAAGTATAAAATGCACCTACTTGGAGTGACTGCGTTTGAGACTAATCTCAGGTTATATAGTCTGAAAATAGTCTGGCAATAAAAGTTCTGTTGTCACAATCCCACGTGCTAAGAAGTTGCCAGGCTAGAGCTGCCATACTGTCAAGTGATTTGTTTAGCATTCCATTTCGTTTTTGTGTGACTGTGTGTGCTAATACTGTGTTCATTTGTAATGGTACTAGGGAGAGTCTTAGTAACTATTTGTTTGCATAGCAACTGTTCCGTTCCTGCCATTGCATTGTGATAAGAGTGCAACTATTTATATTTTCTAATTGTGTGAACCATGAGAAGTTACCATATTCATACATAACCAGCATTTCTCTGTTCTGTGGCATTAGAGGCCAGGATAACAAAATCTCATGCTGTAGAATGTGTTTTGACACCACCTAATTTTGCTTTGCTGCTGTCCAAAAACAGTGGTAAATTTCAATAGTAGTATGTCTTAGATGTAATAAAACACAAGCTTTATGCTGCAAGATAGCACTGCAGCTGTTCAAGATAGCAAGGCCCTTGCTGCCCTATGCAGCGTCACTTGTGTTGGGGTTTTGTGTTGTCCCCATACGTGAGTAGAAAGTTGGCGTGACAACCAGGGAAGGTGATGATATATCTGCACATAGACCATGGATGCTTGTATCTGGACCAGCATTTAAAAGTATGGCTAATATTATAGCTGTCATTATTTTTAGCACCCCTTAGCCATGGCACAATCACCATATACGTATAGGACAGTACATTCTCAGAGGCAGAACAGTATGAACAGTTAGTTTTTTGTTCATTTTATGACACTGCCCCATCCAACACACGACACCCGATTCTACGACGATGCACATAAAAAAATGTCCTATAAAACGCCTAGGTTTCTGCGGTGAAAAATTCGTTTTTCTGCTACCTAGACTTTACAAATCCGCGAGTGTCCGTGAATTAAAAATGTGAAATCTACGGTATATTTCTGCGGCTTTGTAGTTGAACAACTGCGTTCTTGCGATGTTTGAAGCTTGATATGTGCTCATCGATCGACGATCGACTGATGTCATGCATGCTAGGCAGAAAAGAACCCCTTCATCTTCATAGCACCCTACGGACTTGTACTTCTAGAAGCCGTGCTGACTGCGCCGCACGTACACCTGCGAGAAACGCGTTGTGCGTATGGATGGCTCACAATCATCACGTGACGCATATTGTTCAAGAGCGTTTGAGTAGCTTCGGGAGCTTCGCTGTTTCACAATGTTGCACAACCAAAACGCAATCCCCTGTGCCGCCTCTGCGTGCGTTTCACAGGGTGTGGTGGCGGGGATCTTGCAAAAACAAACTTGTAACAGCTCGTTTCCGGCTTTGTTCTTTTTTCCCTCTATGCGGAGAAAGCTGCTCCAAATAGCACATCCAAAGTGAAAGCCACGGAAACTTGGAAAAAAAAAAGAGAAAAAGAATGATAAGAGTAATATGTAAATTCTGCGGAATTCCTCGACAAAAATCCTGTTTTGCAAAATTTTGCGGAAAACTAGGGGCTTTACCTATGCATTCGTTCAGTAAGAACCATCACCATATTGGCAAGCACTTAAGCTTGGACTATTTTGTAAAACATGCTTTGTTCACAGTACTCATTCTGAACTAGAAAAACATTAGTATCCTAAATTTTGAGGCATCTTTGAGATAGCCCCTGAGAAAGTAAGTAGTTATTGTTATAAAAGAATGCAGATTCGTTCAGCTATATTAGTAGTATGTTTTATCACAGCCACTCAAATGAAATAATATTGAGGTCGTCTTTAGAGCCACAATTCTATGGGCAGTTTAGAGCTTTGACCAGATTACTCAATCTATACATCAAGGTTGAACGTAGGTGGTACGATATGGCGTTTTGCCCAAAGGCAAGGGACCCTAGTCAGACATAAATGTAGAATGCATATCACACAATGTTGAACACCCTTCTCATGTGTTATGTGCCTTGGCTTTCATATAGACAGCAAGAGTGTTTTGAGGCTGTACGTGCATAAATGAGAAATATGGAATTTAGTTATGGGAAACTAATTTATTGAGTCTGCAAACATATGCTCGAACATTACCTTCCAAGATGTTTCCTCTGCTTTTATGTTGTATAATTGTGTAGTTTGTATGCTGCAGCATGCTGGAATGTATATTTTGTGTTTGTTAAGCATGGAGTTAACTATTGTTTATCAAACTTTGTGTGTGTGACACATGCCTGTCCCAGATATCTGCTTCATACAAGTCAGCTTGCGCATGAATTTCAAAATAAAGCAGAGTTGCCAAGCACCTGATAAAGCATGTACATACTCAATGTCAGTCAGTACAGTACAAGAATTGTTTTTGATTTCTCAATGCAAAAAGTGTATTGCGGATACAAAAACTTCAATGTGGTGGAAGCGAGATAAACTGAATTCATAAGGCATTGGATAAAGCCACAGGTGGACTATTAAGTTAAATAATTCTGCCTTGCATTTAGTGTAGATCACTTAATTTAAAGTTGTGTTCATGTGTACCTTGCATTGTAACTGCTAAGATCATAATAAACATAGAATAAACTGCATGTTTTTACTGGCTTGCATTATTGTGTTACTCCAGCATGCACACTGTAATCTAGTCTTTGGCTCGTATTTTATTTGCAAGTATGTAATAAAAACAGTTACTGCAATGTGTGACCTCAGTTTGTCAACAACATCTGGGTAATGTTTTTCATGAACACAATGCAGGAAAAGCTAATTTGTTGAAACTATTGGAAAAATAGGAAAGTAATTAAGGTGTTTCTTACATAAAAATATAAAATCTGAGGCTACAGCAACACAGCTGTTTTCCTTCAAGGTAAACTCCAGTTCACTTGCACAGCAGTTCTACTATATCTCTTCTTCTATGTCAGTGGCATTACCGTTTGTGACAAGTTGACCCTCCAAGATGCTGTCACTGTGAGGACCTGGAAAATCTGGAACATATCCTGCTCCATTGTCCATGCTGCAAACCTTTCAGAACCAAACTAACAGTGTTTCTAAATCAGCTATACTCAAGCCCCTTCACTATGACGAAGTTACTTGGTCCATGATCGAATCCACCCTAGCAACGCTCCGCCCTGAAAGTACAACAAACCTTTCTGGACAATGTAGGAATTTGGTCTTCACTGTGGGGCTCATTATATTACTGTGGGCAATGAAACCTGTGGCGATGAAACACCCCAATCATCATCCTCTTTGTTCTTCAATATTGCTATATGAAACCAAGTGCAAGAGCTGCTTGCCTGCAGAAGTGTCTTTGCAATGTACGATGCGATATGTATTAGTAGTCACCATGGTAACATAAAGCAGATGCCAGTTTTTGTGCTACGTATATCAAGTTTTGACGTGTATAAGTACTTTGAACATTGCAGTCATTAGAATCGTAAGAAAATGTTCTGTCTCTTTATCTGTTCTGCCGTTTCATTGTACTACTAGTTCAGGGTCTGGCAAACATCCATATGCTCGTTTTACTGTATTCAATATGGCATTGATCATAATAAGGCAAATATTACTGCAACACATAGTAAATGAGCCATTTCCATTCCATGGGGTACATGAAGAATTAAAGTTTACTGTAGGTGAACATGTGCCTGGCGAAAAATCAGATGGTGCAGTTAAGCAGTCACGCTTGTGACCATGCCATTGGGCTGTGGCCTTGCATGGTGTTGAATATGCAGTATGTCTAATATGTTTCCGTGTCAGACCACGCTGGTCCAAATGAAATGCAACAGGCCTCAGTTACTTCAGTACATGTGCTTCCTTCCATTATGCATTTTATAAGACAGTAATGTAGTACACGGCCCTACTGGGTTCATTTCAAAAGATAGGGCGCCACTACCAACACTTCTTTACACACTGTCTTCTAAGGTCAGTGTACACTTCGCACGATTTGTGTGGTGCTTCACTTCGCACTTGAGTGGCCATAACAATTTCTTGCCGCTCAGGTATTCAAGTTCTTAGCCGATAACACAGTGCCGCTTCCTCAGAAACAATGAAGTACTTTTTATATAAAGCGCCTGCAAATTTGAAAATCATGCTGCAAACAGAGTGCTTTACATTTGTTAAAGGGATGGCGACAGGTCATCCTAGATTATCCCAGATAAACGTCAAAAACGGTGCTTTACGTCGATGTGCACCCACATTGAAAGTTTACACCGAAGAGGGTAATAGAAAGAACCTCATGGCTCTGGCATCACAGACCTCACCGCCGCCAGTGAGGCAGCGCACGAGAGGTCACGTGCTTACGGCTGCCAATGGGAATGGACACAACTGTGAGGTCTGCGATTTGCATGGGAGTGCGTTCGAGGGCTTGTATCTCACTAAGTACAACGCATAGAAGAATCATTCTTTTTTCCTCAGTATTCCGGAGAGCAATACAATGCGTCCATAATGGAAGTGTCTCAACCCCATCAACGGAATTATTTAGTGTGTCTTTATAACACACATCTGCAAGATAATCCATGCTCCGTGCTATTTTTGTGGCACTTCACTTCACACTAGAGTGGCCACAGCAGTTTCTTGCCGCTCAGGTATTTAATGTCTTAACGGATAACGCAGTGCTGTTTCTTCAGAAACAATGAAATACTTTTTATATAAAGTGCCTGCAAATTCGAAAATGATGCTGCAAACAGAGTGCTTTATATTTGTCAATGGAAAAATTTGGTGTGTCTTTATAACACACACCTGCAAGATAATTCATGCTCAAAATTGCATTGCAATGCAAGAGCCATCAGCAGTATTAATAAAATGTAATACAGGCTGCAGAAACAAATAGGCTATTGAAGTGAGATTACACCCCATTTTCTCAACTACCTGTAGGACCCCAACACATGGACATCATCCTTGCAAGCTTTGGCCCTCTCTCCAAGGAGTGAAACTGCTGACGGAAGCAGGGTAAACATTTACTGATTTCATTTATACCATTACATAGCTTTTAAATGCTTCATGCTTGACGTGACATAACAACTAAGAGTCAGCCAATCAGGATCATGTTTTCAACGTCGGTAGCCAAGAGCGAACAAGCTTTCAGTGGTCGTAGCCATGGTGACGAACCACCGTTGTCTGCGAGTAGTGATTGA
Organism: Ornithodoros turicata; assembly: GCF_037126465.1. Taxonomy (NCBI): domain Eukaryota; kingdom Metazoa; phylum Arthropoda; class Arachnida; order Ixodida; family Argasidae; genus Ornithodoros; species Ornithodoros turicata. The sequence continues at coordinate 91,772,234 of NC_088202.1, read as the reverse complement.
ACGTCCCCGCGTACTAAATGAGAAAACTTCAAAAGAAAGGGCAAAATGGTTCCATATCTCTCTCACGACTGATTCTCTGGAAAGTGTGTTGCTCTTTTTGTCTGCAGATTCAGGTATATAGGTTCCAAGTTAGCTGCAATCATTTACAAGTTCTTGATTTCACAGAACAGCAATTCACAGTAGCAGATGAATTGTGGCCTTATACGTCCATGTAGAGAAGGAGGGAGAGGAGGCAATAAGCAGGCCGTCTGCATCTAGGTGGCGTTGGCAGTAGTCATTGAACGGTAGCAATGGCTTACAGAAAATACATTAGCTCTCAATGTAAATACTACAGTTTGGTTGCAGCAGGCAGCAGGTACTGCTGCTTTGTTTACTTATTTGCTTTATAAATCTCTAGAACAAACAGAAGTATGCCACTAGAATATACTCACTCTGTGGCCAAGATAGAATGTGTCCCCCCAAATTATATTAATGTGCCACTAAGTGCCAGTAAGTTGCAATTTCAAAGCATTCCCAGAAAGCAGCTGCTATGCAGGTTCAAATGATGTTTCAATTGGATCCTTAGGTTGTAGCTACTGTAGCTGTTGTTAGATACTGAATATTAGGGTCATAATGAAAATGGCTTTTCATATTGCATGAATGCTGCAAGAAAAAACACACAAAAAAAGCAAATTTTGAGGTTCAGCTACAGGAGACCTGGTACCGATTGAAGAGACAGCAGTTGACGAAAAGTCAGATATTGCACCTGACAAACCAGTGCCGGCCAGAGAGTCGAACCGAAACATTTAACGGTCCGGTTCGGGTTTAGGTTCGGCGATAAGGGTTCGGTTCCGGTTCAGCTCCAGAAGGCAATTATAATGGTTCAAACCGGTTCTTTCCAAACGGTTCGGTTCCCGAACCGGTCCAGGGGCGACGGGTGCGAATGAAGCACAACAAGCAGGTTAAAACAAGCTTCTGTGCGTTATGGTGCTTGAAGTGGGCAGGAAGGCGTCAGTGGTCGTTCAGGATTTCGAAAGAGTTTGTGCGACATGAAAGACAAGATTATTTGCGGTTACAAGAGGAGCATAACCATGAATTACTGGTTTGGGTTGACTTTCCCCGCACGTAGCTCAGGTAGCGGGGGTTAACTCACCCACCGGGTTGTTTGCAGAATCTCACCAGAAATAACAGTCAACCAAGCCTGCTACCTTGGCCTAAGTCATTTAAGTAATTGAAATTATTCGTTGCCAGTCAGAATCGCAAATACACGTTAATCAGATAACGACGCTTCGTGGTATGTAGTTGTATTGGAATGGTGCGATCGTGAGCTCGGGGACTTTATGTGTAAAGGGCACGTTATTGTGTCAGCACTGACCGCCTCCGTGTTCGGCGTTAGAGTGAAGTGTCTGTGGAACAAAGACAAAGCAAATGCAAACAGAGAGTTCGACTCATTTTAGACCCACTGGCGATTTTTAGATACTGTGTCAGTATGGTCGTTTTTGCTTCTTTTATTTTAAATCCACAAAGAAAGCCAACTTGGCATGTTCTTTTCATTCTGACCAGCATGAGTGTGGCCGGTGCTTTACTTTCTGGTACCCTAGGCACGCGACAAACTTAAGGCATTAAACGGAATGACAGTAACATCACCTCCTGACCAACCACCGTCGCGAATGACACCGCTTTTTCAAGAAGCCCTGTTTTCAACAAGCCAGGAGAGAGCGACGCCACGCAAGATGATGGTTGGTGAGGAGGTGAACTTACCGGCATTCCGTTTCATTAAGTTTGCAGTGTGGCTAGCGTATAAGGGGCTTAGGTAAGTTCACACGCGCACACGTTGGGAATTATGCTGCAGCGTTGTATACACGAATACGTGCTAGAGCTGAGCTCGGGTACTTTGCTTTCACAATGCATTACGTACAAGAGAACAGAAGAAGAAAAAGAAAAACGTAGGAGAGAATATTTGAGAGACCGAAGGTCGCAGCCGACGACATATACGTCGGTTGGTCCGCGTATTCGCATTTATATACAGGATGCCTGCGATAACGGTAGAGATGATATCGAAGACATAGCGCTGTTGAAGAAAAACTGACAGGTTTGTGTTACAAGCGGACTGATCTTAACATGGAGCGCCTGTTTCTGACACAAACTTCATAGGAGAGTGTCAGTTTCCCATTGACGGTTCTATGTACCAGCGATCATTTCTGCTGCTAGGGTGGACACCCTGTGTATAGCTGACCCTGATTAGTATATTATTATAATAAATGTCACTTATTGAATGCTATCCAAAACTGCCTCTAATGTCCTGTTGATCCCTAATTCTTATATACAGGGTGTCCCAGAAAATGTGTCATTGAATTATAATAAAAAAAAACTACGCCACCTAGAATCATGTGGTCGACGGCATTTGTTCCTACTAGGTTTCTGCCACCACCTGATGTGCATGTCATGTAACCTAAGCTTAATTATGTAACTTTTTGCGAAGTGAACTCGGAAATTTGCCAAGTAAAGGTCCGTTTTTTACTGAAAATACAGTTCGCAAAATTTACATACTTAAACTTCATGAGATGGCAAAAGCCTAGTCAGAACAAATGCCGTTGAACGCATGATTCTATGTGGCGTAGTTTTTTTATTATAATTCAATGACCCATTTTCTGGGACACCCTGTATATTCATGTGTGTGTTTTAGACGTTAGTTGCCCTAGCAGTTTTAAGTTACTATCCGTTGCTATTTTGTGACTCGAGAAGATCCAAATCATTGTTGCAGGGCATGACTTTTTCGGCAAGCAAGAGGATGTCTACGAAGCTAATAAATGAAGAAAAAATACGAAAAATAGCTTTTGTATTCACGCACAACATCCAAAGTTTCGCACTTAATTCCGTGTGAACCGTTATTTGAACCGGAAACCGGTATTTTTTTACTGGTTTTGTTCCGGTTCAGCTCCAAGATGGCGTCGACTGTTTCGGTTCGGTTCAGTTCCGGTTCGGTCAGAAATAAAGGTTAATAACGGTTTTCGGTTCGGGTTCGGTTCGACTCTCTGGTGCCGGCATCTACAGAGGGGGCAGGGGAGCACCTCCTGAGGCAGCCTGAAGGAATGCCAGAATGACACTTTTTCAGGCAGAAAGCAACCACATTAGGACGACAGAAGAGAGAACGAAAATTAAGAATACAGGGAGCGAGCAAATTTCCCACTTGTGCCCCTGGAGGCAAAAAGTAGACACCTGCTCTGCAACAAGCCGTCTTATACATACCGTAATTTGACGCATATAAGCCGCAAGACCCGTTTTTTGGAACGTTTTAAAACTTTTAGGGCAGATAAGCCGCACTCGCAGATAAGCAGCGGCCAATACGACACGACTGATTTGTGCAACAAAGGTGACCATAGAGAAGGCCATGAACCCTGTGGTCCATACTCTGGGGTCGGCATGGTGTACAACAAAGGAGGTGGGTTCTAGTGAGTCCTCGTTGTGTGTTCTTCATGGATCGACGGGTCTGTGGCCTTCCAGAAGATATGAATCACTGTCACCACTTTCGGTAAAGCTGCTTGGGGGGAAGGCACCAGGAAGGTCAGTCTACTCGAATGTGGACGCGCCCCTGTTATGCATTGTTCGTGCATTGGCAGGGTGGTGCTGTTCCAGAGACACTGTTGGCCCTTTCATTAAAACCGGCGTATGGGGAAAAAAACAGGGAACAATAGTCAACAGATAAGCCGCACCGGTGGATAAGCCGCAGAGTGCTCGTGAGAAAAAAAAAAGGGAAAAATATAGCGTATAAGCCACGGCTAATACGCGTGAAATTACGGTAATTGTTTGGGCGTTGGTGAGGCTTAAATGTTGTGTTTGTCTTAATTGTATAAGCCTCTGCAATTTATCTTAGTGCTGATTTAGCACTGCATCCACTGTTGAGGTTTAGCAAAACACTTGACAAACAATTGCTTGTGCCATGGGAAATGTGGCCAAGGTGAACGTGCATCCACATCTTCCCGAACGAGGCCTTGATGAGAGCGCGATGTCGGCGTAGTGTAATTGGTAGCACACCAGACCAGGAATCACAAAGGTGTAGGTCCACCGGAACTTGCTTCCTTTTTGTAAACTGCTGTCCTTGAAAACAGCTGCTTGTGTAAGCATCTTTGTATTTTGAGACAGCACCCCATTTTCATGCAGAATTGTTCATGGGGTCATTACTTCATGATAAATCATGCTAGCAGGTAAAATAATCAATAAGTATGCATTGTGACTGAACATAGCCTGCATTAGAGCACTGCACGGGCCCGGGCCCCCGACCCGGCCCGCGGGCCGGGCCGGGCTTGTTATTGGCTGTGTGCTCCGGGCCGGGCCGAGCCCGGGCCGACAAAATACGCCAGCACCGCGGGCCTGGCCGTTAAAATACGCCACCACCGCGGGCCTGGCCGGGCCCGGGCCGACAAATATGTTCCCGAGAGTCAGGCCCGGCCGGGCCACGCAGCTAATTCCACACATTGGAGATGCATTAGTTCATATCTTCATGCGCTTGCGTCATTCCTGTGCATATTTTGCAAAGACAAGCAACGGGTACTGCATTATGCATATGATTCGACCCTCTAGAACATTCTCCAAGCCACTTTACATTGCTCCTCACATATTTCACAATCACTTTGGCAAAGCTTGGTGAGAGGGATAGGGACTGGGAGAAGCAGTTTGTCGACAGCATGCTCTATCTCCGCAAAATCTTGACAGTGTAACGATAACGCCCCGTGCGTTCTGGATTTAATTTGGTCTCGTGCGGCTACGGTGTTAAACCGCCATCACTTGTATGTTTGTCTTCTCTCCTTATAAATTTACTTATAAATTTGGTTGATAATCGCCAGAAACGCGTACCTCGCGGCTGGAAATACTAGGCCGGGATCTACTCGCCGGGTCACCGGGCCGGGCCGGGCCGGGCTCTATTTGCTTAGACGCCGGGCCGGGCCGGGCTCTAGTCACCGGGTCACCGGGCCGGGCCGGGCCGGGCCGCATAAAAATATGAAGGTCCGGGCCCGGGTCGGGCCGGGAAAAGTCGGCCCGTGCAGTGCTCTAGCCTGCATTACGTAAGCACAGAGTATTGTGCACACAAACTCGTAAACCATAGCCACAGCAATAATCCATGATAAGCATAATCATCATCATCAAAATAAAGCTGTTGTTTGCATGCAGTTGCAGTACAGTGCGGTCAAGTGATGAAACAACCTCAAAATATGCTTCAGTGCACACTGATCATTACAGTCATGTCATTTTGCACAATATCGTCACCTGTTCACATTACAGTCATCAGTCTCAATACAGGCCAAACAGAACAGCAGGCATTTCTAAAATTTAGTTTGTGTTCAGTTCATCTGAAGTTCTGTTTATACAGTAAAATTGTGGTTCTAGTTTGATTCTGGTCTATTAAAAGCACAGCACTTCACGTTCGACTGAGGCTCTCAAGCAGTTCTAGCTCCACTAAGCTGAAAATTACTATAATGTGAGTGCCTCCTACATCTACCCACGTGCACACACACAGAGAAATACAGCAATGCTATTTATGTCAATGTGGCAATCATTTAACGATGTATCTGTTGTACTAAATAACTTACAGTCAAACAGTCGGTCACCCTTCGTGTCACCACACTCTTCACCGATGGTAACACGTCGAATACCAACCACTGCACCTCCACCCGTGCCTCCTCGAAGAGCATCTCCTACCACAACACCTGGCCAATCACCAGGTACATCGCCCAGGTAGGTTGGTCAGATGCACATTCAGTTTAGCATTCACAACAGAAATCTTTGGCGACACAAAACTGACAGAGAGGAATGAATGAAAGAAAAATAAAAAGCATGAAACTGCCATCATTCAATTGGGGACATTGTGCCACACAAGACCAATCGATCAATCAATCAACTAGGGACATGATTGACAGCTCTCCTGATGTTACCCCATTGCAAAGGGTCATGTATGAACTATACAATCATTACTGCCTATTCCAGAACAATGTTATCTTTTATATTTAGTTATGCTTTATCTCTCATTTGTGTATTTATGCTACTTTGCTGGCAGAGGACTGATGTACAAAGTGCTTGTGTCTCCGTTTGATACCACAGATAGGTAGGAATATTCGAACTCATTGCGTTGGAAAATGAAAGTGCAAACCTCATACTGTTGGGAGACCTAAATATATTTGCATGTTAAGAATTGTGCTGGGCTGTGCATGGCCACAGCCAACAACAGTGTGGAAGTTAGTGGTTTGCTTAGGATGACAAAACCATGAATTACACCTGATGAGGCTGCAACTTACTCCTCGCTCTGTACAAAGAAGAAATATGCAAGGCCAGAGATTTATAGATCTATGGTCTCCATCATGGCACTAATGCTTTGTATGGGGGTTAGATTTTAATGGAGGTACTTTTGGCAAAACAAGGGCCTGGAAATGTATTCATGGAATACATAATGAATGCAAGCAGAGGAGCTATTTGTGGGATTTGGTTGCAGTCTTACAAGGAGAAATAAAAGAAATATTTTGCAAAAGGTTGACAGTTTCTGTTTGACATTTGAGTACTTGCAACAAAAAGAAATCACGTCAGGAAATTATCTTTACTCGCTTTCTCACACTACGTAAATTAGGCGCAAGACAGAGTGCAAGTGATTACTGCAACCACAAAGGGGCTATAGCAGATTCGAAAAGGAGAAACTCGATGCGTTGATGGAACAACACGTTCATAGCCGTTTATGATGAAAACATAAAAGGTAAAAGACGAAAAAACATATCTCTCACACACAACTTCGTCCTTTTTCTCACAACCTTCACTTCTTTGTCATCCCCCAGACAGTCAATAAAAAGAGAACAAAGCATTTCTAGCATCCTCCCCCGCAATGGGTGCTCCAATTGTTTTAACTGATTTCTAAAGGAAATAGGTGGTGAACTGCACGCCTAACTGTTCCCCTCTGAGGGCGCTGAATCAAGCACGACCGCACATGTCTGTCCTTTCCGGGAAACGTCTTCACCACACGACATATTTTCCATAGACTTCGTGGTGCTTTATCTTCTTTTAGTAGGACCAGATCTTCAACTTGAAGAGCACTAGATGTTGAAGAGCGTTGACAGTGCGCAGTCCTCACTTCATGTAGGTATTCGTGTTGCCATCTCCGCCAGAACCGGTCCAACAGAATCTCACGATACCGCAATATCCTTTGTAACTGACGTCGTTCTGAGGAAGGGAAGTCAGTTGCAGCAGAGTTGGGTGGCAACCTTGTGACAAGAAAATGGGAAGGTGTAAGGGGCTCTGGCTCGTTTAACTCTGAGTAAGTGTAAGTGATAGGTCTGGAATTAATTGTCGCTTCCACCTCAGTTAAAAGAGCGGCAAGTTTGTCCAGGGTCAGAGTGCTTCTTCCGGGAGCCTTCCGCAGAGCCATCTTTACAGATCGCACCATTCGCTCCCAGAAGCCGCCCCACCATGCAGCCCTTTCTACTATGAACTTGCAGTGCAGGTGGATCTGGGAGAAGTAGCTTACTGCCTCTTCACTCTGTAGTGAAGTCCATAACCTCTTGAGGTCTTTTGATGCCCGTTTTAAATGTGAGGGCGTTGTCTGAGTATATCGTATCGCGTACTCCCCTTCTTGCTGTAAATCTCCGAAACTCACTATAGAAAAGTGGAAGTAGTTAAGTCGGTGACGATTTCCGAATGAACTGCCCTCGTTACCGCACAAGTGAACAAGACTATGTAGGCCTTGCTGTCGCTTGATACGCCTTTGTAGTACAGAGGTCCCGCGAAGTCTATGCCCACCACAGCAAAAGGATGGTCCTTTGTCACCCTGTCCTTCGGAAGTGGCGCAGGGGGTTCCTCTGCTGGCTTCGCTCGCCATCTTCGACATGTCATACACTGATGAAGCACGTTCTTTACAACTTGTCTCCCTTGAATAATCCAATAATGTTCCCGCAGCTGGACCAGTGTGTCGCGCTCACCTGAATGAAGGAGGCGTTTATGTTCCTGTAGGATTAGTTTCTTCGTGAAGTCGTGTGTTTTCGGCAATATAATTGGTTGTTTTTGTGCTGTATTTCCGTCTCTCTCTTGCAGTCTTCCACGTAGGCGTAGGATGCTGTTGCTGTCCATGTAGGGAGCTAAATTATACAGGGGCGATGCCTCGCTAATTTTCCGGCATGTCTTGAGATGATGTCAACCTCTTTCGGGATGCTTTCACGCTGAACTTGTCGAATCCAGTAATTCTCCGCCTCATTCAGTTCTGTTGTAGTGAGAGATCCCCGTCGCTTTGCTTCCGTACTTCTGCAGTTCGCTGCAAATCGCTTGATCCATGCTGTTAGCCGAAGTACTCATACCAGAGTGTTGAGGTCCCTGATGTGGAACAACGATGGTGTAACTGCCTCAGCTGCTGCGAGACAGTGTAACACTCCTTTCATCTCTTCCTCGACTGCGTCTGTGGAAGGTTCTGGAGTTCTCTGTTCAAGTACTGGCCACGTTTCATCGCTAGAAGATCATTTGGGCCCTCGCCACCAGAATTTGTCGATGATCAGCCGTTCCAGTTGCACTCCACGCGTTGTAAGGTCTACGGGGTTCTCATGTCTAGGGCAAAAGCATGATCTTGAAGGGTCACAAAGAGTCTGAATTTCGGTCACCCGGTTCAATACAAAAGGTTTCCAACAACTGGCGCTTCCTTTTATCCAATGGAGAATGATACCGGAATCGCTCCAGAAACACGTGACCTCCTCTTCCAGGTGAAGCACCCGAACCACGTACGTTGTCAATCATGCCCCCAATAGCGCACCTAGGAGCTCTAATCGCGGTAGCGTAACGCGCTTCAAAGGGGCGACTCTTGATTTGGCCGCTACCATCTTCACGGCAATGTTGCCGTCGCTGCTTTCGGTACGAAGGTATACGACGGTTGCGTAAGCACGAATGCTTGCATCACAGAAGCAGTGTACGGACAACACTGATGTCGATTCTTCGGGCATCAGAGCTCTCGGTACGCTTATTTTGGATATGTCAGCCACCGCATTGATCCACCGTGACCATTCAACAGCAATTTCATCCGGCAATGAATCATCCCACCTGACTCCTTGCTCCCACGCCTGCTGGAAGATGATCTTTGCCTTGATAGTGAACGGAGCAAGAAAGCCAAATGGATCAAATATCCTCGCAGTTGCTTGCAGCAATGACCGTTTTGTATCTCTCATCAGTAGCAAAAATGCTTGAAGAGACTCCGTAGAAACCTGAAGGGTATCTTCCTTCGTGTCCCAACAGAGTCCAAGAACTTTAACTGATTGTTGCTGGTTGGCCGCACGAAGTGGGTCTTCCTTGCTATCTTTGAATACTTCCTGCAGAGATGAAGAATTCGTTGTCCGCTTCCTTAAGTTCATCCCAGCCGCGTTAGTATTTCGTTTGCCTTATTGAAGAGACAGACGTTGGGCTTCAAGTGGTGTAGCCACATTCGTCACAAGGTCGTCCACATAGAAGCTTTCACCGAGTACCTGTGCTAGAGAAGGATACCATGCGGACATCCTTTCAAAATGGAAACGAAGCACCGCTGCCATCAGAAAGGGGCTCGATGCTGCTCTGAAAGGGACTCTAGTCATCCTCCAAACTTCGATTCCTGGCAGAGGTTTGTTGCATTTGAGCCGTGTATCATACCACAGGAATCTGAAGGCATCACGGTCAGTTTCGTCCAAACAAATTTGAAGAAATGCTTTCTCGATGTCAGAAGCGAGTCCTATACTGCTCCTCCGGAATCTGATAAGCATAGCCAGCAGCTCGGGGTTCAAATCTGGCCCCTCATCGAATACGTCGTTAAGTGAAGGGAACCCGGTTGCGCTTGAAGATGCATCAAAGACGATCCTTATCTTCGTGCTCTGCCTCTCTTGCTTCAGGACTGCACGGTGCGGCACATAATAAGTGACGCCATCACTTGGCCCTGATAGGTCGATTTGCTCAGCGTGCCCATCTCTCGTCGTGCCCATGTCGGATCGCTTTGTCATACTCAAACATGATCTGATCATTCTTTAGGAGCTTCTTCGTTAACAAACGGAGTCTGTCCTTTGCAACGCTCTCGTTGGAAGGTAAGTTTGATCTGGAGGCCTTCCACTGTAGCCGGACTTGATACCTTCCATTCACCTCTTTCACAGTTGATCTGAACTCCTGGAGAACTGTGTCATCGTCGACTGTGATGTCGCTATGTTGAATGCCGAGACGTTCTAGCTCCCAAAACTTCTTCGCCTCCTTTGACAGATCGGAATCATGCATTTCTACTGTTACCCGCATCACTCCAACGTTTGAGCATATTGTTGCTGGGCTCGCGTGAGAAGGTCCTAGGAATGTCCAACCGAATCTTGTGTTGACTGCTACAAGGCTCTCGCTGATATGCTTCGTCTCTCCTGTGACGACCTTCCAGAAGAAGTTCCCTCCTATAAGTATTCCAATGCCGTCTTCGCAGTTGGCGTCGGAAGGGGAAACGTCAGCAACAAGCATTCCGTTCAGTCGAAGCCCGGAATCGCCATTCGGGACTTCCATGACGTCGTTGCAAATGTCTGGCATCTCTAAGGCCTCAATGGGAACTTCATCTCTGTTGTACTGGCTACGAAGCCAGACTTGAACCCGGCGACATTTCCTTTGCGATGTTAAGTCAGTCCCGAACGTGTGAAGTGTAAGCTGTTCCTTCCCTAGTAACTGACACTTGTGCTTCTCCGAAAGTGACCTCTTGATAAATGACCGTTGACTTCCACTGTCTAGAAGTACACGAACAAGTTGACGCCTGGTCTCGCTTTCTGTTCAAACTCGCGCTGTCTGAAGAAGGACGGTACCGTTGTCTAAACCAGGGCAGCGAGAACTTGTAGACGAAGCCAGTGCCGTACTTGCTCTTGGATGCCCACTGAGTCAGATATGACTGTGAGATGTCTCCCTCCACATCTCACGCACCTGAGTCGCGAAGCATTCCTACACTCTCTGGATCGATGGTACTTTTTGCCACAGCGAAAGCAACCTCTTTCTGATTTCAGCTTTTCTTTCTTTTCTTGAATAGACAGAAGTTTTGTACAGCCTTCCAGTTTGTGGTCATTCGATCCGCAGAAAACACAAGTCGGTAGTTCTGCACTGACCATAAGAGCGAGTCCTGAAGGAGCTTATCTAGGGGAGGCCTGCGACCTTCAAAGCCTGATGGTCCAACATGCTGCAGCCTCTCGTGGCTCGCCACTTCAATTCTCAGGAATTCTAAGTATGATTTGATGTCTTCATCGCCGTCAATGTGCTTCCTGTCATACTCGAGGTTGAGATCGTTGGGAATCGCTTTCCGTAGTGCGGACAGAAGTAACACACCGTAAGAGGTTTGTGGGACATTTAAAGCCTCCAGGGACCTGACTCCTGTCGTAACCTTGTCATACAGTTCGCGAAGCTTGCTTGCTTGCTTGTCCAGAGTCACCAAGGTAAATTAAGGTAGGTAAATTCAGTCGTCGTGACATATGCTCATCGATTATGAGGTTTCTTCGATTGAATGTCTCCTTCAGAAGCGTCAAAGCAACATCGTAGTTTTCTGCGGTTAGTGAGAGTCCACTCACAGCTGTGGCTGCCTTCTCTATAAGGTAGCCTTTTAAACACTTGAATTTATCAATCTTCAAAATCGAGGGATTGCTGTTAATAGTAGAATCAAATTGATCCCAAAAGCTTCCCCATTCTCTGAGATCACCACTGAAATTGGGAATCTCCAGTTTCGGGAGCTTCACTGAGGTTCTTCGCCTACTCTCTGTTAAGTCTTCTGCACCTCCGTTGCCCCTTCCGCCTTGACTTACTGCAGACATGCGAGACGGCCTTTCGTTACCTCCTGTTTAGTCTTTGTGTAGCTCGTGATCTTGTGATGCATATTCGATCCTGATAGGTCTGCGAACCTGCCAGCTCGTCATCAAACGCAGCGTCTTCCAAAGTCAATTCTTCAATTGAGCTATTTAGCTGCTCTAACGCGTCTTCCTTAACTGCTAGCAGGTCAAGTTTCTCTTGAAACTCACCTCTGCAGTCCGACGAAACTTCTCTTTGCAGTAGTTGCTGTATCTCATCCATGAGCTTCGTAGCTGCCGTTCGAATTGTTCCGCGTTTCCGTTTCAGTCGGTCCATCTCTGGATATCTCTCTTTCAACTCCCTGACTTTCTTGTTGATCGGTCATTGACGTTAACTCTTCCCGGGTTTCGGCACCAAACTTATATAGCAGAGTCGAAAAGGAGAAAATCGATGCGCTGATGGAACGACACACGTTCATAGCCGTTTATGGTGAAAACATAAAAGGTAAAAGACGAAAAAACATATCTCTCACACACAACTTCGTCCTTTTTCTCATCCCCCAGAGAGTCACCAAAAAGAGAACAAAACATTTCTAACAGGGGCATTTCAGCCTGTGGAAAGTTAGCCAGAAAGTTGCTTTTTCTGTATGCTAACCAAAACTAAGTACTACTGATGTCAATACTATCCAAATAAGGAAACGTAAAGGTGATTGAGTTATCATGCTGTGCTGTGAAGTTGTCTCAAGCAAACTTTGTCTCCTCTGAAACTGCTTTAGATGCAAGCACTCTGTATTGAATCTGTTCTGCTGAAACTTTCCAGTGTATTGAATACCTGTGTTATCCTGATTAGGCATCAAGCACTGTCAAAAGAAAGTACGGATGAGTACATCAATGGAAGTACTGCACCCAAATGCTCAACTTCACCACAAAGCTCTCCTGAGAATTCGGGTATGTCGTCATTTTATATTTTGCTATGGCAATAATTGTCAATAACGTGTCAGCAACATCTCCTTCGAGCAGCTTAGTGTGGTGTTGATGGCATCATGTTCAACATTGTGAAAGTGTGAAAGCCAAGAAGCCAATTCTGCTCACTATAAGCTTGTAGTGGCCCATAGAGGACCACGATGTGGTCTTACTGGCACGTGCTACCGCGCTGGCTCACCGGTTCTATCGGCAGTATCCTGGAATGTAACCACGGGTTGAGAAGCTCCCTAGCACATCCTGCCCTCCGGGACATTGCATCATCGCCAAACAGGACTCATGTAGGGGAACATCTTGTCTACATTTGGTGACCCGGACAACGAACACCTCAGTCTGGAAGACAATTCGGCTTTCACGATCCCAAATTTTGCATCGGCCTCGCACAACCACCACGGAAGCCATCACTGAAGGTACTGTCCCCAGTTCCTCCGAGGACTCGCTAGGCGGTGATGCTGCATGCTAATCAAACGACCTGGCATTTCACACCGCCGCTCTCGCCTTGCGCAACTCGCAAAGCGTCACTGTCACCTCCACTGCATCTCGCCGCCTCACGCTTCGCGATGGTCCTCCCCGGGCATCAACCAGGGGCAGCTTTCCGAGTCACACGGTACTGATCACTGGTACTGGCCACTGTACCGGTCACGCCACGCCACTGTCGACCGCACCACACACATCTCCTAAGCAAATGACCAAGGAACCCAGCCCGCGCAACCTTCCCACCTGGCCTTCCCCATAGGTCCTCATCTTCAGCAAGCCAGCAGTCAAGTATCAACCTGCAGACAAGGGGCATAGAGACCTCTGTTCCACCAGGGACATGCAGGGATACCACAGTGAGCTCCATTCCCGGCGTCCACCTGCTTCGCGATGGTCCTCCCTGACACTTCCTTGGTGACAACAGTTGGAACTCACCGCTGACGTACCAGTCCCAGTACTGTCGCCCTCTCACGCCGGAGTCCACTCAGCTTCAGCCCTTCACTGGAACCCGCCCGACATGCATCGCGCTTGCCATCGCCATCATGCAACAGCTGTACGCCCAGCCGTCCCTCATCCACGTGTTTTCGTCATTCTTCCCTTCATGGTATCAACGCGGACCTCAACCCCAAGCACTGCTCCACGTCGGAGGATGGGGGAGTGATGTGGTGGCCCGTGGAAGACAACGATGTGGCCTTGCTGCCACGAGTTGGGAAGCTCCCCAGCACATCCTGTCCTCTGGGACATTCCATCATTGCCGATTAGGACTTATGTAGAGGAACAACATCTTCTCTACAAGCTTTACATGTTTGATCCTTGACACTTATGTTTTTAGTGGATACCTGGATGTGCTGTTCTGTGCAAGAGCATCTCATGCTTGTGATAATTACTATGCCTTCTCCACATGTTTCTGTCGTGCCAGATACATCACCTGCTGTTACAAGCTATTATTAATTGTGACATTTGGCACAACAGGAGGCAGCATTAACTATGCTGAAGTACGGCATGAAGGTTCCCCATTCAGACGAGCTGGATCTGGACCCCGCCCATCCCCCTCCTTTCCGCCCACAATAGTGACAGTGATCCCTCCTCCACCAAATGGCACATGGCCAGGCAGCAGCAATGGTACACCACAGAGATCTCCATCTCCACTACCCTCATCTACTGTCCACTATGCGGAGCTGGCCGAGATGACAGAAGAGCCCAGCTATGCCAACACTGAGCTCAATACTGTGCACAGTGAGTGCTTGCATACTGAAAGTACGAAAATTAATGCTTTTTTTTTTCATTTCTAATTACATGCATGAGTTTGGCAGGGTGGGCTTTCCTCTCCCACTACGTATGAGTTATGCATGCACCCACAAAGCATAAATATTGTTGTAATGCTACAGTGAAAAACACTTCAAATGATGGTATGGATGCCGTGGTCATTTGGTCTGTTCCTTCATGCACTTTAGTCACTGTGTAGTGTGCAAAACCGTGCCATGCTCTAACTATCTCCTAATCTGATGACCAGAAACTAGCTCTGGACAGGGAAAACAGGGCGATGCACAGCAAGTTCTTAAGAATTTTGGTGTGTCCCCCCATCTCTGGTTTCTTTCTAGACAGCATGTACCTCATACAAACTAAATGCAAGCAAGCTAGTGTAGGCTATTTGGTAACATTTACCAGAGTCTATTGAAATATGTACAAAAGACAGACACAGAGAGACAAGACGAGACTCCTGTGTTGAGAGTCGTCTGTTTGTGCCTGTCGTTTGTGCATGTATCCCCAGATTCAGAGAAACGTTACCAACAACTAGAATGAACTAGTTCGCCTGTGCACCTGCCCTTTTGCTTCTGATAAGCATTTGCTCAGGTCTTGCACTATGCCGGTGAGTTTCCATGCACATGTCTGAGCGTGTGGTAGCACAGAGGTCTCATATATTTGATGTCTTTGTGCTTGAGAGGCAGCTGTATCATATGCATTGCCGTGGTTTCCTACCGCTTGTCAGAATGTACCGTAATTTCACGTGTATTAGCCATGACTTACGCACAATTTTTTTTTTCACGGGTGCTCTGCGCCTTATCTTATGACTATTTTCCCCATGGTATTTTACCCATACTCTGGTGTTAACTAAAGGGCTAACGATGCCTCACGTTTTCCGCAACAGAACTGCCCTGCCAATGCACTAACAATGCGTAACAGGGGCGCATCCACATTTGAGAAGACTGACCCTCCTGGTACCTTCCCCCCAAGCAGTTTTAATGAAGAGGGTGACAGTGATTCATATCTTCTGGACAGGGGCGGATCCAGACCCTCGGTTTGGTGGGGAGGGGGGGGGTCGCCCAACCCCCCCTGTATCTGCCACTGCTTCTGGAAGACCACTGACCCGTCAATCCACAAAAAAAAAAAAAAAAAGAAAACATGCAGCAAGGGCACAATCCGATCTTAGTAGAACACTAGAACTGACCCCCTCTGCTATACACCTTGCCAACGCGAGAATCTGCATCACTGGTTTGCCGCACAAATCAGTCATGTCGTATTGCCCACGGCTCATCTGGCAGAAAATTTTCAGAGTGTTCCTAAAAACGGGTCCTGCGACTTATACGCGTGAAATAACGGCATATGCCATGATGATGCAAGATCTTAGAAATACTAGTACAGCATATACATCTCTTGTACAGGAACTACATGAACTCACATGTTCATGGTCATACTTTGCTGCTCCATGCACCAGCAGGCCCATAAAGTATACCACTCTAACTGTCCAGTGTGTGTTTACATGAAACAGATTACAAAATATATGAATTTCAACTATGAACTCTGCTATAAAAGGACTTTACTGCATGGCATGTGTATCCGTGAGTCAGCAGCTTTTGTTGACTTTACCTGGTACAGGTGCCTCAATGAGAGCAGGCTGTGATAACAATTAGTGAAGCTAAGTTGATATTTCATTCACCTACAGTAACAGGACCTCCAACACAAAAGCAGTCAACGGACCTGCTTGAGCCTGTGCCATGCTCATCTCTCGCTTCCACAACCAATGGCTCTCTCCTAGGCAACCAGAAAGTTGAGAAAAGGTACAGCAGAGCTTTTTTGTGTAGCAACTTCGGATAACGAAACCTGGCCTATTGTTCTATGAAGGATAAATAGTAGTTAGATTGGAATTTTAACCTTGAATCTGTTGGTACATAGGGTGCATTGAAAATTGAAAATACTATGTTACAGTACTGGTAACTCCATCAAGCACTTTGCCTTGGAGACTTGGAGCTCATGCTACATTTCCTACATTTGTCACGGGAAGTTGTACACACTACAACCTATCCATGCTGACTTTGATTAATGGAGGAAGTGATTGGGATGAAACACTTCTCAAGCACTGTCACCTAGAAATGTAGAGTTGCTAGTTATATGAATAACACGCAGGTGGTGCATCCCGTACACCTTCATCATGCTTGCTGTGCCATCTGGAATATCAATCTGTTCTTGAAGAACAAATCAAAATCTTGCACATAGTGGCGCATAGCACCATGCATTTTTATATGTTCAGGTTGCTTCCACAGGTTCTTATGCAGTCATATTAACCCACTTATTCGTAACACACTTAAGCAAAAACCTTGTTATCCGTTCTACATTTCTATAGGAACCCACGTTCAAGGATTAACCCTAAATCTTGCTACCCAGGATGTGCAATCCACACCCAGGTACCAAACAGGGACAATTTGACTAAACCAGTCATTCTAGTCCACTTATCCAGAAAGGTATCACTTGGCCTCTTTTCTTTTCTTTTACTGTGACTATTATGGTCATTCAGAATAGTCACTGATGAAAGAATCCTTCAGTTACTTTGTTTTCTGGTGCCAGAAGCCCAGTTTGACCCTTGCTGTAAAGGTGCATTCAGCTACTGTGTTGCTCTATTTTGAGCAGCAGGCTGGTGCCACTGTTTCTGAAGCTGTTTCGAGATTTCACCCTCTTGTGATTTCTAACTGAAGTTAAGCCATTATCTTTGAAATAACAAACACGTTTTAAAAAAAAAAACAGTCTGGAGCCAACCCCTGGTCGTTAGTTTTTGAGTTGCGTTCGACCACAAGGTATGTGCAGGTCCTTGCATTCAGCATTCTCGTCCAGCAAATCTCGTGACAATTTCAACGTTCACTCCACACATTCGCACTTCACACTTGCGACTGTGATGCTCATGGTTCTCAGTCTCAGACAGTCCCGGAGAAAAGGCTGCTTTGATGTTTTCACAGAATCCATGATCCTGTTACCATCCTTTTTTGCACACAAAATACCACAGGTTAGAAAATGTCCTACATATGACAAAGTTACACAAAATTACTATTGTGTCACAGACTTTGCTATGTCTAGTTATAGGCACTCCGCATGCCCTGGCGACCAACACAATTGCAATGTTCGCTGCAGAAATCTACCATATTTCTGATTATGTACCACCTTTCTAGGTTACGAAGCCTTCGTCCTCTGGCAACGAGTGCGCTCGAGAACAAGGAAAATGACAGAGTGAGCTACGAGAATCTCCACATGGACTACATATCGGAGCTCACATCAGAGGGCTACACTCAGGATGCTGTCATTCGCGCCTTAGGTATCGCACGAAATGATCTACAAATGGCCAGAGACATTCTGCACGAGTTTGCAGGGAAACGCAAGTGAGGGATGGGTTAGCAACCAAGAGCATCTTTGGCTAAGGTTGTTTGTAGAAACTTATATTTTTGCTAAGGTGAGACTCATCCCACGAATGCGGGTACAGTGCATGCCACGTGTGTTCATCTTTCCAGCAAGAAGAGAGACGATCTGGTATGCTAGTCAGTCATCAGATAATGATTCCAGGAAGGTGCACCCTTATGGCTGTGTCAGACAAAGCTCCATCTTTGTCGATTGTGGTTAGTTTATGGCTTAAAGCAACTGCCACCCTGAACACTTCGTTCCAACACTTGTAAAAGCAGCATGCACTGAAACTGGATCTTTCACTTGTATAATTTTACCTAGCAAAGAGAGTCTGAATACTCATGCAGTATTTTCAAGGTCCATCTGACTACCTCCTGACATACAATACACTCAGCCCAAAACTCTCAGGTTTCACCACTTGGCTGAATTTAGTTGATGCATTTACTTTTACACAGAGCGCGCGCGAGAGAGAGAGAAAAGACATAGGGCTTTCCTTATGTGCATGTGGAATCTCAGGTGGCAAGAATGAAACTGGAGAGCATTAATTAATATGACTTTTGAACGCTACACTAAAATGGGTGGATATATGCTATGTAAAGATTTCAGGTTTCTTTCCACGTGTTTCAAATTGATAATGGTATTAAAGATAGCAACCTATCACATTCTTTGGAGTCATTCTCAGCCTTGTTTGTTTGCACTGTTGTAGATGTGAATCAGAGCCTTTTAAGTCAGAGTTATTTGGAGTTTAGATAAGAGATGGAGCTTTGTGTGGCAGCACGTAGCTCCTTGAAGAAAATGCAAATTATGCATACATGTTTTAGTGTGTGCAGTTTGGACTGCATTTTGCAGAAGTTTTCAATGTGCCTGCCACAATGCAGATTTGGTTTTTAAAAAGTTGTATTTATGCCAGACTCAACTGCTGCGATCTTAACTTGTAAATATTGTTTATCTTTAGCAGTGCTGTGATATGTAAGCATACATACTCTTAATTTATCCCAACAAATGGTTCCGGCTTGTACCTCAGCAGTTTCGTTGCTTGTATTTTGTGTTTATTTTGCTTAAAGATGGTCACAATCTGCTGTCTCAAAAGCACATGAGAAATGTGTTGTGCATATTTTATCTTATGTAGTGCAACGTAGCACCGAATTTTAAGCCAAGCCCTGTGTAGTGTTATTGTATGTTTTGTTTCCCCATCTATGTTAGTGTGTCATCTGTGCATGTGCATGATCAAACTGAAATCACAAACTGTGCTTTACCAATGAACAAAACCTCAAACCCACTTCCAGACAGGCAAACCACCACTATATCTCAATTTTTTTTTTCTCTCTCTCGAGCTTGGGACCATATTTGCTGATGATGCTTTTGCCACAACATTTATCTTGTAGATTTTGTTTATGGTAGGGGGCTAGCTTTGTGAGTTTGATCAGCAGAAAGAATTAGTCAACGCATCCAAGGAGCTACGTATCCAGCTTTCAGGTCATAGTGCCCACCTATTTCTTGACATAGTGATTGTTGCTTTGAGTCGTTACTTTTCGGAGCCACCACAGTCTTCTTCACTGCTTTCGTTATCGAAACTGTTGTGCTCAAGTTGTAGTTGTCTCTGTAAACACGTGGCTGTATGCTTAACAGTCACAGCATTCAACATTTTTTTCCCTTTGTTTACAGAAAAGATTATTTGCGTTACAGTAAATGTTATTCAAAAATAAGTCCCACGACAGTTTACCTACATTTGTGTGAAATGCTAGTGTTCATAACAATACACAAAGGAGCATACTCCTTACTCAGTACTCAGCGATTGGAGGTTATCTGAAGTGATACATTGGATGTGTGTAGTGTGCACATTGATTTCCATTTGTGGAAAAGTACAACTCTCATCACCATACTGTTGCAATTTCTCATGCTACATCGAGTCACTAATATATTCTTAATGTAAATTGATGCTCGTCATGGTACACTGTTCTTCCATCCCTGTGTGTTGTGTACATGGTCTATGCTTCTAAAGATCTAAATCATAGAGCTGCCTTCGTGTACGGAGGTATGCTTGCAGGTAGTATTCTACACTGCATTGTGAGCTCCTGACATTACAATCTATTGTCACACTATTACATTCCATGTGAAGGCAGTACCTGAAATTAGTGAAGTGTGGATTTCACATTGCTGCAGATCTGACTTATGGAGTAAGAAACTCCAATATCATAAAAATGTGAATGATAAAAATATTGGCCTGGTGGTCAGTTAGGAGCAAGGATTTTGTGAAGTGTTAGAGAAGCACTCTGAGGTACAGCTTGCATTTCAGCAGCTTTTATACTTGTACCTCCAAGTATGCAATTATGCCATACAGATTAGTTGAAAGAAAAAATAGATTCTAGTCCATTTCAAGACTATCAAAATTGTTAAGAATTAGTGTTCAAGCATATATCATTGCTTGCTTCACTTTGCTGTCATGCAAGGGATTTACATGCAGACATCAGGGGATGTGTATGATAGTTCTGATTATATAAACATCTCAACCAGGCCAGTGATGGAATTACACATGAAAGGAATAAATTCTGAAACTTAACTTCACTTTAAGGGCATGCCAAACATCTTAGCAACACTTTTGAGCACTGCAATAAAAATGTTCGTCAAGCATTGCTTTAACAAACCACAAAACTCTGAAATCAAGTCAGATTGCCAAAGTACCACTGTGTTCTTGGTCTCTGAAGTGGAGGTATTAGCCTGCCATGTACAAGATGGAAGTTTTAGGAAGACTAGGAGAGGCCAGCTCTAAGAAAGTGAAAGTACGTGAATGCTGCTTCTACACAAGCTACAGATGAGAGGTTGTTACCTCGTGAAAAACAATTTGTGAATGTGTATCTTAATTAATTACCAAAATTGAAACTGGGAGTGTAGACAGCATTAACAAATTGATATACAAATTCAAAATCTGGACTGGTTGGTGCCATGCCATTAAAGGCAATGAAAATCACAAAACACTGAGCCAGCAACCAAGGATTTGTTGTCACATGATGTTCAAGACTTTTTGAATATTTACCTCCATGTATCCTATACATGTCTTGCTCATTGTACATGATAAAGAACCCTGTACTGTTTCAGAAAAATACACGGAAGGCTCACCAATGACAAAGGGCTTTATTTTCAAATATAAGAGATAGGTTTGAAAAAGCTGGGGGATATTGGAGTTTACCATGAAAGCATTGGAGAAAGAGGGTTTAGAATTTCTCGACACCCAGATTGAAAGGGTGAAAGAGAAGAAAAAAAAAACATGGCATCTGTTCACGAAACATTTACTGACAATACCAGCACAGAATAAGGCTGTATTGCTTTCTTCATCACTTGAATGTATACATAAAGAGTGTGACGAGAAAAATTCTTTGTAAGAAGTACAAATTACATGCACTTGGTGAGCGCAGGACATTTTACAATTGTGCACTCCCATGGAAAAGGGTCTGTCAAGGCAGGATACCTTGGATCGTTCGCCTATAATATATTATACACATCTTCTGTTTTTCGTTCAAGTAAGTTATGGAAAACAATTTGAAATGCAAGATATGCTCAGAGTTGTTAAATATGTGCCTGCTGCATCACACCGAAAAAATAAATAAATAAATAAATAAATGAAAGAAGGAAAGAATAATAATCAATCAACATAGAGTACAGGATCATACTGAGGGATAGTGCAGTATACCGGAAAGGACTGTGCAGGCCTTGCTTACTGTCGAATGCCAGATGACAACAGCCACATTGCAACAAATTGTAAGGTAGGAATGTAAATGTACTTCATATTATTATTGAATTAATATTTCATATTGAATTTTTAATCATACGGCTCAGCCTAATATCCACCTTCAGTCTCACCCAACCAGATGTGTTTATGTAATTGGTAAGTGCCAGTCTGCACTAGTAGTAGTAAAGTCTGCATGAAAAGCACAGTTTGAAAAGTCAGAAATCCAGTCACTGGAGGTCTGACATGGAGGTGTATGGAGGGGCATGACTTTGTTATGTTCAATGCCTTGGCCTCAGGTGGCAAATTGGGTACTTTTTATACATTCAGGTGCTGTTTTTTTGTTTCTTTTTTTCTGTCCAGTAGCTGGTCCACAGTTAAAGTGCATATGTTGGTGAAACATACGTATCTCGTGATTTATGTTGACAAGCGCAAACTCAAAATTTAACGCAGCAGAGAGACAGGAACGAACAGAAGAACCACATGGGACGGCTGCGTTTAATTTTTACGCAGCGTTCCCCTCTTGTTCTGTCCATTCCTGTCTCTCTACTGTGTTAAATTTTGAGTATGACTTACCAACTACCCCGTTTTGCTACCTTAAGTCAATATTGACAACCACCACATGCTCTAACGTCATATGCTTCTCATAGTTCACTGCTGCACTTAAATAAATAAAAATAAAAATAAATAAATATCATTTAATACTTACATCAGACATGCACACAGATTGCTACTAAGAAGTGTGCGTAATGCATGACACAATGTGATTTGTGATTGGAATTCGGGAAGAAATCTTGCTTAACCTGAGTTGGTCCTCAACTGATTCGGGAGGGAAGAATCAGCAGGAATCGGGTTTACCCGAAAAGGTCAGGTTTTTCACGACTGTTTCCGCAAATTTTTCATTTGTATGTTTGTCTGTAAGTAGGAACATCTCCAAGAAGCACCATTGCGTGTTTCTTATTTGCACAGAGCCAGTCTTCACCAGACCTCTTAAAGCTTCCACCTTGTATCTTTGACTAAGCTCAAGACAGCATGGGACCTGTATGTCCACACACGAGTTTCATATGCAAGTCACATAAATTGTGTTTGTCTGTGTGAGTTTTTCCCCTCAATCATCTATCACTACCCTCTCCTACCACAGAAACAAAAGAAGGTACAGTAGCTTTCTGTTACAGGGCTAACCCTTGCTAGCCATCCAGTGTACATATGTAAGCATAAACTATTTTTTTGTCATTATTTTCTCTTAAGAGGTTGCGGTTCCTACTTCCTCAGTGATACATGCCCCAGTTTTGAAAAAAAAAAAAAAAAAAAGAGTCAACTGTTGTTGTAAGACATGTTTCCTTTCTCTATATCATCTTTTTCTGTATAATAATTTTTCAGAGAAGAATGTTGGTGAACATGCAATGTCCTTGTGAAACGCGACATATTTATTTCTGTTCTTGTCACTTTTAGATGTATGTCTAGCTGCTGAAATTGATTGCAAGACTGGCATATGTCTAAGAAAACTGGTTTAAACAACTTCTGTGTCATGCTGTGCTTACTGCATATACGTGGCTGAACACGACACATATTTATATATAATAGAATACATGCTTTGAAAGTTCGATAGTGACAATAAAATGTGTAATTTCAAATTGCAGTGTCTCTTGCTACCTTCTATTCTATATTCTATTCTATACCTTTGTGTGAGCAAGTTTATTGATGACTAGGGTGCGGGTGAATATACACTAAAAGCTGCCGAAATATGCATGCAACTATGCACTGAAAGTCGGCAAAATATGCAGTGAAAATCCTCAATATATGCACCAAATGCTTATTTTTAAAAAAGTGAGTATTTTATTAGTGATAATACGGTAAAATAAAAGCTGCATTCGTTCTGCAGAACACAGCAAATAATACTTGCAGCACAGATATAAATCATGGAGCTAAAGGCTTTGCATCTGTGATTGATTAAAATATGGTAAACGCAGGCTGCTGGTGGACGGAACCCATCACAAAACACGCCTGAGCATGGGCAACACATATGTTCGTGTTTTTCGTGTTGCCCATGCTCAGGCTTGTTTTGTCATGGCTTTTGAGCACAGCACTGCATCATGAACATTAAAATGCGAACGCCGCCTGCCTTCGTAACAGTAATGTGGCAAAGGTGAAGTACAGCCCATCAGCATTGCATGCAGTGGAGGATGGAACAGCCAGGGTACAGGCTGAACACTGCACCTCACCCCACCGAAACATGGAAAACATTCAATTCCGACCAGAATTTTTACGAGAGACGACCCAACGCCTTCCCGAAACCAGCAAAACCGTACATAAAAAAAGAAGTAGTAAGCTCTTGTGCCTGAAAATATGGCAAAATATGCACTTTTCATCAGAGAGTCAAACCGAGACGTTTATCGGTTTGGTTCGGGTTTAGGTTCAACGATAAGGGTTCAGTTCCGGTTCAGCTCCGGAAGGCAACTATAATGGTTCGAACCGTTTTTTCCCAAACAGTTCGGTTCACGAACCGGTTCAGGGGCCATGGGTGGGAATGAAGAATAACAGGCAGGTTAAAGCACACTTCTGTTTGTGTGGTACAGTGCTTGATGTGGACAGGAAGGCATCAACGGTCGTTCAAGATTTTGTGCAATATGAAAGACAACATTAGTAGTGGTTATGACAGGAGCATAACCATGAATTACCGGTTTGGGTTGACTGCCCCAGCACATAGCTCATGCAGCTGTTTCTGCAAATAAACTTGTCTTTAACTTTAACGCGTGCAACGTCAGCGGTCGTCGTCACGTAATCGGCTGCTACGATTCCCAGAAGAAATGCGCACCTCTCCCGCTAGGAGCATTGCAGGTGACGCACCAACAGGCGCTGCACATGGCGTATATGCACCATAGAACTCTTCTGATCGGTCCCAAACCAAGACCAAAAGTGTTGTTTCATCGTTCAGATACGAAACCATATCGAGAGAACAACATGCATTTGCATGAACATCCCTCTATTGATGACCTATACAACTCAGGCGATTAGATGTTGCTACGGGTTTGTCAGTGTGCCGTAAAGAATAGCACCTGAGATGGAAGGTAAGACAGCCAAGGATGCTACACAGAGACAAAACAACACACAGCATCCAATGCCCAAGAACAAAAAGTAAATAAATGAAAATAAATAAATAAATAATAATGCAGTCATTGAAAAGGATGGACAGAGACTGGACCCAAACTCACACTTCTGGGTTTGTGGTCAGGTGTGGTAACTAGGATTTACACCATGCTGGCACTGACTGCTTCGACGACTTGCCAAAGGCTTTATTCTGACTGGCTTTGTGTCGTGTTTATGAGTGCGCTAGCCTTGGTTTTGTTACTTTCCATTATGTTCACCAGATGTGCTTCCTCATTATGTAGGCTATGTGCATGGTTTTGAGAGAAAATGTAGGGGTAGGTGTGAAGAGGATGAGCGTGTGTCCTTGTCTGTCCAAAGAAGGCCCTTTACAAATTGAGCTCGTGCCAGCACGGTGCAGTGGTTAGCACACTTGACCGGCATGCAAGGAGTGTGGGCCCCGCCACTGTCCGGTTAATTTCAAAGTGCCTTATTTCACGATTGTAGATCTGCAGGAAAATTGCAGTAACAGACTCAATGAGTTCTGCCTTGCTTGATTGTTTTTGAGGCATTCGACAGGTTTGGCTCATATTTGTCTATAGTCGTGTTCAACTTGAGAAGGAAAAGAAATCCATCAGCCCTCAAAATATTACTGCACCGCAGATAGAATGGCTGGACACAGAGAGGTCATGCTCGCTCCTCCGCCAGATAATGTAATCCATCATACTCACTCTGCTGGAGACTGGCCACATGACACTAAAGCTGCGTGGTGGCGCTGCAGTATTTTTCCTGGCGCGTTGTTGCTGCTCTTTAACTCCAACAGCGTGTGGACTAGATTTATTTTCCCTCTTAAGTTGAACTCGAGTATAGTCTCCGAGTTGCTGCAGTGGTGACGATGGCGGCTATATGTTCTGTGGCATTTCAGGCCCTGTTCTGCACCCAGAACAGGCGCACTGCAAGTAAGGCAGCAGTAGAACGAGAGGCCAGGTGTGCATGGCAGTGGTGAACGCTGTCTTTCTCGCATTTTTGGAGGGCGTTATAGCTTACACTAAACTGATTCGACTTGTATCTTCCTAGCTTCGAAGTCTGGGAGGTTTTTTATTGCAGTGTGTTAGATAAAGTTGCTCATAGGCAACTTGGACATATCAAAAATGTTGCTAAGAAAACATCAATTGAACAACAAGAACTTTTGCAAGAGCTTTGATGGACACAACTGTCTGATGATGATGAAAGATGGAAGTCACGTTCTCTAATGTACAACTGTCTCACCTTAGTGAATCATGTCCATGCCTTTCATGTTTGTCGCTTGAGGCGTAGCGTGTAGCGTCTCGTAACATTGTCGGTTTAATGTCTGCGCAACTCTGCGCGAGTTCGAAATTGGCGCGCTTCTGTATGCTTCCGTACTCCACAGCCCAGGGTCGGCTTATTTCAAAGCGGTTTCAAGCATTACTTCGAGCCAGTCAGTCGACCCCTCTGGCGTAGACTGTCAAGTGGCAAAACTGCGCAAGCCCGTCTGCTGAAAATATGACTGAAAATGTAAGAATGCATCGACAGCGTCGAAACGCTCTCGCTTCGCGCCTCGAAAGCGCAAAGAATGGCTACGCTACGCACTACGCACCGACGCCTACGCTGCCTACGCCTACGCCGTACACACCACCACACAGACCACTACGCACCACGCCGGCGTAGCGTTTTGTTATTCACCCAGTTAGAATAAAACTGCTATGCAAGTTATCTGTCAGGTGCGGATAATCTGGGAAATCTTACGCATTTCGAAACACGATATAGATTCAAGTGTACTTATTCAAAACTGTGAGAACTATGTTTGGTTGTAAATGGGTCGCGGAGCGGATAGAGGTAACTTTTATGCTGTTTGTTATTTTCTGCAGGCTGGGAAGGCTGTAGCGCTGTAGCCACCGTAGCTGTAGGTTTCGTTCTGGGACACGGCAGCGACAACGGTGTGTCCCAACTTTGATAGCTTTGGTTCTGTTGGTGTGGTATTTAAAATGAATTTGGAGCTGTTAGGTAAGTGTCTGTCGGCTTTGACCTTTCTCCCAATGCAGTTTCTACGTATAACACAAAGTGACCACTTCGATCACAACAAAACGTTTAGTATCACTGCATCGATCGGAACATTGTGTTGATAATTCATACTGGCAAGTTATGTCAATTATTTCGTATTTATTACAGAATCGTTTGGACAGAATTACCCGGAAGTAAGTACATTTAAAGATCGTATACGTACGTAAGTCGTGTAATTTTTGGTGCGATGCATGCAGTCTCTGCACTTTGTGAGCTTCCCCCAAAACGATTGCATTGTACCACATTCATAACAGTAATACGTATCTCGCAAGTACGACAGTAATGAGTTGCCAACAACTTAAACGGGCCGGAAATGGAATGGCACATGATATTATGAGTACTCCAGCATGTGCTCAAGAGTCCGATCGACTTCCATAGCATATATTATATCTGCTTTGGAATGAATAAACATCACTCCAGTACAATCTACGTGTAGGTCGCTATGTTAAAGGTTCGGCTGTGCACTCTGTCACTCGAAGTACAGTATTAATGCTGTGAATGAAACAGATTTAGTCTGTGTTTTCCGGGCCGGGTCTGTTCATAAGGTCAGTTTCCTTTTCCCCTCAAATGTGCACTAGGAATTTGATGGTACTCTGGACTCCATCAGTCTTGCTGTCACATGTGCATTCAACAAAAGGGGAACACTTCTTGCTGTCGGTTGTAATGATGGAAGGATTGTGATTTGGGACTTCCTGACACGAGGAATTGCGAAGATCATCAGTGCACACGTTCATCCAGTGTGTTCGCTCTGGTACGTATTGTACCCATTATTGTGAATGCAAGAGGCTAATAAACTGTGGTGTGTAGTTTCAGTCGCAATGGCCACAAGCTTCTCAGTGCTTCCACGGACAACAGCGTTTGCATTTGGGATGTGCTTAATGGAGAGTGTGACCAAAAGTATCGCTTCCCATCACCAATACTTAAGGTTCAATTCCATCCTCGAAATGAGTAAGGACTATTGTTTCTGAGGCAAATTTACTTCAAATGGTGTAAGGCAGTACAGTCTGTCTCATCTAAAAAATTTGTGCTAGGGCTGCTGGTTAGTTTATGAAGCAATATACCTCTCCCTGTTCACACACAAATGACATCAGAGGTACAACAGCGCTGCCAACTTGCTAGACTGGAACTACTATAGCAAAAAATCAATGTCACAAGAAAGCCACGCTTACATATAGCTTTTCATACTCTAAAGTTTTTATGCAATTCGTTGCATATTTTTGGTTGTATGGTCTTGTTCTGCTCCATTCTAAAGATGGCTACTGGGCTCTTTCTGAAGGGCACGGTTTTCTCTTGGAGTGCATGTGGTGTCTCTACACAAAACAAGCGCAAACTAAAAAGTCCTAATAACAAACCACATTTCGCACAGGATTACGACATTGACTTTCAAGAAGATGCAACCCTTGGGTGGAGCCTTCTTTTCTTTCCAAGGGGGTCTGGGAATGCGAATGAAGGCACCAAAGGGACTAAAAACGGCACTTCATTTGTGTTTACCATTAATACAAAGAAGCGACCCTTGACCTTCGTGAAGGACTACGGCTTTGTGAAAAAGCGTTGCTCTCCGTCCGCGCTGTTTCAGTTTCACTATGTCTACCAACGTCATGAATACGTCACTGTGATATTTCTGCGGTAGAGGTTTATAGAGTTTATTCATTGACGTCACAACTCTAGAGAGCACTAGCTGCGAAAAGGCGAAATCGTCACCATATTGTAGGTCCAGCAAAGTTTGGTTTCGTTCGTTGGTTTCGGTTTTCGTTCGCTGCCATATGCTATTTGGAAGACTGTTAATGTTGAAGACATGGAAATTATTTATGGTACAAATAACATTTACAAAATGTAAGAGCTTAGAAACACCAAATGTACAGCAAATCCGGAAAGGGTGAATGTCTGGACAGTATGGTTACGAGTACCTACATTATGGCGGAAGATCCGCTAGCGATTTTGGCCCTCCTCTGCGAGTGACATCGTGTGAGTAGATGTTGTAGAAGGATCAGCTTGGTGGGTACGACTGCTTTCAACCTGGAGACGACGAAAGGAAGAGTTTTCTTCAGATTGAAGCATACACTTATTATGTGTACGTGATGCTCTGGCCATATCGC
This sequence comes from Ornithodoros turicata, assembly GCF_037126465.1. Lineage (NCBI taxonomy): Eukaryota > Metazoa > Arthropoda > Arachnida > Ixodida > Argasidae > Ornithodoros > Ornithodoros turicata. Next base: position 91,743,384 of record NC_088202.1, on the reverse strand, counting down.
TTCTGTGCATAATGTTGTTTTCTTCGGAAACAGCTTTCAAAATTACAAGTCCCATATTTTGCAAGAAGCATTCTTCCATGTCTCCTTAAGGGGACAAATAAACAACGCATTTGTGGAAGCACATGAAGTGACTCTCACGTGTTGCTACGGCAGCTGTCAGTTAATTGAAAAAGAAAAGGCATTTCTTCTTCCAGACAGGACGAAGGTGAAGAAAGAAAATTTAGCACCACTAAAACCATGGCGCAGACGCTTTCCTCAACTTGAATGCGCTCTTTTGTCTAAAACTCGTCTCTCAAACTTGACTTGCCTCTGCTGCTGTAACACTTGTACGCTGTGAAACTAAAGGTTGTGTATGGGTCCCAACTTATAGCATTTTCATCCATATAATAGACACTGTACTGCCTTGCTCACTTTGCAAATAATTTGTGCAATGTTTGAGAGTGAACAGCTTGGAATGCACTTACCCACTTGCTATTACCCAATTTACAGTAAACATTTCCTTGTGTGTCCAATCAAGCATGCTGCGGTGCTTGTCCGTATTGATGGTGGACATTCCATCGTGCCTCTTGATGACGAGGTAAGCTAACCGTAACGATAATTAATGTGTGAGGTAGTAACTTCCTAAGGGCCTTCTTGTATTACAGTCAGACTTGAATATCGTAGCCTCATTTGACCGTCGTGGTCAGCACATCTTTACTGGAAATGCAAGAGGAAAGGTAAGCACTGATATGTGCCTCCTTCCCCTGATTGATTCTGTGAAAGTTGGTTGGTGTGTGTTGCAAGTTCAGATGTTCAGTTTATGATCAGTTTACTTCAGTTCAGTTCCTGCTCATTCCATTCAGAGCTCGGCAGCTTGTGAACACTGAGGTTTTCAAGAGCTGGGTACTGAGCACTGACACCATCAGTTCTGCCTGCATTTGCTCCCGGAAAACATTTGTATGCCAGTTTAAGCACCATTTTCAGATTCTAGTGGTATCTGTGCCCGAACTGGATACGAAAGCATCCTTTCGAGTTACAACAGGAACATCAAACACAACAGCAATAAAATCCATAGAATTTGCAAGGCGTGGAGAGTAGGTTTCCTTCATGGAACTGGCCTGTTTCCAGTTGCCTGGCTAAGATTACTCTCATTCGTTTTCTAGCTCCTTTCTGGTGAATACAGCAGATAGAATCATCAGGGTGTACAATGCAACTGAGGTTATGGCCTGCGGTAGGGATGGTGAACCGGACCCGATTCAAAAACTACAAGATCTAGTGAACAAGTAAATTCAACTATACTATTACAGTTATAATTCGGTTGAAGCAGGCATGCTACATGTACACACGTGCTGAACAATTTCAGAACAATGTGGAAGAAATGCTGCTTCTCAGGAGACGGGGAGTACGTTTGTGCTGGGTCTGCTCGACAGCATGCACTCTGCATCTGGGAAAAAAGTATTGGAAATCTGGTGAAGATTCTTCATGGAACAAAAGGAGAGCTGCTGTTGGATGTTGTGGTACATACAGCTTGGATGCACTTTAATATGTGTTAAAAATAAGGGAATTTCAAAATTCTCTAACAAAATTTCTTTTTCTTAAACAGTGGCATCCTGTGAGACCAATAATTGCATCAATATCTAGTGGTGTTGTATCAATATGGGCTCAACCACAGGTGGTGAGTACACGCTTCTGCCAAGTTAGTGAAGCTACATGCGTAGGGAACCCACGGTTCATGCTAGCTGAAGTTTGAGGAGATAAAAGCCTCAGCGTAGCCTCGGGCTCAAGAAACTATTGCTGTCGTGCCTTTCACAGAAGAATTTGACATCTACTGTGTAGTGTAGCAATGTAAATCCTGCGCTCTTTTGCAGTCCTGTTAGTATACATAGGGTATGACTTTTTGGGGTTATACCCAATTACACTTTATATTAACCGCCCCGCCCCCGATTGGGATCAACAAAACCAGGGTTCAACCCGAAAACTGCTGGACCGCGGGGATCCGAAGTCATCACATCTAACACAGAACTTTGGAAACTGTGTTGTAAATGCATAAATATGCTCAGACAAACTGTCAAAACAGAGGCCCTGCTGCCTCTTAGGTTCAGTCCGATTCAGCCAGGGTTGGGTTGAATCATGTTCAGTTCAGCTTGATTACACCTGAAGTATTGAAGTACAATATAATCCGATATGTACCACCCGTTGTTGATGGAAAATATAACCCGAAAAAGCCAGGCCATAAGTATACAGAAGTTGTGAAAGCTTATATGTCTTACACGAAGACATATAATTAGAGCCTGAAGTTTGCGGGAATATTTTTTTCTAAATTTGGGAAGTAAAAATCGGGAAAATAAACATGTGCTCTAAATTAATACAAATTCGGGTGGAAAACCTTCCTGTACGCTAAATGCGGGAGAAATCAGGCTCAGTTACTTAAACTAACTGAAATGGTTTGGTAAAAATGGTGATGTAACTGTGTTTGCTGCCAAACACGTTAGTGTGCATTCCTACAGACGTTTTAGTGAGGGCAATATGCCAGGTAAAACTCGGGTTTCACCCTAAAGAGGCAACCTTCAATTCGGGGAAGAATCAGGTTAAACCCTAAAACTTCAGGCTCTCTATGTAATGTATACTAAAAAAGATATGGATATTAGTTACTGTACATACAATATTAAACACCATGCACCTTACTCCATAAAATTAGTATGAAATGTAGAAACAAAATAGTGGTTCAGTTGCACATTTGCAAATATGTGGAATGTGGCTGCCCACAAACAAACAAAAAATTCATTTGTGTTTGAAAAACAGGAAAACTGGAGTGCTTTTGCCCCAGACTTCAAGGAACTTGATGAGAACGTGGAATATGAAGAACGTGAAAGTGAATTTGATCTCGAAGATGAAGATCGTAGCCCATTACAGCACACAGAAAAAGAAGAGGAAGATGCTGAAGTCGATGTGGAAACTGTTGAGCCCATTGTGGCCTTCTGTAGCAGGTGTGCACAATTTTTGCATAAGGGAAACATGTGACTGCATTGTTCAAACAGAGAAAATAGGCATAGTGTGTACAGACATAGCAGCCATGAAGAAGTTTTGACAAACCCAGTGTTATTTTTTAGTTTACCCTGAAATTCCTGGAAAATTTATGCTGTTCCGGGTCTGTCCATTGTTTTTTGTTTTCTCTCCTGCGATGTCATATTCAGATATGAACCAACTAGCTAAATCTGCACTTCTGGTACAGAACGTATCATCGGAGTAGAAAATTTCTTTGCCACACTATCATAGAGAAATTCTACATACAGAAACTCTCTTGGGACAGTTGTGATAACCTTTAGGGGGTCTGGGAGAAGTTTTCGTGAAGAGACCAGATGTAACATTTTCTTGGTTTCAATGTGTGAGGGGTGCAATCTCATAGTCATGTGTGCGCGCCATTCACCTGAGCAAAATACTCCTTGCATGTATCAGGAGGAGATCTTATATTAAAATTGCAGTGATGAAGAAGGAGAGGACACTAGGGCTCTGCTTTACCTTCCAATATCTCCCGAAATTGACGAGCCCGAGGAGGGGTGGGGCCAGCCTCCAGAACCGGTAATAACAGTATTATTTTTCTTTCTTTGTACTTTTTCAACAGGCACACACAAGCTGTGTGGCAAGCAAGACATAATCACATTGAAAACAACTAGAGTGTCGAATCTTCACCTGCAGTTCCCTTATGTTCCCCTAAAATATAATGTTGTTGTTGTTCCATATGTGCCTGTAACTAGGGATGAGAGTACACTGCCTTGCAACCTCTGTTAATTTGCCTAACTACTTGAAAAATCTTCACAGAAGAAATGTGCACCCTTTCTCCCATGACTGCTTTTGGTTAGCTTATCACTGCTATTAATTTGAAACATTACCGTAATTTCACGCGTATAAGCCGCACCGCAGATAAGCCGCAGGACGCGTTTTTAGGAACGTTTTGAAAATTTCCTGGCAGATAAGCCGCACTCGCAGATAAGCCGCGGGCAATACGAGACGACTGATTTGAACGACAAAAGAGACCATATAGAAGGTCATAAACCCTGTGGTCCATAGTGTACAACAAAGGAGGTCAGCGCTAGAGCTCTACCAAGATCGGATTGTGCCCTTGTTGGGCGTTTTTCATAAATTGATTGGTCAGTAGTCTTCCAATAGACGTGAATCACTGTCACCACTTTCGTTAAAGCTGCTTGGGGGAATGCACCAGGAAGATTATTCTACTCGAATGTGGGCGCGTCCCTGTTATGCACTGTTCGTGCATCGGCAGGCTGTTCCAGAGACACTGTCGTCCCGGCCCTTTCGTTAAAACTGACGTATGGGGAAAATACCAGGAAAAAATAGTCATCAGATAAGCCGCACCGGTGGATAAGCCGCAGAGCACCCGTGAGAAAAAAAAATTGCGCATAAGCCGCGGCTAATACGCGTGAAATTACGGTACCCGTGCTTGGGGTGCCAATGCTGAAGATCATATGGCTGGGTGAACTACACCATCCTTTCTCTGAAAATTCTTTATACAGTGTGTAGTACTTCAAGGTCAGTAGATGATGAAAGAATGAAAATGACAGTGGATGGATATTAGCGATATGCATGCCCCAAATTGTAGATAACACATCCGAGAGGAAGAAAGGTGATTAACAAAAAAGCTTTTACCCATTGTGGTACTTGTGAGATGAGAAAATCAGAAATATAATTTTAAAGTCATCACGCTGATAGAGCTTCACGTAGTCTTTTTGACACAAGGAGAACCTTGTGTAGGAGCACATGAATGCAAAATGTGTAACTGGATATGAAATGGATTGTGGTGCATTAGCAAACCTTCAAACTAAGTACTGTACACAGTCCTTACGTAACGACGAGCTGTATAGGGGGTTGGTGTACGTTCATAATGATACTGCAGCAAGAGACGACGACAGACAGAGAGTTCAGATGAAGCAGACAAGACACCTGCGGACTCTCAACTGGTGACAGTTAATCAACACACTTGTGTACACAATTTTGTCTACTTCGTGTTAACCCTCTGTCGTCATCTCTTGCTGCGATATCACTCTGAAAGAATCAGGTACATAACTTCCATTCTGTGAGATTCCATAAACATTTACTTCTTGATAATAGGTTTGGCAGCATGTGCAGCATGACAGAAGTGTAAAGGGTGGTCAGGGCAACAAAAATTTGGAGTGTGAGGAAATTTGAACAGACAATGAGATGGCATTTAACCCCTTTTAACTGCAACTTTGCTTTTACCATTCTAAGAACGTGTGGCATAATTTACATACTATGTCTGTGGAAAAACGGCTACCTTAGGTGGTTGAAGAGCAACCCCCTAAGCGGCCATCTTCACAAGGAGACTCTCCCAAGAAGAAGAAACCGAAGACCTACGATATTGATCTGAAAGATGCACCAGTTGGAGGTAATGAAAATATTTTAGTCCTTATTTGGTATTTGTGATATGTCTTTTGTTCAGTGTGTGAACACTGTTCATGTACTGTAGAAGTGGTTTTTTCCGTGTGGAAAATATTTTCGCGTTTTCGAGCAGAGCTGCTTTGAGGATTGATTCGCGAGAACTTAAATTCGCGACACAGGTTTCCGGGAGTGCTTTGCTCTTGCATATCGTGCCACCGTCAATACTCGGGCATATTTCGGCACGTACTAAGACATCCGTTATTCACGTGGATTGCGGCATTCTAGGTCTATTCCTTTCTTCTCCTCACAGAGATAGGAGGAAAGGTCCTGTCAAATGGCTTTTAGGGACCCTGTAGGAGGCCATAGTACTGGCCGTGTGCAAGTTAGCGAGTTTATTTTAGCAGTTCTTATTAATTATCACTCTGGGCACTGACCAGTTCGGTTGAGATGTGGTACTATCATTCAAGCTGGTTTTGAGTATGCGGGGAAAGGCATGTTCTGGCTTCGTGGTATAGTGGTATATTGCATGTATAGTGCAAAGCGTTTATAGGAGTAACAAAAGCATGATGAATTTTCATTTCTTTTCATCTTGGCTGATGGGATAAAACAATCTTCTGCGCTTGCTTATACTACCTATGCTACATGGAGTAGAAAGGGTCAGGTAGTCGCGGTATAGCATCGAACGCCGAACGATTTTCGCCCTCATATGGCCACAGTTATTCGCGGGAACTTAAATTCGCGATTTTGGAGGTGTGCGCGAAAAACGCGAAAAATAATTCCGCGCGAAAAAAACCACTTCTACAGTATATCAAGAACACGAAGGAAGACAAAGCACTACCTTTTAAGTTAATCACATCACATGCAACAACTACTCCTTAAATCACATAAGGTAAACAGAAGTTCCCAAATGCAAGTTTTGTGGATGGTGCCAAAAGAGTCTCACTGCAACATGTCTTGTGTTCGCTGCTATACGAGCCTGATGCTGAAAACTTGCTGTGCTATTTAAGGTGTGTTTTGAGATGCTCAGCACACAAAGACTCACATGCGACATAGGGTTGCCGCCTTTTGCAGTGAAAAAGACCGTCTGAGAGAGAGGAGGTGGGAGTACAGGAAAGGTGTGGGAAAGAGAAAGTGGCGGAGGGGCACACAGAGAAAGGGAGTACTTGCTCAAGATAGTACGAGGAAACATATGACGCTGTATGCAGCTGGATTATTGATGTTAGAAATTCCTATAAATAGGGCAACAGCGCTACATTGGATTGGATTGGAACAACCAGATTCAATCGCCACTTACTTAGAAAAATGCATCGACCCAGAAGAACCTTCTTTGCAGGCTGAAAACTTGTGATGTTCGTACGACTGTACTGCCCAAAATTCTAACGGGCTTGACAAAACCACCAACAGGTTTGCGCAGCCACTGCTTCTATCCCCTCCAAACACAAGAATGTAATGCATAACTACGAAAACTAGAAAATTTCCATGGGATCATTGTGCAGTGTTTTGAGAAGGCTGTCATGAGGGCAGAAACTGGAACACAGACCCGGGTTGACCTACTGGTGTGTGTACAGAATAGATAGACCATCCGTTGTTGACCCTGTGTCCACGGTCCAATTCCCTTATCTAGTGACGGCAGAGTTGGGCCTATGCTCTGGATTTATTCAAGCTGTAGTGGGATGCTAAAGGGAAGACCCCAAAAAGCCTCTATGGAAGGTCTTGAGCAATAAGTACCGGCAAAAGGCTGCCGGTATCACCTTTCTACCGGCAACTGGCAGAATAACTGAGTGACCGGCCAAGCTGGTGAAATACTGGCCGGGTGGCAACACTAATGTGACACAGTAGGTCTAACATGCTCTTATTTGAAGTGAAAAGGAAATGACATGGTCAAAGGCTAAGGGAGGAACGATAAGGTGGCCCGGAAAATTCCAATCACTGTTTGCAATCAAGCACTTTCACAACAATTGCGGTGTTGTACTCTCACGTACATGCGTTTCAATGAGCAAGCAAGCAAGCAACGATAACGAGAAATTTGATTGTAAAACAAGAATCATCGTTATGTTGAGCATCGTAATAAACTAGCTCGACTAGGTATGCATGCAGTATACAGGGTGCGTCACGTAACGTGTCATTTACGTATACATCTACGTAACATATTCACAGTGGGTTTGGTTAATTCAACCACGGTCTATCTGATTTAGCAAGAAAAATGTTACATTGACTAGGCAAATTTCCGAGTTCAATAAAAAAAATTCAATTGATATTAATTAAAAGTCGTTGACAGTAATTTTAGTAGGTGGCGAACTGAATGGCCGGATAGTAGCCGCGTACCCCACATATGGTTCTGTTGAGCCTCTTTTTAACGAGGGTCAAATGACACGTTACGTGACACACCCTGTGTGCGTAAGGAACACACTGCATCTTCATGTGCTTGTGGACAACATGTGTAAACAAAGACACTGGGTTCCACCCTGTCAATTTGTCCGTGTCCCTATTTTCACACCATCGTCGAATTCGAGGAAGTGTAAATTGTCACTGGACACTGTTTCCAGAAACGCACCCATTCTTCAGCTCCAAAATAAAGGACAAAAGTCAACAGGTTCGGAAGCAGCGCCAAAAACCGAGCAAGTCATCTTCCCTTTACAATCAGGATGCAAAATCTCCACGGGCGAAGACGTCCAAGGCCGACAAAATAAAAGGTACTTAAAAGATATTGTAGCGTTGATGTTGCTCCTTCCTTGTCCTCTTCAGTTTGTATTGCATTTACTTTTTATGTTTCAGACATTGAAGGCGGAAGTTACGAAGGCTGCAGTTCACCGGCATAGTGCAGCCATCACACCACTCATTGTATTTATCATGTCATCATTTTGCCTGTAATTATTCACAATAAATATGTTCTTTTTCTTTTTTCAGTTTTTGACACGAGTGTAAAGAAGCCTTAAATTCGCGGCTGCTGGCAACAGGTCATGCGGATACCAACACCCTGCCTTAACCTTTGAAAGGCATAGCTAAGACCCCTGATTTTCTGCTGCGGCAAATTGAAAATTCTGCAGCACCGACTTGTAAATTCCGCGATTTTCTGCGGCAAGCAGTTAACGTCTGCTTCAAATGGGAAACACTTTATTTTCTTGGATAGTGTGGGAACAAAAATATTTTATTTATAAAATTACAGATTGAAAGCACTGTTGTGGCTCAGCATTACATTACGTTACATTCATGATACATTCATGATATCTTGTGCTCTTCTCTGACAAAGACAAAGGTCTGTCACTTGCAATCATTTTATACCTGCTGAAAGATCCTTCCGCATCTACACAGTTTATAGGAACTTTATAGGACGATTATAGGAAGGAGCTTACAATACATGCCCTGTGGAAGTTACATGACACCCTTTTTGTTTCTCGGCTGTAGGCATTATCTAAGAGTTTAAAGGCAAACTCCCAGACATCAAATCAAAGTACCCCACTGCCACCGCTAAACTGCACACGGGAGGGACCTCGCCCCCCTCCTCAGGCGAAGTATGCACAATAAACTTGGGCTAACGTTGTCTTAAGCTAAACTACAATCTGTCTGTGCTGGTCCAGCAGCATCGGCAGTTTCGTAAAGCAGGCTTCACCTCATGCCGGGAAGCTTCAGGCGAAGCCTGCTTTCGGGAGCTGTCGTTCGTATTCGGCGAATAGTCGGATATTCGGAAATCCGAATATTGGGTATTCGATTCGCGAATGAAATACTTCGAATGATTGATATTTGATTCGAATTAGAGAACTCTAATACCCGCACACCCCTAAAAATTAGGGATTCCGTGAAATTCCGTGCCAAACGAAGGATTCCGCGATATTTCGAGGAATCGCGGAAAACCCGGGGCCTTAGGCATAGCTAAGCTATGTCCCCACCTCCAGCCAAGCGCCCGTAACGAGAGAAAGGTTGCTCACAGGCATAGGTCGGCATTTAAATAAAAATCATTCGACATCGCATCATGCCCGGCCGGGCCCATAGCATCACATCACCATCACAGTCCATCACATTATATGTTTATAACCAATCATTCAACATCACAGCCCATCATATCATAACCCATTATTTGACATCACAGCTAGACCTGTGCGCCGCCGCCGCCGCCATTTCTCCGCGCGCTGACTGCCGCTGGCGCCACCCCGGCGCGCCGATATCCCGCGCGCGTTCCGTGTTCCGATCGGTTCCGCTGCGGAGCGCGAAGCTCAAAGTGGTTTCGCGCACTTCCGCGACTATTGAACTATCATGGCATAGAGAACTATCATGGCATCAGAGACTGGATCTCCGTTTTTGAAGCGCGTGTCGTTGTTCTCTGTTGATAAGATCTCAAGTGCATTGAAAACGAGCGCGGTGTGGTTACTCTAGCACCTTAGTCTTGCAAGGCAGTGACAAGAAGCGAAAGACTGGCTCTGATTTCTTCTGCGAGGAGTGCCTGATAAACGCAAAAGAGAAGGATGGAGATAAGCCCTTCGATAAGTGAGTATGTTGGTATGAAAATCTTCTCACCGTTGCTGAACGAATGCAAAACATTGGTAAAAGGAGACGTGTAAAAAACGCTCGAGCTTTGTGGCTCTTATACTGTTGTTGTTTTCATTCATTCGTGATATTAGGTTGATCCCCATGGGCACCGCAAAGGAGGGCAAGGGGGCCGTTGCCTCTCATCCGCTAGCCGGGGTGTTTTTGTGCACGACAACTATGCCATCTGTAAAAATTCCCTGTGAGGGTACAACGCGTGTGCAACCATGTTACTGTGCACAGATTACGGGCTTTCAATGCTTGTTCTAGTCAAATGTGATCGAAGTAGATCTATTCGTGATAAATTTGTTACGGTTAGACCTTTTTTTTAAAATAAAAAGTGGACCCTTTTTATAACGTAGTTTCGACTGTATAGTCTAGACATTATACACCTCGCAGGCCACCAGCGCTTGCGTACGCGTCGCCCTAGCCCGCCGCTGACGCCGCTGGTGGTAATACCGGCTCGACGCCGCCGCCGGTCCAAGTGGCATCGGCGCACAGGTCTAATCACAACACACCACATCATTACCCATCATTCAACATCACAGCCCATCACAATGTTACCCATCATTCGACATCATAGGCCATTTCATCATATGCCAGAATTCAACTGCAGAACTTGTTCTGAATCCAACTTCATTTTGCATGATGGGCAAAGCAGAGCCCTTTAAAACGTGCGAATCCCCTTTATTCATGGTGCCAAAGACATATTCGCGACGGCTTATGCTATGCCCTTCTACTGGGATTGTAACAGAGGCGACAGCGAAATTCGGAAATGGGTCCAGCAAAGCCTTTTAAAACGTGCGAAACCACTTGTATCACGGTGCTAGAGAGATATTATCGACGGCATACAGGTGTCGAACCGATCCCAACCGAAAACCTTACCCGAATCAGAACCGAAATTTTTATGACACTGTTGAACCCGAACAGAACCGTAAAAAATAATAGCGTTAACCGGTTTGCAACAAAACGGTTCGGATATAAAAGAAGTCCGCATAAGAGTTCCTCTCAACCCTCAACGAAGACACATTGGTATCATGATCACGTGTCCATATCATGGATTTCGGAAATTTTCACCTAGCAGTAAAATGAGGACGTATAGTAATTGTGAGATTGTACAACCCGACGGACTCAGCCAAATAGCTCACACAGACGCACACAGAATCGGCACGCAAGGATCAGATAACGCGAGCCGACAGGCATCCGGTATTTTGAACACCTGTGGTCGCTCTTAGCGTGCTCTCAGATTTCCGGACGGCCGAGGAGAGAATCAGCGTCTCGGCCTCGAGGTATTAAGCACGAGCCATATACACTCTTTAAGTAAATTGTTAAAGTAAACTGTTCCCTTGCCTCAACTCATATTTGGCGCAGTCGACCATGAGTCTTAGCCAGCCATTCAGCCACAACAGCAAGCCCCTTTGAAGCCTTATCATCGCCCTGCCAAGCATTTGATCTACACGCCAAGCCCCGCCGTTTCAACGCCATGCAAGGTATTGTTTGGGAACAGTTAGACGCTGCTACAATGCAGCGCAATCGCAATCGCAATGCAGTGCAATCGCGCTTCAGTGCAGAACTTCTCAGAGAAGAAGTGGAAGCACGGCAGTTGGACAGTGCCGGTCCGAAGGATGAACTCGTGCAACGTTTGATGACAAATATTAATGCGCAACGTGAAGCGTCTCCGCCTCTCGAACAGACGTCTTCAACCAGCACAGGTGGCCCCGCGGTACAATTGGACCCCGCGACGCTACAAAACCTGTAAGCTTTGCTTCAGCATATGCCACGCCCGACGACAACTCTAACTACGCTGCCGGATCTGTCATCATCCATACCACAGTTCGAAGACTCACGGAAGCAAAATGTTAAAATGTGGTTGGAGGATGTTCGCCGTGTCCAGCAACTTGCGTGTTGGGAGGACGCTACGACCCGCCTGATTGCCGCAAGCAAGCTCAAAGGCGCTGCTCGTAATTGGCACCTCGCGTTTGGAAGCCAGTTTGACACTTGGACAACATGGAGCGCAGCTCTTCAAGAAACGTTTTCTCCGGACTTGACCCTAATCGAGTGGCAAAACCAAGTCATGAAAGTGACTCAGGAACATGGTCAGTCTCTTCATCAGTACGCTTTTGCGAAGCTACGGGTCATTGAAGGCTGTCCTGTCACTCTCAGTGACGCGCAAAAAGGAAGATTGGTTCGAATCCGCACATGGCCGTCTCATCTTCGAACCCCCTAGGCCAGTCCAGCTCCAGCACGCGGTCTCTGGTGTGATAGTCACCGCAGCTCAGAAGCTAGCTCCACAAATGGCTAATGCCGTCATTCTGACGCACTCAAATTTCGCTGCACAAGTGCAAGTTGCGTCACCAGACTGCCTACAAAAAGACCCCTTGCCTTCACCAGACCAGCTACTGTGGCGGACTCTGGCTCAGGAAGCTCCGCCATTGCCTTCACATAATGCCAACGCTACGCCTTCAGCTGGCACTCTGCTCCTTCCAGTTCATCCAGATCTTCCAGCAGCACACATAAGAGATCAGTTATCGACCAGCCAGCAGTCAACCATAACGGATATTTTGGCTAAACATATGGAGGTATTCGCACGCCATGAAGACGACCTTGGTCACTTCGCGGGTACGCAGCATCGCATCGACCTCTTGCCCAATGCCTTGCCATATAGCCGCAGCCCGTACAGATATACGACGGAAGACAGACAGTTCATTGAAAGCCAGATAAAGAAGCTCTTGAACCAAGGCATCATACTTCCCGCCTCGGGACCATGGGCCTTTCCCGTCGTTGTAGTGTCACGTGGAGACAAAAAACGGCTTTGCGTGAATTACGCCCGTTAAACGAACGTACAATCTCTGTCGTGCACCCCTTGCCCATCATAGAAGACATTATCCAAGACGTTGCACATTGCGCATATTTCGCAACAATGGACTTGAAATGTGCATATTGGCAAGTCAGCCTTCGCCCCCAGGACTACGAAAAGACAGAATTTATTACTCATCATGGCACATACATGTGGACACGAATGCCATTCGGTTTGAAGAATGCGCCGTCCACTTTCCAGCGCATCATGCAAACAGTTTTCCACGATCTTGCGCCTCGCCCGGACAAATCTGGTATCCGTGTATACCTCGATGATGTCCTCATCTGCGCTCAGTCTTTTAGCACATTTGCCAGCATTCTCCAAGAAGGCATCCAGCTTCTCCAAGACAGTGGACTAAAAGTCTCTCTGGACAAGTGCCGCTTTGGTCTACAGTCCATTAAGTTTCTTGGCTTCGTCATATCAAGCGAAGGTCATCGCCCAGACCCTGACAAAGCCTCTGCTATGAGTCGTATCCCAACTCCTCGCACTCAGAAGCAAGTTCTCTCGTGGGTTCAAACTGCCAGCTTCTACCGTCGCTTCATCAAGGACTTCGCTAAAATTGCAGCACCCCTGCAGGCCCTTATTAAGTCCAAGATATTCTACTGGAGCCCTGAGTGTGAAGAGGCATTCCAAACGATACGCAGGGCCCTCACACTGCCTCCACTTCTTGCCCATTTTGATGCCAACGCCCCTACAACAGTTACCACGGATGCATCAGGCTCTGCCATAGGTGCAGTGCTTTCGCAGGTACACCAGAACAAAGAAGTTGTTATCAGCTATGCCAGCCGCGCCCTCACGCCAGACGAGTGCAAACTACACAGCAACGTGTGGGAATGTATAGCCGTGCACTGGGCTATTACAGCAAAGTTTCGGCATTATCTCCTTGGCCGAAAATTCATCCTCATAACAGACAATTGGACGGTAGCATGCCTGACAAAAAGCGTAAAGCCTTCTCGCAGATTCACTTCTATGATAATGGATCTGGTTGAGTTTGACTTTTCAGTTCAGCACCGCCCAGGTCGGCAGAACGTGGTGGCAGACCACTTGTCTCGTTTGTTATGTGCTGCCACACAGTCCTCTCAGTCTCTCTCTACAATGCAACAGGAAGATCCTGAATGCCACGCAATTCTTCTGGACCTTTCCAATGAAGAGGAATCGTCAGAGTTCAGCGTCATAGACAACATTTTGTACCGTCGCACTTCGCAAGGCGTATATGTCATTGTCGCCCCAGCAGCACTACGCCCTGCCGTTTTTCAAGCGCTGCATGACTCTGCAGGACATTTCGGTACACAGCGAACACTCCAAAAGATGCAAGCCCGCTACTGGTGGCCAAACATGGAACAATCAGTCGAAAGTTATGTGTCATCGTGCCAAACCTGTCAGCAGTACAATCGCCCGACATCACGCAATGTCGGTCACCTTGGCAGGATGCCGACGTCTGACGTCCCTTTCTCAAGCATTGCCATTGACCACGTCACCATGCCGCCCAGCTCGTCTGCTAAGTACATTTTAAACGTCATTGACTTTGCAACTCGCTTCATTGCACCAGCTGCAGTTAACTCCACTTCAGCACAAGACGTTATAAAGCACTTGCATCAGGTATTTTATACCTATGGCACACCAGACCACTGCCTTTCTGACCACGGCTCAGCCTTTGAGTTGACAGAGTTCAAGCGTTTCATGCGACTCCACTGTGTAGAGCTTCACTACTCCACAGCATATCGGCCAGAAGGTAATGGCCTTGTCGAAAGAAGCAATGGAGCTCTCCTCTCGGTCTTACGCAAAATCTGCGCTCTAGAACCCCTATCCTGGCCCAAGAAACTTCACGAAGCTGCCTTCGCTATCAACAACTCAGTGAACTCAAGCACGAGCTTCACTCCATTTCAGCTGTTGTTTGGCCTAAGTATGTGCCTAAGATACCTCTGCAGCTCCATCGCCCCATCAAGCAATCGGACTTTGCTGAACGCATACTGGATGTTGCGACGCAACGGTCCGAAGCAGCCGCTAATTCCGAAGCAGCCCAGGCTTCACGGCAAGAAATCTATGACCGCAGCCACCGACCTCACAACTTCAGTGTTGGTGACCTTGTGTGGGTCAAACGCCAAGTACCCATGCCACATGGAAAACTGTCACCTCGTTTTAACGGTGTGTACCGTTTGGTGGAACAGCTGACCCCAGGAACCTTCAAAGCTCTTCGTGTGTCAAGTTATGGGTCACGACTCTTGAACCAACCACGAACGGTGCATGTGTCACAGATCAAGACATACAACCCCCCAGTCTCGCCAGTCGCCATTCCAGAGCCCAACCACGACACACAACCGGCAAATCTTGGAGACACTTAGGCTTCTTCATTGCCTTCTCATTCGAGCAGCGAGCACCGCCCTCAACGTTCCAGGAGACGCCCATCTCATCTTCAGGACTATGACCTTTATTAGTCTTTCGTGCAGCATTTTGCACTTTGCGTCTCGACCAAAAGACTTGATCTTCTTAAGCACCGGTGGGATGTGAGATTGTACAACCCGACGGACTCAGCCAAATAGCTCACACAGACGCACACAGAATCGGCACGCAAGGATCAGATAACGCGAGCCGACAGGCATCCGGTATTTTGAACACCTGTGGTCGCTCTTAGCGTGCTCTCAGATTTTCGGACGGCCGAGGAGAGAATCAGTTAGCGTCTCGGCCTCGAGGTATTAAGCACGAGCCATATGCACTCTTTAAGTAAATTGTTAAAGTAAACTGTTCCCCTGCCTCAACTCATATAAGTATACTTTTAGCGTCTTTTTAACACGCTGAAGCGCAGTTGTCAACCACATGCAGTCTTGATAACTTCTGTTTTTTCATACATCTTGGTTAACTTCAGCAATAAAGTCTGGCTGTTCGTTTGTAGTACAATCTATAACCGACAATATGCGCAACGGATTAAAAAGAAAGCAGAGAGAAATATAAAAGACGCAACAAATAGTCCAGGAAACCCACTCCGAAAGGTACTAGAATATATGTATTGGCATCATCGTGGAAGACCAGCCATATTGGCTGGCTCCCTTTAACGCAACAAACGCACTAGTCTACAACCATCGCAACGCCAACACCCGAAGACGAGCTCACGGCAGGTCTGGGATTGATGTAGGTGCTAGATGCCACCTCGCAACAAACCAAAACTCACGGAGAGTTTCTCGTGGGACAGCAGCACGAAGGATATTAGAAGCGGATGACATACCTACCATTGCTTTCTTCGAAGAGGGTCGCTGATGTTTGCCACCGCCTACCAAACTGGACGGCCCCAAGAACTGCTCTCTCCCTGTATAACACTCTACGGATGCCCGCTCTGACCCTGTTCAGTACCTCAACGGCGGTGCGAGCACGGCCACCGTGCACAGCTATGCAGCGTGTTGTCCAGACCTGGTAGTTTATTTCTACCGCCAGGAGTACAAACTGGCGTCTATCGCCGACCGGAACCGGGAGCGAGCTCAGTAACTGGACCGTGCCCCACCGAATGAACGGAATGCCGTAAAGCACCTCAGCCTTGTGCCACAAAAAATCCGGGAGTAGACAGTTGCGAAAAGCGTGCTCCGACGTTTCAAAGGTAGGGCAGAAAGGGCAAAAAGGCCTGGTCAAACCGAAGCGGGACAACCTGTCCCTGAGAGGTAAAACGTCGTGCGCAAGACGCCACTGCAAGCTTGCACGGCGCGCATCCAACCAGCCGGCCGTAATATGAAGCCACGCGATCGGGCGAGGCACAGCCGAGCTCGCCGTCGGAAGGAGCTCCAGAAGAGCGGCATAAAACTGCTTGACGGACCAGACAAAGAAATCCTCTGACGGGAATGATGCGCGTAGGCGACGGACGTTCAAAACGTACTCTCTCAAGTGGGAGGCCACGAACTCAGAGCGCGGTCTATTCTGCACAAGCAGGCGAAACAGACGTACGTCTGGACCTAAGCAGTATTGCAGGAGATCGTGGGCGGGGTGGCCAGGGTCACTAAGGCCGTCAAAAATTGCCTTTATCCCGAGCGCAAGACACTTGATTTTTACGTGCGGAACCTGCAAACCGCCAACCTCTCTCGGCTGGTACATACGTGCACGGGATACCCACTCAGCTCCGTTGCCCCAGATGAACCGAAAGGCCGTACGAGTTGCTGCAAGGAAAACCTGACGCAGAGGTAGGCAAACTGTCCCGTGATACCAGTATTTGCTCAGGAACCACGACGCAGCCAGGCGAGCTCTACAGTTGATAGGGAGCACTAGGCCCCTTAAATCCGTGAGAACCGATACGCTGCGCTCGTGAACACGCAACCAAGAAAGAGAAGAGACCCCAGTCCTGTTATAGTGAATACCGAGAATCCGCACCTCATTCCTAACAGGGATCCCGAATGGAGACGGACAGGAGGGAGTGACATTAATGAACAGCGCAGCGCTTTTTTCTCTGTTGATTCGCGCATTCGATACTCGACCGTATATCTCTAAACTAACGAGAACACGACCTATCGAGTCCTCGTTACTGAGGATTAAGGAGAGGTCATCTGCATACGCGAAAAGAGGGAGGTTCAACGAGCCTGGCAACGGAAACATAACAGGTCGAAGGCAGGTTGCTAAGGTTTCTAGGAGAGGACTAAACACTTTGTATCGCCAACTGTAGGATACAAAGACTAAACACTTGTATCGCCAACTGTTGGATGCACACTGTAGGACTAAACACTTAATTCTCTTCCGAAGCCAAAACAGATACTATTTCTTGCTTATAACGACACCCTCCGTAAAGTCAAGAGTCCACTTCATCTGCGACACAAAACGAAGGGTGAGCTGTCCATGTTTCTTTCGATTACGCAAAGAAAAAATACTCAAAGCGAGGAATCGATTGAAGTATTAGCTCTGCATCAATGCAATGTCTATGTTTCTTACTCGTTTTGGTTTGAGACATTCAGGTAGGGCCTTTGAAAGTCAAAAGCAGTGCGACAGAATCGCGCGTTTCTGTCCTTTCCTCGAGAAATGCTCCATGTATCATAGACAGTCATCCCTTTTGAAGGCAGATAATTTTATGCTGGACCACCCTTTGTTTCAGAGAAGTGTCAATCAGGTCCCAGGATCGGTCCAAAGTACAAAACAAATGTGTCTAGAGAGTCTGAGCAGGTAAACTAAACAAAGTAATATTTCTCGTCCCGCTAGCTACCCACAGGGACAGGCACAGGATGTACCTGAATGACTCTTCACGGACTGTCCGCGAGTGTCATCCTCCGGACGTTCTGGGGTACACCTCGAAGGACGAGGACACGATGACACTGTGGGGACATCCTGAGGATCATGTGTGAGGACATGCTTCAGTACGGTTTCAGATCGATTCACGCTGCGAATGCAGTGTGCCCGCAAGTACCGTCATCTATGGCCCGGTTTCACCAACGCTGGTTAAATTTGAACAGAGATCAAGGGTTGCTAAAACTTCAAATGAATACTCAATTCTTGTTTATAAGCGTTAGGTGTTGACCTAAAGAATGTTTTAGTGACAATAACTCTCTTTAGCAAAGCAGAGTTAAGCGTAAAACTCAAGTAAAGGTACCATTGATACCGGTTCAAATGTTAATCTGCGTTGGTGAAACCGGGCCTTTGTAACGCTGTCCATCTTATTAGGCTTCCTTAAGTGTATCTTGCTGGCACTGTGCGTGTGAAAAGAGATTTTGGGAACAGAATGTGGTAGGATTACAACGCTTCATCAGCGTGGACTCTATTTACAATAAGTGTTACTTACTGTATTTTGTATCCATTTCTCCTTTCACTCGCTAAAGTGAGTACCTGACCGCTAAAAACGTCAATGCATACAACAGCAGTAAGGTATTAGCCACGCATTTCCTGATAAAAGCAGTTTTACGGAACATATAAAATGGAAGCGTTGAACCGGTTCGGGGCTGCGAACCGGTTCGATTTTTGGCGTGGCCGAACCGGAACTGAACCGGAACGAAATCAAAGCAACCCGAACCGAACCCATATTTTTCGCGGTTCGACATCCTGACGGCATATGCTATGCCCTTTTATTGAGAGTGTAACAGAGGCGACCGCAAAACCTGAAAACGGTGGCAGCAGAGCCCTTTAAAATGGGTGACACCCCTTTAGTTATACGGTGCCAAAGACATATTCGTGACAGCTTATGCTATGCCCTTCTACGGGGATTGTAACAGAGGCGACCACAAATTTCGGAAAGGGCGCCAGCGGTACCCTGTGACACCCCCTGTATCATGGTGCAAGACGCATATTATCAACATTTGTCAACTCATGTGAGGGTCAACATCACATCATTCATAACCCATAATTCAGCATCACGCTCAACATAACATAACATCATTACCCACCATTAACATCAAACTCAACATCGCATCATTACTAGAGGTGTCCGAATATTCGAAATTTCGAATACGAATCGAATATTTGCGATATTCGATTCGTATTCGAAAATTTGATAGTGCAAGCTTTGGAATATTCGTAAGAGTACCAAAAAGCAAAGTAAAGTATTCGTAAAAGTTCGAATATTCGAATTTTTTCGAATATCATATGGCAGTACTACAAAGCTGTTGCGGGCTGCGCGCTGGAATTTGCACTTTGCAAGCGACGCACGGAACTTTCGAGGTACGCTCATCTGCGAATGCGTCGCTACACGTTCGGTAACCGAAACTAGTACGCAGTGGTGTGCAGCCGACGTTAAAGCCCGCCCCAGCCAAACGAACCGCGGTACGCTTCATACATTATTGCACAGTCAGTCACAGCTGCATCTTACCCAGGAGCGGATCCAGGATTTTCCTGAGAGGAGGGTCAAGCCTTGACCAGCAGTTAGTTACAGTTAGAAGTTAGTTACAGCGTCGGATTTGAGGGGAGTCAGGATGTCCTGACCCCCCCGTCAATATCTGTCAGGACCCCTCCTCAGAAAAGTCGTGGATCCGCCTCTGGGTGGATGCACGATCTATGTCAATTGAACACTATGTGAAGACAGAAATTGAGGAAGGAGACAGGACGTCGTGACGCCCCCCCCCCCCCCTCCCGTCTAGATCCGTCCCTGGCTGCACTGCGCAGCATCATGCACAGTCGTGGCTTTAGTGGATTGCCAACGAACTCTACATTCGTGTGAGCTAGGCCTACAGTTCGGTGAAATTCCGGTTAAATTTTGCATTTTTGTTGGCGTTGAGCTGAACACCGCTGTTCACTGTGCCACTGCATGACCAGCCGCGTCTCGAACGCGTTTTTAATGCGTTAGCATTAGAGTCCTCGCTACGAAAGAATCGCGGCGTGGTCTGTCTGTAGCCACGGCGCGGCGTCGGTAGTGCAGGTGTGGAGATCGACACGTTGAGACGTGTCTGTGTGGGCGCGCCATGGGTTATGAAAGCTGTGCGGAGGAGCGGCGGTGAAAAGACGACACCGCCAAGCTGAATGGGAGAAAGCCCGAAAGGCTTGTCTGACTGCGGATGCTGTCTTGCGTTAGCGTTGTGTAGGGTCGTCTGAAGGGTTGTGTAGCGTTGGTGAAGTGGAGTTCTTCGGTCTCGATTTGTGGTAGTCAACGACATATAATAGAATCATGGTCGCGTGCGATGACAGCGATAATCGGGGAGTAGGTTGTGACGATATTTCGATATGGTTCTCCAACGCCGGCGCTGTGCGACGCTAAACATAGGACGACAATAACGGGATGACAAGTGGGAAATTTGCGCCCTCGCCCGGTGTTCATGCTCTCCGAAAGGTGTGTTGTTGTGCCCCTTTTGGGCGGGCTCAGGGGGTGGGCAGTTGCCCCCGCCCCCCGTAGACGCCGGCCCTGGCATATGGTATTAAGCCCGACCCCTGCATGGCACGATTTTGCTTGTCGGCGCGACAAACTTTTGAGGCGCTCGCGCGGAGTTTCGGCGTCAAATGAAACAGGCACTGAACACGAACGTCGCCGAAACAATCACACGTGTCAGCACAGCCAGACAACATCGTCGAGGACCGCGGTTTTACTGCTCTAATGAATGGGACTGTTCCAAACTATG
This sequence comes from Ornithodoros turicata, assembly GCF_037126465.1. Lineage (NCBI taxonomy): Eukaryota > Metazoa > Arthropoda > Arachnida > Ixodida > Argasidae > Ornithodoros > Ornithodoros turicata. The sequence goes on along the minus strand of NC_088202.1, from coordinate 91,722,615 downwards.
CATTACCGTCAGGAACGATAGTCTCACGCGTGAGAGAACAGTGAAACCGTGCAGTCTCTCGCCTACATGAAAAATGCGGAAGGCATTGTCAATGCAAGGATAGAGCACTTGCTGCCTTCGTTTTCGTTCTGAAATGTACTCATCAGTAAACTATTCCACATTCTGAACATGTCATATTGCCCTTTACGTCCATTCTGTCTATTTCACCAGCAGTTACAATGCCAACACAGGTGTTGACTGTCCACGAAATATTTTTGAAGTGTAAATTTCTTATACAGTTTTCAGCTTGCCTAATGAGAACAGCACATTGTTTCATTGTAAGAATAATTTGACTGTACATGTGCATATAGCATGTATGCCTTATGCTGAGCCAATACATTAACGGGGCCGTAAACAGGTACACAAGGTGCGCATTTCTCTGCGTTATATAATTGCAACTTAGGCAGTGAAAGCTCCTTGTAATTACTAGCGCCCAAATCCAAAAGGCGCTTGCATACGGATTAAATACTCACTGCATGACGTGTTGGACGCACGTCCATCGTGACACTGTTCCTGGCGAAAGCACGAGCAAACATTATTCCTTTCGTTTAATCTTTTTACCACATAGTAGCTAGTTATTGATGACTCGATGAGAGTTCGCTTATGGTGGCAGTTGCACCACTTGACCACAAAGAAAACTGCTCAATCCGTCGAGAGTAAGCAGACAGAATTATGCAGTTCTTCACCAAAGTCGGCATGGATATATCGGGGGACAAATCTGCAGCTCTTGCCTTCACAAGGAAACATATGCACCGCTATCAGCTTTTTCTTGCTGGCTCGCTGATCAAGCAGATGAAACATTACAGGTCCTGGGTGTCGTCCTCGACTGCAACTTGTCCAGGAAAAAACACATTGGTCACCTTGACAAAAGGGTTAAGCTGTGGACCTCCGTCCTTCGTCATTTTGCTGGCGCCAAGTGGGGTATGGATGAGCAACCACTCCTGGCTGTTCATAAGGCTCTTGTTCGTGGTACACTTGTGTATAGCCTTCCTGTTCTTCACGACATTTCTGAGACGCAAGTTCGGTTTCAGTGCTTCTTTGCACGCAGCCTGAGGATCTGTCTTGGCGTCCCCAGATCTGCAGAAACGCGGATGGTCATAGCCGAAGCTCACGAAGTACCAGTTGAAATCCTCAGGACGAGAGAGACTGTACGTCACTATTTACGACTTATAGCTCATCACCGCCGTCACCCATTGGTAGCAAAACTTCATTGGCGCAAGCAGAGCAACCTCTACAAAATCATTGCGGAAGCAAAGCCTAAATTTCCCTCGTTTGCAGTAAATACAACAATGTATTCGTTTCCCCCGTGGTCTCTCTCACTGCTCTCGATCTCCCCCGGCATTCTGGGACTCAACGTTAAAAGCGCAAGTGCCACCGTCAGTCCTTCGCCAGATGTCACTGGACATGATGTTAGGCGTATACGCTGAGCACACTGCCGTCTACACCGACGGGTCTTCTAGACCTGTAAGTTCATCGGCCGCCTTCATTATTCCATCGGTCCAGGTATCTCACGGATATCTCCTGGCACACTGCACTTCCTCTACGTCCGCAGAACTTTACGGCATCTTGTCGTTCCTGTGGTATGCTCTGCGCGAGACTCCACGAATGTGAGTGGTATACACGGACTCCAGGCCGCATTGCAGTGCATAGAGAACATGGGTGCGCGAGGTACATTAGCTCCAGTTATCACGGACATCATCAGCGAGGTTCAGCGTCTGTGCGACGTAAGTCACTCCATCACTTTTCAGTGGATCCCAGGTCACTTGGACTAAGTGGAAATGTAGAGGCCGACAGAGTGGCTGCTGCTCCCCGACAATGCCAGGCGGTGAATACCGAATATGTTGACCCGTGGTGACAGGAGGGCATTCTTCTCGGCGATGATACAACCAACAATATATAACCAACGGCTCAACAATATCGCCGGGACATTACAGACAGGTCCTTGTTGCACGCCGTAGATCCATCTTTGTCGTTTTCCCTCCCAGGCCGTTTGCCCGCTGTCTCTCCTCCCTTCGGCATTGACTTCGCCTCAATGTGGCTTTCACCCTGCAGTTCAAACACATACTAGGGTATGCTTCTACCAGCTCGTGTTCCAACTGCGGCGTGGTGGCAAGCATCCAACACGTCCTCATCGACTGCCCTCTATACAGTTCGGAGAGAGCAATGCTCCAATCCCAACTGATCCGTATAAACAACTAGCCGCTCAGCCTTGCCGCAATCTTGGGTCCTTGTTGTAACCCTGTGCAGCACCGTCAGTGCCTGCACTCATTCTATCTGTTCTTGACGTCTACTAGCCTGCTTGAACTCCTCTGACCATGCCATGCCATGCCATGCCATGCTTTTGCCACGAATGCGGAGATGTGATCTTCACAGCACTACACCTCCGGTGGCCGTCCGGATGAACTACTATCCATATCAGTTACGACGCACCCGCGTGTGTGACATCTCATTTGCGTTTGTCATGTGTGTGCGCGAGTGTGTATGCCTCATCTTTTTCATCGCCATCTCACTCATATATTAGCCCACATGCATTGAGGTATGGTACCGCAGTTGTTGCGATGAATCACCTCATCCCATCGTCATTCATGTAGTTGTTGTTGTTGTCGTCTTTTATTCTATGAGGGGGAACTTGCGATACAGATATTCCCGAAGTGAACACTCAGTTTTTGCGAAATAACACTAATTTGATGAGAGAGGGACGACTTTGAAGAAGTGTCTTGTTATAGAGTTCGTCCATTAGACCAGTGCGGGACAGCACTCCACTCCACAACAGTGTGGAGGCCCTGCATCTGTTGTGCTCTGTTCGACCACGGCCCGAGAATCTTCGCTACCTTGAACTGAAGTTGATGACCGACTCGTTGCGGATAAAATTCATGAGGGCCCGCTCGTTCGTATACTGCCAACAGATCAGGAGGACGTGATGCAGGTTACCGCGCGCTATACACAGATGGAGGCTGGATGCATCGAAGCCGGGCTGTTGCTTTAAAGCCGGTGCAAATGCCACATTGAGTCTCATGCGGTGGAAGATTGTGGCAACACAGCGCAGCATTAGACGGGGAAGGGCGAAAGACAAAGTGTGAACTACGGCGTGAAGAAGAGAGCGGATAGTGGTGATGTGTTGCCGCTGAGTTGCATCCAGGTGACGGTGAGTGCCGAAACGAGGTATCAGCAGCCTCTCGAGACAGTATTATGGGTACAGGAATTAAAGGCGGAGGACGGACTTTTCCATGCGGTCGAACCGTCTCTGCTAATTTGAGCACTTCTATCACGTATATACCGGCCTCGGTGGCTCAGTCGGTAGCGTGTTCGCCTTCTGATCCCGAGATCGCGGGTTCGAACCCGGCCGAGGACGCCAGCAACTTGGTGGCAGGGTACAAGTTGCTTAGACACGCCGTCTTCCGCGAGGGACGTTAAATACGGGGGATCGCACGTTAAAGAACCCTCAGGTGGGCAAAAGCAATCCACAGACCGACCGCTGTGGCGTCGCTCATGATCTCAGTTGTCTCGCGACGTAAACACCCAATTATTAAATATATTATTATCACGTATACAGAACCTGACACACTTGCTTTCTGATACGCAACTTCACAGTCTGGCTTTCCAGTCTTTAAATGGGTTTTCCGGTGATGTGAAACACGTGGACGTCCGTAATGATACGTTTATCAGAGTAATGTATGGATACAATACACGTGCGTATTTTTATTTGCATGTCTTGCTTTAAGTATACCTTGCTTCAATTATACCATACCATGTATGATATGCATGCGGGCAGACTCATTTTACGTGTAAATTTACTCCCAATTATTCTTATTATATGGTATACGACACAGAAGCGATGAAATACCAATCCATAAATTTTTCGTTTTCGAGCTGCGGCAAGCTCTGCAACAAGCAACATCGGCATAAAAACAAGGATCGTTAGGTGACCTGACACGCGCAAAAGAGGTATTTGATCACACACATCCTCTGAAATTGCTTTCATGCCAGGAATCCAGGAATGAGTAAGAGAATGAGTGAAGTCCACGTCACTCCGTGACATCGGCGTCGGAAGGTGGGGGCAAGGGGGGGCAAGGGGGGGGGGGGGGGCGTCAGTCTTTGGTCTTTCTAGCCACTTTTCGCAAGTGCCGCAAGGCCCGCGCGTGCCTCTTACGGTACTGGGCGACAACCCGGAAATGAGCCGGGAGCTTTCATAATTCAGAGTTGCGGTTATCGCATTATCTACAACTTAAAAAGCGATAAAAACCGGGCTGTTTGGTGGTACATTTTAAAAGCACGGAAACATAGTGCTTCGTGTGTGTGCCGTCTTTTGGTGTCCCCTGCACTGAAGTTTTATCGCCTACGACTTCTCTGGGTATGTAGCAGTCAAATTGCATTTGTACAAGTGCAGAAGAGAAGAAAAAAACCTTTGCTATATTGTGCCTCTGCTGCAGTGGTATTCCTTTTTCACAATTTTCATCGAGGTTACCACTACCGACTGCTACTGAGAGCACTGAGACTGATATATAGAGATGGGGCTGCAAAAGTCGCCAGAGCAAGGTTTTGAAGGCAAATACACGGGTGTGCTTTGGATCGTGCATCCCTGGGGGACCAGGTACAACACACAGAATAAGACTAATCGAGGTTCATATAGGACCATGTTGCTTTCTTCAAAAAACATCTGCCCTTTTTGTGGAAAAACTAATGCCACAATCCCTTCTTATAAATGTTGATGCCATTCCATTCCTCCGACCACTACCATGTGTCTTTCGGCGCACGTTAAAGAACCCTCAGGTGGGCAAAGACAATCACAGACCGACCACTGTGCCGTCGCTCATGATCACAGTTGCCTCGCGACGAAACGCCACGAATTACTATTACCATGTGTCATTCCTATTCCATTCTTAAACCGTTCCCACCATTCTATTCCTATTTGCGATGGAGACGGGGTGATTCTGGGATAATTTCACTACAGCAATGCCCGTCCTGCAACCCTGCACGGAAACACCCGCGCAGACGCCTTAGCACGTCGGGCACATGGGGACGTCACCTTCAATAACTGTCTCCTACCACTTTCAGCATCAGCACGTCGGTTACCGACACAGCGACTCCGTCATAGCGGCACTCGGCAGTTTCAAGAGGACGCTGTCCGACTTAACGACTATCTCTGGTCTATCGACCCGTCGATGGATTTCGTAGCCACACACGACTGCTCGCGTCAAGAAGCGTCCATTGTACACCGACTGCGACTTAATGCCGCCAGGACACCTCTGCTTCTCTGTAAAATGGGTCTTCTCCAGTCGCCTAAATGCCACACTTGCGCTGTTGAAGCTGATATTCAACATCATCTCCTCGACTGTCACAGATTCGACACCACTCGAGCCACGCTCAGACGACGCCTACTCAAGCTGCGGTGCACAGACCTTTCTCTGGCCACTCTGCTCGGCCGAGTACGACATCACACACAGCGGTCTGTGACCAAAGCAGTTTTGACTTTCTTGAGCGATTCAGGTCTTATGAACAGCCTGTGAACTCCAGTCGTGCAATCTCATTCTACAGTGCCCCACTCTCACCCTCAACGCATTAACCTCATGCTTTTCTTTTAAAGTCATCTTCTGTAATCCATCTCATCCTTCTTTCACCGTTTGTTAGTTTATCCTTTATTTCCTAATTTATCTTATTCTTCTTTCATTTATTTGCTTTCCTTGTTGAATAGCAAGCCGACTTCCCGTTTGGCTGACCTTTCCCCCGTTTTCCCCCCCTTTCGTCTAATAAATATATCCTCGCCCCCCTAGTTTCTTCTTCTAGTTTCTAGAACTGACAGACGCGGGACCCAGCGATTGTTGCGTGAAGGAGAGAATTGAGACTTTTGGCGCCTTAACACTGGCATCATCAAGAAGACCTGGACGTGAGCAGCGCTATACGAGAAGTCACGCCCTCGACATATTCTTGCCTGTTTTGTTCCAACTATTCATGTAGATAATTTAAAAAATCGTACTGACGAATCGTTGGTACGATTTTTTAACTTATGCAGCAATAATGACCATTTGCAAACGAAATCATAGGTTAGGTTGGGTTGGGTTGGGTTAGGGCTCGCCCCCCATGCCGTGAAGGACTTCCGAGGCCTCTGCTCCGTGACGTAAAAGGAACGGATGGGGGTTCGTCAGGCTGTGCTCCTTTACCGTAGGGACGAATTTTCAGTGGGAAATGTGAACTCACGGCTGCTTTCTTCTACGACTCTGCATACCGGGCTGTTTAGGATGCGGATCCAAGGTCACGCTCACACCGCTCAACACATGGTGGATGTTCAGGGCGTTCTTGCAAACTAGATTGCGCAGTCTACCACCACCCGCACCACCGGCATCACCACCAGCAATGGGGTAGAGTATCGCCTCTGGCGATGAAACTCCCCAATCATCATCTCCCAATAAAGTTCTTGTTGCGCAGTGATAAGACACTGTTCAAGGAATTTTTTTTTGCATGGTTAAGCCCGATAGCCCGATGAAATAGCAGGATTTTGAGCAATGCTAAATGTTATTTCACTGCTCCTTAGTACGCTTTCCATAGAACTGTGAGGCATTATTTTGTGAATTTCTATACCACATGAAACAATGTACAGCCGCCGTCAGACTTCACAGCAACTCACCACGCGTGGCACGCGCTGACGCCCGCTCCGCTCAGCGTTTGCTGCTGGGTTTGAGACAAGGTTCTCGGCGCGCATGCAACACAGCCGATGATGAGCGTGAGTGCAAAGCAGAGAGTGATTGTAGATGCGAAAACAACCCAACCGAGCATTCCAAGTTGCTGTCGTAAGTCGATGTATATGGGTATACCTTTACCCAGTCCCAGATCTATATGTCTCGGGCGCAGTCTGGAACCGAGGCGCGCCTGGTTCACACCGCAATTTCTCTCCGTTGCGGTTACGGGACGAATCCATTGCGGACTACGGAGGCGGTTGTCGTACGACCCGCTGTTCAGACACATGTGTTCCTGATACGAAAAAATGTTTGTGTTTGACCAATCACGCCTCCATACCACAGACAGCCATGAACGGGCAACAGTGATGTGGTCAGCGAAACTTTGGGTCGTATTGATGCGTGTCTGTGGCATACACAGCAACTTAGAGCCCAATCCGTAACGCATGAAATTGCAGCAGTTGAACATTCATCAACATAAACAACATGTCAACATTCAATCAAGTCATAAACTCATAATCAACATGTGCACGTTCAACATAACGTTCCGCGGCGCTGGCGTCTGCGTGAGTCACGTGTTCGCGCGTTACGGTGAAGTCCGACACCGGCTGTACGTATTCTAGTCATGAGAGACGTCACACTCGATCGCAACGTGGCATCGTTGTCTCCACGTTGTGAAAACACCGTAGAAAATCATAAAAAGTGTGAAGAAAACATCGAAAAGGTAAAGGACAGAAGAAGAGGTCTCTGTTCGAAATACCGATACCGGCGGCTCTCGTCCTGAAAGGCTCTTTCTTTTACATTTCCTCCACCTGTTCGCTAGATTTTCTCCCGTTCTACACTGGTAGGAATCGCCATGAAAATTCGAACGACTGGAGTTCACTGGCTTTCGGAACGAATGTCAACGTATCGTGGCTACGTCTGATATCCGTAATCCCTCGCGGCACGGCAGCTATGCAGGCAGAGGTCGGTCTTGACACATTCTGCTTTATCTTATCTTAAACGTCACGGTGCAGTAAAATTACGCAGCTCACAGACCTGCTTGTGAGCGAACGCTTTGTAGTGATGATTGCTCTCCGCGTGTATCCGTGTGTTGTATTGATCCATTTCTTTACCTTAGCTGTGCTACAGGGACAGGACACAGGCGTAACTGAAATCGTAGATGTGTTGTTTACGAAGAAACTATGCAATAGGATTAAGTGTTTGCCCGTCCAGAAATGCACCGAAGGATTCTTGGACGACAGTGGATGTTGTCCCGTGTGTCGTGGAGTGGCTAGTAAGTGGATATGTCACTGACTTGCAATTTGCCAGAGTTCGAGGTAACTCGTTACCAATAACCCGTTATTATAATTAGGTTCCTTTTTTTTTGTAACTTGTAACTTAACTCGGTACTTTTGCGCCGTGGTAACTTTCAGAGGAACTCGTTCCTTTTTCAGGTAACTTTGCCAAAGTAACTTAAAGGGACTATCGCATCCGTCCCGGTCGATTCCGGAAATGTAGTGCCTTTTTACTCCGCGTTCATCACTGATAATAACGCTGAAAACCCGACGCGAATTGGCAGCGTCGTTCCTGTGTAGTTTGATATAAAACTTGGCAAGAGCAGACGACGCATTCCTGGATTCCCTTTCTGGAAACGTCACACGGACGAGGCCAATCACTGCGTGCCCTTTGACATGGAGAATACCAATCACGGAACGGCCGGAGGGACCTTGGTAGCCTTGGCAACCGACCGACAGGCGGGCGGGCGAGGCGGAATGGGGACGGCGTCTTCTCTGTTACCGGCTCGCAGAATGTTGTTTCTGGTTAACGTTGAACGTGTTCGTACAGCCAGGAGCGTAACGCCGTGTTTCACGTAACATGGTTACGTCTGCACTCACACTGGTAAGCGAAAGTCAGCCCCCGTATTTACCGAGAACTTTTCACTTAGTATAGTGCGATGCGAACGCCAAGCAGACGATCTCGGAGACAATCGCCAGCGCTGCGCTCCCATTCGTGCGCCTGGCTTACGTCATCATCCTGTTGGCTGCAGATGGAATGCGGACCTTTAAAACTCGTTTACTTAATATGTAAGCTGTTTTCGGAAGAGAAATTTGGCAAAGTTGACTCTGAAGCGATGAGGAACATTACCCTATCGGTATCATACATACGTTCCCGGATGCGATAGTCCCTTTAAGTTAAGTTCCGAGTTACTTTTAACTCGCTTTTCACTCACGTCCACATATTTTCTTGCTCTCTCTCCGGTTCCTTCATGGCATTTTTTTGCCATAAAACGTGATATTCAATCAATAACAGTATTTTATTCAGGAAGTAAGAACCGCTGCCATTGAAATTAAGCTGAACCATTGTGCGCCCACAGGAGGTAAGATGCAAAGCGTTCGAATAGACCTCTACCAGAGAAACGTCATCATGACATTTGTAGACAGACTGAACCTGAAACAAATCGGAAGGACGGCTGGGTTCCACGAACGGGCACTTGTTCGCTGTCTCCCATTGAAAGAAAAGTAGGACCGAGGGTCGCGTCCCTTTAAGGGACCATGTCGTAATCCCCTCAAGACCGTGGCTTTCGGGCGCGACCTTGTTCACCTCTAGCTTCGAGCGTAGTTCAATTCTACCAAATTTTGGCGCTGTCGAACACTATGACGTCATTTGTTTACAAACAGGGAGAGGTCTATTGTTGGGCATAAAGGAAAACGATCTAAGCGTTTTGCACTCCTCCGCAGGCAACTCAAGGTCTAACTCAACTGCTCTAGCGCGCTGCAGCTGCGTAATGCTATTTTGTGTCCGAAGTAACTTGGAAGTAACTCGTTCTTTTTTTTAAAGTAACTCAGTAACTGCGAGTTAGATTTCATGCTGAAGAACTTCGTTATTAACTTAGTTACATTTTGCACACGGTAACTTAACTTGTAACGAGTTCTTTTTGGCGGGTAACTTCTCAATCTGTGCAATTTGCATTTCAAGTGATAATAGGTTGAATAGTTGGTTAAAGAAAGAACACACATACATACATTGGATGATGATGAGGTGGGCGATTCAAGAAGAATATGGTTAATAGGTATTTCCCGAGAATAGTCTTCTTCTGTGTTTCAAGCAGGGCAATAATCGTGTGTTGTAGTTCAGTCTGATATCTGGAATGGGGGTTTATTTATGATATTACGGAAACATATGTAGTAGTGCAGCAGACATCCAGATATACTAGGAATGCTTATTTTTCGTGCATAGTCACTCTTCTTGTCACAGATTGCAGACCTTTCACAAGCACGGTGTAGTTTGACACAGTTTGAGGCCAATGTTAAACAACCAGAGGCACGTAGAGATAAGCATACGGGCTCTAATTCGCCGGAAATAAGCACAGGAGTAGTTGACGATAACAAACACTGCTTGCAAAGTTTTTTTCTTTTTTCGGCGAGATATGCAAAGTTTAGGCGAGGTGCCGTTACACCATCATTAGAGGGAACTCCGCCATTAAAATCGGCGTAATTGCGACAGCGAACATGGTTCCTGATTAAATGGGCCTGCACAGGTCCTAATGACTCTCTTACTTTATTTTAAGCTAAAATTTCAAACTTTTTGTTTCCTGCTCGCTTATTCCGGTCTCCCCACTTGGTTTGCGATGTCGACGACGTGGAGTTCGCGGATTTACGTTAGAAACAGGGCACAATGCTGAAGTAGTGTATGCAGAACAAAGACGCGGTGAAAAGCAGGTAGGCGGTTCGAGGTAGCCGTGTGAAAATAATAAGCACTTGTATCTACTGATACATGATAAATGGAAAGGGAATGTTAGGCGGTCAACAAGGGACTGCACGTCTGCCTAAATACATAACTCTAGTCATGCGCCCTTCTCCTTGATCATATCGTTTTGTTGTTAGTTGCACACAAATGGAAAACGTGTGTGGTAAACTGGGGAATATGAAATTTGAGGAACATGATGATGATTATGATTCGAGTTTTTATGGCGTACAGGCAACTGGGATCATAATGCGCCAAAACAGTAGTGAGGGTTTGACTAGTTAAAAGTAAACCCCAGGAGGACGTGAATGTATGTAAACATTACTCTATAACTACAAAAGGTTGGCAATCCCGATGTCTCTCAATAAATTAAAGTATCATCACCAAATCAAATATCATCATCACCAAGCAAATAGGGTTCACTCAAGAGGTAAAATATGCGTATAAAACGCTCTGCAATGACGCCGACGGTGGGTTTCATGATGTGGACATGTGACGTGTGTGTGCATGACAGAGAGAACCTCAGCACAGTGGGCGCCTTGAGGTAGCTTCTCTCTGTAAAGCAGAGTTGTATGTAGTGGCGCTATACTACATAGTAGCGCCGCACCGTATTCGCTACTTTTTCCAGTGGCGGAGTAGCGATCGCGCTATATTTTAAATTGGTCACGGAAAAAGTATTTCCGCTACTAATACGGGTAGCGATGGACTTTCTCCGCTACCGCTACTTCCCATAATATGGAAGACGCGGAACACAGAGACAAAAAAAGTGAGATAACGATAAAGCAGAATTGCTTCTTGTCATTCCTTTTAGTTAATCAGGCAGATTGGTGCGACGATCTTCTTCAATTTCACTAACTTTCATAAGTTAAGCGCAATTGAATAGTTAAGAATATGATTTGGGTTATTCTGGTGGATTTTCTAACTTTTTAGCGCACGTTTGCGAAACACACACAAGTATGTATAATACACTGCATAATATTGGCTACGACGCTAGTTTCCGTCCAACAATCAGTTGCAAAACTAGCGTGAGCGAGTTGATTGCATATTTAAAACTGGGTTTTGCAGCTGTATTGTTCGGAGCAGAAAAACAAAGCGTAGTGTATTTTGGAAAACGGATATGAAAATATATTGGAAACACAATGAGATATCGCTATAGGCATTCATTGCACCCCAAACGTACCGCCGATTTTGCTTTAATGGTGTTGTGCCTCAGGTGAAGCATTTCTGGCGAGATAGAATTAAATAAGCTTATACAGGTTGCCGAACGCGGTCCTGTTATTTTCACACATTACGTATGTTACACTGTGGGTATATGAGCGACAAAAAATGAATAAATAATAATATTATCCCGGAGTCAGTCTACGCCAACATGCTTATTAATGCTCTTTGCACGCTTACTTAGTGGCGGTACATATAGGCGATTAACCTTAGAGCAATTGATTGTTGACAGCGTGTGACATGGTCAGGGATAAGCTACACTCTGTCTGTGTTGAGCAAGAGAGTATTTTTTCCTTTTTTTTTAAGGATCGCTGCAAAGGACTTTTGGAATATAAAAGGAGATGCATTTTTCTTTGACTAAGATAGCTGACGTTCGCGTCACTTTGATGTGTACGACTCCTTTTTTATATTTCCATTTCGGGCATGACCTATAGAGTAAGAGAGGGGATGCAGAATTGATGCTCTCTATGCTCTTTGGAGTCGTGGCTCTTTTGACTGCAACGGGCACAGCATGCAGACACCAACCGTCATCAGCATGTATAAAATAGTTGCATTTAAAGGGTCTATCGCATCCGGGAACGTCTGTTTGAGACCGATATGGTAATGTTCATCACCTCTTCACAGTCCACTTCGTCAAGTTTATACATTCTGTATAAACGTTGATGTAAGACGTATTGATGCTATATATATATATATATATATAGACTACAAGTAATGAAGAGACTTGGGAGGCCGTATAAGGGTTAAAAACACTTGCTACTTTTATTACATTAATAATTAAGGGGGCGCTAGGAATAGATTTACAGTTAGGGGTCGACGTTTCGGCAGTCAGCGCTGCCTTCAACAGAACTAAACTTGGAAATAGGTGACAAGGGCTTATATACAAGGGAAAGGGGGAAAATGAGAGGGGAACAGTGCACGTGGAGCGGAGTTGGTGATGTTGCAGGAGCGTTGTTGCTAATGGTCCATTGAGCACTTGCAGGAGCGTTGGCTGTCTTCCAGGAGAGTACTCCTTGGTCGTCTGATAAACCTGAAAAGATAAGAGAGATACGGCAGAAAGAACGAAAGAGGGTCGGGGGACTTGGTCTAGGAGCTAAGGCTGCGAACTGTAGACAATACGCCGGGGTCTTCGTTTATCGTGGACTGGAATTTGTGGATTAAGAATGATTCACGCTGTTGCCTGCTACGGTCTGAGGGGAAACCAGATTGTAAGATGTACACGTGGATGTCCTTGAATGAGTGGCCGGTTTGATTGAAATGACGCGACACAGGGAGATTTGGTTTCTTTGTAATATCGGACCTGTGATTATTAAAACGAATTCGGAATGATGTTGTAGTTTGGCCGATATATTGTGCTTTGCATGCGTTGCATTCCAATAGATATACTACGTTGGATGAGTTGCAGTCAGAAGTAGTTTTGATTTTTACTTGGAAGTTGCTGTTTGTGCTTTGTACCCTGTCTGCAGTCTGCATTACAATACAAATTTGGCATCTTCGTCCGTTGCATGGGTGGCAGCCTTCGGTTGTAGGAGGTGGCTTATTGACTTTTGCGTTGACTAAGTGGTCTTGAAGATTTCTTGCACGACGATATGCTATGCGTGGCGGTTCTGGGAATATTTCTCCAAGGCGCTGCGACTGTGTTAAAATTGGGTGATGACGTTTCAGTATGTTTTTAAGGTTAGGGATCGCGCTTAGGAATCGCGTTAGGGTTCGGCTGACCAGCCGAAACTTCCCCCAGGATCTCGTGAAGGACGCGATATGTAGAGCCCGCCGTACTAATCGCAGTGAACTTCTAAAAAACTCAACACGCCCCGAACGCCCCAAGCGGGTTAATCTTACAGTCACCTTCAATGGCGCGATCCCTAACCTTAAAAACATACTGAAACGTCATCACCCAATTTTAACACAGTCGCAGCGCCTTGGAGAAATATTCCCAGAACCGCCACGCATAGCATATCGTCGTGCAAGAAATCTTCAAGACCACTTAGTCAACGCAAAAGTCAATAAGCCACCTCCTACAACCGAAGGCTGCCACCCATGCAACGGACGAAGATGCCAAATTTGTATTGTAATGCAGACTGCAGACAGGGTACAAAGCACAAACAGCAACTTCCAAGTAAAAATCAAAACTACTTCTGACTGCAACTCATCCAACGTAGTATATCTATTGGAATGCAACGCATGCAAAGCACAATATATCGGCCAAACTACAACATCATTCCGAATTCGTTTTAATAATCACAGGTCCGATAGTACAAAGAAACCAAATCTCCCTGTGTCGCGTCATTTCAATCAAACCGGCCACTCATTCAAGGACATCCACGTGTACATCTTACAATCTGGTTTCCCCTCAGACCGTAGCAGGCAACAGCGTGAATCATTCCTAATCCACAAATTCCAGTCCACGATAAACGAAGACCCCGGCGTATTGTCTACAGTTCGCAGCCTTAGCTCCTAGACCAAGTCCCCCGACCCTCTTTCGTTCTTTCTGCCGTATCTCTCTTATCTTTTCAGGTTTATCAGACGACCAAGGAGTACTCTCCTGGAAGACAGCCAACGCTCCTGCAAGTGCTCAATGGACCATTAGCAACAACGCTCCTGCAACATCACCAACTCCGCTCCACGTGCACTGTCCCCCCCCCCATTTTCCCCCTTTCCCTTGTATATAAGCCCTTGTCACCTATTTCCAAGTTTAGTTCTGTTGAAGGCAGCGCTGACTGCCGAAACGTCGACCCCTAACTGTAAATCTATTCCTAGCGCCCCCTTAATTATTAATGTAATAAAAGTAGCAAGTGTTTTTAACCCTTATACGGCCTCCCAAGTCTCTTCATTACTTGTAGTCTATTTGTTTTCGCGTCCATCTGTACTCAGTTATACATTCATATATATCTATATATATATAGATTAGAAGCTTAGGAGGGCGGTTGACCACCAGAATGAAATAAGCAGGAAAAATCAGAAGACGACAAAGAGCTTACAGGAAAACACAAAGGGGAGTTTATTAACACATATGGGGATAGGGGACGACGTTTCGGCAGTCAGCGCTGCCTTCGACGGGACTGGGGTTTGGTGACAAGAACAAGCTTTATATATGGGAGAGGGTTATGTACAAGGGAAAGAGAGCAGCGCATGCGCTTTTGTCATGACTAACACAGGTTGGTGACTAAGTGAAAGGGGAATGGCCGGGTCTGTGCAGCAGGACCTTGAGGAAATACCAGTGAGCCTGAAAAAGAGACAAAAGAGCGTATGTATTGTGCTGGATTAGGAATGCAGGTTGCGAATAGTAGAAAGGATCCAGGCAAGATCCAGGAATCCTTTCTACTATTCGCAACCTGCATTCCTAATCGAGCACAATACATACGCTCTTTTGTCTCTTTTTCAGGCTCACTGGTATTTCCTCAAGGTCCTGCTGCACAGACCCGGCCATTCCCCTTTCACTTAGTCACCAACCTGTGTTAGTCATGACAAAAGCGCATGCGCTGCTCTCTTTCCCTTGTACATAACCCTCTCCCATATATAAAGCTTGTTCTTGTCACCAAACCCCAGTCCCGTCGAAGGCAGCGCTGACTGCCGAAACGTCGTCCCCTATCCCCATATGTGTTAATAAACTCCCCTTTGTGTTTTCCTGTAAGCTCTTTGTCGTCTTCTGATTTTTCCTGCTTATATATATATATATATAGATACTCATTGAACGATGCGACAGCACCAGAGGACACGTGTTTCGCCGTGTTTGCGGCTCGTCGGCCCTGGGTAGCTGCGCATCGTTCGGGATTGGCAAACCAGGGGTCACTGAGCGAGCGATATACACCTGGGAGGGTGACTGAGCACTCCTCAATGCCACAGTGCAAGCCAGTGAATTATAAAGAGGGGGAAAGCCATTAAAAAAATAAGTAAATGATGCTAGACGTGTTTGAAATTCAAACTTACAGATAAAAATGGCTTCTGTGGCTGCACGTAGAGAAACAGATACTCATTGAACGATGCGACAGCACCAGAGGACACGTGTTTCGCCGTGTTTGCGGCTCGTCGGCCCTGGGTAGCTGCGCATCGTTCGGGATTGGCAAACCAGGGGTCACTCAGCGAGCGATATACACCTGGGAGGGTGACTGAGCACTCCTCAATGCCACAGTGCAAGCCAGTGAATTATAAAGAGGGGGAAAGCCATTAAAAAAATAAGTAAATGATGCTAGACGTGTTTGAAATTCAAACTTACAGATAAAAATGGCTTCTGTGGCTGCACGTAGAGAAACAGATACTCATTGAACGATGCGACAGCACCAGAGGACACGTGTTTCGCCGTGTTTGCGGCTCGTCGGCCCTGGGTAGCTGCGCATCGTTCGGGATTGGCAAACCAGGGGTCACTCAGCGAGCGATATACACCTGGGAGGGTGACTGAGCACTCCTCAATGCCACAGTGCAAGCCAGTGAATTATAAAAAGGGGGAAGGCCATTAAAAAAATAAGTAAATGATGCTAGACGTGTTTGAAATTCAAACTTACAGATAAAAATGGCTTCTGTGGCTGCACGTAGAGAAACAGATACTCATTGAACGATGCGACAGCACCAGAGGACACGTGTTTGCCAATCCCGAACGATGCGCAGCTACCCAGGGCC
Organism: Ornithodoros turicata; assembly: GCF_037126465.1. Lineage (NCBI taxonomy): Eukaryota > Metazoa > Arthropoda > Arachnida > Ixodida > Argasidae > Ornithodoros > Ornithodoros turicata. Next base: position 91,706,347 of record NC_088202.1, on the reverse strand, counting down.
GACGAGCCGCAAACACGGCGAAACACGTGTCCTCTGGTGCTGTCGCATCGTTCAATGAGTATCTGTTTCTCTACGTGCAGCCACAGAAGCCATTTTTATCTGTAAGTTTGAATTTCAAACACGTCTAGCATCATTTACTTATTTTTTTAATGGCTTTCCCCCTCTTTATAATTCACTGGCTTGCACTGTGGCATTGAGGAGTGCTCAGTCACCCTCCCAGGTGTATATCGCTCGCTGAGTGACCCCTGGTTTGCCAATCCCGAACGATGCGCAGCTACCCAGGGCCGACGAGCCGCAAACACGGCGAAACACGTGTCCTCTGGTGCTGTCGCATCGTTCAATGAGTATCTGTTTCTCTACGTGCAGCCACAGAAGCCATTTTTATCTGTAAGTTTGAATTTCAAACACGTCTAGCATCATTTACTTATTTTTTTAATGGCTTTCCCCCTCTTTATATATATATATATATATATACATATATACGACGAATGGCAACGCAGCGCATGCGATTGTCTCCGAGGCCGTCTGCTTGGCGTTCGCACCGCAATATATTAAGCGAAAAGTCCTCGGTAAATACGCCGACGTTCGCTTATCAGTGTTCTGACGTGACCATGTCACATGGAACTCGGTGTTACGCTCCTGGCTGTACGAACACTCCCGATGCTATCGGGAAACAACATTCCACAAGCCGATCACAGACTCCGCAACCAGCAGACGCCGTCCCCTCGTATTCCAAATCGCCCTGTCCCACTCTTGTCGGTCGGTCGGTTGCCAAGGCTACCAAAGTCCCTGCAGCCGCTCCTTGATTGGTCTTGTTCGTTCCAAGGGGCACTCACTAATTTGCCTTGTCCGGATGACGTTTCCAGAGAGGGAATTTCGGAATCCCCTCAACATCCGGTCAAATATGCACCAAATAACGGACGAATTACGACACTATTTCGCGTGGGATTTTCGATGCCGTGGTCAGTGGTCCAGGAGGAATAAAATGACAGCAATAGTAACATCGTTATTACGTAAGCCATGCACATGAATGGGAGAGCAGTGCAGGCGATTGCCTCCAAGCTCGTCTGCTTCACGTTCGTACGACAATATACTAAGCAAAAAGACTCCGGTAAATACGCTGACTTTCGCTTCCCAGCGTGAGTTCTGACGTGGTCACGTTGCAAGAACACGATGTTACGCTCTTGGTTGTACGAACACGTCTGACGGTAACCTAGAAGTGACATTCCACAAGCCGATCACAGTGCACAGGCTCTTCGCGACCTGCAGACGCCGTCCAACCGCCCGCCGGTCGCCAAAGGCCCTCCAGCTGCTCCCTGATTGGACTTGTCCGCGCCAAAGGGCGCTTCCTGATTGGCCTTGTCCGAGTGACGCTATCTCCGACTTCCAGAGCGGGAAAGTCTCGTATACTCTAAACATCTGTCTTGTTCTTGCCATGTATTCCATCAAATTGCACAGAAACTACTCCACTTTTTCGTGTCGGATTTTCGGCGCTATTGTCGGTGATCAACGAGGAGTAAAACGGCACTATATTTCCGGAATAAACTCGGTCGGATGCGACAGTGTTTCTGGTGGTTATATACTCAGAAGTCTACCTTGCTTTTGTTTTTCTAGCATAGATTACACCCTGTCCTTTTAGATTTTCAAGGATCTTCTTCGGGAGGGAGATCGATCAGTTCGGAGAGAGCTATCACTCCACGCCTAGTATTTTGTGTCCTGTGGTGAGAAGCCGATATTTTTATTTTCCTGCCCAACATTTTTTTTAATTACTTTTATGATGTGATCGCAGTCACTTTCGGATCAAAAATTTGATTGGAAGGTCCCCAAAACGCATTTTCTTGATTCTATGTAATGGTGTCAAACCGGGTGAGACGCCGCATGTTAGCATAAAGGTACTGTAAAGCAGTAGACAAGAATGATATGCCGGTGATGTGACTAGAGCCTTCGTTGCTTCTAAATACTATATGCGGGACCATACGACCGACAACGCGCGATAAATATTTTTAATTTGCCATGAAAGATGCGGCGTAGTGGAGCGGTGCGACGCCTGGTGTCAAACAACCCCCTGTACAGCGGGCAACATTGAAAATTAGTATTACACACTATGACATCGGAATTTCGTTATTTTAGTAACCGTATTATTAGTTTTCCTGTTTACCTATGCATTCTGAAACCCCTGTTAACAGTTTAACCTGTTAACCCCTGTTTTTGGGAAGTAACCCAGTGCTGGCCGCTGTTCGATGGGGGCTCTCCCTATACTTGTCTGCTGCGCCTGCGCGCTCCTTTTGTTCGCGGCCTCTTTCGAACGAACAAACTCTCTCTGTTAACCTCTGTAAACAAACAAGTCCCGACGCTGTCTGGCTTCTTGAACGTCTGACACATTTTTTTCAACGGCTCAGCATTTCATTTCAGTTCGCTTATCCGTTTATCCTCAGATGTGGATCGTTGTGTGGATTGCAGGGGCGGATTTTATGGTGGATTGTTATGTCGGGCCCAGTGTTATACGCATGCAATGTGGTTGCCGCCGTATGTGTCAGAAGTACGGATTCATTTCGAATACCTAGTACAGTGTTGCCCGTAATCTTTAATTGTAATTTTCTAATTAACTGCGCCGTTGATTGGAATGAAACTTGCACAGTTTTTGTCCTGGTGGCTTGGACTATCGAATAGCCACACTAAATGACATTTGATCGGTGCTGCTTTACAGTACCTATAAATGCTTTGTTCATTCGAAAATAACTTTCTGTACATAGAGATCACGCATGAATCCCTCCTATATGAACCCTCTTCCGGGTGTGTGCAAACCAGAGAGTCGAACCGAACCCGAACCGAAAACCGTTGTTTTTGGCCGAACCGGAACTGAACTGAACCGAAACAGCCGACGCCATCTTGGAGCTGAACCGGAACTGAACCGTTAAAAAAATACCGGTAACCGGTTGAAATAACGGTTCATACGAAACTAAGGGCGGAAACAAGAAAACAAGAGAATTGGCTGAGGCAGACCACAGTTAGGGACAACACAGACAAGTAAGCCTCAAACGTCTGGAAATGTTTGAATTGGTAAGGACGAAACTTTGCACATTGTGCATGAACACAAAACTACTTTTTCTTCTTTTATTAGCTTCGTAGCCTTAATGTTGCTTGCCGAAAAAGTCGTGCCGTGCAGGAATGCTCTAGATTTGCTGGAGTCGCGAAATATGTACAAATATAATAACTTAGAAGTGTTATGACTATTAACGTCTAGGACATGAATGTATATAGGGATTAGGGATCAACGACAGCTTTGAGTAGCATTCATAAAGTGACATACACAGCTATACATTGTGTCCACCCTAACTGCAGAACTGATCGTTGACACATATCGCGTGTGAGCTTACATAAGCCACTTACAAAGTAAAGGGTCAGCCACCCTCATGGTGGTCAGAATGAACAGCAACAACTTTATTTAAAGTTAAGAACATATCAAAGTTGGTTTTCTTTGTGCAATTGATATTAAAGACGTGAAAACAAATATACGTATCTACTGACATCGCATTTAAGAATCGCCAATGCGTGGAAAATGGGTCGATCTTCTCTGTTTGCACTTACTCTTGCCCGTGCTGTTTTTGTTTCATAGACACTTTACTCTACGGCGACATGTTTGCACTGCTGCGGTCAGTGATAACACGTTAACGCGCCTTTTACATAAAGACCCAGAGCTCAGAATGGCATCGTTCCAATTCAACAGAACTAAAAAACGTCAAACCATGGAGCCTGGGAGCTAAAACGAGCCAATCCAACTACCATGAAGCGTCGAAATAATGAAACGTCGTGTCATGAAGTAACGGCTACCGAATGTAGCGGCTGTCATGAAATGTCATGAAGCGTCGTTCTCTGCTTAACGTGTATTCGCGTCTACTGACTGGCAATCAATAATTTCAATGACTTAAAAGATTTAGGCTAAGGGAGCAGGCTTGGTTAATTGAGTTTTATATTCCTGCCGAGATTCTGTAAGCAACCCGGTGGGTTAATTAACTACAGCGACATGAGCTACGTGTCGCGGTAGTACCCGACACCGAACCCAAACTGGTAATTCATGGTTATGCTCCTATCGTAACCACTACTAATCATGTCTTTCATATCGCGCAAAATCTTTCAAAATATTGAACGACTGTTGACGCCTTCCGGTCCACTTCACGCACTATACCACACAAACGGAAGTGTGATTTAACATGCCTGTTGTGCTTTATGCCCACCCGTGGCCCCTGAACCGACTCGGGAACCGAACTGTTTGGAAAAAACCGGTTTGAACCATTATAGTTGCCCTCCGGAGCTGAACCGGAACTGAACCTTTATCGTCGAACCTAAACCTGAACCGAACCGACCCAAGCAGCACAGTGTACTGAAAGTCGAGTGCAATAGGGGTGGACGGTATGTGTCTTATCAATGTTCTTTAGCTTCATGAGTGCGTTCAAGGCCTTCCACCTACCCGTCCACCCCTATTGCACTCGACTTTCAGTACACTGTGCTGCCTGGGGATACACTACGGACACACGTAACGAAAAAAAAAATAATACAAAAAATAAAGACACGTTAGTTAGATCACCCGACTTCGGCCATCTGTCCCGAAGCCCTTGGTATAGAGACGGCAGCAAGCATTCTTGCCTCACTTGAATGACTTTTCTCGATTTTCCTTTCACCTGCAATCATTAGGAAGGCACTGGTATCAAGCACATTAGATTAGATTAGATCAAATTAGAAGTAGAAAAAAAATGGAAACCAGATGTTCCATGACACTTGATGTGTGAAAGCATTGGCTGATCTAAAAAATACTTCAGCACGTATGCACTTGAGGTAATTCGCCAGGGCACACAGCGCAGGGTTTTGATGCTGCTTTAGCCAGCTCCCCAGTACCTTATCAACACTAAAAGGTCGGTTGTGAAGTTTAGCAAATTTCTTCAGTAGCAAGGTTCTTCAGTGTTTGCCGACTAAAGTCGAAGTGTCGGCAGGTCAACAGCACATGCTCCGTGATCTCCACAGTTCCGCAAGTTGAACAGGTCGGTGATTCAACGGCACCTATCTTATGAAGGAATGCTGGATTGCCGGTCCAGCACTCAACTGCCAGCTTTGCGAGCCGTTACACAGTTTTTAAGGGACACCAAGCTGTTAGATGGGCTATGACCTGTCTGTGGCGTTCGTCGCCGCTTCGCGACATCTCCAGTGGGTGATGGTGGACGTGTCTGGAATTCCTTTCCTTAGGTGATCTGGGGTAGCCGGCCCTCGTGATGAGGGCTACAATCCCCATTTTTTTCTTTCTTTCAATCAATCAATCAATCAAGGAATGCTACTGCGAACGGAACGTTGAGTCGCAGGCGATGGATGACGGACTCTAACGGCCTTTGCATCTTCAATGGGAGGCAGTAGGTGCAGTTGGGGTCGATCCGCGCGAGGAACGAGTGATTAATGACATCATCGTATTAAGCACAGTTTACAGCATGTAGGGGGGGGGGGATATACATTTATTAAAAGGAAAGGTCTGCCAGACCAAGGTGCAAGGTGGCAGCATGTAGCCACGGATTACAGTTATATAGTACGTTTCATCAAGCTGTACTTCAGACTTGTTTGTAGCGAAGTAATTTTCCCAGCATTCAATGCATTCGTTGTTCTCGTCTCGTCTCGTGAATCTACGGTGCACTTCCCACTCAAAATCTTTCTTCGGCACTCGTCTTTTTGCACCCTTGTGCATAATGTACACTTTGATTTCCTTACTCTCCCATTCTCACCTCTCTTCCTACCACTCTTTTTCACGTTCTGCACTTGGCTTTTTCTGCCCATACCTGGTTGGGAGGAAAACTGGCTACTTGCAAGGATATTTATGTGCCACACCAACCTGCGCTCGTTTTCTTCACCCCGAACTCCGTAGGGTCCCTGAACGCCCTTTTTCAAATCCCCGCTTCTTATTCAACACCGTGGCGTTCCTTCTGGTATGCCGTATTGCACACTAGTTCTACGAACGTTCATCTTCTTGCGCTGTACCGCCTCTTCGACTTACCTTTAACGAACTTTCATTCAAAAGGCCTACAGTTGAAACAGAGTTATTTCGTTTTGTACTTCATCTGCATAGCCTGCAGCAGGAGAAAATTCGTTCATGATTCGATTTATCCTGAGTTAATAGCATTAAGAAGCACAGGTGTCGCTTCCCGAAAAACGTGAGGCCGTCTCTACCGCTGCAACGGCAGTGATGCTGAACCTATTCTGCCACTTTTAAAACGTCAGAATGCTCTTCAACTAGTGTCTACAATTCCCCAGGCAGCACGCAATATTAGTTCAACATTCAGTCTATCCCGGTTTCATTGAGCCGAAGGAGGCCCATTCAAGCCAATGAAGAACCAATAAATGGCAGTATTTTGGCTATATTGGTGTTATCTTTATACAAAACTGAACAAAGAAAGTGCGTCATGTTAGAAAATGACCAGAATACCACTGTTATTGGGGTAAGTTTGAAGCCATGTCGCCCGTATAATTACGTTCTGAAATTGCTCAATGAACGATGGCGCTTCATTGGCGTTACATTGGTCTGGCATCGAACCAAAGTGCCAATGCAGCCACCTTTCAACAAATGCACTTTCATTGGCACTTCATTGGTAATCCTAGGTGGAGCATCGCTGTACTTTAATATCCCCAAAATGCGTTATGTCAGGAAATATGTGTGTGGTCACGCGAAATATTCTGGCAACTGAAGTGACCGGACTACGTGGGTAGTACTTGTCTATTGCACGGAGGCCGGAACCCGAATGCTAGCTGCCCAGCAGCTGCTCACGAGACTCGCAAGTCTTCATTCTCAACATCGCTGCTGGTGGAACTGCAGCGCCACTACAATTTCCCCCCTTTTAAGAATATCCGTAGCGCTTCGGTTTACAACGCGTGCGCGTTGGATATCGAGCTGTGAAAGTCCTTAGAGGAGCAGCAGAGTTTTCTAGAGGAACTGCAGAGTCTGCTGTCGCTTGAACAGGAGACTGTTCGCTGTCGCCTTCAGTTCCAGTCGTCTCAGGAAACGGGAGAAGGAAGCCTTCAGAAGCGTTGTTTCCTGGAGACTGCAATGAAGCTCTGTCGTCTTGTGGAACATGTGGAAGCCATGTAGTCGTAAACTCTCGACGTTTTAAATGACCGTTGCGGACCCTATGTTCTTTGTCGAACTCGTCTTTCGCAACATAGATTGTGGAGCCATGCTTGTTGACGATTGTCCCAATTTTCCAATGGCCTTTTTTGATTGGGTCGAGCATCCACACTTTCTGGCCGATTACGAAGCTGCGATCGCGCGTTCGGACGTCGTGGTTCCTCTTCTGTCTAGCACGAGCTTTCCTAGATGACTCAGACGTGCTCAAGTCCTGAGCCTTCTCCGGATACACCAGATGCAGCACCGATCGGTAGTCTACCACCACGGAGAGGGACAAATCGCTGGCAGTAGATTTTTCGATGTCTTCAGCGGTTATTGGAAGGATAGACATGCTCTCGTCTTGGATGGCATCGATTCCTTCACAATGAACGCTGAAGATTTCCTCGAATTCTGCAACCGGGCCTTGCGGAAGACGAGATAGACCATCTGCATTAGCGATGTCTTTCGTTCCTTTGAATTCGATGTACAATTTGAATTCGATGGACAAGATTAAGTAAAAAAAAAAAAAAAATTCTTTTTTTGTTTTTACCTTTGGTGTTATTATTATTATTTTTTTTTTTTTTTCTAGAAATGGATGGAAACGTGTCACTTCCTCTTAGTAGTGTTGTCGACAACATATCTAAAAAATGTTTCAATCTTTTCCACGTCAATATACAGTCACTCAAAAATAAAGTTTCTGAGCTTGAAATTCTGTTTGACAATGTACAAGATATCTTCGACATCGTCATGTTTACGGAGACATGGGGTAGAAATCCCGAAGATACGTTTACTCTAGAGGGCTATGAAACCTTCTTTCTAAATCGTACAAATAAAAAGGGTGGAGGTGTGAGTATGCTGGTAAAGAACAACATTTCATGTACAATACTAAGTGAATACACTGTCATGTGCAATGATTTTGAGTTGTTAACGGTACGCTCGTCAAATCGCATCTTTAGTGTTTGTTATCGGCCTCCCGGAACGAGTACTGTAGAATTTTTTCGTTGCCTTGAGCAGCTTCTGTCATTTGTAATAGAGCAAAAATGTACATGCTATCTCGGAGGTGATTTTAACATAGACCTATTGCAAAATTCCTCCCATAGCCAGGACTTTCAGTCTATACTCGCTACTTATGGTTTTTCAAACACCATATCGTTGCCTACGCGCATAACAAGGTCAACATCGAGTCTGTTAGATTTGTTTCTTACAAATACTAATATTGTATCAAAGTCTGGGGTCATAGACACGTCCATAAGTGATCATCTTCCAATATTTCTTTCTCTTAAGTACAACGTTACGAGACAAAAAGAACACTACACTTTCCAATCGGTCAGTGAAGATAGTATTAGACGATTTGTTGACATCGTCGCGGGTACAGACTGGGACTTTGTTCTCAATACAGATCAACCTAATGAAGCCTACAGCTCTTTTTTCAAAAAGTTACTTGAGGTATACCACTCCTGCTTCCCTATGGCTACGAAAACATTGCGCAAAACCTATAGGAAGCCATGGATGACAACTAGTTTAATGAAAATTATACGAGAAAGAGACAAATTATATAAAATGTTTTTGAAAGATAGAACTGAAATCAATCACACTACATATAAGAATTTTAGGAATTACGCCACGGCGGCAATTAGACGTGCTAAGAAAGATTATTACGTGAGACTTTTCACTGACGAATCGAGAAGCAATATATGGAGTGTCATAAACAAACTGCGGGGAAATGGTACAGGTCATGGCTCCATCCACAGTGTTGTCCATGATAATACCATTTTAACAGGACAAGATATGGTTGAAGGCATAAACGCGTACTTTGCGAATCAATTTACACCATCTTATCAATCAACACCAACAAGAATGCATCCAGCACGTAGCAACTTACAGTCACTATTTTTCTCTCCGGTTGATGCTAATGAAGTGTCCTCAACTATTGTTTCTCTGAAAAAGAGCAAGAGCTTGGATGTTTTCAACATGCAAATAGCGCCAATAAAAAGCGTAGCGAGCCACATAGCACCCTGCTTATCGCACATTTTCAATCTCTGTTTCGAGCACGGAGTGTACCCAGCTGAAATGCAGATAGCCAAACTTTGTCTGATACATAAAGGGGGGGACACGCAGGTCATGTCCAACTACCGACCGATAAGCATTTTACCGGTACTGTCTAAGGTGTTTGAAAAAATAATATATATAAGAATGATCACTTTTGTTGATCGTCACTCTATTTTAACGCCAGCACAATATGGGTATCGAAAATTAAAATCTACTGAAACAGCGCTTTTAAAAGTGAAGGAAATAGTAGCAAAAGGAATTGAAAACAAGCAGTTCACACTAGGGATTATAGCCGATTATTCCAAAGCCTTCGACTCGATAGATCACACAATTTTACTAAGTAAGCTTTCTTCCTACGGCATACGCGGACTTCCTTTAATGCTGTTAACGTCATATCTTAGCTGTAGGCTACAGTGCGTAGTTATAAAAGACAAGAAGTCATCTTTTAAGCCCGTGAAATCCGGAGTTCCACAAGGCAGCTTGTTGGGCCCCCTTCTCTTTAACCTGTACGTAAATGATATTGTAGACGTGTGCTCAGAGACAAAGTTTGTAATGTATGCGGACGACACCAGCATGTTCTTCACGGGTAGGGACATCAGAGATGTTGTTGAGAAAGCTAATGCAGTACTTCTAAAGCTCTCTGAATGGTCAGATGCAAACCGTCTGCGGCTTAATCCAGCCAAAACCAAGGCAATCATTTTCAGATCTCGCAACCGAAGCTTCCAATTAACAAATGATATACTTTTATGTGGCGAAAAAGTTGAAGTAGTTGAAAAGGTTAAACTCCTAGGAGTGTATTTTACCGCCTTTTTAACTTGGGATGCTCACATTCAACATGTTCGGGCAAAGGCGTGCTCCAGTCTTGGACTAATATTTAAGTACAAATTCATCTTACCAGCCAACATTTTGACATTGTTATATCGTACGCTAATTGAACCGCATTTCAACTACTGTCTTCTTGTTTGGGGCACATCCTCGAAACACTCACTCTCCAAACTCTTACTGGTTCAGAAAAAATTCTTAAGGCTTTTAGAAAACTTACCTTATAGACATACAACGTTAGGCTTGTTCACAAAACATTATATACCAAAAATTCACAACTTGTATAACTACAGACTTGCTCTAGGATATAAGAAAGCCATTAGAGAAAATGACAACGAGTTTCTAGACATGGCAAATTTGAAACGCTTGAGCCACGTCTATAGCTACCGCAATCCTTGTAGATACTCCTTTCTTCAATGTAGGACTTCCTATGGCTTTCAAACTTTGCAGTACAATCTAAGTAAGCTGCTAAATACATTTGACAATGATCTTACCAAAATATCCAAGTGTGAATTGTTAGACTATTTTTGTGCATTAGAATAATGTTTTTTGGCCGCTTCTTTTCATGTTGAGCCGAATGCAGTACTTTCTGCTTCTTGCTTTACTCATTAAACTTTTTAGTTGCAGTGCGAAAACTTTTTGAGTTGATTAAGTAACGAGAGTGTATGTTACAAATCATTATACTTATCATGTTTGTATTCTCAAGTATTATCAGCGTCACGTATTGTACCTTCAGCTGTATATGCATTGTCTTTGCTGATGGCGGGTGACTGAGGCCTCTGTCAAGTCCCTTAGAGACTTTTTTGCCTCAGCCTCCCCTTCACTTGTTTTCTGTGAAGAAATAAATGAAATGAAATGAAATGAAATGAAATGAAATGTCGTAGGTGTAGCTCATCAAAATAAGTGCCCAGCGCTATAGACGACTCGCTGTTGACACTGGTATCCCTTTTCTTGACCCAAAAATGGTGGTCAAGGGCTTATGATCGGTGTAGAGGACAAATCTCCTTCCCCATAGGTATTGATGAAATTTTCTCACACCAAAGATGATGGCAAGTGCCTCTCGCTCTATCTGAGCGTACTTCGTCTCTGCTGACGCGAGTGTCTTTGATGCGTGAGCTACCGGTCTGTCTTTGCCATTGATACGCATACATAAGCATCAACTGCTAAGAAGATGGGCTTCTCCGGGTCGTAGTAACTCAGGACTTCCGCAGATGTCAACATCCTCTTCACCGTCTCGAAAGCTTCAACGCATGCGGATGACCACTTCCACGCCATACCTTGAGACTATTTTTTATTTGTACGGTTCACATGCTGCCAATTTTGAAATTATTCGAGTAACAAACTTCAAGCCAGGCACAAAAATAGCGGTTTCATGGGATGTGAAGCGGATAACGACAGTGGAAGCGGCAGTTAAAAAAAAACAATACTTTATAGGGATCAGTACTGCTGTTGTACGTTAGGCTCCTTGAAGGAGTTACAGATTCATTGTAAGTTGCAGAGGCCTATGCCCCGCACTGTTACAGGAGCCGTTACGCTCCCTGTTACTCCACGTGCGGGTTGTGTGTACACAATTTGCTAAATTTGCCAATGAATCTGGCTGTTCCCAGGAAGATTTATTTCATAAAATCCCGGTGGTCTTCGATTACGGCCGAATGGTCGCTTGGTTGCCCCTGATTGCCTATAATAAACGGTCGTCGGGGCAATGCCCTTTGGGGTGCTGTTCCCGGTGAAGTTTTTTTTTTCTTCACGATTCCGATTGCTCTGGTCCCCCTTTACATCCGCGGGGGGGGGGGGAGGCAAAGGGCAGCCGGTACTTCTTGGAGAAGGCCCCTTGATAACGCGATACGCCCCCGGGTGTGCAGTGCCTTTGAATGCGCGGCCTATAGAGCGGTTGTCGGGGCAGTATCCTTTGCCGTGCTTTCCCGGGAAGATTTTTTCTCTGATCCCAGTTGCCAGGTAGCCTGGAATGTTCTTTTTCTGAATCCCAGTTGCTTGCAGTACTGCTCCTGGAAGATTTCTTCCTAAAAATGTAAATGAAGGCTGCTTGGAGTACTGCTTTTCGAAAGATTTTTCCTAATCCCAATGAAGGCAGCTGAGGGATGTTCACGTATGTTTCCTGTGATGGGTAGCCCTGTGGGACTACCCTGATCCCAGAGCAAGCGGGATCTTACTTACGCGTATTGCAGCTGCGTCTGCGCGACGGGTCAGGCGCACGTGACCGGGCACAGGAGAGACAAAACATGACCATTGGTGCGGAGCCTGTTTTACATCTGTACCATCAGGCTGGGTATCCTGTATGAGGTTGGGACGGGACGACACCAAGAGGAGGAGGGACGCCTTGCTGTCGGCGAGTACGACCCATTTTCGAGGTGGCAAGTCAGCAATGTATTCCAGAGTGGTCAGGATGCCAAAGAATTCAGTCTCGGTGGACGACATGGGGTAGAGCAGTTTGTAGGCCTGTTCATGGTATGTATCAGTGAGATAAAAGCTGCGCCCGATGCGTCAGGCATTACGGAGGCATCAGTGAAGATTTGTCGGCGGTGATAGCCTGGGATTATAATAGCGAACTGTATTTTGGCTCGTGATTGGCCAGATATCTCAAAAAGTGGGTGGAGCCCTAGGTATACGCAGGTCTCATTAATGACAGACTCTCTTTTATATAAACGGCACTGATTCCGACGGTTCGGTATTACCTCTTGTTGTGTAGCTTTGCAATTATAACAAATAAGGCATATCTCCCCATGTCTGACGGACATCCATTTCCAGATGTGAACATTGGAATCTATTTGTGCGGCCACAGGAGAAAGTGTTCCCTCTGGGAAGTGTTGCACACGCTTCATACCCATACACGCCGGACGGTCCAGGAGTTTTAAGGAAAACCCTTTGGCTAGGGCTTTAGGAAGACCCCGGGCGCCACCGTTCAAGGCTTCTTAGTACGGATAAAACCTTGGGACTGGCGTTTGGGATCCGCGGTAGTGCGCGACTCACCAACACCGGTACAAGCCAGCATGCGGGGAATTCCAAGAATAAACGCATACGCGTTCTGTTTGCCATTTTATCAGTTGTCCGAGTGCTACGTAAGTGTTGTTCTATGCCATGAAGCACTGTGCCACAATTCATCACGAATGGCATTTGTATATCTGTGTCTTTCTTCACATATATTTCACGCGTCATCACCCGCTAGTACACTAATAGGGAAGCCACGTCTGTCTCTGTGTGTGTGTGTGTGTATGTGGGGGAAGGGGGCGTACGTTATGCCGCTTGGGGAATGTGCTGGTGGTAAAGTCTGTTACCTTACCCTTGTTCAAAGTAAGGCAGCGCGATTTTTGTAGCATCTATAAGCTACAGGCATAGGTGGGCATTTTGGTGAAACCTCACTCGCCCGCACATGCCCTCACTCGCCCTCACCCTCACCGCCCTCACGAGCACAGGCCCTCACTCGCCCTCACCCTCACGGCCGCATGGACACATGCCCTCACTCGTCCTCACCCTCACGGCCCTCACGGGCAATGCCCTCACTCGCCCTCACCCTCACGGCACTCGCAAACGAAAGCCCTCACCCATGAGGGTCTTACCCTCATAAGGTCTGCTGTAAGTGCACTCACGAGGTTGTGCCCCTCATGCGACCTCCTGTTAGAGCACTCATGAGGTCTGAGGGGCGCCAGGTCTCTGTGAGTGAAGTCACTGGTGAGGCCTGGGTTGTGTGAGGTCAGTATGAGGGCACTCAAAAATGAGGTCAAATGACGCATACCAGACGTGCGCAAATTAAATTATGAAGGCATTGATGATATGGTTCCAGCGACACAACTACCGGCTGTGTGCACTTTAAAGGGCTGGTGTGCCGGTTTTTAGCAATTTCGTCTACGTCTCGTTGGGAACACAGCAAAGCGTCCTGAGCTGACTCATTACTTGGTGATATGGTTCCAGTGACCCAACTACCGGCAGGGTGCAGTTTAAAGCGCTGGTGTACTGCTTTTAGCAACCAACTAATCCGTCAGCTCAGGACGCTTGGCTGTGTTGCCAGCGCGACGTAGACGAAATTGCTAAAAACGGGCACACCAGCCCTTTAAAGTGCACACTGCGCGTAGTTGGGTCGCTCGAACCATATCACCAACTAATCCGTCAGCTCAGAACGCTTGGCTGTGTTTCCAGCGCGACGTAGACGAAATTGCTAAAAACGAGCACGCCAGCCCTTTAAAGTGCGCACTGCGTGTAGTTGGGTCGCTGGAACCATATCACTAACTAATCCGTCAGCTCAGGACGCTTGGCTGTGCTCCCAGCGCGACGTAGACGAAATTGCTAAAAACGGGAACACCAGCCCTTTAAAGTGCACCCTGCCGGTAGATGGGTCACTGAAACCATATCACCAACTAATCCGTCAGCTCAGGACGCTTGGCTGTGTTGCCAGCGCGACGTAGACGAAATTGCTAAAAACGGGCACACCAGCCCTTTAAAGTGCACACTGCGCGTAGTTGGGTCGCTGGAACCATATCACCAACTAATCCGTCAGCTCAGAACGCTTGGCTGTGTTTCCAGCGCGACGTAGACGAAATTGCTAAAAACGAGCACACCAGCCCTTTAAAGTGCGCACTGCGTGTAGTTGGGTCGCTGGAACCATATCACTAACTAATCCGTCAGCTCAGGACGCTTGGCTGTGCTCCCAGCGCGACGTAGACGAAATTGCTAAAAACGGGAACACCAGCCCTTTAAAGTGCACCCTGCCGGTAGCTGGATCGCTGGAACCATATCAGTAGTGCCCTCACAATTTGCCCACGTCTCGTAAGCGTCATTTGACCTCATTTCTGAATGCACTCATTCTGACCTCACACCCCTCAGGCCTCACCAGTGACTTCACTCACACAGACCTGGCGGCCCTCAGACCTCATGAGTGCACTCACAGGAGGTCTCATGAGGGGCAAAACCTCATGAGTGCACTCACAGGAGACTTCGTGAGGGTAAGACCTCATGAGTGCATTCACAGGAGACCTCATGAGGGTAAGAACCTCATGAGTGCACTCACGGATGGCCTGATCGTGGGCTTGCCCTCACTCACCCTCACCTCAAAGGCGTGAGGTGAGGGTGAGGGGCGCTCATGAGGGCCCTCATGAGTGAGTTCGCCCAGCTATGGCTACAGGTATAGCCCGTCGCAGTGTTTAAAAAGTACTTAGGTGACCTCCTTTTTTTTCGTGGCTGCGGCGTGTTCTGTAACGAATAAAGTGAGATACTGGGAGAAAACACATTCCTCGGTAGCTCAGTCGGTAACGTGGTGGCTTGCTAAGCTCAAGATTCGATACCGACCGAATGCGACCGATTCGATGCAGTCCTAGCCTGTGGCACGTGCGACATGTCACCACGCTAGGCAGACAAACCTTACTTGTAACGTCACGGTACCGTTACTTGGGAAAGAACAACGGGCGCAGGTGACCCGCAACGCGGGCACAGGGCCTCTGTTCCCCAAACCTTTAAAAAAAATCCTTCACTCTTGGAAAGTGCGTATCGGAGAATGAGGAAACTGTCGTGACGGAGCCTGTTCCCCTGGCATGTGACTCAAGCCAAAGGCAACACGTGAGCTGAGAAAAAAACAAACACCGAGCATAAAAATGCATGGGAGTAGTTGCACCACTCCCCTGCAGAGTCCGACACACCCCCAGGGACGAAATTCTGGGTAAACTTCCAGCCTGACAGAGACAGGATATAGAGCCACGTTAAACCTCACCTCATTCTTCTTTTACGGAAAAAGCAAATTTTGAGATCAAAACTTCATAAGCGCAGACCAAATGTGTTCAACCGGCGTAACACAATAGACCTCTCACTATTTGTAAACAAATGACGTCATAGTCAGTGGCGTCGGAACTATTTTTCCACTGGGGGAGCGGGAAAAAAAATGCTGCCATAAAGATAATCATCATCATCATCATCATCATTTGTTTTCCTTAAGGGATCATGCAGGCAATACAGGGGTGGTACACAAATTGAAAACCTGCTCCAGGCAAATTACGACATGTGGATACTTGTACAGCAGACCTCAACTATTGCAGAAGTAATGTGCATTAATATGTCTGAGAAGATAATGTTAATGTAATTACAAACATAATTTACATATCTTTTATACATATTTTACAAACAAGGAAAGATAAACGAACTCTATTAGGCGCGAGAACGCGGGCTTTTTGTGCGGACTTTTTCCAGTCATCCTTTCATGTGAACCTTTTTGGAATGGGGTAGGGTCCTGCACTCAACGCAGGGAAACATCCCACATCATCATCATTCATTCATCTATGTTGTTGTTGTTGTTTTTCCAGTCAAGGATATTTGTGTCCGGTAAACTTGTTGCCGATGCGGCAGCCCCAACAACTGAAGACGCAACAGAAGGAACATGAAATGCATGTCTACATGGGAGCCGCAGCACGGAACGCAGATTCCCTTACCAATAGTCTCACAGCACGACTTTAAGACGCCAATTGCAACGAAAATCTGGAACTATATTCTGCAGAGCTGGAAGCGAATATCGTCTGATCCTCAATCCTTTTGCCTTCTGCGATTAAACCAGGCTTTCCTGGCGCAGTCTGGGGCTCAGCAAGAGCCTACAGGTGCCTGTCGCGGGCTGGGTTGGTACGATACTGAGTAAACTCTGGAGCTCCGTGCTAATCAAGATTCGGACTCGGCGACTGAAGCGGATTACGGGTAGTGGCCTCGCATGAATACACGGCTTCCGTTTACGCTAGAAAAATCTTCACTGATCACTGAAATTTCATACAGGCTGTCCAACAAATTACCTAAAGACACTCTAAGCTCAAGAAACTTAAAATCAAACTCTCCACACAGGCTTCTCGACAAGACGCACCAAAGTGAGCTGTGTTCCTCACAATCAAAATCGCCATAAGACTACCCGGCAAATTGCACAAAACTGAACTTTGCTTCTTAAAATCACAATCGCCAGACTACCCAAGTTGTACAAATCCTTACACTCAAAAGTGCCACACAGGCTACCTAACTAAACAATTTTTACATGTCTCGTCAACTTCACTTAGCTGTAGGGGTGGGGAAGTCCAAAGATTCTTTGAAGAGGCCTGAGACGTCTTCTTGTCGGCGGGGTGTTTTCAGGCATCTTCCGTGACGTCACAGCGTGGCACACAACACTTGCACACGTCACAAAATAATCTAACTGCACTGTGCAGCAACCTGCACTTGACACTTCAGACTGATCGTCGAGCCATATACCGCTACTATTGCCGCCGCCACTATTCCCAAACTTCCCCGGCGGGAAAACCGCTGCTATCGCCCTCGCGTTTACATTCTTCCGTCTTCCAGACCAACCACGTGGCGAATCTCTCAAGCCCATCCAACAATCCCTTATAAAACCTCATTAAACGGGACAACCGCAAGTCACTCCACGGAACATCCCTCTTTTCTTGTGCAGGAAAGAGTCACGACGCCAGTGTCACAAAACCAGACTATGGCCGCTTTACGTAAAAAAAAAAACCAATAATTTACTTTCTTTCCACATGTCAGGGTGCAAAGACAATTCGCAGGTCTCGGGGGCGAAAAGATTCTGGGCGAAAACACGTGGCATCGGGTCACCATAGACGGTCCAAACGACCCGAAAATGCCATGCCTGGTCCCTGGCCTAGGGGGTCGAGAACTACCTGGAGGACGCACACTCAGACTATCCGTCCAACGCGTCTGACAAAACATCTAGAAGCAATAAGTCTGGGGATCCTGAAACTGTCATGGCCAACTGAACCAGTTCCTGTTGCAACAACTCTTCTCTAACGTAACTCGCAATTAAAGGACGGCGGAAGCGAAATTTGTCAATTGCAAAAAAAGGGGCCGAACAAGGTGTAAATATTACGTAGAATTATGATGCCACTAGTATTTTGCGAGTACGCTGTACGGATTTGCATATTTTTGACGATTACGGGCGCGCTGGGCCGCCCACCCGACACGATCGCCCATGGAGCGCGCCCGCTGCCGCAAAGCATTGCGGGAAAATCTGTGGAGCGCATGACGTCAAATATCTCTCGAGCTCCATGTGCGGCTGCCCGATGAACGGGTTAAACACAGCGAATTTCGAATAATGCCTGAAGATGTTCGATTCGGAGATCTCGTGGAAGTCTGAAGGCGATATATCCTATGAGAGATGGGTTCGTACATGCTTCTTCGTCTCCGTTTTTTCCCCGTAGCGGGAATCAGACGTACGCCGAAACGCCAAGTGGAGGTAAATATTTGTGCCTTCCGTTTTTGTGAAAATACAGAAGGGGCCGCTCCTTCTTTCAGCCTGATGTACCTCGTTGACAAGTCAAGGCTAATGAGCACCTCTGGATTTGTTTGAACCATTCGTTAACAATATGTGTACGCACTACTTGTCTTGTTTGACCTGTCTGCAAGTAGGCATAGACGAGACATTCGCGGCGAGAATAAGATTCCTGTCTTTCGGAAACAATTGAAATATGACAGTCATAAAAAAACTCAGACATCGGCAGAATTTGAGCGTCTCATCTCTCGATTGCCAGTCGAGCGCCAATGGCCGATGCGGTCACGGAAACAACCACAGAGTGGTAGAGCGTGTTTGTTCTGAAACACATCCTGGCCGAACGCAAGGTAAGACAGCTAGTAATGTAAGCAGCAAGACTCTCACTCCTAGAGGGAATGAGATCACCTTCCTTCGGATGGATTTTGGAGGCCAGCCTTGCTAGTGTTGTCTTTGTAATAAACGTCACTCGATGTTTGACGCTGTGTTTGTGATGTCTATCCGTGCGTCGTTCGTGCAAGGAACACTATGTCCTCCGGTTGCCGAAAGGAAGTTGGCAACATGCTGAAGCACAGCCAGGAAAGACTTCAGAAGCATGTACAATTTTTCTTGTCGCGAAAATCAACCTCCGATCGCAAAACAACCGCGAAATGAAAGTCAGGAACTCCAACAGGGGAGACAACGTGCGTCACTTCCGTGGTCTGCTACGGCGGCGCGGCGACGCTCGCCAGGGGCTCAGAGTGCTCCGCGGCCGAATTTTATATCGCGATTGTGGCGGCATTTCAACTAATATACGTAAATCTAACTCGGATTCCGGATTGTTTTGGTACACATCGCAATATGAGGCAAACAGCTTTGCAGCCTATTTTCGCTTCCGTTGTCCTTTAAACGAAAATTCGCACTGGAACTTGTCGACCTGTGGCAGTGCCCTTTGACTGGGGGAGCCGTGCTACGTCATCTGTAAATTAGGGGGAGCCGTCGCTCCCCTTGCTCCCCCTGTTCCGGCGCCCCTGGTCATAGTGTTCGACAACGCCAACAATTTTGTAGTGTTGAACTACGATCGAAGCTAAGGGCGAACAAGGTCGCGCCCGAGAGTCACGGTCTTGAGGGGACTACGATGGTCCCTGGAAGGGACGCGACCTTCGGTCCTACGTTTCTTATAATATGAGGCAGCGAACAAGTGCCCATTCGTGGAACCCAGACCTCCGCTTCCGATTTGTTTCGGTTTCAGTCTGTCTATCAACGTCACGATGGCGTTTCTCGGGTAGAGGTCCATACTATGCGGGGTGTACAATAAAACTCCCCTGCCACCAAGAGGCGCCCGTTTGCTTTCGAGAAGTCGTAAAGCGTAAAGGTCACGATGCCGCTAAATTTGCATTTTCACATGGTCTTCCGTGTTCTTGTTTTTTTTTTTTTTTCAAGTTTTTCTGCGATCACTATAATCACACTTTGCTTTGTCTTCTCTGTTTTCGAATATTTCTCGTTCGGATCACACTCGAACTCGCACACCGAACGCAAAACTACAATTTCCGGTCTGGGATCCGGACAGGTGGCAATCCTGTACTCTAAACGATAGTGCCCCCGCGAATGATATTGTTGCAGGCACATGTCCCCTGTATAGATAGAGGTACGGTGGCTGCATGTACTTGTAAAACGTGTGTACATCAAGAGGAAAATATCACTGAAGGTTATGTTTGCCTTCGCCACAGAGGACGGTGAACCATGCTGGAATGTGCCTGTTCTTTTCGACGGGTCCCCCTCATCTCGTTGTGCAGTAGGCCTTGTCTGTAAGGGTGGCGTCTGTGTTGAGAGTTACCATGAAGGTGAGTTGTGACACAATTTCACTCCCTAACCTGTGCTGTAGCCCTGCACTCACAGCGAACCGTCCAACCGCAGCAATTGCGGCTACGGCCTATTTTTTGCAGTGTAAATACATATCATACATATGTTGCATGTTTCGTATCGTAACATATGCTTATGGGCCCCGCCAAAATCTTTATTACTGTACTTTCCATAAATCTTTGCATACGTTTATGGCACATGGAAAACCGAGAAAACAGAAACGACGTCTGCGCCGCGTTTTTTCCCGTGTACCCACGAGCGGGATTTTTCCTTTTTTAGCGTGGAGTTTGAATTATAGTCTCTCGTTACGGTGGCACCATTAGTCCCGGGCTTCATTGTTCTCCCGATACTTTATGAACCGAAGCTTTCTCTTGCGCGAGTCTTTTAAACTCATTGGATGTTGGAATGAAAAGGTTTAAAAGAGGAGGACATCCTGACAGGAGAGAGAGAATAGAGACAGCGGCGGGTCCTATACAGCCAGCTACTCAAACTCTAACCGCGCTTTCCCCAGACGTACCACAGCTTCACCCTTCCCAAAAGCTTTTTACTGCTCATGAGAGGCAGAAAATACGTCGAACCGGCGAGGAGATGTAACCTCAGGACGACAGCCGCCGACATTTCGAGAGGGTGTCACATAAGTTAACGTGACGTTCGCAGTGTCGAGGGAAGGCAGATGGCGGTCTCATGTGCAAAAGGGAACGTCATTAAGAATAGGCGTATAAAATTTGGTAGATCAGCCACCGCGATATTGCATTTTAGCGACGCATGCGATGTTCTTCTACGTCACGGAAACATTCACCCGCGTCCAGTTTTTTTTTTTTTTTTTTTTTTTTGCAAGTTTCGCATAGTGAGAGCTAGAGGTGTCAAATTTTAATATTTAACCGGGGAACAAATGATCTGTCGTTTGACGCAATCCCCGTGGCTGTGACACCAGGGACGCAAAGTATTTTATGAACGCTACATAAGGCCACCTGGCGCAGACAATAACTGAATAGTGCCGATGGCAGCCAAATATACAGAACCCTACCGATTTCCAATCGATGCACAAAGCTTTGTAGGGTCGATCACTAAGTCAGAAATCCCAGTTTATCGCATTTGGGGTTTTTTTTTTTTTGTTCCGTTCAGCACACAGACGCTGGCGCAAAAGTTATGTACAGTCTTCGTCAGACTTAACTCTAACGCACGAGCCCGTGCATGTCCTGCGCAGACGCATGCGCCCGGGAGCGCTGGCCGTTGGATTTGAGACCACGTCGTACCCCGCATGCAGTGCAGCCGATGGTGAGCGTGAGCGCACGAATAGGAGCCCGATCATGGGTGCAAAAACCGCCCATCCAAGCATGATGTACCGCTGTCGTGGGGCGCTGTACGTCTTAATGTAGACCCGGACCTATATCTCAAACCCAGACGTTAACGCTCCGTGTCACCGGCTCCTATGCAGGCCATGCACTCGGTTACTGTTACGGTTAAGACTGACGGCGACTGTATATACGCTCAAACCTGGCGCGCCAGAGCAACTAGCTTTCTTCATAGCCTTCCACAACCCATACAATGTTTATCAATATTTTCTAGGTCACAGTTTTGACATGTGTGAAGCAAAACGGCGACGCCGTCTGCTGTTGCAAACAGAAGGTTTGATCTCACAGGAGGCGTGGATACCGGAGTGCGATCCTCTAGGAAATTACATCGCCAAACAGTGCAAGCGACACAAGTAAGTTGAAATGAAAGTTCTCCTCGCATTGCGGACAGATGAACTTGTAGGAAGTATTTCTATGTGTGTGCTGCCGCTGCGAAACCTTGGAACTGACACACGACACCTTTGAACTTCTAATCACATGAACGTGTATTATATGCATTCCGTCGTCTTGATTCATATTCACGTGTTCGACAAATGTAGTTTTTTTTCTACAACCGTTTGAATAGAGTGGTAATTCAATACAATAATAAACATTCTCCTCTAATTCTGCTGACAAGTCGATTTGATCCATTACCATGCTGCCATGTACAACGTCCGACCTTGTTTTCCTTATGTCCAACATAGAATATAACGAAGTTGAGAGTCGTATAGACTTAAACACTGTTCTTTTATGTACATTCGAGTTGTTTGTTAGTTCATGCATGTTTAGCTCAAGGCGACATGATACGTGACGCTAACAGTCGAAATACATGTTGAACAGTGGAACACGCGATGCCGCAAGAACGCTGCAGAGGATATCACTGTGCACTTTCATTACACAACATCCGCCCGTCAGTGTCGAAAAGTGCACTGGGCGCATGCGACATGTTGCTGACGCCGACACAAATAAAATTTTCGAAAGACTTGTTAATGCAGACCGAGTTATTGGCTGACACCGTTACTTTGCGGGGTAGAACATAGTGGCAGTTGGTGCAGTGAAGAAGCTTGCAGGGACATTTTCTGATAAATGCCACGGCGCTGGATCTAGAAACATTTAAGAGCGGTTTCACGAACGCTGGTTAACTTTGAACCGAGATAGACGATCGCTAAAAAATGAAAAGGGTTCAATTCAAGTTGATGGACCGCTGATCTCGGTTCAAATGTTAATCGGGGTTGGTGAAACCGGTACTTACTCTCACATAATTTACTCCTATCGATGTATACAATGTTGAGACATTATTGTCTGTCTGTTAGCATGTTGTCAACTGTAGTTACTACATATTCATAAAAAACTAATTACTAATAACTAAAACTAAGGGAGGACCGTTGACGTTTCCTTGAAACGTGCGGCTATGGTCATTGTAGTAATAGTGAAGTACAGGGAATACAGGGCCATCCTCCAAGCTGACCTTTAATATTTTACAGAAAAAACACTCTCAAGCTAAATTTTTTAAAGTCTTCTTTTTTAAAGTTTTCAAAGTTTAAGCTCAAGTCCTTGAACTTCATAATATTGAATCTTTCTCGTTAAGATATGGTGTTCTATGGCCGGTCAAAATAATGCTAAATGAAGAAACACAAAATAACTAAAACTGTCAGTGAGTGTATGGGAAGCCACTCCATTGAAGTGGTGCGTGCATATACAGAATGTACTGCGAGAACAACGATGTTGGTGGTGGTGATGGCGATAGGGCTTGCCGTTGTCGGCCTCACGTATGTGGGCAACGTCACGGGCCGACTTCTAAGGGAACTGTGCCGATGTTGAATGCGTGTAGAATGGCTAAATATCTAACGTATGACACAAATACGCTCTCATTGCAGATGCGTCTGCGTGGACGATGCGGGACGCACAATTTTCGGACAAGCACCGTTGGAAATGGCTGAGAACATGACGTGCGGTATGACAAGTATATATTTCACTGCTTTACGTGCTTCAACAGCTAGGGCGCTGATAAACATGCACTAAACACTCCCGAAATATACATGCAACTATATGCACTAAATCTCTTCTAAACATGCAGTAAAAAAGACAATAACATTCCCGCTGTGCGCAGGAGCAGCGTCAGCCGGGGTAAACCATAACCGAAGCAGGCGACGGAGCACTGTCCCTCAAAGTTCCCATGCTGCTTTGCGCCGCGCGCTTGGTGGCGCGCGCATCTTTGTAAAATCGTCTATTGCGTTCGACTTGTATTAAAGAAGCAGTTTGAAACAATGTAGTGTTCAGCGTCTAGAGGGGCGAACGCCGTCGTTCTTCGCAGCTGTGGCGAAGTACAGCCCGTCGGCCGTGCACGTGCAACGGTACACTCTGACGTAGCCTTGCGCGCCGCTGCTAGACAAGGTCCCGAAGTCTGGCATTTGTGGATAATGTGCGCTTTACATACATCTCCTTTTTTTTTAATTAACAAATCCGCCCTCCCATTTCACGCAGTGGAGCAGACAGTGTGTCGGCTCAAAAGTTCCCCCACCGACACGATGAAAATAATTTGACTCCGGGGTGACTTTTGCAAAGGGGACCTAAAGTTCGAGGTGCAACAGCGTCAAAACACAACACTGAGAAGGAGACACCACAGAACGGTGTGGCTTCTCCACCTATCTGGTATCTCCTGATGGCGATGTGATAAAGAAAAACGGGGACGTGAGTCACGACGAAGTCTTACTGGCTACCCCAGGAACCACAGGACGAAACGTTCTGTGATGTCTCCTTCTCCGTGTTGTGTTTTGGCGCTGTTGCGCCTCGAAGTATGTACCAATCAGCCAGAGTTGTTCGTAACTCGTTTCCCAGTAACCAGCTACTTTTTTCGTAACGAAGTAACGACCTAGCTACTTTTGCAAAAATTGTAACTAATAACGTATTCAATTACAACAATCGGTAACTCGTTACTCACGTTACTCGTTCCTTTCCTTCGTTTACGCCCGACTTTATCCCGTATTTTCTCTCCCACTTCCACACTTGTGGGCTTAAGTGAGGATCACTTGTTGGATTATAAGATGACACAGATGATAATCACGTCAGTGTGACCTGGGTTCGACGAGACGTTAATGGTGAAGGCGGCAAAAGGTGACGGGAATGTAGTGTTTTAGTGTCTTTTTGCCTTCCCAAACCAAAATGACTCATAGCATCCTACACGTCGTATTCGAATTTGAAGAAACGTGCTCAGGTAAGCGTCTCCAATATTTTTGTTAGCTGTAGCAGTTCCCGTATCAAGGATTATACATGCATATTATATTATTACAATTATTATTACGATTATACACTGCTTTTCATGAATCAATCGAATACCTGGTGCAGCCAATGCCGTGCAGAGGTGGGCAAAACTCCTCACGGTCTTTGCCCTCACCTCAATTTTCCTGGACGGAGCTTTGTCCTCACCTCACCTCAACTACTTTTCGGAGAAGTTCCCTCACCTCACCTCAAAAAAAATTCAGAGATTTTTCCTCGCCTGCCCTCACCTCAAATAATTTTTCAGAAAATTTTCCTCGCCTCACCTCACCTCAAAACATTATCCGAAAAATTTCCTCACCTCACCTCACCTCAGCCTTTCCTGAAAAAATCTTTCCTCACCTCACCTCAGCCTTGCATAAAAAATTTCCCTCACCTCACCTCACCTCAAATTCCGTGAGGTGAGGGGGTTCAAGGCGCCCTCACCTCACTTGCAGTTAGGAGGGTGCCCCTCCCTGCTCAAGGTCGACGCTTCTCACTTTTTTAAATGACGAAAGTACGCAGCGTAAAGCAAGTATCGAGACTAAAGCATCAGGTCCCGACTCTCTGCTTCAGCGGTAGATTGTGACTGTAGGTGTTTGTGGCGCAAGCGCAACAAAGGCCAGAAAGCGCCACGACTGCGGTGAGTACCTGATGAATGGCGATGATAGCTAAAATTATTTACGGATCATGTCCTACGCATTATATCATGGCCGCTCGCCATCAGCTAGTGGGATGGCAGGTGCATTGCTAATTGTCTCGTTCACCGCCTTCGCATGGCATCCGATAGGTTGAGCGCTACAGTGGTGGTCGAATCGAAGCGCAGCTTTGTGAATCATAATCGTATGAGTGTCACGTCATCAGTGCACCCAATGTCGTGCCCCCTACTTTTTGTGAGATGTGCAGCCAGAGCCTCTAGACCCATCGTCAGGACTCAGGACCAGCCAATAAGCAGCGATTATTGATAGTGAAGTGCAACGGCTCGCGTCGTTTGGTTTACAACAGTCACTGAAAAAACAAATAAAGTAAAGAAGACAGCCCTAACAACTACCTTTTGCCAACTTGCCTCATATCACCTAAAAATTTTCGGACGAATTTTCCCTTTTCTTCTCTCGACACACGAAAAAAAGTCCTCACCTCACATGAAAAAGGAATCCTCACCTCAGAAAATTTTAACAAAATTTCCCTCACCTCACCTCAAAAATTTTTCAGAAAATGTATCTCATCCCACCTCACCTCAGGCTTTCTGGAGAAAAAATTCCCTCACCTCACCTCACCTCAAAACGTTTTTCAGAAAATTTTCCTCACCTCACCTCACCTCAAAATTATTTCAGAAAATTTTACTCACCTCACCTCACCTCAGTCTTTCCCAAGGAAAATGTCCCTCACCTCACCTCACCTCAGCGTCTTCTAGGAAGATTTTTCCTCACCTCACCTCACCTCAACCATTGCTCCAAAAGATGCTCCTCACCTCACCTCAAATTCCGTGAGGTGAGGGTGAGGTGAGGGTGAGGGAGCCCTCAACCTCACAAGCCCTCGCGAGGGTGCCCACCTCT
Source organism: Ornithodoros turicata (assembly GCF_037126465.1). Taxonomy (NCBI): domain Eukaryota; kingdom Metazoa; phylum Arthropoda; class Arachnida; order Ixodida; family Argasidae; genus Ornithodoros; species Ornithodoros turicata. The sequence continues at coordinate 91,680,103 of NC_088202.1, read as the reverse complement.
GATGCCGTGTAGTGAGGAGGTAGCCCAAGAACTTTGGCTGATTTGGTGATTAACAACGGCGGGGGGTCGGGGTATTTCTGTTTTTAATATGCTGATTATTAAAAAAGAAAGGAAAGGTTGGCCATGCAAAAAGCCAGCTTATACAACGGCTTATAGACGTTGGTGTAGCGCTTATCAGTTCACATAAACGCACAATCACGCTCACATCGTGTAACCTCGTCTACGTGTGCCGAGCTCTACGCCATTCTCTTTGCTACGCAAAAAATATCAGCCAGCCCAGCTGAGTCCTGGGTCGTCTTTACAGACTCAGGACCCGCGCTACAGTGTGTGGTCAACTTGGGGATACGTGGGTCCCTCGGTCCTGTTGTCTTTGACGTCCTGCAAGTTTATAAGAAGGCGGCCATTGCAGGGCACACTGTCGCATTGCAGTGGATCCCCGGACATGCCGGCATCAGCGGCAATGAAGAAGCAGACAGAGCTGCCTTGAGCGCCCATCAGCACGCAGTTTTTTCCCGATAATGATGTCTTCGGGCGACCGAAGACACCTCCTTTCGACACTCACCGGTCCCAAGATGCAGGCTCGGTGGCAACACGACATAGGAAGTAGACCCCACAACATTCATGTAGGATGTAGATTTCTCTCGGATGTAGACACCACGCTTTCTCTCGTACTTCCTCCGCGACTACCGCGCCCCTTTACTGCACTCTTCCACCGCATGAGGTTCAACGTTGCCTTCACACCTGCCTTTCAACACCGTCTCGGCTCCACCTCGTCTTCCCTCTGCCCCACTTGAGGAGTGCACGGCGACCTCTGCCACGTCATCCTGGCTTGCGGACAATATCACCACGAGCGTGTACTAATGGAAGTTTCTATGCAACGTATTGACAAGCGGCCGTTCAACCTCGCGAAGGTCCTCGGACCGTGGTCGAACGCTGCCCACCAGATGCAAGGCCTTCGTTTTCATGCGGAGTACTTGTACTCCACCGGTCTGGTGACGGCTCTCTGAAAGCCCCCATCATCACCCCCCCCCCTCCGTTCCCAACGCGCAGTAGGGCAGTGTACTGCCTCAGCGGCGGTGAATCGCCCACCTCATCATCATCTAGTGTATGTGCGTGTGTGTGTGTAACGTCCTAACAGTGGTGCAAAAGTAGGGGAATAAAAGCAGCTGTTGACCTGGAACTTACAGAAGAAGAACAAGAAGAAAAAAAAGAGGAAAATCAGTCTCGTTGCTACTGGTTACTAATCAGGCGCACCCTATTTCCAATACGTGCATCAAACAAAGGTGGCCGTATTTGATGCAGCTATGCCTTTCCACAGCAATCTTTCAATCTTGCCACAGAGGCTCTCTCGAGGAAACGCACCAAACATAACCGATGCCCATTTCGAGTACCAACTATTCTTCAAAGCGAATGCCATGTAAATTGTCGGCCCGAATAAAGCACGTGTCAATTTTGACTTTGACATAGTTGTGGCTCTGTAACAGCATGGTAACGTAAGAGCAACTCGTTACTGTCGAGTAACCGGAATGCATTCCTTTTGCTGCTTGGGTAACGGGTAACGTATTTACTTCCTTTTTCCGTGGTAAGGAGTAACGATATTTAGTTCCTTTTTTTGGTAACGTGTACAAGTCTGCAATTACCCCAAGTTTCAATCCGAGGACCCAAAGCCTTCACGAAACAAGAAAACCTACCATGTCAAAAAAGAAAAAGAAGAAGAAGAAATGTTCGGACGGCTGTTGCTCTCGCAACTGTCCATCTGAAATTATGATAAAATATGTACTATTCACCAGGGATGGGCATAAATACATTTTTTTTTTAGTATTTAAATATAAATACAAAATGCTTTGTTGAAAGGGGTATTTAAATACTCTTCATAAATACTCTTCAATGTGAGTATTTAAATACGAAATATAAATACAGTATTTAAATACCGTAACTACTATCATAAATACTGTAAGATGGCATCTGCATGGCATAGGAAGATGACATCTGGAAATACAGAAGTAATGATGATTATAACAAGAAATCAGCAAGCAACAATAACATTTATTTGTTAGATTATCATGGCGATTTTAATATTATAAATTTCTCGAAGACCGCATCTAAAAGATGCAGTCTTCGAGAAACCTTCTGTTCGGCCGCACAGTCAGATTCGCAAAGGAGAACAGCATCTCCACAGGTGCCGAAGAACAAAGGCTTGTAATAAATTTGACGAGAATGCTTCGTACAAGGTAATCGTGTGGTCGCGACCGTTGCCCGGAACAGCAATGAAAAACTCTTCATCTAGAATGGTTGTCGCATGCGCATGCTGGCGCAAACACGGCATAACTGCGCCCGAAACTCGCCCGTCTTCCCAAAAGGTCAAATGCAGGGCAATTTTAGGATATGAGTCAGTACATTCTGTATATAAGAGTATTTATAAAGTATTTACAAGAATAAGTACCCGAAAGTTCGTATTTAAATATAATTAGAAATACATTTTTCTAGCCTGTATTTAAATAGAAAATATAAATACATGTATTTATATTTTAAATAGTATCTTAATTACAATGTATTCAAATACTGCCCATCCCTGCTATTCACGCATTTTCATGCGAAATATGCCATAACGTGCAAAACATGCATTTATATGCACCATGGAACACTCCTAATCGGTCCAAAGCCAAGACCAAAAGCTTTTTTTGTCGTTCAGGTACGAAATAATATTTAAAAAAAAACTAAAAAAACGGCAATTTGTATGAAAATCCGCGCTGCAGGGATGCATTACGCGCTTGTCGTTCAAGTGCTTATGAACATCGAATTTCGCTTGGCACATCGGGCTTGACATATTTAGCGATAAAGTGCACCGGTCACAGTTTGTATGTGAGGAGTACACGTAGTACTTCCATTTTGTCTGTGAAAAGGTATATAATACATAGATTAAATTCGTACAAAAGAAAAGCATTGCAATGCCGACTACAATACTAGGAAGTCGTACCGAAGACCGGTTACAGTAACACAAGGATCTTTCCGCAAACCCCGCGGTGCATGTCCCAAGTGAGACATACGTGTTAAATCTCGCGCAAAATAAACCTCTCGTAGAAACGAAAATGAAAACCGGAATAAAATACGTACAATGGTAACGCCTGTACTTAGTTGTACCAAATGCTTCCAGCATGCGCTCGGAAGATGGCGTCGATTATGGGATCAAACTTGTCTACCTGGATGGTGGAGCCTCAGATTCATTGCGACACCCAAGGGAATTTCAAAGAACTTCAGTGTCAGGGCGTCCTGTGCTACTGCGCTGATCCCAAGACAGGAGAACCACAGGGAATGGTTGTCTCCATCAAGCAACTTAACCTCCTTCCCTGCTGTAAGTGATTGTGAATGCTTCATCACTGAACTTGTTCGCGAGTCCTGCCAATCGATAATGGGCCTATTAGTTTGTGTAGATGCCTTACTACGTAAATTATCATTATTCCTTTGTGATGTTACAAGAAACAGGTTTGTATTTTGAAGCTCACCTGGAACTGACGAGTCAAAGCGCCGTTTTAAGTGATATTTTACCGAATAATCTTTCCCGTCTATAGTCGTGTCTCGCTTACCCGGACGCCTCGGTACCCATCCTCTGTCGGCAGGATAGGCGAATCAGTGAACCGTTCCCCATTGCGAAGACTGGATAACGAATTTAGCGGCTAACTGGGTTAGGGATAAGCGGCACGTGGCAGACATTTCATTTTTTTTTTGCGCCAGTGTATTTCACATGTTTCCCGATATTTCATGCTTCCGACGTTAGCCTTTCCGACATTAATTATGTGGTTACACCACTTGTTCGTATATTTTATGAGCACGGGAGGCACGCAGAGCTGACAGTGGCTTTGCCTGTAGAGACGACCACATAGTGAGAGGCGCTGCACGCTGAGCCATTACAGGCGCGAAATGTTTGTGGCTTGCGAACGCAACCGTGTAAGTACGTTTCAGAGCTATTCCAGTGAAAGAAAAAAGCATTTACTAAAGCCAGATCCTCGCAGTACCCCAAGCTCAAAGAGGAAGAGAATAGGAACACCTATAGCGCAAGCTGCTGTCAACAGAAACACTCGCGTTAATGCTGATAATTCGTGCCTTTACGTCGCAAGACAACCATGATCATCAGCGATGCGACAGTGGTCGGTCTGAGGGTTGATTTTGCCTGCATGTGGGTTCTTCAACGTGCGTCGAAGTCCCAGCACACGGCACACTGCATTCACGTCCCTCGCGGAAGACGGCGTGTCTAAGCATCTTATTCCTTGCAACCAAGTTGCTCGCGTCCACAGACGAGATCGAACCCGCAACCTTGGGATCAATAGGCGGACAGGCTACCAACTGACCACCGAGGCTAATATTTGTGTGAAGAAACGCCGGGCTTTAACATTAGTATATTATTCTCGACGATATTATAATAATATGTTGGTCTTGCAGATGATGCCAAAAAGGGCGACTACTTGAGCGCATGTGAAAAGGAGACGGTGCGCATCCGACGTCTAATTCACGATTTTGGAAGGAAGGGCCAAACTCTGGTTGGAATAGAGAGCCCTGCTTGCGACATCGACGGAAGCTTCGCCAGTGTGCAGTGCAGTCATCCAGATAAGTAAGCGCACTGAAGGACACAGAAGCGCACTGGACATGATCGTTAACTCTGAGATCAATAATGGCTATAGAAGGCTCCATGCCCAACGACTTTCGCTCCAACAAGGATGCCGACATTAAACAAACATCCCTGTTTGCGTGCCAACCCAATTTGGAACGTTGTTGTTTCGAGTTGAAGTAGTTCCTACTTCAAGTACTTGGTAGGTTAAGTAAAACACATTTCCAGCTGCAGCCGGAGAGCTTTTCCCGCTAACCTAGACTTGCGAGCTAGAGCACAAGGAGGAACTCTTTGTGGCCGTCCGAGGGGCACGACGACGAGGCTAGTACATTGATAATCCGTTGACCTGTGCCATATTTAATCGGTTGTGCGGCATTTTATTCAACGAACGTAGGGAGCGGTTCCGTTTTCCGGTTCGTCGTTCGCCATCTCCGTTGATCATTCAAGTGATCATTTGTGACCTCTCACGTGAAATACAGGGTGTATGCGGATAAAGTATATCCACGTTTGTGCACGTAACAAGTGCCTACCGGACGAACTTCCAGTGGCACACGAGGATGCATTTATGCGATTAAAGGCGACAAACAAAAAAAAAAAAAACCCAACTTTTCTATACGCTGTAATATCATTACCATGCAATGCGTTACCTATACAAAAATTTTCTCTGACATAAAAAAAAGAAAAGAAAAGAAACGGTTGAGGGACACGAAATGAAAGTAATATATATCTGTTCTCTGCTAACGTGTCCTGTACGTTTGCAATTTATTTCCACTCGTAATGCGTGCAAACCGGTCGAATTTGCAGCTATACGCTTCGTATTCTCTTCGGTTTCCAAACCACTATTCGCACGGGTCTAACGGAGACGCACTGGCCGCCACAATTGAACGGCGTAGGAAATAATAATGAAACAACTCCATGCCAATACCCACTCTCCGATCAATATTCGCCAGACGAACGTTGCTTATATCCATTCCCAATATAGACAGAAGGACGTCTGGAAAGTTGCCTTCAATAGAAGGAACTCTATTAGAGGGCTTGAATAGATTCTTCTACGGTGTGGCTTTTTACTTTAACGGACGTGTTATTCCATAACACATGTAGTCACCTCAATGTCTGTCGACGTAGAGGAGGATCCCGAGAGAATGATCGGTAGCACAGCACTCAGAAGGAACTTTACAGTAGGCATATGTGAGGTTTCACTTTTGTGGGCTTCACGGATTACGCGTTTGAAGGTTTCTTTGACGTGCTTTTTGTTCAGGTTTCCTTCTCAAAGGGAACATCTGCACCGATACCATTTCCGCATTTCTTTTCAGGTGTGTCTGCAGTAGCAGAGAAGGTTCGTCGTTGAAGAGTTATGCCCATGCCTTCAAGGAAAGAGCGACAAGGGGCGAGATGGACTGCAGTACGTATCTTCGAGTAAATGAAATACATGCGTTGATATATGTTGTGGGAGAACTGCAGCAGTTAGAAGGAACTTTCACTGTACGAACTGTACGAACTATAGGTATAGGTCAATATGACGTACACACAGAAACACAATCTGAAGACCGAAGGCTGAATGTATTCACGAGGAATGGAATTTACAGGAACCACTGTGATAAGTGTTCACCAAATAAGCTACATAATATTGACGTAAATAAGGACGTTGTTCATGCTGTCAGACATTCACCAAGGACAGCACGATACCGCTACTGTGGCAGCTGAGATACAACAATTTGAAACCTGAGACATTGTTGGCATAACCTGCCCATAGTTTGTTTTCGTGTAATATATTGAACGTAAAGTGTGCAAGTTTGTAAATATGTGGGCCAACACTTTCGCAAAAAGCACAGGAAAACGGAAGGAAAGATGTGGGACAGAGCAACTGACCGTGGTTGCTGATGCACTTGTGGAAACATCGGATTCCCGGAAAAGTAATTGACCATAACCGTATGCTAAGGAACGCCTTGAGCCCTACAATGAAAGGCCAGTGCCTGAAATGGATTCGACCGGAGAACCAGGGCTCTTCACTATCTGTCAGATGCACGCAGTTGTGGCATGTGAAGTTAACCGACTCGCAGACTGTCCCCCGACACCGGCGAGCGAAGCGAGCCAAATGACTTCCCCCTGACTTCCCACCTTCTATGCAATAAATCTTCAGTTGTGGGTTCAGTTAGTTTGCTAGCAGCTAAGGAACTGGCGTCTGTCGACTGAAAACGTTGGAGGCGGTTCTGCGAAACGCTGTCGCCTTCCAATAGTCCTGCGAAGGTATGGCGGGTGGCAAGAAGTTTAAGAAAGCCGACCCCAGACCGTAACCCGCTAGGTGCTCTAGCGTTGTTCTCTTCTAAGTCAGAGGATGGAGTGTCTCTGGCTTTCTGTCAGGTGTACACATTCCGTGGCAGCGTGTTCACCGACTTTCATGTGCCTTATGACCTATACTTGGAAGAACAGATTGAAGCTAGTTCAACCATCACTGATCCGGACATGCATAGCGACTTTTCGCTCTCCGAGTTAAAAAACGCACTGCCCCTGTCAAGTGTTCGATCCTCCCCAGGCCCGGACAATATCACTTATCGGGCTATCCGTAACCTGGATGAACGGTGTCAGAAGTGCCTATACTCCAGGTATTTAATACGTCCTTTAGAACCGGGAAAGTACCTGACAGGTTGGAAGCAAGCGCGAGTTGTTCCACTACTGAAGCCGGGAAAATCGCCCTCTCAGCTCTCTTCTTTCCGGCCAGTGAGCTTGACTGCCTGCCTTGGCAAGTTATTAGAACGCATGATCATCCACAGAATCGAGTGGTGGCTCGAGAGGCACTCGTTCTTCCCGCAGCAAATGGCAGGATTCCACCAGCACAGGTCTTCCATGGACTGTATTCTTGACTTCATTACGTCGGTGGAAGAAGCAAAGGCGCGTAAGAAGACAGTGGTGGCTGCGTTTCTTGATGTTAAACGCGCTTACGACACCGTGAACCACGCCCCCGTTCTGCATCCCCTCACCCAAGCCGGCCTACCCTCCAGAGCACTCTCATGGATTATGGGCTTCCTCCATGGCAGGCAACTATTTGTTCGCACCTGTCAGGGGGATATGGAGCATGTTTCGATGACTCATGGAGTCCCGCAGGAGAGCGTGTTGAGTCCTATTCTGTTTAACGCGGCCATGGCGGGTCTTCGGGGCTGCGTTGGAAAGAAACTGTCTATTTTGATCTACGCGGATGACATCTGCATTTGGACCAGCGGCAAATCCCGTCCGGCCATCAAGCGGCGCCTTCAACACGTTTTGAACGCTGCTGAGCACTACCTCTCAAAGGCCGTCATGGACATCTCAGCTGAGAATTCCGTGGTACTCCCGTTTACGAGAAGGAACATGCATCCCTTCCCTCTTTCAGTTGCTGGTGTACAGCTGACGCGTGCATCTTTTCATCGTTTCCTTGGTGTCACTGTGGACGCCAGGCTGTCTTTGATGAGGCACATAGCCAGCTTGGAAGCCAAGGTCCACCGGTTGATTGCGGTGATCAGGCATCTAGCAGGCATGAAGTGGGGCGGTGCCATGGCGTCGCGTTTGGCTGTCCAGCTTGCCTGTGTTGAGTGGTCTCCCACCTTCTTCAGTTCATAAGCTTCAGTGCCTCCTGCCGCGAAGTCTCCGAGTGTGCTTGGGAGTCCCTCGAGCGGAAGAGACTCGTATGATCATTGCCGAGGCGAAGGAAGCCCCGCTGGAAGTTTTTCGCTACGAGAAGACCTGTCGGCAGTACCTCCGCCTTCTAGCTCACCATGGCCGGCTCCCGCTAGTTATGAAGCTACGGAGACTCAAGCACTGCAGCGTACATCCATGTGTCTCTCAACTGAAGCCTAGTGTACCTGACTCCGTAGTTACTCCCACAGCTCCCAGGACTCCCCCTTGGACTTTTCTCGCACCCGACATCTCCCTGTCGGTGCCTGGGCTGACGTTGCAGCGTGCGTGACGAAGCAGCTCACTCTAGATATGATGAGCGCGTGTTATGAGACCTCTAGCGAGCCTCTAATAACACGAACCGTTCCAGACTCCTGATTGCCCCATGCATTAGTGAAGACCAATATGTTCTCTCTTCATGTTCTGTAGGCTGATGCATGTGGCTTCTTTTATTCCAGGTGTCCATCTCATTAGGTCATTGGAATATATTTACACGTAAGGTATGTCGGCCTAGTGTGGCGACATGCTGCACGTTAGATCTCATATTAGATCCTGCTCTTTCCTGTTTCCTGTTGATGTCCTTGTCTTCTGGTCATTCGTCTAGCGTAGAAAGGCCTCAGTGATTCCAGGAATAGCTTAGGCGTAATCTCGGGTATAACCTTTTATTTTGCGGGGTTGCCTTAATCACGTAATACGAATGCAACAACTCAGGGAAAAGATGCACGTAATACGTATTGAGCACTACCTCGCAACGGCCGGCATGGACATCTCGACTGAAAAGTCCGTGGTGCTCCCGTTTACGAGCAGGAACATGCATCCCTCCCCTCTTTCAGTTGCCGGTGTACAGCTGAGGAGTGTGTAGAGGAGGTGGTGTCACTCTACATGAGTCCCGACCGGCGATGATGGTATGCCACGGAGAGGCGATGACGGTAGCCTGTCTCCATGGCCGCGCCGGTGGAACTGTGGAACGCGTGGCCTTCTTCGTCGTTGTCTACGACCCGCTACAGTGCTCCCCCCTCAGACGCGGAGCGGCGAGAAAGAAGAACGATGAACCACGCCTACACCGGAGGAGAGAGAGCAGGAGCGACCGTGGATGACGCGCACTGCTGGACATGTCCACGGGCGGCACAGCACACGTTGCAGGCAGAGGTTGATGAGAGGGGCGGGAGCGGCCGAGATAAGGCTTTCGAGAAATGAGCGGTGACGTCGCAGAAGTCGTGGTTGGGCGCTGGAGTCGTAGTCTGGGGTGCCGCATCCGGCACGGGAGCGAGAGTTTCGTAGGGTCGCAGGAAGTGAGGCTGCGTAGCCGTGAGCAGTGCCGAGACGCCGGCTGAAGCGTGCCGTGGCGTCGGCTGCCACGACTGCCGAAACCGGCAGGGGAGCACGTTGCTCAGGTGTGGCGGCCGGCAGCGGATGCGAGTTGAGATGCAGAAATGAAGAGGGGGGGGGGGTGAGTGTGCCGGGTGCCGTGGACAGCGCAGGTCGGTCCCTGGAAGCCGTGAACCGGTGGGCGGATGCGATGGTCAGTGAGCGGTCGGGTCGTTGCGGGTCGGTCGGATCGGTAGCTGATCGGTAGCGTGGACAGAAGCGGTCGGCGTGTCGGGCGGGAGGCGATGGGTGTTCGGGATGTGATCGTGATGAGCCGAGTAATGATGATGGCTTCCAGGTATAGCGTGCCGTGGTAGTGCTCGTCGATGCATGGTGTGGTCAGAAATTTGGGATGGTGAAGGGCCGAATTGCACCGAACTTGATGTTCATCGTTCGGGTCACCAATTGTAGATGAGGTGGTGTCCCTCTAGATGAGTTCCGACCGGCGATGATGGTATGCCACGGAGAGGCGATGACGGTGGCCTGTCTCCATGGCCGCGCCGGTGGAACTGAGGCCGATGCTCCAGGCGCGTGGCCATCTTCGTCGTTGTCCACGACCCTCTACAAGTGCATCTTTTCATCGTTTCCTAGGTGTCACGGTAGACGCCAGACTGTCTTGGGTGAATCACATAGCGAGCTTGGAAGCCAAGGTCCACCGGTGGATTGCGGTGATCAGGCATCTGGAAGGCATGAAGTGGTGCAGTGCCATGGCGTCGCTTTTGGCCGTCCAGAGAGCTTTGGTTCGCGGGTCACTTGCACACAGCTTGGCCTTCCACCTTCTTCAGTCCATAAGCTTCAGTGCTTCCTGGCGCGCAGTCTCCGAGTGTGCTTGGGAGTCCTTCGGGCGGCAGAGACCCATATGGTCATTGCTGAGGCTAAGGAAGCCACGCTTCGCTACGGGTAGACGAGTCGGCAGTACCTCCACCTTCTAGCTCACCATCGGCGGCATCCGCTAGTTATGAAGCTCCGGAGACGCAAGCACAGCAGCGTACACCCATGTGTCTCTCAACTGAAGACTAGTATACCTGACTTTGTGGTCGCACCTACAGCTTCCAGCACTTCACCTTGGACTTTTCCGACACCCTGCATCTCCCTGTCGGTGCCTGGGCTAACAGGGAAGAAAGGCAACGTTGCTGCATGCGTGACGAAGCAGCTCACTCTCGATATGATGAGCTCGTGTTATGAGACTTCCACCGCAGCTTTCACGGACGGCTCAACCACGAGGGGAAGTTCGTCGTCTGCTTTTGTCATTTCCTCCAAGTCAATGTCAGATGACCATCATCTCTCACATAAAACATCGTCAACATGCGCTGAGCTTTATGCTATTCTTTTCGCCCTGCGGAAAATTACTGACGGCCCCGTTCGCTCCAGGGTCGTTTTTACGGATTCCAGATATGCGCTGCAGTGTGTGGCAACTATGGGACTTCGCGGCTTCCTCAGTCCTGTGGTCATTGAAATTCTGCAAGTACATATATAAGAAAGCAAGCGCACAGGGCCACTCTATTGTTTTCCAAGCGGATGCCGGGTCATGTGGGCATCAGCGGAAACGAGGACGCAGATCGAACAGCCGCAGGCGCGCACCAGTATACCAGGCATGTCCCCATCATCTTGTCTCGGGGGGATCGCCGTTACCTCGTCTCAAGCCTCACTGGCCCCATGATGCAGTCTCAATGGCAACATGACATCACCACCCACTCTCTGCTTTACTCCGTTGACCCCACATTGTCCCTTACTCTCCCCCGCCGAATGCCGCGTTCCTTTACCACAGTCTTCCACCGCATGAGACTAAATGTGGCTTTTACACCGGATTTCAAACACCTCCTCGGTGTCGGCGCGTCCAGCCTCTGTTCCATGTGTTGTGTGCGCGGTGACCTCCATCACGTCCTCCTGGTCTGCGGACAGTACGATCGCGAGCGCGAGCATGGAAACTGCTCTCCAACGCGTCGATCAACGTCAGTTCGACTTAGCCAAAATTCTCGTGTCATGGTCGGACCCCTCACATCTGATGCAAGGCCTACGAGCTGTTGCTGAGTTCCTCTCCAGCACTAGACTAATGGACGAACTCTAATAGGACACCTTTCCATTATCATCACTTTCTCATCCCTTCCACAAGCGCAATGAGGCATACCGCCATAACGGCGGAGAATCACCCACCAATCATGTGTGTAATACGTATTGAGGCTAACGATATATCGGTGCCATCTTCTTACTTTTGCTTGTGTGATTTCTGTCTTACAGACTGTGCTCTCGACGAGTACGACATTGAACGGCAATTGGTTCAATTGCCTCACTGGAGTTGTGACCAGTACGGCAACTACGACAGAGTACAGTGCGTTCTGGATCGCTGTTACTGCATCGAGAGTGACGGGTCCATCTTGCAGTCCTTTCCGTATGAGAAGGACCTCGGTGCTGGTCAGCAGGAACGGGACAAACTACAGCAACGTTGCGCTGCTACAGATGTCAGCCTCTATTGTTCCGTCGAAAGATTTGCTCATGACACAATCTGTACTACGTAACACATAAACGCTTGCCTGAAAGGGAACCTCATTAAATCCGAATGAAAAACAGGAAACAATAGACAATTTCCTGTTGTGCGACGTATAATTTGCCGACGGTTGACTGTTTCTTGACGTTTCACATATGTGCAGGCTCGAGCAGGTGAGGTCACGGCGTAGGTCCTGGACCACAGTCTAGAAACTTTAAAACGAGATCAGGTTTATGCGTAGTTAGTGTTCTGTCTTGCGTTCTATGGTGTTTTATGCATTGAGATTTTTTGTGACGGCGGTCACACCTCACGGAGTCATTTAGCGCTTGTACGCAGCGCACACCTTGTTTGTCTGGTAGTATTTGTACTGCAGTTTCAATAACATATTTTCACCTGACCTCCGCATATATGAATGGTATATGAATGTTGAAATACATGTACACACATGTACGTGCCCAAAATCAGCACATATTATCTGTTGCAAGTCATAGGACAACCGAGCAGTTGTGGCTATCTTGTGTCAGTCATTTTCTACGTATCTTGAGTGCGTTGCATGTGGCTTTGAGGATGTGCAGCGAGCAATAGGTGGCGCTGTTACAACAGTCACAAGCCACATATTTACAGAGTGAAGAAAATACGTAAAAAATTAGAATTCCATTACAATTTTTCGCATTTATTCAACTTTTTTCCTGAAACTGTCTTTTAATGATAGGGTTACGAATTAGCTTCGCAAGGAGACCTCCCATCCTCATCGTCGTTTGGAATTCGAACACGACTATAGGTCGAACAACGTGGTGCGCGTTGTTTTCCTGGTCCGCGTCTTGCGACACTTTGTTCCTCTTGGCCCACAATTGTTGAAGGGAACGTTTGCTCCCTTGACGTCATTAAAATAAATATGTCTAGCAGGAGCACTTGACTCCAAACAACTTTCCTACGAGACCTTTCGCTCGAAATTGGATATATTTCCAGAGTTACTCCTCTTTTATCGTGAGAATCGGCAGCGGACTCGCAACGTAGGAGAGGAGCAACTGGAGAATTACCTGATCGTTTGCGTGACGTGTCAGCGTCCTCTCCTGTAGCTGCTCCTCACGTATTCTCCAAAGTTAATATACAGGAGGTCTATAGCGGGAGGGAAGGAAGTCACGCGCCGAGGCCACGCCTACATTTCCCACCCTGACGTCGCGCATACGTCTTTGCGCGCGAATTTCAAACCGTGTGGTCTCCAATGATTTATAATGTTGATAATAAATTATAGAGTTCAAGTTAGCGCAAAGTGAAGCAGGGTTTCGGTAAATTAGGGAATGCACTACCCGCTGAAAGATATCTTCGAATTGGTTCTTCAAGAGCTAGTTAGTATGCCTTTATGTTATCGTTGAAAGCTAAGCTCTGATTTATCTTGCCTGTGCTATGCTGCTCCGCGATACCCAAACACTGAGATGCACGTGACAGCTCTTCCCCACTGGTATATTTGCTCTTGCTGTGTTCAGCATGGATTGTGCATCATAATTAGGGTTCTGCGTCTTTGGCATCTATTCCTGGATAGATTCGGCGGGTGTTTTTCGGCATTTCTGTGTTTTGTCAAATCGGATATTCTCGGCATTTTAAAACGTTTGCACCCGAAAAATAGAGAGGGAGAGCAGTTTGGTAGGAGGACATTGAGAACGCAAAGAATTTTCTATCCTTTGTTGGAGGGTTGCACGAGTACTTCAACACTCTTGACCCACTGATGAAAGTGTTACAGAGGAAGGTTTGCCTTCCCTGAACTAGAGGCTAGCAGCTCCGCAGGGCGGTATTTCCCGCATGCCACCTGGAAACGAGGAGAATGAAGGAAAAACGGAAGTGTGATGCCCCGGAGGAAGAACAGTGCAATCGGGAACCTGTATTTTCGGCATATAGCACCCAGTGGCGGATTCGGGGGGGGGGGGGGGCGCTCGCCCCCAAAACGTCAATTTATACATTGGATTTCCCTCTCTCCCCTTCCTCAGCACGCGCTTCACCAAAGAAACCGCCCTCACCCAAACACAGGGTCTAGATCCGCCACTGATTGTACCATATGCAAGAGTATAATTCGGAGTTTTTTCCAGAAAAATACTCGGAGGATGTTTTGCGTCATTTGGCGGCGAGTGCCGAAAACGCGAAACCCTAATCATAATTTTTGCCACTTTTTGCCATGCTCCGTTTTTTGTTGTTTGCTTTTTATATTTTGTCAACTCAACTATATTGATGTCCCCCCCTCCTCATGTAACGCCCGCAAGGGCCTTTGCGGTATATGCATAAATAAGTAAATAAAGTAACAGTCTGAATTCGTTTGCACAGTGCAGAAAAGGATGCATGGCAACAACGACGCCAAAGTTTCAAAAGCTGAAGCGTAAAGGGAGTGTACACCCCATTCCCCTTTTCCTTTTTTTTCTTTTTGCTCTACGTAGGTGTACTGGGGTAGCCAGTTCGATTTAGTCGTGACTCACCTCCCCATTTTTTTCTTCTATCCATCACCATCACAGTGCAAAACGGCTTAACGAGCATCTGACGAGAGAGAGAGAGAGCTATAGGGAGAAAAAGACAATACTCTTTTACGCCGCTGTATCATTCGTCTTGCGAACTCATCGTTTCTAATATTTAATCTCATCCCTCACCCTTCATCCTCTCACCCTTCCACCTGTTGATCCACGGCCTATTGCCCTTTGGTTGTGTGCCAAACCAAGAAGTAGAAGAAGAATAAGGAAAGACTCAACGATCACCGCCACTACGTGTGTGAGGAAGAACAAGAAGAACAGCAGCGAGCGAGTGAAGCAGTAACGCGTATTGCTGGTGACCTGCGATCAACAAGTGATTGATCACGCTATCTACAGAATATTCTGTCTGGTCTGCTACTCTCACGAGTACTGGACTCTTACTGGTTACTCCTGGACTATTGGGCGCTGCGATTTGCACCTCTGTGTGATGTAAGGTAAGAGAGATTGGCCAGGGCACAGACTAGCAACTTTCAGCAGTGGACCCAAGCATATATACTGGTTGGCCGACCAACGATATTCTTTCATTTCCATTTGAGCACTTCATGAATGACGAACCTGTTGTCATTAAGCCAACTGACGGCTCGATCATCCGTTCGAAAAATCCGAAGGTACTTATCCGGTGTATTGACATCCGTGACATGTCTGAGCTGCGGTGAGTACGGCAAGGACGCAAATTCATCCAAAAATTCATTCAGATGTTCGAAGATTCTTCCAGATGTAGCTGTAGTGCAATCACTGCTCTCGACGTCTACTCTTAGTGGTTTGCCTGATCAGGCCTTCGTTCCACATCCTCTGCATCCGCAAAAGAGGCGGTGAGGGTAGTCGACGTTTCGTGACGTGCGAGCGTTCTCGCGATGTATTTACACGATGTTGGCGCTCTTGAAGTTTTCCGCAGCAGTTGACTAGAAAATGAACATCGTCTTCCAACTGAGTCAGTCGTTTTGACATTTGCAGGGTATAGTTTCCCGTCTGAGATTAAATCCTGGCCGCTTATCTTCCGCGTAGATAATTTCACTCGCAGATAACTACAGTGCAAATGTTGCTCCCGTTTTCGTCATGTCACCAAGAGCTGCAAATTTGAGGAGGGGGGATGACGTTCAATAATAAAAAAGAAAAAAAATTGAAAAGGACAAAGAAGCGAGATCTGCTTGTTCAGCTAAGCCGGCTAGTTTCACTCCTGCAAAATAAACAGCGGCAGCTGTTAGTGACTTTTCCTAACGTTCCGCAGTGCCGCTAAATATCGCAACACTTTCCGTGACAGTCTGCACATTCGCTTGTAAAATGTTTGTTATATGTTTGCCAGAAAGGTTATTAATATACCACCAGCCGCACAACGTCACATCATGATATCATGAGATTGGGAAAGAGTGGATCGTTGGCAAAACAACACACGTGGTTCTTGACGTCGTGTAACTTGGTGGTTGTCGCGTTTTGTGAGGTGAGGTCAGGGTAGTATCTGCCTCGCTCATCAAGTTTTCCTTCGGATCTCCTTCTCGAAATGGCATCCATCGTCGGAAACAACCATCAAAACAACTCATGTGATCGGCGGCTGCCAACGCACGTGGCTTGCCACGCTAACCACGGGTCGCGACACCTGGCGTTGTGACGTAGACTGTTCGGCAACAGCGGGTGTGGAAGAAAGAGGAGGAGGAGAGGGCTCTTAGGCTCAGCTGTGGACGAAGAGGAGGAGCGCGAGAGAGGAATAAAGGTTCAGTTTGTAGAAGGCATCAGAACTGTCGGTCACGAATTCTTGGGTCCGATTCGAAACATTTTGGTGCCGAAACCAGGAACCAGGTTCTGGGAACACTTCCAGGCAACGATCCACAACAACGGTGCGCTAGCTACAGTGGAGAAGTTTAAGTATCTCCTGTGTTACGTTACCGATGAGGCCAAGCGCGCTATTGATGGGATCAGCCTTAGTGGAGCGAATTACCAGATAGCTGTTGACGCCCTGAAGCAGCGGTTCGGACGAACCGATCTCCTTGCAGCCGAGCACATCGACAAGCTGTTGTCGCTCCGCGCAGTGCAAGGTTCTGGGGACGTGACTCAGCTACGTCACTTGTTCGACGAAGTCTCGCGCCACACGAGGGCCCTGGAATCACTGGAGATTCCGCAGTCTGGCTATGATGTCGTGCTCTATAGGGTTGTTACTCGCTGCCTTCCACCCGATCTCTTCGTGCAGTTTCGGCAGAGAAGGAAGGAATTGGTCTCTCCTAGCGAGAGCGGGACAGCCCCCTCCACAGAGTCTACTCGCATATCGCCCACTGCCGCGGAGGTTCGTGCACTGATGGATTTCCTACGCATTCAAGTGGAAGCAAGGGAAGAAGTCGCTCTTCACCGGCCTCGGCATACGCCTCCGGTCCACGCGGAAGACGAAGCGCCAGCCCCCTTTCCTTCGGCCGCAGCGCTGCCAGCTGGTGTGCGCACAGACTCCACACGCCCTGATGGAGCTCCACCAGCACCGCCGTCCGATCTCCCTTCGTGTGCCCTTTGCCGTGCGTGCGATCACCGCACGGCGACTTGTCCAGCGCCGCTCACACCCGAGGGAAAACGGAGAAGCCTCACGTCAGCGCGTCGATGCTTCCGCTGTGCCAAGCGGAACCACTTGGCCCGTCAGTGTCGCTCTTCAGCTAGTCTCACGTGTACCAGATGCCACGGACAACATCTGACTGTGCTCTGCGACATACAACCGAAACGCGAAGCGCGAGAGCGCACCGCCGGGATCGTTGGATCGGCTTCATCATCGCCAGCGCAGACACCTGAAATCCAAGCCACCACCGCGTCAACCTCGTCTACTGTCACATTTCTGCAGACCGCTGTGGTTCAGGTTGCCGGCCCTGGCGGATCCGCGTCCGTACGTATTCTTCTCGACAACGGAAGTAAGAGAACATTCATCACCGAGGAACTCGCTCAGCGGCTTCGATGCCCGGGATTGGCATCCGAAAACATGTCGATCTTTGCGTTTGGCTCCACGCAACCGTCCACGCATCGCACATACCAGAAGGTGTCCCTGCGTATCGATGGCTTACATCAGTCGTTGGAAGTAGAGGCCATCGCTATACCACAGATCTGCAGGTCGCTCAGCCCACCTGTGGATGCCCGGATCTTGCAAATGCTACACGATCGTGGCCTCTCTCCGGTCACAACGACTTGTCTATCGCAGAACGTCGACGTGCTGATAGGCGCGGACTACTACTGGCGATTTGTGTCTGGCAGAATAGAGCGCCTTCCCAACAATATCACAGCCGTCGAAACGGTATTTGGGTGGATCGTCCAAGGTGTTGCCCCACTGCGTTCCTCGCTACCAGACTATCCCGCCACCACGTCACTTTTGTGCTGCACGAACGACGCGCCCGAGCATGAGCTGACCAACCTGTGGCGACTAGATGCATTAGGTATTACGGATTCTGACGTAGCTGCTCCCACCGGAGCGGCAGACCTCCAAATGTTTCAAGAGAACATCAAGTGGCAGACAGATCGGTACGAGGTTCCCCTCATGATCCAGGCGCCTGGGCTACCACCAGAGGCACACAATCGGGTAACCGCCGAGACGAGACTCAACGCTCAACTCCGGCGGTTCCGAATGGCACCCGACGTTCTCAAGCAGTACGACGCCACAATGCGCGAATACTTCGTCGAAGGGCATGCCGAACCAGTCTCTGGCCCAGACCCAACCAGGAACGTGTACTACCTGCCCCACCATGCCGTTATACGTATGGAGGCCGTCACGACCAAGGTCCGCATAGTCTTCGACGCCTCGTCCCATGTTCCCGGCCAACCGTCTCTTAATGAGGTTCTGTCGAAGGGTCCCAACTTAAACAGCAACCTCCTCCATCTCCTCATCACGTTTCGGTCTTCTCCCATTGTCTTGACCGCCGACATTCGCAAGGCGTATCTTCAAATTCAGATCCGACCAGAGGACCGAGACGCCCTCCGCTTTCTGTGGATCCAGGAGCTACCGTCATCATCCAACCCTTATCCTGCGACTCAGGAGTGGAGGATGACCAGAGTCCCGTTCGGAGCATCGTCCAGCCCCTTCCTACTCGCGGCAACTCTGCACCATCACTTCGACGCGGTCGCTTCGCGATACCCAGCCACCGCAGCTCGCCTCCGCACCAGCTTCTATGTTGACGACCTAGTAATTGGCTGCGACGACGTGCAAGATGCCGAGACGATATATGCCGAGACCAGAGCTGTCCTGCGGGACGCAGGGATGGAAATCCGAAAATGGGCAGCGAACTCCACCACACAGGAGTTCAAGACACACTCTGTGAAATTCGCCAGAAGTATTGGATTGTAAGGGGTCGACAGACGGTTCGTCGCGCTCTTCATACGTGTCTACACCTGTCGCACGTCTCTACCTGTCGCTCCTCTCCCGCGGGAAAGGATCACACCCACGAGTCCCTTCGACGTAGTAGGGGTGGATTTTGCTGGACCGCTCTATGCATTTGACAATAACGAACAGCGGAAGGCGTACATCGTCCTTTTCTCATGTGGCGTTACCCGCGCGATCCACCTCGAATTGGCGACCGGGATGTCCACTCAACACTTCCTCGGCGCATTTAGGCGTTTTGCGTCCCGACGCGGGGTTCCGTCACTGATCATGTCAGACAACGCTCGCACCTTCCATCAGACGTCACGGATTCTCTCCACCGCGTCCTCAGAAGTGCAAGATTTTGCCTCCAGGAATCGCATCAAATGGAGGTTTATTGTCGAGAGAGCACCCTGGTGGGGCGGGTGGTGGGAGAGGATGGTCAGATGCGTGAAGGACTCCCTCAGGCGTTGCTTAGGAAGGCGCCATTTGACGTATGAAGATCTCACAACGGCCTTATGCGAAGTAGAATGCATAGTGAATTGCCGGCCGCTGACGTATGTGGATTCCGATCCCGCTGCCCTGCACCCTTTGACTCCTGCAGACTTCCTCGTAGGGAAGCGCTTGACTGCCACCCCAACACCGGGCGAAGTTGCACAGCCGTTGGACGCTGGGAGACTCAAGCATTACTTGAAAGCACAGGATAGTCTTCGCCAGCAGTTCTGGAGCAGGTGGCGCAAGGAATACCTCTTCCAGCTGAGATCGGCGCATATGGCGAGACGGGACCCGGAGAGTCAACTGAGGGTCGGAGACGTGGTCATCATCCACGAAAGAGGACCGCCGCTACTCTGGAAGCTCGGCCGCGTAACTCAGACCATTCCCGGACGCGACGGTGTCGTTCGTGCCTGTGCGGTCATGCTGGCCAACAAGACCATTCTTCACCGTCCCGTGCAGTTGCTGCACCGCTTGGAAGGGGATATCGCACCACCCGTGGCCCGGGAGGATGTGGAAGAAAGAGGAGGAGGAGAGGGCTCTTAGGCTCAGCTGTGGACGAAGAGGAGGAGCGCGAGAGAGGAATAAAGGTTCAGTTTGTAGAAGGCATCAGAACTGTCGGTCACGAATTCTTGGGTCCGATTCGAAACAGCGGGTGGTATATTGCTGGAAGCGAACTCTGAAAAAAGGAAGAGACGTACACGGGACAACAACGTCTCTTCGTACGTCTTTTCCTGGTCTCGGAGTTCATTTCCATCATGTACAACCGGATAACCTGCATCTTATCTCTCCTTCAAGGCTATTAAAGCTGATTCATTAATGCTGTATTGACCCCCGCCGTGCATGAGGGCATGATCGAGGCGCCGTATCTGCATAAACGGAATTCGCGGAGCGATCAGTCGTTCACTCACCAAGTCGGGCTCCGGCAAATCTCTCGGCATGGGCGGCGAGAGACATAGCCTTGGCACATTGCGAGTGCCGGAACCCTGTCGGCGCGCATTGAACGTAGACACGTTGAGCAAATGCGAAGCGTGGTCGGTTTCGGGTAGGAGCTCTCTAATACCTCCCACTTGGCGACGTCCGACACGAAGTCATGGCACGAATGGTAACTTCGAGGGACGTTGGCAAAGAGCACGTTTTTCGTGTTCTCACTACAGATAGCTTGCCGCTATGTCTCGCGGTTGACGAGACTCTTCGGTAATATTTCCTCGGTTTGCTGTCCTTTGAGTGTGTTCTGTGCTTCCCGCATGTAGTTTCCCTTCATTTCAACATTTCTGCAGCTCATCACGTGTAACTTTCAATTACAGTAATGGTATAAGCGTCAGGAAATCAAGGCAGTGCGAAAAACGCGCTTTTGGTGCGTTGGTGTCTCAGCGACATCACACTGCTCACTCTCGTTTGTTTACTTATCGCGGCACCGGTTCAGTAGGGAGGTTTAGAATGATTGGAACTTCGAAGGATTAGAAGAGATTTAATAGGTCTTTACGATACCGGTTACGAAAATATGGTACGCCAAGCACCTGATTCCTTCCAAGTGGCTGGCATCACGTTGCTGATCTAGGACTTGAAAGATTCCTTTCTGTTTTTGGTTTGCTTCCCTGGAACGCTTCTGATGTGCTCAAATTCCCTAATGTGTGCTTCTTTTGATTCCCGTGCCCAGCACGCAGATGCCGCTCTCTCGCGCCGCTTTGCCTTTCACCACCTGCGAGCGCACCTGTCGCTCTATGTTTTCCTTCCCTCTGGCGCGGAGAGGCGAGGGGGTTTTTCGTTCCACAGACACGGCGATATTCTGAAACCTTCCTGTTCACAGCTGCCGCTGTAAAACAGCGCAAGAACAACACACGGGAGAAACAGCAACACGACGCCGAACTTAGAGCTGTTTAATAAAAGGAAGGAAAGAAAAACAACCTACAGGGTGCAAACCAGCCCCCCAGTGGGGCATTCAAGCAAAGCTAGGTCAGCATCCTACTGATTGTCGATACATTATCTCTTCCGCAGTAAAGTTGACAGATTCAGCGCTGGCACACTTACCAAACCCACGTTGACAATATGATAAGCTTCTAAAATTTGTCTCTGAGTGTGCTCTTGAACACCCGGCTGAGAGAGCGTGCGGCTTCGTACAAAAAAAAAAAAAAAATCAATCAATCAACTATATGACCCAGAGCTGTATGGTGTGTTCTCTGTCAGAGACCTTGGGATCTGGTTGGATCATCGTCTCTCATTTAATGTCCACGTTGAACACGTTGTAAAAAAAGCCTACCGAATTCTTGGTCTTATTTCTAGAATGACTCGTGACTTGAGCGGACCACATAGTTTACAGACTCTTTTTGTATCTCTTCTTTTACCTGTCTTAGAATTTGGGTTAGTTGCATAGAATTGCATTGGAGAAACTAATGTTACACGTCTAGACGCAGTTTTTAAACGTTATTTGAAAATCTGTTCTCGAAGATTCTCACTTGGTGATATGCAACACGCATCAGGAAGAAGAAGCAGTCAAACTAGAAGGACGTACTCTCTCTGCTCTCTGATTTTCCTTCGTTTTCAACTGACCGAAGGCAAGCTCTCCTCCCTAACTACAGGAGAGAACCCATGGCAGGAAGCGGACGGGGTCGCAGGACCCCAGGAGTCCGCGGCGCCGAGGAAGCACCTGACCCCGGGCGATCAGACCTCACTAGCGCTGGCGACAGGAGCCCCTCCCCGGTGGGGAGACGCTCCAATGGAGAACTTACACCAGCATCAGGGACATCACAAACGGAACTCCTCAATGCCTACGATGATGAGGAGGTGACGCCCCCGCTGGCAGATGGAGACGTGCCGTCCATGGATATTCCGCACGACCCTCCTCCTCCTAGCTCGCCATTCCAAATCGTCACATACAAGAAAAGCCGCCCAAGTGGAATCCCAGTTGTCTTCGAATGTGTGGGGGCGACTGATTCTTTCTGGCATGTCAACCCCAACTCAATAGCCCATGATGTGCTCACCACGACGCAAGGGAAGGTTCTCCACCACCGAATCAACAAACATGGCACTCTCATAGTCCACGTCTCGTCTGAGCACGCAGCGCAAGGCCTACTGAGCATTGGGTCTGTCGCTGGGATCGCAGTCCAAGCCTCTATCCCACAGTCCTACCTGCGCACTACCGGAAGAATCACTGGTGTCCCTCGACGTTACAGCGAGGACTCGAATACTTCTGTTCCAGCGGTGTCACTGAGGTAAAACGGCAACTTGCCTACTATCGAGAGCGTGACGGGTCCGCACACACCATCGTCAAGACTAGTGTACTCCTGACTTTTAAACCTGGCCAGGCGCTACCAGCGGAGATTCCCCTTGGCTTCACGTACTTCCCCGTGTCGGAATACGTAGACCCGCCAACGCAATGTTGCAACTGCCAGAAGTTTGACCACTATGCTCGTGACTGTCGCGGCTCGAAAAGATGCAAAATGTGTTCTGATCCGCATGATCATAAGCAATGTACATCACGATGTGAGCCCACATGCGCAAACTGTGGCGGTCACTACACCGCAACTTACCGTGCGTGTACTGTTGCAAGGGCAGTAACAGCTGCACACCGACGGCGCATGCTCAGTGGAAAATCGCATGCCTCTCGACCTCGCTCCACTAATCTCCACACTGCCCACTTCCCGCGCCTATCTGGCTGTTTCGCGGCACCCGCACACGCTGATCACGGCCCTTACAAGTCTTTTGCCTCTGCCGTCAAGCAAGTGCTACATGTCGCGCGCATTGCGGCCCAGGCCAGTGGACAGCGGACACCCGACCCTAAAATTCAGAAGCACCGTCTGTTGGAGGGACAAAACACTACGTCTGGCACTGTAGTCACAATGCTCTTCGCCGCCTTACGCGCCATTGTCCAGCAGCCTCCAACGGCAGCATACTTACCTGCAGTTCAAGCTATACTTGCACTAGAACCTCTCCTCCGTACTGGCTCCTTTCTTACCCCCGACAATGAATAACGGTCGGCCTCGCGCCTCAATGGTTCATTATCAATCAACCACGATCTTCCAGTGGAATTCATCACGTTGTTGAGGGCACTTCTGGAGTCCGTATGCTAAACGGCCTTACTTATTCCGGTGACTTGAACCGCAGCAGCTGCGTGTAACAAGGCCAGGAGTTCGGTGGAATTCACGCAGCCTGCAATCGAAGGTGTCTGACTTCCGTCAGTTTGTGTGGCGCCACAAATTCCCTGTGTTGTGCATCTCGGAAAGTGGCATTAAGGATGACTTTCGTCTCTCGAATTACGTGACCTTTGTCTCGGAGCCCCGTGGACAGACCAGCCGTGCTGCGCTCTTCGTCCGTGCCGACCTCCCGGTGATCCAGCGCGACCTGCGATCAGTTGGGATCGGCGACTACGTCTGCTGCTCGGCTCGTGTGGGCTCACTTGACGTCACCATAGTCTCACTATACATCCCACCATCAGTCAGATACAACGTGGATGAGCTGGGCTCCATTATAGCTGGCCTCCCCTCGCCTTTCGTGCTCTGTGGGGACTTTAATGCCCACAATGAAGTCTGGGGCAGCATGCGTACTGACAAGAGAGGCCAGCAACTAGCAGACCTCTTCGCGGACAAGAAGTTCTGCGTTTTAAACGATGGCTCACCAACTTTCGTCTACCCGACTTACCGCTCTTCTTGTCTTGACCTCACCGTCGCATCAGCGTCCATCACCCATCGGCTTCTCTGGAGTGTGGATGCGGACACCCTTGGCAGCGACCATCTGCCTGTCCTGGTCGGCATCCTGCACGGCCGCCGATCCTCCAGCTCGCACTCCGTCAAGCGGTGTCACAGCGGATCGACTGGAAACGATTCGCACGGGTGCTCGAGCCTTCCCTTGCATGTGACGGGCTAAGCAATGCGCAAGACTTCTGTCGCGCAGTCGCCACCGCAACCCAGGAAGCAACCACAGTGCACCGCGTCCCACTTCAGTTTTCCGCTACAGACGCGGAATACGAGCGGCTCCGTGCACTCTGGCGACGCGCAGAACGGCGAGCACGGCGCACCCTCCTACCCCATGACCGGCAGGCTGCGAAACGGATTCAGAAAGCTGTTCAGCGACGCCTCCAGAAACTCACACGGGGCCGTTGGCGCAGCTTTGCATTGTCCCTATCGCCCCACACACCGCTGTCTCGGATTTGGGGTGTGCTTAAGGGCATTTCGACACCTATAGCGCAACGTTACCCTTTCCGCTCCTTGTCTCTGGCCACATCGCGCACCGAAATTCACATTGCAGAGGACTTTTGTGCCCGCCTCACCACCTTGCCTGCTTCAACTCAAACTGCTACTACTCCGATGCCATCCACCAGCAACACAGCCCTGGACTTGCCTATTACCCTCGAGGAGTTAGGCTCTGCCCTATGTGCATCGCCCCAACGTAGCTCCACAGGTGCGGACCAGATCTCGTACAAGGCGCTCCAGCATCTTCCGCATATGGGGAGGCCGCATCTCTCACGCCTCTTCAATGTCAGTTGGCAGCAGGGGGCGAATCCCCGAGGAATGGAAATTAGCGATGGTTGTCCCCTTGCTCAAACCCGGCCAGTCGACACATCACCTCGACTCTTTCAGCCCGATAGCCCTTACCAGCTGCGTGGGCAAAACTCAGGAACGAATGATTTTCACCCGTCTCATCTGGCACCTTGAGAGTGATCGTTTCTTCCCGGAAACAATGATGGGCTTTCGCTCAGGCATTCGTCACTCGATAGTGTCGTTACTCTGGTCAGTGAGACGCAGCAGGCTCGCGCGGACGGCTTCCTGACCGCTGCTGTTTTCCTGGATATCAAGAAAGCCTATGACAGTGTCCAACGTAATGCAATCCTTACGGCTCTCCAGGACGCTAACGTAGGGGTATGCTCCCTCTCATGGATCCGACATTTCCTCGCAGGCCGTTCCCTCTTTGTCCGCACTGCTGACGGAGATACCGCCTTGTATCCCGTTCACCGAGGCGTCCCGCAGGGAAGCGTACTCAGCCCCCTCGTGTTCAACATCATTATGGCCTCCCTTCCTGCACAGCAGCCTAGCCACACCCACATCACAACCTATGCAGATGACATTTGTATTTGGACCTCTGCTCTTCGTCGTGATGCGATCCAACGTCGTCTACAACGCTCCTTGGACACAATCGCCCACTATCTTGCCGACCGCGGCCTAGCCATCTCACCCGCCAAGACTATCGCCATGGCCTTTTCACGGAGATCGTTGCACAAATATCCACTGTTCATCGACGGTTCGCCCCTAACCTTTGTCAAAACCTGCCTGGGTTTCACAATTGACCAAGGCCTCACATGGTCATCTCATGTGAGAAGACGCTTGTTACGAAAGCCTCCAGCCAGGTCAATGTCATCAAACGTATCGCATGTGCGTCCTGGGGCCCGTGTTGCCAGGACCTCCACCGGGTTCATACGGCTCTTGTTTTGGCACAGTGCGATACAGCATCCCGATCCTTCATGCCCTCAGCTGCACTCAAGAGCAGGAGCTCCTGAACCTCCAAGCCTCCTTAGGGGGTCTCCGTGTTTGTCTTGATGTCCCTCGAACAACGGAGACATATTCCGTACTCGCCGAAGCTCGGGAGCAGCCTATACCCATTCTGCGGGACTCAGCCACTCTCCGCGTCTACGCCCGCTGTCTGACGCAACCCTCTCACCCCCTTCACCGCATTGCTGTGAGCTGCCCTGCATCCGCTTTTGCCATCACCACAGCCCTGCTCCGCTTCTTGAAAGACTCGGGCCTTGCGTCTGCCCTCTGACGGGACATTCTTGGGACTTTTCTTTCATGCCTGTACTGCACTGTGTGCCTGTTTTTCTTTCATTTTTTCATTTCCTTTCTTTCTTTTTGTTTATTTTTCAGTTTCTTTTGCGGAATAGCAAGCTGGCAATAGCCTGGCTGACATTTCCTTTTTCTTTTTTCCTTTCACTCAATTAAACATATCCCCCCCCCCCCCCCTGTATCCTTCCTGTGTAACCGAAGAATAAGTCGCGATTTCATTTTTCTGTACAAATGTGTTCACAATATTACACATGCAGAGCCTGTGATTCACCTTTTACGTTTTCATGTACCACTCCGTACTGTCCGACACACTTCTCTGTTCTATATTAAGGATACGGCTGCTCGACAGTCGCCGTCTCGACGAACACAAACTTTTGAATGTTTCACCAATGACTGATTTATTTCAACCTTGTTTTAGTCAATTTAGACAGGAGGTGCTCCAGAACCTCAGCTTGGTGTATACTACGAAGGTGCACTGCTGTGCAGGCGTCCGGTTGCAATTCGTTTGTTATTATTTTTAAAAACACACCCAGTGGGCATCTGTCAGTCCAAATGGACAGGTGCACGTGCACCCCGATCTTCAAACAAAAAGTTGTTCTTGGTAGCTACAAAAAAGCGCAAGCAGAGGGAAATTTCAGAAGCGAAAATTGCAAACATGGGTTTTTATAAGTGTATCATCAGTCAGCACTCTCTCTATAAACCTTGCTGCGGAAGAGATAGGGTATCTACAATAGCAGGATGCTGACCTAGCTCTGCTTGAATTCCCCACTGGTGGAGGGGTGACACTCTAGGTTGTTTTTCTTTCTCTCCCTTTTTATTAAACAATTGGAAGTTCGGTACCGTGTTGTTTGTCCCGTGTGTCGTTCTTGCGCCGTTTCTTTGATAGATTTGTCCTCCCTTCTTACAATGAGGATCGTACTCGCTGCTGGGCAAGAAATAAAGCGACCAGTTGAAACGTGTCAAAAACTGCATCCAGTGTCTTCAATAACCTTTCTGCAAACATATCACAAGCATTTTACAAACCACACCAACAAACCGTTACAAACCACCGTCACGGAAAGTGTTACGGTGCGTAGCGGCAATGTCAAACGTTTCATCAGCGTCAGCAAAAGTCTGCTGCTGAGGGGGGGGGGGGGCGGATTTATTGGCAGAAAAAAAGAAAGAAAAAATGAAAGGGAAAAGGTCAGCCATGCAGCACGCCGGCTTGCTATTCCCTAAACAAAAAAAAAAAAAAAAAGAAAACATTGTGGGAACTAGTAAGGAGCAACCACACTGGGACAGAGGTCCGATGGGGCGACAGTTTATTCCTGGAATGAGCGAGCGAGAATGATGATCGAGATCGTGTGCGTGAAAAGGGCATGCTGTCCGTCTTCTTTTACGGTAGGTGGCCGCCACAG
Source organism: Ornithodoros turicata (assembly GCF_037126465.1). Lineage (NCBI taxonomy): Eukaryota > Metazoa > Arthropoda > Arachnida > Ixodida > Argasidae > Ornithodoros > Ornithodoros turicata. The sequence goes on along the minus strand of NC_088202.1, from coordinate 91,652,512 downwards.
GTACTCCCCCCGCCCAGAGAAATAACGGTCAAGAAGTGAGCGGGGTAGCCCAGTGGACCTTGCGGGACCGTTGAGGCGGTGCGGTGTTGGGTTTTGTAGGCCATGGGAGATGGTGGATGAGGGTGTCATGCTGGTCAATGTAGGCAGGCTTAAGCCTGTCGATGGAGACTACGTCTTCTCGTCCGGCGATGTTCAGCGTGAAAAACTTCTCGGAACGACTGAGTACCTGGTACGGGCCGAGGTAGGGTGGGAGGAGCGAGGAGTGTACGGCGTCATTGCGGATGAAGACGTGAGTTGTAAGGAAGATGTCCTTGAGGATGAACGGGGGGCGGGCTGAAGACAGTCGTGAAGGGGTGTAGCGGAGATTCTGGAAGGTGGTTGGGAGCTGGGCAAGGTACGAGTCGGTGGCAGTGGGTTGTGGTGATGCAGCGATGAATTCTCCGGGCTCGCGGATGGTTGTGCCATAAACAAGCTCAGCCGGGCAACAATTAAGGTCCGTCTTGAGAGCAGTACGCAGCCCGAGTAACACGAGGGGCATGTGATCAGCCCAGAGAGCGGGGTCGGATTGAGCACGAAGGGAAACCTTGACCTGGCGGTGCAGGCGCTCGACTAAGCCAATGCTGGAGGGGTGGTAAGCCGTAGTTCGGTGTCGCTTGATGCCAAGAAGTTTGAGGAGGTCGTTAAACAGCTTCGACTCAAATTGGCGGCCTCTGTCTGTCGTGATGGAGGCTGGGACTCCGAAACGTGAGACCCAGACAGACAGGAATGCGCGTGATATGGTTTCGGCTGTGGCGTCAGGTATAGGGTGAGCTTCGGGCCAACGAGTAAAACGGTCGACGCACGTAAACAGGAAGCGGAACCCACGAGATGGAGGCAGGGGTCCGACGAGGTCCATGTGTACGTGCTCGAAACGGGACGCGAGAGGAGGAAAAGGTCGAGTTGGAGCAATGATGTGACGGCTGATCTTGGAGCGCTGGCAGTCGAGGCACGAACGCGTCCAACGGCGAACGTCCGAGCGCATGTTTGGCCAGACGTATCGTTCGCACACGAGACGTTGTGTAGCTCGAACTCCTGGGTGGGACGTGGCATGAAGAGCTTTCAAAATTTGGTGTCGGAAAGCTTCTGGGACGAAAGGACGAGGAGAGCCCGTTGAGACACCGCAGGCTAAGGTAACATCTGCGTTAGGGATGTGCACGTCCTGGAACTCCAAAGACGCAGACGAGGAACGGAGCTGATCGAGTTCAGGATCGCGAATTTGGGCAGAGGCCATGGCGCTGAAGTCCAAAGGTGCTGGGAGTGTGACGGCCGAACAGGTAGGAGCACGGGATAAAGCGTCGGCGACGGCGTTGTCGGAACCGCTGATGTGGCGAAGATCGGTAGTGAACTCGGATACGAAAGCCAGGTGCCGGACCTCTCGAGGCGTTAGAGTGGATCGCTTGGCGTGAATAGCGTAGGTAAGGGGTTTATGGTCCGTGAGAACGTGAAATTGTCGACCTTCGAGGAAATAACGGAAATGCCGAATGGCCAGGTAGATCGCAAGTAGCTCCCGGCCAAATGTGCTGTATTTCTGCTCTGCAGATCGTAGAGGTTTAGAGAAGAAGGCCAACGGGGTCCGTACGCCATCAATCTTCTGTTGGAGAACGGCTCCAACGGCAACGTTAGAAGCGTCAACGAGAAGGTTGGTAGGGGCATCCTTGAGTGGGTGGGCAAGGAGGGCCGTGTCTACGAGGGAAACCTTCAGTTGCTCGAATGCGGCCAGGGCGACGTCAGACCAAGAAAGGTGTGCATTTCGTGGGGTCTTGGCTGAAAGGAGCTCGTTGAGGGGTCGCATGATAGTGGCGCAGTTCGGGATGAAGCGGCGTTAAAATTTTACCATTCCAAGGAATTCCCGCAATTTCTTGATCGTTGGAGGGAGCGGAAAATCACGCACGGCTTGGACCTTAGTGGGCAATGGTCGGATGCCTTTCTTCAGTGACGAGGTGGCCGAGAAACTCCAGCTCCTTGACGCCAAAAAGGCACTTTGATGGATTAATAATGAGGCCGTATTCCTGGAGCCGGGAAAAGAGTTCGCGGAGATGGTCGCGGTGAGCTTCAGGCGACGGGCTAGCGACAAGAATATCGTCGATGTAGGCAAAGCAGTACGGGAGACCACGCAGAACCTCATCGACGAAACGCTGGAACGACTGTGCTGCGTTGCGGAGGCCGAACGGCATTCTTAGATATTCAAAGAGCCCGAAAGGGGTTGTTATGGCCGTCTTTGCAATGCTGTCGGGATGCATGGGGATTTGATGATATGCTTTCACCAAGTCAATTTTCGAGAATGTTGTAGAGCCATGGAGGGAAACAGCAAAGTCATGTATGTGCGGTATAGGATAGCGATCGGGGATTGTGACCCGATTCAGCGCGCGATAGTCGCCGCAAGGGCGCCAGTCCCCGGTACGCTTCGGCACCATGTGTAGGGCAGATGCCCAACTGCTTGACGAGGGTCGCACGATGCCGAGCTCAAGCATGTGTTGAAATTCATTTCGTGCAATCTCGAGTTTTTCTGGCGCAAGGCGGCGAGGGCGCTCGAAGACGGGCGGGCCAGTTGATTCGATATGATGAGTGACGCTATGCTTGACCGGCCGCAAATCGTTAGATGGTGAAGTCAAGTCGGGAAAGTCTTCTAGTATCGCGGCGTAAGGGGACACAGAAGATGCGCGCAGCAGGTGCAAAGAAGATGGTGGGATGCGGGTTGCCATACCCGACACGCAGAGCTTGGTGTTTGCATCAGTAAGAGAGCGATGACGCATGTTGACTACAAGATGGAAATGGGAGAGGAAAATGGGATGCGCGACGTCGGCCACGAAGAAAATCCAGCGGAACGTTCTCCGCAAGCCAAAGTCGAGAGTGAGCGAACGTTGTCCGTACGTCTTGTTGGGGCTCTTGTTGGCGGCTTGTAGAGAAGGACCGGTGTAAATGCGGCGGCGGTCAATGGATGAAGCGGGGATGACACTGACCGCGGCGCCGGTGTCGACGAGAAATCGAATTTTCGAGGGATGATCGGTGATAAAGAAGAGGCGACCGTGGTGAGGACCGGCAACAGCGGTCGCGCCTAGTTGCCAGGGCTGGTGTTTTCCTGGAAGATGCAGGGTTCCAGGCACTTAGTCGCTGCTTTGCCGAAACGCTCATGATACCAGCAGAGCTGGAAATGTGGCGTGCGCCTGGGCGAGAAACGACGGCTGGGTGAGAAACGGGAACGCGGACGGAATGAACGTCGAGGACGTCGAGTGGATAAATATGGGGATGAGCTGGGTATAGATAAGCGGGACAGCGCGGAGGAGAGCTGGCGAACCGCTTCGCGGAGCGAGTCGCAATTACAGCAGGTTGCACAGCTCCTGCTGTGCAGGGCGCTCGTGCGGAAGGCTGCAAAGCAGCAATCATGTGGAGGCTCCGAAAGGCGGTGTCGCTTCCATAATCCGGTCCGCGAGCTCTGACAACTAGCGAAGGGGAACAGTGGGAGAGGCTGAGAGAATCATCTGGACGGTGTGAGGAAGTCGCTGGAGAAACAGTTCTCGCAAAATCGACTCGTCTAGCGCTGAGGACTCGTCTCCGAGTAGCTGATACATCCGCCTCAGAAATTGGGTCGGCTTACGATCACCTAATTCCTCGGTAGTGAGCAGTTGCCGCAGACGTTGTTGCTTGGACTCGGACAAGCGTTTGATAATTTGCTGCTTCAGAGTATCATAAGGGTTGTCGGAGGGAGGGTTCTTCACGATGTCCCGGACCTCCGCCATGACTGAGGCAGACAAAGCAGAAAGGGCGGCGTAGTACTTCGTGTGCTGGCTGGTGATGTGTCGCTTGGTGAATTCGGCCTCGGCCAGGACAAACCAGAGGGCTGGGTCGTTGTGCCAAAAGCTTGGCAGTTTGATGTCGATAAGGTTGACCTGGGCAGAACCAGTGGCCGGATTGTGATCGCCTTGGTGTTGGTCCATGGCTTAATCTTGGTTGCAGGAAGGAGCGAAACGTTCGGGTCACCAAATATGTGGGAGCTAGTAAGGAGCAACCACACTGGGACAGAGGTCCGATGGGGCGACAGTTTATTCCTGGAATGAGCGAGCGAGAATGATGATCGAGATCGTGTGCGTGAAAAGGGCATGCTGTCCGTCTTCTTTTACGGTAGGGGGCCGCCACAACATAAACAAGAAAGAAAAAGAAATAACAAAAAGACAAATAAATAAATAAAAACAAGAAAATAAAAATAAAAATAAACTCAGCTCACAGGGAGCCCAGGAGGCCCGTATCACGGAGAAAGCGGAGCACCGCTTTTGTGACACTCTACTGGCTAGCTCGCTGCATGGGGCCAAGGAGTGTTGCGAGAGAAACGTCTGCTGAGAATCCTTCACCGCCTTCGCTGAAAATCCAAAATCCAAGCCTACATCATGGCTAACCTTTCCCTTCTTTTCTTTACCTTTCAGCATTAAACTTACCCCCCCCCCCCCCCCAAATCCTTTAACAACTTCCGCGATCGTCTGCAAAACTTTGGGCATACCAGGAACCCGGGCCTGGCAATTTATGTGCATGATGCTCCATTGAGGCTTCCTACGGGGAGCTGGAGGAGGTCTGACTGATAGGTTATCAAAGGCTTGCAGCGTGGGTGAAAACCGACACCGTATATGGTCATTTAGTCTCCGAAGCAGTTCTTTCCCTCCATCCGTCATATGTTGCTGTACAATTTGGGGTAGGTGTTGCTGAGCTGCAAGAAGTTGCAGCGGAACAGAGGGAGCTTCAGCATAGACGGCGACGTTGCGAGCTGAGGGCACTCCTCAATCCGCACTCTGTAACTGCTCCAAAGTCCCTATTGCAGATGAACTGGGACTCGCAACGCCAAGTATGTGCATAATTTTCGCTGTTGTTGTTGCACGGTGTATCGAAAGAACGGTACCGATTATTGGGCAACCGGAGGCGCGGCATCCCATGCGACGACCAAGGTTGAGGGAAGTCTGACATCTCCTGTGATGTGATGTGATAAAGAAAAAAATGGGGATGTGAGTTTCGACGAAGTCGAACTTGGTACCCCAGTACACTCACACACAGAAAGTTCAAACAGATGATGAGATGATGAAAAACAGAGATGATATCCAGAGAAGAACAGAGATGATAATGGAGTTCAACATGTAGGTCAAAAGTTTCGACCAAGTGAGAGTAAAGTGTCGGAATCGCTGGGGGCACACACAGGACACATCACACATTCAGCGTGTCATAGAATGTCCATAAGCCCGGTTGTATGCAGAAAGTCCTCAAATGCCCTTAGCGCCTTGTCGGACGACGGAGGACCTAACAGTTTCGCGATGTCGAAGGCTCGGGAGTTCACACGAGAGAGGCTTGTCTCTAATGCCTCTAACACGAGGAGCCGGATGATGTCGTAGAGGCATCCGTGAAAATCTGCACTCTGCCTGCGGAGCTGTTTAGTAACTCAAGACTGGACTGCGAAGAACATGCGTTGGTAATGCGTCCTTTTCCGGGAGTCCAGGCACATTAATTCTTACGTCAGGAGGCTGTAGGACCCACGTTGGGATATCCGGTAATGCATGTGGCTTGTGCTTCGGAATAAGACCACGTTGTGTCTGTATATAGGTTCGGTAAAAGAAGAGTGGTGACGACTCATAATGGCTCGAAGCTGAGGATGGCGATGGTGACGCCTTGCCAACTGCACGTAGTGGCGGAACGTTTCTTGCATCCTGAGAGCTGATACAGGTGGTTCCCGTACTTCTGCCACGGCTAAAGCGTTTGCCGTCGCTCGAGGAAGGCCAAGACAGAGTTTGACGCCCTTTGCTAGGATACACCCTAACACTTTCTCTGTGGTAACAGGGAGGTTGTGAGGCAGGGGAATGTGATGAGTAACCATCCGACTTATAAGAGATCGGTGAACGCCGAGCATTGCCCGAGGAGACGTTCCCCACCGGGTACCGCATAAGTAACGAAGAACTCAGCTCAGATTCTCAGCTCTTGCTTTTAGATAACCTCCGCTACCCATAACAAACTCCGGTCGAGAGTAACGCCGAGAAAGCGGTGATGTGGTACACGACGTACCTGATGATGACCACTATGTAGTTGAAATCTCTTAAGATGGCGACGCGTAAAAGGTAGCATTACAGTCTTTTCTGAAGACAGGTCCATGCCTCTCTCCAGGAGGAAGTGAACTACGCGGTGAAGTGTAGTCTGAAGGCGACGCTGTAAAGCAGGCCACTGCTTTCCCGATGACGATATGCAGGTGTCATCCGCGTAGACTCTAATAAATACCCCTCGGGGCAAGAGACGAGGCAGGGCAGCCATGACAGCATTGAAAAGTAAAGGACTGAGTACGCTCCCCTGTGGTACACCGGTGACAATGTTTGTAAACTCGTGTCGCCTTCTGCTGTTCTCACGAAAACAGACCGACCATTAAGAAAAGCAGCAATCCAGCGAAGAGCACGGCCAGTGATGTTGAAATTGTATAGGTCGTGAAGGACATGGCTGTAGCTCGTCGTATCAGTAAGCTCACCACGAAATCTAGCTTCTTCAATGTGAGTGACCAAGTTTATGATGCAGTCTATCGAGGTCGGTGCCTCTCTGAAACCTGCCATTTCGGGAGGTAGCAGACGCCGGAACTGTAAGAACCACTCTATTCGACGTAGGATAATCCTTTCCATGATCTTACACAAGCAGCTTGTAAGGCTGATGGGCCGAAACGACGTCAACTCTCTATGTGATTTCCAGGCTTCAGGACTGGTACAACTTGCGACGTCTTCCATGACGGGGGGACAAAACCGCGTCTTCCGTCTTCATCTTCCGGGATGCGAACAGAGGGGGCGATGTATACACTAGCCACAGCAATCCTTCGCGAGCGGAGGAGAACACTGCAGACAACAAACTCGAAGTCCCCATCGCTAGAGGTGCGCAAGAGGCTGCTAGGAATGTCCTTTCTAACACACAACATAGCCCGGCTGGACCCCGTCGTCGAGGCAGAGACGTATACGTAACATAGTTTGAGAGCTGGAAAGAGGGATCCCCTCGATGCTCGCTGACCGCCAACACAGGAAAATTGTGCCTATGCACAAAATTGCGAAAGTCACCTAATTTAGTTCGCATGCCATTGATATTCCACTGGAATACAGTAGTATGTTTGTACCTATCGGTCATTACTGGTCAGTCTCGTACACTTGTTAAGCATCGGCTCCAGAGAAAGCAAAGCTTGCACCTCCGGAAGCTTAGATGCTCCAGGTATCGCTTTCAAGATTGAGCGCAGGGCAAGAATGATCAATGGCACGAGCATCTCAAGATTGACATTCGCTTGCATCTCAGTTTGATCGGAGCTCCGTTTGCCGTGTTCCTGTTGGATCGCACGAGCTGGAGTCGTTGATGTGGCTGTTCCTAGTATTGCTGGAGGCTCAAAAGGCACTTCTGGACTATTCTTCCCCTTCGCTCTCCAAATGCTACCTATGTTAAGCAGCGACCAAGGGAGACTACTCCTCCAGCAGAGGTGCACAAAAGCACACGTGACCAGAAACACACGCGCCCTAAAGGGAAAAAAAAAACATTTGCTGACATCTCCTTGTGATGTCCATCACATAGGGAGCCCACGACAGCTAGCCCACTGTCGACAACTCGGTGCTCTGACCTTGTCTAAGGGGTGCCTTGCAGTGTACCAGGCTTCACACGCGACTAGGAGGCGTCCGACCAAGAAGCGTCAGGCATGTCTGCTTTGGTGAGAGGGATATGCCATGATAGCGGACGAAACTGTCAACAACTTTCGCCCGCTCTCGGTTGGCATTTCTGAGTGCGGTGGGTTTCTTCCCATTTGTCCATATATACAAATTTCATCGGCGTATACATCTCAGCTGAGGACGCTGTCGAGAGGACACCAGGTAGGGCTGCCGGGACCAGATTGAAAAGGAGGGGCCTCAGTAAGCTCCCTTGGGGAAGTCTCAAGCTCTGACGTCCAGGCGAACTCTGAAGGATCGGTTGGATAGGTGACCGTTTATGAAATAGCCGTCTTGTCCTTTATGATGCGCGCTTCAAGACCGTGCATTGCCGTGATACCGTCTGTGATGATACCGTCCGATGGTACCGTCCGTACATGTCCTATGATACCGCCGGCTCTTGATGTCAAAGAAGACAGCTGATGTTTTGCGTTTGTTCTTACAAGCTTCCTCAACGTCGGAAACGAGGCCTAGTAAGGCCTGTTGAGGCTGCTCAGATGCCGGCTGCAACCTGTCATAGAGTGTGGCAGGACATACGTGTCCTCCAACAACCAACATAAGCGCCTGTGAAGCACCCTTTCAATGAACCTAGCAATTAATGAGGTGCTCAACGGAGATAGGGCGAAATGACCCTGTAAGCTCTGCCGCACAACGATGTGCCAATGATATGGGCACAATGTGCAACGTGTCGGACTTTGTGCGAAGCCCGGTATAATACCACTGCGGGATTTTATGGAAACTGTTCATGGGGAAATTGAGAATCTGAGGGGACATCCTAAATCATGTGCTGCATGAAATTGTTAAGTGGGGCCGTTACGCACAAATGAAGCTCGTCACGACAGATTGGAGGGGCAGGAGGCTTGGGATGGGTCATTTGTTCATCCTGAGCTGTAGGACAAGTAACGGCGTTGGGGCTGCCCGGGCTTTTTTCTGGGCGGATGCACTGCGCCGCAGCTGCAAGCCTCATTGCACACTATCTTTATGGGTAACTTTTTAATATGGTGGTATCGATACCCCACTGTTTCTCTTTGACGGGTAGCGCAAGTTTTGCTGAGAGCTGAGTGTTCATCTCCGCAGTTGACACACTTAAGGGCCCGACGCGCGCAGGCCTTGGCTTCACTTGTACTGCGTGTGTTCTTTTGGGCTTAGGACTAGTGTGTTGCAATAAAGAGTCATTCATTGTTTGGACGCAAACACAGTGGATTTCCTTATTGTCATCGAATGCCTGGGCTGTGTAACAAGGGGGTGACGGAAAACTTCGTTAGCCCTACGTAGACCTTGGAGGCCAATGGCCCGTGTATGAAGCACACCTTCACCATCTCGCTCTGTGGTCCTAGGCCGCGGACGCTGATGACGGGGACGTCGGAGCGAATCTTCTCTCGGATGTTGACGTTGCTTACAGACGTGTCAGTAACGCCAATTAAGCCCGGAATGGCTTCTGGGCCTGGAGGCATGAAGGCTCAAACTCGTATTGCTCATAATCCGGTTAGGGTAATAAGTTTATTTACACCGTCGGCCGTCTTTGCGTCGCCGGCGTTAATTCTTTTAGAACGAGTGATTGATTTGTAAAGAACGGTCTCTTAGAACGGTTCACCTTGATTTCGGTTATTTTCACTCTCACTCTCTTCTCCGCTCTTTTCGGGCTAACGGGTCGTCGTGCCCGTTGCTCAGCAGCTGTGATCGTTCGTCGACGTGTGCCGTTCCATGCACCTGTTCAACCGTGCGCGTCATCCATGGTCGCCCTCGCTGTCCTCCTCCAGTGAAGTCGTGAATTTCTTCTGCTTTATCGCCACTCCGCGTCTGAGGGGGGAGTGGTGTGGCGGACCATGGAGAACGACAAGAATGGACACGCCCCTGGAGCACCTGCTCCTCATTTCCACCGGCACGGCCATGGAGGTAGGCCACCGTCATCGCCTCTCCGTGGCATAGCATCATCGCCGGTCGGGACTCATGCAGAGGGACACCATCTCCTCTACAATTTCATTAGGAGCCTCGGAGTAAAGAAGCTCCTCCAGCTTTGTCAGTCGAAGGCTGCTGACAGTATTCTGAAAGTGGACGGTACGGATCAGCACTGTTCGACCGGCAGGCCCAGAATTGTATGATGTAGCGTTTCTAAGGGTGTCTTTCTTTTATTAATAACGCGTCCTGGAGTAGCCAGTCCCGAGTGGCTCGAGACTACCATCTCCATTTTTTTCTTTTAAAATCAATCAATCAATCAAGGGTGTCATCGCTAGAAGGCTAAGACAACGTCGTAACGTACTCGTAGCTTCAGCTGTTTCAGGCGCTGCTTCTGCATGCGGGGAAACGAGAAGCCATCGTCTACCGCGGCTTTTTGAGAATTGGTGGTGTTGAAGTCGGACTCGCCTAAGGTAGTGTTTCTCTCAAAATCAGAATGGACCTCCAATGGAACCCTGAGCGTGACCGCGTCCTGTTTTCAACTAGCGTTGTAGATGTCGCAAAACCTGACCCATTGTTGTCTGGCGTAGGCAAGAGACCGCCAATGTCCCTCTGATCTTCCGCAACTTGTCTCGCAAAACCGAGCAGGGAATCTTCTGCGGGACTGTATGAGCTGACTGCGGGAGCTGTATCTTGACAGTCCTCAGTCATCACTTAGACGAAAGGACGTAAAACGAAATAAAGCAGTCGGGGCTTCGCTTTGGATGGTTGAAGCAAGCACTTGAGGGGTCCGGCCGTCTGGAAGACGGCCTAGCTCTGCAGAATAAATTGAGACCTCCCAGTAGTTTCGGGCCGGCGAGGTGGCAAACGGGACGGTTAAATGCACGCCAAATTAGACATTAAATGAGCTTTTACTATTTACGGAGTTTCTACACGTCCTAGCTACCGGCGTCATTCTACGTATATACACGTCGCTCAAGCAGCGTCTAAAAGCAAACAAACAAACAATAAACGCGAGAGTGATATGTCTGAAAGACGCCACGATAATCAAATAGCACGTAACGTTAAAAGCGGTAAGCATTCAGTGAAAGCTTGTCAAACAATGTAAAGTAAGGAGTTTCATGTTTCGAAGTATTGCGATAAGCGAAAAGACTAAGAAAGTGTAGCCCCCGAGCACTGGCTAACAAATTTGTTTCGTTTTGGCCCTGGAGACACAACCCGAAGTAAGCTCCTTCGAAAACATGCCTGTACAAACATTTACGTTGTGTTGCCTATTCACAGGTTTGAGGGAACACGTTCCTTTGTGTGACCTCGAACAACGCTGGCCGTGAAGCACTCTCCGAGTATCGTTCACATTGACGTCATCCATTGGCGGTTTCCATGGAGCCCCGGCGACATCACCCAACTCGAAAGCGCTGAACGAAGTGACGCCAACAATGCTTTCATTTAATTTGCCCCTCTTTCCAAATGCTTCTAAATATTTTCGGCTGCGGTTAGGAACAAGCGGGGGAATGAAAAAGTTGCATAATAATGGGTGTTGCAAGTTAGCGGCTCCACAAATAGGACCGCCTACTGTATATGCTGCTGTTCACAGTCGCGGAGTAGCGGTCTCTGTATATTGTAAATTGGCAGGGGGAAAAGTATCTCCACGCGCGGACGTCTTCTCCGCTATCGCTAGTTCCCAGAAAATGGGAAACGTGGAACACAGTTACACCGGTAAAATATATTTTGTAGCCATTCATGCAGACCTGTCTAACGATCCTCTTCCATTTTAAATTCTTTCATGAGTTAATTACGCCCCGCGAAATATAACGAAAAATAATTAAATTATCTTATAGCATATCTCAAGAGTTCTTACTCGCATCGGCGTACTTTTTAGCGCTTTGCATAACACGTAGCAGTATGTCATACTGAGTAAGATGAACGACGACGCTAGTTCGATGTTGTGCGTGTAATAGCGAAGCCAGTGTGTGCGCATGAAAGGTTGATTTCAGATTGTTCGTTTTAATTTTCTCGTTCACATATCATCGTCATCATGTATCTCTCTCTCTCTCTCTCATTAGCAGCAGGTAATCGGTATATGTTGTGTCGTATAATAATGTGGGCACGGCAAATGCAGTGTGGGCATGTCATTTAACACGCGGTTGCTCTTTGCATTACAGTGCACACTTTGTCTCTGCAGTCAGGATGCCTACACTACGCACAAATCGTTTCCTATCTACGGCACACCTGAAGAAATATGTGAAACCGGTTCGACTGCGACCTACAAGCTACAACACCGACCTTGTAAACTTCCAAGCAAACTGACGTCAACAACGATAACAACGACAGAGGACTTAAAAGCGATTCCGATCCAGTCGTTCTTCAGTGGGCACGGCAACTGCAGTGTGGGCATGTCATTTAACACGCCGTTACTTTTTGCATTACAGGTCAGGATATAGCTTCCTTTAGAAGTGACGATCGATATTTACTGCTTTTTCTGTGCCCACACAGCTATGTTGTATTATCTCGCGATTAGATGGACATAATATCATCGCTGTTACTGTTGTCTGGTGACGTTGAACAAAATCCCGGACCCAATGACGAGGCTAAAACCAGAGCAGCAAAGGCAAAAGCTGAGTCTACTGATCTGTTTTTGCAGATGTTAGAAAAACAAGAACAAGACGCAATCGCTAAAGATATTACTGAAACGAAGGCTAGGCAGAAGGATGCGGACAAATTCATGTCAGATATCACTGTGCAACTGACTAACATTGATGTGACTCAGCACACTGTTCGTGAAACCCTACAGGGAATCAACGCAAGATTAGATAAGATTGAAGCCCTCACAAATGATATAAAGCCGGTGCAAGCTAAAATAGATGGTGTCTGTTACGTATTGGAGGATATCAGGGTAAAGCACACCACGCTGGAACTTAAAATCGACGACTTAGAAAACAGAAGTAGACGTAACAACCTGTTGCTACACGGACTGCAGGAAATAGAGCACGAAACACAAGAGCTGTTGGCAAAACGGGTCTGTAAGGATATCTTCTCAGACATACTTGATGTACAGATAAGCAACCTGGAAAGATGTCACAGGCTTGGCAGGGATAGAAAAGATATCAAGAAGCCCCGCCCTGTTATCTTGTGTGTAAACAATTTTCGCGAGAAAACTGATATTTTGAAGAATGCTCATAAACTCAAAGGGACTAATTATAGAATCGCACAAGATTACTCAAAGCGGATACAAAATATACGGAAGAACCTGTGGGATAGTGCCGCCGAGGAACGCGAAAGGGGTGTTAAAGTTCAGCTGAGGTTTGACCGACTATTTATAAACTCCTCTGTTTATGTTTGGAATGAGAAATTAGGTAGACGCGAGGAAATAATTGCTAGGAATCTGCAAGTTGACAAATGACTCAAAAATAGAGGCAAAAAAGCATTACAACAAAATTTTGTGCTTCTTATTAACAAAACGGTGGATTTAGAGGCTACTCTGATGTCTTACGAGCCTGATGTGGTAATTTTAACTGAGACATGGCTTCGGGAGGATATCCAAGATAGTGAACTGGTCCCTGATGATTACACAATTTTTAGAAAGGATAGGGACGGCAAGGGGGGGGGGGGGGAGGAGTCGCATTAATTGTAAAGAAAGGTATCAAAGCTTTCCCGATGCAGTCTCTTGCCATTGAGTGTGTTTTCTGCAGTGTTATAGTTAACGGCATGAACCTCATAATCGGCGCAGTATATAGGTCCCCAAGTGCTCCAATTTCTTTTCTGGATACCCTGTACGATTATATGACCACAAATGTCGGTATGTCATCAAGAGTGATTATTGCGGGGGACTTTAACCTGCCTTATATAGATTGGGGAACTTTTGCCATTACTGCGGGCGATTATAGAAATGAAGAAAGATGAAAGATATAGTGGTTGAAAAACATGGTGGCCACTTGCCTGATATGAGTGATGTAGTCTTTGATTTGGATGGCATAAAGAAGCTACTCAGAATCATGCATATCAAGAAATCCCCAGGGCTTGATAGAATACCTAACGAGTTTTTGAGACGGTACGCAGAATGGGTCGCTCCGTATCTTCACGTTATCTTTCAAATGTCATATCAAAACGGGATGGTTCCGAATGAATGGAAGTGTGCACGGGTTGTTCCCATCTTTAAATCCGGTTGCCCGTCTTCGGCGTCAAACCATCGCCCAGTATCGCTGCTGTCATCTTGCTGCAAGATATTTGAACATGTGATTTCCAAACACGTTACCACATATCTTGAACAAAACTTGCTGCTTAGCCCTCTGCAACATGGTTTCCGCAGAGGATACTCGACTATTACTGCCCTGTCCGAATTCGTATATGACCTTACATCAGCTGCTGACAGAGGTGTACAAACGGATGTGTTTAGACTTTTCAAAGGCGTTCGATCGTGTATCTCATAAAAAATTGGTCGAGAAACTTGAAACAATTATTCCTAACTCTAAGATCGTAGCCCTGTTTCGAAATTTTCTTCATGAACGAAGTCAGTCAGGATATTGATGGCCACAAGTCTCCTTGTAGACCGGTGTTATCTGGGGTACCACAGGGATCTGCACTCGGTCCCTTGTTGTTTCTGATTTACGTGAACGATCTGCTACTTAAGGTAGGCTGTAGAACCTGCATGTTTGCTGATGACTGTATACTGTACCAGGAAATTCATTCAGAAAGCGACAGAAATGCCTTACAAAGCATTCTAGGTAAGATCGACGAGTGGTGTGAGAACTGGCAAATGACACTGAACATAAACGAAACTGGGTGTATGTCAGTAACCCGAAAAAAATCTGTCTCGCAGACGTATTATTTTCTTAAGAGGAATCAAATCCAGAATGTTGACCGGTATAAATATTTGGGCGTGGTTATCACGTCTGACTTGATGTGGAATGGGCATGTCCATTATATTGCCTCCAAAGCTAGGACTCGTTTATTCTACTTTAGGAGGACATTACGCTACGCCACAGCTGAAGTTCGATTGCTGTCCTACAATTCTCTGGTCCAACCACTTATTATGTACGCCAAGATCGTCTGGGATCCATACACTGCAAGTCTGAAGGCCGGAAGGCCAAGTTCTCCTTTATACCTAGAACAGTTTCAAATTGGAATGAACTGCCGCTGACATATGTCACCTGAAATCCTACAGTGAGCTTTCAAGTTGGCTTGACACCCACCTTACAAGTGAACATGGTATCCCAGTGGACCTTGATGCGTAAACGAAATTTTGTGCTTTGCTTATTACTATTTATCTTTGTTGCTATTTTTGAAATGCTCTTTCGTGGTACATCATCTGTGGTGTCTCCCCTGTGATGTCCTTGACGATTATGATAGGTAAACGAGTTGGAGTTGGTGTTGCCTGGTTGTTGGTTTTCTTTTTTTTTCCTTTTCTTTTCTTTTTGTCGTGTTAATTGCTACTACTGGAAATGCTCTTTCGTGGTGCATGTTTCTGCTTTTTCCTGACTTGGGCGTGTGCCTCCACTCCTGTTGAGGCTCGATAGAGCCAACAGTATAGTGAAATAAATAAATAATTGGGAGTAGATTTAGAGTTGTTGATTTAGATTTAGAGTAGTGTCGTGCGGGAGCACGAATACAGAGAAACACAACGAAACGTCTCATTTCATAGTCAATGCAAGATAAAAGCTTTGCTTCAGGTTTCTTTTATGTTTTGCTTTTTCAAGTGGAGACAAAACCAAAAGAGCGTGTTCGTTAAAAGTAAACATATATTGAACGAACGCTAAGAAACACACGGACCTTTTTCAGTACAATATCACACGCACATGGGTGAAGCATTTCCGTTGAGGTTAAATACTCCTAATGGTGCATTCCCGTTGACAGAAGTGGTAATTTCGTGCATATTCGCAGTTGTTAAACTCGCTCGTAAAAAAAGAAAAAAGACAAAGGATTATTCCAGCACGTCGTTAACTAAATTTGTGAATAATAGACCTCTCCCTGTTTGTAAACAAATGACATCATAGTGTTCGACAGCGCCACCAATTTGGTAGGGTAGCACTACGCTCGAAGCTAAAGGCGAACAAGATCACGCGGGAAAGCCACTGTCCTGATGGGATTACGATGGTCCCTGAAAGGGACGCGGCCTTCGGTCCTACTTTTCTTTCAATAGGAACCCTCCCCTTCCGATTTGTTTCGGTTTCAGTCTGTCTACCAACGTCATGATGACGTTTCTCGGGTAGAGGTTTATTTGGGGAATATACGATATATTTAATAGAAGTACGCACAAGCAACATCAATTCGGGGAAGGTAAGTAGTAGTGAAAATGAGCACAAAAGGACGTAAATGCACATAACGTGAAGGCCGGAAACGACATGAAATATCTTGGCTGCGAGTTGCGGTCTATTTTAGGCTGAATTTTAGCGAATTGAATATATTTAAACCACACACCACATTAGGCACATTGGGCAATGAGATGCCCGAACGACGGCGGTAGGTAGCGGGACAATATTTACGTTACGTTTTTTCACACTGGTAGGGGTATCGCGCTGTGTTTTCGGATCGGTAGCGACGCTATAGCATGTCGCTACTTTTCAATGGAGTGGCGTGCAGCGGTATCCGCTATGGATTCGTTTTTAATTTGGTAGCGGGTACAACGTAGTAATTCGGCGTTCGTTCGTGAGACCGTGCGTTGGGCATTGATCCTGTGGTTTCACAGAGACAGCAGGAACAGGAGCATCAAGGGTTTATTCTGCCATCGCGAGATGGACTAAACGAGATGGCGTCACATTCTTTTAAAATATCATGTGCTCGCTCCGGATGACGACGTGCGGGCGGTGCGTTTTCATCCTCGTTCGTAGCCTACTGCTACAATCTTCGAGCGAGAGTGAGTGATTGAGTGATAGAAAAAAAAAGAAGAAGAAAGGAAAACGGAGAAATTGGCACCACCAACGTGGAAGCCGGCTACTCCATACCACGTGAGACACTCTGAGCACATGAATGTACATAGACACTTGGAGTGCAAACTCTCAGGTACGAAGAGTCACACAGCGTCACAAAAGTTCCCCCCCCCCAAAAAAAAAGAATAAAAATAAGGAAGAACAATCAGAAGAAAGGAGAGAAACATCACAAAAAAAAGAAAGAAACAGATAACAAATGGAAGCAGAGGCACATAAGTCGGAATGTATTGTCAGTGCCAATTTCACACTGGAACGAGTCCAAGGCACGCAGCGCAAACTGGCTTTGATCCGGGGGTCGGATACCTATAATCGTAGATAAACCAAAAGGGCGACTGCCTAGGACTGCGAGTGAGCGCTGAAGTTTTGATCGGGCATCAGAGTATCACGTGCACAATACCAGTATATGCTCTGAATCTTCGAGGACACCACAGTCAGGGCAGTGGGGCGAGTCCGCCTTCCCTATCTTGTGAAGCAGCCGAGCAGTATAGAGAACGTTCAGGCAGCCGGTGGATAAGGCACTCCATGGAAGGCGGAAGAGACTGAGGGGCTCGGAAACTTAACTAAGGGTCGATGGTAAACAGCAGACAGGACCGTGCACTGCCACGTCTGGTGTGGTTTTCTGGTGTCAGAAAAGCACAGGTTCCTATTGAGCCGCTGTCGAAGGGAACGACATTTCGCGCCCGATCGCGAAAAGAACACCTTCCGCGTGTACGCAAGCTGGTGTGCCCGACACGCTGCACCGTCAGCTGTGTCATTTGCTGTGACCAGGTACCCACTGCTATCACGTTGTGGCCAGCCGAAGCACAGGAGTTGAAAGACGTGATGGCCTGGTATAGGGCAGCAGGAATGGCGTCAGACACAAACACTTGTAGGTCACTCTTTGAGTCGCTATAAATAACCCATGAATTGGCACTTTAGGAAGACTCGATGTAGCTGAGTTCCAGAGCCATCGCATAGAGCTCCGCAGCAGTCGAGGACGTACGGTGTGACAACTTAACAGACTCTTGAACGGGGAGCCTCGGGATCACGTAAGCACAAGTAGGCCGCGTTGCCGTGCTAGAAGCGTATGTATCTTCGAGCGAAGCAGGGGATGATATCATATGATGCATGATAAGTGTACTCAAATGACGTACATACAGACGCTACGCAGCACGTACGCCCCCCGTCCCTGACCGTGTGTGACCTGCAATTAGTTGCATTGATAATTCATTTACAGTTTCTACATGCAGTTACTAGTACTCTGGTGGCTCGGAAAACTGATTGCTTTTCTCGTTCAGTTCGATGATCCTAGTTAGCAGGGCCCGCGTCCACTTTTACCTCCGGTGGGGGGGAAGTGGAAAATTTACGCCCCCCTATATTCTTGATTTTCTGTCTCTCTTCTGTCGTCCCAGAGCGGCTTCTTCCTGCCCGAAAGCTGTTTGTTTGGCGCCCCTTTACGCTGGCTCAGTTAGGGGGGGGGGGAATTTCAGCCCCGGTGACGCCGGCACTGCTAGTTAGGTTGTTACTGGCGTTATTATGCACCCCTCATTAGTTTGAGCAGGGACATCTTTATGACATTTTCTGGCACGGCTGTACAACGAAAACCTATAGGGTAAGGTGGGGCAAAATGTGACGAGGGAACTTCGGCGCCTTCACATCGCAGGACGTGAGGCGTGTGTGTGTGTTGCTGTCGTGGCGATAGTGAACAATAAGTAAGCAACCTGTTTTCTGTTCACCCTTTCTGAGACAACGCAACGTTTTAGTCGTTTGTATCTGATGCAAATGACATGACAGTGTAGACAAGTATTTTTACTGACGTGATTTAGCTTCATCGCGCAATTTCGGTTGCGGTTCACATAATTTTGTGGCCAATAACGCAGCACTTTTTCTTATTCGAACGGAATCGAACACAAGTGCTCTGCACGGGACCGCTAGTTTATCTGTGACTGAATCTGAACTGAACCATATTGAAAGACCAGCTCCCGTGGGCATAGGGGCCGTGCAGTAAAGTTTCGGAGCGGAGAAAGGAAGCGCTAAGCGGTCGTGTAGCTTCCGCAAACGAGCACTCACGAATGTGCAGCGGCCGTGTTTTGTTCGCAAGAATCGTCCACATTGAGTTTACCTCCCTTATCTGTTTTTTTCTGAATGGCAGTGAAGTCAGTAGCGATAAAAAGGCGATGCAGGGAGCGACCGGAGAGTTAAAATTCTCCCACTTTGGCGCGGTCGCCGCAATGCTAGGCGCGCCACCTAGAGAAACGCACGTCCCCTATAGTGGTTAGGATGATCACTTTCCCCGCCGGGACTGGGAGGTGTCGCGGGTTCGAATCACTGCACCGAATGTGCTATCTGGGGTTTTCCCTGGGTTTTCTTGCAGACCTCCAAGACGAATGTCGGCAGAGAAGTCGGCCCAGGACGCATACTAAACCCCTGTCCGCCACTCCTTCCTACTGTGCTATCTCCACCTGTCCACATCTGTACGCCGCTCATAGCCACAGTTGCTTCACGGCGCTAACATAGAACTAAAAAACAAACAAAAAAACACACACACGCATTGAAAGTCCGTTACTTATACAAATATACGCGTCTAATAATGCAAGCATCTGTCCATGTCACGCCTGTTGCTCTGTTTCCGTTCTTATTATGATTACATCGCTGTTACATCATTTCATCAACGGTAAAGCTGCCGTCTTCAGCACTGACATCAACCATCTATCGCTTCTCAACCCCTTTGCCACTCTGGGCTGAAACAATTTGGCTGTCGGGGTGAACGCCAGGTCAAACGAATAAACAGCGACCTCCTTCTCTGCAGGTGACAGCTTGTCGCTGTTTTACGGCCGCAGACGGTGGGGCGAAACATTCCCCGGAGGGAATGACCCCGAACGGCAGATGGATATGAGGCGGATACAACATCGTTTGCTTGAAGACTCTGGCTTCTTCTTATCGCGCTCCATATGAGCTGTTCATTCCCTTTTAGGTCATTGCACTGGTAATATTAAAATGCCGGGCTGCATTTCACAATATACTAGCGAACAAGTCCGTGACTAGTGCCTGGAGTCCATGCTTTTACAAAATAGTGCCTAATATTGGTTTTATTCTAC
Source organism: Ornithodoros turicata (assembly GCF_037126465.1). Taxonomy (NCBI): domain Eukaryota; kingdom Metazoa; phylum Arthropoda; class Arachnida; order Ixodida; family Argasidae; genus Ornithodoros; species Ornithodoros turicata. The sequence goes on along the minus strand of NC_088202.1, from coordinate 91,632,895 downwards.
AATGTTTTGTAACGTTTTATTCAACATTACCATAACTGTTACACAAGCTTCAACACCAAGTGCTAAGAATTCTCCTGTACGTAGCAGCGGGGCGAAATTTAAATACCATTTTGGATACCAGTTTTCATTTCTGTGCGTCTCATTCTATTTAGAGGTTCATTATGGGAGTAGCAGAATTCGTCTCGTGACGAATTCAATTTCTCCATTTTTTTTGTTTTTTTTTTACAAAATTCAAATTCAAGCTCGCCATTTTGAACATGCGTAAGGGTTCCGTAAGCCTTACTCTACTAAGGCTATCTATAGGCTCACTATAGTGATCGAAATGAGCATCCTCATTATGCACACTTACAAGACGCTAAGGTTGTGTTTGCCGCTTACCAACGAGATGACATTGAGATACACGATGATGATGATAATGTGAAGTAAAGGTAGGAAACCATGAAGATGATGGACTAAAGTCAACCCGCAAGGGATGAGCCAAGCAAGGAAACGGCCTTAACTCTACAGAATACGTCGCAGAGTTCCCCATGGGCCAGTAGAAATGTGATGATTTTATGATGTTCGCCAGCCGGAGTCCCCGACGATGATAATCCTGGAGGGGTTGATGACCTCTTCCCAATCGTCGTTCCCGGGTCCGGTTGATACTGGACCCGTTACCTGTCTTCAGTGCACTGGAGCCGAGACTGAAGTTCCCGTGATGTACGAGGGATTTCTTTACAACTTATATTTATTATACTAGCTCCGTACGCATATCTGGGGAGCACCGTTCTCACAGTCTGTTTTGCAACAGAGAGGGAAGGTCACGGCTGTAAAATTCTTGTTTGGTACGTTTCACGGAACGGCTGTATTCACAGGTACAATCGCGGAACTTGGCCCATGCGTTATTATCAGTAATTAATTTTGCTCGTCTACACAGGCGCTTTTTCTTATTGAGTAGAATTTTAAGATGCTTTGAGAACCATGGGTTGCAGTGAAATGATTTTATTTTTATTTTTGGAATGAGGGTATCAACTAGTTGCATAATAGAATCACGGAACAGACGCCAGTTATGATCAACCGTGCGCGATGTGTAGTTTAGGAAGTAGCTTTCATATAATGACATGAGGTCCGTATTAATTGCTTGGAAGTTAGCTCGATTGTATGCATAAATGGTCTTGACGGTACAAGCACGAGAGAGAGAGATCGAGTTGTCGTTATATCGAAGATTATGTTTTTATCATCGCTAAGACCATCAGTAACGTGTACGGAAGATAGATGACCCGGGTGTGAAGTCAGAATAAGATCGAGGATGGATTTCGTAGTTGATGTTACTCTTGTTGGTTGTGAGATGACTTGTGTCAGGTTGAACATTAATGACAAATCGATAAACGGCGCTTCCTGTAAGAAATGTGAAACAGTGCCCAGCCCATTACCATCCAATGTATGTGTGTGTGTGTGTGTGTGAAACAGTGCAGCTAGTGGTATTCCAGTTAACAAACGGGTAATTATAATCACCCATCAATAAGATGCGATTTGCGCGGTACTGCGAGTTTAGCTGAACCAAATCCTGGCGCAAACTCTCGTGAAAAGTGGTATCATTTATGTCCGGGGGTCGGTAACGAATTTCAAATATAGTAGACGGGAAGACACGAGGTAGCGTTATTCACACTATTCCAAAAGTGTTTTGTGTGTTGACAAGAACAGGACAAAAGTAATCCTTCGCCACAACGAAGACACCTCCACCTTTTCTGTGCGGTCTATCTTTGCGGAAAATGGTGTAGCCGGGAAAATGTGTGGAAAGTTCGCCGTTCGATATGGCATCAGTTAACTATGTCTCGGTTAGAGCGAAAATATCACATGAACTGGCGTGCGCAAAAGCACTCAAGTCATCAATCTTTGATAGCAAACTTCGGATGTTAGTGTACGTGACTGATATATGTGAGGATGCTGTAGGCTTTAGAGAATTTACAAGTTGACAGTTTGATTCTAGCTGTCGCGCACATTCTTTCACGCAGTTGATTCTAACGCTGATCGACTTCGGGTCTATTGTGTTGATTGTGATCGACAACTGTGACACTATGTTGTGACTTATACATGTTTGACTCTCGCCTTGACTGTGGCTTTTCGTTTTCTTTCACCATTCCTCTTTTCCTTTTTTATTTCTTTTTGCTCTGTACGTAGGTGTACTGGGGTAGCCAGTCCGATTTAGTCGTAACTCACCTCCCCATTTTCTTCTTCTATTCATCACCATCACCATCTGATCGACTACATCTCTGGCTTCATGGTGAGTGGAACAGTGGCACCGCGAGTGAAAGACAGTGAAAATTATCCTGTGCTCATTGACGAGGATTTTGCGATTATACGTCTAAGGTTCCACTGCGAAAAGGATTATATTTAGCGTCTGACCTTTTCGTGTTAAACCCGATTTCTCCCCGACTTCCAATCACGCATTACGTTGCATCACGTGTCACGTACATGATTTAGTAGTAATCTGTGCATACGCCTGGTGAAAATATTATTGGAGTGCAACAATAAACTATACGAAGCGCATATAATGTTACAATATGCAGTATTTCGTGACAATAATTCGCGAGAAATACACATTTGAACAATAGGGACCGTGCGACCCCTAAAGAGGGCGCGCTGCTCCGCCGCGCCAGCGCCGGCGGCGGCGATTTTGGGAGTACCCGACGTGACAGGGTGACAGTGCCGCCGGTTCAACGCCATCTCAAGTGGAACCGCACGTTTGCGTGGCAACCGCCGTTTTCGAAGCGCGAATAATGTGGATCCTTTCAGTGGCGCGATCGAGGAGAACGGAGACAAACTGCACAGAAACAGCCACCATATTTATAATGTATCGAACAGTGCGCAAGGATACAGCCACTCGCATCTGTCTGTGTCAAAATACCTGTAAGTAATACGTCGAGAGGACGGTTATTTGATGTCTCACAAAATCCTAGCTTGCTAGCAAAGACTAGGCGCATAGCTGCGTCACTGAAAACTACATCGTGCGTCCGCTGTATCCACACAAATAAACAAGTGTGGTGACAACATATTGTCTGAACTTGTGCTGCAGCTTTTCCAATATCTTCAGAAACAATAACGCTCAATAACAATAACAAAACAATAAGAACACAATAAAACATATAACAGTACAAATACAACACGAAGCAACAACAATAACGAGACCCTCAAAGAAGAAATTATTCAGAGGGGTGCTGGACCACAAATGTGCAGCTCACCATTGACTTTATTATTATTTACGTCGGCTGTCGCCGCGGGCTCGCGGCACGACGGTTGTGAAATGATCGGTGCGTCAATACTAAACTTTTTGGACAACGTAGAACTTCCGTGCTCACTGTGAGGCTTGTCAACCAAATTACCGGGAGCAATATCGCCTCTGGGCTCTGGCGATGAAACACCCCAATCATTATGTCCAAATAAAGTTGCTGTTTGGCCGGTGCATCTGACGGTGATACAGTATCCAGCGGCGTTTCACCGTCACAAAGGTGGCAACTGTAAATCGATCGTTTTGCAGGTCCTCATTGACTTTCATCGAAACTAGAACTAAAGAAATAGAATATATTCGCTCATGTTGCACACACCTCATGCAATGGCCGAACACGCGGCACGAGAGCTATTTGCTGTGAGTCTAGTGCCCTCGGTGGTATTGGAAGCATAGGAATAACGGGAAATGAAACATCTGGTACATGGTAAACAATTCTTTTAGGTGTTTGTGCAGTTAGCGATGCAACAGTTCCAGGGTAGAAAAAAGAAAAGAAAAAAGACGCTCGCACTTGAAATGTAAACACAGCTGGCAAGCCGACGTGTCACACCAGGTACTTTCACCGGAGGCCGCATCGCGGCGCCACCAGTACGTCGCACATTCCCTATGTGTGCCTCTTTAAACTACGGGATATTTCATGGGCAGAAAGAAAAAGAAAAATAACCCGTTAACACCTGATACTATAAACGGCACCCGACCTCACCTCAAACTTCAGATTTGAAAATAATATGCGGTTCCCCCCAACCCCCGCCGAGAAAGTCAGACCCTATTTATATTCGAGCATCGTCCATGGCGATGACACTCCCAACTCATCATCACTAAAATAAAGTTGTTGTTGTTGAGTGTTACAAAGATCATAAATAAGCAGAAAGGTGAGGTGAGGTGAGGAAGATGCTTTAGAATGAAGGTTGATATGAGGCGAGGTGAGGTGAGGATAATACTTCAGAAAGAAGGTTGAGGTGAGATGAGGAAAATTTTTCAGAAAAAATGAGGTGAGGTGAGGAAAAAGTGTTCTGGAAAATGTTGAGGTGAGGTGAGGAATATTTTTCAGAAACAAATTGAGGTGAGGTGAGGAATGAAGTCCCCCCAAAAATGAGGTGAGGTGAGGAAAAACATCTGTGACGAAAATTGAGGTGAGGGCAAAGATCGTAAGGGCATTTGCCCACCTCTGGCTGTGATACGAGAAGTGTTTGAATAATCAACGTGTTTGAAACAGCGGCCGGCCCTCCCAACGTGAGTGTACGTAGCCCACGCTAACTGTAGAAATAATCTCTAACACGAAGCGCTGTCAAAAAAGAAAAAAAAAATGACAGCACTCCTATAAATCCTATGTTTCAAACAGGTTGATCTTACAATGCAACCACCTGTTTTTAACACAAATGACATAAGAGAACTGGCGGCTTTTCTTTGACTGCGCTATGCGTTACAAAGTAAGTAACTAAGTCAATAAAAATGAGGTGTTGCTTTGCGACCTGCATTTGCATCCTATTTATACCGCACGTAAAACGAGTCCCTCTCTTTCGATGCGAGTAATTTCTGCTTAGCAATGTTAGAGTTAACGACGTAAATCAGAGTGATATTAAACGGTAGTCTGAGCAACTTATTTATTTACATATGGTTAGCATGTGTAAATAAATAAGTTGCTCCTACCGTTTAATGTCACTCTTTGATCTACTCATCACCGGCAACTTGACATCGCCTAGTTTTCTGCCTTCGTATCTTAACGACGTAACACAAAGGGGTCAAAAGATCCAAGCCATGGCGAACCCTCAGACAGGTCAAGAGATCCAACCGGGTCAAGAGATGCAACGGGTCAAGAGATCCATCGGTGGATCTCTTGACTCGATGGATCTCTTGACCCATTGGATCTCTTGACGTGGAATCCTGGGCATTCACGTTGGAACAATACCAGCGTGATATTCACGTCGGTTTCTTTGCAAGTTGTTTCCTGTCTCAACAGCCACACATACGTGTGCAAAATTGCAACTGCTTCTCACATCGAAGCGTGTCTGATGCCACTTGCTTGGACAATTGTTCGTCGGCCATTTCGTTTGAGGAACTGTCGTTTTCTTCACTAAGGATGATCTTGATTGAGCTTTGCAGTGCCAGCCTGTTCGAAGTTTCGAGGATTGTGTGTTCGACGTTTGGAGGACTGCCCGGTGCATCGGATGGGTTGTGTGTCCGTGCAACGTGTGCTACATATGTGTGTGTTGGGATTAGTGAACCATGTATGCTTTCCATTCGGCAAACGATGATGTACTGGATGCAATTTAAAGGTATGTGCAAGCTAATAAAATTTGGTGTTTCATGTTCGATGTACTTGGAGCATTTTCTTCGTTCCTTTTTCTTGTTTTGCGAAGCCTGGAGGTCATTTTTCTATTAGGGAACTCGACAGGCACAATGTGTCTCGCGTATTAGTGGGTACCCTTCAATACCTCCTGTACACTGTGGTTTCTGGCGTTCCAGGGATGTCGTACCAGTTGTTTCAGGGGGCACAGGGCACCTGCAGCTTTCGCAGGCACCGCGTAGCACAGTCAGAGTCAATAAACACAGTGCCTATTCTCAATTGAAAATAGTCAATCACCAGACCATAAAAAGGCACATAAGAGTCCGTGAATACAGTGCCTATAATCTCAATCGAAAATAGTTAATCACCAGTCAATATAAAGGCACCGGCCAATTATCAATAAGAAAAAGATAAGAAATCAATCACCCATAGATTAAATGTAAATTGACATTTCACTGGTATACGTTGACTTTAGTCAATTGACGGTCAATTGAAAGGAGACGTTTATTTTCGTAAGGGGATGGCCTTATGATCTGAGAAATTGTTGACAATGTTGTGTGGCGAACCGAGACCATGTTCGGTTCGGTCATCACAAAGTCTATGCAGGTGCCATTGCCCGTCGTCGGATGGGTGACGTCGTTTTGGAGCACGAATCCCATTAGCCCGTAGACTTGTTCCGTGAAGGTGGTCGTCTTGGACACGTCTACGTTAAAGACGCTGAGTACTGTCAATAGTGAGTTTTAGTATATCGTACGCTATCGCCATTGCGTACGTAAGGGATAGCGTTGGTGGTTCTGCGCACTCGCAAGGCACAAGCAGAGCTTTGCGCAGAGCCTCCACGCAATCTCTTACGTACGCAAAGACGACAGCATACATTATACTGAAACTTACTAAAATCGTAATGCAATGTACCGTAAATGTATAACCCATGACGCCTGCAGCAGGCGCGATCCGAGCTATGCTATGCGAGCAGCTCTGTATCACTACGTGCCCCTCGCCTGCTCCGCACGCAGCTGCCGCTCTCTCTCTCGCCGCTTGCCTTTTCCACGTCTGCGCACGCACTTGTCACTCTCAGCTCTCCTCCTCTGCTGGACTCTGCTCCTCCTCTGCTTGTCACTCTCTGTTGGATAGGGAAGGGGGTTTTGTGCCGCAGACACGGCGATCGCTTGAAAGTTGAAACCTTCCCGTTAACAGTTGCCGCTGTAAAAGAAAGAAAAAAGAAGGCGCGCGTCTCGCTATTCGGCGGATGACGTGACGCCACAGACTGGCAGCCGAGAGAAGAGGCTTTTCTGACCCGTGAGATTGAAAGATCTCTGCGCACCAGTATTGCGCGAGACACTAGCACCTTTTGTGTGGATGTGTATCCGAGGGCTTGTAATTCTAATTTCTACTCCTCAGTCCTCTAAGTAAGGTGTTCCATGTACTCAGGTTTCGGCGTACCATAAAGAACCCTTACGTAAACCAAATTAGTCAACAGATCGACCACTATGGCTTTGCTCATGATCACCGCTGTCGGATCGCGACGGAAAGCCATGTATGCAAGTGAAGCTTACAACAACAAGAACAACTTTATTGTGAGATGATGAATGGGGAGTTTCATCGCCAAGGGCGATACTCTACCCCATTGCTGGTGGTGATGCGGGGAGTGAAATAATGAGCCCCTTCACAATAAGGATCGAAGTCATATTGTACACAAAGGGCGTACACCCTCCATCTTGAACAAATGAGATATGAGAGGACGTTCCTCTAAAAATTGCTGTTTATGCTGATCACCTTACGTGGTGAAGAGAGTAAGGACTTGGGCTTGTTGGAGACATTCTAAGAGAGGAATAGCAGTGAGGGATCCCAGACGAGTCCAGGATGAAGACGGAATGACGGTAGACGATGAACCACGTTGGCGAAATTCTGTTTTGACAACTCAGCTATAGCGGCAACTCAAGAAGGTGAAGGCTGACCTCAGATACACTTGAACCAGGGCTTCGTCCCAAGTCTGCTTATCCTGTTCATTATCATTTACAATCGTCATCTTCAGCGTTCCGCAAGTCGAGACGCTGCCCACCAACGTGAGGGCAACTTCACCACCACTCTGTCATGTAGAGCCCGGATTTTTAAGCATGCAAAAAAAAAAAAAAAAAACTTGTTTTAGGTGCCTATAAACGGCGCTAAAACTTCCGATTTAGGTATTAAAAGTGGCATTATAGACGCTATAAATTGTTGATTTTTTTTTCATCTGTAGCTCTGAAAACGCAAAAACAAAGTGAACAAATCAGTTTTATCCACAAGAGCAATACCGAGCTGCATTCCATTCTTACGGCGCTTTCCTTCATTGTGTCCCGTCAACCACCGATGCACTGGACCAACAGTAACTCCAAAACCGCCCTCCAAGCTCTGCAGTGCACCATGGGCTCGAGCTCCCTTGCTCCACTGGTGTGTCACGTCCTCAGGGAGTATTCGTGTGCTGTCACACAGTGACATAACATCACCTTGCAGTGGATCCCAGGTCATTGTCGCGTCCCTGGAAACGAGGCTGCCGACCTACTTGCGAGACGGGCTCATGTGGCACGTGGCGTACCGACGCACCCTACGCATTTCACCCAAGCGGACGCGAAGCAAGCAATTGGTACCCTTATGAGAGGTCTGTGCAGTGAACACTAGCGAAGAAGTGTCCCGTCTACGTCGTTCCTGCGCAAGGTAGACCCAGATCCCCGTTTTTATATGCCGCCAGCGCTTCCTCGACCCATCACGTCGCTCATCTACAGGCTTCGCCTCAACGTGCTATACAGTGGACGACTTTTGTTTAAGCTCGACATGGTCTCGTCCCCCAACTGCTGTCTGTGTGATGTAGTTGAGGACGTGGATCATATACTCCAAGACTGCCCGAGGTACAGTGCACACCGTTGTACCCTTGTGTCATCGCTGGCCCGCCTGGATAATCGGCCATACTCCACCGAAAAGGTTCTTGGGTGCTGGCCCGCAAATCAGCGCATACCTGCCATGCGCGCCCTTGTGCAATTTCTCGTCTCGGCGGACCTCTTTGACACTTTGTGACGCTCTTTGTTTTTTGTGCATTGAGATTTCGCACGTGGACTCTCCTATACACTGTTGCTTTTGGTGCCAAGTTTTGTGGTGATGTTTTCATCCATTCCGTTTCAAATTGTATACGCTCCGCAAGCCCGCGAGTTTAGTGCGCATCACGTCACTGTGACGTTTCTAGGACGCTCCCGATTGGCCGAAGGAACCATGTGCGCGCTTCAAGAAGGTAAACAAAGGCACATTCGATGCACGGAGTGCCCCTGGGAGGGCCAAAACAGCTCTGGTTTCTGTATTAGATGTCCCACTTTTCGTTGGGAATGATCTTGGTTTACCGACGAAAGACAAACGAAAGGTTAACACAATATATTTGCTGAAGTTTCAACTATTCGGCTCTCGTTTAAGTTCGCTTGTGCGAGCACCCTGCAAACATTTTCCCCATTTTGTTCAAATTACGGTCTCACGGAGTTGACAGCTGTCTAGGGGAACAGCGAGTGTCCTCGTAGACATGGAAAATTCAGTCACATGGCAGCTGCAATGGTCTAAACTACCGTGAACGACAGGACGACGACAACCGTGCCTCAGCACGCGTACGAACTTCCGTCTTCCACTGTGAAGCAACTGGAGCCTGGTGCAGTTGCACCCGAACAGACAATGATCATGCTCGTTCCTGGTTCGTTCCACTGTTATTAGACGTTAGAACTACTATGAGACCACTCAAAACAGCACATTAAACAGTGACCTGCCGCGGCGCTCTTCGTCACTGTCACGAAAGCAGAGCCTTGGGAGTGCGCCGTGTTTGAACACTTTCTGTGGTCAACGTAAATCACTGCACAACACACACGCACACAAACACTCCCCCGGTCGTAGAATGCCGTTTGAACCCGACAGCAGCAGCAACAGTTAATCGCGTTCTCCCACCGTCAGCGAATCCCTGTGCGCTTTGGAAATAAATAAGTGACACTACATCCAAATGCGACGAAGTACGTTCATAAATGCAGCAGGTGTTTAACACCGTATCACTTAGCAAAGCGGAAAACACACAAAACGTATGGCGGGTTCCCTGATGTTTACCTTTCTCTGGTTCGCACGTGGAGGCGACAGGGGCCTTGGCGAATGGGAGCGCGGCACGCCGCCGCGCACGTCATTTTACACCCTCGCCCTCTTCTTAACGCGTCCTGGAGTAGCCAGTACCGAGTGGCTCGAGACTAACATCTCAATTTTTTTCTTTTACAAATCAATCAATCAACAATACCGTAAATGGGAGTTGTGACTGTTTCTCGAATTTTTTTGCTGCACGAAATGCAAGACCTATTCATCCTACTACGGTCACAAGGCTTCTACCCACTGCCACCGGTTCTACCACACTTCTCAAAAGAACTTGTCGCGGGCAGCATACTGGCGATATGCGGGATGGGCTACGAGCATTGGAGGCTTTAGTGTGGCGCTCAAATTTCTTAGTCCTCGAGCTTTTTAAGTTTCGCCTTCTAGATTTCGTTTTCAGCATTACCTCAGGGCTCGCAATAGTAGAAAATATGGGGGATCAAGTCAGCTATCACACTGGACAAGGCGTCACTTTCGCTCGTGCACCTATAGCCCTGACTGCCCGCGCGGAGTGCGCAGGTTGCTAAGGTTGCCAAACTGTAGGGATTGTACCGGACTTGTACCTACCTTCGTACGTCATGCCCCCCTCCCCTCAGCATTTTACCGTGTGTCAAATTCATTGAATTTGGTTGAAATTCGTCCGTTCAAATGTCAAGAGAGGGAGAGGGAGGAAATTTAAAAAAAAAAAAGCTTCGCGGACTCTTCTAAATGTAAGCAAGCAATAGCGCTGCGTGTTTTAGATTGCGACAAAACCGTTACGAAACGTGCCTATATTTTTTAATGACGACCTACGGAACAACACATTCCTGAACGAGTTAGCTCTGTACCGAGTAATCGATTTTCAATTCTCAGCTTACATTCCAGTACCTTTGAGATACTCGCTTCGTTCAAGCGATCGATGGCTTCGGGCTTCAAGAGGACGTGACCCATGTCAATTTCGCCTGGACAACGGTGTTTCGCCACCGCTTTAGGGCCATTGTAGGCATTTTTCGATGCTTAATCGGAGTTTTTGCATCTACGCCCAAATAGGCACTAACGCCGGAATAGGCATTTATAGGCACTATCAAATCGATACAGGAGGTTCCCTAGCTCCCAGATCTGCTGTAGTCGAAAAGGCATTATTAGATCCCATATTTTTTTGTTACCAACCATCCAACCGGGAACCATATGGAAAAGAACAGGCGTTTACCAGGTGGTAAACGCCTCCGGGGTGTAGTCATTAGAGTTGATGATGATGACGACTGGAGTTTTTATGGCGCATCGACAGCTTAGGTTATAATGCGCCACAACAGTGTCTATAGAGTGCATTATGAAGTCATATTATGTATACCTATTATGCCTGCTTCAGGGAACACACAAACCGTGCCTCCGTTAATGAGCAATATAGAAGCTTACATCAGTCACCGCACTGTAGAAACAGATGTGCACCCCACAAGATGCTCGCAGCACTCGAAACGATATCCTCTTGTCTTCGGATTGTTGAAAACGAGTAGCGCACCCTTTTCCTGTAAAAGAGAGAACCATATTATTCTGAATGCTGACTGTCTTTGAATATGTTAACGCGTCCTGACTACGACTCAGTGACTACGAGCACTGGGGAAGCGATACTAGCCCAAGCAGCCAGAACAGAAGAGAACAGCTGTCGAAGTATGGAGAGTTCGTATAGCGTTGACAATCACGATGTCTGGATTTTTTATGGCGCACAAGCAACAAAGTCTATAGTGTTCGCGCAGTGTCCTGCGGCACTCTATGGTAAGCATGCTATGCGTTGCAAGGGCGAAGATAATTGATAATTTGTGGCTTTACGTCGGGAGACAACCGTGATCATGAGCGACGCCACAGTGGTCGATCTGTGGATTAATTTGGCCCACCTGAGGGTTCTTAACGTGCACGAAAATCTCAGCACACGGCACACCGTACTTAACGGCCCTCGTGGAAGACGGCTTGCCTAAGCAACTTGTACCCCAGGAAGACTGTTGGCTCGTAAGTAGGTTAGAGGCGTGCGTGAAGCCCTGTGCTTCACAGACTGCTAAACTAGAGAGTCGAGTGACAGGACTCGCTTTGTTCGATTTTATATTATTTCGATTCTCATTGGTTCGTAGGGAGTGACGTTTTCCCGGTTTTCCAGAGAGGGAATCCGGGCACAGTCTCAACATCCGGCGGCTACTCTTGTCAAGTATTCCATCAGATAGCAGCCAAACTACGCCACTATTTCACGAGAGATTTTCGATACCGTGGTCAGCGGTGAACGAAGAATAAAATGACACTATAGCTTCGAAATCGACTGGAACGGATGCGACCGTCCCTTTAAGACAAATGTCGGCACAGTTCCCAGTGAGTCGGCCGAGGAAGTGCAGTACTCCCAGAGCAACGTGCTATCACATTGGCAGACAGCCGCTCGGCACGAACACGCCACCACCCAACCAGTCTGTGATTTAAAGGAGCTCGGAAATAACTTTAAACACTACCATTTTTTTGAACCAAGCGGTTCGTATGCTTATTAAAACGCGCCATGCGAAGCAATTCTATCAACAGGTGCACAAATATCGCAGAATTCGATTTTGAAAATCACGACCGTGCGCAACGGTGGCAATGCCCGGAACGAGCCGTCGAGCCGCTTGCGTCATTTTGACGTCGGAAAAGTGGAGCCGCTGATTGGTTCCGAGGAACGTTGTCTGCTATTTTTCACTCAGAACCCATCCCCATCCTTCAACCTCCTCTATCCTCCATCCGTCCGCCCTTCCTTTGTGTTTTGTTTTGCTTTGCGTTCTTTTTCCTTTCTTTTTTTTTGTCTATAGTCGTGACGACGCCCACTTCTGTGTGGCCAACTAGAGTCACCAAAAAAGCTACGCTTCAGAGTATCGACACTGAGTTCGAAGAGCGAGCATGCGCCATCTTGTTGCGCGCCACGCTACCCACATGCACGCGCACTGCGCACGTCAGCGTATGATGCCATCTATCGTGCACAGGTGAAATGTTCCTTTCGTTTACAAGCAGTAGTTGACGGCCTAGAGCTCACCTTGACATCTTCGGGACGCTCTGGTGGACATTACATGGATTATCGCACAACAATTATACACGCTTCTCCATGACACAGCGAGCATTATCTTAGTCGTCTTTGATCCTCAACTAGGGATGGTACCGGTGTGGTGCGGAAACAAGATGACGCCCCTGCTCTCCCTTGGACCTCAGTGTCGGTACTCTGAAGCGAAGCTTATTTAGTGACTCTATGGCCAACAACTGCGAACCTATCCTGCCATTACCCTACCCCCCCCCCCCCCCCGCTTCACTCAGAACCCCGCCGCAACGGTGGAAGAAGTTTCTTTATGCTTTTTCTTTGATTTATAAGATACAGTAAACGAACATTGGTCTACATACACTGTTCAAGGTTAGGCCGTGAGATTGTGGAGGCCATCCTCATTGAACTTCCCGAGCAAAATCAACCAAAAACCGGTCAACCTCCCCCCGCTCGACCTTGCTTTTCCTAAAGCGACCTTCCGGAGTAGGTGGATTATGAAAGCAAACTTCAGGTTCCAGTTGAACGCTGTTCTGTTCATGTCTGTGTTTTGTATGTTGTTCGTTATCGTGGTGACGGTTTGTTGTTGTGTTGTTGGCGGCAATAAGTATAGACACAGTGCAGCACTAAACGCTGCTTCAGTTCACGCCTCAAAATGATCGCTGCATCGCTATGACCACTAATTCCGTTCGCTATGTCATTATATCAATATCCGCTATATCACTAATTCGCTATGATCACCGTCACTTCGAGTAGCAACTTTGCTAGCCATTCAGTTAATTCCTTATTCAGCTGTAGGAGCGTTCAATTATTTTTACTGCTATACTTTTCTACTACGAGGGGCGTTCAAGTCAAACCGGGACTTTCTGTCTCCTGAGTGTACAAATGGCTCGCGCTACTTCTTTTTCGTCATTTTCACACGCGACAAGCCTCCGCGTTTACCACGTGGTGGTCCAAAGTTTGTGCAAAACAGAAGACACGTGCTGTATAAGATGGCCGACAACGAGGTGAGCGCGCACATCCAACAGCGAATTGTCATGAAGCTTCTCGTGAATGAAGGCGTAAAGTCATCTGAAATTCACAGAAGACTTCAGGCTCAGTATGGTCACGATACACTTAGCTGCAGCAAAGCGTTTGAGTGGTGCAAACGGTTCCGAGACGGCCGTACATCAGTGCAGGACGATCCCGGCCGGGGCGACTCAGAGCCCAGTGTCAGAGTTCCTGAGAACATCCAACTTGTGGAGCGCCTGATCCTCAAGGACCGACGGATAACATGTCTCGAACTGGCTCGAAAGACCTTTCTGTGGGAACGTTGAACACTATCATTCATGAACATCTCCAGTTTCGGAAAGTTAGCACTGAAGCAAATGTGGCCGGGCATCATCACCAAAGGAGTCCTCCTCCTACAGGACAATGCACGCCCGCATACCGCGCATCTCACGACACGCACCTTACAAGAACTTGGCTGGGAATTGCTGCCACATCCCCCTTACAGTCCAGACCTCGCCACCAGCGATTTACATCTCTTCGGGCCACTGAAGGCGTTCCTTGGGGGTTGGCACTTCAGCGCTGCGACGACGAGGCCAAGAATGCGGTCCGATCATGGCTGCTACGCGCCGGTAAGGATTTCTACGCTGCTGGCATCCATGCCCTCGTTAAACGCTGGGACAAGTGCATTAGTGCAGCTGGAGATTACGTTGAAAAATAAAACTAATTTCTCGCCTGTAAGTTCATTCTACTTTTTCGAAAAATGGAAAGTCCCGGTTTGACTTGACCACCCCTCGTATTTTTGCTTCTTTACCTTAGCTTGGAGCTTTAAGCGATATGGAGCACCCGGCATCTATGCTGATGGAGCCTAGATCGCCACAGTTTTCTTTGTTTCCTTCAATTTCCTTTTCACAGACATGCTGTTCCAATTGGAATACTTCGATATTTCCAATTCTATACTTTCCATAATCGTCGTTCAATACCCTAAGTGCAATTCATTTTTCGAGAGGTGATTTCAGAGTTGACAAAAAAAAAGCAATTTTCCGCTGAACAGGGACTGGATATAGACCAGCTCAATATGAAATTCTGTAATCGTTGGAAACGTTAACCTCAGGGGAAGGCGCCTCGGTAAAGCAATTTGCTCGGGCGAAGTCGTTTCGCTGTAATTGATTTTCAAATACGCCGCGCCTTGAGCGTAAAATGAAACTTTTCTCGTTTCGTAATGCGCGAACGCAACTTCAAAGAAACCTGAGCTTTAGAGTGCTTTCCGAAACCAGTCACGGGCGAACAATGCACATCGTTTGTCATACATGTGTATTTAGAAGGGGGTTCGTGTCTACGAAAATACGTTTTACAACGTAGCCATTCGACGTGCTATGGAGCAACGTTGGTTTACGTCGTCTCTGTCGTCATTTGTGTGGAATAACTGTGCGTTCATTTCTGTTTCACTGCCTCGTACTGCACTGTGGTGGCAAGGTGTATTAACAACAACAAACGGAGGATTTTTCCACGAATTCGCAGAAAACCTTCCAGAAATGCCTCCTTTAACGATAGATCCGAACGGGGAACGGGGGTTTCCCTTCTCTTTTTTTCTTCTTCTTTGCATTAAACAATCCCCCCCCCCCCCCCATCCTCCGAACGAGGTTTTCACCTATATAAACGGCCTTCCAAATTCGAGCTCTCCAGGGCCCGACTGGACTGTTCAAACTAACCAACAGACACGCCAGTCTCCTTTTAAGTTACCTCTACCAGGACTCTTTAAATCAAGGAGTGCTACCTCATGACTGGCTACATACCAACGTAATCCCCGTACACATCGCGCATCGCTCGCCTCAGGATTTCGGACTTTTCCCTAGCTACGCTGCGAGGCCCCACACAAACATAGTCAGATGACAAAAGCACTTGTCCAGTTCCTGCGGATCTGTGGCCTTCTCGGTGAACTATGATCAATTTCGTGTTTGTTTGCCTTTTTGTTTGTTTGTGTTTCTTTTTTTGTTTTGTTTGTCTTCCTTTTTTTCTTTCTTTCCTGGGAATAGCATGCCGCCGTAGGGCAGGCTAACCTTTCCCTCCTATTTTTTTTATATAATAAACATATCCCCCCCCCCCCCTCATACACAAAGGCGGCAACACAGCTGACCTACAGAATTACCTACCGATCTCTCTGACCTCCGTCCCCTGCAACACACTGGAACACATCATTACGTCGCACGTTATGACATATCTGAAAGACAATAACAGTCTTTTTGAGAATCAACACGACTTTAGGATGAACCGTTCCTGTGAGCTTCAGCTCTTTGAACTCTTGACAGATCTTCACAATTCTGTCCATTCGTTTGGTCAAACCGACGCGGTATTAATCGAAATCAAGAAGGTGTTCGACAAGGTAGCCCATGCTCGACTTAGCTACCAAATAAGCTTAGTGAATTTGAATTTATACATCAGACAGTGGATCCGCGCCTTTCTTAACAACCGGACCCAGTCCGTCTTGATCAACCCGGTTACTTCTCCTCCTATTCCTGTAAAGTCCGGAGTCCCGCTGGGCTCAGTACTAGGACCTGCTCTATCTTTAATTTACATACACGACTTGTTTATGACTATCTCTTCGCAAGTTAGACTCTATGCTGATGATTGCATGATACACCCCCAAATTCATTCTGAAACCGACGCCAGAACTCTCCAGCCAGACCGGTGCACGGGCTGGCAAACGGAAATTAATATTGGTAAACCGAAGTGTATGTCCTTTACAACGCTACAATCACCTATCTCCTGCAACTATCAAATGTCATATCGTGTGCTGAAAAAGGTTTCCTCGTACAGATACTTCGGCATCCTGCTGTCATCTAATCTCTCCTGGAAGGATCACATTGACAACTTAACACTGAAATCCACAAAATCTTCCTGCGGTGGCGTTTGCACCTTGGTTCATCTGATATTAAGTATCTAGCTTATTGTTCACTTATTCGACCTCAACTAGAGTGCGCAAGCATAATATGGAACCCACGTCACAAGAACTTAACGGATAAACTTGAATCTGTACAAAATAAGGCTCTACGAAGAAATTGGAGCTGTAAGGACAAGGGACATAAAGAACACACGTACACGGGACCAGCTGCTCCACTATGCTATGTACAGTATGTATGTATGTATGTATGTATGTATGTATGTATGTACAATATGTATGCTATGTATGCTATGTATATGTATGCTATGTATATGTGAGCTATGTACCAACAGGCCCACTCAGCCATTCTAATCAAAATAAGGCTGCGCGTTTAATCGCAAATGGCTATTCACCGTATTCTGGCATATCACAAATTAAAAGCGAACTCAACCTGCACGGCCTAGGAGAAAGAAGGAAAATAGCTAGACTCATTTTGTTTCATAAGTTAATGTACTCATATCCGTCACGACGACCATTATACTGTATTCCTCCACAGAGCCGTCGCGAGGCGAGTTTGCGCCCAGGGCAGGGTAAACGTGAAGCCCCTCCCCACCCTCTCTCACTGCCCTCAGAAGCTTCGTCAACAAGGAAAAGAAAGCGCTTTTTTGCACTGCCGAGATCGTAAATTCAAATTCTCTTCATTTCCGCTTTATATTGCATTCCAACCTGTCAGGGCCTGTCGTTCGGCGCCCTCTCCAGCGAGGGCGCCCGGGGCGGCTGCCCCTCTCGCTCCCCCCATCGCTACGGCTCTGTTCCTCCACCACGGCTCTCATCCCGTCATACTCACTTATGCAAAGTGTTGGCTCCATCAGTCCGCTCTAACCGATTCCTGTATTCGCGCCATCAATTTATGATGACCTTGTGGAATAATTTACGATGTGACATTACCTGTAGTCAGAATTTAGGAAAATTTATTGACCAGTGTGTAAGCTTCTTCTGTTGCCACTAACCAAACAGAATAGATATTCAGACGTTTGTACTGTTAATACCTTTGTCACCCCCCCCCCCCTTTTTGTTTCGGCCCACCCAGGGCCCTTAACGTTACAATAAATGAAATTAAACATGTTCCTATAGGTAACCTCGACTGGGTTTCTTCGCCTCGTTCTTCGAAAAACGTTCTTTGCATCTATGCGAATGGTCACAGAGAGGCGCACGCTCTCTTTTCTCTTCAAGTCAGAAGTGGTATGGCTCCCGGCAGCTATTGGTCTTGACCATGAATACGGAGAAGTTATCTTTTTGATAAGTGATAATGATGATAATTGGTAGTTTTACGCCGCGAGGCAACCCTGATCGTGAGAAAGGCCACAGCGGTCGGTCTGTGGTAACCTTTGCCCACGTAATGGCGCGTTCCCCTCGTCGTTGTAGTGCAGAAAATCTTACACCGCCTTGAGCGATGCGTGTTCGCTCTTCGTTCATTCCTAGTTCTACACTGATCCCAGACCGGCTCACTACACTGCGCAGCATGAAAATGCATAGCGGAATTCGCCATATGGCACATGACCCGCCGTATTTATAACGCGACTTGCGCAAGGCGACATTCTAGGCAACTTGTGAAGGGAACGACGACAGGACGAAAGCCGCCGATATTTCGAACAGAAACTGTTCTTCTTCTGGCAACTCGTTCCTCGCAACCGAGTCGCTGGCGCAGGCAGACCTCTCGGCGACAAAACAGGCCACCAATCAACAATCAATCGCAACTAACCAGCCAAGGGCTCTGTTCGAACACGCGAACTTAGGATCAGTCGACGGACACGCTAGCACCTGATCCCCAGATGCCGGTTTTTTATTGCAGCACATCAGTAATCTCTCCATGAGGTACTACGTACCTGCCTGTGGTACTACGTACCTCATGGATAGATTACTGATGTGCGTTCGAAACATGGGACCGCAAGGATTTTGAGCGAAATACGACAGTAGGCTGTGCATCTGATGCTTCGTTTCACGTGCATCTTGAGTATTGGAGCCTCAAACGTCTCTTGTTCAACCGTGTCTTCTTCACCCATATTGATGCCAAAAAGAAATAGTGCAGAGCCCGATAAAACTCCAAAAGTTTTGATGCAGTACACTACAATTAAAACAACAACAACAACAGTAGCACTACATAAGCTGGATGGGGTGCTGAAGCAGAGTAGCTGCTCCATGGGGCGCCTGCAACAACAGAACTTCGTCACATAACAAGAGCAAGGCCGGCATTCAGGATTATATCTCCCCACCTCACGGTTTGCTCACCACAAGAGGCGTATTTGTAAAGCGTTAATGGAAAGACCCGCCTTCAGAACTCATAGGACAGAACGATTTCATTTTTAATACTAAATGGCTGGAGGGCGTCATGCGATGATATACAGGGCCCGCTTGCATGAACATCGAGGAAATTTCCCAGTGCCGTCAGCCTGATATCGTCAGAGTTTACTGACACAATATTACCTTTAAGTAGGGCCATATCGGGAATAACTATATGCAGCAACTTTTTCGAAGGAAAGAATGATCTACGAATTTCGAAAATTTTTGTCAGTTTCTCGTGACATAGCCCCCACGTCAGAGTCTTTGCAGTGCTGAACAGTGAGCAAGGGCGATGTGTTTCCGTGCAAAGATTGTCGTGCTATATTATACTAACTATAGCTGTTCGTCAAGAAAGCGGCTGTGAGATAGCTTTACATTTTTCCGCTGCGTGTCGCTGTGAAAGCAAACCCTACAGGCACTCGCATTATATGCTGGACAAATGGCTGCTGTCTGCGCCACTGTTCCGGCTTCCTCCCTCCAGAGTAGTCATATCCTGGCGCAACAATTTCCTCAAATACGAAAATGAGACGACAAAATGTTCCTCTGTTGCATCAGCACAACGCGGATTCCGCCTCAATGGAAGCTCCGCACTGTCAAATATAGCACCCTATTTTGTTACTATATAGGCGGGCGCGGAACTGCGACACACGCTCCATTTCAATCTGGCTCGAACGGAATATCCCAAACAAATATCCTCTTGAGCTCGTCGGTATCTTCGATGCATGCACCTCCTACTGCGTCAGAGAATGCCTTGAGTAAACAACACACGCGATGGTTCAGCGCTATAGAGTCCGAGGAAGTGAACGGATAAAGAAAAACATTTCGACACGGGTTCAATGAAAATATTGGGCACCAGCTGAATAGCCCCTGCCGAAGATTGTTTGCTCGTGTATATGCGCTGTGTTTGTGCCGTGGAATAATAGCAACTACCACGATAGAAAAATTTGAAGCTTTAAAATATCGTCCCCGTTGAGGCTGTAGCAGTTGCACACTTCAGTCTAGCACACTTAGCAGTAGCCGACTTGGCTTCAAAGCACTTGAGAAGTTTCGCTCTTGGAGTGCTGGACTTAGCCCTACCGTCGTCTTACAGAGAAAGGAATGTATCTGCTTCGCATTCTTTAGGGGCATTGATTAGATAGTTCACGTACCCTCTTGCAGTCTTAATACAGAACTTCACCACATAACGCGATGAATGTCAACCGTTGCAAAGAATGATACCGCTGCCATTCCTGATTTGTGGAAAGCGCGTAGCGTACGCCTTTTCCGGACAATTAACGTAAGTGAATAAGTGCCCCAAGAAGGCGTACGCCTCCCTTTTCCAACAAATCAGGAGAAAGGATGATGTCATGCAGGATGGTGGTTGGCTAGGAGCGTGTTACGGGGTGAAATTGTCTTTATTTTACGAGCGGTGTAACGCTTTTCGTCACCTAACGACTCATGCCAGCGACCCTGTCAGAAGCGCGGCGCAGCTCATGCCGCTGCTGAGTTCACACCGCGGAGACCATATTTGGAAGCACTATAGCTTCACTAGTATATAGAAGAGTTCCCAGCCCTAGTTGATAACTCTCCAGGTCCACCTGCACTAATGTTAGAACAGATGATGTCTGGTGAAGATGGCGGAGATGCCGACCTCGTAGGACCTAGTATCACTAGAGTCATCAGCCTCCCCCCCCCCTTCCTTCCGATGGGGATGAAGGCTCTGCAGGGCATATTTGCATGGAGCCTATGGATCCCATCACGGTGGAAATACAGACTCTTTTCGATCGGACTGACACAGGCTGCTACGAGCCCGCAGCACCATTTGTTCACACTACAAAGCCTGAAGTGGGACAATTTGCCACCTGTGATCCATCTGTAGTTCATGTTTACTCCATGAGCCAGAAGCCTCCACTGCATCAACCTGCAGTCTCTGTTAACCTGAGTGATGCCGTCGACAGTGCCTGCAGCGGACCGAAAAGAGTGTGTCCTCCGAGTAGAGGACAGAGGCCACGGCCTAACACTCCGTGCTCACGTAAGGCCAAGAAAAAAAAAAAAAAAGTTGATAGTGAACGTGCCAGGGAAGTGTTTGCCTTCCCGTCTTCTTAGGTCACTTCACATCTCCATTTTTCTGTTCATCGTTACCGATCCGCTCCTTGCACCACGCAGGTGGAGCCAGCGTCGTATGTCCCCTACCGGCGCTGTGCAAAATGTTGGGTAGTGAAGGGTGCGCATCCTCGTTTGCTTTCATTGCGCGATTTGACTGTGTTGGGGCTGTTCCTGCTCTATTTGGCCTTAGAAATAGCTAAAGCTGCTGATTGTTGTTGGCTAGTTCCATCTCAAATCGAACAATCCGGTACACTTGATGTCTCGAATGAACGGGTAAAAAATATATGTTGAAGCCATCGGTGAGGAGAAATAAACGCTTTCCGAATTCTCTGCGCTGCGCAGTTCGGGAAATAGGAGAGGAGGAAAAAACTGCCTCTCATAAGGCGACGTCGTCGCGAGCGGGTTTGAGCGTTCGCTACAAGGCCATTTCTTCTCGCATTATAGTAATTTCTTGATCTGGCTTTAGACCACTTAGGGCACAATAGGATCCTTCGTTGGCAGTGCTGTACCGGTTTTTGTTTGTCTGCAAAAAAATATCAAAGTTGACTCAAAGTGCCGAAAAACACCATATTCACTGCAGCTTTGCGGACGATGTACAAAACGGATAAGACTGAGCTTTATGCCGTTTAATTTGCCATTCATAGGGCTATCGAATGATGTATAATTTGTTGCTCTACTCTGTAAGGAACGTAAGCGATACCTCTTTTAGTAGCACCATACCACCGAAAAATGACGAATTTCGGAAGCCTTTATCTAAAAAACCCCACCAAAAACTTACCTCGAAAATTTTATATGTTGTAGGTAGTTCCTTAGACTATGCACAGAAGCAAAATCAAAATTCGGACTTGATCGGTAGGCGCACTGTGAATTTTTTGCCAGCCCCATACGCGGAGCGCATTCAAGCGGAGGCACCGTGTCCCGCGTGTTGCAAAATCGAATTTTCCAAAGGGACTTTCAACTTCTGTCTTCATATAAAAAGTAAGTGCTCGCATTTTTTGCGGGATGTCACACATGCATTGCAAGTGCTGGGAGCAAGGGCAGAACAGAATGATTTTACATCTTTGTAAGAGGCATATCTGTTCAGGGTTATTCTAAACAAGCATATATACTGTACGCATTATGGCAGGAGGAACGCAGTGACTTCCAGTATTCTTTGAAACATTTCCTTTCCTACGGCCTCATGACCTCGGACGGGGGAAATTGCACTGAGGAAAATGTTGTAGTGTCATACGCACACACTCAAGGCTAATTCATGGTGCCTTTTGTGAACCTTGTCGAAACAGCCCGACCGGCGCCGCTGTCCAATATGTCATTCGGTTCGACATGCTGCGACCATGGGAAGGTCCTGATCGCATTTACTCCTTGAAGACACCTTGCGCTAAGTTTCGCCTACACACAGAAGACGCTTCACTCACTTCTCGACTACAGAAGTGCATGGAGTGCCCTTATACAGAGTGTGCGACGACATCTGCATTACTGTAGTGTGTCGTCCTGGTATCACACCTACCTCAACGGCCTCTTCGTTGTACAGTGCTGATCGTGTGGATTTCGCTGACTACCGCCTCATACACGAGAAAAAAGTGCTATAGACAAAGGATTTTCGTTTTGCTTCGGAGATCGGCGTAGCTGCCATAAAGAC
Source organism: Ornithodoros turicata (assembly GCF_037126465.1). Taxonomy (NCBI): domain Eukaryota; kingdom Metazoa; phylum Arthropoda; class Arachnida; order Ixodida; family Argasidae; genus Ornithodoros; species Ornithodoros turicata. The sequence continues at coordinate 91,610,261 of NC_088202.1, read as the reverse complement.
TGTGGTTCCAGCAGATCAAGCCGAAGCCGTAACAGAAGTGGGTCAGCTATGCAGAAGCTGCTTCAAGTACTTCACAGCAAAGGTGGCTGAATCACAACACGCAGCAATGTTGCCCACATTTGAAAGAAAATCTGACAAGAACCTGCCATCAAAGTAACATTAAGGAAAGTGGCCTCCACAACGGCCTAAAGCAGTTCATGACACGAGCACTCTCATCCACCCAGAATGCTCTGCATAACTTACGTTACCTTAACTTACCTTCGTCACCTTGTCTTCTTCGCTGTCAAGTTCTTGTTATTTTGTAAATATGCTTCGATATGATCACCGTGGACAAATATACCTCTTATAAAGACGCAAAAGTATTCTAAAGCATTCTGTTCTTGACGGGCTCCCAGCACTTGCAATGCATGTGTGTCATCCCGCTCCACAATCTACATTCAGCGATTACAACACTATTATGAACGCAAGCGCTCAGAACGGTCTCAAATGATAGCAATTACTTTTTATGTGAAGACAGAAGTTGAAAGTCCCTTTGGAAAATTCGATTTTGCAACACGCGGGACACGGTACCACGGCTTGAATGCGCTCTGCGTATAGGGCTGGCAAAAAAATTCACAGTGCGCCTACCGATAAAGTCCGACTTTTGATTTTTCTTCTGTGCATAGTCTAAGGAACTACCTACAACGTATAAAAATTTCGAGGCAAGTTTTTGGTGAGGTTTTTTAGATAAAGGCTTCCAAAATTCGTCATTTTTCGGTGGTATGGTGTTACTGAAAGAGGTATCCCTTACGTTCCTGACAGAGTAGAGCAACAAATTATACATCATTCGATAGCCACATGAATGACAAATTAAACGGCATGAAGCTCAATCTTATCCGTTTTGTACATCGTCCTCAAAGTTGCAGTGAATATGGTGCTTTTCGGCACTTTGAGTCAACTTTGATATTTTTTTGTAGACAAACAAAAACGGAGACAGCACTGCCAACGCAGGATCCTATTGTGCCCTAAGTGGTCTAAAGCCAGATCAAGAAATTTCTATAATGCGACAAGAAATAGCCTTGTAGCGAACGCTCAAACCCGCGCGCGACGACATCGTCTTATGAGAGGCAGTTTTTTCCTCCTCTCCTACTTCCCGAACCGCGCAGCGCAGAGAATTCGGAAAGCGTTTATTTCTCCTAACTCACCGATGACTTCAACATATATTTTTTTCCCGTTCATTCGAGACATCAAGTGTACCGGATTGTTCGATTTGAGATGGAACTAGCCTGTTATGACACGGTTTCTGGCCCATGTACTTCCAGGACAATTTTTTTGACAAAGTAGCGCTGTCAAAGGGTCAAGGACCTGTGAATGCACATCACTCGACTAGTGCTGAAGATGTCCCGGTGCGATGTCGCAATGTGTGCTGGCTTAGAACCATGCCAAAATCGCCTACTTTTTCGAAATTCTATTTCCGCACGCATGTAATCTCAGCGGTTGTCGGTTTTGAGCAATTTTATTGTTTTTGTTTTATTGTTGTTTTTTTATTGTTTTTTGTTTGTTTTATTGTTTTCAGCAATTGTTATGTTATGGTACTGTTATGGTTACGGGGGGGGGGGTGAATATGTAGAGTTAAAACACGCGGAGAGGTAGGTCACAGCTACGTTGGTCACTGGGTTTGCATAAACTATTTACAAGCGGTACAATTGATAATTAATTTCGATTAAAATTGTCATGGATACTGAGCCGGCGTTCCGTTGGCCTGGTGGCTGTCTGACATCAACGAAATTATGTCTGTGAGAGCTCATTGCACAATTTTAATAATACACTCTGCAGATACGTTCGAAACGAAAATGAAATTTCGAAAATGCAGAACTACATAGCAATTATTTAGACCTTCTTTCATTGAACAGTAGACATAATGACACCTTTAGCTTAATATTACATAAGGACTTTTTAGCTTGTCGTTTAGAAAGCCCTGTAATGAGAGGGGCAGATTTCCTCGTATTTTGCTGCACACTTAATATTGAGTTTTAGTATAACGTACGCTGTCGCCTTTGCGCACGTTGGTGTTTCTTCGCACGCGCAAGACATAAGCAGGGCTTTGCGCAATGCGCAGAACCAAGACGCTATCCCGGTATGCTAAAACTCACTATTATTTATTACGGGCTCTTCCTATAAGGATGACTGTGTAGCACCGCGATTTCACCTCACCCTCGAATTCCAAATAATGTATCAAAAGAGAAAACAAACGCATCCGTTAGAAACCAGAAAAAATAAAACCCACCACAAAAAAAAAGAAGAAAAAGAAAAGAAAACTTTAAAAACCAGTGTAGCGGCCTCCGCTACACGGCCAGCTCACGGGCGACACCCGTTTAGATGATGCCTTCCTGCGGGAACTATTCTTCCAGCGATTACCCCACGACGCTCGAATCGTCCTCGCGGCCTCCGGCGAGATGTGACTCGACGACTCGGCGCGCCTCGCCGACCGCATTGCCGACCTGCGCCAACCGTCGGTGGTGAACGTCACTCGACCCCCTGGGCTTACCGATCCAGCCGCCCCCGCTCCTTCCCACACTGCCGTTCCTGCCTTTTGCCCACCATGCCCAGCTTCAGCGGCGCAGTTCGGTGCCAGCTACTCTCAAGCATCGACCATCGCGGGCCTCTCTACCACCGTCACATCGCTCCAGTCCAGCGTAGACCGCCTGACTGACTTAGTGTCCGGCCTAACAACTCTTGTTGTCAATTCTACCTCAAGGCCCCATCGCTCTCCTTCTCCTAATTACCGGGGATGACCCTCGTCGCAGACGCCGCTCCCCTCGCCGCTACCGTTCTCCTTCTCCAGCACAATCATCTTATTGTTGGTATCATGAGACATTCGGTGCACGGGCCTACCACAGCCGTCAGCCTTGTACATGGCAGGAAAACTCCAGCCCAAGCCACTGAAGGCGGCAGCGGCTGCTGGGTCCGACGGTGGCAGCCTGTTCAATGTCACTGATACCATCAACCATATCCGCTTTCTCGTCGACGCCGGTGCGGAAGTTAGTATCATCCCTTCCCGTGCTTCCGATCGTCGGCAATTATCCTCCCACATACTACAAGCAGTCAATTCCTCACCGATCAAATGCTACAGAGAGAGCGTTCCCTCACATTTAACCTTGGACTGCGGCGAAATTTCCAATGTGTATTCATCATTGCAGATGTTTCCGACGCCATTATCGGGGCTGACCTCCTGCGGCATTTCGGCCTTCTGGTCGATGTGAAGAACCGCAAGCTCATCGGCAACTGTACTGGATTATCCGTCAACGGCATCCGCGCCTTGACGAAGCCGATAAGCCCAGCTCTCGCCCAACCCGCTTCCTCGCAGCTATTCCATAACGTCCTCGATGAATTTCCTGACGTCGTCAGATTGCCGCCCAGGGACACCCCGCCTCGTCATACCACGACGCACCACATCATCACCAAATGCCCGCCGGTTCACTCGCGCCTCCGAAGATTTCCGCCTGAGCGGCTCGCCATTGCTCGTCGCGAATTCAAGCACCTTATACTTTCTCTGGGCTACATACGACCTTCTAACAGCCCCTGGTCTTCGGCACTCCATATGGTCCCTAAGAAAGAACCAGGGGACTGGCGCCCTTGCGGCGATTACAGCGCCCTAAATGCTGCGACTATCCCGGACCGCTATCCGATTCCTCATATCTCCGATTTCGCTGCCAACCTTCACGGTGCCAACATCTTCTCAAAAATCGACCTCATCAAGGCCTACCATCAGATACCGGTAGAGCCTGCTGATATCCCCAAGACCGCCATTACAACGCCATTCGGCTTGTTTGAGTACATTCGCATGCCTTTTGGGCTGCGTAATGCGGCCGAGACGTTCCAGCGCTTTATCGATGAGGTTACGCGCGGCCTTCACTTCTGCTTTGTATATCTTGATGAGATACTTATTGCCAGCAGCTCCGCCAAAGAACATGAAGATCACCTACGACAGCTCTTTCGCCGCTTGCAAGAGTACGGCGTCGTGATCAACCCTGCAAAGTGTGAGCTCGGCTTAACATCTATTGACTTTATTGGCCATCGCATTGACGCATCCGGAATTACACCCCTCCGTGAGAAGGTCGCCGCTATCGACAATTACCCCCGCCCAACTACCCGCGGCAAGCTCCGGGAGTTCCTGGACTTGGTAAATTTTTACCGCCGTTTTGTGCCTCATTGCGCCCAGCTTCTCAACCCGCTCTGTGCTCTGCTTGCCGGCCCCGGCGGACCGTCGAAATCACTCGACTGGACACCCGCCGTAGAGCACGCTTTGTTGGCCATTAAGAAGGCGATCGCCGACTGTGCGGCACTTGCACACCCCATTCCGGACGCACCAACTGTCCTGCTCGTCGACGCGTCCTCCGAGGCTGTGGGGGCGGCGCTCCACCATGTCACACCCGATGGAGAGATCCAGCCGCTCGGTTTCTTTTCCAAGCCACTAAAACCGGCAGAAACCCGTTACAGCACCTTCGGACGGGAAATGCTTGCTGTATACCTATCGATCAGACATTTCCGCCACTTCCTTAAGGGACGCCCTTTCACGGTCTACACAGACCACAAGCCATTCAGATATGCTATAGCATGTGGGACCAAGACTCGCTCTCCGCGTGAATTACGTCACTTGGCATTCACAGCCGAATTTACCAAGGACTTCCGCCACATCACCGGCTCCGACAACGTCGTCGCCGGCGCCCTCTCTCGATCACCGATAGTCGCGCTTACGCAAGCGTTCCCTCCCGCGCCCGACTATACTGCTTTGGCGAACGCACAAGCCTCGGACACCGATTTACAAGCCCTCCAACAGTCGCCGCAGTCACTCAACCTCCAGCGCATTCCCTACCTCGACACACCGCGCGGGCTACTCTGCGACATGACGACGAGAACGCCGAGGCCCCTCGTCCCTCTCGCTTTCCGCCGGCGTCTCTTCGACACCTTCCACGGACTCCATCACCCCGGTATCAAGGCCACACAGCGGCTTATCGCCGCCCACTTCGTTTGGCCTTCCATGAACCTGGACGTCCGTCGATGGGCCCGAACATGTCTGGCATGTCAGCGCACGAAGGTGCAGCGGCACACAGTATCTCCAACACTGCCGTCCGGCCACTCCTACCTACTCACAATCGTGGATCGTTTCACGCGCTGGCCGGAGGCAATACCCATCAAGGACATGACTGCCAGCACTGTCGTCCGCGCCTTTCTGCACAGTTGGGTGGCCCGTTTTGGTGCTCCAGCTGTCATTACTACGGACCGAGGGTGACAGTTTACTTCGCGACTTTTTGCTGATGTCTGCCGTTTTCTGGGAGCTCGCCACCATCAAACCACGGCCTACCATCCCTGCGCCAATGATGGAATCGTAGAGCGCCTCCACCGAACCCTCAAGAGCGCCCTCCGAGCCAATCCTTCTGACCAGTGGGTAGAGCGATTGCCCCTCATAATGCTGGGCATACAGTCCGCCACCCAGTCTGACTTCCCACTCTCCCCTGCCGACCTGGTCTTCGGTGCCCCACTGCGTTTGCCCGGGCAATTCTTCGATGCAGCCTGCCTCCACAGCCAGCCCCCGATCCTCTCAACTTCGCCATCCGTTTGCAGGCTTATTGCACGGACTTACGGCCGCCTCCCACCCGCCCTTCGTCTCGACAAGTTTTTGTCCATGCACCCTCAACTAGCCACAGCGACTCATGTTTTCTTGCGCCATGACGCCACGCGTAAGCCGCTGCAGCCCCCTTACGACGGCCCCTTCCTCGTCCACTCCCGCCAGGGTAAGCCGTTAACCATCCGCCTTCCCTACAGTCTGGAGGTTGTTTCCGTCGATCGTGTCAAGCCGGCTTTCCTCCTTCCTGACGACTCGATGGACCCTCCGTCGCCACATTCGCGCTGCCTGAGCACGCCTCCACCTCGTTCTTCTGCCCGCCGCGTCAGCTGGGCATCTGGTCCACCATCGGTCCGCACTGTTCCGCGGCGACCTCTGGTTCAGCGGGGGGGGGGGGGGGGGGCTTGTAGCAGCCTCCGCCGACGATGAAGAAGCGCGTGCTCCCGCCGACGCTCTCCATCCCCTCCACCCGGAGTTCATTCCATCTGCGGCCACCGTCCAATAAACATCTGCATTCCGCTACGCTCCTGGCCTATCTCTCTTAGCCGCGCTCACACCAGCAACCGTAAAAATGTCAAACCCACGGGAGAAATTGGGAGTATTCGACTCCTCCTTTATTTCGGCGAGGTTTGCTTGGCTAGAGTCATGCCTTGCAAGCTTGTCGCGCCTCATACATGTTCGATTACAAAAAAATTACGAACGCGCAGTGTAACTTTGTCTAGCCGCTCACCACCAGGGCAAGTGTGTCCCGATTGTACTCCCAAGGGGGGACAGACGGTCCCTTCTTCGTGACTGGGCTGCCTCCTCATCCGTCGAACAATGGCGTCGGGATGTCCCTGTCAGTACCATACTGGGAATTGTGGACCCAACATTCTCGTGTCGCTTACCGACATCTTTACCGCGAGTCACTAAGTCCCTCCTACATCGCTTACGGCTGAATGTTGCCTTTACGCCGTACTACCGTTACCAGATAGGGTGTGCCAGTAGCCCATTGTGCCCGGTAGCCCATGTGCCATGTGCCAGTAGCCCATATGATCATCGCATGTGCCATTTATAGGAGGGAGCGTCACTTGTGGGCAAACGACTTTGCGCGGATTGACAGCCGACCGCTTGACCTCAGACTCATTTTGGGATCATGGGACACACGAAAGCAGATGTCCGTCTTGCGACCCTTCATCAAATTCCTGGAAACTACCGGCCTGATCGACTCCCTCTAAAACCCCGTCAGCGTCGTCAGCATCATCATCATCACCATCCTCTCATTTTCCCCCAATAGCAATGGGGTAGCATTCTGCTCAGTGAGCGGAAGCCATCCCCATATCATCGTCATCATGTATGTCTCTCTCTCTTGTCTAACCTAGAGCCACTAAATAAAGGTGCACAGTACTAAGCGACTGTAATAAGCTTCGCTCTAGTGGATACCATTTAGCGAGACAAGTCTAACCGAAGGAAAGTAGGAGAGCCGCCCCGAAGTTACTACCCAAATGTTAACACGTGGCCGGTAGAGGGCGCTCCAGCTGCTGGAGAAACTCTACTGCAAGGAGCGGATCAGCTACAGTCGCGACGACTACCACAGTTATGAGGCCAACAACGAAGCAGGGTGGAAATGTGGGGTAGTTGCCAACAACGGAATGCTGCCACAAGAACCGTCTTTGGAGTGTGGAGCGATTATCGCGCCCAAGCAGCACACAATATGGGACCCACATTGGCAGATCATTGGCGATACGGGCCCAATATGGGACCCGTTTTGCCAGGATTTCCTCTATATTGGCTCAAACTTGGCAATATGGGCCTCATATTGCCAAGTTTGACCCAATATAGGGAAAATCCTGGCAATATGGGCCCCATATTGCCCGTGTACACCCCATATTGACTGAAAATGCAGGAAATGGTACGTACCCATGTTGTACCAAATGCCCAAGCAGCACGGAAAGATTAGACGTTGAAGAGTGTGAAATGCCCAATTCAATACGTCGTTACATCCAACAACTTCACGCACATGATACACATTGTTCGAAACAGTCAACATACGTGGCAATCCTACTGTATCATGCACTGCAACTCAAGAGCTCAACTTTCCACTTGCTGCAAACAGCCGCCATCTTGCTTCGCGATGCCAATGCCAGTCGGTTAAACCGACTGAGAGCGTGATCGTTTGAGCGAAATCACGCGTCCTACAACTAAAGGCGGGGTCCCATAGCCTCGATTTGAGCAGCAGAGCAGCAGCAGCAGAGCAACAGCAGCGGAGCAGCAGAGCTGCAGCGACACGAGCGGTCCCATAGCTCTGGGCGAGAGCAGCAGCGCTGCCGAGTTGCAGAAATTCCCTGCTGCTCCCGTATCCGAATTTTTGATTGCTGTGCTGCCCTGTTGCTCTGCAGCCTGAGCAGCCGGTCTCGCAAGCCAATCAGGAGGTTGGTTGGTATTGTTTTCGTTCGACGGTGTTCAGGGTTAGCAATGCGGAGAGTGACGGCAGAAGGTTTGTGTCTGGTTGTTCTGTGATTTGTTTCTGAAGACCTGGACACACTTGTGATTGCCAGTAGTTTGGAGCGAGTGTTCAATCATCGGGGCTGCGTGACGTGCGCTTTCAGGACATAATTCAGTTCATAAAATTCAATAAAGTGTTCGACCGAACCTACGTGATACATATGTTGTGTACCAGAGTTGTAGCTAATGTTCGCTTGTTTTCTGGAAAGTACTTCAAAACCCGTGACCTGGTAACGTACAAGCAAATACGTTCACGTCCATGTTGTGTGAAAACCATACCGACCAAATTTCTTGTGAGGGTCGACGACTTGCGAGCTAGGTTGTTGTAAATGAAACTGACACTTGAAAAGGGTTCGATAGAGATAGACAATGAACTCGTTACCTTATGAAAAGAGGCAGAAACTAGTGATGACTAGCAGAAGAGGCCCTCGTTTTCGTTAGACAGCTTTATTTCACTATCAGCAACGTACGCATTTGACAGTCAAAATAAATCAAAATATCGAATCTAGTAACGAGGCGATATTAATACGACAAAATCCTGTAGAAGAGTCTCCAACCCCAGCAGATGCTGCACAGCAGTGCGAGAGGACGAACCTACATTGAATGTCACGAGACTTCTACACATCAACGAAGAGTCAATTAGGTAATATTAGGCTCAGACCACCACCACAATAATTTCACAGTCCACTTGTGAGCTACAGATCCATAATATGTCCCACTCATATCGGCCTTTCACCTAGAATTGCATTCCTACGTGTGTGTACTAAGAGGCTTAGCTACTGCGTACGCCTTCGGAATGTTCGAAACGTAAACAATGCCGTAGTTGCCAACACGTTTTGGACCTCCTACGCCGCTGCTGCCGCTAATTCAAAACGAAGCTATGGGACGCCCACTGATCTCGATTGTAAAAGGCTGGATCGCGGATGGGGAGCGCGAGCGTGAGGAAACCGGCCGCCATCTTACTGTACCCACAACAGTCGCCGCAGCGATCATGGCAACTTCTTGCAATTAGGGTCGTACCAACCGTACTGGCAAGGATACAGGGCCTAAATTTCTACAGGTGAGTAATTCTTTATCAAGGAATAAATAGGCGTCCATTCTGTATATTTAGTTGACCATTATGAAGTGTTTTTTTGTTCAAAACGAGCACTGGATGCAGGTTGCTTGATCGCTCTTCCGAGGTTCAATCGAGCACACTTGCATGTTACCTGGTGGCAAATACAGTTTGAGTGCACAATGTGCTTGAAAGAACATGTTATAGTACACTGGTAGTGTTGTCATCAATATATGTGCGAGCACTCGAGCGCTTTTTTGCATGCATTGCTAGCATGGTACACGGTGTTCTCTACGGAAGCGAGTGCACATTCATTTCTTTGAATTACCTTCGCGCACAAGTTCGCTACTACGTCGTAATTAGACCAAGATTGTCACCTTTTTTCATGTATTGGTATTGTTTTGTGCCTTGGTTTGATTTGTAACACAGAATGCTACGTGACGGATAACGCCTTGTGTCTCACCTGTATCGTCAGCTTGTTACGATAATAATAATTTGTAGCGTGCCGTGCTATTTGTAGCAATTTTTAAAGCAAAAGTGGTGTCTCGTCAATACAGGTTTCGTCATGTGGACTACCCAGTGAATAATCTGTGCAGTGTGATACGACTGGGTGTACAGATAAGTATCAAGCTCCTCATCCACTGGTTTCTACTTTACAGGAAGGAACCACCTCAGTGCACGCACTGTGGTTAGCCTCTCTCAAATTTGCACATTTTCATACATGTTGACATCAGAAACACACCTTAGGCTCCTTCACCCAGCAATATAATAATTATAATTCTTTTTAAAAGAGTTCCCCATATTCTTTTTAGAATAGGTTTTAATCTTTTCAATTTTTAGAAGGTACAGGGATTGTAAGCCATGTTTTAAACTGATGTTTTAACATTTGTCCAATGCATTTATTAAACAACATTCATTTTTAACTGGTTGCACCCAAACCAATGTTCTGATGTATTATTGCCTTTGTTGTCGATGCACCATAAAAATTGGAATAATCATCAATACAGGTTACTTCATAGCTGCCTCGACATACTCAAGAAATGGGTGCAGAACCTGCGTAATGCCCACAAACTTTGACTACCACAGCACCTCCAGAAAGTAAAAGCATATGTGTCACATGGGATTTTTAAAGGCAGTCACAGTATATAATACCTTGTGTGAACTGTTGTAGATCTAAGCAGCCTCTACAGTACACTCTCAGAAATTAAAACATGTCAGGGAACTGTGATAATCGTTTCAGTTAATAGGCATGCACATATATGCTATAAGAAGAAATTTATTTATTGAGGATGCATTTCTCTGGTACTGATGTTGTTTACATCTACCGTTGATCACATTAAATTTAAAACTCAGCATATATGAGAAAATATCAGGAGGGAAGTTGCTATTCTTTGCTCATTCCAACCTAAAATTGAGTGCTACAAATTTAGAGAGTGTACCTGTCCATTGTCATCCCTAAAATATATATTGTCATTGTAGGAAGGTCACAAAACAATAAATGTAGTCTTTTGCGACCTCCCTGCACGTTCATTGTATCCTGAAATGCATAAGTGCAAGAAATAAATGGTGAACTTGAAAAATGTATACTCTCTTTACTCATCATCAGTGATCTTCTTTACAAAAGCATATCGTGTTAGACTTTTTTGTTTACGCTTCACAGACAGGATACACGAGGTCCAAAATGACAAAAGCACAACTGTTTCAAGCTCCAAATCGTTCTGTTGCAATTTGCAGACCATACGTGTGTAGTGCAAGAGGGCCCCTGCACATCAAAGGGTAAGATGGGAGTCATTAATGAAAGTGGTTCCTATGAGAGACTACGATGCTGAAGAAAATTGTGCAAACTGCGGAAAGTGCCATAGAAGATCTCCAGAAAGTGTGTCTGGTCTCACAACGGTGCCCCTTTTAGATGACGATGATACTGATTGGTGTTTCACATGTGGAGCTGCATTTTTTGTAACGTGCTCAACATAACAAGCATGACAAAGCCAGTGCTGGATTCAGTTTGGCACAACCGCGCCTGCAAGTACGCAGAACAAATGAAGGAAGCAACAAACAAACATAGAAGGGCTGTACTTCAAAAAGAGATAAGTCCTGTGTCTCAAGCAGGTGTCACCACTTCCTAAGTAAGTTAATTGATTAAGCTTACATCACTACCTGACTAACTGTTCTAACGAGCGCGAACGAATTGCGTGAAGTAATTATTTGAGCTGCTTGGCGGTGTGTCCATATGTGCGAGGCATGGCACCCATGTCGTTCACTAAAATACTCTTTCTGCGGCGATGCTTGATATAAATCATACTAAACGCATACACGGCTAAAACAACGGCTGAGAGTCTACAGAACGATATCTTTCTGTCATGCGAGTATATCTTTTCCCGGACCGTTCGTGACGGAAAAATTTTTGTCCAGAACGCAGCACAGGATATTATATACATGGTTGTTGTTAACCTCACATCGTTTCTTATTGAAATATTGGCTGGGAAACGTGCTGTAGTACAATTCCCAGCGCTGCACTGCAGTGACAGTCTAGTTTCGGAATGCAAAACATAACGTTATTAAGAATCGAAAAGCAGGGCACCTGCGAAACACTGTTAGGATACATCAGTATACTGGCACCTTACAAAATCGCGTGACGACAAACAATGATCAACGCCTGTAGCGCAATAAATACTCACAATCTCTGTTGCCTCCCATTGTTTCCAATGGGCACACACAGCGTTTTAGGGCCCACCAACATGGCGGCCCGAATGCGTACCTCTCTCCCACGAGCCCCTCTCCCATACGCGATACAACCTTTATACATAGAGATCAGTGGGGACGCCTCGAGCAGCAGAGCAGCCGCAGCAGAAAACTGCTCTGCTGCCATGTTGCCGTGTTGCTGCTGCCGAACCGCTGCTGCTTTGCTGCTGCTGATCGCATAAAGCTATGGGACCCGGCCCTAATGCGAATGCGCGGCACTTGGATCGGACGTTTCATTCGGGCTAAAATGTCGCTGGTTCCTCTAATGACAACGGAATTGCAGCAGGTCAAGTAAAAAACACAATAATTGATAGGCAGGGATGTTTCTTCTGTAACGCCAGGTGCTTTCGAGTTACTGCAGGCAGTGTGAGTTGCCGAGGCGTATGTCCGTGTTTCGCTCCTTTGTACTCTAGGACCGGGTTGGAAATTTTTGGTTCACACCCGATTGCGATCCCAACGAAGGCTTCTGAGGGATGTTCGGCATTGGCAGTTCGGTGGGACTACCTACCTAACATTAGTTGCAGGGAAGGGTAACGGTGGAAACAGAAACAGAAACGGTATATTATCGAAATTGGAGATGGTAACAATAACGGAAACGGAAACGCATACCACGGTCCTCTGTTACCGGAAACAGAAACGGAAACGAAAATTATCGTCCGGTATTGAATTTGGGTAATGGCTATTCCTGTTGTGCGATGGAAGTTGAGTGACTTTCCATTTTTGTTTATGTATTTTGGTGACTCCATTCCCTGTAATACTCTACATAGTATACGAGAGCATGGAAACAAAGCGCAATATTGGATCTCGAGGGTGTATCCCTCGTTTACTTCGTCCCAGTCCCCGGAATTCCATGACATCAACACATGACTATACTCCACCATAGCACGATGATGAGAACCTACGATTTTTAGTTACTTATTTTGTGCTTTTTTTTTCATTTCACTGTGACCATGGCAGTATTATTTACTACACTCTAAACCCGGTGGCGGATAAATAAGCGCTATTTTTTTGCAAATTTATAACGCTTACTCTGAGGCCGGATATATCCTCCACAGGGGTTAACCGCCACGGCTTCTACGCGCCTCCACGTGACACGCCGCGTGCTCTATGCGCCGCGGCTCCTATACGCCTCCACTGTTAGGCGTCGCGCGTTTTATTTGCTTCAACCGGTATGCACTACTTCAACTATATGCTATGTTTCCAATCACCACACTTCACACACCTGTGTGGAAAGCGAATTCAATCTTTATCGGCACACAACACACAAAGATCATGTACAGCACCACTACTACGGTATCTATCAGGCCTGCGGGTGTATTTCTGACAAGACAGTTGTTTTCTTAAGCTACTGGATTTTCACAAAAAGAACTATATTAGAGCAATGCGAGCGTGGCAGTTGCTGGTGATCTTATTGAAGACATGTGCAATTCAGAAGGACACTCATTTTTTTATGCTTTAATCAAAATGCATTGCCCAGATGACAAATTAGATACGACAGCAACAGAAATTAAGCTGAACAATTCCGTGCCTCAACAGGCTCTTCCCTTGCTAATACAACAAATCAGTTTTAGAGCAGGTAACACTACTGTACCAGGAGCGCACCAATGTCGATGAACTTGAGGGGCGCTGTAGTGGATGAGGTACTTCTTCAATTGAGCTTGAGGGACCAGGGTCACTATGATAAAAATAATCTGAGTGTGATGTCTGTCCATTCTCACTTTGGTAGGACGCAGTGAATATGACATCTCTCAGTAGATTATAATCAACAGAACTAAAATAAGAGTGTAGCTATGAACACTGCTATACACACTTAGGATGGTAAGGAATTAAGTAGGCACCCATGAAGTCTCCAAAATATGAAGGCAACACAAAACTGTTTGTCCCGCATTACAATACAAGTTCGCAGGTGAATCCACATTAGTCGCGATGCCAATAAGACGCATGTATAATATGCATAGGAGTCTCTCTGCATCCAGGTTTGTAAAAAAAAGAAAAATAAAGAGATCAGTGCAGACATTTGAGCATTTCTACAATTAACCGAATAATTTGTGACACACATTCACATGCTCACACTCTTCTACATTCAAGTGTCGTGTTTTTATCGTGTTCATGTGCCTCTCTTTCCAATTTATTATTGAGAATTAAATAGTGCCGCATAGAGACGAGTTGATAAGGGCTTACCTTTAAGCTATCTCAGTAAACGAACACCAGCTGCTACGAATAATTCGAAATGTCCTTACCCGAAATATTCAGATCAGAGTGTTCCCCCCAGTGCAGTCGGAGGACGGAGTGTCACCAGTGAAGTCTGAAAGCAAGAAGCATTACACACGGAGGAAAATATAACGCGAGTGCAACATGACGCAGAACTGCAATCACGGAAGGGTGAATTACCGGTATAGACGCGCAGAACATCATTTCCTTCGTCTGAGGCAACTATTATTTTTTTTTTTTGATTGGGTGTTAGCGCCGCGAAGCAACTGTGGCTATGAGCGACGTACAGATGTGGACAGACGGAGAGAGGATAGCAGGAAGGAGTGGGGGACAGTGGGGCTGAGGCAACTACAACAGGTGGTTGTGCTGCAAGTATGGACAATATTTCGTAAACGTGCTCGAAGAGGCACACACTGCGCGGTCTGTTGCTCTACCGGCATTTTCATGGCTGAACGGTGGATACCAACTGTGCACGGAGGCCCGGCTGACAAAGTTGCACTGACAAAGTTGTTTCTTGCGAAAGTAGTACGATGTCAACGATGCGTTTATACTGTCCACCAGTTTAGATACCGGCCTTCTACAACGCCAGCGATGTCACAATGTATTACAGCCAAAGAGACAAACCGACAAACTGCTCCGCAAATAAGCGGCGTCCGCCTAACCAACAACCACCAAGACGCCGACCGTTGCACGACGTGATGCAACCTGCAGCAATATGACCACCGTGAATATGACACAGCTGCGAACTTAGGAACATTGGTAACCGCTACGATTCCACCCGCCACACTACTCTCACACCGCACGTCGGCGGCGGCGGCGGAACTGCACGCGATTTGTATGGCGCTTGGCTTCATAGCATCCTCTCCATCCCCAGCTCAGTGGTCCATCTACACCGACTCCAAAGCCGCCTTACAAGTCCTTCTCCACTCTACAGGATCGGGATGTCTGTCTCCAATGGTGCATGACGTCCTTGAAGTGTACACTTCTGCCGTATCACGGGGACATGACATCCAGTTGCAGTGGGTCCCTGGCCATTGCGGTGTCCCCGGAAATGAGGCTGCGGATGCAGCTGCCAGGCGTGCCCATCTAGCGCGTGGCGTTCGCACGCACCCCGTCTACTTCACAAGAGGGGATGCAAAGAGCACGATAAACGCAGTAGTGAAACGTCTGAGCGGGGAACACTGGCGTTGATGCGTCCCAGTTAACTCACTGCTGCACAAAGTGGATCCAGACCTGCAGTTTTTAATGCCCCCAGCGCTCCCCCGGGCCGTTACCTCCATCATTCACCGGCTACGTCTCAATGTGCCATATACCGGCCGCCTCCTCTTTAAACTTGGGAAGGTTTCCACACCGAATTGTTCCGAGTGCGGGGTATTGGAGGACACAGAGCATGTTATAGAAGCCTGCCCTCGATACAGAGAGCCTCGTCTTTCCCTCGAGGCGGCACTAGCCCGCCTCGACAATCGCCCTTTCTCCGTTGGGAAGGTTCTAGGCTGCTGGCCCGCCCAACACCAGGTGCCGGCATTGCGCGCTCTTGTGGACTTTCTTTTCGCTTCGGACTTGCTGGACACTCTGTGAAAACTTCGGTGACACTGTGTCCGCACTATATCTGACATTGTGCAGTGAGTGATTCTCGGCGTCGAACGTCTCCCCCTTTCCTTTCCCCCGTCTTCCTTTATGCTTTATCCTGCTTGGTGGTTTGTTTGTTTGTCCTATTTTTCGTAGCTGACCTTTTCTTTCTTTTTGTTTACCAACAAACGCGTTTTGGAGTAGCCAGTTCTGACTGGGTCGGGACTAACCTCTCCATATTTTTCTTTCTTTTCCAATCCAATCCAATCCAATCCACCCGCCACACTGTTTCGGGAGGCACTCAACAAACAAAACAAAGAAATACGCCCACTTTTCTGTCAGTGAACACGTGCGGGAAGCGTATTTTCTTTGTCATGCATTCTTTTTGTTGATGTTAACGTTTCGGTGGTGTGGCGGATAAGGCTGGCAGACAATTAACAACAGTAGCAAAATATGCGCCTCTTATCCGTCCTTTATCCGCGACCGCGGTCTTAGAGTACTCAGAGCGTCCGCTTATGAGTGCGACATTGGATGAAGGTTACGTGTTCCTACATTATTCATTTTAAGGCTTGCAAGATGTGCGCATTCCAACGACGCAAAATTACTTGTGTAGTGTACGCGTGACACCGAAGCAGCACTTGTGCAAAACAGGGTGCTAATAGAGCCGGACGGGCTGTCCTCCCTCCAGCTCTGTAATAGCCGTTCCATTACCGGAAACAGGAACGGAAACGTAACGGAAACGAAATTGAAAGGCCGGTATCAGAAACGGATAACGAAAACGAAAATATAGCAGTAACGAAGATGGAAACGGTAACGAAAATATGTCCGTTACCCTTCCCTGATTAGTTGATCCTGCTCTTCGTTTTTAGGGCGAGAGCAGCACTATTTTTGAGGCGTGATGTGCATGGGCAAGCTTTCGCTTGTCCCATCCTACAGTTGGCAATACGACTGCCTGGGTCCTTCAGCAAGACGGGCGTAGCACCTGTTCTTCGTTTTCAAGGCGTTGCAGTGTTGTTTTTGTAACGCTATGCAACGTGGATCAATAAGAAGATCTGCAGAAATGAACAAGCAGAAAGTAGAGAGAAGTCATATAAGTAGTGGATATTATACCCGATAATGCTTTATTATTACACGGACTCCCCGTTGGCGTTATCACGGAAATATTGGCGCATTATGTGCAAAATGGGCAGCCCATATTGGTCCAATATTGGACCAATGTTGGCGTGCTACTTGGACCTTGGGGCATTGTATTATTGGGTGACAGAGAAATCGGAATGAGAACCCTAAAGGTTCTATGGAAAACGAAAGAAAAAGGCAACGCTCTTAACTCTGCAGAGTAGTGAACAGAACAGGAATACGCGCACGGGTTTAACGGACTTGTGCGTAATGTTCTGCTTATTCAACGCACTACAATTATTCATCGATGTCAAATCGCCGAAGTTTTTATTCAAGAATTACAGGCAAAGTAAAGGGGGAAGCACAAAGCACGAGTAGTATTTGTGGTATTAAATTATGCGGATTTTTGAAACCAAGATCAAAATATTCGTTGCGTGCGTGCATATGTTAACCTAGAGCACAGAGATGAATGACTGCGTAGGGGAGGGTCATCAATAATACGGTTGTGGACGAACCAGCTTCACAATGAAGCCCATTTGTTTCATGAAGCGGCTGAACAAGTAAGCGTAATTCACGTCATTTTCCTCGTGCTTGCTATTTTGCCTTGACCAGGCCACGCAATTAGGGCCTCCGGATGCTATTACGAAGTCATTTCCTGCGCTCGCTCCAAAGTTTTGGCATGTGGCAAAATATGCGCGTGAAAGGCAATAAATCGTTGCTTCCTTTGTACAAAAGTACATAGTATACCGACCGTCCTCGGTAGCTCGGTCGCTAACGTGTTGGCTTGCTGAGCTCGTGATCGTGTGTCGGATATTTCCGGTGCACTTCAAAAGAACCCCAGGTGGTCCAAATGATCCACAGTCCTACCCTGCGGCACGTGCAACATGGCGCGACACTGCGCAGACAAACCTTACGTGCAACGTCACGGTGCCATTATTATTAGTATACCTAGTGGGAAACTGCTGGAAAGAAGACAGAGCAAATGTCGGAAGCATGTGCGAGGAGGAAGAGAGAGAAAAGGGCGCGTGTGGGCTGGGTTGCATTGAGGGCTCGGGAAGGGGCGACAGCGCAGGTTGTTCGGAATAAACTGGACTTCCACTATCATGCCAATATACGGAATAAACAGTGGAGGATGTGTCGACCATCGCATGTTGGCCCATCCTCTTTCTCTCTTTCTTTTTATTGCATTTTACCACATTTATAAAGGTACTGTACAATAGGACTGAAAGGGCAAGCGCTGTTGAACAGTCCAGGACAACAACAGAGATAAACTGATTACCAGTCACGCATCTTGTGAGGAGTACAAAAAACGTCAGAAACACACGAACAAACACGGAAACACGATACGAAACACACCGCGAAATCTGCTGATTTACATAGCGGTACTATAATGAACGGAAGTGGATTGGGGTACCTGAAATTGAGACGATGAACCCCATAATGCGTGCTTATGGACACTGCAGGCTAATGTGGTCCAATTACAGCTATTGAACGTTGTTTAAAGCTCGCAATACATAAACGCAGGCTTTTCTCATTGCCTCTGATTAAGCTGCTATCAGTTTCATACACAGAGAGAGAGAGAGAGAGATACATGATGACGATGATATGGGGATAACTTCCGCTCACTGAGCAGGTTTGCTTTACTGGCACGAGTTTCCTATCTAAAATGGGTCATCAGAGTGCATCCTTCGACAATGCCGCGTGCCGTGCTTAGTTACAACAGCACCTCTTTTTTGGTGCGGGTCTGTATATGTACAGAGAACCACCATTCCGAATGATATCGCCCCCCCCCCCTTGTTAATGGGAGTAATGTGATTAAACAATTTTGTAAAAGGAACTTCAAAATACGCATATTGGGACAGTTAGCATCTATGTTAATGGTCACAAAAAGGTGTACGCCCCACGATTTCCAAGATTAAGAAGTGATAACGGTACCATTTCCTGCAATGGTTGGCAGTCAACATGTTGACATTTTTGACATTTATTTATTTTGCCAAAGCAAATTAATATACATAGATGAATATAAACATAGAGGAACCAGAGGGAGTACTTCCGATTAAAGGTTCCTCATCAATAGCAAAATGAAGGTATTATAACAGAGCACAATGATAACGTAATCGAAGTCATACGCACTAAAACAATTTAGGACGATACAGATGCTACAATACAATACACTTATATCACCGCCAAAAAAAGCAAGCGGAAAGGAGATAAATGATGCATAAAAACGAAGATGATTACAAACGAGATGCATTACGAAATAACACATGCTTTAGTTTATTTCTAAATAGCGGATAAGATCGAATGCATGCTACGTCACGTGTTAGTTGGTTCCACTCGCAAACTGCACGGAACAGAAACGACAGGCTCCCAGAATTTGTAGTAGCTGTAGGTAAGTTCAACAGACCACTTGCTCCTGCCCTAGTACGCCAGTTTGAACGAAGGTGAAGAAAATTTATTTTTGGCAAAGTGAGGTTATGTTGTAATATACGGTAGGTCAAGTTCAGTATACTGTGAGAGATTATGTCATGAACTGTAAGAATACGAATTTCGTGATATGGGACATGAGCGAGAAACGGTAACCGAAATGTAATTCTGATAGCTCGGTTTTGAATTACCTGAAGAGCACCAAGATGAGTTTTGTGAGTTAAACCCCACACAGAAGCACAGTACGTCAGATGAGAGTGTATGAAAGCATAATATAAGTTAAGCAGAATAGACGGCGGGAAGTAATGTCGGGTTTTTACGAGCACGCTGATACCGTATGAACTTCTGCGAGTGATATCGTTAATATGGGACGTAAAGCGAAGATGGCTGTCGAATACGACTCCTAAGAATTTAGTTTCTTGCCGAAATTGCAACGGACTTCCCAAGATGGATAAAGAAGTGGGCGCATTAACATTACGTTTATGCGAGTGGAAAATCATGCTCACTGTTTTGCTCGCGTTCAAATGTAATCTATTAGTACGACACCAGTAAACTAGATTATTAATGTCTTCCTCTAATTTCAATGAAAGATTATTAATATCATTGCTAGTTAACGGAATAGTCGTGTCGTCTGCATATAGAAATGCTTCCGAAAATTTTAAGTGCTCAGGAAGATCATTTATATAAAGTAAGAAGAGGAGTGGACCTAATATGGACCCCTGTGTTACGCCAATGTTAGACAGTGAAGGTTGAGAGAGAGCTTCCTGGCACCTAACAATATGAGACCGGTTCTCAAGATAAGATTTGATTAAGCTAAGTGCAGGTCCAGTGATCCCATATCTAGCTAGTTTACAAAGAAGAATTTTATGGTTGACACAATCAAAAGCCTTAGAAAAGTCAATAAAAAGAGAAAGACTATACCCCCCTGATCAATTGGCTGTTTGATGCGTTCTGTAAATGTTAAAAGAGCTGTTTCTGTTGAGTAGCCACTGCGAAAGCCGAACTGGTTAGTACATACAACGTTAAATTTGTCTAGATAGCTCACCAGCCGCTTCTGCAACAATCTTTCAATAATTTTGCCTACTACCGGAAGAATAGAAATCGGACGATAATTGCTAATAACCAGAGGATCGCCCTTTTTATGGCACAATGATCGCGCGTTTCAGCGACTTAGGAAGTTCGCCTTGGTTAAATGAGAGATTTACAATGTGGGATAACGCAGGTGATATGACAGCCTTAACAAGTTTTAATTTCGATACGGCTATGTTATCATACCCTGGTGATGTATTACGCAGTGATGATATGACCTCAGCCACTTCAATTGGCGTTTTCGGTTGAAGAAAAAAAGACTGCGGAAGACGACATGGCATTGGAGCAAATAATGGTAAGCCGTCTGTATCATGGTTAACGCATGTAAAAAAAAAAGAAGTAGTTGAAAGCAGCAGCAATATCATATGGACTTTGGAGTGTGGTATTATTATATATCACTTTGCCTATACGAGTATTGCTGGCGTTCCTGTTAAGAAACTTATTTACCTTCCATTTATCTTTAATGGATGAGCATGACGCGATTTGGGCATGGTAATAACGCTACTTTGCGTGTTTCAATATACCCGCTATAGATAACGTGAGTATAGTGCGTACTTAGATCTCAGCGCTGGATTAAAGGGCTGTTTTTTTACCTTTTTTCCGAGATTGTTTCTTTTTTATGCATTTTAAAATACTGTGTGTGATCCAAGGAGACTCCGTGCTGGCATATTTGTTTCACGATACAGATACCACAGTATTTGCTACAATAGCCGTAGTAATACAATCGGAAAATTGTTCGTAAGCAATATTAACACTTGAAGAGTTGAGAATAGAAGCCCAGTTGGCATTTCAACACTTTTAACAAAGTTATCAGCATTGAAACGAATAGTTTTAGTATGTCTAACGCTCTTCTGATGTTGGAGCATCAATACAGCGGCTACAGGGTAATGATCCGAAATGTCCACTTCAAAAACATCAGCGTGGGACAACTCGCAGTTACTTAGCCATATATGATCGAGCAAAGTCGAAGAAGTCGAAGTTCCTCTTGTAGGTGATTTAATAGGACAATCATAACCAAAACTACTAAGACAAGTCGTAAGTGAGAGGCAAACAGGATTTTGTTCATCGATAATATTAATGTTAAAGTCTCCTACAAGCAGTATAGATTTATTTTCGCGAGATAGGAAATCTAATGGTTATTCGCGAGCAGATATAAATTCGTAAATAGACCCAGAAGGAGGGCGGTAAATGACACCGATAACAAGGTTTTTAAGTGCACTTGAGAAAAAACATTTGTCTATCTCAACCCATAAACTTTCGCAAGTGGGATTGTTCAAGAATGCATCATTGCGAACAGTACGATTTAAAAAGGGGGATATAAACAAACCAACACCAACTCCGACATTAGAAATACCTGTAATGTCACGGCATACAAATTCAGAGGTATAATCTCGATACTTATATAAGGACACCTCATCACTCCTTAACCAAGTTTCGGTCAAAGCAATCAAAGAATACTTGTGAATATTAGCACACAGAAACGAATTTATGTCATCAAAATTCTTTCTCATGCTTCTAGCGTTGAAATGAATTAAAGAAAATCCATGGTAGAAGTCTAATTGCCCGCGACAACACTGTACACACCAAAAGTGACCAATCACATAGATACAATCTTAGTAAAATCCGCATCACATTTCACGCGTATAACAGGGCTATCGGTTGAGTGCCTCACTTTACCACCACATGTTATGTGGTGAAATGCTGTTGGAAGAGTTTGTGCCTGTTCCTGTTTAGTTATCTTCATTATGATCGTCATATGACAACCTAATAACATTAGGCAGAAAGTCTGCACAGCGCTTCGAAGACCAACATTTGCGAACACCTCCCTGGTACACCCTCTGACCTTACTCCTCTCACGTCTTCTTGTGTCTTAAACTGGAAGGGAGTTTGCCTAAGAATAATATTAGAAAGGATGGTATCGGTGTACCTGCAGTGGGTAACTGTGGCTGCCACATTCAAAGCGCTATTCGATGTTGGTTTCGGCAAGTCGGTTGTCTTATACCCCTGTTAGACGACACCCTAGGTGTCAATGTAGTAACTGTGATTTAGGACAAAGGACCTTTGTGTCCGTGTCACACACACACACACAGAAATGGGATGATGATGTGGTGGGTCATTCTCTGCCGTTATGGCCGTGCAAGTGGCTTTTAGCAATGACTGGCATTTTCGGCTAATGGAGCTCACTAACGGCCTTTCGAGCATGAACGGCGTAGCCTCGACAGCAGAGCGCTCGCATGTATCCTCGCACCTAGAGATTATATACAATGCTAGGTGCGAGGACAGTGTAATATACGCTGTTGAGCGCGAACGATCTCCTTTTGTATTTTGCTTCTACTCTACGTTCGCATAGCGTTGTTCGTTGTTTTATATTTCTGTAGACATTATGTTGCAATATATTGTAACTGTTCTCTGCTAAGATTCACAAATAATTGTTTCATAAGAAGTGTGTGAAGGCGGGGTAGTTGGTGTACATTCATCGTGATAAAGCAGCACAAAGACGCGGACAAAGAAGGAAGACAGGACGACTGCTGTCGTCCTGTCTTCCTTCTTTGTCCGCGTCTTTGTGCTGCTTTATCACGATGATTGTTTCATAAGCTTGATAAGGTGGTTCATCGCTGCGGCGCTGTCCTTGCTGCACGCTGCCATTTCTCAAGATGTACATGTCGCTCTGATATATACTGCTGCGATGGAGGTAAACAAAGATTAAAACACGCTCTGAATAACGTTATCTCTTGACGTAGAGCTCTGCTCTTGTATTGTCGGGATATTATGTGACTTTGTGTTCTACTTTGCATGCGAAAGGATTGCTTGATCGCTATGAACATCACTGGCCACGAATGGCACTTAGGGCTTGTCTGACAGGTGGCAACCGTAACGGACAGTTAAGTAATATAAATGTCAGTTTACTAGTTGACATTCAATTTGCTCTCTGCGGGTGTAGACAACGAAAAATCTTCACTGTAATACGTGAGACAACTCAAGTGCAAAGAAGCGCTAAATGTACAAGTTTGAGCAAACGAGAGGAGACAAACAATAACGGAGAAATAGAATATCAATTTGCAATAAAATAGGGAAGGAAACCTTAAAGTCTATAATTTCACAGACCTTTGTACATGTATACAAACCAAAATTTTAAACACTCTTGAAGGGATTGCAATCGCTGCTTTCAGCTTTCGTGTAATATGATTCCCTCTAATAAGGTCATCTGTTTGGCAAACACGGAGTTTGAGTCGAATACACCGAGAGCAAAGGTTGGTGCATCGTAGCAAGAGCTGAGGCCAATCGAATGCATTCAAAGGACAGGTAGTAGTACGCCCCGTGGCGGATTCCTGGTCACTGTGCTGTTCACAGGAATGAACAAGCTGACAGAGCTAGCGGTATAGTTGCATATCAGTCCCGAACGACGGCGCTAATTGTCTTATCTAAATAGGAGAGCATGGCTTTCGGATATGGTAAAGCTCCTGTCACATCAGCAGTGGTGTCAGGACCATTCCATTCAGAACGATCGTGTGAACAGTGAACCCTGTGTTTTACTTCAGCCTCCCTAATCGGTTTCCTCTATACTTTATATCTGTGATACGCAGACCTTGTCTCAGTGCCGAAACGTGACACGTTCTGGCAGAAGCCGGATAACTTCCATTTGAGATGTCGCGTGAAATAGGGTCAGCTGAACTCTACTTCCGTCTGAGCGCACACAATCGCCGTCACCCATGCTTCTGGTAAACTCGAAACCACACTTTGGCCGACTGATGCAGATGACATAGTCGACTCTCAGTAAGATGTAATACCACCGACGGTACCTTATCCTCCGCCGGTCCCTCCAATTTCGGTCAGTGCCACAGATACCTGGGAACGAAGAGACAAAATTCCACATTAGCATCCTTCGAGATCATTCTTATACTCTGAATCCCTGCAGCGGGCACCGGCTTAGGCCGGTGTTTGGTGAGTGGCGCCACCACGGACCCCAGCTCCCAGACCCAAGGTGTTATCCGTACAGTGCCGAGGGGATGTAATGCGAAGTGTAGAAGCCTTGAACGGTGGTGGTCGGGGTCTTGGTCAAGCCTCGGCTGATGGGATATCATAACTCCGGGACCTTCCCGTATGTATGAATGTGAAGTGTGGGTTACCAACATTCATTTATTAAACCTCGTATGAGTAAATCTTCTTGATATTCTTTGATCGGACACCATAAACTTGTCCGGACCGACGATCTCGACAACCATGAGTACAAATCCTTTCCACCCAAATATCTCATACTGAGTAGTGATGACAAGAACACACCTCTAGGAAGGATGCCGCCAATTTTCGTTCGGAAGGCGGTGTCATCTCTGCCATTTGAACGTCACCAAAAAAAAAGAAAAAAGAAAAAAAAAACTTCGTTCAGGGGACATATCGGTCAAATGTATATCGGAGAGTGACAGTGACCGCATCGTGAAAACCGACGAAATCATGGGTAAGCACATCTCTGCCTCCCTTCGTAAAACACTTAACATCAGTCGTGGTGTAATGCCGCTTCCAGAACTCATCGACGTCTCCGTTAAGGAAATTCTGGAGAACCTAAAAAATCAGGGACTCATCGATGTCAGGAAAATTAAGATACGCAAAAATAATGAATATGTCACTACTAAAAACACAGTTCTGACTTTTGATAACCCCACTTTTACGGATAAACGCAAAGTAGGCCACCTCTCTACCAATGTACACCACTATGGGTGTACCTAGCAAGTCACAGGCTAGGTCTCTAGTACGTTCCGGCCCACTATGCATTGAGTCTCATGCATGAAATAACCGGCTGACCGCGCCACAAATGCACCTCAGTCAGACGAATAGTGCACTGCAAAAGTCAAAAGACAGTCGGTTCATCCTTTGACGCTTAATGGGACTTGCGGCCTCGCGCCAGCGGGCAGCTGACATTCCTTCCACATCTATGCTTTAAATAGTTCAATGCTCCAACGCTCGATCTCCGGTGGTCACAAAATGTTCCTCCTCTGGATGCTGCACTGATTCATCGGATGTGACTCAATGTCCTGTCGGTGCAGCCTGTATGACGTGCTGTGTTTGCAGGCATAATGCGTGTGATTATGGAGTGTGATCAGTATCACAATGCAAGACAAGTTCTACGAGACCGGTTTGTAATACCATCAAGGCACCGCCCACGTTGGCATCAGTTCTAGTTCCCTGACATCGACATGCAGCATCGTCAATCACTGTTTTCCTTCAGGGCTGATCTTCAGATGAGGACTGATCTTTTAAAGGGGTACTGGTCTCCACTAAACGCTTTAGCTTGCGGGCTGCCGCATCAGGTTCAGATACGTGTACAGTGAACCCTCGTTATTGTGACCATGGTCGTTCCCGAAAAATTGGGTCATAATGCGGAATTGTCATATTAACGGGGAACAATTGCAAAGGTTTCACTAAATTGTTCCCCAGGAGCATGGTCGTAAAGCGCGTATGTCAGATTATCGGGGGTCATATTAACGAGGGTTCACTGTACATCTAAAGATAGGGTTTGTGCGATAGGGGGAGACGCCCCCTGTCTCCGGGATGTTACGTAAGCGACGGTGGAAGGCAGCGGGAGCTAGTTTTTTTGCCTCGACAGGGTCTTGAGGCGACACGACGCTACTCTGCACTAGAACATGTAAGACAATAAACTTTGTTTCTCTTGTTCTGTTGCTGTGTTCGTGTTCTTCGGGGTTACGGCGGGTCGAATACGGAACCACCCCGGGCTTGTGGGCCGCGGTTCCCACAAAAATGGCGCCCAACGTGGGGCATTTAAGACCCGTCGTACCGTTTTCCCCGGAGGGCACGGCATAGTTGCAGGTAGTGTGCATTTTTTTTCGTTCTGCCGCCGTCTGCGTTGCAGCGCAGGTTCTTCGACAGGAGATGCCTCCCAGGAAGAAGCATGACACAGACAGTGGCGAGGACGAGCCTGCGCCAGTGGCTGAGGACTTGCTTCGACAGATGGCATCCCTCTGTACGTTACTGACGCAGCAGCTTGGTAGCAGCACGCCCGCCGCCCAGCCGTCCCCGGACACGCAGCTGCGCCTGAACTTGCCGGTACCGACATTTTCGGGCTACAGCGACTCCAAGTCAGCTGAAGATTTCCTCGCCGACTTGAGTGCTTACCAAACTGCCGTTGGAGCCACCGACAACGTCATTCTGCGTCGAGTACTTCCCGCAGCGCTGGTAACCTCAGCTGCTTTGTGGCGTAGGTCCCAGCCCCCATTTCTCTCTATGAGCATATTCCAGCAGCAGTTCCGGGACAAGTTCCTCCCCGCAGACTATGTGATGCGTATGCGCGAAGAGCTTGCAACCCGAACGCAGCATAGTGAAGAGAGCCTTTTGGAATACATTCGGGCGATTCAGGAACTGTATCGGAGAGCGGACTCTCTCGTAGACGAAAAAGAGAGGGCGGCATGCGTTATCCGACAGTGCCACCCTCGGTTCAAGCCATATTTACGGGGTCGAAGTTTTACTTCCCTGTCAGAGCTAGAGAAGCGCGCAGCATTCAGGCCGACTTGCTAGCTGAACTGCGGTACCGCCCACCCCCTAGACCGGAGGAGACTCTTGAGCCTAGTTGTGCATGGGGCGGACCGGTACAGGCAACGGAGCTGCATCCCCGTTGGCATGCAGGACCGAATAGCGGAGCGTCAGCAGCTCCTTCACACCGCTCACTCGATCCTTTTGCGCAGGAACAAAGGAACCAAGCGAGGCTTGCTGAAGAGACTTCGAGCGCAAGACAGACCGGTAGCGAGCGTCGCGGAACGTCAGGATACCGGCGCAATGACAGGTCTGAGGGATTAACCCCACCGCGCTCGAATGGACTAAACGCCAGGAGACCGCTGTGTTACGGTTGCGGGGAACACGGACACATCCGTCGGGACTGCCCGCATCGTACTTTGGCCACCCCCGAACGAACCCCCCAAGGAAACTCGGAACGCCGACGGCGGTAACCTCAGATTACGCATTCCCGTCGTCGGCCGGAGCGAACATTGATAAGAGGCAAGTTACTTCTAACCGTGCTATCTTTTCTGATAATACAATGGCCTCGGTCCCGCTTGCGTGCCGATTGCAAGATGACATCTGCAACATTGTTTCGTTTATCGTGGTACGCGTTCTGGGCAAAGACGTTGCAGGTTTGGTTGACACCGGAGCAGCTGTTTCCCTGTTCGGCGACACCATCCATGATTGGCGCCGGGAGCGGAACATCTCTGTACGGACGACCAGGACTCTCCTAAGGCTCGCCTCTGATGCGGTTGTACCTGCCGGCGGCGCGGTACGCCTTACCTTGACCGTCGATGGATATCGCGAGAGACAACGCTTTGTTTACCTTCCTGGACTGGCAGGAGCAATGATCCTGGGACGCGACTTCATTATGCGAATGGGAATTGCGTCGCGGAGGCTACCAGTATGCATGCAGCAGTACCTTCTACCCATTCCTGGAGTGGACAACCCCTGATGCGGACCGACGCCGGACTGTAGGGGAACCCAGGACAACTGCTCAAGGTGAAACCAGGAACCGACTGGCAACAGCGATGAACCTAAGCAGCAAGCCGCTGGATCACTTCGCGGTGCTGGACCGTCACTGCCCGTTGGAGATCATCACGGAAAAAGAATACCGAACGCCTGTAGTTGCAACTGCCGTCTTGGATGAGGGTCTGCGAGGATGTCCAGGAACCTCAGAGCAACGAGAAAGGCTGGAGCAAGCATTGCTACCCTTTTCCCGGATGTTTATGAAAAAAAAACAGGTTTGACCGATGTCTTGGAACACGGCATAGACACCGGCGACGCAAGGCCTTGGAGATGCAACCCGCGGCCGCTTAGCGTCCACAAGCGCAAGTTGCTCGATGCTGCGCTGAACGAAATGATCGAGACGGGTGCTGTGAGACCCTCGCGCAGCCCGTGAGCCTTTCCGGTGGTACTCGCCCCGAAGAAAGATGGAACCGTCGCTTGAACGAGGTGACGGTGAGAGATTCGTATCCATTTCCTTCTATAGACCCGATCATGTACACGTTGGGATCAGCCCGTGTGTTTACAATCTTGGACTGCAGTCGAGGATTCCTGCAGATACCGATAGCACCTAATGATGTCGAAAAGACAGCCTTTACCTGTTATAGGGCACTGTTTGAGTTCGTCCGGCTTCCCTTCGGACTGTCCAATTCCCCGGCAAGTTTTCAGCGTATGATGGACGAGGTGCTCGGCGATACGAAGTACAACTTCGCCATAGCTTATATGGATGACGTAGTAATTTTTTCATGTTCATTCCGGGAACACCTTTCACACCTGAAAGTGGTGTTGGGACGTATGCAAGATGCTGGGTTGACGGTCAATCCTCGAAAGATGCAGTTGACGACTAACCGCAACGACCTGCTCGGGGGGGGGGGGGGTATATGTTTATTTACACGAAAGGACATGTCAGCCAGGCAAGTGTCGGCTTGCTACTCCTTAGAAGAAAAAAACGGTTTACGGTGGAGTCCGGCACGGTCAGAGAGAACGAGGACAAGCTGAAGACTATCCTAGACTACCCTCGCCCGCAGGATGTAAAGAGCTAGCAGCGCTTCCTTGGTATGATTGGATTTTATAGACAATTCATACTGCGGTGTTCGGACATGACGTAGCCACTACCTGGCTATTGCGGAAATGTGCGCGCTGGTCATGGGGAGAAGCACAGGAGAATGCATTCTCCGCCCTGACGGAAGTGATACCGCAGATCACCTGTCTGTATCTCCCAGATCTTAATCACCCATTTGTAATGCACACAGACGCCAGCGATTATGGACTGGGCGCAGTGTTGTTACAACAGCACGATGGTGAACTTCGGCCTGCGGCATTTGCAAGCCGCACGCTGACATCACCTGAACGAAATTACACCGTGACAGAGAAAGAGTGCCTAGCTATAATGTTCGCACTGAATAAGTTTGACATGTATCTGGATGGTGCGAAATTTGCAATCCAGACTGGCCATCAGGCACTCGCCCGGCTGAGTAGATTGAAAAATCTCGCCGGAAGACTTGCACGTTGGTGTCTGACGTTGCAACGGTACGACTTCTCGATCGAATATCGGAGGGGGACCTCTAACAAAGTGGCAGATGCGCTGTCTCGAGCACCTCTGCCCCTGGAGGACGTCGTTACCACGTAGGAGCTCGTAGCCGCAGTTGGACAAGCCGGAACGGACAGGGAGCTGGTGTGGGGACACATCGTGAGCCGGAAAGACATCGTGGAAGCCCAGAGGCCGGACGGACTCTGTCAGCGTGTAGTAAGGTGGCTGGAGACAACGGGCCCAGCGGACACAAGAGATGCTGATGAGAGGTTCGACTCCTATCAGCGAGGATGGTCTTCTGGTAAGGTACATCACCCAGGCGGACGACGAGGAGGTCGGTGGCAACCCTTTCAGGATCGTAGTACCAGGAAAGCTACGTAAGTTATTCCTCAGATATTTTCAAGACTCTGCTTTGGCAGGTCACGGTAGCGGCAGCAAGACTTATTCTAAGTTATGTCGTATCGCGACGTGGTCAGGCATGAGACAGGATGTTTTGCGGTTTAATCGCAGCTGGCCAGTGTGTCAGAAGTCGAAACCTAGGGGCGGACAGCCGCCAGGATTGCTGCAACCGATTGATTGTCAGTCAGGAGCCTTGGCAGATAGCCGCATGTGACGTAATGGGGCCATACCCCAGAAGTCCCCGTGGTAACCAATATGGTACCCGTGGTAACCAATAACCGGGATGTTAGTCATTACAGGTCACTTCACGAAGTGGGTTGAGCTCTATCCCCTGTGGAAGTTGGTGTCAGCTCGGATCTGGGATCGACTGCTCGATGTCTTTTCGCGGTTCGGATTCCCGGACCAGCTTATCACGGATAACCCCTCATACTTTACAAGTAAGGTGTTTGTCGACACATGCTCGGCATTAAGTATCCGACATAAGGAGACGTCCCCTATCACCCTCAGGCAAACATAACTGAATAGGAATATCAAAATGATGTTGGTAACGCTTAACACCAGGCATAAGGATTGGGACGCGCGTCTAACCGAGATTGGCTTCGCCACTCGTACGACGGAAAATGTGTCCACTGGGTTCACCCCTGCATATTTGAATTTTGGAAGGGAAATAGTATTTCCACTCGGCGTACGAACACTGAGGCAACAACCCCGTCGCCCGTATGCACGATATGCGGAAGACATTCGCAACCGTCTCTCAACTGCAGTTCGTTGTGCACGTGAGAATTTTGAGGTCGCACGACTGGAGCAAGCATCCCAGTACAACAAGGGTCGACGCCAGGTAACATACTGCGTAGGAGACTTAGTCCTGACTCCTGAGGCGGACGCATCCACTTAGCGACGCGGCGAAGGGCTTCGCAGCTTCTCTCGCGGACCGATGGGACGGGCCTTACCGGGTGAGTGCGCAACTTACACCCGTTACTTATAAACTTGAACGTTGCAGTACAAGCGAAGAGTCCGGCCCAGTCCACATCACAGACCTCAAGGAACTCATCGATCGCATCTTGGAGCAAGATGAAGGGCAAGAGGACTCCGGCACAAGTCCGTCGCAATCCCAACCCTTCCACGGCCCCATCGACACGGAGTCACAGCCCGCTGATGATGGGACAGTTCGGGGTAGGTTACCGGGGTCTCCTCGTTATAACCTTCGCCCTCGTAAACCTCCAAGGTGATGGTTTTCCTTTGTTTTTCGCAGATGCCTGGGGACCGTTCTGCCCGGAGTCGTCCGCCGTGGCGGTGAACGTCGTTGGCTTGCTCAGCGCAACGCCCCTACGCCTGCCAACCGGGATTCGTCTGCGGCTCCTCGCTCCACTAGCGCTGCGACGTGGACTGTGCTAGTGGGAGACGCCAGCGTGGGCTACTGCTCTCGAACCCGTTGGAGGAACCAGGCCCGCCCACTGAAAGCTGACCCACCACCCGTCATCCCTGTACCGTTTCGAGGACTATGCTTGGACGACAGGCATCCTACTGAGCCAGCGCCCACCTACACCAACGAGGAACGCTCCGGTCTATGCTCTACCTGCGGGACATTACTGATCCACCCCGAGGATCATCTGGCCGGCGCTCTTCATGTGTCACGCTCCTGTCAAGTGAACCCTCAGCGCGACACTCTCTTCCCTGTGACCCCTCAGCTTCAGGCCACCCCTTCACCCCAGGATATGACCATGGCGATACACCTCCTCACTCGCTTCGCTCCACAGTTGTTGGCTCGGCCACTAACTTCTCGTAACACGGAAGATCTGATTCTGGACTTACCGGACTTACCGGACATTTAAAGGGAGGGGAGGTGTGGGCTGCTGCTTCAGGTTCAGACACGTGTACATCTAATGATAAGGTTTGTGCGATAGGGGGCGACGCCCCCTGTCTCCGGGATGTTACTTATGCGACGGTGGAAGGCAGCGGGAGCTATTTTTTTTTGCATCGACTGGGTCTTGAGGCGACACGACGCTACTCTGTACTAGAACATGTAAGACAATAAACCTTGTTTTTCGTGTTCAATTGCTGTGTTTGTGTTCTTCGGGGTTACGGCGGGTCGAATACGGAACCACCCCGGGTTTGTGGGCCGCGGTTCCCACAAGCTGTACTGGACTCATATTGTGACTTTTACAGCTGCAGCTGTTAACGAGGGGGTCTTATGAGATCGTTGTGTCTGTCGAACAAAAACCCCGCTCGCCACGTTTGCGCAGGCGTGGAAAGGGAAAGCGGCGTGAGCTGCGGGGCAGGGGAATCAAAAGGAAGTACACGTTAGGGAGCTGTAGCATACCGGAAGTGTTCCAGGGAAACAAACCAAAAACAAAGAGGAAACTTTCAAGTCCAAGATCAGCAACGTGATGCCAGCCACTTCAAAGGAATTACGTGCTTGGCGTACCATATTTTCGGAATCGTTATCGTAAAGGCCTTCCAATCCGCTAAATCTCTTCTAATCCTTCCAATCGTTATAAACCTCCCTACCGTACCGGCGCTGCTATAAGTACACAAACAGGGGTGAGCAGTGTGACGCCGCAGGGACAACCGACGCCCCAAACGTGCGTTTTTTCCATTACCTGATCGCCTCACGTTTGCACCATTACGTACGATAATTAGAAGTTGAACGTGATGAGCTGCAGAACTGTCAATATGAGGGAAAACTACATGCGGGACCCACAGAACACACTAAAAGGGCAGCAGTCCGAAGGAATATTACCGAGGAGTCTCTCAACCGCGAGACATAGCGGCAAACTCTCTGTAGTAAGGACACGAAGAAGCGCCGTCTGCTGATGTCCCTCGAAGTCACCACTCCGCCGCGACTTCGCGTCGGGCGTTAACAAGTGGGAACAAGGTGTATTAGAGAACTCCTACCGACCGACCTGACCACGTTAGTAGTATAGAAATGTGTCCTATAGCCAAGAGTTTTCTCTAATCCAATTCCAATCCAATTCTCAGCCATAATCCAGTTCTAAGCCAACACAAGCCAAATCCAAAGCCATCTGATTGGCCGCCATTAGCTCCGCCCACTTCACGTTGATTGGCCCATGCTAAGCCTACTGATCTTTGATTGGCTGACCGTAGCTCCGCTCCTTCATGCTAATTAGTTGGCTTGGCTCCGCCCAGTTCACGCTGAATGGCCCGTGCTAAGCCTACTGATCATTGATTGGTTGACTGTAGCTCCGCCCCTTTATGCTAATTACTCGTCTCTGCCCACTTCACGCTGATTGGTGCAGCGTATCGCTGAGCACAGCTCCGCCCCTTTATGCCGATTAACTGGCTCCGCTGATTGGTCCATTCGAAGCCTACTGATCACTCTCCACATTTTCCAGACTTTCTAAGCCCTCTGATTGGCCGTCCCCCGTTTAAGCCTACCGATTGGACCCATTCTAAGCCCACTGATTGGCTGACTAGGTTCGCTGAACATAGCCTTCATTAGCGCCCGCCAGATGGCGCGCTCGGCAGCGACCCTGCTGCGACTTTATCTCAGACGCCCAAACTTACCTCATGCCACCAGATGGCGCGACTCAGGTGCATCAACTCCACGCTGTTCCACTTTGAGGCGTCACACGAGCGAGAGAACTTCGTCGAGATGTGCTGCCACATATTGCGCTCCCGTATCACCGCGAACAAGTTGCGGGAAATCATACGCGAAATCTTGGACGAGTACCTGTCGGCTTACAGGGAGCAATCACTGCGCGAGCTTCAGGAACTATGTCAGGAAGAAATAAGAGTCCTGGAGGCGATCATCAATCGCTCTAGGAGCTATGGATGAAAATAAAGATGCATCACACCTCGCTACACAGTCTGCTCGAGTTATTCCACGATGCGCATGCAGTTCCAGCACCCCGCTCGAATTCTCATCTCCGGCGCGTCCATGTGTGGCAAGACGGTGCTCACGCAGAATATAATGAGACACCCCGAGTTATTTAGCGTTCCACCGCAGAAGATTCTCTACGTACGAAAGTATGCAGCCGGCTGGGAAAAGGATTTCAACGGTGTGGAGTTTATGGACAGGATACTCGCAGATTGGGATGAGCGATATCCCACTCTCATAGTTATTGACGATCAAATCACGGAAAAGGGGGTTCTATCGGAGGTAGAGTCGTTGTTTGTACGTGGTAGCCATCATAAGAATGCGTCCGTGATCCTGATCACACAAGCCTTGTTCTATCACAATGCCGCTTTTCGAACGATATCGCTGAACGCCAGTTATATCGTATTGTTCCGGAACGCTCGGTCCGTACAACAGATCGAAACCTTCGGACGTCAGGTATTCGGGAAACAGGGGCTCTCCTATTTTCTCGACGCATATAACCAGGCGACGGAGAAGGCGCACGGTTATTTAGTTGTGGATCTGCACGCACAAACACCTCCCTCTCGTAGCCTGCGAACGGGTATTTTACCGCACGACCGGCAGTTCCTGTTTACGCCCGCGAAATGACGGCCGATCTTAGAAGACATCTCACGCTCCTCAAAGTATTGGCCGCCAGCAAACCGACGCACCGCGCAGAGTTACTTAAAGAGCTCAGCTGCGACGACATTCGAATCCTTTCGGAAATCTGTCTGAACATTCTACGCGGAAATATCCCACTTTCGACGGAACTTCATAAAAACCTGAAGAAACACAAAAAAATCCTCCGCTTCCTCGCCTACAAGTCACTTCATAAGTGCCCCCGGCAGTTGAAGAAATATATTAGGGGACAACGAGGTGGTCTCATTCCCATACTTCCACTGCTCCTCTCAGGGCTATCAAGTCTCGTGGCGGGAGTCGACGGGCGAGCGATATCCAAAGCCATCGGTCATGGCTCATAGAATAGAAATAGGTGAAGTTCTGAAATCTAACGATTCGGACGATGTAAAAGTGGGCAAAATACTGGAAGCCCTATATTACTTGCTGAAGCGAGCTCACTATCATCCTCCTCCTCCTCCTCCTCCTCCTCTGGAACCTGTCCATTCGGTGCCCGAACCGGAACCCAATCCATTCGATTTTAATCTTCTACCCTCCGGTGTTGATAAAGCACGCGCGAAATCTGTGCTAAAAGAATTGAAGAAAGTTTTCACCTGGCAGGCGGATAATGTGCTAGTATATAGAGGGAAGCGAATCAATCGCTCAAACATTGTGGCTCTCGTGAGCTACTTAGCACGTCGTAGCGCGCTCATCAAGAAACCCCGCTGGTACAAAAAAGTATCGAAAATTATAAGCGCTCTGAAAATACACCGCATTGCTCGCTGGAGCAAATATGGGGCCCTATAGAAAGATCAAGGAGAAAGGGTTAGGTGGAGTGGATCGGTACCGACGTTATCACAAGCTCACGCGCGCAGAAGCCGTGGAACAGCTGAAAAAAGAATATGCTTACACCCTTCACAAGCCAGTGAAGAAAAAATTTAAGCGGCGCTCCATCATCGCAACTCACGTGCGGGATTTATATCAGGCAGACCTTCTGGATATGCGCAAATATCAGAAATTTAACAAGGGCTTCAGGTACATCCTAACGGTCATAGATACGCTATCGAGGTACCTGTACATGGTCCCCATTCGCACAAAGCGCCCGCAAGACGTAAAGAAAGCCTTCCAACGAGTTTTCCATCACGGAATTCCGAAGAATTTGCTCACGGATCACGGGAGCGAATTTTGGGGTTCCCCTGTTCGTCAGTACTTTCAGTCGCTGCTAAATCACTATAGCACACAAAGCGGAATGAAAGCGGCCTCCTGTGAACGCGTGCAGAGAACAATTAGGGAAAGAATAGCCAGATATTTCACTAGTACGGGGAAGTTTAATTATATCAACGCGCTGTCGAAGATAGTGGCCGACTATAACGACTCGGTACACTCCGTCACGGGCGAAAAGCCGAAAAATGTGAACGCCGGAAATGAAGTAGCTCTGTTCAACAGATTGAATCGTAAGACAACCCCGCGCGAGAGCAAGTATAAATCAGGGGACCAGGTGAGGCTCGCGTTAGACCGCGGCGTGTTCGCCAAAGGCTACGATCAAAGGTGGACGGCCGAAGTGTTCGAGGTGTCGCGAACGAGAAAGACCGATCCGCCCGTAGTGTACGTGAAAGATTCGACGGGAAAAGAAATACTGGGATCATTCTACGAGCAGGAGCT
This sequence comes from Ornithodoros turicata, assembly GCF_037126465.1. Taxonomy (NCBI): domain Eukaryota; kingdom Metazoa; phylum Arthropoda; class Arachnida; order Ixodida; family Argasidae; genus Ornithodoros; species Ornithodoros turicata. Next base: position 91,574,392 of record NC_088202.1, on the reverse strand, counting down.
GCAGCCAGTCCACCATCTTTCCTCGTACGATAAGCGACTCATATCCGCGGTGATTAGAAAGAAGAAAATTAATGGGGTATTGCACTACTTGGTTCGTTGCTTCGGATACGCCAAAGATCACGATTCTTGGGTGCCCGCCAGCGATGTCAGAAAATGAATTTTACGTGTATCTGCTCTCGAACGCCAGCATGGACCTGTACCCGTCCAACACGTTGAATGACTTCACGATCGCGTTAGATAAGCCGCTACACCTGGATGATTCGTACGTCGTCGGTCTAGAGGGATTTTCCATTCCCAACAGCTTCCTGAACGTGAACCAAGCGCCTGATAACCTGATAACGCTATCAACGGAGAAGTGGCAAACAAAACAGCTCACGTTCGAAGACACGGACACGCTACTGAATAAAATATTCCCCGAATATGGGATAGAGTGGACTTACGAGGAAGATCACTACATGTTTAAGCTACTGTCGCGCGTGCGCTCGGTGAAATTAATCGACAGACCGCTGCATCTCGCCTTTGGAATCGTCGACATCGATGGAGATCATCCGGAGGGCGGTAAAGTACGCGCCGTCCCAAACGTGTTACCGCTCGCGGAGGAAAGAGCCGTTATGATGCGAGTTCGCCGGGTGATAGTGATCAATAACGATCTAATTTTAGAACCCCGATCGCTCATTACCGACACATTCAACGAATTCTTCAGAGCGACGAACGATACAGAATCAAGGGTGGAATACAAAGACAACACTTACTCGCTCTCTCTCCCGGCGAATTTCAACTTGTCGACTGAGTTCCTGGACCTCATTCAGGTGAAGCACGTCCGTGTTGAAGGATCCCGAAAGCGCATCACGTGTAATCCCATAGTGAAGACGTACCGCATCCACATAAACACTCGAGAGACAGAAAGTCGGCGAATTTCACTTCCACCGAATTACTACGAAACACCCGAAGCTCTCGTGAGCGCCATCCATGAGCGTCTGCAGCCGGAGGCTTCCCTCACGTACGATGCATGGGCGAGGAAGTGTTCGTTGAGCTTGCGGGAAAACGTGTCGCTTACATTATCCGATTACTTTGCGTACCTACTGGGTTTCGGCGCAAAAAACGTATTTACCGAAAACGATACGGGCGTCGACGAAGTGACCATAGATATTCCCATTAACTGTATTATGATATACACGGATCTCGTCGCGCCCTCCGTAGTGGGAAACGGGCGGCATCCGATACTGAAATTAATTCCATTTGTATACGATAGAACGAAAGAACAACTGAGTTTCAGCTTTCTTCCCGTTCAGTATTTTAAGTTAGTGCAGCGCGAAATTTCCTCAATCACCGTCTCCATACGCGACGACACGGGTCGCAAGCTACCGCTACAAAATCGCGGTAGATCGACGCTGACGCTGCACTTTAAGCATGTACACTAAAGCGGTACCAATCTACGGATTTGGCGTTCCAACGGTATACAGGTCGCACCTGTACCAGAGGGGAGGCAATTTCTTTTCTCAGCTCGGGCGTTTCACTATTCCACTCTTTAAACGCGTATCGCCCTACTTAAAAAAGATGGCTGTTGCGGCCGCTAAGCGCTTGGCCAAAAATCTGTCGGAGGGAGACTCTTTCCGAAGTGCGCTTAAAAGATCGGCGAAAGATACGGGCCGTGAAATTCTCCGCGACCTCGGAGGGGCTGGCGGGCGAAGAAAGAGGAGAAAACCGGACGTCTTCGACGGCATAAATCACGCCGGTTGCGCGGCCACAATTTAGTTGCGAGATGGACACGATTAACGTCGTACATCCCGACACTCCTCTGTTGGATAAGTCGGAAACGCAGTTATTTTCCGTGCCGGGAACGCAGTGGCATATACTGAAGGGGGAATATGAGGTATTCTACCCGGTCGCTGACATATCCTCCGTCATAGAGTTTCAGCTTTCGAATTTGGGGCATCACTATCTCGATTTGAACTCCGCGTACATAGTGACAAAAGTCCGCATCGTACGTGACGATGGTTCGCTACCGGAAACACAGGCTGGCGATCGGACGACCTACGACGAGGTCTACCCCGTCAACGCGTTCGCCAGCTCGCTTTTCAAGAACGTAGCCGCCTTCTTGAATCAGACCATGATTACGAATAATGATTTGTATAGCTATAGAAGCTACTTGGATATTTTGCTTCACGCCAGCACCACGGAGCAAAATACCGTGCATAAAGCAGGTCTGTACACGCAAGAAGAAGCGCGTCAAACGGAAAACAACATTCGCGCTCATGGACCGACCGAAAGATACAACCTCACACGTGGCGGCAAGACCATCGACCTGGTTTCCAAGATCAACTCGGACATTTTCCTGCAGCCTAAGCTACTCATATCGGGAGTGGAAATTAGGCTTGTTTTTTATCAAGGCTCCGACGCGTTCCGCATTATGAAGACCGATCACGAGCAGCACACGCATAAAGTGGAAATCATGAGTGCCACCTTGTACATAAAGAAAATCACCGTGTCTCCCAGCCTATTCCTCGGACACGAAACGGAATTGCAGCAGCGCAAGGCTCTCTACACACTGGCCGGAAGTGAATCGCGTATTCGTTCGCTACCACTTGGCAACCTGGATGCATGCCTGGAAGATTTATTTCCAGAGAAGATACCATCTAAGGTGGTGGTCGCATTCGTGCCCACCCTAGCCTACCAGGGAGCATTCAATCGGGACCCGTACCGATTCGTGAACTGCGACATTGAGTCGGCGACGCTCACCGTGAACGGGACGCAGCGAATAGACACGTTCGACTTCAACAATAACCTGAACCACCGAAGCTACTTCAACCTCCTGGAGCAGCTGTGTGAGAAGCACGTCTCCTACGAATACGACCACTACGTTGGAAACAAGTTCCTACTGTACTACGACCTGGATCCCGATCAATCCTCCGTCCACCTGTCACCGATCAGGCGTGGAAACGTTCGTCTGCAACTCAAGTTCCGACGTGCCTTGGCCGAACCCACGACCGTATTGATACTGTCCGAGAGTGTGCGAATTATGTCCATCGATAAGAACAGGAACGTCACACTGGATTAGCGATGTTCGAGCAAGATATCGAGAGACTCCTGAAGTACAACGATTACACTTCGGCACTCTTCCGTGGTGTATACGCTCGAGACGATCGTCTGCCCGCGCTGGATAGTCCGGGTATAATCGTGGTGAACACCGATCGGCGACAGCAAGCTGGGGAGCACTGGATTTTGTACGCGAAAATGAAGGATGACCTCATCTACTTTGATTCCTTCGGATTGCCGCCCATCGAACCCGAGTTGAAACGCCTCACCGTCGACGAATATAATGATGTCTGTATCCAAAGCCTGTATTCTCCAATGTGTGGTGTGTACTGTTGTATCGCGGCGACATTGTTGGCGAAAGGGAAATCACTGAAGAGCATTGTATCCCTGTTTTCCGATAATCTCGCCGCTAATGACCTAAAATCAATAAAGCTGCTAGAAAAGTTGTTTGTCGCTTAAAAACGCCTGGTGTCCTTTATTCTCTATAACTCCCCCACAAACTATACTTGCTTAGTCAATGAATACACGCTATAGCTCCCTATCATATCATTCTATCAATACAGCTTCCCATCATATCAGCCTATCTTCCTAATCCATTACAACAACGCAACACTTTTTTCTCTTAAAATCAGAAATACATGTATTTTTATTTTACTGCTGATTACATATGGGACGCGGACTTTCGCTGGTCTCGCGGTCACTTCTTCTTCGCGTGAGTAAAGATGATGTCGGGCGATGCGACTCTTTTACCATCCCTGAATCTCTCCTTCTTCTCTAGTTTCAGATCTGGTAATTCTCGCATTTCTTGCAAATCTTCATCTGTGAGTCGCTTAAAACGACTGGGTAGGTACACCTTTACGCGTTTATCGTTGTCCATCAGGAGTTCCACGTACACGGACTCCCCGTACATAGTATCCACTTTGCGCAAGTCCAACACGTCGAGCTTTTCGTTGTTCGGAACAGTGCTCATTTTCTGAATGTCCCCATCACCGGGTTTCTTTAGTTTATCCAGCTTCTCGAAAATAGATGACATATCTCTCAGTGCAAGTTTCTACGCACGCCAAATGAACTGAAAATGAGGACAACTATTACCTAACTTTCCTCGTCTTGAAGACAATAGTGAAACATACCTTTCTCGTTGTGCGCTTCACCAGGAGTCGACCGACGGATTCACAGACCTCAAATGAGTTGTATATATCGCAACTTTTATATAAAGCACCCCTGGAGGAGCGCAAGGGTGGTGCGATTCTGTTTACACAATCACGCAGGAACAGCATGTGATTTATGATGCGCGCGCGAAGGACATTTGGAACTTCTTGGAAACCAAAGTGCATAAGCGAACCCTTTGTTTTTGGTTACAGAAAGCTTGCTGATATAAAACAGATGGCCCAACTTGTTGAGACATGCAGCGCCGCGGCCGAGGCTCCATGACCTCATTTCTTGACAAACGTGATTTACGACCTCCAAAGCATGGCAGTACGCGAGCTTTGATATAAAACAGATGGCCCCAACGTGTTGGGATGGCCGATGAAGCTCCGTGACCTCATTTCTCCTCCGTGACCTCATTTCTCGGAACACATGATTTACGACTGCCAAAGCATGGGAATATGCGAGCTTTGATATAAAACACATGGCCACAACGTGTTGACACGTGCACCACGACCGTGGAGGCCCCTTGACCTCATTTCTTGGAACACATGATTTACGACTACCAAAGCATGGGAGTACTCGAGCTTTGATATAAAACAGATGGCCCCAACGTGTTCTGACGTGCAGAGTGGCCGATGAAGCTCCGTGACCTCATTTCTCGGAGAACGTGATTTACGACCTTCAAAGCATGGGAGTACACGAGCTTTGATATAAAACAGATGGCCCCAACGTGTTCTGACATGCAGCATGGCCGATGAAGCTCCGTGACCTCATTTCTCGGAACACATGATTTACGACTACCAAAGCATGGGAGTACCCGAGCTTTGATATAAAACAGATGGCCCCAACGTGTTCTGACGTGCAGAGTGGCCGATGAAGCTCCGTGACCTCATTTCTCGGAGAACGTGATTTACGACCTTCAAAGCATGGAAGTATGCAAGCTTTGATATAAAACAGATGGCCCCAACGTGTTCTGACATGCAGCATGGCTGCTGGTTTATAAGCCGCGCGATCGCCTCAGGGGGGAACAGTCTGCTTTCACTCGCTTCAAAAGTAAGTTATTCGCCTCACTTGTTGCACGTTTCTTACGGATCCGTTTATTTTCAGTGCCTCGGTGTGTGTTTTGCTTTTTTGATCCTCACGATATCGAGGATGAATCGGACGACGATGATTCTCGGGACGGCGCACCTCCTACACTGTCTGCTCACGTGATGCGATCGCACCCAGACGTGGATACATCTTTCCTGCCCTTCTTCCAGACTGACAGTGCATTTAGAGGTGTCGTTAAAAGGTACGTGCTATTGGCATCTGTTCACGATCAGGGAGTAGAGGATTTGCGACAATATTTAATGAGTCACTTTCACGATATGGTCGCTATATTGAGCGCGCAAAGAATACCCTTTAGGTTTTGCATTTGTTCGGATGTTTTAATGGTAAAGGAAACTCGTGGGGAGATAATAGCGCACATTGCCCACTTTATGGCGTTTGCTCGCGAAGTCCACAGCGACGGAGCCATCGTGAATACCCTGATGGATGTGATTCAGGAGTCCACGGGACGCGTAGAAAATTATCAGCGGGAAGGGAGCGGGTTCGTGTTCACCGACGTCCAAAACGTTCAAATGTGCATTTCCGCCGTGAAAACGAAAAAATTCGGATGCAATGGGACACTTCCCGATCATTTGGCTAAGCGCAGGAACGTGCTAACAAATATTCATTTACCGGCACGTAAGGAGGGTGAGTGTTTTAAATACAACACGCTCGCCCTCCTGCATCCACAGAGTTCGAATATATGGTCAAAAAAATATGAAAATTACGCAGCGGAGTACTGGTGGCCTAGTCGCTTCCCCGTTTCCTACTCTGACCTGGACGAATTCGAAGACAAAAACATGATATCCGTGTACGTATACGAGTACGTCGATCAGGGAGTGCACGTGTCGCGACCTCCAAAACTCGAGTATGAAAAGAAAATTCACTTATTGGCTATAGACCAGCATTTTTTTGGAATCAAGTCCCTCGAGCGGTTACTGATTAGGAAAGACAAGCGTTTCGTCTGCGAGCGTTGCACGCGCTCTTTCCTGAAGGAAGAGAGCATGGCGAAACATCGTCGCCTGTGCGCGGACGTAAACGAAATCATATTGGAATTTTGCGAACCAGGCAAAAACTTTGTAGATTTTACTAAAATACAGTACAAGCAGCAGTACAACTACGTCGTCGCGTTGGACACGGAGAGCGTACTCGCGCCCAGTGGTGTTGGCATGCAGCGTCACGTCACCTCGAGCTTCTGTGCCGTGCTCGTACGCACCCACGACTCGAAGGTGATGCGCATCAGGACGCACCACGGTGAAGATTCTGCGAGGCAGTGCGTCAGAGCTTTGATGGAAATGCGGGACGAGATGATCGCCCTGAACGCCTGCCCCGCGGAAATGGTGCTGAATGATGAGCAACGAGCACGGCATAGAGCTGCCACCCACTGCGCGTACTGTGGGCGGGAGTTCGCGCAAGATCTACCCCGTGTCCGGCACCACGACCATTCGAAGCGTTGTACTGCCGGCGAGACAAATTACATCGCGACGCTGTGCAACCCCTGTAACGTGGCGTGCACGACGCGGGAAAAACTGCCCATCATGGTGCACAATCTGGCCTACGATTTGGCCGGGCTACTGCGGGAATTTCACCTTCTTGGGTGGAAGCGAGCTCCCTTCATCGTGGCCAGTTCCATGGAAAAAATTCGATCGTTCGAAATTGGCACCTTCCTGTTCAGAGATACCATGCAGTACCTAAATTCGTCGCTGGGAGAGCTCGTGGAAACCGTCAAATCCATGGGGGGCGCAGAGGCGTTCCAATGCCTGAAGCAGGTATTTGGAGACGACTACAAAATTTTGCTTCGTAAAGGTGTATTCCCGTACAGCCACGTTAGCTCGTTCGCGGTCTACGACGAATTGGCTCTGCCGGCAAAATCCGCCTTCCGAAACGATCTGACGGGGGAGGATATAAGCGATGAAGACTATCAGTACGCGCTGCACGTATTTGAACGTTTTGGATGCTCGAATCTGAGGGATTATAATGCATTGTACCTGAAAACGGATGCCCTGTTACATGCTGACGTAATGCAGCACTTCCGACGCCTGTGCTACGACGCACGCGGTTTGGAATTGCTTCATTGCGTTTCTCTGGCATCCTATTCGTGGTAGTGCGCTCTAAATTACACGCGGGCAAAATTGGAGCTGATCATCGACGAGGACATGTACCGGACCATCGAATCGGGTGTTAGAGGCGGACTCTGTCAGGCGAGCAGGCGTCATTTACGGGCTAACAACCCGCTGTGCAGTGGCTACGACCCCGATAAAGAGGAGGTGTACATATCGTACATAGATTGCAACAATCTTTACGGATTCAGTATGATAAAGCACCTCCCCGTCGGCGATTTCGAATGGGTCGAGGATTTTAGCTCCGTGGATTTTATGCGTCATCCCACAGATTCGGATGTGGGATACGTGTACGTGTGCGATTTGGAGTATCCAAAATCTATCCACGTGCTGACGCGGTACTTCCCCCTGGCTCCTGAGAAGGCGGTCGTCCCGAAGGAATGGCTCTCACCATTCCAGCGAGGGCTCCTCGAAGAGTTAATGTATCAGCCAGCGAACAGCAAAAAGCTGCTGCTCACGTGCAAGGACAAGGTCGAGTACGTTGTTCATTACGCGCTGCTTGCACTCTATTGTAGACTGGGCATGCGGGTGACAAAAATTCACAGAATTCTAAAATTTCGTCAGGCACCATTCCTGCGTCCCTACATCGAGGACAATGTTGCCAGACGCGTCGCATCGAGCACGACGTTCGAGAAAAATTTCTATAAAATCTCAAATAATGCGGTCTTCGGGCGTACGCTACTGAATAAATTTAATATGCGGGACATTCGAGTAGCCTTCGATGAGGAGACGGCGAGTCGCCTCGGGAGTCGGGCGGAATGTGTACGAATGGAAATTTTGTCCCCCGATTGCGTCATGTACGAAATGCGCAAAAGAAAAGTGCGATGCGATTTCCCACTGCAGATTGGCTTCACGATTTTAGAACTGAGTAAGTTAACCATGTACTCGTTCTACTATGAAACCCTGTTGAGTAAGCTCACTTGTCCGGTGATTAAGTGCTACTTTGACACTGATTCTCTGATCCTCGGCCTATTCTGTAAGGACTATGAAGATCAGTTACGTGCGATCGCCGACGACCATTTAGATTTGTCTTCCTTCGATCGTGATCATCCACTGTACAGCGAGAGGAATCGCGGTAGACTTGGCGCGTTCAAAAGTGAAACGGGTAGCGTACCCATTGAGGAAGTAATATGCTTGAAAGCCAAAATGTATTCCATCAAATTAGCCGGGGGAAAACAAATTGCAAGAGCTAAAGGGGTCAAAAAGAACATTGTGCGCAAACACCTCCTCCATGATACGTACCGCGATACCCTATTCAAGCGCGCTAGCGTATCGCACGAACAGGTGTCAATAGTGGGAAAGAAACAGTGCATGTACACCATCAGAAATGTGAAGAGAAGTCTGATGGCGTACGACGACAAACGATACCTCTACAATGACGTAGACTCCTACCCGTACGGAAGCTGCGATTATGGTAAGCTCGAGTGGATGACGTAGATAGCGAGATTTCACCTGGCGTTCTTCCCCCCCCCCCGCCACACGGATAATGCAGTGGATGAGTAGGAGTAGCATCATTTGACCTGCGTCACTGGAAGGATGTGGCACCTCGTTCTCTTCTCGCTCGTCTCGTGCGCGCTGGCGCTGGACGCTGGCAACTGTACTGCGAGCATCAAGCTGGAGAAGGATAAGCACACGTACGCGCACGAATGCCCTGGCGACATCTTGGCCATCAGAGAGTGGCACGTGGTACCTATGCGATCCGGTATTAACCTGAATAGGAACGCTACTGGATCGCTGCGTACGTGCCTTCACTCGCTGGACGTGAGCGACAGCTACGAAGATATCCAGTGCACGCGGATGTGCCAGCTCACGGAGGACGAAATTTTTCTCAGCCGCTGTCCCGGAGACGTCTACATGATCCGTCACTTCCGTGGAATCACGCCCAGCATCAAAGGAATCAATCTCTCCAAGACCGCCATGCTTTTTCTCAAACATGTACTCAATAAACGTTGAAAGGTATTTTTTCCCTGTCTGTCTGAGATAAAGCCGCAGCAGGGTCGCTGCCGAGCGCGCCATCTGGAGGGCGCTAATGAAGGCCATGTTCAGCGAACTTAGTCAGCCAATCAGTGGGCTTAGAATGGGGCCAATCGGTAGGCTTAAACGGGGGACGGCCAATCAGAGGGCTTAGAAAGTCTGGAAAATGTGGAGAGTGATCAGTAGGCTTCGAATGGACCAATCAGCGGAGCCAGTTAATCGGCATAAAGGGGCGGAGCTGTGCTCAGCGATACGCGTGCACCAATCAGCGTGAAGTGGGCAGAGACGAGTAATTAGCATAAAGGGGCGGAGCTACAGTCAACCAATCAATGATCAGTAGGCTTAGCACGGGCCATTCAGCGTGAACTGGGCGGAGCCAAGCCAACTAATTAGCATGAAGGAGCGGAGCTACGGTCAGCCAATCAAAGATCAGTAGGCTTAGCATGGGCCAATCAACGTGAAGTGGGCGGAGCTAATGGCGGCCAATCAGATGGCTTTGGATTTGGCTTGTGTTGGCTTAGAACTGGATTGTGTTGGCTTAGAACTGGATTATGGCTGAGAATTGGATTGGAATTGGATTGGAATTGGATTGGAATTGGATTAGAGAAAACTCTTGGCTATAGGACACATTTCTATACTACTCACGTTGGGTGTTTGCTAGACGTGTACACGTTCCCTGCGCGCCGGCAAGCTTACGGCAATCGCAACGTGCAACGGCTATGTCTATCCGACCATGCCAACCGATTTGAGATTGACTTCGTGACTGAACGACAGATCTCTCCGCGAATGCCGTTTATGCAGATCCATCGCCTCGATCGTACCCTCATGCACGGTGGAGGTCAATACAACATTAAAGGGGTACTAAAATGCAAAAACAACTTGCTCTCAAATGAAAGTCCGTGTTTCAATTAGCACAAATCAAACAAAATTAGTTCATACAACGCTACCGCTTAGAAGAAAAACGCCATGAAAACAGAGCAGTCTTTGGCGGCAACGAATGGGATCCCCAGGAGGCAAAGATTGGCATCCAATGAGACAGCAGAAGAAGCGCCGCATACCTATCGAGGGCGTGTGGATTTGGAACGGGTCCGATCGTAGTGTTACGTGTATGCGCGGTATGATGCACACTGCTGCATTTTTCAATATCGATTCACGGAATCGTAGCCAACAACAGTTCTCGCGAATGTTCCTCTGACAACATTTATCTTCACGTCCTTGACAGCAACGCCAGTCCGTTTTTTCCCAGTTTTTAACTGGGAATGCTCCATGGCGTGGCACGCGGGTGCACGCGCATGTTCGACTAAAAACACCGATGCACGAGCTGAAGCGTCGTTCACTGCTTAGCGCCGAAGCAAGAAAGATCCGGTATACTTATTATTGTGGCTTCGAAACGGAATCAAAGTTTTCTATTATGATAACAAGTACGAAATTATCATAGCGTGTAACGTAATTTGAAATGAACTTGTTTTTGCATTTTAGTGCCCCAGCTTGTAGAGCTCAGAAATAACCTTGAAGGAGCTATAAGATGCAGGCTAGCTGGTTGTACATGATAGAAAGGAACTCTGAGTCAAGGAAGAGGCGTTGATGTCCTGCGTACGTCTCCCCTTCCTTGTCTCGGAGTTCCCTTCCTGCAATTAACAACCTTTCTGCAAATATATCACAGACATTTTACAAACAAATTTGCAGACAGTCATGGAAAGTGTTGCGAGATTTAGCGACAATGCCGTTTCGTCCGTGTCAGCAAAAGTCACTAACGGCTGCCGCTGAAAATCGCAACACCTTCCGTGATCGTCTCCAAATTTTCACTTTTTTTTTTAGTTTTCCAACTGTGTGTACGTGAGACATTACCACGTCTGACAAGCGGAATTGTGCGGAATAGCAATGCTAGAATACTCAAGCGAGCCAACGCGGACAAAGAAGAGCCCACCGCCATAGAACAACTAAAGGCGGCAATTGTCAAAGATGGCAAAGCTTACTACCCATAGGCTACGGCGACCTATGTCAGCTAAAATTGTTTAAACTGGACAGAAATGCTTCTTCTATGTCGGACATCGTCCTGAAGAAAGGAAAAGTGACTATGACGTGATATGACGTGAAAAGAACCATGAAGACATTTAGTTGTGTCCCCCCCCCCCACACACACATCAATCTGTGTTTCCGTTCTATACTGTTTACGTGCCGCACGATACAACAAACTGCTTACCTATACCGCCGCAAACAATACAATTAAACTAAAGCATCTGAAATACATCATCAACGTGCACATAGTAGCGCTGCGATTCCTTGCACAATTAAAAGTTATCCCCACCATCCATACTACTTACGATCGCGTACTGCTATGTAATTCGTAAAATGCTGAAAACTATATGCGGACGAAAGAAGGAAAACACAAGTGTAGAGATGCTGAGATACTGGAAGAAAATTGCATGATTTTCCTTGATATTCAATAGGGCATAAGTTGCTATGAGAGCAGCAGAAATCGAAGAGGATCGCCAAACAAGTCTGCCAGAAAATAAAAGAAGTATGGAGAAAAAAATTACAGGACGGTTACTACTCGTGTAACGCGAAATTCAGTGTCAGCTGTGCGTGTGGTGAAATGAGGCCGAATGAAAGTCTGTAGACAAATTTGTTTAAGCGTGATGAGTATTTGCTTTGTGTTCGCTGAAATGGTTAGCGAGATGAGTGGTGTCCTGAACGAGGGGGCTGTTCCTGAACACCTAGTATATGCATGATCCACTTCTATGGATTGTTGTCCGAACCTGCCTCGAGGGGTAGTCTGCTTATGGCATCAGCGTTCCCCATTTGTGCTCCCCTTCGGTATTGCAACATATAGTCATAGGATCCTAACATCAGAGTCCAGCGTAGCATTCTTGGTGAGAAGCCCCATCAGCCCCATCTCATCATCGTATCTCTATTTGTGTGTGTGTGTGTTGGTGAGAAGCTCATCCCCCTCAGATCGGTCATTCTTACATTCAAGACCAACGTCAAACTGCCGCACAGTGTGACATTGGGTTTCACCGACTACGCTGTGCGCCAGTATGCTGGGGCTCCCGTCCAGTGCTTCAAGTGCCAGCGGTTTGGCCACATTGCTCGCAACTGCCGGGGTTCAACTATATGCAAGATATGTGCGAAGCCGCACATGCAGACGGACTGCACTGTGAAGCGACAACCCAAGTGTGCAAACTGCGGGGGCCCTCATGTGGCTTCGGACTCGCGGTGTATCCAGAAGAACATAGCTACTCGGCACTATCCGGACGCCGTTTTGCCCAAGTCTGGCAGCTCCGAAAGAAACCAAGCGGGTGCTCGCGTCCCGCCTGCTCTCCCGCGCCTAAGCCTGCTAAGCCTGCCAAGCCTGCTAAACCGTCTTCGAGGTGCCCCCGTGCCCCCCAGGGCGTTACACTTCCTACATGGCAATTCCCTGCAATGGTCAGCCGCGGTACAACGGCGTCTGCCACCGACTCAACAAACCCTTTGAAGGCGGACACGGATAATTTGCTGCCGGCTTCTCCAAAAGTTTCCTACGCGGATGCAGCCAGCCATCAACCGCAAAGGTCTCTGCGGCGGCCGCAGTGTCGAGCGAGCTGAGACGTTCAAGCTCTATGGTTAAGAACCGGGATGACATGCTCAGCGCACTCTTGCCACTGGCTTTTGTCGCTTTGAAGGCTGTCGTCGCCGCTTTCCCTGGTGCTTCCCAGTTGCCTGAAGTCAGGGCTCATCTGGCAGCGGACAATCTCTTATTGCCAGACAATGCAGCAAGCGTGTAAATCTGCTGCCATATTGCAGTGGAACGCGCGTTGCCTTCGGAATAAGCTACCTGCCTTGAAAGCATTCGTTGTTCGGCATCAGACACCAGTACTTGCTATTTGCGAAGCGTATGTCCCGCAAGACTTTCGACTTAGTGGATATATCACTTACACATTCAACAACACATCTCCGTTTCGAACCATCATCTGCGTAAGAAATGACCTGACCTCGGCACCGATTCACTCTCGACGTGATCCATTTGACTACACTGAGTGTAAAGTACGCATGGGCCGTATACCGTACTGACTGTTGTGAGCCTGTACACTCCCCCGTAGGCCACTGTCACAGCTCGCAGTATTAGGGATATATTTGCCTGTCTCCCAGCCCCGTTTGTTGTTGTTGGTGATGTCAACGCACACCATCCCTTGTGGGGTAGCAGAAAGGTTGACACCCGCGGCAAAATCCGGGCGGACGTTATAGAGGATCTGCGACTGCATCTTCTCAATGATGGGTCGTCTACGTTCCTCGGCCGGTGTTTTCGGTCAGACTCTTTAGACCTCTCTCTGTGCTCAAAGGATGTATCCAACTACCTGTCGTGGGCGGTTGGCCTGGATGGTCGGGGAAGTGACCGTCTTCCCATTCATTGGTTTTCAAAAATTTCTTCAGAAAGAACGGCATAAAGTTGCAACGATAACGGATTGGTCAGCCTTTTGCGCCTTGTGTTCCACCAGTACCCGACCTGACCTCTTAGCAGACGAGATGGCAGGATGCATCGAGGAGGCCCTTCGTTCACCAAGCAAGTATCTTAAAGTCGTTCCTGGAAAACCCCGGCTCAAACCCTCGGCTCAAACCCTAGGGTTGAGCAGCTGCGGGCATGCCATCGACGCGCCGACCGCACAGCTCGTCGAACTGGGTTGCTCAAAGACATCCAAGAAGCCCGCCGCGCGTGCAAGGCAGTCACTAAGCAGCTGGCTGCGATTGATCGTAAGCGCTGGAGGCAGTTCTGCGGATAATTGTCATCTTTTGACAGCCCTGCGAAGATCTCGCGAGTGGCAAGAAGTTTAAGTGAACCTCCCACGAACCAGCATCCCTTAGGTGCGCTGTCCTCCTCAAAGTCCGAAGCAGAGGTGGCTCAGGCCTTCTGCAACACCATTGCCGCTCTTTCGAAGGCTGCAAGTAGAACGTGGTTTTCTTCCCATGTGACTACTTTAGTCGAACGGGTCAAGCTGCGCGCATAGTCACTGACCCGGACATGGATATGGATTTCTCACTGGCTGTGTTCAGAAGCGCGCTGCTGCTGTATCAGGTTCGGTCCTCTCCTGGGCCGGATAACGTCACCTATAGGGCTCTCCGCATCCTCGATCAGAAATGTGTGAAGTATCTGCTGGAGGTATTTAATAGATCATGGAGGTCAGGGAAAGTACCCGGCAGTTGGAAGCGCGCACGTGTTATTCCGCTATTCAAGCCAAGCAAACCGCCATCGCAGCTCTCCTCCTTTCGACCAGTGAGCCTAACTAGCTGCCTTGGGAAGTTCATGGAGCGCATGGTACTCGCTACACTGGAGTGGTGGCTCGAACATCGGGGCGTCTTCCCGCAAGAAATGACAGGCTTTCGACGGCACAGAGCAGCAATAGACTCGGTACTCGATTTAATCACTTCTGTGGAAGAGGCAAAGGTGCGCAAGAAGACTGTGCTGGCTGCCTTTCTTGATGTTAGGCGGGCGTACGATACTGTCAGCCACGCTTCTGTCCTCCATGGTCTTGTTGATGCCGCCCTGCCTTCCAGAGCTCTCTCGTGGCTTACTGATTTCCTCCATGGACGGGAACTGTTCGTCCGCACAAGCCAGGGGGATACAGACTTTGTCGAGTTGACACATGGGGTGCCCCAGGGGAGTGTTCTGAGCCCCATCTTATTTAACATTGTTATGGCTGGCCTTCGAGGTTGCGTCGGTAGGAAAGTGGCTATCTCCATCTATGCTGATGACATTTGTATCTGGACCAGCGGTAAATCCCGTCCTGCCCTCCAGCGACGCCTCCAACTCGCTCTCGATGCTATCCAGCAGTACCTGTCACTGGCGGGCTTAGATATATCGACGGAGAAGACAGTAATACTTCCTTTTACAAGGCGGAACATGAGGCCATTCCAGCTTTCCGTTGCTGGCATACCGTTGAAGCACGTGTCTCACCATAGGTTCCTCGGTCTCACTGTTGATGCTAGGCTCCCTTGGCGGAAGCATATTGCAAGCTTGGAGATCAAGATCCACCGTTGGATTGCAGTGATACGTTGCTTGACAGGCATGAGATGGGGCAGTGACACGAGCTCTCTGTTGGCCGTCCACAGGTCTTTGGCTCGAGGGTTCCTCGCGTATAGTTTGCCGGTGCTTAATGGCCTGCCGACATCTTCAGATCATAAGCTGCAGTGCCTCCTGGCGCGACGCCTTCGTGTGTGCCTCGGCGTCCCCCGAGCAGCAGAGACCCGAGCAGTTATTGCTGAAGCGAGGGACACCCCGCTGGATGTTCTTCGCTACGGTGAGACCTGCCGACTTTTCCTCCGCCTTTTATCCCATCATCGGCGGCACCCGCTCATATCGAAGATCTTGAGGCGCAAGCACAGCAAGGTCCGCTCAGTGATGACTCAGCTGAAGCCTAGCGTCCCGCGTTTCGTAGTGAACACAGTGGCTCCCAGTGCCCCTCCATGGTCTCTGTGAAGTCCAGTCACCCGCCTAACTGTTCCTGGCCTGCATGGAAGGAAAAGGGATACAGCCCCGTGTGTCGCCAAGCAGATTACCCTGGGCATGATGAACGACAACTACATGGCGTCAACGTCAGTTTTCACTGACGGGTCATCTACTCGGGGTGGACGGTCCTCGGCATTTGTCATTCCATCTCAGTCAGTCTCCTGTGGTCACCGTCTTTCTCACAGAACATCGTCTACGTGTGCCGAGCTTTACGCCATTTTATTTGCTATGCAAAAAATATCAGCCAGTCTAGCTGAGTCCTGGGCCGTCTTTACAGACTCAAGACCCGCGCTCCAGTGTGTGGCCAACTTGGGGATACGTGGATTCCTCGGTTCTGTTGTCTTTGACACCCTGCAAGCTTATAAGAAGGCGGCCATTGCAGGGCACAATGTTGTATTGCAGTGGATCCCGGGACATGTCGGTATCATCGGCAACGAAGAAGCAGACAGAGCCGCATTGAGCGCCCATCAGCACGCAGCTTTTTCCCGGATAGTGATGTCGTCGGGCGACCGAAGACACCTCCTCTCGACACTCACCGGTCCCAAGATGCAGGCTCAGTCTGAACACGACATAGCTTACTCCCTTCTCCCTGATGTAGACCTCACGCTTTCTCTCGTCCTTCCTCCGCGACTACCGCGCCCCTTAACTGGTCTCTTCCACCGCATGAGGCTCAACGTTGCCTTTACACCTGCCTTTCAACACCGTCTCGGCTCCACCTCGTCTTCCCTCTGCCCCACTTGTGGAGTACACGGCGACCTCAGCCACGTCATCCTGGCTTGTGGGCAATACCACCACGAGCGTGCACTAATGGAGTCTCTATGCAACGTATTGACAAGCGGCCGTTCAACCTAGCGAAGATCCTCGGTCCGTGGTCGAACGCCGCCCACCAGACGCAGGGCCTTCGACTTCTGGCGGAGTACTTGTGCTCCACCGGTCTGGCGACGGCTCTTTGAAAGCCCCCATCATCATCCCTTCATCCTCTCCCAACGCGAAATAGGGCAGTGTACCGCCTCAGCGGCGGTGAATCGCCCACCCCATCACCATCCAATGTATGTGTGTGTGTGTGTGTGTGTGGAAAAACGACCTTGCGTGGATTGACAGCCCACCCCTTGACCTCAGACTCATTTTGGGACCATGGGACACACGAAAGCAGATGTCCGTCTTGCGACCCTTCATGAAATTCCTACAAACTACCGGCCTGATCGACACTCTCTAAAACCCCGTCAGCGTCGTCAGCATCATCCTCGTCACCATCCTCTCATTTTCCCCCAATAGCAATGGGGTAGCATTCTGCTCAATGAGCGGAAGCCATCCCCATATCATCGTCATCATGTATTTCTCTCTCTCTCTCTCTCTTGGTGAGAAGACTGCAGGCGTTTGTCGACCTTGTCCCAGTATGCCAAGCAACGGCTTGTGATCGTTGTATATTATGAACCTAGTTGCAGGTTGGCTGATGTCCGTGCACAGTGTAAAGTCCGGTTGTTCGGACATACCACTTATGAGAGTGGTGTTCTTGGCCAGTGAAACATCGACGTTGAGGTCTGCGACGACGAGAAGCTTGTGCGTGCGGTAAGGCGTGAGCACATACACGATAAAGCCCCGTGCAACATTTCCCACGCCATCGGCAAACTTTGCTGATGTACTTTGGCTTTTGTCTCACTTTCCATCGATAGCGGTTGTAAACTGGCGGGGGGGATATATTTATTAGACGAAAAGAAAAAAAAACGGCGGAAAGGTCAGCCAAACGGGACGTCGGCTTGCTATTCCGGAAATAAATAAAATTAAGAAATAAGAAATAAATAAAAAGAAAATAATTTAAGAAAGAAAGAAGGAAATAGGAAGGAATAAGAAATAAATAAAGAAAATTAAGAAATAAGAAATAAATAAAAAGAAAAGGAATTAGGAAATAAAGGATAAACTAACAAATGATGAAAGAAGGATGAGGTAGATTAAAGACAAATATGGCAAAAAAAAAGATGACTAACAAACTGCAAAAGAATGATGAGATGGGTGACAGAAGATGACTTTAAAAGGAAAGCACGAGGTTAATGCGTTGAGGGTGAGAGTGGGGCACAGAAGAACTGGCGGGATGCTCCTCCCTACTCCCAGCACTGAGCGCACATGCGATAAGATGTTTGTGCGGACATGTGAAAGCCGACGACGCCGACACTATCTCGGGAAAGTCTCCGCCATACAGCAGACGCTGTAAATCGGTTTTGCCGGCCTCTAGCTTTTTCTCGTTGTATTGCAGGTTTTTCATTCAGTGGAATGTATAGAGGTAGCGAAGAAAGAGTTCACCGGTGCCCGAATTTGTAGCGATAATACATTTTTCCGCAACCGGCTAGAAATATAGCGGAATCTCTACTCCGCTCTAGCGTAGCGTTTTGTACAACACTGTCCAGAATAAATGGACAAAGTACAATAAGGCAACTAGGTGGCGTGTACGTGAGAAAGGCAACATTTCCTTGAGTTATACCCGCGCCATAGCGTCAGGGAAAATATTAGCACGAGAGGAGTTTATGAACACTGTGAGAAACACAGTACTCTTAGTGATACAGAAGGCCAGTAAGCTTACTGACGCAGTGCTGAAAGCGGGGGGGGGGGGGGATATATTTATTAAAGGGAAAAAAAACGGGGGAAAGGTCAGTCAAACTAGACGTCGGCTTCCTGTTCCAGAAATAAATAAATAAATAAAATTAAGAAATAATAAATAAATAAAAAGAAAAGAAAATAATTAAAGAAAGAAAGAAATAGGAAAGAATAAGAAATAAATAAATAAAGAACGAAAATTAAGAAATAAGAAATAAATAAAAATAAAAAGAATTAGGTGGTAAAGTATAAACTAACAAATGATGAAAGAAGGATGAGGTAGATTAAAGACAAAGATGACAAAAAAAAGATGACTAACAAACGGTGAAAGAATGACGAGATGGAGCACAGAAGATGACTTTAAAAGGAAAGCATGAGGTTAATTCGTTGAGGGTGAGAGTGGGGCACAGAAGAATGAGATTGCACGACTGAGGCTGATTGCACGGCTGTTCATAAGACCTGAATCTCTCAATAAAGTCAGAACTGCTTTGGTCACAGACCGCTGTGTGTGATCTCGTACTGGGCCGAGCAGAGTGGCCAGAGAAAAGTCCATGCACCGCAGCTCGAGTAGGCGTCGTCTCAGCGTGGCTCGAGGGGTGTCGAATCTGTGACAGTCGAGGAGAAGGTGTGGAACATCAGCTTCAACAGCGCTAGTGGGGCATTTGGGGGACTGGAGAAGACCCATTTTACAGAGAAGTAGAGGTGTCCTGGCGGCATTAAGGCGTAGTCGGTGTAGAATGGACGTTCCTTGACGCGAGCAGTGGTGTGTGGCAACGAAATCCATCGACGGGTCGATAGACCGGAGATGGTCGTTCAGTCGGACAGCGTCCTCTTGAAACTGCCGAGTGCCGTTATGACGGAGTCGCCGTGTCTGTAACAGACACGATGGAGTTGAAAGTCGTAGGAGACAGTTATTGGAGGTGCCGTCCCCATGTGCCCGACGTGCTAAGGCGTCTGCGCGGGTGTTTCCGTGCAGGCCGGTGTGCCTGGGTACCCATTGGAAACACAGGCTATGATCATAGGATAGAAGTCGGTTGTATATTGCGACTATCATGGTGTCTAGGCCGCCGATTGTTCTGGAACAATAATTTGCTAGAACTTCTAGCGCCACCTTACTGTCCGTGAACACAACCCAAGCGCCAGGCGGTGATACCGCTATGTGGTTCAACGCGGTCAGTATGGCGAAGAGCTCGGACTCAGCAGATGACGTTTCGTAGGGGAGCTTGTGCGCCACTTCAAGGTTTTCATGTGGCATATAAAAGGCTGCAGTAGATCCGCCTTGAGACACTGATCCATCAGTGTACACAGGGAGTCGTTGAGAGTACGCTGAGTTAAGGTGCTCCAGTGTAAGTTGGTGAGCAACAACGGGAGGTACAGAGTTTTTCTTCAGAAGACCAGGAATGTGGTCACATACAGGAGGCCTGCGGAGAGTCCACATTGACGGGCCATAGGAAAGCCCTGATGGTGTGATGGGGAGGTGCACTTTCAAGCGGTCAACAGCAATACCAATGCTGGAGTCCGGACAATCAATATCAATGAGCCGAAGATAATGGTAAGGATGCTGTGTGAGGTACCGCGCATATATCCGGAGTGTTTCCACGTCTCGTAGGACGCCAGCTGGTGTTTCGCATGCCTCTGTCAGGACAGAATAGGTCTCTGTCGTTCCAGAAACTCCCAAACAGACGCGGAGGCTTCGGGCCTGAATATTGAGAAGCTCACGCTCTCCGGATATACTGAGGCCGTGTAGAATAGGCAGGCTGTACCGCAATGTGCCCAGAATCAACGCTGTGTGCACGCTGAAAGAGATTCAAAATGCTGCTCTTTTGTATCTTCCAAGAGAATATTCGCGCAGCGATAGGAAATGGAAACTGGAAGAATGTTCGCGCAACGTCAGGAATACGTTTTTGTTAGGTGTGGGAAAAGCCTTGTTCAGCATCCCTAAACAACAATAATAAATGATGGGAAAGTGATGCTGACATGGCCGCTGCGTTATAAAAGTTGCCCTAAAAATGCAAAAAGATACGCTGCCTACATAACTAGGTAGTCTTACCTACATGTTCTTAATGTTTGCTTATCAATTCGATCAATTATATAGTATCTATTAAATGCAGGGGCCGGCCAACATCTCCATATTTTTCTTTTCCCCGGCCGAGGACGGTCGCAATGTCGGGGAGGTAAGCATTGCTTCCAGCACCGTGGATCGGAGGTTTCTGAGGCACGTCAAAACAACCCCAGGTGGTCGAAATTATCCGCAGTCCTACCCTGCGGCACGTGCAACATGTGGACACACTGGGCAGACAACAGCAACAACAGATATATTCTGATGATGAAGTGGGGAGGTTTACCACTCTAGGAGTGGAACGCTACCCCATAGCTACGGGGTCTAATATGAGTGGTGACAAACCTTACGTGTAACATTACGGTATCATTATTTTATTTTAAACCGACCGACCGACCGAGCCACGCTTCTGTCTTCCATGGTCTTCTGAAGCCGCCCTGCCCTCCAGGGTACTCTTGTGGCTGACTGATTTCCTCCATGGACGCGAACTGTTCGACCGCACAGGACAGGGTGATACTGATCATGTCACGTTGACCAATGGTGTGCCCCATGGGACTACTACTACTACTAAATCATGACTATGGCCTGGGGTGATTCACCGCTTGAGAGCAGTACCCATGGGAGCGTTCTGAGAGCCCCCATCCTTTTCCACGTAGCTGCTCTTCGAATTTGCGCCGGCATAAAAACGGGTATTTCCATTTATGCTGATGACATTTGTCTCTGGACCAGCGGTAAATTCCGTCTTGCCGTCCAGCGCCACCTCCAACACGCTCTGGACGCTATTCAGCAGTGTCAGTGGTAGGATTGATCATCTCGACGGAAAAGTCTGTGCTTCTCCCATTTACGAGCCGGAACATGCGGCCGTACCAGCTCTCGGTTGCTGGCACACCATTGAAGTAGGTGTCCCACCATAGGTTCCTGGGTTCTACTGTGGATGCCGGGCTCTATTGGCGGAATCATATTGCTAGGTTAGAAGTGAAGATCTACCGTTGGATTGCGGTGATCCGTCGCATGGCAGGCATGTGATGAGGCAGCGATACGAACTCTCTCTTGTCCATCTACCAGTCTTTGCCATTTGTCTCTTGCGCATAGTTTGCCCGCGCTGATTGGCCTGCCACCCTCTTCAGATCATAAGTTGCAGTGCCTCCTGGCACGAAGCCTCCGTGTGCGCCTCGGAGTTCCACGAGCAGCACAGACCCGAGAAGTTGTTGCTGAAGCGAAGGAGGCCCCGCTGGACGTTCTTCGCTATGAGACGTGCCGACTTTTCATCCTCCTTCTAGCCCATCATCAGCGGCACCCGCTGATTTTGAGACGCAAGCATTTCAAAATCCGCCTACCGATTGCTCAGCTCAAGTCTGACAGTTGGCGTTGCGTGGTTAAGACAGCGACTCTTATCGCCCCTCCTTGGTCTCTCGCAATCGCGATCATCCGCCTATCTGTTCCAGGTCTGCATGAAAGAAAAAGGGATTATGCCCCGTGCATCGCCAGGCAGCTTACCCTGCACATGATGAATGAGAGTTATACGACGTCAACATCTGTTCTCACTGACGGGTCATCTACTCCGAATAGTCCGTCCTCAGCCTTTGTCATCCCCTTTGAGTCAATTGTGGTTACCATCTTTCGCACAGCACATCTTCTACGTGTGCCGAACTTCACGCCATATTCTCTTTGCCATGAAAAGAATACCAGCAAGCTCTGCCCAGTCCTGGGTCGTCTTTACGAACATCCACGACCAGCGCTCCTGTGTGGGGCGAACTTGGGAACACGCGGCTCAGTCCAGTCGTCTTGTTGTCTCAGTCCAGTCACGTTGCTCAGTCCAGTCGTCTCTGACATCCTTCGAGTTTACAAGAAGGCGTCAGCTGCAGGGCACACTGCCGCATTGCAGTGGATCTCCGGAGATGTCGGCATCAGCGGTAATGAGGAAGCAGACAGCGCTGCTTTGAGCGCCCATCGGCACGCAGCTCTTTCCAGATAGTGCTGTCTTCGCGCGACCGTAGACACCTCCTTTCGGCCCTCACCGTCCCAAGATGCAGGCCCAATGTCAACACGACGTAGGCCACTCTCTTCTCTCTGTTGTGAACCCCCCACGCTTTCTCTTACACTTCCTCCGCGACTACCGCGCCCTTTTGCAGCACTCTTCCACCGCAGGAGACTGAATGTTCCCTTTACCCTTGCGACCCTGCCTTGAAACACCGTCTCGGCTCCACCTCGTCTTCCCTTTGCCCCACCTATGGAGTCCACGGCGACCTCCACCACGTCATTGGCTTGTGGGCAGCATCACCAAGAGCGGACACTCATGGAAACTGGTTTGCCACGTCTCAACCAACGGCCATTCGACCTTGCCAAGATTCTTGGACCGTGGTCGAACGCTACCACCAGATGCAAGGCCTTCGGGTTCTTGCGGAGTTCTTACGCTCCACTGGACTGGGGACAGACCTTTAAAAATACCCTTTCCACTATCATCCCCTCATTCGTTCCCAAAAAAGCAATGGGCAGTTGAATCGCCAACCTTATCATCAGCCAACGTATATGTGCGTGTGTGTGCCATTGTGATTTTTTTAAAGATCGACCTCGTAACCGCAGTATAAAGTTCCTTCGCATTACAGTTCCAAGCTGCAAGAAACAGATAAGTGACGTTTTGAAGTTTCGTCCTCAAATTCATGATAACTAGTAACAGAATACCTCTGCAATTTCTTCTCGTAATCCAAACTATGCTTCTGACGTCAATAGTATGACTTCCACAAGGTACGAACCTGACCTATTATACATAGTCTTCCCCTCGGGGAGTATAGCTACAGATGATATCGGATTTGTGCTCTTCTCGTTCATGTCACTGTGTTCCTTCCGTAACTGGGCTGTGACCACAACAACCTTGTGTTTTGTTTACTGCCTCTGACTATGGCAGCTCTATCGATTTGGTTCTCTGTTTGTGCTAGGACTGATATGGAAACGGCGGTGCAAAAGAAGAAAAGAAACGACTCCCTCGAGAGAGCTACACAGAGAATGTCAGTATGGTGAGCTAGCTCACCATAATGTCAGCTGCCAAGAATGGAAGGAAGGGATTCAGGGCGTAACGAAGTGAAGGTTATCCGTATACTGGAGATGATTCCATCGAAGCGATGATTCCATACATAAATGTTCCTTCGACATAAGAAGTAAATTTAATTCCAAAGGTTTAAAAAAATTGCATTTATGGAAATGGTCAATGAGATGAATTACCTGTGGCGGTCTTGGATAGATCCCCACTGTTTGTTCTGTTGTAGTGCTTGGGTATAGATGAAACAATGGAACTTGCTGCGGGTACTTATTGACCCTATAATTACCTCATTGCTGCTGTAACTTTCGTTCGTTTTGTATTGACTGCAGTTGGTTGTAACTGCAATCAGGTATTGCGTTTCCTTATATTGTACTACTGTATTGATTTATTTTAGCATAAAGACAACAGTTCTTCTATCCATCACCACCACCATCACAGCAGTTATATAGCATTTATGGAATGCATAACGCCCTTGGAGTAATATAAGTAAAAAAACATTGATCAGTTTTACAAGCATATAACATTTGCACAAGCAATCGTTTTGTTTGACTTCACTAAAGTTAATTCGCTATTAACTTAAGTTACATTATATAACGGGTCATAACAAACAAAGTTTTGCGTTCGACGACGGCAGCATACCTTGAGCTTGAGGAAACGATAGGACGCACAAAGAAGTAGACAGGACGAGGCTCAAATCCAGAAATGAAACGTTTATTGGAACAGGTAAAAGAGTCAGGAGAGGGAGAGGAGATTACAGATGGCCTCAGGGAGAATGACTGAGGGGGGGGGGGAGTAATGACCGGATCGGCTCGCCGTTGTTGGGCACACTGAAGTGGGCGTCGTCACGACTATAGCAAAAAAAAAAGAGAGAGAGAGAGAGAGAGAGAAAGAAAGACGGATGAAGGATAGAGTGTGAAGGGTGGAGATGCGTAGAGGGTGCATGAGTTCATCGGGGAGAGCAGAGGGCTGACTGACGCAAGCATTGTCTGAGCCTATTACAGCGGCTTCAAGAATGACCCGGTTAGCGTCATTCCCTACAGCGTGAAGACACTTGGTCCGCGAGAAAATGGGGGCACAACCTTGGCAGGAGATCGCGTGTTTTGCTAATTCTGAGGATTGACTCTTATTTCTGACAGCGCTAGAGTGCACAAGTAAACGTTCGTTGACATAGCGTTTGCTTTGGCCTACATGGGATTTTCCACAGTTAGGGGGATGGAGTACACAATGTGTTGTTTACCATCAACAAATTGTTTGGAAGAGTGCAACGTTTCGGGGAATCGCGTATGAAATTAGTTAAGTTAGCCAGTTTGTTTTCTACGGTGTAGACGACGCGTATCCCGTTTGATGTGAGGGATTTTCCTATAGTATGCGAAACGGCGTGAAAGAAGGGAAGAACAACACGGCGGTAATTGGTGGGGTCTGCTTTGTGGAAAGGGATCTGAGACAATATGCTTTTTTACATGACCGATGACCGAACTGAACGGAAAACCGGTACGTGTCAATCTCGACACTTGGTTGGTAATGACAGAGGAAACATGATGGTGGCAGGATTTCATTATGCAGGTAGACAACAGGTGTTTCTCTGCGGCATGTTTTGCTGCCTTTGGGTGGTTGCTGCTATAAGGAAGGAGGGGTTTTGGATCAATGCGTCCGTTGGACCAACAGAGCCCAGCTTCAGTGCGGAAAGCAATGTCAAGCAATCTTAGTAATTGTTCATTAGGAACTTCGATGGTGAACTGTAACTCAGGAGAAGACGACTGAGCGACGGTTAAAGCATGTCTTACAGTGCCCGGGTCAGGCCCGAGTACAAGGAAATCATCCACATAGCGTCTGATTATGACAGCGTCATTGTGAGTGTCAGACCATTTTGCGTGACGCACATCACAACTTACGCATCTGGTCGTCTGCCTCACGACAGTGAGACGTCGCAATGTAATAAATGTAAGAAATAAATAATAATGATAATCCGATAATTCGTTACGTTGCAAAGCAACTATGGTCATAAGCGACGCCACAGTGGTCGATAAATCAGTTAGTTTTATCCATCTGAGGGTTATTTCACATGCGCAGAAATCCCAGCACATAACACGCGCTATTTAACGTTCCTCAAGGAGACGGCCTGTCTTACGCAACTTGTACCGTGCGACCAAACTCGTGGTGTTCTCAGCCTGGCTCGAACCCACAACCTTGGGGTCAGTGGAGTGGGGTCAGTGCACGCTACCACCTGTTCCACCGATGACGCAAATGATAGAGTCGGAGAGGACGGCAGATACTGTCACGACGATGTCAGTGACGTTTGAAAAGCGCGCGCCCAAAAGAAGGAAGAGAGGACCGAGAAGCGCAAGGAGGAGGGGGAGGAGCTGCAAAGTCACGCGGGTAGGCAAATATACGGCAAGAAGACTCTCCCCTTGAGGGGATGTGGTGATTGTGCGTCCTGGGCAGACTTCAAACTGTGCAATGGAAACTGTGCTGATATTTGCCTCGAATCGTCTGAGAAAAACTTTGGAAAAACGCAGCAGGAGCACGGTCGTGCAATTGATAGGTGATAGATGACAGCAGTTTTACATGATGACCATCATTTATCAGCAACCAACCTACCGCGGTCTTCTTCATCTTCAACCCTCAGCTGACTCCATTTCAGCTTCAGCCCTGACGCTTCCACAAATATGATGCTATGAGCGACACGACGTGCAGGCAACCCCAGTATCATCAATTTATACTGTATAATATGGAATGTATGTAGTGTATTGCGCTCATGAAACTATAAATCCTACAGAAGACACTGAAAGATGAGTCGACCCACTGCCGCACACCGCAGGCGAGTGTAATACCGATTCGCGTTATGTTGAGAAAGTACGGATTACTTACAGCCGGATTATAGAGTTATAGCAAACCATTGATAATGTGGCTTGCGAAAAACCGTATCAACAGGACCCAATCACTGGATAAGATTCTGAGTAACACGTGACTGCGATTGGTTCCGATGGGCACGATAACCTTGCAGTCGGTTTGCTAAAACTACCTTATAGCTGTATTGTTCTCTAACACGTGGCTATGACATTGCTCCAACGTATCGCACTAATTCGATTCTTTAAAAAAAATTCCGCATCTACCATACCAACCATATCATACATGTACGTCAACATTCAGTACATATATACGAGACTTTTACTTATAAGGGTATCCCAGCGTCCTTTGAGACCCCAAAAGAGATAATGGGTATTCACTGCGCATGCGCAGAAACCCAATGTGCAAAGCGAGTGCAGACTCCTTATTTCTTTGGGGCCCCAGAAATCTTAAGTGCATTTTTTTTTTTTTTCATTACATGATTTGACCTGGGCACCACGAAAACTTCAGTAGACAGCTGCTCGCCCATTTGAACTTTCATTACATCTACGTCACAACGATTCTCCTACTGCCATTTGTTAAGAATGTTGCTCGACATTTTTCACTCGTGACGTTGCCCTACTCTGTGAGGCCGTAAACGGCGAGCTCTTTCCGGAGCACCACCACCACCACCACCACCACTGAAAGAACACGGTAATCCACATGGTTCTACGTTTTTAGCGGCATAAAACACAAGCTCCCGTGGCCTATGGTTATGATGGCAATCCACGCGGAGACTCGGAAGTGAGTGACTGTGAAGTCGTCCCAGGACGCCACGATCCCCCCCCCCCCCCCCCCCCCCACGATAGTCGCGACGTTGCACGCATGAGCGTGGCCGAGTACGGGAAGCACGTCCATGACCCACCACCCCAAATGAAAAAAAAAGAAAGAAAGCGAAGAATAGTGACGACGTCCTCACAGCATAGTTGCGGTTTAGACCAGCAATATTCCCCTGTCTTGGACGTCCATTTGAACATGCCTTTCAGCGGTGAGGGCCGTCCCATTCCGACAGCGGTCCATCCTAAGAATTCGCTTGCGAAATAATTCCGGTGAAGAGACGTGTAATTGAAAGGAGTGCTCTGTAGTGATTGCAGCCTTTTTGACTGGCCCAATGAGAGCGCGGACGTTCTGAGGAGGGCTTCTATGACATTCAAAAGGATGGGGAAAGAGGAGCTCGGTGGGACTTCCCATATGTCGGATTACCGATCTAACGTTGAAGTGGCGCAGCCCTAAAAAAAGTGCAGAGGGCAAGCCGAAGCGCTAGGCACATGCATGGTCGATTTTATTTGATGAATGGAAACCACAGAAGAACTTGCTACTCATCTGTAAGACACACAGCAGCGGCGAGTACAAATACTGACAGGGTTAAACAATGATGTGGTTAATTTTTAGTTGGCCTCGATGTAGCACGACGGAACAAAAGGAACATTTCTTGGTTCCGTGTGAGCGCCGCGAAGCAACTGTGGCTATGAGCGGAGTACAGAGTTGAACAGAGAGAGAGGACAGCAACAAGGAGTGGGAAACAGGAGGGTTAGTATGCGTGATAGGCCGACGTCAGGGGGAACTGTGCAGGCATTCGTCTAGAAAGTCTGCCGGAAAACCCAGGGAAAACCTCAGACAGCACAGCCAGGAGGTAAGATTCGAACCCACCACCTCCCAGTCTTCAGCACGACCTTGACTTACAAGAACGAGCGGAAGTAACAACGAGTACAAGTACCATAAGGTACTTGTGACGACAGTGACCAACGGCTCCTATATAATGTAGTCCATTTCCTCGCGCGTGTCCTCCCCAGAAGAAAAGATAGACGAAGACGACGACGAAATCTGGGCAGCGCCCTTCTATAGCCCGCCATAACCTGAATCGATTCATGATCGATTATTGATTATTGTTTGTTTGTTTGTGATGCTCTGTTTCTTATGGGGCGCAAAAACCGTTTCTTTTCTTTTCGTTTGGTGCGATACTGTGCCTGCACGGCATTGCGTACACCTGTCCTCGGAAACTATAAATAAACAGTGGTAAAGAGATCGCTGTCCTTTGCTAACTACCGTTTCTGCACGTTTACTCTTTTTTTCTCCCCGCTTGGTCGTGTTTAAACCAGACATTTCCGAATATTTCCGAACCCGTCCAACCTTCGTGATCCGGTCGGAATGGACATACCCGAACATGAACCCAAACAAGAGCCACGCAAAATTGGTTCAACCCATTGATAGGAACATGCACCGTCACAGCCGTTGTTCTTGGCCTATACAGCAAATGCTATAAAGACAGCTGCACTGCCTTGATTGCCTTTCACGTAATTATTTTAGCGACAGATTCTTACAGTACTTGTGCAGGGACCCACAGTTAGTCCCTGGAACACGAACATATTTCTCCCACAGCAGTGTTGCAGTGTTGCCAGGCTAACGTTTCCGCGTTGCCGTGGAGTCGTTACACGGCATAATGCGGTTGATTCGGCAGAATGAAGCGAGGAAAGAACGCAATCCTGTTTCCCAAGCACTCGAGCGCTTAATGGGTCCCAGATGGACACATTAGCTGAATACTTATAGCGACTGCATGGCCGGTCGCCAAGGCCACGTAAATGTTCTCGTACTATGTTTTTGTATGTTGCTGCGATATGCACTGAACACTTGCTCCACCACGGAAGCATATCTCACCACCGTCAATTGCTGTGTAAACGTAATATAAAAAAGCAATTTCCCAACGATTTCAAACTTAAAATGTGTAATCTAAAAAAATCACGTTTTCGCTACTGCACAAAATTTCCATTTCCTGGTGAAATACTTCTTCAGAATGAACAGTATATGATGTTGATGAGAGTAGAACACACACATACAACAAAATACGTTTATACACTTTCTGCATGGGACAACGCTGATATTCACAAATATTCTGAATATCACGCTCTTCGTTTCAGACGTGGTATTTATGCTTGGTAGCTCATCGACCAACGCCTCGTATCCGCCACATTTGGCCATTACTGAAGACCCAAATTAGCAAGTTACTTTAAGTACATTTCTGAGTACTTTTACTTGACTTGAAGTACATTAAGTAGATTTCCAATTGTTTTTGCTGTACTCTACGTACTTTTGTCTAGTACTTTCCCGTCAAGTACTGAAGTACACGACTGGAAGTGCAACGACAAAAAAATGGAAGAGGCCAAGTAGGTTTTGTCTTGAAGCAGTACTTTTGAACAAAAATAAGATGCATTGCTATGCTCCTTTTTCATAGTATACAAATAGATGCAAGGATGAATACATCAGGAAATGAAAATACTTTCGACTGGTACAGCTGGTTGCCTGAGAAGCTGTAAAGGGAAGCCATGCCGACTGTTGCAGTTCATATTCATGTCAATCGAAACAGGATCATTTTATCAAATTTTGTCACCACGAAACGGTGACGCATGGCGCTATACAAACTAACAGTGCAACTCTATTGAAAATAATTCATGAGGTTACCTCAGAGTCTGAGGTCTTGACGTATTACGGGACATCTTAGGTTTTGAGGTTGCCTCAGAGGTTGAGGTCTTTAGACTACCTCAGAGCCTGAGGTCCTGGAGCTACCTCAGAGCTTGAGGTCCTGGGGTTACCTAAGAGCTTGAGGCCCTGGGGTTACCCCAGGGAAACGCAACGAAAAAAAAAGAAAGAAAGAAAGAAGAGAACTAGACTATGGAAGGGACGTAACACACACACTCTTTCTTCTTTTCCTTCACTTCTTTAGTCCCCCTTTTGCATTTGTACATACATTGCAAGTGCTCCCCTCTTCAAGACCAACTTGCCTAGATTACTGCTCTTCCTCAGTCGCAATGTACTTCACAAGAACTTGAAAGTACAATTCCCTGTACTTTGAACTTTACTTTGAGCACATTTAAAATGTGGTATTGTGTACTGTACTTCAAGTACCATTGACGCGAGGTACTTTGTACTTTGCATTAAGCACAATTTTGTGTACTTTGCCTATAGCATTACTAGCTACCACCATTCCCTCTCGGTTCTTTTTAAACGTTCTTCATCCATCTTCAATGCAGCACGCAATGTGAATCTCCCTCACGCAGGGAAGCTTTGGGTTCCAATACGACAGGAGGCTGCACAGATTAATATTGACTTAGTTTACCGCCACTTCTCTATCTGTTTCGCAGGCGAGCTTGAATGTTATCCCATCATCGCCTTGAGCACTTCCTGAAGCGAGAGAAGAGCTTATGAGACGAGATGTGAAGCGAAGAATGCGAGAGCAGACTTTGTCTCAAATCCCTTCTCGACACAAGGTCCTCCTCATCGTAGATCTGCAAAAGCTTTCATTTCCGCTGATCCAAGTCTCTTGTTCTCGTCGAGAACATCAGAATGTGTGCTGGCATGCCCTCCCCTTATTTTCCCTTCGCTAGATCTGGCATTGCAAGACGAATGAACTGGGTTTAGTAGCATCTAACAAAATGAGGTCGCGTCCCGACTGTCTTATGTATGAATGAATAACCGATGAGCCACGTGAAGATGGACTCGCCACGATAACATATTTTGCCATGAACTCCACGCATGCGTTCAAACGCAGCTACGTTGTCGCTTCAACGAAATACAGTTCATTTCCTTTTTTTAATTCGAGTCCTCTTTCTTTTTTAGTTTCTACAAGTCATTATTAGGATACAGTGGCAGTAGCCCTCTATGAAGGCACCGTATTCCTTATAACATGATTGAAACATCTGATAAAAAGGGGGGGAAAAGAAAGAACAACATTGTGAACGAGCGCAAAGTTCGGACAGAAACCTAACCTTGAGATCCTTCCCGTTCCCTTATCGCTATCTGCTATGTTGTCTTTTTGGTCACACCGCAGACGCCACCGCTTCATCGGTCGTGTTCCACGCGGTTGTATCATTCATTTCGTCAAGTCACAGTTCCTAATCTTTAATCTCATCCCTGACCCTTCTGCCTCTTATCCACCCACCCATTGATCCGTGGCCTATTGCTCTTCGGCAGTGTGCTACACCGAGTAGTAGTAGTATAGAAGAAACAACCATTTACCTCAAATACAAAGATTTCAACACAGACGATATCGTGGTGGTTCGACAGTACAAATCCCGAAAACGAAAATTGGGGATGATGGCGTTACGGATGCTTGGTTCTTGAGGGTGAGTGGAATCGCACGGGAGAAATGAAGTCATCCTTGCAATATAATATGATGTCTGTGATGGATATCATGATGAAGGACGGGCGACGTAGGGTTTAAGCCGTGAGTCATGGTCACAACAGACAAAAGGGATTTTATAAGCTTATCATATGTTGAATTTTATTTTGAGATGAAGATAATCAACATCAATACACATACGAGACGGAGGACCCAGAGCAATATATGGTCCTTCCTGATAACAACATAGAATAATGTTACACAAATTGGTGAGCACGTGAGCAAAAAAAAACACGTGAGCAAAAAAAAAAAAAGAAAAAACAAGAAAGGGATCACCATGATCACAAAAAATTGAGTACTACAAGTACTAGAACAACACAAACGATAGTACTACAACAGTACAAACTAAAATAGCACTACAATAGTACAACCGAACAACAACAACAAATAAGTTAATGCTAATGAATGGGGAAATTCGCCACGTAAGGTGCGGCCCACTACCCCGAGGCACAATGGGGCAGGGTGAGGTGTGTCCTGATGATGAGGTGATGAACGATGCTAAATACGGTCGATAGTCAGTGCAGTCAGTAAGCCATCAGAACGGTAGGCAAAACCACAGCACACAAAAACACACACACAGCACACAGGTACGCAGGCAGATCATAGGGTAGAAAGGAGACCAGTGTCCCGGAAAAAAATCTTGAAATACTCAAGAGCTTGGCGATGGTCAATCTGGTTAGACCAAGGGCCGAGAATGGTTGCCAATGTGAATGGTGCGGCCGTGATCGACTGCAGGCGACACTGTGGGGGGAGGGGGGGGAGCTGCTCTTTGAGAGGTGTAAAGATGGCAGTCGAGGAGCACACGATTGGTATCCGCCAAAACAGCACAGCGAGAGCAGAGCATAGAGTCGGAGCGGCCGATCAGATGCTTGAAATGGGGGGCGAATGCAACCCCAAGACGAAGCCTGTGTATCAGCGACGCAAAATGGCGAGGCACAAGAGAAGGCATGGTGGAGCCAAAGTCAGGGTCCACTTCACGCGTCAGAACTCCTGATGGAACGTCCCGAGACCATTGCGCATGTGCGAGAGGCCTCACCACATCATTTAGGAAGGGTCGCCTGTCGCCTTTAGGGAGGGTAATCCGCACGCTTGATCGGGTATGGTACGCAGCTGCTGCAGCCTCGTCAGCCTCTTCATTGCCGCCGATGCCACAGTGTGCAGGAACCTACTGGAAGTAGATAGAGTGCCCGCTGATCTCAAGACGGCTTACTTTCTCCAGTATGTCCACCACCAAATGCAGGCGCAAGTGACACACAAATACCCATGTTCGCTATACACTGGAGAGCTGCCTTGGAGTCGCAGTATATCACTCAGCTGCTGATAGCGGCGGATGCAATGTGCTTGAGGAAGAACAAAATGGCATGCAACTCTGCAGACGTGTATCAGGTGCGGTGCGAGAGACGGT
Organism: Ornithodoros turicata; assembly: GCF_037126465.1. NCBI lineage: Eukaryota > Metazoa > Arthropoda > Arachnida > Ixodida > Argasidae > Ornithodoros > Ornithodoros turicata. The sequence continues at coordinate 91,541,397 of NC_088202.1, read as the reverse complement.
ATGCGTGGCACGACGACATAGTCGGGATTGTAAAGGCAGCAGTGGAACAGTGTAAGTTGGTCGACCCATCTGTGAATACTGCAGTGTGCGAAGGGTAACAGCTCTGCATCATGTCTAGCGCAAGTTGTTTCAACACGGGTGCTGCCACGTGATCCCTCTTGCTCTTGAGCCCAGGAATGGTAGTGGAGATAGAAGGTGTCGAAAAGACCCACGGAGGGGACCTGGGGACGACTGATCTTCCAACAAAAGCCGGTAGCAAGGGCTCTGCAGCAGCGATGCAGTGAGAAATGTTGCTCTGCCTCCACCTTTTGAGCTTCTAAACAAAGGTGCGATGACGGTGTTCCGCGACGAGGCGTAGCTAATGGCGTACAGTTTCTCTGAGACGTAAGACCTCTACTGGCAGCTCGCGGGCCTCTGCCACCACAATGCGCGTTTCAGCGGCGCGGGGTACACCGAGGCAGATCCTCAAGCTTCTGGCCAACATACACCGAAGCCTCTGTTCAAATGTTCTTGAGATGCCGTGTAAGACCGAGAGGCTGTAGAGAATGGTTCCCCGAACCAATGCCCCATGAATCGATAGGAGCGCTTCCTGAACAATCCCCCATGCAGCGCCAGCGAAGTGAGAAATGACATTGGTCCCGCGTTGAACTTTCACTTCCAGGTGCCTGATATGGGCGCTCCACGAGAGATTGGCATCCAAGATAACACCCAGGAACTTGTGGCACTTCACTTGGCTGAGTGTATTATTGCCTAGCGAAAGAAGGAAGGCGCTCATGCGTTTCCGCGTGAACGGGAGCACAACTGTTTTCTCAGCCGAGATGTCCATGCCAGCCTTGGTGAAGTAATGCTGAACAGCATCCAACGAGTTTTGAAGGCGGTGTTGAATCGCTGGCCTTGATTTACCGGTGGTCCAAATGCACACATCGTCTGCATATACAGAGAGCTGAACTTTGCGATGAACGCAACGCTTGATATCCGCCATAACCAAATTGAAGAGGATGGGGCTTAATACACTTCCTTGAGGAACGCCTTGGGTCAAAACTGTTTTTTGCGTGTCACCGTCCCGAGTGCGGACGAAAATGGTTCTGTTGGACAAGAAGTCAGCCACCCAGACAAACAGCCTGCGAGACACTCTAGCCCGGAGGAGGGTGTGCAGTACATAAGTGTGACTGACCGTATCATAGGCATGTTTGACATCAAGGAAAACAGCCTCGACAATCCTCTTGCAGCTCTTGGCGACTTCAACAGCAGTCACAAGGTCCATAAGGGAGTCAACTGAGCTACGGTGCCGACGGAAGCTCGCCATCTCATCGGGGAAAACGTGATTCCTTTCCAACCACCATTCCAGATGTGTAGAACCATCCCCTCCATCACCTTACCAATACAACTGGTAAGGCTAACTGGACGGAAGGAGGACAGGTGCGACGGATGCTTGCCTTGTGTCCATGGGTACCGGTCCATTGCTTGCCATGAGCAATGGGACCGCCATGGCTTCCCTCCAGCTTGCGGGTACCTGGCCAGATCTCCATGAGCTGTTGCATATAAACAGCAAGGTTCGAAGGCCCTCAGCTCCAAGATTTCGAAGAGCTGAATAGGTGATCCCGCCTGCACCAGGGGACGATTTGGGTCAGGACAAACGAAGGGCAGTTTTAAGCTCTGGCAGAGAAAATCTGCATCCAGCTGTGCGTTCGACGGGAGCGTTATACGCCCAAGATCCTCGCGAAGTTCAACCATGTAGGTATGAAACGTTGCAGTTCCCGCAGCTTCCGCAGCCGCCGCCACAGTTCCGCAGAAGTCCAGAGCTACGTCTACCTCAGGCTTGTTGAGGATCAGAGCAAGTGACCCCAGTAGATTGGTGCGTGGAAGGCCATCGCGCAGGCTACGCGCAACTTGCCAAATTCTGGCGGGTCTGCTGAAGGGCGACAGTGTCTCACAAAACCGGCGCCAATGCTGTCGATCAAGGGCTCTCAACCTATGTTGCACAGCTCTAAGTAAATGACGCGATGCGACAATATCGGAAAGTAAACCCGTGCGTTGAGCTCTTCGCTCAGCTCTTCTACGGCAAGCACGTAGCTGCTCCACCTGGGGACTAGAGCCCGTATGTCCTGCTGCAACAGGTACGTGTTTCGAGGACTCACAAAGAGAAGTTGTCAACACTTCCGAGAAGTGGTCTGCGGTCATCTCCCGCTGTGATGACGCCTCACGTCGCTCCCGGAACACCTTCTAGTTAACCAGACGAACGGACCTATTGCCACGTTGCATGGTGCATCCATGGATCGCTATGTATATCGGAAGGTGGTCACTTCCTCTCCCATCACAATCCGTAGACCATGACGCCTTTCTGAAGACATCTTTCGAGCAGATACAGACATCGAGGACATCCGTGGTGAAGCCCCTACGCATAAGTGTGGAGGAGCCATCGTTCAGCAAGCACACATCGAGTTCGTCAATGACGTCGCTCCATATTCTCCCTTTGGCGTCCGTTTTCCTACTTCCCCACAATGGGTGATGTGCATTGATATCACCTACGAGAATGAATGGAGGAGGCAAGTTTTCATGCTTCCAGAAGTCCAGCTTCCAAGCTTCCAGCTTCCAAGTTCCAGAAGATGCTTCACCTCACGTTTCGTAAGTGCTGACGAGGGTGGAACGTAGAGGCTAACCACAGGGAGCAAAACGTCACGGAAGCGTACTACACACGTGACGTAATCTACTGCAATACCAGGCGGCCGAGGCTGCACAACAAAAGTCAAATCACTCCGTACGCACAATATTGTCCTTGACGAGGCCGCACCTCCGGATCGCACTATGTGGTACCCGCTAAGTCGAAAGTCATCTTTGACATAGGCTTCGCTGATGGCCAGTATGGGGGTCTGATACTTCAATAAAAACAATTTCAAGTCGGGGAGCTTCCTGCGCAAGCCACGTGCGTTCCATTGGAAGAGAGTTACGTTTTTATAGCAGCAGTCCATGGACAGATGCGAGGAAACGCTCCGTTGCAAGAAGCTGCTTAACGGCTGAGAGCTCTGAAGAACTCGGGAAAGTTTGCAGGATGGCCTTTAGTGCCGCGAAAATCAAGGGAAGCAGAAGATCGGCTAAGCCATTTGTGCGACACTGGCCAAGTGACACTCAGGCTCCGACCGCTGATACACGTGTGGACTCTTGTTTCCCACACTCGAGGCTCTCCCAGCAACACCAGCATATGTAGGACAAACTTGAGGACGAGAATTCACACCGCCATTGTTTGGCGGGACATGAACTTGCTTGTCAGGTACACTGGTAGGTGCTTGAACTGTTGTTAAGTTGTCTGGGGGTCCTGTTAGCAAGCATGACATTTCCGGCGAACGTTCTTGGGCGGTTCCGGTTGTGGATTGGGACGCGAGGCGCCGACACGCCGTTGTTGGCCTCGTCGCGAACTGTCGTTCGGAGGCGATGGGCTTGTTGGGTTAAAGACTTCCGTCTGGAGCGCCACTGTTGCCACCCGCTTCTTTGGGCACATGGAGTGAGAAGCGGCGTGAGGACCGCACCAGTTGGCACATTTACGCTGCCTCCGAGCAGTGCATTCTTTAAACTTATGAGGCCCAGCACATATCATGCACCGTGTTGACCCTCGACAAGAGCGCACCAGGTGACCAAAACGTTGGCACTTGTAACACTGGACGGGGCCTTCAACGTAGTCAGACACTTGGTAAGTATTGAAACCCAGCCGAAGTGTCTTCGGCAGCTTCATGTTGGATTTGAACGTAAGAATTACTGGCTTGAGTGGCGTATAGTAGTCTAAACTCTCCTCCGTATAGACATGACTTCGTTGCCGGCGAGCCGAAGTGACACCTTCCTCTGCCAGGTAAGAGGCAATATCTTCGTCCTCGTAGTCAAGTGGTACATCATAAATTTTACCCATGTTGTTCAGATACGATGACGGAATCATGACTGCAACATCCTGTCCGGCGACCGTTTTAAGGCCCATCAGGTTTGCTACTGCTTCTTCAGAAGTTACACACACACATATGCTTCCGTAACGGTTAAAACGGTGACTCAGGATTTCCTCTTGAGCTGCAGAACATATCTCTTTGGCCACACTGTTCGGATTCACCTTCCAGAATGACAGATTCTCCTGAAGGGGCTTGAAAACAACCGGTATCCCCTTTGCTCTATTCTTGCGGCATGTAACACGAGCGAAAGGGTCCTTCCCATCTCACACCCTCCATGTCAGGTGGTGGCGTCACAGGGGGATTCTGAGGCGGGGAGAAGGTAACCGCTGACGGTAACTCACCATCCACAACTTCAGTGGCATCGGACCAATTCCGCAGTGCATTTGGATCCTTCGAAGAAGGCAGGACCCGATCTTCGTCGCGCATTGCACCCGGAGGCCGCCGATCCATCGGTGAACGGCTCCTGTCACTCCGCGCTGGACAGAACCCGTCTGGAGGTCCATCCTGGTTTTCAAGGTCTCGTCGGAGGACAGTTCGCCCAGGGGCCATTAACAAAGAGGGCCTTTGAAGGGCCGAAATCGGCTAGAACAGCAATAGGCCTAGTCAAGCTTCAGAGCAGCGAAAAGTACGTCCGTGCTGGTAAGTGCACGCGAGTGCAACCGAATTAGTACTACAACAGTGGAATTATGTGTATAAAAGAAAATGCTTAATTTTTGTTTTGAACAAGGGTAAATTCACAGAGTTTTTGATACTGATGCTATGCTAGAATATAGAGTAAATTGAGCAATTTAAGTAAATTGAGTAAATAAATTTAGAGTAAATTGAGTAAGTACAGCAAATAGAGTACATTGAAATGTCACACTTCAAAAGAGGGAATATTGTAAGCAGAGCCGTAGCGATGGTGGGGAACAGCCGACCCGGGCGCCCTCGCCAGAGAGGACGCAGGAACGACAGACCCTGGCTGGTTGGTTGGACAGGATAAAGCGGGAACGAATAGAATTTGAATTTACAATCTCGGCAGTGCAAGTAAGCGTTCTCATTGCTTTGTTTACAGGGCTTCTGACGGCAGTGGGAGAGGGAGGGGGGGGCTTCAGATTTACCCTGCCCTGGGCGCAAACTTGCCTCGATACGGCTCTGTTTGTAAGCGCTGCTCCCCAACAATACAATTCGTGGCACTTTGTTTTTCTTCCCTGTTAGCGCCGCGAAGCAACTTCGGCTACAGACGTACACAGATGGAAAGAGGAGAGCAGGAGGAGTGGGGTGACAGTGGGGTTAATGTGCGTCCTTGGTCGGCTTCTGCGGGAACTGTGCCAACATTCGTCTGGAAAGCTTGCCGGAAAACCCAGGGGAAACCTTTCACGGTACAGCACGTGGGAGGATTCGAACCTACCACCTCCCAGTCTTCAGCACCACCTTGGCTTCCAGCTACGAGCGAATACTTTTACCTACTCGGCCATGCCGCTGCTCCGGGGTACTTTGTATAATATAATAAGACAAAATAATTTTGATAATAATGTAAAGTGAGACAAGGAAAAAAAATAGCCCCATTGGAGGCTATACTTTGTTCCCCAGATTTGGCATTCTCCAATTGCGCCACACGTAGAATACGTCCAAGTAATTTTACAGCTCTTCGCTAACGAAACGAAAGCTCTTTGGTGAGGAAAAATTCCAACTGGAAGATGACAATTCGGAATTTAGGAATATCATAATTTACAATTTAGAATTAAGAATTTGGAGTCTCATAATTCATAATTCGGTAAGTTAGAGTATAGAATATGACAATGAAAGAATTGTTGTTGTTGTTGTAATTTGGAGACCGATAACGTCATCGTCGTTAACGTAATCATCGCCATGATCATCATCGACATTCATATGGTGATGATGGGAGACACTGGTGTTACATCATGTAACTTAATTGGCGCTATGATTGACACATTATGACACACTGGTTCTTTGTCTAACCACCACAAGTTCCACAAGTTGCCACAAGTTCTTTAAAGGGCACTACATTATTGGTAAAGGCCTTGCTGGATCAGTTGGCAAAGTACCCTCTTACTAAGCCCAAGGACGCGTGTTAAGATTCTGACAAGGATGCTACCAATTTGACGGCACACTACAATTTGCCTCTAAATTTCAAAATTCGAAGATTATATACATTTTCCGAATGCTCAGTTGTGATTTCATATTCTGAAACACACATTATTGATTCACTCAGTCATTAATGATTCATAGTACAAGGCACGAGACAGGTAGTCAGAAAATCTCAGCAAGTCGCATTTGAACAGAATTCGAGGTAACTCGTTACAAGTAACTCGCTATTGTAACTAAGTTCCTTTTTTTGGTAACTTGTAACTTAACTCGGTACTTTTGCGCCGTGGTAACTTTCAGAGGAACTAGTTCCTTTTTCAGGTAACTTTGCCAAAGTAACTTAAGTTCCAAGTTACTTTTAACTCGCATTTCACTCACGTCCACACATTTTCTTCCTTTCTCTCCGGTTCCTTCATGGCATTTCTTGCCATAAAACTTGATATTCAATCAATGACTATATCAATGACAATATTTTATTCAGGAAGTAAGAACCGCTGCCATTGCAATGAATGCTTGCAATGAATTGCTTGCAATGAAGCTGGGCCCACAGGGAGTAAGATGCAAAGCGTTCGAATAGACTTCTACCAGAGAAGCGTCATCATGACATTGGTAGACAGACTGAAACCGAAACAAATCGGAAGGAGAGGGCTGGGTTCCACGAACGGGCACTTGTTCGCTGCCTCCCACTGAAAGACAAGCAGGACCTAGGGTCGCGTCCCTTTTTAGGGGACCATATCGTAATCCCCTCAAGACCGTGGCTTTCGGGCGCGATCTTGTTCACTTCTACCTTCGACACACACACACATACATTGGATGGTGATGCGGTGGGCGATTCACCGCCGCTGAGGCGGTACACTGCCCTATTTCGCGTTGGGAGAGGATGAAGGGATAATAATGGGGGCTTTCAAAGAGCGGTCGCCAGACCGGTGGAGCACAAGTACTCCGCCAGAAGACGAAGGCCCTGCGTCTGGTGGGCAGCGTTCCACCACGGACCGAGGATCTTCGCTAGGTTGAACGGCCGCTTGTCAATGCGTTGCATAGAGACTTCCATTAGGGCACGCTCGTGGTGGTATTGCCCACAAGCCAGGATGACGTGGCTGAGGTCGCCGTGTAGTCCACAAGTGGGACAGAGGGAAGACGAGGTGGAGCCGAGACGGTGTTGAAAGGCAACGTTGAGCCTCATGCGGTGGAAGAAAGCAGTTAAGGAGGAAGGACGCGGAGGAAGCGTAGGGTCTACATAAGAGAGAAGGGAGTGAGCTATGTCGTGTTCCCACTGAGCCTGCATCTTGAGACCGGTGAGTGTCGATAGGAGGTGCCTTCGGTCGCCCGACGACATCATTATCGGGGAAAAAGCTGCAGCTGATGGGCGCTCAATGCGGCTCTATCTCCTTCTTCGTTGCCGCTGATACCGACATGTCCGGGGATCCACTGCAATACTACAGTGTGCCCTGCAATGGCCGCCTTCTTATAAGCTTGCAGGATGTCAAAGACAACAGGACCGAGGGATCCACGTATCCCCAAGTTGGCCACACACTGGAGCGCGGGTCTTGACTCTGTAAAGACGACCCAGAACTGAGCTGGACTGGCTGATATTTTTTGCACAGCAAATAGAATGGCGTAAAGCTCGGCACACGTAGACGATGTTCTGTGAGAAAGACGGTGAACACAGGAGACTGACTGAGATGGAATGACAAATGCCGAGGACGATCCAACCCGAGTATATGACCCGTCAGTGAAAACTGACGTTGACGCCGTGTAGTTGTCGTCCATCATGCTAAGCTGCTTGGCGACACACGGGGCTGTATCCCTTTTCCTTCCATGCAGGCCAGGAACAGTTAGGCGGGTGACTGGACTTGACAGAGACCATAGAGGGGCACTGGGAGCCACTGTCTTCACTACGAAACGCGGGACGCTAGGCTTCAGCTGAGTCATCACCGAGCGGACCTTGCAGTGCTTGCGCCTCAAGATCTTCGATACGAGCGGGTGCCGCCGATGATGGGATAAAAGGCGGAGGAAAAGTCGGCAGGTCTCACCGTAGCGAAGAACATCCAGCGGGGTGTCCCTCGCTTCAGCAATAACTGCTCGGGTCTCTGATGCTCGGGGGACGCCGAGGCACACACGAAGGCTTCGCGCCAGGACGCACTACAGCTTATGATCTGAAGATGTCGGCAGGCCATTAAGCATCGGCAAACTATACGTGAGGGACCCTCTAGCCAAAGCCCTGTGGACGGCCAACATAGAGCTCGTGTTACTGCCCCATCTCATGCCTGTCAAGCGACGGATCACTGCAATCCAACGGTGGATCTTGATCTCCAAGCTTGCAATATGCTTCCGCCAAGAGAGCCTAGCATCAACAGTGAGACCGAGGAACCTATGGTGAGACACGTGCTTCAACGGTATGCCAGCAACGGAAAGCTGGAAGGGCCTCATGTTCCGCCTGGTAAAAGGAAGTATTACAGACTTCTCCGTCGATATGTCTAAGCCCGCCAGTGACAGGTACTGCTGGATAGCATCGAGAGCGAGTTGGAGGCGCCGCTGGAGGGCAGGACGGGATTTACCGCTTGTCCAGATACAAAGGTCATCAGCATAGATGGAGATAGCCGATAGCCACTTTCCTACCGACGCAACCTCGAAGGCCAGCCATAACAATGTTAAATAAGATGGGGATCAGAACACTCCCCTGGAGCATCCCATGGGTCAACTCGACAAAGTCTGTATCCCCCTGGCTTGTGCGGACGAACAGTTCCCGTCCATGAAGGAAATCAGTAAGCCATGAGAGAGCTCTGGAAGGCAGGGCGGCATCAACAAGACCATGGAGGACAGAAGCGTGGCTGACAGTATCGTACGCCCGCCTAACATCGAGAAAGGCAGCCAGCACAGTCTTCTTGCGCACCTTTGCCTCTTCCACAGAAGTGATTAAATCGAGTACCGAGTCTATTGCTGCTCTGTGCCGTCGAAAGCCTGACATTTCTTGCGGGAAGACGCGGCGATGCTCGAGCCACCACTCCAGTCTAGCGAGTACCATGTGCTCCATCAACTTCCCAAGGCAGCTAGTCAGGCTCACTGGTCGAAAGGAGGAGAGCTGCGATGGCGGTTTGCCTGGCTTCAATTGCGGAATAACACGTGCGCGCTTCCAACTGTCAGGTACTTTCCATGACCTCCATGATCTATTAAATACCTTCGGCAGATACTTCACACATTTCTGATCGAGGTTGCGGAGAGCCCTATAGGTGACGTTATCCGGCCCAGGAGAGGACCGAACCCGAGACAGCAGCAGCGCGCTTCTGAACTCGGCCAGTGAGAAATCCATATCCATGTCCGGGTCAGTGACTATGGGCGCAGCTTGAATCTGTTCGACTAAAGTAGTCACATGGGAAGAAAACCACGATGTACTTGCAGCCTTCGAAGGAGCGGCAATGGTGTTGCAGAATGCCTGAGCCACCTCTGCTTCGGACTTTGAGGAGGACAGCGCAAGCGCACCTAAGGGATGCTGGTTCGTGGGAGGTTTGCTTAAACTTCTTGCCACTCGCCAGATCTTCGCAGGGCTGTCAAAAGATGACAACGATCCGCAGAACTGCCTCCAGCGCTTACGATCAATCGCAGCCAGCTCCTTAGTGACTGCCATGCATGCGCGGCGGGCTTCTTGGATGTCTTTGAGCAACCCAGTTCGACGAGCTGTGCGCTCGGCGCGTCGACGGTATGCCCGCAGCTGCTTAATCCTAGGATTTGAGCCGAGATGTCCAGGAACGATTTTAACATACTTGCTTGATGAACGAAGGGCCTCCTCGATGCATCCTGCCCATCTCGTGTGCTGAGAGGTCAGGTCGGTGCTGGTGGAACACAAGGCGCGAAAGGCTGACCAATCCGTTATCGTTACAACTTTATGCCGTTCTGTCTGAAGAAATTTTTGGAAACCAATGAAAATGGGAAGATGGTCACTTCCCCGACCGTCCAGGCCAACCGCCCACGACAGGTACCTGGATACATCCTCTGAGCACAGAGACAAGTCAAATTAGTCTGACCGAAAACACCGGCCGAGGAACGTACCTTCGAGCGTAGTTCAATTCAACCAAATTTGTGGCACTGTCGAACACTGTGATGTCATTTGTTTACAAACAGGGAGAGGTCTATTGTTGGACATAAACGAAAACGATCTAAGCGTGTTGTACTCCTCCGCCGGCAACTCAAGGTCTAACTCAAGTGTTCACGCGCGCTGCACCTGCGTAATGCTATTTTGTGTCCGAAGTAACTTGGAAGTAATTCGTTCTTTTTTTAAGTAACTCAGTGACTGCGAGTTACATTTCAGGCTGAAGAACTTCGTTATTAACTTAGTTATATTTTGCACACGGTAACTTAACTTGTAACGAGTTCTTTTGGACCGGTAACTTCTCAATCTATGCATTTGAACACATGGAAGGGCTCATAACTGTCAACAGGGAAACTACAGAAAGGTACACAGAAGACGTGCCGTGCTCGAATTATAGGACAGGAATTATGGTAAACAGGCAAAGTAAAAGCGCAAGTGACATGCTAGCCTACGAGGTACATTGAAGCAGGCTTAATTAAACGCTCGGCACAGCTAATGAATACCACGTACTATTCGTCTCATAATGTGAACGTATTTACCCAGTCGGGGCAGGAAACAAACACATCAGGAGTTCTTGTCAAGCAAAATAGCAAGAAGTTTCTTTTGCACTCGCCCAATACACGAGTCCGAGCTGCATGTTGGCAAATTCCAGTGTACTGCGGATGAGTGAAGTGTACAACCTAATGACGCAAGCAGGGCACATGACCTGTCACACGGGATGATTTAGTGCCACTTTCATGTAGTGCACTCCAGCCAGCGAATGTCACTTTTATTACTTGCTTGCTCCAGGGGGGGATATATTTATTAGACCAAAGGGACAAAAACAAGGGGGTGGAAAGGTCGGTCAAACGGGACGTCGGGAAGGTTGCTACACGACTTAAGTAAGTGTCACTCATGTAGTGACACTAGTAGATGTAGTACACTAGTACACCTGACACACAGTAGATAAGAGTAAACGGCGTCAAAATTTTTAGGCGTGCGCCACGACACCTTTTTCAGAATGTTTTTCTTTGATTTAGAAACACTTCCTGTTAATCTTCCAACATTAAACAAATTGGCCTGAAACATGTGCCCCACGTTCCACAACAAAAACGGCCGCTGCCGGATCGCCGAGACCGCGAAGTTGTCGCAGGCTGTTAACGAGAGTAATGACATGTTTTTTGGCACCATCTCGCATTGTACTGAAAAATAAACACTCTGTTGAAAATACTTGTTTAAAAATATAGTGGTGTCAGAACCCCTCGCTTTTTCTCAATATTTTTACCTCTGCCACAAAGCCTGCTGTCGAGGCTACACAATTTGTCAGCCGAAGAGAAGTGGAGTGAGTTTGGGAAAATCACTACATTGTTAGTGCACTTTCTGTCGAGTGTCACTAAAAGATGTCGTGGGACAGCACACGAATAAGGCTCCTGAGAGATGCAGTTTGGCATTGGCTGTTACGTGGGGCTGCCTGCCCAGCACTAATTTATCCTGCTCTTCGTTTTTAGGGCGAGCGCAGTACTATCTTTGAAATGTGATGTGGGCAAGCTTTCGTTTGTCCCATCCTACAGTTGGCAATACGACACTAAGTGCGAGTGTCACTCGCTGAAAGTGGCACTAAATTAGTCCGTCTGACAGGGGTATTGAGCGACATATGAATCCAACAACACGCAGCGCCGCATTGAACATAATAGAAACATGCTGACGAAATGCAACGAGCTACGTATCATCAGGCCCAAGAGCGTGCACGTACCAAATCCACTCGTTCCATAGGGACGTCATTAAGCAAAGGTTGAACAGCAGTAGATTCTGCTTTCTCGTAAAGGAAATTGGTGTCATCTTCCATTGGTTTAAGAAGAGGTCATTCAATGGACACTCTTGCGACAACGGAGAGCTCTTTCACAAGCACCATCACCACCACTCTTGCGCGATCGATAAAGCACCTGACGACAAACACACACAGTCATAGACTAAGGACACGTGGAGAAATATCTAGACGTCGTCGGCGAACAAAAGGATGTTCGAAGACACAATAGGCAACTGTAGGAGATCGGAAGCCTGCTACGGAAACAATACGATTAACAGTGCTGTCAAGGTTCAGCGATGTGATGTCAGCCACTTCAAAGAAATAGCGCTATTGGCTTATCATGTTTTGGGAAATGTTATTGCGAACATTCTTCCGATGTATACTAAAATTTGCTAATGTTATATGGACAAAAACGGCCAAAAACACGGAACCAAACGGAACAAAAGTGGCCGAATATTGCTACCCCATCTACTTCAACATTCTATTGCTGCTTCAACGTTCAACGTTAATATTGCTGCCCTGTGGTACACCATACTACATAGTTAGACAATGTTAGCAGAACGTTGATAACATGGCTTCCGAAGCGGTGGTGGTGGCGAAAACCGGCTTGCCGTTGTTGACCTCACTTATGTAGGCAGCGACACGACTGCAGCTAACAACAACAACTTTATTTTAAGATGATGAATGGGGAGTTTTATCGCCAAAGGCGATACTCTACCCCACTGCTGGGGATGAGGAGGGGAATGAAATAATGAGCCCCTTCAAAAGAAGGATCCAAGTCCGATTGTGTCCAGAAAGTTCAAAAGGAAGTTAAAGGAATGATGGCGGCCGAAAGTTAAGATCTAGGACGGTCACTGCCAGAATTGGTGAGAAGTCCGAGCAGTACTCATAGTCTTTGGGCGAGGCCAGACCCCTGGAGAAACGAGGCTGCGAATATTTTTGAGTCTTTCCGTGAAAGAGCCTCTGGGATATAGGACATCATCCACCGTACAATTCCTGCAATGGCAAAAGTATTTTTTCAGCACCATAGCATATGCACAGCAATGAAGCTGGATGTGTTCGATATTTTCGATTTACTGTCAATGTACGCAGTTTGCGTTGTCCAGGGAACCAATCGTGAATAATTGTGATTTAGTGAAAGCACTTCTTGTTCGCAATCTGAACAGCATGGCTTGTGCACTGCGGAAAAGTCCTTTCAACGGGAGATCAAGTCGATGATTTTGCAGGACGTCCCGGATCCCAGAGTGCTGTGAAAGAACTATTTCATTGATAAATTTTCTGTCGCTGTCTACCGGGGTTGGCAAACTGGGGCAAACGGGGTTGGCAAACTGTTGTACGCAACAACGAATAAGTAATGATGATGTAGTGGGATGTTTCGCCGCTGAGGCGCCACCCTATCCCATTGCTTGCGGGGGAGAAGATTGTGAAATGTGATGAATGTTCGGAGTTCACGCAGGAGCCCTGTTGCAGCTAAGAAGGCGATGAGGGCTTGAAGAGCTCCTAGCTGATGCGCAGGACTCAGCGAAGGCCCAAGCAGTTGACGAAGGGCAAGTGAGGGTGTCCCAGTGGCTTTAAGTTTGCGCTGGAGGACGCGTCGCTCAGTGAAATACTTCTGACACTCGATGAGGATGTGCTGGACAGTACATGGAGTATTACAGCAAGGGCATAGCATTGTGTTACTATAACCCAGCTTGTGGCGGAAATATGGGGTGAATGCGACGTTCAAACGAAGTCGACGGACGATAGACGTAATGGTCCGACGAAGGGTCGACGGCATTACGAAGGACAGTGTGGGATCTACTGAGTTGAGGAGGGATCCTTCCGGGATGTCTTCACACCATCGATGGGCGGCCTTTGCTGATGCAAGCGCCCTAACCATTCCTTAGGAAAACTTCCCTGACCTCTCAACAAGTGATCGCTTCATGTCGTCGTAAGCACTGTTGATCAGGGGTCCCAGACTCGTCCCTCTTGTGGTGCGCATCAGATGCTAGTTGGTCCGCTTTTTCCTTGCCACTGATGCCGATGTGGCAGGGGATCCATTGCAGGGAGATGTCTCCACCGATTGACTTGTGTTGGGCACATGATGCTCTGACACGCCCGGCTAGAATGCTATTGCATTTCGGATTCATCACCATTTGGAGAGTGCAACGCGAGTCCGTGAGGATGACAGCCTTGGTGATTCCCTTGACCTCCACCGCAACTGCTGTATGTAGCATTGCCAGAAGCTCAGCCGGCGTAGAGCATATTGGGAATCGATCTGATTTTCCCTGTAATGCTGCATTTAAGGATGGTATATGAAAGGCGGAAGTAGCGCTCCTACACTCAGCGTCAACAGAACCGTATGTGAACACCAGAGTGTGTGCATGGAAAGTGTCACTAATTGGGACCTCAGCAGCTGCCTTGGTTTCCAGTGAGCTGGATTCGCCCTTCTTTCTTAGCCTTGGAATGTGCAACGAGATATTGGGCATTATCTCACGCCATGGAGTTGTAGCAGGTCGTGGGATACATTCATTGTACGGTACGGGGCAATTGGCGTGCGACCAAGCCGGGCGGCCTAGGGACCAGGTGAGGTTGCCTTGAAGACCGGTGAGGACTTGCCCAGAAGTGTTGCGTTGTCTATGAACCGGAGCACTCTGAGTTTTGAATGAATGGTGACGGGCTTTTCCTTTTACTCCAGATAGGTATAGGCAACGCTGAAGAAGCTGGGTAGACCAAGCGCTGTCCGCATACCGGACCAATGGAGACGCTCGAGATTCAGCCATTGTGTTGGCGACAGGTCAACGTACGGCGAAGCATACAGCATCAGAGATAGAATAAGAGCTCTGTGCAGGTGAGCATGGACCGTGCATTACAGCACCACTGATTCGTTTGAGCAGATTTAGCGATTTCTTCCCTCTAGCAATGGTTTCCTTCTCCTGCTTCGTCCAGCGCACAAGGCGCTGTCAATAGTGACACCAAGATATTTACATCTTGGAACAGGAATGGTATTGATGCTTAGACATGGAAGTCCCTACAAACATGTTTCCTTGAGGGCATGCAGGCAAGACATTGGGATTTTTCTGGTGATATTTCCAACCCTCCCTCTAATAAGGCCGCGTTCATGGCGTTTAGTGCTACGTCGGCTGAATGGTGACTCTTCTCCTTGTCCGTTCCTGCTATGCGGAGACAGATGGTAGAAAAGTTGTGGCGCATACGATGTAGGACGTATTCGTTTATGGATTCCATCCATGATAAAGTTGAGCAGCGTGTGGGACACTACACTGCCTTGCAGGACCCCTTGCTTGAAAGATTCAAGAGCAGCATTCCGGGACACCCCCCTCTGAAACCCGGCTTGACCTGATAGCAGAGGACTACACAAGGAAGCTAAGTTTACAGGGTGAAGCCTGAGTACGTGAGGAGGAACAGATTTGGGCAGGGAGAGGAGGACATATCTGAGGCGAACAATTCCCTTTTCGCGCCCTGACCTGATAACAACACCGATAACACGCCCAGGAGCTTTCGCGTAAAATAAAGAATAAGACATGATGCACTGTAGGAACGAGCATGAGACTTTCCAGATATCGGGAGATTGCCGGATGAAATTGGCAGGTTGGCGCCTGTGATAGCCTTCTGCTTCGGACCCCGTACCTTGTTCCCCTGTGGCGCCCTGAGAGGTCGCGTTTGACAAAATCGCTTCCAAAATGGCACTCAAAATGGCCATGTGATCAATTTCGTCAGCTTCGGGGCTTAATATCATTCGATATAAAAATAATATTAAAGATGTCCTAAGCTGATTTTGTAATATGTGTATGTGAAAGTAAGATCACTGGGTTTGAACCCCGTATCTTGTTCCCCTCTTGCACCCTGAGAGGTCGCGTCTGACAAAATCGCTTCCAAAACGGCACTCAAAATGGCCAAGTGGCCAATTTCGTCAACTTCGGGGCTTAATATCATTTGATATAAAAATATTATTAAATATGTCCTAAGCTGATTTTGTAATATGTATATGTGAAAGTAAGATCACGGGGTTAGAACCCCGTATCTTTCCCTGTTGCACCCTGAAAGGTCGCGTTTTACAAAATCGCTTCCAAAACGGCCCTCGAAATGGCCAAATGGCGAACTTTATCAAGTTCGGGGCTTAATATCATTTGATATAACGATGATAATAAAGATATCCTAAGCTGATTATGTAATATGTATATGTGAAAGTAAGATCACGGCGTTTGAACCCCGTATCTTGTTCTCCTGTTGCACCCTGAAAGGTCGCGTTTGACAAAATCACTTCCAAAACGGCATTCGAAATGACAGTTTTATCAGGTTGTATAGTTTCATATAAAAGCGGTATAAAATACAAAACGGTATCATTTGTATATTACTCACTCAACATAAAGTTGTCTATTCTGTCAGCCCTTTCGAGTTCTGGAAAAAATGACCGTTCGCCTTTCGAACTCCTTCAGACCGACCGTACAGTCTAAGCGCATGCGTATTACGATAATACTGGGACTTAGTCCGTCGAGCGCCTAGGAGGGGAACCCTGTCTGAGTCACAACTTTGAAGGCCCTGGGTGCATCAGGATTAAAGGTCAGATATGCCGATTTTGAAGTGCCACAGAACCGAGCGATACTCGCGCTGTGTGTTCATTACCGAACACTGAATATGTGTGCCAAATATCTTGCTCCAACTGTTCGTAGTTTTTTAGAAAACAGTTTTTTTAGTTCCCACGCCCTGCCGTCAGACCGTCGGCAAACCCTGCGCACGGGCGCACCGACGTCACTGCTCTCGGTTTATCTGTGTTTGGCTTGGCATGGACTTTTGGCTTGGCCGCTTGGCTTCTTTCGTTTCGTCCTCTGTGCATCGTACATAAGCGAACAGCTGTTATGTTGTTGCTAAGCCGGAAACAAAGCATGTGAATATTTTTTTGGCACGGCGTTGTTGGGAAAGTGCACTTCCTTGTACTGACCTTGCCTTTTATGGGCTGGAGCGATATGATACGTGTTAGGCCACGGCGAAGTTGTCGAAGATGCGACGGTGCTACGCTGTTAGAACAATTCATCGGAGCATTGAAGTGTTACCTATTATAAGCTACCAAAAGACCAAGCAGTGCGAAGCTCTTGGCTGACAGTGGTTCCTGCTAATTTCCACTGCAAGGATTTCGTCCACTAATGTTGTCGTAGGTTACGCGCGACTTCAGAGGCACTTTTGAATCTCGGCACGAAATCGTCTGATGAAAATCTCAGGTGCCGGACGCACAACGTTTTGAACGTGTCACGGAGGATCAAGGCAAAAAACGAGAGCAAAAAAGGTAAGTCGAGGTTCAGATATAAAAAATAGCAAGCTTAATGAATCGATTGTGCAGCTGTCCTACTGCGCTTACTCTGATATAATCACGATTAACAACACAATAGTATTGATAATCTAACTTCTGAATTATCACAGGTGCACGCTGAAGGCGGAAATGAAGCATGATCTGGCTTACATCTGGTGCATGAAGAAATTGCTGACACGTTAGTTGCAGTCTACCTCCACCAAAAGGTATGACAATGTGATGTTATAATTTGAGTATTCACCTATGTTCAACTTTTCATGTGCGCTCGCATGCAGACATCTAGACACCACTTATAAATCTGCCCTCAAAGTTACAACCTGTGCTTTCAGGGTGGAAAACAAAGGTCGCCATTCCGATTAGCTGCTATCTCCCAGTTCAAGCACTTTTGCTGTCTGGACACTGGTTCCTGTGGACGGGGTGTTACAAGCTTCACTGTCTGATATAGAAGGTACGTTGCATTAGTTCAGTTAATTTGTCTTTTGCACATTTTTATTACTGTTAGCTGGATTACTGTTGTTCATACAATCCTTTGGCACACCGAAGCTGATGTCGCCTCTGATAGCGTTTTAGAATTTTCAGTGTCATCAACGTCCATTGAGGAAGGTGCCTTTACTGTCTGTGAATCTTTAATTGAAGAATAGCCCAGAATTCATGTTAACATTGTCTACTCATATTAATTCACTGTCTGTGTTCTGATAGATAAGAAAAATGGAAAATATTTATTTGTCACAACTTCACACTGGATGTGGTACTGGCTTGACATGTAAGCTAAAATGCCTGGATTCTACAATAATTGTGTTCAGCTTGGTGCATTACCGTGGGCAATGCCACATTCACTACATTTTTAGTGGGTCCGGTGCACAAATGCTGTGTGCATACTACATACATACTGTTCGGTAGGCAAAAATACCTGAGCAGTGCGCCTTTTACCCAAAGTCCATACTCTTACTGCAGTCACAGTACGTAGAACAGCAATGTGCAGGTATGCTGCGATAGAGATTCACAACAGAAAGAAGAATGTTGAGAGCATCTAAATTTTAATGAGACGAGACTTTTGTGCACAAGGCTGCTCTTGTTAATGTCTAACATGAAGTTACAAAATCCCAGAATATATAAAACATGTTGTAATGTAGAGAACGAGGGTTGGTGCAGACATAAAAATAATTATACAATCCTATATAATAAAATAAAAAGGGGTACAACTTCCCCTTCAACTCAACTCGACAACTCAATAACTCTACTTACTCTACCTTACAACATGTCATATATTCTGGAATTTTGTAACTTCATGTTAGACGCGAAGAAGCACAGCCTTCTGTGCGAAAGTCTTCTTTCTGTTGTGCACAATCATTATACAGTAAATACGAATATCCATTTCTTGTCATTAAATGTTTTTCTTTTTTTCTTTTTTTTTCTGCAGTGATGAGCATCCATAAGGACACATGCCAGAAAGGGAGTCTCTTTGAGATGACAAATCCTCATCACCTCATGAGGATACAATGGTTGACGAATGGTTCTCAAGCACATCGAAACTTCAACAAATAATTCATGAAAAAGCCAGTCAGTGCTAGCATCAGGAATTGAACGTGGATCATCCTGCTACCAGTCAGAGATGTTACATTTCAGGCGCTCATTGACTTTTGGTGAATTACTTGTTGACTTTGTCCCAAGGTGGAGCTCACCACAGCTGATTTGCCTATCTGTTAATGTTGTGGCGTGTGTTGCGTTTTCCTCTTTGTGTGTTCCAGACTCAGAAAGGTTAATTTGGATCCGGTCAGGTACGTTTCATTTAGACATGGCAAACATAAAGTGGTGTTTCTCAACACAACTTAGTAGTTGCCTTCATGCATTACTGCTACGGCCATTAAGTGTGAATGGAAAGCTGCACGTTATGCATGATGTAAAACCCCCAAGACTAGGGAACACGAAGGGACAGACACAGACACGTCCCTTCACAAGCTCACTTGCTTCCTAGCCATTTTTTCTGCACCTTATGTTCACTCTACTTTTATCGTGTGCTATATAATCTTGTTCAAGTTCTGTCAAACGACATGTAATGCTATAAAAAAATTCAGACACTGTTTATGTGGGTTGAATGGTAGCGCATGAATGTAGGAAGGAAACTGTCATGTTATGGCAAGTGTTTACGTATTGTACATTTAACTACTAATTTTATTGGTTCGCTTTTGCCGGCGTGTCATGTCAAGTCATGTTATATTAATTTGGAACATGTTCTTCGGGTAGCAGGAGCAGCTGATACACAGTGAGAACATAGCCCGTGTGTGTTTGGCTTTTCCACTGCAGCCCTTGGGTTTCCTCCCTGATGGCTACACATGTCAGGGATAGGTTTCAGAACATAAGGTTTAAATTATTTGCAGGACAGGAATTGCGTAGCTTCACACAAATACTACTACTACGGCATAAGAGTGGTTTCAAATCTAGCTTTTTTTGTGTTCCTGACATTATTGCACAAGATGTAGTATCCACTATGATCCTTTATATGGGGGCTATGTACAGTGCAATCAACAGATGCTATTTACAAATATGTGTTTTCTACTGTGTTGAAATGGGGTAGTTTGTATCTGAGAGCCATAGTGAAACACAGGCAGCCAAGGACAGACTTTTGATGCCCTCGAAAAACATGGCAACACATTGCAGGGACTCTGGATGCTGCCTAAATTTCCAGAACACACAGCTCAAGGCAGCGGTTAAATAACAAGTGGTTAGAGAAATCCAAGGCAGTTGCATGTGTAAGCAGTCCGCTGTTGGATTTGCTTCTGTCCGAGATACATTATCTCAAAGGATATGCACGGGCACACTCAGCATGATACTAGGGCAGCCTGTGAAATAGAATGAGGAGATGGGGAGATATATAACCCGTTTTCCTTGTCTGTTATTCTATTGGTTAAATTGTCATTTGCTTAGCAGCATATATGCGTATATTCCAGAGCCTGCTAATAAATATATCAGTTTAGAGCTAGCAGTTGCACTGTAGATGTCTCATCCTGTCCTTGGCTGCTTGTGTTTCACTATGGCCATGCTTGCTATTGCAAAAACAGAAAACAAAAAGGACAATAGAACAACACCAAAAGAGCGACCTAAAAAGCTGCCTGTTCGAGTGCTCACATGGAGGCAATGCAATGAGGTAACATGTTCCATTCATGAACTGTGCATAGTAGTACATATCACAACGGCAACCGATTATTCAGATTTTTCTTGAAGTACTTTGTTTTTTGGAGCTTTCTTTGCACAGTCCATTATTGGAGCTTTATGTGATTCCCCTCTTGCGATACTTTAAGATTGCTGATGCTGTGCAGTTTGTCAATTTTGAAACTGTACTGTACTGAGGTACAAAAACATAATTGTCATGTCTACATTTGAGCACATAGGAATAATTTATAAGTACTTTCCTTGTTGACATTAATATTTGCACCAGGTCACAACATTGTTGATTGATGGAAAATGTAAATAAATATATTTATTTGCTTGCCAAACAATGCACAAATGTCTTCTTTTCTAGTGAGGTATTCCCTGTTTACCAGTCATAAATGTGGAAAAGTTAAAGGGGCATAATGATGGTAGAGTCTAGCGTTGCTTTTTGCCACTTCACAAATATTCACTGTTATTCGTGTGTACATGTAGGAATAGGAAGGTAGAGCATGCGCATAAAAAATTTCGTATGCAGCCACACATATGGTACAGAAGATTAATTAGATGATGTCCAAGCATATATAATTGTACTTCATGTGCAATGGGTATGCTAACGGATTCCTTCCATAAAGCCTTTTTATCTATTTTTGATAATTTTTTTATAAATGTTATTTTTTATTTTATATAAATTTCATATTACATATTGTATACCTTTATTTTTATAAATTTTATAAATTAAAAACTCAAGGTACGCGGCCCCTGTAAGAGTGCCCTTTGCAAATGGTTTGGTAACGTGTCTCTAACTGTAAAGGTAAGAGGCAATCGAGAATGCTGCAGGCAAGGTTGCAACTTACATATTGCTTATCATATCCTACATACAAAGTGATCTGTACAATTATTCCTGAGCACGGAATTAATTCCAAGGCTGGCCAGTAATGTCACCCAGGACGACAAGTCACATAATTGCCTCTAACACTTTTACACCCCCATGGGCTGAGTTGTGAATTGAAAGAGCACTCTACAGGACAATAAGGTGCACCTGATTTCTAGGATCTATGCTATGCCCTAACTCTTCAGACACCACATTTCTAAAAACACCATTTCTAGGTGGCAATATGTGCTCTGGTACTTCTTTTGCGTCTGCATAGTGTGCAACCGCATGGCTACTGGAGCTTTCGTGTGCATGTTTTTGTGCGACGGTGCTCATTACAAACAATATCCAGATGTTAGACATAAAATGCAGTAGTTTGTAGCGTTCCACACAACGCAGCGTGACATGGGAGTGTGTGATTCAAAGAAAGCTTCTAGAAAATTCACAGAATCCCACAAAAAGTTGAAAATGTGATTTGTATTTCGTTTTACGTCTCTCATCGTTACATACCATCGTCGACGCTGTTGCACATTGATAAATCGTACGTAAAACTTGTGCCATAGCAGTATGCGGTTTCTCAAATACATAGCACAATTTCTTCCTGCACGAATAAAACGCTGTCGGCGTTTTCTTGCTAACACGGCTGTCGAAACGTCAGTCTCTACAATGGGCAAGTGCTGTAAAGGGGCTAACGCAGACGCGACTTGATACAAATTGTACGTGCTCACGAAACACAAACGACGACGAATTCCAGTCACAACATCGCACACGGGTTGGTTCGCGAAGGAGTTTGCAGGTGCTGCACTGTTTACTTATCGCGGAACGGTGGAACCCGGCTGTCCGCCATGTTCAAGCACAGATACGTGAAGCCGCGAGAAGCCGTAGATGAAATCCACTGACAAGTACGAAGGCGCGTACACGTCACAATGCCCGTTCAGGTGCATCTACGTCATAACAATGGCTGCGCCCATGTGTGTTTCGGAATGAATTATCTATTTTTTTGACATGGTACTGTACCGAACTGAGAGAATGAAGGTGCATTTTGGGGAGAGCTGGATGTGGGCTTTCAGAATATCACAACCGTTTCGACTATTTGGGATATCGGCATAGCTGACCTTTAACACTCACACATCGTGCCGTGGTTGGTATGTGGCCTGGAGGACGTACTGAACAAAAATAGGCGATGACATTTCCAAAATTTGACTGTCTTTGTCGAAAAATCTAGTCTAAACATGGGCGCTGTGCAAAAATCGACGGAATCCCCATAGGCGCAATGCATTAAAATTCATTTGGCCAGGGTGCGCTAGGTTAATATTCTGCTAGCGCCTTTCGTGTCTCCAGGGTTGTTTACATGTTGTTCTTCTCTACTAGACGATGACATCTTAAAAATTGTATTCTGTTTTGCTGTTAATTGGCATAAACACTGTCTCCCATTGAATTCACATCTTGTAAGGCCGCTTCCCGCATAGCGGCTGAGCATAGTGGCGGAGTGCGCCGGCGGGGGGGGGGGGGGGGGGACCACGAATTTTTGGATTGTTTGTGGAACTAATATGGCCGCTAACAGACACGTCGAACTGTCTGTCTGACAGAAAGTCTACAATGAATCTCAGAAGACGCCCAGTGATCCTGGCGTTAGTTACCGCCGATAAACAGACTGAGTGCTTTACAGCTTCATACTCTTTCTTCACATCTAAGAGCAGGACAAGGGCGAATGTATTTGACTCTCTCGCCTGCCTTAGTGCAATGGCCACTTCAACGGTTGCGTCCGATATACCTCTGTCTGTTTTGAAGGCTGCAATATGTTCAGGGAAGTGGTGACCTTGCTCTAAAGCCTATGGCCTTTTTTGAACAATTTTCTCCAGTAGCTTGCCAACACACGAAGTGAAGGCGATGGGACGATACGAGGACTGTTAATCAGTTGCCCTTCTTTAATATAGGGATGACTCGAGCGTGTTTCCAATCAGGGGGTATGCTTCCCGAACACCATAACTTGCTGAATAGCTGGAGGAGAGAGACAAATTGTTCGTCGCCTAGGTTCTTGAGGGCCTGATTTGATATTCCGTCTGGTCCAACGGCGCTGTGTCGTTTTAAGCCCTTGACAGCCTCTTGTAGCTCAGTCATGGTAATGTCGTCATCCGATTGAGAACCATCGGAAGCTGAGCCCCTCAGCGATGGATGACGGCCATTGCAGCTGGCCACTTGCGTCTGGGTCATTCCATGCCAAACGCCCCAGACATTGCGCTCGACCATCCCCAATTTCTTTCAAATAAAGTGTGGTTCATTGTTCCCATGCAGCCAATGTACTCCCGGCTTATTTTTCCCGCAAAAATTTGTTTCGCAACATGGCCGCCTCTTGAAGATTGCGATGTAACCTATCTGGCGAAAAAAAAAAAAAATTCTAGCAAAATAGCTTTTGCGCGAATTCCAACTAAATCTCTTCTGAGTGAATTCAAAGCATAATACTTTCGTGCCAAGACCAGTTGAAGGTTGATGGACACTTTTTATCGAGAGTTTATGCCCTGAGAAAGCTGAAAAATTTCGGGAACTTTTGGAATTTTTTACGGAACTCTGCATTGTTTTCAGAGCTATTTAAACTGTTTAGCTCTGCTGTGTAGGAGGCATAGAACGTTTTAAAAATATTTTGAGGCGCGCAGACTTTGATAGAGTACGCAGAAAGAAATCCTGAATTTCGGAAATATTGCTTTTTACCACATATTCAGCCGTCAATTGCACACTGAGGTGGTCCTGATAAAAATATGAGACAAATTGCATTTGATAGTGTGCCCCTTGAACATTTCTTTTACAAAGTTTCATCGAAATACTTTTTGTTTTAGCAGCGAAAAAAATTTTTGAACTTGACCACCCCCGCACTCATCCGGCATTGCCCCTTAAAGGAGTACAGAGGGCCATCCAAAAAAATTTCAGATTAAGACATCTGATGAAAGTGTGTGTGTCATTATACCGAGTAGCGCGAAAGGTTTTGATGTGTGCAATTTGTTTCCCAGAATAAAACTCACATAAACATAGCTCCGCGCCTTCACCCTTAACTCGCCACTCCAGCTATAACGAGGATGAGGAGGTATGATGGCACGTCACCGATGACGGCATAAGGAGACTCATTCTGGTTTGCCGGTCAGTGGGTTTCAGCGCATTGTCCCTTTGCCGCCGTAAACCTGTTTTACCAGTTTTCCCGATAGAAGGAGCGGCCGAAGTATCATCCAGCAAGGAGAAAGGCTTTATCAGAACCCCGAACAGCCGAGTAGCAGACGACAGAGGAGTAGCAGACAACATTTCTCTAGGCCAATCAGCGAGCGTTCTCCTTATAGCGGCAGCGCGAGGTTCCAGGCAGATCGCAGGCTGGTACTGCTCTTCACCACCGTTGCGCACGGTCGCTTTTTGCGGCGTATTTTAAATTCAATTTCAGCGATAATTATGACTCTGTGGTGTAAATTACTACGCATGGTGCATCTTACTGGCACACTTAACAGTTTTATAGGAAGAAAACTGGGTGTTAAAACTGACTTCTGTGCTACTTTAAGGCTGCTTCACCCGAAGACGCATCGCCGCCGCTGCTGCCAAACGCACACGGGAGCTGCCGAAACCGAAATGTGTTCTTCAGCGAAAACAAACAAACAAACAAACAAAACAAAAAACTAAAGAAATTAATCTTCCAAGCTTCAGGTTCTCAGGAGAACGGCCTACTGCGGCGACCCAGTTCAGTAGGAGCACTGGGCCTAGGGATGTACTTCGGTGACAACGGGCACTGGCGGGCTATTGAATAACCTAATTTGTTCGAGCGATGACGCACACAGCGCTTACTAACACTGACTCTACAGCGCCAGGCAATGATGGGTGTGGGGGGGAGGGATATGTTTAATGATAATAAAAAAGGAAGGGAAATGTTAGTCATGGTGAAGGCTTGCTATTCCCAAAAGCAAAGAGAAACAAACAAATAGGAAGACGAAGAAACAGACACAGAAAGTTATGGAGAAACACAGAAATAAAAGACAGCTCCTTCACTAGTCGACAACAACGATAACTTCACTCTTTCGGCTATCACCAAAGAACACAATAGGAGAAGGGAAGACTTAAAACTGTCCAAGTGACGTCATTGAATATAAGGAGCCAGGTCTGGAATACGGTGTCGCCTCCGATCAAAGTGAGCCAGATGTAATAGACGCAGACCCGTCGTCGTCGAAGTACATCCCTGGCTCCAGTGCTCCTTGTGTACGGCGCCACCGCAGAAGGCCGTTCTCATGAGAACCTGAAGCTTCGAAAGTTAATTTGTAGATAAAACATGCTTTTGCAGGCAACGCAAATCGGTTTGGACAGCTCCCGTATGCGTTTAGCAGCAGCGGCGGCGATGCGTCTTCGTGTGAAACAGCCTTGAGGGGCAATGCCGTATGAGTGCGGGGGTGGTCAAGTTCAAAAATTTTTTTCACTGCTAAAACAAAAAGTGTTTCGATGAAACTTTGTAAAATAAATGTCAAGGGGCACACTACCAAGTGCAATTTGTCTCATATTTTTATCATGACCACCTCAGTGTGCAATTGACGGCTGAATATGTGGTAAAAAGCAATATTTCCGAAATTAATGATTTCTTTCTGCGTACTCTTCCAAGTCTGCGCGCCTCAAAATATTTTTAACACGTTCTATGTCTCCTACACAGCAGAGCTAAACAGTTTAAATAGCTCTGAAAACATTGCAGAGTTCCGTAAAAAATTCCAAAAGTTCCCGAAATTTTTCAGTTTTCTCGGTGCATAAACTCTCGATAAAAAGAGTCCATCAACCTTCAACTGGTCTTGGCACGAAAGTATTATGCTTTGCCTTCACTCAGAAGAGATTTGGCTGGAATTCGCGCAAAAGCTATTTTGCTAGAATTTTTTTTCGCCAGGCAGGTTACATGTCAAATCGCAATCTTCAAGAGGCGGCCATGGCGCGAAAAAAAATTTTGCGGCAAAAATAAGCCGGGAGTACATTGGCTGCATGGGAACAATCAACCACAATTTATTTGAAAGAAATCGGAGATGGTCGAGCGCAATGTTTGGGACGTTTGGCATGGAATGACCCTTCTGCAAGATCCTTAGGCTCTCTTTTGGACGAAACGGACAGCGTGACAAACGGGTTTGACGGTTTAGGGAGGCCTTGAATGGCTCTCAGAGTACTCCATACGTCTGTGATGGGGGTGTGAGCATTAAGGGACTCACTAAGCTGCTTCCATGTGTGCGCCTCAGTTTTAATATGTGTCCACTATGTGCAGCCGGGATTCGCTAGTAAGAGATCCAATCGACCTCGAGCCCAGTTCTCATTGCTCTTGTCTGTGCCCGACGTCGCATGGCCTGGAGATTGAGATACTCAACGTCAGGAACAGCCATTGAGGCGGGGTAAAATACTGTCTTCGTACTATTTGCTAAGGACATCTTTATGCAGTCAGCAGGTCATCTGCTTCCGACTTCCGAAGTATAACACTTACCGTACTCAACCAAAGAATAAGATGCACGTTGCCATTGGTTCCAGTAGGTAGGGTAACATCGCGTTGACGTTATCAACAGTCTATTAACACTCTCTAATAAGTAATGACATGCAAGGGTCAGATAGGAGTAGTATAATGGCACGTCCAGAATCAGTAACTTTTTCTGATCCACTGTAAGCCAGTTCTAAGCTCGCATATTGGCTGGTCCTAGCTACGTCAAAGAGCTGCCCGTTCACGCTGTTTAGTCTGTTCCACTCGTTGGCCACGCCTACTGACTGCTGATTGGCTGGCATTCACACCATTAACATGCATTTTCGTGCGTCTTCAATATGTGGTGAGCCCACACTTGTGCGTAACGCGTTACTAGTAATTGCGTTACTTGTAATCAATTACTTTTATGAGTAATTTTTACAGTAATCAGTTGCTTTACAGTCAAAGTAATTTTTCGAATAATCAATTACTTTTCTGAGTAATCGATTACTCAGTAATTGATTACTTTTCGGTAGAGATTAACTCATCTTTCAGATGTTCTGCCCCAAGTCAAGACCCTCCTGCAGTGAGCCTTTTTTGGACCGTTCTACTATACCAAGCGGAGGTCATTGTAATAAGGTTATGGAATTTCAGGGTCTCTCTCCCTAATCTCTTACTACACCAGTGTGGTGGTACCATTGTGGTAGCTTTGGAGGTGTAGTGAATCATGGGAAGATGCACGCAATGCTCTTCCACAATCGGGTCAACGTCTTCCCCGGCGATAAATACAGTAGACGTACAGATCTATTTGTCCTGCGCGTTTTTGTTTTTCGTTTTATTTCAGTTGTTCCGCTGTTGAACGATTTCTTCCTTTCTTTCCCCCCCCCCCCTCTGAGGCACACAAAGACGGGTATATTTGCGTGAATGCAGAGTAACAACCGGAGTAACGCGTTACTTTTCTACTCGTTACTCCATTACATTTGGAGTCCAGTAATTGGTAACGGTAATCAGTTACTTTTTTCCGTACAAGTAACGGTAACGGTAATCAATTACTTTTTTCGAGTAACGGGCACAAGTCTGGGTGAGCCACATAATAATGGTGCAGCTGTATTTAATGACGCTCGCCGTCCTATGCAGAACACCGAACTGAACGCAAAAGACAACAGAAAACAGAAGCTCGCCTCATTATCACCGCATATTAATTGGTAACCTGATGCAAAAAACACTCATCGACTTCCGCCGTTCAGAGCCCTTCAAGCGCCTTGACACTGCTACCATGGCTCGATGCTTCGAAAGAGAACCCTCAAGCTCTCCTATTCCATCCACCTCCATTGCTGCCATGCCTGTTGGAATCCCAGAGTTTTGGCTGGGTGGTCCTACAGTCTGGCTTGCTCAAGTGGAAGTGCATTCACTGACTACCAAATCGTGGGAATCGCCGAATCGGTGGGAAAATCGCTCGTAAAAAAGCTCCACTGCATTGTATCAATGGAATCCACCTCGCTAAGACCACAATAAGTTTTTTAATCATGTGCTGAAGTGTTGATAGTTGTTAATAAATGTTTCTTTTGAGCACCAAAAGGAAATAGAGCAGAGTTCACAACCTGTTAGAGGTGACAAAGTCTACTTCAGTTATGTCTTGTTCGGGTAGGAGAGGCGTGCGCCATATAGTGGAGTGCTGAGGTGGGAAAATCCAGATTGGGCATGCCCTAACAAAAAGGCAACAGTTCCTTGCATGCATGCCTTGAAATAGTGTGTGGCCTGTGCGGAGAGGGTGAGTCTGTGGAGTGAGATAGCAATAGGCAGCCAATGTGTGCCCTGGAAATCTGAAAGAGTGCTCTGGAATTCTTGACCAAGGAGTGAAGCAGCCAATAAGTGATTGGGGCAGGTATGATATATCGGGGACCAGCCTATTATTTGTCCTAGAAGTCTAGAAATGAGTAACCAGCGAGTGGAATCGACAAATAAGGGGTTGGGGCAGTGTATGATGTATTGGGAACCAGCTTATGAGCTGTTTTAGTAATTATGGAGAGTAGCCGATAATTGGTAGTATCCTGCGCTGGTGGCCGGGACTGGGAGATTACCCAGTTTCGGATCTAGGCGCCGGCTGTGCTGTCTGAATGTTTGCTTGGGTTTTCGTCAGACGCTTTAAGACAAATGTCGGCACAGTTCCCTGTAAAGTCTGCCCAGGACTCATGGTCTCTCTCAGCAACATGTCACCACACTGGAACGTACTCGTAGATCGCTGGGAAATAGCACGCCACCACCACTACCTGTACTGGTGGACCAATAGGGCACATAGAGGTATGGGTATAGCCCTAGCCTTACGTGATCGCCTCTCTAAAACCATGTGGACAGGCGACGTCATGAATCACTCGTTCCTCGCGCGAATCGACCCCAACTGCACCTACTGCCTCCTATCGAAGATGCCAAGGCCGTTAGAGTCCGTCATCCATCGCCTGCGACTCGACATCCCGTTCGGAGCAGCATTCATTCATAAGATAGGCGTCGTTGGATCGCCGAACTGTTCAACTTGCAGAACTGCGGAGAACATGGAGCACGTGCTGGTCACCTGCCGACGCTTCGACTCTAGTCGGCGAATACTGAAGAACGCCCTCGCGAAACTTGACAACCGACCATTTAGTGTTGAGAAGGTACTGGGGAGCTGGACAAGGCAGTACCAGCAACCTACGCTGTGTGCACTCACGACCTACCTCAAGGACATACGTGCTGATATAATCTTTTAATTCATTCAGTGCTTCCACACGTCAAGCGTCCTGGAACAGCTGGTCGCACGAGTGCGACCTACGTTTCCATTTTTTTCTTTCTATTTCTATTCTATTCTCTTCTCCTAGCCTACATATCAGGAACCAGACTATGAGCTGCCCTAGAAGTTGTGGAGTGTAGCCTATCATTGACAGCGCCGTGGACTGATGGGTCACTAAGCACCCAGAAGGATGTGTCTAGGTCTAGCCTACATATCGAGAACCAGCCTATCAGCTGTCCTAAAATTGTGGGGAGTAGCCAAGCACGCTGTACCAATGAGAAAGTATCCTAGAATTATAGACCAATAAGTGGAGTGGGGGGCGGTCTAATATCTTAGGTGTGGGATTAGGATTCTAGAAATGAGTAATCAGTGAGCGGGATAGACCACAAAGTTATTGGGGCGGTCTATGATGCCCTGGATGAGTGCAGCCAACCAGTGGAGAGGGGCGCCAATAATGAATGTTACTGATGTGAAGGCCAGTCAGTAGGCGTGCCCAATGAGTGGAATAGGCCAATCAGCCAGAAGGAGCATGTTTATGACATAGCTAGGACAAGCCAATCAGCGGGCTTAGAATTGGCTTGAACTATATTAAAATTGCACTTGATGAGTTGCACTGCATTAGAAAAAGTGGTTGACTCTGCACAATGGTGTAGATTTGGGCAAATCGGTAAAGATCCATGACACAGAAAACGACGCAGAGACGAGGACAGATAGAAGGACACAAACCAAGCGTCGGCTCACAACTGATTTATTGAAAGGACGTAAAAGCAAGGTAGAAACATAGCGCATGTGCGGCCTCGTCATGGAGAATCAGCCTTGCAGGGGTCCTGTGTACACAATGTGGGAACATCCTTCTTCTGGCAGATTCAGAGGGGGGGGGGGATTTATTGGCAGAAAAAAAGAAGAAAGAAACAAAGGAGAAAGGTCAGTCTTGCAGCCCGCCGGCTTGCTATTCAAAAAAAAAAGAAAAATATAAAAAAGAGAAACGGAAATAACACGCAGGTAAATAAATAAATGAAAACAAGAAAAATTTAAAAATACACTCGGCTCACAGGGAGCCCAGGAGGCCCATGTCATGCAGAAAGCGGAGCACCGCTTTTGTGACTCTCCGCTGGTTAGCTGGCTGCACAGGGCCAATGAGTGTTGCGGGAGAAACGTCTGTCCGTCCGTCCGTGCACCCAAGCTCTGAGAGGTGTTGACAGAGCACGGCCCGCTGATGGTGGTGGTGATTCAGAGGCTGTTTCATACTGGGTATCCGGATGATGTAGTCAGTAACATCAGTGAGAGTCTCCTGACATGCCCTAGCGGGAGTCAGTCAGTGAGGCCGCGTCTGCCAGAGAGACCTGTTGCTCTTCCCTACGTGCACCTGTTGAGCCATAACATCAAGAATGTTGCTAGTAGACATAACGTACCCACTGCGATGCCGTCGCCTAAGAAACTTAGTCAGCTGTGTGCAGCAATTCAGAAGAACAAGCGCCCTCGCCCCTCAGTGTACCATTGCTCATAGTAAGAAATTAGCACCCTAAGGGATGGGGTTGTTTACAGTATTCTGTTGTCCTGCAATAAGGTCTATATTGGACAGAGTAGAAGGTGCGTGAACACGAGGCTTCGTGAGCACGCATGCGCCTTAAGATCTGTGTCGTCTGGCAACCTGGCAGTTCATTGTGA
The DNA here is from genome assembly GCF_037126465.1 of Ornithodoros turicata. NCBI lineage: Eukaryota > Metazoa > Arthropoda > Arachnida > Ixodida > Argasidae > Ornithodoros > Ornithodoros turicata. The sequence goes on along the minus strand of NC_088202.1, from coordinate 91,510,306 downwards.
TAGGTGTGGCTGTTGGCCTGACTTCTGTGGTACGTCTATCATCGGTGCCTCTTACCAACAGACCATACGTGAAATCATTGAAGCGCATTGTATACAACATGCCGGTGAAAAATGTTTTAGTCACTTCCATCACGTTGTCGCCAAAAGAACTCGCATTTCTTGATAACTGATAATAGCTTTGCTTCTCAGGATCCCTTTCTGTGGCGGGGCTGTAGAAGATAAAGCGGCTAGAAAAAGAAGATTAGGGAGAAAAGAAATTTCGTGTTGCCGATGGGAGAACCGGGTCAGTAGTGAGGCTTGGAAGGATTGGAAGAAATTTAGCAGTTTGGATGGTCTTGGTTTTGATAACGTTCTGAAAATATGGTACGTCAAGCACCTGATTCAATTCAAGTGATTCATTCAAGCGCCTGAACCTGATTCCATCCACCCGCGTGCCAGAAGTGGCTGGCATCATGTTGCTGATCTTGGACTTGAAAGTTTCCTGTTTGTTTTACAGCATTAGCTGTATACTGGAGACTTTCCCAAGATCGCGTCGACGTCGTCGGCATTTGCATGTCCGCACAAAACTCTTATCGGATGTGTGCTCAGCGTTGGGAGTAAGGAGGAGAATCTCGCCTGTTTACAACCACTATTGATGGAATGTGAAGTAAAAACCAAAGTACATCAGCACGGTTTGCAGATGGCGTGGGAAATGTTGCGCGAAATGTACCTACTCGCGCCTGACCGCATGCACAAGCGTCTCGTCGTCGGAGACTTCAACGCGCACGGTTCACTGGCCAAGAACACCACTCTCCTAAGTGATATGTCCGAACAACTGGACCTTGTGCACCGACATCCGCCGACGCACAACTAGACATGGCTCATGCATAGACTTGGTGTTCCAGAATAGCCCCCTCGTTCAGGACACCACTCACCTCGCCAACCATTTCAGCGACCACAAATCAATACTCATCGCACTTAAATAAAATTGTCTACACAGCTTCATCCGGCCTCATTTCACCACACACACAGCTGACGCTGAATTTCTCGTTGCACGCGTCGCAACCGTCCTGTAATTTTTTCAGTATATAGACCAAAGCGTACACGGTAAGATCCCGAAAACGCGAGAACCCACTCATGCTCTTTAAAACTTTGTATGCGGGGCTCCGGCCACCACTAGGATGGCTCGCTCCAAGAATGTGAAAACACCCGAACAAGTGGCCGAGAGTGGAGAAGTGCCGAGAGAGAGATAGGGAGCGCAAACGCCTTGCATGGCAGACGTCATAGGATCGCGCAAACCAGGCTGGTGCTGGCCAATGCCCTTCGACAAGGTTCCGCCGTGGAAGTCAGGAATAAGCGTCACCGGGACGATGAAACGGTTCGGGCGGCCGAGGCAGCATCGAAGCGTGAACGGCGTCAAGATCCCGTAGTACGTCCCACAACCAGATATGGCTCATGCATAGACGTAGCCTTCCAGAACAGACCCCTCATTCAGGACACCACTCACCTCACCAACCATTTCAGCGACCACAAATCAATAGTCATCACGCTTAAATAAGTTTGCCCACACACTTTCATCCGACCTCATTTCACCACACGCGCAGCTGACGCTGAATTTCGCGTTACACAAGTCGTAATCGTCCTGTAACTTTTTGTTCCCCAGAGACGGTGATCTCCTGAAACCTCCCTTGCCGCTGTGGTGGTGGTATTGGTGGTGGAAGAGCTCGCCGTTGTCGGCCTCATAGAGGTGAGCAAAGTCACTACTAACCCTCTGCTAACGCTAACGACCTGCCGCTGTAAAAATGGCATGCAGCAGGGTAAGGAAATCAACACATCCTTTGACAACGTAATTCAGATCATCATGGGTTGTTATTGTAACTTTAGGTTTCAACTTCGGTATCGCGGAGTAACTCATACTCTGAGCACACGACCAAAACTCACTCCATTCTATTTTAGTACTGACTGTTATTAGCTTCGTCCGGCTGGAAGAAAACAGGAAGGACAATGTTACGCTAATGTGTTAGCGGCAATAGACGGGTAGTACAAGAACTCGTCATCGAAACCGAAACCCAGATAAACAGTGCAACAGTCGTTCTTGTTTCGTCGATTAACGAACTTCCAAAAGTTTATTGGCTGAGAACACGAGCTCTTCTCCACAATTTTCAGATACTGTGCCCTAGGGACTCGTTCCCATAAAGACGACGGCAACGCACCGTTTCCCTTAATTGACATACGAGATCTTTCGGGAGCCAAGTCGGATACTTTGGAGGTCGGGAAGGTTCAAGAACGAACGCCTCTAATTCGCTGACGAGTGAATTACCACAGTAAGTTTAGTACGCCGCTGATTCGACGCAACTGTTCATTAAGGGGGTGCTCAACTGCACAAATTTATCCTCGCAGAATGAAAGATGCCATGCGTCCACACTAACACAAAACGAATGCGATTTAGCAGTTGCATTGTTCGTAATTGCTGAACGAAAGAAACCGTAATTTACGCTTTCCCTCTCCTTCTCAAGAAGCCCGACAATCCGGAGAGCCTTCGGATTGGTCTCCTCAAACGATCTCCTGCGATGACTGGACACATCGTTTGCGGAAACCAACGAGAGTACGCTCCGCATTGTTGGCCTTCTTGAGAAGTTACGGACAGGAAAAGCGTGCATCGCGGTTTCTTTCACTCATAAATCATCAACGACGCGACCGATGAATCTCGTTCCTTTTGTGTTGGTGACGATGTGACGTCATTTTTTATTCCGCAAGGTGAAATTTCTGCACTTCAGTCCCTGGTTAAAGGCGTTGCGACACTTCGTCCCAAATCATACTGTGCCAATGTGAGGCACAATTATTTGCATCGACCTGAAGCCGCATTTTTTGCTTTCATCCTTCAGGTTTTACAGCAGAGACGGTAATAGATGCGTAGAAGCTTGGCTCCAGAATACGGAAAACACATCCGGCTCTGCCATCATTACAGGCGTCATTGACATCATTCCGCAAGTGAGGCAGCGCGGGTGGGGCCACGGGCTTGCGAGGAGAGCTTTATGCATAAGCTACGCAGAATAGGCAATAAGTGGCAGTTAGACGACTCAGAAAGAAGTTTAGTCAGAGGAAACGTTACCCTAACCACAATCTAGTTCAGTTACAGTTGCTCATCAGATGTCATTGTGTTTGTTTTGAGTTACTTTAGGCAGTGTCCCTTTAGAGTGACCAATAGTATTACGTCGTCTCCCACGACGCACGTCAAGACAATGTTGTTCATAATTTACACAGTGACCTAGATCATAGAATTATTTATGTAAGCTACGAAAGTTGTACCCGTGTCACACGGCAAACTGAATGGCATTCGCAGTGAATGACAGTCCCACCGAACGTGATTCGTTTGTCTTACATCGAGCTACACGAAGAAACAAAATGTCATTCGCAAATGAGGCCGCTGTCGGTAATTAAGACCCCAGGGCCGAACATATGAAACATTATACAAGTACATTAGTTTTAGTTTTATTTCTTTTTTTTTTTTGTCGAAACTAGCGAAACATTAGATTATGTCACAGAATCGTTGCGTTTTCGACGACACTTAGTTCGCTAAGTATCATAACACGCAAAGACAAGTAACAAGCCTATCTGCACCGCACTAGCAACATGGCGAATTGGAACGAGGGTGGTTCTCCCAAAATTTTTTTTTAGGAGCAGTCTAGAGGCACACAACTTTGTTTCTGTTTTTGGTCGGTATGGAATGTTAGGCGCCCGAAAACAGTTTTCCCACAATTAGTGCAACCGTAGCGAGGTTGCAATAGACCCCCGAATCTCTCGTGCGCGAAACACCCTCCTTCGCCTTCGCTATAGACACGTGATGAGCGCCGCCAGGCGCGTCACTGTGTGACGTGAGTGGTAGGGACGCTCCTCATTCGACCTGGGATCACATGATCGAGATAAGCAACACCGCGCAGGCCAGAACGGCCGCTACCGCTTCGGAGACGCCAGGCATTCTCCGGCTGCGCGATGTCCGAAACGGATGATTTGAAGGCTGTCAACGACAGGATCTCGATTTTTTGGGACCGCTGACACTACGGGAAGAATGAGTGGTGCAGCACGAATCTATCTGCGTGTTGTACAGCGATACCCCAGTGCTTCCCGACAGTGTGCAGCCCGTCTGACCGTTTTCACCGCACAGTTGGTTCAGTGGTTAACAGGTGGAGCCACAATAGCGCCGCCATTGCTTGCTTTCTGCTACTGTGAGTTTTGACATTGCACAGAAGCCACGGATATTACTCTTGTGATCGCATTTCTAATCTTATCTTCTTATCTAATTCTAATCTTATTTCTTATCTAATTCTAATCTAATCTAATTCTATTTCTAATCTTATCTCATTTGTAATCTTATTTTGTTGGGCTGCATATATGCTTTGTTTTTCAGAAAACGCGATATAAATCATATACCGAATAGAAGTCAACAAGAAACAGTTCGCAATGTTCGTAGCAGACGGTTTTTCCTACCAACGAATACGGGGGCTCTCTACCACAAACGTCACACTAGAGTGGGAGTGGTCCGCAGTTGGAGCGCTCCGACCTGTCACCGCGGCAGCGATTTTGCAAATTAATTGCGCCGTGGTGAAACAAATATTTCGTGGGAACCTGCTTCTTCTCACACAACTCTCTCTGAAACTTCTCTCACACAGCTTTACAAGATGACAGCAGTTTTTGGCCATGTGAGATACCACTTTAATGCTCCTTTAAGCCTTCCTTCCTTCGTGTCAAAAGTTATCCAATTCGCGATAAAATATTGGAGTGCAACTTTTCATTCGTCTTTCATTTCTTCGAACAGTTTATCGTTGTTGATTTTGCTACCTCGCTACTGCGAGGGTGCGCAGTTTGTCCGAGACGGAAAAGCGAATGAGTTCCCCGAACTCATTTGCGTGGCGAATGCCATTCGCATGTATTGCCATTTGGTTTCACCGTGCGACACGAAACGAATATCATTCAGCGCGAATATCATTCGCTGGATATGACATTCAATTTGCCGTTTGACAGGAATATTAGTGTAGAAGGGAGAACACCTAACAGAAGCAAGAAAGCAAATACAGGGTGTTTTGTTTTTTTAGCCGCCACAGATTAAAAAAAGCTGTGGGGTCAGCACTGATGACATTATTGCAGGCGGGTTACGCGGCCACGCGGACGTCCTGTGGGGAAGATCAAGTAACTGCTGGACGACTACGTACCTACAATTCATTAATTAAGTTACTAATTAGGTGTTTTCTGGAGATGCGAGATAGCAGAATTGCAGCCAGTCATATTATTCAAATCCATCGTCCTTATTAAGCACACTGAGAAGCGAACGTACCTTGAGATGTCAATTGCCGAACTTCGCTATGCAAATGAGCCGACACATGAAGTACGCACTTTTCGAGGTTAGAAATGACGCGACCTTTGCCTTATATGGGTCGGAGAGTGGTATGTCTGGGCGGCAGATTAGCACCTACTCCAATCAGCTCCACTGCCAGGGTTGCGCGGTTTAAATCACTGTGATTTAAATAAGCGATTTTAATGGCGATTAAAATCACCTTTATTTTTTACGATTAAAACCATTTCCCATTTTTTATGTTCTGCATGAAAATGATACATGTTGGAAAATTAGAATGGAGATGAAGGCGTGGCGCAGTGTCATATTCGGTTTATTAGAACAACCACTCAATTGAAGAGCACTCGTCCTACGTTTTATTGCTACTATGGTACAGCTTACTCCAGCTAGGCCAGAGGAACACACCGTGTTTACACCCTGTACTTACAAAGTGCAAATACGCGTGAGTAGAATGTTGTCGGACACGTAAGAACACGCACTAAGCAGAATCACTCCCACTTGTTCATGCATTGCATGAGAAAGACTAGTTTCGCGGCCTTCTCAATAGCGAGTTTGAATACATCGGGAGGTGTTCCCGGTAACAGTTCCGAAAACACGATAAGCCAACCACGCTCTTTCTTTCAAGCGAGTGACATCACATAGCTAAGCATAGATTTGATCACTTCTTTTATCATATCGTTTTTGTAGAATGATTTCGATGCACTAAAACTCGCGATTTCATAGTCGGTTCCGCAACTTTGATTGGACCAACTAAACACACGAAAATGCCCTCCTTTCGGTACCCACAGAAGACGCTACAGCGGTCTATAGCGGCAACATGGCACCGAACTTGTCTGGTTGTAAGAACGATCCAGCAGCGCGCTCCACCACTCTCGAACGACTTCATCACAAAACATGTAACTTTTGAAGGGGTGTCAGAATGGAGCGCGTCATTCAATGACAACTGGAAGCAGCGTAGAATGGAAGGTGTGTGCTCAGGACACCGAACTCTGTCTTCCTTTGTGGGGCTCAAACGCTTACCTTGGTACCTAGTGTGCAAGATATTAGCTAGAAAATGCGGCCCACTAAGTGCTTGGCCAAGCCTTCGCTGTACGGCGTGTAGCTCTGAACTTTTGGTCAAGAAACCTGGTAATGTTTCTTCAAGTTTCTTCCGAACTTCTACAGCGTCTGCGATGGAGCGACTGATATTGGCCTTAGCGTTTTCACACTGCCTTCCACGCGCCTCTTTAGCTCTATGTCCATTACATTAACACTTCGCATCCGATCTCGTAGTGCCTACACGTGTGCCAACACTCTCAAACTCGGCCCCACTTCCAGTCCAAATTGTCGCCAATGCAGTGAGCCAAAAACGGAGGAACCCATTATAATAGTGAGTCCGGCTACATGCGACGCCAGACGGGAACTCCAGAAAGCAATGCAGCACCCTGGGACATCAGACCTACAGATTGAGAACATCGCCCAGCCGCGTGGCAGCCTCCAGCGCCGCAAATCCGTACAGAAAGCCCTGCCGAACTTTCTGAAGGCAGTGGACCCTCACGGTCGGTAATAGTGCAGGAAACTGCAGAACCAGACGTGTGATCCCTCCCCTTCCCCTACCCCCTTCCCCCACCCCCTTTCATCCCTTCCCCGAGCAACGTGCAGCCAATCTAGGCAGGCAGACCGCTCGAATGCCCATGTCACCCCTTCCCCCCAATTATATGAGCGGTCACTGTGTCTACTATCTTGTGACGGTTTTCTTCGCAAATCTTGGCATGCGTTGTGCAGTTCTCTGTGTAGAGTTCAAAACAGTCAACGACAGAGTTCCAGCGCACATCTTGCTGCAAAACTAGCTTTGGTGCACTCACAGAGTTCAGTGCTACTAATGTGAAGTTATGGTTGCGAAAAAAATTCGCAACGGTCACTACGTTTTCCGTTACCTCTTTCGCAGTCCAATCCTTTGCTAGAAGATGAATAAGGTGGGCGCTGCACCCGAGTGTGAGAGGGCAAGGACCATCCTCAGTAGATTCCTCCACCAACTTTCGCATTTTGGCAACATTCGTAGTGTTGTCTGTCACAAAGCTGCAGACATGACACCACAATTTACGCTGAACATTTGTGATCGTAGCCTCCGTTAATTTTGTAGGTATTTATTCTGCAGTATGGTAGCGTCCTGTAGTGTCAAGGGTCTCCGTGAAGTAAGCCTCTCCATCGTCCGTTGTGACACATGCAGATATTTGGTGTCATTGTGCACGTTACTCCAACCGTCAATGCTGAGGTTTACCATCACTTCCCCCTCAAGTTTGGTCGCACACTTTTCCACCTCATCCTCATACACTTTCCCCAATAACTTCCCGCCGATATCAATGTAGAGCACGATGGTCTTCCTCTACATGAGCCCCGACCGGCGATGATGGTATGCCACGGAGAGGCGATGACGGTGGCCTATATCCATGGCCGTGCCGGTGGAACTGAGAAGCGGGTGCTCCACGCGCGTGGCCATCGTTGTCGTCGTTGTCGTCGTCCAGCGTCTGCTACAATCGTCTCTTGACGGTGGTGTGTGTCCTGGCCTCAGTGACTCGACCATGTACACGAAATGACGATTTTCGACAACTCGAAATGACCAGTTCGTGGCAAAAACGAACCGAGACACTTTCTCGTCCAGGGACTCCTTTTCAACAACAACAACAACAACAACATAGATGAATGGATGATGATGATGATGTGGGATGTTTCTCTGCGTTGAGTGCAGGACCCTACCCCACTCCAAAAACGTTCACATGAAAGCATGAAGAGGGAAGGAAAACAAAAGAAACCCCTACAGTTCTTGAAGGAGGCCGGCGGCCTTCAGTTTTGCTTGTTTTTACGACGAATGAGTCCATTGCGTTGTTAGCCCCGATGGTTCGTGGCTTCTTAGAGGTACATGGCGTGGCATGTGAGAACGCCAAGTCAGACGCTCCTGGGTACAGCTGGGCTAAACATATGCTAGCCTCTGTTTGCCCTGCTCCAAAACACTGCTTACCCGATGAAGCACATTATTCACGTTTGAGCGTGTTGACCTCAAGTTCTGTGCGGCGCTCTGAAAGATACTTCTTCATCCTGACAACAAGGCCATGCATTTCTTTGCCGCATGCCCTGCACACGGCGCGCATACCGCGTCTTCGTCAAGAAGCAGACGAAAATGAAGGAAGGAACGTTGCAAAGAGGCGCAAAATAAAGAGCGACACCACCAATCCACAAGCATTGCGAAACGATGACTTGAACGGAATCACGGAGGATTGTGCAACCAAACCGATGGATAGTTGGTCACATTAGATGCGGTAGCGCAATTGAGCTACAAACGAACGGGAAGTAAGAACGGACAAGCGCGTCCTTCTTTTCTTTCTCCAGTCCGCTGTCTTTGCGCTGCCCTCGTCCCACTGGATTTCCCTGTCATATCTTTCATCATCCTACCTGCGTATTTATTCATGGATTGTCATCGTACTTCATTGTTCCGAGGGAGAGGTCAAATACGGCGAGGCTGATTTAAATAAAAGAAATTGATTTAAATCAAACAAATCGGATTTTTTTATATTTAAAAAAATTGATTTTTTTGCAACCCTGTCCAACGCTTCAAAGCACGTGGCCCTCTGACGTGGATTGCTTGACGAAATGCAGACAACTGCAAGTAAGCTTCTACGTTAATAAACAGTAGTTTCAGTGTTTTTATACCTTATCCCCTTGTGATGACCGCACTTGACAAAGCCTCTACATTCCTCGATCATTATGGAGACCTCCAAGGCAGCCTCGTTACGCAGAGAAAGTGTCCTAAATTCTGGGCGTTCATGCGTCTCGCGGAGAGATAGGAAATCAGAATATCGAACTACAGATTGACACGGGTCGCGCCAGCCCGAGGCCCGCAGGCCGGGTTCGGGCCACCCATACCTGCTCGGCTCCGTGCCTGGCAGGGCCGGGCCTGGATTGTTCTATCTATTCTGAATACTATTTATTCCACAAACAAAGCACCGGCAGACGCGGCGCACAACAAATGAACCAGTTTAGAAACGGCGAAACACATACACTTCGGGACGCATAAAGGACTCGTGAATGAAAAAGCCTGACAATCAGCCATTCGTTATTTATTAAAGAGAAGGGCGTAGCAGTCCGGAGCGTAACAAAGTTTTAACTGTTTTAAACTGTTTTTACCTGTTGTGGTGACCGCGTGCCTCTTGTTTTCGGAATAACGAATGTCCGCCCCCCAGCGTTTGGACCATTTTTAGCACTGTGAATATTGAAAAGCCTGGACGACATCCCTTTCTTGCCCTATAATATTTAAACAGGCAATTAATATCTTTGTGTATTGGTCTATCATTCTCTCGCGGCTTGGACCGGGACGGGCCGCATTTCGAAATGTCCCTGTATGGCCGGGACGAAAAATAGCGGCCCGTGTCAATCTCTATCTCGAATAATAATCATTGCGAAACGAGGGCCGACTATAGCCAATAAATGGCACCCGCACCGGCACAAGTAGAGCAGGATAAAAAATAAGACTAGTGAATCATGTGCAACAGTGATAGGATCTGTGCCACACTGCAAGTACACAGAATCGGCATGTTCGTTATGTTCGCGTTAAACCTATGATACCCTTCTAAAAAGACTCCCTTATCCCAACCTCTTTTTTCTGTGTCAGAGAGTAATTTTATAGTTTTCGAAATTTATTGAAACTTTGAATTCATACTGCAATGACACGTATCACATAGTCAACTATGACAGCATGAAAAAGAAAACAAGAGCAACGACGTTTGTTCACTGACTTCCGTAGGGGGCAGCGACAGGATACGATATGAAATGATTTTCGTCCGTTCGCTGCAGACGACGTATGGTGATGTACGCGTACATGTAGATGCTTGTATGTGCACATGAATATATTAAATATATTCTCAACACAACGAAAACAGCAACACAACCTTGGTGAAGCGAAGACGGAAAATTAAATGGGATCTTGCTACACAACATTTTCGAGTGAACTGCAAGTTGCCTGAACACAGATTTCTACTGGGCGACTACAACTCTTCAAAATGTGGTGTGCCGTTGCCCGTGACTCAAGACGCACTCAGGAAGATAGAGGCCAATATTGAAGAAGGTGTGGCCCGGCTGCTGTTGATCATCATAGCAAAGCCACGTTGAACAGGAAACGGGTGACGTCAAAGACGGAAAGGAGTTCCGTCCCAGTATCGATCCGACGAATGATCATGAAGTCTTCCCTTCACCGCCGATGAAACGGCAATCGAGGAGGGCGAAGCGGTTCCACGGGTGGACCTTCAGTGGAGTTCCACTGCAAAGACCTTTTGTCCACGTCGAGGTTTCGTAGAAGCATAACAATAGCGCCCTTCTTGAGATGCAACTCGCGTGGATGAAGGCCCAGTTGGAGTGCGACTGATGATGATTTTGGCGCAAGAGCGTCTATGACAATAATACACGAAACTGAGGGAGTGAGAACTGTTTAGGTATTCCGTCGATAGTAGGGTTCGGAATCCCGAGCTGTTTTTACAATCCCGGGATTTCGGGATTTCGAAATGTGGATCCCGAGATCCCGGGACGGGATCGGGATTTTTTCGCAACTATACCCAGGATGTCGTATAGGAATCGCGATATAGTTCGCGTCTTCTGTCATCCCTACGGAACATTCTAGTGAGAAAAAAAAAGCGCAGAAAAACTGCTCACGGGGTAAAGCCTGCGATTACATTGAGCATTCGCACCGTGCCGGAATGTCGACTTTGCAATGAAATGCGTCTCTTCTTGTCGTCTGCTATGGAATACCTCCTGGCTGCGCCCCAGTATATTTCCAGCAGTTAGTAGTGCACGAGAAGATACATACTTATGACGTACAGCAATTCTACTTACGCAGCTGCTAAAATCAATGATGTATTTCGCATCATCCGCCTGAGTATTCTGGGGAATGTCGCTTGTGTGCTTACATGGAATGGTGCGTTTTGCTCTTCTTGCCTTTTATTCACCCACAGTGACTGTTGTGTTCTATTCTGCTAGCCGAATGTATAGTTTTCTGAAAAGGCTACCTTCATTTTCTCTTTTTACTTTCAAATATATGTATATATATATATATACGTATTCGTGCGAATCAAAAGAACAAAAAGAGAGTTTCTGCAGACAGAGATTCTGCAATATTTCTTATTGTAGGATTGGAAGACTCCTTCTGATTTCATGGGAGTTTTATGCTATTTGAGGCTACTCTCCGCTATGGCTTGCGTAGTTCACATGAGTCAGCAGCTAACGTCGTTGTAATGTGTCGTGGACGATAAGGTTGGTTCGGTTTCGGATTCCAAATCTTATTTTTCGGGGAAGGAACGCTTGAAGCAACAAGTCGGTTGGACACCGTTCTTTCCCTCGTACCACCGAATATTTGTTGTCAGAAAAGCCGAAATTTATAATCCCGAAATCCCGGGATTTCGGGGTCCCGGGATCCCGGGCTCCGAACCCTAGTCGATAGGAAAGCCTTATCGCTGTTGTCGTTACACTTTTGTGACACTTTTCTGTTTTGTACACTTGTCTTTGTGTACAACTTTTGTATACACTTTTTGTATATTTTTGTATTTGCCTGTACATATTCGTATTTTGTATATATATATATATATATATATATATATATGTATGTATTTTTATATACTTTTGTACACTTCTTTTGTTACATTTTGTTACAGTTTTGTGGATGTGTTCATCTCTATACTTCTCCAGCCGATGACCGCTCAGAAAGTCTTCAATGAGGGTGTCATCGTGGACATTCTACCGGGCGACAAAGTTTCTTCACACTTCCAGGCTAATAATCTGTATGAAAACTTAAATCACGATTTCACTTTACACATGCGATGCTTTGAGACGAGTACTTCTTCCAGACAAGGAGCTATTTTTAAAAAATCTTAAATAATAGTATCCGACATAATGCTTTTTTGATTATCCTAATAATGTTACGTATTGCATTCGCATCGTTTAGATGGGCTGACGGCGACGGTCAACCATTGCGTTGCCTGCACAACGAATTTTCGCGCTGTTTCTTGCGCAATTTGATTTTTTCCCCATTTCCCCATTCATTATCATTCATTTATTTGTTGTTGTTGTTGATTTTTTTTCTTTTCGTCTGCCGGTAGAGTAGGCTCTGCTTCATACGCAAGGTGGCAAGCTATGACGTTTTTAAGGGTATTATAGGCATTGCACACAAGGGTAAGTTCCGTAACACAGAAGGGGGCTCCTACGATCAGATCAAGATGTTTGCATGGATGGATGACGTCATCAGTACTTATACTTTCTGTGTGTCACGCAACACAGCTTGTTTGAAGTAAGCAAAGCGATTAGCAGTACGAAGCTTCATTGCTCTTAAATGATAGAAATAGAAATAGAAAAGAGGATGAGGGAAAATCGCACTTTTTTTGTTTGGTACATTTGTCTATCAGCGGTCTCAGATATTTCACCTGAAATCACAGAAACTAGTGTACCGTAATTCCGCGCTCTATACTTTCTGTGTATCACGCAACACAGCTTGTTTGAAGTAAGCAAAGCGATTAGCAGTACGAAGCTTTATTGCTCTTAAATGATAGAAACAGAAATAGAAAAGAGGATGAGGGAAAATCGCACTTTTTTGCTTGGTACATTTATCCATCAGCGGTCTCAGATCTTTCACCTGAAATCACAGAAACTAGTGTACCGTAATTCCGCGCTCCCTTGAAGCTCTAGGCATACTGAAAGTGGGATGTCTTGTCCTCGAAATCGCCTAAAGAAAGACGTAGCAGAACTGCTGTATGAGCGAAATTTAGCAGCCCCCGTGTTCTTTTCCAAACCAAGTGGGGGATGCAGCTACACTGCAGGCTCCACAGATAAAAAAGAAAGAACACAACTCTATTGAATTATAATCTAATATCCGGCTATAAGCATCGAGCTCCTGGGCCTTTATCGTATTACGATCCCAGTCTAGCGCCCACAACGAAGTATTGCACCGTGGCGCATTCGAATTTCCCAATAAAGCGATCATGACTTTTCGGTGGCGCATTCCCTCTCGCGTTGGGTTTTATATATTTTCTTTTGAACTTTTCTCTGCGTGTTGCCTTGTCATTCTATACCCCCAATCATTGCATAAACGTGCTGCTAAAAAAGCGGCAAACACACAGCGGACAACTGTGGACAAAAGAACTCAGAACGTCTCGAACGCTTTATTTCATAACGGCTGCCAAATGCGAATGTACCCCGTTCTTTATGTAATAGTCGCCTTTAGATATAAACAACCCTTATGATCAGCGCCTTTGAAGCGACCGCGTAGTTAACGCGCGGAGATGGGAGGTGGTGCATTACAATGTAATTAATAGCCGGTCAGTCCTGAGTAGTTTGGGACTAACATCTCCATTTTTTCTTTTACCAATCAATCAATCAATCAACAATCGGCAATGCATTACATCTCGCTAATAGGTTATGCTAGATGAAGCGGCCAGAAGACGAAGAGAAGAGAACAAGGAAGAGTATAAATAGAGAATGTTGAAGAAGGAATAAAGTAGCTTGGTCAGACGGCTCCATAGAATGTTACAGAACCGTCTGACCAAGCTACTTTATCCCTTCTTCAACCTTCTCTATTTATACTCTTCCTTGTTCTCTTCTCTTCGTCTTCTGCACTCTTCAGCCTCCTCGACTTTAGGAATCATCCTTCCGTGGATGATAAGGAATGACGTTGCTTATCGTTGCCATCTCTCTTATTGCGTGAGCTTCTGTATAACCAACGACTTTTAAGATGCCTCCTCGGTGGACCGTCTACCATACGACGAATGGACCGCAGAACCCGCCTCGGCTTCCTGGTAGACCCTGCCGCACGAGCACCTGTTCCCCACTCTAATATCAGGTATCTTTGTATTTCGACGCTTGTCGAAGTTCCTCTTCCTGTGCGGATCGCCGCCGCTCCTTTAAAGTGCCGTGGTAATGTAATACATTTGGCCGGAATACTCATTACTTTGGTTGAAAATTCAGGCGTTGTCTAGAGACAGTTGCTAATTGTGCCTGGTACAGGCACTTTTGTCAATCCAAGAAGGAAGACACAGCCCCTTTGAGCCTTTGAACACCAACTCCTTCTACGCAGTAATTAATCTTATCAAGGGAGAGGGTGTTATTAAAATAAATAGGAAAGGGTCATCTAGGATTGTTCATTTAGATTATGCATATACTGTTCTCATCTTTCGATGAAATCATTCATACGATACGATCTTGCAGAAGCACTGAACTATCACCGGCAATGCGTAACGACATAAAGGTCTAATCACGTCCCTTCCGCGCTCCAAATATATCGGAGAACGGTGCTAGTGACTTCCGGGAGAATATAATACCAAAGTAATGTCACTACTTGAAGAAATTAATGACATTAGTAATGCATTACTAATCGTGAAACGTAATGAGCAATGACAAAATTGCGATGGGTAATGCACTTCAAAATAAAAGTAACTTCCCCACCTCTGTTAGTGCGGCAATGTTTAAGGACATTATAGTTTTAGGAATGGGGGGCCCTTTGGGATAAGAATGTCCCTTGTCGCGTAGGAAAAATAGGAAGGAACACAGAGTACACATCCGCGTAGAATACAGGAGTTGTGTTTTGTGCCTATAGGCGTCTTTTGTGTGGTCTACAGCGCCGTGCCCGCTCGACGCCGCTCCATGGCACCATTGTGAACGACCAATGAGTATTGACCGTGGACCATCTGTAGATCATCAAGACCTTGTACAGTACATCATAATCTATCAATCATGCAACGGCCAAGAAAACGGTCTGTCACTGAAGAACAGAAGTTGGTGCAGTAGAGAAAACATGCCAAGCTGCAGCAAGAGAAACGTGCAAGGGAGACTCCGGAGCAGCGGCAGAGACGTCCTGCTTCATCGCGGGCCTATCGACAAGGGGACGAAGGACGTACCAAGCAGGTTGCTGCACAACAAAACACAGGAGCAAGTTGAGACAATCCCAAATTCACTGAATTCAATGAATATGGGAACAACAAAAAAAGCGTCTTTTGATGAAGTTTTCAAGTGTTCGGCGCGAAATCGAACAGTATCGCCACCATGCGGCTGCTCCATGAACTGTCCTTAGTGTGAATGCGCGGCTGGAGCCGTGCTTTCACTGTGGTCGTCGGGTTCGAAAACGTGCGTAGAAGGCAGTGTTTCTGAGCATCGATCTCTTCAAATCGTTTCAGCATGAGTGAAAATGACTTAATGAAGGACATTTTGTACTTGTTAAGTTTCTGCACCAGGCTCCTTAGGAGGGACGAAATCTACATAACGTGCATTTCTTCCAGTATGCAGATTCCTCTCTTCACCAGGTTTGTCACTGTGGTTCTGTTTGTCAAGCAAAATGTACCAAGACCTGAGGTTAATGTTGTAAACTTGTAATATAATTTTTATGACAACTAGAACCATGTCAGAGTCATTTATAGAATGGATTCCATGTAAGCACTTCGGTCTCGCTTCAAAATGCTAGCTACGATGTTGTTCGCGCGCTGGACACAACTTGTATCGAACATATGAATATATCGAATGCATACAATATATGAATGAATTCATCAATGAAATGAATGTTCTAAAATGTGTCAATTCGAATATTTTCATATAGTTCCATCTGACAGTGTGACAGGATTGACTTTTGACTTTCATATATGTGACCATTTGAACACTGGCATTCGATGTATAATGCTATCACCCCCGAACAGTGGTTGTAGGATTTATACAGGGTGTTTCTTTTCAGCTGCAACAAATTTTCATAAAAGAGGGAGTTGCCTTAGGACGCTTTTACTTCTGTCATTGGATCAGTCGACGGGGCTGCTATTAGGAAACCGTATTTTTTCTCAGTCAAGGGACTAATAAACAGTGATATTTTAATCAAAATTTTAAATATTGACTTTAGGGAGGGCATTGCAATTGCGATATTAGAGCCTGATCTCCACATGATGCGCTCGAACAACTGATGAAGCACAGAAGTAATCACAGCGCGCGCTACAGACCTAAGTATTTTACTTCCGTCGTCTGCTGTGTACAGCAACTAATCTGCAGACGAGCGACAGTGACGTCGATGTCTCTGCCCTCACTTAACGTCACAGAAAGATGTCACACGCAATCCAGGCAAACTCTTTTCGCGGTGTGTTTCACGATCTTTGTTTTCTTGTTTTATTTTTTGCTTGCAAGGCGCTTTGTGCATCTCCGCAACAAATCAGTGCTTATCGCACCGGGAAAGGGTGAGAGCCGTGCCCAGCAGAATGAAGGGAGTGATACGGCGAGCGACTCCGACCAAATGTAGGAAGAAAAGAAAGCAAAAAAGAAATACAAAACAAAGATCGTGAAACATACCGCGATAAGAGTTACCTACATTCGCCTATGACGTTTTTCTGTGAGATTAAGTGAGGGTGGAGATATCAGCGTTGCTGACGGCTCTTTTGTCGACCACTTGCGGTTTACAGTAGGCGACAGCGGTCACATACTTAGGGACGTAGCGCGCGCTATGATTACTTTTCTGCTTCATCAGTGCCTCGAGCACATCATGCGGACATCAGGCTTTATATACCGCAACTGCAATGTGCTTTTAAAAAGTTGATGAAAATATATCTGTTAATTAGTCCCCCAACCGAGAAAAAATACGGTGTCCTAGTAGCAACCACGTCGAGTAATCCTACGACACAAGTAAACGTAGATGGGTAGAAATCCAGCGAACCGGTAGAATGTAGGAAGGAGTTGCCTCAGGACAGAAGCCGCCGATATTTCGAACAGAGACTGTTCTTCTTCTGGGCACCGTCCTCATCATTGGCATGGTATTTAAAGGGTTAGGTGTGACGTGTTTAAAGGTTCATGCGAATTGTGGGTCAACAGCCCGGAGGGAAGAAAGGTTCCGTACGGGGTTTTACGGCCGGAGTGAATGGCTGCTTTGTTAGAGTGTGGAGGGGATTATGTGAACGTAACGTAACGTATCGTATCTACAGGCAATCTACAACGTAACGTAAGGCAGGTTACATTGTAACAATGGTACACAGGAAAAAAATTGGGGGGAGGGTGTTGGGGAGTATGGATAAACCACTGATCGTCGGCCATGGCAGCCTATATGTATATAATCGCATTTTAAAGATTCAAATATTCTAGATTTTCATCTCTGATCTAGCTGTATGCACAGGTATGTGCATGTTGGCGCAACCGAAATCAGGGGGGTATTCTTACCGACTACAGGACAGCCGGAGAAACCTAAAACTTACGATTCACATAGTCATTATCTCGCCAGTAGCACCTCATAGATGTGGTCAATACGTTACGTATTCTACCGCTGTTGCATGAATGCCAGCTTCAGGAGACCTCTATGCCTCGAACTTCTCGCACAACCTGAATAAGAACCACTGTCAGACGATGCAAGAATTAGTGCTAAGTGGTTCTATACCTATTTGACTATCCTGTCCTTGTGTTGTGTTCTTGTACACATGTACATTTAAATTGCACAGACATTCAGATAGCAGAGGAGGCAGAAGGTTTAGGGATGGTATGGGAGTTTTTTCATTTTTTTCCCTCTTTGGTTGTCTCGATCTACGATAAAAAGCTGGAGGAAAAGACTGTGCAGGCGACGAATAAAATATTCCAGCAAGGATATAAAAAAAATAAAAAGCAAAGATCGCTTGCAATGACATGGCAGTGTATTCTGATCGGGAACCCCTCAAACACACATCTTTGTTTCTGTTCTTCCTCACTAGTCTAAAATTGTCATTCGCGAAGCGCGTCTACACCTGGAGCTCTATTCTCGTCAAAGCAGTCGACCTCGATTACTTTGTGTCTCGCCTGTCATTGGTCGTTACGTGAAGAACCAATCTCAACAAATAATCGAGCTCTTGATCCTGCAGTCGTCGTGATAAAGTAGATAAAGCATGAAGAGTGCAGGATTAAGTGCTCGACTGTTGGTGGAGGGCGCGTAACACTTATCTCTGTTCTTCACGCCTTCTTCACGTGATGACCAATGACAGGCAAGACACAAAGTAATCAAGGTCGATTACTTTGACGAGAATAGGGCCTCTGAGCGTACTGTACACCAGAGATTTTCTGTTCACAATTTCCCGTTCCAGCGTTTCACAGTGCAGCTCTTTTTGTGAACTTCCACGCTTTCTCAGTGTTCTAAGTAACACATTTGAACGCGCAAGAAATTTTACCCGCAGTATATGAAGCATTGGCATCAGAAATTCATCCAGAAACACTACGAAACTTAAAGCTGACCGCGTAGAAAAGCATTGTCGTGCTGCGCCGGATCATGCCGAATCCACACTAGATCTCCGCTGCAGCGCCACCTACTTGAGACGAATGAATACTGAACGCCTGCCAAACTGAAAGTCTGAACAACAGCTACTTCATCGGAAACTTGAAAATGAATATTGCTGTGAACCATCTGTAGACCATCAAGATCATGTACGGAACATCAATATCTATCGACCATAGAACGACCAAGAAAACACCCTGTCACTGAAGAAGAGAAGTTGAGCAGAAGAGAAAACAGCTGCAGCGAGAGAAACGTGCAAGAGAGACTCCGGAGCAGCGGCAGCGACGCCCTGCTTCATCGCAGGTCCTATCGACCAAGACAAGGGAACGAAGGACGTGCCAAGCATGTCGCTCCACAACGAAACAGGAGAGCAACTAGAGACAATCCCGAGTTCATTGAATTCAATGAATGTGGTACCCGGACTATATGATTTTGGGTGAGGTTTCAAGGTACAAGGGTCGTCCAAGTATGCGAGAGACACTTTTTTTTTTCAAGAAAAATCAGTGACTAAATGTAATTCCATTAAACTTTCGGAGGACGATGTGCAGTCCTTGTCGAGTCAGCAGAGCGTGCAACACGTGCAGCAGCGGCAGCGATCATGGCGGCGAGCAGTGGAAATTGGATATTTTGCAAAGACTACTGGCACAGTATGGTGAACAAACAATGTCAAGGGGAAGAGTATACGAATGGTGCAGACAGTTTGGCGAAGTACGCGACATGGTGACGAATGAACGACATGGACATGATCGTCAAACTGCAGTCATGCCAGTCAACATCGCATGCGTTGTACAAGCCGTCCTTGAGAATCGGCGAGTAACAGTTCGGGACTTTGCAGCCCAGCGTAATATTAGTGTCGGCAGTGTAGGCAGTCATTCACGATCATTTACTGTTCCACAATGTCTGCGCAAGATGGGTTCCCCGACACCTCAACGACTGACCAGAAGGGAGCGCGCATTGAAGTCTCTGAGCAGCTACTGAACCGGTTTCTATCCGAAAGGAACGAATTTTTGCAATCAATCATCACATGTGATGAAACCTGGATGCATCATTTCACCTCAGAGACAAAAAGGAGCAGCATGGAATGGCGGCATAAGGCTTCCCCACCGCCAAAGGAAAGCAAGATGCAGCCGTCTGCGGAGAAGTCCATGGGAACTGTCTTCTGGGACATGCGGGGTGCCATTCCTGTGGACTTCTTGGAGCAAGGGGTCACGATTAATGCCCAGTACTACTCCACGTTGATAAAGCGCGGTGCTGTGCTAACGCAATTCGCAAGAAAATGCCTGGGATGTTGTCAGGAAGGTTCGTTCTGCCTCATGACAATGCCCGGCCTCACAAGGCGAATTTGACGGTAGCAACCCTGGCCGATATGCGCTGGGAGGGTTTGCCCCATGCCTCTTACGCCCAGATTCAGCCGCAATCGATTACCATTTGTATGGGCCTAGTCGACGGCACCTCGATCATGTGGCAAATTTCCCGATTCATCATCATTAATTTACCTGTTGTTGTTGTTTGGGCACCCTGGATGAAAGATGTTCCACACATGTGAAGTCCCCCAGAAAGATGTCCTGCAGTGGCTACGACAGCAGCTCACGTCTTTCTACGCCAAAGGCATGAACGAGTTGCCACACGATGGCAGCGGTGTCTAGATGCGCACGGTGGATACTTTGAAAAACTGACGTAGTTTTGAGGTTCCCGAATTTTCCGTTGTATTTAAAGAAATAAAGGTCTCGGTCAACCTTGAACGACCTTTGTATATAGGGACTGGACGCCTGCGAGACTGAAAGTCTGAAGAACAGCTACTCCGTCGGCACCTCAAACCCTACGGGTACCCATTGGGTTTCGAATAGTGACAACCAGAGGTGGGCACCCTCACGAGGGCGTGCGAAGGTGAGGGTTTCCTCACCCTCACCTCACAATACTTGAGGTGAGGTGAGGTGAGGTGAGGTGAGGTGAGGAAATTTTCAATTTTTTTAGGTGAGATGAGGAAAACTATGGGAATTTTTTTTGAGGTGAGGCGAGGAAAAATTTATGAATGCACACTTTATGAAAAGTTTTCCCGCGCGTACACGGGATATCTTTCCTTCTTTCCGCAGCTTCAGTCTCTCATCTGGGCGGGGACTGCCCTCCTCTCTCCCCGCTGATCTGACTTTGCGCGCCGTTCGCATACCCGCAATTGAACCTCAATTTTCGCGCAACTTTTATCTGCATAACAATCGTTCCACTAAGTGTTTTCGGTGATTGTCTAGGCCAAATCCTCCAGCAAGAAGAAGGGGAAAAATAAAAATAAAGAACGTTACATTGACTAAGCAACTTAATGAGTTCCATTTCGAAAATGTATTTCAATAGCAGATTGATGAAACTATTTGTATTTGGTGACAAACTAAATGTCCACAAGAAAGTTGTTTATCCCATATTTTTCCGTTAACCCGTTTTCTTATAATGGTCAAATGACAAGTTTCGTGCCGCACCCTGCATGCACTCACGCTTGAGGTATATGAATTTACATTGGTAGTCACTGAAAGCCAACGCGCATCGAATACACAATCTTCACATCGAATATAGCTTTCAAAAATAGCTTTAAAAATTGAGGTGAGATGAGGTGACGAAAATTTCGGAAAAAAATTTTTGAGATGAGGTGAGGTGAGGAAAAATTTTCAATAAAAAATTGAGGTGAGGTGAGGTGAGGAAAAATTGTAAGAAAAATTTTGAGGCGAGGTGAGGTGAGGAAATTTTTTCTCCCAGAAAATTGAGGTGAGCGCGAGGCTGGTGAGGACAAACGCCCACATCTGGTGACAACGACTCTGAGCAAGAAGGTTGGTCTGTCAGGCTCCACTTTCCTGATGTACAGGTAAGCGCCATGACAATTCACAAATCTCGATACGCTACGTACGACGAAGCTACGATGCTACGAAGCTACGATACGTACGTACGGTGGGTTTGAGAAGACCCATCCGCAGCGTCTGGTATAGCTTGCATTGTCGCGAGTTACCGCAAATGATTGGCTGTTCACCGTAGCAAATCGAATCCATCTTGTAAATGTGGATGAATTGGCCGACCGGCCGCGCGTTCTTAGATGACTTTTCCGGCAGGCAAATGTCCATGGCAAGTTTGTATATGAGAAATATGTGAAAGATGCGGAACTGTGGTCGATCGATGACCCTTTACCTTCCATCTTAGCTATGCCCTTTTCATGTACTATAACCCATTTCACTACTTCGACAGCTCCGGTCAGTTACCTCTATTGACCAGTTGAAATGTTTACTAGTGGACACAGTAATTCGCTTCTCGGTGCGGGTATTTATTAAATACATCGAGCACCTGTAGGGGCATTACCATTTTCAGTATTTCTACATTACCGCATTTCTAAATATAGTGTAAACACCTGAATTCGGGCAGTTGTTTTTTTAATCTAAATACAACAGTTGACGGGAAAAATCGCTTAGTTTATTTGCCGATATTTTACTTGCTGATAAATGCCCCCCAGATTTTCGAAACAGTAAATTTCGAAATGCGGAAACATAACGCATTGGGAAATATTTAAGTGTTTGGAAATTATATATTTCTCTTAGCGACTTGAAAATAAAATTTCAGTCATGAAGTGTACGCAAGGAAGCCCGGCTCAGAAAGAAAGTGCTGGCCTAATGGACACTTAATCGTAAAGGAATAATCCACACTGAGATGAAAGAATGTGGCAAACCGAAGATGGCGAAAAGGCGAGAGGTTATACAACGGCTTACGAAGAGGATAAAGGAATAAGATACGTCCCGTTGTTCGGAACAGTCTAGCAAGATCATCTCGTAATTCTACGAGGGGTGTTCAAGTCAAACTGGGATTTTCTGTCACCTGACTGTACAAATGGCTCGCGTTACTTCTTTTTCGTCATTTTCACACGCGACAGGTCTCCGCGTTCACCACGTGGTGGTCCAAAGTTTGTGCAAAACAGAAGACACGTGCTGGACAAGACGACCGACAACGAGGTGAGCGCGCATATCGAACAGCGAATTGTCATGAGGTTTCTCGTGAATGAAAGCGCAAAGTCATCTGAAACTCACAGAAGACTTCAGGCCCAGTATGGCCACGATGCACTTAGCCACAGCAAAGCGTTTGAGTGGTGCAAACGGTTCCGAGACGGCCGTACATCAGTGCAGGACGATCCCGGCCTGGGCGGCTCAGAGCCCAGTGTCAGAGTTCCTGAGAACATCCAACTCGTCGAGCGCCTGACCCTCAAGGACCGACAGACAACATGTCTCAAAGTGGCTCGAAAGACGGACCTTTCTGTGGGAACGTCGAACACTATCATTCATGAACACCTCCAGTTTCGGAAAGTTAGTGCCCGTTGGGTTCCGAGGCAGCTCTCCGTGTTTGACCTGCAGAGAAGACTGGGAATCTTCCAAGAGCTAAGGTACCGTTTCGACACTGAAGGACAGCCGTTCATTGATCGGATCATGACGTGCGATGAAACGTGGGTGCACCATTTCACTCCTGAGTCTAAACGCGCATCATAACGGTGGAAGCATCCGTGGAATGCTCATCATCCGCGCATCATAACGGTGGAAGTCACCTCCCAAGAAGTTCCGAAGCACCCCGTCTGCGGGTAAGGTCATGGCAACGATTTTCTGGGACAAGGCTGGCGTTGTTCATGTTGATTTTCTGCCCAGCGGGACCATCATCAAAAGTGCATATTACGGCCAGGTTCTCAGGGATTCGCATAAGACGCTCAAGCAAAAGCGGCCGGGCCTCATCACCAAAGGAGTCCTCCTCCTACAGGACAATGCCCGCCCACATACCGCGCATCTCACGACACGCACCTTACAGGAACTTGGCTGGGAGTTGCTGCCACATCCCTCCTACAGTCCAGACCTCGCCCCCAGCGATATCCATCTCTTCGGGCCACTGAAGGCGTTCCTTGGGGGCCGCCACTTCAGCTGCGACGACGAGGTCAAGAATGTGGTCTGATCATGGCTGCTACGCGCCGTTAAGGATTTCTACGCTGCTGGCATCCAAGCCCTCATGAAACGCTGGGACAAGTGCATTAGTGCAGCTGGAGATTACGTTGAAAAATAAAACTAATTTCTCGCCTGTAAATGGGTAGAAATGTAAATGTAAATGTAAATGAAGTGTAAATGTAAATGAAATGTAAATGTAAATGTCCTTTTTATTTAACTCGCCTGTCAGTTCATTTTACTTTTGCGAAAAATGAAAAGTCCCGGTTTGCCTTGAACACCCCTCGTATTAATTTATGCTACAACAGTAACCAATATTAGACATTGTCAACCTGAGAGCACAGCTTGGAATGGTATATATTTGGTTGTGACGTTACCGGAAAGGCTCTCCAGCCACCGTACTCCGGTCCCCATCTCGTCCTGGAACGCACAGGCAAGTTTTTCCCCATTTCCATCAACGGACGTATCATGTTAGCTGGAGAAGGAAGACAGTGACGAAACCTCTCAGTTTCCTGAAACCAACTCTTCAATTATCTGCACGCGAAGGTTCGTGAGCGAGCATGTTTGCAGACCATTTGAAAACGAGACCATTTCCATGTACGTGTCGCTCCTGTCGGCTATAGAGACGACATGATGAGAGGACGACGAAGCAATGATGAGAGACCGGATTTATATGCGCTAAAAATTAATGAAATATGCATGCAACTATGCACTAAACCTGGTCACAACATGCAGTAAAAATGTGTCATATATGCGGTAAAACCTCGAGCCGTATATGAAGCGATCTCAAGCACCGCCGGCGAGACGAGTGGCTTCTAAATGTAATGTCCTTTTTATTTAACCTGATATGTTGGGGTTACAGTGAAAGGTAACCAAAGTGGGATATTCAGAAAAAATAATACAAGCCCGTGTTTCAATGATTGGAACTGTTGAAGAAAATGTTTGCCACCAGATGCCGTTCAATATTGTCTGGAGTGAAGTTCTGGCGCCTGTCAGTCAAAACGTTCTAGTTCGAAAATGGCGTCTCTACATCGCACGTTGTGAGTGGAGCATTATTGAAGACTGATAGTAGATGTGCGAGCACAACCTCCGGTAGGGTAGCGCTAGGAACCGAAGCAAACAGCTCGACGACTACTCGGAGAACGGCAAATCCAGGATTCTTCTGTAGCACGGCGTCAAATTTTCTAACAACCCGTGCGCCGACTGGACTGGACCTCACGTACACTTTTCACCACATCCAAGGATTCCACGAGCTGGAGGCCTCCCGTTTCAAGCTTCCGGATGGCTCGCGCAACGAAGACGAAGTGACTAACTGTACCTCCATAGCTAGCACTGGATTTTCAAAGAGCGCCTGTGCTTCTCTGACAGCGCTGCTGTCCTTGGAACTGAACATGTTCACCACGTCCTTCAAGTCGTCGAAGTGAGTTGCATAGAAATCGACTGCCTCCAACCAGGTGCCCCATCTTGTGACAACAGGTTCAGGGGCAGGGGAACGTCTGGCATCATTGCTCGATATGTTCCTCTTCGACTTGCCGTCTTCACAAAAAATTTCTTCACGACAGACACCATCTTGTTGACGAGTGAGTAGAGCCCCCGAACATCCTCTGCCACGCGGTTGAGGCCGTGCGCCAAAGACGTTACGTGCACGACGTTTGGATAGAAAACCTTCAGGGTGCCAGCATCCTTTATCATGTACGCAGCTGCATCTGTGTAAAATATCCAAAAGTTCTCTCCGCCCCCTTTTGACCAGAGTAGCTTGAGAGCATCTTTTACGAATCTAGCTACAGTGCCGTGGTTTGTTTTCTCAAGTGTTCTACTCGCAAGCAGATAGGCCTGGACCTTTGATTTTCATCAAGTTTTCCAACAACAAGATGCGCTACGTAGCGACCGCAAGCGGTCCACATGCATCTGCATATGCACCCACATATATCATCTGCTGCAGCCCACATTGGGCCGTTTTTAACAGAACACCTTATTCTCTCCTAAAATCTATGACTGATGGCATCCGCAGGACAAAATGGCACCAAGCCGACAGTGGTCCGTCACTGCTGCGCACGCTAGACCCGGAGCTGAATTTTACCATACCTTCAAAAACGCCCAGACACATAGAAACTCTCCTGCATCGTCTAGGCCTGAATGTGCCCTATGGTGGCCAGTTTCTTCATAAAGTGGGCAACGTGGACTCGCCCAACTGTCTACTGTGCGGGACAGTGGAAAACACTGAACATATCATCATGCATTGTCCAAAACATGCTGCACAAAGAGGCATCTTGAGGCAGACCCTTGGCCATCTCGACAGCAGGGACTTCAGCATAGAGAGAGTCTTAGGCGTATGGGACGCTAAGCACAGGGACGCGGCCTGCAATGCTCTTGTCAATTTGATTGTGAAATCTGGACTAGAAACCCTATACTAGACGGTGCGTGGACATTACTATGATCCTTGATGTGAACGGCGCGCTCGGTCCTGCGTGGTCACGGTCGAGACGCTCGCCCCGGTGAACTTTTGCGGTGCGCTCGCACCTTCTGTAGTGCAATCGTACCGTTTCCTTTCTTTTTTTTTGGGGGGGAAGCAGAATTCGCTTGCGCGAATTCAACCTTCCCTTGTTATTTTACCAACCACCAACCAACCTTATTTCGTTCACGGCTTTCTCGTATAAAAGAGGCAGGCAATTCTTGCGGAGAGTTGACTCTGCTGGTATCTTCCTGTGAGTATACTTCTCAAGGCATTTTCTTAGCGTCGGGTTTTCGAGTTTGCACCACAGAATATTAGCCGCGACAAAAGCTTCAGAGAGGTCCGCACAAAATTCGTCAAACTCAGGGCGAGAGCTCGCAGCGTGGGCGAGTAAGGGTTGCGAAGTCCTGCTCCTCTTTGCCTTTTCAGAAATGTGGCACTGCGACCTCACAAGCTGGTCCACTTGAACTTCCTCTCTGCATTGACCTATAAGAGACAGAAAAAAGAAAAATTGAGTCAGGAAACATAAACAGAAGTGGCAATGAATTTCTAAATACTAAAGAACGACCTTGATTTTGCGTCGTTATAATAAGCGTCTTTGCGCGTATATTGCGTCGCAAAGCGAGCCCCATTTACACATATTTGCTTGAGAGATTCTCGTTCGTAATCCTCCCCAATGCATGAAAGCCCATGCCTTGTAAACGTCAAGGGATGAAACTTAAGTGTTGCTCGTCTATTGTTGAACGTTCCATGCACGCTCCTTTCTTACCTTCTTCTCGCAAATCCTGCAGAATAATATCTTTCCGTCGGTGCACAAATCGGGATTCTCCGTCGTCCATCTCTTGTAGAGGCATGAAATTGATGGCTTAGGCCTCGGCATCGTAAGAAAACGACGTAAAAGCGGCAGACGCACGGTAGGCGCAGGAGAAGAGAACGCGTCATACTCTCTGTGGCAGCCAGAAGGGGCACAAGCTGCGTTCAGCGCAGCCAGAGTGGCGTCGACGCCCGCAGGGAAGGAATCACAGCAGACGATGGAATGGACGAAGGAATCACGATGCCGAGTGTCTAATCGGCGGCTTGCAATGCGAAAGATGGTTCAGATCGATATGTCATATCTGACGAGCAGGGAAATATGCAGCAAAAACGCAAAATATGCAGCAATGTATGAAATATGCATTTACATGCACTTAAAACATACCGCAAATCGTTTTGGACAAGGCTCAAATGTTCTTTCATGTCACTCTCAGTGTAAACCATGTTCAGGAAAAAATATGCATTTGCATGAAAATCCGGTCTCTAAGATGACAATTTAACACAACGTGGGTGGCGCTGGCATTTTTTGAGGATATAGAAGGATAACATTTCTTTAGAATGGTATAGCCTCATCCTAGCAAAGCACACAGCACGTGCAGCACCCAAAAAAACCACACGGAAACTTGTTAAGCCATATTCATAACACGCAATGTTTTCATGCCAACTATCATGGCGACGCTCGTACAGTTCGACGCAACACATTACAGATATTGCGAGCAGCTTCAAAGTGCATGCGCCAACACCGGCAAAGAGAAAGACGTAGGGGATGGAGAGCGTAACACGTGAGTCCTTCGTCGTCATCCACACGAAACCATCTTTCTTCGTGCGCCCAACGGCGCGAATGCAAAGCTCCCGCTTCATTCGGTGATGCTTTTACGGTGGGAAACGGAAGAACCATACACCGACATTTAGGCCTTTCATGTTTCGGCAATTGACACATAATAGTCATAGCGAGAAAAAGCTTCGCCAACTCGCGTCACAGCCTACAGCACGTTTTCATGTCAACAAACATGGGGGCCGCCGCCAGAAGTGGCTGGGCATGCGCACACGCGTACCCTGAAATGGTCCGTTAGGTACACTCTTAAAAACGAACTTCACCGCATAGCACGCTCCTAGCCAACGATCATCTCGAATGATATCGTTATCTGCCCTGAAAACGGGAGGCGTACGCCTTTTTGTGACAATTATGAGCAGCATAAGTGTCACAAGAAAGGCGTACGCCTCCCGTTTTCAACAAATCGGGGCAGATAACGATATCATTCGAGATGGTCGTTGGCTAGGAGCGTGCTATGCGGTGAAGTTCATTTTTAAGAGTGTAGGCCCACGCATAAAATGCAGGACGTCAGGCATGCAGGAAAGCAGGAAGGCAGGCCATATGTGCTGCTGGCTTTCGCCTCGTACGTAGGACTGTCTAAATTTCGTTTCCTTTTTTTTTTTTCAGGTGTGAAACATGCCGCCTTATATTGACTGAGCAGGCACGCCTCATTTATTATTATTATTATTGAACGTCTCCCTCCCCATATTCTAATTTCGTCGGAGTTAATGGAGAACACGCAGAAATCTTAATGTGAAAGAGCACGGTTGGGCTGTCGACCCTGAATAATCCACACACTACATCTGACATCAAACTCTACACTCTTAAAAATGAATTTCACCGCATAGCACGCTCCTAGCCAACCATTATCTCGAATGATATCGTTACCTGCCCTGATTTGTTGAAAACAGGGGGCGTACGCCTTTTCTGTGATAATTATGAACAGCATAAGTGTCACAGAAATGGCGTACGCCCCCGTTTTCAACAAATCAGAGCAGATAACGATATCATTCGAGATAATGGTTGGCTAGGAGCGTGCTATGCGGTGAAGTTCATTTTTAAGAGTGTATGTGAATGTAGAATGCATTCTAAAGGCGTGAGTGATTTCGGAATTTCCATGGTTTGGTGCGACCTCCCTGTTCGGTGACACCACGGCTAATGGGGTGCACGTTAACGGAGAGTTGAATGGGAGCGTACTTTCGGTTTGTCTATAGGGCCAGCCTTCGTAGTGTGCGGACGCGTGATTCGTAGTATTCACAATATACTCTTGCACTTGCAGATTGTGCATAGATTGTTTTCACACAGAATATATATGATCTGCGCATGCATATACACAATAAAAAAGTGCTCTGACTCTCACTTCATTCCCTTTACGCTGGTGGGGATGCCTTCGTACGGCTCTGTTTTTAAATGCGACAACATTTCCTTAAAGTGCTTTCGAGGCCTCAGTGCCCGTCGCGTCATGCTGGCATAGGTGGGCATTTTCCTGCGGCCTCACTCATCCTCACCTCACGAAGCACGGACTTTATCAGCCTCACTCACCCTCACCAAATTTTCCTCACCAGTAACTTAACCTCAGTCGCCCTCACCCTCACATTCCATTTCAAAATTTTCCCTCACGAACCTCACTTCAGGGCATCGGGATCCCGAAAGGCCTCACCATCCTCATCCTCACATGCCTTCACCTCATGAGGCTATTCACGACCCTCATGGCCTCACGTATCTTCACCTCATGAGGGTCCTCATCCTCACTTGTCCTCACCTCATGAGGGCTCTCATGGCCTCAGGAGTCCTCATCCTCACGTGCCCTCACCTCATGAGGGCCCTCATGGCCTCACGTACCTTCACCTCATGAGGACCCACATGGCCTCATGTGTCTTCAAGTCACTAGGAGACACGTACGTGAGCCTCAAAAGAACTTTCCGTCATGTTTACATGAGACGTCGGCGTTTATCTACTGTGTCGGTAGTTGGTACTAATGATGCTGCGCGGCATTAAACTGTTTACAGGGTTTCGTGCTGTGCTTGGATAAATGTGCTGACAGTTGTTACTGTCACAGTGAGGTTTAACGTTAGTGTTTGGCATCACTAAAGTGGAGCCCGAAATACTACAGTGCAGATGTACCGTTACGGAAATGGTCAGGTGGTGGCGGGGAATTGTGCTTGAAGAGACCCTGTACTCAATTCTCAGAACCGTATGACGCTGCTACCAGAATCGGAGGATACGCTCACAGCTGAAGTGTTTGGGCACAACGATGGTACTTAATCGCACCTGCAATCAGGTCGTGCCTTTTTATTGTTGTTTTTTTTTCTCTCCTTCTTTTACATTTCAAAGGCGCGCTACACTCACGGGGATTCCAATTTTCCTGGCTTCGTTTTGAGGCGACAAAGAAAGATTTTGAAAATTCTTACAACTCCATGATGAAAAACCCGAGACTGGGGGAAAGACGAAAAACAGACGACGCACACAAACTCTCAATTTCAACGTCGGTTTTTCGTCTCTTCCCCAGTCTCGGGTTTTTCATCATAGATCTTTTTGGTTGTTATTTGTTTGTTGTGCTTTGTTAGTTCCTTCCTTATTACTTCCTTCATTATTGCTGTCGCACAGACTTTGGGGAGCCCGGTAAAGGCTGCTTTATATTCAGCTTTATGCTGTTAAGAACAAGAGATGTCAAAATAAAAAGAAAGCCTCGTTACATTCCCAGCAGCGGTAACATTTGTTTAAAAAGAAAATACAAAGACACCGCACATGGCACCTTTGGCACGACACAGCACGCGTGTGTCCAGTTGCAATCATTCGAAATTAGCGGGGGAAAGCAGCTGCACGCGCTTTCGAAAACGCGGTACAGGGCCTCTCCAAACGAGGCTGCTATTCCAGTAAACAGGCAGAAAAACGAATCCACAAGAGGTAGTGTGGCGCTCGAAACACGACTTCGAAATCGTGTTCCCTATTCTCGGGGTTTTATCTTATGCAACAACATAACGTGACCGCCTAAGAGAGTCATGACTTATCTGTAAGGTCACTAATGAAAAAGTCGCATGCCCCTTTGAAGTGAGATTCTTCATGGTAGCCTTCATACAGGGTGGTCCACCAACCCTGATAGAAATTCATAGTAAAAAACGTAGGCCCTGGAGAGAGATGCGGTTAAGGGATTTTTTTCTGCCAGTAACTTTTGTCACATATTTGTAGTATTTTTATTTCATTTCAATTGACGGAAAGTTAGTTTCTTGAATTGAACTCCGAAATTTCACAAGGCAATCTAACGTATTCTTTGCGGAAATGGGTTCCCCGTCGTCATTTTACTCAGTATAGCGCATAACCCCACTCGTAATGCAATGGCAATTGCCGAAATAAATTCGTCGAAAATCGTGGAAATGAGAGCCCTTGGCACCGCCTCTTTTTTGACGGCTCTAAGTTTGAGCGCAAAGCTGCGAAGAAAGGAGGTTGCATTGCCACGCCACACGAGGGGGAAAGGGTTACAAACCCAACCCACAGAAGAGTTCCGCTGCCAGGTATCAGCTTTGCCCACGTCAGTTTCAGGGTCGCGCTCTTTTTCCTTTATTCGTGTTTTGCTCAGTGTGTTTGTTTGCTTTTCGGTGCGTACGCGGCTGTTTTCACTATGACCGTTGATAGCGGTCTCGTAGTTTTTCTGCACCACCTTATTGTCATGAACCTGTGTATGTGTGTGTGAGAGAGAGAGTTGTGTGCTGCGCCCGAACGCCTGTCAGCTCTCTTCTTTTTTCAATTCGTTTGTTTCAACATGCTACGGATTTCTTCACATTCAACACACTTCCTGTGTACTTTGATTAGGTTATCATTAGCGTAAAAGCGTTCGAAGCGTTCGCCATCTGCTGCAATGCACAGATGGGCTCTCCGAATTTTATCTTCCACGGTCTTTTTTATTTCAGATCTGGAAAGCGACGATCAGAAAGCAGTGATTTTCCCCTGCTGGTCAGCCGGCGATCGTGGTTCGCTTTTGTATACTTCGTCTTTGATGCGACCCCAGAGGTAAAAGTCCATCGGCGTTAAGTCAGGAGACGTGGCGGGCCATGACACTGGACCAAATCGGCCAGCCCACTTCTCCCGGAACATGTGACGGAGCAGCTGTACTGCACGCCGCGCGCTGTGAGGTGGAGCCCCATCGTGCTGAAACCACACGCGGGTCTGTTCAGCAAGAGGCAGGTCATCAATAAAGCTGAACACGGCATCTAAAATTTCACTACAGTAGCGGTTGGCATTTAGGGGTCCCGTGAAAAAGATTGGCCCAATAATGGCTCCGCTATAAATCCCGGCCCATACATTCAATCCCCACTCGTACTGATGCTTGCAGTCTCGTAGCCAGTGTGGGTTTGTTTGGCTCCAATAATGCGCGTTGTGTCGATTCACTTGAGCGCTATGGCAGAAGTGGGCCTCATCAGCCCAAATGACCCTGTTCACAAAGTTTCTGCTTTCCTGGGTCCGACATCGGATCCAGTTACAGAAATCCATCCGTTTCTGGTTGTCGCCCGGCTGGAAATGTTGATGAAGGCTCACGTGGTATGGGTGGAGTTTGTGCTTGTGTAGTATCCTCAGCACACTTGACTTTGATGTCTGTACTCACTTTGCCAGGGTGCGCAGACTTTACGTGGAGATCATCTCCTACTTCTTTCAGGGCCTGGTCTGTTTGTGTCGACTCACTGGCAGAGATTGGGTGGGACCGGCTCTGGGTACCGGAATGGAAACTTCCTGTTGTGGACAGTCTCACAAATGCACGCCTTATGGTACAAGAGCTCACCACCCTAGTTCCTGAAAGCATTTCACTGCATTTGAGGACTGCTCTGTCATAGTCCATACCTGCAGCCCCCAGAGCAATGATCATCCTTGTTTTTTCTTGGTTGGAATACACGGTGCTTGCCATCGCTGCCGTTTACTTGTTCACTGCATTCACTGAGACCAGAGTGCAAAATGGTCCAAAAATGTATTTCCTTCCCTACCTGTCAACACGTCGGGTGACCTCATTTTTGATCAGATAGCTCCGATACCCGCACTCACCGCGGGTGTTTGTTCCGTGGGTAAGGCTTGTAACCCTTTCCCCCCTCGTGTGGCGTGTCAATGTAACCTCCATTCTTCGCAGCTTTGGGCTCAAACTTAGAGCCGTCAAAAAAGAGGCAGAGGAGGAGGAGGAGGAGGAGGAGGAGTGTCGTTGGGAGGAACCCGAGAGGTCTGCCTGCCTGATTAGGCGGCATGTTTCTCGGGAAGGGAAAGGTGGTGGAGAGGAGGAGAGGAAAGGGAGAGGCAGAGCCAAGGGCTCATCTCCACGAATTTTCGACGAATTTATTTCGGCAATTGCCATTGCATTACGAGTGGGGTTATGTGCTATACTGAGAAAAATGACCACGGGGAACCCATTTCCGCAAAGAAAACGTCAGGTTGCCTTGGAAAATTTCGGAGTTCAATTCAAGAAATTAACTTTCTGTCAATTAAAATGAAATAAAAACGTTACCAATATGTGGCAAAAGTTATTGGCAGAAAAAAAAAAAATTCCTTGACCGCATGTCCCTCCGGGGCCAGCGTCTTTTACTATGAATTTCTATCATGGTTGGTGGACCACCCTGTATATGGAGGAATTAAACCTAAGAACGGAACATGGCGACCCTCGAAGATCTTCGAATTTTCATTGGCCCTTCGCGCAGAGTGATGTCATCTGACGCACACCTTCTCCAAGCGAGGGGATACAGTGGCTTCCCCTTCATCCGTGAGGCTCTTCACGAATGGACCCATGACCTCATTCGTGAGGCTCCTCACGAAAGGCCTCACGGCCTCATCCGTGAGGTTCCTCACAAAGGTCCTCACGGCCTCAACCGTGAGGTTCCTCACAAAGGGCCTCACGGCCTCATCGGTGAGGCTCCTCACAAAGGGCCTCACGGCCTCATCTGTGAGGTTCCTCACGGAATACGTTGTACCCTCATGTATTGATGGCCTCACGACGACTGGCCTCATGAGGCCCTCACGGTGGGCCTCATGAGGGACAATGCCTCACGGCTGTCCTCATGAGGAACTTTCAGCGTGGTCTGGCCTCACTCACCCTCACCTCATCGTTGTGAGGTGAGGGTGAGGCGTCCTCATGAGTGAGGCCGCCCAGCTATGCATGCTGGTTGGACACGGAGAGGCCCCCCTCCCCCCTCACTCTCGGGCAGATACGCACTCTCCCCGTTGTTTGTTTCTGTATCGCGCCGCCTCGGCTGAGACTGACACTTTTTTTCTCTCAACACACACACACACACACAAGAGAAAAAGAAAGAAAGAAGTAACACGTCATAAATGCTCTCTGCTTACGTACGATTGAGTGTCAATACAGAGTTTTCGTACATCGTACGCTATCGTCTTTGTGTACGTAAGGGATAGCATTGATGATTCTCGCACGCCCATAACAGAAAGAGAGTTTCGCGCAGTACGCATGCAGAACCACCAACGCTATCTGTTACGTACGCTATCGCCTTGGCGTACGATGTACTAAAACTCTCTATTAATCTGTCGCCAAAGGGAACGTGTGTGGCATGTGAGAAAGCAGCGCTAAAAACACTAAAGTCGACATTTTTTTCGAAACTAGACGAAATATATTCTGCAGGCGAAGAGCTGACCAGGCGTACATTCCAACGGAAAAATATCGTTGCTCTCACTAAAGAATTTGTTTTTAAAAAACCTGTAAGGTCGAGAAAACCGCTTAAAAGCGCATACTTCAGGGGGTAAGTCTGTTCTGGCGATATCAAGCTAGAAAGGTGTACTTTACGTATAACTGCAGACCAACACCTTGAGAATACATGCACAAAAAATCAGAAAAGCGTGCAGTTTCTAGCGACGAGCGCACGGCGCTGCTGTGCCGCAGCAAAAAGACGAAAAAAGGAAGAAAGAAAAATAGCTTTCTGATTTTTTGTGTATGTACTCTCAATGTGTTCAGGAAGGAGTGGGGGGGGGGGGGGGACAAGGGCTGTTGGTGTGCATTCTATATGCCTACTCCAGGGGGAACTGTACGACATTCGAGCGGAAAGTTAGCCGGAAAACCCAGGGAGAAACTCAGACAGCGCAGCCGGCGCTAGGGTTCGAACGCACCACCTCCCTGTTTTCGGCACGACCTTGGATTAATCACCAACGAGCGGATGGCTTTACCCACTCGACCATGCCGCTGGTTTTACCTAGGAAGACATACTCGTTCTGTTCGACGTAGTTGGTTAGAATAGATACTGCGGCGTCTAACCACGATACTGAGTAAAGAGAAATGGATTGCACGCACTACTTGAAAGTTTCATACTTGTTGTCAGATGTGTACATGTTATACTTCAGTTTCGCATGCTTCCTTGGAGCACGCACAAAGAAGAATCAGTATCGTTGAGTAAAAATTAGAGCAGGGTACACAAAGGACGTATCATATTCTTTTTCACTTTCAGATAAGAGCGAATTCTTTACGATGAGTGACTGGCGTCACTATACTACGTGACTGCTTAGACCAACAACACCTAGGTACAGAGAGCCTGCTTACTTGTCGGGGAGGGGAGGGGGTGCCGAAACAGCCCGCCGTTACTGGCCACACACGAGTGGGCATCGTCACGACCATACTCGGCTTACTCGTCGACGTGACATAACAACTAAGAGTTCAGCCAATTAGGATCGTAGTTTCAATGGCCGTAGCCAATCACGAACGTGCTTTTAGCGCTCGTACCCATGAAGACGAGCCACCGTCATAGTGTTCTCCTCTTAGTCCACCTCAGTGTCCGAGCCTCAGAGTCCACCTTTGTCCACCTCATAGTGTCCGAGCTCTTCATATAGTGCTAGTAAGTATGGGGCCAACAAAAACATAGAAACGAGCAATATTTTCCGTGTTCCTGTCATTATATCAGCATGACTTCAAAAGGAGTAAAACCGATGCATGTATTGCTGTACAGACGTATGTTGACACCATATAGCATAAAGCAGAAGCATTGGGGAGGACAGCAGACAACATACCATCATCTTGGTGCCCAGCAGGCCCGTCTGTGGTGAAACTGCAGGGACAGAAGGTGATACAGGGAGCACTGGGTCACCACGCTTACCCCTCCAGGATCATCACCATCACCCTGATAGTAGAGGTACACTTACATGAGAAAGTGGCATAACCTGAAGTTAGCAGTGCATCACCTTGCATTGCACAACAGGGAATGGAACAGAGGTCTCACCACCCAGCAGATTACTGAGCATCGTGACGTACGACTCCTCCCTTCAGGACAACTACTAGCAGGGTCTGTGCACCTGCAGTTGACAATGTTCTACAAGTACCATCAGGACCACCAACCGAAGCTGCAGGTATGCACCCGCATTGAGTAGCTTTGTTGTCACAGTTACTGCAATCCGTAACCTTCCTTTTGTCATCATTCCTATAGGCACGGGTGAGCAATGCCTCCATCAGAAGCATGTGATTCAATACGGGACAACACTTCAACACCCAAGGAGCAAGCTGCAGGAGCTGCGCAAAAAGGTGAACAGACTCCAGGCTTGCAACGAACACCTGCACAAAGATCTACAGCGACGTCAGCAATGAAGAACAATCTGTGAACCCATGCAGAGCCTGAAAGAACATCGCCGCATTTGCTATCAACTGTGAAGAAGCTTTTGAGTGCAATGTTGACAGGTTCCTTACCGCCCAAGGGGTCAGGTCTAATCTCTCGGGGGAATCTTATTTATGGTGAAACGAAACATTGCAACTTTGTGTTCTCTGTCAGTGTATGCTGACTTATACAGTCCTTTTCTTCGAGTGCGTTTGTTTTGATCCGTGAGGATGCAAAAATGCACGAACTGAAGGACTGTACAGTGCATCCGAGGGGAGCAGGGCAAGTTGCAAGGCTGAGGTTGTAATTGTTGGACTGCTGTTTGTACATATTTGTTTAAGCTCTTTCATAATTTCACTCGGTGCGCGTGAAAGCCACGTAAATGCTTCTGGGGAGCTTAGAAACATTGTTCGTAGTATTGACTGCTTTACTGAGTAATATAGTGTGGTTTGGTGCTTATTATGTATTTCGTGCTTTGCATTGTGTTATTTTGAATGTCTCAGGTTGACTGTCATGTGCATATACCTTGTACAAGGGGCCATGCACACCTGCTGCTTTTTGCACTCCCTCAGTGCCTGAGAATTGCTACCTTGAATTACTCAACACTTTTTAAAAAGGTGAAGCAACCCACACAGCATTGAGGTTTATGACAGATGTGCCAGATGAAGAAACCCTCCATGCAATTTCGAGTGCCGCCTTGTTGTGTCCTACGTTCACTTGTGATCTGCATGTGAAGGTTACAGGTGATATACAGATTGTATATTGAGAGTTATTGCCTGTGGTAACTTGTCATAACAGTGGCATATATTGCATAATGTACTCTCACAGATTGTAGACCTTGTGTTGCAGTGATGTGTGATGGTGAAATGGACTAGCTTCTTTGAAAGCTTTCTTGTAACACAAACTTGAGCAGGACCCTTATGAGATCATAAGTGCACCACACAATGTCTTGTGCTGTACATAGCCTTGTGTATACTACTGATTGTGTCCTACTGTAAACGTCAGGCTACCACACACAAAGCTCTCAATGTTCGCACGAGTTGTCATATGTTACTATGGGTGATTTGTCATTAAACATGGTCAAACAGGCGATCCATCGGCCTTCGAACAACTGTTCGATGTTGCGGTGGAAGCAAAGGAAAACGAAGCGCGCGGGGTGAGGGGAAAGGGAAGAAAAAGGGGAAAGGAAGGGAAAAGGAAACGGAAGTGCACGAACACGTGAACTGACGTCGACTGTGACGTCACCGGATGTCATGAGTGACGTCACAATTGTAGTTGTCCGCACAATGGATGGATGGCGCTGACCGTCAAAAGATGGCGTAGATTTGGAGACGCAGGGCCTTATGGGAGTATCGCTACCTTTTTACATCTACCTTGGTAGACGCGGCAAGATCAAGGGATGGCGGCGCTTTTTAACAACATGCACTGCGTGATATGGAAACGACGACAGTGAGGAATTGCGCGCGCACTCGGCTATGCGCTTATCGAGCTCACGTCTTACTACTTCTTACCTCACTTCTTTATTATTATTATTATTATTATTATTATTGAACGTCACCTCCCCCCCCCCCAACACACTCTTACTACTACAATACTGCTACCACTATCTACTAAGTGTTACACTCGGTCAGGTGTTCAGAAACACGCACAAGAGTGCAGTGACTTTAACAAAAAGTGACCGCGTTCACAGGCGAAACCCGTGTTTCTGCACTCGCGAATTTCCCGTTGCACCACACGCAAATCACGTATTGTCATAGCACCGCACAGCGTAGGATCCACCCTTCGTCTGCTGCAATGTAATCGCATTTCGTACGCGTTTTGCAGTGCTCCGAAGAGTATTACATACTTATTGCTCCAATCTGATTTCGGCTAGGATTATCGGTAAAACTAAATTTGGTTCAGTGGCACCCAGTGGCGTGTGCACACCAGGTACCGGAAAGATTCCCGTTCAAGTTAAAGGACATTTCGCGCACAGTCAATGATAAATAGAACGAGAAAGGAGTGCGGTACTTGCTAGGTGTAGACGACTTGGAGAAATATTAGGAGGCAGTGCGAAACCGCGCGGTGCACTGTGGGAGTTACATTCTCCGCAGCCCTGCCGTCCACCGGTGTCTTCGGTGGGCTCTGCGTGTTACTCTCTGTGCGGGCGCGCAAACAGCGCGAGGTTTCTTTGCAAGTTGACTTGATTGCTCTGTAGGGAATGGCAGCTCCGCCCAAATTACCGATAACTGCATTCTAGTTCTACTCGGTGAGTGAAAAAAGACACTGAATCGCGTAAGCTCGCGTACAAGGCGACGACTCGGTTTTATGTTTCCCCTGACGAATCACATCCTTCTCAGTAAACAACATATCGACATCATCTCACCAGCTCCCGTGGCATAGTGGTTAGGATGACCGCTTTCCACGCCGAGAGTGGGTGGTGAAGCGGTGTCGGCACCGCACCGGCTATGCTGTCTGCGGTTTTCCCTGCGTTTTCCGACAGACTTTCTGGACGAATGTCGGCACAGTTCCCCCTGAAGACGGCTCAGGACGAATACTAATCCCCCACTCCCTCCTGCTGTCCTCTCTCCATCTGCCCATGTCTGTATGCAGCTCATAGCCACAGTTGCTTCGTGGCGATAGCACTGAATTAAACAAAAACATTCATGCAATGCGGCGTAACAACAGCAATTTGTAATGTAGAGAAGAAACAACGTGCAAAATAACTAGATATTTGCTGTAATGCCACGCGAAGTATCAATTCGCATGTAATAGAAAAGAAATTACACGAAAGAGTAATCTACACACGATACGACATTGCCCGGAACATCAATTGCGAAAGAAAGTATTCCTCATGACTCCTGCAGGCTCTCGTATAGTACGCACGACAGATGGCGCTGCACATTTTGCGAGTCGTCTATTCGACACCACAATTAGCCGCATGAATGCTTTACCGAAACTGATATGCGCAACAGAACGTCCGTGCTACTGACTGTTTCCTTGTTTTTGTTACGGATCAAGGTTCCGAAGGATAAAGTATGCGAGGACCTACACAATTCAGTAGTGCACATTGCCGTACGCTACTTGGAACGCGAGCAGAGAAACTTCGCATTAAACGTTAGACGTTTCGCTCAAAGCATAATGAGACGTGACGTTGTGTGTGGGTGCGGACGAAAGACTATTCCGTCAGCGTGCTGAATTATTGCGGGAACATTGCTGCCTGTAACGTGGCATCTTTTAAGGGTTTCCGGAACAGGGGCATAATTATTGGATTAAGCGTAGTTCCACGCATGGAAGTGATGGTTTGTATTGCGTTTGAACATACAGTAGCGTTTAACTTGGGAGTTATTTTTTGATACTGTTGTTTAGAATTAGTTGAAAATTAGCTGAATTTTGCGAGAAATATTGCAAGCTGCGCTTTCTTTTGGGAAGGAGTATAACATTACTATTGAGTCCTGAAGTCAGTGGAGTGTGGAGAAAATTCATGTTCGGAGTCGTAGTATATCTCATGACAATACTCGTGCGCAGTTACACAATGTGTGCTTCTAGCATTTTGTTTTGGTTCGGACTCACTTCACCAAAAAGTACAGGAATGGAGCCTCTATCCAGCTCTGATTAGTACGGTGTAGGATAACAGTAGTATATAACGGTGAGGTTCCGGATTTGCAGTTTCGAATAAATTATCCTATAACAACAGAAACAAAAAAAAAAAAAAAGCAGAGCGGGGTGACCAATCCAAAAACACGGGTAGAGCCTGTCGAGCGACACGTCAACCCAGGTTATCCAAGATAAACGTAGAAGACGGTTCTTTGCACAAATGTGAACCTGCATTCCAAGTTTTACAGCGAAAATGGTAATAGAAGTGCAGAGAAGACTTTCCAGAGAATTTCGACACAATTCCCCCTGAAGTCGGCCCAGGACGCATACTAAGCCCGTGTCCCCCACTTCTTCATGCTGTCCTCTCTCCATCTGTCCCCATCTGTACGCCGCTCATAGCCACAGTTGCTTCGCGGCGCTAATACGGAATAAAAAAAAAGAAAAAGCAGCAGCACAGAAAATTGGCACCGCGAATACCGAAACTCATCCGCCTCTGACATCACAGCACGCGTCGCCGCTGGTGCGGCAGCGCGAGAGAGGTCACGTGCTTACGGCTACCAATGGGAGTGGCCGCAGCTCTGAGGTCTGTGACGTCTGCGCTTTACTTGGGCGTGTGTTCGAGGGATTGTATCTTGCCATCCTTAATACTCTGGAGTGTAGTATACGGTGCGTGAGTGATGCGACGAACCACATCTATCAAAGTGTCACAATCCCTTTAGGGTCTGCTACTTTCCTCCCTCGTGCTAGACAGCTCCATATGGAGCTAAACGGTCATTCAATTAAGCGGCTAACTTTTCCTTCTTGGAATGTTATGGAATACTAACTACGTCATGAATGATTATTTGTTGGAATTATAACACTCTCATAATTATTTTTATGTTTACGACTATACCTGAACTTTTTATGACTATATACTGCGGTTACAGTACGCTATGGTGTCATAAACACTGAGCAATACAAAGTGAAAGTGACATAAAAGCCATCAAAATCGTGTCGCCCACCTCGCCATTAAACGTGCTAAGTTACTAGCAACGTGTCACCTCATTTAGAAACCAGCTACACAGGCAAGTCAGTTACGCGGCCATTAACCATCAGTATGTTTACGGTCGTTTTTCAACTGTTGTAGTTTATAGTTGTCAGGAGGCTTAGTTTTGGTATCGCTTTAAAACGTCTTTATATCAAGAAGACGTCTCTGAACTACTGCGTCAGAGCACTTTACAAAATACTAGATTTAATTGTATAAAGGCTGAACCACACGGCACGAAAAGCTAGCCGAATTCTGCCCGAACCGAAATCGGGACCGAACTTTTTTCCGTGCATCACCGCATGCTGCCGTACTGGAAGCCAAAGTTCGGCCGAAGACTTCTTACCCTGTGGGGAAAATCACCTTTCAGCCATCCAGCTCAATGGGATAATCCCTGTATTCATTGGAGGAGAAGTCGCAGACGCGGCAACAGTCGACCCGTTTCCCGCGTCATTTTCTATGGTTGCTATGGTTCTCCTTCCGGCTGAATAGCCATCGAGTGCTTGCTAGTTCTTCGGTTTACGACACTTCCGATTTCGGAACAAAAATGTGGCGTCGCCGACCGAATTTGGCACGAAACTCCGGTCGCCGAAAAAAATTCGGTCCCAATTTCGGTTCGGAAACAATTCGGCCGGTTTTCGTGCCACGCGGCTCACGCTTTGGAGTCGGATTCAAATGTACGTCACGAAGACTGCGATCTTCAACATAGATTAAATTCCGCAGTAGGAAGATTAAAAATTACAGAGGAAAGGTGAAATTTCTTTGTGCAGGGGTCCAAATCTACAGCGTGAAGATTGGTTTCGATAGAATAAGACTCAAACGCTATACGGTAAAATGACTTTCGGCGGACAAACCCATGGTTTTAGTTTCTCAAAATATTGAAACCTTCGCATTTGAATCCACTCTATGAAACCCCACTTACAACGGCTGAATGAATATTTTATTGTTTGCTTCTTGTTCCGGTGGAGTTCCCTTATTTTCTTTTTCACCCATGCTTCATCAACACACCGTCGCCATTCCGCTCATATCCCATTGAAACCGCGGTTCATGCAAGTTCCACGTTCGAGTTCCATGCAAAACTATGATACGAAATTGGCCTTCGGGTGAACTTGGTAGTTGCCAACCGATGCACTAAAAGAACAACGAAAGCGCTGCTTGTCACATGACGACACAATGCACATAACTTGTCGCTTCCTCAGTAGGTGAAGCTCCCTAGACATGCGCTGTGAGTTGTATCTCTACTTGTAGTTGCAAGAACACCGTTGTAAGCATGAAAGGGACATGACATGACATCACATTAGGTGTTTTTAAGCGTAATCGACATTTTACCCCCACCAACGGGCAAACAGATACAACATAAAAGCGAGTATACTAAAGAATGTACTGGTATGCGGACGACAAGGTGAAAGAGAGATTCCGACAACAGCACGTTACCGGAACATTACAAACGGAACATTACAAACAATAAAGAAGGGAGTGTCCTGGCACCGTGGACGCATGCCAGTTTAGTGCACTCTCCTACCACAAGGGGACACGCCACCGAGGCATCGGTGAGGCGCATCGTCAACCCATCGATCGATTACGTACTCTCCTGCCAGCAGTGGCGTGCTGCGTACGTCATTGCACAGTTCGTATTTGCGTTAAAGCCTCCGCTCGCTCCCACGCAGAAGACAGCCACTGAGCAAATTGCACAGCTTTAACCCGTGACCTCCGCTGGAAACGCACCTCTTTAAGTAAACAAGGTGAGAGATGAACAGCTTACAACTGTCTTGGGCATGGTGTCTTTTCAGATAACGTATTCTTCACGTGGTCGTTGATATAATGAACAGTAACCCACACGTGGTGAACATACGGTTCGATATTTTACGTGCATTGCGTCGTGGAATGGATACTTTTTTGTTGCTGGCGTTCTAACGACGAATCCTCGGTGCGATAAAGTCGGTTGTTAACTCACGACTGCTTGAGGAGTTCCACGTTTCGGACACCGAAGGTATGCGGTATGCCATATGGATGTGTATGGTGCGAGTCGTTCCGTCTGAAATGGAGTTGAAAGACTATATTGTATAATGAGAATGTGCAGAACGTAGAACCGAATGTTTTACCGATTCTGTTTCGAGAATAAGGGAGGAACTCACATCCAGCTCCGTCGCGGCCAACGCAACAATGTATTTATTTGGAGCTCGAGCCATACAATACTATGTCGCTTTACTTAGAACATCACACGAAGGAAGTCTATGCACATGAAAGCACGTACTGCATGCGCCGAATTCGAGGGGTGGGGAATTCTTAGTTGTCGGTACACAATCGGGAATACATGAAGAGAAAGTGCCGTATGGGATGCTCCAAAAGCCAATGATCTAATCCGCCAGTGCGCTCTGAAGCAACATGTGCATGCACAGCTCGAAAATACATTTACCGTTTTAGAGGCATACCAAGCTTATCAAATGTTCCTTGCACTCAACAATATTTATTGCTAGAGTAGTGGTTTTGTGCACTATTTTGTAGCTTTGCAGCATAAGTTTTCTCTTTATAGCGGTAGTTTTGTGTATTATATGCTACGCCACGAATAACGTTAATTCGTTACGAAGTGCGATAAACGTAAGCAAGCAACTGCTGTCGCAGTGCATCTCCACAGACGCTATTGCAAATATGAGACGCAGTAAACGAAGTTCACATGTAGTCAACATCCCAGACATTGTTCAGGGAAAGCCGAAACAGTGCCACCTCACGACTTCGTGACGATCTCTGATCCGTTGATCATGCATTTCCGCATACTCCAACAAACAACGTTATGGCGTACCATGATTTCCACTAGGACATTTTTGTTCTTGTAAATATTTTTGATGGATACAGGCCTGACGGTATGACTTTCAAGTCGGTGATTCTTCGTATTCATCGTTATCTCGTAAAGTTCAAAAGCCTGGCCAGCTGCACGGATATATCTAAATATTCGTGGAATGACTGGACTGACAACCGTTTCGGTTCATTGCGTGAACGCTGCTACACGCGCACACAAGCTCGGGGGCATGCTAGGAAACAAGGCGATGACAAACGACATCGCTGAGGC
This sequence comes from Ornithodoros turicata, assembly GCF_037126465.1. Taxonomy (NCBI): domain Eukaryota; kingdom Metazoa; phylum Arthropoda; class Arachnida; order Ixodida; family Argasidae; genus Ornithodoros; species Ornithodoros turicata. Next base: position 91,466,469 of record NC_088202.1, on the reverse strand, counting down.
TGCGGTGTTCGCCTTCCGTTTTATTGAACGGGCTATAAACGTGTCCCCAAAATAAACGATTCTGGCATGAACGCGAATCCACCAATGTCTCACAATATGTGGGACAACATCACCGAACGTTGAAGGCATTGCCAGAAAAGCAACGGAGGGCGCATTCTGGATGGTGATGGTGATGACGGGAAAATAAACCCCGAGACAGAGGAAGAACTAAAGAGGATAACTAGAGGCCGTGTGCTTTAGTTTTCCCTGTCTTGGTGCGGCTTATCTGATGTCTATTTTTTCCTGGTATTTTTCCCATACGCCGGTTGTCTCTGGAACAGCACTGCTCTGCCGATGCACGAATAGTGCGTAACAAGGACGGGTCCACATTCGAGTAGATTGATCTTCCTGGTGCATTCCCCCAAGCAGCTTTACCGAAAGTGGCGACAGTGATTCACGTTTTCTGGAAGACCACTGTCCCATCAATCCATGAAAAACGCCCAACAAGGGCACAATCCGATCTTGGTAGAACTCTAGAGCTCACCTCCTTTGTTGTACACTATGGACCACAGGGTTTATGGCTTTCTCTATGGTCTTCTTTGTCGTTCAAATCAGTCGTCTCGTATTTCCCTTGGCTTATCTGCGAGTGCGGCTTATCTGCCAGAAAACTTTCAAAACGTTCCTAAAAACGCGTCCTACACGAATTACGGTATATGTATTTATAATCGTATCATTCAATAGATGAAGAAATTAACGCGTCTTCCCTTACCCTTTAAATACTATGCCAATGATGAGGACTGTGCCCAGAAGAAGAACAGTCTCTATTCGAAATACCGGCGGCCCTCGTCCTGAGGTTCTGCCTTTAACCTTTCCTCACCGGTGCGCAGGACTTTATACTTTTCTATGTTAAGGAAGCCGAAGAAGGAAACATTGTTCGGTTGCTTCTTCTGCGCGCACTATGCCACTGCAGTGAAAGCACGCTTTACAGGAGACCGCAGAACTTCACTCTGTATTCGTAGAATGAATTCTAAATTATTGATTCTGATTACCGAGCTACTCCCTGGTTAAAATACACACGTTACAGGCAGGGTCACACAGACGAAGTGAAGACAGATGGTGTATGGCGGATGCTCAGCAGACAACTGCCTAAACGAACAAGAGGACGCGCAGTAGACACGTCTTTCCTAGAGATACACCTCTAACAACATTAACAACAACACCAATGATAATAGTTGATATATTATTATTGGGAATACAGTTTTACACGTAAGGGAGTCAGCCTATGTTTTGTGTGGCAACCTACTGCAGGGGCCGCGTAGTACAACTACTGGTAATTTCGACCACCTGGAGTTCTTTAACGTGTCACCACTGGTCGAAATTTTCCGCAGCGCTATGCACTTCGCAAACCTGCAACGCTCCTGAACCTTACCCGAAACACGGGCATACGGGCGTACAGTCTTGAGTGACATTGAAAGGAAGACGGTTAGGTATTTCGTTAAACTCCATGGATAGCTTCCTGCTTGGGGATAGGCTTATTTATGAAAACATTCATGCACTCAAATTCAACACTTCCACACTTAGTACTGATGTTATGTTCCTTGCCTTTCCACACTTTCTATATTTTTCTGTGTGGCATAAGAATCACGTTACAATGCAGAGTGAATTTTAACGGAACTACAGTTGGAAGGGTCCCGTAACCGTAGAGCAGAGGTTGTGAAATTACTTTTATTTCGCAATGCATTACCATTACTCATAGTTTCGGAAGGTATAGGTACAGTTTCGGTTTTCATGCTTAGTAATGCATTGGTAAGGCCTTCAGTGCCATGACATTACTTTGGCATTACATTCTCTCAGATGTCTTTAGCGCAGCATGACCGGTGATAGTAATTATACTTTCTGGAAAATCACTATGTATTAACGACCTCTTCTAGATACGAGAGCACTAATCTAGCATCGATAATCAATCATAGATAAGATTTATAGCAAGATAGAAGGAGCCGGTGTTGAAAGACCCCACATGGGCTCTGTCCTCCTTCTTGGTGACCTGGTCGGTGACACATGTGACTGGGAAAACCCACACTCTAAAAACAGAACTTCACCACATAGCACGGTGAAGGCCAACCATTTCGCATAATGTCCCTTTATCGCGATTTGTGGAAAGCGCGGGGCGTACGCCTTTTTTGGAACTGCATAAGTGTTCCAAAAAGGCGTACGCCTCCCGTTTTCAACAAGTCAGGGGAGAGAACGATGTCATTCAGGGTGATGGTTGGCTAGGAGCGTTCTATGTGGTGAAGTTTATTTTTAAGAATGCAGATTTGGCAGTTTTCTTACCTCTACCAGGCACAATTCGTAGCTACTGGCTTAATTTTTTTATGCCGTGTTTCCGCCGCGAAGCAACTGTCGCTATGAGCGCCGTACGGATGTGGACGGATGGAGAGAGGACAGCAGGAAGGAGTGCGTGGTTATTGTGCGTTCTGGACCGACTTCATGGGAAACTGTGCTGACATTCGTCTGAAAAGTATGCCAGAGAACCAAGGGAAAACCTCAAACAGCACAGACGGTGGTAGGGATTGAACCCGCTACCTCTCACTCTTCAACATGACCTTGGCTACCACCACTAAGCATTTTACCCACTGGGCGTACCGCTGGTCTAGTGGCTTTACACAATGCGTGAAGTTTTAAGCCAAGTAATAACTAATGCCATTACACATTACTCAACCAAGATGTAATGACATTACCTTACTCATTACCGAAATGTAATGAATAACCGGTAATGCATTACTTTGTAGCGCATTACGCTCCATCTCCATCTCATATCGAGAATCCAGATGTTGAGCACGTTGTTTCTACTTAGCGCGTAATCGTGCGATTGCCTTGCTAACATAAAATCTCAGCAATCTAACACTCATAAAATCTCGTACTTCGCTAACTGAGCCTAAGAGGCAGCTAGCCAAGTAGTATCTGTATTAACCTTGCAAATATTGCATCAGATAATGAGTGTAGTGTTACGAAGATACCATTGTAAGGTGGCACCGTAACTCAAGTCCCCCGAGAACCTTCAAAAGAATGTGTATTTTCCTACCCCTTCCTCATCCTTTCCCCCTTCTTATTCCTCAACTTCTACAACAAGTAACGTTCTGTGTGGTCGCAGCATATCCTCACGAGCCGATGCCAGGATGTTAAGGATTCAAATATTGCGAAGAAGAACAATCGACATCGCCCACTCGAGGAGCATCATCTTCGAACTGACCTCGGTCGCCCATTAAATTTGTATAGCCTGTAACATAGCCTTTAGCCTCTTAATACCCCCCCCCCCCCACACACACACAAGAGAACGTTAGCCGTAACGGCGAGCTGTTTCATTAGCACCACCACTACCTTAACAGTATTCGTGTCTCAAAGGTCATTGGAACAAGCAATCTAAAAACCCAAGTACTCAAAGTGTCGAAAGTTCGTATAGTCGTCTCCATTGTGCGCTGTTGTAAATAATAAGCCGCAGTTCGATGCGTCTATTGGCATCTGCGGCGTTTTTTGTGCCTCCCTAGACGTAACTTGGCTGGATATTTCAGCCAGCGGCAGTTGCAGAAAATATGAGATCCTCACACAAAGGAGCGGTAATGTATACATAAGGGTTGCTGTCTAGATTGGTAATAACGCATTAGATTCTGCAGTGCGTTGGCTATGCGGGTAAGGCTCATACAATGTAATCCAATAGATGTTCAGCCGTTCTAATAACAAAGTTGGTTGTACTCTATATAGTACATGATTTCTTGGAATTTGAAAGCTACAACTGTTTGCTACAGGAGGCCACTTTCAAGCGTACTGTCAAAACGAGGAATACGGATGCGTCCTATTTGCTTTGCGGTTATCCTATCGTGAAAGGGGTTTGAAAACGTTGCGTTTATTCGGTGTTCTTTTTCAAGAAGAGGAATACGACTCAGCCTCGATATCAAGGGATGACAATGTTTGAATTTACTTCCATCTATAAAAAGTATTAGACGGAAGGGTTCCACGCTCGACCCGATAAACAGAAAAGCTAGACAATCGTAATAGTTTAATCAATTGCAAGTCACCCTCATATAGCTACGCATTTTCTTGCTTTTCCAGTTTAAACAGCTCAACACTCCGCTGTCTGTAAACCATTACGAGGATCGTAACCCAGGAGCGGGATGCTATGCGCGAGCAACGAAACGCACAACGGGGCAATAAACCTAAATATTTTGCTCGTAAGTCTGCTTTTGCAGCGGTATAACGGAATGCCTATGCTGTAAACCAACACATTAGCCTCATTGTTCCAGGGGAATGTCTATGTTATAGAGGCAAGTCCATCTAAACGATTTTGGCTTCCAATAACAAATTAAAAGGGCACAGACGAGCTGATATACTGTAGATAGAGGCAGCATTCCCTTGAAGCTGACGAACACCGATGTGTCCCACAGAGTATTTTTATTTTCCCATGTAATCCAATCCAATCCGATCCGACCGGATCTCTTCCTAGGACTCCTCTTGTGTTAGCCTCTTCGTTCGATGCATGTGTTCCTCAGACTGAAGGAAACGCCACTAGCAGTTTTTGCCTTGTTCATGCCGCTTTTCTTTCATTCTACTTTTGCACACGACGTCACCCACGATCTCCACCGTGTGAAGTACTCCATCGTATTTACGCACTTCAGTGTTTGCAGGCTGATTTCGGAAGTCAAGCTAACCTGTCCTCTGGCTCATGGTAGAGGCCCGTCACCCCCCACAGTAACGTATAGCCAGAAAAATATTTCCAAAGGGGTTCTACGTAAACTTTACATGGAGGAGGATTTCACCCTCATTTTCCCTCTACCAAATGCGCTACCTAAGGTGCGAATTCGAGAGGTTTGAATCCCCGAAACACTCATCCTTATCTACGCTACTGCCCCCCCCCCCCCCCCCCCCATAGTTTGTTGGGCACTTGGTATGTCACAGCGAAGTACCTCTTCCACGTCGTCTCCTTCCTTGGGCGATGCGCCTTGATACCTCCAATGCTCAAAAGCTTCAACAGCAAGGCATTCTGTTTCGTTTATTATTATTATTATTTTGTAGTATGAATGTCACACACACACAAACACACACATATACACAAGAGAGAGAAACTGAATTCATCACACGACAAATTCTGCTACTCCCACAATGAGCCCCTCAAAATGAGGAACCCCACAAAATGAAAAAAAAAGAAAGAAAAAAAGATCACCCTCCCTCTCCCCGAACTGCATACAGGGTGGTCCACCAACCATGATAGAAATTCATAGTAAAAAACGTAGGCCCCGGAGAGATATGCCGTGAAGGGATTTTTTTTTCTGCCAATAACTTCTGCCACATATTCGGAACATTTTTATTTCATTTCAGTTGACGGAAAGTTAATTTCTTGAATTGAACTCCGAAATTTCCCAAGGCAACCTAACCTTTTCTTTGCGGAAATGGGTTCCCCGTGGTCATTTTACTCAGTATAGCCATAATCCCACTCGTAATGCAATGGCAATTGCCGAAATAAATTCGACGAAAATCCGTGGAAATGAGCCTTGGCTCCGCCTCTTTTTTGACGGCTCGTAGTTTGAGCGCAAAGCTGCGAAGAAATGAGGTTACATTGACACGCCATACGAGGGGAGAAAGGGTTACAAGCCTTACCCACGGAACAAACAACAATTAAGAGGAGGTACTAGAAATAGATTTACAGTTAACAGTTAGGGGTCGATGTTTCGGCAGTCAGCGCTGCCGCCTTCAACAGGACCGGACGGCAGTCCTGTTGAAGGCGGCAGCGCTGACCGCCGAAACATCGACCCCTAACTGTTAACTGTAAATCTATTTCTAGTACCTCCTCTTAATTATTAATGTAATAAAAGTAGCAACTGTTTTTAATCCTTATACGGCTTCCCAAGTCTCTTCATTACTTGTAGTTTATATCTTTTTCGCGTCCATATCTGTACCCAGTTATCCATACATATATATATATATATATATGTTTATAAGTCCCAAACGTCGCCACACCAGCATTGGACAGCTGTTTCGGCCTTATTGGACCTTCATCAGCAATGCGTAGGTGGGCGACCTTTGAGCGAGTGGCGGCGGAAGGTCACGTGGAACGTGATGTCCTCCCGTCAGGGTGAGTGACTCACCTCTGAAAGCCCAGTGCGAAGCCAGTAAAGTATTAAATGAAGAAAAATAGCATACGCTCTTTGGCTACACGTTGAACATGTGTTTATGCTGGTGTGGCGACGTTTGGGACTTATAAACACATGTTCAACGTGCAGCCAAAGAGCGTATGCTATTTTTCTTTATATATATATATATATTCGACAGTATGCTCTATTGCTTCTAAAGTTAGCGGGAAGCTGACCCCTGCTTCGGCTGCAGGACTCGACAGAGCGCTTATCCCCATCGGCGCGCATTACCGCCAGAAGAGCTTAAAGGGGAAAGCACGCAGACAGAGCCGCAAAAAGGCACACTGTACTTGCCAAAAACAATATGAGACGATGTCCCGCTAAGGACTTTGATCGATCGCTTATGGTTCCTGCGAGTTAACTGCGCCACCACAGCCCAAAACCAAAGTAAGTGTGGGTAAGTGACGACAGCAGCCAACGAGAATAAACAGCAGCAATATCAATGAGGCTTGATCGAGGGAGCTTAGAAAACAAGGCGCCGTTCGGGCTTCTCCTTCTGTGCCTGCGTCCCGGCCCTTTAAATTAAAGTGTAGATTATGCGGGTCTTGCTTATTTCTCTAACGACTGAAAGTAATTATAGTCAATAGTCACTTTAGGAAGGACGCGAGATTGGCCAACTATTTTTACTGTAAATACGCAGGCTTTCGGATTAGCGGCGAGCGACGGAACTAGGTTCCGTAATGTGCAAATTGGAATTGCTTTTGTAGTAATACATATGCGTGATGTCATCAAGCAGAAAGTGACGCGATAGGCGGTGACAGTTTTGCGTCACAGTTATTTAGTGATGTTGCATATCTGTAGTCACCAATGAGGCGTTGTGGCTTTTGCGATAGGAATAAGCTGGTGAGACAGTCCCTTCCCCGAATACCTGGAAACGTTTTCTTCCTCCCAGTATCGCCAATGGTCGAGAGCGCGATATACTGACACGCTGTCCTCTTATTCAATGAGCTCCGCATGAATTACAAAGGGGACAACACATAAGAAGCCAATATGCATCCACGAATATCGGGGCGCTTCCCAGACTTTTGCGGAACTCTATAAGACCGTCGTCATTTCAGTAAAGCCGTACTGTAGGGGCTGAAACGCGTCAAAATCAAGTACACAGCAAAGCTGGGTAATAGCGTAGAAATGTCAGTTGGCGACTTTGGACACTTCTTTGCGAAAAAGGAAAAAGAAAATATAGGTAGAGAAAGAGTGGGAAAATAAAAGAGCATTCCTCTAACCGTACGAAGTGAACGACATCAACGAAATTTTCGTTTATCGAGTTCTCCGAACAGCTTTTCGTGTGACTGTGTTATGACGATAACGTCGTCTTGTTTCGTCCAGGGACATTTGGGGAATGACAGCGGCAGCGCACGAAAACCCTTTCACATCGCGCGAGCTCCGCAGAAACGCCACATGCTGTTCCATATTTTGTTGCTGTCGTGCCATTACTTTGAACAGAGACAGCTGTGGTCATTGCAGATAAATGAAGACGCCAGGTCATAACGTCACACTTACGAGAAAAATTAACACTGAGAATAACAAACGGCAGAGCAAAAGAAAAAGCAAACTCTGTTGAACTAGAACGCAGCTGTTGAAGATGAAAATAAAATTTGTAAATGCAACTGACAACAACCGTTACATAGCTCTTGACAACTTTTGATTCAGTTTCTCATGTAGCGCAGTCGACCTCATTCCAAAAGTTGCTCCTGGCATCTGGGAAAGAAGACAAAAGGTTTAGAGGGGGTTTCTCGTATAGAAGAGCTCTGAGAGCGAGATACGCCGAGGTTCTTCGGCGTAGAATTTACTTTGATATTTTCAATGTCATATAAGTAATAGTTTTCTCGCAACGTAGGGCCACGAATTATCAATTATCATATACTTAATTTTGTCTTATTCGGGAAATCACCTAAAAGCTTGTATTAATAGCTGTAAGTATGAATTGAGATTCATAATTAAAATTTTCATTTAATCTCGTTGTTTAATTAATATAATCCTACACCAAAACGTTTAATAAAATTTCTTTAATGTTGGCTGTGTAAACGATCGGAAAGACATAGACTCTGTATGAATATAAGCCAATAATAATCCAACAATGAAAGAGCGAAGGAAACCCTGCAGTATAGATCCCCTTCGTGGAAACCACAGCCCCAACTAAAGAGCGCAGTCCCAACCGGAGCTCGAGCGTTTCGTATGTGCGGCAAACAATACGGCGACCCTATTCTTTACACTAATCCACGCCACTAGGGTCACCACATCGTGCATTCCTTTTACTTGGATCACCTGTGCTAAAAGTACCACCTATACTCCATGGGAATCGTACTTGCTTCAGATCTCCGCCGAAGCGCAGAGATATTCTCAGGGTACACTCTCTAGCGCTCGCGTACTGTTGGCACGGCCGTAAAATGTGGGCGTACCGCACAGTAGCCGCTGTCAATCCACCCAATAAAGAACCCTGGTTTACGATGCTTTGCTGCCGCAAATAATGCGAGGATGATTGGCCACTACTGCCCGCTCCTGTTAAATATTTCTGGTGTCTCTGGAGATAGTTTCTGTTCTGAGCTTTTCTTTCCCATAAGCCAGGCACGAACTCGTATGGTTGGAAATCCTCGCCTGAAAGTTTCACACGTGGTAATTCCCCGTTGCGTGCACGCTTATACCCTGCCAATTCCAGAAGCACTCCCGAAAAGTGTGCGCGGAAAAGCCACCGAAACGAAAGAGGATATTACGAGAGAGATGGGACCGGAAATCCCCGACGAGATGGGCACTGAGTCAATGTAGTGAGTGATCTGGGCAAGTTGGTGCCCAGGGGTTGGTTAGAAGATGATGAGCACCTTTAGGTTTGTCGTTTCGCCCGCGATAGGAAATATTGTAACGACAACGACGATGCGAGGTGTGGCACGCGATTCTGTCTCATTCAGGGTGTTCCAAAAATTGTGTCATTCGGACTTTATAAAAGAACCGGGCGACGGAAAAATACGGGGTAAAGAGCACTTGTGTGGCAACTGAATTTGCCATCTTGCAAAAATATTTTCATTTGATTTTAATTAAAATAAATTGAATTTCTTTAATTGAACTCCAAAATTTCCCAAGTCAACCTAGCGTTTTTTTTACAGAATTAGAGAGCCCGTAGCGAACTTAGTCATATCCACCAAGAAATCCACTCGATATTGCAAATGGAACTGCCCAAAAAAAGTCCCGAAGTTGAGGCTTCAGAGTTTCGGATATTCAACAGCGCACCAAATCAGTCGGAAAAATGCGCGGAGGGCAGGACATGCTCCTGCCCCCATGAAGCTACAACAGTTTATCGCCGGACCGGCGTGCAGCACAAGACGCGCAGATAACAAGGCAGGTGACATTCCACCATACGTTGATGAGCGGCAAACAAAAATGATTCCTCCTCTTTTTTCCCGCCCTGTGTTTTTTCGACCTTCTATCTTTCATGGGGGCAGGAGCATGTCCTCCTCTCCACGAATCTTTGCGTCTGATTTGGTGCGCCGTTGAATACCCGAAACTTTGAAGCCTCAATTTCGGGACTTTTTTTGGCAGTTCCATTTGCAATATCGAGCGGATTTCTTAGTGGATCTGACTAAGTTCGCTACGGGCTCTCTAATTCTGTAAAAAAAAACGTTAGGTTGACTTGGGAAATTTTGGAGTTCAATTAAAGAAATTCAATTTATTTTAATTAAAATCAAATGAAAATATTTTTGCAAGATGGCAAATTCAGTTGCCACACAAGTGCCGTTTACCCCGTATTTTTCCGTCGCCCCGTTTTTTTATAAAGTCCGAATGACACGTTTTTTGAAACACCCTGTATAATCATTGTCTTCTTTACGCTGTGCTTTACGCTGGCTTGCTGAGCTCAAGATCGCGGGTTCGATCCCGGCCGAGGGCGGTAGCAATGTGGGGGAGGTAAACATTGATTCCAGTACCGTGCGTCGGAGATTTCCGGCGCACGTCAAAAGAACCCCAGGGGGCTCAAATTATCTGCAGTCCTACCCTGCGGCACCTGCAACATGTGGCCACACTGCGCAGACAAACTTTACGTGTAACATCACGGTACCACTATTATTATTATTATTATATCATTTTCCGGAGGCGTTCACTTTTGGTCCCCGTCAAACATCAAGGAGACAAGGAGACAAAGTAGTGGGTGCCTGCTCTTCGATTTTAGGGCGAGGGCAGTACTATTTTTGAGATGTGAGGTAAGCGGCGGAAGTGATGCGCACAAGAGGCCAATCAGATATTAGCCTGAGGTTAGCATGCAGCCTCGCCAGTTCTTGGGAGAGCCAATCGATCGCCACTTGTGGATCGCGTTTGGTCCCTTCGGTGAACGTCGTAATGAATTACTAAATTCAGGGGGTAAAACAGAAAGGGGAAAGCATTGAGCAGATTGCGAAGATGTCAACTGCAACGGTGAGTGTACTCCGTGTGTGGACCTTGTGAAGTTCAACAGCGGAACGACATACACACGTATGGCACTGTGCGTGCTCATATACAGGGTGTTTGCTCTAACGTGTCCAGAAATTATATTTAAAGCGAGCGATACAAGAAAAGCAAGTTGTACTTCTCTACTACTTCAGTAAGAAACAGGTACTGCTTCACTAGTAGCAACTGTTTCTTAGTCAAGTAGCTGAAAAGTAGCGCTCGTTTCTCTTTTATCGCTCGCATTAAATAGAATCTCTGGACACGTTAGAGCAAACACCCTGTATATAGTTTCAGTATGCTATACACTGTGGTATTGCTCGAGATCACCAGTATGTGTGTGACTTTTTCACTCGTAATAAATGTGTGTGTATTAAGTCTTGTGGAGTTCATTGCCTTGAAAAGGTGCGGAAAACATATGAACATCAACAAGGTGAGACGTTGGGCGTGTTGGAGCATACTTGTAGTAGAGTAGCGCGGAAAAAACCCGGACACAGAAGATAAACTAGCGCACTTTGTTCTCTTCTGTGTCCGTTTTTTTTTTTCACGCTACTCTACTACAGGTATGTTCCAACGGAAAAGATAGTCTGGGACGCCGTCGATATACTGCCGTGGAAACGCTGCATGCGAATAGCTTTGGGCGTTTCTCGACAGCGTCACTCGCCGCCGAGAGAGGCGTTCTTCTGCCCAAGAAACGCCGCATGCGGATGGGGCCTTAATTTAGATCAAATGATTTCGTGTACACAATTTTGTCACGTTAATATAAAGAAAGAGAGAAAATACTATCGTTACGTTGATATTAGGGGGTGCTGTCCCCTTTAACAAAAGTTAGATTCAAAGGCTTTTGTTCCTTTACTTTGTGTCAGCCCTTGAGCGTTGTTGGAATGTAACGTGGGAATATGATGGCAAATGTACGCCTGCGTCGGTCCCGCGTCCGTTTTTTGCAAACCCAAAGTTAGTCTTTGGAGCTGGGAAAAAAATGATTCGTTAGAGGTACAAAGTTGCAACCAAGGGGTTTCGTGTCGTTGTATCGCCCGCTACAACTTTCTCATTGACATTTTGGCCCTAATCCTTATAATTAAAAACTGAGTAATTATTTTACTTAATTAATTACTTAATTACAAAACAAAAATAGTTTGAGTATCCTCACAGCACTGGTAACACTATGCAGTTCGTCTTTTTGGTGTGCGATGGACCTTTTTTTTTTAACTTTGGTTCACTTTTCGTGAATCACCCTATCTATATATACATGCCTAAGAGATATCGCGTTATGGGCCTACACACGCCCCATGTCTCCACGCTCAATCGCCTGTTTCATATTAGCCTGATCAGTTGACTTCTTTCCATTGAGAAATTTAATTATTGCGACTAGAACGCCACATATATATATTGATTTACTACTCTTTTGGTTGCCCTGATTCCCCTAAATGGATCGTGCACTCCCTTATGAGCACCACTGCACATTGTTAAGCCGTTAGAGTGACCCTGACGTGTTCACGTGGGGGAACACGCTTCTTGTGGGGAAACACGGATTTTGTTTTTGAGATAATTAGAGCTAATGAATAATTATATTAATAGAAGAAAATTACGGACAACGAAGGCGTGTTTATTGTACATGAAGGATTTCAAAGATTAAGTGTCATGTTGCACATGACTCTCATGCTGAAAATGGGAGCATGCGAGTAACTCCATTTAAAAAAATTTGGGTTCGTGTTCAATTGAGCCTGCTTCTAGACTTGCTGTTTCACATTCTTTGCCGGTGTGCTTTAAATATCGCCTGTCACGGGAATGACACACTTCTCCATATTTTGATATCCTTGCCTAATGTCATGCGTTGTTTTCCTATTGTGTCTCCGTGCGCTTTTTAACTTCAACAAAAACGTTAGAGCCTGCATGATACAGCACCAACACTCGTTCGTTACATGGATGCGCCGCCATTCCGCTTGGCGACAGTCAACATGTTCGCTGGACGCGGAGCAGTCGCAATTCTGTGATCTCAAGTTGCACCAAGGAACCTCAAAACATCATCTTGTGTCGCGTTCCTTTGCAGTTTAGATTACGAATACCACCTTCATTAAAAAGCCGTTGCAAACGATTATTGTTCTCACGCCTTATACCATGCTGAGCTCTTCTTCGGTCATGCTCACATCCGGCCCTCCCTAACATTCCGTTACTCCCATAGCAACGCAGCATTCCTTTGGCACGGGTTGAATTTCAATCCAGAGCACAATTTTAATCCAGCAGCCAGATTCATAAGGGACTGGGAAGAAGCACACAACAAAGACAGAGCGACTCTACTATACAGCTCCTTTAGCACTCATGGCATCTCCCACGGCGAATAGCTCGACGATCAGTGGTATCGAGTTGCATGAGCTTCTGGAATGGTGGTCGTATTATAATGACTGCTACACGATGTACGCTGTAGGTCGAACGAAAAACAGCGTACCTATAATGTTCAAAATGACGAACAGAACGGTCGAACAAGCGTCCACGAAGCTGAACCTCGAAATGCGAATTGTAAGGCACAGGTATCCAATCCAATCCAATCCAATCCAATCCAATCCAATCCAAGGCAAGGCAAGGCAAGGCAAGGCAAGGCAAGGCAAGGCAAGGCAAGGCAAGGCAAGGCAAGGCAAGGCCAAGGCCAAGGCCAAGGCCAAGGCCAAGGCCAAGGCCAAGGCAAGGCAAGGCAAGGCAAGGCAAGGCTGAAGATTGAGTGTGTGAGAATGCACGCGAGCCCTGCGCGAGCTGTCAAGGGCGAGTGCAGTCTTCACTCTAAAAACTGAACTTCACCGCATAGCACGCTCTGCGCCAACCATTGCCACGAATGATAGGGTTATCGCTTCCGATTCGAGGAGAGAGGGGGCGTACGCCTTTTTGTGTCAATTTGGATACATGATAATTGACACAAAAAGGCGTACGCCTCCCTCTCTCCTTCAAATCAGAAGCAATAACCCTATCATTCGTTACAATGGTTGGCGCAGAGCGTGCTATGCGGTGAAGTTCAGTTTTTAGAGTGTTGGAAGCAATATCACCGTTACTTCTGTTACGAGGTAACGAAGACATTTGTAAGTTACCCTCTTTCGCAATATAGCTCGTGACCTTTACCATGACACACTAACTTCTATCACAACTAGGGCACGTCACGGGCCGACTTTTTCGGGGCCGACCCGGGCTTGTTGTGGCCCTTCCTGACCGGCGACGGATATAGTGGAGCCCGGCCCTCACACGCGAACAGCTAAACGCTTGAAACCAGAAGAGCTAAAAGCAGAAAATACAAACGTTGGTGGGCTAGTAACACAGGCTCTCTCTTAGTCCTGGCTATAAGCCCTTAAAAATGAACTTCACCACATAGCACGCTCCCATCCAACCATCATCCAATCATTCAATCACGAATCATTTAATAAGGAATAGCAAGCCGTCCTTTCTGGCTGACCTTTCCTGTGAAAATAAATAGATCCCCCCCATCATTCAAATTCAAATGCAAGTTTATTTATAGAGCGTTAATATGTACTACATGGGGAGGAGCCAGAGGGAAGAAATCCCGCATAAAGGCTCCTCCCATCCTGAGTGGCATCGTTCTTCCCCATGATTTGCTAAAAACAGGGGGCGTACGCCGTTTTTGTTGCACTATGCAGTTTATAATTGCACAAAAAATGGCGTACGCCCCCGTTTTCATCAAATCAAGGGAGAGAACGTTGTCATCAGGGATGACAGTTGGCTACACTCTTAAAAGTGAACTTCACCGCATAGCACGCTCGTAACCAACCATCATCTCGAATGATATCGTTATCTTCCCGGATTTGTTGAAAACTGGGGCCGTACGCCTTTTTGTGACACTTATGCTGTTCATAATTGTCACAAAAAAGGCGTACGCCCTCAGTTTTCAACAGATCAGGGCAGATAACGATATCATTCGAGATGATGGTTGGTAGGGTGCGTGCTATGCGGTGAAATTCATTTTTAAGAGTGTAGGAGTGTGCTATGGGGTGCGGTGGTGTGGTGTGGCTTTAGAGTGTATAGAACACTGAATATGTAGAAGACACAGCGCTTGGTAAGATGAGGTCGAGTATTTCTTGCGGGAGTGCTGAATTTCAGATATGTATCTGTTTTGCCTCTTCGAGCACACAATCCCCGATTTTTTTCTCTTGTGTTTTGGAATGACGCGAGAATGTTAAAGCTGGTTATCTACGATAATGTGGAATTCTTGATGGCGACGGTCACCTGCTTCAACTGGCAGGACCGAGCTCACCGGAGCATGCTGTGTCGGCTCGAGTTACCCCACGTGCCGGCGTGTCGTGTAGGCCCGGAGCACATACCTTATAAGAGGCCAAGCCCGTACCGCTGGCAGGTACGGGCTCGGACGCGTTCGAAGACCCGGGCCTATGTGTAGCTTAAATCACAACGTACAGGATAGCAGAAAAGGCGTGTAACGTTTGCCAGAGAGGTGCGTAACTTTTAAATTATAAGCTACAGCGTTTTGTGCGTAGAGGTAATGGTTAACAAATGAAGCGTGTACAGATGCGGCGTACGCCACAGCACGGATTAACGATTACAGAGAAGAGCCTCGCATGGGCTAAGGATATTGATTATCCCCTCTGTTGGAATCGTCGTTCTACAAGAGGCTCCAACCTGTACCAGTATAGCTGCACGCGAACACAGTGAAATTACGATCGATCAGATGAACTCCCCGCGAACGGTTCCAGAAAAGACCTAGAAGAACTCTTGCATCCCTGCCATATTTTAAGATGTGAAGGGGATGCAAGCAAGTGTGTAAGGAAGGACGAAGAATTTGGGTTGATACAACTGAGTTCATAAGCGAGACATCAGCTTTCGACGGTATTAGCAACATCTGCAGCGGCAGCGACACACACACACACACACACACACGCACACGCACACACACACACACACAGAAAGATCAAAATAAAACAAAATATCAACCGTGGGTAATGCGTGTGTGCTACGAATGTGTATACTTTTTAATCCATTTCGGCACTTCAGAACGAAAATTGCTCATTAAAAGCTATTAAAAGACAAGAGGCTTCGACGTTGTGACGGACGCCTCTCTTCTGGACGGTATAGTTCACAAGCTCTTGTAAGTGGGTACGGCGAGCAGCTTTGTTACTTGTATTACTTGGTGACTTTTCACTTTACAGACACATCCATCTGTATTGAACTATAGTAAAAGTACGAAGTGCACAAGCGTTGCATCCTGGAGCGTACCGTATAGAGCTTTCCTTTTTTTCTTTTACTCTTTCCTTACCGCCGCAAAAATGGCCATGTATGGGTGGTTTGACAAATATATGTGTTTGTGACCTGATAGTACCACTTTAAAATATGATGCTATATAGGAAAATGTAGCCAAATAAATGCCCTATCATCGGATGATGTAAGTTTCAGGAACAAAGCTATGCATGTATTTCCAAAATTAATTTTGGACCACCAAAAAATTGGTGCAAGCAGCAGAAACCCCTTCAAGATGCGCCTGTATCTGTATCAACAGTCATGTCGTTTATGTAACTGAGTGATAGAGTTAATTGAATGAGTAAAACAGAAACCAACATCATAATTTCTTCAGAAAACATTAGTTTCTTGCTCAACTTCCCTGTTCTTGTACCACATTTTGCTATTTCACCGTTTTTCAACTCCTCCCGGTTAGTTTTAACACAGGAAGAATGGCGAAAGTGCAAGTTCTACATATCCACACATTCAGGACAAAAATATGATTATTTAACACCTTCAGAGTCTTTA
The DNA here is from genome assembly GCF_037126465.1 of Ornithodoros turicata. Classification (NCBI taxonomy): domain Eukaryota; kingdom Metazoa; phylum Arthropoda; class Arachnida; order Ixodida; family Argasidae; genus Ornithodoros; species Ornithodoros turicata. The sequence goes on along the minus strand of NC_088202.1, from coordinate 91,450,147 downwards.
TTTGCATTCTAATAAACGAAATCGAAAAAAATATGCTTCTGATGCGAGTATTGTGCATCGGCAAAGAGGTCCACTGCGGGAACGCGAAGCCGCGACCAGGATAAAATCTCAACGCTGCCTCCTTGGCGGAGAGCCAGCCTCTTAAATCATCACCACGAGGAAAAACTAAAAGTGCAAATGAAACTCATTCTGTAGTGTTTATAGTATCCACCAAATGTCACCACTAGCCCATATCTGCTTTGGAGACCAAAGTCTGCCGCTCGAAAACCGTCGATGACCAGTGATCGACGCTCTATGAGCGCGGTAAGGAAAGTGTTAATAAATCTTTATATCACCCCCCCCCCCCCCCACTGAAGCGTACCGAGAAGACGTTTGTGCTAATCGCTGGGAATACATTGATGCACGGCACGGCACGGCATGTGGACGAATGTGAAGTAGGCCTCATACAACCACTCACATCGCGATAATGCATATTTCACCGTGTCCTTCCCGTAGCTCCCTCCTGGCAGTGCAATAAGATGATTGATGACAGCCGCCGCCTGTCCCTAGGCAAACAGCAGAGACACGCATAGCTCAGATCGTCCAACGTTATACGCCATAGTAGGCGGAGAAATATAGCACAGAGAGGTGATCTAATGAAAGTGCGGACGCGCTAGTCGTGCACTGTTTCTTCTGGGTCGTCACAGCAGCTCATCAAGGACACAGCGCAGGAAGGGTCACCTTCCCTACCCCATATTAAGCAAGCAAGCAAGAGGCGTCTTATAGAGATGTTTATATCACACGAGTCGACTGTATATGCTTAAGACCGGTCTCACACTGGTTACACATTATACATGAACACCCCGTCATACATGTATGACGAACGTGTATAACAAACATTCCCTAAACATGTATGATCATACAGTGCTGGTCACACTGCTTATACATAGGGTTCTTCGTTTTCGGGTTTTATGATTTTTCAAATTCGGGGAGTAAAAATCGGGTGCTATTTACACACGAGAATTCGGGGAGAAATCGGGTGCTACGATCTCTATTTGATATGTCATCGGGGAATTTTCGGGTGAAACGAAAGCCATATGAAACAAGCCATTGCTTTACACGTGGACGAGAAACAAGTATCTTTATATTCCGCTCGTAACTGGGGCAGTGAATGACTGTACTATTCAAACACTTGCTCGAGCCCCACAAAAGTTCGTCTTTCACTCCTGCAGGAGGGGATTATAGGAGGAGGACAAATAGGTTGGCTTTGCCGATATTATGATTCGCTTTGCCGACGGTTTACCGAGAACGACAAGTTGAAGGACTGCGAGCATTTCGGTAACATCTCATTACGGCCCGAGTCTCATTACGGCCGAAGTCTCATTACGGCCGAAAGTCTCATTACGGCCGAAAATCCTTTAATCCCCAAGTGTCTCGTTACGGCCAAAGTCTCAATACGGCCGAAGGTAGTCTCATTACGGCCGAAGATGTCTCATAACGGCCAAAAAGAAAAAAGAAGCATCCACCATAGTAGCTCTGTATATACTGTGTTTTATGCTTCCCAAAATGTGTCCGAGGCGGTGTGCCCCCACGGCTTGTGTCACACACAATGGTTCATGCACACAATATTGCGACAGTGTTTCATGCATCCCTCGTGAAAAATGTTTTTATTGTCATATGTGTCACACGATATTTGTATGTGTTACGCCATTTTCTCTCAGTATTCAAGCAACATCCTACTCGTTGGTTCTGTGAGCAAACTGTGTGTGTGTGTGTTCTGAAAAGTACTCCACAAGGGAGCCCACTTTGAGCTCCAGGAGTCACATGACCTATGACCATGATCTTCTCCCCCACTAGCTGCCTTCTACAATTTACGTCCACCTGAAATTTACAAAAAAGTACATAAGCCACTGAACAAAATGACATATGCTCTTGTTTGATGATGACTATAAGACATATGCTGTCAAGCAGACTTTTTTTTTTCATGTATTCGAAACATATTCAAGAATTATGGACAACAATGACAATTACGTCATAATAATGCAGCTGCATAGCCAGGAAACTATTTCAGGAGGTGTGTTATGAGGCTTGACATTGGGTGGAGGAGTCCCCCTCGTCAGTGCTTTATCCAGACCCCCCTAACTTTTTTGCCTGTGCACCCCCTACAGGGGGTGCCCTTGCGATTTCAGCTTCAGATACGTCTGTAATGATATGTTAAGCTGTAATGACGTAACTATTCCAACAATTTTTTCCAACACCCTTCTCGTGCTTGGGATTCTGGATAAACCACTACCCCTTGTTCATTTTCGTGGGGCACTACATTAGAGCTTATGCCACTGCACTGATGTCACAATGTTAAAAGTGTGTGTCACTCTGGGCATTCGGAATTCCTCTAAGTTACATTATGTAAATTCAGAATATCCGAAGGGTAAACATCAGATGTTACCTGCAGGCTTCATGCTGAAACGCGTGTACGCAAAACACTTCCGCCGTGGTGGGCGACGCCGTTAGTGTAATCATACACGCAAGACAATTGCGGGCACATGGAGTAGTGGCAGCAACCTGAAAACGATACATTTTCTTGTTACATATGAGTGATCAAAAATATACATTCCCACATGTTTCGTTTTGTCGTTTGTAGGAAGCGCTAGTAAGGGAACAGCACTTGGTTGGTCACATGCAAGCCACAATGCGAGAGGTGCCGATATTTCGATTACGCGATCAAAAATTAAAAGTCTAGAACCATGCACACTTCCCCATGCAACTAGTTCCCCAGCATCGTGAGACATGACACCCATGACATGACACCATGTATTCACGTATAGTGTAATGATATGCAGGAATGAAAAAGATGCCAACATACCTGTAATCCAGTGTCCCATAAGTTTGATTCGATTTTTTGGCAGCTACCATGAAGAGCAAATGCACGATTCACAAGTTTCGTTTCGCCATTTTCATTGTTGATTGCGCAAGCGTCGAGCAATCCCACGTGACCTCCTTTGGATCAGTGAAAAGTGAAAATTACTCGCGTCATGAACATATATGTTCATCTCAGCGCAAATCACGTTTTGCATGCTATAGAAGGAGGGGGGATCAATACTCTTCCTTTCGTGTTTTGATATCTTGTTGTTTTGCTACTCTCACTTCGGAGTTCGGATGGTGTCTAGCAACGTTGGGTACCTCGTTTCTTGTGTGTGTGAGCGAGTGGTTGCTGTTTACGATGTGTTCATATATCGCTTTGTAGTGCTGTAATGTGCAAATTAGCGGACTTTATAGCGGCTCTCTATTTTCCGTCGTTGTCTTTCGAGCAGCGCCTGTTGTTCCGGTAAAAATCGAGTTGAATGAATCGCCACAGCCCCAACGTATATCGCGCAGTGTTGACCAAGACCAAGTCAAGCAGGAATTCTGGTGAGTAATGCTTTCGTAGATTGCCTGTCTTAGTAGTGTGCTGTCCACACATAGTTGGATTCTCATAAGAGTAATTTAAATTAATCAAAACAGCTGAAGTGCCTGTAATAGATGTAACTCGGTATCCGTTCGTAGGTTTGCGCCGTTTCTAGTTGGTTGCGCGTTTAGGAACAACAAATTTATTCGAAGACGATAGGATACCGATAATGCATCACCGTACAGCAGCATTTACTCGTATCATTGCGAGCCATATTTCATTTGTTAAAATTTGTCGTCGTATTTCTTCAAAAATAAAAGCGCAAGTCGGCGTACTTGAATTGATCTCCAAGAACTGCTTACGTCGAACGTCTGCAAATGTTGTACTTATGTGCCTTCGCGCACAAAGCATATCTGATGAGAATAAATACTTCAAGAGGAAGTCATTCAAATACATTGTTATTTATAGCTGGTTTTCCATTCCAGGCATGGTATGTGGCTGCACGAAGGATTCCGAAAAAGAAAAACAACAACATGGCTAATAGGATGTTGCTGCCCAGGGAGTCCTGGCGAAGAGGTGAGCTGTTAAGATCATCATAAGGTTCTGTTGTGAAATGAGAAATTTTGTAGTAGTGCACGAATGTTAATTCGTGCACTACTTTTATAAAAAAGAAACCAGAAATGGAAAGTTATGCATGCATCATTTCATGAATTGTAATGTATTACTATTTGATATTCACATGTTTCCATTAAGGGAATGAACTACTGAACCTATATTCATATCATGGTCATGCTCTGTGTTTACCTGGAAGTCACATTTTTAAGGCTTGTCATTCTTTTGTCTATATGAATATTTATGTTAACCTTGTATGAAATAGCAGACACGTATCAACACGTGTGCAGCTTGTGCACATTAAAACGAGCCATGTAGAGACAAATGCTTGTTGTTATTTTTTTAAATATTCTAGCCTATTCATGGTTGCTCATCGCTTCTTGCAGGTTTACTCATTCCAGAAGCAAGAATTGTATCATTGTAAGGCGAATGGAAATAAACTGACATCGACTGAGATAGGTGCTCTGTCATGGCCAATGACTGTAGGATGGCTGCAAAAGCGTCACAACAAACCCAATATTCATCTAGCTCTCTACAAGTAGCTAACTCCACATAGTAGCCTGCTTCACAGCCTACACTACCTTGTGGGAGTACACATTACACAATATGTTGCATTGTGCTGTGGTATGATAACATACCGTTTGTCTCGCAATATGTGTATATAAATATGATAAGGGCCCTAAGGGCACAGTGCATGGCTTATACCCTGCTGAATATATATCCATACCTGGCTGCGACATTGCATATCAATGCAGGTTACAATACACATTTTGACATTTGGCCGTTATGAGACATCTTCGGCCGTAATGAGACTGCCTTCGGCCGTATTGAGACTTTGGCCGTAATGAGACACTTGGGGATTAAAGGATTATCGGCCGTATTGAGACTTTCGGCCGTATTGAGACATCGGCCGTAATGAGACTTCGGCCGTAATGAGATACAATCGAGCATTTCGGGTAGATATCGAGTTTTACCCAAACTCTTGAAAACTTGTTCGGGGGGGGGGGATATTGTGTAAAAAATCGGGTTTAACCCGAAAACGAAGAACCCTACTTATACACAGGCAAAATATGTTTTAAAACACGTCTGTATAACCAGTGTGACCGTGTCGTGATACAAAGAAGCGCTCTGACTATGTTTGACAACATGTTGCCCAACACACGTTTGAAGACACATGCCGTACATGTTTTGAGCAGGTGTATAACCAGTGTGACTTCGGCCTAACGGTAACAACTGACTCCGTCCTTCGAAAAACAAGTAAACAAGTCATACGCAGGTGCGCGCCCTCTCACGGGCTGTTCGTTCCGTTTATAGTAACCAGGAAAAATGAACGCATTTGAAGTTATGCGCATGCCACTGTAGTAAATAGAAGCGGAACGAGGGCGCCGAGCCGTGAGGACCGCAAATGCTTTCGTCGAGCACGGAATCGAATTGCATGCAGGAGAGCTGGAATATAGACAAATGGTGGTTGGACGGATGCTTACCGACCTATCCTGCAGACCTCAATAGCAGATCTGGAACAAACAGCGAGATTCTGTACTGGTTCATCCTGCACTATTCAACAAAATAATTGGTTCGGCAAACACTTGGTTGGTTCTTTTTGGTTTTTATTTGCCATTTCGTGTCGAAACAGTTATTCTCACGTGCTTTCAGATATGCAACCCAGATTGTCGTAGCAATTAAAACAGCATCGAAAAAAAAAAAAAAAAGAAGGCAAGTGCTAATGTATTCTTTTTTCTGTGTGTGTGTTTCTTGTATGGTATTCGGTTCTCCGAACGACTGCTCAGCAGTATTTCACCTGCGGCTGCGCACGGCGACTGACCTAGCAAATATCGAACGACAGATGCGCAGAAAAGTACGTATACAAGAGCGAACTGAAATCTAATACGGCAGCGTCCTTTAGAGCAGTACTAAGGCAGGCCTTTGGGGACATCGAAGATTCTGTAAGAACACAGCGAATGCGTCAGCAGGGGTAATGAATAAATAGAAATAAAAAAGAAACACACACACACACGCAAAGGTATATATCGAGCTTTAAAAGCCAGGTGAAACAGGCCGGACTATAATGTCGTTCTAAGAACAGAGAGAGCAAAACCCGACAAAGGTTCGATTAAGCTGAGGTTGCTGTCTATCGGCATATTTTGCTGAAAATAGTCGATATGTGTCATAGTCGACTGTGTTCTTAACCGCTGAGAAATGCTAGATCTTTTCTTCACAGCACTTCGTTGTTTGTAATCCTGAATCATCCGCAATCACTGTGTGTGTTGGTGGCAGCGACGTAGTCAGAAAAATGTTTCGGGAGAAGTTCTATGGGGACTTTAAATGAGAGAGGTGGATTGTTCCCGGGTTTCCCTCTCCCAAATGCACTAACAAAGGCACCATATCGGGGAAGGGTTGGACACCCAGAACCCTTCCTCTGGTTACGCCAGGGGTTGGTGGGCATTCCTTTTGATTCCAGAAGACTTTGGATGATATTGGAAAGTTTAGTAGGCAATGAGCTGTTCTTCTACAAGCCCAATGCCATATTCTGTTCACGATAGTCAACAGAATCAGAAACATCCGTCAGGGCGTCACGATTGCCGCAGGAAGGGGAAAATTACGACATTTCATGCTAGCTTACACCAGTGTCCTCACAATGAAATGCAGAAGAAAGAAACTTCGATGCGCCGTTAGATTTCAGATATCTTGCGGAGCCTTTCTTTCGCAGGAATGCTTTTGCTAAATTTATTACAGAAATTACTAACGTGTACCTTCGTTACTGTAAGATGTCTTCCTTCTTTCAAGTGCTCTCAGAAGCCGTCCAGACTACACGGCTCTTTGAGGATAAGATAGGCGTGCGCGACTAACTATTTTAGAATCTAAGCGAATACAAAGCAAATGGGTGTATAACAGGACCGGATACGCAATGCAACGCATGTACGGCGCATTTGCACATTGTGTATACGCGACATATCCATACGGACTAGGATACAAAGTAGCGCTCACCTTGTCTTATACCCTCTCTTGTGCCGTTTTCGTCCATACACGTGTGCATCTTCAGAAATATTCGAATATCTTCGGTTTGGGAGAAACATCGATTCGATTCGAAAGGCGAATATAAATGCTCTATTGTTCCACTCACAAGCGCGTTTTGGAGTAGCCAGTCCTCACTGTGTCTGGACCAACCTCTCCATATTTTTTTTTCATATCCAGTCTAATCACACCGAATATAAATGAATGAATGAATTCAATCTCTCCCTTAAAGGAGCAACATTTAACATGACTCGAAACCCTGCTTCATCTGTGAAGCCGTCCACCAGGAGTCACCATGCAAAATATTTGCGCTCTGCGGTGTATTGTCACCGCGCAGTAAAAGTTACAAAAGACAGTCGAAGAAAGCAGTCGTGGATGAGAGACAGGAGCCCCGCATGACTGCTCAGTGCCTTTTTGCTTTGTTTTTTCTTCTCGGCTCACGCGCCGCTTATACATGCATGAGCTGCGCCGTTGAACGTCACTGGTCACGTGCCGGGGCCCGTGATACGTCACGACGTCTTCTCGTTCGCCGATGCGCTCTTTGCATATGGAGAGGGTTCTTTCGCAGGAGCTAATTTTATTTATTGCAGAAGACGTCGCAGCGAAAGATAAAAAGCATAGAATTCTGTAATGGATTCGGAAATCGCATCAAATATAGAAATATTCGCTTTGGTATTCAAAAAAAATGAATATTTGCACATGCCTATAGATGTGACGCGATTTCTTTAGCACCTTGCAATAAAGCGCGCTGTTTCCCAGAAAGGCAACACGCTTTTCTTTCTCCGGCTCTGATTTCGATATTTGTTGTAGGTTCCATGAACTCAACTAAATTGTCGGAAATAGACACCGAAGTAGCTGAAGCGAGGCCTCAGTCCTGCTTTGCTCTATTCATGCCTGTTTTCAGCGACGAACGGCGACCGGAAAAGCGATATACCTGAAACTGCTAACGTGCAAAAACAAGAAAAGGGACATGAAAGAAGGGATGAAAGATGAAAAATTGATGAGGAATGAAAGAAAAGGGATACTGGCAAGAACAGTGTGTTCCTGAAAGGACGTTAATGAGGGCGTATACTGCTTAGTTCAAGTCGTCTCTCGGTCCCTACTCGGGGATTATGAAGTTTCACAGATACAAATGCCAGGAGTGTGCCTCGCATCCTGTGGATACCATTAGAGCCCAGGAATGAAATATTCAGACAGTACGTGTCGTATTTTTCACACGTTATCGCTATCAATCTAACGCCATTAATAAGCGTGTTAGTATGGGCAATGAGTCCCGAAATAATCTTAACATGGCACCACGTGAATTTTTTAAGTGTGTGTAAGTGAACTGCGGTGGAAGCACTAAGCCGTATTCCACTGTAGTTCGAGGCAAAAGCCATTCTTTCTTTCCTTTGCCTTTCTTTCATTCTCTTTCTTTTTTTTTTTTTTTTGAATAGCAAGCCGGCTCTTTGCCTGGCTAACCTTTCCTTCCTTTTTCCTTAGTAAACATATATCCCCCCCGCCAATTTAACAAATGTGTGTCCGTTGGCGGCGTAACACAATACTATGCCCTTGCTGTAATACTCCAAGTACCGTCCAGCACATTCTCATCGACTGTCAGCAGTATTCCACTGAACGACGCGTCCTCCAGCGCCAACTTGAAGACACTGGGACACCCGCACTTGCCCTTCCTCAGCTGCTTGGGCCTCCGGCCAACGCAGCGCATCAGCTACGAGCTCTTCAGGCCCTCATCACCTTCTTAGCAGCAACCACAGGGGTGGCATCCAATGTATTGCTCTGTAGACGAAAGCGTGCTGGGTGAACGCAATGCATCCTGGACAGGTCCTGGTCAGGTCCTGGTCGCACGTCACAGCAAATGTCAAGGCACATATGACCTTAACGATGGCGGCGCCCGTGATCGGCGGCCAAACCTTTTGTAAACAATGCGATTGTTGTTTCTGCACGCCGTTTTGGATGTCTTTCGATCGGGGTAATTATTTTTATCCGATAATCTCGCAGTAAAACGGCTTCAATTTAACTCTTTGACTTTAGGGAGAAATGGGCTACCTTGTTGGGAAGACGCAACGCATAGTTTACGCTGGCAAAATACGTCCATCTCTTGGCGTTATGACGAAGCAAATATGTCGGTAAGCGTAAAATATGCCGTAAACAACATGTAAACAAAGTGACATGACCTCAAAATGATGTTTTCTATGACTTGCGACCAGGACAACATGGCACTTTTGCCAAAAGCACCCGCTTGAGGGTAGTTACAACAATGGCGGGTTTGTGTCACCCCTGTGGCAGCAACAGTACCCCTGCGTGAGTTCTGAACATTCATCATCATTCACTATCTTCTCCCCCTCCAGCAATGGGATAGGGTGCCGCCTCAGCGGCGAAACATCCCACTACATCACCATTACTTATTTGTTGTTGTTGTTATTGGGACCGCGCGACGCACAAAATCACTATTACTTATTTGTTGTTGTTGTTATTGGGACCGTGCGACGCACAAAAGACTCTTCGCTAGAGCTCTCTGAGCGAGTACAGGAAATACTTTTGGGAATTTTAGCTTGAGCGGAGTAGTTGAGTACGTTTTTTGCTGGGTTTCAATCTGTCTCTAGATGACGGTGTCCACGGATGCTCCAAGAAAGCAGGACTGCCGCCTCCACCCATATCTCGTTATGCCATTACAGCAAACAAAAATACCGAAGACGTTTACCTGAGCACGCTTCTTCAAATTCTAATACGACGTGTGGGATGCGCCGAGTCATTTTGATTTGGGAAGGCGAAGAAGACACTAAAATACTACATTCCCGTCACTTTTTGCGGCCATTACCCTGAACATCTTGTCCAAATCCAGGCCACACTGACGTGGTTATCATCTGTGCCATCTTATAATCCAACGAGTGATCCTCACTCAAGCCCGCAAGTGTGGAGGAGGGAGAGAAAATACAGGGTCTAAGGTTTCTTCCCGGGATACGCTTCTAGGCTAATGGCACGCGCCAGCCGCATACAAAAAATCCGTGATCTCGTCGTCCAGGTCAGGCTACAACAACACGGCGAATGTGCAGAGAATGGCAATGCCATCTCAGGATACGAGTTAGGCGAATTTAGTTACTGTAGTATGTCCATTGGCTGCAGCTGTGAGATAACATACACACGCGCGCGCACAGACACAGAGAAATCCATGGTATTTTTGCGAGAATGCGTTCATGGCCGATGACACGACCCGAAAGCGTACCACCTTAGCACTCAACAAAATAATGACAGTCGACCAGAGGCTCCCAGGAGCTGAACATCCAGGTCAGGTCACCACGTGTTAGAATCGTACGGAATTTCGGGAATTCCCACATAGTAATTAACAATGTCCATGTTGAAGCCGAGCGTAAACGAAGGAAAGGAATGAGTATCGTGAGTAACGAGTTACCGATTTTTGTACCTGAATACGTTATTAGTTACAATTTTTAGAAAAGTAACGAAGTCGTTACTTCCTTACCAAAAAAAGTAACTGGTTACTGGGTAACGAGTTACTTGTAATGAGTTACGTGCAACTCTGCTACAAACCCCGTTGTCCCATTATGGCCGTGCAATGTTCGTGGAATGAAGGCTGACAAGAGGGATAGCATCTCGATCATGTGACATCTTTGTTCGTAAGGCTATTGCTGTCCCTACGCACGTAGCTGTTGAAATCCTGTGCCGTGACGTTTCCGTGGAAACCAGCTACAAGTGTCGTGGCTTTCAGTGTTTGTGCTCTTCAACAGACGCGTTGCGCAGTGCCGTACCGCTAGAATTAGGCCATCTCTATACAGCGTTTGAGTCGTAAACCGCCAGTGGATAAGTAACGCGTATCTTTTACGGAGGAAGCAAGAGAAAAAATCCGGTGATGCTACGCGGAGGAAAGAACCTCAGACGGAGATCCGCCGATATTTGGAATAGTCGCTATTCTTGCATAGAGACTTGAACTGAGGCTGTAGAAGGAATGCGACATGCCTCGTTCGCAGTACCAGTAGTTGTCAAGGGCGCGCACGGAGTCTGTCACATGGAGTTTTAGTTTTCCAGAACAAAACCAAATAGCATTTTATGGTTCTTCGTAATTGCTTTCTTGGTTCTTCCATTTCCGTGCCCTGTTACGTTTCTGTCCACACGTATCGTACATTATTTTGAAAGTGCGATCCTCCTCTTCTTCTTTCTCTTTCACATTATTGCTACGCAAACTGAAAAGCAGATAAGGAAGGATCATAAGGCAAACAGAACGGAAGCCATTAACCGGCTCTTAGCCTGTGTTTAACCTATCCTGTCTCTTTTTTTTATAAGCATATCCCCCCCCTTTCAGCACCGTTTGGGAAACACGAGGGGTGGGAGAAATTTATAACGAAAAAAGGAAGATCAATAACCACTTTTTTGTGCTCCCTGCATCTCTTACTTCGCGCTGTTCAAGCGTCTTTGGTATTAGCTTTCTTTGGGAGCCGATGAAGTTCGCTCTTCGCGATGCTAATTTTCTACGCATCGTTTCCCCCTTTCGCTGTTAAGAGAGAGAGAGAGATACATGATGACGATGATATGTTAAACTTTAAACTGTTAAACTTTGAATGCAGGTTCGTAAATAACTATGTTCTATGTTCATGCGGCCTAACTTAGGGGAAAGTGTCGCTACTAGGGTTCGGAGTCCGGGATTTCAGCATAATTTCATGTCATGAAATTCCCAGATTTCGGGAATATAAATTGTGCTCTTTTTCTTTCTTTTTTTTACAACAAATATTCGGTGGTACGAGTGAAAGGGAGAGAACGGTGTCCAACCGACTTTTCGTTTCAAGCGTCCCTTCCCCGAGAAATATCATTTGCAATCCGAAACCGAACAAACCCTGTTGCCCACGACACATTACAACGATGTTAGTTGCTGACTCATGTGAACAACGCAAGACATAGCGGAGAACAGCCCTCAAAGTAGCATAAAACTCCCATGGAATCAGAAGGTGCCTTCCAATCCTACAACACGAAACATTGAAGAATCTCTCTCTCTCTCTCTCTAAATTCTCCCTCTTCTTTTGATCCTCAGGAATACGTATATTTGACACGTCAATGTATATGAAAGTAAAAAGAGAAAATGGAGACGTCCTTTTCAGAAAACTATAGACTCGGCTGCTACAGACTAGAACACAACAGTCAATGCGGATGAATAAAAGGCAAGAAGAGCAAAACGCATCATTCCATGCAAGCACACAAGCGACATTCCCCAGAATACCCCAGCGCATGTCGCGAAACACGTCATTGATTTTAGCGGCTGCGGAAGTACAATTGCTGTACGCCATAAGTATACAGGGTGTCCCAGAAAACGTGTCATTGAATTATAATAAAAAAAACTACACCACCTAGAGTCATGCGGTCAATGACATTTGTTCTTACTGGGTTTTTGCCACCTCCTCATGTGACTGTCGTGTAACGTAAGTTTAATTATGTAAATTTTTGCGAGCTTAAGTCGGAAATTTGCCTAGTACAGGTCACTTTTTTACCCCACCAATGTGAAGAGCGTGTCTAATTTAGTCAAATTAATGACAATTGACAGGGATATTCAGGAGCGATCCCATCGGAAAAAATAGCCGAACATCATGCTCTACGGAGGTCGCAGAGGATAGCGCACGATGAATTTTTCAGCGCAGTCTTTGTCAGTCCGACGAAAGGAGGTTGGAAACCCAGCCCTCCCCGACGTCGCAGAAAGAGAGAAAATCAGGCATGCCATATCACGTCCGACTTTCGCTGGGATAATGCTTACCCTCTCCCAATTTTAGGAACTGTTACTTTTTCTACTATCACTATGTGGGCTGGCTTCGGAACCTCTTTTCGTCGCACTGAGAGCGATTGCGCTCAAAAAGTCATCGCGCGCTATGGTCCGGTGCTCCGAAAAGCATGATCTTCGGCTATTTTTTCCGATGGGACAGCCCGTGAATATCACTGTGAATTATCATGAATTTGAGTGAATTCGGCACGCTCTTCATATTGATGGGGTAAAAAAGTGACCTTTACTTGGCAAATTTCCGAGTTCAGTTTGCAAATATTTACTTTGAGTACTGGACATTCACATTAGGAGGTGGCAAACACCTAATAAGAACAAATGTTGTTGACCGCATGATTCTAGGAGGCGTATTTTTTTTATTATAATTCAATGACACGTTTTCTGGGACACCCTGTATATCTTGACTATTCACGAGGGAGAGGGAAAATCTCAGGCCAGCTCTCTAGAGATTAGTCGAAGAGACGCGTTTCATATCGAATTCGACATTCAGGCACGGTGCGAATGCGCAGTATCATACGCAGGTTTTGCTCCGTGAGTAGTTTTTTTTTCTCTCTCTCTTTTTTTCCCGACTAAAATGTTCCGTGGGGAAGACACGAACTATATCGCAGTTTGTGATAGCATGGTTGCCCAAATGGGTAAAGTACTGTGCGACATCCTGGGTATAGTTACGAATACATTTCGAAATCCCGAAGTCCCAGGATTGTAAAAAGGGCCAGTGATTCCGAACCCTAGTCGGTACCTCTTTAACGTCGAATCCGACTAGTCGATCAAGAGCGAGCACCCGAATCAAGAAAATGCGGAGCAAGAAAATCCGGCACGGAGGGAGCCATAGTTCCAATACACCGGAGAAAAAAAAAAAGCAGAGGTATTTCCCACATCTTGCAAACTGAGCTTGCCGGCCCAACGCACTCTATTGCTTTGTCCCGCAGAGTAACGAAGTGACGACAGTAGTTCGTTGCAGTTCCAGCCGAATCCATGCTTTCTCGGCGACCCGGGCTCGAATCCGGGCTCCGGCTGTGCTGTCTGTGTGCTTGCCCTGGGTCTTCCTCAGACGCTCTAAGACAAACGTCGGCACTGTTTCCTGTGAAGCTGGCCCAAAACGGATTATCCCCCTCCCCCGCGACAGTCGTGACGTTGCCCGCCTGAGCGTCGCCAACTACGGAAAGCAGTTCCATCACAACCCCCACTACCACCTTAGGAGAGCGAGGAAGAGCGCTCCATCGTGGAGCCAAAAAGAAAAAGAGAAAGAAAGAAAAGGAAGCCGCTCTAGATAGACCAGTTGAATTCACAATTCGCTCTTCAATAATACGAGGCTGTATGTCATATTCTGAACCTCGAAGCTATGACCTGCTCCCCTCACCGTACACTGTTGTTGTTTTTAAGTTCCGTACACTGCAGAACGACAACGACAGCCATTATCCAGAACCGCGACAGGTTAAGGAGAACTAAACTATAACAATTGCCAGAGCCTTTGGACCTAAATGATCACCGCAGATTAGGGTTGCTGGAAATGCCATTTGCGTTATTTACAACGGGCAATCTCCTGAAAATGTTTCCCATGTGTTGGGAGTTGTTTTTGCCCTTTATCGCCCATAAATCTTCATGTTGCTCCTATACGGCAGGTTCTCTAATGCCGTCCCAAGCGACGAAGAAGACACGCAAGCGCAGATGACGCACCATCAAGGGGACGAGACGATCCTACCCGTCAATAAATTCCGCATCTGGGTGTTTCTCGGGCTTGTCTAGGTATCATTCTCTTCTAGAAATAAAGATAGAAATAGAAAGCAAAAAATGGAAATGGAATCTCTTCTTGTCACTATCTGTTCTGTTGTGCACTGTCTCAAATTGTATAGAGTATCGGAAACAAAAGTTAAAGGGGCCGTAAGCAGGTACAAAAGGTGCACGTTTCTTTGTGTTATATTGATACGGGCAGCACAGCGTGACGATGGCACTGATTTAATGGACAGAATGAGAATGCGTGACATGAGTCGCGTGGCATGAGTCGACGTTATCGTCGTCACAATATTATTGAAACTTATGCAGTGAAAACTCCTTGCAATTACTAACGCTCAAAAGCAAAAGGCGCTTGCATACGGATGAAATATTCACTGCACTCTTTCGCATTTTAGCTCCGCCCCGCGCTCTAACTTTACGTCATTTTGACGTAGCGCTTTCCTCACCAATTACGACCAAGTGTTCCACGTATGATTTTATTTCAAATGCGGAATTGGACTAGATGAACGTGAATCCTCTTCTATTCAAAATCTAAACAGTTACAGCCTCAAACTGAAAAAGAAATGCATTTAATTTAGGTATCATACGCGCACTACGTTTTCTGGGCCGTAGCACGCAGCACACCACGCGATCATTACGCTTATAGGAAACGATATACGTGACGAAACTGGATATTAGAAATGTTTATATATATGTGGCACGCTTGACTTGTAAACTCATAGATCACGTGCGGCCATGGAGCATCCGCTCCTTTTTCTATTTGTATTTGTACTTTCTGGCTTTGCACTGCGGCCTCAAGGGCCACTAACACCCTTTGCTAACACGCTTGAGCATTGATGTCTCGCAGAGACACACTGTTCGTGCGGACCCTAGAGCGTGTCACATCCGTACGCTGTGCCGATGAGAGTCAGCAAGCTCGAAACGGCCGTTAACAGCTGAGGTTGTGGCACGCTTGACTTGTAAACATGTACCTCAAGTGCAGCCATAGAGCATCCGCTCATTTTTCTATTCTATCTATATATATTACTTTTCATCATACAAACTTTCTCAGGAACGTTATGTCGTGTGTCCCATAATAGTCAACTGAAGGCACAGCCATGCGAGGGTGCCATACTTCGACATCATTTTGTATTCACTGCATATATACTATTTGCGGATATCCCCGGGCACCGCTTAGGAATGCAGTTTTATCGGATTGTACGGGCTTCGATACGCAAACAATGGTGTCCGCAAACGGATATCCGCGCGGGTCCGCGGTTCTAACCGGACCAGCGTACGCCTCCATTGATGGCTTCCAGCATATCGTGAGGAAACAAGTGTCGACGAGCGCTGTCGGTTGCTATCTCGTCCTCGAGCGCTCTGATTCCTGTGTCCTGTCAGCCATCCTGCCTAATTCTCTCCTGTGTTTGCTCCAGTTTTAACGCTACATTGATTTCCCTAATTAGCGTTCCGAAAGTTGCGCAAGGCTTTCTCGAAAGCAAACCTTTCTACTGACGCCGCTCTGTTTCCTTCCTACTGTCTAAACTACTATTGTCGTCATTTCACCCATCCTTCCCTCTATTCTGGAGCGGAAACATGCCGTCGCCAGGTAGCGACGGTTCAGCCCTTGCCCGCATGCAACGTGAATAACTGGGTATTTATACTACGGTTCATTCGCTTTTCCTATGCTTTCAGTTTGTGAGGACATGTTTTCTTTGCCCGGCGAACCATGCGTGGAAGCCTCATAATTTGTATATTCCATCGAGAAACCGGTATTGTTCTAACTATACAAATTGGCAGAGCCGTAGCGACGGGGGTGCGAGAGGGGCAGCCGCCCCCGCCAGGGAGGGCGCCTAACGGCAGGCCCAGGCAGGTTGGTTGGACAGGAATCGAGAACGAAGGAAATTTGAATTTACAATCTCGGCAGTGCAAATAAGCGTTTTCACTTCTTTGTTTACAGGGCTTCTGACGGCAGTTGGAGAATGGGCGGGGGGGATTCAGATTTACCCTGCGCTGGGCGCACTCATGCCTCGCTACGGCTCTGCTAATTGGTGCGTGCTGTTAGCACGAAAGAAAGCGTAATCCTTGCGGGTCTCTTGTGCTACCAGAAGCAGGAGCAAACAGAAAAGCCCGGAAATGCAAAGCAACCCTTCCTGTCCTTGCATTCAACAAGGTTTCGAATATTTAGACCAATCAACCCCATTTCCTGCGCTGCTGCCTGGTCGATATGTAAATGCTCCATTCCTTGCACGGTGCGCATATTTTGAGGACTTGGTACTCGTCATCCACAAAACGTATAACACAGAAATGAGCATGTTTCGAATTTCTTTGCCGGAAGCAAACGAGATTAATGTTTTCGCCGCGTGTGAAATTTACATAATCCATATCGCCAGCTGGGGGTCGCGGGGTAACGGTGACGCTAAGAGTAACGGCGGGAACTATTTGGTTTGCGGTACGGCTCGCGTCAAAGTTAAATTGAACACAGCTCGAACCTGTGATGCGGTATGAGGGCCACCTTGGCAGGGCCTAGCGGGAAACAACGCCTTCGTAACGAGGGTTACCCCTCTAACTGGAAATAGATGACAAAAACACCCTCCGCCATTATTTCTAATAAGCGTCACCAGGGTCCGTCCACCGGCCGGACTGGCGTTCGAGTTAACTATGATGCGAGCTGTAGGTAACGCTCATTTCCTAATTTTAGACCCCGGTTACGAAAATCTCCGCTATCCACCCACAAAAATCTCCGTTTCCATTGACTTTTTAATGTGAGCAAATGAAACTGTTTTATAGACAAGTATTGTTTGCGCAGTAAGACTCCTGTCTGCCAATTTTTACGTACAGAGTATATAGCTCGTTAGGTAGCAGCTTAGAATTGGAACAACTCAGCATACACGCAGAGCAAAGTAACCTGTGCGGCGTTTACTACGTGGAGTATACGTAATCACGCTATAGAACTGCTTCTATGCCCTCTATGAAATCCTTAGAACGGAACCCTATTAAAAATTTTCGTACGGTACGCATTGAGGACGTATCCCGTGCCTGACAAAGGAGGATACTCAATAGCGAAAAAACGAACGATCTTGCGATCGTCTACTATCACAAAGGCGCAACCTAACCGCCTTCAAGCAATCGGTTCTCCTCTCGGAAAGCATCGAACCGCCGAGCGAATGGGTTGAAGAACGAGGAACCCTTACGTTTTGGTGCGTTGGTTGGAGCAGTTCAGCAATGCGTGCCCAGTTGAGGGAGCTGTTTGCTTTGCATGCGTTGATATCAACTTTGTACTAGTGTAACACGGAATACATCCAGGATATTGCTGCGTCTACATGACGAGTGGTACGTCCATCTAAGAAGACGTGCCCATTCTGCTCGACGTGAGTTCGGTGGAATAAATGATGCAGTGTCCACCGACGGCTCTGTGTAAAGAGAATGGGTTGCGTGTGCGCGTTCTTGAGAGTTTCATACTTGCTGTCAGATGTACACCTGTTCTACTTTACTTTCGCATGCTTGGTTCAAGCACGCACAAAGAACTGGTATCGTTGAGTCGTTCGTCAACTTACCCGATCTTCAACTTGTCGTTATCCCATAACGCGCGTTAAATGCATCACTTCGGTGGTGGTGATGGTGAAAGGGCTCGCCGTTGTCGGCCTCACAGATGTGAGCAACGTCACGACTGACGCCCTGGGGAACGCGCGTCCTGGGACGACTTCTAAGGGAACTGTGCCGACTGTCTGGGGTTTTTCCTGGGTTTTCCTCAGACTCTTTCAGGCATCACTTCGGCCCGTGATTCGCCGCGAGCACTTGTGCGAGCCAGCCAAAGCGGCTTTGGAGCGCGCGAACTTCAAATATAACGATAACGATCGCTACGTGGAAGTTCAAGATCCGGGTCCACATCTGTGAGGCCGACAACGGCGAGCTCCTTCAGCAGTACCACCACCACCACCACCACCACCGTGGAGTGAAGTGGAGTTAGACGCTTTCACACATATGTCGGCACTGTTCCCTTAGAAGTCGGCCCAGGACGCATATTCTCATTGGGCGTTAGTCGTGACGTTGTCCACCTCTGTGAGGCCAACAACTGCGACCCCTTTCAACACCACCACCACCACCACCACCACCACCACCGCCGCCGCCGCCGCCGCCGCTGCCGCCGTGGAGTGAAGTCAAACTTACTTAGTCCCTTACGGTAATCCCATACCACAGGCTGTCCTGTCTCCAGTTTTCCCTGGGTTTTCTGGCATACTTTCCAGGCGGATGTTGGCACAGTTGTCCCTGTAGATAGCCCAGCAGGTACATATACAAGGGCAAAATAGCTAATGCTCTATGGCTGCACGTCGAGCATCTGTTGGTTTGATCGTGCACTCCCAGCCGGTTATAGCTGTTTCGTCCTACTTGGTACTCGTCAGCCCGGCATAGTGAGGTGACACGATCTTGGGGCGGCACTAACAGTGCGTCTCGGCGAGATGTCAATGTTCCACGGTGACAGCGCCGCCTGTGGAGGCCGCAGTGCAAGCCAGCAAGTACATATACAAGGGAAAAATAGCTAATGCTCTATGGCTGCACGTCGAGCATATGTTTAGTTTGATCGTGCACTCCCAGCCGAGTGTAGCTGTTTCGTCCTACTTGCGACTCGTCAGCCCGGCATAGGGAGGTGACACGATCTTGGGGCGGCACTAACAGTGCGTCTCGGCGAGATGTCAATGTTCCACGGTGACAGCGCCGCCTGTGGAGGCCGCAGTGCAAGCCAGCAAGTACATATACAAGAGAAAAATAGCTAATGCTCTATGGCTGCACGTCGAGCATCTGTTTAGTTTGATCGTGCACTCCCAGCCGAGTATAGCTGTTTCGTTCTACTTGGGACTTGTCAGCCCGGCGTAGGGAGGTGACACGATCTTGGGTCGGCACTAACAGTGCGTCTCGGCGAGATGTCAATATTCCACGGTGACAGCGCCGCCTGTGGAGGCCGCAGTGCGAGCCAGCAAGTACATATACAAGGGAAAAATAGCTAATGCTCTATGGCTGCACGTCGAGCATCTGTTGGTTTGATCGTGCACTCCCAGCCGAGTATAGCTGTTTCGTCCTACTTGGGACTCGTCAGCCCGGCATAGGGAGGTGACACGATCTTGGGGCGGCACTAACAGTGCGTCTCGGCGAGATGTCAATGTTCCACGGTGACAGCGCCGCCTGTGGAGGCCGCAGTGCAAGCCAGCAAGTACATATACAAGGGAAAAATAGCTAATGCTCTATGGCTGCACGTCGAGCATCTGTTTAGTTTGATCGTGCACTCCCAGCCGAGTATAGCTGTTTCGTTCTACTTGGGACTTGTCAGCCCGGCGTAGGGAGGTGACACGATCTTGGGTCGGCACTAACAGTGCGTCTCGGCGAGATGTCAATATTCCACGGTGACAGCGCCGCCTGTGGAGGCCGCAGTGCGAGCCAGCAAGTACATATACAAGGGGAAAATAGCTAATGCTCTATGGCTGCACGTCGAGCATCTGTTTAGTTTGATCGTGCACTCCCAGCCGAGTGTAGCTGTTTCGTCCTACTTGCGACTCGTCAGCTCGGCGTAGGGAGGTGACACGATTTTGAGTCGGCACTAACAGTGCGTCTCAGCGAGATGTCAATGTTCCGCGGTGACAGCGCCACCTGTGGAGGCCGCAGTGAGCCAGCAAGTACATATACAAGGGGAAAATAGCTGGTGCTCTATGGCTGCACGTCGAGCATGTGTTTACAGTTTGATCGTGCACTCCCAGCCGAGTATAGCTGTTTCGTCCTACTTGGGACTCGTCAGCCCGGCGTATGGAGATGACACGATCTTGGGTCGGCACTAACAGTGCGTCTCGGCGAGATGTCAATGTTCCACGGTGACAGCGCCACCTGTAGAGGTGCACTCTCTGTTAAGGCGTTGTTCAACGTTCCCGGCGGTGAAAGTTTTCCAAAAATTATTGGCACCAAAAAGTAAATAATGGCTCTAAGCCAACACAATATCCACTGCATTGTTTCCAGCACATGCCCCGCCCTGCCATGCCCTGCCGGCAATAGCCACACGTCATCTTGACGTCACGCTCCACTAACCAGTCAAAACACGAGACCCTTATACATTGATTTATTATAATATCGGGAAGTGAAGTAAATTCTAAACACCTTCAGAAAAGACTGTGTTGCGGCCTTTTACGTGTCGCCATCTTAACAGATTTCAACTACATATTGGTCATCACCGCTTTCTCGGCATTAATCTCGACCGGAGTTATAATGGGTAGCGGAGGTCCTCTATCTAAAAGCAAGAGCTGAGTTTCGTCCCAATGTTCTTCGTTACTTATGCGATTCCCGGTGGGGCACGTCTCCTCAGGCAATGCTCAGAATTCACCCATCTTTTTTGAGTCAGATGGTAGCTCATCACATTAACCTGCTTTACAACCTCTCTGTTACCACAGAGAAAGTGTTAGAGTCCATCTTGGCAAAGAGCGTTAAACTTTGTCTTGGCCTTCCTCGAGCGATGTCAGCCATGGCAGAAGCACGGGAACCACCTGTATCAGCTCTCAGGATGCAAGAAACGTTTCGCCACTACATGCGGTTGGCAACGCGCCACCATAGCCATCCTCAGCTTCTAGCCATTATGAGACGTCATCACTCTTCCTTTAACGTTGTCTTATTCCGAAGCACAAGCTTCGCGCATTACCGGATATCCCAACATGGGCTCGACAGCCCCCCGACGTAAGAATTAATGTACATGGACTTCAGGGAAAGAAGGATATACCAGCGCATGTTCTTCGCCAGTTCAGTCTTGAGTTACTAAACAGCATCGCAGGCAGAATACAGATTTTCACGGATGCATCTACGACATCATTCGGCTCCTCGTGTGCGTTTGTTATCCCGGAGGCGAATATCGAAAGAGCGGTGCGCTTGTCTCAAGTCACCTTTGCTTCGGCCGCTGAACTTCATGGAGTCCTCTCGGCAAGTTTTACCACTCGCGATCTTCAGTTGCTTGCTGAATCGTCTATATAGCGACTGAAAATGTTCGTTAGAGACTCTGGCTTCCATGTTTACTACGGGATCTCTTGCATCAGCAGCACAAGATGTCTTGCACACATACCATGGGGCAGTTTTAAAAGGTCATGACATCCAAATGCAGCGGATCCCTAGTCACTATGGCATTGCAGGCAACGGTTCTGTGGACGCTGCTGCACGCCGTGCTCTTCAACTCAGGCGCGTCCAACTGATGCCCATTTATTTCACCGAGGGTGACGCTGGGCGAATGCTGAACGAGCCCATACAAGTGACAAATGTGCAGCCCCCCCAGGCTAACAGGACCTGCTCGGGGCTCGCTTCTGTACGAGGCCGATCCAGTGTTACGCTTTCAAGTACCACCTTCCTTCACGCGCCAAACCACGACCGCCCTATACGGCTCAATGTACCGTACAGCGCACGTCTTCTCTTCTAACTGGGAAAGCGAGACTCTCCGAACTGTGAGTGTGGCGTTGTAGAGGACGTAGAACACATCCTTCTCAGGTGTCGGAAATACGTTGATGCTGGAAGGGTTTTAAAGGCGAGCCTCTCTCGTGTGGACTCCCCAGCGCTCGACATCGCGAAACTGTTACGTCCTCCGTCGTCCGACAAGGCGCTGAGGGCACTTGAAGATTTTCTAGATACAACCGGGCTTATGGACATTCTATGACTCGCTGAATGTGTGCTACGTGTGCCCACAGCAATTCCGACATTTTACACTAACTTGGTTGAAACTTTTGCACTACATGTTGAACTCCATCATTTTAACTCGTTCATCTCTTTGTCCTTTGTGTGTAAGCGTACTAGGGCAGCCAGTTCGACTTCATCGTAACTCACCTTCGTGAGATTCTAGAGGGCGTAGAGCTGACGACCTTTTTCGCGCTGTACATGTCATATGTGATCGTTGTTCTTGTGCACGAACGTATTATCTTTGTCGCAAATGCCATAACCGGATATTTTTTTAATCGATGTCCACAGTGCCTTTAAAGGGACCATGAAATGAATTTCGAGAATTCCGAGTACTCTGCAGGAAACCGTTCTCATGATCCATCACTGTCGTACACACATCGACTTTTAACCGTATTCAGTACAACGGGGGCGCAGTTATCAGACAAAAATAGCAGGGCGTGACCGCTGGATATATGCCTTCGAAGTGGGCTTACGTCATCGCCATCCAATCCTCTCAGCCAACTGTGAACGACGAGGAGGACACACCCCGCCGGACCACGTGGGTGCATGGTTTCGGTTTGGACAACAACGACGTTGTACATCTCCTGTCGAAATCACTTGAAATATGGCGAAAGGCAAATTATCAGCAATGGAGGAAGAGGTTATGTGACACATACAGCGTCTATGGATCGTTCGGTACGCGGCAGCTCGTAGAATGCCACCGACGAAGGTATGTTCTGACGAAGAAGAAGTTCAAAGAGAAAAACGTGCTCCGGTAACCATCTGACAGTCAACGGCTATATTACATTTCTCGTAGGATTCTGTGTCAACTGTTAGTTACAATCTTGTCTCCAAGTCAAATTAAAACATATTTCATGACAAAGTATGCAAGCTTGTTTGAAAATTTTACACTTTGCTCGCAAAATCGGCAACATGTTTTGTGTATGATGTCACGGCCAGTTCGCCTCGGAGGCGGGCCGTAGCAGCTACCGTTCACGCCTGTGGTAAATATACAATATTTTCGCTATTTGTACGATTTTCAACTTCATATTTCACAGAGTGAATACTTTCGTACAGGGGAACTAATTAACAATGATCGTGGGATTGTCAAATATCTTTTCATGGTCCCTTTAATGGGTAGATGTATTCACTGGTGTGGCTGACTTGTTTGAAGCGCTATGAGCCGCTTTTGCGCAACAGGAAGAGGAACATGTAAGCGGTTGAGCAGAGAGGTCCAGTCACAAATATTAACTAGGACCTGTTACTTTGCGTTCATGGGTTGTTAGCTGTTAGTAAATGAGCCAGGTGCTAGCAAAATGAAAGCGGATATGTCCACACGATCACATGAACCTACTAGACCTGTAGTAGCTTGTCCAGCGGTGAGCGAGCTCACATCTCATTTTTTTTCTCGTACCATCATCATCATCACGATCATATGAAACTGCTAAAGACGGGAGGCAAAGCAAGGGGTACAGCAACAGGAACACATATGCTCGCCATGAATAACGAAAAAAAAGAAAGAAAGAAAGGCAGCCGAACTAGAGGTTTAAAAAAACTGTCAGTTTCGTTTTCAACTATCCTTCCAGTCTCTTCCAGGTTCCTGAGAACACTTTTCATGTCTTACAGGGCTGGAAGAATGAGGGCCAGAGCCGGAGCACTTTTGTCCCTACTGTTCGTTTGCACAGTGACTGCAGTGCCTGTCTTGCAAAAAAGAGGTGAGAACTTTTTCTACGCCTACTTTCTTAACCCGTCCACTTGCTTGCACAAAAATAACGACACGCACTGTCGGATTTCTGCTTGCGTCGGTTTTCAATCGATGCACGGCTCAGCACTTGCATATTGCCATATGCGTATCTCCATACTTCCATATTTCAGTCGGGAGGATCACCTTGAGATGTATGGTACCCGAGGGAATATTTCACGATCTGCATAGCTTTACCACGCATTCCCTATTCTACTACCACTGACCTTCGTCGGAATAATTTGGATATAAATTTAGTGGACGGTATAGAAAAGCTATAGCTGAAAGAGAACGAGCCGTTTCTGGCTATAGTATCTGCGGCCATGTGCTGGGTGCCTCAGAGGTCACATCTGTCACCATCCAAAACAGAGCAACGCCTTCGCAGGTTGCGGTCAGGTGAAGGTAGTAATGGGGCACGTCGAATTTCTGGATAAGCAAGACACAAGCACACACACGCCTACACGCACGCACGTACTCTCACTAAGCAGATGCTGAATACTCTTCTTACATTCAATGAATAATTTATCGCGTTTTTTTGCTTTGCATCGGAATAATCCTTGAAGAGGGTAGTCTCTGCTCTTTATATGCCATGATCTGTATATCGTATTATTATCGTTTATATCGTACATTTCACGAAGTGCATTTTGGCCGACGTTAGGAAGATATTGCAGTAGGCATGTCGAAGAAAATGTATGCTTGTACTATTTATTTATTTACATACCCTCAAGGCCTTCGGCAATGCAGAGGGGAGTGGGCTATTAAAGAAAACACAAATACAGTCAATGATACAGTGCAGGTAGCGATAAGAACGGCATGAGATAAATGGCATGAAACAACACTAATCAAAGGGAAAAAAAGTAAAAGAGAATGAGGTGCTACAAATGAAGAAAGTCACAAAGGCATTTCTTAAACTCCTTGCTCTCGGCGATGTTTGTATGGATCCGGGCAAGCCGTTCCACTACACAGACGTCCAGGGTATGAATGATTCATGAAATTATGTAGTTGAACATGTTGTGACGCCAACTTTCTGCTTATGGTCAACACGGGAGGAGACGCAAAAGAGCTGATTAATTAATGACTGCTACAGTACATCGTTATGATAAAAAAAGAATTCTGGGACAAGCACAAGCGTATCATTTTGCGGCGAACAGACAGATCTGGAAGGCCAATCTGTTTTTTCATACGCTACACACTGACCGTGCGGTTGTAATTTCCCAGGATAGACTGAGCAGCCCATTTTTGAACCGACTCAACTGTTCAGATAAGTGTGTCATGATTAGAGTCCCACACGGAGGCTGCATATTATAGTTTAGGGAGGACAAGAGTCTTGTAGAGAACCGTTTTGATATGCATAGGCGCTGAGGAGAAGTTTCGCTGGACATACTCTAAAGTGCGGGAAGGGGGGCGGGAATATATATTTATTGAATGGAAAGGTCTGCCAGACCCAGGTCGGCATGCTATTCCATTAAAAAACAAACAAAAGAAAACGAAGAATAAATAGAAAGGAAAGGACGAACAGGAAAAGGTGAGTCTCCGGGAAGCATTGTTAGATATGTACTCAATATGGGATCTCCATGAGAGGTTGTTGGCGATGAATGCACCAAGGTACTTGTGATGTAACACTAGTTCGAGAGGAATGTTTTTAATATAGTGAGCCACACTGACAGTGTTAGTTTGCGTGATAGTTATGCGTTTGCATTTACATAGATTAAGTTCCATTTGCCATGAGATCCTTAACGCAAATAAGAAAAAGTAGTGGGCCAAGGACAGAGCCTTATGACGGCAGCTATGATGGCAACAACAACTTTATCTTAAGATGATGAATGGGGAGTTTCATCGCCATGGGCGACAGGCTACCCCAATGCTGGCGGGTTATGTGGGGAATGAAATAATGAGCCCCTTCACAATAAGGACAGTGAGCACACTTCACCTGTACTGGACTCGTATTAGTAGTTTTGTACAGTGATATTATCTGGTTACGTATGTGTGTGTGTGTGGGGGATATATATATTTATTATAAAAAATTAGGGAAAGGTTAGACTACGCTACGACGGCTTGTTATTTCCAGCAAAGAAAGAAAAAGAAGAAAAAGAAACAAACAAAAAAGGAAATCAAACACGAAGTTGATCACCGTTCACCCAGAAGGCCACAGACGCGCAGGTATTGAACACGTGCCTTTGTCACCTGACTATGTTGTGTGGGATCTAGCAGCTTAGCTAGGGAAAAGTCCTTGGGGGAGTTCGTCTGGCGCATTTTATACAGGAGTGAGGGTGTCCGTGCAACATTCATTCGAAGACGATGGAGGAGTGATTCTTTAGCTCTATTGCAACGGCAGGCAATAGTAAAGCCCTGCAGGGGGTCAATGAGACGTACGAAATGATGATATGAGGTAGAGTCCGCTCTGAACTGCCGGGTACGGACACAGCTCCACCGCCGAATGTGCAGGGAACAGGCAGAGGTCGTTAGGGGTAGAGGGGGTAGCAGGGAGAGCTCTGGTAGATGTTGCGTGTCTTGCTATTGGGCGGGTGTTACCAAGAAGGCCTACGTGTCCCGGGATCCACTGAAGCGTCACAGAATGGCCAGAAGTCGCGAGTTGTGTGAGAGCTTGCAGTACGAGCGCGTGGAGAGTGCATATTGTGCTGGGGCGAAAAGAAAGCAGCAGATCCAGTGAGGCCTTGCTGTCAATCAGAAAAAACCCACTGTGCAGCCCGCAGACCGAGCAAGTGCTGTAGAGCCGACAGAACGCCGATGAGTTCTGCTTCCATAGAGGACATTGAGTATGGGAGGGCAAGGGCTTGCTGAAAGTCACTATCAGGGATATAAAATGCAGCGCCCGAGCTGTCTGCCGTGACTGAACCGTCATTGTATACCTGGCGATGGTTCTGATACGTGGAGTGCAGAAAATGGAGAGCGAGTTGGAGGGCTACAGGTAACGGCGGCGGCGGTAAAGGGTGCAGTGCAGCAGCGGGTGCGGACTGTCTCCATCAACATGACAGGTGGGGCAGTTGGGTGCCGAAAGGTGGTGTCCGCGCGACATTCAGTCGAAGCCTCTGGAGCAAGGACGACTCCTCCTTGGGGTAGTGGCCTACCAATGTGTTTTGGCCATCCTCGGATCAATCGAGCGCAGAAAAGAGCTCGTCCTGGTAACTGTTACGTATCCACTTTACCCAGCGTACGTAGCATTGGGAATGACGTGAATGGTGTAGTTCGTCATAGCATGGACGTCATATCATATAGATGATCTCATCATTCACTCATCACCTCATTATTTCATATCTCGTACTGACCAGTGCGCCTTGGGGTAGTAAGCAACAAATTAAGTGCCAAGCTTCCTTACGGACGTTATAATCAGAGCGAAAACTAAATGATTTGGCGTAAAAATTGAACAGGTCTCAGCTCCTGCACAACTTGCGCACTGCGGCTGCTCCTGCCCATTTCGAGGTTTCGAGTGTTACGTTAAGGGTTCGGGGGTTTCGGATTTAATTTTGAGGCAGTTCGGATATATATATATATAAAAGCTCCGCCTTTGGGAGTTCAAGTAGTCAAGAGTTCAGCAAGAACAGCCATGGCCCTGGTGATAGGTTGATGGGGGTTAGTTTCCTTTTGTGCCGATAAGGCTTCGCATCGCGGGCTACCAGCCCCCGCGGCACGGAAGGGTGGTAAATTCAATTCAGTTCAATTCAATTAAATTATTAAGCATTCATGTAATGCTGGAGTACTTCACCATTGCCGAGAGGCGCCTCGAAATCGCAGTCACTAAATAGGGTAGCCTATTTAGTGATTCTACTCGACATGAGGGCATTCTGAGGTCATTCCGGCCATTTTCTAGGTGCACTTGGAAACATCCACCGTAGGGTTTTCCATTCCCTCTTTCTGTGAATCATACTTCCCTTCCACTTCGATGTAGATGAGGGAGTACGGGTAGTCGCTGTATCGTTGAGAGTGGTTCGAGATTAAGAAATGACATTTTCTCTCTGTAGAGATACATTCTAATGTCGGGACTCTTTCTCAAAAACAATCTATGTACAATGTGCAGAAATTTTTTTCTGGACAGATTCAATCCGTGACGAGTCAGTGTAGGAAAAAGTTCCACACTGGAGACGCGTATTCCAGTCGAGGTGAAATTAAGGAATGATACAGGTGAAGAAATACAGAGTGTGTGGAAAAGATTTTGCATGTATATGTGAGCAAGCAAAGAATTTCGAGAGATGAAGAGCGTACGTAAGATACATGGTCATGAAAATGCAGCTGGGAGTCCAAAACGACCCCGAAATCCTTCAGTACATCGACACGCTTGATGGCATCGGAACACATGTACGAGGGGTGTTCAAGTCAAACCGGGACTTTCTGTCTCCTGAGTGTACAAATGGCTCGCGCTACTTCTTTTTCGTCATTTTCACACGCGACAGGCCTCTGCGTTCACCACGTGGTGGTCCAAAGTTTGTGCAAAACAGAAGACACGTGCTGGACAAGATGGCCCACAACGAGATGAGCGCGCACACCGAACAGCGAATTGTCATGAAGTTTCTCGTGAATGAAGGTGTAAAGTCATCTCAAATTCACAGAAGACTTCAGGCTCAGTATACGGCCACGATGCACTTAGCCGCAGCAAAGCGTTTGAGTGGTGCAAACGGTTCCGAGACGGCAGTACATCAGTGCAGGACGATCCCGGCCGGGGTGGCTCAGAGCCCAGTGTCGGAGTTCCTGAGAACATCCAACTTGTGGAGCGCCTGATCCTCAAGGACCGACGGATAACATGTCTCGAACTGGCTCGAACGACGGACCTTCCTGTGGGAACGTTGAACACTATCATTCATGAACACCTCCTTTCGGAAAGTTAGTGCCCGTTGAGTCCCGTGGCAGCTCTCCGTGTTTCACCGGCAGAGAAGACTGGAAATCTCCCAAGAGCTAAGGTACTGTTTCGACACTGAAGGACAGCCGTTCCTTCATCGGATCATCACGTGCGATGAAGCGTGGGTGCACCATTTCACTCCTGAGTCTAAATGCGCATAAAAACAGTGGAAGCATCCGGACTCGCCAGCTCCCAAGAAGTTCCGAAGCACCCCGTCTGCGGGTAAGGTCATGGCCACAATTTTCTGGGACAAGGCTGGCGTTATTTATGTTGATTTTCTTCCCATTGGTACCACCATCAATAGTACATATTACTGCCAGGTTCTCAGGGATGTGCATAAGGCGCTGAAGCAAAAGTGGCCGGGCCTCATCACCAAAGGAGTCCTCCTCCTACAGGACAATGCACGCCCGCATACCGCGCATCTCACGACACGCACCATACAGGAACTTGGCTGGGAGTTGCTGCCACATCCCCCTTACAGTCCAGACCTCGCGTCCGGCGATTTCCATCTCTTCGGGCCACTGAAGGCGTTCCTTGGGGGCCGCCACTTCAGCTGCGACGACGAGGGCAAGAATGCGGTTCGATCATGGGTGCTACGCGCCGGTAAGGATTTCTACGCTGCTGACACCCAAGCCCTCGTGAAACGCTGGGACAAGTGCATTAGTGCAGCTGGAGATTACGTTGAGAAATAAAACTAATTTCTCGCCTGTAAGTTCATTCTACTTTTGCGAAAAATGAAAAGTCCCGGTTTGACTTGAACACCTCTCGTATGTATTGCATATTACGTTAGTTTTTCTTGAGTAAGTCACATGTTTGGTCTTCGTTGGATAAATAGCCATCCCAGTTTTAGAGCACCATTCAACCACAGAAGAAACGTCAGTTTGTAGCTTATGAACGTCATTTGGGTCTCGGATAACTTTAAATATCTTCACGTCATCGGCGTACTGAAAGATATGAGAATGACGAATACCCCCAGTTCAGTGGTTAATAAAGACATTGAAAAGGAGTTGCCGCAAAATTGAGCCTTGAGGAACAGCGGAAGGGGGAAAGTAAGGAGAAGAAAAGGCACCGTGCACCTTGACAACACAACATCTGTTACTCAGAAACGAAAGGAAGAAAGCAACGAGGGCGTTCCCGAGATCAGTCATATCAAGTTTGCGAAGTAAAATAGTATGGTCCATCATGTCAAATTGTTTAGAAATATCGAAATAAATGGAATATACTTGTCCTCGTGCTGAGGCACAAGAGCCACAACGGACATAAACGATACAAGATTGGTGATAGTATAGTGGATCTGCCTGGCATGTGTTGTTGGTCACATATCTGTGACTTGAGAAAAGAAAACGTGCGATCATAGATGATGTGCTCAAATACCTTTGAAAACGCGCACAGTAGACTGACACGACGATAGTTTGACACGTTCGAAGGATCGCCGGATTGTGGACTGGTGCGACAACCGAAGTGTTCCAACAGCTGGGGAACACCGAGTCACGTAGAGACAGGTTGAATACATAAAGGAGGGCGGGGACAAGGAGGTCAGCGTAGGCTTGAACGAATACTGCAGGAATTTTGTCGACCCCTGGGGTCAAAGTAGGGTTTAGCCTGCGAACAGCCGCGATGACCTCCTCGTGGGACACCGCTATACAAGGAAGGTGGGTGATAAGACGCGTTCGACACGGCGCTCCAATTCGTGTGGTATAGTGGCTATGCGTTGCTGCGTTTATGTACTGAAGAAAAATGTGTAGGGAAGAGCTGAGTTAAGGTGTAGATTTGAGCAAGCTGGTACAGCTGTTTTTACGTAGTTCAGCTGATGAGATGCTTAGCCGAGGTTCTCCTCGGGAAGTTGCACGAAAAACACGAAGAGGCTCCCAAGCATGATGTCTCATCCAGGATAGCGGCCATTCCGTGTATCCACGCCGTTTCCCACAACATAAAGAAAGTTGCCCAGCGTGCCGGCGTTAGCGTTGTGTTCACTGCACCTTACAAGTTAGGCGTGTTGTGTCGACGCGCTAACAGTGAGGAAGCCGTTGCTTCCGGATGCCACAAAAAGCATGTAAGGCCTTTCGTCCAGTGCAGGTGTAATGTTATTTATGCAATTCCTCTGACGTGCGAGAGGTGATATGTTGGGCAGACAGGCCAGTGTCTGAACGACATGCTGCGCGAACACTCATCCTCCCTGCAAACCCACACAGGCAGCAACCTGGCCATGCACTGTCGCGATTGCGGATGCCGACCCCGTTTGGAAGATTTACATGTGCTCAAGGGCTATTCTGACAGGCTCGCCAGGGAGATCTACAAAGGAGCACAAATTCACAATACAGGTGAAAGATGTGTCAGCAAGCCGTCAGTGGACCTATTGTACAAAGACATTAGTTACCTTCAAGATTGTTCTTGATTGCCCTCTTTTCCTGTTCTTATCTACTTTTCGGGTTTGCCTCTTTTGGGAAGTAAAGCTTCAGTTGCTAGTCAGCGTTCTGTGCATGACCATCTCTATAATACACGACTATAACACTCGCCCCTAGCCCCAGCGCTGCTGATTTAGTTTCGCCAAGCGGCCACCGCACGTTTGTGGCGCTGAATACGGGGCCCTCGGCAGACGACGCATGCTATGCGGATACCGTCGCTGCCGTCATTCGCATTTGGTTTTGGCTGGTTTTCACACGGTGGGAAGTGTGTGTCTCCAGTGCATGGCTTGTCAGACGTGAGACGTGATGGTATACTGCACCGTCCCGCTTTGCAAGCCGAAGAAACCAGTGTTGGACCCAAGTATTTCCTTCCACGGCTTCCGCTCAAACGCTGCCTTACGGGAGAAATGGCTGGAAATATATCGCGGGGTCCTGACACAAGTAACTTCATTGCGATTGTTTCATTTCATATACGGTGTACTTTACGGACGGCAGTCTATACCATGAATAGTTTTATCTAATAGCTGACTACCTTTTATGCATCTTTCTCTGAAAGAACGAATAATGAACCATGGCCTCCGACCAGGGATGGGCATAAATACATTTTTTGAGTATTTAAATATAAATGAAATACTTTGTTGAAAGGGGTGTTTAAATACTCTTCATAAATACAGTATTTAAATACCGTAACTATATATATATATATACTACCAGAAATACTGTGAGGAAGATGTCATCTGGAATTACAGAAATAACGATGATGATAACAAATCAGCATGGAAAAATAGCATTTATTTATGTGGTAGATTATCATGGTAATTTTAATATTAGAAGTTTTTTGAAGACTGCATTACTTGGGCATCTTCTGTTCGGCCATACAATCAGATTTCCAAAGGAGAACAGCATCTCCACAGGTGCCTGTGGAGTGAAAGTGAAAGTGCCTGTGGAGTGGAGTCCAGTGAAAAACTCGCTATCTAAAACCGTTTTTCGCCTGCGTGCTAGCTCAAACACTGCGCCCTAAACTGGCCCTTCTTCGCAAAAGGTCAAATGCACGCATATTTAAGACATGAGTGAGTATATTTTTAGGAGTATATATTTTATTTTTTATTATTATTATTTGTATATTTTTATTTTAGCAGTATATATAAAGGAGTATTTACACAGTATTTACAAGAATAAATACCCCCAAACTGATATTTAAATATAATCAGAAACACGTTTTTCTACTCTGCACTTAAATACAAAATATAAATACGTGTGGTATTTATATTTTAAATAGTACTTTAATTACAATGTATTTAATGCCCATCCCTGCCTCCGACAGACTACTTGACAGCGAATTCGCGGCATTTCAAGGCCGAAGACTTTAGCATCGGCGCAAAGCGCAAAATTCTCAGACGTGGCACCGTGGCTACGGTACCTACGTTTAGTGATCACGAAATTTACGCGGTCTCTCATCTCCCACGAGCGCAAAAGGAACACATAAAAGGCACCAGAAGGTTGCGTCACAGAAAAGCCCCCATCAAGAAAAGTTCTCAAAGTGGCTTCTATCTGAACAGCATAATAAAGGTTAGCAGATCATTGTAAAGGCAGACCTAAAAAAAAACACACACACACAATAAAACACGAAAAAGTAAAATAAAAAGGGACCAATAACTAGGAAAATAAAACAAGCAACTGCTGATTCAAAACTGAATGCTTGCTTATACAACAAATTCTTTTGGACGTCGTAACTGGTGTCAGTCCTCCCTTTGCCAGGAACAGTTTCTTCACAGGCGAACGGGCGAGCGTTATGGTCGTGGTTCTGTGTGTGCACTTGTTTCTTCTTCGTGTCCCGTCTCTGTGCTGTTTTTACATAGCAGATCTGAGACATCGAGGTTGGATTAGAACAACAACAACAAATAGATCATGACTATGCCTGGGGTGATTCACAGCTGGAGAGCAGTACACTAACCCATTACACGCGAAACATGAGATGTGAGATGTGGCGCTCCAAGACTTTACTAAGACAACTTGTCAGGCTAACTGGACGAAAGGATGACTGGTCAGATGGATGCTTTCCAGGCTTTAATAACGGGACTACTAAGGCATCTTTCCAACACTGCGGCACTTCACCGCTTCTCCATGATGTATTGCAGACGTGGACCAGACAGGAAACACAGTCGTCGCTAAGGTTTCGGATGGCTCGATGGGAGATTCCATCTTCACCTGACGTTGTATTAGAAGATCCCCCTCTATTAGTGCTTAAAGCATATAGACTGTTTTCTTTTTTAGAAAGACGCACGTGTTTCCAAAATTGTTTGGGGTTACTCTTGAGATCCATTTGAGATTCCAATAATAATAATAATATTATTATTATTATGGTGCCGTGATGTAACACGTAAGGTTTGTGTGCCCAGTGTGGCGACATCTTGCACGTACCACAGGATGTTGATGATCTTTGTTGAATATATCGACAAATAAGATGATGAGTCACTATCTGTGACCCTCACGCGACAGACATCGCGTTCATTCTAGTATACTTCTAGCATAATAAACACATCGTCATCCTGTCTCGTCTTCTACAGTGTATCCAGACATTGCAGCACATAAAATATAACTCTCTGATATAGCGGAAGCGGAGCTGTGAAAACTGTGTTAGACATATTCAGATAAACTATAGTGAAATTATGTTCTAATTAAAACAGTGAACAGAAAAAGCCTAGATTCATTATAGCCGCTACCAGGTTTCCACAAATAAAGAAAGCATACTGGTTACTCGACACCCTGTCATTGAACCCGTTTTAGCAAACCTTCCTCATTTTAACAATCCCCACCCCCCCACCCCGTGCTATCATCTTTTCAAGGCAGCTCCCATTTTGCACTGGATTACTTTACATCATGTCGTCTGGATGATCACGTAAAATTTACACCTGACACCTGACCAATTGCAATGACAGTGATTTCGCTTTCGCATGAAGTATATATTTTCGCTTCCTTTCGTGCACAAGTAAAGCTCTTACAAGGATGTAAAAGCAGCACAAACTACGTTAGATGCCACTGTGGTATGATATTAATGCTTCTCGTTAACATTCACGAGTCCATTACTCTTCAAGTAGATTCGCGACGTTCTGGGTACACGTGTTTCATAAAGTATTCAACAGCTGACGTGTTCCGATGGTTCTCGTGCAAGGACATCTCGTCCCTATTTCGAACTACAATGTCAGAACAACGCAGTTTACAGAACGTATGGATGTTAGGAAGGCACGTGTGTTTTCGCACCGTTGACTCACCTCATCCCATCGTCAATCATGTAGTAGTTGTTGTTGGCACCGTTGACTATGCACGAAAGACAATACAGTGCAAATGCTAACTGTACACACAGACTTATGAATCCGCGAAAACATGTTTTGTGTATATTGGCAGTGAGACATATTCTAATCAAACTTGGTTGTGGGTTTTTGATATGAAAGAAGTGGAATTGCTCTAGGTATGGTGAGCTACTCTAGGTACACACATCATGAGACTAAAGGTGGAACGGCAGGGAAGTGATAGAAGTAAAAGTAAATGGGGTGCGGAAAAGAACGAAGGGAAAGTACGGGAAAAATGTATTTATTACGTGTTATAAACAACGTTAGGAAGACGTTAACAAGGACGCCTATACGTTATGACGGATGCTCTGCCTCCTTGCAAACCAATGCGAAGACTCTGCCACAACGTGAGTGGTGCCCCATCAATGGCCCTTCTTTTCTTTTCCACTGGATAGAAAGTAAGTTCTGTACAATGCACAGCGTAGCGCTCAATAATCCAAGTCAACCGCATGCATAACGTGACCACTCATTTGATGTGCGTATTCAAGTAGACATCAAGGAAGCAGAAAAAATAACAAGCGCCCCAAGAACACTCGCGATCCTGCGGACGCCATCAAAGTGTCGTCGCGTCCTCGTCCGTGATGGGATGTCCGGAGGAGACCGAAGGATGTCATCATGGGATCTTCCAGTGATAGTCATTTGCGCACATCCTGCGGCCGCTAGCGGGAGGACATACATAGTAGAAGTAAATTAGTTTAATAATGCGATGTGCATTTCTATGCCTGAGCCCATTAATTAGTGTTACGGTGTGTTTGTCATAACCAAATTCAACCAAATCATCAGTGACCATATATAAACTACAAAAATACTACAAAGAGAAAATACAAAATACAGTGGTACAAATACAAATTGAATGTTTACAACGGATACTCCATGCACCGGGTTCAATTTGCTATAAAATGTAGCTTTCTAGACCTTTGATTGTAATCTTGTTGCCATGAACATATCCGTGCAAGGTCCCTGACGGGGTGCTGCGCTGAGCATTTCCGTGGAAGATACAGAAAAGTGATGGCATATTACAGCGCGTGCTTGACTTTCGGTGGATGTTTTGAATCAACTAAGTAGGAAACACGGACGTTACCTTGGTTGTATCCTTATGATCCAAGGAATTCGTCACTGGTGTGTTGCTTATACATGAAATTGAATTAAACTTGGGTACCTCACTCTTGTTTTTTTGTATGAGATGCTAGGAGGACCCTTGCACATGATAACACATGACGACATGATGACACAAGATAGGCAATATATAAGTATATGTTTTATCTGCGAAAGGAAATGCCACTGTTGGATATTCTTTTCAAAGTCGGCTGTCTTACACTTAGTGGCACATTACCTTTTATGTTTTTTTGCTTGTTATACCACGGCACCCATTGTTCGTAATCGAAAAACAATAAAAAAAATAGAGACGGAAATCGACAAGCTGGTGGCCGAGGTTGAAAGACTGCAAGAAAGAGAGTCCGTTTCCTCTGTAAACGTCTGCTCACTTCTAAAAGTGAGAAATAAAAGCAGATTTACTGGAGGATTTTACATGATCCTATATAGTGCTCCCGAGAGCATCCCAGTTTTGTCCCCAGATATTGGCCCCAGGTCAACTCTCTGGAGTCTCATTCTAACACTTTTCTAACAAATTGATGATCATGTGGGGACATTCCCAGGATGTCATTGCGGGACAGCAATGACATCCTTAGGATGAGTGAGGGATGTCAGCGTGTTCTCGGGGTAGTAGTACTGGTACATGTTATATTTGAATATGAGATATTATCATCCAATGAGCGCGTAAAAACGAAATAAATGAAGTGATGATGAAATGAGGAAATTTGCCGCTTAATTTGTGGCTCAGTACCCCAGGGCTCACTGCTCAGTACATGATATGAAATGATGAAGTGATGAGCGAATAATGATCCAAGTCCAAGGGCGCGTAACAGGGTTACGTACGCCGCGTGACATTCACAGCACTAGCACAGCAGTCAGTTGAGTTCAACTGTGAACTCAACTGACTCAGCGTGTTCAGCTAAAGCGTGCAGAGGAGTCCGGTATCCCTTGAAAGTCCAAGAATGAAAACAGGTATTGACAGTGCTGCAGGATATATTAGACCTCAGACCCAGCGCTGGTGCCAATGTGAAAGGTGCCGCATAGTGATGTTATTCGAGCAGTCTCGTGGAAGCTCTCTTGCATTACGATGCAGATCGCAGCACAATTAGAGCACACCATCGTGTCGCATCTGCCGATGCACATGTCTTCAGCAAATCAAACTGGAAATCTACTAGGGTACCTATAAATTTAAAGGACGGTGGTGCTTTCTGTGCCACTGAGTCAATAGAAGTATAAAAGGAAATTTCATTGGTCTAAATATTTAGGTTTGATTGAACAAAGGCTGGAGAGGCTCTCGTAACTAATTATATGAGTCTTAATTAAAGCTCGAACATGAAACAGAATGCATACTTAGTACTGGTGTATTGTGCATCACTACATCCGAAACTGCAATTTCCGAACTTTGCCCAATCTTACTGCACTATACTTGCTTGATCGGCTTGCGTGCGCAGAAGCCAAACTTCATCACACTTTCTAGAAGCTAAGAGCTCCACAGACCAGACGTTGAAGGTTCCCAATGTAATGGAACGTATTGGACGACGAGCAGAAAAGCTTGATGGTGTACACATATGTTGTGAGAGCTCCAATCATCTGCGCGTATAATGGATCGCGTTTGTGATGAGACGTGATCAATATTCTCCGCTTGTGTCTCCCAGTTGGACGTACATTGGCGATCAGTGTGCAGGCTACTAATCAGGTGACTCCGGCAAAGAATGCTAGACCCGAATATCAATATTGCTCAAGAGATGAAGCTAGTAATAGCCTTATTCACGCACAAGCGTCGAAATGAAGGCGGTCTGCCGACTTCTCCCACTTCTCCCTACTTGAATGCGCAATGTCCATCGAATTCAATTCAAATAGAACTGAATGCTGCAGAAGCGGTCACCTTTTCACTCTCTCTTCTTCCATTCTTTCCTTTAGATCGATTTAACTGGAATAATTCAACAGCGAGACTCGTTAAATAGCCACTACTTAAGGTTCAGAGACTGAAGCTGCATCGTTCGGAGTTCGCTGACAATGGCTTGTCCACGTAAACTGTGCTTACGTTAATGCATGGATTCACAGGTGGGTTTACGTCCTGGCAGGGCGGGAAATTAGTTAGTTTTTTTAAGCTGCATTGTACATTCGCTCCGCTTAAACGTCTTTGTGCACAAAATAAACAACAACATGTCTAATATCCGTATGAATCTCTCGATATTTTTTACTGTCCTCAAATGGGATCTTGAGACGCGTTGGGAAGAGACATGTCCTTTCAAACTAATGTTTCTTGGTGGCAGTTCAAGAAAGGGCAGCAGTGGGATTTTCTTCAATTGTCATTGCACATTGTACTTACGCATAGCTTTAACTTCACTCTCATATCTCACACCTAATGTTTCGCGTGTAATGGGGCAGTGTACTGCTCTCCAGTTGTAAATCACCCCAGGTCATTGTCACGATTTATTTGTTGTTGTTCAACTGTCATTATTCAATTGAAGTAAACAACTGCCGCGCGTTGTGGGACTTGAGTTGTGTTAGCCATTCTATGTTTTACTTGCCTCTATTAGTACGAACTCTATTATAGTACGAGACCTTGCGACGAGATACGATGTGCGCGATGACGCTTACGGACACCTTCTGATGATGATGATAAGCCTGCCGTTGCATTTGCAACAAGGACATTCACTAGAACTAGATATTGATCTCGCTAACAAAATAACGAAAGACGTGACGCCACAATAAATTGTTCTCCGCTTTACCCGTGAGATTTTCCTTCTGTAAATTGCACGAAGAATAGGAACTCGTAATGACAGGGTAACGTTATCTGTCAAATTTCCAACGTAGGTGCAGCGATTAACCTTTCAAGCTCATAACTCTAGATCGATAGTTGAAGGTTAATTGAGGAGGAGCGAAGTTAGAAATGCCTGCGCTGCGTTCCGCCCTGCGCTCATCATAGCGGTATAGACTCTTTTCATCTGACGTCACTGTCGCAGACGGCATAGCCTCTCCCCCTGCTTGTGGCAGCCATACTTTTGTGCATGGCGCGTGCACGCTACCAGCTTTAACTGTGGAGCGAGCGCGTGCGAAAACAAAAGTATGGCGGGCGGAATGAGGTCAGTGAAAAGGGTCTATACGAGTAAACAGCAGTGATGCAAAAATATCGAAATTTTCGATATAAATACATATCAACATGGCAAAAAAATCGGTAAAATTGATTAAAACACCGATATTTATATCGATAAATTATCTATATATGTATATGCTGATGATTTGATGGGGTTACGAATAGACATGTAAGTATATCAGCACAGAAAACGCAAAGAAGGGATGCACAGCCTGTGAAGTTATTGCCTCCATCAAACTTCGCTTGTAGTGGAATTTTACCGAGCCTCGAAGTGACCAGTTTAAGTGGCGACTCAAGGCTACTCCCGCCGTGGAGCTGTGGGGAAGAAAGGACTCCGTAATACACACGGAAGGTCAACCAGACTCGTCATAATGGATGAAGGTCGCGGAACGCGAAACCTACCTTGTCGCTGACCTCGGACCGAGGTGTAGCGGAAAGTGAATGTGATTGTTACTATCACTCAGGATTTGGCAGTCGGGTGGGACACTGGTCTCCCCGTGTAAATAAACTTGTATATAGTGTACTCCTAGTCTACGTTTGCTTCATGCACGGCCGCAAGGCACCGACGAACACCAACCCCTTCCCCCGTCATTACCACCATCGACTAGGGGAAAATCTTACTGGCGCAGTCGACAGGATGTTCGTCGTCGACTAACTTGGAGCAACGTTGGACAGCGGTGCAGCTTCGCAAGTTGGGCCGTCCTGAGTCAAGGAAACCTCGTCGGAACAAGTCATCGAGGTTGGAGCGGAAAATCTGCGAGCAGCGGCCTGTAAAGTTCACTGAAGGAGGTCAGGAACAGGCGACCAGTACGGCGATTCGAGTGCGTCGAGGAAGCTGGCGCTGTGTAAAGGCTGCGAGCTACGGGCCCGGATCTTGGAACTTCTCTGCACGGAAGCCATCAGAACCGAAGGTGAGACTCTCTGATCGGTTTTCTCCGGCTTTACCATGTCTATCGTTACGCGATCGCAGAAAACGCAGAATGGGGATGTAGAGGGGGAATGCAATGAAGTTCCGGGGAAGGATTCGGATGGTGGCGCAATAGATAGCAACTTGAAATCTCAAATGGAAGCACAAAATTTCGAGCTTGAGAAACTGAGATTGCAGCTTGAGCTAGAACGTGTGAAACTAGCACAAATGCAGGCGGGTTCACTGAGTGTCAGTTCGGTAGCTATGCCAAGAAGCAGGGTGGGTGAATATGCGAAGGAATTGAGGGGAGTCATCGCGCCCATGCCTGTATCTGAACCGCTGGTGCCCGCATGGTTCAAGAGTGTTGAAACGATCTTCATAAATCTCAGTGTTCCGGATGACATTCAGGGAGCGGTGATTCTGCCTTACCTAACCGAGAAAATGCGTGCCGTTGCGACACGGTATGGAGAGGGGAAAATCCTCGCGTTTAGTGAGCTCAAAGAAAAGGTACTAACCGAGCTAAAGCTGACGGCAAACGAGTACAAGCGATTATTCTACGCAGCTCGTAAAGCTGATGGGGAATCGTGGAACCAGTTCGCCTCTAACTTGCAAACTCTGTTTGAGCACTACTTAGAAAGTCGGGAGATCAAAACTCTAGAGGACCTTAAACTGCTCGTAGTGTCGGACCGCCTGAAGCAGGGACTACCTGATGATATCAGATCGTATGTCATTCTAAATGAGACAGCAGAGTGGCTGAAGCCGCAGCAGGTAGCTCAATTGGCGTCCAATTACGAGGACAGCAACGCAGGTCGGGTAAAACGACAAACTAAGGGAGCTAGCGCAGAAGTTGGGGAGGCGAAGACACCGAAACAGGAGGCAATCCGTGTTGCGGAAACTAAGGGAGCGGAATCTAAGGTTTCGGGGCCTAGACGTAGAGGAAAGTGTCACGTGTGCCACAAATATGGACACTACAAATACGATTGCCCGGAATCGCAAACTAAGCGCGCAGTGCCTAAACGCGATGAAACAGAGCAGGAAAGTAAGCTCGTTGCGAGAGTCACGTTACTAGCGAGTAAGGACGTTGGTGATGCCGCGGGAAACGCAGGGTTTAAAGTTCCAACAGACAGTGAGATGCTTGAATTCAATGTTCAGTCGTGTGAAAAGACACTAAGAGCACGGCTTGACACAGGAGCTGACATCACGGTTGTCAGAAGAAGCTGCATTCCGCCCGAGTGTGAAAAAGAAAGCTCTAGTGACATGAAGTTAAAGAGCGCATTCGGGGATATTGAGCCTGCAAAGCTTATGTACGTGCCGTTGGGTTTGGTCACTAGAAGGGGAGAACGGTGTCAGCAGATGCTGCTGTTATGCGCGGTAGTGGATCGCATGGCAGACGGAGTAGACGTACTGTTGAATCCCGTTGACCACGAAAGCTTGGTTCGGGCACAGGAGGAGCTCGAGGCTCACGCGAAGGACGTGTTAGAAGCGGAAGCTCACGAAAAGAGGACAACAGAAATGATAACAGATCGGACAGAAAAACTAGTGTTCGAGCCCGATGAAACTGCCGTGAACGCGGAGGAAGGTGTGGTTGTACGCGCCGTGGAAGTAGAAGCTGGGACTAGCGCGACGTCCGACACATGTGAAGAGTCAGTATCCTTCCGGGTGGAGCAAAAGGAAGACACTACGCTAGCTGACGCGTGGAAGCAGGCAAGAGAAGGAACGCATGGCATGACTATAGATGGGGGTTTGCTTTATCATACCGACCTAGTTGCCAGAAGAAAATGCCGCCAACTTGTACTGCCGATATCGCGACGAGCTGAAGTACTAAAGCTCGCTCATGACTCTCCGTGGGGCGGGCACTTTTCCCAAAAGAAAACTAAACAACGCGTGCAGAGTGCATTTTATTGGCCTACAGTTGCGAGTGACATAAAGGCGCACTGTCAATCATGTCACAGTTGCCAGATTTTTTCAAGACCGCGGACGAGCGATCAGGTACCGATCACTCCGTTAACGCGCCCGGAGAAACCGTTTCAGACGGTGTTTCTAGATTGCATTGGACCGTTAGAACCGCCTTCTTCCCGTGGTTACCGATACGCGCTGTGCGTCGTAGACTTGTGTACGCGGTGGCCAGAAGTAGTTCCGTTGCGATCCCTCACGGCAAAAGCAACGTGTCAGGCGTTGATAGACATATTTGCGCGATTCGGGACGCCGGAAGAAATCTGCTGTGACCAAGGCACCAACTTCACTTCCGGACTAACGCGGGAACTAACTGACAAACTAGGGGCGACGATTAGATTCTCGACACCTGACCACCCCCAAAGCAACGGCTTGGTGGAAAGGTGGAATGCGACATTTAAAGGAATGTTGCGACATGTAGTGAATGAACATAGCCGAAGCTGGGACCAATACGTGCCGTGTTTATTATGGGCCTATCGCGAGGTTCCTAATGATACGACGGGGGTGTCACCCTTCGAGCTGATGTACGGTAGAGCTCCGATGGGACCATTATGTATACTTCAACGTACATGGACAGGAGAATGGACCCCGCCGGCAGGGCTAAATAAGCCAGCCGTAGAATACTTGACCGACTTAAGATCAAAAATGGCAGAGGCAGCGGACAGAGCGCGGGCCAGCGCGAATGAACGGCAGAGGTCGTACGCTAACCAGTACAATCTCCGCGCGCGACCGAAAAGCTTCGACGTTGGGGATCAGGTCCTAATTCTGGAAGGAGAAACGTCGGGAAAGCTGCAGGCAAAATGGAAAGGGCCGGCCATTGTGCTGGAGAGAAAAAGGCCAGACAGCTACATTGTAAAGCTAAATGGGGAAAAGCAAAAGTGGGTCCACGCAAATAGATTGCGGCCTTATGTATCAAGGGCGAATGCGGTAGGTGTCATCTTCGAAAGTGACGCAGAGTTCGGTGACGTGGAGAGCATACCAAAGAGACAGAAGCCAGCGAACATCTCACAAATGCTAGAGGGATGCGAGTCCCTAGACAAAGCGAAAAAAGAGAAACTTATTCAGGTCATCAACTCCTTTAAGGCGGTATTCACTGACGTACCGGGACAGTGCAAAGTGGGGTCACATGCCATCCGCGTTGTGGAAGGCGCAAAGTATGTCAAGCCTTGTAACTATCGCATCCCAGTGGCACTGCGAGAAGAGGTCGAACGGCAAATTTCCGAGCTTCTCAATTGGGGATTGATCTACCCGATAGAAAGCAGTTTTGCACACCCGATCGTATGTGTGGCTAAGAAGGACGGGTCGCTCCGTATGTGCACCGACTATCGTAACTTAAACGCAGTGTCGGAGACGGACAACTTCCCCATGCGCAACATGTCCGAATTGTTGTACAGTGTGGCTAACGCAAACTACATTTCGGTGCTCGACATGACGCGTGGATACTGGCAAATTCCGGTTGATGCTGATTCCCAAAAGTACACCGCGTTCCAGACGCCGTATGGGCTATATGCGTGGCGTGTCATGCCGTACGGGCTAAAGAACTCTGCGGCTACCTTTCAGAGAGTGATGAATGAAGTGCTACGCGAGCACAGGGAATACGCGTGTGCATACATAGACGATGTAGCCGTGTTCTCCAACAGCTGGGAAGAACATTTAGAGCATTTGCGCAAAGTACTTCAGGCAATTGCAAAGGTTGGCCTAACTGTCAAGGCGAATAAATGCAAGTTTGCACAGGGCAGCATCAAATATTTGGGCCACGTAGTGGGATCAGGATGCCATTCGGCTGACCC
This sequence comes from Ornithodoros turicata, assembly GCF_037126465.1. NCBI lineage: Eukaryota > Metazoa > Arthropoda > Arachnida > Ixodida > Argasidae > Ornithodoros > Ornithodoros turicata. The sequence continues at coordinate 91,406,812 of NC_088202.1, read as the reverse complement.
TGAAAGAATTGAAGCGGTAAAGCATCTCAAACCTCCAACGACTAAAAGGGACCTGAGGAGCATGTTGGGGCTCTTCAATTATTACAGAGAATATGTTCCGAACTATTCACAGATAGTGCTACCGTTGACCGAGCTCACGGGTAAAAGGGTACCGAACGCGATACCATGGAGCGAGGCAGCCCAAACCGCGTTTGAAACAGTTAAGTTGGCGCTGGCGGCAATTCCAAAATTGCATGCGCCTGACCCAATGAGAGATTTCACGCTAACAACAGACGCGTCAGAAAAGGCAGTGGGAGCCTGCCTGTCACAGTGTTTTGAGGGCGACAATATCCCAATAGCATTTTTCAGCAAAAAGCTGGCACCCTCACAAACAAAATGGTCTGCAATAGAGCGGGAGGCCTTTGCTATCGTGTGGGCACTTGGGCGCGTAGATACATGGGTATATGGAGCAAAAATAAATGTGGTGACAGACCACAATCCCTTGGTGTATCTCGCCCGATCAGCTGGAGGCAGTGCCAGACTGACACGTTGGTCACTCGCGCTGCAAAAATACAACATCGAAATAAGCCACATTAAGGGTGCGCTTAATCATTGCGCAGACGCGCTATCCCGCCTTGATAGGGATCAGTAAGATGTGTGTAATTAGCTATTGCGACGCTACCGAGTTATTAAGTTATTATTATTATTTGGTTAATTTCATGCCTCATTATGGCAGTGTTTTGTTCAAAGACATGGTGAAGCCTGGAACGTACCGCTCAGGGTGTCAAACCTAGGTTTTCTGTGTGTGTGTGTGCGTAGATCGGCACTAACTTTTTTTATTGTTGAAGTTCCACGACAGACTTCTGTGCGTAGAACATTCTTGGTGGGGAGGTGTGAAGTTATTGCCTCCATCAAACTTCGCTTGTAGTGGAATTTTACCGAGCCTCGAAGTGACCAGTTTAAGTGGCGACTCAAGGCTACTCCCGCCGTGGAGCTGTGGGGAAGAAAGGACTCCGTAATACACACGGAAGGTCAACCAGACTCGTCATAATGGATGAAGGTCGCGGAACGCGAAACCTACCTTGTCGCTGACCTCGGACCGAGGTGTAGCGGAAAGTGAATGTGATTGTTACTATCACTCAGGATTTGGCAGTCGGGTGGGACACTGGTCTCCCCGTGTAAATAAACTTGTATATAGTGTACTCCTAGTCTACGTTTGCTTCATGCACGGCCGCAAGGCACCGACGAACACCAACCCCTTCCCCCGTCATTACCATCATCGACTAGGGGAAAATCTTACTCAGCCCCTTGAGGAAGAGTTATAAAAATAATTCATTACAAATAATTACGGGAGAGAAATAAGCTCTGTTTACATGTTACAGTGGTCGACGTTTCGGCGACAGCGCTAAGGGGGATTGTAGTGGGTAATCGCTTATCCCGTAACCCCTCCTGCCCGCTTAGTGGCACTGCCCGACAGTGCCCCAGTGCCCAACAGTGGCCACTGTCTAAACTGTCGAAACATCGACCGTTCTTTTAAACGTCTCATGGTATATTATAATATTTGTGTTAAGTTACCCATCAAATGCACTAGTTTTTCTTAACTGTACTGTAATTTGTCGTCCGCGCCTTATTATTTTACTTTTATTCAACTTCGCAGCCGTCTGAGATATCAACCTGTTTAACACACACATACTATATAGGGGGGTCCGGTGAGAAAGTGTCATTAAATTTCTAAAAATAGGTTTAACTTCGGAAAATTATGAAACTACTTGGAATACATACACACATACTGTTGCCACAGATTCAGGCCGTTTCCATTCGCGTCACATATTAAGCTAATTTTGCTAATTGAACTCGAAAATTAGCCAACAAAAGTTAACGTTTTTCTTGATCGCAGGTTTTTTCAGAAGATTTGTACAAAAATTTGACAGCCGCAAAACCGTCCACGTGCGAGGTGCGCTGGCTGATATTTACGGTTGCGGAACTTTTCGTTCCATCCAAATACCCTCCCTCCTATGCGAACAAGAACATAATCCCGCCTTCCGCCCTTATCAACGTGCATACCGTCAGTCCCCAGCCACTGATAAACGTCGGTTACCGCGGTAGTGCCATCGATCGGGTGTGGCTGTTTCCACTTTGTCTCGATAAAGGCAGAGCCAGCATTTACGCAAACGCAAATTTCATGGAACACGCCTTGCCAAGTGACGGTTTTGCGGCTGTCAATTTTTTGTACAAATCTTCTAAAAAAAACTGTGATTTCGGTTGGAATAGTGTGCTATGGCCATTGGCTCCCGAATTCACCAAAAATGCCTTGCCTTCGTTGTCTGCCCCTTGTTTTTCCTAGTACCTATTTCATTGCGCGGCCGCCCGAACCCATTTCTTTCAGCATATATATATATACAGGGTGTTTCAGTTAAATCCCCGGGCTAAATAATTCGCGAACCGGTGCACCAATCGAATAACTTTCTTTTTTACAAGTATCTGTCCAATACCGCCTACAAGATGCGCACCGCGTGAATGAGCGGGAGGCGCTCATTATTTAAATAAAAATGCAAATGAGTTTCGTAAAAAAGCGTAACTTCTAAAGCAGGGCGCTGTCGGTATTAAAATGGGTACTACCCCTTTTGGGACCTTCAGTGGACACCTTTCAAAGAAAAATCTGCCACCGAAGCGGGTCATTTGTTGCAGTAATTAATTGGTTTCGGTTTACGTATTTTTGTCGCGGCTGGTCGCGGCGAAGCGCAAAAAGACGCTCTTTCACTCCCTTATCCATCAATGAATTACGTCCTTACACCAATGAATTACACCAATGAATTACGTCCTTTTGCGCTTCGCCGCGACCAGCCGCGACAAAAATACGTAAACCGAAACCAATTAATTACTGCAACAAATGACCCGCTTCGGTGGCAGATTTTTCTCTGAAAGGTGTCCACTGAAGGTCCCAAAAGGGGTAGTACCCATTTTAATACCGACAGCGCCCTGCTTTAGAAGTTATGCTTTTTTACGAAACTCATTTGCATTTTTATTTAAATAATGAGCGCCTCCCGCTCATTCACGCGGTGCGCATCTTGTAGGCGGTATTGGACAGATACTTGTAAAAAAGAAAGTTATTCGATTGGTGCACCGGTTCGCAAATTATTTAGCCCGGGGATTTAACTGAAACACCCTGTATATATATAATTTGAGGAAAACGCCATTAAAGAAACAAGTAAATGACACAAGACATGTTTGAAATTCAAAATTACAGATTAAGATGGCTTCTGTAGCTGCACACTCATGGAACGATGCGAGAGCACCAGAGGAGACGTGTTTCGCCGTGTTTGCGGCTCGTCAGCTCTGGGCTGGATAAGGTACGGCTGGCGTAGCCGATGACTCGTTCCACGCCGTTAACTTTTTGGACCAGTACTGCACCTAAACTCGTGCCACTAGCATCGGTGTGCAGTTCGGTCAAAGCGTCCTGAACGAAGAATCCCAGGACGGGCTCCGTGGTGAGGCGTTGTTTGAGTTCCTCGAACGCAGAGCTCGCAGCGGCTGTCCAAGTATAGGGCGCATCGCGTTTGAGGACATACGTGATCTCGTGACGCCGGTATAAACTAAGGCAAGCACAGGATGGCTGTCCAGAAGGATTGAGATATGGTTGGGGCGTTGTGGGCGTAAAGCGACAGGGTGGGCAGAGCTTGGACCGAAAGAATATACGGCGGAATATAGCGGCGGATTGGGAGCTGCAGCCTGCGCCTCTAGGGTACCGCAGGCTGCACGATTTAGTTTGGGACCGGTGTAATCATGGGTGACGACGACCGACGACGACGGGGGTACGGCGACGGCGACCGTGAGCGCCGTTCGCCACCTGCGTGATCAGCGTCGTTAGCAGAGTCCCGCGGCATTAGGCGTGAATAATAAATCGGGCCAGGCGGGGGAGTGTCAGGTCGGCGGCGGCGACAGTATCTCAAGACATGGCCAGGTGAGCGGCAGTAATAGCAGATGGGGCGTCCGTCGGCCGTGCGCCACGTGTTGGTGCGTGAAAAGCGGTCGAATGCTGGCTGGTAGTCCGCAGGCGGCTGCGTGGGCCGATATGGGCGAACTGCGGGCCAACGTGGGACCGGACGTTGCCACGGGCGGGAAACACACACGTCTGCGTATGTCGGCCTTGTGGCGTACGTTGACTCGGTAGGTAAACCCATGTCGTCAGGGTGGGCGCCAGAGGCCGCGGCGGTAGCGACCTTGTCGTGGTGGGGGTCACAAGGTGTGGAATAAGCAGGGAGAGTAAAAGGAGCCGACAGCATAACGGACCTGAACCCTTCGGCAACAACACGACGGACAAGGTCAAGGAGAGACCGTGTGTCGCAAGGGGTCGAGGTTGCAAGTGTTTCCGGCAGGCGATGGAACCCAGGAGAAAGTCTGCGGTTCCGCATTTCTTCGAACTCGCTGCACTCCTCTATAAGTTCCGACACGGTTTTTTGGCGACTTGGGCGCGCGGAAGCCGAAGAGATCGTCAGTGACGCCCTTCAAAATGTGATTGACTTTATCTACCTCGGTCATGGCCGGATCGACGCGACGACATAAGAAGAGGACATCCTCCACATAGCAGGTGCAGGTCTCGCCAGGGAGTTCCGCTCTAGTGGACAGGCGCTGGAGAGCGTAATGCTTCCGCTGGGACGGTCGGCCAAATACCTTTGTAATCGAGTCTGCGAAGGTGGGCTAAGATGTAAGGCTGGTCTCGTTGTTCTGGAACCACTGTAAGGCCGTGCCCTTCAAGAAGAAAACCACATTAGCGAGTTTGGCGGTCTCGTCCCAGCTGTTATGAGAGCCCACTCGATTGTGCTGGGCAAGCCAGTCGTTCACGTCGTCATCCGCTGCGCCGCTGAAGGGCGGCGGGTCCCGTTGACGCATTTGGCAAACTCGAGTCGGAGAGGCGCAGGCGTCGTCGGTTGACTCCCGCTTCTGTTGCCTGCTTCCGTTGCCTGTTGCTGTTGCCCAGGGGGTGTCATCGGGGGGATTCCCTTCCACTTTGGAGCTCCAGGTAGGAACGTCTGAAACAGGGGGCGGGAGAAAGCTCTCGCACCAATTATGTTAGCGCGAAGGAAGCAGATACGTGTTCACGGGTGAGTGACTAGTTTATTCTTCTTCTTCTTCTTCTTCTTCTTCTTCCACCACTAGTTTATTCTGCGACAAGGGGCAGGCGCGCGGGGCGCGTTGCTCATCATCTTCCTTAGCTCCTCATCATCCATGACGAAAACTCGAGACTGGGAAAAAGACGAAAAACAGACGACACAACACAATGTCTCAAACACAGCTAAAGTTTAATCGACAACCGCACACTTTTAACACATCAGGTGGGGGAGGAGGGACAGTGCAAAAGGCTCGCCAAAGCAGGGCCGAAGGTCACAGACGCTTTGCTGACACAGTTCGCAGCCCCCAAAATTGACAACGTTTCACTCAAAAGCCTCCGACTGAGGTCGGTCTCCCTGGCCTTGACAAAGGTCTCTTCCCATATGGGAGAACAATTAAAGCAAACTTTGAGATGCTTTGCCAATTCCGACGACTGGTCCTCATGTTTCACCTTCGAAGCGTGCTCCCGGAGCCTGTCATTCAAGCAACGTTTCGTTTGGACGATATAGCAAAAACCGCAAGCAAGAGGTATCTGATACACCACATTTGACTGGCATTGTACATAGCTATTTTTATGCGACTTACAAACTTTGTCACGCTTCTGGAAAGGACAAAAATATGGTGTATCAGATACCTCTTTCTTGCGGTTTTTGCTATATCGGCCAAACGAAACGTTGCTTGAATGACAGGCTCCGGGAGCACGCTTCGAAGGTGAAACATGAGGACCAGTCGTCGGAATTGGCAAAGCATCTCAAAGTTTGCTTTAATTGTTCTCCCATATGGGAAGAGACCTTTGTCAAGGCCAGGGAGACCGACCTCAGTCGGAGGCTTTTGAGTGAAACGTTGTCAATTTTGGGGGCTGCGAACTGTGTCAGCAAAGCGTCTGTGACCTTCAGCCCTGCTTTGGCGAGCCTTTTGCACTGTCCCTCCTCCCCCACCTGATGTGTTAAAAGTGTGCGGTTGTCGATTAAACTTTAGCTGTGTTTGAGACTTTGTGTTGTGTCGTCTGTTTTTCGTCTTTTTCCCAGTCTCGGGTTTTCGTCATGGATCTTAGCCCCCAGCTCGCTTGCTTTTTAACCGTTTTATCTGTGTCCTCATCATCTTCACAACAATATATATATATATATATATATATCGATATTCTATCGATTTACCGATATTTGTAATAGAAATATCAATATATCGATGTTTGAAAAGCCGTCACGCCATTACTTGCACAATTGAAAAAGTTGCCCTTGTTTTAATATCTTTCATGCGTATTTCGGCTGATGCACGTGGTGATGACGGCGGCGAACAACGTGCATTATAAGGACGAATCAGGATATGTCCTCAATTATCGTGACAGAAACATTGGGGAATGATTAGTAAGAATAGAAGTAATAAAACATTTAGCTGAATGCAGAAGATATCGCTCTCTTCGGATCCGCACTGTTTGCTTGCTTCTTAAGAGTTCAGAGAGGTCAGTCAACACCTCCTTCTTTGTTCTTCGAGGAGTGGATGTTTGCGGAGACCAAGCCACGCCAGTAGCTGAAAATCCTCGGTTCCGACTGCACCCTTACGAAAATGTCAGATCTGTTTTTTTTTATAGCCTGATCAAAATTTCCAGATCTGGTTCTGATCAGGAATTGGGTCATTTCCAGATCCGGCATCCTAATCAGGCCAGATCTGTTTTGCGTGGGCCTGCACAACACTTCCAGATCTCATAATCTTACCTGGCCAGATCTGTTTGTAACTCACCTGAATAAAATTTCTAGATCTGGTAATATCAGGCCAGGCCTGTTTTGCAACTGTCCTAAGTAGCATTCCCAGATCTGGTGATGCCATCAGGCCACATATGTTTCCTTGGACATCTAACCACACACACACAAAAAAAAAAGAAAAAAAAAAAGAAATGATTATTGCTGTCTTGAATTTCCTCACTACAGAAATGTAGTTACAGGATCAGAATGTAGGGATAGTATTCATTCCAAGATGGTATAGTTTTGGTGCACCCTAACTGCATACTGTAACTGCAGTAGTCTGTTTTAGTGTCTATGTGTGCCGTATAAAAGACATATAAATTTATACATGCAGATATTATGAAAACAAGTATTTTATTGAAATGACTAGAACTGCTTAGATGTGGGTACACTCTTAAAAATGAACTTCCCCGCATAGCACGCTCCTAGCCAACTATCATCTCGAATTATATCGTTATCTTCCCTGATTTGTTGAAAACGAGAGGCGTACGCCTTTTCTGTGACACTTATGCTGCTCATAATTGTCACAGAAAAGGAGTATGCCTCCCGTTTTCAACAAATCAGGGCAGATAACGATATCATTTGAGATGATTGTTGGCTAGGAGCGTGCTATGCGGGGAAGTTCATTTTTAAAAGTGTAGATTGAATGTTTACACTTCGTGCTAAATGGCACTTTCAAACTCAAAATTGTTACTGTACAACTCTGAAAAATACTTATGGGTTATGATGCTGCAAAATTGCCTTCGTCTTTGCAGGTTTAAACCAGTAGTAGTGCTTACATGTAGCCTGAATTTCTACACCTTCTGCTGAATTCTACTGTAAAAATCTTTGAAAACTGTTACTGTGAGAACTGTAACTGGTGTTATATGTTCCGCATGGTGCCTTCCGTACTCGAGTCTTTGTACTGACTCACCCTGACCGAGGTCCGGCAAATATTGGGCAAAGCCCGACGAAGTCGGATTTGCTATGATCTGGGTCGAAACGGCCTGTCTTAAGTCTGCAATCCGGACATTTCGTAGGTTCGGCACGTGTCTGTTAAAACCGGATATAGTCGGATTTGCCACGAACACATCCAAGTCAGACCTGATCTGGCCCGCATCCGGGCTCGTGTCTTGCTCATCCAGAGTTTTCGTACGGGCAGTGCACGTCACGCGCTCGGTGAACTCGTTCTGCGCATTCAAATGCGTCATGTGTCATTCGGCACGAAATGCAGCCCCGGACGATCCACGAACCTTTAGAAACTGACAAAGCTTTTTCCGGACGTGCATCACATCTGTACAGGAAATATCGGCATCGTGTTGCAAGACCAAAATCAAGAGGGAGCGGGAAAAAAGACTTCAAGTTTGGTTAATAAGCTGTTGACACGCTGCTTTTTTCCTATCCTGTTCCCGCGCAGAAGCCGCCGAATTACTGATATTTTTATCAGCATGCATATCGATATTCATATCGGTGTGAATATCGATATTTTTATCGATAAATAGCGATATTTTAAAATTATTGATAATATCGCAGGCATAAAATATTGATAACATCGTTCCATGCCTACTAAGCAGCCGAGAAGAAAACGGCTGAACTCGCTTGAGCTGCGGTGCGTCCATGAACTTTGACGATATGTTTAAACGAGATGAGAACAGTGCCTTTGATGTCAAAAGTTGGTTCTCATCCTCCTGTGGTTCCTGGTTGCGATCTTTCTTTCTTGCAATGACAGAGTTCTTTCCCCAATGTATCGTTTGGCAGCAGCGCCTTCATATTCTACAAAATCATATCGACAGGTGGACAGAAGAAGTGTCTACATGCGCTTATGTGGATGTATGTGTCCGCGTGTCTCACCGTACATCCTCCACTTGAGCAGAGCTCTTCGGTATAATTTTGACACAGCAGCACGTATTGGGTCATTTGGGGCAGGAATGTCGTGCACTCTAAGAAAAAAAGGAGTAAAACGGGGAGTAATTGCAGCTTTTACTCCCCTAGTGTGCCCCCCTCAATTACTCCCCATTTTAGTCCCCTAACCCAACATTTAGTCCCGACATTTGCTCCCCAGGACTGCAAATTGTCACTAAACTTCGCGAATGGTCTCCTGAATGCAACAGTCTACGTAAATATGTGCCCTTGGTCAATTCGAACGACATAAGGCTGTATAACTCAGACCAAGTAGCAATTTTCCAGCCACACAGAGTAAGAAACAGTTAGCGCATCTTTCTTCGCAAATTGTGCCCTAGTATGGCGCAAGATTTTATATCACTCGATATATCACTGTTGACGGTTCGCTTCAAAGTATTTTCATGCATGCGCATTAATTATGTACCTGGGACTCTTACAACAGCGCGTGAAATGCGGTCTTCACTCTGTGACATTCATTTACTCTCGTGCATTTACTCCCGAAAGGGACTATTTTTTGTGGCAATGCAATTACTAGAGAGACCGAGACGGACTTCCCAGTGCGGAAACTGACATGAGATACAGGCGGCCCGTATATTGCTTGTTTTTGTATCCTTCATGCCCTCATGGCCTTTCCAGCCTTGTTTCGACGAAATGCTGAAAATGAGGTGAAATAAAAGACGCGAAAAACGACGTACTGGGTTTGCCCCTCGTGAAGTCACATTACGCATTCTTTCTACTAGAGTCTCCTAGTTATCACATTCTGCTGGAAAGGGGCGACAGAACATGAATAAGAAAATGGCTTGGCAGAAAATGGCAACCCTTAGCGCGTAGTCTTAATGCAGCAGTTTTCCGCAAAGAAATAAACGACGCAAGAACCTCTTCTAGGTGACTCACGCGTTATTGGGATCCCACTGAAAAACACTGTCACTGGGGAAAGGAGGCATATAGCAAAGATGATAGAGACGTAAGAAAACCCTATAGGGGGGGGGGGGCTCCCAAGAACCAAGTTCCAAGAACTCAAGTATAAGCCCACTCCGTGTGTTGTGTATAATCACATAAACTCGATGTCAAACATCATATTATTGTGGGGCTTTGCTCTTACATTGTGTTCTGCTGAATATCTAGAGGCTAGGAGGATTATCTCCGGCGATAGATAAAATACAAGCGTCAGTCATTAAGCACGCATGAGCACAGCGTTCTCCTTTGAGGTCTTTCGAGCGCTTCGCAAGGAAATTGTAACTCCCTTACTGTCAGCGAGAGTGCGAGCGGGCTCTTTGAAGTGACTTACTGGAGCACGTTGGGTTCAGGCAGAAAAGAATCTTGAATAACCGGCCGTTAGATGCTGAGGTGGACTAAATGGCGGTGGCGGACGTGCTGTGTGCAAGATCACCTGTTACATGCAGGAAATTGATATTGTCAGTGACGAAAACAGAGAAACGGACGATCTACTGTTGAAGTTTAGCAGACACTTCCTTTCAGATCTTTTGTCTATTGCAGTATGGTGGCATTGTGGAGACAAACCTTGTTCTCTTCCAATAGACCGCTGACATCTCCCCACCCCCCCCACCCCCCACCCCGCTATGCTGAGCAGAGTTGATCCAGCGGTCGCTTTCCGCATGCCTCGACATACCTCTCGTCAAGATGCCGCATTAGTTCATCGAATGCACCTCGATGTAGCTATTACAGCGCAGCTGCATTACCGCTTGCCACAAGTTGCCTCACCCCAGTGCTGTCACTGCGGTGCTGTAGAAGATCTAGAGCACATTCTTCTCCATTGCCCACACTACCAACCTTCCCGAACCGTACTCTCCGGATCCTTTAACGAGCTGGACTCTCGCCCCCTCTTTCTCACAAAATTGCTTGGTCCCTGGCCACATCCAGCCCACCAACGCTCAGCCCTCAAAGCTCGCTTGACCTTTCTGGATACCATCGGACTTCGGTCGTAATTGTGAAGGGGCTCATTATTTCATTCACCCGTATCACCACCAGCAACGGGGCAGAGTATCGCCCTTGGCGATGCAACTCCCCATTCTTCATCTCACAATAAAGTTGTTTAGTTGTTGTTCCAAATATCGTGCTGGCTTGCAAAAATGAGATACCATGATTTGCTATTCAAGTGTTCTGTGCTGGGCATCCATGCGTGTTCCGCTATGTTCTGGGACCTACCCACACCCAGGTCAATAGCACAACAACTCCAACGTGCCACGACAACATTCCTCCTTTCGACGCCATTCCTCGACATTCCACGACGTTCCTCCTTTCGTGCCGCGAGCTCCGATGTCACAATCGCCTTCTGGGCAGCTGGCACCACGCAGGCAGGCCTGTACGCACGCACGCACGCGTATGGTTACCGTCGGTTTCCACTACCTTCGCAATTATGTCGCGCATTCGTTTGTACTCTAGTAACAGTGTTTCCACAATTCTTCGAAGTCTCTCCCCAAGTTCCTTTCGACGAGACAGTCTCGCACGCACCCCTGTGACGGTTCCTTGAGAGGCTTCTCAATAGTGCAGGAATGACGCCCTTTCACCAGATTGTGCATCATCGGGTGTATAGAACGAAACTGCAGGGTACCGAATCCGTCTAGAACAGAGCGACAGGGAATAAAGCATACATAATAGAATGGAATTTATGTACAAAAACAAAATTGGACAACACACCGTAGGCACTGTACGGCCGTATACGCATTGCAAATATACTCCTGGAACCAGTTACCGTGCGAGACATTCCATACTGCACATATTGGCGTGCACTGTCACTAAGTTGCTTACAACTATAGAAGTAGGCCGCCGTGCCATTAAACCCATAAAATCTCTCTCTCGCGCGTTTCACAGAAATAGGCATCTTCCCCGAGTAACAGATGGCAACTCTCTAATGACTACAATGATCCTGTGGACAGTCTATATGGTATGATGCGCAGCTATACGACATCCAGTGCAAGTCTAGTCTATAGTGTCATCTTGATGATGATGATGATTGAAAGAAAAGAATGAGGATTGTAGCCCTCATCACGAGGGCCGGCTACCCCAGATCACCTAAGGAAAGGAAAGGAAAGGAATGGCAGACCCCCCCCCCCCCCCCATCCATTCACACCCACTGGAGATGTCGGGAAGCGGCGACGAACGCCGCAGTCCGGGTCATAGCCCGTCTAACAGCTTGGTGTCCCTTAAAAAATGTGTAACTGCTCGCAAAGCTGTCAGTTGAGTGCTCGTTGGCCATGGCCCCAGCACCTTCTGCACTCCGAAGCGTCGATTGTCAACGCGGCTACAAGTCTGTCACGCCACTCAGTATGGCAGAATGGCCTGGCGAAAAGTGGAATTAGCTCTCTTATTAATTGCTTCAACAAGGTGGTGCCGACGATGCCGCGTTGACAGTCGGATGAAGTGACGAAGTGATTCCTGAACTCTTAGAGCTGGTACCGGAGGTTCCTTCGCTTCTTCAACTGCGAGTTGGTCAGAAGCTGACCGATGAAACCCCAAGCACACTTTTAGGCTCCTGGCAGCCACACTCTCGAGGATAGAATCTGAGGTGGGACACAGGCCTTGTAGAAGTGGCAGGGAGTACGCCAACATCTGACGAATTAGTGAATGATGCAGACCGAGCAGAGCCGTCGGAGACGCTCCCCATCGACTGCCTGCGATGTAGCGCATGCCATTAACGACGGATGTTGCTTTCTCCTTTATGCGTTGAACTTCGGCTGACCAGGACAGAGATCTGTCCACAATGACCCCAAGGAACCTGTGATGTGTTACTCTTCGGAGTTGTTGACCATTGACTTGAAGCTGAAAGTTCGGTAAGCGTTTCCTCGTGAACGGCATCCCTACTGTTTTCTCTAACGACACATCCATGCCCCGTTGAGACAAGAAGATGGTAACCTCGTCTAGTGCCTCCTGAAGACGTGTACGAAGCGTTGGCCAGTGTTTCCCAGAAGACTACAAACATAAGTCATCGGCATACATACTTACGACGTACACCTCGTGGTAACAGGGACGGGAGTGTCGCCAGTAGGGCATTAAAGAGCATGGGACTGAGTACTGCTCCCTGCGGCACTCCTGCGGTCACTGAGTGATTCTGTGTATCCCCGGTGCTGGTACGCAAGAACACTGCCCGGCCACTTAAACAGTTAGCTATCCACCTCAGCGCTCGCTCCCTGCGGAGACCGAGGTTGAGGGTCAAGGACTGCTGACCATAAACAGGAATGGTCGAATCATTCACAGCCTTCAGTAAAAACAAGGCTCACGGCGGCGATGGAGTTGAGCCGCAGGTAGGACGCTGACATCGGCACCGGTGTCAACGAGGAAGCGCCTGCCAGAAACACGGTCTGTGGCGTAGAAGAGGCGACTTTCCGTAAAGCTGTCCACCCTGTCCACCCGTCGCCATTAATGACTGGGCGGGGCGTTTCACGTCCACGAGCACGCTTGCAAGCAATGCAGGCAGGACTTCGCTGCCGGACTGCTGATGGTACAGCTTGGGACAAAAGTTTACGGGACACGGCGTTGGCGTATTTCTTCATCGGAGCGGCCCCGTCATACCTGCCAGGAATAGCTTGAATAAGAAATAGGGGACCAGCTGTTCTCTCCATGTTTTAGTATGTGTGTCTGCTCCCGTATGCTGCTAGGGCGCTGCTCAAGTGGAGAAATGTCACATCCCGCTGTTCCGTGAACATTTGTCCCAAGCTGTACCAGCACATGGCGGTGGACTGGGGTTTGGGGAGCGACGGCCCTGAGCAGAGCGATAACGCTGCGGAAGCGACGTGGGCGGGGACTTGGAGAGTGGCTGCGCGTGGTGAGCGCCGCGACAAGCTGAGTGAGGTGATTGACTTGCTGCATAAGGGTTCCTGTGGCGCACGTGCATGCCGAATGATCTTGAGAAGTTAATGGAGATGGCGTAGGAGGAGCTGAGGTAGGGGGCAAGGCGTCCACGTTCATGCCAAAGGGTGAGGCGTCCTCCATTACAGCGTCAGTAAGGCTGGCAAGCGCGTCCGTGGAAAGATTCGAGGCTGCTGCGAAGACCATTTGCACGTTGCGCGGAAACCGTTACAGGAATAGCTCCCGAATAAAACCGTCACTTGTTGACGCGGCCCCGTCGCCGAGCAATTGTTTCATACGCCCCAACAGCTGCGTGGGGCGTCGGTCCCCGAGCTGTTCAACAGAAAGAATCTGTTGGAGGCGGGAGCGGTCGCAAGAAGACGCTCGCTGAGAAAGGGTGGACTTAAGTTTTCGTACGGAGCACCCAAAGGAGGCGAAGCGATGATGTCATACACCTCTTTAGCGGCAGATGGAGAGAGCGCGGAGATGACATGACAGAATTTGGTGGCCTGCGCTGTAATGCCGGACAGATGGAACTAATCATAGGTGGGCATTTTCCTGCGGCTTCACTCATCCTCACCTCACGAAGTACAAACTTTATCGGCCTCACTCACCTTCACCGAATTTTCCTCACCAGTAACTTAACCTCAGCCGCCTTCACATCCCATTTTAAATCTTAACCTCACAAACCTCACCTCAAGGCATCAGGATCCCGAAAGGCCTCACCATCCTCATCCTCACATGCCTGCACCTCATGAGGCCATTCACAACCCCAATGGCCTCACGTACCTTGACCTCATGAGGATCCTCATCCTCACCTCATGAGGGCCATCATGGCCTCACGACCCCTCACCAGCCCTCGTCTCTAAATGCCCTCATGACCTCACATGTCTTCAAGTCACATGAGCAGGCACATGAGCCCCAAAAGAACTTCCCGTCATGTTCAGATGAGACGCGGCGTTAAACTGTTTATAGGGTTTCGTGCTATGCTTGGATAAATTTGGGAACAGCTGTTGCTGTCACAGTGAGGTTTAACGTTAGTGTTTGGCACCAGTAAAGTAGAGCCCGAAATAGTACAGTGCAGATGTACCCGTTATGGAAACGATGGGGTGGTGGCGAGGAAAGTGCTTGTAGAGAACCTGTACTCAACAACATCTACATGAATGATTATGGGATGAGGCGATTCACCGCAACAATTGCGGTACCTTACCTCAGTGCCTGTGGGTTAGTACATGAGTGGGATGACGATGAAAAAGATGGAGCATACACACTCGCACACACACATGGCAGACGCAAATGAGATATCACACACGTGGGTGTGTCGTAACTTATGGGATAGTAGCTCATCCGGTCGGCTACCGGAGATGAAATGCTGTGAAGAACACATCTCCGCATTCATGGCAACATGAGTGCAGGCATTGACGGTGCTGCACGGGGTTAGACCAAGGACCCAAGATTGCTGCAAGGCTGAGCGGTTTGTTGTTGAGACGGGTCAGTTGGGACTGGAGCAGTGCTCTCTCCGAACTGTATAGAGGGCAGTCGGTGAGGACGTGTTGAATGCTTGCCACTATGCCGCAGTTGGAACACGAGCTGGTTGACGCATAACCTAGCCTGTGTCTGGACTGCGGGGTGAAGGCCACATGCAGGCGAAGTCGATGCAGAAGGGAAGTGAGACAGCGGGGGCAAACGGCCTGGGAGAGAAAACGACATAGTTGGATCGACGGCGTGCAACAACGACATGTCTGTAATGTCCCGGCGATATTGTTGGGATGCCATCGGTAGGATCATCGCCGACAAGAATGCCCTCCTGTCACCACGGGTCAACATATTCGGTATGGCCGCCTGGCATTGTCTGGCAACAGCAGCCACTCTGTCAGCCTCTTCATTTCCGCTTAGTCCACAGTGACCTGGGATCCACTGAAAAGTGATGGAGTGACCTAAGTCGCAAAGACGCTGAGCAGCGCTGAGGACTCGATTCTCAGAACACTATGGCGCTGCCGCCAGAATCGGATGATACGCTCACAGCTGAAGTGTTCGCGCACAACGATGGCACTAATCGCACCGGCAATCACATCGTGCTTTTTTTTTTCTTATCCTTCTTTTACATTTCAAACGTGCGCTGCAGTAACGGAAATTCCAGTTTTGCTGGCTCCGTTTTGGGGAGACATATACAGATTATTAAAATTATTGCAACTCCATGATGAAAAACCTGAGACTCGGGAAAAGACGAAAACCAGACGACGCACACAAAGTCTCAATTTCAACGTCTGTTTTTCGTCTTTTCCCCAGCCCGGGTTTTTCATCATGGATCTTAATCACCAGCTCGCTTGCTTTTTAACTATTCTGTCTCTATTATTGCAACTGCATTCTCAAAGAACATTTTCGCAAAAATCACAGGATACTGGGTATCATAGGGGCATTGTATCCCATCTAGTTCATTTCCATACCATATTACCATACCCACTCTCACAGGGTTCATTATGCCTCTGTTCGTGTTCCAACTTGAACAATTAAACCATGTTTCTTGTACGATGTCCAGTAATTGTCAGAGAGTGGGCTTTATGGGGTACTGCACTCGCTCATTGTGATTTTCTTGTTTGTAACCACATTCCAAATAATTCCAGTAGTTTATGGACATACCATGCACAACAACTTGCCACATTTTTTCAGGAGATAGCGAAACCGTCGTGACAGGGTAAAAATATGAAATCCCTGCGAGCCATTAACATAGGCACCCTAAATCTCGATAGTCAGCTGATACTCAGCGGGGAACTTGTTCGTTCAACAAATCCCAGATAAAACGAACACTTCGTGTACTTCTGGTGGTCCGCCAATGACAAACAAAAGGCAATTTATCAACACGTGAAAATAAAGAGCTATCATGACGTCGGTATAGCTTATTGGTTGGTCTCAGTCTCGCACGCTTGCTTTACGTCAAGGTATGTCCACTGAGAACTCAATTTGAAAGACTGCCATGGGTGAAACAGACCATAATTCTCTCCCACCAGTCCATTTCTGTCCTCCGCATTTAAGCCTGCGCTTTCGCCTCATCTTCGACATGACATGCCCCTTTGCTTTTTCCTTTTTGTTTACTAATATCTTAATTTATTAATGCTTTGTCTGTCTCACGTGACGTGAGTTTTTGAATATTGTTTGTTTGTTCTGCTTTGTTAGTTCCTTTCCTAGTACTTCCTTTTTAATTGCTTTCGCACAGACTTTGGAGAACCCGGTAAAGTCTGTATTATATTGAACTGTATGCTGTTAACAACAAGAGGCGTCAAACTAAAAAGAAAGCCTCGTTACATTCCCAGCAGCGGTAACATTTGTTTAAAAAGAAAATACAAAAATACACGCACATGGCACCTTTGGCACGACATAGCACGAGTGTGTCCACTTGCAATCATTCGAAATTAGCGGGTAAAAGCAGTTGCACGCACTTTTAAAAACGCAGTACAGGGCCTCTCCAAACGACGCTGCTATTCCAGTAAACCGGCAGAAAAACGAATTCACGAGAAGTACCGTCGCGCCAAAAACACAACGTAACGTCAACGAAATCGTGTTCGATATTCTCGGGTTTGTACATTATGTAACAACTTAATGTGACCGCTAAGAGAGTCATGTAAGGTCCTTCATGAAAACGTCGCATGCCCTCACCTGTGAGGCTCTTCATGGAAGCCTTGATATATGGAGGAAAGAAACCTAAGAACGGAACATGACCATCCTCGAAGATCTTCGAATTTACATTGGCTCTTCGCGCAGAGTGACATCATGTCCATCACACCTTCTGCAAGCGAGGAGATACGGTGGCTCCCCCTTCATCCGTGAGGCTCTTCACGAAAAGCCTCATGGCCTCAAGCATGAGGTCCCTCACAAAAGGTCTCACGACCTCATCTGTGAGACTCCTCACGGAATACGTTGTACCCTCACGTACTGATGGCCTCACGACGACTGGCCTCATGAGGGATCTCACTGTGGGCCTCATGAGGGACAATCCCTCATGACTGTCCTCATGAGGAACATTCAGCGTGGTCCACCTCACTCACCCTCACCTCATCGTCGTGAGGTGAGGGTGAGGCGTCCTCATGAGGGTCCTCACGAGTGAGGCCGCCCAGCTATAGAACTTATCTTCAGCTTGGACGAACCAAGTGGCAGGGATTCGATTCCAAAAAGGCGGGCAGTCTGATGCTGACGGCGGAGATTTCGGCGGGCTTCCGCGCCAGGATGGGGGAACCGATTGGGGGGACGGGTTGGGCGATCCGTCTCTCGTGGCCATGGTAGCGTAGCTGGGGTAAGGCCGGTGTTCGAATTTCGGGTCACCAGTTGTCGGGACATAGGCAATAGGAGTCAGACACAGGCAGGCAGTCCGGTCGGCGGCCAGAACCAAAGCTAGCACTGCCATGGGTCTGCACGTGTTCGGTATTTATATCATTGTTCACTATCGAAATAAACAGCTATTTCAAGCGCCGATGATAGCACTGGCCATGCGGCCGCTACAGAAGCGACCACGGAGGCGTCGTGGGCATCGCTGATTTTGCCGAAAACGGGTGAACTTTAGGTTTCATTTCCATGAAATATTTGTATGCATTGCTTTGCTTCGGACGACAAACTATGACCATGACAGCGACTATGTTATAGTATACTTGTGGAAAACCGCGGGCAGTCTACGAAAGTATAAAACAAGAACCTGAGTATGTGGAGTGTGTTCTACAATGATATATTATGCAATTGATACTGATGATAATTCGTAGTCACGACACAGCCATGACCATGAGCGACACCACAGTGGTCGGTCTGCGGATTCATTTTTCCCACCAATGCGTGCAAATGAATGACCTGACTGCTGTACTGTTATTGAAAAAAAAAAAAAAAACAATAATAAACTGGAATAATGACTGTGCAAAGTAACCGCCATCTGTTCAACCGTCACGTTTCTCTCTGCAAAAACTTCAAGCGATTTCACGTGTAAGGCGTCCCATAATTGATACAGACGGCTCCTTGAGTGCTCTGTTCAGTGCCTGTAATCGCAATTCCACACGTTTAAGATTAACACAATCAAGTCAAGGAATACATCATGACTAGAGTAGCCTCAGAACGCACGAACGTTTTTGACTGCTCCTTGTTCTCTGAGAGAATAGATCATTCCAGAGAATTTAATCAACACGAACTTCCGTCCAGAGTCTGCAGTTCGTCGGGCGCCTGACGAAGTGCAGGCTCTCGCACGCAAGCTTGTGTTTATTAAAGGTACTTTCAGGTGACCCCTTCTTTCTTTTCTTTTTTGTGCGGCGTGTTCTGCAACGAACTAAATGAGCTTCTGCGAAAGAACGACGGGTGCTGGGTAACTTGTAGAACGCGTGCGCGCCAGGAACCCTCCACTCATGGAAAGGGCGTATCGGAGAATGAGGGGGAAAAGGTGCGTTGTGACGTAGCCTACTTTCCTGACATGTCATTCGTGAGTTGTGACGTAGCCCAGTGCAGCTCAGGTGGGTGAGAGAGGCACGGGGACTTGTCGATTTCACGCGAGGATCGTGTCGGTCGCTCGCGCCTTCTTTCTTCGGCTGTTTTTGTAAATTTGACTGCGCAGTGACAATACGCCGCACAGCGAAAATATTTTGTATGTTAACTCCTGATGGGACTGCTTGACGAATAAGACGTTAAATGTCACCTGATTTAAAGTTAGATCATCCGGAGTGCTTCATTAATTGACTTCATTACGTTCTCCAGTACCTCCGCGAGCGGTCTGCGCAAATACTTTTTGTTCCTTCATCGTCCGCGCGTTCGATTAGGTGAAGAAGCAAAATGACGCAGCCAATTTTCACTGTTTGAAGTGGGAGTAAGTCCGCGTGAACTTTGCTTTTTTTTTCTCCCTAACTGGTGCGTCCCACAGGGTATGGCGTCAGGATATTTGCCGAGCACAAAGGCAAAATTCACAGAGGACTAAACTGAAGAATACGAAATAAGCTTTGCTCCCGCTTTCGAGGAATGACATGTCCATGTGTACGTCGCTGACACTATGGCAAGCAAAAGACTCCTCCTCCACTATGCTCACCTCAAACACTCGGGAAATTGTGCTGCTCTGCAAACAGGAAGTTGGGTGGCTTCGACTCGTGTGCTTCTAAGAAAAAAAAAAAAAAAAAACACAAAAAAAAAAGAAGAGAGAGAAACGCTCTCCTTCCATCTATATCGGTCATGGTGCATTTCGATCATTCTGAATGTTTCATTTGTTCAGTTTGCCGTTCTTAGAGAAAGACAGTGATTGATTGGTCATCGAATGGAGAAGATTGTAGGTTAGCCAGCTGTAGGACTCGAACTCACATATGCTGGATTACCGGTTCCTTCCTGCTTCAGTCATTGTTCTTAGGCAACTGATGCTTCGTGTGTGTGTCCTCTCTTCTGTGTTCCAGCCTCAGAACATAAATTTCCATGTTGTTCAACAGATGCCGCTTCCGTCGACCCCGTCGTTTGAACGTGTGTGTGAGTGAGAAAACATGTAAGAGTGAAAGTGGAATGAGTGAGTGAGTGGATGTGATTTGTCCCTTCACATGACGCAACCTTGGAAGTCACGAGGGAGACGTGTTAGCTTAGCTCAATTGGTAGAGCCCTGTACCGGTAATCCAGAAGGTGTGGATTCGAGCCCTACAGCGGGCTAACCTTTGCAGTGACTTCCTTCCTTCTTCACTCATTGTTCTTAGGCACTTGGGGATTTTTGTGTTTGTCCTTTCTTCTGTGTTCCAGCCTCAGAACATCAATTTCCATCGTGTTCCATGTTCAAGTTAGGTCGACTACGCCTATATTACGGTAGAAAACAAGAAATCTCTCTAAGTGCGACCAATCTCTGCATAATCGTTTTCCTTCGTAGTAAAAGCTTCCGTCTACAGCGAATATTACGTACAATTTTCGAAATTCATCAAATGCCAGTAAGGCACCAGACATCCATATTTATTTCATAGATTTATTTTACTTAATTGCTTATATTTATCACTTTGTTGCCCTTTTTTATGCCGGGTTTCATTGTGAAGCACCAGAGAGATGCGATTTCGTGCCGCAAGAATGCGTTGCAGGATGCCGAAACATAACGGCAGACTGTGAAAAGCTGGCCAGCAGCCGCTAGGGAACATGGACGCCACAACAGATACATAAGAAACTTCCTTGATTTCTGACACCATAAGGGTTTGGTTGGACGAAGCGTCCTAGGCGTCAATTGTGATATTACAGATGTTCAACCAAAGAGACAAATTTATGTGCCTTGAGTGCCCTCCTTACTGAATGACCGCTACACGTCGTACCGCAGTAGACGGTTGGAGAGAATCACGCAGCGGCCAACGCACCGCGACCAAATTGGTAATAGCGGCAGCAGTGAAAGGGCGCAGACTAGCTGGTTCATAATTACAATGAGGAGACCCGAGACAGGGGAAAAATAGCATACAACAAATTTCGCAGACAGAGCAACGAATTTTACTGGCGCGCCACGCTTATATACACAAAAAACTCCGGAGAGCAGGAATGCGTACAACGAATGGCTTGCTGACGTAACTGCCACGTGTAGCTATCTCCAGGGACTCCATAAGCAACGTACGCCATAAGTCCCGTTCTTCACATCATACATCAGTTTGACAGAAATTGTGTTCGCAACCGTTACATTCACGCAAGTGCAACACACACTGGAGATGTGGTTGTTTCCCGCATTTAGTTTTTTTTTTTTTATAGTTCAATAGTTTATTGAAAACATCAAAAACATATATATGAGCAAATAAAGGACCGAGGGGGCAGGCCCTGTAAATCGGTCCTTATAAATAATAAGTGATGTATAAAATGAGCGTGTGGGGAAACATTATTACACGTAAAAATTACAATCAGCATTACATAAGACAGTACTACATGCGACAACACATTATTACGCATATTACATTGCTGCTATAAAAAGAAAGAAGAAGAAGAAGAAGAGGAAAAAAATAGAAAAAGAAAACATATGTCAGTGTCAGCTAAGCATTAACACGAGAAAATGTGAACAGTAGACTGAAGTAGACTCATTGTCAGGACCCGTGACGGAAGTGCTATGTGTCGCGAAAATACATTTTACAATGGCGTTTAAATAATTGGAAGCTACCTAACGAGCGTATGGAAATCGGAAGACTGTTCCAAAGGCGAGCACCGAAAGATGAAACAGAAAAAAGCCCGTAGTTAGTACGATATGTTGGACATTGAAGTGATAGGAGCTGATTTCTGAGAGGGTAGGGCGTGGCGAGATGCCGGAGCTGCATCTGATATCTAACAGAACCCAAGCAGCACAATGTACTGGAAGTCGAGTGCATTAGGGGTGGACGGTATGTGTTTTATCAATGTTCTGTAGTTTCATGAATCTGTTCAAGGCCTTTCATCTACCCGTCCACCCCTATTGCACTCGACTTGCAGTGCATTTTGCTGCTTGGGAAGATCCGTAGAATGCGGCATGCATCAGTTGAGAGACTTTATATCTCAGAAGGTTAGATATGGCTGGAACACCGAACTCAGAAAAAGCAACCCAAGCAGCACAATGTACTGAAAGTCGACTGCAATAGGGGTGGACGGGTAGGCAGTGTACCGCCTCAGCGGCGGTGAATCGCCCACCCCATCACCATCCAATGTATGTGTGTGTGTGTGTACTGAAAGTCGAGTGCAATAGGGGTGGACGGGTAGGTGAAAGGCCAAAAAAAACAAAAACAAAAACGATAAGAAACGCGAGGTTGATTTGACAAATTTCGGAGTTCAGTTGGGAAAGTTCAATTTCTCGCTAATGAAATTTGATAAAAGTGCTCAGAAGTCATGGCAAAATCTCCACCGAGGTAAATAGCGTTGACCCCATATTGTTCAGACAAGTATATTTCTAATACGATCTTATACTACGTTAGATGAAACACCCTGTATGCATTACACCCTGTATATTACCCCTGCATCAGGATTGGTCATTAACAATTCATAATGAGTTCGCGTCGTGCGACAACCATGATGAAGACAGACTCCTACAATGACTGACACACAGCGCCCATTGTTTAACGTCCACCAACGAGGACTGCGTGTCAAAGCAATTTCCGCGATGTCAGCAAGGCGTCCTCGGCCGCATTTGATTGGTCGACCTTGGGGGCAAGTAGGGGAACATGCTGCCAACTGATTCGTCGAGGACGGTCGTTAACAATTAGTGCTTCACCTTTAACGCCAATGGACCAAGCAAGGAAGAATACAGACATCGTTCCGGAATTAGCTTCTCATTAGTGTTCCGCTCTAGTCATTAGTGTTTCAACAAGGTCTTAGTAGATAGAGAGCGTCTAGTATCCAGCAGGTCTTGGACTCAACGAAGGAAATCCGAACGCTTCCCTTACCATCGTGGGTCCATTACGCAGAACGGCTTCTGTTACAGAGTGGCATGGCATTTACCGCTGAAAACATCCGGGCTAGTTAGAGCTAAAACTGCGCTCGCTGACCGCTGTCCTTTTGATTCCTCGATTTTGGTTGAAGCCCAACTGTTGATGACTTCACAACAAATGTTCCCCTGATGAGATGTTCCCCCTCAGGGCGCCCATAACCAAGGGAACTTTGGGAATACAGTCCTAAGAGAACTGTGGCGACATGTGTCTGAAAGTGTCCGTGGAAAATCCAAGAAAAAATCCAGACAGCACAGCCGGCACCGGGATTTGAGCCCGGGTCCTCCCAGTCTCGATGTGATATCGCCAGCATGCTAACCACTGAGCCACGCGAGCTGTTAAAAAAAAAAAAAAAGAAAACGCGGGCCGAGTTGGTTTATCGCAGCAACTCTCCCAGGATTGATGACAGGACGTGCGATAAGCCAACTCGACCCATTTCTGTCGGGTTCATGTAGCCGCGGCTTGTGAGTCTTTAGCCAGTTCTAGTAGATCGGAGCATGTTCATGATAACAGTATGTTTGACAGCTTTCCTTTGTCGTACCTGTTTTATTGCGCGCTCCTAAAACTATACCTCTTTTTGTTTTATCCCATTGAAACTGTCACACAAACGACGGCGCACTCCATCGCTTGACGTCAAAGCGCACCTGGTTACGACATCTTTCTGCGGAGCTTGTCCTGAGGATGCTATCTCCTGTCGTCCACAGCTTTCGTCATCAGAGCCCACGTCATACGTCATGCAGAGCCTCTCGGGGCTGAAAACATCCTGCTGCACGTTTTCAGCTTATACGACATCTGAATATAGGAACCGCCCATACAGCTCTCGTAATATGCACTTGTTACTAATGGCAAAACACCCGGAATTCTGTTAGCACAGGATCGTTTTTTTTTATTTACTAAATGCTGCAGGTATGCCACGCAAGCAAAAAAAAACTTTTCTTCGTATAAATTTATAGTTTTCTCGCAATTTTACGCAGGTTGCAACTTTATCATTGCCGAACATCATCACATCAAAGTTACCAAACGGTTAATTGCCAGCTTCTCTAAGTTGCTCGACACTCAATTTCCGAAGCAAAAAAAAAAAAGAGAGAGAGACATGTAGCCTAATGAAACATTGAGTGAAATGGATGCAAAATGAACTCTAGTAGAATCACGAAATAAACGAACTGAGAGTTACCACGCACACAGTATTTCATATTATGGGGAACAAACCACGTGCCTCGAGAACGTCTTGTGAAATGCATGCTTTCTGCAACGGCGATAGTGGCGGAAGTCCGGCTTCCTCTTGTTCTGTAACATGCGTGCACGTGAAAGCTGCGGAACAAATCATGCTATCGCTGCACAACAACCTGGACAAAGTCGAACCTGTGCGCGAAATACATAACTTCATGAATATGAGTATTCCAACTCACGGTCTGATGCTAAGAAACTCCTGTGTAACTTCCTCGATTCGACTTGGCCCTTCCGCACAATGTTAGCACCGGCGGGGGGGGGGGGGGGGATATTAGAAGAAAGAAAAAAGGGGAGGAATGGTCAGCCAAACGGCATGTCGACTTGGTATTTCGAATTAAAAAAAAACAAGGAAGAAAATTTAATTGAATAGTTAAGTGAAATAAAAAGAAAAAGAGAATTGGGAAATAAAGGATAAACTAACAGAAGGTTAATCATTGGATTACAGATAAAAATATGAGAGTTCACCTCTCCTCCTCGGATTTCTCGAAGGTACCCAACACAGTACCGTCAGGCCATAACACAACGAGCAATACTCGAGAAGACGGAACAGTGTTAGGGGCATGCTGTCAGTTCAATCGCGGAATCACTGCCATCAACACTATGTGTTGTAACGCTTCACTCGTTGACGTACACGCTACATTCCATCGCACGTGAATAGTGTGAAACAATAAGTGGACACTAACTAGGCGAGCCCGGCCAGCCTCTAAGACCCACTTTCCCCCAGGGCATCAGTCGTGACGCTGCCTAACTCTGTGAGGCCAACAACGGCGCGCACTCTCACCAGCACCAGTCAGCTAAGCCCCCCTTTTTTGTGTGTGTGTTTTTTCTTCTTTTGTAAAGGAATAGTACGTCGGCCTACGCCTGACTAACCTTTCCTTTCTTTCTTTTTTCAATAAACAAATCCCCCTCCCCCCGTCCCGCGAAAAAAGATCACCGCCAGCAATCGCCTATGGTATGGCACTCAGCTGTTAATAGACGGTGAAAGAATGCTTACCCTGTTTTTATAAGCTTCTGCCTGCATTCCCGTGTGGGAGCAAGCGGAAGGCACATTCGCAATTTACTGAAGCTTCCGCACGGGAACGACACGAACTATTACCCGCACATAATTGGAGAACGCCTGCTTTATAGTACACGAGCGTCGCGATTAATCAGTGTTTCTTTTCGCGTGAATGAGAGGCAATAACGTGCTGCTAAGTATGCAGAATTGCTACCTGACTAATACCAAAACGGCTCGGATGCAGCTTCTAGCCGTAATATGGATGGTCGAATTTATCCCGAATGTACAGTGATTAACTGGGTCGGAAAAAAAAGGCGTGCAATGTAAATCGATCCACGGTAACGGTGGACACTGCGAACAGTTTCTTTATTTTATTTTTTGCAGTTGTTTCGTTTGCGTATATCTCCCGTATGTACCCTTCGGTTGTTCAATTATGTATCATTAACTCCCACAAATTTACATTGTTACGGACTGCAATTTCGTTACTGTTTTACACTACAAGAGGAACACTTAGTGCTGAACATATCAACTATCGTATAGTTATCAACTGAGATAACCATGATAGCGAAGTATGACGCGTCTGGAAAGTAGAGCCGGTGGAACGGAGCTCTGTTGGCATGCAGCAACTTCTCGAGTGCCCTGGATGTAGGACTGTTTTTCATTGCAAATGAGTCAAGGTTGGCTATGCGGCGCACAACTGCTTCTGGGGATTGGAATATTGAATTAGATTACGCAGAGAAAGGAAGAAAACAAAATGATGACGTTGGTTTCGAAGGGTCGGGACCTATATATTCATATATAAAGCTATATATAAAAGAAAGGTTTAAAACAATGGGCGCAGGAAAGAAGTGTCGAGTTCTAGTAAGGACGCTAATACCATAAGAGGTTTTACGAATGATACTTCGAATATGGGACTGAAAACGTAAATGATGGTCGAAAAGCACGCCAAGAAATTTGACCTCTTTGCTAAACTGAATAGGGGCGTCGTGAATGGACAACGTAGGGCAAAAATCCAGGCTACGCTGAGGATTGTGAAATATGGAAACAGTCTTTGTAGCGTTTAATTTTTTGACGATTTACATGGCACCATCCAATCAAGTTGCCAATGTCGGATTGGAGATCTGAAACCATTTGCATGACGTGTCGGCCAGTGATGAGTGGAGTAGTGTCGTCAGCAAACAAAAAAACATGTGAATGATGAATGCATAAGGGGAAATCATTTATATAAACGAGGAAGAGCAGTGGGCCCAATGTAGAACCTTGTGGGACACCAGCATGTAACACAGCAGGGGATGAAGTACTATCTTTAAATTTTACAACCTGTATTCTGTCTTGCAAAAAACTCTGTATAAGTGATAGAGCTGAACCGCAAATTCCATAAGCTGTTAATTTGGAAAGGAGTATTGTGTGATGCACGCAATCAAATGCTTTAGAAAAATCAACAAAAACCGAGTGGGCTATGCCTCCAGTGCCCAACGAATACTTAATTCTATCGCAAAAATTAATCAGGGCAGTTCCAGTCGAGCACTTGTTACGAAATCCGTGTTGATTGCTGCATAGTATATTAAATTTTTCAAGATACTTAACACGGCGGATGTAGAGTAACTGTTCGAAGATCTTACTAATCGCCGGCAAGATAGAGATCGGCCGATAGTTATTTACGTCTGAGGTGTTACCCTTTTTCAATAGCGGAATAATTACGGCATGTTTCAGAGCCTTAGGAAACGTGCCGTGTTTGAAAGAAATATTGGTAATCCCAAGCAGCACAATGTACTGAAAGTCGAGTGCAATAGGGGTGGACGGGTAGGTGGAAGGCCTTGAACAGACGTGTGAAACTAGAGAACATTGATAAGACACATACCGACCACCCCTATTGCACTCGACTTTCAGTACATTGTGCTGCTTGGGATGTGTGCGAGGACAGGGGAGATAACGTCACAAGTTTCAGATTTTCCACAGTTATGCGATCGTAACCTGCGGAAACGTTACGGAGTGATGATATCACATGCGACACTTCCAACGGGCACGTAGGTTGTAGGAAGAAAGACTGAGATACACGCGGTATACAACGGGCACAAAATGTGACTGAGGTGATTGTGATATCTCTGTTAAATTCCTAACTGTAGAAATGAAGTGATTACCGAAAGCAGACGCGATGTCATGTGAATCATGATAAGTTACACCAATGGAAGTAATTTTATCAGGAAATGACTGGCGGCTCTGTCTATTAAGGAAGGAATTGACGATTTTCCACTTATTTTTGACGTTTGTGCAAGATGCAATTCTTGAATGAAAATACTGTCTCGTAGCACTGTGTAGTACTCTGGATAAATGTTTGGAATACAGCATATATCTCGCTCGCAAGTTAACATTAAATGGGTTACTCTTAAGTTTCCTACTGAGATTATGCTTCTTCCGCATTGATATAAGAATGCCACGGGTAATCCACGGATTTCGGCCATGCAAGTACTTATTCCTAGATAAAGTCGTGGTTGTGTTACGATCAATAGCATGAATAAGACAAGCAGAAAAAGTGTTATATGCATCGTCAACGTGCTCACACTTATAAATGGTGGTCCAATCGACACCGGCCACGTCTGCGCTCCGAATTAGAACGCACGAAGGAACCCCTATCATTGCCACAGAGTCTGGACTGGAAAGTGGCAGATATGGCATAATGGTCTGTGATGTCAATTTCAATAACCTCAGCATGTGACAGTAAACAGTCTTTGACCCATATCTGGTCTAATATTAGAGTAGATGTACTGCATGTTACTCTGGTAGGTGACGTAATCGGACATGTAAATCTGTAACTAGTAAGGCAACTAGAAAAGGCTACAGTAGTAGGTGAATATCTAATAAGTTTATATTAACATCACCAGTAAGTACAATACACTTATTTTCCAAACTCAACTTGTGTAACCACATATCTAAAGAACCAGTGAATTGGGTGACATTCACAGATGGGGAACGATATAACACGCCGGCGACAACATTTCTATGCGCACCGGACAAACAGCTTTTATCAACTTCAACCCATACGCTTTCACAACATGGAATATCTAAGACAATATCATTGCGGACAATATACCGTATTTGTGAAGCAATAAAGAGGCTTACTCCACCACCGACATAAGTGAGAGTGATTGATCACGGCAAACATGCTTAGAAACGTAGTTTTTGTACTGGTAAAGGGAGGTCTCATCGCTATTTAACCAAGTTTCGCTGATTGCGACAAGAGAGTAAGGCAATGGCCTGCAGCACAAAAAATCGTCTATTTCATGAAAGTGTCGTCTTAAACTTCTCGCATTAAAGTGAATTAAAGAAAATTCCATCAACGCAATAGGGGAACAAAACAGAACACATCCTTAGTCACCAGTTCACAGCAAAGGGCCCATTTTCGCAATATCTGCTTCATGTCTGATTCGGAGGACCGAACTCTCCGTCGAAAATTGTGCTTTAATCTGGCCCTGGTCGGTCCAAACGAATTTCCAGTTACTATATTTTGCAACGGTTCGCGTTTTTGCAAGCAGTTTTTTGTTGATAGGCGTAAGATGGTCATTAAAGTAAATGAACCTATTGTCGTTTTTAAAACCCAGGTCTACAGCGCAAAGGCGTGCTCTCTTAGCCTTCGTCTGAAACGCATTCTTTTTACTCCTTGAAACAAATATTTTTCCCAGATATGTCATAAGTTGGTACACGATCAATATCAGTTTCATCGACGTGCATATTGATTTTAACCCCAATATATATATATATATATAATCTTCACGCAGTCTTCTCCCTGGGTTTCAGGTACTCCGTTGATCTCAATGTTGTTTAATCTAGAATACTGTTCGAGGTCATTCACTCTTTCCGATAGCTCCTCGTTAACTTTTCGCAGTTTAGTATTTTCCACAAGAACACCTTCCAACACTTTTTGCGTTTCACAAAATTTTTCATTGATGGGCATGCTTTTGTTCACTTCTTCAATGTGTGCGGACATAGCAGAGCTGCATGATCTGAACTCCTGTGATGTGTCATGTATAGCACTCATTATTTGACTCTTCATGTCTTTGATTTGCTTTTCCAATTCGACATTAGTCGGCATGGTTATTGTACGCGGTTACACAACCTCACACTGTCACAAGAACCAAGAGCCAGGATAAAATGACAAGGGTTATAGAAAGCGCTACAAACCTGTTAAGATAGTGAAAATTAGACTTGTGCAGATATAGACTTGTGCAGTTGGTAGCGGCCTGGCTCAGGTGAACAGTGTAAGGTTAGGTGGTTAGGAACAGACTGTGCAACACGCGGGTCTGTCTCGTATCATCCACTCTCTTGACGTGTAAAAACATTTCGACGTTCAGCTGCACAAGACGCAGTCTATTGCGCAACGTGCTTTTCTGAAGTGGCTTACGGAAATATTACGTTCTATGGCTCCAGGAACCTCCATCACATCCTTCTAAGCTGCGGACAGTACGATCGCGAGCGCACTCATGGAAACTGCTCCGCAACGCGTCGATCAGCGCCAGTTCGACTTGGCTAAAATTCTCGGGCCATGGTCGGACCCCTCACAGCAGATGCAAGGCCTACTAGTTGTTGCTGAGTTCCTCTCCAGCACTCGACTAATGGACGAACTCTTAAAGGACACATTTCCATCATTATCACTTCCTCATCCGTTCCACAAGCGCGATGGGGCAGTGTGTCGCTATAACGGTGGTGAATGACCCACTACATCATCATCCCCTTTATGTGTGTGTGCGACTCCAGGAACAATTCTATGCTGTTCGGGATTAGTCTTTCCGCGCTTTTATACGGGGCAGCAAAGAGGTGAAGTGACCATAGGCTCTTGAGCTTCACGCTTAAGTCTCCTCTACTTGATGTTTGCCCGGCTGCGCGCTTCTGGCCGTCTGTGGAGGCAGTACGTGATGGGCGGATGAGAAGACGGCCCACTAGGTGACGGCTGTGTCGTCGCTCGCTGTAGGTTCGAGTTTCGCGATACTCGATGGCTCCAGGAACAACGTCGAGCTTGTCCGCTGACCTGTTTTCGAGTGCATTTACGCAGTTTCTCCACGACAGCCCTGGGAACAATGCGAGTTTCTACTGCCGTGTGCCACTCGCATATTTATAATTTCATTTTTTGTGAGCATATACATGTCTTGTTCAAGGTTTTTGGCGAGCCTTGAAAAACGCGAAAATTTGGGGCTATTAAAAAAATACAAAACAAAAAGAAATGAAAGGTCGGCCAGGGAATATTAAGGGTTTTACATGATCTCTAAGCCATTTTTACAAGAACTCGCCTACTCATTGTCACTCTTTCCACAGGGAGCGGGCACTCCATACGTCATTTAGCCGCATGTGTACGACAAAATGCACAGACACAAGGAACAACATACAGACACATTCTCAGACAAAAAGACGGCGGTATTCCTGCGACATATCGCACAGGACAGCCGTTGTGCTGGAGGTGCATGGTGAGATTTATGTTCACTTACATTTTATTTCACGTAACGAAATTTATAATGAGTACATTCATAATTCCATAATGTAGAAGCCTGAGTCTGGGCACACAGACGGATGACACACAACACTCGACTCAAGTCTTAGTTGTGTGTCGTCCGTCTGTGTGCCCAGACTCAGGCTTTTGCATTATGGAGTTCACCCACCAGGCTGCATCTACGCCGTTTTGTCAGTTACATTATCCACATTAATATTAAACAACAATTCATTCCTAGTTTCACTTCTTTTTAAGCGGACCACACACGACGAAACCAGTTTCTCGTTGCATATTCCAAAGCATGCTCTTCACCATCGTTTCAACAGCCCTGCGGGACAATCCGCCGACGGGAGCGGAGTTATCTAAGTTTGTCATAGTGCGACACCCATCTTCGCCTGTATGTGTCCCCGGATGCCTTGCGTCGCGCATTTTGCTGTACATGAGTCTCGATACATGCACACTTTACAATCGTCTCCAGAAAATATTACACGGGCAAGACATATGTACGACAAAATGGACGACGCGACGCGTGATGCATGGCAAATCATTCTGGGAGAGCTGGTACCAAGTCGTCGCGGCAGATCTCTGGCCTCATCTTAGGTGTTTCAGAAAGATGAAAGAATCCAGCGTTTTTGTAATTTTGTGGCGAGCACATGACATGTGCTTCTTTACTGCTAAGACGCATTCCCTCTGACGGGTGCCTGTCACCAATAAGACACGTCTCTTTCATATCCCACTGCCTTTGGATTCTTCACCTCTCTGCTGACAGTACTACCGAAGAAGACAAGATAAGTGATCATGGAACGAGAAAAAGACCGGAAGTGCTGACACAGGGTTACTATTAGCGGCACAATGCACTCGCTTGTGCACAAATGCGGTCATCCACCGTCGGGCTCCAAGCAACATATTTCGCTGAAAGGACAAGTTCGTATGGCGAATTTTCCATTGAAGTCGTTGCTTGTGGCTACCATGTGCTAAACACAGAACGATTGTTCTGCTAACGTAACCGTCAGCCATCCGAGTATACATAAAGTTCAGTACATTGTGATGGTTGGCAACTTCCTTAAACTTGAATGAGACGCCACACGAGTTGTTCTCCATATGACTAGCTTGTTCCGTGACCAAATCGATTGCAACGTCCTTCCACGACGCGCAGTTATGCCTTCCTATATGCATATTCCTCCCGATTCAGTCCGTTTCGGCTCACATCAGGTGGAATTATGGGATAAAATAGTTCCATAGAACCGATGAGAAGGCCCGCGAACGCATCTGGGGATAGACACGTTGCCACACGTTTCCAGAATCGGTCAGAAGGAGAAACCGGCTGCGGGTCAGCAGGAGTACAGTGAACCTTTTGCAGGACGTGGCCGATTGCGGGCCAGGTAGAGGCCTGACCTAAAGTGTAGCTTTGCTGTAGTTCAGTGTAGGAACGAACAGAACGACCAGATTATATTAAAAACAGAAATGAAAAATGGAAACGTAGGTCGCACCGGTGCGACAGTTGCCAAGTTGGCAAAAACTCTCCTAACCTACTAAGCTCTCTTTTTTTTTTTTTTCATTCAAATACAGCACCGACAGGCACTCTCCCTGCTTAGTCTCTTTCAACGTTGTGAGCGTATACGGAAATAGTTGAGTGATACGCAATACATAAAACGCCTCGGCGGAACATCAACGAACAAGATTGCGATCTCATGAAATACCAAGGAAATGTCAGTGATTACTGTAAATTTTAATGAACGCTGTAGTGAAGATAGCGAGGGACACGGTGGGACCTTCAGCATTTCTGCCCGGATATCATGCGCGAAAAACTGTCCGGAGCAGAGAGGCGCAGAGAAAAAAGAAAAATAGAGATGGAACAGTTATGTACAAGGGTGATTATTATATTTTCTTTATTTATTGCTGTTTTCTCTGATTCTTCTTCCTCTCCTTATTTTTTCGCTTTTGAATAGAATAGAATTGAAATAGAAAAAAAATGGAAACGTAGGTCGCACTGGTGCGACCAGCTGTTCCAGGACGCTTGATGTGTGAAAGCGCTGAATGATTTAAAAGAGTATTTCAGCACGCATGTCCTTGAGGTAGGTTGTCAGTGCACACAGCGCAGGTTGCTGGTGCTGCCTTGGCAGGCTCCCCAGTATCTTCTCAACACTAAAGGGCCGGTTGTCAAGTTTCGCGAAGGCGTTCTTCGATCAGTGTTCTCCGGCTAGAGTCGAAGCGTCGGCAAGTGACCAGCACGTGCTCCGTGTCCTCAACAGTTCCGCAAGTTGAACAGATCCGCGATCCAACGACACCTATCTTATGAAGGAATGCTGCTGCGAACAGAAGGACCAATCAAACGCGCGTTTCATTTGTCTTCTTGGATTCATTGATTTCTCATTGGTTCCACTGGACTTCTTATGTTTCTAACCGGCTTCACCCTCTGCCCGAAATATCGGCAGCTCTCGCCCTGAGGCTCCTTTCCCTCACATTTCCTCATAAGTTTGCTGGATATCCAGTCTTCCTAACCGGCTTTTGTGTAAGGATGCATTCATTTACCTAATCCACTCCCGCACCTCATCAAAGCGCCTCAAGGACGCAGGTTGTTCACTTCAATGGTAGAAGCTAGTTGTATTTTCACCATCCACACATGCTGTTGACCTATACTACCCAAGACGCCACATGTCAATATGTCACACGTTTCTATCACATATCTTCTCTTATCCGTTAAATACCGTGCCAATACCGTGCTCAGAAGAACACTCTCTGCACGAAATATCGAGGCTTCCGTCCTGAGGCTCTTCTCTTAATTTGCTCACAGGTTCGTAGGATCTACCACTCTATATATGCTGAGCAATATACGTTGTTGGGCTAGTTGGTGCATTGCAGTACAGAAGATAGCGCAAAGAACAGACGACCACGGAGAAGATGTAGACGGGAAAGCGCTCGTCCCTTCTACATCTTGTCAGTGATCGCTTGTTGAGAGCGCTATCTTCTGTACTTCTATATATGCAAAGCAGTTCGTTAATGGGAACTGATACAGCAAAAAGGAAGTAAAAAAGCAATGATGCGACTCGTATAAAACTCTGTGCGGCAGCCTGGGAATTTAATTTCAGACCATCGGGAACATAATGCGATTCTAATTAAAGCGAGCGCTGACGAAAATATAAAGCGACGGTCGTCCCGTACTTGAGAGTTGTACTCTTTTACTGCTGCTGGACATTATACAGGTTTTCGCGTTAGGGTGCATGACCGTGCACCAATTAGGAATGACGTAACGCAATCTTTGCCACCAGAGGACAAACATAAGCACATACGCCCCAAACTTCTGCACACCATAACGAGAAGTATAGGAACGACAAGGCACAGCCTCTCGATATTAGCCTGCAGGAGGCCATTGTTGTGGAAGAGACGAAATGTAAGCCAGCTAACTGGTTTATGGACGAGGAATGCATATCTCTATAGTTTGGGGAACAGAACGGACGTCACGACATGTAGAAGTTATACAGTCGTGACGTCCGTTCTGTTCCCCAAACTCAAGGATATACATTCCTCGAGACACTGTTACCTTTATTTCCGGTTGGTACTATAAGGCTTCGTTTCTGAAGTCTTACTTTATCGGTGATGTGACAAAATAAATAAATCGTTTCTAACTTTTCCTGCCTTTGCAAAAGTACAATCTCGATAAGGATGGCAACCCTCCAAAACACCTACCTTGCACGGCACCGCACATGCAACTACATCCATCACTGATTTCGCAGTAGCGTCGCAACGCGTTCTTGGAGTTCCTCTTGTATACCGGTTTGCTCCAGACGCTGTAGAGTCCTACTCTGTATCTCAATGACCATTGGTGCTTCTTTCATATGTTTTTTTTTTCTTGACCGTCGTTTTTGCGGCGTAGCGCAGTCAGTGGAGGTCTGCTCAATTGTTACTTGCACATAACTTTAACTTCATTCTCATGTCTCACATCTAATGTTTCGCCTGTAATGGGGTAGTGTACTGCTCTCCTGATTCACCTCAGGCCATAGTCACGATTTATTTGTTGTTGTTGTTGTTGTATACTCGCTATTGACCTCATTTCTTTTGCGCATATAACCAAGGTGTGGAAATGAAATTATAGGTGTACTAACGCTGGTCTATTGAATGAATGATGATATCATACGAATTGCTGAAAGTGGCATCCCTTGGCACGCAGGCACGCTTGAACGCGACGCTTCATGTTATTGAAAATTCGCACCAGCTGGTCGGCATTCACAAGCTCAACGCGGCGAATGTTTTCTTCCAGTGCCGCGACAGTTCTTGGTACTCGTAGTTTAGAAGTGCGAGCGTAGATTAAAGACAGAGGGACGTAATGTACACAGATAGGTACTCTCTTCCAACTGAATTTATTCGACAAAACGAAGGGACATATTTATACACATGTAGAAGCGCGAAATCCCAAATTGGTTCGCAGCAAATCAAATTCCCTTCCGGTGATCGGCACTGATCTGATGCAATTACCTGATAAACGACTGTATGGGGCTTAAGTAGTCCTCGTTTTGTTGCGTTGATAGAATACGGGGGACCGGTTGATGTCCTCGTAACCTTTTATTGATACAACCCGATGTATGTCAACCCGCAAGTGAACCCGAACTTGTGTACAGCCCTTGTGGAATATGGTCTGAATTTTATCGCATGGTGTACCGAGCACTTCCCGCTTATATCCCAAAGGCACTGTCACTGTGACACACAATCTGGATCGGCGCGCAATCCTGGTCGCCGAAATCCCGCTGGACACGCCTGCACCGTCCGCACTTTACGTTCGTTACTGTGATCCAGGTTTTCATTTGACGCCGTCTGGGGAGAGCTTGGCACAACACACACTAAAGTTTCAAATGAAAGGAAACGTTGGTTCAGGATGTCTGCTTGAATGGAATTCACATTAAACCAAATGCTATTGCAGCTATTTCGGCGTTTGACCATGTTGTTTTCTTCGTGCGGGCCGCCGCCATCGCCGCCATCTTGCCAGCAAGGAACCAGCAGTGCGAGTAGCGCGCGATTTTTGCCCACCAAACAAAACAGTAGCGCCGCCGCATCGCTATGACGTCACGCAATGAAGTAAGCCTTTTGATGCAGAACCCAAACATCATTCTTCTTCATAAGTTTATCGACACAATAAAACGAGAGCTAGCTGAAGCCGCACAGATTTGTTTATCAGATAAACGCATCAGCAAGGAATCGGTTGCCATCACCGGAAGGGAATGTGATTTGCTAGGAACCACAGCTTTTTTTTTGGGGGGGGGGGGATTTCCTGCATCTACATATGTATAAATATGCCCCATCGTTTTGTCCAATATAAATTCAGCTAGAAATGAGTGCCTGTCAGTGTATATCTCTCTGTCTTTTTCTACGTCCACACTCCTAAACTATGAGTATCAATAACGAACGCGCCGGATCTATATAGCTTTGATAGTCCTTTGATTGTTCCGGAACACTTTATCTTTCAAGATGTCTCACAGAAGAAATCAGAGGGTGTAAGGTCAGGTGACCTCGATGGCCGCAGACCGTTTGAGATGCATGAGTGTCGCGGTAAAGCATGTCTGCATGTCAATGGCGGCTACTGTCAGCACTTGATATTATATCATCATTCATCCCATAGACTTGGGTAAGTACACAGGTCTGTAATTTCAGTTCCGTCCGTTGGTTATTTCGCACGTTATGAAAAAAAAAAGAAAGAAATGGCCAACAACAACAGATAAATTAATGGTGATGAATGAGGAAATTCGCCACATAAGGTGCGGCCCACTACCCCAAGACGCAATGGACAGGATGAGATGTGTCCTGATGATGAGGTGATGAACGATGAGGTGGTGATGAGGTGATAGGGGTCGATAGTCAGTGGAGTAAGTGAGACATCAACAGAACGGTAGGCAAAAGCACAGCACACAAAAACACACAGCACACAGGTACGCAGGCACATCATAGGGTAGAGAGGAGACCAGTGTCCCGGAGAAAAATCTTGAGGTACTCAAGAGCTTGGCCATGGCGAAATGCTCAATAGCATGTGGGACACGCTGTAATTCAGCCGTGAAGTATGACGTCAAGGTCTTTTACTTCTAAAAGCGATATATCCATATTTACAGTTCGAAAGTGGCACAATCGCGTGCGTACTTTGATTGGCTGTGTTCACGCATCGGCCATTGATCTCTCCGTCACACAACATAACCACAAACCACTGTTATATGCCGACGGTTACTCAACACTCGCTTACGCTGACATAAAGAAAGTTGATAAGGTGCTGCTTCACTCTTTGGCAACGGACGTCACACTGTCCACTTTACAGCATGTACTTAAGAGTCTTAATATAGACGACAACATAAAACCCGCGTAAGAATAATGTATTCAACGAAGGGTAGTGCGTCCAGACACCAGCGTGGATTCTCTAGAAATTTATTCTGCGAACCACAGTGTCTTAGGATCAGCTTCCCGGTGATCATTATGAGCTCTCGGCTGGTTTCCAGACTCTCATTACTAAATAAAAAATGGGCAGAGGCTGACGGGAATATAAGTGACAGTGCCGTCGTTAGGACCTCTATTTTGTTCCAGGAGCATGAGAACCCTACTTGAGACAGATAATCACGAACACAGCAAACAAATGAACTGTAGCTATCTCATTTGTAAAGGAAAAAAAAAGAAGAAAGTACAAGGCCACAGCAAACCAAAAGCCCAATTAGCGGTTACGAGAGGGAAGCTCGCAATCACGGTATAAGCCGCACAAAAAATGTCTGTGTTTGATTCCGAAAATGAAAAAGCGCCCGTGGAGGGGGGCGTGCTTGTTGAGGTTCAGCCTCGCCCATCAAAACTCCCTTGAGGTTAGTCCGTAGTAAAACGTAACACTGTGCGCTCTTTGTCTTCACTTGCGACCCGCGTTATGTTTTCAGTTTGCGTTTAGTGTTGATCGTGCTGCGGCGAAACTTGACGTTTTTTTCCGCGTTGTAGTTTTCGTATGGGCATAATGACACTACACCCAAAGTCTTTCCCACGATTACAATATTGCTTATGTTGGTATACTCTGTTTCCTATGTGTTTGTTGACCATGTGCGGTGAATATGTTTTTAGTTAGCAGTGACTCAGCGACCGACCAAACCGTAGAACGAGAGAGCGGGTCTGCATGGAGTAACTACCGTTCACAGAGGGACGGCAAGATGACGTATACCTCTTACAGAAAAGTCTGTATGGATTACATCAATCTGGAAGGAATGGAACTTCACGTTAGATACGTTCCTGACGTCTGAAGAAATGAAGAGATGCAAAGCGGAGCCCTGCGTTGACGTCACCCAGAACAAAGAACTAATCGTCGGAGCATACGTTGACGATCTTGTTGATCACCTCGAAAGGTCAAACTAGCATCGTTGATGTCAAGGGACGACTAAGTCAAGGGTTTTACATATGAGGCTTGGGCGAAGCCAGCCATATTTATCCATGCGGTTGAAGGGAAGTCATCAAGTGTAAGTGGATAGAATGTGGCTTGCCTCACCCAAGTGTCGTATGCCAAACTCAAGGACGTCCTGTAATGTACCGTAGTTAAACCGTAATCTCCGATTACTTGGAAGGGTTGAGGAGAAAGGGCTGCGTGTAACATTTGAGGACACCAAAGCTGAAGTTACTGAGAAGACTAGTGAGTTAAGCCTCACTGCCACTCGCAAAGGAAGCCTGCATCATGTTGAAGAGGCACAAGTAGCATGCAGAATAGTAAAGTTAAGTGACCCGACTCTCTCGCATTGAGGGCTGGGTCATCTACATGGAGACGGAGTACGAAGCGAGCCACGTTCTATCCACGGTTGAAGACAGACAGTGATGGAAAGTTGTCGCTGGACCTATCTCTCTACATCTAAGAGGTCCTGGAGATGCTCGGCATGACTGATGAGAAGGGTGGGCCACCTCCTTTAGTCCCCGGAACCAAGTGTCTAAAGGCCGACAAACCACGGCAGCGCGGGGAGACCTGCAACACAAGTACAGGCAATCAGTTGGAGCACTGCTGTACCTAGCTCCTGCCACTGCACGTTCACCACTTACACTTTCGGCTTGCCATTTAGCTATTCGCCGCCGGTGTGCAGCCCGTGCCCAAGCATTTAGATCTCAGGCCGTCGCCTACAACAGTCACGTGCAGTCCATCGACCCCTCGGTTCCCTTTTTCATTGCGTGTCGCTGCAGTCGTCACGAGGAATCATTGCTGGACCGCCTCCGTCTCAACGTTGCCCGCACCCCATTGCTTCTTTACAAAATGGGCCAATCCAGCTCCCCCTTGTGTTCCAGCTGTGTTCCTCATTGTCTTCTGCACTGCCAGCAGCACATTCCCCAACGGCAAGCCCTCCATCGCCGTCTAATACGGCTGGGCTGCAACACAGTGTCCATGGCCACCCTCCTCGGTCCCGTCCCTCGGCCTACCAAGTAGGCCATCACCACAGCCCTGCTCCGCTTCTTAAAAGACTCGGGCCTTGCGTCTGCCCTCTGACCGGATATTCCTAGAACTTTCTTTCGTGCCTGTACTGCACTGCACTGCGTGCCTGTTTTTCTTTCATTTTTTCCTTTCCTTTATTTCTTTTGTTTATTCTCAGTTCCTTCCTTTTCCTTTCTTGTTGTTTATTGTTCAGTTTGTTTTTCGGAATAGCCAGCTGGCAATAGCCTGCTGACATTTCCGCTTTTTTTTTTCTCTCTATTAAACATATCCCCCCCCCCCCCCTTAGCCGGAGGAACAGCCGGCCCGACTTGGCATTTGTGACTACCTATACGAGCCAGTTCAGTGAAGCTCCAACTGAGGAACATTGGAATCAAATAAAACATATCTTTCACTACGTGAAGCAATCTAGGAACTATGGTCTGGTTTACCAGAAAAGTGGTGACCGCATGGAAGGTTATTTTTTGCGCTGCAGGCTTTGCAGGTGATACGACGGACAGAAAATCATTCGGTGGGTACGTCGCGACCGTAGCAGGCGCTGCAATTTCTTGGAGCAGCAAGAAGCAACGAACGACTGCGTTATCGACCGCAGACGCGGAATACTTAGCAATATATCACGCCGAAAAGGAGTTGCTACGGTTCCAAAGCTTCATCGAAGAACTTGAAGCGCTTGATCTCATTTGACCTAAAGTCTTGCTGGTGGACAATCAAGGACAATCAAACACGTTGATATTAAAGGGATACTTCGGAACGATCGGTGAAAAAATTGCTGCGCATCATAGTTGGTGTATAAGATCCACAGTATACCTGCGACCAGCTTTGTCTTTTTGTGTGTGTGACGAATTATGCCTCAAATAAACAAGCAATCAAACCGAAACAGGAATGCGGAGAGGAGACGCAGAAACTTTCCCTTCCGAAGGCCAACACGTTACGTCATCCTGCATGGAGCGGACAAGTAGTATACCACGCCAGTCGTAGCCGCTGTGTTACATTCTCGGAACAAGACAATGGACGAAGATTCGGGATCAGATTACTCAGACACAGATGGAAGGAAACAGCTGTCATCTGCTTCCCTTGAGTCAGAAAACAGCCCAGGAATGGTATGACTAATGCACGCGGTGACGCTGGCCGAGCACAGAAAGAAAGAAAGAAGTACTTCCACCGACGCTCGGTGGGAGCCAGACTCTTTCAAATTTCAAGTCATTTTTACGATTCCACCTTCGTCCCCCGCCCCCACCACCACCACACACACACGTGAGATACTTCACAACTCTATTCAGTTAGTGTAAAGGATTGTGGGAATACTACTTTCCGAGATAGAGATGATCCAAGAGGGCAATTTTGAAATGCAAAACATCGAGTGCTCGAAGAACTGGGCTGATCTTTTGACGAAGATTCTTGTACTAAGGGTACATTTATGCTGCAGCATCGCTGCTCGCTGCAGCTTCAAGCACATCGCTGCTCGCATAACCGCTAGGGTGCGTTTACCCTGCAGATTGCTCAAGATGCTGCTCGCTTTCGCTATATCAGTCGCCTAGCAGTGTTCACTGGAAACGAGGAAAAGTGGGAAGGAGGAAACCGACTTCATCACAACCAATCGCAGGTCGGATTTCAAGACGCCAGTCATCAATGATACCAGGAAGACAAACATGTTTACATTCCTAGGTGCAGCGAGCAGAGCGGCAAGCAGCGGCGAGGATAAGCGAGCAGCCAGGCTGCAGGGTAAATGCACCAACAGAAAGCTCTGTGTTTGACCTGTCATCGCCAGAAGTCAGGTAGTCCCCGGGCATGTTCAAACATGTTTGGCAGCATTGTTGTGGCGATGATCATGGCGTGCATCTTTGGCAAGCAGCGATGCTGCAGCATGAACGCGCCCACAGAGATACATGTGTCTGTTTCGTCATCGCCAAACAGCGACGTGCCATGTGCCAGCAGCGATGCTGCAGCATAAATGTACCCTAGACTGCTGAACACCGTGAGCGTTTGGGTGCGGGTAATTTGGTGTCAGTGTATTAAGGGGGTGTGATAGTATTGTAATCTGCTGCCACCAGTCGGCTCTGTCTTGTGTATGTGTTACGGGGTTGCTCGTGCTGGGGAGCGCACGTTTTATCGAAGGAAAAGAAGTAAACTTCAGACCCGCTCTCTCGCCCTGCGGTTTGGTCAGTCGCTCAGTCGTTGCTAACTAGTAATTCGGGGCTTTACGTCGCGACACAACTGTGAGTCACTGCTAACTAACATATGTGCCCCTTACGTGTAACACGCACTACCATTACCGTTATTTACATATGTGCCCTCCCGCTTTTATCGTTTCCTTACGTCTTTTTTTTTCTTTTATGGGACACTGTTCCAGGTATATGTAGGTAGGTAAAGCCACAGTGAAAAAGTGCGCCTGAAATTAATTACCCAAAGCATCATTACGCTCAGGAGCATTTGCTTTCATGCACGATACTCGTTGCGGTCGCAATTAGCGACGGCAGCATAATTATTTCGTCATATTTTGCTGCTGATAGTCGAGGAAATTGCATCTACCAGAGAGTTCCTTTTCTTGTGTGAAAGTAGACAATATAAGAAAACCTCAATGTTTACAGCATAGAGATAATTACGGTGCTTATTATCGCCGTCGTCAAAAACAGCGCAGGGCCAGGGGAACAAATAGTGAGGAGAAGAGTTCTCGTGGTAGGTTCTTTCACACGTGGTC
The DNA here is from genome assembly GCF_037126465.1 of Ornithodoros turicata. Lineage (NCBI taxonomy): Eukaryota > Metazoa > Arthropoda > Arachnida > Ixodida > Argasidae > Ornithodoros > Ornithodoros turicata. Next base: position 91,365,089 of record NC_088202.1, on the reverse strand, counting down.
ACCTTAACTAAATGAACTGAATTAAGACTCGCGCAAGGGCATTTAGGCTTTGGTAAAGTGTTAAATGGGAACTAAACTGCTGGCCAGACTTCGTATAAAAATCGCGCATAGTTAAAGCAGGAATTTCGTTGTACTGCTTGCGACATACTTGTCTGAAATGGACACATCATGCTCTATCCAAAATGAAACCTCCAGCTGCTGCAAGGTTATTTCTCCTGACTAATAGAATCTCGCGGCATACGGTCTACCTTCAAACACAATATTGGTATACAGCCCCTTCGAAGGCAACAATAATAATTGTGGATTTCCGTCGCGAGACAACTGAGATCATGAGCGACGCCACAGCGGTCGGTCTGTGAATTGCATTTGCCCACCTGAGGGTTCTTTAACGTGCGATGAAAGGTCACCACATGGCACCCCGTATTTAACATCTCTCGCGGAAGACGGCGTGTCTAAGCAACCTGTACCCCGCCACCAAGTTGCTGGCGTCCTCGGCCGGGTTCGAACCCGCGATCTCGTGATTAGAAGGCAAACGCGCTACCGACTGAGCCACCGAGGCCGGTTTCGAAGGCAACAAAACCAAATACGGACTGTTGAATCACTGATAGAAGATATCAGACAAGTTTGTCGCAAGCAGTACCTAAATATGTGCAACACTTCACAACCCAAGCGCTATCATTATGTGCAAAGCAGATCAAGGAGCGAAATCAGCGCACCCCTCGTTTTCCTCTAACGCGGCAGCAAATGCTGTTGTTGTTGTTGTTGTTGTTGGTGGTGGTGGTGGTGGTGGTGGTGGTGGTGGTGGTGGTGGTGGTGGTGGTGGTGGTGGTGGTGGTGGTGGTGGAACTGCTTGCCGTAGTCGGCCACGCTTAGGCGTGCGACGTCACGACTATCGCAGGGTGGACCGTGCGTCCTGGGCCGACTTCACGAGGAACTGTGCTGACTGTGCAGACTTAAACTGTGTCTTAAAGCGTCTCAAGGAAACCCAGCAGCAAACGTTATTGAGTTACGTCAAAGGAGACTGTCGTATCAGAAGTTCAGAACCCTGTATTTCGTGGCTCACTCCCAAATGACGTTTTGCATGGTCAGCCAGTCACAGACTCCCACAAGGCAGCTGCGTCTCGCGGGGTGGTGCTGTGTAATGCAGTGCCACTATCACACCCTGCACAACTTGTTTACCGCCGCACTATTGCGAATCCGCAGCTTTAGCTCCGAGAGGTTCAGCGACACTACAAAGCTATCCTAAAAATGCAGCACTGTTAAGTGATGGCTGGCATGAAACTCCAAAATAACGTCGGGAGAACCCGGAAGGCGGGTCACGTGTGAGAAATAGTGCACGACCCGTTTTCTTTAAGGTTATCTGAACATCTAGAAACTGATTTTTTAAACTGATTTAATTTGATGAAGAGATCACTGATTTGCCGTAATCGCTATATTCGTTTGGTTTAGTGAAGTGCAGCCAAGTGATGATTAGCGGTTGACAACTGTAAGAACTCGTTTGGTTATAAAGTGCCATTACAATCTAAAAATGACACGTATTTTATTGCGTATTATAAATCAACCTAGCGCAAAGAAGTACGCAAGATATAAACGTCGCCAGTGCACATTACGCGCCTCCACGAATGCTAGGAAGAACCCGCAAAAATTAATAGTTTCGGGTTCTCCAAGAGCAGGTGACGTCACTACGAGCTCTGCCGTCTGTCTGCTAGGAGCAGCGTGCGCACCTTCCCGGTCTCGACTTTCCGCCCGAATGTTGGAAGACAGCCAGCAGCTGTGGTGAGGGGAAGGAAAACGACCTTTGAGGAGCAATGTTGTCAGATGGGTGGCAGATTGCGTACACTATGACGCCATACTTTTCAAAACCTTTTTTACTTACCGTTATACTTTTTTAATTTTATGATACTTCCACGTCACATATCATCATCATCATAATCATAGAGAAGCAATGCGAGAGAAGACATTCATTGCAGTGTCATAAATTCGGTAAGATTCTGAAGACACAAGGTATCGTCAGTAGTGTCACTTTAACCAGTCAATTTCGAAACTATAGACTAGAGTCATTTTATGGACCTTTTTCACAGCGACCTATGCGCATGCGCATGACCTTGAGGCGTGGGAGAGGGGTATCTCCGTTTTCACTAGATGGCACAGTATGGGGTCGACAGAAGACGGGACCACTGGAAAGACCGCACGAACGGCGCGAGCTCCTCTGTCCCACTCCTGACCGGTTTCGGTCCTCTGTGCTACCCACGTGGACACGTTTTAGCTCGCGCCGAGCGTGGTCCGCTGGCGTGACACCAGGATACGACGCGTACGTGAAAAAGGTCCATTCTTCGTGGACCACCGACCACGGTATCAAAAATCCCGATCGGAAGAGTGGCGTACTTTGACAGTCATTCGATGGAATACATGATAAGATCAGAAGCCGGATGTTGAGAGCATGCCGTAACTCCCTCTCTGGATAAATGAGAAGACGTCACTCCCTATGAGGGCGCGACTTTGAGAAAAGGGATGTCGTGGCCGTGCGGGCGTCTCACAGAGTTACCGGTCGTCCGGACGGCGCCTTTCTCCTAGGAGCACCTCCCTCTCACTCCTCCGCTTATGGAGTGACGTCACGCCGGAGGGAGCCTCTGCAGCTGCGGAAGCAGCGCTGATGTTTAAAATCATTTTATTGGATATCTGAGCACTTTTCACAGGAAAAAAAATAGCCAAGTAGATTGTCGGCCGATGCAGAACATAGTGGTATCGATTTCATAGATGGGCTTCCGGATGCGACCGTCCCTTTAAACAAGAAACAGCTCTCACGATGAGCGACTGTTAGAATGCTTACTGGCGTTTATGGCACATCGAGGACATGTATTCCACCGTCAATCTAGTGGCTAGTATGAAAAATTGTGTATTGGACTTTGCGATCGCATATTGCTACCAGAATGTGAGCATAAAATTCAGAGGAAAGAACAGAAGAACGAAACTAAGCATTCGGGTAGTATCTACGTGTTTAAGACCTAAGTCGGCCTCATATTTTGCGTACAGATTACACGAAGGAAAGCGCCTCCTCTTATTCTCCCATCGTTCTCTCTTGTCCTTTTACTATCTTTAAGGATCCTTGCACCAGAAAATCCCGAATCAAATCAAATCAAAACTATATTTAAGAACAGTAATGCAACGATTGTAAAGGATAATTCTTACTGGTAATCCAAGAGAGTCTGCTAGATTTACATGTCAATACCAGTCTAGAACATGTTTGAGGCATATATTGGTGTACTTATGCAATGTTATTTCGTTCGTCAGCGTTCGGCCTGTGAGCGTGACTGAAAGCTGGACTCCCCGAAAGTTCAATTTCGCGGGGCTCGTGTTAAATTGGCAAATGCCTCTCTCGCTTGAAATATTCAGGGACCGACTGAAATGGCGAATACAGAAATATGCATGGACGTTCATTCGGTACAGCACCAAAAGGCCGACAGCATAAAATATGCAAAGTGCTAAGAAACGCCGCTCATAGTACTTTTGCAGTGGCTTAACGAAACAAGGACTGTGAGGAGAATGCGCGTAGAAACTTCGTTTGGCTCGATTGCGGTACACCATGCTATATGAAATTACGCTTGGGGAATATGTCACGAGTGCATTGAACAGAATACGTTTTCGCTGTGGACCAGCTTGACTGAAACGGCGAGATTGGAGAACTGGCTTCGTTCCCATGACATACATCTGTGCTGCTTGCACGATTAGAACGAGGGTCCTTCCTTTTTGAAATAAGATGCTTTACAACATTGCTATAAACGGGCTCTTTTTTTGCGACTGGTACCAATGGGGAGTAGTATTTCGTCTTGTACATTCATACGACATGGGGATCCTGCTTTAAAATTGGGGTTAGGGATACGTGCTTGTGCATATGGCCTCCCTGTTGCCGATGTCCCTTTGACCATGCCCGAAACTTTGTGGTCAGTCCTGTAAAGTAATTAGTTACTGGTAACCGAATTAATGTAATTGACTTACAGTCAGTTTCTCAGTGTAGTTTCTTAGTAATTAATTACGTTCAGGGCTACTTTCGATATTATGCAATTGTAGCTGTAACCTAATAGCTTTCGCAAGTAATTTTTAACGGACTTGGAGGTAATTTCGAAATTACTTTGCATGCTATTCGGGGTTCAAATAGTTTTCTCTTGTGTCCGCCATTTTGACTCATTCACAAAAGACGAGAGTATCGCAACTGCAACACAACACCGCTGTGTCCGATCAGGGATACGGTCGTATAGTAGGCTATGCGCTTTTACATACCGTATGTCAGTAAAGCCTCCATCTTATTTCTAACCCAAGTAATCGGGAAGACGCGAACAAGGCGCACATCACAAAGCGCCTCAATCGAAATTACATATTGAAATAAACGTAACACGGAGTAATCCAGTTACTTTTCAAGCTAATTGCAATTTCATTGTAATCGTAATTCAGTTATTCCTGAAGCGTAATGTTTATGACTGCCGTAAGGGTTGTTACGGGGCTGCATCTCCTGACTATCTGATATGATGGTCTTTTTGTTACCACAAGGTGAACAACACATTATTGTTCGCCACTGATTCTACTCTGAAACGGTGGTGTTGTGAGTGGAGGGGACGTGCTCATTCAAACTCACACTAGCGTGTAGCATCGCCAAGCACACCCACTCAATACTGCATCCGGAGTGTCGTGCCACGGACAAAATCCGCAATGATGTACAGGGACCGATGAGAACCAACGGCAAACACTCGCCCAAGTGACCTTCATGGGAATTGGTGGCTTTGGATGTTTGCTGAAGTCCTCGTCTGCCTAATTTTTGTGCGAACGGAGAACTCCACAGCACGTTGATGGGGTGTCAATAACGTTCTAAAGATGCGATTTTATTTGTAAACAAATGTATTATAATCACACAATATCTTACGACAGCAGCTCTACAACGAGTACTACAATATAGACTAGATGCAGTCCTAAAAATACAAAAGGAACACAACTTTGTCTACGAGGCCGTGAAATTTAGATACCCAACGGTGAGAAGAACAGCAGGAAAACGAAACAAATAAACAACAACAGAGTTCTTTATTTTATGATGATGATTGGGGAGTTTCATCGCCAGGGGCGATACTCTACCCCATTGCTGGTGGTAAAAATGAGACAAAAGAGCGTTGGTGACTGGGCAGAGGTGTGCACATGGTGCTTCATATTACACACGGGCTAAAGAGGTTGCAAAAGTTCGTTCCAAATTATATTAGCACAATGCATGATACGGTCATTTGCGTGGCTACGAAATTGTCACCCAACTTTCGAATGACGTGTACAGTACAGGATACTCGATTGGAACGTATTGGTATAGCCAAACTGTATTGGACAATCTCAGAAATTTCAGGGGTTGTTGGAAAAAACCTAGAGTGGTGTAGGAAAATCCCTGGGTGGGATCTAAACTGTCGCCCGCGGACCATTGTGACGAAGCAAGAAGTCCCTAGCTATCCATTTGCTGATGAACATGATGGAAACTGTATCAGCCACGCAGTCAAGAACGGGAGTGGCTTCTGGCCATCTGGTAAAACGATCCACGCAAGTGAGTTTGTGTTCATTCTCTGCCTATGGGAGCAGAAACATCTGGTTGGACGTGATGCAAACTTTGACTGGGAGCGGGAAAGGACCGAACCATGTCCCGAAAACTCGGGGAATGAGACAGGCAGGACGGTAGCAGTAGATGGCTATAGAACCCACTCCCGTCTTCGATTGTCTAAGAAATGTTTTTCTTCTGCACCTGTAACACGTCCCGATACCATGTACAAAGGAGTACGCTAACTGAAATCCTATTCTACGACTAATTGCATTGCGTACGACAGCATGAGATGTACATTGTTGACCTGACGATGAATTGCAATTCTTTATTTCACGCTGACCAGCCAGTAGGGAGGTAAGTGGGTCAAATGATAAAGTCGGAGGAAGGTCCGACTAAATATGGCCACAACTTTGTCATTTGCAGGTAGCCGACGAGGTGCAACAGTTGGATCAACTACGGAAAGGATCAGGTACAGTATGGATTCCACGTACGCATACACCTGAACATAAGAACTCGACAAATACGCTTCATATTAATATGATACCAATTTGACCTGGTTGTACACATGTACGATATGTAGATACGACAGTCCAGTAAAGATATGCGCACTTTCCAAGTCACTGTTTGCTGGTTCCCGCTGTCAGAGGTATAGCTTTCGTTTTGAAAGAAGCGTCCCCCGGCATTGGACGGAAAGAAGTAAGATCTGCGAACATTGCACCAGTTCAGTGGGCGAAGCATACCTCCTCCCACTTGCTGCTCGAAACACATTATTTTTCCATTCCCCTCACGTCGTCCGTTTATAGAGCCTCATTCTCAAGACGTACTCCTATTCCAAACGAGCGACGACCTTATGGAATTAACTACGGTAAATTTAGGGTATGAGTAGTGTACCAATGTACTCATATAAATAAACGCGGAACTATGCCTCGCAACGAACACCAATTTATAATGAATGATACTGTCTTCAATGAAAAAAAAAAAAATGAAGCATTCAGTGAACCAGTACCGGCTTTTGTGTGAGTTCGAGTATGCCAAAGGAACGGTGTGAGCTACACGGGAGTGCGAGTAAGCCTTCGCAAAATCGCAGTCGTCTATTAAAGTGTGTGGCCATGCCTTCATTGGGAGCGCGGAGTATTTCCCCAGCGTCCCCAGCCCGATCGTTGCATTCACCACGTACCGGGCAAATGTAATTTACATGCCTCTAATTATGTTGGAGTACCGTCGCAAAGGCTGTTATCAAACCTGCAGTTGTGTCTCTCCCGGCACGCGTAACGACTAACCGTTCTTGACTGTCCGAAGTGACTAAACCTAATTGTTCCTGGCTCCAGAATTCTGCACCCTCCCTTCGTCAGGTACGAAGTGGTAGGATATAATCTAACCGGGCATAAAACGGGCAGGGATACGATAGGACGTAAGGGGATGACATATATCGACGTGCTTGTCCTCCATGTTGTTCCCAAGCGCATAGCAACGTCCCACACACACGCAGATACATATGATGGTGATGGGTTGGGCGATTCACCGCCGCTGAGGCGGTACACTGCCCTATTTCGCGTTGGGGGTGGATGAAGGGATGATGATAGGGCTTTCAAAGAGCCGTCGCCAGACCGGTGGAGCACAAGTACTCCGCCAGAAGACGAAGGCCCTGCGTCTGGTGGGCAGCGTTCGACCACGGACCGAGGATCTTCGCTAGGTTGAACGGCCGCTTGTCAATGCGTTGCATAGAACGTCCCAGGCGAACATTCAGACACGGAATGATAATAATAATAATTCGAAGTTTACGTCGCGAGACAACTGAGATCATGAGCGACGCCACAGCGGTCGGTCTGTGGACTGCTTTTGCCTACCTGAAGGTTCTTGCGATGAAAGCTCATCACACGGCACCCCGTATTAACGTCTCTCGCAAAAGACGGAGTGTCTAAGCAACTTGTACCCTGCCACCAAGTTGCTAGCGTCATCGGCCGGGTTCGAACCCGCGATCTCGGGGTCAGTAGGCGAACACGCTACCGACTGAGCCACCGAGGCCGGTACGGAATGATAATGGTAAGTTCATAATCACAGAATGATAAATATGCGAGTGACGAAAAATAAATCAATAAGGGTAATTGGAGTAGATTTACACGTAAGGTGTGTCAGCATAGTGTTGCTACATGCTGCACGTGCCGCAGGGTAGGACTGCGGATAATCTCGTCCACCTGGAGTTCTTTTGACATGCGCCGGAAATCTCAGACACACGGTGCTGGAAGCGATGTTTACCAATGCAATGTTTAGCAATGTTTGTTTTATGTTTGGTGTTTACGTTTGTTTATGCGAGTGGCAACACGACAATGGAAACGCGCATGGCCTTCGGCTGTCGCATACAGTGGAGCGCCATGTTTGGTTTTCACTTCGGGAGTTAGGATAAAATTAGAAGCGAATTTTCAAGCTGTAACGGGTTCAAATGACAAGTGGTAGCTTGCAGGGATCCATCAACATTGTTCGAATATGCACCATATTTAGGTTGTTGCTGCTTTCATCGTTTTAGGCAATTTTCCTAGCAGTGCCAACGTGTCATTGAAGTTTCGATAGTAGTACAATTGATTGAACCCCTCTTATTGTGTACACTGATCAGGATAGGTCGCGAGTAGCGTGTCAGCTGATATAAAACCCTGGATTTGCAGGCCTGGTTGTTTCTTTCCGTTATGGCGATTCCAATTTCGCATAATGCGTAGAGAAGTCGCTAAGGTCTATTTCGACCCGTTTCTCGCTTTATATGCATCCCGTGAACTACAACATATCCGGCACAACCACCTTTGATGCTGGTCTCCTGTCAACGCTTCGACTCTAGTCGGCGAACACGGAAGAACGCCCTCGCGAAACTTGACAACCGACCTTTTAGTGTTGAGAAAGTACTGGGGAGCTGGCCAAGGCAGCACCAGCAACCTGCGCTGTGTGCACTGGCGAACTACCTCAAGGACATATTATTTCAGCACGTATACGTGCTGAAATAAACTTTTAAATAATTCAGTGCTTTCACACGTCAAGCGTCCTGGAACAGCTGGTCGCACCACTGCGACCTACGTTTTCATTTTTTTTATTTCTATTTCTATTCTATTCTGTTGATGAATCAGTCATCATGCAAAAATATGAAATAGCGAGTTACGCTGCTTTACGAAATTATGACGAGGGACAAGGTGTAATGAGAAACAACGTGTCTGCCATAAGTCCAATATCCGACAAACTACTTTTCTGCGGTTTCTCGGTTTATTGGCTATATTACAGTTATGTTATAATTGGTTATACTAAGACGTTAATAAGTTCTCATCAAACACACACGAATATTTGAATGAAGTGCAAGCAGAAAGGAAGTGCGTAAGAAGGATCAGTGTAAAAGAGAGGTTGTGGTTGTCAATGCTCTCTCGAATGACTGTTGCGGTCGATCTTACGATGACGAAGGGGCTCCACCCACCGCGTCTTTTTCACAATACCCTGACTGACTTATACTTCCCATGTACATGACCGCGATGATTGAGAAAAATTGCTTCTAGATTGAGTTTTCATTCCTCAAAAAATAGCAGGGCTCGGAACCGTTATTTTTTGGGGTTCGGTTCAAGTTCCGGTTCAAGGCTATCGGTCCGGTTCGGGTTCGGGTTCAGCGCAGCCAAAGTAAAGGTTTGAACCGATATTTATTGATTCGAACCGGTTTACGTCTGCTGTACTAATCAGCAGAGTTCGAGGTAAATCGCTACTGTAACTAAGTTCCTTTTGTTAGTAACTTGTACTAGAGTTCCGGGTTGTCGGATTTATGTGAACATAATTCGAAAACATATAGCCCGGTGAAATTTTAAGCAATTCGGATTAATCCGAAAAACTCCTCTTGGCAGATGTTTTTTTTTCGGATAACCATGTTATTGTTCTTGGCCTCCTTTTGTGTCCTGGGTTTCTTCTGACCTCGGATACCGGCCCCGTCGGAACGTGACTTAGCGTTTTCTTCCGCGGTCATACCGACCACTTTGAGGGTTCACAGCCCGTGTTTTTCCCCAGTGTGTTTCCCTATTTCCTTGTCCGACATTGACCTAAGCACTAAAATGAGCATCGAACCGAGCTCATATGGAGTGATCTTTTTGGAAGGGCAACTAGATGCAGTGCTGACGAGAAGATGGGACGCAAAAGAAAGCTGCACTGAGACTACGTCAAGGAGTAGTCTGATTTCGATGAGTTCACATCATCCCGAGACCTCAATGTAGAGGTTGTCGTATGTAGGCACGGCTATAACAGTGACCACAGTACACGTAAAGGGTGCATTTGGAATTGCGGAACACAATCAGTGTGCGTCGGACGAAATGTATTTTTAAACTTGTGGTCTTTAGTGTTGCGTTTTCGTTGTACAACCGTGCATGCGCCGTCAAGTTTTCTCCAAATTTCGGATATTAACTGAGCTGTAAATCATGCACTCCGATAAACTTCGTTCTTCGAAAAACCAATAAACTCCGAAAAATATCCTCCGGTAAAGCCCAGAAATAAAACCGTGAACCCTACTTGTAACTTAACTCGGTACTTTTACGCCATTGTAACTTTCAGAGGGACTTGTTTCTTTTTCAGGTAACTTTGTCAAAGTAACTTAAACTAAGTTACAAGTTACTTTTAATTCTTTTTTCACTCGCGTACACTTATTCTCTTGCTTTCTCTCCGGTTCTTTCAAGGAATTTTATGCCATAAAACGTGATATTCAATCAATACGGTATTCTATTCAGAAAGTAAGAACAGCTGCCATTGAAATGAAGCTGAACCATTGTGCGCCCACAGGGACTAAGATGCAAAGCGTTCGAATTGTTGGACATAAACGATAACGATCTAAGCGTGTTGCACTCCTCCGCAGGCAGCTGAACGTTGAACTCAACTGCTCACACGCCCAGCAGCTGCGTAGTGCTATTTTGTGTCCGAAGTAACTTGGAAGTAACTCGCTCTTGTTTCTAAGGAACTGCGAGTTACATTTCAGGCTGAAGAACTTGGATATTACCTCAGTTACATTTTTCATACGGTAACTTAACCCGTAACGAGTTCTTTTTGACGGGTAACTTCTCTATCTATGCTAATTAGTGTATCACATGTGAGAGGTAATATCAGGTATCTTGCTCCTCGTTCCTACATCTTACTCCCTCGACAGAGAACCATGCAGTTCACAGCAGATCATCTTTTACTGTACTGAAAAGTGCTGGGAAATGACGCACAGCGTACCATTGAACTTCATTGCAAAAGGGTATCGCCAATTTCTCAAGAAAAAAGGAAGAAAGCGGTCATGTGGAGACAGGAGTATCTCAGAGTCCCATTCGCAGGCCAGCACGCTCCCCGTTGAAAAGAGGGCGGGAGGTCGCTCCTGTGTTCCCTTCCTCCATGCTCTGCACCACACGCCCAGCCTCTTTCCCTTCGTCGCTAGAGGTCTGTGTTGCTTGCGGATGTCACTGTGAACTATTAAAATTTACGCCGCCTTCACACTGCGGTGCGGAATGAAAGGAAACAGCCGAGGCAACAATGCAAAGTGTAGCTGTCGTGCAGCACATCTTTTTTTACACCTCGAGTTACAAAAATGTACAGGGATGTAGTGATGGGGTAGCATTCTGCTCAATGAGCGGAAGTCATCCCCATATCATCGTCATCATGTATTTCTCTCTCTCTCTGTTGGAGGTGAAGCTGTAGGAGGTACATGGACTAACCAGTTCTTAGTTTATTAATTTGTCTGTTCTATAAATTCGGCAAGATTCCGAGCGATGCAGGGAGCTTATGCGCGGCAGCCGAGAGGAAAGGTATAGGCGTTTTTACCGTCTCGCGAACCGGTTACCGCATCATATTTTTTCGGTTCAGTTCCGTTCGTTCAAGGGGAGACAAAAAATGTTTAGGTTCAGTTCGGGTTCGCTTCGGCAAAAAATAACGTTTTTTTTGCGGTTTTCGGTTACGGTTCAGTTCCGGTTCCGACCCCTGAAAAATAGTATCCACGCGGCGGCTGACGTAGATCATCCTGCCGTGTTGACGCTGTTGTTATTGATCTAAATACGGTAAATTAATACCAGCTTCGATCTGTCGAACAGTGTGAGGCGGGATGTCGTTGACGTTTTCTCCGCTAGAGGCACGCAGTGTGAGAGTGTGGAGTTCCTATTGGCTGAATTAATGTTGCACAAACGTATTATTCATTATACGGCGAGTGGAAATATATTTTGAGCTTTGGCATGGTTTCTCCTCCCTTTCCGCGCCACATGCAATTTCGGGGAGGGGGAAGGGGAGACAAATAACGGAGAGCGATATTAAATACGGATATGCTTCGCATGGGTTTGGGTCGCGGAATGTAAGAATTGCACATTCGTGGCATGAAAGCGGGGTATAAGTGCAGTATCACGCATATCGGTTTGTTCTTTTTTGAAGGCGAATAAAACACTGTGTGCGGCGATCCACATCTGTGAAATCCCCATCCCCATATTTTTCTTTATATGTCCATTCATTCATCCATTGTTTGTGGCACCGACACTGTTGAAGCCATACCCTTCAGTTTAGGATATTATTGGATTGGAGACTTGCTGTTGTGGAATAATATATTTTCCTGTAATTCATGAGCACCAAGTCGCGTACATGTACATGTTATTTATGCAAACACGAACTTCTTGAAGAGGAAACGACACACACTCACGTGCCAACCAGAAACCATCGACATCAGACTATTCAGTATGTCCAATTCATGGACCTTGGCATAGGCTGTTACACATAGATCCTCGATGGCTTTGAGTCGCGCTCCATTATGACGTTTTGCTTTTCTCGCTATCAGAACTTAAATCTCTGTTGCACAGAGCCCACCCTTCTTCATTGCCTGCACTACCGACCTTCAGATCCACACTTTTAGTGCCTCGAAGTCAGCTGAACTCTCGCCATGTCAAAATTGCTTGGTCCATGGTCACATCAGCCCACCAGCGCTCTGCCCTAAAGGGACTTCTAAAGTATTTGGATACCGTAGGGCTTCGATCCTCAGTGTGAAGCGACTCAATATTCCATTTCACCACATTACCGCCAGCAACGGGGTAGGGTATCGCCCTTGGCGATGAAGGTCCCCAGTCACCATGATCTAAATAAAGTTGTTGCCTTTTCTGTTGGGTGTGGTATATCTGCCACAGGTAATGGTAAGAGTAAAGAGCAATGTGGTGAATGCAGGATGCAGTAACGCGGTTTTGGAAGTGATATCGAAATACGTACTGAGCATACGTAGAAGGGGCATAGGGCTGGAGAACGGTGATTTGATTTGAGTGTAGAAAAAAGCCGGAAGTTGGAGGCTGATTCAAGCAGTGGGTATCACCAGTGCAAACACTTGCCGAGCGAAGGCATAAGCGTTACTGAACGGCCGTGAGTATTCTTTCTCTGCTGTATCAGCTTAGATGCAGGGTTCCGCATTTTAAATACCCGTGCCGACGCTGCTGCAAGGCGCGCACATAGCTGTGACAGCCCCATCGCAAACCTACCGCTCACGGCATCGGCTTGCCACCTTAAAATCCGTCGATGGTCTGCCTCTGAAACCCGCCACTTCATTGCAGACGCTATTCGATGCAACACATTTCTCCGAGCCATCGACCCCGCGATGCGACTTTACCCCTCCCAACACCTTACCAGGGCCGAGGAAACCCTCCTTCATCGCCTCCGCCTTAACGTCGCCTACACTCCGTCACTCCTGCACAAGATGGGCAGACGCGGCAACGCAAACTGCGATGCCTGCGGCGCCATCGCTGACGTAGCCCACCTCCTGCTAACGTGCCCGACGTTCTCGGCGCCCCGTGCCGCCCTCGCCCGACGCCTCCAAGCCTTGGGCCACCACCCCCTCTCGCTCGCTACACTCCTCGGGCCTGTCCCGCGCCCTGGGCAACGGGATGTTACCAAGGCACTCTTCGAGTACCTCAAGGCCACAGAAATGATGACCGCCCTCTGAAGCACAGGCGGCAAGCCTCACCGCCCGCAGCACATCGTTCCCATCGCGGCTTCTCCCGCACCTGTTTTTTTCCCCTCTTTCTCTTTCTTTTTTTAAGGAGTAGCAAGCCGGCACTTGCCTGGCTGACATCTCGTTTGTGTGAATAAACATATACCCCCCCCCCCCGCATTTTAAGTGTTTGTTATGTGATCTATTCTGCTCATATCATGCGGTGTTATGCGTTCGGCTGACCATAGGCGTATTTGAAGTGTGAAAGAGACAACCGCGACTCTCTGAGATCATAAGAAATGTGGAAGAGTAGCGAATCTAAGCACTGAGCAGGCATTGTAGAAAACGCATGCATAGTTTGCCTAGGTTGCCTCGTCAGAAACAGCTGAACACTTACTTTCGCTTTACTACGCCAAGCATCGAAAACGCCCTCTCAATATTTACACTTCATGTGGGGAGGGCTTACGTTGCTAGGTGTACAAAGGAAGGCCCGTGAGTTGGATTCAGACTCAAGAACGTAAGATGGCTCAGACCTTTTTTTGATGATATGTAAGCAATAGGAAGAAAATTCTGTAGCAGTTTCGCAAAGTGTTTTACTCTCTCGGAGGACGGGGCGCATAAATGTATAGAAGATCATGGTGCATTGTGCATAGAAGGTCACGAGCACACAGAACATCAGTGCGTGCGACCAACGGACGCCGGGTGTTTGAGGGAAAGGGAACGGAAAGTGCCATATTTCTCCCTTCATGGTTATTTGAGCAAAATGATAATTTCGTTGCACGCACATGTTTTTCACATCGCAATCCGCACGTGCAATCGGCGTTTTTCGTCTTAGACTGCATAAACCAACGTATTGGCGTACATGTTTGTCCCTTCGGTTTAAGCTTAAAACGTGCAACCCTGATTATGGTTGATAACGACTCTCGTTTCAGTAGAATATATAAGATTCACATCGTGTCCTGTCTCTGTGTATCTTCAAAGAAAACTCTAGTTTGTAGTCGTCTGGCAGAGAGCAGTAGCTTCTTCAGAACAGTAGTACTATGCAGCGCAGAGCCGCCACGAGGCGAGTTTGCGCCCTGGGCAGGGTAAACGTGAAGCCCCCCCCCCCCCTTTCTCACTGCCGTCAGAAGCTCTGTAAACAGAGACAAGGAAACGACCATTCGCACTGCCGAGATCTCAAATTCAAATTCTCTTCATTCCCGCTTTATACTGTACAAACAACCTGCCTGGGCACGTCGCTACGGCTCTGATGCAGCGGCCGTTTTGCATTTAAACACCTCATGTCATCGCTGTCACGTGTCTTTTGTTGTTGTTTTCCAATCGCTTTCCGATGTTTTCACACTGGTAGTAAATTTCAACCAGCAAGTCCTCAGCATGTAGATGCAAGGAGAGATATTAGTACCCTCGTTTTTGTTAAGCTGTTACTCTTTATTCTTTCCTCCCCACTTCAGTACACGAGTCCCATTATTTTCTGTGTTCGTGTTGTGTACCTCGCAGCCCTTTGGATTTTCGTTAAGCTGTTCACATGGACTGTGCGGGGATACCGTGGGCACGTTATTGATTATGGCTATCCACTATTCTGTGTATCGTTGTATCACCTGCGCATTCCTTTACGCTCGAGACCCCGCATTCACGATGCAACAGCAATGAAGCGCGTGCGGAAATTCTATGCCTATAGTTCTCATCCCCTCATTATCGATGGTCCTGACTTCCTGACGGCAGCATGGCTGGAGTCCTCCGGTCATATTTCGGACGAGGCCCTTCAATCACGAACAACCTCAACAGAAGCGCAAGCACGTCGCAAATGATTCAAGACACCAAACCCGAGGAAAAAAAAAAGAAAAAGAAACTCAGTCTACACTCGATCAGTGCACCGTTGAAGTCAACGCATCGATGATGTTTGTGGAATATGTGGTCGCATGCGAGTCACCTGCGCAATGGATTATCTACAGTGATTCAAAAGCCGGTCTCCAGGCCATATTGTCTTTCTTGACAAAGGGGTGTTTCCAACATTGTACACCAGATCCTCGTCACTTACCAGGAATCTACAACAGCAGGTCATAATATTATACTGCAGTGGATTCCGGGACATGCAGGCATTTGCAGCAACGAAGCTGCAGATAGCGCACATAGCGGACATAGAGCATATGTCCTCAGCGCAATATCTTGTGCCATACTCAAAGGCAGATGCGACACACCTGTTGAGATCCGTCACAAGAACAATCCTCAGGCAACAGTGGCTAGATGAACAAGCTCAACCTGTTTCCTCCTCGTCTACTCGTCTTCTTCGGCAAATAGATCCGGAGTTGAAGTTCAGTGTCCCACAAGACCTTACTCGCCCGGTGCAGTCACTTCTTCACCGATTTCGATTAAACGTCCCGTACGGGCGTCAGTTTCTTCACAAAATAGGGAAGGTGAACTCTGCGAACTGCTTAACGTGCCCCGTTGCGGAGAACACAGAACTCATTCTTATCCATTGTAACAGGTATCCCACCCAATGTTCATCATTGAAGGCCGCTCTCGACCGACTGGACGGTAGACCTTTTGACATTGCAAAGACGTTAGGCGTTTGGCCCTCCTGCAAGAGGGATGCAGCTCTGACTACACTTGTGAATCTTATTGCGCAGTGTTGATTGATTGATTGATTATTTAAAAGAAAACCAGAGAATCCGTTGGAATCTTTGGAATCCGTTTATCAGGTTCTGTGCACTGTCGGTGCGTGATGTTGTGATTGTTGCCGCTATTGTTGTTGCTATTGCGCTGTCGTTCATGTTGCGCATGTGTTATCGCTTTGTGTATAATTGTGGCCGCGAGACTACGTTTTGGGTGCGTGTGTTACGACGCGTTTCTGTTCTTTCTATTTTTTATATTTTATTTCCTCTTTCCTTTTCTTAGTTGAAGAGTTAGTCGGGTGCCGAATTCAATTTCTCCATATTTTTTTTTTAATTTACTCAGTATCAACTATCAACTTATCGTTGTTGTTTTTTCTTGATAGGGATTTAGTCTCTGTCTTAAATGTATCAATTTCTTCTTTCTTTTTTCTTGACAAACTATGATGGCGAGTAGCATCTGTAGCACTTTCGTTGCCACGCCGGCTTCCATGTGCGTGCAGCGTATGTAACCGCCATCTCCCTGGCCACGTTTGCAGCTTCAGGAGATCGCAAACTGCATTTGTCTGGTGTGTAATCCTTTAATACTGCAGTGTTCACGCTACACAGTCTCACGTACGGTTGGTACTCGAAGCTACATCTCTCTACCAACACACACGTCAAGCGACTTCTCACTTACTTCGTGCAGAAGTATTTCTAATGAGACCTTTTTTGACGCACTCGTCACTTGTAGAAGAACAAAGCAGGATGAACATAAACAGGAACGAAGCAGTTAATTTGGAGGTGGAGGGTGTTTAAAAAATTCACAAATGTGTCATTCATAAACACTGGGCAACGAATACCTGAGTAACGTCCTTGTACTTTCTTTTCAACGCGCACGAGAAGTTTCGCTTGCAAGCTATAATATTAATCGAAATTGCATTCACCTTTCATTTGATCTGGGTGTATTCACCTTCTTCTTTTTCTCTATCTCTCTCTCTACGAAGGAGGCAAAGGCGTAAGCGTATTGAAGACGCAGCAGTCACACTTTGTTAACGTCAATGGGAGGATGGAAGGACAGAGGACGAAACAAGAAACAGGTAACTATCCTTGTTGTTGAGTTAGCTGAGTTAGCTTGATTGTGTTATTGTTGTTTGTACTTATATGGAGTTCGATACTCCGCTTTCTCATGACATTTCCTGTTATTGTGCTCGATTTGTGTGCCTGTCTGTGATTCTGTTGCTTGCGCCCTGAGAAGAAAGCCCACTGTGTTGCCTTGAGCGAAATTGGTGCTGTTTGCAAGACAGTGAGGCATATGACCTCAATGGACACAAAGTGAAAACCCTGCGCGTTCTCTGTGTCAGGGTACATTATAGTTCCAGGGAACTTAAGGTGCGCTTGATTAGCTGCCATTACTAACTCAGTCACTGTGTTCGAATACCCCTCAGAAATCAATGCAGAACTCCAGCATATAGGAGACATAATGCAAGAGCAACACGCTATTACCTCATGCCTCTTTATATTGATAAGAACAGTTCATTGAGATGTACGTTCTCTTTTCCTTTTTGCATGCATGGTTTATAGCGTTAACGATATTATTTATCTAAACGTAAGCTGACGAGTATGATGCGAGCGACTGACAGCTGTTTCGTAGTACTATCAATCGAAGCCATAGAGTTCTGCATGTTTAACGACGTTGTTCACAGGAACCCGCCAAGTTCACCAAAGGCAAATCTCGCCTGAAACTTTTCACAAACTGAAACTTAAAATCAATAAATAAAGAGAGCAATCTACTGTACAGGGTCTCCACACATGGACGCCTCGGGGTGCTCGTCGTTCCTGGCTCCCTATTACACTTGCTGGAACTGCATTTGTGATTAATTAAACGCTGCATGTCCGGAGGATACGACGCACTTCCTTGTACATTGTAAACGATACATGTAATTGCGAAAAGGAGCGCAGGAAGTGGCGTTCGTACGAAGGGGACCCTCATTTCGTGCATCAGATGAGCTATTAAATAGTGTATATTTTCTGTGTTACTATTACTGTTAATTAATGGGTGCGCACTTGGCACTCAGTCACTGTTCACACCGTCGTAGTGAAAATAACGTCAGTCGCAACAGTGAAGCAACAGCAGGCTGCTGCGTGGCCACGTGGGCACTACATCGGCTGAATTCGGAGAAGAAACACAGGAAGGAACAAGGAACTCCTCCAAACTCAGAACTCCTGTGCACATCCGGATCAGAACTTCTGGGTGTGACATATCATTAACATAAAGCTACTAACTTTCTCGCTCTCGCCGATGACATGTGCGAAGGCCTCGATTGGATAGGTTAGTAGTATAGGACAGTGCAGGAGGAGCGTTAGGTGCGCTAACACATAGAAACAGGCCTTGGGTCCGTAGCAAGACGCCGCCACCTGAATACCGCTTGAGAGCCGCCTTAGAGGCAATATACCAGCTCCGGTGGCGCAGCGGTAACGCGTGCGCTTGGAGACTGGGAGGTCCGCGGTTCGAATCCGTGGGCCGGCTGTGCCGTCTGGGGTTTTTCCTGGGTTTCCCTCAGATGTGTAATAGGCGTATGCCGGCACAGTTCCCCTGAAGTCGGCCCATGGACGCAGCTATCCTCCCCCCGAGCGAATTCCGCTCGGTCTTCCACTTCACCCTTTCCTCTCCTCCTCTCCACCACCTTTCCCTTCCCGAGAAACATGCCGCCTAATCAGGCAGGCAGACCTCTCGGGTTCCTCCCAACGACACTCCTCCTCCTCCTCCTAGAGGCACTATTATTTTCTTTGTGAAATGAGCAGTATATGCAGATGTACACTAAAAATACGTTACGTAATCGGTCTAATTATGAAGCCAGTCGTGATGTCACTAGCACTAGGAAGAGCGCCAGTTGTAATGCCAATCGCGTGAAGGAGAAAGCCCAGTGAAATAACTTATAAGAAATGGAACAACAGGGGACAAGATGGTACACAATTCTTTTATGCAGGATAATATAAACTCGCTCCTTTTTGGGTTCAATTTCACAGCTTCTACGCGGCTCCGCATCGACATCTGTGTGCCACCGGACAACGCTAGCACCTGACAACCGCCGTGCAGGGGCTAACATTTACGCCTTCCGCGTGTAATGAGCAGCCAATTTCACGTCAGATCGCGCAGGGTGGTCCCACCGACCTCCTGGATTTTCATAATTTTTTTATATATATAGAAGATCGTCATATATGGTGATAAACAGGGTAAAACGAATGATTTCTGACAAATAGTTTTTGTACAAATAAATCGAGAAAATCCGGCCCTAAATTCGAGTGTTTCACTTCTGCTGTTCTTCCACGCGCTTGTCTCCAGTGTTTTAAAATATATCATTGAGAATTTTTAACACTTTAGTATGAACCCAGGCCAGCAGGCCAAGCACAAATTTTGGTGCACAGGTGCAGTGCTCTGTGATATAAAAACTTTCGTCCATGCTCGAGCGCGCAATTTCAACACGTCATTCTCTGGCTGTAGATGTCCCTTGTTCCCATACTTGGCACCAGTTTACTCGGACTTTAATGCTCTTTCATTTGGGTATATCTATTGTGAACGTACTGTCTGCACGTCTCTGCTAAAAGAAGTAAAATGTGGGATGTCTGTGGGGTATGTTTAGCAAAAACAAGAAATTTGCACGACTGTTTCTCGAAAAGGGCCCCCGTTTGATTTCATATATGTTTTGCCAGGACATGACCCAATCTTAGGACTTTACTTTGCTGTAAAAAATTCAGCTTTAAAAGGTTCACAGTGGCGATGAGAGCGTTAAAACTACGGATGTGCTCACCGAATCCGTGAATCCTCGAATCCTAGGCAGGGATTCGAGATTCGGGAATCCGTATCCCAGTGTCCAAAATGGCGAATCGAATCTTTCGAATCCACCAGCCACGGTTGTTTGTTTCTTTTTGGCGCCTCCAGAGTCTGCCGAAAGCCTGATTGGTCGGCGTGTGTTTTCTTGTTTGATTGTTTACATTGTTCTCATGTGGCGAAGTTCCCCATTCATCATCATTAATTTATCTGTTGTTGTCGTTGTTCTGGACTGAAAGAGTTCAGGCAGGAACTCTTACGTTAAAATTTTTAAAAGTAACATGGTTTTGCTTTTGATTTGTGGTTTGTTATGTGAAAACAATTCAGACTCGAGAATTATGTGTTTCCTGTAGTCGGTGAACAGCACGTTAAATAAATTTCACTGAACCAGAAGTGTATGATATATTTTGTCATGAAAGTGAACTATTATTGAATTTATTTTTCATTAAACAAATATATCATATTCTGCTTCAAAACACTTTTCAGTATAAGTGTTTTTTCTCTGGCTTTTCAAACTCTTGTTAAGGAAGGATTCGAAAGATTCGTGGATTCGCAGAACCTTCCTTAGATTCGGATTTGGAAACTTATGGATTCGTCCCATCTCTAGTTAAAACGCAGCCCTTCTCCGTGTGTATGTCGAAACGAGTATGGCTGCACCACGGGATGGTGGCTGTCTGCCGGTGTCTTACAACAAAGAAAATAGGCAACTGAAAAGAAGAAGAAAAAAGTGGTGTGCAAAAAAAAGTGGCAGTTTATACACACGTATCTATAGATCTGCAAAAGCGGAACCAGTATTTTTATTAGTAATGACCGTGACAACTGTTTTACTCAGTTTATAAAAAAACCGTCACACTTCTGTGTTGGCTGTCCACTGTACGGGCTGTGAAAGTTTCTCGAGCTCCACTTTCCGATGTCTTTGCTTGGCCACACACGGCAACCTTGTATGCGAGGATGATGCAGTTCTTTTCCCCATTCATTTTTCTTTTGAATTTGAGAAGACGGCACGTTCTCAGCATTCACAATTCTCCGTTTTTTTTAAATAGCAAGCTGACCTTTGTCTGGCTGATCTTTCCTTTATCTTATCTATCTTTATCTTATCTTACCTATATTAAGATTATTAATAAATCTTCACATCCCTTCATACGAAATTGACTCTTTCATAAATGTTGTGTGCAGTTAATTATTCTTCTGACACCCATATGAAGCTTTCAACCTTTTGACGAGAGAAACCAAGGACAGTTACATAAGAGACTCAATCATCCTGGTAAATATTAAGGAGTTGTAATAAATTATTTTCTATCACAAGCACAATTTTCTAATTCAAACAGGAATGATGTTTCCTCAAGCAGTGCAACTGGAATTAAAATTATTATATTTAGATTGCGTCGTCTCAGCGATTCGCAAATAATCACTGTGCATTCGTGCAACACCAACACGTGCATAATGAGCATCTCCTACCCAGACTGTGTGAATGAACGTGTTTGGGACACAATGTCCAAGTATTCTTTTACCCTAAGATTCGTAATCCTTATGCAGTCATTCACAACAAGCATCCACACGAAGAAGGGCGCCACATCCACACCCCGGTGGAAAAACAAAGCGGAATCTCAAGTGGTATATAGCAAAATACTACTGTCTACTGAAACGCACCCCTTCTATGCAGGAGTAATTCATCACGTTTGTATGTGGCATGGTTTATAAGAGTATTTTATTCATTTTCAATCCAGTGAAGGATGCCAGTTCTGATGCCACTTTGGCGAGCATGAAAGAAGCAACAGAAGTACATCAAGAAGGACCAGGGGAAAAGCCCCACGGGATCACAAGGACACAGATGGACATCCCGTCCCTGGGAATTCACGACACACGCGTCGAAGACAGCAGTGTACCCTACCGTCAAATGATGGTTGAGAAAAAAAACCCCAATCCAGGTTATCCATGGATCGGAGAAGAAACAGAGAGACCTGAGGTAAGGTGAACCTTTCTATTCACCTCACGTCTTTCCCTTGTAGACAGTCTCATTTACTTTTAAGTAGTACACAAACCGTGCTCAATACGCTACGCAAGTAAGTCAACCCTGCAGTTTTTCTCTTTCGGCACGTGCCTCGGAAGCGGCCGCATTGGTCACTGTCTCGTATAAGGGGATAACGGCGCAACGTGACACGCACAGGGGCTTTTCTGTGAATGGCTTCTTGAAGCGATGCCTACGACCATCTCCTTATTGCTTCCCTGTAAGTGAGCGAACGCTTCATCAGGTAGTTTCTCCACACTTTACCTCTCCTCGTGCGCAGACATTATCATAGTGTATATCAAAGGAAAGCAAAATTATGTGATCGACATGGTACAGTCGACCCACGTTTATCCGGACTTCGTTTATCCGGATCCCGCGCTATCCGGACAAAAAAGCATGGGGACGATTTTCTCCCCATGTATTTCGCTCTCGTTTATCCAGACTTCAGCTTCCGGACTCGGACGAGAATTCCAGGGAACAGAAGTGACTAATACCCAATAATCGGCTTCAGTTATCTGGTCATTGTCCAGGAAGGACACTTGGCCCACACCTAGTCAAGCAAGGTCGAGGACTCTGGTCGTGGCCTCCTTTTTACTGACACAAAGAGAGTGTTGCTAGGTAGAATTTTCTCCCACTCCGACTTCGCACGTTACACAACAGTAATCCACTGAGCAGTCTGGTCATTTCAGACTAAGAAGGTCCGCAACGAGGACCCCTGCGCTGCAATCACAGATGACAACATCGTCAGTGTCGTCGCTTCCGATAGCGTTCAAGAAGAATCTGATGATGAAAGCGGGGATGCACCAGCTGTGACGGTAGAAAATGCGCGGGCGGCACTAAGAACAGCGCTAGTATTTTTCGAGCAACAGAACAATATTTCGCAAATTAATGCCATTAGCAAAGGTTTGCAAGAACTGGATTCGTGTATTAGAATGAAACAGATAGCAATGGATAATTTTCTGTGTAATGGTCAATAAAGAATTAAAGATGTCCTTTTATGATCACTCTGGATTTTCGTGTTTCACTTATCCGGTTCCCCCGCTATCCGGACATTTTCACAGGAAACGGAGCCGTCCGGATAAACGCGGGTCGACTGTACCTTGTTATCGCCAGTCTTTGGTTCCTTCCAAGACAGGAAGCGAGCTGAGCTCGTGTACAACGATTCTACGAGATGTCTGGAATGCTACAAGGTTTGGCACAAACCAGGTGCCTGTTTAAGGTGGACACCATAATCCTTGGAATGACATCAAACTATATGGTGCTCCGGTCCTTCTCAGTATAGAGTCATGTTTCGATTATCCGGACACCTCGGGAGCCATCCTTTTTCGTCTGGATAACGAATTTCCGGATAACCGTACAAGCACACACACACACATTGGATGATGATGGGGTGGGCGATTCACCGCCGCTGAGGCGGTACACTGCCCTATTGCGCGTTGGGAAAGGATGAGGGGATGATGATGGCAGCTTTCAGAGAGCCGTCACCACACCGGTGGAGCACAGTACTCCGCAAGAAGACGAAGGCCTTGCATCTGGTGGGCAGTGTTCGACCACGGTCCGAGGATCTTCGCCAGGTTGAACGGCCGCTTGTGAATGCGTTGCATAGAGACTTCCATTAGTGCACGCTCGTGGTGATATTGCCCACAAGCCAGGATGACGTGCAGAGGTCACCGTGCACTCCACAAGTGGGGCAGAGGGAAGATGAGGTGGAGCCGAGACGGTGTTGAAAGGCAGGTGTAAAGGGAACGTTGAGCCTCATGCGGCGGAAGAGAGCAGTAAAGGGGCGCGTAGTTGCGGAGGAAATACGAGAGAAAGTGCAGAAAAGGGGTCTACACTCTAAATCTGGTCACCCATAGTAAGGGTTAAAAAATGATCATTTTTTAACCCTTACATCAGGGGTTATGGCCTAACACTTTTGTACGGGTTATGTAGGCGTGGCCTGCACATAAGGGTGACACTCAAGGCCGCAGTTTTTTAGCCTTATGGGTTACGAAACGTAACCCTTCCCGTAGGCGCTGAACCCCGCTTTATGGGTTACCAGTCCTCTGCAGCGCTCTTCCCCTCACAGCAGTGTAGCTTGTGGTGAAGCCCGCTCGCTGAGTGCATCGCCATGTGGCCCCAGCTCATGTACTTCTAGAGAAGTGGCAGTGTACAGGCATGAAAATAAAATTGTGTTCGTGATAAAATAAACGCATGCACACTTGTACATGAAATCCGAGTATAGAACACATCGATTTATTATGGCTAAATGACAAATTACAAAATTATTTCACAACTACTCAGAGTCGGGAAACATTAGTCTGCTTCGTTAAGCCAGCTGTCTGTTAATGCGGATGTGAGTACAGACAACATGACGGATCTGAATTACTGACAACAAATCTGCTCCTGGGAACCATATACGAAATGCTGACAAGTACATGCAAGATATTGTACGAGACTTCACTCTGCGGCTTGCGTTATCCTGGTGGTGTACCGTAGCTTGTACTCGAATCGTTCTAGAATAGTCGAACAGTTGTACTCAGAGGCTTACTGCACCGTGAAATTCGACCGCGGTGTACCCAGGTCATCACTGTTTCTGCATCTTGAAAAGACACATGCAGGAACAAGCCTTAGCTTACGTCAGACAGCTACACTCGCTCTCAAAAGCCGGTCACACATTAAAAGAAAGACAGGGACAAATGTAAAAAGAGAAGAGATACACACCGTTGCAAACTCACTGTTTCGTCGCGAATGGTGGCCACAACCATCTCCTCAACGCGAGGCACGTCTACAAAAAGCACCGCCCCTTGTTTGTTTTGCGACAGCACAATTCATGGCTTTAATAATTGCGGAAGACACTCACCAATTGATTCAAGACGCCCCTGTGTTGAAGGTGAATGGCTGCAGAACACACACCACCCAGTGCGGCCGCCGGCATGATCCTCAATCTTCCTTATAAACTCAGCACAATCACACTCATTTTGCTTGCACCGACCGCAAAAGTTGCCGCGAATGTCATCGGAAGTGAACATCACTACAGCAACAACAACAAGACGGAAGAGTTCAAAGCCAACGGGTCGCAGAGACTTAATCCAAGCCTGGACTCGAAGCTCCGAGCGTCCGCGTCCATTCAGTTTGAATGTTTAAGCGCAGGCGCAGAAGACGCGAAACTTGTAGCAAATTCGTTCTTGTCCTCGTAATAAGGGTTACGGTTGAGAGTATGGGTGACTGGAATTACGTAAGGGTGATATTTCAAGGGTGACATCGATGACACGTCACTGTCACCTTTGTAGCACGGTGCCGAAGCGTTACAGCGGGCTCATGTAACCCTTGGAATGGGTTCTAGACGAAGTAACCTATGTTTTTAAGGGGAAATGCCAATGTAACCCCTGGAACACAGGTTACAGGCCGTTAAGGGGGACGATAAGGGGGACCGGATTTAGAGTGTACATCCGAGAGAAGGGAGTGAGCTATGTCGTGTTGCCACTGAGCCTGCATCTTGGGGCCGGTGAGTGTCGAATGTAGATGTCTTCGGTCGCCCGACGACAACATTATCGGGGAAAAAGCTGCGTGCTGATGGGCGCTCAAGGCGGCTCTGTCTGCTTCTTCATTGCCGCTGATGCCGACATGTCCGGGGATCCACTGCAATGCGACAGTGTGCCTTGCAATGGCCGCCTTCTTATAAACTTGCAGGATGTCAAAGACAACAGGACCGAGGGACCCACGTATCCCCAAGTTGGCCACACACTGGAGCGCGGGTCTTGAGTCTGTAAAGACGACCCAGAACTGAGCTGGACTGGCTGATATTTTTTGCATAGCAAAGAGAATAGCGTAGAGCTCGGCACACATAGACGATGTTCTGTGAGAAACACAGTGACCACAGGAGACTGACTGAGATGGAATAACAAATGCCGAGGACGAGCCATCCCGAGTTGATGACCCGTCAGTGAAAACCGACGATGACGCCGTGTACTTGTCATTCATCATGCCCAGGGTAAGCTGCTTGGCGACACACGGGGCTGTATCCCTTTTCCTTCCATGCAGGCCAGGAACAGTTAGGCGGGTGGCTGAGCTTGACAGAGACCATGGAGGGGCACTGGGAGCCACTGTCTTGTGTCTTCACCACGAAACGCGGAACGCTAGTCTTCAGCTGAGTCATCACCGGGCGGACCTTGCAATGCTTGCGCCTCACGATCTTCGATACGAGCGGGTGCCACCGATGATGGGATAAAAGGCGGAGGAAAAGTCGACCATGTCTCACCGTAGCAAAGAACGTCCAGCGGGGTGTCCTTCGCTTCAGCAAAAACTGCTCGGGTCTCTGCTGCTCGGGGGACGCCAAGGCACACACGAAGGCTTCGCGCCAGGAGGCACTGCAACCTATGATCTGAAGATGTCGGCAGGACATTAAGCACCGGCAAACTATACGCGAGGGACCCTCGAACCAAAGCCCTGTGGACGGCCAACAGAGAGCTCATGTCACAGCCCCATCTCATGCCTGTCAAGCGACGGATCACCGCAAACAAACGGTGGATCTTGATCTCCAAGCTTGCAATATGCTTCCGCCAAGACAGCCCAGCATCAACAGTGAACCCGAGGAACCTATGGTGAGGCACGTGCTTCAATGGTATGCCAGCAACCGAGAGCTGGAAGGGCCGCATGTTCCGCCTTGTAAAAAGGAGTATTACTGTCTTTTCCGTCGAGATGTCTAAGCTCGCCAGTGACAGGTACTGCTGGATAGCGTCGAGAGCGAGTTGGAGGCGTCTCTGGAGGGCAGGACGGGATTTGCCGCTGGTCCAGAGACAAATGTCATCAGCATAGATGGATATAGCAACTTTTCTGCCGACACAACCTTGATGGCCAACCATAACAATGTTAAACAAGATGGGGCTCAGAACACTCCCCTGGGGCACCCGATGGGTCAACGTGACAAAGTCTGTATCCCCCTGGCTTGTGCGGACGAACAGTTCACGTCCATGAAGAAAATCAGTAAGCCATGAGAGTGCTCTGGAAGGTAGGGCGGCATCAACAAGACCATAAAGGACAGAAGCGTGGCTGACAGTGTCGTACGTCCGCTTAACATCGAGGAAGGCTGCCAGCACCGTCTTCTTGTGCACCTTTGCCTCTTCCATAGAAGTGACTAAATCAAGAACCCAATCTATTGCTGTTCTGTGTCGTCGAAAGCCTGACATTTCTTGCGGGAAAACGCAGCGATGTTCGAGCCACCACTCCAGTCTGGCGAGTACCATGCGCTCCATCAACTTTCCAAGGCAGCTAGTCAGGCTCACTGGCCTAAAGGAGGAGAGCTGCCGTACAAGCAAACCTACAGGGAAACCCGAAAAATTCGAGACACCTCCTCATAGCTCCAGAAAAGGAAACAAGGAAAAGACCATTATTCCAAAAATTCATGCGAAGTCAGCTGCTTGAAATCAGTAGGCACGCGTGCGACAGAATTTTGGTCACAGCCACGGCACCCGCTCTGCCACCCTGTTATTCAACGAAGGGTAATGTCACAAAAAGTTGGTCCCGCGCACATGTTTTTGTCTTTGTGCAATTGTGTTTGGCATAAGTCAAAAGACAGGCGACGTCGACGTTCACATGGGGATGTTGACGTTCACATGTTGATTTTTGCGACCGGTGGAGACAGAGCACCTCTTCCGCTTATGGCCTAGCACCTCTACTGTATGCCCGCATATGCCAAAAAGAAATGACCCCTGAAGAGAGTGGGGTCAAAGAGTACAGAATGCCCCAGTGAGATGTGACCCTTTTCCGGAATAATGCGAACACAATATATGACAGGGACGGAGGACGTTGACACTTTCTGGATAAGCGAATCCGAGTGACATAGGTCCTGGAAGACCGTTCCTCGTACTTGCTTTCCGGATACGGATAACGAATTCCGGTTAACCGCGACAAAATCCAATGGTTGCAGGTTCGTTCCTGATAATGTAGTTCACATAACAGGTTTTCTGGATATCTCAACTCCGGATAAGCGAGAATGAGGGTATAGCTTCGACATAGACCCTAGTGTAGTCTCTTACGACAACGGAAGTTGCCTACCCTGCGTATGATTCTTGCTAGTATATAGCCGTTGTGGCCGTTCTTACATGGTACTTGTTTTGTTTCCTTGGTTCTTCTTGCCACGTCCCCAGATAGTATTTGGTAAGGCACACCACCTAAAATATATTTCGGAATCAAATTGTATGTAGGCCCTTTGTGCACTGTGTAAAGAAATTTGTGTTGGCAAGACCTGTTGGCAATCAACCACAACGTAACGGCGGCACCACGACATGTCGCTACAATCTCAAGCCGTAAGGACAGCTCAGCACCATCGCTTCCCAGGCGTTGACAGGCGAAATGCTTGTTGCTGAAATGCTGAACGTACTCGCACAAATCCTGCATCAGAATACACCATATTTGACTCGATGAGTCATCTATCACTTTAGAACTTCTGAATGGTAAATCTAGAATGAACCAGGGACGTCATCAAAACTCCTCGATGTGTGCAACCCCGACTACGCTGCGTACCAGCAACTGTGACATAAATTGCGATGGACACTTTTAATCGTCTGTCACCGCTCCATTCGCGCTCCAGTTCCAACCGGCAACAACAACAGGTAAATTAATGATGATGGATGGGGAAACAGACCGGGGAACCGGGAAACAAGTTCACCACTCAATACTCTCATGACTACAACAGCATACTATTAAGCACGGAAGTTACAGTTTATTCAATTCTCTCTTTCTGCCGCGACTGGAAAAGAGGACTATTTATATAATCGATCGATGAGCGCGTCTACAAAGAAATGCAGTATGTAATAGCGTTACACATAACGCTTTGCTTTTTTTGTCTTCGCAGTACACTCCAGCCGACCTTGCAGAATATATAATTCGAACTGGAGACGAAGAAGGAGTAGCAATGGCCGTCGAAGAGCTGCTCAGGCAAGGATCGGTAAGAGATTAAGGGACGAAAATCCCTTTTCAGTGCCTTATCGGATTGTAACGCGCCCCTGAAGGTATGTAATATTTCATGCGCCATGTGATTACCGACTGAATAAGCTGACTGCGTTGACGTCAAGATAAAATCTACAGCGTACTTAGTATTTTATGAAAACTGTGCAAATTGTTTCGCATAAAAACGCGGTCGATGCTGTGACCTAGAAGAGGTTCCCGATAAGCCTGTCCTATGGAGGGACATTTTTTATCCGTTTACCTGGAGCTTGAAATGATACTTTATCGTTGCTCTTTCCAAGTACTATTGGTAAGTATATTTCAGTACGCTAGCAGTACTAGCGTAAAACAACGAATTCTAAGTTGCGACGGCAGCATGAAGCCCATGAGACAAGCCTGACACTTAAGCGTTATATCATCGTATGAAGATTACGGAAATCAGTGAACAGCACCTTTCGTAACTACAGACGCGTTACGGGTCACAATTGATATTAGGAGGAGATTCGGGCCTCTCGTGGTAAAATGTCGTCACAATCACGCACCCAATTGCTTTTAGAAGCATAGCAGACCAAATACTAACAAGCACAAACTCAACAATCCACTAAATTCTTATACATCGGCCGAAAGTGTCATTGCATAAATTCTTAGAACCCCAAAGCGTTTATAGGTACTAGTCCCGATTGTCCAGGAACCACGACCTACTAGATTATAACGACCATGTCATAGGCCCCCCCTTCCCAGCACCGCATTTGGAAGCTAGCGGTGGCGCTACTCATCCGCCCCGTTATTGCTTCCTGAATTTCTGCACTTTACTCTATAAACTGTTCTTTAGCTTACCTTATACAAGCGGTGGATGTCCCACAGGAGATGTTTCTTTCCAAAGTTGATTATCATCATCATTCTATGCTTTATCATAGGAGCTGTTGCTGTCGTGTGCTACGGTAGTCGTACGTCCGCTTCTGTGCGTTCAGAATTCAAATTTCCATTGTCCAGTGATGATGTAGATCTCGCGGGCCGATGAGTAGCGCCCCTAGCAGATCGTGCGGACGGGCTCCTCGTAGGGTCTGCCAATTATGACATGGTCGTTGTAATCAGTCGTGCCAGGAACTCATGCACGAAAAAATGGCGTCGCCTAGAAGCGCGTGCTCTGTTATTAAAAAGGGCTTTACTACAAAGCGCAATGCGATATATGTACAAACAAAAGGAGGGGAACCTCCGGAGAGGCGTAAGATGAACAAAAATAGGTCACAATGAAAGGATGGTCGCTCTGATCGATCTTTGTCGCTGCAGATGGCGAGAGAGGAGGCCATTGTGTACCTGCAAGACGTCAAGGCGGAGCTGAACTACCTCCGAGCACAGCAGGAGAAACTTCATAGAATTCAGGAACTACGAGAGGCGATCAACATGAAAAAGAAAGACGAGGCTATATATAAGGTGTGCATAATTTATGACAAACAACAGCCCTTCTTTGCTGAATGCCTGAACAGTCGCTGCGGAATCCCCGTCGAAACGTTTCTGCTTGCATGACTCTCTCAAAACGTTCTCCTTAATAATGGTGAACGCGGTCCCTATTGTACAGACATCGCCAGAAAAATATTGAATGCAGCTTGGTCTCACCGACTAATCGTGATGAAAGCAGACAACGTTCTTTGTCTGGAAATTCCTACGCGTATCGTTATCGTAAATAGACAAAACACAAAAACGTTGTCAGGCCCGCGAAGGAGGTAGTCAGAATAAAATTGAAACGGTTAGGAGCATCTAGTTTTAATGACAAGCTTTCGTGCAGAATCTGCACTTCATCAAGTGAAAAAAAAAGTCTGTCTTCCCCATTCTCCTTCTATTGTATGGCGTTTATTCTCTGTTCTTATGTACTGTAATCTGTCTTGCCGTTCTGTATTTTATGATTTTGTTGTGCATGTTTCCATTTGCTGCTTGTTTGCTATAAAGGGTGTGATTGTTAACTATTTCTTATTAAAAAGCTATGAAAGCTATATACATATGCCGTTTTTACTGGTGGGTTATTCGGCCAGGCGGATACCCTGTGGGAAAGCGCATACTGGACGACTAACTACCTAAAATTCTTCAGTTAACTTTTTAATTTGATGTTGCCGGGAAAATGCGAGACAACAGCATTGTAGGCAATCATTGTTTGAATCCACCATCTTTTTTAAAAAATCCTGAAACAAGTGCGAACTTTGATATATAAATCGCCAAACATTGATATGCAAATGAGCCGAAACCAGAACTAAGCACTTCTAGAGCACAGAAACGACATGACCTCCGGCTTATCTGGGACTGGACATAGTCTATCTGGCCATCAGATCAGCACCTACTCCAATCAGCTCCAGCGCTACAAAACCCGTGGCCCTCCGACACGAACGCCCGTCGCTCCTTTTACACTCGAGAACAGCGTGGTTTCAGTTCTGGCTCATTTGCATAGCAAAATTTAGCGACGTTTTATATCTCAAGGTAACATCTCAAGGTACGTGCTCGTTTAAGGTTGACGGATAGAAATCCAGCGAACAGGGTAAGAAAGTATGAAGGGATGTGCCTCAGGACGAGAGCCGGCAGCTCTCGTCCTGAGGCACATCCCTTCGTGCTCGTTTAAGGATATTTAAAAAAAGAGGATGGATTTAAATAATGACTGGCTCCAATCCTGCTATTTCGCATTCCCTGAAAACATCTAAAATCTGTAAAACATCTAAAACAACTAAAATCTTTCCAAACATTTAAAAGTTAATGAATTAATTTTAGTTAATTATCGTCCAGTAGGTACATACGCTTTCCGACAGGATGTCCGCTTGGCTGTAGAACCCATCTGCAAAAACGGCATCTCTGCTGAAGACTGGGAGGTGGTTGGTTCGAATCCTACCACTGGCTGTGCTGCCTGAGGTTTTCCCTGGGTTTTCCGAAGGCTTTCCAGACGAATGTTGGCACAGTTCCCCCTGAAGTCGGCCCAGGACACATACTAACACTCCTGTTCCCCACTCCTTCCTGCTGTCCTCTCTATCTGTCCACGTCTGTACGCCGCTCATAGCCATAGTTGCTTCGCGGCGGTAACACGGAACTAAAAAAACGGCATTTATGTAACTTTCATAGCTTTTTTTGAATGTGTGACGGATAAGATTGAACACCCTGTATTTTTCACTGCGCTGTCATTTTTTTTTTCTTATTTTTTTTTAAGTACAATACTGCATGAAAGCTTGAACCCAAGAACGGCATCTCCGGCGCTGAAGTAGAACTTTGTAATACTTTCTTATAACATTTAATAGGAAAATAACATTTCTCAAAAGGAAATATGGCTCGAAGGAATTCTACATAGAAGTTTTAAACACTATGTTCGCCTCTCGGAGTTAAATACAGAAAAAAAAAGAAAAAGAAAGAAGAACCGGCAATGCCATGAAGCTGATGCCTGCAAAGCTTGAACACGACTATAGATGATATTTCAGAACATATTTTATTTTATTATTTATATTTATTATCTTTATATTATTTATTATGATTATTTCATTATTTATTTTGGGACATATTTTAAAACTTATAGAACATATTTTGTTGCGACTACATCATAGTGTTCTTGATTAGATATATTTTTTTGTGACGGAACCCCAAGAGCGATTCTCCATTCATCAGTACGCGCGGGAGATATCGAGCGTCCGGAGAGAGCGTATCGAACACCTCCCACGAATGCGCTGTCGCGAACACGTTTTTGAGAACGGAGGTTTGACATCACTGGCGACAGGTACGATCATCGTTTG
Source organism: Ornithodoros turicata (assembly GCF_037126465.1). Lineage (NCBI taxonomy): Eukaryota > Metazoa > Arthropoda > Arachnida > Ixodida > Argasidae > Ornithodoros > Ornithodoros turicata. Next base: position 91,332,486 of record NC_088202.1, on the reverse strand, counting down.
CTCCACATGGTGCAATCGCTAGAGGAGGCACCTTGTGTGTGAATGAGAAAACATGTAAGAGTGAAAGTGGAATGAGTGAGTGGGTGTGGTCTGTCCCTTCAGATGACGCAACCTTGGAGGTCAGTGGAGAGGCGTGCTAGCTTAACTCAATTAGTAGAGCCCTGGACCGGCAATCTAGAAGATGTGGGTTCGAGTCCCGCAGCTGGCTAACGTTTTCAGTGACTTCCTTCTTTCTTCATTCATTGTTCTTAGGCAAATGAGACTTTGTGTGTTTGCCCTTTCTTCTGTGTTCCAGCCTCAGAACATCAATTGCCATCGGGTACACCTTGATACCTCCTTTTAACTTTTTGTGATACTTCTGTGGCACATGGTCGGAATGAAGAATGTACTGGCTACGACACGCTTGTCTGAAATCAGCACCCTGTGGTTTATCCCATCTCAAAACTCCAGGTGTTGCAAGATAATTTATTTTGCGTAATAAACACGTGCAGCATATGGTCTTTCTTTAAATACAATATTGGAACAACATTTCCGAGGGCAACCAAGGAAATATGCCTACAGAACTACTGACAGGCGATTGCAGACAACCGTGTCGCGAGCAGTGCGTATTTCAGAAAAAGCTAAACCGGTTTCTTATATAACAGTCAGGTCGCAAAGTTTTGAGCTCTAGACTAGCTCTAGCACTAATCACTATGCAACTACACGTGGCACCTGCCCTTAGTTTGGCGTTGTGACAAACGTGGGGAAAGCCACATCTACCGAGACTACATCAATCTAACACATATTCCTTTCGAACATGTATCGCAAATTTCAAGCCCAAACATGCATCGTGGAGCTCTTGCTAATGGCAGATTACGAACGGCAAGCACGCTTATTTAGGTCCACATTGCAGAAAATTGTGCAGCGATAAAACAGAATAGTCACTAAACGCAGCCACGCACCACGGATGTCACGTTGGCTTCGTCACTGTTCAATCGAGTACGCGCTGCACACAAGAATTCCTGTAACGGCAGTGTAATGTCGCTTTTCGGTGTCACCAGAAATGTTTGGGAAAAGTCAATTTGTAGACTGACGAGACTGCGGTGCTACCCATGGTGTTACCAGCGTTAGAAGCTGGTTCGATCCAACCCAATTCCCCGTATGCTGAAGGCAGTGTGCCAGACTGCCAGACCAATGCCACCTATATAACAAGAGGCCTTAGCAATCTTTCGATAACGTCACGCGCGTGGACCGGCTGCCATGCATTTTCAATGACAGAGTTTTTATGTTCTTCGCTCTTTCGGTGACGTCATATTTATATATCGCAAACAGTGATAGTAGGGCCAAGTGCGTGACGTCAATTGAAAGAGTGCTCAGGCAACAGCTCCTGGTACCTCAGGTACCTGATGAAGCGCAGACCCTGAGCGAAAGCTTCACATCAGTGAGAGGGAGTTCACGTTTCAATATACGAAGTTGTCCCGATTAGCGTCAGCTTAAAGAAAGCTACAGCAACCATCAGTTTACTGTATGCCGTACCCGCACTAAATCGCGTGGATTTAGCATTAATGCACAGCGCACTTGGTTCAATTTTGCATTTAGATTGGTTTGTGTGACATTTGAACTAAAATTGTAGCATTGTAGCAAGCCAGTTTTTCGTCACCACCACCACCACCGTAGCATTGTAGCATGCGGGTCATTTCATATGGTACATACATTAGAGGTATGTAGATCGGAATCAAATGACCGAGAAAACGTGTAACACAGATGAACCTATAAGCTGGACGCTGAGCTGTAGGACCTTGTTTCGAAGACGACAATTTCTAAACTGGCCGACGGCTGTAACCACGCGACTTTTGCGTCGATAATTTAATGAGGATCGAACGTGTATCTAAATTCATCCGTTACGTAACTTATTTCCGTACTTTACTAGTGCTTTGACACCCTAGAGTGTACGATAACAAACAGGGTTGTTTGGATTTAATCCGCATGAATTTTATCCAGTGGATTTTTTTGGATTTTATCAACACAATTTTATCCGGATTTTTTAGAGACTGTCTCCAGATGTGATGTGAAAGACAATCTGAATTCAACGTCACACGGAAAACTCCCGGTTTATTTTCTTGTAGTGTTGGCTGTTTGCAAAAGTCCAGGTACGCCCAACATTAGCTTTTAACTTTTTTAACTTTGTAACTTTTTAACCTAACTTTAGATTTAACTTTTTCCCGCTTTCTTCTACTTCTGCCCATTCAGGGAGAGACTTTCTTCAGCTTCCTGAAGGCACTGTAACTGAGGTGCGCCGGAACATAACAGCTAATCCAGGCGTGTAGGATCCACACCATTCAACCACGCGTGCATGGAACTCCACTTTTTGGAAAACAATAGAAACTGATACAAAGTTGCTGGGACAGGCAGTTTCGTAAACAGAAACTATGAGAGGTCACCCGAAATCAAGAACTGTAAAGCACATTTGTTCTTACTCTGTATCACATTTCTAGCCTTGTATATATTCTCCAAAAATATCCGGGTTTTATCCAAAAAAACCCACTGGAGAGGATGTTTTTAAAGATATCCGTATTTATTTCAACCCTAATAACAAATCCCGCGACCTAACGAAAGATAAAATATTATTCGAAGAGAGTGGGATTATGGAACTACGCCTGGGAGTCAGGATGCGCAGTGAAGCCCAAAGGCTCATGGGCTAAAATAGTAGACTTCATTTTCTCTGTTTTCGTTGTTGAAGCTACATAATTGGTTTGTGGTAGTAGTACGGCCAGACCTGCATACGCTGAAAGTACCGCATCGCGGTGCACGACGACGACTAACGATTAGATTAGATTAAATAAGATTAATGAATGAATTAGTTTATTGTGCCCAAGAACGGCCGCAAGAGCCTTGGTGTTGGCGCACTATCAGATTACAGTAATGTTCATATATACAGCAACACACGTTAATGATATAGAGGAAATGGCAGGAAGGCAATAATCCAAGGCACAAGGAGGTTAAAAGAACATAGATACAGATGATAAACATATGGGGGACATAGTGACAAAATGATAGGGAAGGGGCCCCAAAAGTGCAATATTTCAAGCAATATTTGAAAGACTACAATGAAGAAGAGAAAACAAGGTAACTAAACAACAAAAATGAAGACAGCAGGAACAAATAAGTCGGGTGAGAAAGGGAATGGAGAAGTTGCAGTTGATTAAACCGAGGGAAATGTAAAACGGGTAGGAACACTTCATTCAATTACAATTAAAATGAAAAAGACTTTCGTGCAGAGTCTGCACTTCATCAAGTTACAGATGTAGTGCAGACTCTGCACGAAAGTCTTGTTCATTTTAATACTAATTGTAATAAAGTGTTCCTACCCGTTTTACCCTCCCCCAGTATAATCACAGTTAGTAGGACTTTGCTATTGTTTTTGCTTCTTGTATTGTGATACTGCAGTTGACTTTCGAAAGACACACACCGACCCATTTTTCTCCGGATGCACTTACCCTAGAGGAGCGGTGAAATTAGGATTGCTCGAAACCGTGCTCAACTAACCAAACAGTCTATTAGGATCATGCAAAATATTTTGTTCAACGTTGTCTTATCACTGCGCTATTCAACTGAGACATTACGGTTGCGTCTGCGGAGAGAAAAGAATCCGCAACTCTGCGCATGCGCTGTGGATGAGTGGATGAATACTCGATTTCCTGGATTGCAGCGCCATGGATAGCGCTAGAGTTAGGGAAGCGCCATGGGATGCGGATACGATTCCAGACTCAGAACTTCCAAAGCTGGCAGGTTGCACGGTTGCATTTGCACGGTTGCATTTCTCCACCGGTTCGTTGATATTTTTTTTTTTTTCGTTCTACTATGCGTATTTTGCATGAATATATGTAGTACATGGCTTCGTATATCTCGCGCCCATGCGGCAGCCTCGGAACTATAAAAAAAGACGCGTGAAAGGGTCGACTTGTAAGAATCATATTCCTTGAGTATGACGAGCACAGAAAAGACACACACACACGGATGAGGAAACACACGAAAAGACCGCTCAACGTGCAAAGACCGGACAACTCATCGCACAGCGGCACAACGCACATCTCGGGTGGCTTGTCTATTTTGCTTTCCAGTCAAGGCGAGACAGTAGCCAGAGCGCATGCGCAGAGCGATGGATTCTTTCATCTCCGCAGACGCAACCGACAGTCCAACGTGAGACTGTGTCGCCCTCTGCGAAGCGCGCGCGGGAGCACTTTTGCGCAGGCGCTTCCCAACGTCAGAGCAGTATATACAGAGAGTTTGACCATTAGGAGCAGCCTAACTTGAAGCGCGTCATTCAACGTCACGGCTTAACGACCTCCCTCGAGGTGCTTTATAGTCGTCCAGTCGTCGACGCCATGTTGATGCAGAACGCTGTTTACGATGAAAGGGGGAAGACACGTGCGTATTGCGTCCTTCGAGAGCCCTTCGTCCTTGAATTATTTCAGTTTGGGAACAAAGGCCCCATATCACAGGCGTCTGTGGGTCATAAGTCTTAGTAGATTACATTAAGCGCGACAAAGCGTGTATCGACTATAGTCGTGTTCAACTTAAGAAGGAAGAGAAATCTAGTCCGCCAACTACACACGCCGTTGGAGATAAGGAGACGCAATAGCGCGCCAGGAGAAATACTACAGCGCCACCACGCAGCGTGGTGTCATGTGACAAGTCGCAATAGCCAATACGGAAGCAGGGTGAGTATGATGGGTTACATTATCCCGCGGAGGAGTGAGCGTGACCTCTCTGTGTCCAGCATCCTATATGCGGCGCAGTAATATTTCGAGAGCTTTCTTTCTTCTCTACAGTTAGATTTCATGATTCCATGATAGGCAAGCCTGAGCGATGGGCAAGACACGTAAACAAACAGAAACACGAAGGCTCAAAATGTTCGTTTACGTGTCTTGCCCGTCGCGCAGGCTTGCCTATCATGGAATTTATCCACAAGCTAACCTGCATTTACGCCATTCTGTCACAGTGAGATTTCTTTTTCGTATTGCGACAGGTCATCCCAGGTTATCATAGATAAACGTAAACGACGGCTCTTTTTCACTGATCTGGACCTGCATTGAAAGTTTCACAGCGAAGGGGGTAATAGAAAAGGAGAAAATGGACGCTGCGAATACCGAAACTCATGCGTTCCTGACATCACAGGCTCCGCCGCCGCCAGTGAGCGCATGAGAAGTCACGTGCTTACGGCTGCCAATGGCAACACTGAGGTCTCTGACGTCTGCACTTGCTCGGGAGTGTGTTCCGAGGACTTGTATCTCGCTAAGTACGACACGTAGAAGAATTCTTTTAGTATTTGGCGTGCAATACAATGCGTCCATGATGTAATGAACCACATGTATGGAAGTGTCCCAACCCCTTTAAGTTGAACACGATTATACGCTCCGCAAGTCCGCGAGGTCAGTGCGCATGACGTCACGGTGACGTTTCTAGGACGCTCCTGATTGGCCGGAGGAACCATATGGGCTCTTCAAGAAGGTAAACAAAGGAATATTCGATGCACAGAGTGCCCCCGGGAGGCCTAAAACAGCTCCGATTTCTGTACTTTTCGTTGGGGATGATCTTGGTTTATCGACGGAAGACAAACGGAAGTTTAACGCAATATGCTTGCTAAAGTTTGAACTATTCGGCTCTCGTATAAGTTGGCTCGTGCGAGCATCCTGCAAAAATTTTTCTCATTGTGTTCAAATTACGGTCTCGCGGAGTAGACAACTATGTATGCGAACTGCGAGTGTCCTCGTAGGAATGGTAACTTTAGTCACGTGGCAGCTACAATGTTCAATACTACCGTGAACGACAAGTCTATGACAACCGTGCCTCAACACTCGTACGAACTTGCATCTTCCACTGTGAGGCAACTGGAGCCTGATACTGCGGCAGCGGCACCCGAACGGACAATGATCAGGCTCGTTCCAGGTAACGTGTGATACTCCACTGTTATTAGACGTTAGAACTTCTATAGGGCCACTCAAAACAGCACATTAAACTGTGACCTGTGGTGGTGCTCTTCGTTTACGCCACGAAGGCACAGGCTTAGGTAGTGCACCGTGTTTGAACTGTTTCTGTAGCCACCGTAAAACACAGCACAACACACAAGCACACAAAAACTCCCCCCGCCGTAGAATGCCGTTTGGACCCGCTAGCAGCAGCAACAGTTAATCGCGTTCTCCCACCGTCAGCGAAGCTGTGTGCGCTTTGGAAACAAAAAGGTGACACTACATCCAAATGCGACGAAGTACAGTCATAAATACAGCAGGTATCTAACACCGCATCACTTAGCAAAACGGAAAACACCCGAAACATATGGCGGGTTCCCTACTGTTTACCTTTCTCTGGTTCGCACGTGGAGGCGACAGGGGTCTTGGCGAATGGGAGCGCGGCACGCCGCCGCGCACGTCATTTTATGCCCTCGCCCTCTTCTGCAGCGCAGAAACGTACTTGCGGAGCGTATAGCTAGCAGACTGCGTCACAATGGCGCCCACCTGGTAGCTGATGAGAGGATTCCACTTGGATTCAGGCTTCTTGGGCGGTGCAACAACGACTCTGACGTCAAAACAGGCTCCGCGTGCGAAGCGGAAAAAGATAAAAAGATGGCCAAACTCTCTTTCTATACGGCTCTGCCCAACGTGAGCCTGAGGCGCTCTCTGTGAGGCGCGGGCGGAAGCACGTTGCTGGGTGCTTGAGACTTCAGACTCTCTTCCGCAGACTCCAGAATCCCCCCTTCCCTTATACCTGCTGTCGCTGTAAAAGCCCACGTTAATGCGGTCTCGTACGGGACGACTTCATCCTGGAGGCGCGACGCTATCTGCTGCCGTGACGTAGGGACAGCGTAGCGAGCATCCGTGAGCCCATTGGGTCCATCCGTGTCACGTAGTGGCTTCTAAAGTGCGTGCTGATTAAACGACCTCTTGCGCGTTCTCCACGGCATCTGCGGTCATAGTTTTTGTGCGAGAACGCCTGCTGTGTCTCGTGTTCATGCCTTTGCGTACTCACATGACAATATCTAGCGACGAGGGCTTCATGTCATAAAAAAGACGAGGATGTACTATTATTATTTACCTGTCACCTCATCATTTAATATCTCATAATGTCCAGTGTGCCCTGGGATAGTGAGTTGCAAATTTCCTCACTCATCTTCACTACATGTATGTGTTGTGCAATTTGTTGTGCTCTCGTGCAATCAGCGCCAGCGAAAACAGAATATACAGAAGAGTCTTTCAGTGATTCTTTGCATATAGGTACGCGATGGTAGCAACGCAAAAGTCCCTGTTGGATAGTAACGTTTTGTAGCTCTGCAGAACATCATTAATGATGACATTCCTAGAAGCGGAATACAAAGGACATGATGCGAATCCGTTAATAAGCGAAATTCGTCTGCTGAAACGTCATGGGACGCGAAATGTAGGGGGATCCGATCTGGAAGCGTCATTTATAATTCTTCACATTCGGACAGTAACTGGAAAATTATTCTCAGACATCAAACTTAAAATGTCGTATATTCTTTAAGAAAATTCAGTGAACGATTACGATAGTCGGTAATTCGAAATTTGGGCGCAGCTGTTGAGGTTCAGCTGTTTTTTCTTTTTTTTTCACACATAGTACTTTCATCAGGTAGCACTCCTCCCAGTTCGTGAAGTCGTTGTGAAGTCGGTGAGAAGTCGTTGTCCACGTTGATGAGGTACAGCCCAGTTATGTCTGTAGCGCGACTCAGTGCAACGTCTACTATCTTTTGCGGGTGACCCTTGGCATAGGGGTACACGACGTTTTCAAACGTACAATTTGGCGACCGACACGGTTCCAGTCGTAAGTTTGGGGCCAAGCTCACCAAACTGCAACCAGATGCGTTCTGGCTTCCCAAGCGTGCACTCCTTCACTTTCCTCCTCGCGCCCTCTTCACTGTCGCCGCACGATTCCGCGCTGCTTTCCTCCTAACGCTCTTTCGTACTTTCATTCTTCGCTTTCCTCCTCGTTTGCTCTGCCGGTTACAACGTCGGCGCCACTCAACGCAGGAACGGGCGCCTAAGAGCTGCGCTCTAAGACAGTGCTGGGACAAACAAAGCCGAAGCACACACACTACTGCACGACAGTCCGCACTGAGCTGACAACCAAGTTTTATTCCGGAGACATGTACTTAAGACGATCCCGCGACCCTTTATCCTCTCCCTTTGATCTTATCTCCCAGACGAAAAATTTGCCCCGAGGTGAACCCAGCCGTTACTTACACACTGACCCCTTGCACGTTTGATCTCTCTATGCTCGAGATATAACAGTGCTTCTTGCTGTCTATTTCTAAATATAATCTTCTTTCATTAAAAACCAACTCGCATCCTTCCCACTTATTTATTTATTTGTAAAACGGTTACTAGATTATAACGACCATGTCATAGGCTCACCTTCACAATACCGCATTTGGAAGCTTGCGGTGGCGCTACTCATTGGCCCGGTTATTGGTTCCTCAATATCTGTAATACTTTCGTCGTCTGCTACGGTAGTTGTAAAAATAAAATAATAATGGCGCCTTGATGTTACACGTAAGGTTTGTCTGCCTACGTCCGCTTCTGCGCGTTCAACATTCAAATTTCCATTCTCCAATCATGATATAGATCACGCGGGCCGATGAGCAGCGCCCCTAGCGGATCCTGCGGACCCAGCTCCCAGGATTGCCGATTATGACATGGTCGCTATAATCTAGTAGGCCAATGTAATACCATAGACGTAATAGTTGAAGATATCCACCTAACCGTACTTCATCATCATGCTCATGACATTGCGAATGAATCACCAACCAAGTTTTTAAATCTTTTGAACCGTATACTATGCTTTCCTACTTAGCAAGCTCAGCAAAGAATGAACAAGATGAGGGTACCGACCGCCAAAGAAGACATCCATGTCGAGAAAGCTCTTCCTCTTCCCAAAGCGCCAGCTACGAAACAGAAGCAAGCCACGACTCAAGTTTCCAAGATGACTCCCGCCGTGAGCACCAAGCCCTCAACAACGGTAGCGCCTCCTCAGCAGACTTCCCAGAGGGCTTCTGAGGAGTCGGTTGCAAGGTCTCCTTCCGAGAAACGCCTTCAAATGCCACTGAAATTGACTCCCGTAGACATAGAACGATTTACGGAAGACCGCGTGCCTCCACAGTCTCAGCAAGAAGCCGAGGTCGTAGCCATGTTGCAGAAGCTGAAAGGAGCCTCCTCTCAGTACGATGAGTACACGCTTGAGGAAGTCATCTATTGGCTCGCCAAGGATATGCTCGCACATAGCATAATTAAAGGTACCCTTTTTCTTGCAAAAGTGGTTTTTTAGTCCATCCCAACGTGATGCATGTACAGCTCGCGACATACTTCTCTGGAATCGACAGCTTGCGGTTTATCCTGTCTGAAATCTACAAGTGCTGGAAGAATGTTTCTTCCGACTAATAGACACGTACGGCACGCTACTCACTACGTGTTTATTAGCCGAAACAAACAATTTTCAAACGCTTGGAGATTCCAGGCCGGATAAACCGCAAGCTGTCGATTCCAGACAAGTATGTCGCAAGCTGTACATCGTTCGTGCATGTACTTTCTGATATGCAAGTTATCCGCGTTTACAGCGTGATAGTTGAAGTACATAACTTCAGCGTCTTCGCTTCAGCCATTATAACGAATTAACAGAAATTCATGACGAGAGATGTGTGTAAGACGAATGGGCAATGTCTCGACGTTCCCACACTGTCATATGCCTGGCTGTAATCCCTGCTTTACATGTATATATTCTCTGGTGTCCTTTCAAATCCGCGTACGCGGTGGAAGGGGGCAAAAAGGGAGCCTGCTCTTATTAGGGTGAGAGCACATGCGTTGGTGGACCGTGTCTTGGAATACGGCGCAACGGTCGCGGGGCAGCTTGCAGTACTGCTCCTGGAAATATTTTCCTAATATTTCACAATTATTCGAGTTATCGAGTTATCCCAGTTGCTATTGCTGCAATACATAATTCAATATTGAGTTTTAGTGCATCGTACGGCTATTGCCTTTGCATACGTATGAAACAGCGTGATGGTTCTGTGCACTGCGCCAAGCTGTGTTTATATTTTGCGCGTCACAGAAGCAGCCTTACATACGCAATCCCTTACATATGCAACGGCGGCAGCGTACGATGCACTAAAACTCACTATTCTGTCGTCAACAGCAAAACGTCTGTTACATTTTGCAATGTTCTTTCTTCCATCAGGTGATCAAAGCGCCGAAGAAGCGTTGGCCCGATTTGCAACTTTTGTTGAATCGCAAGTTGCCCAGAATAAGATCTCCGGTGAAGTAGAGAAGAAAGTACTAGGTAAGATTTTTCCTCCATTCTCATGTTTTAACTGTCAGAACTCGGTAATGTGTCACGTGGTCAGGCTTCTTAAGTGGTGGCTGTATTAATAATAAGAAACAAAAATGCTATACCACAACGAATCAACGAAAGCATGTTAAGTTCTCGTAAATTCACTATAAAATATATCATGGAAAATATGCAAGACGTCCGAAAGTTCTGGAACATTTTAGTCTACAGAAGAAAACTGCGCTGGTCACTTGATCATCCAGGCCGAATCTGCACAATCAGATTCCGTTATACCGTACTGGATACGGTCGCGAAAGGCTATGCCACTGTGTATCGAATTGAATTGGCTTTTTTTCTTCTTTTGCACGGTCGTGATAACTTTCCTCTGAGCGCTTCAGCATACGAAGTACTAGGGTTCCTGAACACTAGCTCCCTCTGTGTAGAGGAACAAGTATGGAGACACCCTACGAAGTACTGTTGCAAGCAGTGGTTGGAACCACTGAAACATCCTGGTACTCGTTTGCTGCTACACCACTCGCGTTTCGGAGCTGCTTGAACTTGAGATTCAGGAAATGAGCTTGCGATGGCCGAGGTACGTGATGTATAATAAACAGGCGGAGGCCTCGACCCCTTCATTTACTCGCTGCCGTCTTTCTTACTCTGGTTCACATTACTCCATTTTGAATTGCTATGCATTAACGCCTTCGTGAGCTGTGAATCAATGGAAAGCCAAATGGCCACTTCTGTATCATCACACGCCATTACAACAGCGCAGCAGCATTACGTCTGTCTGTTAAGTTACCTTTCCAGTGTACATTGTGCAAATGCATTGAACGTGTACGCCTCACAATACATGTCACGGCGGACGGACGGGAACACGCGTTATCTGGCTTCACTTCCTGTCATTACAATGTATTTTGCATTAATCCATCCATCTATGCTCCCAGTACTCCGCGTACAACAATATGATTGCCACTGTGCGATTCAGGTATACAAGTTCAAGTTTCCTTCAGCCAGTGTAAGCGTTTGTGCCGATTTTTCTTTTGTGTGTGTGTGTACTGGGGGAACTCATAAACAACATGCATTAATCACTTGTTAATAATGGTTACGTGATGTTACACATAAGGTTTGTCTGCCCAGTGTGGCAACATGTTGCACGTGCCGCAGGGTAGGACTGCGGATAATTTGGACCACCTGGGGTTCATTTGACGTGCGCCGGAAATCTCAGACACACGGTGCTGGAAGCGATGTTTAATTCCACCTCATTGGTATCGTCTTCCTTCCTTCTTTTCTTCCTTCCTTCACCTGTTGTGCTTCACTTTGCTTCACTGTGCTGTTGTGCGACGACGCTCACGAGCAGCAGTGTCGCACTGCGCTTTTCTTGCGCTTTACAGATGGCGCGCGCACTTTGTGTGGCCGCCACATTATGAGAAGTCTGGTGCAACGGCGACTAGCGCACAACAATCGGTTTGTTTCCCTTTCCATGGGCTGCGACTGAGCCGGCCAATGGCGGTGCTGCAGGTGTTTTGACGTCATGTGCGTGTGTGATGTCACTGGTGGCATTCACTGTACCACGTCATGTTCTGACGCCATGGCGTGGTGACGTCGTTTCGTATGTGCTACGCTCGACATAATCACCGTCAACGCCGCAAAATGTCCCTGATACAGCTAAATATCGGCAGCTCTCGATCACTTGCGCTTCAATATGCCTCCACCAGATCGCTGGACCTTCCACTTTTTGACCTCCGGCTTTTGTTGTGATTCCTAGCCTTCTTGGAGAAAAGTGTTCCCTCAAGCCTTCTGCGCCAGCACAGACTTCAGGTATACACACGCAGAGAGGAAGAACACGTTTTGACAAGAATTACTACGACAGAACGAGAATCCACATGCTTTTACGTTGTCGCAGAACTACTGGGTTACAATAGAAAAACATTACCATGCAAAGCAAAACTGATTATTTATAACACTCTTATTTTGAGTTGAGCTGAGTTGATACGAAAAGAAAAAAAAAATGGAGAAATAGGCACCCATTACGAGAGCCGGCTACTCCAGATCACTTAGGAAAACAGAAATGGCTAACTACAATAAGAACAATGTGTGACAAAGACACTCAGTCACACTCTTATTTGTTCGCATCTCACATATTGGCATCTCCTATGGTGTACTACAACACCAACAAAATTAAATAAATTCTACTTTTTCCAGAAAGAAGTGGTTCTATACACAGAAATGTTTCTATTCGACGCTTTACGTAGCCCCTCTTTTCCAGATTTAATAATTAGGATAACAAATCTGTACAAAACCGTTAATGGCAATGTATAACACGTCAATCAAACAAAACAACTAAATTTTTCTCAACTTAGCCACACTATCGCCCAAAGCAGTATCCTGCCTCCTACGACATACCAAGTTATGTATATAATTCCACTCCCAGAGTCTAAGCATGGCATTACCATGGCGCTGCAGTTGCAGTTCATCGAGTCATTCGCAGTACCAAAATCTTGGCTTCACATACACACGGAATCCAGACCCAGGTTAACAGCCCTGCAAGCAGCGGAGGCTTCCGCAGGCCATGCTCCTGTGGTACATAACGCCGTTAGAGTTTCCCATTCATGTGGTGCGAAAGGGCATGACGTAACGTTGTAGTGGGACGAGGCAATCAGAGGGTGTGGGTTCCAATCCCACTACTGGTGCCTCTTCTTCACTGTCATCGTTCAATTGAGGCATGAAGTGTTCTGTGGTTCTCTGGGAATTCCGGCACACCCGGGAACGACACAGCAGTTGGTCCAGCATCCCGCGCGTGTCGGCGCTGCCCAGCCCGGCGGGTGTACTTCATTTGATCGGACTCTCAGTTAATGCTCTCAACATCGAACAAGACAATGTGCAGGGAGATTTAGTTTAGTGCAAGCAGACCGACCTTACCCACAGTAGATCCAGGCAAGTCATTCATGCATCTGCGTCGCATTCCCGGTCCACGGAAACGCCATATTCCGGCCGATATACCGATTCCGGCGCAACCTCCCCTACGGTTGCCGCGTATTACACAAGATGGGGAAAGCGCCCTCCTAAACGGTCTCCCTATGCTGCTTTACATGTGGTGTTATGGCCTACGTAGGGCTCATCTTAGTGTCCTGTGAATGCCACAGGTAGGCCCGTCGCTTCCTACGGCACTATTTGACAGCGCTGGGCAAACGGTATTTCAGTCTCGTCAAAGTGCTCGTGCCGCGGCACTCTCACGTCAGGCATCGGGCGCTTCGTATGCCGTTGTAAAATAGTCTCAAGACATCAGCAGACATCAAGTTTCGACGCATAGCGACATCACGAAGGAAATAGAACTTAGAGGTCACGCATAGTAATCTACACAGGATCGAGGTGTCCCACTCTTATACAGCAAGCATCGCCCCCACTCTTTTCTGTTTTTCACTCGTTCATTTTCGTTTCTGTCACTTCATCATTTCTTCTTTTCAGTCTAACGCAATCCGGTACGCTTGGGAAGAAAACTGGTTGCGGTGGTGGCAGTCACGTAAACAGCTCGCCGATCATTTTTAGCACAAGCTCTCTGTAGAGGAATCATGAAGCGTTCTGGCATGGTGAAATACATAGAGGACTGTAGGAGAACTGTAACGTATTCTGTGTGTGACGGAATAGGATCGTGCAAAATTTGGACAACAAAGTCACTCTTGCAGGGGCGACTTTCCCCCTCAAATTTTACGATGCCTTCGCTGCTTCTTGTGTTACGTCTTAACTGTACTTTTCGCAATGGGCCGTGCCATTATTCTACAACGTAGTACTGTTGGATAGGCTGACATCAGTTCGACAGCTGCTGTTATTTGTGTGTTTTATTCTGTGACGTTCGACACGAAATATTACATGGCAATATTTTCAGCAGAAACGTGTCGAAACGTCGAACGTGTGCGAAACTTCACTAGGGGTGCAATAGACAGTTTCTTTAACGTAGTTGCGCTTTCGTCTGTTGTGTGTGTTTTAGCCATGGGCGTACCGAGAAGGGGGGCTAGGGGCTGGAACTCCAAGGTCGCTTGTGAAAGTATAGTGCCCTCTTTAGTCATAGGTCGTAATGATTATTCTCAGATGTCCTAATCGGAACCGCTGAACATCCACACAGTGCGCAACGTCCGTCCCCAGAAAAAGATGTGGTATTGGGTGCGGATTTGCACTCGTTTCCCCATAAAAAAATCCTGGGAACACCCATGGTTTTAAACTCGGGGCAGTTACATTGAACCGCACTGTTCATGGAGGAATATAAGGGGAACGTCATGCTGAACGTCAAGCACGAAGGCGTGCAGGGAATGAGGAGACGTTTGAAAGCAACAGGTATCCTCCAGTTACACTGTTCCTACTTGCGTAGCAGAGACAGGATATCTCGGTCGTCGTGGGCGTAATTACTTTCCAAGACGAATCGAGAGTGACATTACATAACGCCACCAGTTCCACAGCTGAACTTGCCTCTGAACGCACTCATATTTTTCTGTGCAGATATAATGTTGGCGGCCTTAGTTGACATTCTGCGCGAGCTTTCATCGAATCAGTACAACGCCGCTGGAAGTCGGATACCTCAAGGCCCGTTCCTGCCCACTGCTGAACGCGTCCTCCCCAAGACTTCGGCCTACGAAATAAGAAATTCGGCCATTCGACCACTGCAGGAAATCAGTAAGAAAGACGTTCTTACCTACTTTGGAGTGAACGTGCAAAGCATTGGCGATGTCACAGGTACCTGTTTGGACATGAATGATGTATAAGGGCAGCTGCAACCGTTGACCCCGTGCACACGCTCTGCTGCATGGCCCTTTTACAGGAACAGGAATTGCGTTTACAGGATACAAAATTGTTGGTGCGTACACTGACAGAAAAATGCAAGTGAAATGGATGACGCAAGACAGCTTGTCTCGTGCATCGTCAGCTGTGTATGGTCAGCTTCTGCATTCGTTATCTGCCTGGTGCTTGGACGTGTCACCTCTTACTCAAAATTATAGTGCGATGTTATGATGAGGAGGAGTTGGAAGGTCCTGACTAGTGCCCGGGAGTTCATGCAAAATGCACATTTTAGAACGCGTTCCAACGGATGTCCTAACCTTTCTTCACACATTACCAACCACAGCGACATAAATTTACAATGTTTCGTGCGACATAAAATTGCATATTTCGGCTTATTTCTCCTTTATCTTCATATAATATGACGGTTCCATGTGTCAAATTTACGAGCTATTCGATTCGATTTTCTTAACGTTTCCCGTTCCCTGTGGTTGGCCACTGCTCACGTTATTTCGAAAGGGAGGTAATCGACCTAAAGCCCGTGTTCCAGCTACATATCTAAGCTATTACGTTGCTTTTAGGCTGCTTCGTGTTACGCAGCCAGTGGATTCGGCTAGCACCACTAGCACACAGAGCCAGCTTCTCAAAACAGAATACACGACACGTAGTCAGCGAGTTCAAGTCGTGCTTGATCAAAATAAGAGAATCAAGGTATTGCAGTCTTCGAGCGCCGCTCTCGAAAGCAATGAACAGCACAACGAAGAGATGTCTGCAGGCGGCATACTCGTAGATGAGCTAGGTAGCTAGCTAATTCGCCGGAATATTCAGCGACATACCACACATTTTCGCTATACATGGCTTTCTTAACCTACAAAACAGGAAGTTTTTAATCACCGCATATAAAAATGCATATTTGTGTGTGTGCACCTTTGAAAACCTTGGTATGGCTATGGTGGCGTACTGTGATGACCAACGAAGAATAGCTGAGTGTGCACGCATGAACGTAGTTTCAACTGCCAATAAGGAATGTGCATTTTCATTTGCAGAACGTTTTTTTAGACAATTTGCGTATTTATACAGTTCCAAGAAACGCAAACGCTTCCGGAGCAACATTACCGGCATCATAGCTTGTGCATATTTAGACGTTTCGCGCTGCATATTTGCATGCATATTTTGGGAGATTTTTGTGCATAAAGTCCCGGGCCCTACTGATGACATATTTGAAAGCCATAGTCATGATACTCGAGGAACTATGCTTATGATGTCAGTTACTGCACAATGGCTGAGGCCTCTAGGAGCATTCCGAGCGTATTGAATACAGGAACCGCTATAGAGTTTACAGTTGCTGTCGTGAGCCAAAGAATAAACACGACAGACGGCAGTTACTCTCCCGCAGATAAAGAGTGCCTGGTCTTCATATGGGTCATAAATAGTTCTACTATGTCAGAACAGTTGCCACATTTTCTGCTATCGACTCTCGCGACGCGCGCTGTTGGGTAGCCACGTTGCAATTTCCCTGTGGTCGTGGTGATCGCTGCACCTTATGAAGGCCTTCGTGAACTTCAAAGTCAACATATCATTTGAGGCAGGTGATAAGAGCCCCAACGCTGATTCAGTTTTACAGTGTGTACTCTGAAGTCGATTGACACGTCCTGGACTTACCCTGAGCACTACCCTTTAGTTTGTTGCTGCGTTCCATCGAAATTCGAAAAGCAACCTCTCCGTTCAAAGCAGTGCACGAAGTTTATATATTTTACATATAAGAATCCTTCGCTGTGAATACTGCCAGCTTTCCACTGATAACTTCTTAGCAGAAAAACTGCGTGTTTTATGGAGGCGTTTTCTATAGGGACAACTGCAACCCCTTCTAGTCTCCCTTCTACGCCTAAGGTACCTGTTCACAGTTCTCAAAAGCCCCCTATGATGGTACCATTGCAGGATACTCCCAGTTTTTTTAGCGCATACCTAAGGACACCCGCGTACCCTTTCAGAAGTTCTCACAAAGTTATCTCCTAGGCAGTCGTCACAACCGACGGGGTACCGAATACAAATGTTCGTCGCAGGTTCACAGCAGTGGCACAGAATATGAGGCTCTCCATAATGGTGTCGATAGCGATTGTAGCCGTCTCTTTTCTTGCATAAACGAGACACTTGCAAGGGCTTGCCCCCACCCCCAAACGTCCACATACTAACAGTAATGGACATACGAGGTCTGTATGTACAGCTCCCGTCAACCTTAATAATAACACACGAAAAAATTCAGTCTCATTTCCGAGCGCGGTAACAGCCACCCTGGGGGCACTGGGGGAATATTAAGTGAACAAAATCCTTGCCTTAAACTAACACAATAATTTTGTTCTATCAACATTTCCTTGTGGCTCGAAGGGTTTCTGTAATCGCGCTTGGAAACGAGACCATATTTTTTTCTGTGTTATTATTAAGGTTGACGAGAGCGGTACCTGTCGACTGAACCACTTAGGATTCTGTTATGTCCTTCTTTGCATTCCTGTACAGTGTAGCTGCCGAGCATACAGCGCTTTGTTTGTCTCAGTAAGCCGTTGTCTAATATTGAAGGTATCCCAAGATAATCTCGTTCTGGTGTAACACATATTCCCCCTCCCCATAAGCATATCCTAGAATATCGTGTAAATTCGGTGTCAAAGATTGGATGCTTACACGTTATCAAGCCTACCACAGTTTCGATAGAAAAAGGAAAGTACTATAATCGAAGCACAATATTCGCAAGTAAACCAGCCTTCACAACCGAACGCAGTTACAACACTCACCATATTTTTTGCCTGCAGTCGTTACATATCCATGTTGGCTTTCCCTCCAGCATAGGGTCAGATCTGAGTCGACATTTCAAGTCGAGTTTCATGGTCGCCTGTTTTCATGACCCGTGTAGGCAGGTCACAAGAAGATTTCCTTGTATCGTCAAACTTCTTCGCTACACCTGAAAAAAGACAAAAGAAAGAAAGTAATGTGCATGATTGTTGATTAAAATGTCAATTGTTTTTATGCGCAGTAAGTCTAGCCGACATCTTGCTAGCTGTAAAGGGTTGGAATTTTGTGAAAGTTTATTCTGTCCTTTTGCGATTTCTTTGCCATAAATTCAGTGCCAGTGCCAGTGTTTGCGCTGTCGAAAAATCTCCTCACAAGGTAGCATTCTTCATTGCAGAGAAATCAGACCCGGCAGAGAAGCACCTTGCTGGAACGACATCCACAGCGCAGAAATCTTAAAGGTAACAAGTGTTTTTTGCATCTATGATAAATAATTTACAGTGCACATGGATTATTTGTACACGACGTTGCATCGCCCTAATTTGTCCCAACTTGGGAAATCGCGTTAATCATTTGCTGAATGTTCAATATTGTGCTATAGAGAGCTAGAAAATGTAAAGTTGATACAGTGGTCATGGTGCATAGACCACAATTTTCTAGTGTATTCACAATCTATGCTGTCCTAGGCTTACAAGAATTTGAAAATTTATTTTATTAATATTTTATTAAAGTGAGAAGTAGTGTATGAGCAACGCTGTGTGGAATAACTTCAAACACGTGTCATACGAATTTTGGAATTTCACCTAAGACATTGTATAGGGCGGAGGAGAGTCCTTGCATCTGTAAAGTACAGTGTCAGTGTATGTGTAGAGAATATCCCATTACATCCCATATACCCTAAGATATATACTCAATATAACATAATCAATCAATCCCATTCTCGGTGCGGATTCAGCTTGCAATGATGTGCACCGTTCAGAATTTAGCAATCGACATGGACTTCATTACAGACATCAAACTACTAAGATTATGGAAACTATCAGAATACACATTTCTTCTGTATTTTGTTTTGTGTATCTAAATGCACATATATCTCGCACCACATTTACTTAAGAAGTAATGAGATGAGAGCTTCCTGCCTACTGCAAATACATAAAAGAAACTTTTCAGGTGCCATGTATGTTGCATATTATGACAAAATTCTAATAGTAAACTACCAGTGAACCAGTACAAAAAAGTGAAGTAGAGCAAAAGGTGATATTAATTTACACGCGTTATTTACATGCTTAATGGGACGGTCCAATCTTTTCCAGCAGATTTTGAAATTATGGTGTCATTTTGTTCCTCGTGGACCACAAACCACAGTATCGAAAATCACATGCGAAAGTGCGGCATAGTATGAATGTTATACGATCATATACGAGGGTGGTTCTATAAGTTTCCGGCCCGAGGTAGAAAATGCGCGCGAATTTGAAAATGCGATTAAGGACGCGTGGCGCCATTTGTTGGAGGGCCCGAGCACCACCCTCAACCCTCTCCATGCTTTTGTCAGTTGGAGAGGGGCATTTCAAACAGCGAGGGTGCACTCTTCAGTTAAAATGGAAAAAATCGAGTACTGCGCCGTGATAAAATTCTTGACAAAAGAGGGACTTTCGCCTAAAGAAATTAAAGCGCGACTGGACAACGTGTACAGGGAAGCCTCTCCGTCGTACACAACGGTAAAAGACTGGGCTAAGCAGTTTCGACTGGGGCGAGAGTCCACTGAAGATGATCCACGCAATGGTAGTCCAGTGGAAGTCGTGACACAAGAAAATTTGTCTCTTGTCGAGGAGGAAGTGCTGAGCGACAGGCGTCTGAAGGTGAAGGAAATCTCAGAAAGGCTGGGGCTTTCCAAAACAACCGTTTTCCGCATCATCGGCGAGGGCCTTCACATGAAAGAGGTCCGTGCGAGATGGGTGCCACGACTTCTCTCGTCAGTTCAAAAGCAAGAGCGCGTCGTCTGTGCCAAAGAGTTTTTGGAGCTCTGTCAAGAGAACGAAGAAGAAATATTGAAGTCAATTGCCACAAGGGATGAGACTATGGTGCTCTACTATTATCCCCTTTCGAAAAAGGAGTCGATGGAATGGCGCAAACCAGGAGAAGCACCCCCAAGAAAAGCCAAGGTCACACAATCCACAAAGAAGATCATGGCACCAATATTTTGGGACTGCCACGGGATCCTCCTCGTCAACTTCAAAGAGAGGAACACCATAGTGAATGCGACTTTTTATGCTTCACTCCTGCACCGACTGCGAGACGCCATCAAGGAAAAGAGGCGCGGCAGGTTGAGTCGAGGTGTTCGGTTGCTCCAGGACAATGCCCTTGTCCGCACGGCTTCTGTTGCAAAGGCTGCACTGAAGGAGTGCGGCTTCGAAGAAATCCACCACCCACCCTACAGTTCAGACTTGGCACCGAGTGACTATTTCCTGTTCTCAAACTTGAAGAGGGATCTCAGAGGACAGATTTCAAAACGATAGTGAGGTGCAAGAGGCAGTTTTCCAGCATTTTGTGGACAGAACTTCAGACTATTTTTTCAAGGGTATAAGAATGCTGGTTGAAAGGTGTCAAAAGTGCATCGAAGTTAAGGGTGACTGTCGAAAAGTGATACACTTGTTTCGTCTCTATGACTATTAAAAGTTGGTCGGGCCGGAAACTTATGGAACCACCCTCGTACATGGCAAGGGCAGATGCCGGATATTGGGAGTATGCCGGAATTCCCTCTCTGGAGAAAGGCGAAAACGTCATTTCCTCCACCACCATTCAGAACACCTCCTTGAGAAGAGGGATGCCGCAGCCATGCGGGCGTCTGGACGGTGCCTTTCTTCTCTGGGCTCCGCCCTCTCACTCTTTTGCTTAGGGAGTAACTTCACGCTGATGTCGTTGCCACCGGAGCTTCTGCAGCTGCGGGGGCAGTGCTGACCTTTAAAGTCTGTACATTTATTATCAAAGCACTTTTCGGATGAAAAAATGAGCCAAATAGATTGTCGGCCGATGCCAAACATAGCGGTATCTGTTTCACAGATGCGCCTCCGCGGATGCGACCGTCCCTTTAAAAGGGCACTAAAGTGCAGAAGTTTCTCCTCGGGAAGGAAAAGTTGTTGCATTGACAGCAATACGAAAGGGACGGAGTTCATCCATTGCATCGTTCGTGATGTATGCACGAAGGAACCTAAAAATTTGTGGTTTCCTCTGCAAGCAATTTCCTGCGGTAATTGCATGCAGCATCGCACCTCTGTGTCGCGCTTCTTGTAAAGGTGAGAAGAAAGCACAAACTATGGTTTCCTTGTGTGTGTCAGCACTGTCTACGCCTTCGGGGATTAGCGCTGGTAGGTCACCCACAAAAAAGGAAAAATAATAGGAAAGGACTTTATAGACAAGAGTAGAAACAGAGACACCCAATAACACCTGAAGGCACAATTATCGTCCGATTGCTCTCTGAATTAGATTTAAAAATAGCGCCTGATTCACCCCCCCCCCCCGAATCTGACAAAGGCATTTAGCCCGAAATAGTCATTATAGGCTAGGAGAGAGCAGCGCCTCCTTCTCCTCCAGTTCACCATATCCATTTACTTCCCTCCGGAGGAGGAGGAGGAGGAGGAGGAGGGTCGTTGGGAGGAACCCGAGAGGTCTGCCTGCCTGATTAGGCGGCATGTTTCTCGGGAAGGGAAAGGTGGTGGAGAGGAGGAGAGGAAAGGGTGAAGTGGAAGACCGAGCGGAATCCGCTCGGGGGGAGGATAGCTGCGTCCATGGGCCGACTTCAGGGGAACTGTGCCGGCATACGCCTATTACGCATCTGAGGGAAACCCAGGAAAAACCCCAGACGGCACAGCCGGCCCGCGGATTCGAACCGCGGACCTCCCAGTCTTCAGGCGCACGCGTTACCGCTGCGCCACCGGAGCTGCTCCATCACTAGACTTTGCTTCATTTCTCTCTCCCATTTTTCCCTCTACCCTCTCACATTCAGAATTCCACAAGGTGGATTAACTCTCCTTGGCTCTATACTACTTAAGGGTGTTATTTTTATTTGAATGGGTTGGTTGGTTGTTCATTGGAATTTGATTCTATACACGAAGATGCAACGCATGATCGCGATCCACTCGGTGTCATGATGCCATCCGCTCGGTGTTTCGAGCTGACCCAGATAGAACATAGCTCCCTGGGAAGTCCTGCTTAGATCCAAATGGTCCCTGTCCGGAAGTGGATGTACTGAGGACATCCGTGGGAGGCTAGTGGGGGGTATCCTATACTGGATATCACGTGTACGTCCCTGAAATAATCTCCTGAGGACATCGAGGTTTCGATGTCAGTAGGAGGTCCTATCACGCATGAAAAGGGACGTGCCGCACAGTGACCGAATGCCTCAATGCTGAAGTTGCTCAATGCTCAATGCCTCAATGCTGAAGAACCTACTGAATGCCTCAAACAAAAAGCAGTAAGAAACAAGAGTTAATGCTGCAAGCACTTCCTGACTTCAGTGTTGTTTATGTCCGTAACCGAATTAAACTTAGGGATGTCACACCTCGTTTTGAGCTGAAGGCGAGCAGGACTCTCGGACTTTCAGAATATCACAAGACAAGCTAATATACTACCTCTTTTCTCTTAGGAATGCAATGCCACTGCCAATGCCACTGTGGCTATCACTCATTCTTTGTTAATAAATGTTCCCTTCTAATGACACTGGTGTTCTAAGTGAGCCTCTTTGGACTTATCGGTTCTGCGAGCTTTTATGTTTCTCTCTGTCTCTCTCTCTCTCCCTCCCTCTGTCTATTTTAACGCCTCGTCCATACTCATTGCGGAAATCGGCATTTCTCTTTATGCCATTGTTTCAACCTCGGCCATCACACATTAAATTTTCTGTTGCTCCTGTTTGTTTGATTTATTTTATTTTTGTGTATTTTTTCTCGTATTTTCGTTTACCATAACGGACGTGCGCTCGCTTCTTAATAATCTGCTTCACCTACAGGTGGTGGTGGTACTGATGAAAGAGCTCGTCGTTGTCGGCCTCAGAGACAGGCTTGACCTACTGCGGGGGGGGGGGGGGGGGGGGTAATGGCAGGATCGGCTCGCCGTTGTTGGCTACACAGAAGTGGACGTCGTCACGACTATAGCAAAAAAAAAAGAAAAAAAAAAGACGGATGGACGATGAAGGGTGGAGACGCATAGAGGGTGCGTGAGTTCGTCGGGCGTGCAAAGTGTTACAGGGGTCATTGAGCAACTTCACCTACTGATGTTTAGGCGTAACATTTCGTAGACCAATCAGCATTCAGAGTGGCGAACTATGCGTCAGTTAACGGACACAAACCTCGGTGTCGACACCATCACCTCTACAATGTACACGCAAAATCATATATATTTGTCGTGGTAACGTCCGTGTCAGTACAGACAGACGTACGTGGGACGCACAAAACGTGGCCACTTGGATGTCCGCTGGACCTCCGTGGGAGAAATGACTTTCTCCCACGGAGATCCCGTTTGCCGCGGTGGGATCTCGGGCGGCTCTCCGCTGGAGGTTTTGTTCTACCTGGGGAGATTAGAGCGCACGACCGCGATAACGCGCTCTAATCGCAGCCAAAACACCCAGCGATGACCTCATCCTCTTCCGGAGCTGAACTGACAGGCTGGAACTGACATCAATGCCCAGGAGCTCAAAACGTAAGGGCACACACGAACAACTAACACAGCATGATCTGCCAACCACGTTTCAAATACCCCACAAGAAGATGTGTGACGCTTTTGTCTTCTTTTCTAGTAGCGGTGCCGCCACCTTTATGTCTTCCATGCTATATATTGCGCCAGCACCTACGAAAGTGGAAGTCAAATTCCTCAAATGGCGCCGACTTTCATACTTTGCTACTTTTGAGAGCGTAGTGTAAATATTTTACAATAGATCAGCTGATAAGGCATTCGTTTACTAATCTCAAGTTGTGTGCTCGAACCGGGCCGACGACCAGCGATTTGATGCTCCAACATGCTTTAGGCCATATTGGCACAGGATCTTTTTACATGAGGTGTCATGTGCTGATATCCCAGCACAAGTTAAAGAACTCTCGTGGGGACAAAATTAATCATCAGATCAGTCATGGGACGTCGCTGACTATCATACAACTCTTACGAATTGAAACCCTTTTTATTTAGTTGGTTTTTCAAGCGGTCTTCGTCGATTGCCACGACATTTTTCGTTTTCTTGTGTACATCAAATGAACTAACAGATGCCAGAAAAGTATAGCCGATTATTTCATAATTTTCATCCCTGACCGACCTACATGGTCAGGTGTAAGTTAATATCTACTCAGGCACCTTAAGAGGCACCGGACTGCTTGGCTTCTATCTGGGCGGAACTATCCTTGAGCGACCGGCCTATTCAGACACAAAGCCACCGTGTGTGGCTTAGACATCTAAGCCACTATCTGGCAATGGTGCTTGCTATTGTACCTAGGAAGATGTGCGTCAGATTGCAACGCAGACCACCTTCAGGTGGGCAGAATTAATTTACACGTCCTGCACTGTGGGCCTACCAGCGATCTTACTTCTACTTTGATACACTAGAAGTGGAGTGCTACGCACCGTCATAGTTCGCCAGCGAAATGCAAATGTAAAGGAATCACACAGCAAGAAGTTCCATACCAGAGCCGCTGCAAGCCCCAAACCTCTTCTTTTTTCTTTGCGGAATAGCAAGCCGACGTCCCGTTTAGCTCACCTTTCCTCCCTTTTTTTCCTTTGGTCTAATAAATATATACCCCCCCCCCCCTCAAACCTCGCTCTCGACTTTCTGCACTCCACGTATCAGAACCATCGCCATGTATACACGGACGGCTCAGTCACGGCAGACAGCTCGGGCGCTGCATTTTATATTCCTGATAGTGACTTTCAGCAAGCCTTTGCCCTCCCTTACCCAATGTCCTCTATGGAAGCAGAACTCCTCGGCATCCTGTCGGCTCTACAGCACTTGCTCGGTCTATACCGGCTGCACAGTGGGTTTTTCTGACTGACAGCAAGGCTTCAGTGGATCTGCTGCTCTCTTTTCGCTCCAGCACAATATGCACTCTCCACGCGCTCATACTGCAAGTCCTCACACAACTCGCGGCTACTGGCCATTCTGTGACGCTTCAGTGAATCCCGGGTCACGTAGGACTTCTTGGTAACATCCTCGCAGACACAATGGCAAGACACGCAACATCTACCGGAGCTCTCCCTGCTACCCATCTACCCCAAACGACCTCTGCCTGTTCCCTGCACATTCGCCGGTGGCGCTGTGTCCATACCCGGCAGTTCCGAGCGGACTCTATCTCATATAATCGTTTTGTACGTCTCATTGACCCCCTGCAGGACTTTACTATTGCCTGCCGTTGCAATAGCGCTGAAGAGTCACTCCTCCATCGTCTTCGAATGAATGTTGCACGCACACCCTCACTCCTGTACAAAATGCGCCAGACGAACTCCCCCATTTGAACAACTTGTTGTGTGCAAGCCGACATTGAGCACTACCTATTATCCTGCAACCGGTACCTCTCACAAAGACTCATCCTCCAACGCCACTTGCGACAACTTGGCTACCTTAACGTCTCTTTGGTCACCCTGCTCGGCCCCGTCCTGCACAACCAGGGGGCGGTTACGATTACTCTCTTGAGCTTTCTTCGTGCCACCGGCCTCTCGTCCAGCCTCTAAGGCCCCTTTTCTGTGTGTGTGTGTGTGTGTGTGTGTGTGTGTGTGTGTGTGTGTTTGTCTGTGTGTGTGTTTTTTCTTCTTTCTTTTCTTTTTTCTTAAAGGAAGAGCAAGTCGGCCTACGCCTGACTAACCTTTCCTCCCTTTCTTTTTTCTTTTGCAATAAACATATCCCCCCCTCCCCCAAACCTTGAGATTACGGTATTCTCAAATAGTGCTTATACGTGCAGTGAATACAAATATTAATTAATCATGCATTCATGTTTCAAACTCTTGTTAATCGCTGTTGTTGTCTTTGGATTTGCAGGTGGAAACAGGATGATATTTGAAGTGAAGTTGAAGTGGAAAGAGTAAGCGCCCTGCGGTTCCAGGCCGTTCCTCCTTGTCATTCCTTTTCTGCATCTGTACAGCTGGTACTACCGCGACATCTGCGGTCCAAACGTTATCGTGTTCATCAACACGCACACTCAGCACTCGTTATAATCCGAATATACGCATATCTATTCAACGTGGTATTCATGTTCTGCTATACCAGTATACGTTATTCACGCACGAAACATAGCCCGTTATATTAGGAGAGCGGCTATAGGAACAGGAAATGAAAGACGTGAGGGAACAGAAAAGAACGCTCGCAAACACAAGATTTTCTGAAGAACAAAATAGAATACTTTCCTGTTGTCGTACATATTTTGCATGGGAAATTCACAGAGATGATGGTTTGCAATGTATTTCGCGGTACCAAACGAAACGTGTTTGCCTTTCGTGATGGAGGGAACATGTCGCTGAGCGAAGTCAAAACGAGTTAACACACTGTTCAGCTCTGGATTGATCGCGCACTAGCTGTGTCATAGTACAGCTCACAAGCGAGGGCTAGATCCCTGTCGCTCGATAGTGCTTCCTGTATGAATGGCCATTCATTTTGTATTGCCACTTGTGGGATGGGGCAAGACGTAATGCTTGCCTTCATTGTCATAAATTTTACCTTCTTTCCCACTTGACGATCACCTTTAGAGTTTTAGAGGGGTCTGACAACTAAGCGTTCCAGTAACTTTCACAGTCCCAAATAAACTGCAAAACGTGGCAGCGGCATCAGAGGTATTCATTTGAAAGCCTGGGTTACCTACTGGATCTTGTCTGACTAGAAAGCTGCAGAAACACGAAGGAAACAAGAGCTCTGTACTACCGTTCAAAAGAGCTATGAAGAAATATCTACCTCAAGGATTTATCTCGAAAATGGGCTGCAGGGTCTTCACCTTCAAGGGTCATTTTCCCGCGATTTTACGACATTTCAATTGCGAAAACTTGAACTTTGCGGACGGAAAACTTTTGTTCAAGGCTCCCTCACTTCCTGCTCCTCTTTTTCTTTATAGTTTCTCTCTCTCTCACTCTCTCTCTCTCTCTCTATCTTTTTTTTAAAGAAACGACGATGCCTAGGAAGGATTTATCCCATTCCGAGATTTGGCCTGTAGTGGTATTTTAAGGATCGTTGGAGTAGCAGAGCGAGCGACATTTATATCGATACTTGACTGTGATCACAATCATTGCTCCACGTAAAGCTTGCTCCTCGACGCTATCTTGCTTGTTACGAACCATCCTGCGTTGTGACGATACATTCATGGAGAGAACAGTAGCCTGCAAGCAGTACTAACTATTTCCGACCTGCTGTGTCTACTGCAGTGTCTCGTTGTTTTGGTAACTCGCCAACACTGCGTCCATCCGTCCTGTCGCTCGCAGACCTCGTACCACTGGCGATCAGTACGAGCAGCTACACGCAAACAGATAGACCTCGACTGTCGAGGAGCGTTCACCTCCTCTTTACGCCAAGCGACTGTGTGGGGCGCGGTTGTAAGTCCTCACAAACAGTGCGGGCTGCATTCTTGGAAAAACGGTGGCTGTGGTGGTGGCAATGATGTGAACAGCTTGCTATTGTTGGGTTCACAATTGTGCGCATCGTCACTGCTGTGGCAGGGAGATTAGATGAGAAGAGAAGACGATGGTAGGAGGTGATTGCAAGCGATCGGTCGGTGGTTCACCGGCCCTTCAAATATTTTGCTAGATCAAACTAAATTAGGCCCAACAGCTTAACCTAGCTCTCTAGCTGGGTCCAAAAGGTTTCCAAGCTAGCCTCGTTTCAAGAATGTATTGTCATCAGTTTCGATGCCCGTTTCAAGAAAGGAGCGTGCTAGATTCTCGGCTCTGACGCGTCTCTTCGAGAACGCAGCTCTCGTGTGCACATTACCCCTTAGGGTACCGTACAATAGTAGTAGATGAGGCACTTGAGCATAGATGGACAACACATCGGGAGCCTCACAACCCCCAGTTGCATACTTCAGTTGAATAATGGCAGTTGAAGAAAAGGCACCACCAGTGGGATTCGATCCTACACCCTCTGACTGCCAGTCAGGGATGCTACCCATTACACCATGCTATACATGCTCCTTTCAACGTACCAAGCCACGCTAGGAAACATTGTTGTGACCGGCAACAATGTAAGCGGGAATGTGCTGAGGGTGAGTGCGTGGCCCCGAGCGTCGGTACGTTGAGGGGAGGGTAGCTAGCATGGTGTAATTGGTAGCATCTCTGACCGGCAATCAAAGGGTGTGGGATCGAATCCCACCGCCAGTGCCTTTTCTTCCATTGCCATTGTTCAACTGAAGTACTGCACCGTGCTGCTCTCTGCGCAGCATTCTCCAAGAACATGGAGAATGGTATCGCGCTGAGGACAGTGCTTGAAATTTCCGTCGTCCACGGAGCCGATTTTTCGTAGCAGCAAGTTACGAGCGCCGATCCGGTACGCAACCTGCGTAGCACTGTTTCGATATTTCTTGGGAGACCCGTCATAGGTAGATCCAGTCGATGATTTAACATAATATCATGAATTCCGGGGTATTCCGTTTGAAGTTGTTTTCTAATGACTATCACTGTGTTCTTGCATTGGCCAGGACGCGCTGCAGCTGGCGCGAGTCTCAGTACAGAGAGGGTGGGTGTCAAGTAACCGCTTGAAGCGGTCGACAACAACAACACCAATAGATGATGACCATGAGATGGGGTGTTTCATCGCAGTGGTGCGGTACCCTAATCGGTCGATAACCTTCACGTGGAGCAATAATTACATATTTTTAAAAGGGTAACGAAATGGTTTAGTTAGTAGTGACTGAATTCCATTCGCTCCCTCCTGGTCTGCAAATAGGTGACGCACTGTCCCGTGTTTTTTCTTCTGGTATCGCAGGAATTCTCCTAATGTATGGGGCTATGTGCATTGTGTAGACTCTTGAATGTCTAATATACGTCATTTAACATTTTGTCCGACACGTACATATCCGATACTCCATTTTTGTTGTTGCAAAGCTGAGGCTTAACACTCGGAACTATTTTTGTACATGTTCTGTGTCCGAAGTGAGCTTCGCTGGGAAGTGTGGATAGAAGGCATGACATGGGAAGAAGTCATAGAACTAATGAAGGAGGATATATTTAATAACTGTATAATAAGCACACGTAGTTCCGAACGGAGCATAGCACTTGTAAAAAAAATCAGTGTTATACTTTTTGGAATGAGTTTATTTTACATAAAGCTGATGACTCCTGAGCCTATCTTATCAGAGTAGATATTTGGGCTAGTTCGTACATCATATTCGAGTAATGGGAGGTGCAGAACCAGGAACGGACAAGGTGAGTGGGATGGGTACCACGCTGTACTTAGAAAATCGTGTGTTTTATGAACCACGTCTTCAAAAATGCATACTTATCGGTGGGAACCGAGACAAGCTCACACGCGAAATAAATGGAGCGGAAAAGATAGCTAGAATGGGGGCCGGCAAACGCTAGCGCCCCTTCGGTTTCTTCAGATGAAGAATTGTCTTTCCTTAGGTTGTAATCAAAAGCGCGCGTTATAGGTAGCCACCAGATGGCTATTGACCAGTTGGGTGCACGTAGTGTTTTCAGATGAAGTTGTTGAAAGATAGCGCATGTGTTGTCGCCTCTCCTATCTGTCCTTCGTTCCTGATTCTGCACTTCTCGTTATCCGTACCTTATAAGAATGACTTGACAGAGCCTAATATTTGTGTCGATTTCACACCCAAACGCCAAGACGGAAAATGGTACACGAACATAAAGTTCACTTGTGTCGCCTTTACCTTGTTGGCTTTCTTACCCATGCACTTGGTAATTACGTAAGGTGTCGTTCCACCTACATAGCGAATTATTGAAAACTTAGAATGCTGTTTGTTGATGTAGTGATTTTCTCGTTCATTTGGTAATAAAATTGTGATACCGTATGCCAGATTATGTGTTGGGAGCAATTTCCTCGTGCTAGCCTTGAGAACAAGAACAACAACAACTACATGAAAGACGATGG
Source organism: Ornithodoros turicata (assembly GCF_037126465.1). Taxonomy (NCBI): domain Eukaryota; kingdom Metazoa; phylum Arthropoda; class Arachnida; order Ixodida; family Argasidae; genus Ornithodoros; species Ornithodoros turicata. Next base: position 91,302,569 of record NC_088202.1, on the reverse strand, counting down.
GATGAGGTGATTCACCGCCTTCAGAATGTCAGAACAGAATACAATGAAGTTTGACAACTTGCACGCAGCTCATGCCAAATGGCGATAGCTACATCGTCGTTACCGATAGTGTGCAATACACATACATTGCCACGTGGCCACTCCAGGATTCCTCCGAATCACCGACGTACTATACACTATGGTACCCTTTTCTTAGTGCAGAAATAATTTTGAATCTATCGGTAATAAGAAATGTTGAAACAGTATCTGACATTAACGCCCTCGTTTGTCGCGCGCATGCCTGTCCTCTCTCGTCCCACTCCGCTCGTTTTGCCCCATGTGAATTGGCAGGTGGAAAAGTATTGCTCCTTGGAGCAAATGCTTTCCTAATGGAACAAACCACCCCTGACCTGGTTCTGCGAATGGAACAATTTTTGTACCTTCGTGGAGTAAAATTCTGACCCAGCTCTGCCAATGGAATTCGCCAAGAGTGTTGAGGCTTCGCGAAAAGTTAGAAGCGCATGAGTAGTGTGAGGCCACTGTTAAAGCAAGAAATGTGAAGACAGCCCCAATGACGAAGCGGAACGAGTCAAGGGTTAGAGACAAGAACGTATACGCTATGCAAGTAGGTAAATTGCATGCGGAGCTTTGCAGTTTCTCTCTTTTCCCGTGTGCCTGGGAAGCGACCTCGCATGTCCTTCTCTCAAGTAAGGTCATAACGGCCCAACATGACACGCACGTGGCACTTCATGTGAAGAGCTTCGTAAAGCGAGGTCTTTATGAGCATCCCCTTATTGCTGTTTTGTGGGCTTTAGATCTAACGTAGCTAATTTGCAATAGAAAATCCCAGAGAGCTTAGCGCCACTTTGAACCCTGGAAACTTGCTGATAACAAAGGACGAGAAGGTCTCCAAGCTGTTTCGGTTCCTTCTCTCTTGGCCGATTGTCCATGAGGAGTCAAGGTAAGCGAAAACGCAACGTGAAGGACAGTTCTCGCTCCCCCATTCCACAGATCTCCCATGATGCAACGCTTGCGCAAGGAACACTGAGATTTTCTGAACTCGTCTATTTGCATGGTGTACTTCTATTCCTACTCATTCCGGACATGACAAGTGGGAAAATGTGGCATTTCGTTAAAACTTTTATACATATAAGGACACAAATCTAAGACTAATAATAAGGAAGCGTGTCACATCCCTGCACTGTGCCGATGAGCCCCAAGACGGACGAAACGGCTGTCCACAGCTAGGCTTGCCACTTTTCACTGTGAAAGTTACCGACCACGGGAAAGGGTAAGGATAAGGGAGATGAGGAAAGGTGATGGATAGGAAAATGGTGGGAGGAGAGGTGGCGCACAGAGAGAGTGCCCTCTCAAGATGCGCGAAAATAGTTATTACTGTCTTTGACTGGACTCCTGATGATGGAAATTGCGATATAAAGAGGAAACAACGTTACACGTAATAGAACAAGAGTCAAAATCCGGATTGGGTCGGCACCCACTTTGAAAAACGCAGCGACACAGGCGCATCTTCTTTGCAGGCAAATAACTCATGGTGGTCGTACGTTCTAACCAGGCTCCTCAGGCTTCACACAACCACTGATACAGTTCCCTCGAAGCACAATAATGTAGTGGACAACTGAAGAAACAAAAACAAAAACAAAAAATTCTAGGAGACCATTGCACTGGCGCTTTGGGTAGGTAGCCAGCACTCTCAGAAAAAAGGTAGTATCAGAAACTTCCATGGGAGTGTTCACGCTCGTCACATATATGACTTCCTTTGGGGTGCTTAGGCTACTCCCCTTGTAAGGGTGTTCCCTTGACTCCCCTTCCTGAGGGAGGCCTCTCGACTCCCTTCCTCTGCAGGTGTTCCCTTGAGTGCCCATATTCAAGCACACTGTAGAGATCACTAAGCACTCTGTTTCCCACTCTGTTACTTCACTCGTTTTTTTTTTTAGTTACTTTAAGTGATGTACGTTGCTTCGCGTTACAAAAACCATACTGCCCTCGCCCTGCAGTAGCGCTTATCCGCCTTGATCAAGCATCCAGGTAGTCCCAGGACTACGGCACGTCCCTCAGCAGCCTTCATTTGCATTGCAATAATATATGACCCAAAATGTTGGTGGGTGGGGTGATGTAGTGGGAAGGTGCGGTCAGCCTGCTTTGGGGTGGCGGCTTGGTGGACCCAGGGCGACCCAGGGGAGGGAGAAGCGGGAGGGGAGAGCCGGTGGTGGCACAGGAGAGGGAGGGGTGTGCTAACTCTCTTGCTCTGGCATTTGAGTAGTCCAAGAGAACTACCCACCCCAGAAAACATGCGAGCATCCCTCAGTAGTGGCATTGCCAACTGTAGGATGGGACAAGCGAAAGCTTGTAGCAAGTAGACTTCGTTGGGATGCTACCTGTACCACGGTAACCAGGATTTTAAGAAAAAATCTTCCCGGGAACAGCACCGCAAGCGATACTGCCCCAGCGACCGTTTTATAGGCCGCCCGTTCGGAGACCGCATTATTGGCGAAGTTACCCCATCTACCCCAACCCACCAAAAACGTTACAGCCCGCTGCTAGAGTACAGTGGAGCGAAACACTTTTGTAACAGTGAGGGACATATGCCTCAGCAACTCGCAATGCATCTGTTGTAACTTCAATGCTCTTAGCGTTACAGATCAGACATCCTTTTCTATCGGACATTGCGTTTTTTACTTGACCTTCCCATGTCCGCTTCCCTTGTCATCAGCGAGTACTACCACGGACAATTTCGCTCGAATCAAACGACCGATCCGAGTGTCGCCCATGCGCATTAAGAGTTTTAAGATGCGCGATTTCGCTGAAACGACCATACTTCCCTCGTTTCGTTATTTGGAGGTGTTTCTCGACAAAAATTAACAAATGCATAAAAGTACGAGGCTGCACTGTTGCATAGTCTAGAAGGGCCTCGTCATAACCATTGGGGAGTGCGGCTAACAGCCGTCCATGGAGTGAGTGCATGCCACACCCCACATTAAATACGGTCACGGAAGGGTGTCGCTGCAACGCCCTCTCTGTTCGCGAGGGTGTCCGAGCATCATTTAACTCCCTTTCTCCTTTTTTTTCTGAGAGTGAGAAGGACAAAACACTTCGCACTTCGTACCAGTGCCGGATTTAGGGGAGGGCAGACGGGGCACTTGCCCAGGGGCCCCCACCAGTAAAGGTCTTGTCCAAGGGGGGGGGGGATATGTTTATTAAGAAAAAAAGAAAGGAAAGGTTAGCCAGGCAAAGAGCCGGCTTGCTATTCCGAAAAAAAAAAGGGGGAAGGGGCAAACGAAAAAGAAAAGGAAGGAAAAAGAAATAGGGGGATCGAAACAGAGGAAAGAAAGAAAAACAAAAAGCAACAGAAAGAAAGGAAAGGGAAAGAAAGCAAGAAACAAAAAGAAAGGAAAGGAAAAGAAAAGAGAAACGAAAGGAGAGAAAGGAGAAACACAAAGAAAGAAAAGAGAAACACAAAGAAAGAAAAGAGAAACAGAAAGAAAGAAAAGAGAAACAAAAAGAAAGAAGAGAATAAACACTAGCACAACGTTACAGGCAGTTCACGAGTCGTGAGACTCGGAGATAACCGAGGAGAGCGGCAGTGACAGCCTACTGGTTGGGGTGCAAGACGGGGCCAAGAAGAGCGGCCAACGAAAAGTCGTTACAACCAATCTGGAGCAGACGGCAACGGAGGGTGTCCCTATGTTGAACGTGCTGCTGGCATACAGGAGTTGGTGTGGGATGTCCGCTTCCATTCCACAGACATTACAGTTTGGTGAATTTAGCCGTCCCATCTTGAAGAGAAGTGAGGGTGTACGGGCAACATTGAGACGTAGGCGGTGGAGAAGGGATTCTTCTTTAAGGCTGCGGTGGCAAGTGATGACGAACTCCATCAATGGGTCGATAGACCGTAGGAATGAGTTGTAAGTCGTTGTTTCGGCACGGAACTGCTGAGCACATGTGGCACACCGACGGCGTATGTATAGACGGCATGTTGAGGCTGTAAGCGGCAGAGGTGCCAGGGCCGAAGTGTCATCAGACCCAGCGCGTCTCGCTACTGCGTCTGCTCGGGTATTTCCATACACGCCTACGTGGCCAGGGACCCATTGAAACGTGATGTTGTAACCAGTGGCGAAGAGTTCATTGAATTTTTGAAGCGTCATGGTATGCAAATCGCTTATTATGCTGGGGCGAGATGACGACAACATATCTAGTGATGCCTTGCTGTCTGTAAGAATGACCCACGTTCCGTGCCCGGATTCTGTAATATGCTCCAGTGCTGCCAGGATACCAAACAGTTCGGCTTCTGTCGAGGACACTGTATAGGGGAGTTTGAAACCGTGGCCCAGGTCTTCATCCGGAATGTAGAAAGCCGCGCTCGAACTACCTTCGGTTACCGAGCCATATGTGTATATATGGCGACTTAGTCGATGTGTTGAGGCGAGGTGCTCCAGTGTGAGCTGGTGGGCCACGACTGTGGGGACGTCTTTCTTGCGTTGGAGTCCAGGGATGTTAGAGTGAATACAGGGTCTTTCAAGAGTCCACATCGCCGGTGCATAGGATGGTGTAGACGCGGTAGATGGAATGCTCCCTTTCAGGCGGGCAATGGCACTGCCGAAAGCAGACGCCGGGCAGTCCTCATCAATGCGACAAAGAGAGTGGAGCGGGTGCCGTGTAATGTAGCGTGTATAAGCGCGGAGGGTATCACCATCTCGCAGTATGTGAACCGGCTGCTCTCGCGCCTCTGCCAAGACAGAATACGTCTCCGTTGTCCTGGGGACTCCCAAACAGACACGGAGACTACGGGCCTGGATGTTGAGCAGTTTCTGTTCTTGGGTTCGACTTAGACCATGCAGGATGGGTAAGCTGTACCGCAATGTCCCCAACACCAGGGCCTGATGAACACGATAGAGGTCCGAACATGACGGGCCCCAGGATGCACCAGCAATACGCCTGAGTACATTTACCAAACCGTTTGCCTTGGTAGCAAGCAGCTTCACATGCTGGGACCACGTCAGGCCACGGTCAATTGTAATCCCCAGGTATCGGCAGGTCGTGACAAAGGTCAGGGGTGAGCCATCAATGAAAAGCGGGTACTTATGAAATGATCTTCGTGAGAATGCCATGGCTACTGTCTTGCTAGGCGAGACAACCAAGCCGCGGTGCAAAAGGTATCTTGAAATGATGTCTAATGAACCTTGTAGTCGGCGTTGGATCGTATCACGCCGAACGGCGGAAGTCCAGATACATACGTCGTCAGCATATATTGTAATGTGAGTGTGATTATGAAGCTGCGCAGGAAGAGAAGCCATAATGATATTGAATAATAAGGGGCTGAGGACGCTCCCTTGTGGGACACCACGGTGCACGCGGAACGTCGCAGTGTCCCCGTCAGCGGTGCGCACAAACAGGGAGCGGTCAGCCAAGAAGTCTTTAATCCATGACCAGGCGCAGCCCCCGACTTCAGCTTCTGAAAGGGTCGCCATGATTGCGCTATGGAGGACACTGTCGTACGCTTTCTTGACGTCAAGGAAGACAGCGGCTGTCAATAAACCTTCGGCCCTTGCCTGTTGTGTCCTACTGGTTAGAGTTATGACGCTGTCTATTGCTGACCGTCCTGGGCGAAAACCCGCCATCTCCTCGGGGAAAAAACCCGTGCTCTCAAGGTACCAGCTCAGGCGATTGAATATTATGCGTTCCAAGGTCTTCCCCACACAGCTTGTAAGAGCTATTGGGCGGAAAGAATCGATGTGATGCGGTGATTGACCTGGTTTCAGTAAAGGGACCACCATCGCGGTCTTCCACTCGTTAGGGACTTCCCCTTGGCTCCAGCTCTCGTTGAAGATCCGTAGGAGGGATGCTCGCCCTGACAGGGGAAGATTCCGAAGGGCCTTGTACGTAATCTGGTCTGCTCCAGGGGAGGTATGCAGAGGAGAGTCCCGTAGTGCAGAGTCGAGCTCGAGAAGGGTAAGGGGCAGGTCCAGAGCCGGGTCTTTCGAAGCCTGCAAAGCGGGTGGAAGACGTTGAGCTGATGAGAGCACGCCTGGAGGCTGCGCTGTGAGGCGCACGCAGTAGTCCTCCGAAATGCACAGTTCAGAACGCGAGGTGGCCAAGGACAGGGAACGGAACGGGTGCCGTTGAACCACAGGAGTAGAAAGTCCCTTCAGCACTCCCCAAATCCGAGACATAGGGGTACGGGGAGAGAGAGATGTCGAAAAGGGAAATCTGTTTTGCATGCCTGAAACGCATCCCTGAAACGGAAACTTGGTAAAAATCTGTCCTCCGTCCACGCATATCGACCCCGAATAACACATTGGATAGACATAGAATACACGAGGGAGCCCCCACCACTGTAAATCCAGCACTGCTTCGTACAGCGAAAGAAACGTGCAGCCATTCACTTGTGGTCCGAGATATCATCGCAGCGCACACCGAAGCTCTTAACATCCGGCTACAGTGGATACCGGGTCACGTGGGCATCCGCGGCAACGAAGTAGCCGACCGTCTAGCTGGCCTCTTCTTGGCCTTTAGCGAACCCGACTGATAAAACGTGATTGGCTGAACGTGAGGGAACCGACGTGGCAGCTCCACAGGATAGATCCCCAACTCACATATCAAATAGCGTCAAGGACGCCCAGACCACTGGAATCCTTACTCCACCAATTCCGGCTGAACGTTCCCCACGGTCGCGCGTTTCTACACCGTATCGGCAGAGCCGTCGCGAGGCGAGTTTGCGCCCGGGGCAGGGCAAATCTGAAGCGCCCCTTCTCCCGTTGCCGCCAGAAGCTTTATAGACAAAGAAAAGAAAACGCTTATTTGCACTGCCGAAATCGTAAATTCAAATTATCCTCCATTCCCGCTTTATACAGTCCAACTAACCTGCCAGGGCCTGCCTTTCGGCGCCCTCTCTGGTGAGGGCGGCCGGGACGGCTGCCACTCTCGCGCCACGGTCGCTACGGCTATGCATATCGGGATAGCTCCCTCACTAGACTGCATCCAATGCGGAGTGCCAGAGGACACTGAACACATACTGCTCAGCTGCTAGCGATTCGCAGGAAGTCGTGAAGTCCCCCGGATTGCCTTGGTCAGACAAGACAACGGCCCTCTTGACCTAAAGAAAGTACTTGGTGACTGGCCAGCAGCAAATCGACATGTCTCACACTCTGTCATCTCCATAAAACGTAAACCCCCATTGTTATTATTTCCTGCCATCGCCAAGAGAGAGCAAAATGCAAAGCAAACAAGTTTCCAACGCTGCCACCATCTGCCGAGGAGAGCGCGCGTAACAAAGGCGAGCTAGTCCACCCTAAGTAACATTATGAAGACACATGATTTGTTTTGTAGCCCAAGCAGCACACAATATTGAACCCATATCGACTGGTCATGGGCGATACGGGTCCAATATGCGACCCGTTTTGCCAGGATTTCCCCTATATTGGCTAAAACTTGGCAATATGGGCCCATATTGCCAAGTTCCAACCAATACGGGGGAAATCCTGGCAATATGTGTGTATACCGTCCGTGTACACCCCATATTTACTGAAAATGCAGAAAATGGTACGTACCAAATGCCCAAGCAGCACGGCAAGATTGGACGTTGAAGCGTTTGAAACACCCAATTCAATAGGGCGTTACATCCAAAAACTTCCCGCAGATGATACAGATTGTCCGAAACAGTCAACATACGTGGCAATCACACTGTAACATGCACTGCAACTCAGCAGCTCAACTTTCCACTTACTGCAAACAGCCGCCATCTTGCTTTGCGATGCCAATGCCAATCGGTCGAACCGACTGAGAGCGTGGTCGTTTGAGCGAAATCACTCATCCTACAACTAATGCGCATGCGGGACACTCGGATCGGATGTTTCATTAGGGCTAAAATGTCGCAGGTCAAGTAAAAAGCACAATGTTTGATAGGAAGGGATGCCTCTTCTGTAACGCTTGGTTGCAGTCCCCATATTGGTCCCATATTGGCATCACATATTGGACCAATATTTGTAATCCTGGCAGTCCAACATTGGACTAGTATTGGCGAGCTGCTTGGGCTGTTGGTACTACTGTTGGTTGGGACTATGAAATTCTCCGAACACCCCGTAAAATATTTGTTGAAAACTGTTATTCCTATTCGCTCCGAGGTCGAACGGTGTCGGCGCGCTGCTGAGAAACGATAAACTACCGTAGTGTGGATAGCTTCCTCGCGTTGTAGGCTTTTACATGTTTATTTTTCGCGTTCGGTGCAGTGGGCGGAGCATTGGGGAACCGAACAGAATTGTACCATCGCGGCACAAGTGATCTTCCGGTGAACATAGACAAGAACTGCGGAAAATAATCATCAATTCCGAACATCGGCCGACGTGTTATCCACACAAGAAAGGTGACGGTGTCGCCCTCTATAGGTCGATCCAGTGTTGCCACACCCGTCGGAGGAAAAGTATGGAGATCACTCGTTAAAAAGTATGGAGATTTTCGTAAAAATCTGTAGATTTCAGTAAAACATACAATTTGCTTAATTAACATCGTTTTTAGGCCAGGATATTGTGCGTTTCGTCGTCTGACATTTTCTATTTCGCTTTTTGCATCGAAACAACGGAAATATGTGATGGCAAAAGTTATTGGGGAGCTGCGCTGAATGGATTGGCTCTCCAGGGTTCAAATCCTGGCGCCGGCTGTAATGTCTGGGAAGAACCGAGCAACAAGTCGTCATGCAAACCGCTGTGAATTAGCACACCGCCACCACCTGATTGTCGGTGCCATGGTCGGTGCATCAAGAATAAGATAAGATCGAGTATCATCATCAGACAAATCAATACATAAGCGACCTACATGATGATTAGTAGCTACATCGTGTAATTAAGTGCTAACAGCCTCCGTGCCACGAGTGATACAAAATATCAGATTATATACTGACAGTCATATACTGACACACCGCAAAGTAAGTATTAAATTAAAAATTCGTTGTATCATTTTTGTTTCACCCGAGAGTGGAGCATCGTGAATCCGGTTCTCGTTACACCTTTTTTCAACGATTGTCCGAAGATCTGACAACATAGCGTAAACGCAGGCTGGCTGGTGCATGAAATCCATGAAACAAGTCTGAGCATGGTAACGAACTTTGTGTATGTTCGTGTATTTTGTGTATCCCATCCTCAGGCTTGTTTCATCATGGGATTAAAAAAATCTGTATATTTCAGAAATAATCTGTAGATCTGTAGATGTTGCCGGAAATCTGTAGCTCTCCATACAAATCTGTAGATGTGGCAACACTGGGTCGATCTCGTTGCCAATAGACAAACTCGTACACCAAAAAATATTCCACGTTAAAGTACGCTGTTCTTTAACCACGCGGTTAAGATCGACCCCGGACCCGTGATCCGAATTCCTCCTTCCTCTCTGGTTCTTCCACGCGCTTCTTCACTACCAGCCAGGCGTTCCCGATGCCTCGTTACGTTTGGACTGCACACGTCTCGCACAAAGGAGCGTTGGCGAATCATAGTCGTTCCATACGGTGCACAGTAACCAGTGGGGGGGGGGGGGGGTGATCGCCCCCCAAACACGCTAGGTCACACATTAGGTTTCCTCCTCTTTCCTCCCTCAATTACGCACTTCGGCAATGAGCTCCCCCCCACAAAGGCGCGGGCCTGGATAACGTTGTCGGGGACGTGATTGTGCAATACAGGTGGCAGGGTGACGTTTCTCCCTACAACATTCCCGCTGTGGCTCGCAGTGGCGCGACGCCTGCGGTATCAGCTTCTTATACCTTCGCTGCTTTCTTTAAGTCCTCTCGTCAGAAAACTGTTCGCTTGCTGAGCGCAAAACGTCAGCTGTATGTCCGGGAACATCTCTTCCGTCAAACAAAAACAAACAAAAAAATGTTTCATAGTCCCTTTCAACAAACGAGCAAATCAAGGCATGGCACGATAAAATGTACATGAAAACAGATGATGAGAAATTGAATACAAAGGAAGCGACGACATTCTTTCCAAAAAACGCAGAGTTGTTGGAATAAACTGAAATGCAGTATTTGCCTTCCCCGTTATACCGCAAGCTAAACGTTAGCATTGATCACCTGCACACAGACAGAGGGGTGGTGGGATCGAACCATCCCACCGCCAGTGAAGACTCAGGCTTCCTTTGGGCCTTTCCAGACAGACGTCGGTTCCCCATCGGCCGAGAACGCCATTTTAGTCCCACCTCCCTCCTTGCTCCCACAATTCTTTGCCGTTACCTCTCCATTTCTACGTGTATTTCTACATCGCTCACAGCTACTGTCGCTTCGCGGTGCCCACAAAGAATACAAAAATAACTTATAGAGTGTTCCACAAAGCCTTCTCGAGTAGTCCTGATTAGGGTTGCCACCTTTCGCGAGGAAAAATACCGAGTGAGTGAGTGAGAACAAAAGGGGAGAGGAGGAGATGCCGTTGATTGGGCGAGTGAAATGAAGAAAGAAAAATAGGAGGAAGATTAGCAAAGGGTGAAAGAGGAGTTTATGAAGAGAGAAAGGGCGCTCATTCAGCACCGTACACAAACACTTGCTGTCTGTTCCGTTTGGACAGTTGCGAACAAGAAGTACTAAGGAATAAACAAGCAAAATTTCTACCAGAAATCATTTATTTTTGAAGACATACCTTTCCACCACCTTCTAAGTGAAAACACCGGCATGACGCTGCCGGTATAGACCACTTTACTCTTTGCAAACAAGAGGCGCCATCTGCGCATGCGCGGGGTTGGTGTGGGCAACACACGCTGATCGCAGTGTGCGGAAGTTCAAGGTTATTTTTATTTTTCTATTTTTTTTTTACTGATCCACTTATCAGCGAGTGCGATATCGGCCGTGTTGCACTGCTACCACGCTTTCGACTGTCTCGATCCTTCCACAATACCCGAATAGTTTAGAGCTCTGAAGGAATCAGACAAGTGTCGCTACAAGACGAACGGTATACACCACGACGACCCCTTTGCACAGGACATCGACAACTGGACAGCCCTAACAACAAAAATGCCGTCGATCAGAATCGCATTGTAGTTTATCTAATATTTTCGCCGAGCCAATTCACTGGTGATACTGTGCAAGCGTACAAGTCACTGGAAGCAAACAAATACTTGACCTTAGGCGAGCTGTTCGATAGGGGCGTTTTTGAAAATAATGCTAATTTGCTCACCGTGCACCGATTCATGTTAGCGTCGTTTATTTGTATACACAGGTAGCGTGAGGGAATCTCACACAGGCAATGTCAGGAAATCATCCCGTTAAACTGCAGCGATGAAAGGATTTCTTCGTTCTGCGCTGCTAGGAAACTGATGAAAAGTGATTTCGACACCTTTTTTCCATCGGGTTGTGTACCCGAAGGTCACACGGCTTTGCGGCATGCCCACTTCAATTGTAAACGGTGGCTGCCCACATCAAGCAGACGCCCTGCTGACCGCAGCGCCACAGCTAGAGTGTGACGTCAGGCACGCAAACTTGTCTATTGTCTTTCAAGCAGCAGCCGGCAGGAGCAACAAATAAACGGGCCGTTACCGTTAAATACCGTCCGGCTAGCAACTCCTATAGTTCTGATAAGCCTGATGCGGAAAGTGATAAACGCATGTGCAGCAATGCTTTTGCTGGTCCTGATGTGCTCATTACACATGCAATAGGCTAACCTGAACAGAAAAAGGAAGAAAAAGAAATACGGCTTCTTTCAGACATGAATTATTTGATTGCAATAATTGGTTGATGAACGACATGATCGGATGCATAGGCGGCGACTGCATGGGGGTTTAGATCCCCCCCCCCCCCGCAACTTTCCCAAGGGGTCCACGCCCGCTCCAGGAAGTCAAAACCAAGCTGACACTCAAGATGAACGGGAACGATGAACGGGGTTACTTGTTAAAAATCCTTTTAGAATTTGCCTCACAACGTCTCAACACGAAATTTCCCGACACTCTGTGCGTTTGAAAGAGGGGGGGGGGGTGCCCCGGCCCCCGGCAGATTGAAAACTTTCCGCCTATGATTTGATGCACCAGTGGTATTAACGCCAATTATGTCCTTTTCAGAGGCTTCACCGTGTTTCTCAGTTCTAACCAATTATAACGAGTGACTAACGCGGGCGTGACATCTTGGGAACGAAAGCGAGTCTCCGGATGCAACGGATTAAGGCGCCCTTTCTCTGAATAAGACTCTAGGACTCCGCGGAATTCGTGCTCCGTTTCGAGCAGTGCTTAGATGAGAACGAGCTTTATTGGAGATTATGAGCCGAGACTTCCGGCCGTCTAGGGGGACCCGGATTAAATGAGGCCCATTTAGATCCCGCGTGTCCCATATTTTGGCGTAGCCGAATCGATACTGGTCAAGATATCCTTGCAGTACAATTTTCAGAGGCCCCATGTACGGAAAGCGAAAGATTTAAGTGTAATCATGTTAGCGCACGTTCAAAGACAAATTCATGGGGATCGCGTTCTCTTTGCTCCATTGATAACTCCATAACAATAAAAAATGTACGCAAAACGAAATGATAAATAAAGAAGAGCGAGGTGAGCGCTTCCCGACTTGGTTTTAAAGCCACTCGGTGGGCGAAAACATTCGTGAGGATCCCAACGTTCACAACAGAGGTGCAGTGGGACGTAAAGAAACGCGGCCCATTCGCACTCCACACCTCGATTCATTCAGCCACATATTAGTCGGATTTCAATGAGAGGCTTCTCACCAGAAAAACGTACTAACTTCTCTCCTGAAAACTTGAAGCAGGTAAACTCATGATCCGTAACCTACGCAACTTGTGGACCTAACTTCTGGTTATTGGTAACGCCCCACCCCAGTTTTTTTCTTTATCACATCATTATCACCGTTGGTAACTATATATCCGTGGCCGCAAAGGCTTGTACTTCCTACCTAATGACGAATTCTATTAGAAAAGCAAATTTTGCCTCACGGCGGGTGTGGATCAAGTGCTTGCGCGTGTCGTCATCGTCCGGGTTCGCGTCCCCAATGGCATGTCACCTGCCCTATGCGGGAGCAACGCCTTGCAATCATACCATAAACTTCAGTGTCTCCTGGCACGATGTCTCCGTGTGTGCTTAAGAGTTCCCCACGTCGCATAGAATCGTATGGTCATTGCAGGAACGAATTAAGCCCCGCTGGACGCCCTTCGCTATGGTGAAACGTGTCGGCAGTAACCGCGCCTTATAGTCCGCCGTCGGCGGCACCCGCTAGTCACTAAGATCCGGAGTCATAAGCACTATAAGGTACGCCCATGTGTTACCAAACAGAAGCCTAGCGGTTCCTGGTTCCCTGGTGAATCCTGCAGCTCCCAGCACTCCTCCTTTGACCTTCCCAGCACCGGTCATCTCCCTGCAGTGCCTGGTCTCCATAGGAGGAAGGGCGACGTTGCCGCGTGCTTGACTAAGCAGATCACCCTGGCTATAATGTGTGAACGTTATGCGACTTCCACAGCCGTCTTCACAGACAGTTCAACCACACGGGGATTTCGTCCTTCACCTTTGTCATTTCCTCCAAGTCAATATCAACTGGTCATCGTCTTCCACATAAGACGTATTCGACTTGCATCGAACTTAATGACATTCTCTTGTTTCGAAAGCACTTTTCGCTCCTGGGTTGTCTGTACGTATCCCAGATCTGTGCTGCACTATGTGATCAATACGGTACTCCGCGGATCCCACAGCAGTGTGGTCATTGAAATCCTGCAAGTCTAGAAGGCAGGAACACTTTGCCACTCTATTGCACTCCAGTAGATCCCAGTCCACGTAGGCATTAGTGGAAGCGAGAACGCAGATCGAGCAGCATTAGGAGCACACCAGCACATGCGATGTGTTCCCATAATATTGTTCTGGATGGGGAGGGGTCTGCCGATATCTCGTTTCGACCCTCACCGCGTCCCCGGGATGCAGTCTCAAGGGTAACACGACATCAACGTACACACTCTGCTTTATGCTGTAAATCCCACATTGTCCGTTACACTTCTCCGCGGAATGCCGCTCTGTTACCGCAATATTCCACCCTCATGACACTTAATGTCGCATTTACACCGGCTTTCAAGCAACGCTTCTGTTTCGCGGTGACCTCCATTACATCCTCCTGGCCTTTCGAAGAAGCCGACAGAGCGGCAACGGCTGCCCAACAGTCTCGGACTGTTGTACCAACGGTGTTATCAAGAGGAGACAGGCGATCACTCCTGAATGAGCTCATTCAGCCACTAGCTCGCCAGCAGTGGAGTCGGGACATCACTGACAGGTCTCTCATGTATTCGGTGGATCCCACTATGTCCTTCTCAGTTCCTGACCGTTTACCACGCTATTTTACGTCCCTCCTGCACAGGCTTCGTCTCAACGTTGCCTTCACTCCCCAATTCAAGTGCCGAATCGGATACTGTGACAGCTGCCTATGCGCCAAATGTGGCGTTGTAGCGAACATTGAGCACGTCCTACTAGAATGTAAGCTCTACGAAACGGAGAGGCGGCAACTCTGTGCTCAGCTGAGTGGTGCTAGCCGACAGACGTTCAACCTGGCTGCAATTCTTGGCCCATGTCAGAGCCATGTCCAACATCGTCGAGGGCTTCTGATGTTCTTGGAGTTCCTCTTGGCTACCGGCTTGCTCCAGACGCTGTAGGGTCCTCCCCTGCATCTCAAGGACCATTGGCGCTTCTTTCATATGCTTCTTCCTTTTGTGCGACGTATAGCGTTGCGCAACCAGAGGACGGGAGTTCGAGTTGTACTTGCACATAACTTCATTTTCATATTTCACATCTCATGGTTCTCGTGTAATGGGGTAGGGTACTGCTCTCAAGCGGTGAATCACCCCAGGTCATAGTCATGATTTAGTTGTTGTTGTTGTTGTTCCTGGCCTTTCGGCAATACGAACGAGAGCGCGCTATCATTAGAAATGACCTGAGACGAGTCGATCATAAAACAACGCGTACAAATCACTTGTTCTACCAATGTTTCTCTCCGCAGTGTAGTGAGTGTGGCATTGTAAAGGACTTAGAACACATACTTCTCAGGTGTCGGAAATACGTTGATGCTCGAAGGGTATTACAGGCGAGCATCTCTCGTGTGGACTCCCGAGACTTCGACATCGCGAAACTGTTAGGTCCTCCGTCGTCCGACAAGGCGCTCAAGGCACTTGAAATTTTCTACATACTCGTACAACCGGGCTTATGGACATTCTATGACTCGCTGGATGTGTGCTGTGTACGAGCGATTCCGACATTTTACACTCACTTGGTCGAAACTTTTGAACTACATGTTGAACTCCACCATCATCTGTGTTCATCTCTCTGTGTGTGTGTTTGTACTTTCTGTGTGTAAGCGTACTGGTGTAGCCAGTTCGACTTCGTCAAAACTCACGTTCCCACTTTTTTCTTTATCACATCACCATCACCATCACCAATATTGCTATATGCTTGTACCGTTTGGGACCCGTATATTGTTAGTCACAAAAAGAAATTTGAAAGTGTTCAAAGAAAAAGGGCTCGGTTCATTTATAGGGATTTTCGCACGAGCACACCTGCTTCTGGGCTGTGCCGCCGAGCAAGACTGCCTCCTATAGAATTACAATACAAGACATTACGGCTTAATTTCATTTTCCAACTACTCAGCAGCTTGCGTCGCGTCGCTTGCTTGGTCAAACATACTATGGGTTCAAGACATGAGCATAGAACACTATGCCCGTACAGGTGTATTTAAGAATTCTATTTACCCAAAAGCAATTCACGACTGGAACAGTCTTCCGGGGAATGTTATTAGTGCAAGGGACGTTTCCGCTTTTATACAAAAATTGGAATGTGTCTTGTATATGCCGGCTGACTCCTGTCACGACCCCAGTCGGCGGGTCAGCAGCACCCTAAACAAATAAAAATAACGAAAGTTCTCGTGCCGTGGTCATACCCCGTACACAGATGCAGGACATTGCTTTCCGCATTGCTGCAGAGTTCCTATCCCGCCATGTGGCTTCCCTTGCAGCTTTACATCACTTCTGCGGCGTCTACGTTCCGGGTTAAGGTTTAACCTATTAACCTCTGTGAAGTGGGTGAGGGCCCTGTGGCTACCACGGGGAAACAACCCATGTCATCATCACTTATCCTTCATATATTGTTTTTGTTGTTGTCCCGCACCGATTTAATGGACGTCCCTTGCACAACCCCAGGCTTTTTCTACGATGCTAACAGGACACTTTTTCATGGTCATCCCTTCCACAAAAGCAATGCGACAGTGCACCGCCACAGTGACGGCGAATGGCTCGTCTCATCATCATCCCATGTATCTCTGTTTCTATAACCCTGTAATAAAACTCGTGGTCGAGTGGTATGCAGACAGTGCATTTGCAGCAGCCACTTTGATATAATCGGTTACTGTAAAGGGTTTGCGACAGCGTGAAGATGACGGGTAACTGTGTATAGTCTTCTTCGGTTTGCTGTCGTCTTCGTAGAGGCATGCTATAGCAAAAAACAAAAACACAAAAGAACCCCTGCCAAAAAAGGCCAAAATACCTCCAAAATAGGCCAAAATGCCCACATAAAAAAGAAAGAACGAGGAGATAGGGGTGTAACAGCTGCTCCCCTCTGTATTCTAGCAAACCCCTGAGACGAAAATCCTGCGCAAATTCTTGCCGACGTATCTGCAGGCGTCTCCGCGAGTGAGGCAGTGCGAGAGAGGTCACGTGCTCACGACCACGATTGAAAATGGCTCTAGTTCTCGCTCATCTGACGTGAGATCTTGACGTGCACATGTGTTCTGTGAGACTTCAAATCTCGCCAACTGGAATACGCAGAAAAATATATTTCTTTCCCCTCAATACTCTGGCATGCAGTAAAATACATGCGAGATGTAATGGACAAATGCTATGAGTCACGGCTTTGAACTTGTCGGACTTCACATGCATGTGACACGTGGTTAGCTCTACGTAATGTGTTGAATAGTGGCATCCAAGCGTATTTTGACAAATAACACTGCCGCCGTATTCAGTTGAACGCGAAAACTGGAGAAATTCTTTAAAATCGCACGCACATTTTCTGAACGATGGCGCAAACCTGTCGAACGAGGCTCTGCAGGCGGACCAGTGCACCAGACGTGCATCAGTGGGGGACAGGGGGTTAGTATGCGTCCTGGGCCGGCTTCAGGGGGAACTGTACCGCCATTCGCCTCGAAGGTCTGTCGGAAAACCCAGGGAAAGCATCAGACAGCACAGCTCGTGCCGGATGCGAACACGCGTCACCTCCCAGTCCCGGGGTGGAAGGCGGGCACGGTTGTAAGAACTGACGCAGGATTACATCAAAGACCATGGAAGCAAATATTCTTATAGTAATGAGGTAGTAGTAGGTTTAATGATCTTGCAATTAGTGTTTAGAAAATACAACGCGTATGAGGAGAAAATATTGCTTCGTCTTTTTCGCTCCATACTGAGCCTACGACGGGACGATGACCGAAGCTCCAAGTGGAGATGTGTTTCCTCTACACAGATTAGTTCGTTTGCGCCCCCTCGTCGTAGTGCGTTGTGCAATGCGTGGAGGTATACATTTCTAAACTCATTTTTAGGAGCATAACGTATCGCACGAGCCGCTTTGTTATTCGTAATGTACATGTGTGCAATGTATCACAAACGAGGAAGGACCAGCTCCCGTGGCATAGTGGTTAAGATGATCGCTTTCCACGCCGAGACTGGGAGGTGACACGGGTTCGAATCCTCTCACCGTCCTCTCACCTCACAATCCTCTGTGCTGTCTGAGGTTTTCCCTGGGTTTTCCAAAGACTTTCCAGACGAATGTCGGCACAGTTCCCCCTGAAGTCGGCCCAGGACGCATACTAACCCCCCTGTCCCCCACTCCTTCCTGCTGGCCTCACTCCATCTGTCCACGTCTTTACGCCGCTCATAGCCACAGTTGCTTCGCGGCGCTAACACGGAATATAAAAAAAAAAACAGGAAGGGAGATCTAGTCACCGGGAGTTTCATTTGCGGATGCTATTAAGTCGTTAATGCGCATCGCACAGGTACAAAAAAATAATAATAAGCGTGTTGCTCAAGTGTTAAGAGCATTGCAAAGAGGTGCAAAAGTCATCAAGCATCATTCTGAACATACATCATCCTCAGCAAACTACACAAGACCAGTCAAGAGCAAGCACTGTAACTGTCTGAAACATTTATCCCTTTCGTTTTCGTTCCTTCTCCCAATGTACAGTGTGCTGGAATCCGCAGCAACTCTTTCGAATACTGAGTACTATTAGCACAGAACGGCAGGTTTCGGGGATGATGTTACGTAAGGGCTTGGGTCACGCAAGTAATCTACTTGCTCAAATGTTGCGCTATGACAAAAAAAAAACAAACAAAAAAAAACAGAGGCATTCACACAACGGAAGCACGTCACGAAAAAGCTTCCCAACCTTGGGTATAGCTTTCCCAGTATTCTACTGCCGCCATTCAATGTCCTATAGTGTTAGTTGACACATTACGTAACAGAGTCAAACTATTTTTTTAAAGCGATATTATACTTCCCTTTTTTCCTTGAATTCTATTGCTATTTAGAAGAGAGAATTCAGCTCTCGTTTTTGTGCCCTTATTTCAGGCCCTGACATTTAATATCGGCGGGCCCCACATACCTGTAGGTAATTACCAAAATAGGCTAAAAGGAAAGCTGAAACGCATTGCGATCAAACTAACTGGACATAAAGTGGACGGCGCGGAATGAAACCAATATAATAAATAAGTGCAGGAGAAAGTTTTCTAGCTTTGGTGCCTGTTTTGAGGATTAACCAATGTCAAATGCATCAGTTCAATTTTGAACTGGTCCTCGTACAGAACGTGAAAATCTCCTGTCGTCTGTAAAGCACCGCTATGAACAGCGTAAGGATACATTGCTTGTAACGTAGATAAACAACTATATGCTCTTCTAGAACCTTCATACGCCTGTGTTTCGGAGTTATCCTTATAGGCCTTATGGCCACGAACATTTTTGTTTTCGTGAGTGTGAGTGTGAGCGCACATGGAAGAAAATGTAAGAGAGAATGTGCCAGAGTGAATCTGCGTTTGTGTCGTTATCAACTAGGCCTTGCTATGTCTCGCGATGTCAGGGCAGTGTAATCGGTAGCACACCTGACCGGTAATCAGCCACCGGAACTCGCTGTCTTTTAGTCAACTCCCGTCTTTCAGAGGCAACAAAAACGACGCACACATTCGCTTTCCTAATATTGCGCACCTGTTGTTTGTAATTCGTTACACCGGATGCAGAAGTTACTTATTTTTCAAGTTATAGTTTCTTGTGTAACTTGAGCTTCAGAGTGGCTTTCATTCTGCCACGATAACTTCATGTGCACTGCCTGAAACATAACGTGCCTGAAAATCGCCAAGCTACGATAAGTGGGTTGTATTGTACGAGTAGGCGTCAAAGGCGTAGGCCATATTGTGCGTTGCTCACGCAATGAAGGCAGTGGCTGCTGAGATGCTTTTATGATGCTTGCCAGACGAACGTGTGCAAGGTCTGCGCGTTGTTGCGCGCTTTGTCCACATAGCTAGCAGACCGGATAAGACACTTCTGTACGCGTCGTATCTGGATGACGTTACTGACAAGTCTGTGGGTCTCATTCGTGGTTAGTGAGTGCGATCTACATATGTGCTGTCTGCATGTATGAATGTAGAAGCCTCAGTCTGTCGGGGAAAACCTGCTTTCTTCTTGTGCTTAATTATTCTTCCATCATACACACAGGTTTACAAAGATGTGCTTTTGTAATGAAACAGGCGGGGATAAACGTGAGGGTTGAAGAAGGTCCATGTGGATTGCAGAAGTCCACTGAGTCCTTCAATACAACACGGTTGATGGAGGAAGTCCGTGGTGTCTGCAATTTAAAACCATGACTACCACTAATCCCTGCGTGTCACTCACAGGGCGGCCAAGTGACGTGATGTCTGTCGTGATTATTGTATACACCTATACACACTTCCACGTGTCGCGGAGTAGTTGTCGACCAATCCAAACGGTGCGTATTTGGACGAATCGCTCAATGATATGCACAGTAGGAGCTTGTTATGAGTCTTGTTCTCGTTCTAGTTCTTCTCGAAAGGACAGAAGTCTTTCATGAAAGACGGATTAAATAGTTCCCTACAAGCTCTACGTGCTCCCTCATTATGGGTAGAAATGTGCCACCGGTAGGTACAGCACCAATGATAGTAGAGGTTCAACAGCCAAGAGACTCACAGGTGTACAACAATAAACAGAGACATATGGTAAAAAATGCGTACGCTCGAGACATGTGCGCTGATAAAGAAGAAGTCTCCGCCACCGCCGCGACGGGCGATCGTCCGATTGGAATGCAGTGCCCCGTCTTTGACATCGGGCCTTAAAAAATCCCACCTGGGAGCGGCCGGTTACGCCAGGAACTCGGTAGCTGAGTAAGTACATTACAAAATTCTATTTACGTTACACAAAACTCTTCAAAAACAGCGTTGTATGTTCTACACAACATTGGTGTCCTCATACTCTTCGAAGAGGTTAAGAAGGTTGGTCTTGTGGGAACTTGTTTATTTCGTCCTTGTGACGTAGGGACGGGACGTAGGGACGTGAAGCAGAGGTCTCGTAAGAATGTCGCGGCATCCACTGCGCGGGAACACTGCGGCACACTGCGTGCAAGGATTAGGTATCCCGCAATCCTCTCAAAGCTACCACAAATACCGTATAAACCGAGGCACTTTCTTTAGGTTTATGTGCTTTTTCACGGGGTACGAGAGACAGGCTACGGATATCGCATCGGTTCACAACAGCGTGGGAACTCTGAAAGGCTTTGAACCATTGTGGAATTTGTGAGTGTAGAGGAATGCAGACAATTATGTGGCGCTTTGTACTTATTGCGGGCAAAATATATAAAGCAGTCAGAGAAAGATATGTGCAACATCCCACACATATGCCCTGTTTAAGAGAGCCTGTGTAAAGTTATGTAGAAAGGCAGAGCATTCAACGAACCGGTGAGGAAATGTTAAGGGAGGTGCTTCATGGCGAGAGCCTCCGATGTTTTATTTTTTATTTATTATTTTTTCCCTTAACATGTGTAAAAGTTACGAAACACATAGGAGGAGCGCACGTTCTTGTGCGTCCTACCTCCGTGTACAGTTCAGCTACAATGCGAATACGAACTTAATAATACAAGCTCGGGGCACAACACAGCTTCTGCAGTGTAGTGATCAATAGACCCCTTCTTTGTAAACAAATGACGTCATAGTATTCGACAGCGCCACCAATTTGGTAGAGTTGAACCACGCTCGATGCTTGGGGCGAATAAGGTCGCGCACGAAAACCACGGTATGAGGGATTACGATGGTCCCTGAAAGGGACGCGACCTTCGGTCCTACCTTTCGTTCAATTCGCTCCGAGATCGAACGGTGTTATCGCACTGCGGAGAACGGAGAACTACCGTAGTGTGGACGCGTCGTCAGCTTTTACACGCTTATTCCGCATTCAGTGCAGTACATGGAGCATTGGGAAACCGAAAAGTATCGTACCATCGCGGCACAAATGATCTTCCGGCGAATATACACAAGAATTACGGAAAAGAACCATTAACTCCGAACACCGGCCCACGTGTTATCCACACTAGAAAGGCGACAGTGTCGTTCCCTATAGGTCGATCTCGCAGCGAATAGGAGGCAGAGAACAAGGGGCCATTCGTGGAACCCAGCCTTCCCCTTCCGATTTGTTTCGGTTTCAATCTGTCTACCTACGTCATGATGACGTTTCTCGGGTAGAGGTTTATTGGCCAGTCAAAATCAAACACCGAACGTAAATTGCAGAGGTTAAACGAACAATAATTTCGACCAAAACCGCCGCTTTGTGGACTAAAGCCGTGGACTAAAGCCTTGGAGGACTAAAGCCGCACCAACACAATTGCGCTTGCGCGTTGGTCTATTCAGTTTCGTCTGGGTGTGAATGTGAGCGTGCATGGAAGGAAATGTAGGAGAGAATGTGACCCGGTGAATGTGTGCCCGTGTCTTCGTGAACGAGGCATTGGTATGTTGACGAAAGCGCGGTGTCGGCGTAGTGTAATTGGTAGCACACCTGACCGGTAATCAGAGAGTCCCGCCACAAGCACTCGCTGACTTTTCGTGAACTGCTGTCCTTCAGTTTTAAACACCCAACGTCCTTATTCCAGACTGGAAGGCGGTGAGCCCGGCGACTCGGGAAATGTCGACTCCGCCGGTGCTAGCCATCGGCATCGACCTGGGGACCACCTATTCATGCGTAGGTGTCTTCAGACAGGGCAAGGTGGAGATCATCGCCAATGAGCAGGGCAATCGAACTACTCCGAGCTACGTGGCCTTCACTGAGTTCGAGCGACTCATCGGCGAGGCAGCAAAGAATCAGGCGGCTCTCAATCCTACCAACACTGTCTTCGGTAATCCACTATGCTGGCACAGATAGTTTGTATAGTACGGTCAACAAGTTGTATTAATCGCCGTAAGTGGAAATGTGTCCACTTGGGCAGATCTGCCGTACATGGCTCGTGTTCATCAAGACGTATACCATCGATTGCGGTTAGGTCGACGTTTCTGTGGACGGCAATATGGCAAACATTCGTTTTACATTGGTTTTTATTTACTTTTTTTGGTTGCTCCATGAAAAACTTCCTGTGCTTAAGCTTATTGAAATAACTCACGCACAAGTGATCAATGTGCCATGTAACCCCAATGTCTAGATACCGGCATATCCGTGCCGGTACCGGTATACCGGTTAGTTACATCTGAAGCCGAAACAGGTGCGTCTCGAGCGCTGGGAGGACAACGCCTATTCCACTTCGGAAAGGACAGAATTTGATTGAACCGCATATAGGATCGCTTTGGAGCGACTGAGCTGAATTCGAGTAAGGCCTGATCTGCTGGCCAGATAACCAACTTTGCAGCGCAGGCTACTGCCGAACACTAAAGTCGAGTCTTCCTCGAAAGTCAGTCTCGTTTGAGGATTCGTCGAAGTCGAAGCTTCGAAACTCGAACTCGACTCGAAAGCCCAGCCTCGTTTCATGATCCTGTTCTTTTTAAATGGGTTGCTTTAAACTATGTCAGACTGGAATGTTGCTTTTCGCGAAATATTACAAGAACTTTAATTATTGTGCAGACGCCAAGCGGTTAATTGGAAGACGTTTCGATGACCCAACCGTACAGAACGACATGAAGCATTGGCCATTCAAAGTAGTCAGCGATCACAACCGACCCATGATCGAGATCATTCACAAGAAAGACGTCAAGAAGTTCTACCCAGAAGAAATTTCCTCCATGGTTTTGGGCAAAATGAAAGACATAGCCGAATCGTATCTCGGCGGGAGAGTTTCCGAAGCTGTCGTCACGGTGCCTGCCTATTTCAATGACAGCCAGCGACAGGCGACAAAGGACGCAGGCAGCATTGCTGGGCTTAATGTGCTTCGTATAATCAATGAACCTACAGCTGCAGCCATTGCCTATGGCCTGGATAAGGTAACTGATTTTGACAATCCAACGTGTTATTTGCGCTTACCTTCATTCGGGGAGCTGGTTGAACAATGTAAAGAGTGCGAATGGGGGACTTCCGGCCCCTCGCCCAGAAGTTCCCCATACAGGAGGCTGAAATCACGCTTAGCGAAGCAACAATGCTCTAGCAATTCCAGAACACGCTTTATTTGTTCACGTCAAACTTCATTGAAACGGGGTAGAAGCCGCACGTTTTACGTCCTTGATTTCGGAAACGGTAATGGATCTCATAGATTCCGCGGTGATTAATTTTCCCCTCGTCTCTGTTCAGATCTCTCCGTCCCTCCTATCGAACTAATAATATTGTTACTTCTCTAGCGCCAACTAATTGACCCTTCACCGATGCACCGTTACTGTGAACCGTTCCAAAGAAAATGACTGTACGAGGAAAGGAAATATCTGAATCACGTGTATATATATATATATATATATATATATATATATATATATATATATTTTTACACAGCACAAACCGCAACGAAGATGCTTTATTTGCTAAGCTATACTTGGGAATCTTCCAGAATAGTATTTAATGAAGACAAACAAACTCAGATATAAAGAAAACTAACATCACGCTAAGTCCTGGCGGAAACTCAACCAACTGTTTAGCGCATTTTGCTTTGCAGGCCCAACATCACAATTCTGTACGCAGGTGTACTCCATGTGCAGATACTGTGCCGACCGCTTTGACGACATGTTATTGTAGTAAGCTGCGTAAACATGTGCCGTTCAAAGCGGCTAGAAAAATTGGCGCCGTTCTTAGGGGCAAGTCTCAACATCTCGTATTTAAATAAGTTGTAACACTTGATAGACGTGATTCATTGCATCGTGCTGGCATCACACTATACGTGCGAGAGTACTGAGGAAAAAAAATCGAACTACGTGTCTTGGTTTCCGATACAAACCCCCTCGAACAGACTTCCGGCTCAAGCTTCCTACAGTTCCGTCAGTTTGTCCCTGCGTAGAGGAGAGACATAAACCACGTGACGAAGTGTCTGTCCATCACAAGGCAGCAACAAGGGAATATTCGTAGACCGGTCAACAGAAGAAACCAAGTGCGCCTCACCCTTGAAATGTTGCCTTCTTATTTGGTACAGGGACCAATGATGTCGCTCCATGAGTAAAAAGGACAGAGAGAGAGAGAGAGACTGAGGAGCTGCGTAGACAGCTGACATACATGCATAGCGTATTAGTTCTCGAAAGCACATGGCCTGGCCTGCAACCGCCTAACTAGTAGAGATGCCTGCCGAGATGATTTTTACTCCTGTGCATCATATCACCCATTTTGCTATAAAACTTAAAGCTTTACATGAACGAATGTAACCGTCTATTACACTTATCCGGTATACCTGTCAGCGGCGAAGTGCCACAGCGCCTTTACTGATGGGCGTGGCGTGGCCACACTCCACGACAATGGTTCAAGTATGCGCATTACTGTGTAAAGGTCGTTTTCGTCAGGGAAATTTTGAAGAACAGTGACACGAGGGCAATTGCTATTCCGAATAATAAAAATAGTAATTGGCAGTAGATTTACACGTAAGGCGAGCCCACTTGTGTGGTTATACATGCTGCACGTGCCACAGGGTAGGACTGCTATTCCGAGTTGCTATTCCGAAGCTTTCCTTTTGCAATGTAAAATGCCACTTTTCAATTTCAGCAGAACAGATAATTTGTTAGTTGCACTGGTTGTATTGGTTTGAGTACAATCTGGAGTACCCGCAAGTACTGAACGACGTAGGCGTTGTGACTCGCGCCGTCATCCAGCTGCAGCTTTGGCTCCAGGTGCAGAGCGCGCCTGGTGCGCCCAACTATGCCGTTCCGTTGCGCATTCTTAACGGCAGTCGCGACTGAAGAAATTTGATGCCATCAGGAGCGCTCCTCTGGAGCTATACGAAGCAAGTGTCGCGGCAGCAAAATTATAGTTCTGAGAACGCGTACTACAAGTGACAACTGGCATCCACACAGCGCTATACGTGCTGCCACTGACATTGGGCAAAAAGTGGCAACTACCTGACGCTGTGCAACAGGCCTCTCGTACGATTCGACTTCACTTGAAGACGTTGAAGGTCAGACGAGCTAATTTATCTGATCCGGTTTGTGTGCACTCCACTGCAGGTTTAATCGAAACATTGCGTAAGTATCAAAAGACCTCCTGGTTTCTAGAAATGGGCTGCATGATAACAACATATAATATACCGGGAAAAATGGCTGCTGGAATCAGGAATAATTGGAACCGACGCAGGAATAGTAGTATGGGGCAGAGAAGAATGCAAGACGTGCTCGTATCATATCACGCAGATTTGGCCGGCTTAAGACATGATATTGCTCACAAAATGGATGCTGTCAAGGGACGTTCCGAAATCTGACCGGTAGTGAATTACCTTCTCCTGGGATAGATAACGGGTAGAATACTTAATGGAAACGTTGAACACACTTGCATAACAGAGGTATTGGGATAGGCAGCGAGATGTCCGTGTCTACCGTCCACCTTTTACTCGTACGACACGCTAGCGCACATTCAGTTTTGATTAGTCTTGGCAGGTAACTTAGTAGAAGTAACTAGTTACAGCAACTAGCTACTCGAAAAGTAACTAGTAGCTGTAGCTAACTAATTACCATTTCCCAAGAAAGTACTGTAACTGGTTAACTTCTTTCAGTAACTAGTTACTTTCAGAATCGTAATTTTAATTTTTAATTTTTCGTAATTTTAATTTAATAATCGTAAGAAGCCCGGGCCCGGCCGCGTATTTTGTCGGCACGGAGCACACAGCCAATAAGAAGCCTGGCCCGGCCCAGTGCAGGGCTCTCGCTAGTAAGTATTCTCGCACAGACGTACAACGCCTGCACGCTAGCCAAAGGGTTCAAATTAAAGGTGATTTCGATATTGCTACAGTGTAATATGAAACTATTACTCCGACGACAAGAAGAGAGTTTTGTGGTCGCCCCCCCCCCCCGCAAGTACAATACGGAAGAAGCGTTGGTCCCGTCTAGTACCCAGTTGAGCGGCATTACGGCATCCTGTAGAGATGCTTTGGAATAAAGCGGGACAGACTCAGATAGAAACTGCGAGCAATAGATGTTGTTCAAGTGTAACCTACAGAAGTAATTCACATTGCGAAGAATCTACAATAAAAGTTTTTGAACTGAAAGTTTTGTTTTTGCCACTTTGCAAAGTAACTGTAAAGCAACTAAGTTACTTGTAGATGTAACTTAACTAGTTACAATTTATGTAGAGTAACAATTGTAACTTGGCTACTTTATTCGCATGCTAACTGTACCCGTAACTCAGACAGTTTTCAAATAATTTTTCCCATGAGTGGTTTTGATTCATTGAAGCAGAATGCAAGCTCTCTTTCTTGAATATTCAATTGTAAGCTCAGGTTCATAGTCCTGTGTCATCATAACGTATTTCCACGTTTTATTTTGTACTATCGCAGTCAGACGACACAGAGCGCAACGTTGTCATCTTTGACCTTGGAGGAGGAACATTTGACGTTTCGCTGCTCACCATAGACAGGGGCATTTTTGAAGTGAAGGCGACGTCTGGTGACACACACTTGGGAGGAGAGGATTTTGACAGCCGCATGGTGGTGTATCTAGCGCAAGAGTTTCAGAGGAAGCACAAAAAGTCAATGGAACAAGACAAGAAAGCGGTACGCAGGCTTCGAACTGCGTGTGAAAAGGCTAAACGCACGCTGTCTTCATGCACGCAAGCTAGGTATGCAAACGATAGCGATTGCCACATACGGCATGGCAGTATTTCTATAACTAGCTCCTTGCAGTATTTGGGAACATAACTACATGTTGAGAGTCTGAAACTAATGATAAGTCAGACAAAATTGCACTTGGTCGTGCTGTACGAGGTTCTTTGAAATTCGGCTGCTGTTAACGTAACAAACTACGCATGTCAATTGAAAGGTTGAAGTCGATAAACTGTCGACGTTTCGGAGGGCCTTCAGCCGCCTCGGATTATCATTGTTGGATGGCAAAGGGGTACAATGAACCACATAAGCATTTAACTGAGTTGTCTCGCGTCGTAAACAACCAAACCGTAAAATCAAACTCAGCAGATTAATAAGAGTAAACAAACTGAGTAACCGAGGCTAATCTTTGGGCGGCAGCTCCCTCTTGATGTTCAACCTTTCCAGAGGGCAGAACTTTGCAGGCTAATGTTAAGTGTACATATTTAGCGGCATACAACGATTACCACGTATTATGTGTACTTAAATGGCGTTACACCAAACGGTCTCTGATGCTATAGAGCACGGTGCAAGTGAAGTCATGAGGTCATTGAGCGTCCCGAGATCTTAAAGGAGCAATGAGGTTACATTTAACAGAGCTCGAAACACGTCTGATCTGTCAAGCTCTCCATCATGAGTCACGATGCAAAATATTTTCGCTGTGCGGTGTATTGTCGCTGCGCAATCAAGTTTACAAGAACATTGAAAAACAGCCAGTGCAAATAGCCGCAGACGGCGCTATCGAAACGTATCCGTGCCTGTCTTTCTTCCTTCTCAGCTCACGCCCTGCACAGAGAGGGACCACACAAACACACGAATCAAACAAGCAAAGTTTACTAATCACAAGAACACCATGTACATATACTATAGTGACTCAGCATCGGAAAAGAGTGAAATGAAGGTAACAAGAAGGTCACACACTCGGCAGAAGGTCAAGGGAGTGCAAGGGTTACAAAAGGCCTCGGTAAGACGGATGAATAGCCACAGAAGCAACACTGACACAGTTTCCCGCATTGCCGGATAGGGTTGCCACCTTTCGCAGTGAAAAATACCGGCTGAGGGAGAGGAGGTGGAATTAGAGGGAAAGGCTCGCGGGAAAGGGCAAGTGGGTGAGGGGTGGACAAGCCGATAGAGAGAAAGAGCGAGCGTGCTCGCTCAAGTATCAGGAAACATATGTTCCTGTGTGGGGCTGGATTATTGATGTTAGAAATTGCTATAAACAGGCATGAACGCCACACTGGACTGTATTGGAGCAACCGGATTGTATTGCTACTCACTTTGAAAAACGCATCGACGCAGACAAATCTTCTTTGAAGGCGAGGATCTCATGATGGTTGTATACGGCCTAAGTTCTAGCTGGCTCGACACAACCACCAACAGCTTTGCATAACCACTGCTCTTGTCCCCTCCGAATACAAGACTGCAATGAATAACTAAGACAACGACTAGTGACTGCGGAGTTGGGTCTGTACTCCAGATTTATTCAAGCTGCAGTGGAATGTTGAAGGGAAACCCCCGAAAAAGCACATGTGAAAGGTATTGAGCCCAAAATACCGGCAAAAGGCTGCCGGTATCACCTTTCTACCGGCAACCGGCAGAGCGAGCAAATAACCGGCCTGGTGGCGGCCCTAATTGCGGAATGCCAAAGGGAAACTGTGTCAGTGTTACTTCTGTGGCTATTCATCCGCCTTACCGACGCCTTTTGTAACCCTTACATCGCTTGACCTTCTCCCGAGTATGTGACCTTCTTGTTACCTTCCTTTCCCTCTTCTCCCTTGCTGTGTCACTATGTACATGGTGTTCTTGTGATTAGTAAACTTTGCTGGTTTGAATCGTGTGTTTGTGTCGTCCCCCTGCGCGCCCAGACTAAGGCTTTTACATTATGGAGATCATCCACCAGCTGGCCGGCCTTCATGTTAACAACATGGTATTAGTCTTTAGGATATCGATAACCTGAACCTGCTTGTTTCTACTTCTTTGTTTGTTTGTTTGTTTTTATTACGTCGAAATATTAAAAAAATTCGATATTGGTAACAAGCAGGTTAAAGGATAACTAAGAGAAGCATTTTCCGAGAGTGGCATTTGCTTTGGCAAACAGAGTCAATTGAACTTGCTTCTATAAATATGTTTGCGTCATCAGCATATAATACTAATGACGCGATGGAGCTTATATGTATATACCCTGGAAAGGCATTGACGTACATTAAAATAGAAATTGCCCAAATATGGATTAAATGACATTAAAGACTTTGAGGAATTAGCATTGTCCATTGAGACGTACTGTATTCTCTCAGTAAGGTAGTTCCTCAAAAGTTATGGCGCACCTGGTATTGCATATGTAGCATCAAATAAAGTTTTTGTTGTTGTCCATACCTTTCCAGTTTCATAAGTAGTTCATGATTATTTCAGGTGAAATGCCTTGCTAAGGTCCAAGAAAATTCCTATGGCCAAGAGCTTGGAATCAATGTAGCGTTCGATTTTTTTCTGTTATAGTAATGAAAGCCGTATAAGTGGATTTTAACTTCCGCAAGCCAAATTTGGAATGAGTTAACAAGCCTGGTCTGTGAAGAATTTCTCTAGCCGCGTAATTATTAATCTCTCCGCAACCTTGCTTAATGCAGGAAGGACTACTATAGGCCTGTAGTTTTTGGTTCTGAATATGCCTAAAAGAGACTCTGACACGAGTAGTTTCTCGTTTTTCTTTGACGGTATTTCCAAACGCACGATAAAAGTTTTACGTTCGACAAGTGAACGGATTTCTTACGAGATGACTTGAACGAAGTACCGAAGTAACAAGAAGCTGACACAACTTGACTTCTGTCGCCATTGTCGCCGCTGTTACGATTACATCAAGGACGACGTCACCACACAACAAATGACACCCCCATGATTAACCGACGCTCCTTTGTAGGGGCCGTGTGCAAAACCAACGTAAGGAGGCACCAGGAACATGCGTGTTGTACTCTCTCTAGTAGAAGTCAAGAGGAGGAAGAGGAGATAAAGGAGAAATGTAGAGACGAATGAGGGGATTTCAACGGCGCATCCTGCAATACGTGGCAGTTTAATCAACAAAAACAATCTGGTGTGCAACGTTTTCGTCAGAGAGAGCAGTTGTTTGCAAACACTTTATGGAGTGTTCTGGAAATGTCTTAGTCCCCTTGGGTAGGCTTCACAGGCTTTCAAAATGATTCTTCAAGTATTGGCACAGTAAACCACAAACATCCCGGCGATGAAAGATGAAAGTCAGTGAAAAGGTTAGTTAGCTGTAGGACTCGAACCCACAGCTCCAGGATTGCCGGTCCAGGGCTCTACCAATTGAGCTAAGCTAACACGCCTTCTCAGTGACTTCCAGGGTGCGTCATCTGAAGGGACAAACCAGCAACTCTCTCTCACTCATCCTCCTATCACTCTTACATTTTTGCTCACTCATACACACATTCATACGACGGGATCGACGCAGGCGGCCACTGTTGAACATGAAAGAACTGATGTTCTGAGGCTAGCTGGGTTCGAGTTCTACAGCTAGCTAACCTTTTCAGTGACTTTCATCTTTCATCGTTAATTTCTTAGGCAAATTTGAGGCTTTGTATGTATTTGTCTCTTCTATGTTGTTCCAGCCTCAGAACATCAGTTCTTTCATGACCCCGGCGATGCCCGTGCAATATCGTGAAAAGATATTTGGATACCCCAGGGCTTATTTCAGAGAGCCTGTAGACGTCACATGTACGTCCAGGCGACTTAATTTGTCCCACGGTTTAAAACCTGGAAAATCGCCCCATGACATCGATTCCTTTCGGCCGATTGCACTCACCAGCTGCGTGGCGAAGACAATGGAGCGCATGGTACACTCGCGGCTAACCTGGTACTTTGAAACTGTGAGGTACTTCCCCGAGGCCATGGCAGGGTTCAGACAAGGGAGGTCGTCCATCGACAACGTGATCGATCTGGTATCCAGTGTCCAAGAAGAACAGTCGGAAGCACGTTTTACTGTTGCCGTCTTTTTGGATGTCATGAATGCGTATGATAGCGTTCTCCACAGTGCCGTTGTTGCTACCCTGCAAGAGTCGGTTAATAAACATATCCCCCCCCCCCTGCAAGAGTCGGGAGTGGGAGCTCGAATGGTTTCTTGGGTCCGTGACTTTCTGTCCGGCCGGACGCTGTTCGTCTGTACTGCATCAGGAGATACGCCAGCTTTTCCCGTCTCCCGTGGAGTGCCACAAGGTAGTGTACTGAGTCCGCTGCTGTTCAATCTGTTTATGGCATCACTCCCGGCGTGCCTCTCTGAGCATATCCGCATCACAATCTATGCCGACGACATCTGCATATGGACATCCGGAGTCCGACGGGACGCCATTCAACAACGCTTACAAGGCGCTCTCAACACCACCGCGTCTTACCTTGCCGACCGAGGACTCCGTGTACCTCCTAGCAATACAGCCGCCATGGCGTTTACTCGGCGGCCCTTCACCAGCTACCCTCTCCATGTTGCCGGAACCCCGCCTCAATTTGTGACGCACTGCAAGTACCTTGGCGTGATTATTGACAGACAGCTCTCGTGGTCTAAGCACATAAAGAACCTCTCCGTCAAGACGAGCAGATCAGTGAACGTCCTACGCCGCATCTCCGGAGCGTCTTGGGGCCCCACCTGTCGCGATCTTCGCCAAATTCACAGCTCCCTCGTGCTCGGCTTCCTGCGGTACAGCATCCCAGTGCTGCACGGCCTGCGCACGACTCACGAGCGGGAACTCCTGAACATTCAGTCTGGCAGCCTTCGCGCATGCCTGGGCTTACCCAAGACAACGGAAACTTATTCGGTACTTGCAGAGGCCAGGGAACCACTTCTTACCACCCTGCGAGATAGAGAGACCCTCCGCATTTACACGCAGCTAATGACTTGGCACCCTTTCCACTACCTCAGGACCATTGACCACGACAGCCCCGCGTCTGCCTTTGGTAGCGCAGTGCGCCGTCTGAAGGGTGTTGTCCCACCTCCCACATCTCACGTATCGTATGCTACCCCAACATGGGCTCTCGACCAACCTCCCATATGCACATTTATCCATGGCCTCGGGAAAAAAAGCGACACGCCAGCGCCTGTAGCACATCAACTTGCCCTGGAACACCTAGCCTCGCTGCACCACGGAAGGCAGACCGTCTATACTGATGGGTCTGTGATACCTGGTGGAGCAGCTGCAGCCTTTTATGTGCCCCACGAAGATTTTGAGAAAGCGTCCAAGCTCCCCAACGAGACGTCCTCCACGGAAGCAGAGCTATTCGCAATCAATATGGCCCTTCAGCACATCTCGTCCTCCCCACCTGCAGAGTGGACGATCCTCACCGACAGCAAGCCAGCCCTGGAGATCCTGAGTTCTCACGCCACCAAAATCATCAGCGACCTCCAAACGGCTATCATCGCCGCATGCGACTCTCTTTGCGCCTCTGGCCACGGTGTGCGGCTACAGTGGGTTCCCAGCCACATAGGCCTCAGGGGGAACTCCCGAGCGGACGCCGCCGCGAGGCGTGCCCACCAAGACGTCGGCCCGCCAGCTATTATGCTGCTCACATCGTCCGCCTGTCTTATAAAGATCCGCGAGTGGTGTGCCTCCGAAATGCGTCGCTCTGTCGAAGACGCTGTACGCTCCAATGCGTATATCCAGTCCATTGACCCGACAATGCAATTCGCTCCATACCAGCAGCTCGTCCGCGCAGAAGAAACGCTCCTGCATCGGCTCCGACTCAACGTCGCATATACATCGCAATACTTGTGCAGGGTCGGAAAGCGTCGCTCAGCTAGCTGCGCTACCTGTGGCGCAGTAGCAGACGTTGAGCACAACCTACTAACCTGCTCGGAGTACTCTGCAGCCCGCGCTGTCCTCGCCAATCGCCTCCAACGCCTGGGACACGGCTCGCTCTCACTGGCCGTGCTTCTCGGCCCCGTCGCACGCCAACAGCAGGGAGCCGTTACAAGGGCTCTCCTGCAATACCTACAGGACACCCAACTGAGTGTTACGTTGTGAACTGAGAACCGCGGCCCTGGGCACTCGCCCCCACTGCAAAGAAACCGGCCGGTTTTTTTTTTGCTCCACCAGGGCGTCGCGAGCCGACATAGGTCTGGCTGACCTCTCCTTGCTTGGACGCCACCTCCTGTTTATTAAACTTATATATACCCCCCTGAACTTTTGTCAAGGTTTGATGAGCTCTGTACGGAACGGTGCCATGCCCCACCCCCTAATTGGGCAGTAGGGTAACCGGGGCGGAGACCAATTGAATATCCCACAATACATCAAGAAAAATCTTTCCGGGAACAGTACTGCAAGCAATACTGCCCCGCGACCGCAACATGGTCGAAAGCAGACCGCGTTAACCAAGGTGCTCACACCTGGAAGAGCAGGCTGCCTTTTGGCCCGATCTGAAGGATGACCAGAGCAAATGTATACAGCCTTTCCTGAAATACAAGATATTGATGGCACGGTCGTTAAATGTATTGGGGCATGAAACATTTGCAACAGTGAAAGGATGCGACTTTTCAAATAACCTGTCTATCTGAAGTGTCAAGGTATACCCAATAGCGTTTCTGACATGCCTTCTTGTCGAGTACCATGTTTTCAATTCAAGCTATTGTATATAATGTGATTACCTGCTAGGTGGAGCTGTACAAGTGATCATATTCTTCTGTTATGTGACGAGTGTTGCACACAGACAAATGTTTTGAAAGGGCAGCAGCACGCTGATGATAGAAATACCTAACGATTGTACTAGTCTCCCATGTCTAGTTTTATCTTGCTCTCAGCACAAGAAAAAAGTTGCTGTCTGAACAAGATGTCACAAATGTCACAAATTTATCCGTATATCCCCAAACGACGTCCTGGCGACGTACCTGTGACATTCAATGCACGGATATCTTTGAAATCTTCAGGCTACTTCTTCCTTCCAGGCATCCAAACCGCGATATCTTGCAGACGTATCTGCGACATCAGTTATTTACCGAGTAAAACCGAAACACGAATGTCGTTCTGGGACGCCCCATGAGTATCACATATCCGGATATTCAGGACGTTAGCGACCATGTAGGGATGTCCTGGGGATATTAATGGTTTACTGGGGGGGCAAAGCTCCATTCTGAACATTATTTTCAAATTTCATCGACTTTGCGGAAACAGCCGAACGTCAGTCGCACCAGCACAGATCCGCAAATATGTTTACAAAATTACACAAACAGTTCCCGAGGACTGTCGCTGTACTCGTCGTATCATCGTCTAGGTTTGCGACACTGTTGGAATTTTCTATAGACTCCGCTTCGTGATCCTCACTACGGATTTGAACACACAACTAAATCCCTCTCAGGTTCGTCCCATATACCCTGATCTGGGCCTAGAAGCGCAGCAGTCTTTGGCAAGCAACAGCATACCGGACGTTCAAATTTTCCCGAATTATCCATGTCTAATTCCTCGTAACTTGTGAACAGATGACTTCAGAAAGAGCACATCGCCAGCAAATCAGCATAGCGCCACCTGGAGCTGTGTGAACTTTGTTTTCAAAATGAAGGACATGGCCACCAAAGTGTTTTGTATTCCCCTCACTCACCCAGTAGCCTGTGAGTACAGTCACTATGCAGGGTGTTTTTTAAAATTGTTATTATTATTCGTTACAAATTGAACTCTGATAAGAAGCTTGTGAGAGCAGCGCTGGTGCCATTTTGGCAGACGGGTTATGTGCCGAGGCGGATATCCTATGGGACAACGTATGCAACTGCTGGGCGACTAATTAACTAAAATTCATTTATTACCTTATTAATTCGATGTTTTCTGGTTAATGTCAGATAGCACAATTGCAGCCAATCAGTGAAAGCCAGGTAATGGAAGCCAACTGCACAGAAGTCGAGCCTAGCATATTTTGTAGAGTAAGTCGTGCAAGGCCTCCGGTAGCACATTGTATGAGGGAGAAGGTGCCCTTCCGATTTTAAGGTAGCCAATTGATTGCGGTCACGCTTCAAATCCATTCTCATGGTTGTTGCGACAATCTGGGGCCGCTTGTGCCGGGGTTCATACACATCGACCATCCGATGTGCATCCCCCGGTCCTCAGCTCTCCAATCTTGAGGTTCACGGAAAATCTGCTGCTCGGCCTTTTCCTTTCCTTGTTTCTTTTCATTTTGCCTCTTCAACATTTTGTACTCGGCCATATCTTGCAACTTCTTTATAGCAGTACAGAGAATGATGCTTAACAGAAGCGTTCAGAAGGAAGCGTTTTATGGATTGATGAAATTATGCCTCAAAGGCCAGTCGCAACCTATGGACAAGGCTAAACGTGTTCAATGCATAACAACTTATTCGCTTATCAACTTCCTTTCAGCATTGAGATCGACTCCCTGTTCGAGGGCATCGATTTCTACACAACCATGACGCGAGCACGATTCGAAGAACTGAATTCTGATCTCTTTCGCTCGACGATGGACCCACTGGAAAAATGCCTCAACGATGCCCGCCTCACAAAGTCCGATATTCACGACATAGTTCTAGTAGGTGGATCTACTCGCATACCCAAGATACAAAAGCTTCTGCAAGATTATTTCAACGGCAAGGAGTTGAATAAGTCTATCAACCCAGACGAGGCGGTAGCCTATGGAGCAGCGGTACAGGCAGCCATTTTAACCAACAACAAGGCTCCTGAGGTACAAGACCTGCTGCTGCTCGACGTTACACCATTGTCCCTGGGCATCGAGACAGCGGGAGGTGTCATGACAGCGCTCATCATGAGAAACACCACCGTTCCTACAAACAAGACGAGGATATTTACCACGTACACGGATAATCAACAGAGTGTGCTGATTCAGGTAAGCCTGCTTAGGACTGAACTACAAGTGTGAAACGATTGCTCGTGCACTTTGCAGTGCATTTTGTGCCACAGTATCGACGAGCGCTTAGATACAGTACTTTAGATACAGTACAGTAGTTTAGATTTAGGTACGGTATTTAGATTTTAGATACAGAGTTCACAGCACCACGTTGTGATGAAACTGGGAATACGAATGAATACCTGCAGTGATAAGGCCACATAAAAGTCATCCCATCTGAACCTTGAGTACTGTGCTCTGCTTGCGTAAGCACGCAAGAACGAGGAAACCGTTTGGATTTTATCTCCGACACGGCCATGTCTTTGTACGGAAGGAAGGGAGCTGCGCACTCCTAAGGTGAAAACTGTGCGAACGTGAACAGGCCGTTACTCGTTCGAATTTTAATACGTACTTTGGCTGGGGGTTTGGTCGCCTCCAGGCAGACCATACCGACGCTCAAGCACAGTTCTCGTTTCCTCCTCTTTCTTCCCGCTTCTCACCCTCTTTCAGAAAAAACTCGCTTTTTTGATTCAGGTTCCTTTAGCTTGGAAGTAAGGTAATTCTCGTTCAGCGTAGAATACGTACTTTGGCTGGGGTTTTGTCGCCTAGAGAGCGTACCATACGGACGCTCAAGAACAGTCCTCGTTTCGTCCCCTTTCGTCCTTCTTCTCACCCTCTCTTAAAAAAAACTCGCTTTTTTGATTCAGGTTCCTTTAGCTTGGAAGTGAGGTAATTCTCGTTCAGCGTGGAATACGTACTTTGGCTGAGGTTTTGTCGCCTAGAAAGCGTACCATACGGACGTTCAAGCACAGTCCTCGTTTCGTTCCCTTTCGTCCTTCTTCTCACCCTCTCTTCAAAAAAAGCTCGATTTTTTATTCAGGTTCCTTTAGCTTGGAAGTGAGGTAATTTTCGTTCAAAGTACATACGTACTTTGGCTGGGGTTTTGTCGCCTAGGAGCGTACCATACGGACACTCAAGCACAGTCCTCGATTCGTCCCCTTTCGTCCCTCTTCTCACCCTCACAAAAAAAAACTCGCTTGTTTGATTCAGGTTCCTTTAGCTTGAAAGTGAGGTAATTCTCGTTCAGCGTGGAATACGTACTTTGGCTGGGGTTTTGTCGCCTAGAGAGCGTACCACACGGACGCTCAAGCACAGTCCTCGTTTCGTCCCCTTTCGTCCCGCTTCTCATCCTCTCTTCAAAAAAAAGCTCGATTTTTTATTCAGGTTCCTTTAGCTTGGAAGTGAGGTAATTCTCGTTCAGCGTGGAATACGTACTTTGGCTGGGTTTTTTCGGCTAGAGAGCGTACCCTACGGACACTCAAGCACAGTTCTTGTTCCGTCCCCTTTCGTCCCTCCTGTCACCCTGCCTTCGAAACAAAACTCGCTTTTTTTATTCATGTTCCTTTAGCTTGGAAGTGAGGTAATTCTCGATCATCGTAGAATACGTACTTTGGCTGGGGTTTTGTCGCCTAGAGAGCGTGCCATACGGACGCTCAAGCACAGTCCTCGTTTCGTCCCTCTTCTCACCCTCACAAAAAAAAAACTCGCTTGTTTGATTCAGGTTGCTTTAGCTTGAAAGTGAGGTAATTCTCGTTCAGCGTGGAATACGTACTTTGGCTGGGGCTTTGTCGCCTAGAGAGCGTACCACACGGACGCTCAAGCACAGTCCTCGTTTCGTCCCCTTTTGTCCCGCTTCTCACCCTCTCTTCAAAAAAAAGCTCGATTTTTTATTCAGGTTCCTTTAGCTTGGAAGTGAGGTAATTCTCGTTGAAAGTAGAATACGTACTTTGGCTGGGGTTTTGTCGCCTAGAGAGCGTACCATACGGACACTCAAGCACAGTCCTCGATTCGTCCCCTTTCGTCCCTCTTCTCACCCTCTAATAAAAAAAACTCGCTGTTTTGATTCACGTTCCTTTAGCTTGGAAGTGAGGTAATTCTCGTTCAGCGTAGAATACGTACTTTGGCTGGGGTTTTGTCGCCTAGAGAGCGTACCATACGGACGCTCAAGCACAGTCCTCGTGTCGTTCCCTTTCGTCCTGCTTCTCACCCTCTCTTTAAAAAAAACTCGCTTGTTTGATGCAGGTTCCTTTAGCTTGAAAGTGAGGTAATTCTCGTTCAGCATGTAATACGTACTTTGGCTGGGTTTTTTCGGCTAGAGAGCGTACCATACGGACACTCAAGCACAGTCCTCGATTCGTCCCCTTTCGTCCCTCTTCTCACCCTCTAATAAAAAAAACTCGCTTTTTTGATTCAGGTTCCTTTAGCTTGGAAGTGAGGTAATTCTCGTTCAGCGTAGAATACGTACTTTGGCTGGGGTTTTGTCGCCTAGAGAGCGTACCATACGGACGCTCAAGCACAGTCCTCGTGTCGTTCCCTTTCGTCCTGCTTCTCACCCTCTCTTTAAAAAAAACTCGCTTTTTTATTCAGGTTCCTTTCGCTTGGAAGTGAGGTAATTCTCGACCATCGTAGAATACGTACTTTGGCTGGGGTTTTGTCGCCTAGAGAGCGTGTCATACGGACGCTCAAGCACAGTCCTTGTTTCGTCCCCTTTCGTCCCTCTTCTCACCCTCTAATAAAAAACACTCGCTTTTTGATTCACGTTCCTTTAACTTGGAAGTGAGGTAATTCTCGATCATTGTAGAATACGTACTTTGGCTGGGGTTTTGTCGCCTAGAGAGCGTGCCATACGGACGCTCAAGCACAGTCCTCGTTTCGTCCCTCTTCTCACCCTCACCAAAAAAAAACTCGCTTGTTTGATTCAGGTTCCTTTAGCTTGAAAGTGAGGTAATTCTCGTTCAGCGTGGAATACGTACTTTGGCTGGGGTTTTGTCGCCTAGCGAGCGTACCACACGGACGCTCAAGCACAGTCCTCGTTTCGTCCCCTTTAGTCCCGCTTCTCACCCTCTCTTCAAAAAAAAGCTCGATTTTTTATTCAGGTTCCTTTAGCTTGGAAGTGAGGTAATTCTCGTTCAAAGTAGAATACGTACTTTGGCTGGGGTTTTGTCGCCTAGAGAGCGTACCATACGGACACTCAAGACAGTCCTCGATTCGTCCCCTTTCGTCCCTCTTCTCACCTCTAATAAAAAAAACTCGCTTTTTTGATACAGGTTCCTTTAGCTTGAAAGTGAGGTAATTCTCGTTCAGCGTGTAATACGTACTTTGGCTGGGTTTTTTCGGCTAGAGAGCGTACCATACGGACGCTCAAGCACAGTTCTCGTTCCGTCCCCTTTCGTCCCTCCTCTCACCCTGCCTTCGAAAAAAAACTCGCTTTTTGATTCAGGTTCCTTTAGCTTGGAAGTGAGGTAATTCTCGATCATCGTAGAATACGTACTTTGGCTGGGGTTTTGTCGCCTACAGAGCGTGTCATACGGACGCTCAAGCACAGTCCTCGTTTCGTCCCTCTTCTCACCCTCACCAAAACAAAAAAACTCGCT
Source organism: Ornithodoros turicata (assembly GCF_037126465.1). Classification (NCBI taxonomy): domain Eukaryota; kingdom Metazoa; phylum Arthropoda; class Arachnida; order Ixodida; family Argasidae; genus Ornithodoros; species Ornithodoros turicata. The sequence continues at coordinate 91,263,107 of NC_088202.1, read as the reverse complement.
TGTTTGATTCAGGTTCCTTTAGCTTGAAAGTGAGGTAATTCTCGTTCAGCGTGGAATACGTACTTTGGCTGGGGTTTTGTCGCCTAGAGAGCGTACCACACGGACGCTCAAGCACAGTCCTCGTTTCGTCCCCTTTCGTCCCGCTTCTCACCCTCTCTTCAAAAAAAAGCTCGATTTTTTATTCAGGTTCCTTTAGCTTCGAAGTGAGGTAATTCTCGTTCAAAGTAGAATACGTACTTTGGCTCGGGTTTTGTCGCCTAGAGAGCGTACCATACGGACACTCAAGCACAGTCCTCGATTCGTCCCCTTTCGTCGCTCTTCTCACCTCTAATAAAAAAACTCGCTTTTTTGATTCAGGTTCCTTTAGCTTGGAAATGAGGTAATCTCGTTCAGCATAGAATACGTACTTTGGCTGGGGTTTTGTCGCATAGAGAGCGTACCATACGGACACTCAAGCACAGTCCCCGATTCATCCCCTTTCGTCCCTCTTCTCACCCTCTAATAAAAAAACTCGCTTTTTTCATTCAGGTTCCTTTAGCTTGGAAGTGAGGTAATTCTCGTTCAGCGTAGAATATGTACTTTGGCTGGGGTTTTGTCTCCTACAGAGCGTACCATACGGACGCTCAAGCACAGTCCTCATTTCGTTCCCTTTCGTCCTGCTTCTCACCCTCTCTTTTAAAAAAACTCGCTTGTTCGATACAGGTTCCTTTAGCTTGAAAGTGAGGTAATTCTCGTTCAGCCTGGAATACGTACTTTGGCTGGTTTTTTTCGGCTAGAGAGCGTACCATACGGACGCTCAAGCACAGTCCTCGTTTCGTCCCTCTTCTCACCCTCACAAAAAAAAACTCGCTTGTTTGATTCAGGTTGCTTTAGCTTGAAAGTGAGGTAATTCTCGTTCAGCGTGGAATACGTACTTTGGCTGGGGTTTTGTCGCCTAGAGAGCGTACCACACGGACGCTCAAGCACAGTCCTCGTTTCGTCCCCTTTCGTCCCGCTTCTCACCCTCTCTTCAAAAAAAAGCTCGATTTTTTATTCAGGTTCCTTTAGCTTGGAAGTGAGGTAATTCTCGTTGAAAGTAGAATACGTACTTTGGCTGGGGTTTTGTCGCCTAGAGAGCGTACCATACGGACACTCAAGCACAGTCCTCGATTCATCCCCTTTCGTCCCTCTTCTCACCCTCTAATAAAAAAAACTCGCTTTTTTGATTCAGGTTCCTTTAGCTTGGAAGTGAGGTAATTCTCGTTCAGCGTAGAATACGTATTTTGGCTGGGGTTTTGTCGCCTAGAGAGCGTACCATACGGACGCTCAAGCACAGTCCTCGTGTCGTTCCCTTTCGTCCTGCTTCTCACCCTCTCTTTAAAAAAAACTCGCTTGTTTGATACAGGTTCCTTTAGCTTGAAAGTGAGGTAATTCTCGTTCAGCGTGTAATACGTACTTTGGCTGGGTTTTTTCGGCTAGAGAGCGTACCATATGGACGCTCCAGCACAGTTCTCGTTCCGTCCCCTTTCGTCCCTCCTCTCACCCTGCCTTCGAAAAAAACTCCCTTTTTTATTCAGGTTCCTTTCGCTTGGAAGTGAGGTAATTCTCGATCATCGTAGAATACGTACTTTGCCTGGGGTTTTGTCGCCTAGAGAGCGTGTCATACGGACGCTCAAGCACAGTCCTCGTTTCGTCCCCTTTCGTCCCTCTTCTCACGCTCTAATAAAAAACACTCGCTTTTTGATTCACGTTCCTTTAACTTGGAAGTGAGGTAATTCTCGATCATTGTAGAATACGTACTTTGGCTGGGGTTTTGTCGCCTAGAGAGCGTGCCATACGGACGCTCAAGCACAGTCCTCGTTTCGTCCCTCTTCTCACCCTCACAAAAAAAAACTCGCTTGTTTGATTCAGGTTCCTTTAGCTTGAAAGTGAGGTAATTCTCGTTCAGCGTGGAATACGTACTTTGGCTGGGGTTTTGTCGCCTAGCGAGCGTACCACACGGACGCTCAAGCACAGTCCTCGTTTCGTCCCCTTTAGTCCCGCTTCTCACCCTCTCTTCAAAAAAAAGCTCGATTTTTTATTCAGGTTCCTTTAGCTTGGAAGTGAGGTAATTCTCGTTCAAAGTAGAATACGTACTTTGGCTGGGGTTTTGTCGCCTAGAGAGCGTACCATACGGACACTCAAGACAGTCCTCGATTCGTCCCCTTTCGTCCCTCTTCTCACCTCTAATAAAAAAAACTCGCTTTTTTGATACAGGTTCCTTTAGCTTGAAAGTGAGGTAATTCTCGTTCAGCGTGTAATACGTACTTTGGCTGGGTTTTTTCGGCTAGAGAGCGTACCATACGGACGCTCAAGCACAGTTCTCGTTCCGTCCCCTTTCGTCCCTCCTCTCACCCTGCCTTCGAAAAAAAACTCGCTTTTTGATTCAGGTTCCTTTAGCTTGGAAGTGAGGTAATTCTCGATCATCGTAGAATACGTACTTTGGCTGGGGTTTTGTCGCCTACAGAGCGTACCATATGGACGCTCCAGCACAGTTCTCGTTCCGTCCCCTTTCGTCCCTCCTCTCACCCTGCCTTCGAAAAAACTCCCTTTTTATTCAGGTTCCTTTCGCTTGGAAGTGAGGTAATTCTCGATCATCGTAGAATACGTACTTTGGCAGGGGTTTTGTCGCCTAGAGAGCGTGTCATACGGACGCTCAAGCACAGTCCTCGTTTCGTCCCCTTTCGTCCCTCTTCTCACCCTCTAATAAAAAACACTCGCTTTTTGATTCACGTTCCTTTAACTTGGAAGTGAGGTAATTCTCGATCATTGTAGAATACGTACTTTGGCTGGGGTTTTGTCGCCTAGAGAGCGTGCCATACGGACGCTCAAGCACAGTCCTCGTTTCGTCCCTCTTCTCACCCTCACAAAAAAAAAAACTCGCTTGTTTGATTCAGGTTCCTTTAGCTTGAAAGTGAGGTAATTCTCGTTCAGCGTGGAATACGTACTTTGGCTGGGGTTTTGTCGCCTAGAGAGCGTACCACACGGACGCTCAAGCACAGTCCTCGTTTCGTCCCCTTTAGTCCCGCTTCTCACCCTCTCTTCAAAAAAAAGCTCGATTTTTTATTCAGGTTCCTTTAGCTTGGAAGTGAGGTAATTCTCGTTCAAAGTAGAATACGTACTTTGGCTGGGGTTTTGTCGCCTAGAGAGCGTACCATACGGACACTCAAGACAGTCCTCGATTCGTCCCCTTTCGTCCCTCTTCTCACCTCTAATAAAAAAAACTCGCTTTTTTGATACAGGTTCCTTTAGCTTGAAAGTGAGGTAATTCTCGTTCAGCGTGTAATACGTACTTTGGCTGGGTTTTTTCGGCTAGAGAGCGTACCATACGGACGCTCAAGCACAGTTCTCGTTCCGTCCCCTTTCGTCCCTCCTCTCACCCTGCCTTCGAAAAAAAACTCGCTTTTTGATTCAGGTTCCTTTAGCTTGGAAGTGAGGTAATTCTCGATCATCGTAGAATACGTACTTTGGCTGGGGTTTTGTCGCCTACAGAGCGTGTCATACGGACGCTCAAGCACAGTCCTCGTTTCGTCCCTCTTCTCACCCTCACAAAAAAAAAAAAAAACTCGCTTGTTTGATTCAGGTTCCTTGAGCTTGAAAGTGAGGTAATTCTCGTTCAGCGTGGAATACGTACTTTGGCTGGGGTTTTGTCGCCTAGAGAGCGTACCACACGGACGCTCAAGCACAGTCCTCGTTTCGTCCCCTTTCGTCCCGCTTCTCACCCTCTCTTCAAAAAAAAGCTCGATTTTTTATTCAGGTTCCTTTAGCTTCGAAGTGAGGTAATTCTCGTTCAAAGTAGAATACGTACTTTGGCTGGGGTTTTGTCGCCTAGAGAGCGTACCATACGGACGCTCAAGCACACTCCTCGTTTCGTCCCCTTTCGTCCCTCTTCTCACCCTCTCTTCAAAAAAGCTCGATTTTTTATTCAGGTTCTTTTAGATTGGAAGTGAGATAATTCTCGTTCAGCATAGAATACGTACTTTGGCTGGGGTTTTGTCGCCTAGAGAGCGTACCATACGGACACTCAAGCACAGTCCTCGATTCGTCCCCTTTCGTCCCTCTTCTCACCCTCTAATAAAAAAACTCGCTTGTTTGATTGAGGTTCCTTTATCTTGAAAGTGAGGTAATTCTCGTTCAGCGTGGAATACGCACTTTGGCTGGGGTTTTGTCGCCTAGAGAACGTAGCACACGGACGCTCAAGCACAGTCCTCGTTTCGTCCCCTTTCGTCCCGCTTCTCACCCTCTTCAAAAAAAAGCTCGATTTTTTATTCAGGTTCCTTTAGCTTGGAAGTGAGGTAATTCTCGTTCAGCGTAGAATACGTACTTTGGCTGGGGTTTTGTCGCCTAGAGAGCGTACCATACGGACGCTCAAGCACACTCCTCGTTTCGTCCCCTTTCGTCCCTCTTCTCACCCTCTCTTCAAAAAAAGCTGGATTTTTTATTCAGGTTCTTTTAGCTTGGAAGTGAGATAATTCTCGTTCAGCATAGAATACGTACTTTGGCTGGGGTTTTGTCGCCTAGAGAGCGTACCATACGGACACTCAAGCACAGTCCTCGATTCGTCCCCTTTCGTCCCTCTTCTCACCCTCTAATAAAAAAACTCGCTTTTTTGATTCAGGTTCCTTTAGCTTGGAAGTGAGGTAATTTCGTTCAGCGTAGAATACGTACTTTGGCTGGGGTTTTCTCTCCTAGAGAGCGTACCATACGGACGCTCAAGCACAGTCCTCATTTCGTTCCCTTTCGTCCTGCTTCTCACCCTCTCTTTAAAAAAAACTCGCTTGTTTGATACAGGTTCCTTTAGCTTGAAAGTGAGGTAATTCTCGTTCAGCGTGGAATACGTACTTTGGCTGGTTTTTTCGGCTAGAGAGCGTACCACACGGACGCTCAAGCACAGTCCTCGTTTCGTCCCCTTTCGTCCCGCTTCTCACCCTCTCTTCAAAAAAAGCTCGATTTTTTATTCAGGTTCCTTTAGCTTCGAAGTGAGGTAATTCTCGTTCAAAGTAGAATACGTACTTTGGCTGGGGTTTTGTCGCCTAGAGAGCGTACCATACGGACACTCAAGCACAGTCCTCGATTCGTCCCCTTTCGTCCCTCTTCTCACCTCTAATAAAAAACTCGCTTTTTTGATTCAGGTTCCTTTAGCTTGGAAATGAGGTAATCTCGTTCAGCATAGAATGCATACTTTGGCTGGGGTTTTGTCGCATAGAGAGCGTACCATACGGACACTCAAGCACAGTCCTCGATTCATCCCCTTTCGTCCCTCTTCTCACCCTCTAATAAAAAAACTCGCTTTTTTCATTCAGGTTCCTTTAGCTTGGAAGTGAGGTAATTCTCGTTCAGCGTAGAATACGTACTTTGGCTGGGGTTTTGTCTCCTACAGAGCGTACCATACGGACGCTCAAGCACAGTCCTCGATTCGTCCCCTTTCGTCCCTCTTCTCACCCTCTAATAAAAAACTCGCTTTTTTGATTCAGGTTCCTTTAGCTTGGAAGTGAGGTAATTCTCGTTCAGCGTGGAATACGCACTTTGGCTGGGGTTTTGTCGCCTAGAGAGCGTAGCACACGGACGCTCAAGCACAGTCCTCGTTTCGTCCCCTTTCGTCCCGCTTCTCACCCTCTCTTCAAAAAAAAGCTCGATTTTTTATTCAGGTTCCTTTAGCTTGGAAGTGAGGTAATTCTCGTTCAGCGTAGAATACGTACTTTGGCTGGGGTTTTGTCGCCTAGAGAGCGTACCATACGGACGCTCAAGCACACTCCTCGTTTCGTCCCCTTTCGTCCCTCTTCTCACCCTCTCTTCAAAAAAAGCTCGATTTTTTATTCAGGTTCTTTTAGCTTGGAAGTGAGATAATTCTCGTTCAGCATAGAATACGTACTTTGGCTGGGGTTTTGTCGCCTAGAGAGCGTACCATACGGACACTCAAGCACAGTCCTCGATTCGTCCCCTTTCGTCCCTCTTCTCACCCTCTAATAAAAAACTCGCTTTTTTGATTCAGGTTCCTTTAGCTTGGAAGTGAGGTAATTTCGTTCAGCGTAGAATTCGTACTTTGGCTGGGGTTTTGTCTCCTAGAGAGCGTACCATACGGACGCTCAAGCACAGTCCTCATTTCGTTCCCTTTCGTCCTGCTTCTCACCCTCTCTTTAAAAAAAACTGGCTTGTTTGATACAGGTTCCTTTAGCTTGAAAGTGAGGTAATTCTCGTTCAGCGTGGAATACGTACTTTGGCTGGTTTTTTCGGCTAGAGAGCGTACCATACGGACGCTCAAGCACAGTTCTCGTTCCGTCCCCTTTCGTCCCTCCTCTCACCCTGCCTTCGAAAAAAAACTCGCTTTTTTATTCAGGTTCCTTTAGCTTGGAAGTGAGGTAATTCTCGATCATTGTAGAATACGTACTTTGGCTGGGGTTTTGTCGCCTAGAGAGCGTGCCATACGGACGCTCAAGCACAGTCCTCGTTTCGTCCCCTTTCGTCCCCCTTCTCACCCTCACCAAAAAAAACTCGCTTGTTTGATTCAGGTTCCTTTAGCTTGAAAGTGAGGTAATTCTCGTTCAGCGTAGAATACGTACTTTGGCTGGGGTTTTGTCGCCTAGAGAGCTTACCATACGGACGCTCAAGCACACTCCTCGTTTCGTCCCCTTTCGTCCCTCTTCTCACCCTCTCTTCAAAAAAAGCTCGATTTTTTATTCAGGTTCTTTTAGCTTGGAAGTGAGAATTCTCGTTCAGCATAGAATACGTACTTTGGCTGGGGTTTTGTCGCCTAGAGAGCGTACCATACGGACACTCAAGCACAGTCCTCGATTCGTCCCCTTTCGTCCCTCTTCTCACCCTCTAATAAAAAAACTCGCTTTTTTGATTCAGGTTCCTTTAGCTTGGAAGTGAGGTAATTCTCGTTCAGCGTAGAATACGTACTTTGGCTGGGGTTTTGTCGCCTAGAGAGCGTACCATACGGACACTCAAGCACAGTCCTCGATTCGTCCCCTTTCGTCCCTCTTCTCACCCTCTAATAAAAAAACTCGCTTTTTTGATTCAGGTTCCTTTAGCTTGGAAGTGAGGTAATTCTCGTTCAGCGTAGAATACGTACTTAGGCTGGGGTTTTGTCTCCTAGAGAGCGTACCATACGGACGCTCAAGCACAGTCCGCGTTTCGTCCCCTTTTGTCCCTCATAAAAAAATACAAAAGAAAACTCGCTTCTGTGATTCAGATTCCTTTTGCTTGAAAGTGAGGTGCCTCAGCGTAATGCCATGAACGGGGATGATCAGAGCCGTGTATAGGGAGAGTTTGGCTGTTCTGTGATATTTTGCCGCCCGGAGATCGGGAGCCGTCGTGACGTCAGAGCAGTCATCCCTCCACCCTCTTAGCCGGAAAGAAAGGCGAGCCGCGGTGGCTCGGGGGACCTCAACGCTGTACTTCCGCTCCAAAACGGCGGAATGGTATTTCAGGGCGGTATAGCTCTGGTCGAAAATGATGCCACTGGCCTTGGAGCCGCCCCTCGTGTGACGTCATAGGACGTGCTCAAGGCAAGCTCTCCTAATAAACATCTCTGGGGCTACTATGGGTGTGACCCTCAGTCAGGCTAGTGTGTGAGCCCGGATCACTGGATAACTTTGTATCTAAACGATGTACACTGTCGAACTCGTTGTGAACGATGTTATATTGGTCGACGGTCGGCACGCTGAGCGCCATAAAATCAAGGCAGCCAGCGCAAGCCGTCGTCGTCACTTTCTCGACCATATGAGCATATGATAATGGAGTTATGGTCCGGCTAGAATAGAACTCTTATATTGAATTCTATTCCATAATTCTAATTATATTGAATTCTAATGCATAATTGAAGTTTGCCAAAAACTGTGATGTTATCAGAGCTAGGGGCATTTATGCTTAGCGTCATCCAACGACATTGCCACCATCATGTGGTATGTAGTAAGCGCTCTCACGTTAGATAAAGTAAAGTAAAGTAAACTGTGTTTGACGTAAGCTTTCCATAGAGGAGTCGTGAAGCTAGCGTTGTGGTATACACTGATTCCAAGGTTGCAGGCTTAAATCCATGACACCGTATACGAAGTGTTCAAGCTTCTGGTGTGTGACTTCAGTGCATGATAGGGTATGTGAAATCGAATCCACGAACCCACCCCCTTGATAGCGTAAAAAACAATAGCAGCAGTTCAGCAGGCTCACTTCAAACTTCCCTTAACGAAACCTCCTATAAAAAAAGGTCCATAGGTTTTAAAAATTATTCACAGACCAACCGTTGTGGCTATTTAACGCTGTTGCCGCCGGTACTTTTTTTTCAAATACCTTGGAATACGTGTTCATATAGCTGCTGCTGTGCTTCGCACCCTTACTGCTACAGCGTTCCGTCTTTGTAGCAAAGGTGGTTATTTATAAGCAATTAGTGGGTAACAATGTAAGGTAGGTGTTAATGTGGGCGGAGAAGCAGCTGCCTTCAAATAATCCGAATGTACGCGTGCAAGTTTTAGGGACTTAGAAAATGTCACCGCCCTTCCATTGCCTACTCAGGTCTAGTTCTCCTAGGGAGCGCCTAGGGAGGTCTGACATTGGCCCATCACTGAATACCGATATTTGACCCATATTGTGCCAGGTAGAACTTTCAATATGGTTCACATAATGCTGTTCAACGGTCCGCGCCTTACAGGTTCACATTCGATATTGGAGTGCTGTCTATTCTTCTCTTTTTTTAGTTTTTTCGCACTCCAATTGGCGAGAACGATCACGTAGTTCTAAGCCTGGTGAGGTTGGTAACATACAGCACACCTTCTAAGCTAAACACAGCGGCAGCATTCTCGGCGGTATTTAGACTAGAGTGTAGAGACACGCATGCGGCTGCCATGTTAATTGGAGGCGGGGGGAATCATCTTTCTTGGTTTTCACGTTTACGTGCAAGTGTTAGGCTAAGTCTTGACGACGCTTCATACTAGTAATGCCTGCTGCTACCATCACTCTTTCTGCATGTCTTCCTATGTCACTCTACCACTACACCTGGCAGTCTGTATCTGCGTCGCCATGATTACTGGGACAAAAAATTACATTCCGCTACTAGGGATGACGCGTATGTGGAAATGGGCGCGTATGTGGAAACCGAAGGGTGCATACAGGAGACAGACGTGGACAAGACAGTCTCCTGTACAAACTCTTCGGTTGGTTTAGTTATGGGTCATTGACTTCCCCAAATTTCCATTGTTTATGATATACACACACTTCTACACGATTTTGACCCCTATTTCAACCTCCATTGCTTAAAACCCCCATTGTGCTCAGGTTTACGAAGGCGAGCGTGCGTTAACGAAGGACAACAACCTCCTGGGCAAGTTCGCCCTGAAGGGTATTCCGTCGGCTCCTCGTGGTGTTCCACAGATCGAGGTGACCTTCGACATTGATGCTAACGGTATCCTAAGTGTGTCCGCAGTGGAGAAGAGTGTGGGGAGATCAAAGAAAATCACCATTACAAACGACAAGGGCCGTCTCACGAAGGAGCAGATTGAAAAGATGATCAAGGACAGCGAACAGTACAAAGATCAGGACTTAACGGAGCGGAACCGCATTGCAGCGCGAAACTCGCTGGAGAGCTACGTCTTCCATGTCCGCCAGAAGGTCACTGAAGATCCCACTGTCAAAGCGGGCATCAAGCCCGAGGAGGTTGAAATGGTCACCAAAAAGACAGACGACATCGAAAATTGGCTGGACATGAACACGGCAAGTATTCATGAGATCCTTCCTTACTCACACAAGCAGGCCTTGAAGTTGTAAACCACGCCCATAATGCCAACGGACCGTTGCCGTGGCTGGGGATGGTGCGCACTACTGAAATGCGCCATCTTCCACAGAGTACGTTAAGGGGACGTTAAAGGGGCATTAAACAGGTATACATGTTGAACATTTTTGGTACTGCATACGGTAAACGTCTTGCGAAAATTATTGGTCGAAGAAAGTATCTAATGCCACCAAACCGGCACAATATTCACTACTCTATTTCGTGCTCTTGCTGACAACAGTCTCACGTCATTTTGACGTCACACTCCATCAACCAGTCAGAATACAGGACGCTTATACATTTTTTTTTTGCAGCATCGGGAAGTTAGGGAAATTCTAAACATCCCATTCCACTCAAAAAATCTCAAGATCGCATGTTCAAACCGTACGAAATTGTCAGCAATGTTCCATTTCATGTGCGCATTATTTTTTCAACGCTGTTTTGCTGCGAGAAGTCACCACTCTGTCCCAGCAACCGGTACTCAACACGCGCCGAAGCTTGTTTTAGCGGGGCCTGTCATCGGCCTACGAGTCCGAAATGTCCTCAATCTCCGATGCGCGGAATATGGCGTCGCTGCACGAGGCTACATTGTGACGTAGCCCTTCTAAGGAGTAGTAAGGTCGCGGCGCGTATTTTGCTTTTTAAATCGCGTATGCTTAAATACGCTAGAACTAAAATATATGCATATTTGGATGATGTGAGCCACGTTCTCTCATGGAGCATGACAAGTGAATAACGTTCTGGGGGCCGTTTAGTGCCCTTTTAAAGGACCACGGAAGGGTTCGAAAAAAGATCTTTCAATGTCGCGGGTGAGAGAAGTTCCTCCGCTGGGCTATAGCAGTCTCCAACGACGCGTCACCTGCCCAGTATAGTGAAGCGCGCACAGTTCTTTTTCTTTCTTTTTGCGGCTGACTATGGCGCGGCGTGTCCCGCGTCTGAAGCAGAGCAGTCGATCATAGCCATAGATTACTATGACCGTAGCAGATGATTCTTGGCAGCCAATAAAAGTGCCCGATTGACCTCAAGACAGAACCAGGACCTACTAGATTATAACGACCATGCCATAATCGGCAACCCCTATGAGGAGCCCGTTCGCACGATACGCTAGTGGCGCTACTCATCGGCCCGCGAGACCTACATCGTGGTTGGACAATGGAAATTTGAATTTTGAACGCGGAGAAGCGGACGTACGACTACCGTAGCAGACCACAGCAACAGCTGCTATGAAAACGCGTAGAATGATGATAATTATCAACTGTAAATACTAAGGTAAGCTGAAGTACAAAGTATTGCAGAAGTTGAGGAAGCAATAATCGGGCCGATGAGTAGCGCCACCGCTAGTTTTTAAATGCGGCGCTGGGAACGGGTGCCTAAGACAAGGTCGTTATAATCTAGTAGGTCGTGGACACAACACGCCAGAAAGGAGCTGGGAGAGCCGCCGCTGCGCGCACTCATGTAAACTCATGTTCCCAGGAAATGTGCGCTTCCCGAAGCAAATATATTTTATGGCCGTTCCTGAACGTAGTATGTTAATATCTCGCCGTAGATGTATAGATGCATAGGTATCCTTTGTATAATTTTTGTAAAAAAATCTATGAGAGCAGCATAAATCTCGTTTTTGCAGTTGTGTTCTGCGCCCATGCAGACGTCTTCTCGAAGAAAGTGTGCAATTATAAGATAACTAATTACCTAAAATTCGTTAATTAACTTTTAAATTGGGGGATATCGAGCAAAAGCAGATTCAGAGACTATCCAGTTACAGGATATCTCCAGCTATCCAGTTACAGGATAGCCTCTTTCCTGCAGTTCAGGAAAAGTGCACGCTCTGCACGTGGAGTATCGGTACCTTCGATACCGATGCTCGATACCCTCAAAAAGTTGTATTTCCGATACCGATACAAGATACAGAACCGAAATTGATTTTCGATACAGATACTCGATACTGTATCGTCGATACTTCGATACATCACTGAAATCCCGAATATAATAAAGCTTGTGCCATGATTAGCGAAGTTTACATCACTGAAATCCCAATATAATAAAGCTGGTAATATGATTAGGAAAGTAAAAAAATTTCTCCGTTATTTCTGGAACCTTTAGTGTATTTTTATAGCGCACTCTTTCTGAAAGGGCTTAAACATATCCGACGGCACGGATTTAAGCCGTAAGGAAGCTGCACTGTCTGAGCAGCTATCCTTGTTAGAACTTTACGTTGGACTGAAGCCATGGGTACGTTGAAACGACCGCTTCCATAAGCAGCCTAGCAAAAAACAATTCTTTAAGATAATGTTCTTCATACGAATAAACCTGAAACGTTTTTCTGCTGCTTTTCGTTTGGTACTACAGTACTTACCCGGTAGTCTCTGACTTTGCTCTGTGCTAAAAGGTGCAAGCCCCGTGCGCTTGGGGAACCGAACAGCTATTTTGCCAGCAGTGCGATAATAGACGTTTGAAGTTGAACATTCTTCGTTAAAAGCTAGAAGGAAAACAAGAAGCAAAAGGGTTGAACGTTTTTATTCGGCAAAACATATCTGTCGCTGGTCCGAAAGAGCCCCGCGATGTGCGCGTGCTATAAGCGAGGCAAACGCGAAAAGCCTCTCTACAGGAGCAGACGAGCACGTCGCAGTGTTGTATTTTATGGAAGCGCCTTTTATCAACGGATAAGAGTGAAGCATAGCCGCGTCGACTCAAGGATCCTGGAGGTAGTTAAAAAACCGTTTCACTAGCGCCTCTTGAGAACTACTGCTGGTAGTAGTGCTTGTCTCTCCAAATGAAAAGAATGCGTCTGCTGATGCATTTGACGCTGCCGGCGCTGGTGACCCCACTGACCCATGTGTGGAAGAATGCGTGGGCTTAGTCGTGCTGATGAAGTCAACAACAGCTTGTTCTGTAAGCTCCTGTGCATGCCGGCGGAAGTCTTCCATTTCTGCTGGCAAACACCGCCACTTAAAATAGGGCTGAAGAACAGCAGCAACCGTTGCTTCCTTTGCACTGGGTTTCATCTGCAAAAGATGGACGAACCTGCGGGTAAATCCATCCGTAATTGCACCCAAAAATGGCTTGCAGTACACGAGGCCTACCTCAGCATCATAAGCTTTGATTTTACTGTCAGCAGAGTTGGCAGCAGTTCTCCGAAGGAGGAGGAGAGTAAACCAGTTTTGTTTGGTGCATTTTGTCGGCGGGGGTGTCAGCTTTCCTGCTTGCGGCTGTTTTTTTTTTTTTTTTTGCACCCTTCTCTGTACACTTCGAAGTTTTTCAGCTCCTGGGGATGTACACGCTGAAATAAAATGATGCCCTTGTTTACATGGTCGTTCGCAAAAGCGCATCTGGCCGAATATTTATCAGAAAACAGGTATTTCTTATCCAGAAGCAAACTGTACCGTTGAGATGCATAAGAAAACAGTGAGATATCTAGACACATAGTTATATCTACGAGTTGGACTTTTCGGTTTTTATTTTTGAAAACTCGTCGCAGTTTTGTCGGCGTTTATTTCAGAAAGCGAGTTTAGTTTTTTTTTTTCTAAACGGAAAACGATTTTTTGGCAAGAACGGAATCCTAATTTGATGTAATTTTATCGTTTTTTTGTTTGTTAGTTTAAACCGAAAAGTCCAGCGCCTAGTTCCATCCCATAAGTGACGGCTGAAATCTCAGACCTTAAGAGCTTACAAATACCAAAACTGCGAAAGTTTACGCATACCTTTAGATGAAGCTTGAAATTCGAAGTCGAGGAGTAGGCACCGCTGATCGTCGTCTTATAAAACCAACACATGGCCTTGACTCGGTATCCATCAGACGACGTGACAGTAAAATATTTTCCATCCAAGATGGCACACCGGAGTTCGTCAGCCATAGCTGCTACTTGATTTTCTTAGTTGGCCGTTGTGAATTGGAGCTGTAGAACGGGTTACAGTGCTCAAGCTAAGCCGGCAGCTATTTTTCGGCATGACAGACGTGGAATCCACACTTCAAGTTAAGTGGACGTGCTCTTGCGCACTGAGCAGGGGGACATCGGTAACTCGTAACTGAAATGTTTCCGTCGGGACAGGTAGACTGGATAACAGGATGTACTGTACAATGCTTCTTGTTCGAAAGCTTCCCAAAAAGCCTCCTCTTCCCAATCAGAAAAGGGGCACTGCCGATCTGGAATGACGACGACGGTATGGGCTCCTCAGAAGACATGTAATTGGCTGTGGTTCCATTGTTTTTCATCACAGCAGGAGGAACATCGTAGTCAAAGCAACTTTTCCCATGACGCCTCAGACCTGAACGAATTGTCAAAAGCTCTTCGACCATGTCAGGTTTCAGTTTGTTCCGAAGTTCGTTCTTAACTAATTCTGCAATGTGATGTTTCTCCACTCGGTCTCGATCTTCTCAATTCCAGCTGCATCCACATTCAGAGCCTCCAGGAGTGGTGCAAGCGGTTCCCTCAGGGCACTCAGGGATTTCTCGACAGACAGCGTTGATACCTTGCGCAGCACTTCGATGTTACCAGGAACACGTTGTCTGATTTGCACTACCAGGGCGAGAACAAATTTGATACAGCGTGTTCTGATGTTGGACTCTTCTTGTAAGGACATGCCACGTTCTTTCATTTCTGCCATCTGTTTCTCAAATAGAAAACCCAGATACGGTCTAGGGTCCAGGTTCCCTTCCAGTGTCGAAGTAAGGGGGCACAGTTTGGCTGTTCGGGGAAGCACCTTTTTGACGAGGGAAGTGGGCAAGGAAGCAGAAGCGTTAGATCATTCAGGAGCTTCGTTTGGTTTGCATCATTTGCCTCAAACGCTTTGTTTACATTCTGGACTTCTCCGAGGATAGGCCGCAAAAACGAAAAGTACGCTATTTTCATACCATCCTTGTACATCGCGTGCAACACCTCTGCAGCATAGCACTTATTCGTGTGCCTCACGAACAGTACGTCGTCAGCTCCAGCCACTGGTCCATTATTCTGACCACGGCGCTTTCGATTGATATCCACCTCGTTGCACATGACTGCACAATCTTTAGTGGCTCTTTGCGGTCATTCACAAGTACGCGTACAATTCCTTGTAGGCGATCTGCCTCCCAGAAGACCGGGAGAACTAGTTGTACGTTTCGCTCAATAGGTACTCATGGTTCCTAGGGAGCGCATCCGGCGCCGCACAAATGGATAGCTGTAGTGAGTGGCAGACACAGCGGATAACAATAAGAGCGGGAACCTCTTCCTTGAGCCTTTGGTACACTCCGCTATTTATCCCAACCATCACACTTGCGCAGTCTGTACTGAGTCCCGTCATCATGCCCTTTGCTAGGTTGTACTTTCTCAGCAGGCAATCTATAGCTGGCAGGATACTGGCAGCGTCGCATTTATTCATAACAGATAGCCCAAGGAACGTCGTAACGATCCTTGAAGTCCTTTGGCTGTAGTATATGATAGATACAGAGAAGATCTTGGCCGCACTAATGTCAGTGGACTCGTCTATGACCAAACTGTAGAACGACTCGCCAATATCTTGCGCAAGGTCATCACTGAAGTGGGGTTAAAGCACATTTTTCAGCACTGCCGAACGTTTGGACCAGTACATCTTGTAGTGCTTTGCTGCAGCACTCTCGGCATAACACTTCTTGGAAATCCCATTTACGCGGTCAGCCTTAAGCATTGATGTGTGCTAGGTGACAAAAAGAGCTGTTCTGCTTTCCGCATCATCTGCTGGGTCCACCTTTTTGGAGGGCAAATTTGACAGTCTGTTGACCTGACGATATCTGCCCCACTGCAGCTATGTGCTTCGTACTGCTGTCATGCGCCTTCAAATCTGAATATTTAAAGCCTAAACCGCATCCACAATACCTGCACTCAGCCGCCTCAGAACCGTCTGCTCGTGTTCTGCATCGTAGGCATGAGTTCAACAGTGGGTCCTTGAGCCACACCTTACGGAATTTTTGGGTGTCGAACCGGAACTTTGCATCGAAAACGCAACAGCGGTCGACGTGGGGAACCACCTCATGCTTGAGAGTCCGTACAACTTGCTCAATTGGAAAAGGCAAGTCAGTGCCCCGAGGGAACAGACAAATTCAGATTGTCGGTTCATGGTCCGCATCGCAACGAAGCTGTTGAATATGCCTATATTGGCACGACAAAATGACGAATTCTTCTCTATGTTGACTTTCCCTGCCGAAAGCAACGGTTTGCATAAATTCACAAGTGGAATGATATTTATTGCGCTTTTCGCTCTCTCCGTGTTTGGTGTGCTTCGTACAGTTGAAATTATTGCGTCAAGTAGTACTGCAGCACACTTTTGGGTTTGTTTCGGTTTGTGTCTGTAGTTCCAGTGAGGGGAGCGAGCGAGACAATTATTCTTCGGCTAGAATCAGCCAGAATCCCGCCGATTCCACTGGGATCCGCCAAATTTCGGCAGGGCACCGCCAGAATGCCCGCTAGCCGCCAAATCAAAAATTTGACCCGTCAGACGCGACTGAATCTGGCAGATCAAGCGGGAAATCCGCTAAATTGGCAACACTGTAGAAAGAGGCGGAAGAGATTTTTCTGGAACCAACTAGAAGCCGCGCGCGCCCGCGAGCGCGTCCCAGAGCACGGCCCAGGGCCTCCTCTCCCGGCGACCTTGACGATGGAGAGCGCGAGCGAACATAAGCTGCGAGCGATGGTCCGCATGCCTACGCCGCTGCGGCCTGGCTTGTAACTACCGCCTGGGCGAGCGCCGCCGACCCTAAGTCTCACAACAACCTCAATATTTGCGTCTTTTTTTAGTATCGGGTATCGTTCAAATACACGATACACTAAAAATGTGTTTTCGATGCCGATACTCTAATACTCTCACTTTTGGCTACCTAATACCGATACACAAAATGTATCGAAAGATAGTATCGAAGGTACATGTATCTTCGATACAGCCCATGCCTGCCTAGTTGCAAGCCATTTCACGTTTAAGAAATCCTGAAACACGCACGTGCTTTATAATATCCATTACCGGATTTTGATATGCAAATGAGCCGAAACTGAAACCGCAACGGCCGGGAACGCGGGGAGTACAGCGTACATTTCACATCAGAGGGCCACGTGATTTGAAGTGCATGATGGAGATGATTGAAGTAGGTGCCGCTCAGCTGGCCAGATAAACCGCTTTCCGGCCCAGATAAGCCTCCGGCGGCGAGGGTGACGCGCTCCTCAGGCCCAACATCACCTAGATACCACAAGGCCTCATCATGCACGCCGTGACCTTACGCTAGTTGTCCCTCCGCTGCTTCCCTCTGATACTTGGACAGTCGCCAGAGCGTGCCTAAGCAAGCGACGTCACGCTCTTATTGTTGAAAGCGATGTTTTAACGAACGTAATGGAATTTAGCATCAACTCGGGAACAAGGCCAACTGATAAATGAAGCCCTATATATTTATCCGAACGTTGAAAATACTACATTACTCCTTCGAACACTTAAATGGTTACAAAAAACATTAAGTGCGATGATGGGTTGCTTTCAATGCGGAGAAACATCACACACTTCTTGGTCACACTCATTGTCCAAAATTGGTGGTGTAGATGCCTCCTAACTTGCTTTTTAAGTCGTCATAGAAGACACTGAATTCTTCATCACTTCTACTCGTCCGGTTCCTAGGGAATTTTCTAAGGCTTTCTGAAGGGTCGTGTTCTTCATCCTGGCGCATTTGGAATTCGTTGATTCGCGACGAGCACGCGTAGATGACATGTAGGCCGGGCAGTTTGAATAAACTGAAGGCACAGCACCTGGCATCAATCGTAGTCGATCGCTTTCGATTTCAGTCGTCTTCCCAGTGGCCCCATCGCTGTGCGTGAGTTTCGCGACAATTCTGATTACTGAAAATGCAGTTCGCAAACCTGCGAGAGAATGAGGACGACCGCATTACAATCAACGTGTAAGCAAGATCCCACAGCGCATTTCCTCGGCACTGGCTTCAAGTTTACTTACATACCTTGGAATGAATGCTCGGTTTAAAATATGCGCGTGGAATCGCCTTCAGCTATGATACCTTGAGAGCTTCATCCTTTGGGAACGAGAACACATGCACTATTGGGCCCCCGTCGTCGTTGCCTCGACAGCGAGGAACGCAGCACCGGCCCATGTGGAACTGACTCACCAATATCGTTTCAGTTAACGGACACTGCCTATCTCCACATAGAGCGTTCCAAAAGCATACGTACCTGTCCCTCGAGAAACCTGACAATGCAGTACGCGACGCACAGGCCAAAATCTGACGAAACAGACACTAGAAGCATGGAGAGATGACCGGCAAGTTGCACAACGCTTGCATCAGCATGCATCGGGCCATCGGACTCGGGATCAGGCTCGGGCAACTAACGTTACGTCACACGCTGGGGGAGGGAAGCATGGAGAGGCCTTGTGTTATCTAGGTAGTGTTGCTCAAGGCGCGATTTTTCGGTTTCGGCTCATTTGCATACCAAAATTCGGGGATGCATACTTTAACGCACGTGCGTGTTTCAGGATCTTTTAAACATGGAATGGCGTTCAACGATGATAGCCTCTCAGTCTAAAAGCGATAAAAAAAACTCCAGTGCGAGGGGACAACGAAAATGACAAAGGACGGACAAACACAGCACTGTCACTCTCAGTCTGCTATTTCGCTTTTGCCCGAAATTCCTAATTAAAGAGTTAATTAGTGAACTTCATGTAATCAGTCATCTTGTAGGTACATACTCTCTTCCAGAGGATGTCCGCCTGGCCGTAGAACTCAACTGCAAAAACGAGATTTATGCTGCTCTCATAGCTTTTTTATAAGGATTCTGAAAAAGGCTAAAAAATAAATACACCCTTAGGCCGGAGTCACACTGGTTATACATTATACACGAACATCCCGTCATACATGTATGACGAACGTGTATAACAAACGTCCCTTAAACATGTATGATCATACAGTGCTGGTCACACTGTTTATACACCGATAAAACATGTTTTAAAACACGTGTGTGTAACCAGTGTGGCCGTGCCGTCATACAAGCAAGCGCTTTGACTATATGTTTGACAACATGTTGTCAAACACACGACGATGTATTTGGGCACTGCCGGAAAACCGTGATGGACAAGTTGGGGCGTATTTGCCACGACAGTTTTCGTTCGCACGAGTCAGTGTCAACAGCATCGTGATGCGCGTGTTATTTTACACGAGTAAGTTGTAAGTCAGTGTTCGCGACATTGTGTTGCACGTACGTTCAAAATGGCGACCTCTTTGCCTGCGCACATGGAGCATGAAACAATCGAAAATCAGCAAGTGCAGCCCCGTCTTCGTCGTCTTCGTACATTTTGAATAGCGATGTCCGCGAATGGAAGCTATATAAACTCCTCGGTTGGTTACTGTGACACTGACGTGTACCATACTTCACGGTTTAAGCCACTCCCACTGTTCCTCCAGTCAAGTTGTATAACCTGTGTGACCGATGTTTGAACAACATATGTTCGAGACTATGTATAATCAAACACGCGTTTGGACCAAAAGATGTTGTCAAACAAGAATTGTATAACCAGTGTGACCGAGCACTATACATGGTCCATACATGTTTGAAGACATGTTGTCATACATGTTTGGAGCACATGTATAACCAGTGTGACTCCGGCTTACATGTATGTATACCCGAGGTGTGCCTTCCATGCACTTTCAAGCACGGTCTGCCTGTGAATGTGAGAATGAGTGAGAAAAACATGTAAGAGCAAGTGGAAAGGAGTGAATGACCTGTCCGTCCCGACTTGAGGCTCCCCAATTCACGTGAAGGCCATGAAAACGTGGTGTGTAGCATCCCTGGCCTGTGATCATGAGGCTCAAGGTTTAGCCACTGGCGCTGGTGCTCATTGGGTTTTTCGTGAAGTACTTGTTGACGGTGGCTGATACTTCACGGTAAAATAAACTCAGGTGGGGAAAACCAAGCGGACGAATCAGTGTGGTGTTTTTATTTTTTGAATTTCTGAAGGCGAAGGCTTACTGAAGCGGGTGATAGCCGCGGTAGTCTAGATAGCACCCCTACTCGGTATAAATATATATATACTGTCGTATAAATGTTGACTCATTCAAATGCACTAAAGTATACTAACTTCATTTATGCAGAAAGCTTCGAAGGAAGACTTCGAAGCCCAAAAGAAGTCACTGGAAGATATATGGGAGCCCATAGCTGTTCGAATCTACGCTGCTCAGCAAGGTGGAAGCATATCCTAGAGCAATACAAAACGCGGCCTGTTACAAAATATGTTGCATGAGAACACTGGACAAAGCACGGCGGATATGTACAACATACGGACATACAGCTAACCCGTCGATAAGAAGCCGAGCCTGCAGTCTGGTGCTAGTAAACACAGCATTGTTGATTACGAATAAATGTTTCTTGCATCCGCTGGGGTACCGCTCGGCGTTCTCAGGGTGTTCGTTCCGAATGCACGTGCTATCGGCCCGGTGTTGCGAACAAACGATGCTGAAGAGATCTGACATTTCTTATATATTCACGGGTAATACAACAGTAAGGCACTTCAAGACCGGAAAACCGGTTTCACAGATGTTTTTCTTTTTATTGTATTTCTTCTTTTTTTTTTTTTCTGTAGAATTTGCGCCTTTCTTATCGTTTATGTGGCTGACACTTCTACAAAACACAAATTTCACGAAACGTTTTGTTCGATTCGGTGTATAGCAGTAGTGCAGAAATGGCGGCCTGCGCAACCCCCAAGCCAAAAGAAAGAAAAAAAAAGAGGAAATACAATAAAAAGAAAAACATCTGTGAAACCGGTTTTCCGGTCTTGAAGTGCCTTACTGTTGTATTACCCGTGAATATATAAGAAATGTCAGATCTGTTCAGCATCGTTTGTTCGCAACACCGGACCGATAGCACGTGTATGTTTAACATCAATTCCGCTTGCGCTAATGGCCGAGAGCACCGGGCTGATCATATTACTCTCGACTGTTCGGTATTTCACATTAAGGTGGCAATTATCATAATGGAAGTATGTTTAAGTTTTTTCACTTCAGGAAGTTCAAGTTGATTTTCCTTTCCCAAGTCCAGACACATCCAGCGAAGCACATTCCACGTAAATGACGCATTTTTCGCTTAAAAAGAAATATCACCCGGCAGGCGTTATTGAATGATATCTCTGACTTATCTCAAGCGAAAGCTTTGAACATGTGCATCCATCCATGCTCTACAGAAGAAGAATATGCTTCGAAGCTCAGATAGGAGCTAAGATGGACGAAGGTGAGACGTAATAACGTTGGAAACATGCAGTGCAGTGGTGACGATATGCCTTCAAACCACAGATTTATTTAGTCGGAATTAAAACAACGGGCGTCGTACACTGTCCAAGCAGACGATGTGGATTTTGTGCTGTGTGTACCCTCCATAAGGGACGCGATTTACTAAAGTGGTCAATATATAAACGTGTTTCGCTATACATATACGGTAATGTGTGGAGAGATTCCCCGAGAGCATTCTCCGGTGGCGTTTCTGGCTCGACCCGTTGCTAAGTGTACTACAATAAGTACACGGATATAGGGCATTATAGCCATAACAATGTCCTTTCCACGCCGTTGAATAAATGGCATTACAGCCATAACAAAGTCATTTCCACCGCCGTTGACGCAATATTAGATGACGGGCCCTATTAATATTGTATTGTCACCCTAAAAGGCGGCGAAGCTTCAATGACTTCAGAATATACAGTGACTTGTGGTTATACAGTCTTGGCTGGGTGAATTGTTTGTGCGTTGGAATGCAAATGATATTGTGTTAGTCAAGTTCAGTGTGATATTGTTGCAACGGTATTGTAACGAATAATGGAAAAAGAGCGTGCCTACCCTCATCGGGTCTTCTCGGTAGGAACAAGCTAGAGCTGGTTCGGTAGCATGTCTCAACGAGAAGTCCTCAATAGTGTCAGTAGGAGTTGTCGTATTGTAGCGCACCCATGGGGGGGGGGGGGGGCTATGTAATGTTACTATGTAATACAGGAAAAAGTTGTCTGTGGTTTGAGAACATTCCTATGGTTGTGACCCTCTTCATGCCAAATCTCGTTTACAAGAGCCGAGAGATATACCAAATCTCGTGACCCTACGGCCAGCAGGTGGCCAAATGTGGCATGCGTTAAGAGTTTTCCAGTCTGTATTATGCTGGTGCAAACGGCGCACGTCTACGCCGAAACCCGAAGAGGCAAGTATAAGAACGTATTGTACGTTAAAGCTCAGCCACGCCGAATTTTTGACACAGAGCTGAACTATACTCACGCTGTGTGTCCAATAGGGAACACTAAATTTCTGTGTGAAATATTCTAACTGAATTATTTGTAGTTCCTTAGAATTTTTTTTATTTTTTAGTTTCACCATTATCCCGTCTGAACGGTCGGCCACCCCTGCGCAAAAGTGTGCACTGACGTCACTGCTATAAGTTTTAACTGTCTTGGCTTGACTTCTTTCGTTTCGTTCCCTGTGCATTGGAAAACAGCTGTTATTGCTAAAGACGGAAACAATAAACATTCTCTTCTGATATCCACTTGGCCGTTGTGGACATTTCTTGGGCGCGACATCCTTTGGAAAGCGCGCTTTTTTGCCCTGACCTTGCCTTTTATGAGCTGCAGCGATATATGATACGCCCAAGCGAAGTTGTCGAAAATGCGACGGTGCTACGCTGCCTGCTGTTAGAGCAATTAATGTGAGCATTCAAGTTTTCCCTACCACAACTTACAAAAAGACGAAGCGGTGTAAAGCTCTTGGCCGAGAGCGATAGATTGTCGTGCGGATTGAGTTCCACCTCCGAAAGCAATTTACTGCAAGTGTTTCGTCCATGTTGCCATAGGTAGCACGCGGCTTCAGAAGCAGTTCGGACCCGGAGCCCATCCGTTTAGCGAGCCTCCTTTTAGATAATATCGTTTTAGGGAAAATGACGACGCGTTACGTTTTAGCGAAAGTCGGTTTAGAGAATTACGTTTTTAGCGAAATGACCGAAACTTCGCGATGGCTTCGGTTTCGTTTTTGCTTCTTTCCTCCGTTGAGATACGCGAGAACGTATACTTGTCGATGGGACTCTTAAAAGTCGTACGCTGAGCCTATGAGGAAGGGAGGCCGTAGTATAGCTGGTAGCGTCTTCTCAACAAGAGGTATGTTAAAGTGAAAAACGTGGACTGTTGAGCTAGTTGGTACATGATTACTAAAGATTTAGCGCGCAAAAACGAGACGATAGGAAGCAGACACACACACAACGAGCCTACTCTCAACTGAACTTTAACGGCAGAAAGTGTCCTCCTACACCTCATAAGCACGCATGCGCTCGAACCCGTGACAAACAAAAATGTCAAATAGGCTGAAAAAGAAGGAAAAGAAGGAAAACAAGGAATGCGTGATAATAGTTATCTCACTTTTTTTCTTTTTTTTCATTAGAAAGACTGATGCTTCGCTGATGCATGTAGCGCCATATCTTCTTATGTCTGCCGCTTCAATGATTTCTCTTGCAAGCTGGACTCTGCACTTCTTTACAACTTGAGTGCGATCGAATATCGGAGTACAGAGACAGCTCCTGCGGTGCATGTAAAGTTACTGGATTGGGGAAAGTACCGCCATCCTCTGATCTTTGCCGCCGCGACCTTGGAGCATTAATGGCAGCCCCCCGAACCCCAGGTGGTCTAAATTATCCGCAGTCCTACCTTGCGGCACGTGCAACATGTCGCCACACTGGGCAGACAAACCTTATGTGTAACATCACGGTACCATTATTCGCATGCCAACTCATGCCGCGGCCGCCATTGTTGCTCTAAACTCGAGGCAGGAAAGGGAAATAATGGCGTTACTTTCCCCAATAGGGTGCCATTAAGTGCATGGGGAGAAACAATAACAACACTAACAACTACTGAAAAAAGAAAAAAAACGACATATGCTCTTGTTTGATGATGACCATAAGACATATGTTGTCAACCAGACGTTTTTTTTTTTTTCATATATTCAAGACATATTCAAGAAATTATGGACAACAATGACAATTACGTCATAATGATGCAGTTGCATAACCAGAAAAGATATTTCAGGAGGTGTTTTATGAGGCTTTACATGGGGTGGAGGAGTCCCCCTCGTTCATTTTTGGGGGGCACTACATTAGTGCTTATGCCACTGCACTGATGTCACAATGTTATTAGCGTGTGTCACTCTGGGCATTCGGAATAACTCTAAGCTACAATATGTAAATTCAGAATCAGCATATCAGAAGGGTAAGCAGCAGATGTTACCTGCAGGCCTCATGCTGAAACACGTGTGCGCAAAACACTTCCACCGTGGTGGGCGACGTCGTTAGTATAATCATACACACAGGACAATTGCGGGCACATGGGGCAGTGGCAGCAACCTGAAAACGATACATTTTCTCGTTATGTATGAGCAATCAAAAATATACCTTACCACATGTTTGGTTTTGTCGTTTGTAGGAAGCGCTAGTAGGGGAACAGCGCTTTGTTGGTCACATGCAAGCCACAACGCGAGAGGGCCGATATTCCGATCGCGCGATCAAAAATAAAAAGTCTAGAACCATGCACACTTCCCCATGCAAGTACTTCGCCAGCATCGCGAGACACCATACACATGTATCCACGTACAGTGTAATGTAAAATGATATGCAGGAATAAAAAAAAATGCCAACATACCTGTAATCCAGTGTCTCATAAGTTTCCTTCGATTTTCTGGCAGCTACCATGAAGTGCAATGCACGATTCACAAGTTTCGTTTCGCCATCTTCATTGCTGCCCATTTCGCAAGCGTCACGCAATCCCACGTAACCTCCTTTTGATCAGTGAAAATTACTGGCCTCATGGACATATATGTTCATCTCAGCGCTAATCACGTTTCGCATGTTATAGAAGGAGGGGGATCAATACTCTTCCTTTAGTGGTCCGAGCCACGCTCAGACGACGCCTACTCGAGCAGCGGTGCACTAACCTTTCTCTGGCCACTCCGCTCGGCCCAGTACGACATCGCACACAGCGGTCTGCGACCAAAGCAGTTTTGATTTTCTTGAGCGATTCAGGTCTTATGAACAGCCTGTGAACTCCAGTCGTGCAATCTCATTATTCAGTGCCCCACTCTCACCCTCAACGCATTAACCTCATGTTTTTCTTTTAAAGACATCTCTATCTCATCCTTCTTTCACCGTTTGTTAGTTTATCCTTTATTTCCTAATTCTTGTCTTTTGTTTTTATTTATCTTATTATTCTTTCATTTATTTTCTTTCTTTGCGGAATAGCAAGCCGACATCCCGTTTGGCTGACCTTTCCCCCGTTTTTTCTCCCTTTCGTCTAATAAATATATCCCCCCTTTAGTGTTTTGATATCGTGTTGTTTTGCTACTCTCACTTCGGAAGTTCGGGTGGTGTCTAGCGCCGTTGGGTATCTTGTTTCTTGTGTGAGTGAGCAGTTGCAGTTTACGACGTACTTATCTATCGAATTGTGGCGCTGTAATGTGCAAATTAGAGGACTTTAGCGGCTCTTTATTTTCCGTCGTTGTCTCTCGAGCAGCGCGTGTTGTTCCGGTGAAAATTGAGTTGAATGAATCGTCACAGTCCCGTAACGTATATCGCGCAGTGTTGACAAATGTCAAGTCAACCAAGAATTCTGGTGAGTTATGCTTTCGTAGACTGTCTGGCATAGCAGTGTGCTATCCGCACATAGTTGCATTCTCATACGAGTAATTTGACTGAATCAAAACAGCCGCAGTGCCTGTAATAGATGCAGCTCTGTATCTGTTCGTATAGATTTGCGCCGTTTGTAGTTGGTTGCGCGTTTAGCAACAACAGATTTCTTCGAAGTTAAGACGTTAAGATACCGATAATGCATCACCGTACAGCAGCATTTATCATTGTGAGCCATATTTCCTTTGTTAAAATCTGTTGTCATATTTGTTCAAAAATAAAAGTACCAAGTCGGCGTACTTGAATTGATCTCCTTGAATTGCTTACGGCGAACATCTGAAAATGTTGTGCTTATGTACCTTCGTGCACCATACTAGGCGCAAAAGCGTATCTGATTAGAATAAATATTTCAAGCGGAAGTCATTTAAATACATTGTTATTTATAGCTATTTTTCCATTCCAGTCATCTTATGTGGCTACACGAAGGATTCCGAAAAAGAAAAACAACAACAACATAACTAATAGGATGTTGCTGACCAGGGAGTCCTGACCGAAGAGGTGAGCTGTTACGATTACAAATGTATCATACGGTTCTGTTGTAAAGTGAGAAATTGTGAATCAGTGCACGAATGTTAATTCGTGCAAAAAAGAAACGAGAAAGGGAAAGTCATGTATGCATCATTTCATGAATTGTAATATATCACTATTTCATATTCGCATGTTTCCATTAAGTGAGTGAACTAATGAAACTAAATCCATTCCATGGTCATGCTCTGTGTTTACCTGGAAGTCACATGTTTAATAATAATAAAAATGGTAATGGTACCGTGATGTTACACGAAAGGTTTGTCTGCGCAGTGTGGCGACATGTTGCACGTGCCGCAGGGTAGGACTGCGGATAATTTCAACCACCTGGGGTCCTTTTGAGGCTTGTCATATTTTTGTTGTCTAGATGAAGATTTATGTCAGCCTTGTATGAAATAACGGACACACATCAACACGTATGAAAGTTGTGCAAATTAAAACCAGCCATGTAGAGTCAAATGCCTGTTTTTAAATATTGTAGCCCATTCACGGTTGCTCTTTGCTTCTTGCAGGCTTACTCATTCCAGTAGCAAGAATTGTCCCATTGTAGGGCGAATGGAAATAAATTGACGTCGACTGAGATAGGTGTTCTTCCTTGGCTAGTGACTGTTGGATGACCACAAAAATCATCACAACAAAGCCAATATTCATCTAGCTCTCCACAAGTAGCTAACTCTACATAGTAGCGTGCTTCACAGCAACATCAACACTACCCTGTGGGTGTACACATTACACAATGTGCTGTGGTACGATAACATACTGCTTGTCTCACAATATGTATATATACGTATGTATGTATATATATATAATAAGGGCCCTAATGGGCTCACTGCATGGCTTATACCCTGCTGAATGTATATCCATACCTGGCTGCAACATTGCATATCAGTACAGCTTACAAAACACATTTTGACTTTTGGCCGTGATGAGACATGTTCAGTCGTAATAAGACTGCCTTCGGCCGTATTGAGACTTTGGCCGTAACGAGACACTTGAGGATTAAAGGATTATTGGCCGTATTGAGAGTTTCGGCCGTAATGAGACATCGGTCGTAATGAGACTTCGGCCGTAATGAGATACAATCGCTGCCAATGTAACACACTAGTGTACACACTAGAGTAACTAAACTAGCCCGAACTCGGTATTGTCATTCTCTGCTGATTCGCCATGTTGTTGTAAAGTGTGCTCACCTGACCTGGACGACGGGATCCCGGGTTTATTATATGCAGCTCCTGCGTGTCATAAGCCTAGCAACGTATCCTGCGAAGAAACCTTAGTCCCTGTATTTTCTCTCCCACCTCCACACTTGTGGGCTCCAGTGAGGATCACTCGTTGGATAATAAGATGGCACAGATGATAACAACGCCAGTGTGGCCTGGGTTAGACGAGATGTTCAGGGTGAAGGCGGCAAAATGTGACGTGAATGTAATATTTTAGTGCCTTCTTTGTCTTCCCAAACCAAAATGACGCAGAACATCCCACACACCGTATTCTAATTTGAAGAAGCGTGCTCAGGTAAGCGTCTTCAATATTTTTGTTAGCTGTATCAGTTACCGTATCGAGGATTATAGGGAGTTTTCACCTACGTCACATTTTGACGTGGCAGTGACGTGGCATGCTCTTAAGCTCCTCCCAGTGGTGGTCACTTTTCGTGCTAGCGGCATCGAAAGGCGACAAACTGCGTTATTTTTCAATGCGACAACCATAGTTTTCATAAAAGGAAATGTGAGACCGACAATGACGAAGCGTCTTCGGGATAAAAGAAGGGTACGGACGCGACCGGATTTAAACAACAACTTTATTTCAGCATGATGGGTGGGGAGTTTCATCGCCGAGGGCGATACTCTACCCCAGTGCTGGAGGAGAAGCGGGGAATGAAGTAATGGGTCCCGTTACAATGAGGATCGAAGTCCTGTGGCGTCCAAAACTGACGTTCGGCCGTGTGAGCGGCCATGTGCACATGCAAGGCTTCGTTTTCGAGCAAGTACTAGATAATCTCGGCAGCTGCGCCGAAAAAGTGACCACCACCAAGCGGCCAAACGCGGTCGTTGGACGTCATATGAGCACAACCTATACGTTAGAGGCACTGCTTTTCACTAATCAATCGAATACCTTTTGCAGCCGATGCCGTGTATAGTCAGGGGGTAGCCTGAGAATTTTGGCTGATTTGACGGTTTACAACGGGTGGGGGGTGGGGGGATATGTTTATTAAAAAGGAAGAAAGGAAAGGTTAGCCATGCAAAGAGCCAGCTTATACAATGTCTTATAGACGCTGGCGTAGCGTTTATCAGTTCACATAAACGCACAATCGCCCGCTGACGTCGTGTAACCTCCTAACAGTCGTGCAAAAATAAGGGAATAACAGCAGCTGTTGACCTTGCATTCACAGAAAAAAACAAACAAAAAAAAACAGGAAATCAATCTCGTTACTAACCAGGCGCATCATTTTTTTAATACATGCATCAAACACAGGTGGCTGTATTTGATGCAGCCATGCCTTTTCCACAGCAATTTTTCAGTCTTGCCACAGAGGCTCTTTCGAGGAAACTCACGAAAAATAACCGATGCCCATTTCGAGTACTAACTATTCTTCGAAGCGAATTCGATGTAAATTGTCGGACCAAATAAAGCACGCGTGAATTTTGATTTTGACATGGTTGTGACTCTGTAATAGCACGATAACGTAAGAGTAACTCGTTACTGTCGAGTAACCGGAACGCGTTCCTTTTGTTGCTTTGGTAACGCGTAACGTATTGATTCCATGCCATTACATCGTTACCACGCAAAAAAAAGGAACTAAATCTGTTATTTAGTTCCCTTTTTCGTGGTAAAGAGTAATGGTATTTGGTTCATTTTTTTCGGTAACGTATACAAGTCTGAGGATTGGCCTCTATTCACTTTTGACAGGTGCTCTCATGCAGTCATTTTCGCCCCACTGTTAAATCTGCCCTCAATATCACAACCACTGCTTTCAGGGTGGCAAAAGAAAGGGTACTGCCACCATTCAGATTAGCTGCTACCTCCCAGTTCAAGCACTTTCGCTGTCCAAACAGTGGCTCCTATGGATGGATTGGTGCAAGCTTCACTGTCTGATATACTATAGAAGGTATATTATATTAGTTCGGCTAATTCGCCTTCTTTTGCACATTTTTGTTACTGCTGGTTGGCTTACCATTGCAGCTACACTTTAAGAAAAAAAGGTGTGACTTTCTACCTTTTTGGGGTAGAAAGAATTCAACCCCTCCCTTGTTGACCACAACCTTGTTAACCAACCCCTGGCTGAACAGTTCTGCCCCGTAGTAGATAGGTAATTCTACCTCGTTAGTGGCAAAATTCTGCCCAAACATGATGAAGTGTTGTTCCTCCGGGGGTTTATGTTTTATCATCACCTAGGGGACGCGTCTACCCCGAGGACGAGAAATATGCCCCTATCTTGAAGGTAAATGTTCTACCTTTCTCAGAAGGCAGTTCCATCAACAGTAGAACTGTTCTGCCTTATTCGAATATAATGTTTTACCCGAAATGGTGAGCACCTCTACCATCATTGGTGCTATATGTCCCGGTGGCATGTTTCTACCCGTAATGAGGGAGCACGCAGGTAGTAGTTACTCCGCTTTTCGTGAAGGGCTTCTGCCCTTTTGAGAAGAACATGACGTAGACGTATTTGTGTGGATTAGACAGAATATAAAGACAACTGTTGCAGGTCACAACATTTTATTACCACGCCGCAATTGGAATCGTGCACTGCCGCTAACCAATGCGAATGGTACATTCATATTGAGGAAGTCTGAGCATGGAGACACGAAAGAAAACACGATACAACACAGGCGATGCTGTCGTTGCACCTATCAGGTTGCAGAGACCGTGCATGGTGCAGACTGTCTTGGACATAAATTCAACACCCATTCACCACAACAACGCCATGGGGATAGCTTCTGAAGGCTTGACACTTCACCCTACTGTGTCACACTAGAGGCAAACCAATATCTGCTCGGTGTGATCTGCCCGGACGAACACAGTTGGAAAAACATTTGAGGAACACATTTTTGAAACGTGACGTGGGCAAGCTTGCGCTTGTCCCATCCTGCAGTTGGCAATACAAAGAACACATGGCAGGATGGATAGATTACCGATTCCCCTGAAATGTAAATGACATTAATAGCGCTGTTCAAAACATGAGTGATAAATAACAACGAGGGTACACGTTTCACTCCTTGGAAAGAAGCATACAAAGAGGAGAAGAACGTTGTCTATGAAGAACGCATGCTGTGCAGACAAAACAACGAAGAATGAAGAACGCATGCTGTGCAGACAAAACAAGACAAAATACTGTAAAACCCGTTTATTTCGTGAACTTTAAGGGCTCGCGAAGATTTCAGAACAGAGAAGGAGGAGCTCGCGAAATTGAGTGGTCGCGAATATATCCCCGTTACTCCATTCGCGAAAATTTAGGGCCGCGAAATTAAAGGGCTTTACAGTAATAACAAAGGGAACGTCCGAAAACCAAGACTCGTGCCTTCTCCCATCAAACAGTCGACTCACCTTATGTTATAGCACTGTTCCTTCATTTTTGAAGTGGATCCTATATTCACCTCCAACGGGTGCTGATACATACGTGCCAAAGTCGTCATGGTGACCTACGTGTATTACACAAAGACATTTCGTAATATCGCATTTTCATAAGGTGCTGAAAAACTGTCAACTGACATGAGGATCAACACGAACACGCACTGATCAATGCATATCTTATCACTGCACATCTGATCACGCACGGGAAGAAGAATGTTGAATAACATGAAATTACTCACACCTGATTCTGCCGTAACTCCACCTTGCTTATGCTGGATATGATTGAAGCTGAACCGATAACGCCTTACGCCACGGAGATGCCAATTCCCGACTCAGCATAGCCAATAGGGATTTCGTCGCACGCAAGGTCTTCGGTGCAGCAGTGTCCACGTGCAAACCGGCTGTCTCGGTGTTCGTCTCTATACTGGCTCCTTTTACACAATCACCGATTCTGCGCAAACGCAGACACTCCGTATTTCGTCGCTCTGGCTTATCTCTTGAACCGTGACCTCGCAGCTGAACCAAACGCCTTTATGCACAAGATTAGTAAGCCGCAGCTATTGTCGTCACTTCGGTGACTCCATTTACACTTCCATTGGCAACCCTGCTACGAAACATACAAAAAGAAAAAAAGACTCACGTTAACCCTAGGCGTGATAAAATTCTCACAGTGATTCTACCATAAGGGGGTGAGAGTTGAATGAAAGTGGCAGAGCGGCAGCACCTCGACCTATACAGTCGGTAGAGAGCAAGTAGGTCGGGGAGAACTGTTGCAGTTCTACCCTTCTTCAACCTTTTTTGCTTAGAGTATACAATCTACACACAGCAGCTGATGTCATTTCTGCACCAGCAACCTGCGCCGTGTGCACTGACGACCTACCTCAAGGACATACGCGCTGATATAATCTTTTAATTCATTCAGTGCTTCCACACGTCAAGCGTCCTGGAACAGCTGGTCGCACCAGTGCGACCTACGTTTCCATTTTTTTCTTTCTATTTCTATCTTCGTTTCTGATAACTTTTTACAATTTTCAGGGTCATCACCGCCCACTGAGGAAGGTGGCTTTACTATTAGTGAGTGCTTCATTGAAGAAGAGCCCAGAATTCATGTTAGCATTGTTTACCCTTATTAATTCACTTGCTGTGTTCTGAGAACTAAGAAAAAGGGGGAACTATTTATTTGTCACGACTTCACACTGAATAATAGCACTGGAATGGCACGTTAACTAAAATACGTGCATTGTGCGATATATGTGTTACACTTGGTGGTTACTGTAGTGGGCAATGCCACATTCATTACATTTTTAGAGCGTCTGCTGCACAAGTATTGTTTTTTTGTTCCATGTTAGCGCCGCGAAGCAACTGTGACTATGAGCGGCGTACAGATGTGGACATGTGGAGATAAGACAGCAGGAAGGAGTGGGGAGACAGTGGGGTTAGTATGCGTCCTGGACCGACTTCAGGGGGAACTGTGCCGACATTCGTCTGGAAAGTCTTCGGAAAACCCAGGGAAAACCTCAGACAGCACACCCGGTGGTAGGATTCGAACCCACCACCTACCAGTCTTCAGCACGACCTTGGCTACCACGAACGAGCAGGACGCCACAAATATTGTGTGCCGCCACAAGTATATATGCTGTTCACTAGGCAAAAATACCTAAGCAGTGTCGTGTCGTCTTTTTATCCAAAGTCCATAACCTTAGTGCAGAATCATTATAAAGAATCAGAATCATTATAAATACATATGATTATCCATTTCTTCTCATTAAACTCATTTTGTTTCCGCAGTGGTGTACAACCCTCCTGACACATGTGTTGAGATTTAAAGGAGCCCAGAATGCCATCCAAAATATTTTCTGTTCCTGGCGAATTACGAAAGGACGTAACTTGACGTGACAACTAACACACACAAAAAAATCTTTGTACGCAGTATTTTGCTTGGAATAAAACGCACCGAACGCGCGCGTTCCCGCTCGACTCTTTCTGCAGGCCGAAACGAGGAGGAGGATTGTGATGTCATCGTGGTTACAGGGGAGACCGCGCTCCAATCGGGGCCCGGCGCTCTTCGCACTTTTTCTTTTTCATTTCTACTCCCAGTTTTCTCTCTGTGTAGCAGACGACGCTTCTCCAAACAAGCAAACCAGTTAGCGGGTTGCACCACGATGACGTCAAAACGACTCTGGCGGCTAGTTGCAAGCATTGCCACCGTTGCGCGCGGTCGTGATTTTCAAAATCGAATTCCGCGATCTGTATTCATCTGTCGAGTGAATCACTTCGCATGGTGCGTTTTAGCAGTCAGGTTAACTGCTTGGCTTGTAAATATGGTCGTGACTGAAGCGCTTACTGTGTTCCTTTAAGCTGTCCTGAAAAGGAAGAAGGAGGACAAGCATGGGGGCGTGGACCTTGGGGAACGTTTTGGACGTTTTGTAAGAAAAGAAGTAAAGCTTGTTAGTAGAAGACGGGTTGAGATGGGACAGCCTCCTTCCGTTCTTAACAACATGGAAGTAAGGGAGTCTCACGGGATGACGAGCTCTCATCCACTGATGACGATTCAGTGGTTGTTGAATGGTTCATGTTCCTAGGCACGTTGAGGCTTGTGTTTGTCTGTTTCTGTGTTAGCCTCAGAATTGTTACTTCCCATCAGGTTAGGTACATTTCAGACACGGCAAACAGGAAGCAGTGTTTCTCAACGCAGCTTCGCGGTGGCCTTCCTGTACCAATGCTGCGGCCAATGCAGAGCACACTAGACTTTATGCTGCAGGGGGGCCTAAAAGCCTTCACTAGAGCATGCTGTACAAGGGAAAGTGCATTTGTTAACCAGCGTGATTAGTCCAACGTGTAATCTGTCTAAGTTTCACTGCCTGCACCAGCTTGCTGGACTCTACGTTTGCAATGAGACAGGCACTTTTGCTATAGTTTGCTGACAAATTCTAACAAATGAAGCAAGTATCGAGTTAAGTATATCAAAGTTGTAGGGACACAGCCTACTTCTCAGCTAGTGCCGTGTGTTGGCACTGTCAGTGGAATATATGTTTGCATATTCTCGATCGGTGTAAGTAATGTGACTCAAAGCACGAAAACAAGATAGGTATGGGAGGGTTCCTGTTCAGTGCTGTGTGTAGTATTTGTGACACATACGGGAAATTTTAATGCACTCCTCTTGAGACATATCTGGTGACGCAGGCAGAGATTTCAGGGAACATTGAGGAACGCTCAGGGGTGCAACCTCAAACCACCACGAACAATCACTCACGATGATAGTTGTCTCGAGTCGTAAAGCCAAGAATTATATTCATAGTCATGTTGTTCTGTGTGTTTGCTCTGTAATACTGTTCAAGTTCCATCAAAGGAGCGTGTAATACCACACAATGGAGTAGCGTAGTTCAGTATTTCCTTGAAATAGGATGAATGGCAGACCATGAAAGCAGGTATGAGGAAACTGTCATGGTATGAGATGTGATTATGTGTCCAGTATTTACCACTTATTTCATTTCTCAATTTTCATCAACGTACCGTGTTAAGCCATGTTGTACCAATTTGGAACATGTTCATTTTAGTGACCAGAGCAGCTGCTACAGTGAGAACATAGCCTGTGTGTGCGCGTGTGCGTGTCGCCTGTATTTTTTCATTGTAACTTTCTAATTATTCGTCTTAGGGCCGAAACGTGAATTGGAATGCTATAGAGAGTGTCGAGCAACACCCATCGCTATTGTGTCCTTGCGTATAGTTCTTTTCCTGGCACGAAAGAATGCGCGCGAAATCCGAGAGTGTACCACATCACAGGAGGCGAACGCATCTACGCGCGCGCCTCCATTTCAGAGCTCTCAAGCGTACAGAAGAACTACTACATCCGGTGAGCTCAGCTTCAGGTGAGCTCTGACCTGAAGGTCGCTTCTCCGCAAACATATGATGATGATGATGATGACGATGATGATGACGATGATGATGATGATGATGATATGAGGGAAAAAATTGAGATGTAAACCCGCTCACTGCGAGACAAGCTACTCCAGGTCTATAGTAAACACAGTTTGTAAGTACGAGGGGTGTTCAAGTCAAACCGGGACTTTCTGTCTCCTAAGTGTACAAATGGCTCGCGCGACAGGCCTCCGCGTTCACCACATGGTGGTCCAAAGTTTGTGCAAAACAGAAGACACGTGCTGGACAAGATGCCCGACAACGAGGTGAGCGCGCACATCGAACAGCGAATTGTCATGAAGTTTCTCGTGAATGAAGGCGTAAAGTCATCTGAAATTCACAGAAGACTTCAGCCTCAGTATGGCCACGATACACTTAGCCGCAGCAAAGCGTTTGAGTGGTGCAAACGGTTCCGAGACGGCCGTACATCAGTGCAGGATGATCCCGGCCGGGGCGGCTCAGAGCCCAGTGTTAGAGTTCTTGAGAACATCCAACTGGTGGAGCGCCTGATCCTCAAGGACCGACGGATAACACAAGGTAAATATCAATGGTAGTGAAGGCGGGAAAAAATACGAAATCTGTGTTAGCAACCCTGCGCCTTTCATGATACACATGCGAGCGTGGTTGTTAAGGGGCGACCTACGAAGGTAAACAAAAATAATTTAATCGGGGGCGCGAATAATGTCTGTACTAATACAATATGCATGTTTTTAATGTAACAATTCGCGCGGTCTGCCAGTAATACGTAAGATTATAGACGGAGCCGAGTACTCTTCCGGTTCCCGTCGCTCTCCATGTTGTTAGCTACGAGTCTGCTGTACGTTGACTGCGCACTTTGTGACTGTTCATAGCCGTTTTCTTCTTCATCGTCGTCTTTTCAATTTCAAACCCCCAAGTCCAACTTCGGACATTCCTCGGAGGAATGCCACATTTCAGGACAGTAGCCAGCTATTGCTTTATTTGAATGTGAAGAATGTGGACAGTACTAACTTTGGAGCTGTCGGTTCCTCTTCCTGCCTTTGCGACGTTTGTGGGTACGTCTGAGGAACCCTTTAAAGCCAACGTTAAGACATTCCTCACCTCCCAAGGGGTCAGGTCCAAGCTGTGTGAAGCGTTGGACACACTTGTGCCAAAGACATTGAGTTCGTGTTTTCCATCCGTGTATGATGATCTATTTCACTTTTTTCTGAGGGTACGACTGTTCTGGTTTGCACGAGAAAGGAATGAGGAAGTACGAAGTAATACGTTATGTCAGAAGGCACTGCAGCAGGCAGCGAGACTAAGTTCGTAATCTCTGCACGTTGTTGGGATGTAACCAGAAGTTTTCTTTCCATGCAAAGGGATATGCATGGTTCTGTTGTCTATCCACTGTTTTCAGTTGTAACCTAGATTACACATGATCCCTTGTAATTCTTTCATTCCTGTGAAGCATACGATTTGTCAAAGTGCACTTTTGCACATAGCTCCTTACTGTGTTATTTTGACAGCCATGCAGAGTTCAGTAGTCTGTGCCTATTATTTATGTGTTTCGTGTTTGTACACCTGTGTACATAGATACCTAGCATACATTTTCTATTTTGAATCTTCAGCAGTTTGCCTATTCTTTGATACGTATTAAGTATATACCTGTGTACATAGATCCCTAGCACGTAATTTTATATTTTGTATCCTGCGCTGAGTTCAGTAGTTGTGTGCAAGCATGTAGGTGCAGTTATGTGCAGGGCTAAGCACCTTGTGCAGCTTGCAAATCTACACTACATTGGCAAAATGTGCACAAAATAGCAGAAGCACAGAACATTGTCAATGCTTTGACATTCCTTTAATGCAAAAATGCTGTTGTAATCAAAGTAGAAGTAGTCATCAGCTGGGTGTGTACACACTGAAAAATGTTGTTATTGCTGGAGGCTGATACTGTTGTGGCTGTTTTGCAAGATATAGTATCACAGACTTCTAAAATGAGCTAATGGACTTGTGCCTTCTTATTCTCCCATAGCATTCGTTACAGTGCCAAAAACTGTGGGCAGACATAGCACCACACAGTATGCAAATATCATATAATGTGATCTTCAAGTGCAAATGTGTTCACTTCCACCTTCTTTGTACGAGAGATATGTGGAAAGTTCCAGATACAGGAGGAGAGTTATAGCAGGATGCATAGGACATTAAGGTCCTGGGCCCCACCTGTGTTTGCTGGAATTTGTACATTATTCTTTCGTGCTTATTGAGTACATGGACTGTGATACTGGCTATTTTGCACATTATTCTGTCGTGGCTATTTATGATGAAAAATGGAAGTCACTGAAAAGTCAATGTATTCCGGCCTCAGAACATCAATTGTCTCATGTGGGTATTTATACTGTTTACAACGGCATGGCGAATTTACCTGTGATAAAAGAAAGCAAGCCCCCACCTGGTCTCCTGTGTCCTTTGTTGCACGCATGTCGCTAGTGTTGATTTTTCTCTGTTTACAAATTGTTTGAGTTTTTGCTCTCGGATTTGCTTTCAACAGCGGTTCTGACATTCCGCGGCTCGACATCGCGATGGAACGAACGCGCAGCGCGAGCGCCCGGCCCGCGCTATACGTAATGGTGACGTACCAGGTGACGTCATTATGACGGAATTTGTAGTTTGCCCCGCAACGGATGGATGGCGCTGACGGTCTTTATCATGGCCGCCCTTGAAGACGTGGTGGCCAATGCAAGCTTCGCTACCATCTATATTTACCTTGGATAACATGTCTCGAAGTAGCTCGAAAGACGGACCTTCCTGTGGGAACGTTGAACACTATCATTCATGAACACCTCCAGTTTCGGAAAGTTAGTGCCCGTTGGGTCCCGTGACAGCTCTCCGTGTTTGACCGGCAGAGAAGACTGGAAATCTCCCGAGAGCTAAGGTACCGTTTCGACACTGAAGGACAGCCGTTCCTTCATCGGATCATCACGTGCGATGAAACGTGGGTGCACCATTTCACTCCTGAGTCTAAACGCGTATCAAAACAGTGGAAGCATCCGGGCTCGCCAGCTCCCAAGAAGTTCCGAAGCAGCCCGTCTGCGGGTAAGGTAATGGCCACGGTTTTTTGAGACAAGGCTGGCGTTGTTCACGTTGATTTTCTGCCCACCATCAATAGTGCATATTACTGCCAGGTTCTCAGGGATGTGCATAAGGCGCTGAAGCAAAAGCGGCCGGGCCTCATCACCAAAGGAGTCCTTCTCCTACAGGACAATGCACGCCAGCATACCGCGCAGCTCACGACACGCACCTTACAGGAACTTGGCTGGGAGTTGCTGCCACATCCCCCTTAAGGGCGGATCCCATAACCCGCGACAAGCGACAGCTACACGCGACAAGCAACAAATTCGGCGGCGGCACCCGGGCTCTGGCGACAAAAAAGCGGTGTCGCGGCTACAAAATCCTGCATCTGTTCCCCGTAGATATTTGTCGCTTGTCGCCAGTCACGGCTGCCAGGCGCGTGCCCAAAACTCGCTAGATTTGGCGGTATGTAGCTGGAGAGAACGACAAAGCATATAGATGCGGAGAAAACAGCGTAGCGTGAGTGTCAAGTCACCTTTGTTTTAATGAAATTTCGAGATTGTAGGGGAACGCAGCCGTTCGAATCGATGGTTATCGCGTATGGCCAAAATCTATTGCACATTGTGTGGAAACGGATGGAACCGCAGCGCCACCACAGACAAACATATTATAACAAACTTACGGTAGTATAAATTTCTCTCGGTGTTCATCTTCCTGCGGCGTTTCAGTCGAAATTTTATGATGTTTTTGACAGATATGCCGCATAATCAATTGAAAAATACGAATTCTTCTCTCGCCAATATAGTTTTGTCGCCAGCTGCTGTCGCCTCACAAACGGATCGGAAAGCTGCTCCCGCGACAACGGCGACAGCGACAGAATCTGTAGCATGTCGCTTGTCGCGTGTTATGGGATCCGCCCTTTACAGTCCAGTCCTCGCCCATAGCGATTTCCATCTCTTCGGGCCACTGAAGGCGTTCCTTGGGGGCCGCCACTTCAGCTGCGACGACGAGGTCAAGGATGTCGTCCGATCATGGCTGCTACGCGCCGGTAAGGATTTCTACGCTGCTGGCATCCAAGCCCTCGTGAAACGTTGGGACAAGTGCATCAGTGAAGCTGGAGATTACGTTGAAAAATAAAACTAATTTCTCGCCTGTAAGTTCATTTTACTTTTGCGAAAAATGAAAAGTCCCGGTTTGACTTGAACACCCCTCGTACTTTCCTTGCTAACATCTATATCTGCACCAGTTCCCAACATTGCCTGATTCATGGCAAATGTAAATAAAGATACTTATTTGCTACCTAACGAATACACAAGTGCCTTCTCTATTCAGCCATTCGCTGTTCACAAGACGTAACAATTGCAAAGTTAAAGGGGCGCCATGACGGTACAGTCTAGCATCTTTTTTTGCCATTTCACATATTCTTACTGCTATTCGTGTGCGTAGGGAAATATATGCATATAGGCGTAGCGAGAGGGGGGCATGGGGGCATTTTGGAGTTTCAATGTCACTTGTGAAAACTGTGCACTCTTTATTCATAGGTCGTCATGATTTTTCTCAGATGTCATAATAACATGAACCTCTGAACACCCGCACAGAGGCCCAGCGTGAGTGACGAGCGGCACAGCGCGTCGCCGCCGCTACTGCCGCTTCCAGTGAAATGTTTCTGCGCGGAGCCCGTCACAACTTAGGGTCGGGTTTGCCATTTCGCAGTGCGCCAAAGAGTATAGTGAGTTTTATTTATTGATGATTCTCCAAATAATTTGTCTTAGTTCAACAGTTGAAGTCAAGTGATAGGCGTTGAAGTTGAAATTAAATGATCATTCAACTTCAAAACCCATCATTCTAATTCACTTCCGGCGTCATATCACATTATCATAGACCGTTCATTCAACATCACATCGTTCTCCATTATCCAAAGGTGAATGATGTTCATGATGTGGATCGTGAATGAACTTCCTGACCTATGAGCTGAAGAAATATAGCAATATGTATGTTGTCGAAGCCCTTTTTTTTTGTTAGCGGGCAACAATAGTACCGTATTCTTACATTCAAACCGGAATCTGTTACCTACAGTTACAACTAGTACCTGACATGAATCATGACAGAGGATTCTCAAGGCACCATCATTTTGCTGTGTCAGGTTCGCAAATACGATTACCCCGACTATGATACTATTTCTGAAGGATCAGGCGTCTGTGGGAAATATATTTCGTTTGGTTCTAAAAATGTCCTCCTCAAGGAATACGGAAAGGAAAGCGCATGTAATATAACGCACGCGTGCTCAGGGGTTGAAGCACATCGAACAAAGGGAACCGCCTCCTTCACCACCCTGTCAATGTTGGTTACTGTCTCTTGTATCTCAAGATGCTTCTTCATAAATTTTCTTACTAAACACAAATTAAAGGCCGTTCTGCAATAGCAAAGAGAGTTTACCGGCATCGCCTTTAAAAACAGTGCTCCGATACGCAGCTATTGTACAGCTTTGGACAAAAGCTTACGGAAAACGGGGGTGTCGCATTTCTCCATTGGAGCGACATCCTAACAGCAAACAGGAGCGGACATACATACTGGGAGAGGTGTAGAATAGTCGGCCACCCGTTTTTTATTCACCTCTTCCTGATACCTAGCAGGAGGCCGTTCCGATTAAGAAATACGCAACTGCCGTGTTCCATAAACTTTTGCCCAAAGCTGTACCACTTTACGCTACTCAGTAAGAACGACGCATGTCTGTGCGGCATATTTCTGAAGTATGATCTTTCCAAAGTTCAGCATTCCCGGGCGGTACGTTATAAATCGTGGTGGTTACGTCTATAAAGCTGCCAATATTCGTAGCTTTTAGGTACTCCCACGGCTACACGCAAAGCGGTTATCCACTGGTCCGATTATGGACCAAACATAATTCTACCACTTCACTGTACCACCTAGGCAAAAAATATGCATGATCGGCATACCAGGACGTTAAGGGAACATAGGATATCCAGAATTTTCACATGGGTATCTGTTGACAGAAAAATAAACCCCCGATTCCCGACGTCACTTGTGAAAAGATATGTGCCCATGGATAGGCCGCTGAACGTGCGTTACTAAAGCTGGAAATTCAATAGATAATTTATTTCTCTAGCATTCTTTTGCAATGGCCATGTAAGGTCAATTTCCTTCCGATGCTTTTACTGTTACCATAGCCAGAAACTGTTTTCGTGAAGCTGTAGGCGGCTGTTGGCGTGTGGGTAATGGAAAGCGGGAGTCGGAACCTGTATTTTTATATGCGTCGACAGGAGTTCAACCTATTTGCTCCTCTCGTTATGTCAGTATAGCTTCCATCGCTTCTATGGGGAGCTACACGTGCTCTCTCCGAGGACGGTCTTTAATATTACATTGCATCTGTCAACGCCGTGCTCACAGCATCTCAGTGAAGCTTTTGGAGCGCGCTTTATTCGTCACGGGACTTTCAAATTTCAATATTGGAGATAGGTATTTAAATAATACCCAAGCACCATGCCAATATTGGACCCATATGGGCTGCCAAGATTGCACTCCCCATATTGGTCCAATATTGGCAGCCCATATTGGAAACCCCATTTTGCGCCAATATTGCCAATATTTCTGTGATAACACCAACGGGGAGTCCGTGTAATAATAAAGCATTATGCTGTATAATATTCACCACTGATATTACTTATGTCGGACTTTTGCTTTTTTATTTCATAGGATCTAATTAATCCACGTTCACATGACTCAAAAAAAAAAACGAAAAAGAAACACGGCATTGCCCAAAAAAACGAAGAACAGGTGCTACGCCCGCCTCGCTGAAGGACACAAGCGGTCCCACGGAACTGCCAATGCCAAAGATCTTTAGAAAAAATCTTCCCGGAAACAACACCGCAAGCGATGTTGCCCCGACGACCGTTTGCCAAAGATCCCTCAGAAGACTTCATTGGCACCGCAGTATTGTGCGCACTACCAATTTCCAACCCGCTCCAAGAATACCAAGCAGCGAAACACTTTCGTAAAGGTGACGGACATACGCCAGAGCAATTTACACTGCTTGCAGCAACTTGAAATCACCTAAGTTTACAGAACAGCCGTCCCTTCCTATCAAGCATTGTGTTTTTTACATCACCTGCCACAATTTCATTATCATTACAGCACCCAGCGACATTTCAGCCCTATGAAACGTCCGTTCGGGCTGTCGCGCATGCGCATTAGTTGTAGGACGCGTGATTTCGCTCAAACAACCGCTTGCTCTCAGTCGGCTCGACCGATTGGCATTGGCATCACGAAGGAAGGTGGCGGCGACTTTCAAGACATGGAATGTTGATTTGTCAAATTCTAGCAAACGTTACATTGGGATTGCCACGTACGTTGACTGTTTCGAACATTGTGTATCATCTGCGGGAAGTTGTTGGATGTAACGATGTAGTGAATTTCACACGCTTCAACGTTCAATCTTGCCGTGCTGCTTGGGCATTTGTGCAACACGGGTACGTACCATTTTCTGTTCAGTCAATATGGGCTGTACGCGGGCAATATGGCGCCCATATTGCCAAGATCTTCCCAATATTGGCTCAAAGTGGGCAATATGGGGCCCATATTGCCAGGATTTTCCCCATATTGGCTGAAACTGGGCAATATGGGGCCCATATTGCCCACTTTGAGCCAATATTGGGAAGATCTTGGCGAAACGGGTACCATATTGGACCCGTATCGCCAATGACCAGCCAATATGGGCCCAATATTGTGTGCTGCTTGGGTATATACTCACTTATCAAAAGCCATTACGCTATTCTGGTAGCGATGTTATTTTATCATTGCTGCAACCATAGCCTTATCGCAAAGTGGCCCATATAATTCGCTCTAAAACCATCACAAAACAAGAATGTCGCTGCCTAGAAGGAAATTACCTTAGCGACACTCTGCCACACGTGGTGCGCCGGCATTCCGAAGCTCGAGAGCTTCTCCCTCCCTCGTCTACTTGACCTTGATGCCCCTATTTGCATTGAGCGTACATGCTTTCTGTGTTTCTACATGTTTTCTGCAAAGGTGAGCAACCGTGCCAAACGCACGAGGGCTTGCATCGCAGAAAACGTGTAGCGAGAAACACTCAATGCAAATAGGGGCATCAAGGTCAAGTAGATGAGGGGGGCAGAAACTCTCGAGCTTGGGAATGCCGGCCCACCACGTATTCCAGCCTGTGTAGTGGAGAGGCAACAAAACACCATCTCATGGAGTATGCTCCTTCCATGGGGTTTGGAAAAGGATCTTCGCCGTTATGGTAAAAGGTGCTAGAAGGGGTGGAATATGCGGGAAATGCTACGCAAGACATGTCGCTTGGCAGGCTTTGCGGGCTTGATAAAGTCGAAATTTGATTAAAGGGAGCAGCTGATGTCGTCTCTAGCCATATGCCAGAGAACGCCCAGGATCTTGGCAGACGTTGTGGACAATCGAGTGCAATTTTC
Organism: Ornithodoros turicata; assembly: GCF_037126465.1. NCBI lineage: Eukaryota > Metazoa > Arthropoda > Arachnida > Ixodida > Argasidae > Ornithodoros > Ornithodoros turicata. The sequence continues at coordinate 91,220,151 of NC_088202.1, read as the reverse complement.
CTGAACATACTGCTGCTGCATCGTAGGGTCATTCGTCAGCCATTTCCGGATTGTCAAACTTGCTGCGTGTGTCGAAAACGGTACCTTAGCTCTTGGGCTCTTCTATGCCGGCCAAACACGGAGAGCTGCCTCGGGACCCAACGGGCACTAACTTTCCGAAACTGGAGGTGTTCATGAATAGTGTTCAACGTTCCCACAGAAAGGTCCGTCTTTCGAGCCAGTTCGAGACATGTTATCCGTCGGTCCTTGCGGATCAGGCGCTCCACAAGTTGGATGTTTTCAGGAATTCTGACACTGGGCTCTGAGCCGCCCCGGCCGGGATCGTCCTGCACTGATGTACGGCCGTCTCGGAACCGTTTACACCACTCAAACGCTTTGCTGCGGCTAAGTGCATCGTGGTCATACTGAGCCTGAAGTCTTCAGTGAATTTCAGATGACTTTACGCCTTCATTCACGAGAAACTTCGTGACAATTCGCTGTTCGATGTGCGCGCCCACCTCGTTGTCGGCCATCTTGTACAGCACATCTCTTCCGTTTTGCACAAACATTGGACCACCACGTGGCGAACGCGGAGGCCTGTCGCGTGTGAAAATGACGAAAAAGAAGTAGCACGAGCCATTTGTAGGCTCAGGAGACAGAAAGTCCCGGTTTGACTTGAACACCCCTCGTATGTAGAAGGGTTTTATCCCTGAGGGCGTGGTTGCACTGGGCTGTGGTCCTTGCAGGATCAAACCAAATATGGTTTCACAAAATATAATCTGTGTGTTTTGCCAGTCACAACATTCCAGTAATAATCTGCGCAAATCAACAAAGAAATGACTTGAAAGTCAAGTGGGTGGCTATGATGGTCGGCATCTTCAATGCCCAAGCTTGCAAGATGCGAGACGAGAACAGCGTCAGGCATAGGCAAGGTTCCGACGCACAAGCCTTGGAATTAAAGGGCTTGTAGCTCAAAGCTTTCTTGAGAAGCAGCCAGGGAGACAGCTAACCTGAACTCTTCGAGATATAGGGTGTTTGCCCGACGGCCGAGGGCAAAGACTACAATTTCTTCATGACCCGCCGTGGAGCAGTGTAGTTTTTCCGAAACGTCCTTCCGAATGAAGGTACGTTGGCTACCACCGTCCAAAAGAATTCGAATAAGTTTCGTACGTGTTGGACAGGCGGGGGAGTGGGCCCATGTCTTGGCAATATGCAGAAGGATAACCTACCTGTCTTGAATAGTGGAAACATTGACAGGAGTGAGGCGACTGTCTGATGTCACATCGCACAAGGACGCAGAAGAAGCAATTTCCAGAGTTGGGTCGAGAGGACGGGAAATTTCCACGGATGAAGTACGGGCCGCTTGCACCGTTTTACAACAGAGGGACGTTAAGTGCTTCCCGACACTGCGGGCACACGTGAGCTTTGTGGCCGTTCGGCATTCGCGGGCGAGGTGTCGTCGCTTAGCGCATCTGAAGCAGCAGCCAGCGTATCGTAATTTCTGCAATTTTGCTCACGAGTAAAGTTGGATGTGCAGTCTGAGTGTCGATCTGAACCACAAAGAACGCGGGAGAGCGAAGTCGCCTCCGTGGGTGTGTCATGTGCAGACGTGTGCCCGTTACTCGAAAAATGTAATTGATTACCGTTACCGTTACTTCTGTGGAAAAAGTAATTGATTGCCATTACCAATTACTCGACTTCAAATGTAATTGAGTAACGAGTAGAAAAGTAACGCGTTACTTCGGTCGTTACTCTGCATTCACGCAAATTATAACCGTCTTTGTGTGCCTCAGAAAAAAAAAGAAAGAAAGAAAGGTTCAACAGCTGAACAGCTGAAATAACAAGACAAACAAAAACACGTAGGACAAGGAGATCTGTACGCCTGGGAAGACGTTGACGCGATTGTGGAAGAGCATTGCGTGGAACTTCCCCATGACTCACTAAACCTCCAAAGCTTCAGGTACCATCACACTGGTGCAGGAAGAGATTAGGGAGAGAGACTCTGAAATTCCAGAGCGTTATTACAATGACCTCCGCTTGCTATAGTAGAACAGCCCAACAAAGGCTGATGGCACCAGGAGCTTGACTTGGGGCAGAACATCTGAAAGATAAGCTAATCTCTGCCGGAAAAGTAATCAATTACTGAGTAATCGATTATTCAGAAAAGTAATTGATTACTCGAATAATTACTTTGACAGTTGTTGGGTTTGGAGATAGTGACTTATCTCGCGGCCGGTGCAGCCGCTTATCGTCCGTTGATATCGTACACATGTAGTAGTAGGGGGCGCTGAACACTGTCATCCATACCCTTAAAAGGGGCGGGCGTGTTTGTATTGGGGCACTTCCCGGGGGATCCTCGAGCTGGTCACGGATCGTTGGCATCGCAGGGTATGCAAGTATGGTAATAAATTGTTTTTTCTCTGCTATTTGAATGGTTGTTTCGTACTACCTCCGGCGAGGCGAACGGATGCGGAAGGCCCCGAGAGTGGGAGCCCTGTGCCCAGTTGGGCAGGGGCGGTAGTTTTCCCACAATGGCGCCCAACGTGGGGCCCGAGTCCGTTCAGTGGAGGGTTCCCGTATGTCATGTGCCACGTATGTTGGCGGTTTGGGCCGGCAAGTTGTTTTTGGCGTTGCTAATTGTTTTATGTTTGTTCTCCGTGACCAGCTCGTCGCTCCCGGTCAGTTGTAAGCTGCTACGTGGCTGCGACTCTGGAGCAAGACTGAGGCACTCGCAGTTCTCCGGCCCTGCTCTAGTAGGACGCCTGACTTGGTCGCAGTAGTACCCGCAGGGCTCGCGCTCGCGCGGCAGTCCGACGTATCGATGGCGTCTCATCCACGACTCCGCACAGGTTAGAGTCCGCAGTGCACGCGCTACTGCTACCTGACGCCGCGTCAGCTGCGCTGGCGGCACGCTCGGAGAGGCCGTTCGCGGGCATCGGCTGCAGCCGAGTTACACGTCATTCCATGACTCCCAGCACGGTTCATGAACGAATTTCTCCTGACGGATTACCAACGCCGTTTCCGAAGGGAGCTGCATAAGCGTACTCAGCTTTGCGACGAGAGCCATGTAGAATTCGTTCGGGCTTCACTTCGGCCGTTCAGTAGGGTTGTTTCCTCTGCGACTGAAGCGCGGAAGGTCGCATCGGCTATCCGTCAGTGCCACTCACGCGTTCGCCCAATTTTCGAGCCCGTCACTTCACCAGCCGGGAAGGATGCCGTAGGAGGTTCGTGCTATACAAGGCGACCTCTTAGCTGAACTCGAATACCATCCCCGCCTACGCCGGATCAGGCGTTAGAACCGCGTTGCACGTCTTCGACGGGGATTAATTTCGGTTGAGCGCCGACATGCAGACGGACTCACGACCGATACAGTACTGCCTACAGTATGCGACCTTACAGGCCGTGTAGGTGGCCGCCGAAACGTCGGTCACTAGGACCTAGTGCTCCTGACTCGTCCTGGCATTCAGTTCGCTGTCATTCACACGACCGCGACTTCATAGTGATTAGAGGGTCCAACAACGCCTCTTCGCCAGGAGATTCCTTCTGGTCACTTTCCTGTATTACTTTTCCTTTTTTATTTTAGTCGACCCAGCAAACTCTGAATCCAGCAAGTTCTCGCCGCAGGAGGCCCCTGCCTCCACGTTCCTCCACCGCGCCAGGACAGAGGCCGCCCGGGCTTCGAGGGTTCGAGATGCCGATGTGGTAGCAGCCCTTGCGATCATCCAAAGACACAGACCGGAAATGTTACGGGACATGGAGCAGCAACCTGCAGAGCCGCCAAGAGGAAATGACGTCCTAATCGACATTCCCGACGATGACATGGACGACCTTCTCTGAAAATATGAACTGAATGGGTGTGTGTGATCGCGCCCTGGGACCTCTTTTGTTTTTCAGTGCCGTGACGGCACGTCGAGTTTTTTGGTCGGGGGAGTGTTGGGTTTGGAGATAGTGACTTATCTCGCGGCCGGTGCAGCCGCGTATCGTCCGTTGATATCGTACACGTGTAGTAGTAGGGGGCGCTGAACACTGTCATCCATACCCTTAAAAGGGGCGGGCGTGTTTGTATTGGGGCACTTCCCGGGGGATCCTCGAGCTGGTCACGGATCGTTGGTATCGCAGGGTATGCAAGTATGGTAATAAATTGTTGTTTCTCTGCTATTTGAATGGTTGTTTCGTACTACCTCCGGCGAGGCGAACGGATGCGGAAGGCCCCGAGAGTGGGAGCCCTGTGCCCAGTTGGGCAGGGGCGGTAGTTTTCCCACACAGTAAAGTAACTGATTACTCAAAAAGGTAATTGATTACAAGTAACGCAATTACTAGTAACGCGTTACGCACAAGTCCGGTCATGTGTCGTCGTGTTCAAAGCTGCAGCAGAAGCGGTCTTACCGAGTGGTGCTGATGCAAGAAGTTCCCGAACTGTGCGGTGGGTGACTCCCTTTTGCGTATCACCATACGCTCCGCTCTCTGCGTTCAATTTCCTTTTGTAGGAAGGAGAGGAGGGAAGAAAGAGTGTCGGAATCTTGGGCAAGGGAAGTGTCTGAAGTTGGAGACGTAGAGGATTGTGCAAGCGGTTGTAGACTGCTGTGGTTTCTTGTTGTTTGTCGGTAGTATTCTAACTCGAGGTAAGAAGGGAGTTTACGCAGAATGGCGGTCAAAAGTACAGTACTGTAGGCGGTTTCAGGCACTTTCGGATTGTTCACGTTCCGCATTCGGACTGCAATGGTGTCGTACAGCAAATGGAGTCTCGCAACGTCTTCCGTAGAGCGAACAGTAGGGAGCTCCAGAAGACGGGCCATGTGGTGCGATATGAGGCGGCTTTTGTTCCCAAATTGTTGTTGTAAAATCTGGACAGCTGTTAGGTAATTACTTGCCATGAGATTCAGTCCTTTGATGGCGAATTCAGCCTTGCCTTTAACAAGCGAACGTAGATACTGAAACCCGGATATTGTAGACAGGGACGGGTTATCATGGATGCCAGAGCAGAACTGGTCCCAGAAGCACTGCCAATCGGCCAAGTCACCTGAAAACGTATCAATGTGGAGTTTAGGTAACCTAGGGGCGTTTGCTGCAGAGCGTGGCGAAGTAGTATTGGTAGTCGCGGGATGTGCGGCGCCTGTACTTGTAGGTTTACTGCATTATGTGCTGGGAGAGATATCGGTTGGCACTTAGCGAGGCCTGGGTGATAACTTTAAGGTACTGACCACAACTGCCCGCTTCGGCGTCAATGTCGGCTTCGTCCACGAGTGCTGAGATATCAGTGTCCATACCTGCCAATGTGGTGGCTTTCGTAGTGAGAAGGGAGAGTTTCAGTTCAAGGTCTTCACGAGATGGAGCGGATGCTTGAAGAAGGGCCTTGATTACGTCCGCCAGTTTTCTTATTCGTGCTCGCGCAGGAGCCCGTTGGTGTTTTAGTCGATCCATGGCTCGAGATATCTTCCGTCAAGGAGGAGCGGTTCCCGGGTTTCGGAACCAAAATGTTGGGAAAGTACGGGAAAAGAATGACTCCAGCTGGAACACACGATGGTTTATTGCTCTGACTGCTCAGGAGCGATTGCGTGAACCAACTAAAAACGAAGAACAACACGCGCACAGGCGCAGGGTTGGCAGGGCAACGGCAGGGGCAGGGCCTCGTTGTCTTCCACAATTCTTAGAGTTTCATTTTGGTCTAGCAAACGATGTGGCCAGCACAACGCGAAACAGGGATCAAATACGGGCACAACGATCATGAAACCATATTTTCCAACATGTCTGTTTGAACAAAAGTCCTCCTCTAAAAACCACAACTTGACAAGACATGGTCCTTATACTACTTCAACGTGTTGCTACGCTCTTCGCAGTAGACAGCTGTGTGCAAGCGACGCGAAACAACCGAACGCGCGAGCGCCAACTTCCAGTCCCGAACCGACAAAGTTAAGCCGAGCTTACGAACACTCAATTTCTCCCCGTCCACAAACACTAAAATCAACTTAAATCAACTTAAAAACTCATCATTTTTCATCCAACTCGGTAACATGCTGGTTTCTTCAGCTCAAGCCACACGCGTGTGGGGACTAACTTTACTTTATTTATCTTAATTCAAGCATACTGTTAGCCCAAGGTGGGGCTGTAACAGGAGTAGGTGGCGGAAATACACGGTAATACAGTGCGCAATACCACAAGACAAAGGACCAAATGTCAGATAACAACCCCGAGAGACAATAAAATGAGATATGCATATGCAGTGCTATACAGTAATAGGGGACTAACTCCGCAAACCAAAAATCAATAGCTAACTGAAGAACAGAGTAAACAATGTATTACATGCAAGGTATCATAGCATATCAGTAAACCGAGACAATAATGATTATACAGTTTCAGGAGAAGTGATTTCTAAAGGAAGCTGGTTCCAGTCCCTAGTGGTTCGTGGAAAGAACGAGTAAGAACAATCAGATCGAAAGTTCCATTCTGTTAAGGTTTCTTCATTGATGTGTCGTAAAGTGCGTCCGATATATGGTGTAATGTACCTGGCCTTATTAATACGTAGCAATTCTTATCTGAAGCTGAATAATAACTTAAGATGGTTTACGTGTACAGGGTGGGTGCTATGGAAGGTCAGTCACGTTTTCGCGCGTGACGCTGTATACCTACTTGACAGACAGACTTCTGCTGCCACACATTGAATAATTTATGCCAGAGAAACCTACGAAAAAAATATGGTTACCGGTCACTGCATAACAAAATAAATACGGCCACGCAAACTTTCATCTTCATGTATTTTCTATGCGCTATACTGATGAATGGAGACGAAAGTTTGCGTAGTCGTATTTGTTTTGTTACACAGTGCTTGGTAACCATAATTTTTTCGTAGGCTATTCTGGCATAAATTCTTTACTGTGAGGCAGAGGAAGTCTGTGCGTGGGAAGCTATCCCAGCTAGAGGTAAGAGAGACGGGTCCGACCAGCAAGCCCGATAATGAACGAATGAATTATTAGGCACGTTCGCGCGCGAGGCGCACTACGTGGGCGGCGCCAGCTGACCGGCTTCGTCGTCGGCAGTAACCACAGCTACCCCCCGCTCAGAGTACCGACGGGACGGGAAGGTTACCATCGCTCCGCATGAGAGCGAGCATGGGGTACAGAGTCGGTCCAGGGGACGTGCTTCACCGCCACGGACGTAGGAGATGCTGGAAAGCAGGGTCCAGAGAGAAAGAAACACGAGAGGCGTTGTCAAGGCTTGTTGTCAAGCGTCGTCAAGGCTTCAGCCTGTCGATGCAGACAGATTCAGGCCGGCCGCGGAGGTCGATGACAAAGGTTTTCCATGCACGGCGCAGAACCTTGTAAGGCCCGGACTACGGAGGCGCGAGCGCGCGACGAAGGCGGACGGTCCGTCCAGAGGAAAACGTGGGACGTTGACCACAATTCAGAGGGCACGAAGGGAACTGGTGATGCGACGGCTCGGGCCGGAGTGAACTGAAGCGTGGCAAAAGCTTGTCTGAGGTGTGCGACGAAAGCAGACTGATCCGTGCAAGGGACGGATGGAGGTGCAAAGACGTCGGCGGGCAGGCGAAGAGGGGTCCCGTATACCAGATCCGCCGATGAACAGCCAAGATCGACTTTAACTGCCTACCAATTGCCTAAGATAATGGACGCAGGTTCTCAGTCCAGTTCGTACGGTCACAGTGAGCCATGATGACTTGCTTCAGGTGGCGGTGGAAACGCTCCACCAGCGCGTTGAATGCCGGATGGTAAGTGGAAGTGCGTATGCGCTCGGCCCCGAGGAGGAGCAGGAAAGCTGCGAAGAGGTGGCACTCAAATTGTTTGCCCCTGTCCGTGACGACTTCCTCGGGACGCCGAAGCGCGAAATCCAGGTGGACAGGAAAGTACGCGCAACAGTTTTGGCAGTCGAATCCTTCATGGGTGAGGCTTCCGGCCAGCGGGGAAATCTGTCGACATAGGTCAAAGGGTAACGGTGCCCCTGCGATAAGGGTAAAGGCCAGACAATGTCGAGGTGCACCTTGCTGAACCTGGCGCTGGGAGGCAGAAAGGTGGCGAGAGGAGACACGGTGTGCCTGTGGCATTTGCTCAGCTGGCAAGGTATGCAAGCGCGGACCCAACAACGGATGTCCTGGCGCGCCCCGGGTCGAACAAACCGTTGAAGGATCAATGCCGTCGAGGAGCGGACTCCAGGGTGCGTGAGGCCATGGACGGAGTCAAAAACACCCTTCCGCAAGGCGGCGAGAATTACTGAACGAGGCTCAGCGTTGGTCGCGTCGCATAGAACGGGCTGCGGGCAGCCAAGCAAGGACAAATCCTGAAGCTTGAGGCTTGTCGAACGACCATTACGAAGGTGGGCAATCTCAGGGTCTTCAGATTGGGTTTGGGCGATGGTGACGGAGCTGAGGACTGTCGCTCCAGTCACAGCGCGAACACGACTCAAAGTGTCCGCGACAGCATTGCTGGGCCTTTTGATGTGACGGATGTCGGTGGTAAATTCCGAGATATAAGCGAGGTGCCTAATCTCGCGGGGGCTGTACTTCGTGCTAGCGGATGAGAAAGCACCGACGAGGAGCTTATGGTTGGTGAAAACGGTGAAGCTTCGGCCTTCCAAGAAATGACGGAAATGGCGCACCGCAGAGTACGTCGCGAGGAGTTCCTTCCCGAAGGCACTATACTTTGACTCCGTGGGTCTAAGCTTGCGTGAGAAGAACGTGAGCGGCACGTGGGCGACGTCGACCTCTTGCTGTAGAGCTGCGCCGATAGCCTTAGCGGAGGCGTCAGCAACGAGGGACGTGGTAGCGTCGTGCGGGGGGCGACTAAGCACTGTAGCTGAAGCCAAGGCGTCTCTGACGGAGTCGAAAGAGGCTTGCTGGTCTTCGATCCAGGGCAAGGGTGCCGCGGGGGAGAAAGCTCGTTTGGTCTGCAGCAATGCTTCGACGTGTCGAAGAAGTACCGCGCAGGACGGAACGAAACGTCTATAAAAGTTGACGAGCCCAAGGAAACGACGTAGCTGGCAGACAGAGGTTGGCAGAGGAAACTCTTTGATCGCCCGAACTGTTTGTGGAAGGAGGAAGATTCCGTCGGCGGAGATCTTCTGTCCGAAAAACTCCAGCGAAAGCTTGCCGAATTCGCACACCTGGTCGTTGGTAACGATGCCGTGCTGTTGCAATCGTGCGAAAACCCGGCGGAGATGTTGCGCATGCTGCTCCTCAGTTTCACTGGCCACAATTTCGTCCAGGTATGCAAAAGGAAACGGCAAACCCCACAAGACAGAGTCGACGAATATTTGGGAGGTCTGCGCAGCATTCTTCAAGCCGAAAGGCATCCTCAGAAATTCATACAGCCCGAAAGGCGTCGTGATGGCAGTCTTGGGAACGTCTTCGGCAGCCATCGGAACTTGGTGGTACGCTTTCACCAGGTCTATGTTACTGAATAGACGAGCACCAGCCAAATTCATGGTGAGATCCTGAATATTCGGTAATGGATATCGATCCGGCTTGGTGACCACATTGAGTGCCTTGTAGTCCCCACAAGGTCTCCAATCACCCGTTTTCTTAGGGACCATGTGTAAAGGCAAGGCCCAGTCACTTTGAGACGGTCTCGTTACACTCTTAACTCGGTACCCTTTAGTAAAGGGTAAAAAATCGCAATATTTTACCATTTATTTCAGAAGCTACCAGGTACCCTCTGAGCAGTACCTTTTATAAAAGTTACAAGGAAATCCACTAATTAGAGGTTACGGCCTTCAATCCAGCACCTGCCCGTAAAGGTTACGCCAACGTGCGGCTTTTTATACAGGATGTTCATTTTTATTCGCAGCAGAGTAGCGCTCATTTGGCAGGTGGGTTATGTGAATTTTTGCTAATTAATCGATCCGTAGTTACAAACACATGCGTCAGGAAATGTCGGAAATGTTTGTAACTACGGATGGGTTAATTTGCGAAAATTAACATAACCCACCTGTCAAATGAGCGCTGATGTGATGCGAATAAAAACAAACACCCTGTGCGTGGGATATGGACAGACATTTACAGAACACACCAAGGTACCAAAATGAACCAGCAGAAAAGGAGATCTTGAACATATGTTACAAAAACAGAAGTCTGTCGAGAGGTGACACATTGTGCAGAAGTGCGATTCTGATGTGAGGAGAAACCATGGTCGCTTTACCATGTATGTGGAAAAAAGAACTATCTTCTAAGTGAGAAGCAATGCATAAAAGTGCGAGGAAGCCAGCGAGTCAAAACAACTGACCTATGTTTGCTAAGCTGAACAGACCCAACGAAATGGAGAATTGCAGCAGAACAAAATGTATTCCACATTCGTGTTGCAGAGGCGAGCGCAAATGGCAATACAGTATTACATAAAACCCACACAACCTTGAGGAATATGAGTGTACAGTAACGCAGGAGACACTACATTACTGCGTTATCAGCGTTGGAGGCCCTCTGGGACGAGTTTGTGAGGTACTGCATTGCGCTGGTGACGGTGTGTGAACCTGCATGTGGGATCCTGGGAACAAAAGTTTGGACAATGAGAGTTACTGAACCATTCAAATCCGTACAAAGCACAAGGTACAAAGCAGCATAAATGCGGGAAGGCGTTCACTCCGCGATTGAGTCTTAGAATATCGTAAGAATACAACAAGTAGGAAGCTGCGAATTATATATCTCGATGCATATATCCGCAGCTCGCAAAATGCACGCCGGTGTATTGACTTGGCGACCAAGTAAGAGCAGAAAAGTAGCAAGCGTAAGTGGCGTTCATATGCAGGACCGCAAAACGCTTGCCATAATCACAACAAACATGCGCTAAGAGCTCTTGCTATCAAAATAACGCACGTACCTAGCACAAAATGCACACTTACCCAGTGTACGAAGTGTGTGAATTAGGGCTGCGGTGGTGACGTTCGTTTTCGGTTATATATTCTTTGCAATCTTCGCACTCACTACACTTTCCCCTGAGAACACCGAGAATATCCTTGTTTGCTAGCGACATCTAGCTTTTCCGTTGTTCCTGACGATACTATGATAAACGCGAGGAAAACCACTGATTAAAACAGATTACACTTGTTAACGGACGGACGACGAGCGTTAAGCGTTTCAAGGAAACCGCTCTCAGTGTGGATAGACCTAGACAAGGCTCGGCTACGCAGCGAAATCGGAAATCTTGTTGGTGGCGGCATTGACAATGGTTTTCCGCCCTTTAGAAAGAAACATACTATCAGTATTCCAGACTGCGAACTTATAATCTGTGTTCATACAGCATTGATAACATGTAGTCGACGTATAGATGACGCTGAAACAGATAAAAAAATAACAGCGTAGATTCGCAACTGTCGTCTCGAATGGGAGGCTGAAACGCGGCATTATGCTGAAAAACAGAAGGAAAACAAACGATAAGAAACTAACAAAGAAATTATCGTTGGAGATTTCGCTTAGAAGTTACAGTGTCGGAGTAGAGGGTACATTTATAAGTTACAACAAGCTGTTTTTGTTTTTTCCGAGATGTAACCTCTATTCGTGTTGTAAAGACATGACTTTGGTCGCTTTTAACCTCTAAATATACGTTACAGTGGTGTAACCTATAAGAAATCTCGAAATCTACGTCTATATAGAAGTTACATGTTTCTAAAAGTTACAATAAAAGGTACGGGTTTAAGAGTGTATAGCAATGTTCAAACATGTCTCGGAACACAGCTTGAGCGATCTTGAATTTTTCGGGCGCAAGCCGAGGTATAGCGTCAAGGAGGCACCAGGTCTTGCACAAAAATGTGACTAACCTTTTAGAGCACCCACCCTGTACATCATCTCCCAATCATTATTATTGACAACTGACCATAGCCCATAATTTAACATCATGTCAAGCCACAGTCATTCGCTCAACATCACATCATAGACTATCACGCAACATCTCATGATTTTCCGTGATGTGATGATGAATGATAGTGAGTAATGTGCATTACGTGAAAGCCATCTTAATTGAATTCGCTTACCTACGCCTCCGACACCCCTCCCCACGGCCTCAGAGATACCGAACTTGATCTAGCCTATATTCTGATCTAACTCACCGCCCTCTGGAGCAGTTGCACTGCTAAAGTACAGCCCACAGACGAAACTGAGGAAGAAGAGGCTAAGCTTGGGCGCGAGCGGATTGATTTCGTTTTTCATTCGATTGTAGTGGACTACAGCCGCGGTACTTCGGTTCCACTCTATGCACCCTCAAGTTAAAAGAAAATGAGAACGCTGAAGAAGTTACTTGGAAGAGTTCCAAACACGCAAGACAGGGACAGATTGGGTGATCAACTTATTTCACCTCACGAGGCAGCGCATACTGAACGTTCTGCGTATCATGACCCTGATGGCGATGATGCATATGTTCTGAACACGGACAGAGAGCCAGCGCTATGCGTCCCAGAGGACCGTCTACCGTCGAGGTTGCGACCAGGATCCCTGGATCAAGGAACAACTGATCGCGACAAGTTACCTCGAGGTAATGGAGGTCAAGTTTCGCCAACCGGTACCCTCTATAAAGACATGGTACCCACAGAGTCCCGTTTAGAGAAGAAAGGTACGTCAGCGATATCTCGAAAGGAAAGTAAAAACGGCACGTGCTACGACAGGCTTAAGCAGCGCAAAGGAAGGCCAAGCAAAGATTCAAGACAAAGTGTTCATAACGAGAATTGGATCGGCCGCCCCAAAAGGGAGCAAAAACATTTAAGTGAATGGAAGGAGTCAGCTGTAGGTGACACTAGCATTGTGAGCCGGAAGTGCATACAGAACCGCAGGCATCACCGGGTAAAAGTTAACACTCTTTCCAAACAGCCTCACGAGCAACAGCTGACGTACCTGTCGTTTAATGATGAAGGCAGATCCGCAGCAGGTGACAGAAGAGCTGCTACGTCGAAGGACAAGAAACTTCGTGAATACAGCAATGATTGGAGAGATCTTGAAAAAATCATGCAAAGAATCCCCCGACCTAGGAAGGAGGTACGAGCACAGAGTTGGGGTAGACCGTTCATAAAACCGGCCGAGTTGTCGCCACAAAAATGGCTATCGACGACACAGAGGTCTACCTACGCACTTATGCAGATTACTGATACCGGAAGGCAACTTCATGCTGCAGTGGCTAGCATGCAACCCAGGATGGATCCTGACCCAAGGAAACCAACTACTACAGGCCGTACGAAATGCGATGTATGTCGGTGCACAAAGTGCTGTGGAGAGTGCTGCAAGAAGGCTGTCCAATTGAGGCTATACCAGGATCTACAAGCTACCGTAGATACCGGTGCTGACGACGTGAAAACAATGATAAAATGCTACGATGACATTGCTGCTGCTACAGAAACTGCGCCGCGCACTACATTTCTCACGCGTTCTCCCGAAGGTACTCATGTTTTCACCGGTCCTCCAGTTCCTCCTGAGGCGCCCCAGGCTTTTCCCGAACAACTCATAAGAATGTCAGATATTGAACGTCTTACGGTACCAGTAATACATTCGACGTTAAAGGAAACGCCGCTTCCTGTCGTAGCACCTGTGTCAATGAATACAGCGGTTGTATCACCGGATATCACCTACGACGAAGCATCTGCAGCACCTTCCTCTGTACGCCTCTTTCAGTGGCAAACTCTGGGGCAGACAACGCCAGTGGAACGAACGCTATCGTATCCTGAACTATCCACGAAAGCATATTCGACGTGTGTATTCTCGTGGTCAACACCAGTGGCACGCCAAACTAGATCTCATCCTGTTCTCCCCGAAAAAGTTAAACAAATATCATGGTCGACAGCTCAGTTGCGTTTAGAAGCGGCCGCGCTTGACAAACAATTTTCGTTCTATGTACGAGCGTCCCCTACCTATACTCTTATCAATGAACCATACTTACCTTCACGAAGGCCCACTGCAGCAACCAGAGCCAGGCTGAACCATATCTCAAAACGTGAACCAATCTCTGAACACACCCGACGTTTTACAACCATTCCTAGCATTCATAAGGTTCGGCCCTGTCATCAGAGAGGTGATCACCCTCAGTCTATTGGTACTCAACCGAAAGTGCATGCTCCTGCAAAAACGCCCTCGGGCTTCTCTGCACCTGGTACGATGTACCAATTAGGCCAGCGAATGGGCAGGAACCGAACTCTGCAGGCACTTTCCGGTACCTCCACACTTCAGTCAGAGCCTTCACCTCCGCAGACTGTAGCCTCAACTTCGCAAGGAAAAAACTCTGCTCCACATGAAGCTAAACGAGTTGCCATAACAACGCCCGAAAGCCAACAAGAAAGTTTCGAACATTCGACAGAAAGCGAAGACATAGGTGGGAGATCGTCGTGTTTCCCATCTGTATGCAGGAAACTGACCAGCTCCAGCTGTTGCGCTAAGAAGACAGGGCGCAACCAGTTAGTTCCAAATGGTAAGAAAGTCGCGAAAGCAAAGCCCACTAGTGACAAGACGTCAACAGGACGACAAGAAAGGCTGTCTCTCGACGAACGTGAACTTGAGATGCTATATGACAGAGATCGGAAAGCGGGTCAACCAAGCAGGAAGTCCATTGCAATGGAAATTTCGGCGCTTCTTGCGGAGAGTGAAAAGTTCAATGAGGAATACGATACTAGGCGAGACATTGAAGAGAGTGGAGACTCCAGTCGCACCAGCTCAACGCAGTCCACTTCAAGTACTGCCCCAAAATATCCGAACAAGCGAAAAGTCGATAAAAAACAAAGTAGACAGGGGACGTACCCACGGGGGGCAGATGAACAAAAACATAAAACTAAAAAGATGGATCTCAAAATGCAAGACAAGAAGCGAAAGAAAAGTAAGTCGAAGAGTGGGAGAACCAGGTCCTCAGATACGAATCCGTCAGTTCGTGCTCGCAGACAGAGGGAAACTACACTAGCAAATTCTGGAAAACCAACTGGCTCCAGCTACCCACGTACTACTAACTACCGCACGGCACCGCGTAGTTATTCCAAGCAAGTGGAAGGAAGCCTTGAACAGCGCCCACTCAGTGTACCAACAGCAAGTAAAAAAAGAAAAGGCATGCCTTCTCCTGAGCGATCCCGTGCGTTCATATCGAGGAAAACTGCTGCAGATTTTGTAGGTGCCGATTTTAGTGCTCCACGAGGGTACGAGTATCCGCGTCAGTCATACCCTCGTGATGTCTACGATCAGGAGGAATACGAAAACGAATACCTTGAAGAACAGACCGCTCAAGCATCAAGTACGAGTGATGAGCGTTATGCACTGTCTCCTGTGTACCCTCCGCCACTAAATGGCGAGTGGTACGTGGACCCTGCGTCACCATGGAGTGAAAGAGAGCAGTATAGTGATCGAACGGCTGAGGGTTCAACAGCTGTGTCACCCCTTTATCGACCTCCATGCTTAACGCCATCGCCGGCAGATATGAGAGATATGGGCTATTCTTTTGCCGACGGATTCGTTGCTACGCCGTCACATGAGTTTTCCTGGACAACGTTAGACGAATACGAACGATGCACCACAACTCGTCGTAAGAAGAGTAGCGTCCTGCGAGACTTTGCTTGGTCTAAGGATCACACGTACAGCTTTGCGCCAGCGTCTCCCTCGCCAGAGTGGATATCACTCGCACCAGGTGAAGAATACTTTGATTCTCCTTACACCGAGGAAAGGACGCCTGCACTATGCCGGCTGAAAAAATGCATGCAGATACCGCATATGGAATACAAGACGCCAATTATACCTTCGCCGCGAAGTCTGTCGCTCCCGCCGAGGCCAGCCGAGCGAGATACAGAAATCCCGACGCGACGTTTCCTACCTCGGAGAACGTCTTCAATGGCTATACTGCCAGCGGTGAATGATAGGTTCGTACCACAGCTGAGAAGAACGCAATCTGTTGGAAATACGAGTGCGTCATCAATGGAGGAAATGTTAGCAATGCCACCAGTAGTTAAATTATCCTGGGTTCCACGGGGAAGACAAGAATTAGCAACTGAGAATAGGCCACGCAGGGCAAGACTATTAGTGGCACAAGATGGGGACGATACAGAAGACAGGCTAATGAACGAATTTGTCGAAGAATATCAACCGCTGCAGAACTATCCTCCTACGCGATTCGGTCCCCAGACGCAGAACGTTTCTCTTATGCAAGGCTATCTACCAGTGCAGAGCACTGCCTCCATGCAAGGATACCTGCCCAGGTATAGATACCCTCCTTTTTGCGGATACGCCCCCACGCAGGGAAGTGTACCCATGTACGGATATTCGCAAGTTCCAAACTACCATCCCATGAAAAGCCAGTCATCTGTACGCCCGGCAAGCACGCAGAGTAATGCAGTTGAAGAAATCCAACAAGAGGGCGAGGATACGCAAGGGTACCAAGAAAATGAGATTGAGGATGATTCGCACGATCAGACGTTTACACAGGGAGCGTTTCCCAAAGACGAATTGATGGAACCTGTAGTGGCGGATTTGGACGACACAACTGTATCGCAGCAAGTCCCTGACAGTGGACAGGCATTTTACACGGCAGATACATTTGAGCCTCCTGAGCCTTTGGAGTCACGAACGCGCTCTGTGGCATCGGACATGAGAGATGCACTGCCATTTTACTCTGAGGATGCATTTTCAGCCTCCGAGCCATCGCATTCACTAGTAGCGTCTGTCGCACGAGACGCAAGAGACGTAACAGTAAGTACAACCCTGCTTCATTCGTCAATTGAGGGAGATGACGCCGTCGCTGAGGAAACAAGATTACTACGTTCGTCCCTTGACACCAATGATTTGGAGGGAATCCATCCGGTTGAGAGCACTCCAAGCGTGTCCCAGGGCTCTACAGCGAGTGTGGAAAGCAAACAAATAATCCCTGTAATTGAGAGTACTGTTCCACAGGAGCCGCCAGCAGTTGCTATTGCCACCGAACACAAAAGTTTGTCGCCGATTTTGCCGCCGATTCTTCCGCCGATTGTGTTGCCAATCCTGCCACCCCCTGAAGTAGATATTAGTCCAGAGACTGGAGCACCAGAAGCAGCGCCTGTAGCGAAGCCAGTGGAAGAAGAAAAGCTTATTCCGCCGTCTGACTCCGAGAGCGAAGCTGAGAAAGCGATACAGGATTACGCTGAATCTACGATACATCTATACCCGGAAAGTCGGTTAGTCCTTGTTGGGGCTCTGATCTGCATTGCATGGATACTTTTCACCTTGCTCTTTACTACTTCTAGCCACAGGGAAGGCGCTGAGAGAACTACTCCGAAATTGTCCACCGAACCCACTGCGTCTGTGACTGAAGAAAGCATTCAAACACCATCTGCCAGCAGCCTATCTACAGCTAACGCATACACCAACGCTACAGGCTCAGCGTCAGGAGTAGGAACACCGTCCACCCCGCAAATGTCCACCCCGCAAATGTCCACCCCAACGCCCCCTAGTGCGACGACAGGCATATTTTACTGCAGTACCGAATTTTGCAGACAGGAAGGACTATATTTGGAATCTCTTTTACAAACCTCAAGGTCCTCTCCTTGTGACAACTTCTACGACTACGTCTGCGACGGCTGGGTGAATAGCGTCGCCGGCGCTATTCCACTGGGATCTGGCACAGCTATATCGCGAGACACTGAGCTTCAGTCTCAAATAGAGGAAGCTGCTTTGAGTTACATCATTGATGGTCAACATGCAGACGTCGCTCCCGCGCGACAACTCTATGAAGCCTGCAAAGACCGCACTCGAGCCGGAGCGGCTGCCGTAAATTCTGCGCGCCAAATGTTCCGAACATGGAAAATCAACGAGTGGCCTCTGACAGACCAGTCACGAACGTCAAAAGTGGACGATGTTTGGCGCTTCGCAGGCGAAATTTCGCGTGACTTAAATATCGATGCTTTGCTTTGCGTCTCCGTCGCAAAAGATCCCAGGCACCTAAACCAGCTCATAGTGGACCTAGGTCAGCCTCGACCTATCTATTTCCCTGGTGATTCATCTTACATAGAGGTTAGTACCTTGTTCCGTGAAGCCATCAAGGAAACCGCGGCAGAATTTCTGGCAGACACTACAGCGCAGGATGTAGTGGTGAACGAAGTAATGATCACATTCACCACCATTGTGCAAAAATTTGGACTGGGAACAGACCGCACAGAGCCTGGTCAAGACATGGAAATGTCTCAGGTACGTTGGTTTATCGTTCTACAGAGATGATTAATGATAGATTGTGTCGCTCACGAACGTACGACTAAGTAACATCGCAACACTGCCGACAAGTGGAAACCGCAGCGGTTCAACGTACAGACCAATAAAAATATGTCGCGATCTACCGATATTTCGAACCGAGGACTGTTCTTCTATTGGATATCGCCCTTGTTTTATGTTAAGGCTGCGTGAGTCACGGAATCACATTGGGCTACTGAACGTACACACACATCAAGCAGGAAACAGCGATGATTATATAGCCAACAATCAACACACGCACCAGCTCCTGCGTAACTGCTTGTTCACAGGTACCAGCCGCGTACCCGCGTAAAACACATCGCCGATGGCTCCGCATATAGTCATCTTCACTCATGCGCCATAAACCCCCAAATCAAGCGACCTAAATTAAACTAAAGCAATAAACTAATCATGTTCTTTATTCTTTCTTCAGGTTCATGACCTGAGCGCCGGAGTGCAGCATTTTCTCAGCACAGTGTTTGTAAATGTGAACACTTTTGGCTTAAACAATTCCCTGCTGCTTCATCACCCGACGTATGTTCGTCTTGGTGTGGATGAAGCCGTCAATGCTTTGCCACCGCGGACTACCTTAAACTACCTTGGATTTCGTTGTCTCCTTCGACTTGCGCCATTCCTACCTGAAAAGCTGACCAGGCTCAGGGAGCTGTACTCCGTGGAAGTTCTCGGTCGTACTCAAGAGCCCAACGTGACCACGCTGTGCCTTCGTGCAATCGAGATCGTTCTCCCAGTTTGCTTCGTCAGGTCCTACGCAGTGCGCCGTGTCAAGTCCCGTGAAGACACGGGAGCACGCAACTGGTTGTCCCAACTGGAAAGCATATTCATTTCCTACGTGCGGCAGGTTGAGTGGATGGACGATCTCACTGCACTCTTGGTGCGTTACAAGATGAAACATCACTTCCTTGCCCGCTTTTTCCCCTATTGGGCTGTGCAAGAAAGCGACTCTTGCACGTCGGCACACTTCGACAGCACGCAGACACCGCTAATTGGCTACTTCGAGACATCTGTCCGACGTCGCAACGAAATGCTTCAAAAGGCCTTCGGTAACAACGTGCAGACGAGATTTTCTATGGGTTGGCTCCTGGATATTGTTGCAAAATACCAAGAATCGCAACAGACATTTTACATACCGCAAGCACTCCTCAATGCATCTGTTCCCACTAAAGGAACCATATTTGCCTTTCACCTGTCTCGCGTTGCCGTCCGTCTCTACGTAGCCCTAATCAAGATCCTGTACGGGGGAACAATTTATGAGAAGGAGACACCACTGCATTTCACTGACGACGCTCTACTTAAATTAGACGAAGTTGTCACTTGTTTCGAGCGAGACTTCGATGCTAACCGAGGCCAGCAGAATATTAACGCGTCTTGGATACGTTACTCGCTTATGGAACAAGGGCTTGCTGTCCACCTTGCCTTCCTAGCCTTCCAAAAACTGGTTCATGTGCGACGAATTTGGCATTTAGACTTTCGGCTTATAACATTACAGAGCGTGACCTCGGATCAGTTATTTTTCATCTACTATGCTCTTGACAACTGCGAGTACGCAGATGCCGCCTACCGACACCACGAGTTCTTCCAACATCGCCGGGTGCCTCCCCAGCAGAGGGTCAACCTGCCACTACGACATCTACCTCAGTTCGCGCTCGCGTTTAACTGTACCCAGCACGATTTCATGGTAGCACCCGCCTTCAGCCGTTGCGCTACCCTTAAAACACAATCACCATCTCCAATAATTCCACCCCGAATTATTCATTAGCTCTGCCCATATTGTCTATTTGTATACAGGATACTACTTACGTATTACCTTACTACAGTTTAGTGAAACGATAAGACAATGTAATTAAACTTTATATGAACTGAAAAGGACTTCACGAGTAGTACTTTTGTAGTACAGCATGGGGCAAAAGTTTAGGAACACAGCACTGACGTATTTCTTCATCCGAGCGTCCTTCTGATAGTATCAGGAAGAGATCGAATAAGAAACGGGTGACCGGCTATCCTATCCATCCCTCAGTATATGTGTTCGCTAACGGTTAGTGCGGATTTAATGGCTGGGGTGTCACTCCAATGGAGAAATGCGACACCCCGATGGTCCGTAAACCTTTGTCCCGAGCTGTCCTTGTCATTACATTGTTCGAACATACGAACAATACCACCACCACCAATACGAACAATACCACATGGTATGTACACTGTACTACCCGGCTGTTCTACCATTGCTAGAGGTTTTCTCAATCTGTGCTTAGATTTTCACCTTCACCAAATGGTGCCTACGTCCACACGTGTAACTGAGAATACCACAAACATACTAGATCTTGTTTTGTCATCCGCTCCCGATATACTTGATTATTTCACATATATGCCAGGCCCATAAGTGACCATATCGTTACTCACTTCAGTTTATGTAGATATATTACGAAAAATCACACAATCAAAACGGCCAAGTTATACGACAGAGCACTGCCATAAATCATGCCCTCTCATCGTCACCTGGGTCATTTTTATCAAACTTATCGTCTCATTCCGCGGATGAAAGCTGGCTTTCTTTTAAACCGCTACTCTCTAACTTTGTCGAGAAATATGTACCACCTTTGGGCATCGTTATTTCTTCCCAAGCACCATGGTCCGCATTCCGGCATCTTATCTCGCTGCTATCTTCCAGGCCAGAGGATTGGCGCTTCAGCAAAGTCATTCCAATACATAAGAAAGGTGATAAGCACACCGCTGGCAATTACCGTCCCATATCACTAACAAGCATTCCCTCGAAAATTATGGAACACATTACTTTCTCTAATATAATGACCATTCTTGACGTCAATTCCATATATTTCCCCATGCCAACAGGGCTTTCGCAAGCACCTTTCATGTGAGACGCAACTCTGTCCTTCACCCATGACATCCGTGCTAACCTCGATATAAGCGTTTCTTAACAGACATAACATTTACCGACTTCTCCCGGGCATTCGATCGCCTTCCACACGGTAGACTAATATCCAAACTGACACCTGAACATTGACTCTGTGTCATTAGCATGGATCTCCGCCTTCCTAAACTCACGGTCCCAGTCTGTGTTTGCTAACGGAGTCTGCCCAGAGTACCATCCCGTAACGTCCTGTTTTCCAGAGGGTACAGCACTCGGTCCCCAACTATTTCTGTTATTCATTAATGATCTGCCTCAGGGTATTCAGTCGTCCACGCGTGTTCTCGCGGACAACTACGAATTATACCGCCGAGTTTCCTCCCCAGAAGACCAACTTCTATTCCTTCAGAACGATCTTACGTTAATCAAAAATTGGTGTAGTAAGTGGCAAATGTCACTTAATACCGACAAGTGCTGCCACGTACCATTTTGCAGAAACCGACTAGTATTAGACTTATTCGTACACTTTAGGGGGAACGGTCATACCATCCCCCACGTCATACAAATATCTCGGCGTTCACCTCAATCATAACCTCTCATGGTCAACACATGTAGATTACATAGCAAGGAAAGCCAAGGGTATTTAAAACGCCATCAGCTTACCTAACATTTGTCCGCCCCCAGTCGGAATACGCTTCAGCTGCGTGGGACCCCCAACGACCGTTCTTACCCATCAACTTGAAGCCATCGAAAGCCGTGCTGCCAGATTCATCACTAACAATTATTTGCCATACGCTAGTATCTCATCTGTAAAACAACAAATCACGAATCCAAGGTAGCTCGTCATAATGGAACAAGTCTTCTTTCGCCAATTCATTTTTTCCCAAAACAATCATTGAATGGAATAACCTTCCACCTAATGAAAAAACGGAACGCGAGAACCACCTAATGTCGCTACTATTACCGACCCTTCCAACTTCCGCGATTCCATAGAAGCTATTACTACATGACTCATCCAAAAGTAACTCACAATATCAACAATCATCTTCTATCCTGTGTTTTTGCTTCTTGTTTCTCTTGTTCTTGGTTAGCTATATTGTTGTTTCTTTCGCCTGTTATACCCCACTCTACCCATGTAACGCCCTCTACATGGATTGTTGGGTGTCCATAAATTGAATTGAATTGATTTCTTGTGACTTACTGATTTTTTTTCTATACTAGTTCCAGTCTACGAAGTTTGCGGCGCTGTTGTATACCATGTGACGTCATTTTTTGTTTGTAACCAGGGAGAGGTCTATGTTGTAGAAATTGAATTTCAAAGTGCTCCGCCAAAGGGGCGTTGCGGGCTGCGTTATCCAGCAACACTATTGGGCCTCAATGCGCCATCTATTGAGAACGCACATAACGTTGGGTTCAATAGAGAGCTTTATTGCATCGCACGCTATCGCCTTTGCGTAGGTAAGGGATAGCGCTGGTGATTTTGCGCACGCCCAAAACATAAAGAGAGCTCCACGCATTGCACAGAACCACCACCCCATCCCTTACGTACGCAAGGGTAATAGCGTACGATGTACTAAAACTCTCTATTTTCGTTCTCATTCAATGTCCTTTGGAATTTTGTGATACAAACCGCCTGTCGTCGAGCACGTAAAGTTGGGCTCATAGAGAAACACTGCAACGTATAATCCAGGTACGCGTGCGAATAAACTTCAATTGAAGATATGCTAACAGTGGGTACAGAAAACCAGCTTCCAATTTTTGTCACGCCCAACCTCGCCTGATACAAAAAAAAAAAGTGGTGGTACGGTTACGCAACTGTAACGCGATCTTCAGCGTCAGCTGTGTGTGAATCAATGTACGTTCTTATAATACAAATGGTTCAAATGGTTCATTCATAAGATCACACTATTTCAAAGTCCCGATGATGGCTTTGTGATCCATGAAATGGGTCGCCATATGGGAAATGTCCCGCACAACGTTCACATTCTGAAACACCAGGTCTATACACGAGAAGAACAACTGCAGCCAAATCGGTGGTTCCGAAGCTGCTTGTCAAATGTCTTCGTGGCTCCTTCGGCTTTAGACGACCTTTGACGACCCGTGGGGTCTTTGACGACCCATGGGGTCTTGACTTTGGTCTGACCCGGCTTTGTCGGCTCGAACCGTGGGGTCCCGTCCCGACGTCGAAGTCTCTTTGCCTCGGCTTCGGAGGCAAGAACTGCGGGGTTCTGACGGGCACGCTGCTTTCTTTCGCGATTTCGTGCTAGGCGCACCTCTTTCGCGGCAGCCTGTTGCCAATCCGGTTTTCACGCGTTTTGACAGCGTCGATATCTTGAGAGCCTCGGAAACCGCTGCCGATAGCGGCTGCTGAGCGGAAAGCACTCTTTCTTGCCGCCCAGCGGCAGCCCGCAGGCGGTTTCAGCACATGTGTACCGCATGTGGGTTCGGGCCCTCGCCGCCCAGCGGCAGTCCACAGGCGGTTTCCGCACATGTGTACCGCATGTCGGTACGGGCCCTAACAGGAAGTCATAATCTGCTCCAAATGCATCAAGTAAAGGCCGAAACGCATGGGACGTATTCCCAGCGTCAAAACGTCGCGTGCACAACGTGGCCTTGTACGCGCGGCGAAGAAACGCCCGCGAGACGACCACCCGAAACCAGGGGTGGGCATGTATTATTTGATAATACAAAGTGTTATAATAGTATTACTGTAACGCTTTTTGTATTATGTGTTACATACTATAATACGAGCTTGAAAAAAGTATTGGTATTTTTGTATGGGCCGCGGTTACCACAAAATTGGCGCCAACAGTGGTGTTTTCGATCCGTCGTACGTACCCCTGGAGGGCACACCATAGCGGTAGCTATTGTGTGTTTTTTCCTTTTTGTTTTGTTTTTCGCTTCGTTCTGCCGCTGTCTGCGTTACAACGCACGTTCTTCTACCGGAGATGCCCCCCAGGAAGAAGCACGACCCTAACAGTGACGAGGACGAGCCTGTGCCAGTGGCTGAGGACTTGCTTCGGTAGATGGAATCCCTCTGTACGTTACTGACGCAGCTTGTTGGAAGCAACACGCCCGCCGCCCAGCCGTCCCCGGGCACGCAGCTGCGCCTGAACTTGCCGACACTGGTCACTTTATCGTACGGAGCAGATAAACAACGCGTCGTGTGTTTTGGAATAGAAACACGAAAATATATCAGAAACAGAATGAGATATCGCCATCATATATTCATGGCACTCCAAGCGTACCGCCGACCTTGCTTTAAGGTGTTGTGCCTCAGGTGAAGCATTTCTGGCGAGATAGAATTACCTAAGCCTACACGTGTTCCCGAACACGGTCTAGTTATTTTCTCGTATTTCATGCGTTACTCTATGGGTATATAAGCTACACAAAATGCATAAATAATAATATTATGCGGGAACCACTGTACACTAACATGCTTATTAATGCTCCCTGCACATACGAGCTTGGTGGCGGTAGACAGGCGATTAACGTCAAAGTAATTGGTTGTTGACAGCGTTTGACGTGTTTGATATTTTTCTCTCTCTAAATGTTTCATTATGGAGGTGATCTCACAGGGGTGGCTCTTAGTGAAGAACTCATACTCCCGGAAAAAGCGTATTAAACGTAGATTTTCGTATAGTCAAACACTTTGTAAGGGAACCGTCATGTGGGTGGAAGAAGGGAAGGCAACGAGAGTAACTCCTAATTCCTGTGAGACCTATAAGCTTTGGTGCAGTATGCGAACAGCACGGCGTGGGCCCTGACGTGAGCAAACATTATGCTATTAGTTTGATGTTTTCACCTCTGCATGGTAGCCTCTTATTGATGATTGGATGAGTGGTCGCTTCGGTGGCAGTTGCGCCACTTGATCACATTGATCAATCCGTCGACAGGAAGCAGACGGGAGAGTTCGAGGTTGGGATCTCGGACAAAATACTTTCACTGCAGAGAAATTGTCTTGTGCTTCAAGCATTCTGACGGGAAAATTATTAAATGCACACATGCGCGAAGTGAATTAAATTATGTCATAGATGCGCATCACCTCAAGGTCAAGATCAATGTGAAACAACATATATTGGCTGTAGGTCGTGGTATATTTGATACTGCATGCCAGCTATGTGAGGGAACTTAAATACTGCACCCTCTTTAGACACGTTCGACAACCAGATGCCTACGGTAAGGTGTTGCATATAGAGAAGGGTACGGTAGCGGATAAGTATAGTGGCACAGTATTTACGTTATATTTATTTGGTCGTGGAAGCGGTACTTCGTTACATAGTTTTGTAGCGGGTACAACACTGCCAGGAATACGTCGAAACGGTTTCCTCGCCTTCTGGCCTTTGCCATTGCGCTTGCTTGCATTAAAGAGAGTATATTGCGGTGGTGTGTAGTTTTATTGAGCGCTGGCTTTATATTTTACTTTAATTTAGCTTTTTCCAAAGCGCATTCATTTCTAGCATAGGGTATACAGTCGCGCCTTGTTAATATGGACAACTCGAGTTGTGGACGATTTTTGTGAGGACCAAACGATTCTTGTGAGGACCTTCCTCTTGTTAATATGCACACACGCTTTTCGGAGAATGGACGGTCCAGCACGGCACAAACCATCTGTGGACCGTTGTATTCTTACCTCGTTATTACGTATGGTATCGGTATGAAGGGCAAGTCTCTCCTCACAATCTAAGGGAGAACTTTTGAAAGTGGGGCGTTCCGATAGGGAGTTATGCCCTCGCCTTCGCAACCGCCTAAAAGAGGAAAAGGGTTTTCTGTGGACATGAAGAGTCTGGAAAATCCTGTAGGACATCATGACTGCTTCGAACACGTCCACATGTGACTGATCCTGGCGTAAGGAGTTGTGCCTTTAGTTAAACATACTGCAGTCGCTCAGCAGCTCACGAGAACAGTTTCACAGTTACGAGAACAGCGTTACAGCTGTCAAGGCCAGTTGTCAGGCTCTGTCGTTAACGACATCGGCAAAGCAAAGTCAACGGTCACGTCTGCTATGGCTCATGTGGGGCTACAGATGACTCTTTGAGGACAATGAGCAGAAGGCTCTACGTGGTGCCGACGTTTTGCTAATGTGACCAACGAAGTATACTTTCAAGCAGGCACTAATTCGGGATTTTTTTTTCAATAATGTTTTTCAATGTTTTTGTTATTTCCTTGGTGTTCGATAATATGAACAATTCGCTTTATGGACGATTTTGGTAGGGGGCGAGAGTGTCCATATTAATGAGGGACGACTTTTTGTGCGATTGTCACGTTAGGTGAAATAATTTGCATAGAATTCGCGTAAAGCTAAACACGAACTATAGAATTAAGGTGCCTCCACGCCTTTCTGCAAATGGACAAATCAGCTTTAGTTTCTCGAAAGCGTTCAGTGCTGAATTTATTTGTCATTTGTGCTTCAAGCTGGTACATACAGACGGTACCAGCACGTACCTTCGCATGCTTCGAATCGCTGCATGACTAAACAGCATCGGTATGGTAAATAAAATTATTAAAAGTGCTGTAATGGCTCGAGTCTTGTGAGGAGACCTAAACACGTGAAGGCGTGGTCACAGTTCCTGCAGTAGGGGAGGACGACAGGACTCTTAGGGCTGTATTCCCAAACCACCAGCAACTTCGCCCTCAGGGCTCCAGTAGACAAGGGTCCCTTGAGGGCGAACATCCCCTCAGGGCAGCATGCATTTCTCGAACGTAAACGTGCACGCCCTCAGCGAAGGGCTAGCCGTCGGGAGGCTCGAAGGGGATTCGGCCCGATTCCTCGTAGAACGAGGCAGAAACGCATGCGCAGGACCGCGCTTCATTTCCGATTCCGGCGGCTGTCATCTGCTACTTTGGTATCTCCTGTTCTGCTTGCGTTTGGCTTCCGAACTTCGTGTCAATATTGTGTTCCGATGTTGTACAACTGTCGGGTACTGCGGATGTGATTTATACCCATCTCATCATCGTCTCCTTATGTGTGTGTGTGTCGTACTAAAACGGCCAGATTGTAACAATCACTGAATGGGCGGACAAGGGAAGCCAGGACTGCCCGTGCCCCTCCTGATGTTCAGTATAGCCTGTAGTGTTCATGCACACACAACTTCGACAAGCAGTATCTTTCTTTGAATTCATATTCGTCGTACCGCTCAAGGTGGTTTTCCCAGTCCCGAATTCGTCGCACCGTCACTACGGCAATAACATCGTGAAGGTAACGCTTGAATCGCACAACGCGATCCACAAATGCACGTATCCTCCCTGTTTGTTTCGAGGCGAGCGTCCCTCAGGGAGCGTACAGGGAGCTCGCGAGCTCACTTGGCTGGCGCGTGCCCTTGGGGCGCCCCTTACAGATACGGGCGCTTTGAGAAACGAAATTCTCCTCCCTCAGGGCCAACGCTTACATAGGGAGCCCTCAGGGTTGGTTGGGAATACGGGGGTTAGTGTTTAGCGACGTCGACGCAGTATGAGGCAGAGGCAGTACGGGACATAAAAGACTGTATTGTTTAGTAAATGGAGTGACGTGAGTGCCAGGCTGGAATGGTGCTTTGGGAGAGCTAAGTCAGACACTGCAGGGACAGGTATGTGGACCAAATCCGGGACTGAGTACACGGAGCCAAGGAGACGTTGCAGCAGGAGCCCAAGCGTCAGGAAGGAGGCGCCCGTGCAAAGTCACAAACCAGCTTCCAGGGTTCATGCTGCCGCTCCGTCGCAAGCCAGGCCACAATCTTCTTCTACTTCTTCCCATGGAGAATTGCCATTAGCCACGAGGGAGATTGGCTAGGACCACTGAATGAACTAGCTATAGGCTATGACTATGAGATGACTATGACAAACTTGACGAATAATGTGATGATGGAGGTGACGGAATCGTAATGGTAATGGTACCGTGATGTTACACGTAGGGTTCGTCTGCGCAGCGTGGCGACATGTTGCACGTGCCGTAGGGTAGGACTGCGGACAATTTGGAACACCAGGGGTTCTTTTGACGTGCGCCGGAAGTCTCCGACACACGGTGCTGGAAGCAATGTTTACCTCACCTTACCACATCGAAGGAGGTGGTGAATGAATAAAGGTAACGCTCAACCATCGCTGTCGAATCCCGTCTGCCTGGTGGTGGTGGTGATGATGATGGTGAATGGTCTCGCCGTTGTCGGCCTCACAGATGTGGGCAACGTCACGACTGACGCCCTGGAGAATATGCGTCCTGGGCCATCAGCCCCAGGGCGTCAGTCGTGACGTTGCCCACCTCTGTGAGGCTGACAACGACGAGCTCTTTCAGCACTACCACTGCCACCACCACCTTGTTCCCAGTGATGACCCTCGTCATGAATGCTGGGCTGTTCAAAACCTGCTCACGAAGGTCCCGACAGAGTTCAACACGATGCTCTTTCTGTTCTGTGGCCAGGATCCACGGCACAATGCGGCGCATGCCTAAAACAGATGTGAGGATTCATTGCACTGTGCCATATGACACATCGACGATGTCAGCAATGTCCTGAATCGTTCTTCTACGATCCTCATGCACAAGTCACATCGTCTTCTTGTCACATCGAAAATGTCGATGTGGCAAGTTCCCTTGTCACATCGACATTTTCGGGGGTTGTGCTCGTGGATGGCCTCCCAGGACTATCCTCGTCTTCCAACGATATTCTGCTTCTCTCGAAGCGCGAAAGCCACTAAAATGTGATGATGGAGGTGACGGAATGGTAATGGAAATGGTACCGTGATGTTCCACGTAAGGTTTGTCTGCGCAGTGTGGCGACATGTTGCACGTGCCGCAGGGTAGGACGGCGGACAATTTGGACCACCAGGGGTTCTTTTGACGTGCGCCGGAAATCTCCGACACACGGTGCTGGAAGTAATGTTTACCTTACCTTACCACATCGAAGGAGGTGGTGAATGAATAAAGGTAACGCTCAACCATCGCTGTCGAGTCCCGTCCGCCTGTTCTTCTTCTTCTGACCCATATTGAATGGCCATTAGCCACAAAGGCATCTTCCTTCTCACGCTTGAGTTCACCACCCGTGAGTCAACTTTCAGCCCTGGCTTCCACCGTTGAAGAAACGAAGACGCCCTGGAAGAAGTTGTCATGAAGGGGTGGTGGTGATGGGATGACGCGAGTCCGTCACGGAGCGAGCAGAAACCACTCCAGGGTATACTAGCAACAATAACTATTTAATTACAGTATATACATAGTACACGTTACCTCACGTCGAGACTGATTGTCTCTTCCCCAAACTCAGGTGTAGCCTTCCGCTGTCCCCCCTCTCATTGTTTGTCCGGGCCCTTTTATTTACAAACATCAGTGTACCGCCCAAACGTTTCCAACGAATCACAGTTGATGACTGCACTTTCCCAATACCCTGATTCGAAACATCAAAATCCATGCAGCCAATAAAATGTACTTCCAGAAGAGCTTGCTTAAAAGACACTTAGCCGTAAACACAATTGTCATAACTAAAAGCAAGTACATTAGTGGCGATCCCTAAACCACAAGGAAACAGCGGATTAGCCTGTCCCCAGACACTCTTCCTAGTATACAAAGGAAGTCAACCTTCGCGTGCGCGAGACGTCCTTGTCATTCCCTTAGTCTAAGTCCCAGCTGCGATACAACCCATTAGCGTGTCGTCACAGGTGCGGTTTTGTTATCAATGATTTTGTTATATTATTTGTGCCACCTTCAGGATCTTATAGGATAGGACGACTTATAGGATCACCCTCAAGAACGCACTCCGTACGTGTGTCAAGTGCACAGGTCAGACAGACTGCACTCAGCGTTTCTGGTGCTGGTTCGTTTTTGGTAATGTAAGTAAATTTTGACGTTCTATAAATATGACTGGAATGCTCCGAAGCGTGCCGGAATAATTTGAGGCCATGGGATGCTATGTACGCGTAAGCCATCGTGCCCGTATGCCATGGCACTTCGTTCCCGTAATGGCGACAGAAATGGAATTTCTGGAATGGAAAAAGAATTTCTTACCCCTACGTACTTTACACCGTGTTGCCTTCTACCCCGAACTTGGGGTACATTGCAACAATTGACTTACTTTGGTAAATATATTATTTAGTTCAGAAAAACACTTATATCTTGACGAAACACGCACTCTCTGCCACAGTGAAGGACAGACGTTTCAGAAGAGATTCATTTCGTGCGTTTCGTCAAATAAATATTTCTTTTAAAAATGTGAAAAGTGTTAAAACTAACAGAGAGTTGAACGCTGCCTTCGTTGTCTCAGAACCACATGCTCAATAAGGGGAATGCATGGGGAAGGGGCAATGCTCAATAAGGGGAATGTTTCAGTTTATCGTGACTATGCCTTCACCATTTTTTTTACCTTCTCAAAAAACAAAAGAAGAAAGGTGATAATATATATAAAAACATAATCACCGTGAGTTTTGCATTGCTGCATTACATGTATCGACCACAAGTATAACATCAAAAGCAATGCACAGCGTCAGACTGCTGTTTTGTGACATGTTATATTGTGAATCGTGTTCTCTCTTTTATACAATCACTTCTCTCTTTTATACAATATAAACCATGCTATACATTGCCTGGTTTAGGATGTCCAGCGGCCCCTTTCCCCTCTTTCGTGTTTTTTTTTTCTGTTTTGTTTTGCAATAAACATATATCCCCCCTCCCCCCCCAGCGACCGAGAAGAAGATGAACGGGCGTAAAGAAACCATCCTCTGTACCATCGAGATTATTTATCGAAGTGGAATCGGATGTTATCTTTCTTTTTACGCATAAGCTTGTGTACATTTACAGCCGGTTTGAAGGCAGTTATGCAGGACGTTTTTCGTTTCTTTTGATGAAAGTTACAGATTTATTTACAAAAAAGCTATGTGATCAGCATAGATACAGTTTCTGCAGGTGGGTTATACGGAAAGGCGGACATCCTCTCGAAGACGGTATGCAACTACTAGATGTCTAATTACCTAAACTTCCTTATTAATTCTTTAGTTCGGGGATTTCGCGCAAAAATGAGACAGCAGAATGGAAGACAATTCTCCATGTACGTTCTCGTTCCATTCGTACGTTCCATGTTCTCGTTGAACGTCATTCTTTTTTTTTAATTAATCCCCAAATGAGCACGTGCGTTGAAATACCCCTGGATGATTTTTGTTATGCAGATCTGCTGAAACCGAGACCGCGAACATTAGGAGCGCAGGGAGGACAGTCCTCCCATGTGAGAGCGTCACGTGCTTCGGAGCGATGAAAATGATTGGTTCACGAACACACTTTTCACGTGCCGCCGCGCGATTAAAAAAAAAGATAAAAGAACGATAACCGGGCCCTGTAGTTATATGCGTTATGTGGACGCGTTACTTGTGCAAGTGCGTGTTTATCTATTTGCCGCCCACTCAGTTTCGCAAAAGTTCTCGGCTCTCTCGGCTCTTTCAGCCTATCTTAAAAAAACTGTTCTCATTCGTCCGTAATTTGGCATTATAACCCCCCTCTCCCTGACGTCCGCACGAATTGCCACAAGCGATGCTTGCGTCACCGTAACACCACAACCGGATGCGAACATACGGTTTATTTCCGTCGTTTGGCTTATAAAGAACGAGGCAATCTTAAATTTTGCATGCTGCTTTGCATGTATCGCTTAATCGAACACACGTATAATATCAAAAGCGATCGACAGCTTCAGACTGCTCCTTTCAGCAATCGTCATCAGAAACGTGTTTCCTCTCTTGCCGTGCGTGAAGCGATACCGGATTCTTACATTTGTGTTCCCTTTAGCAGCGCCAAGCTTCGATAAGAATCAAAATCGAAGCTTCGTCTATTTCACGTGAGAATACAACTCCAACACACCAAAAGGGGACGCGGTGGTAGAAGACCAACAATATTGTTTGTTGGGTATAGTGTCGCACTGAAATGAGGTTTGTGATGTATTCTCAATGGAATAGTTGAAAATTTTATCGCACTTGCGTGCTTCAACGCGTTCCCTTGGGAATGCCCCGAGAAGAGAATTTTATGCCACTGCACCAAAAAGGACAGCTCCGTCTCGTTTAAATTTTGGTTTCCATCGAACTCGAGTTTAGGACTCACTCCTTCTTTCACGCGAATGCCTATTGAGTACAGAAACATTGTGATGAGTTACTGAAATATGAATGCTTCCGAAGAAGAAGCAACCCACCTTACAATGAGTCTATTCGTGCTCAGCTCTCATTTATCGAAGTATGAGTATCCGAAGTTTGGGTGTGTTGTTTGACACGCATATTGTGATTCGTGTTGCAGACACACTTCTGTCTTTTATACAGGGTGTTTCACCTAAAGTGATCAAGAATTCTAACTGGCGATGTACGCGCCGGAGGATTGTGGGACTTTCGGCAATTACCTACTGGAAACTTTTGCCGCCATTTAGGAAGGCTTTGGACAATTTTAATTGCTGGAAATTTATTTTTTCAATTGAACTTTGAAAATTCCCAAGCGAATCTCACTTTTTTTTTTAACAGAAATATGAAGTCCTCCTTGATTGTGGCAAAGAAGAGCACAAAGAAGTTGTGGGGAGATGTGGAAGTGTCCCCGCCTCTTGTTTTACCTTTCTTTACCTCGCTTTGACCTTGATGCTGGTGACAACCGTCTTATCACAAAGAAGGCAAAACAAATTTATTTATTTATTTATTTCTGAATACTGCGGGCGCCACCAGGCGCCATAGCAGGAGTGGGATACAAGTACGCAATTTTACGGTGCTCAGAGTAGGTGTAATAAATTACGCACAATCATAAAAACACTACACACTTGAATTAGAACACACACTAGAATAAAAGAAAACTACACACCTGTGCAACAGTATATAGAGAACTAGACGCATAATAAACACAACATCAAAGGCAGTAGAGAAATAGATGAAAAGTTGCAGAGCCAGCTGGGATGTATTAGTCACTTTTAAAGTAATTATCTAACATGTTTGCGAACTTATCATATTTATCCGCGTTACAAATGTCAGCTGGCAATTTATTCCAGTCAGCTATCGTGTTTGGTAAAAAGGAGAACTTAAATGTGTCAGTTCTGCATCTGATCTCTTTCAATGTCAAAGGATGCCGGTCACGAAGCGAGAATGGGTCTTGAAGCTGAATTTTGGATTTCAAAGAGCTTTGAACTTCATTACGAAGTATTAAATATAAGAACTTTAGCCTCTCCTTTGAGCTACGGATCTCAATTGACTCTAACTTTGCCTGTTGGCACATAATTGTTGGAGATTCTGCTCTTCTATATCTGTTAAAAATGAACCGAGCAGCAAGGCGCTGTATTTTTTCTAGCTCTTGTTTTAAGGTTACTAAATGGGGATCCCAGATGACTTTTGCGTACAATAACACAGGCAAAACAAGTGTCCTATAAGACAATAAACGCACTTCAGCCGTCGCAAGATTCTGTGACCTCCTTAGGTAAAACAGTTTGTTTCTAGCTTTTGTAGTGACATGTTGTACATGGTGATTCCACCTAAGGTCGCTAGAGATAACAACACCCAAGTATTTATAGCGGTCTACTTTATCTATTCGATTGCCCTGGAGATAGTACTCCGTTTGAAAAGCGGTTTTCTTCCGGGTGACAGTCATGCTTACCGTCTTGTTGATATTCAATAGCATTTGCCATTTCGAACACCAATTATTAATCGAATCCAAGCCAGTTTGTAAAATATTCCTGTCATCATCTGAGTGTATTGTCTGAAATAATATACAGTCATCGGCGAACAAGCATGCTTTGCAATCGATAGAGTTCAACATGTCATTTGAATATATTAGATACAATAAGGGTCCCAATACCGACCCCTGTGGAACACCAGATACCACTTGTTTACGTAATGATTGACAACCATTATATTCCACAAGCTGAGTACGCCCGGAAAGATAGTCTTGAAGCCAAGCGCTTACTTTAGCGTTTGACGTATAGTTTCTAAACTTATAAATTAACTTTTTATGAGGCACGGGGTCAAAGGCCTTGGACAGATCTAAAAAAAGCACATCCATTTGTGAGTTATTTTCGATCGCCGCTGACATGGAATGAACAAGCTCCGAGAGAGCTGTTATTGTTGAGAATCTTTTGCGAAAACCGTGTTGTAAAGGGGTAAAAAGCTGATTTTGTTCGAAGTATTGCGTTATGTGTTTTGCAAGTATGTGCTCCAGCAGTTTAGAGCAAGTAGATAAGAGAGATACCGGGCGGTAGTTTGACACGAGTGAGGGATTTCCTGATTTATATATCGGGACTACACGCGCACACTTCCATTCATCTGGTACTTTCCCGCTATCTAACGATAATTCGAAGATTATCTGTAGATACTCAGCCACCCACTCTGCGTAACGTCTCAAGAATTCATTAGGGATTCTATCTGGTCCCGACGATTTTCTTATATTTAGGTTCCTAAGTAAAGCAGTGATACCGTCAACCTTGAATGTCACGTTCTTCATTCCTCTGTCCCTTCTACCCGTCTCAAACGTTACTTCTTCGCCGTTATCAGGAATAAAAATGGACGTAAAATAATTATTAAAAGTATTTGCCGCTATCTCCGCGCTTACCGGCGCGTCATCTACAATAATACCTTTAGATGAGCTATTTTTTGGCACAACTGAACGCCAGAATTTCTGTGGAGCGGAACGCAAGAGCGACGGAAGTGTCTGGCTGAAATACTTTTGCTTTGTTTTTTTTATCTCAACCTTCAGTTGTCTTGCCATGTTGGACACTGCTTGCATATTTCCCCGCCTACGAGCTCTAGCAATTCGCCGTTTGTAGTGTATAATAGTACGGTTTATCCATGGTTTATGTGCGCTTACTCTCCGAATCTTTTGGGGTACGTATCTTACCATACACATATTTATAATACCTCTGAATGATTCCCATGCTACATTTACATCCCTGGATGCATTACACATACATGTAAAGTCTCCAAGGGATCTCTCCAACCTGTCAAGAATCGAGACATCATCCGCCCTAGAGAAATCTAAAAACTTTTGTGTTTTGGATTCATGGTGTTTTGCTGAGCCGAGGGTGCCTTTTAAGAACACCATTTTGTGGTCTGAAAGGCCCTCGAGTGCGTTACAATCCCAATGAAAACCCGATAAATTATTTGACAGAAATATCAAGTCGAGTAAGGACGCAGAATGTCCTTGAACTCTAGTACAGTTTCTGACAACTTGAAGCATGTCTAGACTAAACGTAAGGTTTAATAAAGCTGGTGCATGTTGTGTATCCCCGGTGGTGACAGCCATCGTTTCCCAATTTATATTGGGCATGTTGAAATCTCCTGCTATGATTACTTTGGATGAAGTATTCACATTCACAGTCATGTAATCATGCAAGGTTTCCAGAAATGAAGGGTCAGCGCATGGTGGTCTATACACCGCACCAATGATCAAGCTCATATCATTTATTACTATTTTACAAAAAATTGCCTCAATATCAAGTGAACGCATCGGGTAAAAGTTTATACGCTTATTTATAATCAAAGCGACGCCTCCCCCTCTACTACCTCTGTCCTTTCTCCATATTACATAATTATCTGGGACCAATTCCGTGTCTAACACATCTTCTCTTAACCAGGTTTCGGTTAGAACTACTACGTCTGGTTCATAAGATAGTAATGTGGCCTCTAGGTCGTCCAGTTTGTTTACCAGACTCCTAACATTAATGTTCAGTAGTACAAAGTTATCGTGTCGTAATTCATGGCTGAGTCATTTACTGTTTGAGGGCTTCCGTTGTCGATTAATCTGTACACGCTTTCCGGTATCGTCACTCCACATATACACCGAGGAATTCACGAGTAGTTTGTCGAAACGTAGCTGCACCTTCTCTCCCTTCTTCCGTTCTTCAGCTGCGCTTTCCCACAGGTTATTTCGTACTCTACGGATCCGTTTGGAATAGTCTTCCGCGATTCTGTAATCTGTTCCTTTTAGTTTGTATGTGTTTTTCAGGATGCACACTTTTTCCCGGTGATCATTCAGACGCAAAATTACAGGACGCGGCCTCTCTCGCGCTACTTCTGATTTGCCCAGCCTGTGACACCTTTCGACACTATCAACCTTCACATCAAGTATTCCGGAGAACACATCTTTGCACAGACGTTCACACAACGAGTCTTGTGTTTCACTTTCCATCTCGCACAAACCATACACCAGTAGGTTATTCCGCCTGCTTCTGTTCTCCAGATCATCGATCTTAAGCTCAAGTGCATCATACTTCTTTCTCATGTCGTTAACCTTACTACAGGCACTGTTCACTTGATCTTTCAGCGGATTAATTTCAACAGCAATACTTTCGATCTTATCTAGTCGTACGTGGATACCCAGTAGCTTTTCTTCTACAACACTTTGATTCTCTCCAATCTTACTTAGTTGTTCGTTAATACCGAGTATCACTTCATCAGAGTTCTTTTGCCTTGTTTTGATATCTGCAATATCATTAGCAATCCTGTTTTGTGTTTCTAGAATCTGTGCAAGCAGCTCTTTTGACTCGGCTTGTGCTTTTGCTCCTCTAGTTTTGGCATCATCACTAGGGCCAGGATTTTCTTCAACATCACCCGACAATAGCAGTAGAAACAAGGCAAGGTCCGCGACATCATGAAACACTGTGAGGTATTGGTGTGGGCACAGCACAACCAATAAACATCGATCATCACTTCTAAATGTTGAAACATACATCGTATTACTAACAAATGAAAGCGTCGACACTTCCTCCTGTAGACTGTGTGACTTTCTGTGACTAATCGTATCTGATTCAAGTGTATGTTTTCTGAGTTGTCTACGTGGTACGGAGTAGCCGGCTTCCACGTTGGTGGAGCCAATTTTCTCCATTTTTTTATTTTTCATTCACTCACTCACTCCTCCTCTAGACGCACATTTCGTGCCCGCTTCTTCGCGAAAATCAAGCAGGCTGGGCTAAAGCGTAATTTTCACTTTTTTTTTTCGACTATTTCTGTTGCTATACTGTGCATAGTTTTTGTTGGGTCTGCGGTTACTCGTGAAGGACTTCATATTTCTGAAAAAAAAAAAAAAAAGAAAAGTGAGGTTCGCTTGGCAACTTTCAAAGTTCAAAGAAATAAACTTCCCACAATTAAAAATTGTCCAAAGCCTTCCTTGTTGAATAAAGACGAGGAGCTTGGAAAGAGGATGAGCGCGCGATGGGGCAGGGGGCTATAGTTCACGAGAATAAATCAGTTTTTCGAAACGGCAGCAAGACGAGCGGTCGCGTCCTCACTGCAATACCCAACACTTTGGTGCCGAAACCCGGGAGGCACCGCTCTCTGCCATGCCAGACGACCTGGACAACCTTAAACGGAAACGAGCGGGGACCCGAGCAGCGGTCACCCGCACCACCGCCCATCTTCGCGGGCTGCTGGCCTCCGCAACCCTCTCAGCAGAAGATGTTGAAGTGGACCTGGAATACCTCATCGCTCGCAGAGCTACACTTCAGGAATACGACCAGCAAATCCTGGCAGCAACAAGCGACGACGGGTACGATGAGGAGTTGAACTCAGTTCTGGAGCGCGAGCAGGAGCTCGATGCCGCCATTACCAGAGCCCGGCGAGCGCTTAGGCTCGCCTCGCAAGCGGCTGGTACAGCAGGAACGACCGGCGGTTCCTATGTAGCCCCAACTTCCCGAAGTGTTTCATTGCCTAAACTGCAAATCCCGAAGTTCGGAGGCAAGCTGCAAGATTGGGCTCGGTTTTGGGAGCACTTCGAGGCTACGATCCACAGCTGCAGTTCCCTCGCTGCCATCGAGAAATTCAAGTATCTTCTGTCGTATGTCACGGAC
Organism: Ornithodoros turicata; assembly: GCF_037126465.1. Taxonomy (NCBI): domain Eukaryota; kingdom Metazoa; phylum Arthropoda; class Arachnida; order Ixodida; family Argasidae; genus Ornithodoros; species Ornithodoros turicata. Next base: position 91,182,404 of record NC_088202.1, on the reverse strand, counting down.
GATGCCAAGCGAGCAATTGATGGAATTGGTCTCACCGGAAACAACTACGAGAGTGCCATCGCTGTCCTCAAGCGACGATTTGGTCGCCCGGATCTTTTAGCCGCGGAGCATATTGATAAATTGCTATCACTCCGCCCAGTACACAGTGCCACAGAGGTGGGTTCCCTGCGGAACTTGTACGACGACGTATCCCGGCACATGCGAGCCCTGGAAGCCCTGTCGATCCCTCGAAGCAGCTACGGCGTCATCCTCTACAGGGTTGTCACGCGGTGTTTACCCGCCGAGCTGTTTGTTCAGTTTCGGCAGAAAGGAAGGGAAGCCGAAGTTGCGAACAGAGACCCCGTATGCGGAGACCCCCCAACGAGGATGTCGACGGTGTCCCAAGAAGGAAGGGAGACCGAGCCTGCGAGTAGTGGGGACTCCCCTACTAGAGCATCAACAATGAGCCAAGACGTGGACGCCCTTCTTCAGTTCTTGGCCATCCAGATTGAAGCCAGGGAGGAGGCCGCGCTCCATCGACACCGACCCGTTCACAAGGATCCAGAAAATGGCGACAGTGTGCCCCTTCCGTCGGCCGCGGCTCTTCCGACTGCCACAGCTCCAGAGGAGCCTGTGCGTGACGCACAAACGAGTAGTCCCCCCGCACCGTGCGTCCTGTGCCGTGATACCGGGCACTCAGTTGCAGCGTGTCCAGCTCCGACAGCTCCAGAAGACAAACGTCGACGTCTCCTAGCGGCCCGCCGTTGCTTTCGCTGTGCCAAGCGCTACCATCACGCTCGCCAATGTCGGTCGTCCGCAAGCTTGACCTGTGGAAAGTACAATGGGCAGCATCTTACGTCGCTTTGCGACATTCAGCCCAGCCCACGCAGTAACGTCAGCGCCGTCGGAATCGCGGAAGCGATTTCGCAAGATGTTCAGTCGATGGCTACGTCTGCACAGGGCATCGTGACGTACCTGCAGACCGCTGTGGCAGAAGCCTCTGGACCGGCAGGAACACTCTGGGTCAGAGTACTATTAGATAACGCTTGACGTGTTTGACGCTTCGTCCCATATTCCGGGCCAGCCTTCGCTGAATGACGTCCTGTCGAAGGGTGCAAACATCAACAGTGACTTACTTCATCTGCTGTTGACCTTCCGTTCCTACCCCATTATCCTCACCGCCGACATACGAAAGGCTTACTTGCAGATTCAAATCAGGCCGGAAGACCGCGACGCACTCCGATTCCTGTGGCTTACCGAGTTGCCTTCCGCTACAAACTTCCATCCTGAATGCCAAGAGTGGCGCATGACTAGGGTCCCCTTTGGCGCTTCCTCCAGCCCGTTTCTGTTGGCGGCGACCTTACATCACCACTTCGAGGCGGTTAGCGACAAGTATCCGGCCACCGCGGCACGACTTCGCAGAAGCTTCTACGTGGACGACCTCGTCATTGGATGCGAAAGCGTGAGCGAAGCCGTCAATCTGTACTCCGAAATCAGAAAGGTCCTCCGAGACGCCGGAATGGAGATTCGGAAGTGGGCCTCAAATTCGTCCAATCTCCAGCACATATTCCTCAAGGACGGCACAGCTTACGATGACGTCGGCTGCACGGATCCGGTGCTTCGCGTCCTCGGTGTGTCATGGGACAGGCGCTCTGACACAATATCCGCGCGAACGGACACGGTGCACCATTTCGCCACGATTAGCCAGCCCACCAAGCGTACGGTACTGCAGGCGTTTTCTCGTCTCTATGACCCTTTCGGCTTACTCTTGCCCTTCACAGTCACTGCACGCCTACTCTTTCAAATGCTGTGGAAGGAACGCTTGGCCTGGGATGTCCCAATGGGACCCACGGAGCAGCACACGTGGTGGAAATGGGTGCATGGGCTTTCGCTGCTTTCTCAAGTACAGGTGCCCAGGTGCGCCATACAGTCACGAGACTGTCTACTGGACCTTCACCTCTTTGCGGACGCCAGCCCACGAGCGTATGGCGTTGTGGTCTATGCACGCACAAGCGTAGACAGTGACATACACTCCCACATTCTCATCGCCAAAAGCCGAGTCGCTCCGCTAAAGCCCGTGACGATTCCGCGGCTGGAGCTCCTTGGCTGTCTACTCGCCGCCCGCATCTTTAGTCGCATCCGCAACTCTATATCTTTGGCTGTCACGAGGGCCACCTTCTGGACAGACTCACTAATTGCCCTGCACTGGATAAGGAGCGAGCCTTCGAAATGGCCTCAGTTCGTCGCCGCTCGGACGGAGGAAATCCGGCAGTTAACCAGCCCAGAACGATGGAGGCACTGCGACGGTGCCCACAACCCCGCCGACCTTCTTACCAGAGGTCTCTCGGCACAGGACCTCATCGAGAGCAATGCATGGTGGAAGGGACCACCCTGGCTGTCGAACCGAATCGACCACAGCGCCTCGCCAGAGGCAGACCTCGACAGCAGCTTGGAGTCCGAACTGGTTTGTTCGCCCGTTGCCACCGGCGGCCAGGATGCTTTGATTCGGCTGGAAGATTACAGCTCGCTGAGACGTCTCCTACGAATCACAGCCTACGTACTTCGCTACGTTGCCAACCTACGTCGCCCAGACGCCAAGCGCACCGGTCCGCTCTCAGCACAAGAACTGCTCTCCGCCGAGCGCCTTTGGGTAGAGCGTACTCAAGGGGAGACATTTGCCACTGAAATCGCTGATCTAAAAAACTCGCGCCCGCTTCCCAGGTCTTCCAGCATTCTTACGCTGAACCCGTATCTCGACACCAGCTCACTCCTTCGAGTCGGTGGCCGCCTGCAACAAATGGAAGACACTGAGCGTGTTCGACATCCCATCCTCCTTCCCAGCAAGCATCGCCTGACTGAACTGCTCATCATGGACGTGCACATGCGCCTTCACCATGCCGGGATCCAAGACACGTTATGTGAACTGCGACAAAGCTACTGGGTGACGAAGGGACGTCAAGCCGTGCGCCGGACACTGCATACGTGCCTCCAATGCAGGCGAAGGCGTCTCAGTCCAGAAACTGCACCGGTTGCACCTCTCCCGAGAGAAAGGCTAACCCCCTCGCTCCCGTTCGGCACCGTAGGAGTCGATTTCGCCGGACCTCTTTATGTCTCCAGGGAGGACGGCACCGAGCACAAGGCCTACATCACGCTCTTCACCTGCGGAGTAACTAGAGCTGTCCACCTAGAGCTTGTCTCCGGAATGACCACACAGCACTTCCTCGCCGCCTTTCGTCGCTTCATCTCCAGACGGGGGGTTCCATCCCTAGTCATGTCAGACAACGCGCGCACCTTCCATCACGCCGCCCGCCTTCTTTCAGTCCTCTCCTCCCCCGATGTCCAGGACCTCGCCGCCCACCACCACATTCAGTGGAAGTTCATCCTTGAAACGGCACCCTGGTGGGGGGGATGGTGGGAGAGGATGGTGCGTTCCGTCAAGGAGGCTCTGAAACGCTGCTTGGGCAGGCGGCGTCTTAACTTTGAGGAGCTCACCACAGCCCTATGCCAAGTAGAGAGCATCATCAACTGTCGTCCGCTAACCCACATCTCCTCGGACCCACTTGACCTCGAACCTCTCACGCCATCCCACCTTTTGCTCGGGAAAAGGTCCACCACCCTGCCCGGGATCAGCCCTGTCGCACCGCCAAGGGACACCAGGGGTCTTCAGCGTCACTTGAGGACCCAAGAGCAGACGAAACAGCACTTCTGGGCAAGATGGCGCAGGGAATACTTGCTGCAAATGAGATCCGCTCACATGGCACAGGCCAACCCGGAGGCCCAACTGAGACTTGGAGATGTCGTCGTCATTCACGACAAGGGGACACCACCGATGCTCTGGAAGCTCGGTCGCGTCACCAGACTCGTCCTTGGACGCGACGGCGTGATACGTGGTTGCGGTCTCACGTTGGCAAACAGGTCGACCATTTATCGCCCGGTTCAACTGCTCCATCGCATGGAAGCACACTTGGGAGCACCGCCGGCCCGGGAGGGTGTTGAATAAAGACGAGGAGCTTGGAAAGAGGATGAGCGCGCGATGGGGCAGGGGGCTATAGTTCACGAGAATAAATCAGTTTTTCGAAACGGCAGCAAGACGAGCGGTCGCGTCCTCACTGCAATACCCAACATTCCTCAATGGTGAATAAAGTTTCCAGGAGGTAACTGCGGGGGGTCCCACAATTCTCCGGCGAGTACGTCACCAGTTAGAATTTTTTATCACGGTAGGTGAAACATCCTGTATAATATAAACCACGCAATAAATTCCCTGGTTTAGGATGTCCAGCGGTCGAGAAGATGATGAACGAGCGTCAAGAAACCATCCTCTGTACCATCCAGATTATTTATCGAAGTGCGATTAAATGTTGTGTGTACCTGCATCGCATTTCATGTGGGACTCGTCTGTCCATACTCATCAACAAAATGCATATAGTACTCTCTTCTCCTTCACTGTACTCTCCCCGCGACCCAAAGGCGCAAGCTCAAGACGCATGTAGTGAGCTTGCTTGCATGTACCTCGGAAAGATAGGAATCCAGGAATAATATTGATGCCATGTCATTCGCATCAGGAGGTTATGGAGACCACGCGTGTCGTGTACCATTCTGCCACAATGTCCTCATTGCTACCCATCTTCACGTGTCTGTGCGCAACTCTGTAATTAGTGATTTTTAGTGCATCGTACGCTATCGCCTTTGCGTACGTAAGGGATAGCGTGATGGTTCTGCGTATTGCGCGAGGCTCTCTATGTTTTGCGCGTGCGCAGAACCACCAACGCTATCCCCTACGTACGCCCATGCGATAGCGTACGATGCACTAAAACTCTCTATTATGAAGTCACGCAGTGCATGTCAAGCGAGACCATTTAGTCAACAGGCAAAAAAAAAAAAGTGCAGCACAGTTGAAAATTGGTGACATATGTAGGTCGTACAAAAATCGAGCAATTAGTGCTCGTAACACTTTTAAAGGGCAGTTTTTCATAAGACTATATTGCGAGTAAGGGAGGCTAAGAGTGTTCGTCTTGTCCCCTTTGTCCAGGTCGACCCTTGTAAACAGGGATCGGAATCGGAACTGAACCGAAAACCGAAAAAAAAAAAACAGATATTTTCTGTTGAACCCGAACAATTTTTTGCTTGTCCTGAACCGAACCGGAACTGAACCGAAAAAAATTGATACGGTTACCGGTTCGGGAATCGGTTCAGATGTGAAATAATTGTACTACCGGCCGACCTTTTATTTTTATTTTTTATTTTTGTACGATGGTAAAAGACCGACCACGAGAGTACAATACAGTAAAATATCACGTAAATAATAAATGTGTTTAGTACGTGTCTTGTGTTTTCACCTGCTTTCATGGCAGGTTTTTCACCTGAAACGGTTGTCTCACACCTTTCTCTTGCAACCGTGTATGGTGAGGGTAAGCTCGCTTTCATGTAGCAAAATTGCTGCCGATGAATCGGTTAAACCAGAGCCGAAGAAAGTAAAGGTTCCAATCCCTGTAAATGTCCCGACCGCTGACCGCTTTTTTTTTGGGGGGGGGGGTTCTCCCTGAGCCGAACCCGAACCGATATAGCTGAACCGGTTCAAGCCGATAATTTCGGTTCAGCGGAGCTAAACCCGAACCCGAACCGGACCACAAAAAATACCGGTTCCGATCCCTGCTTTAAAACATTGGTTGGCAATGTGTGAGGCGCTGGTACTGACTTTGGCACTGAAACAGATGCCACTGCTCGTGGTGCTTCAAGTTGATCTTTGAACACGGGAACTGTATCCCTCCTTTTCCAGTGGTCTTCTTCGCATGCTCCAGCCCTGACTGCACATACTGCAAGGACTATCCACCACTCCCCCAACGTTTCCCCAAGAAGAGGACCACAAAGTCATCTCAACTCACACTGGACGCACAGCCCGGCCATGCCCCAAAGGAAGCTCCACCTCCACTTTCACGAAGGCCGCCCCCCAAAACACCACCCCCGCCACCACCGTTCGCCTCACAAGAGCAGTCAGAGGCATCACTAGTCCTATCAATCATTCCATTCCTCATAGCAGCGCTCAAAGCAGTCGTAGCAGCAATCCCCAACGCTCAAAACCTACCAGAAGTCAAACAGAGGCTCTCATTTGAGACAGAGCTAATGCAAATTCTTAGAAGATTGCGGAATGAGTAGCATCTACACCAAAACAAGTATCCTGCAGTGGAATTGTAACGGCCTCAAAGACAAAATTGGTGATATAAGAAACTTTCTCTACAGACAACCTATCCCAATATTAGCACTTTCTGAAGCCGATGTAGGACCATCCTGCCGCCTATCACAGTATCAAATCCACTTCTCGGCACCGGCATCATCAAAAGCAATACTGGCCATTCGGAGGGATATCCCTCAAGTACTGATTGCTTCCAACCCAACAAATGGATTTCACTATGTTGCCTGTAAAATCACACTCATGGGAAATACCTTCACAATTGTGAGCACCTACATACATCCCAAAGCTAAGGTAGACAAGTCTTGTATAGCCATTCTTCTTAGCCGCCTCACAGAACCGTATCTGCCCTGCGGAGACTTTAATGCTCACTCGCCACTCTGGGGAGCATCAAAAACCAGTCACAGAGGTAGAATTATTGACGCCACAACATCAGAGTACGACATGTGCATATTAAACGATGGGTCACCGACTTACCGTCGAGGCACTTCATACTCCAGTGTCTTGGATCTTTCCATATGCTCACGGGATCTATCAAATAATCTGACCTGGTCAACTGACCTAGAACATCGAGGTAGCGATCATATCCCGATCCTAATTAGCCATATTAAGGTGTCATTAAAGTAGCCATATCGCTCTACACTGCGACGCGCTACCAAGCTATATAACTGGCAGGCCTTCAGGAAGATGAACACATCAACATTGAAGAGGGAGACAACCGCTTCTGATTTTACAGAAACCATCAAGGAAAATCTAAAAGCCACCTCCAAGACCACTGTTATCCCCACGAAATACTCAAAAATTGATACATTTGAAAAGCTCCGAGCAATAAGCAGACGCGCAGAACGGAAATATCGGCGAACAGGAGACATCGAACACTGGAGAGAAGCGTGTGCTACCCAGGCCTGCGTCAAGAAGCATCTCAAACGCCTCGCAAACATTCACTGGAAAGAAATGTGCTCCAGCCTCACAGTTTCGACACCCATTACTCGCATGTGACAGGTCGTCAAGAGCCTGCGCTCAATACCAATCCTCAAGTCACTGAAGCAGCAAGGTCTGACAGAATCATATCGCCCCATATGCCTCAGCAGTTGTTTACTAAAAACTATGGAACGTATCATTAGTAACCGACTCAAATGGTACCTTGAAGAAAACAAAAGCTTAGCAGAACAACTTGCTGGATTTCGTCGAGCGCGGTGCACAATGGATTGCGTGATAGACTTAGTCACATACGTTCAACAAGCAAAAGCCAATAAGCTTATTGTAATAGCAGTTTTCCTAGATATTCGGAGGGCCTTCGACACAGCCAGCCACACGCACATACTCGCAGGCCTACTGGAGCTGGGAGTCGATGGCAAAACCATCCGATGGATTGACCGGGAGAACAATCTTCATGAGAACCAATAAGGGAGATTGTCACCGCCACCTGACATCTCAGGGGGTTCCTCAAAGGGGGGGGGGGGTTCTCAGCCCCACTCTCTTTAACGTCCTGATGGCACAGATTATCAAAGTACTGCCGTCTACAGTACAGTGCACGGTATATGCAGATGATATCTGCTTCTGGGCAAGTGGTATATAGGCAAGACACCTGAAAAGCAAGCTCCAGTACGCTCTGACATCGATTGAGCTCTTCCTTGAAGAGAGAGCGATGGATGTATCTCCGGAGAAAACAGTGTACCTGCCATTCACTGCTAAACGACTACCAAAGTTCGAGTTAACACTTCAAGGGAAACCAGTCAAGCGTGTACCAAAACACAAATTCCTCGGCATACAACTTAATAGAAATCTAACCTGGACAGACGAAATACAGCGCATACGAGCAATGGGAGGATACCGATCAGGAAACACCACAGCTCTTCGCACTCTTCACCGTTCCCTAATCAGACAAACTTTGTCATACAGCCTCCCTGTCATACATGTTCTCTCGCCCTTTCAAGAGAAGAAGCTTCAGTCTATCATCGCTCAAAGTCAGCGCACCATACTTGGGCTACCAATTAAGACTGACGCGAACAAATCTGGTCCTTGCAGAAGCTAGGGAACCTCCAATAAAAGTTCTCCGCGACCAGGAGTCTCAAAGACACATCATTCGACTGATCACCAGACATAGTTCTCATCCTCTAGTATCCAAGCTTCAACAGCGAAACCGTTCAACATTACACACATGCTTTCACGATCTGGCTCAGAATCGCCCCAGACATCGAATGAAGGACTTCCACCGAGCCTTTCCTCCTTGGACACTTCAACCTGTCCCAACAGCTCTAGATATTCCTGGTATCAAAAAGAAAATGGGCACACCGGCAGTTGTTCTGAAGATGTCAACGATCGCCTATCTTCACGACTTTTACTCAGAGGCTGAGAAAATGATTACGGACGGGTCATGCACCGACCCAGGATCCTCTAGTGCAATACACTGTGCGTCTTTCACGGAAGGCTATATGCTCTCGCACAGAACCTCCTCAACAAACGCAGCGCTCTACGCTATATACAAGGCATTCAAATATATTAGCACAACAGACAACCCCATCTGGGTAACCTGCACAGACTCGAAACCTGCCATCCAATCGCTACAATTCCCGGACATGAACAACTCCCTAGTCTACAAAATTTCTGTTGCCCATCAAGATATAGTTAATAGTGGAAAAACAGTTACGCTCCAGTGGGTTCCCTCCCATTGTGGCATACCAGGAAACGAAACTGCGGACGCCACAGCAAGAATGGCTCACAGCCAAGCAACGGTGTCGTCCATAACGTACCACGAACGGAACGTACCACGAAGCTTACAGACAGCCCTCCACCGAACTCGCCTGGGTGTGCTACTAACCAACAGCGTTGTGAATCGCTACTGACCATCGGCCTCCACTGACTGCCCTACGTGTGGCACCACCGAAGACACACTACACATAATAATGCAGTGCCAAAAGTACTCTACAGAACGATCAAGGCTTGAGAGCACGCTCGCTAAGCTGGATGATCGACCTCTCTCTTTCGTGAAGATCATTGGACCCTGGCAAAATGAAACGCATCAGACGGCCGCATTAACAGCATTCTGTAACTATTTAAAAGACTCCCGTATTATCACCCGTTACTAACACTTATGTAAATTAAATCACAACAGCACCGGGATGTACCTCACATCCCAAGTCATGTATATATTTATTGTGTGTGTGTGTTGTCGCATGTGTTTCTGTTCTGTATGTATATTTTATTCATGCGTTATTGAAACGCTTTGAAGAAATGAAGCAGCAGACCCCTCATGGGTGTCTCTCAGCTCCAATGTTTGTAAATAAACAGGTATTCTCTCTCTCTCTCTCTTGGTTGGCAATGCCGCCAGAATTTTAGTGAAGCACGACAAAGTTCTCGGGATATCAGCTTGTGCTGCAGGATTATAACATCAGCCTGGGACATCATTGTCCCCGTAATCCTTTCGTAAAACATTCAAGCAAGCAACGGACAAGTCGTTACATTTTAAAGGCAGCCTACCGGGGCTTACGCGAAGCGCATAAGCCGATTCTATATTCGGTTGGGGCATCGCAAGCTCCAGTATTTTTGACTGTGGGAGCGGACACATACTGAAACTAAAGCCTCCGCAATTGCTGCCTCTTTCTAACCAAATGTTTCATAGTTGCGCCGAACGGGCTACGCACTAGTAGTAACGAAAAGGGAGAGAGAGCGAAACGGTGGACTATCGCCTACCATCTCCTCCTAATGCAGTTCCGTGCGTACTATTATTTATGTTATTCAAGGCATACTGCGGGCCTTAAGGCCCAAGCAGGAGAGGTACGTATCAGGCATTGCACAAAACTTGCAAACAGGCATTGCACAACACTTGCAGACAACTATAAGAAAAGTCAATAATAAAAGTCAATCATTATACAGATCAGTTAGAGCTTTTACGAATTTTTAAGATGTTTTTCATAATACCACTGACACAGTCAAACCATTCCAGTCTTCAATTGTTCTGACGAAAAGCAAGTACGTTCGAAACTACTTTCTCTTGCAAAGAAAGGTACAAGAGAGAAACAATGTCGGTGAGGCGTCCTTCTCACCGGCTGTGGCCTCAGCTATCTCTCCGTATTAATCAAAGTTTTGCCGTGAACTAATCGGTACATGCATTTCAACCTGTCAGTAGTGCTACGTAACTTGAGAGTTGGAATTTCATGACGTTTCATTAATTCGGATGGTGAATCAGTTCTACGGTATTCGTTAAATAAAAATCTAATGGCCCTTCTTTGCACATCTTCAAGCACATTAATATCACATCTAGAGGACCTATCCCAGACAATACTCGCGTATTCCAATTTACTTCTCACGTATGAATTGTACACTCCTAAAAATGAACTTCACCTCATAGCACGCTCCTAGCCAACCATCGTCTCGAATGATATCGTTATCTCCACCGTAGGCTCCACCTTCCGTTTTCAACGAATCAGGAGCGAGAACGTTGTCATTCGGGATGATGGTTGGCTAGGAGCGTGCTATGTGGTGAACTCACTTTTAAAGGGACTATCGCATCCGGGAACGTATGCATGATACCGATAGGGTAATGCTCGTCACCGCTTCAGAGTCAATTTGGCCAAATTTCTCTCCCGAAAACAGCTTACCTATTAAATAAACGGTTTAAAGGTTCGCATTCCAACTGAAGCCAACACGATGACGACGTAAACCAGGCACATTAATGGGAGCGCAGCGCAGGCAGTTGTCTCCGAGGTCGTCTGCTTGACGCTCGCATCGCAATATACTAAGCGAAAAGTCCTCGGTAAATACGGCTGACTTTCGCTTACGAGTGTGAGTCCTGACGTAACCACGTTGCGTGAACCACGGTGTTACGCTCCGGGTTGTACGAACACGTTCGACGCTAACCAGAAACAACATTCCACGAGCCGATTACAGAGGAGGAGGAGGAGGAGTGTCGTTGGGAGGAACCCGAGAGGTCTGCCTGCCTGATTAGGCGGCATGTTTCTCGGGAAGGGAAAGGTAGTGGAGAGGAGGAGAGGAAAGGGTGAAGTGGAAAACCGAGCGGAATCCGCTCGGGGGGAGGATTGGGCCGACTTCAGGGGAACTGTGCCGGCATACGCCTATTACACATCTGAGGGAAACCCAGGAAAAACCCCAGACGGCACAGCCGGCCCGCGGATTCGAACCGTGGACCTCCCATTCTCCAAGCCCACGCGTTACCGCTGCGCCACCGGAGCTGGTCCGATTACAGAGAAGACGCCGTCCCCTAGCATTCGGCTCGCCCGCCCGCCTGCCAGTCCGTCGCCAAGGCTACCAAGATTCCTCCGGCCGCTCCATGATTGGTCTCCTCCGCGTCAAAGGGCGCGCAGTGATTGGCCTCGTCCGGGTGATGTTTCCAGAGAGGGAATCCGGGAATGCGTCGTCTGCTCTTCGCAAGTTTTATATCAAACTGCACAATAACGACTCCACCAATTCGCGTCCGGTTTTCTGCGTTATTATCAGTGATGAACGCGGAGTAAAACGGCACTACAGTTTCGGAATCGACCTGGACGGATGCGATAGTCCCTTTAAGAGTGCAGACTGCGTAGGGTTGGGGAGCATATAAGGGAAATATGCCGCGACCACCGCAGGCGAGAGGTAATCGTCACACCCACGTAGTTATACTTATCGACTTCTGGAATGACCTTATCACTATAATGACATACGAATACTGACGCTTTTTGCTAGAAATTCTTAGGAGTGCACGTTTATCAGAAATTATCACTCGTATATTGCTCGTAACTTATTTATTATATTATTTTCGTGTATGCGCGAAATCTGTCGTGCTGAATGAAATTCTATGTCAAATGGAGGCAAGTACAATACACCGTGAAGGAAAAAAGTTACTGTTATGTTGATTTCAATTGAGCCAGAAAGTTTCCGTCAATGGGTTCTTCTTCTTGGAATGCATCCAGAGAATTACGTCTGCACTCTCGATTACCTTCTGATCTTGTGTTCCTGTAACGGGTACTTTGCCCAAGAGAAACTTTGGACGCAGTCCATTCAATACATGGAATCCTACTGATTCACCTTACGTGTAAGTTTACGCCAAATTATTATTATTCCTACTTATTCCTTATTATTCACACCAGGAATTGCCTCTGAATATTCTCCAACGAAAATATGCGCGCTCACACTTACAGTTCGTCCGAGGCTCCGAAAGCAATAAAGCAGCCCACAGCTGACAGAAACGATTCTGCATTAACGCTTGCCATCAAAAGTGCAGCCTATACTCTAAGAACAAGGCTTCACCGCATGGCACGCTGTGCGCCATATTGTCATGAATGATAGGGTCTTCGCCCCTGATTCGAAGAGAGAGGGGGCGTACGCCTTTTTGTGGCAATTTGGATATATGATAATTGCCACAAAAAAGGCGTACCCCCCCCTCTCCCTTCGAATCAGAAGCGACAACCCTATCATTCGTTGCAATGGTTGGCGCAGAGCGGGCTATGCGGTGAAGTTCTGTTTTTAGAGTAGAGTTCTGAAGAGTCCTCGACTCCTCTCTCGCACTTTCCTTTTTTTTTTTGCTATAGTCGTGACGATGCCCACTTTAGTGCGGCCAACAACGGCAGGCTACCTAGACCCCCCCCCCCCCTCTGTTTTTAGAGTGCGCCACTGATGAGAAGAAGGGAAACACACGTGACCAGCGACATGGCAGAGTCGATAAAAGCATTTGCTCGTTGGTGGTTACTCCAAGCCGTGCTACAGTGCTGCAAAGGGCCGGGCTGGCCCGAATACAATCCAGCCCGGCCCGGCTTTAAGGTCATTTTCGCTGCGGCCACGGGCGGGCTCTGGTTCAGTCCGAGAGATCTCGGGCCTGAGTCGGCGCGAGTTTTTGTATGCCATTCTTTCACATTATTTAATCCTCAACATTCGTTTTGAAAACAAAGCAGCCAAGTGCCTGGGCCCTTCCTCCGTCTTTCTGCTAAAACGCTACAACATAGGCGTCGCGTTATTCTCAACTTCGCCATGTTGAGGATCACGCCGACAGGAAGGCGCACGAGACCCGACGCCACCGTCGAGTTTTTTTCGAGTTTTGATACAAGCACAAACCGCACCAAAAGCTTTTGGAAAGGTTGGAGCACTTAAGGAAGGTAGATGAAAAACGGTCAGTCCCGAACTCTCGATGCTGTGAAACCGGTTTTGAAACGGTAACCGAAATTTTCTAAATCGGTTCTGTTCCGGTTCAGCTCCAAGACGGCGGGGCATTTTTGGTTCGGTTTCGGCAAAAAATAACGGTTCTTTCAGGTTTTCGGTTCCGGGTCGGGTTCGGTTTGATGCTCTGTCAAAGGCTCCGTTGCGCGTTCCAGTTACGTGTGGTTTACGCTGCGTTATGAGTCTTTACAGTATATGGATACAACTTGTTGGGCGGATCGCATCACAAATCTGCCTATGTAGCTGCGGGCCGGGCCTCCACAGGGCTGAGTTTTCGGCAGCCGTTTAAGACCATAGAGTCGGGTAAGCCATCGTGGCATCGGGTACGGGCAGGGCGGGACCGAGTTTTCGGAAGGCGGATCGGGCTAGGGTCGTCGCTTCGGGTACGGGCCGGGTCAGCCGGTATATTCAGGCCCGTGTAGTGCGCTAGGTCGTGCTGCAGACTGGGAGATCGTGAGTGTAAACGGTGCAGCCATTAGGTCTTGAAGAGTGTGCTGGCAACGTTGTGTGGAGTCCACACAACTATTTAAACACTTGTCTGGAATAAAGATCTGTTATTCCCGCACTACTGGCGGTGGTACATTGCGCTTAACATGGTGTCAAAAGTGGTGACTCGCCGGGACGACTCGTCGTCGTGTGACTACGCAACGGAAGAGCATTTCTTCTCTTGGACATTTCCTTGCATGCAACTGTAAAGCTCTCTTTTCGTCGGACTGTGACGCTTGCGGGCACGCACTGCACGCAACTGCGTGGTTTCTTCATGTATGCCAACCACTTCGTTCTGACTTGCGCAAGAAATCGAGCAGGCACAATTGATCGATGGCGAGTGCCACGCCTTGAGGAGCTTTTGTCGGAAAGGGTTTCGCCGAAAATCCAATCTTCCTCTTCATCTCAGCAAGCATGCCTCGGTTATGGACGACCTTTCCATCTGCAAGGGGATAATAGTCAAAAGGTCTTCGCATCGTAGTTCCAGCAGTTCTGCGTTAAAAAACTTTGGGCCCGATCCACGAGGGTCATCAAGGACTGAACAGATGCAAGGCCAGAGCTCTTGAGCTTGTGTGGTGGCCCGGCATCAATGACTATCTCAGCGCTCGTGTACCCTGGTGCGAAAAGTATGCTTCGTACCATACAAATCCAGCTGAGCCTCTGTGCAGCAGCCCGCTTGCCCACTTCCAAGCTTCCCCTGGGAAGTTCTGTGCACAGACTTGTTCCGAGGATTCGTAGTTTTTAGTCTTTTATTTATCATATCTCTGTTAATATCCGAAGTTCGGAGAAAAAAACTACAGCTTCGTGAAACGACATATTCACAGAAAGAATGAGACGCTATACCTCACAGAACGTGCGAAACTGTGGAACTTGCAGACAACGTCGTCTATGCCACGATCACCTGGCGACGTGAACACTTCGGGGTCCAGGTATTCATCTACATAATCGTTAAGCAGCTTTCGCTTGCGTTCTGATCAATGTTGTCAGTGTTGCAACATCTAGCTGCCTTCTCATGAAGATAATTTGTATGCCATCTGTGTTTCCTTGTCTACATTGAGGGGAAAGCACAGCCAGACATGTACAAGATACTCAAAATTGTATTTAAGATAAGATAATAAATACTGACGTTAGAATGTAATTAAGATAGAGTATAAATACATGAAAATTAAAGTCATTAAGATAGAGTAAGAAATACTTCAATAAGTATTTGAAATACAATTAAGATACTATTTATCCTTCAACGCAAAAAGTCACCAGTCACTGGTCAATGCGTCAAGTCGCCGCGATGTGACATGAATCACCTATACCCCGCGTACTACGCAAGCTGTCCCAGTGTGATAGGAGTCATCTAAACACAAGTCCCAAAAAGATGACAAAGAGATACCACATAACTCAACTAAGTATATGTGACCCAGAACAAAGCAAACTTCTAGCAGGTCCCTGCTCGGCGAGGTCAGAATTCGGCGTTACCGCGTCAGGGCACACATAATAGAACCCTCACTCGCCAGGGATTAGTACACACAGGGCAATGTATCTAAATGGAGACTTCCAAGAAGGGCCAATGTCCGGGTCAAGTCCGAGGGACTCAAGAAATTTCCACTGAACAAGCAAGATAATGGAAAGACCAGACACAGAAAGTTTGAGAGGGAGATCCAAAATATGTAATTAGAGTACTGAGTAGAAAATACCATAAAATGTATTTTAAATAGAGTACAAGTAAACAGAACAAAAAGTATTGAGTAGAGTACCAAAATACACAAATTTTATTTAAAATACAGTATTTTAAAGAGAATACTCCCAAATACGTACAAGAAAATAAAAACCCTAGACGCTGGACGTTTTCCAAGCAGACCTGGGAAATGGCTGGAACAGCCTCAAAATGCCCTGATGTCGAGTAGTGTTATTGACTAGGGTACCTTATTTAGTGACTCCAATGGCGGATTACCCTAAGACAAGAATGGAGTTCACCGCATTACACAGATGCTTCGCGAAAGACAGCTGCACGGTGGATTTGGTTTAACAGATCCACCCTACCTTGTCTCAGGTGTTGGTAACCCGCGATGCGAGGTAATCCGACACCAAAGGAAACTATCAAACCAGTCATCAAGGTATGGGTTTTCTTGCTTGCTCAGTTATCGATTACTGGAACCCACAAGTGCGGATATATCCGAATCGCTTCAAAATTTACCAGCGTACGGTTTTCAGATTTTTCCGGATAAATTCGAAAACCCGGAACACTAGACATAACGGAAGGCACCCTCGCTAGTGAGGATACTGGGAGAAGGGTCACTAGAACCAATAGAAGCGGCCGAAGCTCTTAACGTCTCTTACATCAGAGTTCAAACAGGAAGTGTCTTCTATAGGGTCCGTGTCCCCCTAACTGCGAATCGTAGAAGAACAATTCATGTTTTCTCAATACTCTGCAGTAAGCAGAATGCGTTGGTCGTGTAATGAATTACAAATTTCGAAGTGTCACAGAGTGATAAAATTAACAAAAGCACTGTGCAGTATTTTCATTGTTCCGCTCGACTGGAGCTGCCATCTTGGCGGTGGAATGGTTGCCGCAAGAAGACTGCGCTAAATTGAGGAAACCCCCGTTACTGGGACTTAAGGTGAGGTGAGAGAACACACAGGACTCTCACCTGTAAGAAGCATTGCGCACTGAGAGAGAGAGAGGAAGAGAGAGAGGGAGAGAGATGTAGATAAAAATAGAACGTCGGATTTCAAATTAAGCAGAAGTCACGAGGCTACATGCTTCGGTCTGTGCTCTCTAGTCATAGTCTCAACAGAATTTACGTCTTTTCGACCGAATAAAATGAAATTAAGTCACCAAAGTAAATTACATGCCCAAGTCCTCGCGAACCTTTCCGACGGAGAGCCCACTAATTGTTTTGCACTTAACCCTAACGCAGGGAGCCAGAGCAGGGCAGGGTGCCCAACGCAGGGCGCCAGAGATAACATACGCCTCTCCCAAGTTTCTTGTTGTATTTTGCAAGAATGCTACATGCAACTGAACTAGCTTATTTAGCATGTACTATAGAGAGCAGAAGTTTGTTCGCTCGTGCGTGCTCGACTCGGCATTTATTTCTTCCCATCTAACAGAGATGTTCCTATGTGCACGTACCCGCGGTTAAGGTGTTTCTCGTAGAAAAGAAAGAGAAGGATCAAGCTGGCTCGAAATAAATACGTGAATATATGGGAGAATATACGATCTCCTTCATACTGGCAAAATTAAAAATAAAAAATAAAAAATCCAGCGCGTTGATGACAGTAAGCATAGATAGAAAAGCTTAAGTTTGGGAACTGCGGACACTCGTACCTAGCAGTATTCTGCCTGAAAATTATTGAACTGCACAACATCAAGCTCAAAAACGACGCCAAACAATATATCTTGGCTGCTAGTTGTAGTGCACTTTATGTTGCATGTTGTATGCTTGCATGAACATAAATATAATACGCTGTCGCTAAATACATTGGGCAACAAGGCACCTGAACGACGAGGATGCAGTAACGGAAAAACAGCGGAGATGTATTTACGTTACTTTTATTTGGGAGTGGTTTCGCATTACTTTTGCACGAAGCGGGTATGGGATTTCGTTACATAGCAAATTCACCCGGTAACGGGTGCAACACTGGTCTGCTGTATAGCGCGTCCTCCGCTCCTCACACTTCTACGACGCAGGTGACGTCCGTTGCTCTCTCGATTCCCTCTCCAGCTCTCCCTTGCGCTCGCTCTACTACGGATGCTAATGTCATTTTCGAGAAGTTCGGTGACGTTAAAGCTTCCGTAACCGACAGCGGACCTCTGCGGGGAGCTCATTTGGTGGGCGCTTTCTTTCATTCTGGGGCCTTCGTAGCGTCGGCGTGGCAAGTGTGATTTGAAATGAATGTGCATGGGCACACAGGAAAAGCTTTACACACAGTGATGACGGAATAAATGTAACCATATATTTCACTGCGAAATTTGTTTGGCTTGTGTCGACTGTGGCTTGCGTCTTGCGTGTACTTACTCACAGGACGCACGCCGAATACGAGGCGTTCGCAACTTATTGCAGTGGTGCACGTGTTTGCGAAAACACGCGGGCAAAATGTTATACCGCACTGCATTGACGTCTCACACGTAAGCTTATGCTTGGTATTTATTCTGCAATATCAATCACTGCAATCAAACAAAATATACAAATGTTATTTTATGGGTTCGCCTCAGCGAGTAAAGAACGTTGTTCGTAAACAAAAAGAAGCCTGTTTTACAGGCATAATACGGCTATAGGCATTGAGTGGCTTCATGCAAGGAGAGTTCGGACCAGCTTAGGGGAGCTTGAAGTAAAGGATTGTGGTTTCAGCAGAAGTCCGACATACGATATAGGCTCATGGACGGATTAAGGTTGCGATGGGAAACGTAACCAAAGAGTAATCTTCCGAAAGGCTATTGGTAGTCAGGCCGTGAGCTTGCACACTGGAAACGAAAGTATGTTGTCCACGCTATCCTTTTCTGCTATTAAGATTTGTAACCGTGATTATTGCCTTTCTGTACGTGAGCAAGTGAGAAACACTGTGCGGCATGCACGCTGCATCATCTCACAACATTCATTTCTGCGAGACTCGCGCTGTGATTAGCTACACTCTTAAAAATGAACTTCACCACATAGCACGTTCCAAGCCAACCATCATCCCGAGTGACATCGTTCTCTCACACGATTTGTGGAAAACGGGAGGCGTACGCCTTTTTGTGACAATTAACATTTCTGCATAAGTGTCACAAAAAGGCGTACGCCTCCCGTTGTCAACAAATCAAGGAAGGGAACAATATCACCCAGCATGATGGTTGGCTTGGAACGTGCTATGTGGCGAAGTTCATTTTTAAGAGTGTACAAGCGGTAATGCGTGAAAACAATGCATCACATCCAGCAAGTGAAGCGTTTGCGGTGTTTCTCATAATGACATTTAAATTCGGAGTGCTCTGGCATCTGTGTTGACTGCTATCGTAGTGCTATCGATTAGGGTTGTACGATTTGGTAAAAGACGGCATTCTTTAAAAAGCGTAACTTTATACGCTGAGGTGTGCGCCAGGACACGTCGAAAGTCGCTGTCTGTGGAGAATACGGAGAGGGCTACCACTGCGGCGTTCGGGCTGAATAGTCAGCATGGCCCTATGCTCACCTGAAAATACCCTACCACTTCCTCCCACCTGTTGAAATTGACGAAAGTAAGAAGAGCTGTCGCAGCAGAGTGCAAACGAGCGTGAGCTTAGGAAACTATGCGCGAGCTGGTCAGACAACCCCCCACCTGATTGCTGCAGCGTATCACGAGTGAAACCGCATGTCGAGCACCGTTACGAGAGCCACAAGCATAAATTTGGGCTCAGATGTGATTTGAACCACTCAGCAAGAAGATATCAGTAAATTGATATCCTGAACTCACTTTAAAGGACCAGTGAACTGTGATTTAGCACTGCTCAAGACCATGTTTATTTTACCATATACAGTCTATCGGGAGCAATTATAAAAAAAACTATTTCGCTGAACACGGCCTGATCACTGCGCAATTCATTTTTTAAAAGAAAAATTATCCTAATGGGAGCGGCGTGACCTTGGTGACGTTTGATTAAGCCGATATGCTACCGTGACGTAGGGAGACCAGCGTAAGGAGGCGATAGCGTAGCGAGCAGCCGTGAGATCACATTCCCCACTGAAAATCCTGGTCTGCTACGGCCATGGCACATGGGTCCGGCGCACTCCTATCGGTATCACGAAGTGTACCTTACTGCTCACGGAGTATCGGAAGGAAGCAAGGTTAAATGCTGTGGAGGTAAAAGACCCCTCACATGCGTTATAGTTTGAGTTTGAGTTTGAGTTTGATTATAGAAAAAAACCCGGAAGATATTGAATTCGTCACTGACGAATTCTGCTACTCCCACAAGGAGAAAGAAAAGGAGAAAAGGAGAAAGAAAAGAAAAGAAAAGGTGATAAGCTAAAAATAGAAACACATCACCCCTCCCAATCACCGAACTGTACGTGCATATGCGTAGCTACATCCCCTACAAGTGAGCTGAAGTGCAAGAAACAAAACTGCAACGGGGAACTCGACGACACATGCCTAGCCATGCGGTCCTAAAATACAGATTCCATCTCACTGCTCACTATGAATTTGACAAGCGCTGACAATGCCGCGTCTCTCTTCCCGGGTTCCCATACACCCAGCACCTTGACTATATCGAAGGTTCTATTGTCCAAGCGGTCTAGAGCAAACTTCAATGTAGCCCTTTGGGATGCATATCTTGTGCAGTGCATAACGATGTGTCCCGTGTTTTCCACAGATGCACACACTGGACAGTTTGCTGAACTAGCCCTGCCGACTTTATGGAGAAACTGTTGACCGTACGGAACGTTAAGGCGAAACCGATGCAAGAGTGTTTGTATAGGTCGCGGTATGCTGGACGGAACACGGAATTTCAGATCCGGGTCAATCTGATGAAGCAAGGATGACCGCCTGTCGACTGTAACCATTGCCTTCTGCAAATGTCTTCTGTCAACAATTTTAACATGTGTTTCACATCTGACGTGGAATATATCACCGTGTGTTCCGTTGACGATAGGTGCGCTATGTCCGCCATCTCATCTGCAGCTTCATTACCGCGTATGCCAACATGTCCAGGAATCCACTGAAGCAGTATGTCGTGGCCAGTGTCTACTGCTTTCTTGTATGCGATGAGAATGTCCCGTACTATTGGCGCCATACAGCCACTTCCCAAGAATGATGTTATGGCTTGGAGGCCGGCCTTTGAGTCGCAATATATGACCCATTGCGCAGGCTCCTGGCGTGCGGCCACATACTGCATTGCAAGCTGCATGGCTACCAATTCCGCAGCTGTCGACGATGTTCTGTGGGAAAGCCTTGCCATTCCTTCTCTACTATGCTGTGGTACAACAAACGCTGATGAAGACCCAGACGTTGACGTCGACCCGTCTGTGAAAATTGTGGTCCTAGCACGATGGCTCTCCATCAGAGACAGACAGTACTGTTTCAACACTGGGGATGGTAGTGAAGCTTTTTGGTGATATACGCCAGGAACAGTCAGCGCGATACGAGGAAGTTGCAGTGTCCACGGAGGATCGACCGCCGTTAATGTCAACTGTGCTTTTGGTAAAGCACTGCGATATGGAGCTATCACGTTGATGAATTGCGAATTTCGACGTGCCACCTTCCTTGCAAGGGGGTGTTTGTGATGCCGCGTGCATAGACGAACGTAGTGCCGCACTGTTTCCTGCGTCCTTAGTACATCTAATGGAAGTTCTCTGGCTTCTACTGTAGTTAGGACATTTGACGTTGCACAAGGTACACCGAGGCAGACTTTTAAGCTTTTCCATAGTACGCTTTGGAGTGTCCTCTCTGACGTGTCGCTTATTCCATGCAGTACGGGCAAATGGTAGGCCATCATCTGCCGAATAAGTGCCTTATGTACGGCGAGAAGAGACGCTGTCGACATTCCCCAGCGGGAGCCGCTGATGCGCCGTAGGATGTTGATGCGTGCGTCAGTTCTTTCCCTGAGGTGTTTAATGTGCGCAGCCCACGAGAGCTGCGAGTCGATTATTACTCCCAAAAACCGGTGATGAGACACTCTCCTTACTGGCTGGTCGTCAAGCTTCAATTGAAAAGTCTTCATTTTCTTTCGACTGAATGGAAGAAATACAGTTTTCTCGACTGATATGTCCATGCCCCTCTCCGTTAAGAAGGAGACCGTACAATCTAATGCATTTTGAAGACGCTGCCGCAATGCGGGCATCTGCACACCAGAGCACCATATACATATGTCGTCGGCGTACATACTAATGTGCACGTTCTTCGGCAACCGTTGCGGTAGGTTCGCCATGACCACGTTGAACACGCAGGGGACTCAACACGCCGCCCTGTGGCACCCCGCTTGATAGGCCATGACTGTCACTATTCCCGTCTTCGGTTTGCACATACACTGACCTTCCTGCAAGGTAGTCTGCGATCCACCGTAGAGACCGACCTTGTATTCCTAGGCTATACAGATCATATAGGACGTGGCTGTAACTGACCGTGTCGTACGCCCTTTTGATGTCTAAAAATGCCGCCGCTGTTGTGCGACCTTGCGCGCGTTCATGTTCTACGAAGGTCACCAGGTCTAGTACGCTGTCGATAGTGCACCTGCCCTTTCGGAAGCCAGACATGCATTCTGGAAGCAGCTTTTGTGTCTCGATGACCCATTCCACTCGACTTAGCACCATCTTTCCATTACCTTACCCACGCAGCTCGACAAGCTAATTGGCCTGAAGGATGCCATATCCCTGGGAGATTTCCCCGGTTTCAGCAAGGGCACTACTCTGGATATATGCTTGTAGGTAACGCCGTCGGGACCTGGCGACGATTTACATCTTCTTGAACTTGAAGCGGCGTCAAGTTCTGCTAGGCTGAAATCAGCATCCAAGGCCGCACATCGCGCGTTATCGGTCAGCACAGTACTCCGTTTGGCATTTCCCACTGATACATGATATGCAGTTGTCGTGGATGATAAAGATGGCCTAGTAAACAGTTTGCAAAATTCATTTGCGGTAGACCTCTCATCAGTATCGTGATGAATAGCCAGAGCCCGGAAAGGGTAAGATTGCGAGTTTGCTGCCCCAAGCGACCGGACTACCTGCCATACACGCGTCATGGGTGTGAATGGCGAAAGTGTGGAACAGAAAGACCGCCACTGTTGCCGAGATAATCTTTGTAGGTGACGCCGTATTATACGCTGTAGCCGGCATGATTCCGGATAGTCGTCTGGGTTTCCGGATCGTCGGAATCTCCTTTGCGCTCTGCGTCGAATCGCACGAAGCCTTTCGTATTCTGCATCGACGCGTGTGTAGGTATTGGGCACCGTGATAGCTTTCGATGCAGATTCCGCGGTTTTTTTCACCGCAGCTGCAAAATCTTCAGCTGTATCTGTAGCTGCGCGGGCGATGTCACGAGCTGATTGGAGTTTATAACGCGACCAGTCCGTTACATTCACGCGTCGCCGTTTTTTCAGTGGCCCTGAAGGACGGTGCTCAATGAGCACAGGCATATGGTCACTCCCCAATGAGTCAGTATGCGTGCCCCACTCAATACGATGAGCAATTTCAGTGGAGCATAGGGTGACATCTATACAGCTGTGGCAACGCAGGCCGCGAAAAAACGTTGATGACCCGTCGTTGAGAACAGTGAGGTCAAGGTCAGTCACTACACTTTCAAATATTCGCCCACGAGCGTCAGTGTGCTGGCTGCCCCACAGTACACTGTGGGCGTTCATATCCCCGCAAACAATGACCGGTGCAGGAACGCCAGCAAGTAGGCCTCTAATCTGTTCCTCGGTAACCCTTACGTTCGACGCTACATACGCACTGGTCACAGTAATGTAGGTGCTCTTGAGTCGAACGCGGCACGTGACGTATTCGAAATTTTCATTTGTCGACACCCGTATGAGGGCACACGGTATGTCCTTTCGCACGCACAACCTGGCTCTACTCTGGCTATTGGGTCGACGGGAGGAGTGCACCTCGTAGCCTGACAGTTTGAAGGCGTCATCGACTCTAGGTTCACTCAAGGCCAATATTGGGAAACGATGACGGAAAATGAAGTTACGAAAATCTCCCATTTTCTGCTGTAAACTGTTACAATTCCATTGAAAAATAGTAGCAGACTCGATTGCTTTAGTCATGTGGAGGTTCATTCAGCCGTCGACGCAGGTGATCCTGGTGTAGGACTGCCTCCATTGCTAGTATAGCTTGTACCTCTGGAAGATCCCCGGAGGTCGGGTGGTCTCGTAGACTTGCGCGTAAGACAGCAAACAGCAAGGGCACGATAATATCTAGTACTTCTGATGACGATCTGCTACAGTTATCTTTTGCGGTTTGTCTAGGAGCCCGATGTAAGGACTCTTTCGACCTGGTATTGTACGCTGAAGTGGTCTTCCTGTCGGAGGGCTCAGGGAAGAACTCCTCGAGATGTTTCAAGCTTACGTGAGATTTAGAGGCAGCTACATTGGCATATGTGTTAGATCCCTTCGACTTTGCTGATACTTGCTTCTTCGTTAAGTTTTGCTTTGGTGGTTTCGAGGTAGTGGGCTGGAGAACCTCTTGCTCGACGGCCCTCACGAATTCTGGGTTCGGTGGAGCCAATTTGCTAGTGTTAGAGCGACCGAGAGTCACTCTTTGCACCTGCGCGGCGGCAGCCGCTTTAGCTATTCGGCATGCGCCGTAGGTTGCTGTATGTGCGAGACCGCAATTTGCGCACTTCGGTTCTCGCCTCGCAGAGCATACCTTATAATCATGCGACCCCGAACAGATCTTGCACCGTTCTTCATTCCTGCAGTGCCGAGCAATGTGTCCAAAACGTTGGCAGCGGAAACATTGGGTTGGGGATGTGGCGTATTCATTTACCGCATAACTGGTAAAACCCAGCCTTACTTCCGCTGGAAGGGGTTGTCCTGGTTGAAACGTAAGGATCACGCTGTCTTTTTCCAGAGGGCTGGATGTGCCGTCGTCAGCTCGGATGAATACGACTTCTCGCTTCACGGTTATGATACCGTAAGAGCTCAGATAAGCTTTTAGTCGCTCTTCAGGGTACTGCATGGGGACTTTACATATTCTCCCCATAGTCTGAAGATATGATGATGGCACAAACGCTTCGACTGCGACAGTGGCGACTTTGTCAATTTGGAGCAAGCTTGTGGCTGAGGCTTGAGATGCGACATTAATAACCAAGCTTCCATCTTTGTTAATTCTGTGAGAAATGATTTTCTCCTGAGTTCCTTTCATGATGTCTGTTGCAATTGTATTGGGGTCTACATCCCAGAACGACTGGGCTGGGTCTTTTGGTTTAAAGACCACAGGAATGCCCGTGAGACGGTTCTTCTTGTATGAAACCACCTGGAACGGTGTTGGGTCGTCGTCGATTTCAAAGTTCATGCGTTATAGTTCAGCTGCAATCATCGCTTTTGTGCGAGAACCGTCAAACCCATCCCAGCCAACAGCAAAAAGTTTACCCTTCGCTTTGGCGCACTGCCAAACGCGTACGCAATGCCAGCAGACGAAGGGTGGTCCCTGCGCTGTGACCGTACACGATTTGCTTGCGGGCACAACGGCAAACCCGACCTTTCTGGTCGGACTGCCATCGTCGAGTTTGCCATAGGTTGCCATGGACCAGCTCCCGTGGCCTAGTGGTTACGGTGATGGCATTCCACGCCGACACTAACCCGGGTTCGAACTCATGCACCAGCTCTGCTGTCTGGGTGTTTTTCCTGGGTTTTCCTGAGACGCTTTAAGACAAATGTCAGCACAGTTCCTTGTGAAGTCGGTCCAGGACGCGAGGTCCCACACCCCTTCGGTAGTCGTGACGTTGCCCGCCTAAGCGTGGCCGACTACGGCACGCAGTTCGACAACCACCAGTTTGCCATGGGCCTCGTGCAGGAACACGGGCTTCGCCTGCAAACGCGTTCACTTCTTGTTGAAGTCAATCACTGTCACTCTTTGGTGCGCATTTTTGAACATCTGGCCGAGTGTAATGGCAGCACGCTTTGTCGCACGCCGCTTCCTGGCATTATCGGCCCCACGCCACTTACCTTCCTCATTTGCGGCCGCCGCGGCCGCATCTTCTCCGGCACATCCGCGAACTCCATACTTCCGCGAATGCTCCCCAGCGCACAGCCTACGCTGTAACTCCGTGGCATTCCTGTTACCAGACGACGTGGACGATATCATGTGAGACGCGCTGTGCCAACACCACCTAGATAGAGCAAGCCTGCTTACCCGTCGACGTGACGTAACAACTAAGAGTCAGCCAATCAGGATCGTGTTTTCAACGGCGGTAGCCAATCACGAACGTGCTTTCAGCGTCGTAGCCATCAAGACGGACCACCGTCGTCTGCGAGTAGTGATTGAACGTCCCCGCGTACTAAATGGGAAAACTTTAAAATAAAGCGCAAAACGGTCTCATATCTTTCTCAAGACTGATTTTCTGGAAAGCGTGTTGCACTTTGTGTCTACAGATTCAGGTCTACGGGTTTCAAGTTAGCTGTGCGAGTTTTGAATTCGCAGAACAGTGAATCGCAGTAGCAGACGAACTCTGACTTTATATGTCCACGTAGCGAAGGAGTGAGAGGAGTGCTATAAGCAGGCCTTGTGGCGTTGGCTGTGCAGGCACTGAGCGACCAGGGCATGGCCAAGAGGGTAAACGCGTAAAAACGTGCGCTCGTTGGTGGTAGCCAAGGTCGTGCGGAAGATTAGGAGGTGGTGGGCTAGAGTCCTTTCGCCGGCTGTGCTGCTTACGGTTTTCCCTGTGTTTTCTGGCACGCCCGTACGCCACTCATGCATGGTTGCTTCGTGGCGAAACACGGAATCAAAACACATTAGGGAGTTTTATCACGTCGGAAGCGCTATACGAAAACTGTACTGTCAAGGAAGCTAAATATTTCTACTGAATTGGCACCGCGATAAAGAAACAAATCGACGGGGAGCAGTGTGACGCGACGCGGACACTTAGGTCCCAAAAGTGCGTTAAAAATGCTCTCGCATTTAAAAGTTTATGGAAGATGTTTTAATGACCTTTAACTCCCCTGACTGTTATCATGAGCTCAAAGTTCTAAAATATACAATGTAAAAGTACGTATTTTGAGTGAAATACTGTAGTACAGCGCAAGTGTTTGGAAGCCATTTGGAATATACGAGGGTCGTTCACGGTTGACCAAGACTTTTGCTCGACAAAAAGCAGCGAGTATATGTAACTCAATAAAACTTTCGGATTACGAAGTGTAATCCTTTTCGGGTTAGCGGCACGTGCAGCAGCGGCAGCTATCATGGCTGCGAGCAGTGTTTCTGTAGCTATGGAACACCGATGTATAATCAATTTCCTTGTGAAGGAGAGCGTCAAACCAGCTGAGATTTTGCAAAGATTACAGGCACAGTGTGGGGACAAACGATGTCAAGGGGAAGAGAGTACGAATGGTGCAGACAGTTTGCCGAATGACGGGATACGGTGACGAATGAACCACATGGACACGTTCATCCGAGTCCGACTGCAGTCACGCCAGTTAACATCGCAGGCGTTAAACAAGCCATCCTCGAGAACCGGTCAGTAACAGTTCGGGACATTGCAGCCCAGCGTAATATCAGTGTCGGCAGTGGGGAGACAATCATTCACGAGCACTTGCTGTACCACAAAGTCAGTACAAAATGGGTTCCCCGACACCTCACTGACCAGAAGGGACCGCTCATGGCAGTCTCTGAGAGGCTACTGAACCAGTTTCAATCCGAGGGGGACAAATTTTTGAAATGAATTATTACATGTGATAGAACCTGGCATCATTTCACCCCAGAGACAAAAAGAAGCGGCATGAAATGGCGACATAACGCTTCCCCGCCGCCAAAGAAAAGGAAGATGCAGCCGTCTGCTCGGAAGTCCATGGGAACTGTCTTCTGGGACATGCGGGGTGTCATCCACGTAGACTTCTTGGAGCAAGAGGTCACGATAAATGCCTAGTACTACTAAACGTTGATAAAGGGCGCCGTGTGAAACGCAATTCGCGTGAAAAGGCCAGGGATGTTGTCCGGAAGAATAATTCTTCTTCATGACAATGCCCGGCCTCATACGGCAAATTTGATGGTAGCAGCCCTGGCCGAAATGTGGTGGGAGGTTTTGCCCCATGCCCCTTACAGCCCAGATTTAGTCGCGATTACCATTTGTTCTGGCCCCTTAAAGAGCACCTGGGAGGAAAGTAGTTCCACACAGATGAAGCCGTCCAGAAAGATGTCCTGCAGTGGTTACGGCAGCAGCCCACAATTCTTTCTACGCTAAAGGCATCAAAGATGTGCCACAGCGATGGCAGCGGTGTCTAGATACGCACGGTGAATACTTTTAAAAACTGACGTAGTTTGGTGCTTCCCGAATTTTCCGTTGTATTTAAAGAAATAAAAGTACCCGTCAACCTTACAATACGAAATGTAGAGCATAACTGTGTGATGGAATTTTCGCGAACCTGTGGTTCGACGAACTTTCGAATTTCTGGACAGATTCGCCAAGGTTCACAATGTTCGCAGACTTTACCATTTTCATTATGATCTTGTTACCTAATATACACTTTTTAGTTCATGACATTATCATTAATTCAGGTCTTGATCTCACAATGGGCGGTGCAAGACGTTTTATAATAGCTTTGATATACGAAATCTATACCAATATTTTATATGACGAAAGAAGCGCATCTTTAGGTACGCCTTTAGGGAGCCATTTGATGATTTTGATCTTGTAATAAGGTTATTCAACGGCGCAAAAAGCAGGCATTCAAAGTTTAGGTTACATGAGTTGTCCTCTACGCACATTTCGTGGAGCTGTACCAGGTTTTAATCTTGCTACACGGGGCCCCTCTGTCATTATAAATACACTGCTTGTCGTTATGATGAACGTCACCTGCGTCTTCTAACGTACGACCAAAACTGAATTTGTGGCGTTCACCGCGCAACAACAAGGAAGCGGAGTCAGATGAGCCGCGTGCACGTATACGACCGGCGCGCGCATGATGTCGTCTCATCATTAGAGAGGGAGGACGCAGCTTGCGATGTTTGTAGACCAGAATCGAACAAAAGAAACTTGGAACTTACCCCCAAGTTACTTTGAAAAAGTTAGCTAAAAAGCAACGGGTTCCTCAAGAGGTTACTGGAGTTCAAAAGCAACGAGTTAAGTTAAAGGTTACCCAAAAAGTAGCTTAGTTACAGTAACGAGTTACCCCTCAACACTGGTATTCTCCAGTTTTTTTTTTTTTTTTTCATTTGGCTAGCAAAAGCTCAACTTACTAAACAGACCTAATGCGTCTTACACACATGACATAAATACACCGCAGATTTTCTAGTCCTAAACCATGTGTTTCCGAATTCGGGGAAGACATAGACGCGCATGCGCGGTGCAGTTGAACCTTGCATAACTTTTCGAATTTCCCATACTGGAAGTTCGAACTTTGCGTACTTCTGCGAATTCATTCCTGGACATGTTCGTGATATAACTGAGAACACGCATAACATTCACGTCGTTGCCTCCAGAATGCTGAACAAGAAGAGTGCCATATGCAGGTGTCATACCTTGGTTAGGAGTACAGCGCGGATTTCCATGCAAATGCATGTTTTTTTTTCTCGATATGGTTTCGTATCTGGACGATGAAAAAAAAAAGGGCTTTTGGCCTTGGTTTGGAGCCGATTAGAAGCTCCTATGGAGCACATAAATGTACATGATGCATATGGTACACTCATGGTCATGGTCGGGACTCATGTACACTCTTAAAAATGAACTTCACCACATAGCACGCTCCTAGCCAACCATCACCCCGAATGACAACGTTCTCGCTCTAGCTTTGTTGAAAACGGGAGGAGGAGCCTATTTTGTGCCATTATGCACGGCACAAAATAGGCTCCTCCTCCCGTTTTCAACAAATCAGGGGCGAGAACGATGTCATTCGGGATGATGGTTGGCTAGGAGCGTGCTATGCGGTGAAGTTCATTTTTAAGAATGCAGGAGAGCTCGATTGTACATGCACTAAATGCCTGTTATGTTTTTGTTTGTTTGTTTTTTGTTTTTTTGCTGTCACCTTGTATAACACACAAACTCTTTTCATGTGGGGTTCCCAGCTAATCCCCGAATGATTCCTTGCTTAAGATGTATATAGCAAAAAGGAAAGTAGAACTACAGAGAGTCATTGCGTTATACGTAATCTCGCAATGTGCTGAAGCCGTTGTACAAGCGAACGCCGAAAGCGGAGGTGCGCCAGGGGTTTGATATCACCAGCACTAATTTTGTACGCTTCTGATAAGGATATAGGAGCCATAAAGCATAAATGAAGAATGAGCATTCTACAATCGAATCACACAATGCTGCTATTTTTCTCCGAAAACAGAGTTCGAAAATTGCCAAATTTTCGAAACTTCCGTTTTCAAGTGCCGCTGGCGCGGGACGTACTGCTCAGTGAAAAAAAAATTTTGTGTACACCTCGACAACCATACAACATGAGACCGTGTTTATTTTACCGGTGAATTTTAAAATGAAGGCGGTAAAAAATTACAAACAAATCCAAAATCGCGTCGTTTGCGCGTCCTATTAGATTAGTGCGTGAGGAGGAAACCTACGTTGCGTGAGGTGTGCAGGTTAGAGTGTTGCATCTTCAAATGAAATAAAAATACAGGGTGTTTCTCGAAAAATGTTTAAAACGTTTTTACAAAAAATGGTTCATCGCACACCAAAAAGACGGACTGCATAGTGTTACCAGTGAAATGAGGATATTCAAACTATTTTTGTTTGTGATCCGGCGCTCCTCGCGCGTCTGCGACAGGACCCGCGTCGGTTTTTTGCCTTTGGTCTTTGGAGCCAGAAAAAAAAAAAAAAGCACCCGTTAGAGGTACAAAGTTGCAATCAACGGGTTTCGTGTCGTCCGCTACCACTTTCTCATTGACATTATGGCACTAATCCTTATGGTAATTAAAAAACTGACAAATTAATTTCACTTAATTCATTACAAAACAAAAAGTTTGTGTATCCTCACACCACTGGTAACACGCAGTCCGTGTTTTTGGTGTGCGATGAACCTTTTTTTTTTAAACTTCTCATTTTTAAACGGCTCATAAACGGCTCATTTTTTGTGAAACACCCTGTAGAATTAAGCACGATCCAATTACTCGCGAAAATGTAAGGTACATGTTTCTCGATCTGCGTAACCTTTCGAGCACTTTCAAATATTGAAGAAAATATATATTTTGAACAGATACTTTCGAAACTATTCTTCCACAAAGCCCTCTACCTGCACCTAAAAAAACAAAAAAAAACTATCGGTGTTGGTCGAGCGGCATGTTTGGATCATTTCGTGTGGAATGGCCCAGTTTTGTATCCTTCGAAAGAGTTGCGGACATCGTACCTTACAATCATTCAGGTATCACAACCTCGCTGTAGGGTGAAGGTTCGTAATACGACTATACTCTCTTCTCCAAACGGAACAAAACTTCCCGTGGTGTTCCTGGGGATATCCTTTCCTGGAAATTCGGACATCCCTGGGAGACAGACATTCTTCCGACGGACGTCCCCGACATCTCCGAGTGGCCACGGTTTGGACTTCCTACAAATATCCGTCGTTTGTCCTCACAGGAAGTTACACGGAGATGCCCGGACGTTGTTTTTTTTAATTCCGTGTTAGCGCCGCGAAGCAACTGTGGCTATGAGCGGCGTACAGACGTGGACAGATGGAGAGAGGACAGCAGGAAGGAGTGGGGGACAGGGGGGGGCGGACGTTGCACGGACTAACTTCCGTTCGTGTTGAGGGCTCTGCATTTTCTCTTTATTATTGATACTGTTTTACTGAGTTGCCGCGTAAGTGGACAGATTCTTACTAGGCCTGTAGACGTTTTTCTTTTTCATATTGTTTCAGGTTCGGCCACTGCATCTTTCCTTCTCTGTTGCTCGTTTTTGTTTGTTTCTCGTATTTCCGTTACGGAAATTAAGCACGCAGTTTTAAAAGCAAAAATAAAGACGTACTTATAGAAGCTCTTATAGAACCACGAAGATCACTTAGAAAGGCAGTGGCATACCTTTCCAAAGCGAAAATAGATACTTTGTCTCGCGAGCTACCACAAATTCTAGAGTCCAGTTTGCCTGCGAGTCAAACTAAAGGGTGAGGTGCTTAAGTTTAATGCGATTGGGTATACCAATAACAGTGGACTGAAGAAATGCTTGGCGTAGAACTCACTATGACGTAACATCTGTGTTTCTTACTGCTTTTGGTGTGAGGCATCCAGTAGGTTCATCGAAAGTCGAACTCACGCCGCGACACACCTTGCCATGTTTCGCACTCTTCTGCGATAATGTTCCATGTAATATCCCGTCAGGGACCCTATTTGGACAATTCTTCAAACGGCCGTTACGGCACATCTTAGCCTTCCTGTCGGGGAAGTGGACATTAGATCGAAGTTATTTTTACACTGAAAGATAGCCCATTAAGTGCTCTTTCTAACGGTATGCTGTGAAATATTGTGAATGATAAATCTAAGGCGATATGAGGGAGCAAACCGGGATCACCCTCGAAAAATACACCGACTTCACGGATCGATTTCTCGAAAACCCCATGCTTTATTTTCTCGAAAAAAATATGGTTCATTCGTCATTCCATTATTCTATTGCCTTTCAAGCGGTATAAATTTTGTAGGGACTAAAAAGATTTGACAACCATACCGGAGCGAAAAGGCGACACATGGTACGCAGTGACATCTCACAGGCGTACGGCTGGATTAATACACCACAGGCGTGCGCTAACGTCTGTATATCCACGTTACCGTTTATTTCCTGCGTTCCCACATGCAGGAGAATAATCCCTAGCAGTTTCTTGCACCGTCACCGTGTAGGCGTGTTTATATTTTTTAACTAAATGAGATCTCACGCAAAAAGGCCAAGAAGATGCTGCCAGCCTTCCGGCTCTTTCCTTGCATTTCGCTTCGACTTGCATTCATCCACCTATCACGCGTCACCGCATCTTTGAGGAACACACGTCCGGCTTCCAAAGCCACGTCTTGGGGGGTTGCTTTCATTAGGTCTGTTACCGGAGTGCTGTACTTTACAACCTAACACTTCCTTTCCTGTGTGCTTCGTAGACGTGCTAACGAATATGACCTTGCCAGCTTACCTTGTGACTACTAATTCCCAGGGGAGCGGGTCGAGCTCAAACAAACGCGTGTTCTTGGTTGTGTCCAAAGTGAAGGCTCCAAACCATTCCGTGTGCCTGTTCGATATTGTACAGCTTGGGACAAAAGTTTACGGAACACGCGAGCCACGTACTTTTTCTTCGGTGCGACACCCTAGCGGCTGCCGGAATCGGGTGTGTCCACTGTTTCGAAGGGGTGGACGGATGCGCTGTTAGCGACACACAGTGGTGGTTCCAGGTTCCAGTGTCGCTTACGCGTGCCTGGGAAGTACAAGTTACCGCTGTGTGTCGCTAACAGCGCGCCCTTCCACCCCTCCGGAACAGTGAACTCACTCGCTTCCGGCAGCCGCTAGGGTGTCGCACCGGAGAAAGAGTACGTCGCTCGCGTGTTCCGTAAACTTTTGTCCCAACCTGTACCATGTCTCGACTCGTCCACAGTACAGAACGCGCCTATTGTGCGGATTACGCACGACGACATAGTAGGAGGATCTACATGCAGCGCGGCTTCGTGTCCGTTTCATGCCTCGACATCGATGCACTGAAGCAAGTCCTCCGCCCGGATGACAGTGGTGCAGTGAGTGATGAAGACCAGTTGTGCAAGACCTGCGCAAGGTATTTCCGTTCAGCTATGGGTGAACTTTCTCAGTGGTCTCCTCCCACATCTCCACCAGACGCAGGGTACGTTCAGAGCGCAGAAATTGTTGCTGAAATTACCTAGTGTATTTTCACTGCGGATATTGATGTCACTCTACTGCGGAACCCAACGGAAGTAAAACGGGAACGAGTAGCGTCGTTAGTTTCGCGTAAAAAGGAAGAAATTGGCGACGCACTAAGCAAGACAATAAGCCGCAAAATCAGTGAGGTATTTAATGTAGATGAGCCTGCGACGTCCGGTGCAAGTTGTTCGAGCTGCTCTACCTACGTACAAAATATCAGGAGCGCGTACCAGAAGTGCAGCTCGCATCAACAGCGGTGTCAACTCCTAACACTTCTTCATGATAGCATGACAAAGAAAGAAGCGTTGAGACTAAGCCCAGAAGTCACAAAATACGTCGACGGCCAGTACGATTGATGTACTCACGTTTGTGCTTGTCTCCTAACAGGGCTAAGGCGACATCGGCTTCAGTTATCATTTGACATCGCCGATCAAGAAACTCCCACCCCCGTACTGCTAGAAAACACCGGCGCCACCACCGGAACTGATTCTGTGTTTAAAAGACTCGCGTTGAGCCTTCTTCCATCGTGCAGTCGACGGCAAATACGATTAATGTACTCACGTTTGTGCTTATCTCCTAACAGGGCTAAGACGACATCGGCTGCAGTTATCATTTGACATCGCCGATCAAGAAACTCCCACCCCCGTACTGCTAGAAAACACCGGCGCCACCACCGGAACTGATTCTGTGTTTAAAAGACTCGCGTTGAGCCTTCTTCCATCGTGCAGTCGAAGGCAAATACGATTAATGTACTCACGTTTGTGCTTATCTCCTAACAGGGCTAAGACGACATCGGCTGCAGTTATCATTTGACATCGCCGATCAAGAAACTCCCACCCCCGTACTGCTAGAAAACACCGGCGCCACCACCGGAACTGATTCTGTGTTTAAAAGACTCGCGTTGAGCCTTCTTCCATCGTGCAGTCGACGGCAAATACGATTAATGTACTCACGTTTGTGCTTATCTCCTAACAGGGCTAAGACGACATCGGCTGCAGTTATCATTTGACATCGCCGATCAAGAAACTCCCACCCCCGTACTGCTAGAAAACACCGGCGCCACCACCGGAACTGATTCTGTGTTTAAAAGACTCGCGTTGAGCCTTCTTCCATCGTGCAGTCGACGGCAAATACGATTAATGTACTCACGTTTGTGCTTATCTCCTAACAGGGCTAAGACGACATCGGCTGCAGTTATCATTTGACATCGCCGATCAAGAAACTCCCACCCCCTACTGCTAGAAAACACCGGCGCCACCACCGGAACTGATTCTGTGTTTAAAAGACTCGCGTTGAGCCTTCTTCCATCGTGCAGTCGACGGCAAATACGATTAATGTACTCACGTTTGTGCTTATCTCCTAACAGGGCTAAGACGACATCGGCTGCAGTTATCATTTGACATCGCCGATCAAGAAACTCCCACCCCCGTACTGCTAGAAAACACCGGCGCCACCACCGGAACTGATTCTGTGTTTAAAAGACTCGCGTTGAGCCTTCTTCCATCGTGCAGTCGACGGCAAATACGATTAATGTACTCACGTTTGTGCTTATCTCCTAACAGGGCTAAGACGACATCGGCTGCAGTTATCATTTGACATCGCCGATCAAGAAACTCCCACCCCCGTACTGCTAGAAAACACCGGCGCCACCACCGGAACTGATTCTGTGTTTAAAAGACTCGCGTTGAGCCTTCTTCCATCGTGCAGTCGACG
This sequence comes from Ornithodoros turicata, assembly GCF_037126465.1. Taxonomy (NCBI): domain Eukaryota; kingdom Metazoa; phylum Arthropoda; class Arachnida; order Ixodida; family Argasidae; genus Ornithodoros; species Ornithodoros turicata. The sequence goes on along the minus strand of NC_088202.1, from coordinate 91,147,465 downwards.
GCAAATACGATTAATGTACTCACGTTTGTGCTTATCTCCTAACAGGGCTAAGACGACATCGGCTGCAGTTATCATTTGACATCGCCGATCAAGAAACTCCCACCCCCGTACTGCTAGAAAACACCGGCGCCACCACCGGAACTGATTCTGTGTTTAAAAGACTCGCGTTGAGCCTTCTTCCATCGTGCAGTCGACGGCAAATACGATTAATGTACTCACGTTTGTGCTTATCTCCTAACAGGGCTAAGACGACATCGGCTGCAGTTATCATTTGACATCGCCGATCAAGAAACTCCCACCCCCGTACTGCTAGAAAACACCGGCGCCACCACCGGAACTGATTCTGTGTTTAAAAGACTCGCGTTGAGCCTTCTTCCATCGTGCAGTCGACGGCAAATACGATTAATGTACTCACGTTTGTGCTTATCTCCTAACAGGGCTAAGACGACATCGGCTGCAGTTATCATTTGACATCGCCGATCAAGAAACTCCCACCACCGTACTGCTAGAAAACACCGGCGCCACCACCGGAACTGATTCTGTGTTTAAAAGACTCGCGTTGAGCCTTCTTCCATCGTGCAGTCGACGGCAAATACGATTAATGTACTCACGTTTGTGCTTATCTCCTAACAGGGCTAAGACGACATCGGCTGCAGTTATCATTTGACATCGCCGATCAAGAAACTCCCACCCCCGTACTGCTAGAAAACACCGGCGCCACCACCGGAACTGATTCTGTGTTTAAAAGACTCGCGTTGAGCCTTCTTCCATCGTGCAGTCGACGGCAAATACGATTAATGTACTCACGTTTGTGCTTATCTCCTAACAGGGCTAAGACGACATCGGCTGCAGTTATCATTTGACATCGCCGATCAAGAAACTCCCACCCCCGTACTGCTAGAAAACACCGGCGCCACCACCGGAACTGATTCTGTGTTTAAAAGACTCGCGTTGAGCCTTCTTCCATCGTGCAGTCGACGGCAAATACGATTAATGTACTCACGTTTGTGCTTATCTCCTAACAGGGCTAAGACGACATCGGCTGCAGTTATCATTTGACATCGCCGATCAAGAAACTCCCACCCCCGTACTGCTAGAAAACACCGGCGCCACCACCGGAACTGATTCTGTGTTTAAAAGACTCGCGTCTAGCCTTCCATCGTGCAGTCGACGGCAAATACGATTGATGAACTCACATTTGTGCTTATTGCCTAGCAGGTGAGGTGATCAATTAGTCGTGCATTTTCGAACTTTATTTTCATTGCCGTTGACTGCAAAGGTGCTCTTATGATGTCTGACTCAAGGTATATCTAAACTGGTAGCGTAAACAAGCGAAAATACCAAATCAGACCCATCGGCAAAGCCACCAGCAAGATGCGCGAGCGATCCTGGGTGTTGACAGTCGAGGTACGGTCGTAAACACAAAAACTTTACAACATGGGCGTGGCTTGTGTGTGTACTAATAGGTTATTCATAATTTCAATGTAGAAAAAACTTTCTGTTGCCCCGCTCGTGCATATATACGAAATCATCTACCACCCGAGTACATTTCCGTGTCCTGCTCCTTTTGCGCATGTGTCACAGTAGGCGTGTTTATCCGTGCATCTCTGTATCCGTGCATTGTGTCCGTGCATTGTAATACTGAGTTGGTACACTTTTTGAGTTAAACAGGAAACGACGTTCACATCTCGGAGCTGTAGACCAAGAACCACTCGTGTGAACAGATAAATACAATGCATCCCCAGTTGCTGGCCCCGCGAAAAAAAAAAATTCGTTATGGGACGAGCGGCCATGATAGCGTGAGTGTTAGCAGGAGTCAGCTGTGCACCAACGATGCCATGTGTCGTTGCAATTTACCTATAATATAGCCACACACTGAATAAATGCAAACGTCTAATCACTAGGTGTACGTGTAGCTCTAGGAGAGAAATGGAACTTAAGTGAATCTTAATTCCTAATTTCTGTGTGGTCATCACGATGCCCTTCAGTCTGGAATTGTATAAATCTGTGATAACTCTATGTATTTCGAATTGATATGTTTAATTAAACCTGATGTGAATTATTTTTCTGCATTCTCGTCTGGTGTTGTTGGTTGGGTGAGGGAAAGGGTATACAACGCAGACAAAGTGCGCGAATGTAAACGTGCCGTGGCTAATTATGCACTACTAATTATTCATAGTGCTGACGTCATCCATGACATCATTTATTTACAATCGTAGTAGTCCGCTCAACGGATGGATGGCGCTGAACGTCTCTATCATGGCGTCATTATGAAGACACAGGGGCCTATGGGAGTTGCGCTACCTGTTTAGATATACCTTGGTCTGACTTATGTATATCCTGCAACACTGTGCTCCCTGCAGGTAACATATTCGTGTCATGTGTGGAATGTAACCTCCCTTATCATCTTGGGAAATGCTCCGGCATTTCAGACAGTACATACCGCACAAAAAAGTCTGTCATAATGGCAACTTGGAAATGCCAAACATGCAAGATAGGTAAAGAGCGGTCTCGAAGCAGCCTTGAGCATGGGAACCCTGTTGCAAGTAACGAACTTTTTTTGAAACAGCAGCTTCTTGAGATAAAGCAGATGCTTATCGACCTACTTCCTATAAAGACCAAAGTTCCTCTGCAACAGATGAGGTTGAACACTCCATTGAAATGATGTCGGCAAAATATGAGGAAATACTGAATGCGCAAGTAGAACAGGGCAAAGAAATCAAAGTGATAAAACAGAGAGCTCAATCGTATGGAACAATATAACAGGCTAAACAACATAGAAATACATGGTGTAAAAGTTACTGCCAAAGAAGACCTTTTTGAAGCGCTTGGCAACATTGCTGAAATATTAGACCTTGAAAAGCCCTCCCCCAACAGATAGAAGCGGTCCACAGATTGCCAACTGAGGTTGATAGAATACCCCCTATCATAGTGAGATTCGTTAATCGGAGCGACAGAAACATGTAGCTGTACAACCGGGAATAAACTGCGGAACAGTGAAGTACATTCCCAGGGATTATATATTAACGAGAACCTAACAGCCCAGAACAAAAGACCATCCTTTCTGGCTCGGGAGAGGGCGAAGTTCCTGCAGTACAAATTTACATGGCAGAGAAATGGTGTTGTTTATATGCGCAAGAAGGAAGGAGACCAGTCAATCAAGATATGCTCGGATGAAGAACTGCTCAATCTAACCTAACCTTACATATTCACCATCATAAGCGTACTGTTGAAATGTTATCACTTGTACAGACTATGCTTCAAATGAGGTTTTTGGTAGAACAGTATCTGCCTTTCACTCGTACTTGTCTATGTTCCACTTAAATGCACAAAGTCTCCGTGCAAAGAAGGATGTTATAGAGCTATTTTTAGAGTCATTAAATTTCAAATTTGATATACTGACCTTCACCGAGACATGATTTCCCCATGGTGACACACCACCACACATCCCTGGTTACTTTCCCGTTGCAATTGGAAGAACTGGTAGACGGGGGGGGGGGGGGGGTGGCGTTGCAATGTACATAAGCCATCAGTACACTGTGGATACTGGCCTTACACAAGGTTGAAAATGATTTTGAAAGTTTGGTTGTTTCAACCCTTGGGATGTTGATAACAGTGATCTATAGACCCCCTTCCGGGAATATGCAAGTATTCCTGGATTATCTGCAAGTGCTCCTACGAGAAGCTAATATTATAAAGCTACCACTGGTTATTCTCGGTGATCTAAATATTAATTTTCTATCTGGCGATACCATAGACATCATAAACCTTTACGAATCATTCGGCTGTATTAACATGATAGACCTCCCCACTCGTCCGGAGTCAAACACCCTGCTTGATCCATGTATAACGAATAGCTCGCAAGTGGTTTGCTCCGGGGTTTTCTCAACATTGATCAGCGACGACTTACCTGTATTTTGCATAATATCTCTAGCTTCAGTCAGACATATGCACCGCAGCAATGCTGTCCCGCAAAACAGACGGACTATAAGCGAGCAATCCTTGAACGACTTTATTGCCAAATTAACAAGTATCAACTGGGCTTATTTTTACTCACAAAACGACCCAAATGTGCTTTGCCACATGCAACATGCACGCATAGCTGAATGCTATGATAAGGCCTTTCCTGTTCGCACCACTGGGTTACGTAGTAAGAAAATTCGTAAACCTTGGGTAACACCACTGCTTTTCAGAGACATAAAAGAGAAAAATAAGTTATTTACTTTACTTTCCCAATTAAACATGCCTCTGCTGTATTATCCAATCCTCTCTGTCACTTAGTTAACTCAATATTCACAACAGCAGTTTTTCCTGAACAACTTAAAACGGCCAAAGTGGTCATCTTAAGCAAAGGTGGAAATAAAAATATAAATAACAACAGACCAATCTCTATTTTACCTGTATTCTCTCAAGTAGTCGAGAAGCTTTTAAATAACAGGCTATCTTCCTTTCTACAGGAAAATAAACTAATTACAGAATCCCAATTTGGCTTTCAGAAAGGAAAATCTATAGAAACTGCATTACTCGGAATAAAAGATCAAATCATCGAGAATATCGAGAACCGTCTGTACACAGTCGGATTGTTTCTAGATCTCGGAAAAGCTTTCGACAGCATCAGTCATGATATCCTGTTGGGCAAACTTAATCTTTGCAGTATTCGCGGAATTGCCCATAACCTATTTTCCAGTTACCTTACCTGATTTAGGAATAGCAAGCCGACCTTCGGTCAGGCTGACCGTTCCGAAATAAACGTATATCCCCCCCCCCCCCCAGTTACCTTACATCTAGATATCAGTACGTTTCAATCCACGGTCACAATTCCTCAAAGCAGTTGATAAAATATGGTGATGATGATGGTTGGGAGTTTAGTGGCGCAACGACAACAAAGATCATAATGCGCCAAAACTCTGATGTGTAAAATAAATTTAATTTAAAAATATACTGATTATTTTAGAAGGATAAAAAATATTCAATGTTTCAGAGGATGTGTAAGTCTCTGCATAAAAGGGGAATTGTGACACTACAACTCAATAATGATCCCGACATCTCTAAAAAACTTAAAAAACATTCTCAAACGGAACGTGAGCCTCATCACCCAGCAGCAATGCTGGATGGAGAGGTACACAGTGTTCATAGAGGAAAGAAAAATGTCGTTGACGATGTACCTCGAGAAAAGGACAGCTAATAAGTAGATGCAAAATGGACAGGTCAGCTCCACACTCTGTGCACGCTGGTGGGCCCTCTCCTCGTAACAAATGCCCATGGGTCAAGAAAGTATGACCCAATCTGAGCCGACTAAACAAAACCTCGTGCAGTCGGCTCTGAAAGTGCTGCACGCACTTTCCAATGTGCGGTTTTACGGTGTGCAACTTGTTGACTGTTTGTGTTTCCCAGAAGTCCTGCCATTTTTTATTAATGTCTCTCTTTAACTGACGGACTAGATCACATAAGGGAACTTCAAAAGGTGTGACATCGCTTCCCTGGGCAAACGCTGCCGCGCGGTCAGCTTTCTCATTTCCACTTATGCCGACATGGCTAGGTACCCAGCAAAATGTTAAGGTGTAACCTCTACCCTGTACGACGCTCGCTAAGTATTGTGCACGCCTCACAAGAAGATTTTTGTGAGTTTTTATAGTATTAATTGCATGCACGGCACTAAGTAAGTCCGTATATATAACAGAAGATGTTATGCGCATTTGTAAGACATGGTTGAGTGCCACCACAATAGCGTACATCTCTGCACTGAAAATGGACAGGACACTGCTAAGACAATGGGATTTTGTGCAGTCACCAGACACCATGACACATGATACCGCTGAACTGGTCTTGGATGCATCGGAGTAAATTTCAGTGTGGTCACCGAAGCACTCCTTGAGAAGTTCAAATTCGTGTTCTATCTTAACAGCAGGTCTTTCCCGTTTGTTGAACTACAACACTGAAATATCACACGTTATAGCAGGCTACCAGGGAGGGAGCATTTTGCTACATTGCAAGGAAGGCAGGTTGTAGCTCAGAAAAGCGTAGTGTTCGGTGTCGCGTTGTAACCGCAGACTCAAAGGCACAACAGCACTGGGCTTGTTAAGAAACAACCGTTCAAAACGGGTGCCCCCCACACAGGGTAAAGCGGGGTGTTGAGGATACCCTCTTACCCTCCGTCCGTACGACACTGCAAGATAGAAGCGTCGCCTTTCTAGAGACCACTCATTTGCTTCAACATAGAGACTTTGAACTGGGGAAGTCCTGAAAGCTCCAAGTACCAACCTTAAGCCGAGGTGGTGCACTGTATCTAGGCATTTTAAGGCAGAAGGCCGCGCTGACTCATAAACAAAACATGCATAGTCTAACTTGGAACGCGCAGTGCTCGTATATATGCGATGAAGGGTCTCACGATCGGCACCCCAAGACCTGTGTGACAGGATTTTCAAGATATTTAAAGACCTGAGGCCCTTCGCTTTTAAGTTTTTGATGTGCGCTGAGAAGGTGAGCTTTCCATCAAAAGTTACTCCCAGGAACTTGTGTTCACCCCGAACGGCAATATCCTGGCCGCTCATTTTGAGTGTGGGTTCTGGGAATAGACCCCTAATTCTCGTAAAATGAATACAAACCGTCTTGCTCGGTGAAAACTTAAAGCCGTTTTCACACGACCACTTGTCTAACTTGTTAAGACTCAGTTGAAGCTGTCGCTCACAAACAGCCAGACTTGAAGCTCAGCAGGACATTTGCAAATCATCAACATACAAGGAATACTTGACTGATGGCGGCTTTACGCTTGCAACGGAATTCACTTACACTATAAACAGTTTAACGCTGAGAACGGAGCCTTGTGGGACCCCGTTCTCCTGCACGAATGGGCGAGACAGTGTAGCTCCCAGTTGGACCCTGAACATACGTCGTTGAAGGAAGTTTGAGATACAACGGAACAACCGGCTTCGTATTCCCAAGGAGTGCAGGTCTCTTAGAATGCCGTATCGCCAGGTTGTATCGTAGGCTTTTTCGAGATCGAAAAATATGGAAACACAGTGTTGCCTCCTAATAAATGCTTCTCTTATGGTAGTCTCTAAGCGCAGGAGGTGATCTGAGGTAGAACGGGAGCATCTGAACCCACATTGGTACTGGTCAAGGCATTGATTTTCCTCCAGGTAGTATATAAGCAGGGCATTGACCATGCGCTCGAAGGTTTTTCCAAGGCAGCTGGTCAGGGCAATAGGCCTATAACTCGCTGGATCCGAAGCTTCTTTGCCAGGTTTGAGAAGAGGAAAGACGGTCGCCATTTTCCAGCAAATAATCAAGAAGGCTTTCTGAAGAGGTAGTTGATAAATGACTGAGCATAGAATAAGTGATACGATCAGGGCCAGGTGCTGCGACTTTACGGCAGCACAAGGCTCTGAGCAATTCTTGCATTGTAAAGGGCTGGTTATAGGCACACCTATCACCTGTGCCACTTGAAATGTTCTGTTTTTCGGCATGATGTTCAACTCTTAAGAAGTTATCAGCGTAATGTGAAGAGCTTGACACATTTGCAAAGTGTTCACCGAGAACATATGCTTGCTCCTCCATGTTCTGACAAACAGTACCGTTTACCTGCAGTAAAGGAAGAAAAGTGGTATAGTCACCCTTAATTTTTCTCAACCGGTCCCATATTATTTTAGAAGGGGTGCTTGAGTTCAGGGATGACACAAAATTATTCCAAGAATCTTTCTTGGCTTGACGTCTTGTACAACGTGCCTTTGCACGAGCTTTCTTGAAAAGAAGTAAGTTTGTGCTTGTGGGGTATCTCCTGAAAATACCCCACGCCCGATTTTGTTGCTTGCGAGTCTTCTCGCAGTCACTCGTCCACCATGGCTTTGGAACTCTTGGAAGGTTACCCTTTGTTTGTGGTATCGACTGCTGAGCCGCATTTATAATAGCATTTGTAATTAGGCTGTTTGCCTCGTCAACATGAAGATGTTGAAAAGATTGGGTCAAGATATTGGCCTCTTTGGTGAAGAGGTCCCAGTCTGCCTCTTGTAGTTTCCACCGAGGCGGGTGTGTTGCAATGTTGTTGGTGGGGCCACGAAATGTGACAACAGTTGGGAAGTGGTCGCTACCACGCGGGTCGTGATCCACTCTCCAATCTAAAGAGGAAAAAAGGGAAGGACTGCAAAGAGAGATGTCAATAGCAGAGAAGGATTGTGTTGCAGAGTTTAGGTAGGTTTTTGACCCTGTGTTTAGGAGGCAAAGTGACCTTGAAAAGAGAACTCTCTCCACCATCTTTCCATGGCTATCAATCTGTGCACTGCCCCACAAGGGATTATGCGCATTGAGTCGCCTAAAATCATCAAGGGCTCAGGGAGCTGGTCAATTAACTTTTCAAACTCTCTCTGACCGACGGAAGTTGAAGGAGGAAGATATAATGAACAGACAGTTATAGTCTGTTCAAGACACACACGGACAGCAACAGCTTCTAGGTCTGTTGTAAGCGGAATATTCATTGCAGGTACAGAGCGAGGAAGGGCAATGGCTACACCACCCGACGAACGTGCTCTGCCTACACGATCTTTTCGAAATATATTGCACCTACGAAAGGGGTTGAAATTTTCTGGATTTAAGTAGGTTTCCTGCAGACAGAAACAAGTTGCATTGTGTTCCTCAAACAAGTCGTTAATGTCATCCAAGTTAGAAAAAAGACCTCGGCAATTCCACTGAAGTATGGTGCCAGCACCCATTACGAAGGTAAGGGAGGAAAAAAGTAGCAACGACTTTGTCATAACCTGGATGTGTAACTTGGAGTGTGTGGGCATGAAAGTTTAGTTTAGGGAGGAGTAATTCTCGGTGGAGGCATTTTCGGTGTCTCTTTTACTTTCTTGCCCCTACCTCTGCTAGCCGTTTTCTCTCTTTGTTCTTTTCCAAGAGAGGAAACACCTGACATACTGGAGGACGACCTCTGTGACAGAGAGTCGTCGTCCTCCACCTCCATGTTTTGTTGTGTATCTTGAGACGAGGCCTGTGTGGCCCCGTCCCAAATAGACTGCGTGCCGTCAGCTTCACAGGAAGCTGAGGCAGTGTTCTGGCTGCTCGTCTGGCAAGCCAGGGAACTTGGAAGGGACACTTACGTGCCCTGCTTTTCGTGTTGGGGGGTGTGGGGTGGAGGCTCAGACGTTTGCGTCTCCACTGAAACTCTGAGTGGTGCCACCCCCCTGCGCACCACCTCAGAGAAAGTACATTTTCTTAGAAATTCAACCTGTGCCTTCGCCGCCCTGTATGTTATGTTTTGCTCTGCCTTTACTCTCAAGATTTGTTTCTCCTCTTGCCAACGCGGGCACGACCTGGAGTACACTGCATGCCCACTCTGACAGTTTGCGCACTTTAAGGCATTTTGGCACGAGTCAGAAGAATGGTTTGTCCCTGCACATTTTGGGCAAACAGCTTGACCTCGACAGACCTGCGAACCGTGCCCAAACCGTTGACACTTAAAGCAGCGTCTCGGGTTGGGGACGTACGGTCGCACTGGGCAGCTGACATAACCTGCTTTGATGCTTGAAGGCAACTTATGGAGTTCAAAGGTGGGAACGACATGTGGTGTGGGTATTTCTTTTCCTTCTCTGCGGATGATGATCCTCTTAGCATTGATTACCCCATGGTCCTTTAAGCCCTCCGTCATCTCTGAGTCAGAACATGGTAGCAACTCACTGGCAGATATGACCCCTTCACTGTGTTCAAGCAACGATGTACTGTGACAGAAACTGGGATTTCTCCAATGGTCTTTAGTGCGGAGAGTGCTGTACTTTGTTGCCTAGTTTGTACCTCGACCTGTATGTCTCCGGTGTTCAGTTTCCTGGCGTTGTAAGACTTCCCGACTACGTGTTCGAGTGTCTTCGCCACAAGGAATGGGGACAGCCCTGCAAACGACTTTGTTTCATTCTCTGCATGGATGACTAGGAATTTAGGAAACCACGGCTCTTGACCGCTTTCAAAGAAGCTCATTGCAATGTCTTCGGTGCGGTGCCGCTTTGGGCGCCGATCAGTTTTTTTGGAATTTGATTTATCCATAAAGAGTGAATGTTGAATTCAGTGCAAAGGGTGTGTCGGCCACCACCGACCCCAACCAAGGGAACGTGTCTCACACGTTAACACTTGCCTGTGCACTATACCCAAGTGCAGCTTCTGGAGGGTGAAAGACTGCCCAAGGTTGACCCTTGCCGCCAAAGAAGGTGAAAAAGAAAATGGAGAGGCCGAAGAACTAGAGAAAGAGAAAGCAATAAAAAGAGAGATGGCGACTAGCTGAATAGTCCTGGCCGGGCCTTCCAGGACCACCCGACTATGGGAAGCAGGGGCCAAAGCGGTGTGTTGCTTTCCCGGAGGGGCCCCGAAGGGTCCTAAACAAACTCCGGGTCCACTCAACCACCAGGATCCCCCTTTCCCCAGACACGGGAAAGCCACGCACAGCTATACGTGGGGGTCTCCCTCCTGCGGCGACCCAACCGTGAGTGCAGGAGGAGGCTACTGCGGCTGCTGCCGGGCGACGGGGTCGCCAAGTTCCAGACGCCGGGGATAAAATATGGTGCTCCTCAAGGTTCGATCCTCGATCCGACCCTGTTCCTTATCTACATCAACGATATCATTGCAGTTCCCGGCGCAAACGATACGGTGCTCTATGCGGAAGACACTAGCGTGTTTTTCAGTCACAATTCTTTGTTACACTTAATTAGCGTAGTAAACAAGTATCTCGATGAACTATCTGTTTGGCTAGAAAAATAGATTGAAGTTGAACGTGAAGAAAACCAAATATATGGTATTCTCAGCAAAGTATAAGCCGATCACTGACGACTCTCTGAATTTATGCATTGATTAGAATGGAATTGAAAGAGTACCTCACATTAAGTTCCTGGGTGTTTGGTTCCAAGAGAATCTATTATGGAATGTTCACGTTAGCAGTGTCACATCAGATGTTGCCAGGAAAATAGGAGCATTGTACCGCATCAGGGATTTACTACCTGCCTGGTTAAAGAGATCACTCTATTTCGCCCTAATTTACCCCTCCCTGTACTATTGTCTATTAGTATGGGGCCTAACCAGTTCCAGTAACTATAATAGAATTTATGCTCTGCAAAAGCGAGTACTAAGCCTCGTCGCGAACACTTCAGACGTTGTACCAGCAACTTTTCAGCAATTAGCTATTTTACCAATACAACAGTTATTCACATTAAAGCTGGGCGTACATACATATACAACGTTTTACTCAGGTAATGCATCAGTGCAATCTCCAAGTAGCCGATATTCACTCCAAAATCCGTATCCGTTTACTCTTCCATTCAGCAGAACAAATTATGGCTCACAGACTACTAAGTACCTTGTCCCAAACTTTCTAAATAACTTGAGGCACCTTTTTGCGGCCCTTTTTGAATCCACGTGCCTATAGGAAAGAGTTAACGAATGAGCTGCTTATCAGTATCGCTGATCAATGAGTGAGGGTGTATTTTATTTTATGTTGACATTATCGTGTTAGAAATATAACTGGGATAATGATATAATATGTACCACGATACCTACTATTGAATCTGTTGTGTATATTGTATTACTGTAAATGCCGCCATGACTGCTCTGTATAGAGTCAGGTACCTCGTCAGGGTTTCTTCCTTTTGTACCTGATCCTCATTTCCAATGGAAATGAAATAAAAGGCATACATACAGTAAATTCAAAAACACCCTTTCTGGGTAAAAAAAGGTGTTTTTAAGCAAATACACCTTTTTTAATTCTACAAAGATAACCAAAGGCCGCAAAAAGGGTGCTAAAAAAGGTGTATGAGAATTTTCTTCTTTCTTATTATTATTCTCTCTTATTACACCAAGTGCTGTATCAAAAAGGGTGTTCTTATGCGTTTACACCTGTCTTTACACCCTTCAAGTAATACTGGTGTCGAAAAAGGTGTTTACGTTATATACACCCTTTCTATACACTGGTGTTGAAAACGGTGTTTTCATTCGTGAGAGAAAAATTACATTGGCTTGACAGCTCCGCTCACTAGGTAATCACATTATAGACGATAGCTTGAGTTGAAAACACAATATTTGACAGGGAGGGATGTCAGGGAGCTCGCTGATATCTTGACTCATTACAGGCGTACGTGTTAATTGCAAAGACACATGTTCGTCACCGTTACAGACGAGTTTTATCGCACTAAGCTTAGCGAATATACTCCAACGAACTGCATTTCAGTATATGATCAATCTGGTACGCCAATTTAGGCTACCGAGAGTGCTCGGGCTCATTACAGGCATCGTCTGAAGGTGGCAGCATCGTAACGCCGCTCATTTCACGAGCACGGACGGCGTTACGATGTTGCGATCTTCACCTCTTCCCTTACATATGTCCAACTGTTTTGTTTTCATTTTATTTGAATTGTTCTTTTTTTTTTTGCTCACTCACAGTGTTTCTAGGACGATGAGGGCTGCCAGTGACGCGCTGCGCTCCAGTTTAGGTTCTGTGTGGAACCACGGCTGGAACTGTGCCGTCGCTAGGGTGGTTGTTGCCATACAAGCAAAAACGTCGGACCGCATGGCTCGGCATGCTGCCGCGGGAGCTTACACCCTTTCGAAAGGGTGTAAGAGTGTTTAACACCCTCCTAAAAGGGTGTTTAAACAGGTGTTTTTTGCACAATACACCTTTTTGAAAGGGTGTTACAGTTGATGTGGTGTAAAAAAGGGTGCCAGCCATAGGACAAAAAGGTGTAAGTGGTTTATACCCAAAAGGGTGTTTTTGAATTTACTGTGTACGTCATAGAGAAATCAAGAGCTCTAAGGGCGAAGCACGGAGTGTGGGCAACGCCCGAGAAGTACACGGGACACCCTGTCAGCGAAGCTGACGTAGTTACTGCACTGAAATACGAGGGTGGTTCCATAAGTTTCCGGCCCGACCAACTTTTAATAGTCATAGAGACGAAACAAGTGTATCACTTTTCGACATAGTCACCCTTAACTTCGATGCACTTTTGACACCTTTCAACCAGCATTCTTATACCCTTGAAAAAATAGTCCGAAGTTTTGTCCGCAAAATGCTGGAAAACTGCCTCTTGCTCCTCTCTATCGTTTTGAAATCTCCGTCCTCTGAGATCCCTCTTCAAGTTTGAGAACAGGAAGTAGTCACTCGGTGCCAAGTCTGGACTGTAGGGTGGGTGGTGGATTTCTTCGAAGTCGCACTCCCTCAGTGCAGCCTTGGCAACAGAAGCCGTGTGGACAGGGGCATTGTCCTCGAGCAACCGGACACCTCGACTCAACCTGCCACGCCTCTTTTCCTTGATGGCCTCTCGCAGTCGGTGTAGGAGTGAAGCATAATAAGTCGCATCCACTGTGGTATTCCTCTCTTTGAAGTCGATGAGGAGGATCCCGTGACAATCCCAAAATATTGTTGCTATGATCTTCTTTGTGGATTGTGTGACCTTGGCTTTTCTTGGGGGTGCTTCTCCTTGTTTGCGCCATTCCATCGACTCCTTTTTCGAAAGGGGATCATAGTAGAGCACCATAGTCTCATCCCCTGTGACAATTGACTTCAATATTTCTTCTTCGTTCTCTTGACAGAGCTCCAAAAACTCTTTGGTACAGACGACGCGCTGTTGCTTTTGAACTGACGAGAGAAGTCGTGGCACCCATCTCGCACTGACCTTTTTCATGTGAAGGCCCTCGCTAATGATGCGAAAAACGGTTGTTTTGTAAAGCCCCAGCCTTTCTGAGATTTCCTTCACCTTCAGACGCCTGTCGCTCAGCATTTCCTCCTCGACAAGAGACAAATTTTCTTGTATCACCACTTCCACTGGACGACCATCGCGTGGATAATCTTCAATGGACTCTCGCCCCAGTCGAAACTGCCTAGCCCAGTCTTTTACCATTGTGTACGACGGAGAGGCTTCCCTGTACACGTTGTCCAGTCGCGCTTTAATTTCTTTAGGCGAAAGTCCCTCTTTTGTCAAGAATTTTATCACAGCGCGGTACTCGATTTTTTCCATTTTAATTGAAGAGTGCACCCTGGCTGTTTGAAATGCCACTCTCCAACTGACAAAAGCATGGAGAGGGTTGAGGGTGGTGCTTCGACCCTCCAACAGATGACGCCACGCCTCCTTAATCACATTTTCGAATTCGCGCGCATTTTCTACCTCGGGCCGGAAACTTATAGAACCACCCTCGTACTATCTCCAAGACGAGATGGACTGTACTGTCTATAGCCCTAACAAGAAGGATGTTATCCACGTACTGGAAGACTGCGAGAGAGTGGCTGTGACGAAAAGGTTTATGACACGCACCATACGTGAAACCTTTAACCTGTTTAAAAGCGCTCATCCGTGTGTCAAGCTGGGAATAACGAAGTTTTCACTCCGGCCGAAGTGGGTGCAGAGAGTCCCGCGTCAACAGCAGTGTGTGTGTGCTTGTACTGTGCGAATTTCGGCTTGGTCATCGCAGGTATCAACAGTGCTTCATCCGCGCAACTAAAGGGAGAGGACCTAAAAACGATGTTTTTGTGTGATGTGCCACAAGATGCCTGCTTTCGCCAAGACTGCACACGTTGCGCATGGGCCAAAACGATTTCTCTGCAGAAATTGAAGATACAGCGGGACGACGACGTTAATCTAGCAATCTGGGCAAATGGAGACCTCATAACGACGACGCTAAAAGCACCACAATTTCTTAAGGAACTCAGGAAATGCACCGCTGTTTACATCAAGCACGAACACATACGCAACGTTCAAAGGAACGCCATCTGGAACGAAAAACATCTTGTCGAACGACGTCATGTCGTGTTGCACTTTGATTTCGCCGAAAACTCGTCAGTGAATCTATCAAGTGAGGTCCAGGGACGGTACTGGAAAACAGATCAAATATCTTTATTCACTTGCGTGGCAACAACGCCTGTGTCGACAACGAGCTTCGCAACGGTGAGCGACGACATGTCCCATGCACGGCGCACGCACTTCTAGCCCTGGACAGTATAGTTGAGGCCCTGGAGGAAATCCTACCTGTGTTCACGCATCTCATCTACATCTCAGACGGTGCAGCTGCGCACTTCAAGAATAGGTATCAGCTGTACGAGATGACGAAGAACAGGTTGCTAGTGGATGGTTGTATTCTGCTAGCGGTCACGGCAAAAATGTTTGCGATGGTGTTGGCTGTTCCTTGAAACATATCGCAAGCATACACAACCTGCGGTGTACAATTGCGGCAGCTATTCGAACACCTGCTGATTTCGTCCGTGTTCTCGTGCAGAGAGAAAAATCACTCAACGCACCTGCTGGAAATTCCGTCGAGCGACATCACGGCGTTCCGAGACGCGAGAAAGGAGGAGTGGTGGACAGCGCGACCCGTCGCAGGCATTCGTTCCTCCCACGTGTGGTATAAGAAATGGAACAGAGGGTGCGACAATGAAGACTTCCTGCTAGCAAGAAGCGTCGTCGACATGTATCCGCCTGAGTGATTGGGCCTGGCTTCAGGATCCGAACATTCTGTAGTCCAGACCCGCTGGTTCGTGATGCATGCAGTGCATCTACTTCAATTTTGTGATCTTGTGCCTCGTGAAATCATAGACGCACGAGCCACGAGATGCCCAGTGCTACCTTGTACGTGTCATGTGAGATACAGTTTGTACGCGGAACAGAGAGTAAAATACATGTAAAGACTGAGTACTAAATAGCTGTCTGTCAACCTGTGTCCTCTTAACGTGATATCTCGTGACTGCGGAAATGGGAATACACCCGACGGTACAAGAAACAGTTTGGGATTATTCGCTTGCATGTGGGAACGCAGGAAATAAATGGTAACGTGGATATACAGACGTTAGCGCACGACTGTGGTGTATTAATCGACACTCTAAAATCTGTACCTCCTAAAACTCCCTTTTATAAGGTACATTTTTGCAAAAACGTATCTTTATTTTATGCGGTACGAAAGCGCCTAAAAGGTACACCACTTTTAAGGTACTGCAGTCTAACAGGTACCCCCGTATAAAGGGTACAGCCGTCTAGCAGGTACACCCGTATAAGAGGTACAGCCGTATAAGAGGTAGTTCTGTCTAACAGGTACGTCCGTCCAAGAGGTACTGCCGTCTAACAGGTACAGCCATTTTAGAGGTACCGTCGTCTAAAGGGTACAACCGTCTAACAGGTACGTCAGTCTAAGAGGTACTGCCGTCTAAAAGGTACGCCCGTCTAAAAGGTACTGCCGTCTAACAGGTACGCCCGTGTAAGAGGTACATCCGTCTAAGAGATACAGCCGTCTAAGAGGTACGCCCGTCTAAGAGGCACGCCCGTCTGAGAGGTACAGTTGTCCAAGAAGTACACAGTCCACACACAACGGAGAGGAACATGTATGTGGTGACATAATCCGTACGTGACGTATCGCACGCACAGCAAAATGCACAACGCGCATCATGTA
Source organism: Ornithodoros turicata (assembly GCF_037126465.1). Taxonomy (NCBI): domain Eukaryota; kingdom Metazoa; phylum Arthropoda; class Arachnida; order Ixodida; family Argasidae; genus Ornithodoros; species Ornithodoros turicata. The sequence continues at coordinate 91,131,070 of NC_088202.1, read as the reverse complement.
TTGTGCATTTATGCTTTGGTTGGTAATACACACTCGCAGAAGTATGCATCTGTAGCATACGCGAAGGTGACCAACGTGTTGCAAGCACATGCGGGACAAAGACAAAAGGCGATCTAAATACTGAACCGCTCTTTATTTGACCTTCAGCGATTTCAGCAGCTGCGAAAGCCGTGGTTTTCTGTACGGCTTCGGGAATTCCTTGTCGCCCACAACATATATTTGCAGCAGGCCTATCAACTGGCCAAAAGCAGCTGGGTATGTCAAGTTTTTTACGTAGTAAACTGTCAAGCAGCAGAGCAGCGCAAACTCAAGCATGCCCGACTGTTCCTGTTGCACAGGCTCTCCGCCACTACACCAAACAGGCTCTCCTGCCCGAAACAGAGTTTCGGTCCCGGAGAGACTACCTCTTCGGGGACGATCTGGAGAGGAACGCCGCAAATAGTTCGTGTTTGTGCCTTCCAGAAGGATTGTCTGAAACAAAGGAAGCAGTACACATACCGTTGATATCAGGTCATACGTCGATTTTTTTGGAGGTAAGAATACGTCCACATCGACGAACGTCGCCGATTCTTTTCCTTCATGGCTGAAAAAGCCTCCAGGATGTTGGTCATCTCCACCATTGCTTGATCAAAGCTTTTGCGGAATCTGACGTCGAATTCCAGTATCAGCTGAGAAACAAATGAAGTTTTGATATTAGAGATAAAGCTACACTGTCGGCTTGAGCAGTAACAGCACAGCAAAACCGATCACTTCGCTTGAATTATTTCGATAGTATGAATAATTAGTGTTGACAAACTACATTACTAACATGATAAACTACATCGCTACGCCGTTAACTGAAGAATCTCTTTCTATTTTATCAATGTAAATACCCAATAAGTAATAAACCAGCGGCATGGCCGAGTGGGCTAAGGCGTCCGCTCTTTGGTGGTAACCAAGGTCGTGCCATAGACAGGGAGGTGGTGGGTTCGAATCCTACCGCCGGCTGTGCTGGCTGAGGTTTTCCCTGGGTTTTCCGAAGACTTTCCAGACGAATGTCGGCACAGTTCCCCCTGAAGTCATCCCAGGACGCACACTAATCCCCCTGTCCTCCAGTCCACATCTGTACGCCGCTCATATAGCCACAGTTGCTTCGCAATAAAAAAAGCAATAAACATCACATATACAGAACGGCATTTTCCTTGCTCACTGTCTAGCCTGTGTTCGTAATATACTTGAAACAAACGCAGACAATTTAAACAAAAAAAGGTACCACGGTTGAGGCTCTTTAGCTGACGACATAGACAGGAAAAGTTTTATTATCTGCCGTGAATGAAACAATCATAGTTGCGAATCAACAGCTAATCTTTATCTCCGAGACGAGCGATGTACATGCATTATCTGACTGCATCGAACCCTTTGGGGCGTTACTTGAACGCAAGAAGTGCTGAAAGCAGCGGAAAGCACAATAAGATTTTGCGCAAGAAGTACTGCTTTATACGGTACAAGACACGGTACCTCATAAACTGACCGTGTACCCCATCAAGACGCGTGTACCTGATACATACAAAGACGAGATCATATACATACATACGAGATCCTTTGTCTCGCCCAGTACCTCTTAAAGCAACTGCGGAAAAGCACTGATGTACCTGATATTTACCAGGTACTGCTCGATATAAGGTACGTTATAAGGTACCGATTTTAGAGTGCAGCCGTACTCGTGTGAGATGTCACTGCGTACCATGTGTCGCCTTTTCGCTCCGCTATGGTTGTCAAATGTTTTTAGTCCCTACAAACCTTATACTGCTTGAAAGGCAATAGAATGACGAATGAATGATATTTTTTTCGAGAAAATGAAGCGTGGGGTTTTCGAGAAATCGATCTGTGAAGTCGGTGTATTTTTCGAGGGTGATCCCGGTTTGCTCCCTCATACCGCCTTAGCTTTATCATTCACAATCTTTAACAGCATACCGTTAGAAAGAGCACTTTATGGGCTCTCTTTCAGTGTAAAAATCACTTCGGTCTTAGGTCCACTTCCCCGACAGAAAGGCTACAAAATTCACGCAAAAACGCGCTCTATGGCGTTTTTGCGATTTTTTCTCAAGTGAACGGGTGGCAGTAGGTATCCGGCTATGCTACAGAGTTACAGTACAGTATGTAGAGAACGGGTAGAAAAAATGTCGTCCCCGTCACTTGTATGTAGGGCGCATAGGGTTGTCTCAAACTTCGGCCCGAGTGCTCGCTGATTTGCACCGTAGTGCGCGCTTCAATTTTTTTCCCGGCATCCGCTCTGATTTGAAGTCCGAAATTTGTGCCAATGTTCATCACAAAGATGTGGCTTTCATACAAAAAATATGTAACAAACTCGAAGGACCTCGACGGACGGGCTTGCCTGAATTGAGATGAAATCACCCTGTGACACATTTGTTTTGTTTTTTGGGCCGGTCCTTGGGGCTGAATGACTTTTGTCAGAAACAAAGGGCGGTCCTGCATAAAATTTGTCTCCCTCCAAAAAAGGTGACTGTCTAAGACACATGGAGCATTTATCGCGGAAAAGACAGACGCACGATTCTGTCGCTCTTCGTTTGACTTTCAAAGGTTCTACCGAATGTCTCAAACCAAAAGTAGTAAGAAACATATACTTTACATTGATGGAGAGTTAATACTCCAAGCAATTCCTCGCTTGAGTATTGTTTGATTGCGTAATCGAATTAAACTTAGACAGCTCACCCTTCGTTCGTGTCGAAGGCCAGTAGGACTCTCGAATTTACGGAAGGCCGCGGGTAACAAGCAATAAATATAGCATCTGTTTTCTCTTAGGAAGGGAATTCCAGTACATTTCGAAGTGAGTTTTTCCGACTCTGTGGTTCTGGGAGCCTTTATATTTTTCTGTGCTTGCTTTTTAACCGGCTGCGCCATTGTGAGTTAGGACAACTAGAATTTATTGCGGCAGTTTATCAAGATGAATGGACAGTAATCAGTGAGACAGAAGTTATCAGGACTGCGTGTGGTCTCTGAAGAACCAAATGAGGTACAATAAAGCGACGCTAGATTTCGTCCCTAATGTGCAGTGCTGTACGTAACGCCGTTACCATAATCGATACTTTTTTCGGTATCGAAGTGCGGACCGCGATACTTTTTTTAATCGGTATCGCAAAAGTATTTCCTTAACAAATTTATGGTAACGCGATCTCCGTATCGTTACCGATACCTATACTTTTCTAGTGCCTCACCATTTCTTCACCGACCATATTTCTTACTACTATTCATTGTCACTGGTCCGCCTAGAGCTCGACAAGAAGCCTATGGACACACCTACGTGCTCCGTAACGGGAATTATACCAAACACATGTTCACTTTTTTCTTCCAACCTAGAGGAAATAACCACGCTGGGCTCAACAAGAGTTAAGGTAAACCAACAGAAGTCAAGTCATGACAGTGCGCTCTGGATTCCACTGCTAAGCTGCCGTGTCGCACTGAGTCACGCTCACATATACTGTGGTATTGTCAACTTCGGATAGGTTTCCTTGGTCATTGTACTCCACGATATATGTGGACCTGACACTAACGTAATTGTCCTCTGTCAGCTGTCGGAGAAATCATTGCTGCTAGGATGGCAGAAGAAACTTTGAGAACCATTGATAAAAGTCAAGCAAAGTGTCCGAGCTACATAATAAATATGTTGTCTTTTTACTGCAAAACTGTCTTCTCCCAATTTTCTATTATGCAAATGGGGGTGTTCACGTAAGCCAGATTTCTTTGTTGCATCATTTTCGCATTTCCAACAAAAGTATCGGGTAAGGTATCGCGTTACTTGTTTTTAGTAACGGCAGCGGTACCCCGTTACTTTAAAAATGAAGTATCGATATTGGTATGTCGATACTTTTTACTCATGCAACGAGAATCGGTATAACGATACCACATTTCGGTAACGGGTATACAACACTGCTAATGTGCCATCACACTATCATCAAATTGTCCAGAAGGAAGGCCTGAAGACATTCTGAGTATACCGTGGGGACGCGGTATAGTGCCACATTGACATGAATGTTGAGGACGTCACCCCCGTCCATGCATGATGTTCTCAGGGTATCCCAGTGTGTTCTTGAGGGACATGAGATCGTTGCCGGCGACTCGAAATGACCATTTCCTCTGCCAAGTAGGAGGCGATATCCTCGTCCTCGTAGTCAATTGGCACGTCATAAATTTTGTCCATGTTTTTCAGATAATATGACGGAATGATGACGTTAACATCCAGTCCAGTGACTGTTTTGAGGCCCATCAGGGGTGCTACTGCTCCTTCAGAAGTTACACACACACACACACACACATATGCTTCCGTCACGATTAAAACGGTGACTCGTGATTTCCTCTTGGGCTGCAGTACAGATATCTTTGGCCACAGTGTTTGGATTCACCTTCCAGAGAGACTGATTTTCCTGAAGGGGCTTGAAAACAACCGGTATCCCCTTTACTCTATTCTTGCGGTATGTCATAAGATTGAAAGGGTCTTCCCATCTTCGACACCCTCCATATCTGGTGGGGGTATCACAGGGGTTCCTGAGGCGGGAAGAGGGTAACCACTGAGGGTAACTCACCATCCCGAACTTCAGTGGCATCGGACTAATCCTGCAGTGCATTTGGATTCCTCGAAGAAGGCAGGACCGGATCATCGTCGCGCATTGCGCTCGGAGGCCGCCGGTCCATTGGTGAGCGGCTCCTGTCACTCCCTGGCGGACGCAACCCGTCGGGAGGACCATCCTGGTTTTCAACGTCTCGGCGGTAGACAGTTCGCCCAGTAGCTACTAACAAAGAGGGCCCTTGAAGGGCCGAAATCGGCTAGAGCAGCAATAGGCCTAGCTCAGACCAGTGAAAAGCACGTCCGTACTGGACAGTGCACGCGAGAAAAAAAAGTTAAACAAAAACCCCGCGAAGGTCAGCTCACCCGCGTCATAAATTATTTAAAGCCATCTGCTCTCTTCGGCAGCGGGTGCACAAATTAGCTCTTTCATAGGGTACCTGAGTACTAGCTTCTCTGAGGGAGCTAGTATTGAGGCACCCTACTTTTTCGCAGAGCTGGGCATTGAAAGGTAGTTTGCCCATTGAGAGGAACCTAAAATAGACGCTTGACCTGTCAATCAACCTTGAGCAGTTTTCATTGCCTGCTGTTTTCTATAAGGGCCGCCATGACACTGAAATTTCCCCGACTGATCCGCCGATAATAATACACCGAACACAATCCCGACAAAACGTAAAGCGTGCTTCACCTAGTACACCCGTGTGTTGGTGAAACCTACCCCTACACGGCCCGTAGGCGACATGCATTCTGAACGCTTTTTCTTGAATAACTTGATTTCGCTTACATAAGCTGCAGTGCTCTCTCGGTGTTTCGAATATGTAAAACGAATGTATTCACGCAGTTTGAACAGTCTACCAATAATTCCCTTGGTTCCACGGACTTATACGTAAAATACAAGGGATGTATCGGAAAATGGGTGGAAACGCGCGAGCGCAGGGAACCGACAGTTTTTTACCTAGAAAAGAATACTTTGGTAGTATGATGCAACTATACCTCTAGTATTTATATCCCAGAGAGAATTTTGATAAACAGAAGCGTTTACGAGTTAAGAGGCATGAAAGTTGCTCGCCTTGCCCACGGTAACTTAAAATTGAGGCAAGCGCGCCAGCACAAGGAACCGACAGTTTTCTATCTAGAAACGAATACATTGGTAGATTGATGCAGCTATACCTCTAGTATTTATATCTCGGAGAGAATTTTGATACACGGAAGCGTTTACGAGTTAAGAGGCATGAAAGTTGCTCGCCTTGCCCACGGTAACTTAAAATTGAGGCAAGCGGCGCCAGCACAAGGAACCGACAGTTTGTACCTAGAAACGAATACTTTGGTAGAATGATGCACTATACCTCTAGTATTTATATCCCGGAGAGAATTTTGATAAACGGAAGCGTTTACGAGTTAAGAAGCTTGAAAGTTGGTGCCCTCGCCCACCGCGCAAGCACAGGGAACCAACAGTTTTCAACGTAGAAAAGAATACTTTAGTAGAATGATGCAACTATACCTCTAGTATTCATATCCCGGAAAGCATTTTGATAAGTGGAAGCGTTCGTGAGTTAACAGACATCAAAGTTGCTGGCATTGCCCACGACACTGAGTAAAAATTTGGGCAAACGCTCCACCGCAGGGAACCGACAGTTTTCTACCTAGAAACGATTACTTTGGTAGAATGATGCAACTATACATCTAGTATTTCAATCCTATAAGAGATCATTTTGAGAAGCGGAAGCGTTTATGAGTTAAGAAGCATGAAAGTTGGTGCCCTCGCTCACCGCGCCAGCACAGGAAACCAACAGTTTTCTACGTGGAAAAGAATACTTTGGTAGAATGATGCAACTACACCTCTAGTATTTATAGCCCAGAGAGCATTTTTATAAGTGAAAGTATTCCTGAGTTAAGAGGCATCAAGGTTGGTAGCCTTGCCCAATGCAAGTAAAAATTTGGGGAACCGCGCCTGCACAGGGAACCGCCAATTTTCCACTTAGAAACGAATACGTCTGTAGAATGATGCAACTATACCTCTAGTATTTATATCCCGGAAAGCATTTTGATAAGTGGAAGCGTTCGTGAGTTAACAGACATCAAAGCTGCTTGCATTGCCCACGACACTGAGTAAAAATTTGGGCAAACGCTCCACCGCAGGGAACCGACAGTTTTCTACCTAGAAACGATTACTTTGGTAGAATGATGCAACTATACATCTAGTATTTCAATCCTAGAGATCATTTTGAGAAGCGGAAGCGTTTATGAGTTAAGAAGCATGAAAGTTGGTGCCCTCGCTCACCGCGCGAGCACAGGAAACCAACAGTTTTCTACGTGGAAAAGAATACTTTGGTAGAACGATGCAACTACACCTCTAGTATTTATAGCCCAGAGAGCATTTTGATAAGTGAAAGTATTCCTGAGTTAAGAGGCATCAAGGTTGGTAGCCTTGCCCAATGCAAGTAAAAATTTGGGGAATCGCGCCTGCGCAGGGAACCGCCAATTTTCCACTTAGAAACGAATACGTCTGTAGAATGATGCAACTATACCTCTAGTATTTATATCCCGGAAAGCATTTTGATAAGTAGAAGCGTTCGTGAGTTAACAGACATCAAAGTTGCTGGCATTGCCAACGACACTGAGTAAAAATTTTGGCAAACGCGCCACCGCAGGGAACAGACAGTTTTCTACCTAGAAACGATTACTTTGGTAGAATGATGCAACTATACATCTAGTATTTCAATCCTAGAGATCATTTTGAGAAGCGGAAGCGTTTACGAGTTAAGAAGCATGAAAGTTGGTGTCCTCGCCCACCGCGCAAGCACAGGGAACCAACAGTTTTCAACGTAGAAAAGAATACTTTAGTAGAATGACGCAACTATACCTCTAGTATTCATATCCCGGAAAGCATTTTGATAAGTGGAAGCGTTCGTGAGTTAACAGACATCAAAGTTGCTGGCATTGCCCACGACACTGAGTAAAAATTTGGGCAAACGCTCCACCGCAGGGAACCGACAGTTTTCTACCTAGAAACGATTACTTTGGTAGAATGATGCAACTATACATCTAGTATTTCAATCCTATAAGAGATCATTTTGAGAAGCGGAAGCGTTTATGAGTTAAGAAGCATGAAAGTTGGTGCCCTCGCTCACCGCGCCAGCACAGGAAACCAACAGTTTTCTACGTGGAAAAGAATACTTTGGTAGAATGATGCAACTACAACTCTAGTATTTATAGCCCAGAGAGCATTTTTATAAGTGAAAGTATTCCTGAGTTAAGAGGCATCAAGGTTGGTAGCCTTGCCCAATGCAAGTAAAAATTTGGGGAATCGCGCCTGCGCAGGGAACCGCCAATTTTCCACTTAGAAACGAATACGTCTGTAGAATGATGCAACTATACCTCTAGTATTTATATCCCGGAAAGCATTTTGATAAGTAGAAGCGTTCGTGAGTTAACAGACATCAAAGTTGCTGGCATTGCCAACGACACTGAGTAAAAATTTTGGCAAACGCGCCACCGCAGGGAACAGACAGTTTTCTACCTAGAAACGATTACTTTGGTAGAATGATGCAACTATACATATAGTATTTCAATCCTAGAGATCATTTTGAGAAGCGGAAGCGTTTACGAGTTAAGAAGCATGAAAGTTGGTGTCCTCGCCCACCGCGCAAGCACAGGGAACCAACAGTTTTCAACGTAGAAAAGAATACTTTAGTAGAATGACGCAACTATACCTCTAGTATTCATATCCCGGAAAGCATTTTGATAAGTGGAAGCGTTCGTGAGTTAACAGACATCAAAGTTGCTGGCATTGCCCACGACACTGAGTAAAAATTTGGGCAAACGCTCCACCGCAGGGAACCGACAGTTTTCTACCTAGAAACGATTACTTTGGTAGAATGATGCAACTATACATCTAGTATTTCAATCCTATAAGAGATCATTTTGAGAAGCGGAAGCGTTTATGAGTTAAGAAGCATGAAAGTTGGTGCCCTCGCTCACCGCGCCAGCACAGGAAACCAACAGTTTTCTACGTGGAAAAGAATACTTTGGTAGAATGATGCAACTACACCTCTAGTATTTATAGCCCAGAGAGCATTTTTATAAGTGAAAGTATTCCTGAGTTAAGAGGCATCAAGGTTGGTAGCCTTGCCCAATGCAAGTAAAAATTTGGGGAACCGCGCCTGCGCAGGGAACCGCCAATTTTCCACTTAGAAACGAATACGTCCGTAGAATAATGCAACTATACCTCTAGTATTTATATCCCGGAAAGCATTTTGATAAGTGGAAGCGTTCGTGAGTTAACAGACATCAAAGCTGCTGGCATTGCCCACGACACTGAGTAAAAATTTGGGCAAACGCTCCACCGCAGGGAACCGACAGTTTTCTACCTAGAAACGATTACTTTGGTAGAATGATGCAACTATACATCTAGTATTTCAATCCTAGAGATCATTTCGAGAAGCGGAAGCGTTTATGAGTTAAGAAGCATGAAAGATGGTGCCCTCGCTCACCGCGCGAGCACAGGAAACCAACAGTTTTCAACGTAGAAAAGAATACTTTAGTAGAATGACGCAACTATACCTCTAGTATTCATATCCCGGAAAGCATTTTGATAAGTGGAAGCGTTCGTGAGTTAACAGACATCAAAGTTGCTGGCATTGCCCACGACACTGAGTAAAAATTTTGGCAAACGCGCCACCGCAGGGAACAGACAGTTTTCTACCTAGAAACGATTACTTTGGTAGAATGATGCAACTATACATCTAGTATTTCAATCCTATAAGAGATCATTTTGAGAAGCGGAAGCGTTTATGAGTTAAGAAGCATGAAAGTTGGTGCCCTCGCTCACCGCGCGAGCACAGGAAACCAACAGTTTTCTACGTGGAAAAGAATACTTTGGTAGAATGATGCAACTACACCTCTAGTATTTATAGCCCAGAGAGCATTTTTATAAGTGAAAGTATTCCTGAGTTAAGAGGCATCAAGGTTGGTAGCCTTGCCCAATGCAAGTAAAAATTTGGGGAATCGCGCCTGCGCAGGGAACCGCCAATTTTCCACTTAGAAACGAATACGTCTGTAGAATGATGCAACTATACATCTAGTATTTATATCCCGGAAAGCATTTTGATAAGTGGAAGCGTTCGTGAGTTAACAGACATCAAAGTTGCTGGCATCGCCAGCGACACTGAGTAAAAATTTTGGCAAACGCGCCACCGCAGGGAACAGACAGTTTTCTACCTAGAAACGATTACTTTGGTAGAATGATGCAACTATACATCTAGTATTTCAATCCTAGAGATCATTTTGAGAAGCGGAAGCGTTTACGAGTTTAGAAGCATGAAAGTTGGTGTCCTCGCCCACCGCGCAAGCACAGGGAACGAACAGTTTTCAACGTAGGAAAGAATACTTTAGTAGAATGACGCAACTATACCTCTAGTATTCATATCCCGGAAAGCATTTTGATAAGTGGAAGTATTTCTGAGTTAAGAGGCTTCAAGGTTGGTAGCCTTGCCCAGTGCAAGTAAAAATTTGGGGAATCGCGCCTGCGCAGGGAACCGCCAATTTTCCACTTAGAAACGAATACGTCTGCAGAATGATGCAACTATACCTCTAGTATTTATATCCCGGAAAGCATTTTGATAAGTGGAAGCGTTCGTGAGTTAACAGACATAAAAGTTGCTGGCATTGCCAACGACACTGAGTAAAAATTTTGGCAAACGCGCCACCGCAGGGAACAGACAGTTTTCTACCTAGAAACGATTACTTTGGTAGAATGATGCAACTATACATCTAGTATTTCAATCCTAGAGATCATTTTGAGAAGCGGAAGCGTTTACGAGTTAAGAAGCATGAAAGTTGGTGTCCTCGCCCACCGCGCAAGCACAGGGAACCAACAGTTTTCAACGTAGAAAAGAATACTTTAGTAGAATGACGCAACTATACCTCTAGTATTCATATCCTGGAAAGCATTTTGATAAGTGGAAGCGTTCGTGAGTTAACAGACATCAAAGTTGCTGGCATTGCCCACGACACTGAGTAAAAATTTGGGCAAACGCTCCACCGCAGGGAACCGACAGTTTTCTACCTAGAAACGATTACTTTGGTAGAATGATGCAACTATACATCTAGTATTTCAATCCTATAAGAGATCATTTTGAGAAGCGGAAGCGTTTATGAGTTAAGAAGCATGAAAGTTGGTGTCCTCGCCCACCGCGCAAGCACAGGGAACGAACAGTTTTCAACGTAGGAAAGAATACTTTAGTAGAATGACGCAACTATACCTCTAGTATTCATATCCCGGAAAGCATTTTGATAAGTGGAAGTATTCCTGAGTTAAGAGGCTTCAAGGTTGGTAGCCTTGCCCAGTGCAAGTAAAAATTTGGGGAATCGCGCCTGCGCAGGGAACAGCCAATTTTCCACTTGGAAACGAATACGTCTGTAGAATGATGCAACTATACCTCAAATATTTATATCCCGGAGAGCATTTTGATAAGCGGAAGCGTTTACGAGTTAAGAGGCATGAAAGTTGGTGTCCTCGTTCACCGCGCCTTCTTAGGGAACCTATAGATTTCTACCTACAAACTAATATTTTGGTATAATGGTGCAACTATTCATCTAGTATTTAAATCCTGGGGAGTGTTTTAATACGCGGAAGCGCTGATGAGTTGAGAGGCATCAAATTTGGTGGCCTTGCCCACGGCAAATAAAAATTTGGGAGGCATTTTTGTTTAAAACCCCTCCATTGTACCGTCGTGGTCGACGACGACGACGAAGCTGGATTGTCCACACGTACGATTTTGCTGCTCCGCCGATTTTGTTTCTGTTTTTAGTTCCGTATAGGGACCACTGGTTTTTAAATATTATCGCGAGCGTTTAGAAGTTAAATGTTGCAAGTAAGTGAAAGAGCGTTACATTCCGAATCGAACAATATAAGAATTATAAAATTCCGTGCACTAGAACAGCTTTTACATTTAGTTCGTGGTGCGCTCTATTGAGCACTTCGTTGACACTTCGGCGGCCTTGCTAAGCCTAACGGATATGGAGGACGCCATCTTGTGAAAGGGCGAGAACTGTGACGACACTGGGCCACCTGTAGGATAAAATATGAGATCATCTGGTACTTAGTGGAGGAGTGTCACTGTAGCAGTGTGAATAGAAACATTGAAAGTGGTGGAGAGTATGAGACATATTCAGTCAATATTTGAAAAAAAAAAAGCAAAAGGGACATTAGGAAAAGGAGACTATATATCAGGTTTTAATGTTCAAACAGCAGTAAATTTCAAAAAATAAGGGGGAAATAGAAACAAGAAGAGAAAGTCTCATTTTTTACTTGGCTGAGGAGCAAAGTGAAGTTCTGGGAGAAGTGTCCAAGGCCAGATAGGACAGTGCCTGGTGTGAATGCCGAGAGTGATATCTAAGAAAATCTTCTATAGAACGTGCAGACAGACGAAGGTTAGGTCAGGAAAGCCTTTTACGTATTTCACATGTTGGCAAGTGAATTGGTTCATGTAAAATATGCATCCGTCGAGACTGATCTAGGTTAGGTCAGGTTGGGTTTTCACGTATTTCACATGTTGGTGAGTGAGTTGGTCCGTGTAGAATATGCATCCGTCGAGACTGACCTAGGTTAGGTAAGGTTGGGTTTTTACGTATTTCACACGTTGGTGAGTGAGTTGGTCCGTGTAGAATATGCACCCGTCGAGACTGACCTAGGTTAGGTCAGGTTGGGTTTTTACGTATTTCACACGTTGGTGAGTGAGTTGGTCCGTGTAGAATATGCATCCGTCGAGACTGACCTAGGTTAGGTCAGGTTGGGTTTTCACGTATTTTACACGTTGGTGAGTGAGTTGGTCGGTGTAAAATATGCATCCGTCGAGACTGACCTAGGTTAGGTAAGGTTGGGTTTTTACGTATTTCACACGTTGGTGAGTGAGTTGGTCCGTGTAGAATATGCATCCGTCGAGACTGACCTAGGTTAGGTCAGGTTGGGTTTTTACGTATTTCACACGTTGGTGAGTGAGTTGGTCCGTGTAGAATATGCATCCGTCGAGACTGATCTAGGTTAGGTCTGGAGAGCCTTTCACACATTTCATATGTCGGAGGATCAGTCATTTCATCAGTAGATGATGTGTCGGTAAATGTTTGCCTAGGGGCTTCGTCAAGGTTTGCGAAGAGGTAATGTGTGCCTAATGTCTTCTAAAATTTTGTCGAATGTGTCCTGATGGTGGCGCCTGCAATCTCGGCGCCAGAGAAACTCTACTAGATGGAGGCCCATGTTGTCAGTTTTGACTTCCCTCCTTGCCAATTCTTGTCTGAGGGGCCTCCACTGAGATTCAATTTGGTTTGTGTTGGCCCCTGTGTCCGGATCAACGTAATTTAAGCTATGGTTAACCGTTAAATGTTCGAATCCGTTTCGACCGAGCCCCATGTAGCCTTTCCAGCAATCAGTGATGATCACGGTTTTGTCTTCCACGTTGTTTTTGATTTGCGATAGTAGTGTTATCGCATCGCGCTTATTATCCCTGCAAACTTCCAATCGTAGCTCATCTGTGTGGATATCAATCATTCCAATCACCCATGTCCCTTCTACAGCCCTCCCCTTATTATATTTTTGCCTCCCAATTTTGCACTCATCTACTTCTACGACATGGCCAGTGGTCCCGATACGGAACTACATCCGTTTCTTTTTCTAAATCTTTCGAGATTCCAGAGTGTTTTGTTCCTCCCAAACTCTGTACTGCAACCCCCGTAAGCCCCCCGAACGGCGGCGTAGGGAGCAACTCGCCCGCCTCCCCAAGATGGAGGCAGCGGCGTCCCCCGGCCGCCCGTCCTCCACAGAGGAGGCGAGTAATATTGACAGTGATTCCGCCTCGAGCTGCAGCACCATACTTCTGGGGAAGAGAAGCGTGCCCTCAACGAGCGGTAGATCCTGATCCGACGACGAACCGTTCCAAGATGTCTTGAAGCGTCCCCGGAAAGTTGGCCACCGCGTCACCGGTCACTACCCTCCCCTTGAGGGCACGACCGTGATTTTTGCCCCAGTCGACAGAACCTTGAACCTTGCACGGCTCAACCACATGAAGGTCTCCCAGTTCCTCACCTCGGAGCTGCCCGTGCGAATTAAAGAGATCCGCCCAAACTACTCTAAGAACATTATTGCGGTAGACGCTGTTGCGCCTTCTGCTAAAGCGTCGCTGCTGCAACTCACCAGAATCTGCTCTGTTCCGGTACGGTCCTACGAGCCACGTCCGCCAAACTCGTGCTATGGCGTCATTACTGACATCGACTCCTCGCTATCGGACCAACAGATTTTGGAGGCCATCAAGTCGGATCCGCCAACCGTTGGAGCGCGACGAATACGGAAGGACGCGGGAGCTGTTAGGCTCACGTTCCTCGGATCGAAGGCACCAAGACAAATCACCTTTCACCTCCTTACTATGCAAGTCCGTGACTTCTTGCCCCGCACCACCCAATGCGGCAAGTGCCTGCGGTACGGTCGTGTCGCTGCCTGCTGCACCCGTAAAGAAACGTGCGTCAACTGCGGATCATCCCACGACAGCGCTGAATGTCCAGGTACCGAACAGGTCTGTGCAAACTGTAGAGGTGGCCACCCCGCCACTTCTAGGGACTGTCCGAAGTTCAAGGAACAGCGGCGCGTCGCCAGGGAGCGCTCTGGCTCGGACAGCAGTTGCAGAGCTGCGCTTGATAAGGTGCGGAACGTCGAACGCCGGAAAAGCCGAAGGAAAAGGGTAACACCTGGCCGCTCCACCAGAGCTGGCTCGCGCGCATCCGGTAATGCGTCTGGACCAGACCCATGCAAGCAGCCCGCCTGGACTGAGAGCGACTTCCCGCCCCTACCGGGCCACGGTCGCCAGGATGAAGCCTCAACCCGCCCTCCACCCCCGCCGCACCCAAGCAGCCCCTTACCCCAGTGTCCGCACTTACCCACGGCCCTCCCACCGCGCATCTTGAGACCGATCACACGGCGCGCACGTGCCAACCATCATCCTTCGAGTCCTCTTCGCGGCGCTCAAGGCCATTGTCACCGCCCTCCCACAATGTACAGCTCTCTCGGAAGTCCAGTCGATCCTGAACCTCGAAAGCGAAATCGACTCACTCCTTCAAGTCGGTCTAGGCCGACACTAGGCCCCCCCATCGACCACCACTCATCCAGTCATGCAGTACCAAGAGACGACAATCTTCCAATGGAACGCGAGGAGCCTCCAGCCCAAAGTGTCTGACTTTCGCCAGTTTGTTTGGCGCCACAAGTTCCCGCTTTTGTGCATCTCAATGTGGAATCACCGAGGCTTTCCGCCTATCGAACTACCTCACTTTTACCTCCAGCTCCCATGGACAGAGATGCCGTGCCGCGCTGTTCGTCCGATCCGACATTCCTGCCATTAAGCGGCCGGTCCCCTCCGTGGGTACTGGGGAGTATGTCTGCTGTTCCGTACATATGGGCGACCTCGTGCTCACGGTGATATCTCTGTACCTGCCTCCTGTTACAGCCTATGACGTCAACGACCTGGCTGCTCTACTCGACAGCGTGCCGTCTCGATGTCTTCTCTGTGGCGACTTTAATGCCCATAACATCATCTGGGGCATTGCGAGGGCTCTTCGGGTGGGGCGTCGACGCCGACTCGCTCGGAAGCGACCACCTGCCCGTCCTGGTTAGCGTGTTGGGACCCCGGCGGGCCTGCCTCTCTCGCCGTGTGAAGAGGACAGACTGACAGTGCTACAGGTCTACACTCAGGTCCCACGTGGCTGATCATGCTCCGGACAATATGGAGGACTTCTCCCGAGAAGTCGTGTCTGCCGTGGACGCCGCAACGACAGTCCTCACCTTACCCTCTAAGTTCACGGCCGTCGACGCGGAATATGAACGACTCCGTTACCGTACGGCGCCGCGCTGAGCGTCGTGCCCGCCGCACCCGCCTTCCAACCCACATCCGTGAAGCCCGAAACATACAAACGGCAATACAAAGGCGTTTACGCACACTAGCGCGGAATCATTGGAGAAACTTTCATCATCTTTGTCCCCCCGCACCCCGCTCTCCCGGATATGGACTGTCCTGCACGGCCTCGCAACACCAGTCACCCAGTGACACCCGTTTCGGTCGCTTGCAGTATGCTCTGGACAGCCCGAATCCAGGTCGCCGAGGAGTTCTGTTCGCGCTTGACGTCAACGCCGGCCAACGCCCTTACGTCACCTTGTGATATTCCTATAGCCTTGGAGCCGTTGACGGAGCCATGCTTAGACGCTCCCTTCTCCCTCTTTGAGCTCGACTCCGCCATAGCACAATCACCCATGCACACTTCTCCAGGGGCAGACCAGGTCACGTATAAGGCACTCCGCAATCTCCCTCGCAGCGGGCGCGAAGCCCTCCTCAAACTCCTTAACGAATCAATGCATTCAGGATGCGTCCCGCAGCAGTGGAAAACGGCGATGGTGGTTCCCATCCTCAAACCAGGGAAATCCCCTCATAACATCGACTCCTTCAGGCCAATAGCCCTGACAAGCTGCGTCGGAAAGGTTATGGAGCGCATGGTATCCTCCCGGCTCAACTGGTACCTCAAGTCCACGATGTTCTTCCCTGAAGCCATGGCAGGTTTTCGGCAAGGCAGGTCGTCAATTGACAATGTCATCAACATTGTCTCCAGCACACAGCAAGCACGCTCTGAAGGGAAGCTCACTGTGGCGGTCTTCCTGGACGTGATGAAGGCCTACGACAGCGTCCTCCACAGCACCATCGTCGCGACGCTCCAAGAAGCGGGAGTGGGCAACCGCCCGCTCTCGTGGATACAAGATTTCCTCTGCAACCGGTCCCTGTTTATTCGTACTGCCGACGGCGACACCGCTACCTTTGCTGTGCAGCGCGGCGTTCCGCAGGGCTGTGTGCTCGGTTCCCTCTTCTTTAATGTCATCATGGCCTCCCTCCCTTCGCAAATAAGTACTGATGTCAACGTTACGATCTACGCGGACGACATTTGCATTTGGACGTCATCCACCCGCCGGGACACTATCCAACGCCGCCTACAAGGTGCTCTCAACACCGTCGAGTCCTACCTCTCCGACCGTGGTCTCTCCGTTTTCCCATGCAAAACGTCGGCCATGGCCTTCTCTCGCCGTTCCTTCCAGAATTACCCCCTTCGAGTTGCGGGAGCGCAGCTCAACTTTGTCCGACAGTGCACATACCTAGGCATAACCATTGACGCAGGGCTATCGTGGTCGCAACATGTCAGGGCCCTGTCTTCCAAAGCCAACATCCTCGCAAATGTGACGCGCCGCATCTCCGGCGCCTCCTGGGGCCCGTCGTACGCCGACCTCCGCCATGTGCACAACTCGCTCACGCTGGGCGCTCTCCGCTACAGCCTCCCGGTCCTGCACGGTGTTGGCCGTGCAAGAGAGCGGGAACTCTTAAACATCCAGGCCCGTAGCCTCCGTATCTGTCTCGGCGTCCCAAGGACGTTTGAAACCTCCTCGGTCCTTGCACAGGCGGGAGAATCCCCGGCCCCCATCCTCCGCGACAAGGAGACCCTCCGAACCTACGCGCGCTTCATCACACGGCACTCCCGGTATCGTTCGCATGTGATGCGAACGATACCGCAGAAGTACCCGGACTCTGCCTTCGGCGACGCCATTCGCAGACTCAACGGGCGCCTTCCGCCTGCACCGGCGGGGTCGTTCCCACCCCCTATGTGGACCTTCTACCGACCAACCACGATAACACACATCCCCGGCCTCCCTCGCAAGCATGACACACCCACGGTGGTCGCGCGGCAGCTCGCGTTGGAGCACATTTACTCGCTTCATGACCAGCGAGTACCCATATACACCGATGGCTCGGTGATACCAGGCGGGTCGGCAGCAGCCTTCTACGTGCCTCACGTCCACTGCAGCCGTGGGTTCAAACTCCCGTACGAGACTTCATCCACCGAAACCGAAATGATCGCCATTCATGAAGCCCTGAAGTTCATCTCGGCATCCGTTCCCGCACCATGGACCATCTTTACAGACAGCAAGGCGGCGCTAGAAGTGCTGTCATCATTCTCGATCCCCCTTGTTCAGGACATTGGCGCGCTCATCGTTCAGTGCCTCAGCCGTCTCGCAGCGCGGGCCACAGCGTTTGGCTTCAGTGGGTCCCCGGTCACACAGGCCTCCCCGGCAACACATCCGCCGACACCGCTGCGAAGCAGGCCCACACCTCTGCACCATTGCTATCGGTCCCGCTATCACCCTCGTCATGCCAACTCCACATACGCCACATGTGCGCCCAGCACACTCGCCGCTTCACTGAGAGCGCCGTCTCAGCCCGCACTTTCCTTCATTCCATCGATCCCAAGATGGAGCTCACGATCCCACTGAGCCTCTATCGAAGGGAGAGCTCACTCCTTCACCGCCTGCGACTCAAAGTCGCTAAGACCCCATCGCGCCAGTTCCTCATGGGCAACATAGGTTCCCCACTATGCACGAAATGTGGTGTGGTGGCGGACACTACCCACCTCGTCCTGCACTGCCGCCTTTACTCCTCAGCCAGAGCCGCACTTGAGCAACAGCTCACACACCTTGGCCTGCACCTCACGCTGCGGACCTTACTCGGCCCCGTGCAGCACGCCCGACAGTGCGCAGTCATCAGACTGCTCCTCCGTTACCTCGCTGCAACCGACCTACTAGTCACCCTGTGAACCGGACCGTACCCGCCTGGGTACTCTCTCTCTGATTTTTTTTCTTGGGAATAGCAAGCTGACACCCTGTCTGGCTGACCTTTCCCTCGTTCCTCTTCTTTGTTATCATTAAACATATCCCCCCCTCCATTTGCGCAAATCTACTGATGAGGGTACACTGCTGTTGCTCCTTTAATTGAGGAGAAATAAAATGGAGAAAGTGGGTGCATTATGCTTTGAATTATGAATTCCGAAATCTGTGGAAACCGCAAGAAGAACACGAAGTTCAACAAACGTTTACGTCGGAAACGCGGAAGCAAGTATGCACAAGTTGTGCGGAAGACCTGACCGTAATCGATGCTTCGCTGTTCACAGATTACAGCATAGCTGCAATCCCTGGAGCACACTGCAAAGTATGTCATGTGGAATGAAAGCATTTTTAGGTGGTGATGACTCAGTGATAACGTGTTCATGGTGGTAGCCTGCGCACTAAGAGAATTCGCGCTTTCTTCCCACAAGAGCCAAAAGAAAAAAAAAGAAGAAGAAATCGGCATTGCACACAATAAAAAGGCAGCGAGTGCATGACACAGGCACAAGCGCTCAGTACCTACGTAAGGTTACCGTGCCTATCGGAGGCAATAGCAGTCGTGTGTGACTCAGAATCTTAACCACTGATTGGTTCCGGTTGTTACGGTTCAACGCAAGCCACGTTATTTGAGAGTTTTAGTGCACCGTACGCTATCGCCTTTGCTCCCGTAAGGGATAAAGGAGAAAGATATGGAAGGTGGGATGACGTTGGTCACAGAGTTGATTTTCACAATAAATAAGACAGCACTGAGAACGGATCCCTGCGGGACACCATTCTCTTGTACGAAGGGGCGGGATAGAGTGGTTCCCAGTCGCACTCTAAAGGATCTGTGCTGGAGGAAATTTGAAATGCATCTAAGAAGTCTGCCCTCCACGCCAAAAGAGTAAAGATCATGCAGAATACCATGTCGCCACGCGGTGTCATACGCTTTCTCTAAAGCAAAGAAAACGGATAAGCAATGTTGTCTTCTGACGAAGGCTTCACGGATAGTGGTTTCTAGCCGAACAAGGTGATCCATAGTGGAGCACCCTGTTCGAAAACCACATTGAAATTCAGAAAGGCAATCATTTTCTTCCAGATGATGAACCAGCCGGTTATTGACCATTCGCTCAAACGTCTTCCCAATACAACTCGTAAGGGCGATAGGTCTGTAACTGGCTGGATTCGATGCTTCCTTTCTTGGCTTGAGAAGGGGAATGACAGTCGCAGTCTTCCATAATAATGGTAACGTTCACCCTGCCCAAACGCGGTTAAAGAAAAGGAGCAACAATTTTTTTGTGTCATCAGACAAGCGGCACAGCATAGAGTAGGTTACTCTGTCTGGGCCCGGGGCAGTGGCTTTAGCAACGAATAGGGATCGCTGAAGCTCCACCATCGTGAACGGCTGATTGTATACGTACTTATCACCACCGCTCATTGGAGTTTTTCGTTTCTCAACGTTTGTTTTTACTCTAAGAAAGTCGGGACTGTAATGGGATGAATCAGAGATGCGTTCAAAGTGTTGTCCGAGCGCATTCGCCTGTTCTTGTAGGCTTCCGCACACTTGCCCGTTGACTTCTAAGAGAAGGATTGTATAACTACGGTGTTCTCCTCTGATTTTGCGAAGTCTGTCCCACACTACTTTGGGGGGGTACTGTGAGATAGAGAAGAAACGAAGTTGTGCCAAGATGACCGCTCTGCTTGTTTCCGCGTCCACCTGGCCTTGGCTCTCGCCTTTTTACACAAAAGAAGATTTCGTGATGTGGGGTACCTCCGAAATGTACCCCACGCACGATTTTGAAGTTTACGAGTTTCCTTGCACTCGCTGTTCCACCATGGCTTCGGTCGTTTCGGTAGACGACCGGAAGTCTGGGGAATGGATTGTGTTGCTGCATCGAGGATGACATTGGTAATTACATTGTTGGCCTCTTCAACCGTCATCCTGTCCAACGACAGGTCACATTTTTTTAGAGAAAGCATTCCAGTCAGCATGTTGGAGCTTCCATCTAGGGGGGCATGCTGTCAGACTACTGACTGCACACATATATTTCAGGATCACTGGAAAGTGATCACTCCCAAGTGGGTTTTCCTCCACGCTCCATTCCATATATTGATACAGACATGGACTGCAAAGTCATAAATCTAAGACAGAGAAAGACTGACTTGAACAGTGGACGTACGTAGGTGCTCCTGTATTTAAAAGACAGATGGAGGTTGATAACAAGACCCTTTCCAACATTTTCCCTCGGCCGTCGGTTCTTGTACTGCCCCAAAAGGGATGTGGGCATTAAAGTCGCGTAAGAGTATAAATGGAATTGGAAGTGTGCTGATTAAGTGTTCTACATCCTTCTGTGCAAAACTTCCTGATGGTGGCAAGGAGACCGAGCAGATGGTGACAATTCTGTCCAGACACATCTGCACGGCTACGGCTTCCAAGTCTGTAACCAAGTGGACTTCTTTGGACGGAACAGTTCCTCGTGTGACGATAGCCACGCCACTTGATGCGCGAGTGGCGTCTGTTCGATCTCTTCGAAATACATTGTGTCTACGAATTGGATTTGGTGTGTGTGTGTGTGTTTAAATATGTTTCTTGGAGGCAGAAACATGCTGCATTGTACTTGTCGAAGAGATCGTTAATGTCGTCTAAGTTAGAAAGTAAACCACGGCAGTTCCACTGGAGGAAGTCGTTCATAACGGTCACACTAAAAAGGAGGAAAAGAAAGCGCAGCACTTGGTGACACCTACTAGAAAAGACTTGTACCACTTAGGGGTCGCTTTCTCTAAGCGACCGGAGGGGGGTTGCACCCTTCGCGGGGGTAGTTTCTCTTGGTCATTCCCTTTGAAACCCTTTCCTCGTCCTTTTTCCCGTTTTTCCTTCCCTTGTGAAGGAATGCTGGGGAGGGTCGACGATGACTTCTGCGAAATGCAGTCGTCATCGTCGACCTCCATACTTTGGGTGCCTTTTTGGGAAGGGGTTTTTCCGACCCCGTCCCAAACTGGCTGTGTGCCATCGACCTTAGAGGAGGCCGTGGCTGTTTCTTTGAGGCCAGTTGAACAGCTGGCCTCCGTCACGGCAGAAGACACCGGAGTGTCTCCAGCCTTCTGAGGTTGGGGAGTGTATAGTGGGGACTCGGAACCCGAAGAACAGGTCTGTGTCTCCACGGACTTCCTCGGTGGCGCCACTCCCCTACGCACCACGTCGGAAAAACTTCCTTTCTTTGTGAACTCGAGCTGTGCTCGTGCTGCTTTGTAGTTTAAGTTCCATCTTCTTTCCATCGTGGGCAGGACCGAGAATAGACCGTGCCCCCCCTCCCCTCACAGTTAGCACAGTGGAAGTCTTTTGTGCACGACTCAGGAGTATGTTCTTTGCCAGCACATCTGGGACACACCAACTGTCCTCGACAGACTTGGGAGCTGTGCCCAAACCGCTGGCATTTGAAACAGCGACGAGGATTTGGAATAAATGGCCCGACATGGCAACTGACATAACCGGCTTTGATAGTTGAAGGAAGTGTGTGCAGCTTAAACGACAGGATGATATGCTTGGTCGGGATCTCCTTGCCATCTCTCCGCATAATTATACGTTTGGCAGAGACGACGCCTTGCTCTCTCAAGCCCTCTTCGATTTCAGTTTCGCTGCACTCGATTAACTCTTCTTCGGAAATTACTCCCTTAACGGTGTTCAGTGTTCGGTGTGTTGTAACTGAGATAGGTACCTCCCCGATGTTCTTTAATGTTTGCAGTGCTATACTTTGTTCTTTGTTGTTGACCTCCACCTGAATCCTGAGCTGAGTTTCTTGGCCTGAAAGGACTTTCCTATTTCGTGTTCGAGTGCCCTAGCAACAAGGAAAGGAGATACTTTAGACAGTTGTCTAGCCTCGTCATCGGAGTGGAGAACCAGGAACTTGGCAAACCAAGGTTCCGGACAACCTAGATCAAAGAAATTCAACATTTGTTCTTCGGTGCGGTTCCTCTTCAGGCGCCGATCGGATTTTTTTTAGCTGATTTTGTCCATAAGAAGAATGAATGGCATTCGGTGCAGATGTCCTGCCGCCCACCACCTAGCCCAACCAGGGGACAGCACACAACGCAGTAGCAGGTACCTCTGCATGATACCCAAGTGCAGCTTTCTGGAGAGTGAAAAGAACTGCCCAAGGTTGACCCTTGCCGCCAAAGAAGGTGAAAAGAGAAAGGGAGCAAGGAGGGCAGAACATAAAGAGAAAGCAATGAAAAGTGAGATGGCGACTAGCTGAATAGTCCTGACCGGGCCTTCCAGGACCACCCGTCTATGGGAAGCAGGGGCCAAAGCAGTGTGTTGTTTTCCCGGAGGGGCCCCGAAGGCTCCAAACCAACCTCCGAGTCCACTCATCTGCCAGGATCCCCCTTTCCCCAGACACGGGAAAGCCACGCACAGCTATACGTGGGGGTCTCCCTCCTGCGGCGACCCAACCGTGAGTGCAGGAGGGGGCTACTGCGGCTGCTGCCGGGCGACGGGGTCGCCAAGTTCCCGACGCCGGGGCATGGCGAAACTACATCAGTGGCGCTGGGGCTAGGTGCGAGTGTGAAGGTCGTGTATTATAGAGATGGTCGTGCTCCGACTATAAACCCAATCGTGGAGGATACAGCCTGTTTGTAAGATAACGGCCTATGTACGTGCCCTCCTTTCGGCTATTTGCCCGTCGGTATTCGCAGAATGAGTTGTGATATCGAGCAGCTTGTTCGAAGGCAGGCAGAGTGGAGGCTTTATGATAGGTCGAAGTCGAGTTGTCGCGAACCCCAGCTCGGAAAGTAGCGGTAGCGGTACCGCAAATTTGTGACGGAAGTACTTCTTTCGTTACCAGTTCAAAAAAGCAGCGCGATCTCTACTCCGCTACCGAAAAAAGTAACGGATACGGTAGCGCCGCTACTAGTAACGGCGCTACGTACAACACTGTTTAGAAATCGCTTTGCACTGATCCAACAAGGCCACAGAGCCAAAACTTTTTGCATGATCATTCGTTGCCACTGGAATGCTCCCTTCCATAGCTCTTTAATGTTTTCATGCGGAGAGTGTTATATAAGCCATAGTGGTCGACGCGTTGCTCAAAGAATACGAGAGCATTAACGGGCTATGGAAGGGAAACAGACCAGTGGTAACGAATGATGATGTAAAATGTTTTGGCTCTGTGGCCTTGTTGGATCAATGCGAAGTGATGTATAAATCGAAACGTTCCTTCAGCAGGAGGAAAATTGTGGAAGCGACACACATTCGACAGACAGGAAATATTTCCTAAAACGAAGACATGTCCTTGAGTCTGAGGAGCACGGTGAGAAACAAGAAAACAACAGAACAAACTGACGAACGGGCGTCCCTTCCATATCTCTTACCGATGATTGGGTGTATTCCTTACTGACTGACCCGGGTAGATACGCGTTTGTTCAGTGTAAACAATGTTCCCAAGTAGAGGGAGAGGGTAGCATTTGAAGTTGTATTTAGGCTTCCGCTTTGTCTTTTTAATAAATCTGCTGGTAGTGAGTGCGTGTCCCCGACTTAGCCTTCACTGTTTGTGTTCTACTATGCACTGTGTTCCCCTTTTCCTATGATACGTTCAATGCACGTACTTACCGAAAGAGCTACCCTATATCGCATTGCACAGTTGTAAATCTTGATACATCACCTGACTGCAGTTTTTCTTCATTCTTTTATATGAAACATTTCATAGGTTCTGTGACGATGAACGACTGCCAGACTTATCAGCAAACTTAATTCTTACGTGCGCCGCCAACCCTCAAAACCTAAATCTGTCTTCGAGAACTCGTCACCAGCCGAGAGCCTCACCTATGTGTAGACCAAATCTGGGATCGGCGTATCATACTACTTTCCATATTGAATACAACAAGTACAGATTGATTGATTGATTTTTAAAAGAAAAAAATGGAGATGTTAGTCTCGAGCCACTCGGGACTGGCTACTCCAGGACGCGTTATTAAGAAAAGAAGGGGAAACTACACAAAACTCGACGCTTTGAAGCGGAATGGAAACAGAATAAATGAGAACATCACCACCTAGCTTGGCACCAAAAGCGAAATCTCAATGCACAAAAACAAAGAGCGTCACAATGTATCAGAGAGGTCCGTCGAGACGAGAAATTGCACAAGGGCGCGCATGGCAGGTAGGATTTGATTTGCTGGGCAGCACCCAAGAACCTTTTCGGTGGAGTATGGCCGATAGTATAGAAATATTGCTTCATATCGTCCTTTCTGCACTGGAGCATACAGGACCACAGTTTTCGAGACGAATTCCCCCTACCATAATTACCAATTTATTTGTTGTTGTTCAGTGGCGTAGCCAGACCTCCAAGGTAGGGGGGGCTCGATACGAACCCCCCCCCCCCCCCACTGATCCTGTGTCGACAACAAACATATACTTGTGCACACTGCAAACTGAGGATTAAAAAAAGGAACGAAAATAGTTGATTTAGACGTTCACAGTACGATTACATGTATAGGCTGTCATGACCAATAACGTGGTGTCACGAGATTGGAAGTATTTTGAAAAGCTCATACTTTGAAAACCATTCAAGAGTGCTTCTTAGATAGACGCCATGAACTGCAAGAACTTTCGCGATCGTCACAGTGGTCCGCCCCCACATATATTATGTTCTCGGATTTGCACGATTTGTGTGGGTCGGTCCGCGGCAGGCAGGGGGGCTCGAGCCCCCCCTAGCCCCCCCGTGGCTACGCCACTGTTGTTGTTATTGTACCGTTTGCCAGCGACATTTTCAATGTGCAAAAACATGTGTAGATTCCTTGCGCGAACGCATTTAGCCTGAGTTTCGCGCAGGGTACATGTATTGCAGCTGCAACACCACGAGACCTAGTCCATTATTCCTACCTAGTTACATCTTGCTGAGTGTGATTATTTGGCAACGTACTTGGCGGGGCTTGGATATCATTACAAAATAACGAACAGTAAAGTAACTAATAACTAATAAATAAAGTGATCGAAATCCCCGTTGCAAACTAAACTACTGCAAATAAATGTTATCCGACCATAAAATGCGCAGTCGCGCGCGGGAAACTGCCAACGGCAAACTAAGACTAACCTGGACATAGAAATTCAAACACCGAACTTGGACTACCCTAATAATAAACTAAACATGCTGCTCCGTCGTGTCCGCCCTGATAAGCCTAACGGTTGCTAAAATGTGGCCTTCGTTCGCTAAAACGACTTGTATACATCGAAAACCAGTGAATTTGAGTGGTTAAATAGTAATGTCGAGTTTTTAAACATTGCACTGCATATAATCTTACAAAGCAAGCGAGCATTATCCTTGATTTTCCTTGTTTCCAGAAAGTGAATTTCGAGATTGGGGATTTCGCAACCGGGAATATCGAGGTCCTCCCGTTGATACCAGCTCACTTGTGTAGTGTCCACTTGATATGATCAAACTCATTTCCGCAATTACAGATGTCGTCCACTATGCAGCTGGTCTGCGTTTATGTCATTTTACTGAAACGCACCCCCATGGAAAAGGCAAGGGTAGGCCTCACCTAACGCCCCACCGTCTTTGCCGCCGCCAGTTTTTCACTTTTACTGAAATTCCATAGTGAATCTTAACTGTGTCACCCATACGTGGCGCTCCAGTAGCCCACGGATGACAAAGAAAGAAAGAGTGGAGGTTACTTTGAACTACGGGATGTGCACGCATAGAACATGGTTCACACATAACGGCACAAGGTGGAAAGTGTTGCGGTATGTTTGGGTCTCCTCGGTTAAAGATAACCATTATTCTAATGTTCTCTCAGCCGTTTTGCAAACATAGCCTGAACTTCAGGACATAAGTACACGCATAACGAGCATTGGAGCCATGCCAACAGTGAGCGAATGTAAAGAAGTAGGTGTTCACTAAAGTCAAGTAGTGGGTGGTTTTGGAGGTAGACGATACCACAATTGAACGCGCATCCATATTTGCTCGATTATTTTTTCTTTCTTTTTTCTCATCGATGACGATACGGGGACAGGGCATTTCAACGTCAAAAAAGTACTTCAGTTACAATTATTATAGTGTGCGTTCCGAAAAAATAACTCAGTACTTTTGGTTACTTTATATCATGAGAGTGACTGCCATTTGATTCATGATTCATAAAACTAATCTAAATTATTATTCTTTCAGCTTTCTCTATGTTTTATTAATTACATACACGTACCCGATGCGCACTACAAAAAATATAACGCTAAGACCACTTGAGTGTGTGGGTTGTGACGGCGTAATGAATGACACAGACAGAGACGCCACGCATCTGCACTTGTCTGTGTCTATCGTTCGTGTCTGCGTTCGTTCATTACGTCCAGATAGAAAAACGTATTTGCTCAGAGAGCAAACTGGATAGACACAGACTTATTAGCACAAATTAGACAATGAAATATAACGTATCAACTAATCATAGCTTTTCTAGTCATTGTGGTAGTACTCTGAAAAATACTCTGAAAGTTTCTACTTTCTTAGTTAGTTAGGAGAAAGTAATCTACTTCTCAACACTACACTTTAGGGGAGAAATTGAATGCTGGACAGCACTTCTTTTAATTGAGAAATTGAGAGATCTAGGTCTGGCATTATTAGCTCGACTGTGTAATTCAGTTACAAATACAAATCCCTACACAAAAATGTCTGTAATATTTCACTAAGCGTACGTACAAAAGTGTCTAAATATTCATACAGTTACTTAGTTTCTTAACAACGCTGCATGAGAAGCTTTTTACGCCGAGTTCAGGAGACCGCATCCCTTCAAATAGCTGCATGAAAATCGGGCAGCTGGATGCGATAGAGACAGCCCACCAGTCATGCACTGATGAACTTGTGAACATCCTGCATCAGCAGGGCTTATTAGACCATAATATCGGAAAGGATGTGTACGACAACCTGGACGAATTTGCAGAGGGGAGAGGAACAGGGGAGAGTTCATCCTCGATACGCCACGTGGTGGCTTCCGGGTCAACTAATCTGGTTTGTCCCTACACCTTGCTCATGTGAAATTGTGGCTCTATTTTATTTGGTAAGGCGCAGGTATGGCATGGTAGCCCAGTTCATAAAGCGCAGAGCTCTTGGTAAATCTCAATTAAATACGCGCTTACAATGAAAACAACTAAAATCTCAATCAATGCCTCAATATCTCAAATGATGCATAGAAAAACAGGAGCTTACATGGACGATATCGGCTCGCTCGAGGTTCGTTGTTTTCTCATTTTAGTAATAAGTTGAAAGTGTAGTGCACTCACTGTTGCCTAGCCTAAAGCGTTCTTCAGTTGCGTTTTCTTTTCGTTGCTTTGACGACGGCAAAAGATATGCCTAAGGATACTCTCAGATAGATGAATTTACATAAGAATAACACCAATATGTGTTGAGTTACATTTGGGAACAAGTAATGGCGTGAGGATGTAGTGCTTGTAACTTGAATTTTCAAGGTCATGTGTGTTGGACTTGAGGTTTAGATAAGGTTATGAAAGCCAAGTGCATGACGCATAAGGTTCGGCGACATGGAGTGCATAGTTGCATAGTGCATAGTGTAGTTGATCACAAGACGAATGACGTCGAAAACAAGTACCCTTGAACACAGGAAAATTGCCTTTGTGAGACCTTTTACTTTTTGCACATAATCCGGGCGCGCACTGTAGAGCACTCGCAATGACAACGTCACGCAACATAGTTGTTACAAACCTTCGATTGACATCCCACGCCACTGAACGTTCTCGGAACCTTCGCCGCCAGGAAAAAAGCTCTGCTGACAAATTCTTCAAGAGTAGTTTTCGGTAATACTGCATTGAAGACACGTGCTTGACATTCCACTCTCAGCATTCCAATATAACAGAAAGAAAAAGCCCCTGCCATGTACCCATAGCTCTCTCCTTCCTTCCTTCTTCCCAGCAAAACCGATGCCACCGTTCTTCGCCCACGCGGCGAACTCACCGTCCAAAAATTGCGGCTACACCCCTCGCCGCCTACCTACCTACTTTCCCACCTGTCCGGCCAACTCCGCCAAATGATTCCCTTCGCCCTCCCTACCTTTCGCTTCCCCAGTCTTCCCAATCACAAACGGAGCGCACCTAACACGTCACAATTCACGTGGCCGCCACGAATCCAATAAGAGGCGGAAGCGGCGATACGTCACGTCGAAGCCCGCTAAAGCGCGCTAAGAAACGGACCGCAAGTTGATTCTGGGGTTGCTAGTCACTTTCCGCTGCCACAGGTTTCAGTTTGCCCGTGACCGGCGCCCCGAGTTGTGTGTTTGTTCGCCGGACAGAAAAGGGAGCACGCTGGAAAACGCCAGACACGCTGGTTTGTGGAAGGCAAAACTGTGTTGTCGCCTGTTCTTTTAGAGGGAAAGAAAAAGCGGAATTTCACATCAAACTTTTCTCACTTCGAGTTCACTGTGCCGTGGAGGCTTTCTTCATCTCCGCAGCAATGAGGATGGTCAACTATTCTTGCTGTCAACTGCTCGTGTTACTGACTTTTACCTGTCTTCTAGTGGTGACAGGTGAGTTCTTGTGCATGTCGCCTGATATCATACGACTTTCCTCGTTTCTTTTTTCTGTTAATCTATTTAACCCAGCCAGCGTTGGAAGAAACCTTCAAAGCCACCTTTCATGACGCGAAAAGTCGATCACGGCAAAGTGGCATTTTATATAAAGAAGGGTCTGCGCGGCGCGGTGCTGACATATCGGCAGCAGCTTAAAACGCGAGCGATCAACTATTACCACTTGAATGTAAGGCACTCATCGAGGAACCGTGAAGCATATTTCTCGAGTAGGTCAGTGATACGGCACCAACCTTATGAGTAATGTGGTGTAGTATGTGCAACAATGTCTACTAAACGTAGCGACAATCCAGACCATCTGGAAACAGTCTGACGTCGGTGTAACATTCATAATCAAGACTGAGTAGCAAAACAAGCGTACATGGAGACATTTAACTGCGTGCATTATCAGACAGCAGAGGCGATGTGCGACGGTCTGGCATTACGGTTCACAGATGATGGTAAGTGTACTTTCGTAACAATATTTGCGCACTAGCAGTTTTGGTACATAGGATGTTACGTAATTTGTGTAGTACTAGTATATTAAGAGATGAAAGGTCGAACGGCTACGAAGCGATATGACTACAAAATCAATTAGATGTGGACAACAGAAGTAGGGAGAGCAATAAGAAAGGATAGTCATCAAAAAGATTTAACACTGATTAAGGGTTAAACTGTACATAAAAGGGTATTCATACATTTGGAACAAAGAACTACGTACACAATGAAAGCGACATACCGTAGGGGCCGTGAGCTCAACCGGGATTTTTTATTTTTTTTCACCGTTATTGAAATAGTTTAAAATCAATGAACCAAACTTTCTAGCTGTTATGTCATCATTCATCTAGCTGTTCTGTCAAAATTTCAAGTGGTTGTTTCTGTCATCTTTATGTAGGGTGTGGTTTCCTGCGACTTAAGTTATATTCGCCTACGACTTTTTGAGATATTCTAGCACTATCCCAGGCATGGTTAGAATGTTCAATGGTGTAACATGTATATCACTTGCAAGGCAGCATTACCATGGCGCACACGCGTTCACAATTTACTACATAATTTGAAAACTGCATGATAAAAATTTTTGTTATACTTACATCAGTGCTTTTGCAATGACATTGTTGAAGTTGTCCCCGTATTCTCGAATAAGCCAGGGGACAACATAAATTGCATTTTGCATTTCGTTTACCTCCTCGTCTTTTTTTTTTTTTTTTGACAGCTCGAGAAAGCAATCTCAGCTCTCAACAAGCATTGGCGCTTCGAAAAACAGGTTCTTAACAATCTATCGCTAGATATTTCTCAAGTGTCACTGTACTCTGAAACAGATGAGCCCAGCCCAATCTTTTAATGTAGTACCGCCTTGTGTAGTAGCCTAACTGCTCTTTGATCTAATAATGAATAATTAAGCGGCCATGCATCCGGGAAAGTCTGCCTTTTTCAGCATAACTCTTTGCGACGTTGTCGGTTACTGTTACAGACTAATACACATACATCGACATAACAATATGCGATATTTTATTAGAGCAAGAGGTAAGTTCGAATTAGTCCCCCTAGAAGCATAGGCGTACCGAGAGGGGGGCAAGGGGGGGGGGGGGGCGTGCCCCCCCCTGGAGATCTGAGGTCGCTTGTGAAAATAGTGCGCTCTTTAGTCAGAGGTCGTAATGACTATTATCAGATGTCATAAAGGAACTTCTGGACACCCGCAAATTCCGCAGCGTCCGCCTCCAGAAAAAGACGTAGTAGTTGAGGGGGTTGCACGTTTCCCCCCCTTGGAAAAAATCCTGGGAATGCCCATGCCTCGAAATAGTCCCCGCTGTTTTGAACACACTTGTCCCACAGTTCCTCCCTCTTGCTAAAGCAGAACTGGATGCCTCATTTTCTGAGTGTCTTTAGCTGCGCTGTCGTGGCTGCCTCGATGTCGCGAGTTCATGCGAAACGTGTTCGTTTTATGGTCATCTTGATTTTCGGGAACAGCCAGAAATCGCACGGTGCCAAATCGGGTGAACAAGGTGGATGATGGCACACTGTGGCGTTCTTATGCGAGAGAAACTGTCGGATTACAAGCGGCGTGTAACAGGGCGTGTTGTCATGATGCAAGATGAAAGCGCCTCATCTCACCTCATCTTCAACTCTCCAGTCAAAATGTGTTGAACGGAGCCGCAAGACATGCCCAGACCTTCGGAAATTTCCAAACAGTCAGTCGCCGGTTTGATCGAATTATTTCACTGACTCTTTCAACATCTTCCTCGGTTGTTGATGTTGAGGGACGTCCCGATCTCTCTTTGTCCTCATTCGATTCACAACCATGACGAAATCGTTGAAACCATTTGTAACTTTGATGCTGACGGCTGCATCGCCATAAACAAAACTGAGCATTTCACGCGTTTCCTTAACGCTTTTTGAAGTTTGAAGCAAAACTTCATGTTTGTGTATTGTTCCTCATCCATGACCTCCGGGTTACGACACACTTCAAAAAAGCAGCTTACCGGAGCACAAAATTGACTGACTCCAGCGAGCAAGTTCAGACTTGTTACACATTTGCACTGATACACAACGCGTTGCGGTCGCACTTCGCCTCCCCAAAGCTGTTCGCGGTATCTCCGTTAGATGCCGCTCTGGAGCAACATTAACTAGGGTGCCTGAATACTAGCTCCCTCTGTGTATGCAGAGGGCGCTAGAATTGAGGCACACTGACATTAACCGTACTTTTTGATCACACCTCGTATTTTGTGATATTTGTCTTCACACCTATGCCTGTGTACGTACGCCAGGGCATCCTCTGTCCTTCTCGTTCAACGCAACAATGATAACTCCACGCACTGTTACCACGACAACTAACAAAGAAAAAGGAATAACGAAACAGCAAATACAGGCGACCTCTTTTGGTGGATTAGCTCGTAGCTTAAAAAAATCTTTCCGCTGCGGCTAAGGACCAATGGAATATGTTCTTCTTTTCCTTGTCTTTATTATCCCACGCGCTCTGTATTATTGCATACATGTGTCACTGACACATAAGATCATTTGAGCGTAAGCCCTGTGTTTCGGAAAGCACTATGTTTTCCAGACAGAGATCTGGAGGGGAATAGAAAAACGACATACAGAATTATCCGTGGAATATAAACGCCAGTAGGTCATGTTTGAAGAGGATGAGTTCATCTATATATATATATATATATATATATATGTGTGTATGTGTGTGTGTGACTTATAGGATTTCTTCGAACTCTATGTCATTAGGCAGCTCGTCACAATTAGCTGATAAAGAGGGCTCTATAGGTTACACTGGCATTTTCCCCAGAGATTTTTATCTTATCCTGAGACGCAGCACGAGGTATTATGTTTGCCCACTGCGTTTCTTGAGGCAATTTTCAAGAATCGCTCATGTGCTTAAAAGAGAAAAAGCGGGGCAAATCATGCTGCGCACGAAACATGTACAGAGATGATGTTAGGTGAAGAAACACTTTATTGCGCGTGGCTGCTTTACTTATTCGGTGTTTGAAAGCAATCTAATGCTAACAAGATAAACTAGCGCTGTGCCCTTGTACGCGACGGATGCCAAATCCGCCTATTCTGCGAAAACATGACTTGCGTTGATAGTAACGACATTTGCAGCATCGTTACAGCTGCCTCGGAGGAGTATGGAATCACACAAGAACCACAACAACAATAAATGAAGAAGTGATGATGACATGGGATGTTTCCCACGTGGTAGTCATAGGACCCTACCCCACTTCACAGTGGCTAATATGAGAGGATGAATTATGGTGAGAGCGAGTTCTGTTTAGACCTCTTCGAGGAGTGTAGAGGCTTGCATGAAAGCAAGAAGGGAGCGAAGAGCCCGGCACGGATGCGCAGGGGAGCTCCATGGGCCAAGTACTTTGGACAGGCTGAATGGTCTACGGTCGAGGAGTTCAAGTTGGCGTCGAAGTACCCAGCGTTCACACGTGTACCGCTCACAGTCCTCGAGGATATGGAGGATCGTAGCTGGGGTGCGGCAAGCTAGGCACAGCGCCGTGTTACTGTAACCCAGCTTAACACGGAACACAGGGGTGAAGGCGACGTTGAGTCGTAGACGCCGCAGAAGTGTCGTAAAGCTGCGAGGGAAGCCACCTGGCATCCTAAATGATAATGACGGGTCCACTGCATGGAGGAGCGACCATTGGGTGATGTCATGGAGCCATTGCTGGCGGGCCAAGGGTGACACCAACTCAGACAAGTAGGAGCGCCTACCTCCGTTGGAGAGGATAATGGGCACGGCTCTGGAGATGCGGTGGGCCGCAGCAGCCGTCAAATCTGCCGCTTCGTTGCCCTGAATGCACACAAGAAAACAAAGCATATATCATGTATCTTTCGGTTCATTCTTATGAAACAACGCGGCGCTTAAAATACTATTCATAGTTTCATTCAGGGTTGCGGAGTTGCCACTCCGGAGTTGAAATGATTCCGGAATCATTCCAGATTTATCAAAGCCTGGATTGGAGTTGGAATCGAATGGCGGAAACTGTCGTAGGGATGGAATGGGAATGGAATTAGGCGTTTTTTTGGCAGGAATGGAATTGGGATGGAATGGTCTGGGTGCCCAGGTGGTAGTTTTGGTTTCAACCCGGTTGTTTCTGTCCCTTTCTGCCCTGAAATAACCTTGTCTTTGTGCTTTTCCATGCTGGGTAATGTCAGTCTCCTCTAGCACGGTTACCGGTCCTTTTTCTTTTATTGATGGTGCCGCGTGTTGAGTGAGGCCAGGAGACAAAAGGCGTCAAGTCGGACCAGACTATTTTATTGACCGTTCTGGCCGGTCGCTCGAGTGGAAGAAACACTAACTAGCTCGCATCTCGCGAGCGCGAGGTGGCAGGGCAGAAAAAGGGTCATGTGGCCAGAGGCGATGGTGGTGCAGCTAGTGCTGCTACAATGGAATTAAAGGAATGGAATAGGGTTGCCAAGCCATTCCAGGGGTGGGAACTGACCATACCTTTTCATTCCGAGGAATTGAAAGGAATGAAGTTATCACAAATGTCCATTCCTCGGAAGAATAAAATTGGAATGGAATGGTTGACCCCATTCCGCAACCCTGGTTTCATTGCTTGCAGCGGCGTGTGTCCGAAATCTCCGGCGCACGTTAAAGGACCCCAAGTTGTCAAAATTACCCGCAGCCCTACCTTGTGGCAGTCTCATCGTTCGTGTAAATCAACTCCAAATTACTTAGGTTACTATTCATAGTTTCAAAGTCATGGGCCTAGAGAGGAAGAGAAAAGAAAAATGCTTCTAGCACTTTCTTCTTTATACGGCGTAAAATACAGTGAAGAAAGCAGAGATCAAACACTAAATTGTGAAATTGAGCAGTATAAAGAAAGGGTCGGAAAACGACGAGAGAACTCGCATGAGGGCTATAAATCTATGCTTTCAAAAGCATTCCATTCATTGCCTTCAATTGCATTCTAGGCATTCATTGCATTCAAAAACGACGATGTTTAACCGCCAGGTGTACGGGCGAGGGTGGGGGGGGAAGGGCGTCGAACTAGCTTGCCGTTGTTGGCCGCACTCAAGTGGCCATCGTCACGACTATAGCAAAAGAGAAGAAAAAAGAAACAAGGGGGAAAAAGGGGGGGAGAAGAGAGTTGACGAGGTGTACGGGCGAAGTTGGCCAATCTCTCTTTCTGGCTAATGGGCATTCTACATGGGGGCAGAAGAAAAGACAGTTATACGTGCGGTTGAAGACCGCATAATTGGTCTTCGGGTAAGTCGGGTAAGTCGATCGGGTCAGAACGACCCGATCGAGTTCGGCGATGACTGAACCGTGCACAGCAGATGGAGACAACGCCGGTCTACGTCCGAGTATCGGACACGTCGCTGTAAGACTTCCCGCGTTCTGGCACCCTAATCCTAATGTGTGGTTCTCACAAGTGGAATGCGATTTCAACTCGCCGGAATAATCTCGCACGTCACGAGACACTACCATGTAGTCTCTGCTTTACCACCACAGGTTGCAGTGGAAGTGGCTGACACCAAAACGGACTACACCGTACGAACTGGTCCAAGCGGCGCAAGCGTCTACAGATCTACAACACAGGGTTACGGAGTTGCCACCCCGGAGTTGGAATGATTCCGGAATGATTCCTTCTTTATACAGCCCGGAATGGAATGGAATGGAATGGCAACAACGAAATTATTACTGGAGTGGGAATGAAATCATTGTGCTTTTCCACCGGAATGGGATGGCATGGCCTGGCCTCTGTGACCCTGTGAAAGTCTGGCTCACGCACGTTTTCCCGCGCCACGAGCCCGGCTGCCGAGCTCAGCTGTTGTCTGCTACTGAAGCGATGCACGTTCGCAACGCGTTCTGGGCCCTGACTATGACAGCGCAGTGAAGTCGGTTGTCTGATACTTAATTCTAGCAGCTAATGTTTGTGCGCAGGAACATGTGACACTCGTGAACGTGACCAGCAAGACACCGGGGGTTTTGTTCAATATTTCGTAATAAATATCCTAGTAAGTTTACTTAGCACAATATTAGGTGCATTAGTGTCATTTTGATGTTAGATTGAATTGGATTGGATGGGAAAAGAAAGAAAAATATGGAGAGGTTAGTCCCGACCCAGTCAGAACTGGCTACTCCAAAACGCGTTTGTGGGTGAAACAAAAAAGAAAGAAAAAGGTGAGCTACGAAAAAGAGAAGAACAAACAAACAAACAACCAAAAACAGGAAACAGGAAAGGGGTAGAGTGGGTGTAGCAGGATAAAGCATAAAGGAAAACGTGGGAAAGGAAAGGGGGAGGCGTTAGGCGCCGAGAAACACTCACTGCACAAGGAACCCTTCTACACGTTGATCTTGTGCATTTTTGTTCCGCATGAAGTCACTTACCCGTGCACTGCTCGGCTGGCAAGTATCCGACTACATACATGTTTCAATAATATTACCTTGTTTATAATTTCCGGAATTGGAGGAAGAGAATGGGCGCTGTCAAGCCTTTCCAGGATTGGGAATTGACCGTAGCTCCCCACTCCGAGGAATGGAAGGAATGGAATTAACACACATCTCCTTTCCTCGGAATGGGAATGGGATTGGCATGGAATGGGCCACCCAATTCCGAAACCCTGCTACAGCAACTTCTGTTGGCAGAGGACCTCGGTGCCAGGTGCGCGTCGCAGTTGTTGTGACATACGAAAAACATTTTGGGAGATCGAGCAGCAAACATCGACGAACCGCTATTGAAAGAACTCCTTCTCCAGCGCCTTCCGCCGGCAGTCCGGCTGCCAACCTGTCCGTCTCTGAACTGGCATTACATACCGACCAAACCATACAGGTAGTGGTACCCACTGTTGCGACTGTAAAACAATTGGAAGCTCTTCCAATGCCTTGGTCTAGTCAAAGCAGCCCGGACGTTATAAAAGCCATGTCACCGATGTCAAACGCATGTCTGCACTTTTGGCCTCGTAATCCAACCTTGTAAAGCTATTACCTTATAAAAGTCGTCGACCCAGCACCTCAAGACCACTCCTTAGCACAGTGTACCTCTAGAATTCTGAGGGGAGGCTCCTGCGATGCATTCAAGAGCATCGATGTTTCACCGACAGGTGTATACGGACAACGTTAGGTGCGAGGAGTGCAAAATGTACGAGAGTTTCGTCTTTTATCTCGACTCGGCGGTATGCTTCAGCTGAAGAGCACACACCAATTCATTGCGCGTGCGCAACATGTTTAGAAAAATTATGTCAGCACAAACGAGCAGGCATAAAATAAGTGGAAGATACTGGAGGAACAACAACAACAACTTTATTTTTGACCTTGGAGAGTGGGGAGTTTCATCGCCACAGGCGATACTCTACCCCATTACTGGAAGAAAGAGAGGCAATCCAAAGCGATGATTGTGTTTGAACGAATTCACCTGCTTGCAACATTCCAAAAGTCGATTGTTTGCACAAAGAGACGGTCGGTGCAGTGAATCAACAGCACATTTATTCGTTCGTACAACCTTTTCTGACGTTCATGAATGTTCAAAATACCTCCTTTTGCATTCACTACGAACAAAATTTGTAGCGCGTACTCGCAAGGTCAACATCGTGCATTCTGCTCCGTGCGTCGTTGTATGCTCGCAACGGGATGAAAAATTTGTCCTATTGTATCTCATTCACTTACAATGAGACGGGGGAAACTCAATGTTTTACACCCTTACTCGTTAACGTTCAATATATTCTTCCTGAATTCGTTACACTATAACGTTAACGTTGACGTTGAAACATTTGTCCCGTAAGCATACCCACACTTAAGATGAAAGGAGCGTCA
The DNA here is from genome assembly GCF_037126465.1 of Ornithodoros turicata. Classification (NCBI taxonomy): domain Eukaryota; kingdom Metazoa; phylum Arthropoda; class Arachnida; order Ixodida; family Argasidae; genus Ornithodoros; species Ornithodoros turicata. Next base: position 91,093,969 of record NC_088202.1, on the reverse strand, counting down.
CTCAAGATTTGCTTCCCTTACTCTTCCGCGTCCAATCCCGTACTCGTTCTTCCTGCGTTGTTTCAACTATAACATTTATCACTAAACTATACATGCTTAGCTTTTAACGCCAGAAGAACAGATCAGGTCCGAACAGTTTTCGCTAAACGCTGAACCTGAATCACAAAGGAGACAAAGGAGATAGAGTTTCCAATACCTACTATAAAGCAGTGCTGGTTGTCCTGCAACTCAATCAGAGCCTTACCCCATTTCGAAGGTTCTTCCTTGTTTTCTTGCCTGTGATCTTCGTGTGAACCACAGTTTCCATTTAGTTTGCACAGAACTTAAAGAAACTCAAGGCGGACCTCCTGAAACGGAACGAAGGTTTTATGAATAATGTTACTTACCTTGTATACAGTCCAACTTGTCAATGTGTATGCGCTTGCGCATACATCCACACAGACGGCAAAAACAGACAACAACCGTGTACTTAGATGATGCTTGCCTGCTTTATTCCCCATTCTGAAAACTGATTTATTCTCACCGATTTCTACGACATGCCGGAGTCATGGGAGCACAGACATGTCGCGATGTCCCGTTTGTTGCGCCACGCTTCCTGTACTTGCCAGACATGGAACAACCTTCAGAAACATGAAAAAAAAAAACAGAAAAGAAAACTACGGCATGCCGAGGAATGCGGCAGAATATAATAGATTACACAGCACATTTCTTGAACACCGTTTCTTCCAGTCGCGTACCTCAGCTGAAGTAAACGTTAGATACATATAGGGACCTTCACCACGAGGTGCAAGGACCGCTCAACTAATCTGGCTCAGAAAATAATATACCGGAGTAGCGGAGCTCCTTGACTGTTCGTTCGCGCATCCTCAAGCCTGATCGAACGCACAATTACGGCTTCCAAATTTATGGTTCAACAGACACACACACATTTAAGGATGAGCAGGCTCAGTGTTGAATAAAAATACAACCAGGACGTATCCGTACATTTACATGTATAATATTACATAAGGTTATAAATCGCAGCAAAATCGAATTTGAAAGCACGAAATTGATCATGCGGTATGTAGCTTCGTGCGGCGAAGATCATATTACCGACGGTGTAGCAGTCAACTGTAAATTTAATGCGTGTTAGCTCATTCGCAGGTACTATAATTCGTATCACTTAGAAGGGAACTGGACGTAATTGGGTATGATTACTTTTCTGAAGGCACAATTTTTGCATATTTCCCTATACAAGAAAGCGAAAATGTGTAAAATAGCATGACGTTAGTCGTTTATCAGTACAGCTCACAGGGCAAAGAAATCGCTTAATAAGCGGTCTTTTTGTTTTTTTCCTCGTTTGTCCTTTACTTTTTCTCTCACGTTCGTGCGGAAACAGGGGGGGGGGGGGGTATGTATAAGTTTAATGAACAGGAGGTGGCGTCCACGCAGGGAGAGGTCAGCCAGACCTATGCCGGCTTGCTACGCCCTGGTGGAACAAAAAAAAAATATATATAGGAAACAGGGTTACCAGGTCAAGTAGTCAATTTCCCGTGTTTATGGCCAAACCGATTACTAAGATCATAAGTTCGAGTTCTTGAGCCACACAATATTTAAAAAATTGCCCAGGGTCGTGTCGACATATTCTAAGTTCAACGCGAAACATTACCAAAGGATAATGCATGGTGATGATGGTGGTGGTGGTAATAGAACTGCTTGCCGTAGTCGGTCACGCTCAGGCGCACAACGTCACAACTATCGCAGGGGGGGGGGGGGGGGGGTTCGTGCCTCCTGGGCCGACTTCACACAGAACGATGCCGACATTCGTCTTAAAGAGAATAATACAGGGGGGGGGGGGGTTAATGACAGAATCGGCTCGCCGTTGTTGGCCACACAGAGGTGGGTTGCGTCACGACTATAGCAAAAAAAAAATTAAAAAATAAACGGATGAAGGGTGGAGATGCGTAGAGGGTGCGTGAGCCCGTTGGGGAGTGCAATGAGCTAGAGTGGTCCTTGGGCAAGACCAGCCTCCTGAAGAAAGAGAACAATGTTTCTTTCTTTAACGGAACGTTCGGCATAAGAAGCACCGGGGTAGGAGACGTCCGCTAGCGTGCCAGTGCCAGAGTTGTACGTAACTCGTCACCCAGTCACCAGTTACTTGTTTTGGTAACGAAATAACGACCTAGTTACTTTCCTAAAAATTGTAACTACTAACGTATTCGCTTACAAAAATCGGTAACTCGTTACTCACGTTACTCGTTCCTTCGTTTCTGCTCGGCTTGAACCTGGACGACATGGTAAATTACTGTGGAAATTCCCAAAACTCCGTGCGCTTCTAACACGAGGTGACCTGACCTGGATGTTCTGCGCCTGGGGGCCTCTGGTCGACAGTCATTCTTTTGTTGAGTCCTAAGGTGACCAGCATGACGAATGCCGAAACGCGTTCCAATCAAGTCATTGACCATGAAAGCATTCTTGGAAAACGACCCTGTATTTTTTTTTTTTTTTTGCGTGTTGTCTTCTAGCTGCTACCAGGGATGGGCATAAATACATTTTTTGAGTATTTAAATATAAATACAAAATACTTTGTTGGTAGGGGTATTTAAATACTCTTCAGAAATAGTTTTCAACTTGAGTATTTAAATACAAAATATAAATACGGTATTTAAATGCCGTAACTACGACCATAAATACTGTGAGGAAGATGTTATCTGGAATTACAGAAATAACGATGATCATAAGGACAAATCAGCAAGGAAGAATAGCATTTATTTGTTAGATTATCATGGCGATTTTAATATTAGAAATTTCCCGAAGACTGCTTCTTTTAGGCGTCTTCTGTTCGGCCGTACAATCAGATTCGCAAAGAAGAACAGCATCTCCACAGGTGCCGATGAACAAATGCTTGTATTAAATTTGACGAAGATGCTTCGTAGAACAATGTAATCGGGTAGTCACGACCGTTGTCCGCAACAACAGTGAAAAACTCGCCTATCTAAAATGGTTTGTCGATTGCGCATGCTAGCGCTAACCCGGCATAATTGCGCCCCAAACTCGCCCTTCTTCCCGAAAGGTCAAATGCAGGGCAACTTTAAGATATGAGTTAGTATATTCTGTATTTATGAGTATTTATAAAGTATTTACAAGAATAAATACCCGAAAATTGGTATTTAAATATAATTATAAATACATTTTTCGAGTCTGTATTTAAATACAAAATATAAATACATGTATTTATATTTTAAATAGTATTTTAATTACAGTGTATTTAAATACTGCCCATCCCTGGCTGCTACCAATGGATATACTACAGTAACTAAACTCGCTAAACTCGGATTCTGAGATAGCATTCTGTGTTGATTCGTCGTGTTGTTGTAAAGTGTGTTCACCTGACCTGGACGACGAGATCCCGGGTTTATTATATGCAGCTCGTGGGTGTCTTTAGCCTAGCAGCGTATCCCGGGAAGAAATCTTAGTTTAATGTATTTTCTCTCCCACCTCCACACTTGTGGGCTCCATTGAGGATCACTCGTTGGATTATAAGGTGGCACAGGTGATAATCACGTCAGTGTGGCTTGAGTTGGGGTTCAGGGTGAAGGCGCAAAAGGTGACGGGAATGCTGTTATTTTAGTGTCTTTTTTGCCTTCCCCAACCAAAATGACACAGTACATCCCACACGTCGAATTCGAGTTTGCAGAAGCGTGCTCAGGTAAGCGTCTTCAATATTTTTGTTTGCTGTTAGCAGTTACCGTATCAATTGAGTGCTTCGTGGAGCCAATGCCGTGTAGGGAGGAGGTAGCACGAGAACTGTGACTGATCGATGGTTTACAACGCGGGGGAGGGGGGCATGCTTATTAAAAAAAGTGAGGAAGGAATCATACAAAGAGCCAGCTTATACAACGGCTTATAGACGTTGGTGCAGTGCTTATCAGTTCACATGAACGCACAATTCCGCAGACGTCGTGTAACCTCCTAACAGTGGTGCAAAAATAAGGGAATCAAGGCAGTTGTTGACGTTGAATTTACAGGAAACAAAAAAGAAAGTCAGTCTCATTACTAATCAGGCGCATCCTGTTTCCAATACATGCATCAAACAAAGTTGGATGTATTTGATGCAGCCATTTTTCACCCCAATTTGAAAGAGCCTTTGGAGAGCAATTTTTCAGTGTTGCCACAGAGGAAACGCACCAGAAATAACCGATGCCTATTTCGAGTACCAACTATCCTTCAAAGCGAATTCCATGTAAATTGTCGGACGAAATAAAGCACTTGTCAATTTTGATTTTGACACGGTTGTGGCTCTGTAATAGCATGGTAACGTAAGAGTAACTCGTTACTGTCGAGTAACGGGACCCTGCTGCTTTGGTAACTAGTAACGTATTTAGTTCCTTTTTTTCGTGGACGAGTAACGGTATTTAGCTCTTTTTTTTTTTTCGGTAACGTGTACAAGTCCGGCCAGAGCTGGAGTGAGGGAGGTGGGCTTCGCGCGCAGAATGGTATGCTCGGCATTCTCACAGGATGTGCTCCATCGTTTCAGGTTGTTGACAGTGGCCACAGACGGCGTTATCCCTAGAGCCGATATTGAATAGTTGAGAGTTGGTGAACGCAGATCCAGTGCGTAGCCTATGCAGCATGGTCTATATATGCCTCGAGGGAGGTTTTTCATGGGAAGAAGTGGGCGATGATGATGCATGATGTCCCGTATCCCAGGGTGGCGCAGTTCAACAAGCTGCCTACAGTTCAACAATAAACAGTCGAGTGGCCACTGCCAGACCAAAGAGAAAGCTTATGATAATTCGCAGTGGCGTCTTTCCGTTGTGAAAGAATTATACGATCACGAGCGAAACTACACCGCAGTGTCGAAAAACCCAACCGAGCGATCTCTAAGGACTGCTGAAACCCCCAGCACATAAACAAAACAGTCTGAATCACATCGTACCGACTGAGAGAAGGCCGGCCATCAAAGGATTGAGGTATGAACGCACTGTACGTACGCTTTGGCGTTACATGTGTCGCCACGGTCAAAACTGTCCCGATTTAGGTGCACAGAAGCCTCAAATGTAGTGACAAGAAGCACCCGCAAAGTAGCCAGTAAATAGCCAAATCACGATTCCCCAAATTTCAGCGAGACGACAGTCAGAAAGTAGCCAATTTGACGTAAAGTAGCAAAATCTGGAAATCATCTGGATAGGAACGTTCCAAAGACCAGCATGCCCTTGATAAAAATGTTTATGATTTCGCACTTATAGACAACGGCCCTGTACTGAGGAGCGGTGGAAAGAGGGGGGGGGGGAGGTCGTTGCCTTACCCAGCCCTTTGACTGTCAGCTTGACGTCATCCTGCTCGTATGCCTGGATATGGCTAGAACCGGAACATACGCGCGCAGCGCAGGTGATGCCAGGATTTCGAACACCTGTCACCTCCCTGTCTCACTGGGGAAAGGGGTTAATCCGAAGATCCTAAGCACTCAGTCACGAGTACTACTTTTTAAAGTAGCACAGAAGTCATTTCTAACACCCTGTTTGCTTTCTATAAAACTGCCAGTAAGATGCACCATGAGAAGTAATTCACCACACATAGTCATAATTATCGCAGAAATTGAATTTAAAGTACGCCACAAAAAGCGACCGTGCGCAACGGTGGTGTGGGAGCAATACCAGTCTGTGACCTGCCTGTGAGTCCGCGCTCGCTGATTGGTTCAGAAAAATGTCGTCTACTACTCGGCTATTCGGGGCTCCGAAAAAGCATTGCTCCTGGTTCGGTCATGATTCGGCCACTCCTTCTCTCCCCAATTCTCCGGGGAACTGGCAAGACTAGTTTACGGCAGCAAAGGGACAGGGCGCGGACACCCATAGACCAGCGAACCGGAACCCGTGGACTGTGTAACGTCATCAGTGACGTGTCGTCATGCTTCTCCTCCTCGTTACACGCGGAGCGGGGGGTTAAGGCTGAACTCGGAGAACTATGCGTATGTGAGCGTTTTTTTTTCTTTGTTTTGTTTTTTCTGAAAAGACAAATCTCACACATCAAAACCTTCCGTGCTATGCGGTACATTGAAACACACACTTTCATCAGACGTCTTAATCTGAAAATTTTTGGATGGTCCTCGGTACTCCAAAGTTCATGCCCATGTGTGCGTGAGGAGGAGCATCAACGTTCAAAACCGCCTACATGCCATCCTTCACTCAACTAATAGCCAGTGTCCAAACAAACAGCCACTGAACCAGATGATGATTTAATGCTCACATTGATTGCATTAAGTGAAGTTGTCTGTGACACTGAGCGCATTTAAACGAAACTTTCCAACGTTTGTCACACGTGTGTCAACATTCCCCAGCAATTACGCTGATAGCTCTGGTCAATCGTCGTTGCGATAGACGATCATCTGAAGAAGGGAGAACCAGATGAAAGGGTCAGGTAGCCATGCCTTGATGCGTATACTGGGGGTTACATTTAAAATCGTTACTTTTGATAGCGTAACAATTTTGATGCACATTATATTGTGAGCAGGGTGAACACGTCTCGGCATCGAAGCTAAGAACATGGAAAAGAGCATAACAATATTTCATCATACAAAAGAAACCAACCTATTTTGTGTGCGAGGTCCATGAAATCAACGTAACTTCCCGAGGACGCATGGAATAACGAAAATGCAATGTATCCGAAATAAATTAAACAATTTTTATTGGACGTTAGTCGTTCTAATCATGTATGCAAGTCTTCAGAAAGAAGAAACTTGAACGGTAAAAGTTTTAGCTTCCAAATGAAACGCGCTTAATTTGCATTCTGCATTGTATTGAAAAACTACGTACAGGACAGTTCAATTCTTTTTTCTTCCGCTTCTTCTTTGGCTATAGAGGGCGCGACAGAGTGTCCTGTCACATCGCTTCTAGGAAGGACGAGAACAGACACACACACAGACGGAAGTCTCAACCTCAGCTGAACGCTTAATACAGAAAGAACACATTTACAGAAACACAAGCAAAGTCAAGGGGGAAAGAGAGCTGTCTCCCTAACGGACTGAAGGAAGACTGCTTCTCTTTTCCCTTTTGCCCTTGCGCGTGTTTCTACAAATAGAGGTGTGCGCGGGTGCGTCTATAGACGACCTGCACCCCTACGTCATTGATTACGTACCGCCACCGCGCAACGCATGCTGGTGAGCACTATCAGTTTTATCAGCCGACACCGTGGCTAACCTTTCCCTTCTCTTTTTTTTAACTTTGCATTAAACATATCCCCCCCCCCCCCCCCGACGCGTTTTCCCCGCGTTTTGCCCACCACAGCAAAATATAACCACGAACCGGCCTTCTCGTGACGTCACATGTTTGTAAACAGAAGGTCGTCTATACCCGCGCGACGTCCTCGCTCGTGCTCTTCTGCGGTACCCGCGGATACCAAATATTATCAGCGAATAAGCATTAGTGTCTCAGCCGACGTCCTCTATGGGGGGCATAATTGAGATCAAGCAGTGCATCCAAAATGGTGTCGAAGTGCGCCATCCCCTGCATTGCTGTTTATCTATCTGCTAAATTACTTGCTTATGAACTTATGTGCTTTTCTTTAACCATTGGACAACTGTGGACGACATAACATTCCTAGGAAAATTTGCATGCTGAAAAGTGAAAGCGTTTCATTTTCGTCCTAACACTCGTCATCGTAACACTTCCGTCATGGAGATTTTTTCCTGCAAACGCAATATCCGCGGCCACACTCTGTATCCGCGCGGATGCACGTATTTCAATTATCCCGGATACCGTGCGGATGCGGATAATGTCAATCTTATCCGCGCCCACCTCTACCTATAAATGCCGTTCGTTTCTTTATTAAACGTTCCGCTGAGTTTGAGGCTTCGTCTATGTGTGTCTCTGTTCTCGTCCCCCCTATAGTCTCAGAGCTTTACTGCCATGTATTCTAGCTACCAGCTCGCTTCCTTTTTAGAAGTTCTTCCATTGTTGCTCTCACTATTACGGACTTTACGCTGGACTGGCACGCTACTTAGACTTAAATACTTCAATATTGAAGCACAGACCTCTTGACGTCAAGAGAGTGCTCTGTGACTGGACAGCCGCCTATCGGCAAGTTGTATTCTACTCTGTAACTTCGTTCCTCAGGTATCCACAAATCCTTCTAGAAATCTAGTTGTGACAGCTCACCACCCTAAGTGTGTGGGAGCCACCATCGCACTGTAGTGTTGAGACAACCTATTCATACTTCTCGACGCTCTCCAACCAACTGACCGACCGACCACGCTAAAGGCACTATGCAGCTCATGTCTGAGTATCATGGCGCCAGGCCACTGCGGCATTGTTATCGTTGTTGCAATGAATAAATTATTGTCCAGAATTTCATCTCTAGAGTCTAGAGTTTAATGTCATGCGCTACATCGCAGGCAGTCGATGGGGAGCGTCTCCAACAGCTATGCTCGGTCTGCATCATTCACTAATTCGTCAGATGTTGACGTACTCCCTACCACTTCTACAAGGCCTGTGTCCCACCTCAGAATCTATCCTCGAGAGTGTGGTTGCCAGGAGCCTAAAAGTGTGGCTGGGGGTTCATTGGTCAGCTTCTAACCAGATCACAGTTGCAGAAGCGAAGGAACCTCCGGTACCGCTCTAAGAGTTCAGGAATCACTTCGTCACTTCGTCTGACTGTCAACGCGGCATCGTCGGCACCACCTTCTTGAAGCAGATAAGAGATAATTCCACTTTTCACCAGGCCATTCTGCCATACCGAGGCATCTCACCATCATATAAACGCATTCCAGCATCGCCTTTGCCATGGTGGGGTGTTGTCCCTCTCAGAGTCAATACAGAAGTTCCAGCTTTTCGTCGAAGAAGTCCTCACCTCCTGATCAGAATATTTTATTTAACATAATTATCTAAGTACACAAGTTACTTCTCAAGTTACACTTTGGTTGTAACTAACACCATAACAACGTAGATATTCTGCGTGTGAGCTATCGTTACAAGAATGTCACACTGCTAAAAGTATGTACAATCTATACCATTCGTATGTACACATATCAGGCAAAATTCGACTGAAAAATTGGTTGTGATTATTTACACTATTTACATAATCTAAATCCCTTGTTAGAAAACCAGGTTCCTCAGAGCAACGCGCCTATACTTCACGCATATATACCAATTGGACCACTGACGCAGGAATTCCTGCTCCCCTAGCGAAAAGAGGCGGTGCTCAAGGTAATCACAGAGCAAGCACATAACAAGGGTAAGTCTCGGATGCATTGCTCGAATACGGCGATTCTGAGCTACAGCCCGACATCGAAACTTCCAGAGTACGAACGACGCAATTATTATGATTAGGTGGTCAAAATTACTGCGAGCGCTCACTGCAACGTTACGCCTTACCGCGAAGCGCCGGCGCACTAAAGTCCACAATGTCGACACTACAACACACTCATGTAGAACATGTGTATTTGTTTCATTTGCACCACAATTAGGGCAAGTAGAATTCCTTGTAGTTCCCCATTTGACCAGCCGATCTTTTGTTGGAAGTATAGCAGCCCAGCAGACTTTCCAGTGAAAGTCCGCAATCTCCTGCGGCAGTGCAATCGGGTCCCCTCTACCGCTGTGCGAGAACGTAACAGTGGTAGTCCCTTCTTGAGAGCAAAGAGCCTCGCAAATTCGGGATACTTTTTCTACATCTGTATCCGGAAGGTGATCTTGTACAAGCTTATATTGCCTGATAACCCCTTTATAAAACTCTGGTGGATTTTCTGCTGTAGGATACATGTTGCCAAGGACCCCTGGGTACAAGTGTCCTGCGTCCTGGTCCCAGCCAGTACATGACCAGAGGGTGTGCCGGTGAATCCACTTGATTTAATATACCTAAAGTGTTCCTCAATGCAAACAGCGAACTGTATGTCTTCACACATGGAAGGCTCCACCCACACTCTGCTTTTGGCCTCCTCAACACATTGCGCGATAATAGGTGTTTCTGGTTCTTCCAGAAGAAGTTAAAGACTAACGTGTTCACCTTCGCAACGAACTTCGCCAGAGGAGTTATTATCCTTGGAGCATACCACAGTTTACTGCAAAATACGCATTTAATTAGATACGCACGGTCATGATAAGAGAGCTCAAAATTAGTCGCAGTTTCCGAAATCTGGCGTTGCAGTGTTTCCACAGCAGCTGTCCAGTTCCCCAGGGCAGCACTTGCCTAAGTGAACTTTATACCGAGTATATTGACAACGTCTGTGTAGCCAATATCTTGTGGGAGTTGCTCTGAGAAACCGTTCACTGGCAAAGCTTTGGATTTGTTCATATTCTAAGCCGCTCCAGAAAGTCCACCATAGGTTTTGAAAGTGTGTAATGCTGCTGCTACACTTTCTGCACCGCATAAAAAGAGAACAATGTCATCAGCATACGCTGAAACCTTAACATCACCTGGACCAGGAACAGGAAAACCAACAATATTTACATTATGTACAATTTGCCGGATAAAGGGCTCAAGTGCAATCACAAACAACATTGGGGAAAGACCCTTACCTTACCCTACTTAAAACTGGGAAAGCGCGTGTAATCTCGCCATTGATGCGGAGTTCCGATTATAAGTTACAATAAAGGCATTTGAACCAATCAACAAATTGTAGTGGAAATCCAAAGCACTCCATGACAAAAAACAGGTAATCATGTTCTATCCTGTCGAATGCTTTGGATTGCTCCAGTGACAAAACTGCTCCCGATAAGCCCCGTGTGCGGGCATACGCCAGCAAATCCTTAAAGAACGTCAGGGAGTGGAAGATGCTCCGACCGGGGACAGAGCACGTCTGCAATGGACTGATAATATATGGCAACACATTGCGTAGACGACGAGACAAAACGGTGTTTAGTATCTTCCCGTCCGCATTTAAAAGCGCTATTGGTCTCCAGCTACTCGGGTCTGCCTTATCACTAGATTTCTCCTTAGGTAGTAATATGATACGACCTTTTTTAAACGAGGCCGGGGTGCTCTCTGTCATTAGTATTTCATTAAACAACGACACTAGTTCATGGCCAAGCACTGGCCAGAACACCTTGAAAAACTTTACTGGGAGCCCGTCAGGGCCAAGAGCAGAGCCCGCCTTCGTAGCGTTTATAGCCTCATGGACCTCAACTAAAGTTATTCTGCTAGTAAGAACCTCTTTCAGATCTTCTGGCACTTGTGGAAGGCCAGTATACAGAATTTTCTTGCCTCACTCAGAGGACACTGTCCTCTGCGTTCGGATGTCAGCAGGATCTCGTAAAACTTCCGAAACTGCTCTACTACCTCGGTTGGATCGTCAGTTGCAGAGCCATCACTCAAACGAGCCGCTTCAATTCGCTGTCCCGGGCTACTCTGTATATCATCATTTCGTACATACCGCAGTACTTCTGCATCTTGCACGGGACTGTTCTTGTTCCGCACAATACCGGCTGTCTGCGTAAGAAATTTAAGCACTCTGCCATATTGTTGACGAAGATCATTGAGATTATCCTGTGCAAGAAGCGTAGCAGCTCCACCACGTCGTATAATTGCTAAGTACTTCTTAATCCTTTGAAGTTGTCCGATGTATTTATCTTTCTTTTCTTGACTCGCTGTGCCTCCTTGACCTCCTTGACCTCCTTGCATGCAGCGACAGCTGAGCTTGGAACTGATCCAACGTCTGGATGATCGCACGGCGGTATATGCGGATGGCTCCACAATACCTACAGGGTCCGCCTGTGCCTTCGTTGTAGCAGCGTCGAATACTGCGCGCAGTGCTCGACTATCGCATCGAACTTCATCGACAGTAGCAGAGCTACACGCTCTTCTTCTAGCCATAGAACATATCTCGTTCGCGCCTTCCCAGGGAAAATGGGTTATTTTTGTTATTCTAAAGCCGCTTTACACACCCTTATGACACCGGGTACACACCACCTCTCAGCTCCTGTACTTAATGACATACTAGTAGCGCACCAAAAAGCAGTCACCGCTGGCCATGACGTGATTTTCCGGTGGATACCTGGCCACTGTGGGATCACGGACATGATGCGGCCGATCACAACGCCGGGAAAGCACATGGAAATAGTACATTCCGCAGTGTTTACTTGACGAAGGCGGACGCCAAGAGTGCCTTAAAGTCTCTGAGCCATAAGCTGTCAAAAGATCAATGGTTTTGTGGCGAGGCTGGATCTTCCATTCTGCACCGGGTTGACCCCGAACTAGCCCTGGTCCTTCCAACATCCATGCCACGGCAGCTTACGTCACATACAGTGCAAGACTCCTGTACAGGAGTAGCCAGTCCCGAGTGACTCGAGACTAACATCTCCATTTTTTTTCTTTAAGAATCAATCAATCAATCAATCCTGTACAGGCTTGGGAAGGCGGACTCTCCTAATTGTCCGGTCTGTGGCTCTATCGAAGTCGTCGAACATATTATAATTATGTGCCCAAGGTACTCTGAGTGTCGTGACAGACTTGTAGCGGCGTTAGGCTGGGGGGGGGGGGGGATGTGTTTATTAAGAAAAAGAAAGGAAAGGTCAGCCAGACGAAGGTCGGCTTGCTATTCCAAACAACAGTACATCTGGCAGTAGTTAGGCTGGGTTAACAATCGACCCTTCGGAGTGCAGAAGGTGCTGGGCCCATGGCCAGCGAGCACTCAACTGCCACCTTTGCGAGAAGTTACACAGTTTTTAAGGGACACCAAGCTGTTAGACGGGCTATGACCCTGACTGTGGCGTTCGTCGCCGCTTCGTGACATCTACAGTGGGTGTGGGTGGATGTGTCTGGCATTCCTTTCCTTAGGTGATCTGGGGTAGCCGGCCCTCGTGATGAGGGCTACAATCCCCTTTTTTTCAATCATCATCATCATCATCATCATCATCTCTAGAGTGACTACACGTAGCTTAGTATTGTGGTCCATCACATTCTCATAAAAATTGTGAGGGGAAACTCTTGTGCTACATAGTTTTACTTTAATACCTGGCTCTGCGTTTTCACATGCGTACCTATACTGTTATCTACGGCCACCTGGTGGAATTAGGTACGGATGTCTCACCTGAGAAGACAGTGATTCTGCCCTTCACACGTAAAAGTCTACAGCGGTTCCCCTTGCGCTTGAGAACATGTACTCTGTACGTAGTAGGGCAGCACCTCTTTCTGGGCGTAATTCTGGACGCTAGCTCGATTTGGACACTGCACATTAAGGAAACTGTTGTCAAATCAGGTGTTTATCGCAACATCCTGCGTTCCTTGGGAGTGTTGCACGCAGCAGTCTCCATGTTGCAAAGGGAACTGGCCCGAAGCGTGCTTGCTTGCTTGTACTGGGTTTACCTCGAGTAGCTTCTGACAGCTGTGTGTTTATAAAACGAATAGAATCGCCCGTACAAGCTTTGCTGGTGCAAGAGGCACTGCGCCACTACCTGCGCTCTGTGACCCACCACAGGAAGCATCCACTGGTTCGGATCCTTAGCAGTCAGCTTCATTCCAAGTTGTATGAGCTCGTCATTCAATACCAAGATCAGCTTTCGGTAGATTTCATGTCATCTGCATCCCCCGCAGTTGCGCCATGGGTATTACATTCCCCTGTGATGTTCCTTCATGTGCCTGGTGTTACCAGTAAGCGAGCTACAGATCTTTTTGTGATCCTGGGCGTGATGGCAGAGTTCCATAGCGGTCATGTCCATGTGTACCCTGGTGGACCCTGCACACCTTTTCTTTTCGGAATAGCAAGCCGGCTCTTTGCCTGGCTAACCTTTCCTTTCTTTTTTTTCTTAATAAACATACCCCCCCCCCCTGCACACTTGACAGTTCCTCCTGTGCCTTTGCGATTCTAGCATTTAAAGGCGTATTCGGTTACCCCATGTGTCGTCATCCTCTGCAGCAGAACTCCAGGCTCTTCGGTACATACAGAGAGCAAAGCCTTATCGCTGGGTTCTCTAGTGCGACAGCGAAGCTTTCGTTTCAACGACGGTCTTCGCTTCCTGTACGTGACCCTTTTTATCCAGGGCGTTGTTCTCTAGGGTGGGTACGAGGTCCTATTCTAGTGGATACCTGATCACTGTGGCACCTCAGGAAACGAAAAGGCGGACTCCCTCTCCCCAGAGGAACATCGTGTGCGGATACTACATCCAATTCCTTTCTCAGCATCAGTCGATTCTGTGCAGTGTTACACATTACGTTTCCCGTCGACTATGGTTCGCTGACAGTGGACGTCCCCTGGGACTCTACTGCAGCCGCTGGATCCAGACTTGCGATTGTTCATCCTCAGCCGCAAGTCTCGTTCGGCCGACACGCTCTTTCATCGTCTTCATACTGGAGTCTCATTTTGCATAATGGGCCTGGTGGACTCTCCAATCCACCTCGCGTGTGATGTAGTGGACGATGTCAATCACGTATTACTAGAGTGCGGACGGTATACGTCGGAAAGAGAGTCGCTCTTGGCCGGTGTTTCGCACATGACAGACCTCTCCGCTTATCTCGCTCAGCTCTTCGGTGTCTGGTGTAATCTCCGCGACCAAAACAAATTAACAATATATCTTCTAGTTGCCTTCCTGAACCAGTCTGGACTAATCAGTGAATTGTGAACAATGAAAATGAACTGCCCTTGCGCTATTTCCGTGCACAAACTGTGTAGGACATTTGACGGTGTATTTTTTCTTTTAGATCGTACTATTCCCGAAGTTTGTTGAAGTTACGCATATCCGGAACTGGATCAGGTAGCGCTTTCGTGGCAGCTGAACGTTCCAAACATCCTTCCTAATCTTCCTTCCTAATCTACTGCATATCTATCTATCTTTACTGTTCTTCGCAGACCTTCATGCGAGTTCTATCTTGCATTCGAGAGTATATTAATCGAAGAAAGGAAAAAAAAAAGACGGCTAGAGAAACTTCCTTCGTAATACTACAAGCAGCTCAACTCGTCGGGTGATGTGATCTGCTTCTCACTCAGCTTAATAATGAACCAAACGACGCTTTGGTTCGACAATAAGTGTCCGCGCTCAGATGCTGTGCATTACATAGGCTAGGCGCAAAAATGTGCCAACCAAAATAAAAATAAAAAGATATGTAACAACTTACGTTTAATAACTGCAATTGAATAAGACGCAGAAGCGAAGCGATACTTGAGTTTTGAGTTGAGTTGAGTTTGATTATAGAAGAAAAAAAAACAGAATATATTGAATTCGTCACATGACGAATTCTGCTACTCCCGCAAAGATCCCCTAAATGAAAGGAAAAAGAAAAAATGAAAAGATGAAAAGATAAAAATAGAAAAACATCACCCCTCCCGGTCACCACCAACAACAACTAAATCATGACTATGGCTGGGGTGATTCACCGCTTGAGAGCAGTACCCTACCCCAATACACGAGAAGCATGAGATGTGAAATATGAAAATGAAGTTATGTGCAAGTACAACTCGAACTCCCGTCACCGAACTGTACGTGCACATGCGTAGTCCCATCCCCTATAAGTGAACTGAAGCGATACTTCGTCACCATCCAAATACTACTTCTCGTACTTTTGAAGGCAGAGCATTGCAATACAAGCACGTGCGAAACAGAATAGCAGAGACCGATGCTCTCTGGTGGAACCTAATTATGAAGAGCACTTACTTTAGGTCGGATTGCCGCGAAATTGCATCAATCGCAAGATCTCCACAGTGAAGTGCAGCTCGACCTCAAAGCTGACATCTTCTCTACCGAGACCAGCCTTTTCTCGCTCTTTCTATGGTCCATTCTAAAAATATGCGTGACGCAAGTCGAAATAATGCATGAGCTACACTTAACTAATGACATTTGTTATTTACTCCAAGTTTCCTTCCGTCCTTGGACTGCGGAAGAGAGCCAGGGACGGGTGCATCGTCATTATAACTGGCAGTAATCATCTTATCTCCGGTCTTCTTTGCGATGCCGAGCCTCAACCGACCTCCACCAGCCTTCGAGCGCAGTGTATTTTCCCAGGCAGAACAACTGGTTGAAAGTTCTAATCCAACGATGAGGGAAGAGAGGGAAAGAACGAGGAGCTTCTCTATTTTTTCACAGAATTAATTCTGCTCAAAAACAGGCCGGCAAATAAATAAATAAACAAAGAAGACACAGAATCTTAGGAAAGTTCGTCGAAGTGTGCCGCCCAAACCCACAACGCGGCAGCGATATGTTTCACCCTACTATACTACAGGTTGCGCAAAGCGTCACGACTGGGAATTTTCGTAAAAGAGCTTTCAGCGTTCTTCAAGAAATACGTTGATCGACCATTTCGAGATTCCACGTCACACATTGACATATTTAAAATTATACGGGAGTGACCAGCCCTCTCGGCAAGAACTAAGGGCTTCAAAACATCAAATGATGATACTTTGTATAGTGTACTGTCACTCTCTACTTTTAATCCAGCGGTATAGACGGGATATAGAGGGCGTTCTTTTTAGCCTTTACATAAGCTATGAGAGCAGCATAGATGTCGTTTATGCAGTTGAGTTCGATGGCCAGACAGGGGGGGGGGGGGGGGATACGTTTAATAGAGTGAAAAAAAGAAAACGGTAATGTCAGCCAGGCTATTGCCAGCTTGCTATTCCGAAAAAGAACCTGAAAAATAAACAAAAGGAAAGAAAAAGAAAGGAACTGAAAAATAAACAAATAGAAAGATGAAGAAAGGAACTGAGAATAAACAGAAGAAATAAAGGACGGGCATCCTCTGGAAGAGAGTATGTAACTACAAGGTGACTAATTACTTGAAATTCACTAATTAACTCTTTAATTAGAGAATTTCGTGCAGAAGCCAGATAACAGAACGGGAGACAATCTCGGATTGGATTGGAAAAGAAAGAAAAATTACAGGAGACAATCTTCTTTGAAATCCATGATATCTTTTAAAAATCAAAAGAGAGCGTGCCGTGAAATGTCCATCGCTGAATTTCGGTATGCAAAAGAAACAAAACCGAAAAACTGCGACGCTTCCGCCGACAGAGGGTTATCTGGGCCGGAAAGCGGTTTATCTGCCCAGCTGAGCAGCACCTGCTCCAATTATCTCCATCACTCCAAATCGCGTAGCCCTCTGACGTGAAGTGAGCGCTGTACTCCCTGCTTTCCCAATTGCCGCGGTTTCGGCTCATTTGCGTATCGAAATTCGCGGATGTATATTTTAACCCACATTTTAACCCACATTTGTGTGTTTCAGGATTTTTTAAACGTGAAATGGCTTTCAACTAGAATGATCTCTCAATTTGCTATCTCGTCATTTCCCGAAATCCCCTAATTAAAAAAGTCAAATAATGAATTTTAGGTAATTCGTCATCATGCTATTGCCCAACACTTTCTTCGAGAGGATGCCCGCCTGGCCGCAGAACTCAACTGGAAAAACGACATTTATGCTGCTCTCATAGCTTTTTTTAAATAAAATTTCTGTAAAGGCTAAAAAAAAACTGTATCTAACGGGATAATATTTATTACCACCTTATTAATTATACATCGCAGAGTGTGGATCATGATTTTAAAATACGCGAGATTTAATAATAATTAGGAGTAGATACGCGAGATTTCATGCAACACTCACGTACTTAGAACATATTTTTTTCCGAAGACGATTCCCCATCAGACAGACTGCATTCCAATATCGCCAGCACTGTGTGCAATGAAAATTTATTTTCTAGCTTGGCTTAATGTTTTGAATTATTTGTGTTGTATCACATTGTTGTTGTATCACCGAAATGCCGCTCACCGTTTTCTCTTTTGTGGAATGTGGTGAACACCCATCCCTCCCATACACTGTAATGCCCTAATGGGCGTTGTGGGTGAATGAATAGGTAAATATACGGAGACGGGTGCGATTCCTAATGTCACGGGCAATAGGCGAGGATAAAGGACGACAACGCTCACTTGTGCAAGGCCCGTTCCGTCTCTCTCGTGCTCTCCTGATAATAAACAGACGGAGTCTCCTCCGCTTCACTTAACAATACCGTAATGGCAATAAATTACCGTAATGGCAACTGTCTCGCACCATTACCACCACAACCACCAACTGATTAATTAGTGACATCGAAGGACATCAGCTTACGGTAGCCATCCATCAATCCATCACCGTTCGAAGTCACTGGTGGGGTGGTGGTGGGGGGATATATTTATTATTTAAAAAAGAACGGAAAGGTTAGCCTGCGCTACGGCGGCTTGCCATTCCCAGCAGGGAAAGAAGAAAAGAAAACCTTCGACAGTCAGTGGAAACGCCGAAGCCAGCGCCTCTAACGTCTCAGTTCCATGAATGCGCACTGCACTACAATACAACGGGGCAAATCTTCATTAAAAGACTTTTTTGAAATTCCGTGTTCGCGCTACGAAGCAGCTGTGGCTATGAGAAGCGTACAGACGTGGGAGAGAGGTCAGCAGGAAGGAGAGGGGGACAGGAGGTTAGTACGCGTCCGTGGGCCGACTCCAAGGGGGAACTGTGCCGACATTCGTCTCAAAAGTCTGCTGGAAAACCCAGGGAAAACCTCAGATAGCACAGC
Organism: Ornithodoros turicata; assembly: GCF_037126465.1. Classification (NCBI taxonomy): domain Eukaryota; kingdom Metazoa; phylum Arthropoda; class Arachnida; order Ixodida; family Argasidae; genus Ornithodoros; species Ornithodoros turicata. The sequence continues at coordinate 91,075,530 of NC_088202.1, read as the reverse complement.
CGGTGCAGGGATGCGGACCCGCGTGCCCTGCCTGTCTTCAGCACGACCTTGGCTACCGCCACCAGCGGACGCTTGAAGCCACTCGGCCATGACGCTTGTGTTAAAAGAAATGCCTACCCCTTTCGCTTCCCTCATTAGAGAGACAGCAGACGAAGCACTTCTCGGCATCGTAGGTGACAGGACATGCCATGTCACTTCTGTTACTTTTTACCCAGTCCCTCCAGCATCGTCTTTGAAGCAAAATAAACCGAACTGAACTGAACTGATGAATATATGAAGTTCACACGCACTTTTTTTTTTGTTATTTTATGCAGGGTGTTTCACGTTATCTCAAAAAAGGTTTTAAAACAGCATACTCTACAAGGGTGAAACCAACGGGATTTGGTTGGCAGTCATCTCGTGCCAGTCAGGGTATTGTTATATTTTCCGAATTAATTAATTAGTTTGTTGAAGACATTAGTGAGTTTTAGTATAACGTACGCAAAGGCGATAGCGTACGATATACTAAAACTCACTATTACCCTGAGTTTGGGGAAAACACAAGCGGGCAAGGGGATGGACAAAAAAGGACGGGGAGGCCGCCCCCACAAAACCGCAGATCCACTCGATGCACGACTAATGTCCTAACGTCCGTGGTCGGATTCGTCTGTCTGGTGGATACCCCATTGATATCCAGCGTGGATGAAGAAAATAAAGCGCGGAAATGATATCCTCAGGATATCCAGAAACGGACAGGGAGACAGACCTCGCGAGGTCTGACTGTCTGCCTGTCCTTTTTTGTTTGGCTTGCTGCCGTCTCTGTAATTCTTTTGTTGGATAAACTGCATCGCTGGTTTAAAGCTCTTCCCGTCCACTTGTGTTCCGTCCGTGTTGCTTGCCCCAAACTCAGGGTAATGTCAACAGCTTGTCTACACCAGCCAGCTTGCGCCCTGCTACATTGTTCTAATTAATTAATTGAGACTCGTTGTGTAATTTCTTAAATGTGAATTTTAGAGGCGAGGAGAAACAGGCAAGTCGTAGAACACCTTCAGGAACCCTGGATTTAGTTGTTTGCAATCAAGTAGCCTCTTAGGCAGCGTTCATTCAGCCTACCTTCTTCAACTTGGACAAACTCTAACCAACATCTTACGGCGAACTTCGAGACGGTGCTCTCCGTGTTCACACGTACGAATTCGGCAGCAACGCAACACAAACAGCCTTACGTCGGCTTATTTTGCCGAAAGAGCGACGTTCTCTTAAGCCTGTTAGCATGTTTCTGTGGCGCTGGATAAAAAAAGAAGATTATTTTTCAGCTACGCCTACGTAATTAATAATCAATCCAATTTATTGATATCAAATAGTACGGCACGAACGAAATCGCATCGGCGTCGGGAGTGGACTTCCGGCAGTTCATGTGACCCGGTCACATGGCAGATTGGCCGGTGCACGGCCAACGTCTGAAGTTTTTACTCGGTGTCGGCTTCTGTGAGGCAGACAACGGCGTTCCCTTTCACCAGCACCACCACCACCACCTTTTGCTCGGTGACCGACTCCCACCAACTCAAGTTGGCCATGGCTGGTGGTGCCGGCCGACTGCCACCAACTCCAAAGTTGATCCAAGTTGGTGCAGCAAGCTGGCCGGTGTGAACGCTGCCTTAGGTGGGTCGTCTCCCCAGGCTCAAAAAGAAGAAAAAGAGAAAAGAAACGTGCAAAATTTCAAAATATCAAGTCATAACGCAGATCCGGGACTTCAGTGCGCTCCGATAGTGCGAAGCGTGCTGTGAATGAACGAAGGCTCATCCTCCGTTTCGCTTCTGGTCCCTCCTGTCAGTGGATCTTGATCATGTGTTCCTGTTTAGCGCCCTCGTTTATTCACTGACGCCATATATATTTAAGAAAAATCTTTCTCCATCCCGCCCTACGTATTCATGTCTGAACAGATTTGACGAATGCTGGCTCATTTTTTCTCGGCCATCACATTCACGTTAATGGCCGCGGTTACTAAACAGGCGTTCAGTAACCTAACATATCAGGCGCAGGATGTTGTTATTTGAATAAAAGCGCAAAGCAGCCGCACTCATGAGCAAGGTATACACTCGATATTATAATAAAACGTAAGTACTTTACGCGGTTCTGTAAAAATATTCCACACAGCGGGACATTTTCGCACGAATCACAAGCCAGGTCGTCGTATATAGAGCGGCTCAGATGGCTGGATGTTTTTCACGAAAGAAGAGCTTTATAGTCGAGAGAAAACTGGTCAATTGTGTGCGGTAGGGATTCTTGCGCAGTCGTCTGAATGCTCCTAGATAAGGCTCGGCTTCTAGAGTAATCTTCTTTTCTCAAAAAATGTGAACCGGTGAGCCTTTACTCTGCTCTGCATGCCTAACCTTTCAACATAGTCTCTTCTCTGCCGGACATATTGCATGATTCCCGCGCAGAGTAGGAGGGAGATGATACGTCTGTTGAAATAAAATGTTATGTGCCCCTATAGCGCATCCTATAGCATCAGGTACTCATATTCTTTTTATTTTATCGCCAGGTATTACAACTTGCAACATCGCCGTCTCCTGCCTGTGTATCGTGCATGCCGATGCGCATATGGTATTTAGCACAAGAAGATCGCAGGTGAAAGCATCGTGCTTTGTCAAGCTTTAACAACCTTTCCGAAGCGCGGGATGGTTCTGTAATCATCTTACAGAGAAGCCTTATTCCATGCAGACGAATGTGCGCGTGCTTAAACTGACTTTCAATTATTTCAATTATTTTCAATTATTTTTTTTTCAATTACTGTACGTTGTCGTGTGTACATAAGTTACACAGCAAAGAATAATGCCACAACGCGAACAAAGTAAGTGTCACGACATAGCTGACACTATGTTAGCAAGTGACAGACAGACGCCGACAAGTAGCAGGACAACAGCATTCCAGGCGACTCATCGGTATGTAGCTCTTACAAGTAGTATAAACACAGCAGACAGCAAACAAATAACCCAGCAGATAAGGGGTACCTCTTCATTGGCATCATCATTACAGGAGTTTTCCACCAAAGTAACTGATGCAAGTGATGTGGAGTTGCGGGACTCACACTAGTGAAGCCAAAATCTCCATTTTATGTTTTCTTAAAACCAGCCAACCAACCACTGTAAAAGGCATCGTAGTATGGCGCGATACACAATAATAACCCATCTGAACAGGGTTTAAAGTGCAAACTGTGGTAAAATCTAGAAAAGGTCTACTTGCATACGATGTACCAATCTTAGAATAACAGATTCTGCAATGAAAGTTTAACCTTATTTCGTATACGAGAGGGAATTAGCCAGCAATGGGAGGGAGCATCTAATGGTGAAGAGAGGGAAAATATCAATACCGAGTCGTTGCATGCGGTTCATCTTTGCGGCTCCGTCACATAATTATGGAAGGTTTCCGTGTTCCAGTAGCGTTTATTTGCCCACCGTCCCTCCTTCCCTCGCGTGATTGGCAAAAAATTGAAGGAATGGTTAATTACATGCCATTTTTGAGGCTGCTCCAGAGAGTAAGCAGGGGAACAGAAAACTTTTCCTAGTGAATCATGACAGAAAACGCAGATACAAAAAATAATAATAATAAGAAGAAGAAGAAAACGCTATGCCGAAATGGGAGGAATCTTTGTGCAAAGAGCAGAACCTCTTGCTGAAAGTTCAGAACAACAACAACTTTATTTTAATGATTATGTTACTTGGTTCACTGGAAACCCCCACGCTTGTACTGGGGGACTTCAATGCTCAAGCGCCTGCGGGGAAGCCGCAGGGCGGATGACAGAGGAAGAAGCATGCTCGAAAAAAAAAATCCCGATATTAAAAAAAAGTCCTTCCAGTGGTCTGTTTTAGATAAAAAGCCGACCTTTTTGGATAGTTTGGATGATTCAGAATATAGAGCGCATGAGGAAGGCCGGTCTCAAATGTGTTGTGCCTTTGGCCCTCCTATAGTTTGAGATTATAAATCTCCTCTAGCAACAACTAGGCAGTCAGTATGGCGTAGACGCAGGTCGGCTGGTAGATGGACTCCATAATATGACAACAGATTTGTACAAGTTTGTGCTGATAGCATTTGTGAGTGTCGAGGGGCTTTGATCTCACGCAAAGTTGTATATGAAGAATGAACGCATACTAGTCTATATTAAATTATCTAGTCTATATTAAATTAAATCTTGGAGCTAACGTTATATTTCTCACACTTTGAGAGAAAAAACAGCTTTTCAATCAACGCTGATTTTAATGAATTTGTTTCACAATCCAAAAAGATCCGGTTAAAATTAAGTGGATAAAAAAACGGATAGAATCTGTGAGTATTAAATCCAAACAACCTTGGGAAGATGCTGTTGGATGTTGGAGAATCGTCATATGTGCCTACTGAAGGCGCCAACTAGTATCCGATCCCCCACGTCACTCGATGTATCGGTCATTTCATGGTGCTCAGCAGGCATAATTGAACACTTGTCGCCATTTGGCACAACGCCTATACCTATTTCGCACGACGGACTGCCCCTCTCACCAACTACTGGACTGGATTATTCGTTAACCACTTTCGTTAACCACCTGTACTACATAAAAAATTCAACGAAGAGGCGCACGAGGACCGTAGCAATTTATTCACATGCAAATAGTCGTGAAGGCGACATCTCCTTGAGTCTGAGGAGCGGTGACAACAACGTCTATCATCGTCTATCACCGCTCCCCAGACTCGAGGAGATGTTGCCCTCATCACGTATACACCAGCTAGATTGCTTATTACTACTTAGTGCAAACAGTCAGTTCACGATAAATATTTTCGGTACTGTCGGAGCGTATCTATGTGTGAACGCGTTCTGCCTCTATTTCCCCCGAAACAAATGCAACGCGCGCAAGCACACGTACGCGGAATTTTAAAGGGGCTATGAACTCTACCAGGCTAGCCCGCCGACTGCGTCGGCTCCAAACGGCGATTGTAACTTGTTGGCTGTGATACCTTTTGTATAGATGAATCCGATACAAATTCATCTATACAAATTCATCGATACGATCAATACGATTCACCTATACAAATCCATATTTGTATAGATGAATCCGATAGGTCCGTATCTTCACCACGTATAGCAAGCTCCTAGCCCGTTTTCCTCCTCCCGTTTTCAACAAATCAGGGACGAGAACGTTGTCATTCGGGATGATGGTTGGCTAGGAGCGTGCCATGTGGCGAAGTTCATTTTTAAGAGTGTATAGAGCAGAACGTTATGTGTACCTCCGCGGTGGCGTCTGATTGGGTGCTACAATTCTTCAAATGAGGTAACAATGGATAGAGGTCTGGTTGGCGGTACGTCTACTCGCACGTATCCGAAAAAAAAGTGCGTTTTCGTATTAACGCTACACGCGTTATGAAGGAGGAGTATTGAACAATAAATTGTAGAATTACGAAGCGTAGAAGAATAGTATTACACTTATTACACCCGTAACTAAATACCTGCAGATAGAAGTTCTTACCTCCGTTAAAGGTGAATGTATCTGCCACTGTTGCTACTGAACAGTAAATGTACATCTTCGCTTAACACAGTTTTCCACATTGGCAGTCGAACGAAAAGATCAAGCTTAGATTTAAAAACGGGCGCAAAAATCACAAGCTGCCAGATTTCAATTTGTTAGAGTGCGTACCGTGTAGGTCACGTCTTCACTTTAAGAACGCAGGCAAATTACTGAAGCAAAGGAGGATTTAGCATCAAAGGACGGCGCTATTATGCGCATTTCAAAATATGAATATAGATTTTTTCAGGAAGCAGCGAAAAAGTGATCCAAACGCGTTGTGTTCCTTCGATGGCCATCGAAAAATACGCGTACTCCTCATTTGAGCGTACACTCCCGTTACCCTCAAATGGCCCCAATGGTGAAATAAGCTTTAGTCCGATGTCGTCTATCTACTCCGCTAACTAGTAAGTCCGATCGAAGTACATCGTCTATTGACCACTCAGTCCATTAAGTTGATTTGCGTGGAACTACGATAAGAAAACACGTCGTACCGTTCTATTTTTGTTCTGTGAGTTGGCAGAAGTGAATCCCACATCAATGTTCAAGGATCATGTGTTCATTAGTTGCTTCTTCTCGTGTTTCTGTCGGTGTGTCTGAAGTAATCAGCTGCGTTTGCTACTCTGAGCTGGCAAGCAGCTCGTAGTAACAGAAGAAGGTAAAACGATGTGTCAATATTAAGGCACTCCTTGCCTGGGCGCGTGTATACGGGAAGAAATTTGGCGTACATGGCCGACTTCTAACCGCAGGCATTGAAAAATTCAAAAAAGGATGCAAAAAGGATCAGCTATATTTTCGATACTTGCTAGCGTATCACAAAAGCAAAAAAAAAAACAAAAACAAATACATGCATCTTTCAAAGGTATCACGAGGCCAATCAATGTATCTCGTCCTTCTCAGCAGTGAAACAGCATGAAAATTTGTCTGCCTGCACCCGAGAGAAATCAAAATCTGCCTCAATGGAGAGGCATCGGCCGGAGAGCAGGTACGATATGTCTTGAGCCCTCACGTATTCCATGGAAGCCCAACTCTTTAACCGTTAATGTACGTGGCCCGTGTTATGCTCCGTGGATACTTATAGGGACCGTGCGACACCTAAAGGGGGCGCGCTGCTCCGTCGCGACAGCGCCGCCAGTGGCGGTCTTGGAAGTATCCGACGTGATACCACGCCGCTCGTTCTATGCATTCTCAAGTGGAACCGTAGCTTGCGTGGCGACCGCCGTAATTAGAAGGGCTAAGTTTTAGAAGTGCAAATAATGTGGAACCTTTCTGGGGCGCGAACGAAGAGAATGGATACAAACTACACAGAAGCAACCACCGTATTTATAATGTATCTAACAGTGCCGAAGGAGAACAGCAAATCACGTCCGTCTGGTCAAAACACCTGTAAGTGATACGTCGAGAGGATGGTTATTTGACGCCTCACAAAATCCTTGCTTGCTAGTGAAGGCTATATACGTGTATTTCTCTGACTCCAGCCGTTTGTAATATCATGTTTTTGACATGATATTACGTGTGATATATATGTGTGATTATACGTGATATATTATCATGTCTTGTATTCCTTTCGTCCTCTTTGCACACACATAGCTTCGTCACTGAAATCTACATCGTGCGTCCCGTTTTATCCCTACAAATAAACACATAAGGTCATATTGTCTGAACTTGTACTGCAGTTTTTCCAGTATCTTCAGATACAATAACGCTAAAGAGATCATCAAAGAAGAAATTATATGAGTTTTTACCTCGGCTACCGCCGTAGGCTTGTGGCGCGACAGCTGTGAAATGGTCGGTGCGTAAATACTAAACCTTTTGGACAATGCAGAACTTCCGTTCTCACTGTGAGACTCGTCAAACTCGTCAACGAGATTACCGGGAGCAATATCGGCTCTGGGCACTGGCGATGAAACACCTCAATCATTATCTCGAAATAGATTGCCGTTTGGTCGGTGCATTTGACGGTGATACAGTATCCAGCGGCGTTTCACCGTCACGAAAGTGGCAACTGTAAATCATTGATCATTTTGCAGGTCCTCATTCAGTTTCATTGAAACTAGAACAAAAGAAATAGAATATATTCGCTCATGTTGTGCACATCTCATGCAATGGCCGAAAGTGCGTCACAAACGCCATTCGCTTCGAGTCTAGTGCCCTCGGTGGTATTGGAAGCATAGAAATCACGAGAAATGAAACATCTGGTCCCTAATGAAGAGTTCTTTTATGTGCTGGCACAGTTAGCGATGCAACAGTTCCAGCGTGGCAAAAAAAGACTGCCACACTTCACATGTAAACAAAGCTGGCTACCCGGCGGCTATCACGCAAGGTACTTTCTCCGGAGGCCGCACCGCGGCGCCACCAGTTTGTCGCACAGTCCCTATAGCTCCGTTTCCATCAAAATAAAGTTGTTTTTAAAGGCGCAAGGAAGGGCTGAAAAAATGCACTGTAGTCTTTGGAGCACTGCCAAACGCGTACGAAACGCGATATGCATTGCGGCAGGCGAAGGACGGCCCCTGCGCTGCGACCGCACATGATTTGCGTGCGCGCAATGGCAAACCCCGACCATACGTTGCAAATGGCCTCGTGCGGAAACAAGGGTTTCGCCTGCACACGGGGTCGACTTCTTCTTGAAACCACTGTAGTCTTTGGGGCGCATTTCTGAACATCTGCGGGTGAGTGTAATGGCAGCACGCTTCCTGACATTATCGGTCACACGCCGCTAACGTTCCTCATTTTGTGCCACCCCGTCTGCATCTCCCGCAGTATAATGGCGGCACATCTGAGAACTATATACTTGCGCGAATCTTCCGTAGCACACCGCGGCGTCCATGCTGCCAGGCGACGCGGACGACATCACGTGAGACGCGCTGTGCTGACACTAAGCGATCAGCGGCGTGGGCGAACTGGTACAAGCGTCCGCTGAAAGATGAGACACTGAAAAGGTTAGCCAGCTGTACCCACATCTTCCCTATCCGAACATCTACCGAACCCACATCTTCTTGATTGCCGGTCCAGGACCCTATCAACTGAGCTATGCTAACACGCCTTCTCAGGGACTTCCAAGTGTGCGTCATCTGAAGGGACAAACCAGCCACTCTCTCTCACTCATCCTCCTTTCACTCTTACATTTTGCTCACTCATACACACATTCATACGACGGGATCGACGCAGGCGGCAACTGTTGAACATGAAAGAACTGATGCTCTGAGCCTAGAACAACATAGAAGGGACAAATACGTACAAAGCCTCAATTTGCCTAAGAAATTAACGATGAAAGATGAAAGTCACCGAAAAGGTTAGCCATCTGTAGGACTCGAACCCACATCTTCTGGATTGCCGGTCCAGGGCTCTACCAATTGAGCTAAGCTAACACGCCTTCTCAGAGACTTCCAAGTGTGCGTCATCTGAAGGGACAAACCAGCCACTCTCTCTCACACATCCTCCTTTCACTCTTACATTTTTGCTCACTCATATACGCATTCATACGACGGCATCGACGCAGGCGGCAACTGTTGAACATGAAAGAACTGACACTAGCCGTAGCGACTACACCCGCCAGTACCAGTGTCCCCTGCATTACTCTGGATGTACCCTTAATAGACTATACCCTACTGTCAGCAAATACGAGATACGACACAGATAATGCTACGCGTCCAGAAACAACGCTATACCCACAATATGTTCCTTCCCGTTTTTTATCTGTTTTGCTGCTTGGAATATATCGTTATCTAGATACGAGGGGTGCTGAAAAGTTCTCAGCCCGACAAGGAAGAACGTGGCCTGGAGTCATAAACCTTTATTACCACATTACCACGACCTCATGATAATTGTAAATTGCAGTTTTAACTGCAACAACGCATAACGCACGTACTCTTGCGCCTGCATGTCTGGAGTCTGTGACCACACCAGACCGCTCTAACACATTAAAACACTACGTCAGTCTGGTGCGCACGCCAGGAATACTAGAAGGCACCAGAATCATTCTGGTGGCATAGTGACTCTGATGTGGACATCAAAAACATCATGCCAGTCTAGTATGCACATCAGGAGAACCCGACAACACCAGAATCACCCTGGTGTCGCACCAGACAATTTTGATGTGCACAATACAAACACGCCAGACTTGTGCGTAACGCGTTACTAGTAATTGCGTTACTTGTAATCATTTACTTTTTGAGTAATTGTTCGAGTAATCAGTTACATTTTGGAGTAATCGATTACCCACTAATTGATTCCTTTTCCTCCAGAGATTAACTTATCTTTCAGATGTTCTGCCCCAATTCAAGCCCCTCGTGCCGTCGGCCTTTGTCGGATTTTTCAAGCAGGCGCAGGTCATTGTAATAACGTTCTAGAATTTCAGGGTCTCTCTCCCTAATCTCCTCCTACACCAGTGTGGTGGTACCTGAAGCTTATGCGGGTTTAGTGAGTCATGGGCAAGTTCCACTGGGGCAATGTTCTTCCACAATCGGGTCAACGTCTTCCCGGGCGTTAAATACAGTAGACGAAGAGACCTACCTGTCCTGCGCGTTTTTTTTTTTCTTCTTCTTCTTCTTCTTTAGCCTACATTATACCATGGCACCGCATCCGCAAGGGAGATTGGCCAGGACCAGACATCTACGTATCTTGAGTATTATATTTGAAATACAGTAATTTAAATACTTTTTTTCAGTATTTTGTATCTTGCTAAGTACTTTTCAAGAAATGTATCTTGTAATCCGATTTAAATACTTTTTTAAGTATTTTCTACTCAGTATTTCAAGTACTTTCATTATTCTGCCTCATAGTCTCGTGAGGATTTTTTTCCGAAGTGCCCTGACGTTTCCCTCCTCCTCCTTCTACCGATGACAGGTCAGTCAAGGGATGACTTCACAATTTTTGTTCTCCCTGCGTGTACAGAGTAGCAGGTAGGGTTGCCACCAGGCCGGTATTATACCGGCACGGCTGGTTATTTGCTCGCTCTGCCGGTTGCCGGTAGGAAGGTGATACCGGCAGCCTTTCGCCGGTATTTGTGGCTCAAGACCTTTCATATGGGCTTTTGCGGGGTTTTCCCTTCAACATTCCACTACAGCTTGAATAAATCTGGAGCATAGACCCAACTCCGCAGTCACCAGTTCTTTCCTCAGTTATTCATTATTATTATTATTACACACATGAACATATGTTTCCTCGTATTATCTCTCTCTCTCTCTCTCTCTCTCTCGTTTTCTGTGTGTGCTCTTCCACTACTCACCCACTTCCCTTTCCCGCGAGCCTTTCCTCCTTTCCTCTATTCCTCATCCTCTCCCTCAGCCGGTATTTTTCACTACGTAGGGTGGCAACCCTAGTAGCAGGACGCATGTTAATCCTCCTGGATGTTCTATACTCATGCGTGGAATGGGATCCCCTACAACCCTCCTGTGACCCAGAAACAAAGCGGGACTTGTACCTCTGGCCGGTTTCCATGCAAGAAGTGGCTCTCAGGTCGATGGTCTAACCGCTTCTGGAATTCGGTGAATTTCGGACGTGCTTTTGGGATATGCCATTGACCTGAGTGCTGACCTCCTTTAGCTTTGAAAGATACCATATAGGGAGACGATTTCTAAGGGTTGGTTTCAGTCACTGTTGGCTGCGCGCATGAACATATCTCAGGATGGAGCCCCACACGAAGGCCGCGCCTTTACTTCCTTGGCCTTATCTGAGCCCCTATTTCGAATGAGTTGCCGAAACAGAGAATAACGGCTATAAAGGCTATCGTGGTGTCTGTTCTTTATGCCGAGTACGAAAGTATCTTGTGAGTATATTAATTACTTTTTCAAGTAGTTAGTATCCTACTCGAAATACTTTTATTCGTAAGTAATTTGTACTGTATTTCAAATACATTTTCGCTTATGTACTCTGTGTCTTATTTCAAATACTTTTTTGCGGAATTTTGTACATGTCTCGCAAGGACAACCTTGGTATGAGATGGTTATGACGATGCTACTAGTTAGAAGCGGTTAGAACCAACGATGAATGAGATGAGGTCGTCTACGATGACCCGGTGACACTGCCCATCGTGGGATGCGCCAAAGGAAAGTAACGACAGTAAAGTGAAAGGAATACCAAGCCTAAGCAAGAGGAGAGAGATGTCAATGGCGTAGACTGTGATAACGGGTGCACTCGAGTACGAAATACTGCACGGTTTTGTCACGACCGCAGTGTGGACACCCTGGCGAAGATAGCACTCCAGCGCGATATATAGTTAGAAACTCTGCGGGAGGGCAAGGCACCGGAGACGGGTAATAAAGACTTCGGTTCGGCGAGAGGTGCAGTGGTTCGGGTTCCAGGAGAAGGGTAGGTGTTCATAACCAGGGCGGGGTGAGTGCTGTTGAAAGAAGGTGGCATAGCGTCTAAAGCGCGCACGAACGACGTCGGCGATTGGCGGAAGAATATTGATCAGCGTGCCAGCCAGGGCCATCTTCGCCAAGGTGTCGGCAGCCTCATTGAACGAGAGACCACGATGGCCAGGGGGAATATAGGGATTTTTGTTTGTTTGTAAGAAGAAAAAAAAAACGTGTGATTTCAGCTGTTCCGCTGTTGAACACAAAGACGGGTATAATTTGCGTGAATGCAGAGTAACGACCGGAGTAACGCGTTACTTTTTTACTCGTTACTCAATTAGATTTGGAGTCGAGTAATTGGTAACGGTAATCAATTACTTTTGTCGAGTAACGGACACAAGTCTGCAAACACCACAAGAGTCTAGTGTTAACACCAGGAACACCAGAATAATTCTGGTGGCTTTTGTTGTGTGCTTTTTTTTTTTTTTTTTTTTTTTTCAGTCGGGAGATGAGTACACCCAAGGTACGATGTTGCATCCCCGACGCTCCATAAGTTTCAGGTTATGTCCAAATAACTCTTTATGGCAAACGGACACAGCACGCACATTTTTTTAGTTCACGCCATGCTTGGCAACCATTTTACTTCGCCAGTTAGCCGCGCGGCAGCGCCAGCTCTTTAAGAAAAGGCGAATTTCTCTTCTTCGTTTTGCTCTTTGTGTCTACGACGACGATATCGCGTTCGTATGTTTGGAAGTGGGCCTTGGTCGAGAGCGTTTCAGCACGCCCTCGTAAATGGGTTGCTTCACTGCCGGGAACCGCTGTTTGTACAATATGTTCCTTTAATCCGTTGCTTTCATGCAAGGCGAACAAAGCTGTCGTTCCAATGTCCTCGTTCGTATCCTAGCAGTTTTCTGAGACTCCCGGGTACGGACATCCGCAATATAACTTTTGACAAACGGGACATGGACGTGGCTAAATTATACAGGGTGGTTTTAATTCAATACATATTATTTTACAAGAAAGCTATGCGAGAAGCACATGTGCCGCTTTTGCAGCTAGGTTGTATGTACGGCCTAGTGGACATTCAGTCGAAGAGGGTATGTAACTACTAGATGACGACTTACCAAAAAATTTTAATTAGCTTTTTAATTAGAGGTTTTCGTGGAAATATGAGATAAACTGGAGCCAGTCATTATTTAAAGCCACTTTTTTTTTAAATCCTGTAACGGGCACGTGCTTCGATCCATCACAAAAATTTGCTACGCAAATGAACCGGAACCGAAACCAAGCGCATCAAGAGCGCATGAAGGAGACGACCCTCGACGTCGATGGCTTATCCGTGGCGCAAAATAGTTTATCTGACTAGCAGTTCAACGCCTACTCAAATCAGCTCCATCGCTTCAAAGTACGTGGACCTCCGACGTGGAATGGGTGGTGTCTGTCCTGTGCTTCGCGACGAATTTCTTCCGGTTTCCGCTCATTTGCATAGCAATATTTGACTAGTAATATCACAAAGCACGCTCTCGTTTCAGAATTTTGAAAAAAAAAAATATGGCTGCCGGATCCAATTTTGCTTTCTCACATTTCTCTGACAACCTGTAATTCAAAAGTTCGTTAATGAACTTTTGGCAATTAGTATCGAATGAAAAAAAAAAAAAAAAAAAGGACACCCTGCATAGTGCTAAGGAACCCACAAAATGCGACGGTTCCGGCCACGAGGACAGTTTGTGGCATTGCTTACGAGTCTCCCCAAAATGTTTTCATTTACCTGCTCAGTGACATTACGCATGGAACGTATTCCAACCTTGTTATGAAAGTGCGCCGCTCCTCTTTTTGCTGCGGAAGTAACCGCAGGGTTAAGGCTGCACCCAACAGGAAATCGTATCCACGGAATTGCATTAGCACGCGATGAGCTGGCTGTAGCGATACGTAGTCGGTGCTCGCAGAAAGTCAAATTCCTGACACAACGCATAAAGCCAGTCGTCAAATCGATAGCCATCTGTGGCATTTGCGGAACACACTGTTCCGTGATTCGATGGTAAATCCCGAAGAGGTTGCATTGCACAAAAGAAACATAATGTAACGATATCCTAGTGCGGAGGTGAGTACACCTTTTCTGCTCCTTCTATTCCCTCTGCCATTCATCAAAGCGTTATTCCCTCCCTATATCCCCCTGTACGCACATAAAAATTGGAAGCGTTTTAATCGTACTTTCGAGTTTAATTAAAACACTGCTTGTTGCGCACGATCATCTACATAGGCCTTCCACTACCGTGCGGTCCCAGGAGCCCTCGTGACACAACGTCAAGGCGTTGCGAGTGAGGAAGACGTCCCTGAATGCTGCACTAAACGGAGTGTATGCAAGGGGCTATTGCAGTTTGAAATAATATGTTACATAATTCAGTGCTTTCACGCGTCAAGCGTCCTGGAAAGGCGGGTCGCACCAGTGCGACCTACGTTTCAAGTTTTTTTTTTTTTCTATTTCTATTCAATTCTATTCTGTCTCGATTCCCCCCCCCCCTAAGGGGGACTTCCCATTGGTTGAGAACCCCTGTCCTAGTATGCTTCTCGAAGTCTAGTCACCCGCATTACCCGCGAAGAAACGCTAATATTGAAGGCAACGTGAGTTTTGCAAGCCGTGGATGGTGGCGTCTCTGGCGTTCCTAATTAGTCGGCATCAGCTACAGTACGAAGTGACCAAGTGTAATAATATCCGTTCACCTACGCCAAGAGTTGTACACGTTAGTCGAAAAAAGTAATTGATTACAATTACACTTACTACTGCGCGAAAAGTAATTCTCTACCGTTACAAATTACTTCATCGAAAATGTAATACGTTACCGATTAAAAATGTAACGCGCTACTTTTCCCGTTACTTTTAAATTGTGGACCATAGCAAAGCCAACAAGCTTGCAGTGAATAGTAACCATGCAGATCTTGTTGCATAATATGAGACACCAACATACCTGATAAGTGAAATTCACAAATACATTTGAAAGCAACATGCAAAACGCATACACTGGTTTATTATAGATTTATGTACACATTTAAAACAACATCGAAACATCCGCGTCGAAACATCCGCTTTGTTTTGTTACTATTGTTATGTTCAGCCGCCACAATTTATCAATACAGTCACCTATTTTACTGTTACTCCAGTAGGTCGCTGTATAAGGGATTATCATATTGCTGTGGCGTGCATGGAACACGTGTGTTTTAGTCCTAGCAGGAGCGAACAAGACAAGCGACCAGTCCGGTTAACAACCACATGCAAAAATCGTTTATTGGCTCGCAACCACGCGCCAAATCCCCACGCGCTCGATGCGCACTTCGTCATCTTCGATGGCTATAACACATCCCCCTCCTTTTGCAGATAAAGTCAAGTCAAGTCAAAGTCAAAGTCAAGTCAGATAAAGATCAAGCTTGATACTTTTTTGGAGGGATGACGCAACGCCCTCTTTTTGTGTGCCAGTGGGTCGTGTCGGTGCACTGTTGGTCTGTCGGTACGTCGGTTGAAGTGTCCGTTTCGAGGTGGCTGCTTTGCGGAGCGCTCACTGTCGATGTACTGGGCTCTGGTTGGCCTGGGAGAGGAACTAGATGCGTCCTGTTCCTTCTGACTTCTCCCTGCTCTGTGGAGACTAAATAGGACCTGGGTTGCGGAGTCTGTCCCTGGACAACGCCTTTCCGTTGCAGATCTATTACCCAAACATCTGTGCCGACTCCAAGTGGAGGTAGCTCCCGCACCCCGTGTCTCCTATTGTAGTGCCTCTCTTCGTCCCTCTTGTTTTTAGTTTCGAAGGCTGCCACTTTCTTGTAGTCAGGGGTGTACGGTACAAGCTGTAACTGCGCGACAGGTACGTTCGTGCGCAACCGTCGTCCCATTAGAAGTTCCGCTGGACTATAGCCATTTTTCAAGGGTGAAGCCCGATATGCTAGCAGCGACTTGTACGGATCTTTTGTCTTCTTCATAGACATTTTAACGATCTTCACTGCCGCCTCGGCAAGTCCATTGCTTTGCGGATAGCCTGGGCTGGATGTAACATGTCGAAAGCCATACTCCGTTGAAAATCGTGCGAAAGGGGAGCTGCTGCTCTGCGAAAACTGCGGACCGTTGTCGCTTATCACAACTTCGGGGATTCCATGTCGTGCAAATATGGATTTGCAGTGATTCACGATGGCTTCGCTGGACAATGAATGTAGCCAGACTAGCTCTGGGTACCGCGAGTAATAGTCAACTACAATGAGCCACCACGATCCCTGGCAATGGAACAAGTCCATAGCTATTTTCTGCCAGGGCCTGTCTGGGAAGTCCGTTGTAATGAGGGGTAGCTTCCTGTTTGTCTTTAGTTGCAGGCATTCGTGACAGTTCTTCACCGTTTGTGCGATGTCGTCGTTGATACTTGGCCACCAAACAGCATGTTTAGCTCGTGTGGTGCATTTTTCCAAGCCGAAGTGGCCCTCGTGTAAAAGCTGGAGAATCTGTTGTTGACAGGTCTTGGGAATGACAATCTGCGTTCCATGCATTAGCAGACTATCGGCTACTGCCAGCTGGTGCCGTGCTAGCCAAAAGGGTTTAAGGTCTTGCCCGAGATCCCGTCGAGTAGGCCACCCGTGTCTGGTGAACCTGATGATATGCTGACACGTCTCGTCCTTCTCCTGTTCTTGTTGTATGTCAAGTAGACTTCTCGCTGTCCCTGGAAGGTGAGTCTCAACATAGTGGACGAAACACTCGATCCCCTCTGTAAGGTCTGTGCCGTCCGTTTTCCGTAGAGGTGTACGGGACAGGGCGTCTGCCGCTAGAAGGTCTTTTCCTGGCACGTACGTTATTTCGTAGGTATATCGCATGAGACGCATCCGCATGCGCTGTAACCTCGGCGTCAAGTCATCAAGCTGTTTTGTCGAGAACAGGCTCACCAGGGGCTTGTGGTCGGTCTCGAGAAGAAACTTTTTCCCGATCAGGTAGTCTCGGAATTTCTCACTCGCCCAAAGCAGTGCCAAACCCTCCTTTTCTATTTGAGCATAACGACGCTCGACATCAGTGAGAATTCTGGAGGCGTAGGCGATGACTTGGTATTTCCCGTCGTCTTGTTTTTGTCGCAGGACAGCTCCGAGGCCGAAGGAAGATGCGTCCGCGGTGACGACCGTCTCTTTGGCTGGGTCGTAGATGCCGAGGACAGGGCTTGTAGAGAGGATTTGTTTCCATTTCTGAAACGCCTCTTGTTGTGGTGCGCGCCACACAAATTCCTGCTTGGAGCTTAACATACACGATAGTGGCTGTAGAAGTTCTGCTACCTTGGGTACAAAGCGTGTAAGGTACGTTGCCATCCCAAGTAGCCGCCTGGGGCCCGTCTTGTCCGTAGGGGGAGTCATTTTGAGAATGGCGTTCACCTTTTCTTCGTCAGGCCGAATGCCTGAGCCGTCGACGATGTGACCTAGAAAGGTCACTTGTGAAACACTGAATATGCATTTGTCCTTGTTGAGCGACATCCCTGCTTCTTGGATGCGTGTCATTACAGCTTCCAAGTGATGGTCATGTTCGATTTGATTTGCTCCCCAAATGAGTATGTCATCCATGTGACACAAAACTCCGTGGAGGTCCTTCAGCAGCGTTGCCACTCGTTTTTGGAAGTGTTCTGGCGCGGACGATATCCCGAATGGAAGTCTGTTGAAGGAATATCGCCCAAACGGAGTTATGAACGTCGTCAAGTGTTTGCTTTGTTCGCTCAGCGGTATCTGCCAAAAACCCGAGTTTGCGTCGAGTTTACTGAAGACCTTTGCATTTTTTAGCATTGCGAGTGAATGTTCGACAGAAGGGATAGGATGAAATTCACGCAGTACGTAGCGGTTGAGCTGAGTGAAATCAATGCAAAGTCTAATTCCTCCTGAGTTCTTTGGGACGGTTACCATTGGCGCACACCAGGCTGTCGGTTCCATGACTGGCGTTATGACTCCTAGCTTCTCCATACGTTGAAGTTCCTCTTTGGTTTTTTGGTATAGGGGCAATGGTACTCTCCGTGGAGATGAAAGGGCAAAGGGCCTAGCATCAGGAGCTAGCTTTATGTCATAATCTCCTTGTAGAACTCCCAGTCCCTGAAAGACCGTAGCATATTCCTCGAATGGGGATGCCTTCGAGAGCATTTGTATTGTCGGAAGGACTTTGAGGCTGTCTATGGCTGGTTGACCAAGCAAACATGTAGGAAGTTCCTTCAAGACGTAAATGTCTTGTTGGCTTTCTTGTCCTTGAAAAACTGTCTGGAGAGAGGTCATACCGGTGACCTTCAGCATTTTGCCGTCTGGACCCCGCAGGCGACGTTTGGGAGGTTCGAGCCGGATTCCCGTGAAGTGCTTAAGGAAAACGCTCTCTGGTATAACCGTTTCGTCAGCCCCTGTGTCAACTTTAAACGTTAACGGTATTCCTTGAACAAGGACTGGGACTTGCCATTTCGACGTTCCTCCATGAGCTACAACTCCTAGAAATGCAGTAGTTCCGTCGGGGGCAGATTGGGTCTGCTTAGCCGAAAGGCAAACTGATGAGAAGTGCCCTTTCTTCTTGCATTTGTGAGCATATCTTGTCTTTTGCTGGGCAGTCCTGTCTTGCGTGCCTGTCACGGCCGCACCACCGGCAGAGCTTTTGGGAAGCTGACTTTGAAGAAGGACGGGTTGTGCCTGCGTGAATCTTCCTGGTTGCCAGTCTCCTTGAATCGGACCCCGGTGACACTTTGTGCGTCGTTAGTCGATGTACTGTAGCGTCATTGCCTTTGTGAAGTTCAGCTTGCTGCAGCCGGACAGTTTCTCGCTGGCGAGCCGCTGTGATAGCCTTTTGTAGAGTGAGTTCAGAGTCGAGCTGTAGTTGTTCCGAAACTTTCTTGTCTCGAAGGCCTGCAACCAGTCTGTCGCGAATCAGTTCTTCGCGCAACGCTCCATAGTTGCATAAGTCTGCCATTGAATGCAGGACAGTCACGAATTCCTCCACAGATTCCCCATCCTGTTGTACTCTCGTGTTGAACTTTGCACGTTCAAAGATGATGTTGCGGCGTGGAACGAAGTAGGCATCGAACGCTTCTAGCACCTTGTCGAACTTGCGTGCGTCTTCGGGACTAAGCTTCAGCGTGGCGTATATGTCCTCCGCTTGCTCACCCATAATGTAGATCAGTGCATCTACTTTGCTTAACTCAGCCTTGTCGTTGAGGCCAGAGGCAGCACGGAAACGTAGAAAGCGTTTCCTCCAAGTGGGCCAGTCATTCGGCGTCTTGAACGTGAAAGGTTCCGGTGGCGTTACATTGAATGTAGCCAAGGATGCCGTAAACGTCGAACGCTCTTGTGTGTCGCCGTCGGGGAGAGACATCGTTGTGGAAGCGTGGTTATGTTCTAGAACTTTCTGACACCATGTTTTAGTCCTAGCAGGAGCGAACAAGACAAGCGACCAGTCCGGTTAACAACCACATGCAAAAATCGTTTATTGGCTCGCAACCACGCGCCAAATCCCCACGCGCTCGATGCGCACTTCGTCATCTTCGATGGCTATAACACAATGTGGACTAGAGACTAGCGTCACAGTGACCTCTGCGTCATTGCTAAAGTCGAACTCGTGGTGGAACAGAAGAACAGATTGGCTTGCCGAAAAGGGTTGCCATTGTTGACAGAAGGTTAAAAAAGTAATCGATTACTCAGTAATTGATTACCGAAAATTGTAATCAGATTACTTGGAAAATTACTTGCTCACAAAATTAATTGATTACGTTAAAAAATTACTGAAAAAGTAATTGATTACTAGTAACGCAATTACTAGTAACGCGTTACGTACAACTCTGCCTACGCCTATACCGTGAAGAGAAATGTGTAAGCATACTTTGTGTTCCTTCGGTGTCACTTCCAGATCTTACTTCCAGCGCTACAATTACAGTTACATGAAAGTAAGGAAGTCACAGGAAAGTTACTGAAACTCAAACGCAGTTCAATTACAGTTGTAATTACTTGATAACTGTACAGTTACTGTTGAGTTCTACTCAGCCTGTGTGCGTTTAAAGTGATCACACGTTCCAAACAAACAAAAACAAAAAAGAAATAACTAAAAATAAGGTTCCGAAAACCAAAATTTTATAGTTGGCATAAAAGACTAGAAGTAAATGTAAATCTGGAGATTGAAACAGGTATGTAGAAAACAGAATTCAAACAGAAAGCACAGCTAGCACTGGTGTTAAATTATTAGTTCGATGGGATCCACCCTAAGGCTAAGTAATTCGACCATTAAAGATTAATTTTGTGAAGACAAGAGTTAAAAGCTTCTATGGTTGACTTGCTAAGATGAGTGTCCGCACGCACGGTTTTGAATTAACGATAGGATTCAGTAGCTAAAAAACACACGAAAAAAAGGAAAACTTGAACGCAGTAGAAAAGTCACAGCAGTTGGAAAAGACAGCGCTGTAACGAAAATTTACGACTAATTTACAACTTGGTTAAAACATAGCTTTAAAAAGACCGTCTCGCAAGTACGAGTTACAGGGAAAATGAAATGAAATTAAAGCTAATTACTCATTACTTAAAGTGTTTAAACACAGTAATTAATTATTGTAAAATTAATTGATTACAGTAATTTAATTAGTTGTAACCTCTTACTTTCACACCTATAGTTCAGGATGTGTACCACTAAGTCGTCGAGAGCTGTCGTTTCGGGAACCTGACAGCGTGTTCGAAGTATTTTCGAGGGATTGCCAGCGTTTGGACAAGTTCTCATGCAGAGATAACCGGTCGCTTCACATATTCATTCGATGATATACTATAGGTATAGGACGAGCAATATGTTAGGTAGGAACGTAGGCACTCGGCGTCTTCTTTACTTCTTTCACGCGTGAGACGACGTGGTGATGTGTCGTGAAGGTTATGTAAGAGTACCAGAAAACAAGGTCCATGGACAAGGTTGGACAAGGTCCATGACGACGAAAGCCTAGCTTGGGTGCGACTACAACACCGGCGTAACGTATATGTCGCTATAAGGGGGGGGGGGGATATTTTTAATGCAAAGTAGCAAAAAAGGGAAGGGAAAGGTTAGCCACGGTGTAGGCTTGCTATTCCCAAAAGCTATCAAGCAAACAAAAGAAGATACTGTCGCTATGGATTCATATGCAATAGTGTTAACACACGTCAGCTTTACAGACTTCTCTGAGAACCTCAAATCAGGGTTGGTTACCGAAAATAATAACGTTTCCGATTGTGTTTCCGGTACCTAGTCCTTCAGTTCATTTTTTAAAATATTTTTAGCAGTTAATTACTACTGCTACTTCAGCTTTTCATCGTCTATCTTTATTCTGTCTTCAGTACCGCGGCCGCTCCCTTATTTGAATGAGGATATATGTTTAATTATTCTCAGAGCAATATGTTAATTTGGTATCGCCCCGGGATTCGTAAAAGCTGAGAAGGAATCGAAAAGAACGATAACGAATCCCTATACGCCAAGTGTCATCGGACCTCAAAATAGCTCGTAGGTCACAATAGGCAGTGGATTTATGATTCGTCGGGCACGTCGTAATGTGATTGGTCTTTTTCACTCGCTATCTCTTCGAACGAACAATGAGCACCAAAGAAGCTCAAGTGAGGTCTACCCGAATTCATCTGAACTGAAGAAGTTGCGCGTCTTTCATCCCGAGCAGGCGCTTCCGTCTTCTTTTGATCTGTTATTCAATTGCAAGTTACAGGCATGCAATTTCATTACAGCTGCAGCTACAAGTATAAAAGAGGTCAGACAGAGAAATAACCCCAGACCGGGAAGAAACAAGCAAGACACACACAACAAGATCTCGCAGTTGAAAACAAGGCACCAGCAGTGGGATTCGAACCCACACCCTCTGGTTATACCGTCAGATGTGCTACCAATTACACCATGCTAGCTACTTTTTTTTAACACTGATTTTAATGTGCCAATGGTAGACACAGGAGGTAGTGTAGAACAATAGGTAAGTAGGTGTCGCGTTTTTCTTTTTGTTCTTTTTCTTTCTTGTTTTTCCCCTATCTCGGGTTATTTCTCTCACACCATGTGTGAGCTTCCGCCTGTCCTGTTCCCACGGATTTAAAAAAAAAACGGGTATTCCCTTGCAGTAATTTTCTCGGCATGTAACAACCGTGATCCCTTGTGGATACTAACTTTACGACTCTGCTATTTCTCTTCATTGGTCTGGCCTGGATGTCCGAGAACAATAGTTGACCTATCGTTCAGCACGACGACGTCTATGTTTTTCCCTGGAGATAAAGAAGATTATGCATCGCACGTGTAAAATATGGCATATTTGGCTGCTTCTGAACACATCCTGGTGGAAAATTTACGCACTCATCATCACAGCATGTATAGGTTGTCGGCAGACACTCTTTAAGCTGTCTTTGACCTGCCAAGTGTACCTCTTTCCTCTTGCCGAGCGGAACAAGTCGTTGCAACGTATTCCCGTGGCTTCCCCAATAGGGAGAGTGCAATGGTGCGATGACGCAGGAAAAAGACATTCATGTTCCGAGAGACACCTTTACTGCAGAGTCCGCTTCCTTGGTAACCGCAACTCAGCCTGCTTCGCCTTAGGGCTCTTTCACACGCCCGTTTTTGTCGTCAGTTTGCTTCAAAAATAGAACCTAAGGGCAATCGAGCCCCGTATAGGTTCCAACGGGTCCGTTTTGCCTCCGTTAAAAACACGAACGAGAAAAACGTTCGTGTGAAACAGGCCTTAGACGCATAGCTGGCTGCGCGCCGTCAGTAGCCCATCCCAGCATGCCACGGCGGTAGTGCGAGGTGCGAAGGAATTATCAACCCCGTGGGGTCAAGTGACTTGCGTGGCATCCGTGGTCGTCTGTAGGAAATCTGGGAGGTGAAATCCGTTTACGATTTTGGGAAACTAATGCCAGCGAGCTCGGTTCCTACCGTGTTTACCGGGATACACACAAGGCATAACAAAAATTGAGCCCACTGGGACAGGATCAGAGGAGAAAAGAGGAATACACAGTTGAAGAACAAAGTCTGCTCTAAATCTCGGCTGATACTGAAGGAGCTTCCTCGATAAAACGCCTGAATAGGTGCTAATATATGATTTAGACGGAATGCGCGTGGTTTGTTTCCGCCAAAACATGAAATCGTTGTTCAACGGCGAATCAGTAACCAGACCGTATGACTCCCTTATCCTGCTTCCTCAGTTAAATTGCAGAGTTATGCGAGGGAACACGGCATTTATTTCGGCGGCGTTTATTATCTTCTCATTTTCCTTCATAAAACCGGCAAATGAGTGCTACTGAAGGGCTAAACGCGGCTTTCTTGCCTACAAGAAGGCGGTGCCTTGCCGCGGCTTTCTTGCCTTGGCTTCATCATACGCAATTACTCAAAGGCACCCTGCGACTTAACACGGCAGCTTTACGTTACATTAGTCCGTCCAAAATTAGAATACGATTAGATACTATTTGGGACCCGCACCAGGATTCTCTCATTAACAAATTAGAAGGCTTACAAAATCGATCAGTTCGCTTTATATTTTCTGACTACTCCCGGCACTCAAGCGTAACACTACTCAAGAAACAAGCCTCCCTTCCCCTTCTTTCTGTTCATCGCAAAATAGCTCGCCTCACATTGCTTCACAAGTTTTACTACCACAGCATTCTGCCCAAGTATCTGCTGTTCTCACCACCCCATCATATTTCCAACTACCTCGACCACTCAGAGAAACTATTTGTTCCATTTAGTCGCACAAATCACGTCGCCAATTCATTTGTTCCCAGAACAGCGAACGACTGGAACCGTCTTCCCGCCTCCACCGTCATCGTCCAGGACCATAATAGCTTCCGCAAGCTGCTGGACCAATTACTTTGCATGTAATTCGTTGTATTTTCCTTTTATTATGCCACTCCCCTCTGTAATTCCCTGACCTGAGGGTAAATAAATAAATAAAGAAAGAAGAACGTGTAGCCAGTGTGCCAATTTGAAACCGAACGAACTTGAAATGAAAAGCAATTCTCTGCAGTTCCGATTACTATAAGAACGACAAGAACAAGAAACACCCAACGAGAACGGAGTAGCAGTCACGATAAATTATGTTTTACCTCTTTGTGGTAAGTCGTTGCTTGAGGGCTGCGAGACAACTACGATTACGAGCCACGCCATAAATGTCGGTCCGTGGATTGATTTTGCCAACCTGATGGTTCTTTGACGCGCGCCAAGCCTACACCGTGGCTAACCTTTCCCTTCCCTTTTTTGTTACTTTGCATTAAACATATCCCCCCCCCCAAAAAAAAAAAAAAAAAATCTCAGCACTCAGAACACCGTATTCAACGTCCCTCGCGGAACACAACGTGTGTGACCAACAACAACAACAACAACAATAAATGAAGAAGTGATGATGACATGGGATGTTTCCCCGTGGTAGCCACGTGTGTGACCAACTTGTACCCTTAAAATGTGTTTTGATCGCATCCCGTAAATTTTTGATGCGTCATGTCTTCACGTTGGATTTCTAAACGCAATTCTGCTCTAGCCCCACTAGTTACTTCTCCTCGTTTCGGCCTGCAGAGCGAGTCGAGCGGGAACGCACGCGTCGATGTTCGGGGCGTTTTAATCCAAGAAAAATACTGGAATACTCTGACATCAGAGTGTAGTGTTCAAGTTGAGTCCGATTGGAGTTATTCTTTTTCTTTTTGTATGATAGAAATTATCTGATACAGTGAGTGTCTCGAAAAAGTTTTCCTTTAGCACTCTCGTGTTCCGACTAGCACTCCGAACTCACCTGCTCCTCCTGTTAACTTGCCATTCCAATTCTTCGTGGCATTTGCAAACGCTCGAGATTTTTGCGTCAACAGAGGCTAACATAGCGTTCTATACGAGGCACTTAACGCACAATCACAGTGGAGAAACGGAGTACGAGTACCGTCGACAGAATTGAGAGGAGACCTGCGAGGGCAATTACGCAGGATGAAACTTACTCTGTTATGCATGACATGTGTTGCGGAGCTAAGGTCTGTAGATAGCATACGCACTTTCTGTGGATGCTGTATGCACATAACAGGTGTCGTCGTGACTTGTTTTTTGCAAAAGGTTTTCGGAAGAGCTCCTTAGGCTTCGGTCCTCTGGGAGCATGGCGTACGTGTCTATCTGGCAGGCATACTCGTCAGGTGATTCCACTCAAATGATGTGTTGGACTGTGTGACAGAGACAAATATGCGTATCGAGACTTCGGTACACGATAATGCACCTACATATGCAGTCTGCTTGCCTAATATTAAACCTCACCGCGTCTTCGTTCAACCTGTACCGTCTCATTATCGCACAATTGCGAACCTTTTAATTTCACTAACTCGAAGTGCATGACCGAAACCTCAAGTGCCAATCTAACGTAAATTGACAATGAAGAGAATAATTAAGGCAAGACATAATTAAACAATTAAGAGAATAATTAACGCAAGACATAATTAAACAATTAAGACAAACACAACATTTAAGCCTCACCAACGCCGTATTTCAGATCACTATTTGGGCATTTACTGCACACTAACCGCAAATTCGTCGTCGATAGCGCCATGCCTCCTGTATCTAGCGATGTGGATCTCGCATCATCTGCAACGATGGAGGCCAGCAATTGCGGCCACCTGGGCCAACAGCTTTCATTGTGACATCGGCGTCTTACGACCTCAGTGTTGCGCGACTACAGCAGGTAGCCAAGGTGCTGTTAATAACAAAGTTCCTATACCCGCAGCGACTCTAGACGATAGTGTCACCTATATCTCCAAGAAGGTCGATATCACGATTGTTGTATGCCGATTGTTTCGATATCACAGAGGACGCCAAGACATTCGACATTCTTCATGAATCTGCAGCACGGCAGTCAGGTTGGCTAGTGAAGTTGTTCAGGGGCACACTCCACAAAAGTACCATCTACAGTGCCAGTAGACAACCGGTTGCCCCAAATGGCGGCCAGTAGCGAGAGCGGATAGCAAGAAATGTGTTTCTTACATCCCCTGTATGGGAAGTGATACGCTTACGTGAGCGTTGAGTTTCGTGCAACGCTAAATTGCGGGCTTTCCTCCGCTGAACTCGCTTTTGAGGGAGCTCAAGCGTTGAGGCGTACTTGCGGGAGCGGAGCTGTATGTGAACCGAGATTGGTGCAACCGGCGGTAAGTTATCTAGTAATGCGGCACTTCACTCAAGTGGAGAAGGCACGTTACTTTAAGTGTATCTACTTTGCCCATCTCTGCGGTCCGAGTACATTATCATAGAAGAAGAACAGCCTCTAAACGGTTATCTGCACGAGAGACTTTTTAGGGCGAGACCTCCGCGGAGACGCGAGGGCGACAGGAGCGGTGTCATAGTTTATTGGGTGCACTTATTGGGTTTATTGGGTGTACGTGTGCTCCTCTGCCGCCGGGAAATTCTGTGCGCGCTCCACAGAATAATTCCGAAGAGAAACTGCGTCTGCCAGCTGGGCTGCGTTCGGGGCCGTTATCCGTCGCGTTCTTGAGCAACTTCTCCAACATTCACTTCAGAGGTCGTTCGGGTTCTCTTGGCATTTCTTCCGCGTGTGCTTCCGCGATATCTCGTTGCAGCGTGCTTTCCTCTTCGCTCTCCTCAGCCGACACTCGCCAGATAAAGTCGCTCGTAAGGATACCCGGTGAGAGAAGAAAGAAGAAGAAGAAGTAATATCGGCGGCTCTCGTCCTGAGGCGCTTCCCTTAAAGGAGCCCCAGAAAGCCATCCAAAATATTTTCCGTTTCTGGCGAATTACGAAAGGACGTAACTTGACGTGACAACTAACGCACAAAAATTCTTTGTACGCAGTATTCTTCTTGGAATAAAACACCCCGAACATCGACGCGTGAGTCCCCGCTCGACTCGCTCTGCAGGCCGAAACGAGGAGGAGGAGGATTGTGATGTCATCAGGGTTACAAGAGAGACCGCGCTCCAATCGGGGTCGGCGCTTTTCGCACTTTTTTTTTTCTTTTTCGTTTCTACTCCCAGTTCTCTCTGTGTGTAGCAGACGACGCTTCTCGAAACAACCAAACCAGTTAGCGGGCTGCACCGCGATGACGTCAAAACGACTCTGGCGGCTAGTTGCGGGATTGCCACCGTTGCGCGCGGTCGCGATGTTCAAAATCGAATTCCGTTGATATGTATGCATCTGTCGAGTGAATCACTTCGCATGGTGCGTTTTAGCAGTCAGGTTAAAGGCTTGGTTTGTAAATATGGTCGTGACTTGCTGTGCTCCTTTAACATGTGCACTCCCCGCGACACTCTCCAAGACCTCAAAAGCACCAAATAAACGGTGAATGCGGTTAGGGCGAGTGTCAGGACGACCAGGCAAATCAGATGGCGTCGCTGATGTTAAACCTCCTGCTGACGACGTCACGTAAATAAAACCTGTAGTAATTAAACATATTCCTTGCAATGATCACAGTGCCTTTCCACAACACTGCATTCATATTTTAACCTTGACATGGAATTACTTAGAGATGTGGAATTCGAATCGCTGCAACAGTCCCATGACAAATTGCCTTAGTTCAAGTTGACATTATAGAAACTGAACACAGCGGTTAGGTTTATGTAGCGAGTTAAGTAGCGGGTTAAGTTGCAAGGTAAGTTGCGAGTAAGACGCGAGTTTCAGCTTCGCAAAAATTTAAGAGCGATCTGGCCAGTGCGAGGCCATTCTTAAAGGAACGGTCACATCCGGAAACTCATAAATGAAACCGATACCACTATATTCGGCATCGGCCGACAATCTACCTGGCTAATTGTTTCGTCCGAAACGTGCTTAGGAATTAAATAAACGAATTTTTGAGATCAGCGCTGCTTCTGCGGTCGCAGAGGGTCCGGCAGCGTGACGTCACTGCCTAAGCGGAGAAGTGAGAGGGCGGTGCTCAGAGGAAAAGGGCGCCGTCAAGACACCTCGTAACTCTGAGACGGCGGCACGGCTGCGGCATTCCTTTTCGCGAGGTCGCGCCCTCATTGTTTCTTAGGGAGCCTCCCGTAATATGCTCCTACCTCGGCTCCTGGCCGCGTTGCCGGTGCGCACAGGAAAATACTGAAACCTCGGAAAATGCATGGATTTCGAACGAAATGGCAACAACAACAATAAATGAGGGGGTTGACGGGGGATAAAGGGGGTTGACGTTTTTTAAGCGAATTTCCCCATTCATCATCATCGGTGTATTTGTTGTTGCTCATTAGGGAGTGATCACAGCTGTCTCGCGACGTAAAGCCCGAATTTTTAATGTCATTAGAGAGTTTTAGGAAAACGTGGAGGTTTCACGATAACGTCTCCGCAAACATAAGGCTAACGTCTGAC
Organism: Ornithodoros turicata; assembly: GCF_037126465.1. Classification (NCBI taxonomy): domain Eukaryota; kingdom Metazoa; phylum Arthropoda; class Arachnida; order Ixodida; family Argasidae; genus Ornithodoros; species Ornithodoros turicata. Next base: position 91,047,433 of record NC_088202.1, on the reverse strand, counting down.
TCCTTTTGAGGAGCTGGTGTCACGTTGCTGATATCTGATTAACTCACAGCGATACGTAGTCGGAATCAGAGTCGGAGTATAGGTAGGCAGGCTGCTCGAATCCCTACGTCACCCCCGGAATCTGAGGGCGCTTACGATTTCCTAAATCTTCCTATTGTCTGTTGCACACATCCAGCACGATTGTTTTTCTCGTTTTCGTTAGGGAGTGAGCTATCCCTTTAAAGCCAACGCAAAACGCGCCAAAGCTTACACAGGAAGCAATCAACGTATAGCCTCTCCATATTTTTCTTTCTTTCTCCAATCCAATCCATTCCAATCCAACGTATAGCAATTATTAACCCCCCGAAGCGAAATCAGCCAAAACTAAGACAAAAAATGTGTTCTGTTGACAACGAGAAAAACTGAAACTGGTAGGCTTGTCGGTATACCCGCTCACGCACGCATACGCCATCGCTATTTTGCCTCTATCGTGGTCTGCGGTCGGGATTTCTCTGTACACCCAAGCTGTTTCGAGTTTATGTCACCAGCTTACCTGTCTGCGCTTCTTGTTCGATTCATCTATAGCATTCGAGCCTTTTTGTGTGTGTGTGTTTTTTTTTAAATTCCGTGTTAGCGCCGCGAAGCAACTGTGGCTATGAGTGCCGTACAGACGTGGACAGATTGAGAAAGGACAGCAGGAAGGAGTGGGGGACAGGGGGTTAATGTGCGTCCTGGGCCGGCTTCAGGGGGAACTGTGCCGACATTCGTCTGGAAAGTCTTCGGAAAACTCAGGGAAAACCTCAGACAGCACAGCCGGTGACAGGATTCGAACCCGTGTCACCTCCCAGTCTCGCCGTGGAAAGCGATCGTCCTAACCACTATGCCACGAGAGCTGTTTTTCCTTTTTTTTTGTGCGTGTGTGTGTACTTTTAGTATGGGTAGATACTGTGCATACACTGCTTTTGTTCTGAGGGGAGTCAACAAACGCGCACAGACCAGTGTGAGGCGAATGCTTCCTGATTGGAGTGACCAGCTGCTGCAGTTTTCAGCTCGGTGTCTGTGCCTAAGAGTCTGAATATTAACATTTTTGTTTATAACCATGTATCACAGATTCCTCCTAGACATAATCCTCCTAGGCGGCATATATCAGTTGTCTTTTGCGGCTGAACAAATCCCGCTAACTCCAGGGAGCATTTGTGAAACTTGTCCGCCACACAAATGACCACTGACTGACTGTCTCTTTCACTTGAACTCCGACGTGATTTATAAGGTGTTGATGGTTCCAAGTTTTCCTATCTATATGGAAAAAAATACGAAAAACAGCGCCGGTAAAATTTAAAGCAACTCGATTTTATCAGAAAAGCTCCGCTTTTGGGGTACCTAGCCAGAGAGTCCAATCGAACCCGAACCTAAACCGAAAACAATTAATCTTCTGTTTTTAGCAGAACCGGAACTGAATCGAACCGAACCGAAACTATTGGCGCCACCTTGTAGCTGAACCGGAACTGCACCGTTGAAAAACTGGTTCAAGTAACGGTTCATACCTACCCAAATTACCGATTGTGTAAAAAAATTTAAATTATGCACGAGATAAGTTCTAGCTACGAGATGCCCCTGAGATAAATAGCGCTAACCCTATAATGTTCATAAAGGTAGTTTTTTTTTTAATAATATTTTTATCATATTGGCTGAAACGCCCTGTTTGGGAAAAGTGTCAAATAATGGTACGACCCCTGTTCTCAACTTCCCAGATGAAATTGTTATTGGCAGTTAACTCTGATCCGCCATGAGCATTGCAATCTCCTGTCCCAGTCCGCATAGAAAATTAAATATAACAACAAAAATGTTCCAGCGCAATGCACGTATTGCAGCTAATTTTACCTACCGCGACATTCGGATGGAGGCAATTCATATTATTGAACCGGTTCGCGAACTGAAACGTTTAGAATTAAACGGCTTGACCCGCTATAGTTGCCTTCCGGAGCTGAACCAGAACCAGAACTGAATCCTTATAATCGAACCCGAACCTGAACCAAACCAATAACATTTTTGGAGTTCAGCAAGAAAAGCCATGGCCTCATGAGTCGTCCACGGAGTTCGCTCCCTTTTGTGTCAAGCTTGCCTCGCATGGCGGGTTGCCAGCAAGTAAGGGCGGCTCTTTGACCCGCCACTGTGCGTGGATTTAACAATTATTAACCGTTCACGAGGTATTTGTGCGATGCACGTGAATTCCATCAAGCCAGAGACACCTGGAGACTGAAGTCACTGAATTGAGTACCTTATTTAGTAACTCTACTCGACATGAGAACATTCTGTGGTCATCTCGGCCATTTCCCAGGTCTACTGGGGTAACGTCCAGCGAGTAGGGTTCTCCTTTCCTTTTTTCCGCCTCCTCAAAGTGGACGAGGAAGTGCAGATGGCATACTGTCTTATACTACATACAGATAAAATAGACAGAGAGACAAAGAGAGCGATGAAGGTGCAGCTAGTTGTTGCAACGCTGACAGTGAGATTGGGACCAGATGCATGTAAAAGTATCCGCTTGATGGCGTTAGCCAAGGTCTTGGGTTCGAACCCTAGCCCCGGCAATGCTTTCTGCGGTTTTCCCTGGGTTTTCCGGCAGTCTTTGCAGCACAAGAATGTCGGCACAGTTCCCCCTGAAGTCGTCCCAGCACGCACACTAGCCCCCCTCCCCCCACGTACCCCACTCCTTTCTGATCCTCTCTCCATTGATGCACGTCTGTACGCTGCTCATAGCCACAGTAGCTTCGCGGCGCTAACGGAGTCAAAGAACAAAAAGTAAGATTGCAAGCGAAAGCTGCCTTGCGACTACCTCAGGGAATATCTGGATTTCCAGATGTTCCCGTCGCCAGGTGGTCGTGATACAGACGTCGTACTGTGCGCAAGTGCTGCACCGTAACGGTATGCGTTCTTGCAAGGCAGCCTCCGATCCTTTAGCCGTCACTTTTTCTCCGACTTTCGTAAATTATCTCAGTTGTAACCATAGACGAAAAAAAAAAAAGAGAGAAATAAAATACCGCATTTCCGGAAAATAATAAACTCCGGAAAACACCATCCGAACATGTAAAACAACAACCTCCGGAAACCCAGGACCCTAGATCGGTATCCGGACATATTCTCCGAAAGAAAGTTGGAGTGTGGAGTTGGACGGACTAAAAATAATACGGAGAGGTTGAACTTGTCACCTGACCGAAAGAAAGCGTTTTCGACGTCGTCGTTAGTTGTGTAATGTGAACAAATCAGTGACATACCTGATAGAAAGAACCGCAGGCTCCCTCTGTAGCACCGTGCAGTGCTTGAGCTAATGAGTCCTGGAGACAGTAGCGGTCACACCAAACCTGTAACACCAAAAAAGAGCAGATTTAGGCAACATGTCGGAGCTGTTGCTTCCGACTCCACTCAGCGTGAAGCACTATTTGGGTACCAAAGAAAGGGCACACACATAAAGAGACGATGATGAAATGGGGCTGATGCCGGCCAGCAGGCTGGCTAAAGAAAGGAGTAACAATTGCAAGGACACATAATTGTGGACTCATCTCAGAATCGTATACAATCGGGGGGGAAAAAAGCAGTGCTAACTTTTGTCTTGGTTTAACTTCATATGTCTGGAGGTCGAAGCACGAGGCTTGCGGCTTACCGAGCACGAACCAAGTTCCAGGCGAGGGATGCCTGCAACTACACTCTAAGAAAACAAGCAGTAATTTTACTCCTTTTGGGGACCAAATGCTTTGCCACAAAAAACAGTCCTTTTCGGGAGTAAATGCGCGGGAGTAAATGAATATCACAGAGTGGAGACTGCATTGCACGCTCAGTTCTAACTGTTCCGGGTACAAAATTCGTGTGCATGCGTGAAAATACTTTGAATCAAACCATCAACCGTGATATACCGAGTGATATAAAATCTTGCGACATACATAGGGCACAATTTGCGAATGAAGAAGCGCAAACTGTTTCTTATTGTGTGTGGCTGAAAAATTGCTAAGTTGGCTGAGTCATGCAGTCTTATGCCATCAAATTGACCATGAGAACATATTTACTTAGAGAGAGAGATACATGATGACGATGGTATGGGGATGTCTTGCGCTCATTGAGCATCTGCAGAATGCTACCCCATTGCTATTGGGGAAAAACGAGAGGATGGTGATGAGGATGATGCTGACGACGCAGAGAGGGTCTTAGAGGTCGGTAGTTTCAAGGAATTTGATAAAGAGACGCAAGGCGGAGATGTGCTTTCGTTTGTCCCATGGTCAAAATGGTCCAAAATCACGTAGACTGTTGCATTCGGAAGACCATTTGCCAAGTTCGGTGACTAAAATAGGGAGTAATTGCAGCCTCGGGGCTAGAAGCTGCAATTGCTCCCCATTTTACTCCTTTTTTATTCCCCCTTTTTTCTTAGATTGTAGCTGTCTTTAGCACTGGCAGAAAGCCACCTATAACTCTTCAGCATTGTGTAATTCGGCTGCGAACAGAACAAAAAGGGCGCAAAAAATCTAGTTTGTATACACAAAATCTGTGTCACTGTCACGGAATCGTAGAGTGGTTGCACACCGTCCACAGAACTACACGAGGTTGAGCAGTTATAGTTTGGCAACGTGAAAAAATCAGGAAGCCTTGGCGTGACGTAGCGTGATTTTCTGTACCGCACGAACGATTTGGAACGTCAGATAAATGCGCAAATAAAAGTGAGATTACAGCATTCGTTGACTGGAGAGATAAAAACGAAAAGGACGGACTCTGCGGCGTGCGCAATTGTCCTAACAAGCGCGCATTGTGTTAGTAAACCTTTCACACTTGCGTGTCCACCAAGCATACCGTTATGCGTGTGAAGTAAGTACAGAATTTATCTCCGGTGGTTTGGACGGAGGTGGTCTTGGTGGGTCTTAGCTAATTACCATGTGAAATCCGTCTAGTAAATCTCTCCCACACACACAATTACTGCCAACCAACCTCTACACCCTCATTAAAGCATTTGCGGCTGAGCCAAATAAACCCTTACACAATGGCAGCCCTGGAATTTATATATCCTTCTCCGGTTCTCGGATTGAAAAAAAGGCAGAGTAAATTACACGCCATCAGCAGTTCCTATCAGTATTTATCCCTTCATGATCATTCATTCTCGCTCTGATATATTTACTGACTTGTACTCGTAGAGGGCGTCCGTGTTGTTCCGTTCGCCAATATTTTTTTTATTCCGTGTTAGCTCCGCGAAGCAGCTGTGGCCGTGTCTTCCCATTTCGCCTATTCCCATTTTGCCTAATGCTTCTTAGCAGATTATCTCGCCATCCCTTAGCAGGTACACCGACCTCGAACTGCAGGGGGTCCCATTTGGCCTAATGTATGCTGCAGACAGTCCCACTTCGCCTACTAATCCGTGTTACGTAAGAAAGAAGGCGGTCCTCTGGCATGCTGCCAAAAGTCAATTTCGGATCTTCATATAACTTTACATGCAACCTTGTTGGTTTTACTGAAGCATGAGGTCTGTATTTATAATTCATATTACACTAGGGTTTCTTCCCTCATCTGTTGGTTCACAAATATAGACTGTGCAAGAGTGAAAACATAGTTTTTATTTAAATTTTTTTAAATTAAAAGGGCAGCTTTGTTTTCTGCACTTCAAAATTCTTCCAAATTTGCAGCTCTACTCAATATGCATTAGATGTCCCACGGCATCGAGGTACGACATCATGTCCCGTTCGCCATTCTGAATTATTGACTGCTCAATGACATTCTTAAGTAGCATCACAACTTTTTATTAATTCCAACGCCCTACGCCGACTTTTTCAACTGACCCTAAGTGATTTGGGAGAAATTCGCAGCACACCCTGGAGGAGACTAGAATTTGTACGACACCGACCAGAAAAGGAATTCCTGTCGAAAAATATTTCCGTGTATAACTCCCACCGTTAGATAATGCGCAGGCCCTCTTCAGAGCACCTTTTTACCGAATAACGCGCGCGTTATACACCGGAAAATACGGTAGTTAGGTTGAACGTGGGTTAAGGCGTCTCGCTCGGTGGTGCCGTGCTAACTGGGAGGCGGTGGGTTCGAATCCTACCACCGGTTGTGCTGTCTGAGGTTTTCCCTGGGTTTTCCGAAGATTTTCGAGACGAATACCGGCACAGTTCCCCCTGAAGTCTGCCCAAGACGCATATTAACCCCCTATCCCCCCACTCCTTCCTGCTGTCCTCTCTCCATCTGTTCTCATCTGTACGTCGCTCATAGCCACCTCTCATCTCCACATAGCCACATGCCCACATCTCGCTCATAGCCACCTCGCCGTCGCTCATATAGCTTCGCGGCGCTAACACGAAAGAAAAAAAAAAGAGTTCAATTAAACACGACTATAGTGACACCAGTTTCCATATTTAACATCGCTCAGGTGACACTGAACAGGGCTCGAAGCCTTGTTTCATTCGTCATGCTGTCCATCAGGAGTCACTATGTAAAATGTTTGTAAAATGTTTTTGTTATATTTGTACATTATATTTACACCTTATATTTGCAAATGTAAAGGGTCTTTGTTTCGGACGACGTAAGGTAGTTGTCCGACGAGCACATTCATTTCTTGCACACGTCATCATCGGGTCGGAGCGTGTAAGTAACGCCCACTTGCCGACAGTCCCGTTTTGCCTAATGAGATTGCACGGCAGTCCCATTTCGCCTAACGGCTGTTACCCCTCCCGCCTCTTTAATCCGATAATCCGGGTTAGGCAAAATGGGAATAGGCGAAATGGGATGTAACCGCTGTGGCTATGACAGACGTGGACAGATGGAGAGAGGATAGCAGGAAGGAGTGGGGGACAGGGGGGGGTTAGTATGCGGCCTGGGCCAACTTCAGGGGGAACTGTGCCGACATTCGTCTGGAAAGTCTTCGGAAAACTCAGCGAAAACCTCAGACAGCACAGCCGGTGACAGGATTCCAACCCGTGTCACCTCCCAGTCTCTGCGTGGAAAGCGGTCATCCTAACCACTATGCCACGGCAGCTGGTGCCAATATTTTCACATGTCCTATGCTTATATCAGTGGTTTCTCTAATATTACCTGCGTACCTATGTGCAGTGTGTGTGTTTTTGTGTGTTTCTGTGGTTTTGCCTACCGTTCTGATGTCTTACTCCTCCACTGACTATCGACCCTATTTAGCATCGTTCATCACCTCATCATCAGGACACATCTCATCCTGCCCCATTGTGCCTTGGGGTAGTGGGCCGCACCCAGACTTGCGTAACGCGTTACTAGTAATTGCGTTACATGCAATCAATTACTTTATGAGTAATTTTTAGAGTAATCAGTTGCTTTACAGTCAAAGTAATTTTTCGAATAATCAATTACTTTTCTGAGTAATCGATTACTCAGTAATTGATTACTTTTCGGTAGAGATTAACTCATCTTTCAGATGTTCTGCCCCAAGTTAAGACCCTCCTGCAGTGAGCCTTTTTTTGGCCGTTCTACTAAACCAAGCGGAGGTCATTGTAATAAGGTTATGGAATTTCAGGGTCTCTCTCCCTAATCTCTTACTACACCAGTGTGGTTGTACCATTGTGGTAGCTTTGGAGGTGTAGTGAGTCATGGGAAGATCCACGCAATGCTCTTCCACAATCGGGTCAACGTCTTCCCAGGCGATAAATACAGTAGACGTACAGATCTACTTGTCCTGCGCGTTTTTGTTTTTCGTTTTATTTCAGTTGTTCCGCTGTTAAACGATTTCTTTCTTTCTTTCCCCCCGTCTGAGGCACACAAAGACGGATATAATTTGCGTGAATGCAGAGTAACGACCGGAGTAACGCGTTACTTTTCTACTCGTTACTCCATTACATTTGGAGTCAAGTAATTGGTAACGGTAATCAGTTACTTTTTCCGTACAAGTAACGGTAACGGAAATCAATTACTTTTTTCGAGTAACGGGCACAAGTCTGGCCGCACTTTACGTGGCGAATTTCCCCATTCATTATCATTAACTTATTTGTTGTTGTTGTTCTCTAATATTTCAAAAATTGGTTCTACTTTTAATGAGTTGTTTGAAGAAATTATTTGAAGTACAACTGCACAGGAGGCAAAATTTCCCCGTCAGATATATTCAGCTGCGACGTCTAATTTTTATTGTTTTACTTACAGCCCAGCTTGCACATGCATAGTCATAGGCGATTGGCAAATCTGTCAAATAGTAAAAATCTTCCGTGCTTGCCTCTCAGGTCAACGACGAGATGTAAATATTGTGAGACAGACGATTGGCCATCGTGGTCATCGTATCATCGTATCCCGCACGCTCGCTCGCTCCCGTTTTTCTGGGAGTTCCAGGACCAACCCCAATAAACAGTCCCTCCTTGCCAAACCTGTTTCCTTGCCCCGATATGTACAGGTCTTCGTGGAATGGTTCTCCCCATCGCCATCAGGACTCATGCGCACCTTTGGTCCCTAACGCGAATCTGTTGTGGAAAGCTTGCCGGCCTTATTTACATATGGCGTGCGTTTTCTTAAGTGGGAAGAGAATTCTTCGAAAAACGTGCCAGTCGTCTGGGGTGTAGTATTTACCTTTCATTAGGGCAGTATAGTATAGTTGCGAAATGGTTGGGGAGGATTACTGTGTTAAGTATTAGTAACTATTGTTCATTGTAGCATTCCTTTGTGCAATCTTATTGCATACGACGGCTAAATCGTTGCCACTGATAAGGCATAGGAAATGACGGACATTGAAGTGTATCAATAAGCAATCGTATTTTTATAATTAGGCATATTACATGGGAATGCTTACGCTGAAGCTTGGAAACAGTAATGTTACTCTTCTAACCGTTTCCAGCATCGTAACCGTTCCCACATGGGGCATCGCTTATCTACTTTAATCACCTCACCTCTGCCTTAATCGTTTTACTTTACTTTTCTGAAGAAAAAAGCGTTTTGGGCATGGTGGCAGCCAAAATCTCAATTTTCTTGCTGCCCATTAGTTTTTCTCTAACCAACAAACAATAGCGCCACTTTCCGCAAAAATATTCATACCCGAATGCAGTTTGCATAATCAGTCGCCGAACAGACAGCAGCGTCGAAGTCGCGTCGGCCTATGAGGAAAAAAGAAAACGTCACTATTACGCAGGAAGTATAGTCTACGGTTCAATTTCTCTGATAGAGGGCCGTAGCAAACCGCTCGCCACAAATTGCTCGAGAAAATCAATACCCGAGATAGCGTTAATTGAAGAGAGATAACACTTGCCGAGTTTCATCACAATCGTTGCGCCGCGCAACCCTCACTTTATACCATCATTAGAGGGCTAATGAAAATAAAGTTTACCTACTGCTATTCTATAACGGCGGCTTATTTGGGATAATTGTATCCAGAATCTTCTACCTTGTGAAACGATAAAGAGTGTGCACAAAAGAAAAAGAAAGAGAGAAACGTGCAACGGGAACCTAAAGCAATATTTGCACGAAATATATTACTGTGTGCCTTTCTGGATTTTAGTTATGTCCTAGCCAAGAGCAGCCGGAAAGAGGCTTGCGCACTTTAGAAGCTCCTCGTGCCCCAGTCAATACACGGTAGATATGATTGTGTTAAGGTATCTCCTATGAACCAGATCCTAACAGAATCCGTAAATACACACTGATGATGAAGTAATAGTCTTATAAAAGCAAATAAAAAAATAAAAGTGAAGTGTTGGAATTACGTGTAAACGGGTCTACCTCCATAGGTTACTTGATGATAATACGCACACAAAAACACGGTCCAAATTGTTCACGTGTGCCGCCAGGGTAGCGAATTGAAAGATACCACCAAGACGTACTTGAACTCTCACTACATCGAGCTCTTGTCCTTTCACTCCAGAGATGGGGAGTAAGTAATGTTTTACACCTTGGAAAAAAAAAACGCTAACGCACTGCATTTCGTGTAGGAGTAAGGTCTGGTGACGTACGCGTTACTTGGGTTGAAAGCTCACGAATTGTCTAAAGCTGCTAGTCAAGAAGCGCGTGTCAATCAATCAGCGCGCAAATCAATCCCCTGTCACCTATGTCACAAAGAAGAAGGGCACTGTGGAGTCTCTGAACACTAACTTCCTGTAAGCTGCAAATAATCTGATATCTCCTTTTTTTCTTTTACCAATCAATTAATCAATATGATATATGATGCCTCATTTAGATCATGCATACTTGCTCTATCTGATCTCTCCACGAAACTCTCCAGAATCTCGACTACCAATCTATCAATCTACTTCTACTCGACTACTACTATCAATCTCTTCACAATACATGCTTCAAACGCCATGCAGTACTCTGTTAGAGACTTCTCGGAAAGTGTAATGCCCGAGTGACGCCATTACTTGATGAAACTAATAGCATTTGCAACGGGTTACCTTTCAAGAGTGTAATCAGTAATGGTAATGCACTACAAAATCATTAGTAATTTCTCTCCTTTACCCCCATAGTGTAAACGCTTACTTAAGTACTGTAAGTTTACTGTAAGTTTATCAGTGAGATAATCCACCGTTTAACTACTTATTAGCCCCCAGTCCTGTCCTTAAAGTCAGGATGAGACAGTTACCCTTAGACTGCTTATGAGCACCTCATTGCACATCTGTGGTTGAGAGACCTGCTGTACCATTATGAGATGTTATGGCCCGCTGTACATGTCGTATAAAAAAATGTTGCCCTTAGCATCAAGGAAATTAACAATTGACTGTAAAGTCGGAAAAAGATTTTAACTGAATTTGCAAAATAATTTACCGCGATCATACTCGTGCCTTCCTCCTATACAAAGGCATTTAAATGGTTTTATGGAAATTGATGGACTTTGTTCACGAGCATCGTGAACTAAAAAGTATGCAATCTGGATTGAAAAGAGACTAATAAATATTGTGAAGTAAATTTTTTATATGGTTCGTATGATGGTTAGGCGTTACGAAACAAGGATTAAAAATGACAGCATAAGGATTAAATTCGCATGGAAAATCACTTGACTGTACTTCCAGAAAAAAGACAGAAAAAGAAAGGAGGAGACGGGATTGAATTCCTAGCATGTCATGCCTACGCGTGCCACGAGTAGAGTAGAAAGAGACGCACCCAAGAGGTCTCTAAATAATTTGGACTAATCTTTGAGCAATACTTTAGACCTGTTCTTTGTGTGGATGCTACCGCGCCCTGTGGCAACGCGCCCATCCTTGAAAGAGAAGCAGATGTAGCAGGAGCTTTTTTTCTTTTATTTATTTATTTATTTATTTATTTGTCGTATGTTTAGCGCTGTAGATAAAGGCAAAAACAACCAGTTTCTGATACGCGGTTGCCCGCCCATCTCCAGCCACCACCGTTATCCCACCTTGCTATCTGCCACAAAAAGTGCGTGTTACGTCTGTTGGAGATAATTTGAGTAAATGGGCTGTCGAAAACGTTATTAAAGTGGTGAACTTATTAGAGTGTTGCACGCTTTAACTATGTACCTTGAAAGCAATTAATACGGAGGCCAAAAATACAACATGCAAGCACTACTCATATTCACCAATAATCGCACAAGTAAGTCGATGTAACTATTGGTAAAAGAAGAAAAACAAAAGGTAGACGGGTTTAACCGAATGTCAGCAGCTTACCTGAATTATGTTTAAGATAATTTGAAACCATCGTCATCACAATGTAGCTTAAAGTGTACTTTCCTTAAAGTACCTTAGTGTACCTTAAACTGTAGCTTGAATAAACGTTTCTTGGATATGCTTGCTTGGACAAGCACCAACAAACACATACCGCCGCTTTAATAAACTATATGAGCTATATACTTGCTAGGTTTTGGCAACGGCATGTAACATCTAATAATACGCTAATATAGCATCGCGCGTGAACCAACGCAACTAAGTAGTTCATACAATAACAAGAGTTCTTTTTGGTATATGGTAAAGTATTTTTCTAGGTTAGGGCCTATTCCTGCTGAGTAGAAACATCCCACTACATCACCATTACTTATATGTGTTTGTTGAGTAGAAAGATGAGTAAAATCATGCGAAAGAAGCGAGCTACGTTCCTTACTTCGGATGCAAGAAAACTACAAGGAGAAACGAGTGAGGCACTCTTTGCTGTACTCAGTCACGACAAGTCGGAAACGCGAAAGGGGAGTTTAGTTATGGGCGAAAGAAACACTTGTGTGTAATAACAAGGCCGAACAATATCCCGGCTGGGGTGGGGTTTGCTTGATGGGAAGATAAATCGATGTTCGGTAAATATTCGTCCCTCTGCGCTTTGTGTATAAGCCTGGCACCCATACAGGTTGTAAACAATGACGAATTCGAGGTAAGGAGGAAAGCTATTGTTCTCCAATCCTTTGTCTAATATTCGAGGAACTGTAGCACTAAAAGGCTGTCCACGGTGTTCCCTATATTCTGCTATACGCAGTCCTTACAGAGAGAAATACAAAGGCGTAACACAATGTTTTGCATTTAAAAAAAAAAGGCTAGACGTTGCCACCATATTCGCTTACTCAACGATATCGATATTCAGGAGCTCATGAGACATTTAATTTTGAATGTTGGTGGTATTACTGTGGAGGCCCCGTGACAAGCCAGAGAACTCGCGTCACGATGTGACGAAGCACCTGCATCCACTCAGAGGAGGGATCGCGGAGTGATGTCAGGCGGGGTGGTGGAGGTCGGAGCGTCGTCTGCTGTGTACGATTCTCGCGGTTTCTTCGGACAAACGCTTCTGCGCAGCAGCTCGGGTTGTGGTGCAGGTGCTTATTCTTTCTTCTTCGTGGGGGTTAAGTGAGGTCAGCGAATGCCCATGGCTTGCTTTGCCGTTTGCATTTCTCGCTCGCGTCAGGTAAATTTAACGACGGAGTAAGGCATCGCTTCAGATAGATTCAGAAGTCGGCGCCAAGGGATTTCACGACGCTCGGTGGTGACCCGTAATCAGTCTCATTGAAATGTAGACTGCATACACCGAGTTCAGTGCCAGGTGGAACACCCTCTCGTTGAATAAAGGCAAGCCACCTACTTCTTGCCGGCTCATTTGCCGGGACCTGATGCATGTGAAAGCCGCGCGCCCTTTTTGTCTTCGTTTGCGCAGTCTCTAACTCCACAAGGCAGCACTGCAGACATCCTCAATGAAGTACACACTTGTGCACGGCACTTAGACACGTGCACGGACAATTATACAGGCTCCATGCCCTACCTCGATTGAATGAAGCGAAAACGAGAGACACATCGAACCGCCACTGAACACCGCCACATATGAGACGCCGATGCCGACGTACATACGGTACATACCAGAGTTGTGGAATTAAAATTCCGGAATTGGAATGATTCCGGAGTGATGTCCTGTTTTTAGCGCACCGGAACGGAATGGGAATGGAGTTAAGTCACCAGCTGTTGGGAATGGAATTTGAATGGAATTAGACCTGTTTGAGGCCTGAATGGAATGGAAAGCGAATTGTGTTAAATTGCTGGCCTCCAGCACTCTGGGTTTTGAGCGGAGGCCACTCAGAGTAAGTGTCTGGCAATCATTCAACCGAAGGTCGTCTATAGTTTCCGATTAGAACGCAACAAAAAAGTCTGCACTTCGGACGCTGTACGTGCAGGCAATCTTCCTCGTAAACGCTCGTCGCGACGCTGGCTGTTGTTTTAATATGTTAATGTTGGAAACAAAGGAACATAAAATTCATCAAAATAAAACAGTATACGATTTGTTGTGCGTTGGCTGTTGGTGAGATATCTAGTATCCCGTTAAATGTATCTTTTTCTTTTTTGCACTGATCAGTGCACCAGTTAATAACTTATAGTGCATCACGTTAGCCCCGGAGTGGGAATGGGAATGTCCTTTTCTTGGGTGGAATGAGAATGAGCCTCACGTCTTCATTCCGAGGAATTGCAAGGAATGGAATTTCGACTCGCGACCACTCCTCGGAATGGAATTGGAATTGAATGGATCGACCTATTCCGCAACACTGGTACGTACTCTCTACTCGTAGACGCACGCAACGATGATAAAAGAACCACCATAACGTGCCATCGGTCAACAGATACCATTTCCAAAGCGTTTATTTTCCTGTTTGATATCCTAGTACGAATAGCAGTGAACAAGTATAGCACATCGCTATGCCGAGAGCAGACGAATTTTTCGCAGCGAATGAGGCGCATTGCCGGTGTGACGTCACAGGACTGGAGGAGTGGCCTGGAGATGCGGTCCGGAAACCTCTCAACGCGGCAGCGTGTTTTACAATTTAATTGCTTTGTAATGGGACCTTTTGGAGCCGAAATATTTTTCGTGTATGATCTTCATGGACCATTTCACGAAATATGAGCGGTTTTTATACAGCTTAAATACCCTTTCCATTCTCCTTTAACTGTGGTGGAGGTTACACTCGAGAAAATCGTCTGCCATTGTAGTTGTAAGAATAAGCCGAAAATTCAGTATGACAAAAGGACACACACTTGGCTTTCGTCTCTTCCTTCCTCCTTGTGTATGAATACTCTCTGCAAACCAGTCTATCTCGTTCGAAAACCCGATCCCGGCCCTACACGCCGTATTTTTTTATTGTATTTTTTCAGTCGTTTTCTTTGAAATCGTGTGACAACAACAACAAATAAGTAATGATGATGTAGTGTAGCTTTAACAGCTATCGAGGCAGGTCGAATAGAGTACGGCCCTGCGGTCCAGGCCAAGCTCCGTGGCTTGGGATCGGGTCCGTGTCACCTCAGTGCTCTAAAGCGTCTGACTAAACGCACAAACCAACGAAACCAATCATTTAGCAAAAAAAAAAACAAAAAACTTCCCAGCATTAGTGAGACTGCCGATGTTTCCCGACAGCGTTCATTCAGTCAATCCGATGTTTCACATACCGCTGTCTTTTTTTTTTTTCTTTTTGTTGACTCAGCTCCTATGTAACAAATATTGCGTCGACATGTTCCCACCCGACAGCGTAGATCAGGACATAATACGCAAAGCTCTCGTTTCACCGATTTTAGCCTAATGAGATTCCTGAGACCCATTGTAATCCAATCCACTTAAGTGATACCTGAAAGCTCGTTTCAATTGGAAAGTAAAATCACTCGCGGAACTACTTTACATATCGCTTTTCATGTAAATGAAAGTCGGCAACTTCAACACACTGCTACACAACTGCAACGACGCCGTGGGGAACAATCACATACTAACGAACAGAGTTATTGACGTTCGCCAGTGCAGACGGATACACGAGGTGACCGTTGGAGAGAATCTGCTGTTCCCGTCTAGGGTTGGAATCCTGGGCCACTTTTACAGTTCCGGGATTTCCGAATCTTTATCGACTAATCCCGGGATCCTGGTACGGGATTTCGGGATTCATGTAAAACCGAAACTCACACATACACAGCCTTTGTATAGTAACTCGAATAATCCCTGTGTACGTTTTGTGTCTGTCTCCTCAGCGTCCTGTCTCTGCGTGTTGGTCACAACATTCCAGTTTTTAATGTGAGACACGTTTTATCCAAAAACTTATAAGACCCGTTTGATGTTCCCCTAAAAAAAGGCTCGTTTTGATTCGCAGCTATCACGCATAGTGCCTATCGATTTATTTCATACTGTCACTGAACACGAAACATAGATTCAACTTCCAAAACGTTTTATTTCCATGAAACAACTCTTACGTGTTTGTAGCCCGCCTCGGCTAATTTCTAATTGTTTTTATTTCCAACCTCTTTTTTTAACGAGCACCAAAACCTTACTGATACCAGCAGATCAGTGGGCGAACTAAAGCAACTGTTACGTGGCAAATAGGGTTCGGAATCCCGAGCCGTTTTTACAAACCCGGGATTTCGGGATTTCGAAATGTGGATCCCGGGACGGGATCGGGGGGGGGGGAATATAGGTTTATTGCAAAACAAAACAAAAAACACGAAAGAGGGGAAAGGTTAGCCTGGCTCCAGCAGCCGACTTGCTATTCACGGGATCGGGATTTTTTCGCAACAATGCATACTTACGGCGTACAGTAATTCTGCTTACGCAGCCGCTAAAGTCAATGACGTATTTCGCACCATCCGCTGGAGTATTCTAGGGAATGTCACTTGTGTGAATACATGGAATAATGCGGTTTGCTCGTCTTGCCTTTTATTCAGCCACAGTGACTGTTGTGTTCTAGTCTGCAGCAGCCGAGTCTATAATTTTCTGAAAATGCTATCTCCATTTTCTCTTTTTACTTTCAAATATATATATATATATATACAAAGGAATAATAGCCGAAGCTCTGTGGCTGCACGTTGAGCATATGTTTATAATTTGACCGTGCACTGCCAGCCGAGGACAGCTGTTTCGCTCTACTTGGAGCTCGTCAGCCCGGCGCAACTACACATACAAAGGGGAAATAGCCGAAGCTCTGTGGCTGCACGTTGAGCATATGTTTATAATTTGGCCGTCCACTTCGCGAAACAGTTGTCCTTGGCTGGGAGTGCACGGTCAAATTATAAACGTATGCTCAACGTGCAGCCACAGAGCTTCGGCAATTTT
The DNA here is from genome assembly GCF_037126465.1 of Ornithodoros turicata. Taxonomy (NCBI): domain Eukaryota; kingdom Metazoa; phylum Arthropoda; class Arachnida; order Ixodida; family Argasidae; genus Ornithodoros; species Ornithodoros turicata. The sequence continues at coordinate 91,030,993 of NC_088202.1, read as the reverse complement.
TCATTTGTATATGTAGTTGCTGGCTTGCACTGTGGGCTCCACAGGTGGCGCCGTCACCGTGGAACATTGATGTCTCGTCGAGACACATTGTTAGCGCCGACTCAAGATCGTGTCACTTCCTGCGCCGGGTTGACGAGCTCCAAGTAGAGCGAAACAGCCTTCCTCGGCTTGGAGTGCACGGTCAAATTATAAACATATATATTGACGTTTCAAATATACGTATTCGTGAGGATCAAAATAACAAAAAGAGAGATTCTGCAGAGAGAGAGAGAGAGATTCTGCAATATTTCTTGTTGTTCAAGACTCCTTCTGATTTCATGGGAGTTCTATGCGACTTGAGGGCTGTGCTCCGCTATGGCTTGCGTAGTTCACATGAGTCAGCAGCTAACGTCGTTGTAATGTGTCGTGGAAGACAAGGTTGGTTCGGTTTCGGATTGCAAATGATATTTTTCGGGGAAGGAACGCCTGAAACAAAAAGTCGATTGGACACCGTTCTTTCCCTTTCACTCGTACCACCGAATACTTGTTGTCAAAAAAGCCGAAATTTATAACCTCGAAATCCCGGGATATGGCCTGTGAATTCCCGGGATTTCGGGACATGAAATTACGCTAAAATCCCGGGATATCGGGATCCCGGGCTCCGAACCCTAGTGGCAACTTATTGTAGAGCTTACCCTTACCATATTGTATTTACACTCTCTCTTGCACCACATGCCGTTCTATTTTTAATTTTTTTGTGGATTTTTTGAATGTATATTGTATTGTTGTGCACCTTGTTTTTTTTTCTTGTTTTTCTTTTTCAATTGTAACATTGTTCGCTGCCCTGCCAAGAAGGGGGTTCTGCTCCCCTCTGCAAGGAAAATGAGAAAAGAAAAATTCAATAGCTGAAGGCAAACAGATGCAGAGCATGGTTAGTATGCACCATGGTAAGGGACGCAACAGAAACACAGAAACGGAAGTTGCCGTGTGTCACAGGCGTCAACAATTCAAGCCTGCTTACCGGCACCAAGACCTCGGCAGTTTTTACCCTCGCTCACTCAAGTTCACTACCCAGCCACTCAGCTCTTGACTCGCTCACTCACACTCACTCACCGCCCGCTCACCTCTAGGCTCGCTCACTCACTTCCAGCCGTCAACTCATCGTTCGTGCTGTTTTGAGTTATTTGCCCACTCACGCTCACTTTATTGCTTTCCACGGAAAATTAGTCGTCGCGTCGCCAACGAACGAGAGCCGAGGACGCAGTGACTTTCCATTTCCACGGAGTCCATGCATTGATTGCGGCAAGTTACGGCCCTTCTTCGTCGGTGAAGGCGCGGGAAGGCAGCCATTCAGAAACAATGGGCGCATTGAAACCTTCTGTAATAGCAGTTAAGAGGAGCAACGCGTCGCCCGCCCATAGCCCATAGCATAGCGTCGCCCGTACTGATGAGTGAGTTTTGCCGAGGTCTGCCGGCACCACGCAAGGGGTGGAAAAAGACGCGTACGCTCTAGACTGCTTGAGAGGCAGCTAAGGAAAAAGAATTGTCATTCAAAATGCGTGCTAGAAATTAAATAACTCGTTATTGTTACGCTGTTCTGTGTCGGGACTGCGCAAGCAATAGGTTTGCAGTATTCACCGCATATCTCGAAATCTCGGGATTTTTTTCGGAAAAGTCCCGGGATTCCGAAACCTGAAAAATAGCAGGGGTTCCAGGGATTTCGGGACATCCCTGATCCCAACACTATTCCCGACGTCGTTCTTCGTGTACGCGCTGTTGTTCGTTCTTTCGGCTGTGCGTAACACGTCTCATCCAAATGGAAATGAAGACAGGTACCACGTTCGTCAGCGAAGATGAACTTGGGTTTGCTCGTCGCAATGGCTTATGGTACAGAAACAGAGGCGAAAATCCTTCAGAGAGTAAAGGGCTGTTTATACTCCAACGGCAGACAACGTAGCACGTGCAGCGTCGCCCTGCGCTATCGGGCGCTTACGGCGCGCTGCTCTGGCTTTGATGTGCTGTTTATACTTCGTCGTCAACCACAGGACACATCTCATCCTGCCCATTGTGCCTTGGGGTAGTGGGCCGCATCTTATGTGGTGAATTTCCCCGTTCATCATCATTAATTTATCTGTTGTCGTCGTCGTCCACCAGCGTGACGTTTGCTTTCATCGAGCACGTGCGTGGCTATAGCAACGCCTGTGTCTACTTGCACGTGATAGATGTATGTGTTCCCATGGACTCCGCCATTTTTCTTTGGCATCTTCTTCGTCTCTTCGAGAAGCACACGTGTGATTGTGCTACAGCGTGTGTCGGCGACAACGACACCGTGAAATCCGCTCATCGCTGCTGGAGCACGGTGACTGACGTTGCGCGTTCTCTGCCGCTCGAGTATAAACACTTCCGACGGCAGTAGAGCTTCCGCCTATAGAGCTCGTCTGGCTGCGTCGTGGTTCCTGAGCAAATACTGGTATCAAGGGACAGTTTGCCTTCCTCCTCGTCAGGTTTTCCTTGCAGCAACTCCTACGGCCTTTCGGTTCATCTGGGGCAACGGAGCTGAGTGGGTATCCCGTGCACGTATGTACCAGCCGAGAGAGGTTGGCGATTTGCGGGTTCCGCACGTAAAAATCAAGTGTGTTGTGCTCGGGATAAAGGCAATTTTTGACGGCCTTAGTGACCCTGGCCACCCCGCCCACGATCTCCTGCAATACTGCTTAGGTCTAGACGTACGTCTGTTTCGCCCGCTTGTGCCGAATAGACCGCGCTCTGAGTTTGTGGCCTCGCACTTGAGAGAGTACGTTTTGAACTTCCGTCGCCTACGCGCATCATTCCCGTCGGATGATTTCTTTGTCTGGTCCGTCAAGCAGTTTTATGCCGCTCTTCTGGAGCTCCTTCCGACGGCGAGCTCGGCTGTGCCTCGCCCGATCGCATGGCTTCATATTACTGCCGGCTGGTTGGATGCGCGCCGTGCAAGCTTGCAGTGGCGTCTCGCGCACGACGTTTTACCTCTCAGGGACAGGTTGTCCCGCTTCGGTTTGACCAGGCCTTTTTGCCCTTTCTGCCCTACCTTTGAAACGTCGGAGCACGCTTTTCGCAACTGTCTACTCCCGGATTTTTCGTGGCACAAGGCTGAGGTGCTTTACGGCATTCCGTTCATTCGGTGGGGCACGGTCCAGTTACTGAGCTCTCTCCCAGTTCCGGTCGGCGATAGACGCCGGTTTATACTCCTGGCGGTAGAAATAAACTACCAGGTCTGGATAGCACGCTGCATAGCTGTGCACGGTGGCCGTGCTCGCACCGCCGTTGAGGTACTGAACAGGGTCAGAGCGGGCATCCGTAGAGTGTTATACAGGGAGAGAGCAGTTCTTGGGGCCGTCCAGTTTGGTAGGCGGTGGCAAACATCAGCAACCTTCTTCGAAGAAAGCAATGGTAGGTATGTCATCCGCTTTTAATATCCTTTGTGCTGCTGTCCCACGAGCAACTCTCCGTGAGTTTTGGTTTGTTGCGAGGTGGCATCTAGCACGTACATCAATCCCAGACCTGCCGTGAGCTCGTCTTCGGGTGTTGGCGTTGTGATGGTTGTAGACTAGTGCGTTTGTTGCGTTAAAGGGAGCCAGCGAATATGGCTGGTCTTCCACGATGATGCCAATACATATTGTGTTCGCTCGCTTGTAGACGTTACGTCGAAGTATAATGCCCTCTAAACGGCGTTCTAATGATCGCCGTGGAGGGAGACAATGTAGTGCATGCCTGCTCTTCGTTTTTAGGGCGAGGGAAGTACTATTTTTGAGCCGTGATGCGGGCAAGCTTACGCTTGTCCCATCCTACAGTTGGCAATACAAAACAGCCCTTTAATGTTACTTGCCTGGATTCATATTAGTTGAGCAGAGTGAGCGTGGTCTTACACCTGTCGGCCGTGGCGTCGACGCATGATAAGAATCCTACGGACGTGGAACCTTCATTCCTTGTGGTTATGCGTATAGGCAGCCACTGCCATGAGCAATGAAATCTAAGTCCTTACATCGGCGTTCAAGCAGGGATAAAATGTCAGTAACTTATTTATTTGCCGAGTTATTTGCTCGCTGCATAGCAACATGCTTCTAGGAAGAGCTCATGTGCCCTATAGGTCCATTATCTACGTGCATATCCATAAGGCCGCGTCCCCACATGCGGTAGAGGTGTGCGCAACCGCCTGCCGCAAGCGTACGTGTATGCATGCCGCCCCAGCTACTGCCTCCGCCCGCGACTCTTCACAGCGAAAGCTTGACAAGATGGCGAACGACAGCGAAGTCGAGCTACTCACTGTAGTGAGCGTTTCCTTTCTTACATTTGACCTTTTGCGAAATCAACATCGCAGACGCAAGAAACGCAGGTTTTGGGTTCACTCGGTGCGGCGATAGCGCATTCTTTTCTTGTGAACAATGTTTAGCTTTCAACTTTCTGACACTATATCTTATACGTTATTTACCTGCACTCCCAAATTTTATTGCAGTGTCGCCCCAAAAAGTAACTTTAACGCAACGCTCTATAATATATGCAGCAATTGCATTTTATTTCCGTCACAAATTCGCCGACTGAAAAACGTGAGCACCACTGCGACATACCTTGCAGTCAACGACGCCGTCAATGCTCTCCGTGCGGGAGGCCGGAAGAAAACAAGAACGCACGCAACTTCCGTTTACTTCCTGATTGGCTGAGCATGTGCGGATGCCGCTAAAAATCGTGCACTGCGCGATCGCCAAAAAGCGGAAAGCGGAGGTGGCTTTCCCCGCACAGCGGCTAGGGTTTACCGCGCCGCGTTCGCGTTTCCGCGCACATTCTCCGCATGTGGGTATACGCGGCCTAAGGGAAGAAAGACGTTAGATGCGGTTTGCTGCAAATGATGGTCTTATGCTGGACAGACATATAGCCACACGCACACTCCTAAATATGCGCACATCGACCATGTATACAATATATTCCGAGTAATCTGCAAATAATTCGCACTGAAAATGTGCGTGAAATATTAATGTACAATACGTAGTGTATCTGTTAATATTTTTGTCAGGGAGGTTACTGAAGGTGTTACTGATGGATGAAGGGTATACTCAGAGACACCAAGCTAAAAATGTGCATAAACACACCAATGTACAATATGTAGTACATCTGTCAATAATTTTGCAAGGGAGGGTATGCGGAAACTTGGCGCCCTTTCTGGCAAGCAGACCAACCTTCTTTAGGCGTCGTTTGTACACACCACGCCATAGGCAGGGTCTTCCGGAAAACGAAGGTTGCACTCAGAGTTGTACGTAATTCGTTACAAGTAACTCGTTACCCAGTAACCAGTGATGGATGGAATGACGGATGAAGGGTGGAGATGCGTAGAGGGTGCGTGAGCCCGTTGGGGAGTGCAATGGGCTAGAGTGGTCGTTGGGCAAGACCAGCCTCCTGAAGAAAGAGAACAATGTTTCTTTCTTTAACGGAACGTTCGGCATAAGAAGCACCGGGGTAGGAGACGTCCGCTAGCGTGCCAGTGCCAGAGTTATACGTAACTCGTCACCCAGTCACCAGTTACTTGTTTTGGTAACGAAGTAACGACCTAGTTACTTTTCTAAAAATTTTAACTACTAACGTATTCGGTTACAAAAATCGGTAACTCGTTACTCACGTTACTCGTTCATTTCCTTCGTTTTTAGGCTCGGCTTGAACCTGGACGACATGGTAAATTACTGTGGAAATTCCCGAAATTCCGGGCGCTTCTAACACGAGGTGACCTGACCTGGATGTTCTGCGCCTGGGAACCTCTGGTCGACAGTCATTCTTTTGTTGAGTCCTATAAGGTGACCGGTATGACGAATGCCGAAACGCGTTCCAGTCAAGTCATTGACCATGAAAGCATTCTTGGAAAAAGACCCTATATTTGTGTGTGTGTGTTGTCTCCTAGCTGCTACCAATGGATATACTAGAGTAACTAAACTCGCGTAAACTCGGATTCTGAGATAGCATTGTCATTCTGTGTTGATTCGTCGTGTTGTTGTAAAGTGCGTTCACCTGACCTGGACGACGAGATCCCGGGTTTATTATATGCAGCTCGTGGGTGTCTTTAGCCTAGCAGCGTATCCCGGGAAGAAACCTTAGTCACTGTATTTTCTCTCCCACCTCCGCAGTTGTGGGTTCCATTGAGGACCACTCGTTGGATTATAAGGTGGCACAGGTGATAATCACGTCCGTGTGGCTTAGGTTGGGGTTCAGGGTGAAGGCGCAAAAGGTGACGGGAATGATATTATTTTAGTGTCTTCTTTGCCTTCCCAAACCTAAAACCAAAACACTAAAACCAAAAAATTGTATGACACAGGCAAACGTATTCATCACGTGAATAACATATATAAAAGGCACGTTCTTGCGCAACGCAAGCAGTATACAAGAGTTCTCGCGACAGTCAAAAAAAAAAAAAAAAAGAAGAAGAAGCACGAGTGCATCACTTGAACCAGGTTCAAGGCCCCTCTCCCGAGCAGACGCAGTAGCGAGACGTGCTGGGTCTGATGACACTTCGGCCCTGGCACCTCTGCCGCTTACAGCCTCCACATGCCGTCTACTGCATGTTTAGTATACATACGGCGTCGGTGTGCCACATGTGCTCAGCAGTTCCGTGCCGAAACTACGACTTACAACTCATTCCTTCGGTCTATCGACCCATTGATGGAGTTCGTCATCACTTGCCACCGCAGCCGTAAAGAAGAATCCCTTCTCCACCGCCTACGACTCAACGTTGCCCGTACACCCTCACTTCTCTTCAAGATGGGTCGGCTAAATTCACCAAACTGTAATGTCTGTGGAGTGGAAGCTGACATCCCACACCAACTCCTGTACTGCCAGCAGCACCTTCAACATAGGGACACCCTCCGCTGCCGTCTGCTCCAGATTGGCTGTAACGACTTTTCGTTGGCCGCTCTTCTTGGCCCCGTCCTGCACCCCAACCATGCAGTGGGCTGTCACTGCCGCTCCCTCCTCGGTTTTCTCCGAGTCTCAGGACTCGTGAACTGCATGTAACGTTGTGCTAGTGTTTATTCTCTTCGTTCTTTCTTTCCTTTTCCTTTCGTTTTGTTTCTCTTTCCTTTTGTTTCTAGTTTTCTTTCGTTTTCCTTTCTTTTTGTTGCTTTTTCTTTGTTCTTTCCTTCCTTTTCTTTTTCATTCCCCTTTTTGTTTTTCTTTTTCCTTCCTTTTCTTTTTCGTTTTCCCCTTCCCCTTTTTCTTTTTTTTCGGAATAGCAAGCCGGCTCTTTGCCTGGCTAACCTTTCCTTTCTTTTTTTCTTAATAAACATATCCCCACCTCTCACTATAGCCCGCGTACGCCGCTAACTCATTTAAATCAGAACATATGAATACATTGAAGTATTTCCCACAGCGTTATAGTAGCACGCATCTAAAGCGTAATGCAACAAAAATTCGCAAAATAATTCCACTTTATTGCAGAAAAGAGCCTAGAATAATAGATACATGCATGTGTTTATAGATTATTGCACCTATGGCCTGAAAATGATGTGGCATAAGGCGCACGTGACCAAACATTAAAAAAATGGGAACAGCATACTAGCCACAAACCAACAGATTACAATACCTGCAATATTTAACACAAATATAAAATGACATTTGCGCATCTTCACAACACTTCAACAAAACAAAATATAAATTGTAGACTAGCTATATGAACTAGTAATTGGATCAAATTACGTTTATAATGTAAAAGCATTTAATGAGCGTTATATCACAGGATGAGGCATCGAGGTACACAAAATATGAGACATATACAAAAAGAAATCCATAGGAGACAGGTCATAAAAACTAATTGTCTATAGGGTGATTCCACGCCGGATCAGGCAGGGTCGACCTCTTCAATTTTTTTTTGTTTCAAACATATATTAAAGCCTTGTCCCTAGGAGGCATATTGGCGCTGAAAGTAGTTGAAAATAATTGGTGGGTATTTTTAATGAATTATCATCCAGGTGTGAGCCTCCTACGCAGCTTGACGCCACGCATCTTTCAACTATTTGACATGCTCAGCTTAATCCTTTTCTTTTTTTTTCTTTTTTTCACGTATTGTCTGGGATGGGTAGCATTGAACCCTAAGTTGTGATCCTAAGATTTGTCTTCGAGCAGATAAAAAATAGCAAATTTGCCACATCTGTAAAATATAGTACGTTCTGGGAATCTCACAACTGCTCCCCCAGTTGTGATACCCGAAAGTAATCTATACATCATTGTGTTCGTCTCGAAATGCCCTTTCTTCGCATAGTGAGTACTTTGTATTGTGAGTTGGGGCAACGCGCTCAACAGGCTTTTTCTGAGGGATATCTACGGAAAATGCGTAAATTTGACAGCGCGCATCCCATATATTCCTACTCGTAACATCGTTCATTTTGCTCGCAAGCGTTCATCATGACGACCCAAAGCAGCACACCAAAAAATTTTTTTTGCTTCAGAGATGGTCGAAGTTAGGTTCGTAACTCAACGTCGTTCGCAACGTAACTTCGACCACCTTTGAAGCACTTTTTTTTTTTGTGCTGTTTTGAGTCGTCATGATGAACGTTTGTCAGTAAAATGAACGTTGTCACGAATGGGAATATATGGGATGCGCGCTGTCGAATTTACGCATTTTCCGTAGACACCCTTCGCAGAAAGACTGTTCGGGCGTTGCCCTAATTTGCAATATACGGTGTACTCGATATGCGAAGAAAGGGCGTTTCAAGACGAACACAATGATTGAATTCAATACAATCAGGATGTGGGGATGGGGAAAAAAAGCTGTAGGACAGCTTGACAGGTTCCCAACCCGAAAGTTTACACTTTGAACCAGCACAATAAGAAACAACGCCAAAATTTAGCCTTCAAACTAGCGCAATAACAAGAAAACAATGCCCAGTAATCATACACACTGCACATGTAAAACACACTATCACGGTTCCACAGGTGACTGCAACCCGAGAAAATGAGATGGCTCAGCTTCAGTGCCATCTTCAAAGCTATATATTCAAAGTGCTATGAATTATCTTATTTTGCATGATGTGAAGGCCTATTTAGACTATTCTTAGTTGTCGTACCCCAGACTAAATGGCAATAGTTTAGGTGAGACATGAACAGTGAATGGCATAGTGGTAGCTTAATTCGAAAAGGAAACATTTGTGTATGCCAAGCGGTAATGCCTAATATTTTGCACAGTTTATTCTGAACGTATTCAATGTGAACATAGCGTGTCTCTCGTGTTTGTCCTTGTTGCTGTTTCGATGCATCGAAGGATCATGTACCAACCTGTCCATCCAATAACGAACGTATTCAATGTGTTCATCCCATAGCAACTGTTCGTTAAAGATGACACTCAAACATTTGATGCATTTTACAATATCAACAGGACTATTAAGATATACTATCTCTTTATTTAGACGAACACTCCTGTTTTCGGTCGAAATATGGTTGCTTCAGTTTTACTACTATTAATGCGTGAAGAGTTTAAATTAACCCATTTTTCCAAGTTCCAAAGCATCTTGTTAGCAGTAGTGGCTATTACATCAATGTCAGAGCCACTGGAAACACGCTTGTATCGTCCGCATACGAAATAAATTCACAATTGACATCAATGTTAATTATGTCATTTAGATGTCAGGTATCAGATCCGGGTATCACAACTGGGAGCCGAGTTGTGAGGTTCCCAAAACGTACCATATTTTACAAATTGGGCAAATTTGCGATTTTTTATCTCCTCAAAAGCAAACCTTAGGGTCTTCACAACTTACGATGCAATGCTACCCACCCCAGACAATATGTAAAAAAAAAAATGTGTTCGATAGTTGTGAAGATACGTGGCGTCAAACTGCGTAGGAAGCGCAATGGTCGAAATGTCCACATCAGAATGATAATTCATTAAAATAGAACCACCGATTATTTTCAACTACTTTCAGCGCCAATACGCCTCCTAAGGACGAGGTTTTAATATATGTTTGAAAGAAAAAAATTCACCATCGTGCCTCATCCGGCGTAAAATCACCGTATAATAACTGAAGTATAGTCCAGTGTATTGCAGACGTTGCATTTATCGAGCAACGCATCCTTACTCATGAAGCGGTCACAACTTACAAGTCATCTTTGCAGGTGAGTTGCACTGGTTGTACATGCGTGAGGGAGTAGAGTCTTGTCTACTTCTTCCCAGAATGTGTCGCACAGTAGAAATTTTAGGAGCACCACCTAATGCAGCTGAGGGTGCATGCGGGGTATTATGCAGTCCAGCATGGCTACGAAGAGCGTGTCGTGTCCTGTTCCTGGGGATGCTGGACATAGAATATTGTCAAAAGCGCAAAATAATGTGCTTGCTGATATTGACAAATGACTAGGCATGTCCGTTCAACGGTAGATTCCAAAGATATGGTATTGCATTTCAATGAGAAAGCCAATCTCGAAAATGTGCTAGTGTCATAATACGTGATGCAGATAAGGTCTTCTTCGCCAGACCTGGGTCATCTCCAGAGACCTCCCACATGAAATGGTCACAGGCTGCCAAACATCCTTTAAGTAACATTCACCTGAATTTTGTTAGTCCCGTAAATCATCTTATCATGTCATTCACGTGATCTGTGGTACTGTCAAAGGGGTGGACATGTCTGTGCAGCAGAATATATCGCGGAACTGATAATGTTTCTAGTGTTTAAATGGGAAAGCTAATCTCGTAAATATGGTAACGCCGAAATAAATCATGCCGATAAGGTGCTGTTTGCCAGACCTGAGTCCATCCCCGCAGAGGCCGCTTACATTAAATAGTCATAAACGTAACATGGACTTCAAAAACCACTTACTATGCAGGAAACACTCTAGTCCTTTAAAATAACATTTAACTGAATAATGTTAGAAGCGTAACTCATTTCAGCTGTCTAAGAAGTGGCGTTCCACACGTTTTTTGCAGCAGCACCACCTCCACCTGCACCACGTTATCGAAAATCGTGACCGCTTTTTACAAGTCAGAAAATCGATTTGCTTCATGTCAACACATCGTGCTGCACTCTAATCAGCAATAATCATCCGAACTCCTATTACAAGAACGGATTGAGGAATCGTTAAAGGTACTGTAAAGCAGCACCGATCAAATGTCATTTAGTGTGGCTATTCGATTGTCCAAGCCACCAGGATAAAAACTGCGCAAGTTTCATTCCAATCGACGGTGCAATTAATTAGAAAATTACAATTAAAGATTACGGGCAACACTGTACTAGATATTCGAAATGAATCCGTACCCCTGACACATACGGCGGCAACCACATTGCATGCGTATAACACTGGGCCCGACATAACAATCCACCATAAAATCCACCCCTGCAATCCACACAACGATCCACATCTGAGGATAAACGGATAAGCGAACTGATATTAAATGCTGAGCCGTTGAAAAAAATGTGTCAGACGTTCAAGAAGCCAGACAGCGTCGGGACTTGTTTGTTCACAGAGGTTCACGGACAGAGTTTGTTCGTTCGAAAGAGGCCGCGAACAGAAGGAGCGCGCAGGCGCAGCAGAGAAGTAGGGACTAGGGAGAGCCTCCATCGAACAGCGGACAACGGTGGGTTACTTCGCAAAAAACACTGTTAACAGGGGTTTCAAAATGCATGGGTAAACAGAAAAACTAATAATATGGTTACTAAAATAACGAACTTCCGATGTAATAGTGTGTAATACCAATTTTCAGTGTTGCCCGCTGTACAGGGGGTTGTTTGACACCAGGCGTCGCACCGCTCCACTACGCCGCATCTTACATGGCAAATTGAAAATATTTATAGCGCGTTGTCGGTCGTATGGTTCCGCATATGGTATTTAGAACCAACAAAGTCTCTAGTCACATCACCGGCATATCATGCTTGTCTACTGCTTTACAGTACCGTTAACACAGATGCTTCAACGGGGAGAAACGCACATCCGAGAAAAACGAGAACGAAAAGAGTCTCACCTGGTGGACAATGGGCGTACGCATGCGAATTTGTAGCGCGGAGATAGCTTGGAGAATCACAACTGTTCAAGCAGCGTCCGCGTGCCTTGCCCACATATCGTGCGACGTTGTCTCGTTCGATGCCATTTCTTCCTGTGATAAGTTCGACACAAATGAAATATTAAATTAAAAAACTACAGACACCCAGCGCAAAATGTGACAACTTACATTTGCTAGACCGTGCATGATGTGAGACCATGAGACGCCAGAAGCCAGAGTGACCGTTAACGAAGCGAAAGAAAAGACGCTTTGCACACGGACCCATGCATGTGTTCTCAGAAGGCAGGGCCCGTTCAACAATTGAAAACAAAATGCGTCAATAGAGGCGTAAAGGGCTATTACTCCAACGCAGAGCCTCAGTTTATCCGTCAAGACGAAATCGTACGCGTCGAGATATAAGAATAAATCATGTCCTCCGTGCCATTTACGCATAAATCTCCGCCCTTTACGCTTACAGCGAACGCGTTTACGGATACTACAGAGCTTGACAGCGCTTGGAGAGGCAGTGGCCACGTTGACGGAACATGTTGTGGTGGCGCAGGGTCTAAAAGGGGGAGGGAGAATGTATGTTTATTATGAAAGACAGGAGGGAAAGGATAGCCTGCGCTATGACAGCTTGGTATTCCCAGCTAAAAAAAGAAAGGAAATAAGAAAGAGAAAAGAAGGAAGAAAGGAAGTAATCACAGCACAGATCACAGTTCATCCAGAACACACACAGCACGGTTCACAGCAGTGGCCAATAGCGCGAAGAAGAAGCGAGATGAGTCGGTTGCAACTTGCAAGGCATCATCGCCCTCTCCCCCCACCCCCCGTCGGCAGGGGTTGACAGACAAGCGGCAGACAATTAGGTCGCGATTAAGAGGCATGACTGTGCCTGCGGCTTCGCCGAGTGCCGACCACAGTCCACTCCGTAACAGAACTTTCATCTTCCAAGGAGGGTTCTTCTATGCCGGGTACCAGGTCCACATTGAGAAGAATAGCGCTCGAGCGTTCAGAGACAGCGCTGAAGGAATCAGCCCCGAGCGCCTTGACTGAGGCCCCAGTCCCGTCAAGCGTCCTGGAACAGCTGGTCGCACCAGTGCGACCTATGTCTCCATTTTTTTCTGAGACCCCATCTGGCGACTTGGAGGGCGTCCGCTAGAGGAATGCTGGTGGTCTCGAAGGAACTGATATACGAGGCTTTAATAGGTGGTAGCACTACCGCTGGGTTCAGACCGTTGTATAAATTATTTGAGTGTTTGCTGTGTATTCTGCATGGAAAGGTTGTGAGGGAGAGTAGAAAAAAAGAAAAATGCCTATACTTGATGTTTCGGACGTAATATCTGTGCGCGCCTCTTGTGGCAGTTGCGCTCGAACGACAAGTATAATTTAGTATAATTTGAGCTCTCTCTCTATCTCTCTCTCTTCCGAAATGCGAAATTCCAAATATGGCGGAAAGCTATTGCTTAACTTGGTTCCAGCTTTAACTGTAATGCAATGTTCGAGATTTTCGAACCAAGCTTTTGCTGTGCCAAGGCAAATGAGAACTTTCGCCAAACAAAATGATTCGTACCACATGTTGACCTCCCCTTGTTATGCCTTGTTTACCGGCGAATTCTCTTAATTCAGATTCTGGTCTTCAGCAACACATACTTCGGCCGCAAAGTATAGTTGCGCCGCAGGTGCGGAGGTAGTTGTTGCCGTCGACTGGCTATTCGCTCCGAGATCGAGCAGTGTCGGCGCGCTGCGGAAAAACGATGAACTACCATTGTGTGGACACGTCGTCTGCTTTTACAGATTATTCAGCGTTTACTGCAGCAGGTGGGGCATTGGAGAACCGGACAGTATCGTACCAGTGAACTTCCAGTGAATATATACTAGAATTACGGAAAAGAACTATCAACACCGAACATCGGCCCACGTGTTATCCACACTAGAAGGGTGACAGTTTCGCCCCCTATAGGTCGATGTCGCAGCGAATTAGTGCCTGAAAGTAGGGTAGATCTCGAGCGGCAACAAAAGTAAACGACGGCTGTAGCGAAGGATCTTCTCCAAACATTGATAATAGCTGTGCAATTGCTAGGACATCAAAGGCGCATGCTCTAGCCTGTCATCCTTCTCCCTAACCGTAACAATATATGTTATTAACCCCTCGTTTTAAGTGCGCTTAACAAGTCCTTCAACACCTTCACAGTTACCATATACTGTTTTATGACTGTGATCTTCAGTTATCAAGTCATATGCTATGACTCCTGATTGCAGGAACAGCATGATCACACACTAAAATATTCGCTTTGGAAATTGTATTCTGCCGGACTTGATATTCGCCATGCAAGCTTCATTAATAAACTCGTCGGCGTATTGCAAACCTGAACTAGGCGCTTTCGCCAAAAGCGTTGTCGCATTGAGGAACCGTCTTCATTAACAAAGTACTAAAAAACTAGAAAGCCATCGGTTGTATAACACAATGGTGCTGTCTAAGCAGCCTCTCTTTCGGTATGTTTCGCTATTGGGCTGCATTACACAGCTGCACCGCTGAGAAGGTCGAAGTACATTAGACAGAAACACGAAAGCGGAAGCCATACTTCACGCACACACTTACGGTTTTGTCATGAACACGTCGTGTGCTTTGGTTGTTTTGTTGCGGAGTGATGTCCATGGCCCAGATCCACTATGGCTTTTGCTATCACCTGTACTATTCGCTTTTATACCTCCGTCTGAATTGTATAACTTTGAATTGCATACATAGCATTTTAGAACGCTCTCGTGTGAGCAATATGGAATGTGCATTCCTCCAGCTTCGCTGCCCCACACAACCTGCACGGCTATTGTGTGGCATGGGCAGTACTGTAACCGCTGCGCTTTTTTTTCTTTTTTTCGTACAGTAATCGCGCTACCTTTTTAAACTAGTAACGGAACAAGTATTTCCGCTACAAATATGTATGGTACCGCGATCGTTCAACGTTACCAAAACCGATACTTGACCGTTAGTATGAGGGGAATTGCCTCAGGACGAGAGCCGTTCATATTTCGAACAGAGACTGTTCTTCTTCTGGGCACCGTCCAGAAACCCACTACGTGAGTTTCGCTCACGCGCTTGAGGCACGTTAAACCAACCACTTGTGGCTTCGAATAGCCTGTCGAAATAGCAGACAGTCGCTACGCACAGCACTGATTTAGTATAGCAGGCGACGTTTTTTGCATTCGGAGGCGCAGCTTCGCGAACGCAGTCCGGTGACGAAGGGCACCCTCAAAGTTCCGCCTGCTACCCTGAGACATCAAACTTGCTACTCTGAAAGACAGCTTTCGTTATTTACATTGTGTCTTCATCAAAAAGGGGGGGGGGATATGTTTATTAAGAAAAAAGGAAGGAAAGGTCAGCCAGGCAGAGGTCGGCTTGCTATTCCAAAAAAGAGAAAGGGGGAGGAAAGAAAAGGAAAAGAAAAAGGAAAGTAAAAGGAAGAACACAAAACTAAAAGTGAAAAATCACACACACGGTCACAAATCACTAAGCGTTGACGAGGTTCGAAGCGTGGAGAATGCGTAGGAGCGGAGTGGTGACGACCCACTGGGTCGGCTGAAGAGCGGGACCCAGTAAGGTAGCCAGTGTCATAGTGCCGTAGCCAAGTTGGTATAGACGACGACGGAGGGCGTCACGGTGCAGAAGGTGTTGCCGGCAGTGTAGGATGCAGTGGGGAATATCACCCACCCCGCCGCAGCTAGTGCAGAGGGGAATGCTAGATTGACCCATTTTGAACAGTTGCAGCGGTGTGCGGGCGACGTTTAGACGGAGGCGGTGAAGGAGCGATTCCTCGTGATGAGTGCAGCGACACGTAATAAAGAGGTCCACTGAGGGGTCGATTGATTGCAGGTGACTGTTGTACGAGGCAGCCTCAGCTCTGAACGCTGGGGCACGAGCAGCACACCGGCGGCGTATAGACATACGGCAGGCAGAAACAGTAAGGGGCAGATGTACAGTGGCATGAGTCACAACTTGTGCAGCACGTCATGCAGTCGCATCTGTGCGTGAGTTACCGGATAAGCCCCCATGACCTGGAATCCACTGCAGAGAAAGAACGTGACCATTTGCACAGAGCCGATTGTATGCCTGGATGATCATGCTGGGCAGGTCACATATCATGGCGGGGTGGCAAGACAGCAAAAGAAAGAGGGACGCCCTGTTGTCAGTGAGGACAATCCAGGACTGCTCAGGTGGCAGGCCAGCAATGTATTTTAGGGCTGCGAGAATAGCAAACAGTTCCGCCTCAGTAGAGGACACAAGATAGGGCAACGTGTAGGCTTGTTCGTGGTCCGTATCTGTGACGTAAAAGGCTACCATTGATGTGTCACGCATCACAGATGCATCTGTGAAGATTTGACGACAGGAAGGGTAGGTAGAGTTGATATGTGCCAAGGAGAGCTGATGGGCTACTAGTGGAGGAACTTCGTGTTTCCGAGGAAGGTCCGGGATTGCAGATTGAATGACGGGACGCTCAAGGGTCCACATAGCTGGCGCAAACGAGGGAGGAGATGTCGTGTCGTGGGTGGGAGATAATCCCTTAGGCGGGCAATGGCAGTACTGAAGGGGGAAGCAGGGCAGCTTTCTGCAATCTGACGAAGGGAATGGGAAGGGTGGTTCATCAAAGGGAACACAGTGCAGCAACGCAGGCTTCATGCAAGCCTGAGACCTCAAAACCTGTGTCGTCTCCTTCGTCAGTGACCCCACCATCACATATCACCCTCATCCACATTACTCTATCCGTTTATTTATTTATTTTTTTTCGTCTCTCCCATCCTTCTTTCACCTTTACTTTTTTCTTTTATTTTTTAATTATTTACTTGCGGAATATCAAACCGACGAACCATCTGATTGACATTTCCTTCTCTTTTTTTTCCTTTTTGGTCTTTTAATAAATATCCCCCTCCTCTAGTGCGTCGCTGGAACGTTTCTTCAGTGACTGTGTAGACTCGCTTACGAAAATGCGCATTAGAATATGACTTTGAGCAACAGCTCATGTTCAAAAGTCAACCATAGGGTTTAACCAATAACGAAGATCTCCCTTTTCTGTCTCAAGACGGTTGCTGCCTAGCTTTTTTTTTTTTTCGAAAATAAAGTGTTAACGTGCGCTAGATTCAAGTGGTATGCTTTTCGACGTGCCATCTACTTCGAAGTTCAGCGAAAGTGTCGGATAAAGTATCACCTTACTTGTTACGAGGAACGGCAGTGGCATTGCGTTACCTTAAGCAACGTGTACCTACATCGGTATTTTGCTACTTTTTATTCAACTAAAGAATTATGGTATCAGGTTACAATATTTCGGTAACGGGTACAACACTGATCGCAACGCGCACACACGCCGCCAACTTGTTGTACGTTCAACGATGAACTTCCTGTAATACACCGTGTGGCAAAAGTTGCTCAGGTGCTGTTAGTATAAAGATGCGTATACTTTCTGAAACATGAGTACAACTGCCTCTGCGGAAGCTCTCACTCCAGTGTTTCCCTGTAGACGCTTCAGTTTCCATTTGTCCCCCCCCCCCCTCCCTTCCCCAATAAATATAAATGGGAATAATCCGAGATGCAATGATAATTGTATTAAGAAAAACGGCGAGTCCACATTGCTGAATCGCAGCCTAGATGTGGCCGTTCTACTCCCACCTTTGCAACTCTACAACGATATACGTACATCTTTTTGCCATTTTCGACTTTTATTTTTATTTTTTAGTTGGCGTGGCTCGTCTCGACCCCTTCTGTAAGTTCCGGTTGAGCAAATATGTCATTGCAGATGCCGTGCAAAACGATACAAATGATATCTTCCTTCGACGATTACAGGCTGTGCACGTATAAGGCACCCAAAGCATATGTTGGAAAGGATGTGCTTGTAGTTTCACGAGTACAAAGCTCGGCGTCAATACCGCACTCTTGTGGTCTTGAGGATAGTGTCTGTACTCTCAATTTATATAGCTCTCTGTGTTCGCATTCCTGGAAGCAAGGCGTTGGTATAGGTATGTGGAGGAACTTACCGATGCTGCACCCAGTAAGCTAAGAGAAGTATTCGAATAACAGCACGTTTCCTCCGCATCAATGGCTTCGCGGCTTGATTTTGGAGAAACGTGACATGGGTCGTGGCCTTTTTGCTCCGATAATCAAAGCTGGGTTTTATATCGGCTATTAGTGGTCCGTGCCGCAGAAGTTTAATCCGCTGAAGCCGCTGTTTAATACAAAGAAAATTGCGGAAGTAGTCGACAATGAAAAGCTGTGCCCTCAGGGTGTTGAAAGACTTCGAGCACATTGGTGTGCTCATTGATGGAGACAAGATGGCATAAATGCAGGTCACCTGGTGGACGGACTCCATCCTGGACAAAGCCTGAGTCTGGGCAGCGCAGAGACGTAAACACAAACGAGACTCAAGTGACACGAGTCTCGTGTGTGGGTGTGTCTGTGTGCGTGCGTGTGTCTGCGTACTGCCAATGCTCAGGCTTTATCCGTGATGGAGTTCTTCGATGCAGCATCCATAAATAGAACTTAAACTGAAGTAGAAGCGATCTCCCGCAGTCATTGCGCAAATCGTTTGAAGCTCCTCATTGCCGCCCTTCTCGATGAGGAGGGAAGTGGGTAAGCATAAATCGCGAACGACACAACGGATGACCCTCGTTCCTTTTGTATCACTGTCAGGGTGACGGAATCTTTCGTTTAGCGAGAGGAAAGTTTTGCAGTTTAGTGCGCCTTTAATTCAACTTCCAAAAGCTATTTTTACCGCTAGCCGCTTACTATAGGGTTGTTGGGCTGGGCCAGAGGGCGCTCCTGATTACGGCAGTGAACGCCACTTGTGGCGATAGTGCTAAGTTTTCCAAAGTAGCGTGCTCTCACGCACATGGTATGTGCTGTGTCAAAACGGCCAAGCTGTGAAGAAGGCCAAGGATTAGATCCACTGGCCAAGGATTAGATCCACTTGTGGCGATAGTGCTAAGTTTTCCAAAGTAGCGTGCTCTCACGCACATGGTATGTGCTGTGTCAAAACGGCCAAGCTGTGTTGCGATTTTTATAAGGCAAAAGAGATCGGGGATTGTTTTCCCATCAAGTCAGAAGAAGGAAAACCGTCAATAGCGGCGCGCTTTTGGTGCATAGCAGAATATTAAGGGACAGGCTCGAAATACGAGTAAAACGCCGGTGCTCTCCAGGTGCCGTAGATCTACTAGCTCTGAGCGAAACCTAACTGAAGAATAAAGCATGAATGCATACAGTTGGATATCTCTGGTTTCCAATGTTTTACTCGGGTTTACGAAGAAGATGTGAGAGCCGGTGGAGTAATGATTTATAAAATGAACGGAGCGAGCACTATGCATACTTGTCAGTAGCCAGTAGGGTCTTTTTATGAGCGTTACATTCCCTCTTTGCTTACTCGAAACCATGCTACCACTTATCATATATCCGAGACTGTTTCGAAAGAGAAGAATATGAGAGTCAGATCAGAACAGTCATCAGAACAAAAATTTAAATGTCTTTGTGGCTGAGATTATTGACTTTGAGGCACTAACTTAATGAGAGACATGTCTCGAGCGCAGTACAACTTTCGTAATCCAATGGCCAATTGCAATGACTCCCGGTGGATCCTGCACAGGTCTGATTATTTTGGGATTTACATGCGCTCGTGACATCTCATACTTCTCCTATGCTTGCCACGCACTCGCTGCCTAGGAATTTGTTCCACCTATATCTGTAGAATATGTAACTAAGAAATTAAAAAAAAATGAATGCGTAATCCACACTACTCATGATTTTCACATAGTACTACGCAGCCCCAGACATAGGTCAACGCATGGGTCTACGTCTACGACAGAATAGCGTAGACGCAGACGAGCTGATGGACGAAATTCATTATATATATATATATATAGATCAGAAGCTTAGGAGGGCGGTTGACCACGAGAATGAAATAAGCAGGTAAAAACAGAAGACGACAAAGAGCTTACAGGAAAACACAAAGGGGAGTTTATTAACACATAAACTCCCCTTTGTGTTTTCCTGTAAGCTCGTCTTCTGATTTTTCCTGCTTATATATAAACATGAGCGTGGAGCACGAAGCAGATACAAAAGTCTGAACAGCTCAAGTTTATAAGCTTGCAGAATCACACAGCTATCAGCTTGAGTTTGAATGCAAAAAAATTACAGAAAAACAGATATGGTAGAGGTACACTCCGGTGTTCTTTGTGCAGTTCGTACATTTTATAACACTAACGTGGTCCAGGCTTTCATTCTTCCCGTTCCACGGGCTGTACATTCTCAGATATTGCACGGAAGCAGGTGGAAGGTCGTGCACAGCGCATGTAATCACATTCGTCGCCCGACGAGTCTACTTTGAAACTTTGCCTCCCCGTACCACCAGGGGAGAAACGCGGCGCTAGTGTCGCGCTGCCAAACTCCAGGCGAACGTCCCTATAGCCATCAATTTAAATATTCAGTTGAAGTAAATCGCAGGGGCCGCACTTCGGATACAGTCCAGATACAGTCACATCTTTCCATTGTGAGTTTCGCCCACACAGAGCTCAGTGTATAGAACGACAAACAGTATTCGCAAGTATTTGCGCGAGTTATTTGTACAGCGTTGGACTTTGGACGCTTGAAAGAATAGCGCAGCATTGGGTGATTTGTTGCCTGAACAGGGTCTGCAAGTACCTTTCCATCACTTCCACCATAGCTGAATTGAACACCTCAATGGAGGCAATGGTAATGCACTCGCAAGTTGGCTGCCCTCGTCCAAATGTTACGTTTTTTTTTTTTTTCTTTCATGGCAAACTTAGAGCCGGAGGAGTCAGCCCATATTGACCGCAGTGACAGCGTCAAACACGGTTCACACTATTGCGTTCCAATGCATGCGTGCGACTACGTGCGGCTGCGTGGGTATGCGTTGCAGTGTTTTGACATGCGTTGAGCTGTTCACATATATGCGGGCACCACAAGCAACCGCAAGCCCCGACCACTGAGCGCCTTTATTGTCCCCGCAGGAGTTGTCGCAAAACCACGAGCGCTCATTGGGAACCGGCGCGATGGTCGATCGGTCAGTTGCTGCGTGGTGGAGCGGCAAAGAACCGGTGCTCCATGCGGTTGCCGCCATGCATCGTGCCGGTTCCTGAGAACGGAGAAGGGCAGCAAAATTCTTCCACCTGGAGCACGGTCTTTAATTGCATCTCCTTGCGTTCTGTTCGCGGGGCGACGTACAGGTTGACCAGCCCGCGTGGCTTAGTGGTTAGTGTGTCACGCCGAGACTGGGAGGTACCCGGGTTCGAATTCCGGTGCCGACTGTGGTGTCTGGGGTTTTTGCTGGATTTTCTCAGACGCTTTCAGACATATGTCGACACTGTTCCCTTAGAAGTCGGCCTACGACGCGCAGTCCCCAGCGCGTGTGTCGTGACGTTGCCCACCTCTCTGTGGCCGACAACGGCGAGCTCTTTCACCATCACCACTACCACCGTACAGCAGGTTGGGTACCACAGCAACCCGCACGCGCACGCATTCGCACGCATTGAAACGCAATCGTGTGAACAGGTCTTGATGGTTCTGATTGATACAATCTCCTGTATGATGGTGCGTCGGCTTTGTTACTATTGAAGATGTTATGTGATGCAGGCAGATCGCTTAGCGTTCGCGCACATACGGACTACACGCTATAACTGCCTGCGAAAGTAAAGTTTTGGTTTTCTGTAGGAAAAGGTTCTGTTTTCTGTTGTCGAGCGCCAAAGATAAACTTTACAGTTGTTTCTCCTTCACCTGCGATATCGACGTGCCTTTCAGCGGCCAAACTCGACGAGGTCCCGCTTTCTGCTCAATTTTGAGAGGCAGAAACTCCGACGCGGCCCGATTATCTCACCAAGCAACTAAGACGACTTGAATTCGGGAGCCATGGATATTTCCTTCAGCCATACTTCCAAAAGTCCTGGCCGACGCGTTTTCGCGAGCTCACGCAATGAGCGCAACGAATCTATCGATATTTGGGAACGACTGAACCAGAGATCACGAGAATTTGGTTGCGTCTCCGGCTGCACCTGCCAGACCAGTATTCAGACGACGCAATGATGTATTTTTGGCGTGGCACTGGCCGCAGATATGGCCACAATTCAGAAATTAGCCTCGCCCTATCCGCTTTGTATAGGACTGTCATGCTCTCCCAGAATTTATATTTTTCCTACTGGAGTCTTTTACTGGCAAACGCGATTGACCCTGTACTAGTTCTTTTTTTGTTCCGCTTCCGATTTGTCCACTCAAACTGGTGCAGAACACAAGTATTTTCACAGAGCGGGACCATTACAGCGTGAAGACTGCAGGAAGTACAGCGGCAACTGTGAAGTGCCCTATGTGTGACAGTACACGTAAGATTACGTTCACTATATAGCGGACATGTACAAGATACTCAAAAAATTATTTAAGATAAGATAATAAATACTAACGTTAGAATGTAACTAAGATAGAGTATAAATACATGGAAATTAAAGTAATTAAAATAGAGTACAAAATACTTCAAAAAGTATTTGACATACAATTAAGATACTATTTATCCTCGAACGCAAAAAGTCACCGGTCACTGGTCAATGCGGCAAGTCGCAGCTATGTGACATGAATCACCAAAACCCCGCGCACTACGCAAGCCGCCGCTGAGTGATAGGAGTCATCTAAACACAAGTCCCAAAAAGATGACAAAGAGATACCACATAACTCCACTAAGTATATCTTAGGTGACCATTAAAAAAGCAAACTTCTAGCAGGTCCCTGCTCGGCGAGGTCAGAATTCGGCGTCACCGCGTCAGGACACACACAATAGAACCCTCACTGGCCAAGGATTAGGACACACCGGGTAGGATCTCTAAATGGAGACTTCCAAGAAGGGCCAATGTCCAGGTCAAGTCCGTGAGACTCAGGGAATTTCCACTGAACAAGCAAGATAATGGAAAGACGAGACACAGAAAGTTTGAGAGGGAGATCCAAAATATGTATTTAGAGTATTGAGTAGAAAATACCATAAAATACATTTTAAGTACACAAATACACAAAACAAAAAGTATTGTGTAGAGTACCAAAATACCGCAAATTGTATTTAAAATACAGTATTTTAAATACAATACTCCAAATACGTACAAGTCTGCAGGACCGCGTGCTCCACAGCGCACTATGCCTTGTGTTTGATCGCCTTTTTTGTATTGCCTCCACGTCGGGAAGGCTAAAGTAGTGGCGGGGAAATGATATAGTGGTGTTTAGTTTTGTTTTCTTTTAGGGGAAGGGGGATCTATTTATATGAGTAGCCGAATTCGTCAGGTGATTAAATTCAACCTCTCTTCTTTGTTTTTTCCACATTCAACCAACCAACATTAGCTCAATCTTCTACGAAAGCAAGTGAATCTGTAATATATTGCTAATAAGTAAGCAAATAGGCTAATCTTCGGACTGCATGTAACCTTGTGCTAGTGTTTATTCTCTCCTTTCTTTCCTTTTCCTTTCGTTTTGTTTCTTTTTGTTTCTCTTTCCTTTTCCTTTCTTTTTGTTTCTTGTTTTCGTTCCCTTTCCTTTCTTTTTGTTGGTTTTTGTTTTTCTTTCCTTCCTTTGTTTCGATTCCCCTTTTTTCTTTTTCCTTCCTTTTCTTTTTCGTTTTCCCCTTCCCCTTTTTTTCTTTTTTCCGGAATAGCAAGCCGGCTCTTTGCCTGGCTAACCTTTCCTTTCTTTTTTCTTAATAAACACATCCCCCCCCCCTTTCGGACGCTCCCACCACCCCATGTCATCGTCATAATTTATTTCTTGTAGCTGTTGTTGTTATGCACTCTTTATAATCTTCATCAAAAGTAATGTATGAAATCGTCTCATCCATCTCCAAGACGCAACTTATGTAAAGAGAATACTGTCCACGACTGTCTCTTTTTGTAAATTATGCGTCCCTATATACTGCATGTTCATTTTGCCTTATTACCTCTGTCTGAACACCATCATTTCACCGCACTGTTTGCATGCGGGAATGGTCGCCTAACGTTTTGAGCTCAAAGGGGAAGTATTAAAGTAGCCCCGCAACCACATGTCGAAACCACCTACAGCTATGTTCAGGACAGCTATGTTCGGGCTAATGCTCGGGCCTTACACAACACGCTGTAGACGTTCCTGACAAGAAGTCGCTTGCGAAGGAAGTATCAATCCTCTCCCGTACTTATTCCATACTATACTTGTTCAACGTGCTGACACATTTTTCTAGTGCGTTATTGGGGAGGAGGAGGAAGAACTAAGGATGCGTACGTGCATAGCTTAATGCGTTATTGGTAATGATTGCATTGAACGGGATTAAAAATAACGCGGAGACTGTGGCGCCACAAGTGTGGAGCCGGCTACTCCAGCTCACTTGTATAGACGAAAAGTGCGCACTGATTTTGACGGCACAAAGATCAACGAGTTCCATACACCTGTTAGGCATGAAAGTGACGTTTCTTGGTGCGTGATATATTGATGGGAACGAAGCGAACACGCAAGTGTTGTGTTTTGTCAGGGTTATTCGCCGCTCTAACGTCGAAATCCAAGTTTATTCAGGTTGTTATGGTGTTAATATAATACACATGAAGAGGAGCCAGAGGGAAGAAATCCCGGACAATTATTTCTTCTAATGCCTTATGCTGTACCACGTATCGTCATATATATAAATTTAAAAAAGGCGACGAGCCTTCAGTATTGCAGTTTTTAGAAAATTACCAGTCTTTCTGATGATACATTTTCGAATCTGAAGAGGCGATATTGGTTAGAGCACGGGCACACGAGGAAGCGTTAGTTCACAGTCCCTGTATATCATAAGTATTTCCTGTTGCAGTGAAGTGGGATTTGAACGAGAAAAAGACATTAAGAGGGCATACCAGCTCCTCGTCCCAATGTATTTCCTATGAAACATATTTTATGCTTTTTCTCGGTAACCACCGCGCAGATTTTAACGCGGGTGGTTTCACTATAAAGAGGAAGACGAGATGAATTGGATAACGTTTATACATGTCGTATGTATTTTACGGCGACGTCACAAATGTGAAAAAATACAAAATTTTTATCGTCCCTCTTTGAACAGGTTTTTATTAAACTTCTATAGCCATTTGGAAAAAGCTTCCCATTTACTTTCTCTCGAAATATTGCAGGAATCGATAGACACCAAATTTATATGTCTAACACTTTTCGTTTTTATAAAAAAACATGAAACACGATTACGCATACACGCCGACTGAAAGCCCAGTAAACCATGTCACTCTGTGGCGCCATCTGGTGACGCAAAGGAAAAACCGCGCGGACCGTATCCATCCGCCGAGCAAGCGGTGCGCATGCGCAGCGTAGTGCAGGCTCGTATGGATGGCGTGAGGGTGTGGATGGCATGCTGGTTCCTGCATCCGCTTTCTCTCTCTCTCTCTTCTCATTGCTTTCATGGCCCACTGACTTAGGGCATGCCCTTGGAGACCAGTACAAAAGGTTGCTTAGCTGCTCGTAAAGGGATTATCCTCTGAGCCTGTATAGTCGTGCCTGTGTAATGTAAAGAGAAAGCACACTGATCAACAACCCTCTTCTTTTCTCTCTCTCTCTCTGCGCACAGCACGCGTACAGAAGAGTGAGACGAGTTTATTAGCTTCACGTGAAACGTCAATTTGCCCGATTTTGCCTGTTCGAGTTTGTGCGGACTGTCTTTGTTGTTTGAACTGTCTCATAAGGCTACAGTGCCCTAGAAGAGTATAGTGGAAAGAGCGGAACCGGTTTCAGCCCGATAGCTGAGGAAGGACGAGCGGACGGCCGCTGCTGGATCTCCTGGCGCTGCTGTCGAATTCCCGAGGAGAACTGTGAAGCACCTATGTCCGCTGCAGCGTTTTTGCTATTTTTGCGTGGTTTGCGTGATGCTTTGGTGACTCCGAAAGAAGGCGATGTGTGATGCATCAAAATAGTGAAGCTTCCTGTAAATTTTGCTGGTATTTGAGTGTGCTAGTCCTCGATGGAGAAGAAGAAAAAGAAGTTAGAGACACATTGCTTCGCGCCCCGTTGCAAGACTGGCTACCCGGGTAGCTTTCTGTCGAGCTTAAAACAGCTGTGGGCTTAAGGGTCACCATTGCCAGCACGATATCCCTGATGGACTACCTAACAAGGCACGTCGGGTATAAGTTCATCGTGACATCACGAAGTCAAGATCCGCTTGACAACGTTTTTGGCAATACTCAGGCTGTCACATCCAACACCACAACAGTTTTTGATAACTGTTTCTTGCCTTAGCTTTTATAGTATGGCAAAATCTGTTGCAAATGGAAATGCGGAGCCTGGTGTGTTCGATGCTCTGCTCAGTACAAACGGCATAGAGGAATACAAATGCGCAAAGCAGACTCTGATAGACAAGTTCATTGGAGATGGTGACCTCAGCAGCGCCGAACTTGTAATTGAAAAGTCAACAGACCATGTCGCATATGTATCCTCAAGAAGCGACCAGAGACTAATTTTTTATATAGCTGGCTATGTTGCCAGAAAATTCCTGTCTAAGTCAAAGTGTGACATGTGTAGAAAGTTGTTGCTTAGTGACAAGAATGATGTACAGAACATGCAGGCAGCTCAGCTGACTCAGCTGAAAGATAAGGGGGGGGGGGCTGTTGTATCCATCAGGCTTTATGCTTAGGTTCGTGGAAAGTTTGGAAAACGTGTTTACCAGCTGCTTCAGTACGCAGGAACTTCACCATGAAAGCATTACGGACGTCATTGCACTTCTTCATAGAACTCGACAGGATGCCATTGGTTGCACTGAACATAGCAAGCAACTGAATGCTGAAGTTATGGTATTTTATGTCACCACTAGGCTTCATTTTTTTGTTAAGTCGCTGAATCGAGCCACAGCACAGAAACGATACTGTGCAAAATATCCGAATCTCAGTCGCTGCATAAAACTTGTCATTTTTACCTGCCAGTAGTTAATTTTGTTCTTTACATTATGTGCATCCAATGTTACATTTAATTGCAGTTTCATTGTTTCTTTATATAGTCATACTCTGTGGTCGTTATAATCTTGTGTCTTGTACTTATGAGCCAACTTTACATCGTCATAGCCTGCGATCATTCCATAACTGAAAGCATAAACCTGTCTCCCTCATTGCGTGTGCTTCCTGTTTTATGTGGCATATGCCGGTAGAACTGTGTCTTGTAGTAAAAGTTTTTGAAAGAAGTAACAAGGAATAATTCACAGAGAGACACGCACACACAAATAACAATCATAAGAAGTGCGATAACCCAATACGCCGGCGCCAGTTTCTGCTCGGGGTAACTAAGCCAGCGCCCCACAGCGGCATCCGCCTCAAGAGCCTCACAGAGGGAGCGTCGCATTTTCCACTACAATCTTCTAGGGCACTGTAATAAGGCTAACAAGAATCTCTCGTATTTCCGGTTAGTGCAAGCCGGGATTTTCAGTCATTCTTTACTGTAACGTTCAACAGGACTGTGCAGTAATACAAGAGATAAACTGATGTTCTGAGGCTGGAACAACACCGGCAATCCGGTGACCGGTGGACCCGGTGGATCCGGTGGACCGGCAATCCAGAAGATGTGGGTTCGATCCCTACAGCTGGCTAACCTTTTCAGTGACTTTCATCTTTCATCGTTCTGCAGTAATGTTCGTAACGCTGAAAAAATGTTAGAAATTCTACCGTCGCCTCCCATAATAATAATTCGCCGTTTCCTTTTCTTTTCGCTAAGAGTGCACGCCTCAGTCAGTTTCGAACTTCTGAAGTTTTCGGGAGGACCTCGACATTCCCAGTTGCGAAATCCACGATCTCGAAATTCGCGGGGTATAAGAAAAAAAAAAGGTCCCTGGTTGTGTGGACGGAAAAAATGGTCCCGCAAGCACCTGCGCTGCCAAAAATACAGGGGCGTAGTTGCAGATAGCCGATGGAGCACATCACAGCCGACCAAGTGTTACCATTCGCTCTCCTGATTTGAAATTCCATTCAATGGGCAACATAAAATCGATATAATTCGCTGCACTAGTACGCTAGTGATATCGTCCTCTGGATGCTAGTATTTTTCTTCAGTTGGCCAGACACGGGCTTTACACTTGTCCCCTGCATCTTTTCTGTGTCGATGTTTATGACTTTATGTACAATGAAAGCTGTACACCCATTTATTCATTGTTTCATGACCCGTACAATTCCGCTTCTGCTGAAGATACGGTTTATCGACATCCAAAGTATGAGAGAACAACTGCACAGTCTGTGTCTGACCTACAATAGAAAAATACGATACAGGAGATACGATATGCGATATAGGAGCACCACCCAGTGAGCATCATCCAAAGGTGTCATTTATTTGTTTGACTGATTTATTTGTCAAAAATGTTTATTATTTGACATAAATTATTACTTGAAAAAAGGGTTGGGGATTAGGGATGAAAGATATGTATGGTATGCTTAGTCACTATGTGCCAGAGCGGGAAAACCTATCAAGTTGCCGAACCAGCTAGGGTGAACAAAGCGGCCCTTGGACCGCTTCCTGAATGCGAAAAAGTGGGTTAGCTTGAGGAATGTGTGTACGAGTAAGCGGATTACACAGAGATAAATGTTCCTTAGGATAACGGCATTTACAACTGCCAGCTTTCTTTGTTCTTCTCTTTCTTTCTTTTATTGATTTATTTATTTTTATTTGTATCTTTTTTTTCATGAACGCTCCAGGTGAACCAATAAGAAAAATCGATCAACCCTTATGAAAATTATTTTCTAGTTTCTATACAGGACCTATAGAGAATCTATCTATCGTGTCTAGTGTCAATCTTGTTCATAGGAAATAGATAGAAGCTGTATACTGTTTTTAACTCGTAAACTCAATACACTTTCTATACAGGATTTAGGAACTAGAATGTATAGACTTTCTATACAGTCTGTATAGAGCTAATACTAGGCGCGGAAGGTCTTATTTACGGACATGTGTTACTTGTTTTTTGCTGTAGATTTGAAGAACAACTAATACATGTGATATGTGCTTGTATGAACATGGATACAAATGCTAATAGCAATATTGTGACTTATCATTTCAGGCAACGCGAACATTTACCGTTTAGTACTTTTTTAATGTTGCACTTGACATACTGCTGCTTCTACACTATCAGAGGAAAAGGTATGAAAGGCATATGTATAAAAGCCAAAGACTCAGTTTTCTAAAATAACATTAGTTGCCAAGCGGGCCGTCGTCGTTTTGCAGGTACTCATTTGCTTTGAACGTCGAGTACACAAAGGAAGCATTGTTGTATAAAAGTCCACCCCCTTTTCCTCTTCGGTAAATTAGGGAACTAAACTGAGTTACTGTTCCTTTGAGAGCCTTCCGACAACGGAACCTTAGGGGAGCCTTAAACATTCACAGCTGCTATCTATAGGCCAGCGGAAGTAATCGTGAAAGGAAATAACATGAATGAATACTAATGTATGCCTCCTGCACAGTTTAAACTATATGACAATTCTAACGTCGCAGGAGTTATCCGTCGATTGCTGCCCGTATGAAAATAATTTTCTAGTTTGTATAGAGGTCTTAACCAGGACCTATCCGCAGCCTTTCCAGCAGATAGAAACTTGATTAAAGCTCGATACAGTATTCATTAAGCGCACTGTATACATTTACAGGAATTCATTTCTTAGAAGAACCATATAAAACTATATAGGAGCTGTATAGATTATGTATCTGCCTAACCCAGGATTTTTTATACAGTTCGTACACAATCTGGAAAACCTTTTCATACGGGTGTTGGACGTTCCGAAGTGTCGCAGTCGGCAAACGTCGTACACTGAGCCATTTCAGCCCACCCAGTTGACGTTAAATAAATGAAGGGGAAACGCCGAAAAGGCGTGGTACTTCTCGCTCGAATATCGTGAGTTATTTATCATGTGTGAAGCAAAATGCGAAATGCCATGTGACGCTATGCATCTCACAATGTAAGTGATCACACTATTTTTGCCTTGAAGCCAGAGCGTCGAAACGAAACGTTTTTCGGTTTGTTTCGGGTTCAGGTTCGGCCATAAAGGTTCGGTTCTGGTTTAGATCCGGAGTTCACATATATCGGTTCTATTAACCGGTTCAGAGGCTGTAAACCGGTTCGGGACCGGTTCGAGGTTCTAATATGCTACAAAATTATAGGTAGACACTAAAAATTATACAAAATCTCTTAGTTACGTTTTTTATGCATTTATTTCTGTTTTTCCACTAACAGGATATGATTTAATTTGCGAAAAACAAAAGTAAAAAAATAAAACGATATGCCTAGATTATAACCGTAACACGTCCTCTGGAAGTTGAACATCCGTGTGACTACTGACTAGAGCATGAAGTATGTGTTGGTACCTTATACTTCAGATGTCAGGATATCTGAACAAGGACAAAGGACATCAGGACAAAGAATGTCAGAGCCACAGTTTCTGGAATTTTTTATGTCGCATCTTCATATGGCAAATGAAGTTATATATGTATATATATATATATATATATATATAGAAGTTCAAAAAAAGACGCGGAAACAGATTTTAGGGAAGTTAAAAACACTAGTTTATTACATGGGGAGACGTTAAAAAGTAAAATGGGCAAGGGGTCGACGTTTCGACAGTGGCACTGTCTTCGTCAGGACAAAAGCTCTCTCTCTCTATATATATATATATATATATAGAGAGAGAGAGAGAGAGAGACCGCTGGTTTGCCACGCTAAGGTTTCAGGTTCAGGTTTCGACAGTGGCACTGTCTTCGTCAGGACGACATTGTCTTGTGTGGCGACGTTTGGGACTTATATATATATATATATATATACACAAAGGGGAAATAGTCGAAGCTCTGTGGCCACACGTGGAGCGTATGTTTATCAGTTGATCCTACGATCCTAAGTTTCGTCCTACTTGGGACTCTTCAACCACGCGGAGGGAAGTGACACGATCTGGGGTCGGCACAAACTGTGTGTTTCAGCAAGACATTAGTGTTTCACGGTGACGGCACCACCTGTGGAGGCCACAGTTCAAGCCAGCAAGTACGTGTACAAAGGAAAAATAGCCGAAGCTCTGTGGCTGCACGTGTAGCGTATGTTTAGAAGTTGATCGTGCACTCCCAGCCGAGTACAGCTGTTCCGTCCTACTTGGGACTCTTGAGCCCGTCGCAGGGAAGTGACACGATCTTCGTCGACACAAACAGTGTGTTATGTACTTTGTCGCGAATTTTTAAACACCAGAAAACGAAATAGCAAATAGACGGCTCGAGCGTTTTCTCATTAGTAATTCAGGACTTTGCGTCGCGAGAAAGCGCTGGAGCGTTTTCTCAGTTTTGCGCTGCCGAGAATTAAAAAAAAAAAAAGAAAAGAAGGCGCGATTTGTGATCTACTACGTTTCCCCCCTTGTGTCACTAAGGACTTAAAGGAGTACAGAGGGCCATCCAAACAAATTTCAGATTAAGACATCTGATGAAAGTGTGTGTGTCATTATACAGAATAGTGCGAAAGGTTTTGATGTGTGCAATGTGTTTCCCACATAAACATGGCTCCGCGCGTTCACCCTTAACTCGCCACTCCAGCTATAACGAGGATGTGGAGGTATGATGCCCACTCACCGATGACGGTATAAGGAGAACTCGTTCTGGTTCGCCGGTCAGTGGGGGTCAGCGCCTTGTCGCTTTGCCGCCGTAAACCAGTTTTGCCAGTTCTCCCGGAGAATTGGGGATAGAAGGAGCGGCCGAAGCATTACCGAGCAAGGAGAAAGGCTTTATCAGAACCCCGAACAGCCGAGTAGCAGACAACATTTCTCTAGGCCAATCAGCGAGCGTTCTCCTTATAGCGTCAGCGCAAGGTTCCAGGCAGATCACAGGCTGGTACTGCTCTTCACCACCGTTGCGCACGGTCGCTTTTTGCGGCGTATTTTAAATCCAATTTCTGCGATAATTATGACTCTGTGGTGTAAATTACTTCGCATGGTGCATCTTACTGGCCTACTTAACAGTTTTAGAGAAAGAATACTGGGTGTTAAAAATGACTTCTGTGCTACTTTAACATCAACCTGCCTCAAATTAAACCAGCGTCATTGACACGAATACCTGGCGGAAAGATGTATTCCGCATGACGAGGCAATCAGTTCGAAGATAACGTTGGTAATCGACTGGGGGTGCGAAGAGGAATCGATGCTCCCAATTAAGGTCCTGCCAATCCTAAAGCATTCCACCCTCTCTGACAGGATTGTGCGAATTCAACGCAAGTGCGGGGCATTGCACAACTGAGTTCATTCCATTCCAATCCCGCCTCCGTTGGGACCTGTCCATCCGAGTCCAGTGAGTCGGCAACCGCAAGACCACGGGCTCGCAGACTGATTCTGATGTAGCTGTTTACTCTCCGCTTCGAACAACAACGAATCGTCAACAATGAACTATCTCATTTGGTGGATTGCATCCCTTTCTATCTGTACATGTTTCATCACCTGTTAGGTCAGTAACTTAATCCCTTTTGGTGGCTAACCGTGATATCACCGCTCGTGCGGAAGCATTGATGGGACTTCGATATACCCGTGGGAAGCCATTGCTCATTACTGGCTGAGTTTCTGCTTTAAATTTTCCATGCTCTCGTTTTAAGTATGGTGAATGAAGATCCAGTGATCGCGCTGCATAAAATCTGTCATCCACAGTTCTAGGAAATGTGATATTAGCAACCCCAAAGTTAAAGCGATTAGGACGAGGCCCTGCGCGTAAGACGCCGTCGCCTGGGAAATTCTATTTTATGTCGACCAAGGCGGGAAATCGACATTTTGTATGTGAATGAAAAAAATATATGTTGCCGCGTGTTTCAAACGAACGAGAAAGACATATGTCCGAGCCTCGAACGATGAGCCGTTCGCGAGTGAGAGAAGGGGAAATTTCCGATGCCACTTCTCACGTTCATATTTAATTGCTACCGAGTTTGACGGCGTCCCACAGCGCGGTGGTTCTTCCTACGATGCTTCAAGGGGGCACACGAATAGTACACCAACTTCGGTATATGCAAAAGTAGTATCGTTATCTCCGCACAAACGAAAGAGGTGGAAGAATGGCCAAACTTGCATTTTTAACAAAAATGTGGCGATTTCTGCGCCTCGTCACTAAATAATCTAGATTGTGTCTAGCCATTATTCAATTAAAATAAAAATTGAATTGAAATGAGTAAACGCGAGACATATCTCGCCGAAAGTGGTGCCATGGGAATTGCCTAAGCACGCCCGATCGATTGATATATTGATCTCTAGCGTATCACATGCGGTAGCGTCGTGAGACGTCAACCAAAAAAGCCCCCTGACGAAGTTTGCTCGTGTTTGACACCCTGCATCACAGCCGCTGCAGTGCTTATCGGGTTCATTTTTGGGCCGTGGGTAGCTCGATACCTTATATATAAACTAATTTAAAACATATTGCAGTAGTTTCCTAGGAAGCGCACAACGATTTTTTGTGACTGCCCATGTTGCGCCACTGCAGCAGCGGGGTGTACGCCGGAATAAATTGTTAAAAATAAAACTTTAAAAAATCCATGCTTAAAAATACACCAGTGAAAATCCCCCTTTCGAAACCTGAAAAAGAAACACTTCCAAAATAAATCCTAGTAAAGGCTTAAGGAGGGAATGTGCCAAATGTTAATTTAAGGGCGACACAACGTTGTTGTCAATGCAACGTACAATTCGAACTTTTTATGATGTTTCTACCGCTATCAATGATGTGTCTTCTAATAAGAGCTGGAAAATTTGAGATATCCAACTAAATGCAGAAGACGACGCGCGTATGAATACAGGAATAACAAGGGCCCGATCTCGAAATCCACGGTCTCGAAGAAAAAGAAAATGCTTCGCAAGATGATATGACGTGAATCCGACGTCACTATAATTAACCGTAAAGTTTCACCTCAGTTTAACCACTCAGTTTCCAGTTTGCGATGTCTGTGGAAGTCGTTTTTGCGAATGAACCAACCAACATGCCGTTCCGACGTGTCCGACTTGCTAAGCCTAACGGCCGCTAAAATGTGACTTTCATTCTCTCAAACGACATTCACAGACACCGAAAACTCGTGAAGCTGAGCGATTAATTAGTGATACAGAATCTTCAAACACGGCATATCATCTTGCGAAGCAATCGGGGAGTTTTTCTCTGTTTCGAGACGTTGAATTTCGAGATAGGGAACTTCGCAAACGGGAATATCGAAACCCTCCGAACGACTGCCGTACTATTTTTCGAGGCGGACGTAAGGAGCTTCGGACGTAGGATTTATTTTGACAGATTTATTTTGATGAGTTGATTTCGTGAGTTGCATTTCTACGAGTTGATTTGTCACCGTGGATATTAACAGTTTGTTTTTGAAAAGTTATTTCGAAAATTGTGTTTTTAAACGATTTATTTTTAATGCTTATTATTCAATTATTTATTTCGGCGTCATACCCAGCGAGCGGCAGTCACACACCAGCGCTGCTGCTTCTTCTCGTTCACAGTCTTTTTCCCCTACTTTGATAGGTACATAGCTAGGTCTAGCATTGCTAGAGATAGGATAGGTACATAAGTGATTTTACTTTCTCACAACCACGTTATGAATGGCAATGCAAGAATGCGTTGCCATGGATCGCAGCCTTTTCACATCAATAGGTGTTTGGCGCCACGGGAATAACTCTACACTTTGTTTGTAATCTGGCGAAGTGTCTCCCGGCGGTCTTTTAGAAATCACTGGTCACAGACGTCAAGCTCCCACAGCCAGTCCAATCCGCCACTTCGTAAAATATATAACGGAGCATGCGCAAGACGGTGGCGTATCCTATAGGGAATTTGGCGAAACACTTTGGTTGTCATTCGTCGTCTGCCGTCACGTATGAACATGGTATCGGGTTGCACATTTTTGCGGTAAAAGGCAACACTTCGTGAACCTATGAAGCGGAAGGCTTTTTGACAAGGATGACAGTAGCTCGTTCCCTGTTGCAAAGCAAATTACAACAAGGGCGAGAATTTTGGCTTTCTTCGGTTTCCGTGCAAACGACGGAACCCACAGCAGAAGAAGAAGTCCAGTATTTGCTCGCTGCTCGGGCACAGAACACCGGTAATGACCTTGTTCCAGCCTGTGATGACATATAAGTACCCCCCAGGTATTATGTTGCATCCCGGGCGCTTCATTAATTTCAAATTATGTCCAATTAACCCTTTATCACAAACGGAGGCAGCACGCACATGGTTGTAGTTCACGCCATGATTGACAACCACTCTATTTCGCCAGGTTGCCGCGCGGTGGCGCCAGCTCTTTCTGAAAAGTTGGATTATTCAATTACCTGAATCGATGTTGATGTTGGCGAAAAAAATTATAGGGAGAAATCAATTATCCGAATCGAGCGAGTCTCACGCTCAGCACGCTGAACACCAAAGTTAACCGTACTGTCGTCTTTTCCTTTTTTCTTCTTCTTTTTCTGGTCAGTTTAGCCTTGGTTCCTGAAGCGATGCACCCACGGAAACATGCAACGCAAGAAAACGAAATGTATTCGAGTTTACTAAAATTAGGAATGCTGGGCATCGGCAGGCATTGTCATATCGCAACATTGCAGCACTCAGACAGGACAATTGAGTTAGGACGAATAGACAAACACTTCGGAAGTGTTTGTCTGTTCGTTCTAACCCAATTGTCCGGTTTGAGTGCCGCAGTGTTGCGATATGAACTACCAACACCCCCTCTTCATCCCACTGATCAATAGGCATTCTCCACTGCGATGCTCTAACACCAGCGGCTAATGTACATCGTTTTTAGGCACATATCTGAAAGCGTATTTTTCCCGGGTTTTCCGCTTTCTTTTACCCACACAAGGGAGTTGCATATTCCCTGAAGGACTGGAGCATGCTTTCATTATATTTGTTTCTTTTTCTGAAATTTTCTTAGCTTCTCCACAAGAAGGTGCAGAAGCGTAGCGTTGGTTCCCCCGTGCTGCAGGCGGTCTAAAAGTGTTCTCGCTGATCGAATGACGTTGTTGACAGGAAAGCGCAGGTTGTGTACTGTGGCTAAATGTTTTACAACGCGACCGACCCCGTCACAAGAATTCTTCCCGTGGCCTGGCGCAGAAGAGATCCATTTTAAGACGCATGCGGTAGCGCTCATGTCGAATGCCTCGAATTTGTTCTTAAAATGGTGTCGTACTTACCGTGCAGTCGTACTCTGTACATCGGCCCATGTTCAACAACAACAACTTTATTTTTACTTTGGAAAGTGGGGAGGTTCATCGCCAGAGGCGATACTGTACCCCATTGCTGGTGGGGATGTGGGGAATAAAATAACGAGCCCCTTCACAATAAAGATCGAAGTCCGATGGTGTCCAGAAAAGTCAAAAGAGCTTTGAACGCAGAGCGTTCCTGGGCTGGATTGGGCCAGGGACCAAGCAATTTCGATAGGGAGAAGGGGCGAGAGTCCAGCTGTCGAAGGGACTCGGAGAGTGCGGCTCGGGAAGGTTGGTAGTGGGACCAATGAAGAAGAATATGCTCCAGATCCTCAAGAGCACCACAGTGGCAGCAGGTGGGAGAGTCAACTTGTCTTAAGCGGTAACGCCACTGAGCTGTAAAAGCCACATCGAGGCGCATTCGGTGGATTAATGCTGCGACTTGACGAGAGGTGTTTCGTGGCATTCGGAAAGCGAGCGTTGGATCAACATACAAGGGGGGAGAATGTCAGTTGTCCATTGGCGGGAAGCCATGGGTGTCACGAGGCGTCGCAGAATGGAACGGCGGTCTCCTCTCAGCAGAACAATGCTGGTCCGTTTCCGATACGAGAGTGCTGCTTCTGCGGCGCTGTCAGTCTGCTCGTTCCCCACGACACCACAATGGGCTGGAACCCACTGGAGAACTAGCCTGTGGCCTGCTGCATAGATGGTGTGGTAAGCCATTATCTGTGACTAGGGGTGCGGATGGGCCTCGTACACCGGAATTTTCAATTGCTTGAAGTGCAGATTTGGAGTCTGTG
The DNA here is from genome assembly GCF_037126465.1 of Ornithodoros turicata. NCBI lineage: Eukaryota > Metazoa > Arthropoda > Arachnida > Ixodida > Argasidae > Ornithodoros > Ornithodoros turicata. The sequence goes on along the minus strand of NC_088202.1, from coordinate 90,994,075 downwards.
AAGACTGCCCATTCCCGCGGTGTAAAATTAGCGATGTGTTGTAGAAAGAAAAGGATGGCATAGAGTTCCGCAGCTGTGGAGGAGGTTGGATGTGAAAGGCCTCTTCCGGCACTACACCTTCGGGTGGTATGACGAATGCTGAGGCGGACTTGTTGTTTCGGGATGCGCCATCGGTATATGCTGCCGTAAACGTAGAAAACTTCTCGTCTACCAGAGCATGAAAATGGGCTCAGAGGACTTGAGGGGGGACCTGATCTCTTCTTTCCAGAAGGTTTGGGAGGCGTACAAAAGTCCGCGGTACCGGCAGAGACCAGAGGGCCACCGGCGGTATAATGTCCTTAGCTATGAAGCCAGTGAGAGTCTGGCGTGTCCTCTGCGGTACTCGATAGAAGTCGCTTTCAGGACGGTATCGAATTTTCCTGAGGAGCGGGTGACGGGGAATGTGAGCACGCAAACGGAGGAAGTGCCCAGCCGTTTCACGTTCACGGAGAACTTCAATCGGGAGTTCACCAGCTTCAGCCAGTACTTGCCGTGTTTCAGCCATTCTTGGAACTCCGCAGCATCGACGAAGGCTTCGAGCAAACAGGGACCGAAGGGTATTTAATGATGTTGCTGATATCCTGTGCAGAATAGGAAGGCTGTAAAGCACAGTCGCCCTCACCAACGCTGCGTGAACTGCGAGCAAGGAACGCTGATCACAGACCCATCCTGAGCAAGAAAGATGTTGAATTGCGGGGAGCCATCGCTGCACTTTAGTTTCAAGGTGTTTAATGTGACGAACCCAGCGCAAGTCCGAGTCGATTACCACGCCAAGGAAGCGGTGGAAGCGTACCGGCTCAAGCTTCTTTGTATCAAGCCAAAGAGGGAAACTGGCCATAGCTTTGCGCGTGAAAGGTCCATCCCAAGGTGCGTGAGGTACATGTGGACATTATTTAAAGCGAGCTGCATGCGGCGCTGTATGGCTGGGCGTGATTTTCCTACTGTCCAAAGGGCGACATCATCTGCATACACGGAAAACGACACTTTGCGAGGAATTACTGATTGTAGGCCGGCCATCACCACGTTAAAGAGTGTCGGGCTGAGAATACTTCCTTGGGGTACTCCTTGAGGAACAGGATGCTGAGGGCTCTGGCCTTGGGACGTACGGACAGCCACAGTTCGGTCCGTAAGGAAGTCTTGCAGCCAGATGAAGAGCCGACCGGATACCCCAAACGAGCGCAAGGCGTGCAGCACACAAATGTGCGAGACGGTATCATATGTGCGCTTGATGTCGAGGAAAACCGATAGGACGATCCGTCGATGGGCACGGGCATGTTGAACTGTAGAGACCAGGTCGAGAACTCGATCCATGGAGCTTCGGTGGCGACGAAATTCAGCCATTTCATGAGGGAACGCACGTTGTCTTTCGAGCCACCAGTCGAGGTGATTAAAACCGACGGTCCATGTTCATCAAGCAATTCATCTATGAGTTCCAGCGCAGCTAAGGTGAAAGCCATAATGAAATCCATAATATCTCGTTTCTTATGGTGACAACGCAGGTGAAAAAAGGAGATCTGCTCTTTCTTCCATCAGTAATATCCTTGCGTCCCATCCGGTAGAACGACAGACCAGTTTTCGGCGAAGTCAACGGGCCACATTGCAACACATCGTAGGCTGATGACTTTGTTTCTTGAACAGCAATTCGTTGATTGTTTCGAACGTATGAATGTGTACGGTAACGTCCAACACACTTGCTAACAGCGTTTATGAAATCTTCTTGGTGAAGCGGGACTAGTGAACGCGCCGTGAAATATGTCTCGCCTGGACGAGAATCGCACTTCGCCAGGAAACAACTCCTTGAGGGTCCTCTGCAGACGATGAGCTGGTCCCGTATAAAAACTGTCCCAGAGATATCGTTGACGGCTGACACACACAAATCACAGTTAGTGCTGTGCGTGCAAACACACCCTTCCCTGAAGGGTGAAATGCTCGCAAAGCGTGGTTGCAACGAACGTTGTGAGCCCCAATTTGACGCATGGGTTGTCTTCACGGAAGACTCTATAAGCTTCTCGTATCGTCAGGGTCACATAATTTTTCGCAACGGGCACCTTCTCCCTGCTTTCATTCATAATCATGATGACATCACGTGGCCGATGACTTTGAAGCGAGCACCAAGCTTATCTTTCATGTAATATTACAGTTCGAGGTGTTCTTGCTTTACCTAGTTCCTTCCGTGATAACTTTCTGACGGAGCCCAAGCATTAGGTATGTGGACCCACAGGAACGATGCGTTATATATCCTGGACAGAAAATGATATCGGAAAAAGTGTGAGCAGGCGACACCGTTCTTGCACCGATGCACATCTGTGGCATGGAAGGACTCACTCATGCTGGCCTCCCTTGCTTCCCATTTTCAACACACCCTGCATTCTTCTTCCTCGTTGGATAGTTGCACATCGTAGGATGAGACTTTTACGGGATTTCTTTCTGAATTCTCGCTGGAGCTCCTCTTACTTCCGTTTCGCGTATAGGAATGAAGCGGCTTGACACGCACGGCAGGTTTTAGTGGCATTACTTTCAGGCTTGTCGATGCGGTAGAAGCGGTGATATTCTTCAAAACTACTTCAGGAGGTAAAAGCTCTGGGATATTACATCCTGCTGACCTACTCCCGTCTTGAGACTCGTTGCACCGACGCCGGTAATCAATGTCCACAAAGATAGTCCGTGTACATTTACAGCTCTTTCATGGTCGGCGAAAACTTGCTTTACTGCGTCTGGAGAAGATATTATTTTTGTGCGTCTTGGCGTTTGTTTGCCACACTACTATTCTGAACGACGCCGCCATGATTCTGATTAACGCAGTCGTTGACTCCAAGGAACAGAACTCATCATCGACCAGGAAAAGCTTGATGCCAAAGGTGTACCCTAGGGAAAAACTCACGGCTGTCAATCACAGGAATAACAGTTCGTTGGAGCAGTAGGGGCTTCCACTGTGCAGCCGTCACTAATATGACCACTCAGCAAACTTTAACCAAATGCTTTGACCACACTCATAGTACGTAAACCTTGCCTTATTGTGAGCGTGCGGAGAACGAAGCGATCCCCCTTATTAAGAAGCGACACGCCCGCTTCAGACAATTGAATAATTAGACTGATCATGTGGGCTTTACGTCTGGGATCAGTGACTTCTAGAAGACTGCCGGGAAGCGCTTGCAAGGTCACAAAGGTAAAGGTGATAACCGCAGCACCAAACACTTACTGAGGTGAAAAGACTGCGATCCAAGGCAACGTATTCTTGCATTACCATTCATAACGTGGTCGTGTGAAAGGAAAATTACTTACGTTATTTTAGCTTTTTATTATTTATTATAGCGTTATTTTATTATAACTTACGTTATCACCACCAAGTTTCTAGCGACGAAAGTTGTGGAGAGAAATGGCTGCACGAAGAAGCCGCAGCGCGGGTACGTGACGGCCGCCGCTGCACGGGCGCATCATGGGCTGTCACAAAAAAAAAGGAATAATAAAAAATAAAAATTTGAGCGCTTCCTAGGAAAGTAGTGCAACAAGCTGGTGCATAGCGCGAATTCTTCTGTATATGAAATATTTTACAACTGTTGATATATTTAATTCTTATGTCAATATTTTTCGTGCATCTTTGAATTCTTACCAGTTGTAAATACCAGTTTTCACTGTTTTTAGTTCTCCTTTTACTTCTAATTTCACTGTTCTGATGTCTTAAAATCGGATGTTATTTGGTTGCGTGTCGGATTTGTGCGTGCGCCATCACCAAGGCAATTAGGCTGTTAATGGGCACCGAAAATAAATATTATATTCCGTTCTACTCTGTTTTTGTAGCAAAGAAGGAATGAGACCTGCATAGCATGTCTGAGGCAAAAGCTGACGCTCCTGCCGGGCAACAATAAGGTTCCTTTTCCTCTCGATAGATGATGGATTCACAAAGAAAACATCCGCACGTGCCATTGCTGTCTCGTCAAGAAAACATCCAAGTGACGTAGATCGAACATGACTATAACCTTGCATACTATATATATCGCGATATGAAATTCTGAATTACATACCTTACTAATTAATTACTACCACCTTCCTTGCTACCTTACTCTGAATTACTACCAATCTTCACGAGCCGTACTCTCCGGACCCCTTAAGGAGCTGGACTCTGAAGTATCTCACAAAATTGATAGGTCCCTGGCCACATCCGGCCCACCAACACTCTGCCCTCAAAGCTCTCTTCACCTTCCTGGATACCATAGGACTTCGATCCTTATTATGAAGGCGCTGATTATTTCATTCCCCGCATCACCACCAGCAATGGGGTAGAGTATCGCCCCTGGCGATGAAACTCCTTATTCATCATCTCACCATAAAATTGTTGTTGTTTTTGAATTACATATAGTGAAATAAGCACAGGTTTTAGCATTCATTTAAAACATGACATACTGAAACAGGGAAACTAGTTGTGTGGATATTCATTGCATCCAATCAACAAAGAGATCTTGGACCTCTCGTTTTACGAATTTGTTTCATGGCGGCATGTATGCACCACATTAATGGTGAGTACCACGTGTACTGCCATATAGAAACCAATTTAATGTCAGTGTTAGATGTGCTTTCTTGCTTCGATCTTTTCAGCAGTTCTATTTTCTGCGTACAAATTTAGTTTTTCACATAATTATTTGTATAATCTAGCACATTGTGTACATTGTGACGTTCTGACATCAGCAACATCATTTTTAAATTTTTGTGGGATACGTATCTCACTTTATCTCACAATATCTCACTTTATACCGCCTGAAGAGTAACTCGATTACATTCGCCGACTGTAAATATAACTGAATTACAATTTGGTTTCGGTGACTTTTTCTGTAACTAAACTTTGAGTCATATGCAATCGTCACTGTAAGTTAGTTACTTGTTCTGAGTAACTTATACAGCCATGGTCGCAAGTGGCCCGAGAAATCTTGTGCTGGAGCCGTGCGCTTCTCCAGGTGGCGCACGGAATAACCTGGCGACAGCACCAGAAGCGGGAGTGTTGTAGCTCTCCGGTCACCCTCCACATGTTCCATTGGGAAGCGTACGGATTGATGTTACGCACTTATTTGATCGCGAAATTCATCGCATTTCATGCGGATTATCAAACTTGAGGGGAACAGATTTCAATCCGCATTCTACGATTACGAAAGTTGTTCACCAAACAGGTATTTGCATCGTACACACATTGCACGATACAGGTGGCATTGCAATCAAGGTAAAGTGCGTCCTATAAGTGAAGGACGACGTTATTTGCGGCGTAGAGCTTCGTTCAAATCAATTTTAATTAGTCTGTTTGTGAATTACACGGTTTACGATTCAGAGGTGACATTCCTAGAAACTTTGGCGCTCATCAACAGACTCAGCTCATCGGTCATTACCTTCCAATATTGCTTGATTTCTTAACGAATATTTACCCGAATCGTTTCACACGTTCAACTTAACAGCACGAGACAGCTGAACAAGTCGTTCATGCTAACGAAACGAGCAACTTTATCGATGCTTTGCTGTGGTCACAATCTGTGCTCCTCGTGAAGCTTCTTCTTTGTGGTTATTGTGCACGTTGCGAGCGCTCACGTGTTGTGATGTCACCGCCCTGAGCGAAGAGCAGGCTGGCAGCGAGGCTGCATTTTCTCCGACCAATAGGACTGTTTCATTTGTTCCGATAGCTCGCATTCCCGTGCTCTCATACATGCTCGTTCCGTTCCAATAGTTCCAATGTTCGTTCCCATGCTCGTTTATCATCTTGTTTTTCTTTCCGTCTCAATACATGGCTCGCTAGTCGTGTGAAAATAATGGACAAACAAACCCCTCACTGTAAGGAGAACCGTCGAGCAATACGCAAAAAATTGTAAATCATGTTCCTGCCCTGACGATGGTGTCGGGTGACACGTGCGCTGAGTTCTAGGGCACATGGGAGTCCGAGGCCAGAAAGGGAAGACGTAGTGGTATCAGAAGTATCAAAAGAAGAAAGAGGAGGAGGATGCCCTTTCTCCTCAACGTATACACTTATTTGATTACCTTTACGCAAATTTTCCTTCAAGCATGGAAGTACAACGCGCAGCCTTACTGTCAGGCTTCATAAACAGTAGACTTAAAATAAATTCGCAGTGCAATAAAACATTTTTCTAGTGAGCTTGAACAGAATGTTAGTGAACTGTTTTAATTCCGTGTTAGCACCGCGAAGCGAAAGAATGTTATGGAACTATTCAAGACAATCTACCTCAGGAAATGTACAGAATGCTTTGTTCTTCATTCATTACAACATCAACACTATGTCCGCAATGTACCATTAAAGAGAAGAATTCGACAACTACTATAGGCATCCATTTGGCCTTTGTTGTTCATCACAACACCCGTAGCTATCAAGACGGCGTGAAGTATACGGTCGCAAGTCCTCGCAAACGGTGCGGACAGCGTTTCTTGGCGGACGGAACGACTTTACAAAATCTGTCTCGTTCAGTTGAAAGGCATCCTGACTCCATCACGTCCATGGGGCACAGTTAGCCGCTTGTGTGATCGCCCAAGCGAAGAACCCTTCCGCCATCTTTCTTTTGCAGCTTCAACGTCAGCGAGTCGTTGGGAATAACGAAACGAAGAACCTTATCGACGCTCTGCTGTGACGCAATCTCTGCTCCTCGTTTAGCTTCTTCGTTGAGGCTATCGTGCTCGTTACGAGCCCTTACGTGTTGTGATGTCACCATCTTGAACGAACTACAGCTGCCAACGAGGCTGCAATCTTTTCGACCAATGGGGTTGTTTAAGGTTGTTTGGATAGCCCGCATGGTTTGTCTATAGTTTGTCTATGGCTTGTCGTTGTCACTTCTTCGTCTTCATTCTCATCTTGATCTGCATCTTCTCGAGAATATCTCACAGGCCTCATGAAACTACTGGTGTGAATACCATGAAAGGGACAGGATGTCCTTTTGTACACAGTCGTGGAGCAATACATATCCGTTTCTGTAGAAATTATTTTTCTGCAAATCCCCAAACGAAGGTGTTTAATATTCTAACGAGTGGGTCGACCCACTCGTAAGCCAAACGATCTCCTTCGATCGTTACTGGACCGAGAGATTACGCCCATGTCACGTTAACGAAAAGAGCGCGTCATACACCACGTGCTCGAGTCCACAAGTGCCTCGCGCTTCGTTAGATCATGAGCCATGTAGGCGATGAAGCCTGTGAGCACGTTAACACATTTGTTAGGCAGAGGACACCGTTGGTCATTACGCGAGCAAGAGATTACGCCTTTGTCCGGTTAACGAAATATGCGCGTCACGCGTCACGTGAAACGTGTCACGTGTTAACGAGAGCCCCGCCCCTCGTTGGGTCGCGAACGATGGAAGTGATTAAGACCCCGTTCTGGTAACATCTGTAGGACTCCATTATAAGCTATATTTGATGTTCTAGGTGTGATTTGTTATACAGGGTGTCCCAGAAAACGTGTCATTGAATTATAATTTAAAAAAACTACGCCACCTAGAATCATGCGGTCAACGGCATTTGTTCTTATTAGGTTTTTGCCACCTCCTAATGTGAATGTCATGTACTCCAAGTTTAATTATGGAAATATTTGTGAACTGAACTCGGAAATTTGCCAAGTAAAGGTGACTTTTTTACCCCACCAATATGAAGAGCGTGCCGAATTCACTCAAATTCATGATAATTCACAGTGATATTCACGAGCTATCCCATCGGAAAAAAATAGCCGAATATCATGCTTTTCGGAGCACCGGACCATAGCGCGCGATGACTTTTTGAGCGCAATCGCTCTCAGTGCGACGAAAGGAGGTTCCGAAGCCAGCCCACAGAGTGATAGTAGAAAAAGTAACAATTCCTAAAATTGGGAGAGGGAAGGCATTATCCCAGCGAAAGTCGGTCGTGATAAGCCGCGCCTGTTTTATCTCTTTTTGCAATGTCGTGGAGGGCTGGGTTTCCAACCTCCTTTCGTCGGACTGACAAAGATTACGCTGAAAAATTCATCGTGCGCTATTCTGTGCGACCCCCGTAGAGCATAATGTTCGGCTATTTTTTCCGATGGGATAGCTACTGAATATGCCTGCCAATTATCATTAATTCGACTAAATTAGACACGCTCTTCACATTGGTGGGGTAACGAAATTTCCAACTCAAATTTCCTTGGCAAAAAACTACGAAGCTCGCAGAGGATAGCGCGCAACGAATTTTTCAGGGAAATTATTGTCAGTCCGACGAAAGGAGGTTGGAAGCCCAGCCCACACCGGCATGGTAGAAAGAGAAAACACAGACATAGCTTATCGCGTCCGGCCTCGGCTGGGACCATACCTTCCCTTTCCCAATTTCAGCAACTGCCACTTTTTCTACTATCGCTCTGTGGGCTGGGTTTTCAACCTCCTTTCGTCGGACAGACGGCAATTGCACTCAAACCATCCTCACGCGTCATAGTCAAGTGCCCCGAGAAGCATGATGTTCGACTATTTTTCCCGATAGGATAGATCCTGAATATCACTGTCAATTATCATGAATTTGAGTAAACTGGGCACGCTCTTCCTGTTAGTGGGGTAAAAAAGTGACCTTTACTTGCAAATTTCGGAGTTCAGTTCGTAAAAATTTATATAATTAAGCTTAGGTTACATGACATGCACATCAGGACGTGGCAAAAACCTAGTAAGAACAAATCCCGTTGACCGCATGATTCTAGGTGGCGTAGTTTTTTTATTATAATTCAATGACACGTTTTCTGGGACACCCTGTATATCACTGGCATGTTATGGTAGCTAATTTTGGTGTGTTTCATTAACCCTTTGTTTTTCGTTGTTGTTATTGTTGTTGTTTTCAGCTGGCAAATATACGAGGGTGGTTCGGGAAATATGCTGGAATATATTATTGACGGGTATATAGTGGGAAACAATCTAGCATTTTCTACGTGGTCCCCTTCCTTTTCAATGCAGGTGTGCAATCGTTGTGGCGCCTGCATTCCAGCAAAGAAGCCTTTTGTGCGGGGTGAGCAGCCAATCATGCATTTCTTTCACATCTTCGTCGGACGCAAACTTGCCGCCACAGATGACAGTCTGATGGTGCAAGGTCAATGGAATATGAGGGATGCGGAAGGCAATGAAATCGCATATCGCAAATGACTGAAGTCGTCGAGACGTATGCGGGCGGACATTGTCATGTTGGAGAAGAACCCCCTTGCTGGGTAGTCCACGGCGTTTTATTATTAGACTGGGCTTCAGGCATGTCACTAGCAGATCACCAAATGTTTTTGCGTTTTGTGTATGCCCCCTAGGCACATGATTCTCAACAACAGTACCATTATGATCCTAAAAAAGCATGAACCGGACTTTCGCCGCACTCAGCTGGCTTCGAAACTTCTTCAGTTTCGGTAACGGGACGTGGCGCCATTTTCTGCTTGCTCTTTTCGTCTCTGGTTGGAAGTGATGCACACAGCTTTTGTCACCAGCGACTACCCGGCTAAAAAAGTCCTACCCTTCCTCCTCATAGCATCGTAGAAGCGCTGTACATGCGTCAACATGGCGTTCCTTTATTTAATGTGCAACGCTCCTGGCAACCCATGTGGCGGACACTTTCGTCTACCATAGCATGAAACCGGCTGACCCAACACCGTCATTCAATAACCCTGCCAGCTCTTTGACAGTAATGCATCTGTCTTGATGAACAAAATCGTCTGCGGTACCAACGATTTCGGCCGTTGGAGCAGCAGTGTGCAGACGGCCAAGTCGTGGGAAATCGAGCACGTTTGTTTCGACTCTTGCACAGGTATGCAGTTGTTGTAGTCATGCATGTATGCAGGCACTACCAAATTGTACCTTCATCCGATAGTGGATGTCGATGGTAGTGGTGACACCGAGGTCGATTAACATTTGAACCGTGATCAACGGCCCCTTAAAGTGCCACAAACGGACTAAATCTCGTGTTTTCAGAATCCTACCAAAGCTATGTTACTGAAGTCTTCTTGTCTCACTTTACATTCCTGCAAAATATTTCGGCTCTACGTGACGCGAAAGCTAGAGAAAATTAATTTTTATTTTTGAGAACTGTGACGTCATGTTAGGCTCCGACGGAGCGCCCAGCTCTCATCTGGCAGCGTTGTTGCCCTTCGCGTCTTCCGCGGTGGAGTGCGGGGGCTCACTTTTTGCACTCCGTTAGCGAAGCCCCACGTGACATATCGTCCGACCGCTCCGACCTTCGAGAAAACGGAAAGGAGGGAGTAGACATCTCTCTCATTTTCCCCTCTTTCGATCATTGTCGCGTGACTTGTCCACCACATATCCCTCCCCGGATGACGCTGTAGTTGCTAGGAGATGAGTGCCCTGTTCAGAACATGACATCATTGCAATTTGTGCGCTAATGATTACGTCACCAACTCCTTGAGTCATCGAAACTTGTGGAGGCTCAGCAGATCTTCAAAAATTCACAGAAATAAACAGGATTGAAATTTCGCGTATAGAATCTTTGAAACCCATACCTTCTTTTCATGGACTAAATAAAATAAACGCTGTTTTCCGGGTCCGGAGTGGTATTTTACCTTGAATTTACCGCTCAACTCTGCTTTACAAAAGGAAGTTATTGTCACTGAAACATTCATCACGTCACCAACTAACGTCTGCAAAACAGAATTGAGTGTTAACTTCAAGTTTTAGCAAGCCTTGATCTCGGTTCAAAGTTAACCAGTGTTGATGAAACCGGGCCGGAGAAAACGAATGTTGAATTCCAATGGCAGAGTCGGAGCAAGTGGCAGACTCGGCAATGGAGCGGCTTGATCTGGCCTAGAGCAAGTGATCCGAATCTGCGACTGTAACACTTGCGTCCAACTTGAAGTTTAGCCCTGGCCAACCTCCCTTGGTGGATGATGGCCAGAGACGGAGGAAGAAGAAGAAGAAGAAGGTACTCATGTTCCATTATAACGCCATGTTTTGCAACATCAAGGTCCTTCTAGTCTCCTAACGTTGCCATTGTAATGTCTAGCTTATCGCTTCCTTCATGAAAAAAAAATCGCCAACGTACGACGCGAAAGACTAGTCACGGCGAAGACGCGTTGCGAAGCGGTCATGGTGGCGAAGCGGAGACAGGAAATAGGAAGCACAAGCGACGATTTTGACAACATTAAACTATATATCCTAGAAACCGGGTTTAGATTCACACGTGACAGACGTGATAGGGAGTCTTATCCCATATACAGGTTCAACGCTCTTCACCCGGCCGGTATCAACAAATCACAAGGCACCCTAGAAACACTTCACAAATAAAATATGCTTTTCCCTTCTACCTCCATTATGATCTGTTATGTTCTGCATGGCCACTGCTTTCTTTAGTGCATGCCACAACTTTGTATTACAAAAAAAAGAAAAAAAAGAAAACCTTTGCTCGTTCTGGAATTCTCCCCACCCACGTAACCACTAACCTCCTTATCTTTCGCTATACTTGCCAATTCTTGCCTGTTGTCCCGTTTCGTCCACGTGTTCGTGAACCTTCCATTTTTCTGTAACCGGTCTGTAGCCTAGATACAGTGGCTAGAATGGGCCCTTCTAGCCACTGTAGCCTAGATCACTACGTTCACATAATCCCGTCCACACTCTAACAAAGCAGTCATTCACTCCTGCCGTGGAAGCCCGTACGGACCCTTTCTTCCCCCTGTTGACCCACAATTTGCATGAACCTTTAAACACGTTACACCTAACCCTTTAAATACCATGCCAATGATGAGGACGGTGCCCAGAAGAAGAACGGTCTCTGTTCGAAATATCGGCGGCTTCTGTCCCGAGGCAACTCCCTTCCTACCTCATATTATAGTTATTCCTACGTTTCACTCCTGGCGTCGAGCGGCAGCGAACTTATTTTATTAAACACAGATGTGCGAGAGGAGTTTGCATTCGATGGAAACGTAGTAGCAAACATTAACCCATTTCGAAGGAACGACGAATCACTGCCATTAAAAAAAATGGCTAGGAAGCAAGCAAGCTGGTGAAGATGTTCGTGTTCCCTTCGTGTTCCTTAGTCTCGGAGTTTTTACATTATGCATAATACTGCCATTAAGCCGCGCTTGCTTATGACTTCACAACATTGCTGTGACCTCAACTCCAACGCACTTCACGGACTCACACATATCTGGTATTCCAGCACGCGACCTCACCATTACGTCACTTAACTGGTCATGTCCACGCTACGGCATGAAGTAAACCTTCAACTTCCTGGTCGTCGTCATCCTGGCCTTGATGTCACCCCCACTTAAAATCGCGGAGTTTCGTACGCTTATTGTGTGTCTCTGGCAATACAGAAAAGCTCTCCTGCTCCCCTTAGGACAATTCGGCGACATGTCACGTGCACTTAAGTTATAAAGCCTCGCACCCTAATTATGTATTTCGCGAAAGCTCGTTTGCTAGATCCGATCTCGGGGGAAATCTGCACACAATTCTTCGAGATGCGATAGGTGATCCATAGAAGCTTATGGATTACCAAGTTCCCTCGCGAACTATGTAACGCGCGTTATAATGAATCTGTTTGTCATGCCACCCGTCCGATGGGGTTTCTCATCTACCTCGTCGCATTAGGGGGTGCTGGATGTGCCCCGTCGTACAGAGTTCAGCCGCGGAGATAGGAAAGTTATTAATTCAGGTTTCAGTTAGTTTATTTTTTAGCTTTTATGTTATGCGAAATAAATAAATTATCCGCAATTTTCAGGTGAGAATCAGTCTAAGAATTTATGATGCTGTAGATGAAGACACAAATAAAATACCCGAGGTGGCGCAAAGCCATGGGATACGGCGAAAGACTTTCTTGCTAACACATTAGCATAGAGACTCCGCAATCGAAACAAGGTCACATACTAGAAGTAAGCCATCAGTTTCATGTAAACTCTGCTAATGAGTCAGTCTATCAGCACAGGCCATTGAAATCAGATTTTTGCAGAACGTTATCACAATTTAATTTGTAAAAGGCCCTACAATAATAATTAAAAAAAGAAAAGTATTCCTGCGCAGAGCAGCGTGACCTATAGGAGGCGCGGCCCAATTTGCTTCTGTGGCCTAAGGGACATAGTGTGACGTAGAAACAGCCTATCTAGAAGCGAGCCATCCCATTGGCACTCGCTATCGGATGCTACGCGTCACGGAGTGACGTGAACCTCGCCCCTCCCTTCCCTTACGTGCTCTTTGAAGGAGTTGAGGGGTCATTGTGGGTCTACACGTTACCTACGATCGTTGTTTTACAGCAGGCAGATCGGTCGTCAATAACACGCAACCAACCAACCGAGCAACGATAATTGTTTTTTGTGCATGAACGCTCGCTGTTTAGCGTGCAACACGATGCGGCCAAAAACGGAACATTTGTGGAGATGTCTGTCATTTAACGCGCTACGCTTCTCCAGATGCAAGCCTGCGTCTAGACTTCCGCTTTTCTCCCGCACTCTCTTCATTGACGTAAAATGGGGAAGTCTTCCAAAAACATCATAGTCTCGGAGCTCAAGGTTCACAAAATATAATACAGCCCAGCACACATGCTTCAGAGGTTGCTCCCACGATACAAAAACTTTTTACCTCGCAACCACCAGTGGTGTCAAAACTGAAACGCTCACAGTCCCAAAATGAAGATACACGATCACCATTTACAACGAGGACTCATTCATTTTCGATGTAGAATAATGTAGCGACGGGGGTGAGGGGGGAGTGATATATTGCTTTCCGTGGGATATACACCTGACCACCAATACGGGACATAATTCCCTCGAGCACTATAAAACGCTCTTATAGGTCGGCCTTAATGGAGGGTAAAGTTCGTCGCCTCACAAAGAAATACGTTGCTCAGAGTGGCGCCAGTGCGAAAAAAGCAACGAAATAGAGCTATCGAGACGCGAGCAAATTCAATATATTCAACGACAGCATATGTGTTATGACATTGTAGTAGGTGGATTCTAATACACGGTACCTCGTGAACCGATAATAGTTTAAAAGAGAACACAGTTGCGAAGGTTTTCCCGCGGTTTTCGTGAACTTGCACCGAAAACCAAATATCCCATATTGCATGCTAAAAATTTATGCGAATATGGACAGTATAGAGGAGAATATGCGAGAGTACTTCAGATGTAGAGGAACACTGAGCTCCAATTATCCTGGGGGTTGGAGTGACTCCTACCATTCAACAATCACACTCGTCAATGTCAAGGGGCAATATCGAATTCAACGAGCCTCGGTGGCTGCGCGAGTTTATCCGGGAAACGATGGTTACACCATTCAGTTCTCCGTCGGAACAAGTGAGCAACTTGAAACTTTGTAAGCATGATGGATTCCGCGTTAATAATTAGGCCCTTTTTTTTAAAATTCCGGGTTAGCGCCGCGAAGCAACTGTAGCTATGAGCAGTGTACAGACGTGGACAGATGACAGCAGGAAGGAGTGGGCGACAGAGGGGATAGTAGGCGTCCTGGGCCGACTTCAGGGGGAACTGTGCCGACATTCGTCTGGAAAGTCTTCGGAAAACCCAGGGAAAACCTCAGACAGCACAGCCGGTGACAGGATTCGAACCCGTGTCACCTCCCAGTCTCTGCGTGGAAAGCGGCCACCCTAACCACTATGCCACGGGAGCTAGTGATAATTAGGCCGTGTGTGTGGTCGTTCAAGCAACAGAGCTCCACAAACAGGCTCAGAATACTGCGCGGAAATCTGCGATACTCTTTCGGTGGCTTCCTCAAGCGCAATATTCCTTGTATTTCCGTAACACATGGCTCGTCACGTGGAAGATGTAGCCCGCAGCAACAACAAGAACAGATAAATTAAGAATGATGAATAGGGAAATTCGCTATATGAGGTGCGGAACACTACCCCAAGGCGCAATGGACAGTCCGCACATTGAGAGTAGGCCATACCAGAAGATAGAGGATGCCAGGCAGATGGGGAAGCCGGTTCACACGTTTTGACAATCAATCACTCACTCAATCAATCAATCAATTTTTTTTCGCCATCATCAACATCAACGTTTTGACAGCACGAATATTTTACGGGTTTGCTTTAAAATCGTGCAAATCTGCTGTAACTTTCGTTGTGTCCGCGATTGTTTTGGTAACATGATCACTGTACGAGCAACACTTGAAGCATGTGGACGCTCTACGTTGTGAATCGGAGACGACATGCGCACGCCTAAGCCAATCACGAGCAATTACAGTCAACCCTCGAATTTATGAACACCTTTCGTTTTTCGAAAAATCGTTCATAAATCGAGGTGCAATGTGCGCGGAAGAGAAATGGGCTGAAACACGACAGGAAATGCACTAAATTACGATAATTTTTGAAAATACTCCGTAATTGTGCTATGCACCACACATTCTCCTGTTGCTGACAGTTGCGACGCAGTACACAAAGGACGAGACAGACGATGTCGCGCACTTTCAACCACTGTTTTACCATTGAATCAAAGAAAATACATCAAGATATCCGAACCAGATACACCCCACCAGGTTGCCTCCTCTCCCCTCTCATCCAAACCGCGTGCCTTTATTTATAAAGTCTTCTTGCTTCTTTGTTAATACCGCAGTATAGGCGAGCTCACACATTTATCCTTTTCTTTCTTTATGTTCCAGCTTTCAACGACCTGCCTGATATGCGTATCATGGGACAGATAAATTACCTTGGTGGCCTCGAACTGCTGTCACACTCACACGTCAAAACGTGTTCCGCCAACTGCAAATTCTGCCTGTCTTTGGACCTAACCTTGTTTCCATGTTCTTGCAATCTTTGATTTAAACACCTGCCTGTCTCCCCAATATACCGTTTGCCACAACTTAAGAGTATAGAGTACACTACCCCAACTTTACAGTCGACGTTCGGGTTTCAATGTCTTATTTTACACGCATTACGTGACACTTTATTCCTACATACCCCGGTAGGAACGAGAGCCTCTTCTTCACAGAGGATATCACTTTTACTTTGACCTTACCACCCAATTTCATGAGCCTGTGGGTGGCCCCATGTATATATGGGATCACTACCATGGGTTGATCTCACGAGTCGGTCTCTTCCCCTTGGGTGATCGCCTTACTTTCCAGGAGCCTTCTAATCCTCGCTCTCACGAAGTCATCTGGGTAACCTGCCTGTCCCAACCTTTTAATCTGCTGGATAAAAGCGTCCTCCATCGTATGGTCGCACGAGTTTTCCACCGCTCCCCCTATGAGGGTAGCTACCACCCCATTCTTTACACCTTTTGAATGGTTGGACGTGAAGGGAAGTACAAACTTCTCTAATTTTTGCGAGTAACGACGATATACGTGGCCATCAGTAACCCCTTTACTTGGTAGGCAAATGTCCAGAAATTGAAGATTGCCTTCTTTCGGGAATTCGCTCGTGAAAGCCAACCCGTACGGATTGTTCTGAAACAACTCAACAACTGACGTCCAGCATATTCCTTTGCTGCCTAGCAACAAGAGGTCGTCAACGTAGCGAAAAATATTTACGTTAATCCCCATCTGGTTCAGTTCCTTATGCGCCCATTCATCGACAGCGACCATATATATATATATATATATATATATATATATTACTTAATACTGGCGCTACCCTTGAGCCTATACAAACACCTCTTTGTTGTACAAACACCCCTTGTTGGAATTCTACCGACGTAGACCCTTCTAACACACCTATAGGAATTGTTGAGTGCAACAACAACAACAAATAAGTTAATGACAATGAATGGGGAACTTCGCCACGTAAGGTGCGACCCACTACCCCAAGGCACAATGGGGGCAGGATGCGATGTGTCATGATGATGAGGTGATGAACTATGCTAAATAGGGTCGATAGTCAGTGGAGTCAGTAAGACATCAGAACGGTAGGGAAAACCACAGCACACAAAAACACACACACAGCACACAGGTACGCAGACAGATCATAGGGTAGAGAGGAGACCAGTGACCCGGAGAAAAATCTTGAAATACTCAAGATCTTGACGGTGGTCAGTCTGGTTGGACCAAGGGCCGAGAATGGTTGCCAATGTGAATGGTGCGGCCGTGATCGACTGCAGGCGACACTGTAGAGCTGCTCTTTGGGAGGTGTATAGATGGCAGTCGAGGAGCACATGCTTGGTATCCGCCAAAACAGCACAGCGAGAGCAGAGCATCGAGTCAGAGCGGCCGATCACATGCTTGAAATGGGGGGTGAATGCAACCCCAAGACGAAGCCTGTGTATCAGCGACGCAAAATGGCGAGGCACACGAGAAGGCATGGTGAAGCCAAAGTCAGGGTCCACTTCACGCATCAGAACTCTTGATGGAACGTCTCGAGACCATTGCGCATGTGCGAGAGGCCTCACCACATAATTTAGGAAGGTTCGCCTGTCGCCTTTGGGGAGGGTAATCCGCACGCTTGATCGGGAATGATACGGAGCTGCTGCAGCCTCGTCAGCCTCTTCATTGCCGCGGATGCCGCAGTGGGCAGGAACCCACTGGAAGTAGATAGAGTGCCCGCTGATCTCAAGACGGCTTAGTTCCTCCAGTATGTCCACCACCACAGGCGCAAGTGATCCACGAATACCCATGTTCGCTATACACTGGAGAGCTGCCTTGGAGTCGCAGTATATAACCCAGCTGCTGATAGCGGCTGATGCAATGTGCTTGAGGAAGAACAAAATGGCATGCAACTCTGCAGACGTAGATGAGGTGCGGTGCGAGAGACGGTATGCGTGGCACGACGACATAGTCGGGATTGTAAAGGCAGCAGTGGAGCCGTGTAAGTTGGCCGACCCATCTGTGAATACTGCAGTGTGCGAAGGGTAACGGCACTGCATCATGTCTAACGCAAGCTGTTTCAACACGGGTGCTGCAACGTGATCCCTCTTGCTCTTGAGCCCAGGAATGGCAGTGGAGGTCGAAGGTATCGAAAAGACCCACGGAGGGGACCTGGGGACGACTGAGCTTCCAACAAAAGCCGGTAGCAAGGGCTTTACAGCAGCGATGCAGTGAGAAATGTTGCTCTGCCACCGCCTTTTGAGCTTCGAAACCAAGGGGTGACGACGGTGTTCCGCGACGAGGCGTAGATAATGGCGCACAGTTTCTCTGAGACGTAAGACCTCTACTGGCAGCTCGCGGGCCTCTGCCACCACCATGCGCGTTTCAGCGGCGCGGGGTACACCGAGGCAGATCCTGAAGCTTCTGGCCAACATACACCGAAGTCTCTGTTCAGATGTTCTTGAGATGCAAGACCGGAAGGCTGTAGAGAATGGTTCCCCGAACCAATGCCCCATGAATCGATAGGAGCGCTTCCTGGTCAATCCCCCATGCAGCGCAGGCGAAGTGAGAAATGACATTGGTCCAGCGTTGAACTTTCGCTTCCAGGTACCTCATATAGGCGCTCCACGAGGGATTGACATCCAAGATAACCCCCAGGAATTTGTGGCACTTCACTTGGTTGAGTGTATTATTGCCTAGCGAAAGAGGGAAGGCACTCATGCGTTTCCGCGTGAACGGGAGCACAACTGTCTTCTCAGCCGAGATGTCCATGCCAGCCTTGGTGAAGTAATGCTGAACAGCATCCAACGAGTGTTGAAGGCGGCGTTGAATCGCTGGCCTTGATTTGCCTGTGGCCCAAGCGCACACATTGTCTGCGTATACAGAGAGCTGAACTTTGCGATGAACGCAACGCTTGATATCCGCCATAACCACATTGAAGAGGATGGGGCTTAATACACTTCCTTGAGGAACGCCTTGCGTCAAAACTGTTTTTTGCGTGTCCCCATCCCGAGTGCGGACGAAAATGGTTCTGTTGGATAAGAAGTCAGCCACCCAGACAAAAAGCCTGTGAGACACTCTAGCCCGGAGGAGGGTGTGCAATAAATAAGTGTGACTGACCGTATCATAGGCACGTTTGACATCAATGAAAACAGCCTCGACAATCCTCTTGCAGCTCTTGGCGACTTCAACAGCAGTCACAAGGTCCATAAGGGAGTCAACTGAGCTACGGTGCCAACGGAAGCCCGCCATCTCATCAGGGAAAACGTGATTCCTTTCCAACCACCATTCCAGCCTGTGTAGAACCATCCGCTCCATCACCTTACCAACACTACTGGTAAGGCTAACTGGATGGAAAGAGGACAGGTGCGACGGATGCTTGCCAGGCTTCAGCAATGGGACCACCATGGCTTCCTTCCAGCTTGCGGGTACCTGGCCAGATCTCCATGAGCTGTTGCATATAAACAGCAAGGTTCGAAGGCCCCCAGCGCCAAGATTTCAAAGAGCTGAATAGGTGATCCCGTCTACACCAGGGGACAATTTGGGTCGGGACAAACGAAGGGCAGTTTTAAGCTCTGGCATAGAAAAATCCGCATCCAGCTGTGCGTTCGACGGGAGCGTTACGATCAAGATCCTCGCGAAGTTCAACCATGTAGGTATGAAACGTTGCAGTTCCCGCAGCTTCCGCAGCCGCCGCCACAGTTCCGCAGAAGTCCAGAGCTACGTCTACCTCAGACTTGTTGAGGATCAGAGCAAGTGACCCCAGTGAATTGGTGCGTGGAAGGCCATCGCGCAGGCTACGCGCAACTTGCCAAATTTGGCGGGTCTGCTGAAGGGCGACAGCGTCTCACAAAACCGGCGCCAACGCTGTCGATCAAGGGCTCTCAATCTGTGTTGCACAGCTCTAAGTGAATGACGCGCTGCGACAATATCGGAAAGTAAACCCGTGCGTCGAGCTCTTCGCTCAGCTCTTCTACGGCAAGCACGTAGCTGTTCCACCTGGGGACTAGGGCCCGTATGTCCTGCTGCAACAGGTACGTGTTTGGACGACTCACGAAGAGAAGTTGTCAACACATCCGAGAAGTGGTCTGCGGTCATCTCTCGCTGTGATGACACCTCACATCGCTCCCGGAACACCTTCCAGTTAACCAGACGAACGGACCTATAGCCACGTTGCATGGTGCATCCACGGATCGCTATGTATATCGGAAGGTGGTCACTTCCTCTCCCATCACAATCCGTAGACCATGACGCCTTTCTGAAGACATCTTTCGAGCATATAGAGACATCGAGGACATCCGTGGTGAAGTCCCTACGCATAAATGTGGAGGAGCCATCGTTCAGCAAGCACACATCGAGTTCGTCAATGACGTCGCTCTGATTTGCAAGTGAACACTTTGTCTACTGTACTTTGCATGTCTTGAAGGAGCTGAGGGGCTGGCTGGATGGATGGATTGTATTGGCACCCCTGGTGGGCCTCTTTGCAACGAGGGTCCAACACATTGCACCTGTAGACATGGTTGTCGTACACTAGGCTTTCTTTTTTTTTCTTTTTTTGTGCGCTGCAATTTTATCGTAGTTGCCCTCTGTGGTGTTTCCCCAGATTAGACAACAATAGTACAGCTTGGGGTAAACTAAGGATTTCAACTGCGTTGGTTTAGAATCCAGAGCCCTTGTTTACTATGTGCAGTATGCTGCATATTATAAGGAAAACAAATACAAGAAAACTTGTACCTGATCCCTGCCTTGTATTTCCAACATTTGGTTCTACATCTTGTCCAAGGAAGTCATGAACTACATTGGTGCACACTGCTGTGACAATTAAAATGTTACACCTAGATGCGGAATACACAGCTTCATTTTACGTACTGTAGATGTTGCTTACTGCAATGGCGTGGCTGCATTCTGAACAACACTCGGAATTGTACCGTATATCTTTTGATTTAGTGCCTAACCTTCTATTTTCTTTCATCCTTATTTTTCTTTGTTGCGTAAATGGTCCCCTCACATCTGCAAGCCACAACGTAATTCTCACAAGGAGAGTAATCACTATCTAATCACTAATCTGTATAAATTATACAGAAGACACTAACCTCGTCACGTCCAGATGCAACAGTCTTGGAAGATAGATTCGAGGAAAGCACTGCGGACTGCTGTAGGCGGAGGTTCTTTGTACTCAAACTGAGGGGTCCGTCTCATAGTCTGCATTCTTCAAATAAGATTGGCAAAATCCGCTGCCAACCATACCTGCCGCTGCGGTTGAACGCGCAGTATCGTACGGAACTGAATGCCCGTCGAGAAATCTCGCTTTGACGACACAACCGAGGCATGTCAAATGAAGTCTGTGTACCTCGATATATTGGTCGTTTTTCCAAAATATATCAATAAAGAAAATTTGGAAATACACACACTACACTAACGCTCTGAAACAGCGCGCTGGTAGAGTCTAGCGTTGGATCCGGAAAGTCGCCGTAGCTCGTAGCCTCGTAGCTAGTTCCTCTTTCCACGGAAGTCGCTAATTGGATTTTCGCAGTTATAAAACGGGTCGCAGATTTCGAAGTATATACATACTTTTTATTTCAGACATTGTGACAACAGTATATCGGTGTGAAAATGTTGGTTCTTGCTGAAAGTTGCTGTTGTAGTGCTCGATCACGTGACGGCACTCTGCGCGCTGATTGCATGGGCGATTGACGTCATCCCAATGGGATGACCAGATGAGAGAGAGAGAGAGAAATACATGATGACCATGATATGGGGATGACTTCCGCTCATTGAGCAGAATGCTACCCCATTGCTATTGGGGAAAAATGAGAGGATGGTGATGAGGATGATGCTGACGACGCTGACAGGGTTTTAGAGAGAGTCGATCAGGCCGGTAGTTTGCAGGAATTTGATGAAGGGTCGCAAGACGGACATCTGCTTTCGTGTGTCCCATGGTCCCAAAATGAGTCTGAGGTCAAGGGGTCGGCTGTCAATCCGCGCAAAGTCGTTTGCCAACAAGTGATGCTCCCTCCTATAAGTGGCACATGCGATGATCACATGGTCCGCGGTCGCTGGCACACCACACTCCGGGCACAAGGGACTACTGACACATCCTATCTGGTAACGGTAGTACGGCGTGAAGGCAACATTCAGCCGTAAGCGATGTAGGAGGGACTTAATGACGCGCGGTAAAGATGTCGGTAAGCGACACGAGAATGTTGGGTCTACAATTCCCAGTATGGTACTGGCCAGGGACATCCCGACGCTATTGTTCGACGGATGAGGAGGCAGCCCAGTCACGAAGAAGGGACCGTCTGTCCCCCCTTGGGAGAACAATCGGGACACACTTGCCCTGGTGGTGAGCGGCCGCTGCCGCAGCGTCGGCAACGTGGTTGCCAGAGATTCCGCAATGACCCGGAATCCATTGAAAAGCGATGGTGTGGCCGTGGGCAGTTATGGACTTCAGTAGGCGTAGAATGTTTATCACAAGTGTGGCCAGTGAGCCGCGGAGACCTGAGGTTTTCAAGCATCAAAGAGCTGGCTTGGAGTCCGTACAGAGCCTTTGTCAAGTTGCACTGCTGCTCACTCATGTATACGTAAAAAAAATAATAATAATAAACGACATGAAAATGAAATGAAGGCTGTGCCTAATTTATCTGTAAGTCTGTCAGCACACACAGTGAATTTGTTTTTTATTTCTTGTTTTTGTTTTTTGTTTTTTTCCTGCAATATGAGTTGTCATGTGCACTGAATTTGTCAATGAAAACATTGTGAAATGATGTCATCGCGTTTATGACCTGTAATCTGACCCCAAAATTTCTTCTCCCACAGCTTAGGCGCTTCGCAGCGTTGGGGGGAGGGAAATATTTCGTCTCGGGAAGGCTTCACGGTGCACTCGGCCGAAAGTCAATTTGGACGTCCGAGGAAAAGCCAACAAAGAGTGATATTAAACCGTAGGAGCAACTTATTTATTTACACATGGTAAACAAGACTTTCGTGCACGAGACTGCACTTCTTCGGGTTACAAAAATATGAACATGGTACAGGCACATATATACAGTTGACGGAGGAGTTTTGGCATGAGAGGGTAACAGGGTGATGGAAAGGATGCAAGTACAGGTAAAAATCAAAAGAACATGAATACAAAAGCATAGGTATCAGAAAGGAAACATAACGCGAGCCCAAGGGACTGCACAGAAAGCGAGAACGCATGTAGCTGACGTTCGAGGAATTAAGGATAAAAAGGGGGGTTATGGCGAGGGAATGAGGACACAGGTGCGGAGCACAAAGGTGACCAGTGGACCGTGAGAACGTGAAGACGAAGGTGGTCTCAGGAGAGAGACAAACGAAGAAAATGTGGAAAGAAAAATGGAGAGTTGTTTTACAGTATGAGTGTGTGTGTGTGTGCGTTTATCATTATTTTATTTTATTTTGTGCGAAAACTGATATTTACGGGTTAAATAATTGTAGTGGGCCTGCGTGGATGTTCAAACAATGAGGGTTCAGATACTGGAATTTTGCGATTAAAAAGGATTCGCGATTTTTGCGCTTCATGTCACTGTCATAACCCGATTCAATTATAACGATTTTGAGGTCTGTACCTAAAGCGAAAAGTCAAACTACGCAGCTGCCGCACCTGCAACGCGCTGTCTGTCTACGCCGCACTTGCGACGAAACAGGTTTATGGTAGGAACGACGGGAACCCGTAACACGGAGGAAACAAACAAACAACATCTTTGACACAGCAAACCCTTTAATGACAAATACGCCTTTTCGCCCCAATGTGCGAGAAGTGATTGCGATAGCTGTATCGTCTTCCCGCAATGGGGCGCAATGTTTTCTCGCTTGTGTTCACCACACATATACACATAGGCAGGTGTTTTTCACACTAGGTGTATTCAGAGAGCGACAAAAGACCTTTGTGGTCGGTAAAGTATGTCTAGAAGGAGAGGCACTGCAACTCCGTGGGAATGTTGTTGCCGTTCGCCAGGGAACTCGTTGCCGAACAGTTCGTGATGTTGCGCGTGTGCAGGTGACATGTCGGCCCAAAACCGGTCTATCACACACTTTGCACGCATATCCGAACTCGTTAATAGAGAGTTTCAGTACATCGTGCGCTATCGCCTTTGCGTACGGAAGGGATAGCGTTGATGGTTCTGCGCACGCCCACAACAGAAAGAGAGCTTCACGCAATGCGCAGAACCACCAGCGCTATCCTTTTCGTACGCAATGGCGATAGCGTACGATGTACTAACACTCTCTATTGATAAACTTGTCCGCAACTCTGCGTTGGCCACGGGAAACTCCTTCGGATACATACTCTTTTCCTCCGACCTTTCCAGTTTTTTCTTTCCGAAACTCCGACCCCTTCCACTTCCTTTCATGTGGCGTCCTACGTAGCTAGTGCTGATTCAATCTCGATTGTAGGCATTCAAAGGTCCTTCTAGACACTACTCTCTCTCTCTCTCTCTCTCTCCACTTACACTTACTCTACCTCTCGTCGACGGTTCTCAACTTTAACGGCAGTTTGTTCACTCAGGCCAAAGGTGTATGTATCGGCTCTGCTATAGCCCCGAAGCTTAGCGAAATTTACCTCTCGGCCTTAGACGAAGCAGCTTTAACGACTTTTACTGCTTCTTGCCCCGGCACTTGCCCCAGCAATATGGCAGAGAAAACCCAGAACCCCTGCTTCCTAAATATAGCTGCCACCCAAAATCGGTAAAGAATGGTCTAGTGAAAAATATATTAACCGTAGCCATAAGGAAATCGTACAGTCATAGGATGCCTTCTGCCTTGTCACGCCAAATATCGCGGCTCGTCCAATCTGGCTACCAGTTCGACAGTATCCAAGGGCACTCGTACAACGTCCTTTGCTGCCAGAAAGCCCGACCAGAACAACCTAGGAGCAATCGCCCTATCATCCTCCAGTTCTTTCATGGGATTTCGCATGCGCTTGCTAAAATTGCAGCCACCCATGGCATTCATGTCGTTTTCTCTGTCCAACATAAGTTGTCTCTCCTTACCCCTTTTTCTAACTTCGTTCGAGATCAAAAGTGTGCTACTAACCACGCTATAGACTTTGTCAATTCCAAGAAGTCTTGTGTATACAGCATTCCACTAACGTGTGGACGCGCATATACAGGGTGTCCCAGAAAACGTGTCATTAAATTATAATAAAAAACTACACAACATAGAATCATGCGGTCAACGGCATTTGTTCTTACTAGGTTTTTGCCACCTCCTGTTGTGAAGGTCGTGTAACGTAAGTTTAATTATGTCAATTTTTGCGAACTGGAGTCGGAAATTTGCCAAGTAAAGGTCACTTTTTTACTCCACCAATGTGAAGAGCGTATCTAATTTATTCAATTATCATGGACTTGAGTGAATTCGGCACGCTCTTCATATTGGTGGGGTAAAAAAAGTGACCTTTACTTTACAAATTTCCGAGTTCAGTTCTCAAATATTTACATAATTAAACTTACGATACATGACATTCATACCAGGAATTGGCAAAAACCTACTAAGAACAAATGCCGTTGACCGCATGATTCTAGGTGGCGTACTTTTTTTATTATAATTCAATGACACTTTTTCTGGGACACCCTGTATAGGTCACACAGGTCGATGTCTCAACGACAGGATTAGAGGATATGCAAACAATGTTAAGACAAATTTAGACACTTCGGAACTCTGTGCGCAGAAAACGTCGTGGACGGACTGTCACCCAACTTTTAAAAACACTAAGAGCCTTTTTTTGCTGCAACAACCAGTTGGGACGTCTCTTGCTGGAAGCTTCCCAAATTGCGACGACAACATTGTGCGTCAGCCAACCTTTCGTTCTAGTCCCTAATGACCTACTCGCCCTACTTTACCCCGTGAGACTTGGCTAGCCTCCCTCCTATTCTCGTTATCGCTTCCTCCACTTGCTCTATGTTGAATAAGGTGTTAATTTGCTGGTTTTGAGTCGTCGTTGTCGGTTCGTGTCCCGTGTCCGTCCTGTCCACTCCTCCCCTTCGCTGCTCCTCAGACTCAAGGAGATGTTTTCGTTCAATCGTATACACCAGCTTGCTTGCCTCCTCTACTTATGTTAGAGGTATAACTATAGGTAAGTTTGGGTAAATTTTTTGGGTAAATAGACTTTTTTGTCAGAGGGTTCAGAGGGGTGACGCCTTGGTACACGTGGTTCATTAAATCATGCGCGCATTGCACTGTACGTCAGAATATGAAAGCACAAAGATCTATTCTCATAATTTTCGTAGTTGGCGAGATGCAGACGCTCGAACAAATTTTGCGTAAGCGGCTCTGATGTCAGGAGCGAGACGTCGGGAGCGACAACGTAGGCTACTCCTATTGGGTCTCATAACCGCATGACTGAATCCTCAGTCGACTCACCGGCGGAAATGCCTGCCGTGATGCCAGAGCCATTTGAGTCTCGGGATTTGCGATGCCGGTTTCCTGCGCGTCTGCTACTCTTCCCCTCATTCTTTTCTTTTATTTTTTGTTGCAAAAAAACAATGTAGTTAGCATCACATCACACACCTGTGATTCGTTGTGAGTGTGCATCACACACTGCACACTACCTGTTTTTTTCGTTTGTGCGTCACAACCACTTTCACTTGTGCGCGTGCTTGAATGACGTGACGAGACGTCGTTGCAGTCCATGCCAGGCTCTTACTTCTTGAAGGCCGCTTCTCGTTGCGCTTTGGTGTGATGCAGGCAAAGCACGCTCTGCAGGTGTAACGCGGTTGCAGTGAGCTGCAGCAAGCCTACGCAATAGTGAACTGCTTGCTGTATCAAGTTTCGCTCGCAGGGTGTCGGTTGGTGACATGTACGGGTTTCTCAAAAGCTTCATTACATGCAATGGTCGTAAACATTTTATTATTATTCGTCAGACATCCGTTCTTATCTTATCCTGTATTTTTAGAACTGTGGTGTTCGAGCATACTCCTCTCGAGTCATTCGAACCTCCAATGACATTTGACCGACTACAAGTAACGAGGTTCTGCATGAGGTCGCATCGTGGCGTTGCTTCTGAAGCAAAACGAAGAAGAAGAAAAAAAAAAGAAATAAATATTCGACATTTCCATCTAGGCCAGACAACCGCGCCATTGTCGGCTTTGTCTTCGAAAACAGGGCAATTACCAATGGTCAATGATATTGATTTCGGATATTGTGCCATTCGCTCATCCATTACACGGTGAAAGCAACGAGATAACCAGAAAGCCCCAAAGAAAGAACCTAGCAACAGTGAAGGGCACTCGGAAGTGCGAGCATGTAACGATTAGTTTATCGCGGTTTTATTTTAGAACGACTCGTAGGAGGATGGGGGGATCTCATTTTTCACATTTTTTAAGTATTGAGCGCCGCTGGCTTCGGTTGCGGAAAGCTTCGAAAATGTCCGAAAGGTCACACAATTAGGGCTTACTTTTTTGCACATTTCTGTTATCCCCGCGGGACAGCTTCATTTGTCAACGTTGATTAATATTAAATGTGCCAGAAACCTCGTGGATATTTTCACACTAATTTTCGCTAGTCCATTTGTAGTCCAGGATAAATCGTACGTAGAGAGAACCTGTGAGGAAATAAAGTCACTGGAGGCTATATCTAGGCTCCCTTAATGAGAAGCAGCGTGTAAACATACAAACGCTCGACTTACCGCTCGACAGACGCTCGATTGTGCAACAAACTTTTTAATTTGACGTGTTCGGTAAAATGTGAAAGAACCGAAGTGAAACATCCTCTTAAACCAGCGCGATGTTTGAGGAAATAATATTGCAAATACTGCTACGCAAATTAGACAAAACCAAAAGAAGCCCGTCGAGAGCGCAGAAAAAAACAACGCGCATTCGACGTCGACGAACCACGTGCTTTGAAGTGATGCAGCTGATTGGAGTAGGCGCCGACTTGGTGGCCAGACAAGCCATCGACGCCAACGGTCGTGTGCCCTGTGGCTACGATGATGGCATTCCACGCCGAGCCTGGGAAGTGACCCGGGTTCAAATCCGAGCGCCAGCTGTGCTGTCTGGCTGTTTTCCCGGGATTTCCTCAGACGCTTTAAGACAAATGCCGGCACGGTTCCCTGTGAAGTCGGCCAAGAATGCACGATCCCCCTCCTATAGTCGTGGCGTTGCCGGCCAGAACGTGGTCGACTACGAGATGCAGTTCCACCACCACCACCAGCAGCAGCACCACGGTCGTGTCCTTCCTGCGCGCCTGATGTGCTTGGTTCTAGCACATTTGCGCCGAAAAAATTCGTGATGGACATCTTAGAGAATGTACGTGCTTCGGGATCTTAAAGAATAACTTGCTCCAAACCTGCTATCTCGCATTTCCTCGAACAACTGATTTGAGGGGCTCAATTAAGGGATTTCAGATAATTATAATAATAATTATTATAGTTATACTCTCTTCGACTTGCCCGCGTGGCCGAGTAACCCACATGTAACACTGGCATATATGCTGCTCGAGGTTGACGACTGTGATTTTCGTCCACGGACGTAAGTAAATGTAACATAAGATTTCTCTGCGTAGCTGCTCTTAGCTGTCATTTTCGAAGGGAGACTATCGTTCAGCTGTTGTTCGCAACATAAACAGCACTCTGCTCGCCCTGGAGCGAGACCTGGATTGTACTGGTTAGGCTCGGACTAGGCTCCGATCGTGGCTCGCATACGAACGACCTGAGTCTCAGTAATCGAAGTCAACCACGCGGACATATGCCCCGGCCCAAATGCGATACGAGCTTCAGTGGGCTTTTTCGCACGCGTAGTGGATTTCCTTTCTCCCTCGGTTTTTTTTTTCTATTTATTCTTATACATACTTTTTCTTTTCGATTGTCTCTTTCTTCTATGCAGTTTTTTTCACTGCAGACAATGGGCTAGACGATTTCTAACCCTTTCTTTCAGTCACTGGGTGTGGAGCTACGCCTTTTCGATGCAAGGTCATGTAGGTTGCCATGTTAGCACTACTATAAACTATAACTAACTATAATAACCTATAATATAATATATATATATAATATATAACTATACTATATATATATATATATAACTATATATAATATATAACTATAATAATAAACTATAAGTAAACGCTGCAACTGACCGCGTTCGGAAGTTCGTGACTAGTCGGGGCGAAGTATTATGTTTATCGCACGATGTGGCAGTCTGGCGGAGCTTGTCCGTGATTACGAAATGCCGTGATTACATTTATACAAAGGGGAAAAAAAGAGAAAAAGTGGTCAGTATAGTAGTGCACTTATCTCAATGCACGCCAAACGTCAGTATGACACTTTTCACGCGCAATGAATGTTTTTCCCGTATTCATCTTTCGTCTTCGTCATCACTAATATTAGACCCCCTAGCTATGGGGTAGCGTTCCACTCCAGGAGTGGAAAACCTGGCCACTTCATCGTCAAAATATAAGTGTTGTTATTGTTGTTGTTGCCCCCGTAGAATGGAACAGAAGTAGAAAAAACAAGGAAACGAAATGGTTGTTGTTCTCGTATTCATGCGACCATGTAGCAGAAGGTACGAAATTCAATGCCATGTGCTCTTGGGCAACTGCCTCCTGGCAAAATTTGCTTAGATTTGGCTAGAAAAGCACAACAAGACGCAGTGAGCGAAAGTTTCACTTGCGAAAGCTTCGAAACAGAATACTGGAGAGGAGACGGGTGTCATGATGAATCCAGCTGTGGCAATACGGCGCATGCCAAAGTTCGCATTTACCCGGGCAGGTATAGGGTGAGTCAAGTCCTGTACCCGATGACGCGTGGTCCACTTAGAAATTCATTATGGCGTCAAATATTTTTACCTTTCTCACAACCACTGAGCCCTGATGTACTATATTTAGTACATGACGCCATCTTCTATAGCCAAGAAATAGTTACCTCGTATTTTGTACTTTCGGGTTCCGTGGACGGTATAGAAACCAAATCAGGTCAGAAAAAAAATCAACTGAATATTTAAAAAATTCAGGG
Organism: Ornithodoros turicata; assembly: GCF_037126465.1. Classification (NCBI taxonomy): domain Eukaryota; kingdom Metazoa; phylum Arthropoda; class Arachnida; order Ixodida; family Argasidae; genus Ornithodoros; species Ornithodoros turicata. The sequence continues at coordinate 90,964,378 of NC_088202.1, read as the reverse complement.
CCGAAAGGGTTATGTACATATTAAACTTGGAAATTTTTGATGTCATTGTTTTGAGTGTTTGTGTTTACCCTTTAAAGCAGCACAGAAGGCACCTCGAACGAACATTGCTCCCAGCACCGTGTGTCGGAGATTTCCGTCGCACGTCAAAAGAACTCCAGTAGGTCGAAATTATCCACAGTCCTACCCTGCGGCGCGTGCAGTATGTCGCCACACATACAGGTAGACAAACCTTACCTGTAATACACATTGCCATTATTTTATTATTACCTGGCGTGTTGTTGTGACGTCGGAACAGATCATACGAGCACTTTTATTGGCTGCTGAGAATCGTCCGCTACAGCGAGGAAGCAAGGACTGCTCTGCGTCGGACGCGGGATACGTTACGCCAAATACAACCCCAAAAGAAGAAAAAAAAAAGAAGAAGAAAAGACGCTGGACAGATAAAGTGACGTTGCAGCCGACGAAAGGAACTTTTCTGACCGGCGAGGTTGAAAGCTCACTTGAGCATCAGGATTGCACACGCGCTTTTTGTGCGAATATGTATACCAGGACTTGTGATCCTCATTTCTACTAATCGTGACAGTTTTTCGTTTGTTTGTTTACGGGCACTGTGACGCTCCAAAATGTGCGCGTTCCTGATTCGGATCGGTTCAAACTGGTCCAAACATTTCGATTTCTGAACCGCTATATTTCTGTCCCGCACAGTAAGCGATGTTGAACCCACTTACGCTGAACCTGAAGCCCAACCTCACTCCCAAACAACTGTTGGTCCGCCACTCCGACTGTTATCATGCACAATTTTGCGCTGCGAACCATAGACGCAAACAAGTATGCTCTCACGGACTTCAACGTTTACGAACTTCGGGTTTCCAATTATTATGCCTTATCCCAAGTGTGCCCATGGCTTGTTCCTTGTAGTAAAGATGAGCTCTTCAGACGTGTTATTGTAATCTAGAGGTCTCGAATCACGCATTTAAACATTATAATAGTACACCGAATCCAAGACACACTATCCTTCAATTAAGGAGCCGTTGTCGTGCACGAAGTAAAGACCAAATGAACGGAACCTCTAACGGAGTGGGCTGTTTCACTTCTGAACCCAAGGGACAGTCTTCCTCGACCGTGGGAACGACATTTGCATCATAAAGGGCAGAAACGAAGGTTTCGGGTCTCTCATTAGGAATCTTAAAATTGTGTGTACATGAGCTGTACGCATGGAACATTGTCTCGTGGGATATTTATATACGCGCTTCCATCATGTATTGCACACCGCCGACGTGCATATCGTCTTTCCTGCAAAATGGACTGGCCAGGCGTAGCTTCTCACGCCGGGACTGCGGGTGACCCTGGTTCGAATCCGGCACCGGTCGTGTTTTCCCTGGATATCGTCTTAGACGCAGTACGACAAATCTCGGTACATTTCCCCATGAAGTCGGCCCAGGACGCACGATGCTCCCGAGCAGCAAGTGGCCACATCGCGGAACAGATCTCCCGATAATGAAGCGCCACCTACCTACAGATGTGCTGACTGCGCGAAGGTGCACGTGGCATTACCCTTGAGCAAACCTAATATTCCGTCCATAGCATGTGTTAAGGGAAAACAAAATTGTGGGAAAGCCTATTGAGCATGTCGCAGAGAACAGTTGTTGACGGCTTATTCAACGCTGCCATCTGTTCAACTGCACGCCGCATGAACAACAAGATCATGGTAAAGTAGAGCGAACGAAGAAGCGGTTTGCTCCAGAGCTGTACGTAGGTAACTTAAATGCTCTACCCACATTACCTTAAAGGGACGGTCGCGTCCGGAAATTCACCTATGAAATCGATACCACTATGTTCTGCATCGGCCAACAATCCACCCGGATGATTTTTTTTTTTTTTCGCGCGAAAAGTGCTTAGATGCAAAATAAACGAATTGCAAAGATCACCGCTGGTGTCGTCACTCCCTAAGCGGAGGAGTGGAGCTCGGCGCTCAGAGGAGGAAAAACCGCGGCATTCCTTTTCTCAAGGTCGCGCTTTGATTGGCTGTTAGGGAATGACGTCTTCTCGTTTTTCGCCTGAAAACTCAAAGAAAATGTACGAGAGTTGCCGCAGTCCCCAGTAACTCCTGAAAGTCGTCTGCTCACGCCGGTGCACTAGCGCGCGCAAGAGCAGACGGTTTCTGTATCCTATCACGGACTTTCCCGCAGGGCGACGTGGCCGTTCGTACTGTTGCCAACACAGATCGCGGCGCGCTCTGCAATCTTTATCAATTTAATTCGGTTATTTAATAACCGTGACGTGTTTTGTCGGGTAAATTCACAGTATTCCATTTTCAAAAAAGGGCAATCGAATGGTACGCTTTATGAGAGGGACAGGGGATACGAGACCGTCCCTTTAAGTACTGTTGGGAGTAACCCTGTCTTACAAAACACTTTTGAATGTGGCTATTTAGTAATTTAATACTTCCAGAAAGTAACTCTTACTAATTTCGGAAGCTGCTCTTGGTTAGTTGGTATAAAAAATAAAAATGTGGAGATGTTGACACAACTCTACATTGCTACTTTTTATTAGCTTTTGTTCATTCGGGAGAAAAGAAGGTCGAGAAAAACGTGTGTTTTGGTTGGGCGCTATGCCACTTACACATGCATACATTTCGTCTTAGATATTATAGGTAGCATGATCCTTCTGCGGAAACGTGTAGTTTGTAGAAGCGGGGGACGCCTCATGCTTACTGGGTACGCTGTACAATGTGTTGGACCCTAGAGCACGTGTGTGTATGTCTGTAGAAGCCAGAGGAAAGCATCGGTGGTCTCATGGGTTCATAGTCAGCGAGGACTGCTACAGTTGTTCGTAATTGAAAGGAATGATGGATTAAAACAATATAGATGCAGTTTACGGCGACTTGCTAGCACTCGTTTGTAAAATTTCGGAAGCTGAAGGGTCGAATTGTCTACCGGTGCACTTGGCGCTCTTCTTTCCTTTCTGAGGGCCACCGGCCTCCTTCACGAACTGTAGGGATTTCCTTTCCTCGTCATCCTTTCATGTGAACCTTTTTGGAATGGGGTAGGGTCCTGCACTCAACGCAGGGAACCATCCCACATCATCATCATCCATTCATCTATGTTGTTGTTGTTGTTGTCTACCGGACTGTGGCGTTCTTCTTTCGGGACAACAAATGTAGACAAGTATGCCCCTCGGAATGAGTCGTGATAGACGGAGATCCAACGGGGCCAAATGTGATTGGGATCTTCTAAACGTGGGACTTCATTCTAGTACCGTCTCGACAGAACGGAACTGTGTCTGCCCGGCGCGTCGTTGTCATCGTTCATTTTGTGTCGCTCTTCCTCCTGCTCTGATTACAGCACCTGGTATCTACACGGACGACATTATCCAACTTCCGTCCGCGACATGACGACAGTGAAGCGCCATCCCCCTCAGAACCGCTGTCTAAGAATTGCACCATAAGCAGAACAAAAATTAGACTTGTTCTATTACATAGATGTACTACAAAGCTATGTTCTAACTGAAACGCAAACAAAAACAAAAAGCGAAACGGTGAGAAATGATTTCTTAAACTATACAGTGGAAATTCTCTCGGCTATCGCTTTATTACCCAGCCTTATGGGCTTCTGGGACAATACCGTCCGACGCCCCCTATATGAGCAAAGCGACCGGGTAGGCTACCTCTCTCGGACCCTTCCTCCGAACGGCTCTGGGCGGAATCTCCCCGGAGGAGGACGAGGAGAGGAACATCCACCAAGAAGATATCGCGGGACATCACGAGTAGTTCACAAATAGTAACTTGATAGTATTTTGAAAGTGACAACTTAGTTTTGTGAGTATACAGGGTGTTCAAAATTAAGCTTTCACTAGCACTTTATAAATAGGCGAGCAAAAGAAAACTGGTGCTATTTTTCTGTTCCTTGAGTAAGAAACAGGTGCTACATAATTAGCAGCACCTGTTTCTAACACAAGTAGCGTAAAGTTATCATCCGGTTTCCTGTCATCGCTGTGCTTGCGTAGGGCTCCTGAAAGCTTAATTTTGAACACCCTGTATAGTATTCAACTCAAATACTCTTCAAGGTTGAGTATGTCGCACTCTATTCAGTTACTTTTAACCTGGTACTCAGTAGCTTAAATAGCTTTTTTAAATATCTTGTACAAGCCATGGCTTACTGTCAAACAAGAACTGTGCCTCTTAACAAAACACACACACACACACACACACATAAATGGGATGATGATATGGTGGCTGAACGAAACAACAACAACAACAATAAATGAAGGAGAAGTGATGATGACATGGGATGTTGAACAAAAGGACAACCATGCGCACCGCAAATTTCACATTTCTCCCGTACAACACGCTCTCCCTTTTACATAATCGACTAACACAATAACACTTATTGAACAAAGCAAAGCACGGACCCACTTAAAATCGCCAAGGTAGAAAGGACGGATCATTATGTTCCTGAATACAAGCAGCACGTTTCGCATCCTGAACAAAGAAAGGCTTCGATGTGACTCCGGCGCTTGTGCGGCTGAAAGCGTCACGTTCTGCGTGACGGCGATTGGCCAGACTCCTTGTGATCATGTCACATCGAACAACAAAGATGCCTCATTTATCGTATCTGTCGTAGGCAGAAGGGTGGTGTTCGCTTTTGCTGTTACAAATTATGATGCGTTCTGTGCAACGCGTGTCTTGCTTGCTTACTTGTTCAGTTATACTTTCGTTCTTCGTACTTGCGCGAATGTGCCGAAATGTGATGTTCGGAATTTATCTTCGTAAATGAATAGAATGTGGTATCTGAAAGCGCTGTTCAAAGCGCAGGATGTATTCTGCTACGCACCATAATGCTAACCCGTGTGGTCACGTTGGCGTTACGTCTATTCACTCTTCACCGAGAAACCGCGCGCGGAAGCTCGAAATACTCATACAATCGTTTTAATTGTAAGTTTCAGCCACACCTATCAACTCATCAACGTTCGCTCATAAAATTTATCAGAACATTCACAGGGCTTGCGCTAACACCTCCTAGACAGCAGAAGGCCTGCTCCCACGTGACACAGCGTCACACAGGAAGGCCTGATGTGGGTGCTGCTATTACGTCGATGAAAAAGCGAACGAGAAGAAAGCTTGAAGTAGCTCTCAAAGTTAGGCAGGCCTTCGTGGGGTGACGTAAGCGCGCAGGTCTGATGCTATATAGGAGGTGTTGCTTGCGCGCTACCAGGCAACGTCACAGAGCTACACGCCTAACATTCTTGTGACCTTGAGAAATTGTCACAGCCACCGTAGATAGTAATCGTTTCGCGCGGTTGAGAACACAATGACAATGATGTGAGGAACTTCTTCGCTCCACTCCACTCCACTGTGGAATAAGCACGCATACGTGGTTGTCACGTGGCCGGTATTTCAGCGGCACGGCCGGTTGAATGGCAATACCGGAAGAGTTTCGCCGTTATTTTACAGCAGAAGGAATTTTATGCGGAAATTATGTTAAAATTCCTTTGTCTCAGGACGTGATTTTTGACTTTTTCGATTTTGCTAGTTCCCGAGACCTCTGTTCTGTGCACATTCGATCACGCATAGTCACAACGGGAGCGCGAGCATTGTGTGCTTATATGCACACTGCTATATGTGCGATGTCCCACCTGAAGAGTTTACCTCACCCTCTCCCAACCTCTCTATTTCCTAGTGCCGTGCGAATATTCGAATTTTTCGACCATCGAAGCGAATACTTATATGTTCGATTCGAACGACAACTTTATTTTTAAGATGATGAGTGGGGAGTTTCATCGCCAGAGGCGATACTCTACCCCATTGCAGATGGTGATGTGGGGAATTCGATTCGAATTCCCAAGCGAATACGAATTTCGGTATTCGAATTGCGAATCGAATGCATCTTCAGTACCGAATATATTCGGATAGTTTCCGCTCAAAAAGCCACGCAAGAACAAACAATTATTCTATACAGCGAAACCGCCAGAAACATTGTGTAAGTAGACTCGTCCTATCCCCTTTCCCTTTCCTTTAGCCAAAACGAGGTGGCGCAGCACTCTGTTTCGTCCTCGAATGCACCACCTTCTGCATGCATACTGACAGAGATTTGGCGCTTGTATACCGCTGCAAATCAGAATATATCTGTTATCTGCTAATTCCTTTCCTATTCCTAACTGCTAATTCCTATTTCCTATACGTTTGCACCTTATTTACACTCCGCCTATGCGTGCAAACCGTTCCATTTTGCAGCTATTCGCTTCGTATTCGTTTCGGCCTATAACTATTCGCTTCCGTTTTCAAACCACTATTCGCACGGATCTGCTATTTCCCTCGCCGAATCTCAAAATTTCTCTTCTCCCCTTCTACCTTACTCACTCAGCCGGTATCTTGGACAACCAAAACTGGAAAACCTAGTTATCCCCCCGCCACACGAAAAATGACATTCAATACTTAATCCCTTACGTCTTAATGTCATTCTTGCGATGCAACACAGAGGTATTTAATGGTATTTGTCTGAACGACAGTTTCTGCTGAGATCGCCACAACTCATTTGCCGATGAAATGCCTACTCCCGCTCCCATGGTCTACGCAGAGTAACAGTAACGCAGAGTAACAGCCTTGCAACAAAGATTATTTCATAGTTTGAGGTTACATGATAATACTTTGACGAGTAGGCTCGATGCAACAGATGCCATATTGTTTGTTTTGAATTGGGTACCAGTTGGCAAACAGCTTTCCCGACCTTAGTGGATAACGCCATTCGGGACCAGAATGGCAAACAGACGATAATGTCATTTGTTCTGTCCGTGTGGCACAGGTGTAACTTGCATTGACAGAGCTCAAGTGCTTCTAACGTTCTGGTCATTTTATTCTATCAAGCTTCTATGTATGACACTTTCTAGAGGTATTTCCTGCAGAGTTCGAGGTAACTCGTTACAAGTAACTCGTTACTGTAACTAAGTTCCTTTTTTTGGTAACTTGTAACTCGGTACTTTTGCGCCGTGGTCACTTTCAGAGGAACTCGTTCCTTTTTCAGGTAACTTTGCCAAAGCAACTTAAGTTAAGTTCCAAGTTACTTTTAACTCGCTTTTCACTCACGTCCACATAGTCCACATATTTTCTTGCTTTCTCTCCGGTTCCTTCATGGAATTTTTTGCCATAAAACGTGATATTCAATCAATGACAGTATTTTATTGAGGAAGTAAGAACCGCTGCCATTGAAATAAAGCTGAACCATTGTGCGCCCACGGGGAGTAAGATGCAATGCGTTCGAACAGACCTCTACCAAGAAACGTCATCATGACATTGGTAGACAGACTGAAACTGAAACAAATCGGAAGGAGAGGGCTGGGTTCCACGAACAGGCACTTGTTCGCTGCCTCCCATTGAAAGAAAAGCAGGACCGAGAGTCGAGTGCCCTTCAGGGACCATATCGTAATCTCCTCAAGACCGTGACTTTCGGGCGCGACCTTGTTCACCTCTAGCTTCGAGCGTAGTTCAATTCTACCAAATTTGTGGCGCTGTCGAACACTATGACGTCATTTGTTTACAAACAGGGAGAGGTCTATTGTTGGACATAAACGAAAACGTGTCTAAGTGCACTCCTCCGCAGGCAACTCAAGGTCTAACTCAACTGCCCACGCGCGCTGCACCTGCGTAATGCTATTTTGTGTCCGAAGTAACTTGGAAGTAACTCGTTCTTTTCTTTAAGTAACTCAGTAACTGCGAGTTACATTTCAGGCTGAAGAACTTCGTTATTATCTTAGTTACATTTTGCACACGGTAACTTAACTTGTAAGGAGTTCTTTTTGACGAGTAACTTCTCAATCTATGATTTGCTGCACCCTAATATCTGCTTAGATTATCCTGTAACTCACAGATCAGCGCCGCTGAAGTTCACCTCTGACCAGTGTTGTAGGGAACGCCGTTACAGTAATCGATACTTTTTTCGGTATCGGAGCGCGGATCGCGATACTTTTTTAAATCGGTATCGGAAAAAGTATTTCCGTTACAAATTTACGGTAACGCGATCTCCGTATCGTTACCGATACTATTTTTAGCCCCGTTCTTCAACGACCATGCCTCTTACTCTTATTCATTGTCCGCCGAGCGCTCGACAAGAAGCCTGTGGATACGCCTACGTGCTCCGTATCGGGAGTTACACCAAACACATATGAACTCTTTTTCTTGGAACCTGGAGGAAATACCTCAAATCCTAAAGTCAACCTAAAGTCAACGAACAGAGGTCAATTTTCTTGATAGGGGCGTTCTCTATTCCATCTGCTAATCTTCCGTGTCACACTGAGTCACGTTCACATATACTGGGATATTGCAGCTCCGGTTATGTTTCCTTGGTCGTTCGACCTCACGGCACATGTGGGCATGACACTAACGTAATTGCCATATTAGCCTCCGTCAGCTGCCGGAGAGACTACGGCCTGCTAGTTTGGCACAAGTCGACTTTGAGAACTGATAAAAGTCATGTAAAGTGTCCGAGCTACATAATAAATATGCTGTCTGCACAACTGTCTTCTCCTAATTTACAAACATATGCATACAAATAGTGTAATATATTTATAGATATTTAAAATAAATGGATTGTAATAAGTATGGTATACAAATATATAAATGGGGTGTTCACGCAAGCGAGATTTCTATATTGCATCGTCTTCGTATTTCCAACAAAAGAATCGGGCAAAGCATCGCGTTACTTTTTTTTAGTAACTGTAGCGGTACTCCGTTACTTTAAATAAGAAGTATCGATATCGGTATTTCGATACTTTTGACTCAAGTAACGAGTATCGGTATCGCGATACTATATTTCGGTAACGAGTACAACACTGCCCGTGACACGTACAAGGCAAGTGCGAAGCTACTGCCTTATGTTTTGACCCCATTGTAGCGGGAGATTTATGTACGTATTTTGTGGCGCGGGGGATGTTGCTGAAAGAATGGTTACAAAGTAAGTCAGGTGGTGCAATATACGTAACGAAACGTATTTGTTTTTGGGCGTTGAATTTAGTTTGGCGACTTCTAATTTAGTTATTTTATTGATTAAATTAATTAATGACTAAAATTAAATGACATTAATTTCTCTGACGCCAACACCAAACCCTAACGCCAAAACTTCGCATGGAGTGTCAGCCACATAACCGGAAAACGAAAATTCCAATTTAAAAACCCGAGACTAGTCTTCTTATCTCCAGTCTAGGATTTTTCGTCATGGGCAGACGGATGCATTCGTGCACTTATGCCATCGCTGTTCTAAGCGAACATGAAATGCACACAACGAAGACGGAAACAAGGACGGACTACTAAAGAGACAAAAAGAGACCCTGACCAGGAAGACAGCTTAGACAGTGAAGATTATTATACCGCCACGTTTTATCCTCTAGTACAAAGCGCATATGGATATCCATTACAATACTTTGCCGCAGGTTTGTTGAACTCACCAGAGTGCGTGGAACCCATATAACCATTAATAGGATTAGAGCTTAAGGAACATATTCTTCTTCAGAGTATATTCGTCTCTGGGATGGACAAGAGTGTCTGTTAATGGCCATCTTGGTTGAGCTATATCAAAAACGTTTTGGAATTCTTTTCTTAGCCGCGTTTCGGTAAAACAACGTCCAGTAAAAAGGTAAAGCGGAAAGGCCGGTAGCGTACAAAAAAGGGACATTACGTGAGCACACTTTGAATGCTATTAGTCGCACACGTTCTTCTACAACCTCCGTCGCGCATATTTTAACGTGCACTTCCGAGTGGGGAGTATTTTATTTCTTTCTATTTCATATTCTATTCGGTGGACTTCCCTCCCAGTGTCCTCGAATGACAAAGTGCCTGCGTAAATGTCTTTACGCATAACAAAGAGAGAGACCGAGGAATTCAACGCGGAAGCCCATTCTAGAAGCAGCGTGCAATCTCACAGCGGCACAACATGCCGGAAGTCGTGTGGCGAGCAAGCGAAGCCTATAGCGTTGTGAACGCCTTAAAAGATAACTCACCTGCTCAGTCGCGACAGGGAAACGACGAAAGATGAAAGTCACTGAAAAGGTTAGCCAGCTGTAGGACTCTAACCCACATCTTCTGGATTGCCGGTCCAGGACGTTAACGCGCCCGGAATATCCCCTTTGTTCCAATTGGTCACCATACGAGAACACGCGTGTATACCAGGTTCGAATCCCGGTGCCGGCTGTGCTGTCTGGGGTTTTTCCTGGGTTTTCCTCAGACGCTTTCAGACATACGTCGCACAGTTCCCAGAGAAGTCGGCCCAGGACACACATTCCCCCAGGGCGTTAGTCGTGACGTTGCCCACCTCTGTGAGGCCGAAAACGGCGAGCCCTTTCACGGCACCACCACCACCGACAGTTCTGCATCTTTTTAAAATAGTGGATACCTTTGGCAGCCAGAAAAACACCGACGTCCATGTACTCTGTCTTTGTAGTTAACAGTTTCCTGTGCAAACGTCCTTACCCAAGTTCATTTCATTTATTATCGGAAATCCCAAGACGGACATAAAGACCTCCCATGTGCACCCTCGATCCAGTGACTTCGGATATGCGAGTTTCCACGAGTGATAAAGAAAGTTAGCAGCCGTTGCTGGAGCTCGAACTCGTCTATTTAAGAAATAAGTAATCAAGTACGAAGAACGTGCTTTCTTTTTTTTTCTTTTTTTTTTCACGATATTGCTTTAGGATGTACGGGGTATGTACCGGAGTTAATGAATTCAACTGTACAGTTTATCTTCGGACATCGGACAGTTTATCTCCGGCTGTACATCTTATGTCTGATACAATACCCACATCTGAAACGGAACCGAACATTCCTATACAATGTACACTGCTTGTCGAGAGTTTCATGCGGACAGCAACACACCCCTATGTGGAGACAAGAGCATTCTCGAATGCTCAATAGAGGTCGAGTTATAGAGTGCGAGTAGGGCATCGTCTGAAATGCAAATCATGCAGCGTGCCTGCTTCACGTTGGATGCCGGATCAATGGAGGAAAGCGGTGAGCCTCTTTACAGCCAGGGAAACTGTCTCTCAGGGTTCTTATTACTGAGCAGCCCCTCCTTTTGCCGCCTTCCCTATTTTATGTTCGCGAGAGCGAGAAATGTAGAACGCCAAAATGCAGCAAGGAGCAGGTGGTCGGATGATGCGGAAGACTCAAGTCGGAAGTGTTCAGAGACCTCATTTATAGTAAGAGCTGTACGAGGTAACGTCACGAAATGCCCGCAAATACCCAAGTGGCGATATAGTTGGGAACGCGTTAGTGTCGCTCTTCTATGCGAGGATAAGTATTCAGCATAGTGTATACGGTGCATTAAAAAGTTATTGGTAGGGATGTGCAAACCGAATCCACGAATCCTAGGCAGGGGTTCGGGATTCGGGAACCAGAATCCCACTGCTCAAAACGGCGAATCGAATCTTTCGAATCCACCAAGAACGTTTGTTCTCGTTTCTTTTTCCATTGGCGCCTCCGGAGTCCGCCGAAAGCCTCATTGACCGAGGGGTGTTTTCTTGTTTATTTATTTACATTGCTCTGGACTGAGAGAGTTCAGGCAAGAACTGTTACATTACAAGTTTAAAAGTAATATGGTTTTGCTTTTAATTGTTGCTTTAGCTTTCTGGAAATAATTCAGACTCGAGAATTTATGTATTTCTTGTAGTCGATTAACAATATGTTAAATATACTACGTGGGTATACTAGCTCCCGAAACTGATTTTTTTTTTTTCATTAAACAAATTATCATATTTGCTTCAAAACACTCTCCAGTAGAAGTTGTTTTATTGGCTTTTCAAACTCTTTTTTAAAGAAAGGATTCCAAAGATTCGCAAGATTCGTGGATTCGCAGAACCTTCCTTGGATTCGGATTCGCAAATTTCTGGATTCGTCAAATCTCTAGTTATTGGTATAGCAGCGACCCTGCTTTATGCTGAATTGTAACGACGTAAACGCAAAAATACTAAACTGTAAGACTTGCTGTGACGCTCCATGAGGTTTCAGCCACAAACCAAGATAGCAGATAGTAGACACCGGTGGAGCCATGCACAGCTATCCGAACACGAAATTGAAATATGACGGTTTCTGAATAATCTTCAGTTGCTCGCTGGACCATCTATAGCGACTCAAAATGTGCGTTGCAGGCCCTAGCTACCATGTTTACTACGGGATCTCTGCCGACAGCAGCGCAGGATGTCTTACACGCACACCATGCAGCAGTTTTAAAAGGTCATGACATCCAAATGCAGTGGATCCCTAGCCACTGTAGCATTGCAAGTAACGAGGCTGTGGACGCTGCTGCACGCCGGGCTCTTCAACTAAGGTGCGCCCAGGTGATGCCCATCTCTTTCACCAAGGGTGACGCGGGGCGAATACTGAACGAGTTCAAACAACGAATGTGCAACACCTCCTGGTTAACAGGATCGGCTCGGGATTCGCTTCTGTACAAGGTCGACCCAGGGTTACGCTTTCGAGTACCACCTTCCTTTACGCGACAAACGACAACTGTCCTGCATAGGCTACGGCTCAATGTACCGTACAGCGCACGTCTCCTCTTCAAAATCGGAAAGCGAGACTCTCCGAACTGTAGTGAGTGTGGCGTTGTAGAGGATGTAGAACACATCCTTCTCAGGTGTCAGAAATACGTCGATGCTCGAAGGACATTACAGACAAGCCTCTCTCGTGTGGACTCCCGAGCCTTCGACATCACGAAACTGTTAGGTCCTCCTTCGTCCGACAAGGCGCTAAGGGCACTTGAAGACTTTTTGCATGCAACCGGGCTTATGGACATCCTATGACACGGTGAATGTGTGATGTGTCCTGTGTGTGCCCCTGGCGATTCCGCCACTTTACTCTCACTTGGGCGCAGCTCTTGAACTTTTGACCTACATGTTGAACTCCATTATCATTTCTGTTCGTCTCTGGACATCATCCCTTTGTGTTCTCATCATCTCATCATCGGTTTGAACTTTCTGTATTAAGTGTACTGGGGTAGCCAGTTTGACTTCGTCGAAACTAACATCCCCATTTTTTTTCTTTATTCACATCACATCACATCACATCTGAATAATCCGAGCTAGGAGGTTATCAGCCTTATACCATACACGGGTACCATATAGTCGTGTTCGACCAAAGAGAGAATGTGCCAAGTCCTCAAGCAGAGGGCGCATATACTTGAGCTATACACCTATAGTCGTTCATCGGCTCCTGTCGAGCTGTAAACAGGTACAACATACCCTAACCAAATCAGCCTTGTACAATCTGGCCAAGATAACTTGTTCCAGTCACCCCACGCACTTACGTCAGTGCATTCCCTGACAGACGGACATCGACGAATCGCGCAGTAACTCACTCCTTGTTTACAGGAATCCGTGCAGCCCCCGTTGTCACTTCAGCAACTTTCTTTCTCCATTCCCCGTGATGAAAACAAGGCAGAAAAACGCCACTAATTCAAAGGCAACTACGCGAGACGTTTTCAAAGTCAGCAAACAGAGGACTGGCTACGGTTCCCCAGGAGGAGCAATCGCAATTGAATTGTGTCGAAGCTTCCCGGAGAACGCAGAAAGCAGAACCCCGATTACCGAGGTCTTCCACGGGATAACTTCGTTTTCCAAGCTTCATTCTCAAGTGTTATACTGAACGTTGACAGGTTTCAGGTGTACGCCGGGTTTTCCTACAGCTGCCTTTCTGTTTGCAAGTGGCACATGCCCTATATACTCACTTCTTTACTGCTTCGTCGATTGAGAGACTCTTTTCAGCCATTACGAGAAGTTTCCTTCTCGACAAATCAAGTTAACGTCCAACTATGCAAAAAGAAACTAAAGTTCGAATTCTAGATGATGGAGAAGGAACTGTCTCCCACGTGCACTTCAAGGAAAAAAACAAGAAACCGTGGCGCGTAATGGGGAATATCTATTTTAGCATATAATGTATCATACATGAAGTGCGTGCCCCATTATGCTGAAACGTAGTTAATTGATGTCAAGAAAAAAAAAGTACTACTGTAGAACTTTCCCGGAGTTGTGCGACTGTTCCAACTTTGATGTGTTCAGCAATACCGGTAACCGACAAAAAAAGCTGCACATAAAACGGCATGATTTTGTCGTTCTGTACTCAGTGACACAAAATCACGAAGTTAGCAGTGAGGTAGCAATGTCTCAAGTATGGTTCATGCATTGCTCTGCCCTCTCGTCTTAGCACTTAGCACTCTCGTCTAGAAGGAGGCAGACGATAATCATTGGGAAGCTTTCTTTACGTTTGCGATTAAATGTGTGCGCGGGTGCGGTTATATCCGCGGATCCGCGCGCCGTTCTGATTTTCGTGTAGAACTGACATTTTGAAATACGCGCAAACAAGAATCGGTGCCTCTGTCGACGTCCCCTAAAAACAAGAAAGTCATAATTGAGACCACGCCGTGAACCCAAAATGGCGTCGAAGTGTGCCATCCTTTGCATTGTCGTGCCTTAGTATTGGACAATTGCGGCATACTATGCAAAACGTGAATGGCGTAACGTTCCTGAGAAACATTGAATAAGGGTGAGGGCGCAGGCTAGCTGGTGAAACATTATACTGAGTGAAACCCCCGAGATACGGTCCCTTTTTTCTATATCGTGTCTCGGAGGTTTCATTAAGTTCCTGAGAAAGTTTGTACGCTGAAAAGTGAAAACATTTGTAACATGATATTCTCGTCATCCAGATTTTTTCCTATAGGAATGCAATGACGGCAGGTTTGCATAAACACTCAATCAACCTATCTATCTATCTATTTCAATCAGCGCAGTTGCGGATGCGATCGCAGATATGACATGCGCGGATATACTGTGTGGTTGTGGGTACTGTCAATCTTATTCGCGCTCACCTGTAGTTATGGTTTCGTTGTGTTATCACAGCGCTCGACGCCACTGCAAATAAGCTTACAGACGACTGCTCAGTCTACTTTCGCTGCCACGATGGTAACGGAATGAAAGCACGTACATTTGAGCCAACACATTTATGTACAACGGAAAGACATGTCGAAATAAATCAAAGCAAACAGACTGCAAGCAAACAGGCTGCCCATTTTGAATCTTCAACGCTGTTATAAATGAGCTATTATAGCGAGCTTTAGGTAACCGTGAGCGGGTTTCCTTTTCCTTTTACAATTCAGGTGTTCGTAACGTGACGACAACAAAAGAGTTTTAGGTGGACCACGTTGCTTCACGCGCAACGATTCCGCGTCATGAACGGCAGTGTCATCTGATAAAAAAAAAGCTATTGCGAATGCCTTCTTAATACCATTTGGCAACGTCTTCAAAAGCGTTTGCACACAGCGCTTCGAGTACAAGGTATAAGCCATCGTCGACCGCAACCGTACCTTCCGCTTCAAATATTGTCTTCGTTGTCTTCTAAGGACGTGTGCCCGAGTCAACATGTGCGCCACGAAGAACCCACTTCACAATGCACGCGTTTCGAGCGTAATAAGACCCTCTCTGGGTACGTCTGCATGCTTGAGGAAAGAAAACGCGTACACCGTCGAGTTGATTATGAAGCGCGTATATAGTTCTGTGAAAATCTACCAGAGTCAAATTCGATCGCGTTCCACAGCGATACTCCCAGAGCCATCCATCGGAACTAACACCGAAAGGTACACGAGGCAGCCTTCCATGAGCACACAACAGGTCACATTCCTAGTAGTGGGCAGTGTTGCTACTTGATGTCAGAGAGGACGAGCTGGCACTAGTTCGGATGCAGCACGACCAATGCAGCAAACTCGACGTTTTTCCATCATCATCATCTTCTTCCTTCCTGCTTTTTCGTGTTTCTAAAATATAGGAACCGTGGTATATGCTTTTGTTTGGCGGCACGAGGAATAGACAATGGTGATACAATGCTCCAAAAATAGAGGAGTAAAAAGACTGAGGTGCTCTAAAAACGGGTCGATTTGAGCCTTGTTGTCACAGTTTGACGAGGATATTTTCTCTTCACCATCGCGTTTTTAGAACCTCGTGTTCACTCCCTCCATTGTTCTTTACAGTCGTGTGGCTATTGTATTCATTCAATTCGGCTGTCAGGCGACAACACTTTGTGTTGACACTTATAACCGTATTCTCACAATGACTGAAAATAAACATATTAACCAATTACGTCTAAAATCACGCGCACTTTCGCAATGGGATGATACATACGATGATTTAATTTGTGTAAATGTACGGTATACACGATATAATAGAGAGGGACCACGCAAGGAAGTGATTTGCTTCAGTGGGTTGTATTGTGTTCTGTTTTTTCTACCTGTC
Source organism: Ornithodoros turicata (assembly GCF_037126465.1). Taxonomy (NCBI): domain Eukaryota; kingdom Metazoa; phylum Arthropoda; class Arachnida; order Ixodida; family Argasidae; genus Ornithodoros; species Ornithodoros turicata. The sequence goes on along the minus strand of NC_088202.1, from coordinate 90,948,118 downwards.
CGCGCTCACCATCTTTAAAGCTTCTCAACCAGCTCCAATGCAGGAAACGACGAGGCACGTGGTGTAACCCGTCACAGCAAGCTGTAGGCACAGCAGGAAGCTGCATAAACTAAATTTATGCGATTTCCTAGTTTGGAAACGTCGAAGCACATGGCGTGACACGTCACAACGTTAAAATCATAAATGTTAGCTAAGGGAAGAAGTCGTACCGGAGCTACGTTCATGCCCTTTGCGTTTGCGTGCCAGCAAGACATTTTCTAACGTTACACTGTTTTCTGTCTACGCGCGTGTGTGTTTATCTTTGTCTCCGTACCTCACGGCTGTCACCATGCTTGAAGAGTCCGCTTGTATCTACAGTATACAACACCACACACGAAGCCAATAGAAATTTAGCTATGGTCCGTTGAAGCAACACTACAGCTCAAATTCGTTTTTGTTCGCCAAACGCGTCTAAAAGACCAGTTACGCGAGGGGAAGAGATGGTGGTGGTGGTGGTAGTGGTGTTGATGGTGGCGTGGTATTTCCGAGTGATCTGCCTGCCTACCTGCCTGGCGGCTTGTTGCTCGTGGGGGATCGTGCGAAGTCACGACTAACTCAGGCTCCTCATCATCTTCGTCTCTTCCTGCTCGCGTAATTGGTCCTTCAACAGTGGATATGTATCAACATGCCAATATTATTCTGTGAGCTTAAACGACTTTCGTTTACTTTACAGCAGCAGAGGCATCCGTGGACTACAACGCAGACATGGCTGTAGAGGAGGTTGGTCGCATGTTCAACATGCTGTTTCCTTTGCTGCCTGCGGTGGAACGGACGCCTCCATCCGTTTCCTGGCGTTCACTCGATGAAGAACGAGGAAGGAGCGACGATGAGGACGACAGAAGAAACGGACTATCGTTGGGGCCCTCGGAAGTGGCCTTTAGCGGCCGGGAGGGCGGCAGCGGCGGACCGCCGCCGCTCAGCCACCCCAAGCGGGCGCAGTCCGAGTGCCTCATGCGCTGTTTAGGCCAGAGAAAGCTGCACCCAGTTCAGTGCCTCACCCTCTGCTGAGGGTGGCACACGAACCTCACACGGACGCCCAACAAACGGGTGAGTGCATATAATGCTTTTCTAGGCACGGGTTACGTGCACGAACGAACTATGAGAAATAAAAAGAAACGCAAGCGTGTTCAAAATGGGATATGGACTGTTCTATGAATCAGCTGTACTTGATCCTCATATCTTCTTACAGTGCATTACCATACTTTATTCATACTATCTGAATTTGAAGCAAGAGCTACAGAAGCTGTGACTGTGAGAGACGAGCACAAAAAAATGACAGAACCCGGCAATGGAGCGTGGGCGTAAACGCGACAGCTCGCCACTACATTATACAGTACAATATTCTTATTCATTACGTCGGCATGCAAGGCGGTGGCTGCCAAGTGTGCTTGTCCTATGAGCATCCTTGGTCCCAGTGACAAGTTCCGGTGAACGTAGAATACGTTTGTGCTGTGGATTGATGCTTTGTGTGCTGGGATGAATATAATAACTTATATGCGTATGAAATAGCCTTGAGCAGGGCATGAATTCCGACGTGATGGACGAAGACAGGTTCTACGTTCATAGACTTTTGTCAGTAGGACCACGCTGCATTTGAACCAGTAGCATTCCTCAACAAGAAATCCCCGAAGGCATTAGTATGAAGTACCAACGCCACAGCTCAGTAAGATTTGTTAGTGCAACGCTAACGCGTAGTGGCAGCTCCAAGGGTGAAATATTACTATATATCTAATCAAATTATCTATCGTTTGAAACTATCCCCGTGGTTGAGACTCCCGTGACACAAAAAGACGTGGCATTCGCAATAACCGAAATACATGGATGGCGACGATGGTGACGAGATCGGCGTGCCGTTGTTGCCCTCACTCATGTGGGCAGCGTCACGAGTGTAGCAGGGATGATATGAGATGATGATATGATGACGGTCGAAAGTTAAGTAGCCGGTCACTGCGAAGACTGGTAGAAGTCCCGCGAGCAAATAAACTCTGAATCATATTCTTTGGATGAGTCCAGTTTGCTAGAGGAAGCAGACTAGGCTGCAAGTTTTGGAGTGTCTTTCAGTGAAAGGGTCTATGGGATTTAGGACATCGTCCAGCATACAATTCCTGCAGTGTACAAGGTAGTTTTCCCGCACCTCAGCATATGTACAACAATGTATCAGGATGCGTTCTATAGTTTCGGGTTGCTGACAGTGTCTGCAATGTGCATTTTCAACAGAGCCAATTGTAACTTAGTGAAAGCGGTTTCTGTTCGCAGTAAACCACAGATATCCCAGAGACATCCCAGTAACATCCCCACGTGGATGTTCGGTTATTCCAGGGATTTGTCCAGAGCGCTCGTAGACTTCTTTTGCACGTCCATAGGACAAGCAAAAGACCCACTTTTTCACGTCTCAGGAACGTCCCATACATATCGCGACGGGATATTTGGACGTTCAGGGGATATCTCAGATACTCCCATGAACGTAATTTTTAATGTAATTATTCCATGCAGCTTGTTTAGTGTTTAGGAGAATTCGCAGCCTAAAGATCAGGGTTTGTGTATTCCGGGAAAGTCTTTTCAACGGGAGTTCTAGTAGATGATTTTGCAGGATTTCCCTAATCCCGGGGTGCTGCGTTTTGTACTCATGTCTTTGTTGTACTCACGTGCCTCATTGGGAACAAAATTGTCTGTTGCTGTCTCCCAGGGTTGGCAAACTGGGGCTACTGCTTGTGCAGCAGATGCTAGTTTGTCTGCATTCTCGTTGCCACTGATACAGGCGTAGGAGGGGATCCATTGAAGGGAGATGTCTCCACAGATTGATTTCTGTTGGGCACACGATGTTCTGATGCAGCGCGCTCTGACGTTTTTGGGCACCGTAGGACTTCTGTCGTCACTGTGAGGCGACTCATTATTCCATTTCACTGCGTTACCATCAGCAATAGGGTAGAGTATCGCCCCTGGCGATGTAACTCCCCAATCAAAATCATAAAATGAACTTGTAGTTTGTTGGAGAGCGTCCGTGATGGTGACAGCCTTGCTGATCCTCTTGACCTGCACCACAGCTGCTGCATCGATGGCGGCACCGATGGATGTGGGAGCCGGCGTCGTTTCCAATCACTGTACCAACTTTCATGGGCCTATACGTTAAGCAAAGTGGAATATTTTTTTCGCATATGAAGTATTCCGTTGTGAATGACCTTGCAGTGCGCTCTGCATGTAGAGCACTTAAACCGTCGTGACGTTGCTCACATATGTGAGGCCGACAACGGCGAGCCCTTTCACCATCACCATCGCACTTAAACTGCTTTAAAAACACACATACAGTACACTGTTCGTAGTAGTTCAATGTACTCAATATTTGGTGACATCCAGCAACGTGAATATATGGCGGTGACGTAATGTAATGAGCTGCTGTAGCTATCGTTGTGACGCACGTGTTAAAGACGAAAAAGCGTGTCATCTGTCATCAGATGTCATCTGCGTCTAACATGTAAGCTTCAGCTTTCAGGCCTCTCTGAAGCAGAAGACTGAGCGGTGCTTAACTTTTGAGGGCTTAATCCTTTATTTGCACGGACAAGAGCAGCGCTGCACATCTTGCGATTCAACTGAGGTCGGATTATGTTTTGCAGAGGTTTCCCACAGCAATTTGAGCGCCAGTGTGTTTCTACAACTGCAAGGATATCAGTAGACGCGCAGCCCATCGTGGTCTCTTTGTTCTCCCTTTCTGCTTTGCTAAACTTTGGGTTAAGTAAGAACAGGTTGTTCAGCTTAAACTTGCCTAAAGAAGCACTGAGGTGACCCCCCCCCCCCCCCTTTCTTTCTTTTTTTTATTTTTCGGTGCAGCGTGTTTTCCAACAAATAAAATGAGTTCCTGCGAAAGAACGACGAGCGCAGGTGACCTACAAAGCGAGCGCGAGGGCTCTGCTCCGCACACCTTTGAAAAGTCCTCCTCTTCGTCAAAAGAGCGCACCGCAGAACGAGAGGACGTCGTGACGTATGCTACTCCCCTCACGCGACCAGGGACGTACGGCTACACGACTCTCTGTTTAAAACATGTGACGTCACGAGAAGACCGGCTCGATGTTATATTTTGCTGTGGCGAGCAAGAAGCCGGAAGAAAGCGCCGGCTGATAAAGCGGACAGTGCCCACCAGCATGCTTTGCGCGGCGGCGTTGCGTAATCAATGACGTAGGAGTGCGGGTCGTCTATGGGCTTCTTTCACGACGTTTGGGGGCACACCGAACCGTATTCCGCAGCGCAATTTGTGGTAGCGTAGCCGGAGGTTTTTCCATACACAGGCATGTGCCACCTACACTGCGACTCTGAAAAATCGTGGCGCAAGGATTTCCACAAAAGAGACGACGTTCCCGGTACGGCGGTGAGGCAGGGAACACGCCGGACACGACCGTCTAGTAAGGGCGCTCTACACTAGAGGCGGACACTTGGCGCTGCGGTCGCCGGACGAAACTTTAGTGCAACTGGCCCATAAGCGGCGCATGAGCTGAGAAGAAAAAACAAAGAACATCCTCGCTGTCACGCGGGGATCGTGCTAGCCGTCAGCGTCTGCTTTCTCCGACAGGTTTTTCTTTCTTCTTTCCTTTCTTTCTTTCTTTCTTCTTTTTTTTTCTTTTTTGTAAATTCGATTCACAGTTATACCGCACCGCAGAGCGAAAATATTTTGCATGGTGACTCCTGCTGGACAGCCTGACAGACGAGGGATCTCGAGCGATGTTTGCGGTCACCTCATTGCTCCTTTAAACTTGATCGGCCGCTCCGACTCCATGCTCTGCTCGCGCTGTTCTGGCAGATATCAAGCATGTGCTGCACGACTGCCATCTTTACATCTCACAAAGAGCAGCGCTTCAGTGTCTACTGTAATCGACCGCTACCGCACCATTCACATTGGCAACCATCCTCGGCCCTTGGTCTAACATGATCGAACATCGTCGTGCTCTGGAGTGCTCCCTGATTTTTCTCCGTAACACCGGTCTCCTCTCTTCCGCATGATGTGCCTGCGTACCCGTGTCCTGTGTGTTTTTGTGTATTGTGTTTTTGCCTAGCGGTTTGTTGATGTTTTTGCTAATCTCGACTCACCGACACTGCTGGCTGTCGAGCACTCACTTCAGCGTCGTTCATCGTCTCATTCGCATGCCGCATCTCATCCTGTCCATTGTGCCTTGAGGTAGTGGGACGCACCTCATGTTGCGAATTTCCTCATTCAACATTGTAAAATGTCTGTAATGTAAACTGTTTCGTTGTGATCAACTCAGTTTGCCTGATTTCTTGATCATGTGGCGTAACCAATCGACAATGTTTCCTAAAAGCTAGCTTACCAATGAATCTGATAGCTGCCGTGCGCAACCTTCCTAAGAGATGTTTAGTCTCTTTTGTTCGTCCCTGACTGACCTACGTGGGTGACTTACGTTGGAAACCTACTCCGTAATTGACCTCATATCTAAAATGTCATCAATGTGACAAATAACAACCACTCTAAACACCCTGTCAGTCCACACTGAAAAGTTGCATTGGTAGTCCATGCCACAAAGAAGAAGAAAAAAGTCACGTAGGTGTACCCACAAAAGTTGCCACCATCGGAGGCCCCTTTCCTGGCTTGACTTCTCAAAATCCGGCTTCACATGTAGCCCGGCAAACACAGCTCCGATGATGTGGTTTCAAGTTTTCTGTTGAGACACATAAGACCGACAGAGATCCTCAGATCCAGGAATTTGACACCGCTGCCACTCGATCACGTGGTTTGTTTCTAATTCCCTCGTAACGCCACCGTTTTCCGTGACTTGTTTCCGCACTTCTAGCTGTTCAATCAGTGCGAGAGGCACCCGTATCGTACAGTTGCGTTTGAATCTAAAAGAAAGAAAGGAAGAAACTAAATTCGTCACCTGACGAATTCTGCTATACTACCATAAAAAAAAAACCTGAATGGATGAATCCCACATAAAGGAAAAAGAAAAACGTAATGACTCGTATCGTCGTGCTCACAGATACTGTCCATTGAGTCCATTTTAGGCCGAAGCCCTGTTTATCCTCCTTTCACTTCCACTATGCCAATGAACAGAGCGAAAAACTTTCTTTTCCACTCATTTTCTCGATCACTCGGCTCGGTCTCCATAGGCTTGATGATCCTCATACGTGCTTTTCCGTCCCAAACACGACCTCCTATTCCATGGCGTGAGGAAATGCCCAATATCTCGTCGCACATCCCAGGGCTAAGAAAGAAGGGCGAATCCAGCTCACTGGAAGCCAAGGCGGCTGCTGAGGTTTTAATTAGTGACACTTTTCACGCTCACACTCTGGTGTTCACTGACGGCTCCGTTGACGCAGAGTGTAGGAGTGCTACTTCTTCCTATTATATACCATCATTAAATGTGGCATGGCAAGGAAAATCAGCTCGATACCCAATATGCTCTACGACAGCTGAGCTTCTGGCAATATTACATGCAGCAGCTGCGGTACAGGTCAGGGGAATCACCAAGGCTGTCATCCTCACGGACTCGCGTAGCGCTCTCCAAATGGTGATGAACCCCACATGCAATAGCATTCTAGCAAGGTGTATCAGGACGTCATGTGCCCAACACAGGACAATCGGTGGAGACATCTCCCTGCAGTGGATCCCCTCCCACGTCGGTATTAGTGGCAACGAAAAAGCGGACCAACTTGCTTCCGCTGCACACCACAGCACTAGCCCTAGTTTGCCTACCCCGGGAGACAGCGACAGAAAATTGGTCATAAATGAGATCGTCCTTATGCAGCACCCTGGGATCCGGGACATCCTGGAAAATCGCCGACTTGATCTCCCACTGAAAGGACTTTCCCGCAGTGCACAGACCTTGCTCTTCAGGTTGCGAACAAGAAGCGCTTTCACTAAATCACAATTACTCAAGACTGGCTCTAGGTTAGTTCATAGGTTAGTAAACATAAACATAGGTTAGTTCAACACCGCCATAAGGCACACGTCATCGCAGGTAGAGGCTTTTTCATGGTCAAGAAGTTGCAATAAAGAAGTCACCGGGCTTTGCCGTCTGTGCACCTACCTGAACGGACCCTTTCTTCCCTCGGGGCTGTTGATCCACAATTCGTATGAACCTTTCACACGTCATACCTAACCCTTTAAATACCATGCCAATGATGAGGACGGTGCGCAGAAGAAGAACAGTCTGTTCGAAATACCGGCGGCTCTCGTCCTGAGGCAATTCCTTTCATACTCCCTACCGGTTCAGAGGATTTCTACCCGTCTACCTGTGCCATAAGTAATTTCTGCCTTTATTTGTCATAGCCAATGAGTGAGCGACTCATGTTGTGATACGAGCTATACATAATTAATTTGCAGTAGGTCTACACCGAATTGATTTGGTACATCAAAATAGAAACATAACAGAAATATGTCAATGATAGCACGAGATCGCATTATTCAACCGATGTTAAGTGCACATCGGGAATTGAAAGAACATTACGCTATTGTTTTAGCGTGCACATAGCTTTGTTCGCTCTGCGCCGCATAAACACTGCGAGCAAAAAGGGGGAAGAACTAGAAAAACTGAAACGCGGCCAACCAAATGTTTCGTCTTCCTCTCATTTTAACGTTTGTTGTACAATAATTTTCTTAGTGCAAGATGTAAAATACACCCGCTAAGTCTTTCTTCGTTTAATCATAATGCAGTCAACTAATTGCTTACGGCTAGGCGTACAACACAATTCATCTCACACACACACAATTCATCTCATCGGAGAATTGCTAAGAAACGCTTTGAACTCGCATTCCCTGTTACCATAAGAAAGTGCGGTATCATGCGGTTTCGAGTACGGATACTGCCGTTCAGCAGCGTAGCCAGAAAAATATTTCGAGAGGGGTTCTATGGGGACTTTACATCAGGGAGGAAGATTTTCACCTCGTTTCCCTCTCCCAAATGCACTACCAAAGGTACGATTTCGAGGGGTTTGAACCTCCTACTCCCCCCTCCCCCCTTGCTACGCCACAGCTGCCGTTTAAGTTGAGCAACACAGACATTTCTTCGCGTGCAACCAACGGTTCCATAGTACAGCGCTTTACGAAATCAGGCGGCACTACTCAGGAAGTGACTCGACAAGTGCGACGTTTTCTTACCCACGTTAAAAATTGAAGCTCAGCTCAAAATTTCCACGCGTAAATCACGCGGAGGACGCCAACAGTTCATGCAGAAGGCCAATTCACGTTGTCATCTAAAATGCATGCATGTCGTTACTGGTTTCGCGAACACTGTGATAGAAGGACCAAATCTTCGACGCTGCAGTTGAGTTTAACGAGACAGGAACACAATTTGTGTAGGAGTGACGATGTGTTATGCACCTGCACTACATGTATCCACCGCACGTTTTTCATTTACTGACAGCGCGAAACTCTCAAGGCGTCAAAGCCGCACAGACATTAAAAGCATGCACTCGAATGTTTTTCGTGGGCGCACTTCCGTGTCGCGGAAGGCGACGTTTGTTTTTACTGTGAAAACATGGTACATTTACGCAAGAGCTTTCTTAAAGTTCCCAGATTTTCTTCTTTAAGATAGACCCCTGGGAAAGATGGGGGAGGGGGAAGGGTTCTTGGGGGACCTCAACTTGAACCACAGTTCCCCATCACGCATTTGAGAGCAATTCACATATATGCATTCTGGCAGCCGCTCTCTTCTCTTCGTTGCAGCGAGTTTGCTGTTCACACAACGGCACAGCTAGGAAAGCCTTCTGTCATATGAGCTCTCACAATCGGTGCGAGATATGGCAGTGACTTTCAAGGCTTTGAAACAAACAAATATCGTCAAATATCTCTCGCGCTCCATGTGCGGCTGCCCTGCACAAACACGGCGAATTCTGAATAACGCCTGAAGATGTTTGATTCGGAGATCTCGTGGATGTCTGAAGACAATATATGCTATGAGAGATGGGTTCGTACATGCTTCTTCGTCTCCGTTCTTTCCCCGTAGCAGGAATTAGACGTACGCCGAAACATCAAATGAAATGAAGCGAAATGAAAGTCAGGAACTCCAACAGGAGAGCCAACGTGCGTCACTTCCGTGGTCTGCTACGGCGGCGCGGCGACGCTCACCAGGGGCTCAGAGTGCTCCACGGCCGAATTTTATACCGCGATTGTGGCGGCGTTTCAACTAATATACGCAAATCTAAGTCGAATTCCGGATTGTTTTGGTACACATCGCAATATGAGGCAAATAGCTTTGCAGCCTATTTTCGTTTCCGTCGTCCTTTAAGTAAAACTTTTAATTCGAAGAAGCATACATGGCGATAACTGTATTTGTGGTAACAGTTAATAGTTGACAGTCGTTTCCTTGAGCTTGAGGAGGTGGTAGGGGCAGGACAGGACCTCCCCAAGCCAGATACCCTGAACATAGTTACACCAGCTTGCTTGCGTTTGAATGCTTTGTCCAGTTAATATTCGAATATTTCACAACGCCTCATAATAAAACCCTCGTAAATGGAGCCATACTGTAACACGGTTCCTGGGCAAGATCGTGTCCCGTTGCAAGCGTCCGGCAGTGTTCATCTTGTGCGTAACGGCATGTACGAGGATGCTCGAGTTCCATGGTGCGCGGTCGCTAAAAATCGCGCCTCTTCTATTTGTACGTGTGTAGGCAGAGGCAGTGAAAAGCGAAGCGTCAAGCGATAACATTGGTCGTTCAATTTTTCAGACATCTGGAGGCAAAGAGACGAATGGCAGAGCTGACAGTAAGATGGGCGTCCCGAAGAAGGAAGAGGACCTGTTACGCACCTGCCCTCTACACAACAATCAAACGACGAACAAGAAAAACCAAGACGGCGCTTTGGCAACAAAATCAAGGATATCTAGGTCCACAACCACTCTGGAGAGGGGCATTAGTATCATTACGAAAGAACGAAGCTGCCCACTACTCCGTGTCTGCTATGTGGGCGAACGTATCTGACTTACCAAACCAGAATAAACGTGTTCGATAAACTAAAAGAGCCGTAGGGGTACAAGCATTATGATTTACTTTGCAGATGTTTATTTTTCTAAGTTAATAGGAGCACCGATGTAAACGCGGTGTTCCAATCACCGTGACCCTATACCCTCAGTGTTATCTTTCACTAGGTAGGTTCCACCCAAGTCTGCTGTTCCAAGGTCCCTGCTGTGTTTGTAGCAATGAGAGAGAGAGAGACAGAGCTCCCGTTGCTCACTGTACCAACCTAGCAATCTCCTGTATAAAGTGCAATAACACATCTTTGAAAGCGGACGCGCGTTTTCCGGTGTTTACTTCGCTGTATACTTGTGGCATTTATGTAAGCTGGTATCTGTGTTCATGAAAGGTGTACGGGCAGCGACAGTACAGGTACACATCTATTTCTTAGCGCGATCCGTTTGTCGTAGCATGTGATGCCACGATTGTGTCTTGTTTATTGCTAACTATCTCTTTATCCTGTTCTACAACAATGCCTTGGTTCAAATAAACTTGTCGTTCTGTCCAGCAGAGAGTAGTAGAGTGATGGTTAATGCAAAGCGGGGTGGAATCACAGTGCATTCACAGCACGTCGATATGAATAGCAAGCGAATACGGAGAGTCCTGCAACCAAGATACACAGACTGTCCCAAGTAACAAGCACGAACAGCACTCTACGCGTATGGAATCTAGTCAATGTTGTTAGCAGCTGTGTAACCTAGTAGTACTCTTCCATTATGTCCAATTAATTAACTTGTCAAGTAATGGTTTAAGGGAAACTTTGCAATTACATCTTCACACTTAAACCAATATTTGGAATGGCTAATAAATTAATCCAGGCAAAATGAAAAATACTGGCGACTAGGGTAGTCGACTCGTAACAGCATTCGCAGGGTTTCATCCCCAAAGAGCGCTGAGTCCCTTTCTTTAATATATTGATACATATTAATTGGGACACGTGCATTTACAGTGTTACACAACAGTGGATTCGCAGTAACTATATTGGTTAAACTGTCAGTATAATGTACGGATAGAAAGCTAGTTCACAGGAATTATACATAAACTTGTGGTGCTTAATGCCCCCAGGTACCTTCCCCGAAAGTTAATCCTGAAAAGTTAACCGGGATACGTTTCGGTACCTGTCATTCATTGTTCCCACAAACTTGCGTCGTCGTAGCTCGTCGCAACAACAACGAAGACGACTGGCACTTCGGAAGCGTTCCGTTGTCTCTTGACTCTCTCAAGGTAGGTGCACATAGTGTGCGGGTCTGGACACAACGCTACCGAGGCCCTCTTGAACATGCTCATACTTGGTGCCAAACCAACGAAGGTGGACACAAGGCGCGCACGCCAATCTCTCGTTAAAGACATCGCAGCGGCACGGAAGGCATGGCAGCGAACAAGCTTTCTCATTTCCAGCCAAAGCCAACTAAGGACAGGGCCACCTGCGACCATGGGGCGAGATTGATCATTTTATAACTCCATTTGAGGCCCATTAACGCTCTCGAGAATGACGGATCTCCGCTTTGAGCCTCACCAGTAGAGTGCGGCACTAGCGTGGAGGAGTCTAGAGTAGATTAGTAGATGCCATAGTGGTAATCATAACGCCTGTGCTTTCAACGCGTAGCAATAAAAGTAGAATTAGTGTGCTACTCAGCATAACGTGCCCTCAACATTTATGCTCGAATAGTGGTGCAATAGGAGACATTGGAGCAGGAGGCTGCAGGAGACAGGAGCGGTACACTGGCACCCATACCGATGAGCCTATTCTTCCAAAATAATAAATAAAAACAGGTAAACAACGAAAGCAACTTAAAGCAGGTGAAAGTGTTACATTCCGTAAGCGGTAGAGAGGCACCTTTAACGTGTTTAAAGCGCAATAAATGGACTGAGGTTGCGTCCTGGAACTTGGAAAATAAAGGGTGTTGGTTGGGACTCGGTCGGGACCTCGGGTATTTCGATTGCTCACGACCGATACCGATTAACCACAGTCAACAATACCAGGCTGGAGATGCCTAGTCCCAAAGCGTCTAGGGACTGACACCGAAACGAATATCGGTTCGGTTACGGTTATGGTTCAGTGGAGAGTTTTAGTACATCGTACGCTACCGCCTTTGCGTACGTAAAGGATAGCGTTGATGGTTCTGCGCACGCCCTGTTGAGGATGGCGTAAAGGAGAAGAGGACGACGCAGTAGTTTGGTAGCGCGCGTACCTGAAATAAAGAAGACGACATAATTCTTCGAGAACAGGAACGGGCGTGTCGGCCTCCTGATCTGTCGTTAACATTTTGGTGCCGAAACCAGGGAAGGAGGCTGACCTCTCTCATATTCACCCATAGAGAAGCTTCGGCGTAACTGAGCTGTCCTTCCTGGCGCCGTGGCGCGGTGCCTGTCATCTGCTATCGAACTCCTGCAACAGCCGTCACTGGCCCGGTCTGACTTGCAGATAACCCTGGATGAACTTCTCGACAAGGACAGGGCTCGTACCGCTCTGAACGATAAAGTCGCGGAGCTCATCGACGACGACACCTACGAGCAAGAAATCAGCACCGCTCTCGATTACCACGAGAAAATTTGCCGTCGCGTAAGCATAGATTTGTAGTGCTAGAGGCGCAAGACAGTACACGGACGCGAGGGAAGACCGGCCAGCCCAACAACGGCCCGAGCTGGCCGTGCAGTCGTGTTTTATTAACCGCGCGCCTTGATCATTTGTGCGCGGGGGATGACGATGACAATGCTGCTACAGGTCTCTCCCCCCCCCCCCCCCTAGCGAGTGGCCGGAAGGTAATGAGCGATGTGGGGCTGTGGTGCCCAGGAAACTTGGGGGCGAGGGTCCGTTTGTGGTTGTTGCGGCGGGCAGGAGGACTGGAGGGGGGGTCGATGGGGAGGGCTAGTGGGATTGCCAAGGTCCGGAGAAACACCGATGGAGTCAGCGTTGGATGTTTCTTGAGGGGCCTCGAGGAAAGCTGGCATGAGACGTTCCAGCGCGACAGTTTGTTCTCGGCCGCTGACCAGGATGGTGTAGTGGGTGGAGGCTCAGTGCTGTACGGCGTGAGGACCAGAGTAGGGTTGTTGCAAGGGTTTCCTCACGGCGTCGCACCGAAGGAAAACATGCCAGCATGTTTCGAGGGCGGGGTGCTGGAAACCGGTGGCAGGGCGTGGTGTGCGGGTGGGGCTGGGACGAAGAGCATTCATCGAGTCTCGTAGGCGGGACACATAGCCGGCTGGTGGTACGGCTGCGGGGTCCGCTGCGGCAGAGATGAGGTCGCCGGGGAGTCGCAATGAGGTGCCATAGACCAACTCGGCTGTTGAGCAACCCAAGTCGGGTTTGAAATGCCATCGGATCCCGAGAAAGACAACGGGGAGAACTTCGGTCCACGGGACTTGAGGCGACGCCCGGAGGGCGGCTTTTAGCTGACGGTGAAGCCGCTCCACCATGCCATTGGAGGCCGGGTGGTACGCGGTAGTACGAATCCGTCTGGCGCCCAGTATGTTGGTGAGGCTGGTGAAGAGGGCGGACTCAAATTGGGCGCTGCGGTCCGCCGTGATGATGGAAGGAACGCCGTTCCGCGACACCCATGTTGTTAGGAGGGCCGAAGTGACGGTGGCCGCGGTGGCGTCGGGGACCGGGGTTGCTTCTGGCCAACGGGTGAAGCGGTCAACGATAGTGAGCATGTAGCGGTGACCGTCGCAGATTCGGTATGGTCCCACGAGGTCCACATGGATATGCGCGAAGCGGTCGTCGAGGAGAAGGAACTGGGATGGGGGTCGGTGGGTGTGTCTCTGTATCTTGCAACGCTGACAAGAAAGGCAGGTCTGCACCCAGTGCTAGATTTGCTTGCGCATGTTGGGCCAGACATATCGTTGGGTAAGCAGGCTTTGCGAGGCGCGTATGCCGGGATGGGAAAGGGCGTGGTAGGCTTGCAAGAGTTGACGTCGGAGTGATGCAGGAACGAAAGGCCGTCGCCGACCTTGAGATGTATCGCATGCGACAGGCCGGACCGAGCCAGGTAAGGCGACGTCATCAATTGTTAAACCGGATGTGGGGCTGGCGCGGTACTGTGCCAGCTCATCGTCGGTGAGTTGGGCTTGCGCCAAATCGTCGAGAGACGGTGGGGAGGTCTGTATGCCGATCGTGCTGACACGACTGAGGGCGTCGGCTACCAAATTGTCGGCACCACTGATGTGCTGGATGTCGGTGCTGAACTCTCCCACGAATGTAAGGTGTCGAAGTTCCCAGGGACTATATGTGGTGCTGGCGGAGGAGAACGCGTAGACGAGGGGTTTGTGGTCCGTGAATACCGTAAATGTGCGACCCTCGAAGAAGTGACGAAAGTGCTTGATTGTCAGGTACACGGCGAGGAGCTCTCTGCCAAACTTGCTGTACCGCGTCTCCTGGGGCTTAAGTTTACGGGAGAAGAAGGCCAGCGGTCGCCAGGCCCCGGACACGTGTTGTTGAAGAACGGCGCCAACGGCTACGCTGGACGCGTCCACTGTGAGTGAGGTTGGGACGTCGTGGCGTGGGTAGAACTGGCTCCTCTTCAGATGTCGCAACCAAGCCATGCCACGCGAGCGCAAGCAGATGTTGGACGAGCAATTTCTCCAGCGCAAGCATTGCCGAGGTGTAGCGATAACAGCGTGTGAGGGAGACTTCGGAGCAAGGCAAAACGAGTTTGTGTAAAATACGAGTTTGTAACCCCAGTGATTTATACAGACCCCCAACATCCCCCGACACCCTCCCACGAAATTTTTGGCGCCACCCCCTAAATTTTTTCTATACGACATAGCTCTAATGATGACGCCCCCCCCCCCCCCCCGTTATTTTTTGCTACACCATCATGTCTGTGATTCTGGATAAACTACTGGCGTGTCCGCCTACTGATCTCAAGGCTGTGGGTTCAAACCCGGCCGAGGACGCCACCAACTAGGTGGCAGGGTACAGGTTGCTTGGACACGCCGTCTTCCGCGTGGGACGTTAACTAAGGTGTGCCGTGTGCTGAGATTTCGGCCCACGTTAAATGACCATCAGGTGGGCAAAATTATTCAGCAAACCGATCACTCTGGGGAGTCGCTCATGATCATAGTTGTCTAGCGGTGTAAAGCCACGAATTTCATTATCAGTGAAATGCAAGAAGCCATAAGCTGGCCTGCAGCAGTGGAGACAACTCTGGGATACGTAATACAACGACAAGGTAATACATGCGTTAGAAACCCGGCACGTTGCTGCACAGGATTCCATAGGAAAGGTAACGGCATCGTCGATAACGTTTCCCATGGAATCCTCCGTGGCACCGACACAACAAGTCGCCGGAGAAGCACCTACGGAGCCAGCCATGGGGGCTTCATGCACGTCGCCGAACATCCATCGACGTTAAAAAGGAGCCTCAGCGCACTGTCGATCAGATTAATAAGAATACGTACTACCAAACGGTGTTTAATATCTGTATTTTACGCTATTTTACGTCCCTGTGCACAGGCTCCGTCTCAATGTATCCTTCACTCCCCAATTCCCGGATCGGATACTGTGACAGCTGCCATATGTGGCGTCGTAGCGAACATTGAGCACGTCCTAGCAGAATGTGAGCTCTACGAAACGGAGGGGTGATAACTCTGTGCTCAGTTGAGAACTGCTAGCGGACAGACATTCAACCCGACTGCAATTTTTGGCTGCAATTCCAGAAAGCGCACGCATGTCACATGCGAAGACGTCAGTCACCCGCCATAAGGGTCGACCAATCAAACTATGATTGGTTGTCATTACCGATGCCGACCCAGGGATCACCAGAAGTTCCTGCAGACGGTACTTACATAGGATGTGCTGAAGGCGCTGCGCCTACAGAGCGCAGGTCAGAGTGAGCAAAGAGAATTCCAGACTTCTACGGCGTAGAAATGTCCTATAGGGAAGGACTGTTAGTGTTTGGATGCTCCGCACTTGACTGCGCGTTAACAAGAACACTGGGACGTGCGCACGGCTCTTATTCGTGCGATGGGCTGAGTTTGCGTTCTGGGACTTAGATAATAACAATTGTTAGTTGACCTAAAGACCTGGGTTACGTCATTGGCCAATCGCAAGACTATTATCTAAACACTTCCCCTCGGTTGAGTAGATGCACAAGGCTGTCGTTATTGCACGACTAGCAAGCGTTGCATGTTCCACAAGCGCGTTCGGCGTCCGTTGTGCAATACTAATACGCCGGTGTTTGAGGGGAACGAAAAAGTATCGGTACCGAAAGAGTAGCCTTCTGAAGATTCAAGACACGGTTCAGCGGACGAATTGAGAACACTTTGAAAGCACGGCTATTCGCGGAGGCAGCACGATCAGCAAAGCCACAGATAAATTGACGAATATGCGAACACGTTTTGGGAAATTTATCAAGGTGCGATGGGATGACTTTTTGGAAAGTAAGGTGACCAAGGTATTTTGATTGGCCAGCACTTGGAATGGCATTCTTTAAAATTGAGTTGTATGCTCGGAGCGAGTGAACAGTCAACTGTGTTAAGTCACTGTGGTTGGAAGGGGGCAAGGAGTACACGATGTCATCCAGGTAAGACAGGCACATACACCACCTCAGGCCCGAAAAGCGCGGTGTCGATCATGCGTTCGAATGTGGCTTGGCCGGTGCAGAGCCCGAACGGCATAACTAAGAACTCGTACAAGCCATCGAGCTGAGAGACAGCCGTCTATTCGATACCGGTATCTTCTATAGGAACTTGCTAATAACATGAGTGTAGATCAGACGACGAGAACTAGGTAGGTCTTCGGACCGCATCTGAGGCATCATTATGAAAGAAGAGGTACACATCCACCTTGCTGGCATACTGTTCTCAATGCAGAAGCGAATGTTGCTGTGTTTCTGGTTTATGTGTGTTTGAACCGATCTAAGACGACGACCCTCTCTGCTCCGTATATTAACAAGTTGTAGTGCTTGGCGTCACGATCTGAGTTATTAGTTGTGCATTCGTAACGAGGCTGTAAAGACTTGTGGAGGGAGGGTTGCGTGATCAGTGGTCAACGAGGACTAACCATAGTTTCGAAATCAACTAAAACGGATACGGCTGATCCTTTAAAGATGTGCCACCCGTCTCCTTTGACAAGTCCTCCTGATCTGACTATTTCGATACCACCATTTCTTTAAATCACAGCTTACCCCTTGCATGAGCAACCGCAATTCACTGATGTAATAGTGATCTAATGACATTACTTTCAATGCGATTAATATGCTACGCATGTTGATTCAATTCAATACAATTTATTTTTTCAGAATACAACTGGATGGGCTGCGGGACTAAAGGCTGCATGCCTGACGACGAGGTTCTGGAGCCCAGATTGCCCGTTGTTTGCCCACTGCCCACTGATGACCTGTTGTTCAAAACGCTCGTGCGCGTCCTTTCCACAGCTGACGTTGCCGGGCTCACCTTCAGCGGCACACGGTCACGGCCCTTCAAAAATTAAAATTTTTGCATAATGGCGAGCTGCCCATACAAGCGAGCTATCCAGCGCATGTGTGTTGCATCAACACACATGCGCTGGGTATCTTGTTTAAGTGTGTCGTAAAGCTACGAAACGGATACGGCTACGCACATGTTAAGCATTTAGGGAGACTACGTTCAGTGCATTAGTACTCTCAGTTGACATAGGAAATCGGTGGGAACTCCCATTAGTGTCCTCTGCGAGCGTCGCAATCGCGCTCTCGGAAGGAAGTCAATAACGCACATTTGTCACGCGCGTGGTAACTACTCATCATCTTTGAGGAACTTCTCACAGACAGCATTGCTTCCAGCACCGTGTGTCGGAGATTTCCGGCGCACGTCAAAAGACCCCCGGGTGGTCCAAATTATCCGCAGTCCTACTCTGCGGCACGTGCAACATGCCGCCACACTGCGCAGACCAGACTTGTACGTATTTGGAGTATTGTATTTAAAATACTCTATTTTAAATACAATTTGCGGTATTTTGGTAATCTACTCAATACTTTTTGTTTTGTGTATTTGTACTCTATTTAAAATACATTTTATGGTATTTTTCAATACTCTAATTACATATTCTGGATCTCCCTGTCAAACTTTCTGTGTCTTGTCTTTCCATTATCTTCCTTGTTCAGTGGAAATTACCTGAGTCCCTCAGACTTGACCCGGATAGCAACTCTAGACCCGGACATAGGCCCTTCTTGGAAGTCTCAATTTAGAGATCTTGCCCCATGTGTACTAATCCTTGGGCAGTGAGGGTTCTATTATATGTGGTGACGTCGAATTCTGACCTCGCCGAGCAGGGACCTCTAGAAGTTTGCTTTGTTCTGCGTCACATATACTTAGTGGAGTTATGTGGTATCTCTTGTCATCTTTTTCGGACTTGTGTTTAGATGACTCCTATCACACAGCGGCGGCTAGCGTAGTGCGCGGGGTCTAGGTGATTCATGCGTCATAGCGGCGACTTGCCGCACTGACCCATGACCGGTGACTTTTTGCATTCAAGGATAAATAGTATCTTAATTGTATTTCAAATACTTTTTGAGGTATTTTGTACTCTATCTTAATTACTTTAATTTTCATGTATTTATACTCTATCTTAATTACTTTCTAACGTTAGTATTTATTATCTTATCTTAAATACATTTTTGAGTATCTTGTACATGTCTGGCGCAGACAAACCTTGCGTGTAACATCACGGTACCTTTATTTATTCACAGACGTGGACAGATGGAGAGAGGACAGTAGGAAGGAGTGGAGGACAGAGGGGTTAGTATGCGTCCTGGGCCGACTTCAGGGCAGACTTGTACGAATCTTGAGTGCGTACTCAAAATACAGTATTTTAAATACTATTTCGGTATTTTGGTACTCTACTGAATACTTTTTGCGACAAGTATTTTTAAAGTACATTTAAAATACTTTTTTCAGTATTTACTACTCAGTACTCAAAATGCTGTCCTTCTCCGCCCTCGTATCCAGCACACTTCCCCGCTGTGTCCAGGTTTTCAGCTCACTGGAACCACGGTCCCTGTATCGAAGTATCGCAGGACAGTGATGGAACGTAAACCTTTTTTTTTTTGGGGGGGGGGATTCCTGCATCTGTCATTTATCCTTCTGTGCAATAGGCTGGTCTCACGTTTTGCCTTGCTTAATTGCCAATAGCCCGACACCTTCGTCAGAGAACGGTTCCTATTCATATCGCCAGGTGAATCCCCAGGGGATTTAGGTACAAAGGAATCCCGGCATTTATTTCCTTGGTCACCAAAGCAATAAACGTGCGCCAGAAGTTGAAAGACCCGAGCTGACATACAGGAGGGATTATGAAGTTTTGGGTCAGAACATACCACCAAAGTTTACTTGAGTTTACGAAAGTTCACCAAACATTACGTAAGATCAAGCCCTTGCAAATAAAAGGTTGCAAACTTAAGTAATGCGGATGAAGTTTATTTCTTTCATTTGCACGGCCACGTTCAGGATACGCGTTTCACTTACTGCTGATACTAAAGTACTTTAAAGAGTAAAATACTTCGCAGATGATTTAGTGCTCTACTCAAATTACTTTCAGATTTGAGTATTTTGTATACTCTATTTTAAATACCTTTTATGCGGAGTATTTAGTACCTTACTTAAAATATTTTTGCGCAGCATTTTGTACATGTCTGCTTCAGGGGAACAGTGCCGACATTCGCCTGGAAAGTCTTCGGAAAACCCAGGGAAACCCTCAGACAACACAGCCGGTGCCGGGATTCGAACCCGTGTCACCTCCCAGTCTCGGCGTGGAAAGCGATCATCCTGACCGCTATGCCACGGGAGGTGGTTCATAGTTTTGATGTACATAACTGGACATGGCCCGCTGAATGTTCCTAAAGATTTCCGCGTGCCAAGGAAAGCGAGTTCCGGTATGGCGGGAAACGGGCCCGCTCCTCTCTGAATGTCGGTCAGGTGTCCTACCGTACGGAGAAAACGCGCTCTAGTCAACACACCAAGGCGGCCAGAGAAGTTCCGAGGCCAACTTGCGCCACAGGCAGGATGACCGTGAAGGACCACTCCCCCACTCCCCCGCCGGGAGCTACTTACCAGCTCCGGGGTAGTTCTCGCGGTCACCGCTTCGCTATGGAATTTGGCGCTATAGCACTATTCGTGATCACAACCACCACGGATCCTATAGCACGTGATCCTGACCACGGCAGTGCATGGTGAGCCGTAGGCTCGGACTTCTCACTAATTCTGGCAGCGACTGCCCTCGATCTTAACTTTCGGCCGTCATCATTCCTTCATCTGTTATCACATCATCTCATCTCACCCTGGCTACAGTCGTGACGCTGCCCACATAAGTGGGACCACCAACGGCAAGCCAGTTTTCGTTACCACCACAACCGCCGTAGGCACGTTGACGGCGAAGAAGAGGGTAGAGCGCGTAGAGTAAGCAGCAGACGAACGACGGTGGCGATGATGATAAAAACGTTCATGTCATTTCTGCTCCCTAATAAGGCTTGGCGCTTGTAGCGGCCACTAGTGTAGCTAACCCATGACCCGGCTCTCCCATAGGCGACTGCCGTACGTACAGGTGTGTATTGACAGAATGGCGTAAAGCAGGCTAGCTGGTGGATAAATTCCATGATAGGCAAGCCTGAGCGATGGGCAAGACACGTAAACTTCGTGTTTGTGTTTGTTTACGTGTCTTGCCCATCGCTCAGGCTTGCCTATCATGGTACAGACAAAAGTCAAGCCTGTCATGCGGTCAGATCAAATGAGATGAAAGCTGGAAACTCACACATTTAAAAACACCCATGTCATACATATATTCATGCATTGATATATTCCTCGCATTCCATATATTCATACATTCGATACAACTTGTGTTTAGCGCGCGTAGAATATAATAACTGGATTTTAAGAAGTAAGATCGAACCGCTAGCACAGAAATCATTCTATAAATAAGTGAAACAACGTTATACTGATGAGAAAAAAAAACTGTTACCGCATTGAACACTGACCTTAGCTCTTATTATATTTTGTTTGACACAGAGAACCGCAGTGACAAAAATGACAAAGGCCGACTGGAATCCCCATACTGGAACATATGCACGTTCTGTAGTTTTCTTACCTGCTACGCACGCTTGTGCTGGGATGTAGACAAGTTCAAAAAGTTCTTCACGAAGTCATTTTCACTCATTTTGAAGCGATTTTGAAAGCTCAAATGTTCAGAAACTGTGCCTTCCAAGCACGTTTTCGTGCACGATGACCACAGCGCAAGCACCGGCTCAAGCAGCGCATCCCCACTAAGGGAAGTTCACGGAGCAGCCGCACTGTGGCGACACTGTTCGATCTCGAGGCGAATAGTAGTAGGTCGCGCCCTCCCCATACTGGAAGCACAGACATTAATGCGCAATCACATTAACACTTTTGACTTCGTTCACATCCCTACACATTCCCGATGTTTGCTTTATATTCTTGATGTTTTGTTTTGCTTTTGTTTTCCTATATATTTGTTTTGGGTTGTATTGCTTCTACCATGTTAGAACTGCCATTGACCTTGTTGGTGCACCATACGGTAGACCTCACGGTTGATGATGGGCCCCGTTTAAATTATTATTATTATTATTATTACAGTCTGAAAACAGCACAATAGCCAGCATTAATCCCAAGAGTAATATCTTTAGCGACACATATGTGACTGCTAATTTATTCTGCTGCGGTAGCATTGTTCATGTCAAAGCTCGAATGATTCTATCTATAATTCTCATTTAATGCACAACAAAAGTGAAACGCTGCAAAATGTAAGGGAAATACACGAAATTCAACAGCGCAAATTCTTTTTCGCTCTCACGCTATCATGGGCAAAGAGCTGTCAGCCACATGAGTTAGGCTTGTCCATCGCTTTATAGTTCGACCTTTTGGCCTCCCGCGACAACGGCACTGGGCAAGACCTCGTTAGGAAAGAAACGGACACACATGTACAAGTTACATTCCGATACATTTTCTTCAACGCACTCTACCGTTCATACAGAGACGAATAAACTGAGGCTGTCGTGGAAAATAAACACTTGGTTGTCAGTTCAGTGTGTTGTGTGTGTGTCGTCCCTTCTCGTGCCCTACACCCGGGCTAAAATGCTATCGATTAAAAAAACTCAGGCATTCGACATTGTCGTCCCTGAATCATTACCGCGCGTCGGCGAGGCTTGAAAGTTGCATTGGTCCTAATTGCCGATTCACGCACCGCAATTTAAGTTACCATTCGGCGTGTTTTATAATTATAAGACACCGTGTAACTTCAGTGCACACTAATGGGCTGACTTTTCAGCAACCGCTTCGCCCACGATAAGCAGCAACGCACTTTCGTAGTGTCGATGACCCAGGCTACTGCCACGCGTCTTGGCCCATTTTAATCTACACTTTATTTTAATGCCTGGAAACGCGAGAAACTGCTTTGTGCAAGAAAATTGCGCAATTCGAAGCGTTACCTGTATTCTAACTCATTTCAAACGTGCACAAAATGCGCTATTTTTCCTTAAAGGAGGAATGGACGCTATGCATAGGTAGCCTATCCCATGTTTACACCACCTCGCCTGTGTAATCCCTTTATGCTCAAGGAAGGCTAGTTATTCGTTGAGCTAATCTGCGCAGTAACCTTTGCGTAGAAAGTAGTGATGAACACTGGCACCACGAATTTGTACGTACAGGAAAGAAGATATCAAGGCGTCATAAAATGAGATAGATACGTGTATAAGTGATTCGCGTTTCTTATTTTTTAATATCATTACATATGAGTCGTTTGTCCAGTCGTTTGCTTAAACAAAAGCAAAATGTTCAGATATGCCCTCTAGAGTTACCAGTGTGAAAACAAATCGATACCGTGTATACCGGCAACCAACACGCTGACGACTCCATGGCTCCTATACTGCTACTTCTATATTTAATAGGTAGTGAGGTTGCCTCTCCCAGGTAGCGCGGTGAATGATTCATTCACAACTTGACCACCATAAGAGGTAAGGAACTAGAGCGTCAACATGAGCTCCGTTGGCAATATTGGCAAGATTGGCAATTTGCCGGCGAGCCAAGCAGTAATTGTGTAGGAGTTCAAGCTAACCCAATCGGAAAGACAGACAAACATCGTCGGCGCGTCCCTCCGTTACAAGAATGTGTGGTACATTTTGATTCTTCTGCGCAAGTGCTCCAATCTTTCCTATCGCAAAAAAAAACAAGCAAAAAAGACAAAAACAAAACAGAAACAAAGATGGCGGAAACAGGATTAAATACGAATTGCCATTCAACAAGAAGATGGTTGCTACAGACATATCTGGCTAGGATTATGGAAGGCACTTGGAACATTTTCCCCCCGCTTTATATGAACATACTGCTTTCAGGAATCGTCACGCAAGGTACATCCTTCAGAAAGCGCAAATTTCCTGAGAAAATTAATCTACAAGAATGCGCACAGCGGGGGTAATCTCGCCCGGGCTAATCCTGGCGCGTGGTGACATCAAGTCAGTCAGCGCGTTTTATTGGCTGGCGACAATCGTCTGCTAATGAGAACGACCAGTCGAGACGCGGGAGAAGTGACGCGAAATGCAACGGCAAAAAGAGAGAAAGAAAGGAAGAAAAAACAAGGCGCGCTCCTCACTATTGGTTGGCTGACATGACGTCAAAGACTGGCAGTCGATGAAAGGAGCTTTCCTGACCCCGGAGATTGAAAGTTCACTAGGATTGCGCGCTGCTGTCATGCTTTTTGTGCGAATTTCTCTCCCAGGTCTTCTGGTCCACACTTTTACTCCTCCTTACATTTGTTTTTCGATTCTTTCCATGCTCCTTTAGTCCCCTTTCACGTGTTTGCGTCCTTCTCGCTGTTTCACGTTCGAAAAACTTAATTTAGGACCATACAACCTCTAACATATTTAGGTCCAACCACTTCCCCAACAACACCATATATCCTCTGGATGTACAAATAATGTCCCAACGAACTCGCACGTCCGATGGACATCTGAGTGATAGCCATCGGATATACGAATCCGTTAGGCTTACATCCAGATGATATTCTGTGTTGTTGGGGTTCGTATGGTGAATTTCACTGAGAGAGCAAATATTGCCCCACGACGGATGTGGGTCAGTTGTCTACTCCACGCGATGTCGAACGGGTTTGTCCCCTCGAATGAAACATCACCCGCTCTTGGCGGGAGTCAAGCGAGTCTCGCACGGTGCACGGCGTTGCAATCAATCTGTTTCCTTGGGTTGGATTTACCATACTATGTATCTAGTAACGTAGCCACTACAGGATTACTCGGAATCACGGCCTGTGATATGATGTGATATGATGTGAACAAGTAAATAAATGGGGGCGTAAGTTGCGACGAAGTCACACTGGCTACCCCAGACCGCTTAGCCATTACAATCAAAATTAAAAGTTTTATTATAAAAAGTCGAACATTATTATACGTGACCACCATACTGGAGCTTTAATTACAAGTGCCGATATATGTATGTGGACAGCAGAGAACCTGGAAGACCATGGGACACGAACACAAGAGGAAATCAAATCTATAACACTACAAAGAAGATATTCTTAATCAAAAACAACAGAGGAGGAGAATAATCTATAATTTTTGACTATCATGAAATCATCCTCGTGACTTAATCTAGTCGAACCCCTACAATTTTCATTCTAAGAGACACTACAAACCTTACTTTGTTTTATGAATTCAACACAGAAAATATATTAAAAAATGAACTTCATCGCATAGCACGCTCCTAGCCAACAATCAGCTCTAATAATATCTGCCCTGATTTGTTGAAGACGGGAGGCGTTCACCTGACAGTTATGAACATTTTCGAGCGCAATTGGGAAGATTATTCCAACATTACACAATTAATCATTTGCTTATTAAGTAAACAGCATAGACATACGGAAATAATGAGAAACAAAACCATCAATATAGAGCCAAAACAATACACAATCCAACATGTAAACAACAGACACATGCAGGAAAATAAATGAAAAAGAATCTATCAAAACGATCAACATGCACGGATGAATAGCAGAGAAACACTTTGAACGGCACATGATGAATAATTTAATACAGCACAGAGCTAACGCTGAATAGCAGAGAAACACTCTAAACGGCGCATCTGCCAAAGTGTAAACAACAGACAGGAAATTATTACTGAAACAAGATCAACAGCTAATAGAGAGCCAAAATCCAACACGTAAACAAGAGGTACACAAAGGATAAATAGCTGAAGAACAATCTAACAAAACAAGAAACATGCACGGATGAATAGTAGAGAAACACTCTAAACGGTGCATCTACCAACGGTAAACAACAGACACATGCAGGAAAATAATTGAAAAAGAAGGAACATAATAGCGAAACAAACTATCAAACATTACAATTTGAAATTGAAATAATATATCTTTTGAACTATCATAAAATCAACCTTGCGAGCTAACAATATAGAATTTTCATCCTACTCAGGCACTATAAACATTCCCTTGACAGAACTATCCAAACACACAGCACAGCTATGCTTTACACAGTACAACCAGACTCGAGACCCGGTGGGGTCACTCTCTCCCTCTATGCAGCCCGGTGGGGTCACTCTCTTCCTCTATACAGCCCAAAGCGAAGAACCTGTTGTCAATCTGTGGGGTGGGGAAATCCTCTCTCTTTTTCACATTCTTTCATCCAAAAGGAAATATTCTTAGGACCGGTGTACAGAGACGAAATTTTTACAGATCGCAAATAGACATTGGAATTATTCGACTCTCAAGAACACAATAAGAATTCTATAAAAAACAATAGCACGCAAAAAAAATCTAAGAATAGACTTTATGTCAGTGCAAACTGATTTTAGAGAAACATTATCTGAGCAAACGAGCAAATATTATCGGCGCAAACAATACTCAACCAAAACGAGAAACGTTCCATTTAATGTGTTTCAGATCAGACACAACTATTAGGCATTCATTATTCTCAACTCACATAATATCAATCGAGTGAAAGTCAAGTTTATTCAGTGATAGAAACAATACTAATTCGAAAACGAGAAACAAATTTAATAACATCTTTTTTTATGATAACTTTGCAACAGTAATTTCTACACGCAGAAGCCACAAACAACTCATATGAAATGTAAATTATTGTGTTTGCTATAGCGAAAATCAACGCACACAGCTAAAAAATACATTCCCAACTAGTAGAATATTTTTATTAATATCAATCGACTGATCATCTGAAACAAAGTCAAAAGCAGTAATTTAGGCAAACATTTTTCATAATCACGCAGCGCAAATATACATCACAGAAGCACGTCTTTTTCATTCAGGACCCACTAGTGGAAACGAAGTGAGAGAGGGAAGCTGAGTTCCCGTACACTTTCGTTAAGGTTACGCAGCAGGGAGTAGGGGAATCCACAATGGTCTTGGTACACAATGTATAGTTGACAATCATAAAATCGCTCCAGCAAGTCAAGTTATAGAAGCAGGGGCTCTAGCGCTGTCTTGTACGTAGAATCATTGAAAGCACACATTTTTTCATTACACATCACATCTTTTTTTTTTTTTTTTTTGTAAATTGACTTGCATAATTCTAACGTCAGGTGGAACATTATGAACCTGATAATAAAATTTTAAGAAATAAAATTAGCACCAATATGATTTAATTAAATGTCGAGGCGCACTACAAAACAGAACAGACAATTGCTATACATTGAAGAGATGGACGGATTTTGTACTCGTTACCATACATCATGGGAGGACCTGATAAAAAGTTGCTTCGAAAAGGAGGAGCCGCGAAACGATTCATTTATCGATGCATTTCAATACGTCCTAGACATGGTCGTATTCGGAGATATGGTGCAAATTATGGAATTCAAGATGCGAGAACTTGTATGCCGAATCTACAATAGTTATAAAAATATTTGCACGTCATCATCGGAAGGACCACTGGGATTGATGGTGGAGTTTTTGAGGTTTGCTAACGAAGAATTGAAATACACTAGACCAAACGTAATTGTAATCATTGCAATGGGCATTGTATTAATCAAGAAAGCGATCAGATCAAATTATCATATACAAGCTGTCTATATCGCACGATTCATTACGGATTTGTTGAAATTACACCTAACGGTTGAAATGGAAAGTACATAAAAAATCTTATCACATGATATATTCCACTAGAGCCTCTACACACTTATTTTCTTCTATCAGTTTGCGCAATGATGTCGAATGAACAGAAGTTCAATATTGTCGCGCAAGGTCTGATGTATCATCACTTATTGAAAATCAACAAACATATCAATTGCGGTGGACCACCGGACGATTTTCATCTAATACTCTCTTGTACGCCATTCAAGAATCTTCATACAAAGAAAGGAAACATCAATAAGAGACTGCGCAAGTTCGTCGCAACAATGTGCAAGTTGTTGAAGCAATACAAACACGGCGACAACATATCACCTGCGTTAATCAACGCTGGATTCAAGCGCCCAATAATCAGAATAAATTACTTGATGTCTTCGGAATTCATCAATCAAGACGACAAACGAAAACTTCGGAGTTTGGAATAGAACTGTAACTTACCGAAATAAACAAGTGTATAATTGAAATAATAATTGTATTATTTGTCATCATTGTAATGTATTCTACACAGCGCAACGAAAACAACTTATGACTAGATTCAAGATTGCTAAGGAGACACTACGTACAAGGATCTTCGCATGGAATCAGCGCTGGCAATCAAAGAGATTTTTACACGACCACACTCTATACAACACCGACACCCGAAGGAAAGAATTGTAGAAGAATCGATAATAGAAATTTAGAGGCATGTTACATCAATCTTTGTTTACAAAGAGGATCATTAATATTTTGCGAAAGCTTATTTTATGAATTAAATTGCACAGTGTATATATTTTCTCAAACGATTGGACAGTTGACAATACTATATTGAAAGGAATCTATTATCAAATGACGCGATGCAAGTGATGGACATGCATGATGCGCTAGCGGAGTCTACAATTCTAATCAACATAACATACGGCACACAGTTCCAATAAGGTTTGGGGAGAATCGAATCACGCAACTGTCATCAGAAATATTTAACCACTATACAATGAAGATGAGCACTATCCATAAGGTACGTAATTATAATAAGTAAATATTCCTTTTGCAAACTTAACCAGAGCAGCACACATAAACGGAGCTCCAATTCACAGAATGTACCCGAGGTTTCTCACTGGTAACATCTCATTACGGCCCGAGTCTCATTACGGCCGAAGTCTCATTACGGCCGAAAAATCCTTTAATCCCCAAGTGTCTCGTTACGGCCAAAGTCTCAATACGGCCGAAGGTAGTATCATTACGGCCGAAGATGTCTCATAACGGCCAAAAAGAAAAAAGAAGCATCCACCATAGTAGCTCTGTATATACTGTGTTTTATGCTTCCCAAAATGTTTCCGAGGCGGTGTGCCCCCACGGCTTGTGTCACACACAATGGTTCATGCACACAATATTGCGACAGTGTTTCATGCATCCCTCGTGAAAAATGTTTTTATTGTCATATGTGTCACACGATATTTGTATGTGTTACGCCATTTTCTCTCAGTATTCAAGCAACATCCTACTCGTTGGTTCTGTGAGCAAACTGTGTGTGTGTGTGTTCTGAAAAGTACTCCACAAGGGAGCCCACTGGGAGCTCCAGGAGTCACATGACCTATGACCATGATCTTCTCCCCCACTAGCTGCCTTCTACAATTTACGTCCACCTGAAATTTACAAAAAAGTACATAAGCCACTGAACAAAATGACATATGCTCTTGTTTGATGATGACTATAAGACATATGCTGTCAAGCAGACTTTTTTTTTCATATATTCGAAACATATTCAAGAATTATGGACAACAATGACAATTACGTCATAATAATGCAGCTGCATAGCCAGGAAACTATTTCAGGAGGTGTTTTATGAGGCTTGACATGGGGTGGAGGAGTCCCCCTCGTCAGTGCTTTATCCAGACCCCCCCTAACTTTTTTGCCTGTGCACCCCCTACAGGGGGTGCCCTTGCGATTTAAGCTTCAGATACGTCTGTAATGATATGTTAAGCTGTAATGACGTAACTATTCCAACAATTTTTTCGAACACCCTTCTCGTGCTTGGGATTCTGGATAAACCACTACCCCTTGTTCATTTTCGTGGGGCACCACATTAGAGCTTATGCCACTGCACTGATGTCACAATGTTAAAAGTGTGTGTCACTCTGGGCATTCGGAATTCCTCTAAGCTACAATATGTAAATTCAGAATATCCGAAGGGTAAACATCAGATGTTACCTGCAGGCTTCATGCTGAAACGCGTGTACGCAAAACACTTCCGCCGTGGTGGGCGACGCCGTTAGTGTAATCATACACGCAAGACAATTGCGGGCACATGGAGTAGTGGCAGCAACCTGAAAACGATACATTTTCTTGTTACATATGAGTAATCAAAAATATACATTCCCACATGTTTCGTTTTGTCATTTGTAGGAAGCGCTAGTAAGGGAACAGCACTTGGTTGGTCACATGCAAGCCACAATGCGAGAGGTGCCGATATTTCGATTACGCGATCAAAAATTAAAAGTCTAGAACCATGCACACTTCCCCTTGCAACTACTTCCCCAGCATCGTGAGACATGACACCCATGACATGACACCATGTATTCACGTATAGTGTAATGATATGCAGGAATGAAAAAGATGCCAACATACCTGTAATCCAGTGACCCATAAGTTTGATTCGATTTTTTGGCAGCTACCATGAAGAGCAAATGCACGATTCACAAGTTTCGTTTCGCCATTTTCATTGTTGATTTCGCAAGCGTCGAGCAATCCCACGTGACCTCCTTTGGATCAGTGAAAAGTGAAAATTACTCGCGTCATGAACATATATGTTCATCTCAGCGCAAATCACGTTTTGCATGCTATAGAAGGAGGGGGGATCAATACTCTTCCTTTCGTGTTTTGATATCTTGTTGTTTTGCTACTCTCACTTCGGAGCTCGGATGGTGTCTAGCAACGTTGGGTACCTCGTTTCTTGTGTGTGTGAGCAACGCGTTGGTGTGAGCGAGTGGTTGCTGTTTACGATGTGTTCATATATCGCTTTGTAGTGCTGTAATGTGCAAATTAGCGGACTTTATAGCGGCTCTCTATTTTCCGTCGTTGTCTTGCGAGCAGCGCCTGTTGTTCCGGTAAAAATCGAGTTGAATGAATCGCCACAGCCCCAACGTATATCGCGCAGTGTTGACCAAGACCAAGTCAAGCAGGAATTCTGGTGAGTAATGCTTTCGTAGATTGTCTGGATTAGTAGTGTGCTGTCCACACATAGTTGGATTCTCATACGAGTAATTTAAATGAATCAAAACAGCCGAAGTGCCTGTAATAGATGTAACTCGGTATCTGTTCGTAGGTTTGCGTTGTTTCTAGTTGGTTGCGCGTTTAGGAACAACAAATTTATTCGAAGACGATAAGATACCGATAATGCATCACCGTACAGCAGCATTTACTCGTATCATTGTGAGCCATATTTCATTTGTTAAAATTTGTCGTCGTATTTCTTCAAAAATAAAAGCGCAAGTCGGCGTACTTGAATTGATCTCCAAGAACTGCTTACGTCGAACGTCTGCAAATGTTGTACTTATGTGCCTTCGCGCACCATAGTAGGCACAAAGCATATCTGATTAGAATAAATAGAGGAAGTCATTCAAATACACGTTATTTATAGCTGGTTTTCCATCCCAGGCATGGTATGTGGCTGCACGAAGGATTCCGAAAAAGAAAAACAACAACATGGCTAATAGGATGTTGCTGCCCAGGGAGTCCTGGCGAAGAGGTGAGCTGTTAAGATCATCATAAGGTTCTGTTGTGAAGTGAGAAATTTTGTAGTAGTGCACGAATGTTAATTCGTGCACTACTTTTATAAAAAAGAAACCAGAAATGGAAAGTTATGCATGCATCATTTCATGAATTGTAATGTATTACTATTTGATATCACATGTTTCCATTAAGGGAATGAACTACTGAACCTATATTCATATCATGGTCATGCTCTGTGTTTACCTGGAAGTCACATTTTTAAGGCTTGTCATTCTTTTGTCTAAATGAATGTTTATGTTAACCTTGTATGAAATAGCAGACACGTATCAACACGTGTGCAGCTTGTGCACATTAAAACGAGCCATGTAGAGACAAATGCTTGTTGTTGTTTTTTTTTAATATTCTAGCCTATTCATGGTTGCTCATCGCTTCTTGCAGGTTTACTCATTCCAGAAGCAAGAATTGTATCATTGTAAGGCGAATGGAAATAAACTGACATCGACTGAGATAGGTGCTCTGTCATGGCCAATGACTGTAGGATGTCTCCAGAAGCGTCACAACAAAGCCAATATTCATCTAGCTCTCTACAAGTAGCTAACTCCACATAGTAGCCTGCTTCACAGCCTACACTACCTTGTGGGAGTACACATTACACAATATGTTGCATTGTGCTGTGGTATGATAACATACCGTTTGTCTCGCAATATGTGTATATAAATATGATAAGGGCCCTAAGGGCACAGTGCATGGCTTATACCCTGCTGAATATATATCCATACCTGGCTTCGACATTGCATAGCAATGCAGGTTACAACACACATTTTGACATTTGGCCGTTATGAGACATCTTCGGCCGTAATGAGACTGCCTTCGGCCGTATTGAGACTTTGGCCGTAATGAGACACTTGGGGATTAAAGGATTATCGGCCGTGTTGAGACTTTCGGCCGTATTGAGACATCGGCCGTAATGAGACTTCGGCCGTAATGAGATACAATCTTCTCACTAGCCATACTGAAAAACTATGAGTCTGTTCATTATGTCACGACATATGAGGCACTACAAATGGGAAGGGCATACTTTAATTTTAGAAAATTTTAGTTCATAATGGAACAAAACGCAAACTCCAACACCAAAGGTTCTTGTTTAAATTTTCAAAGTCAAAACTGTATACTCTTTCTTAAAATTTAATATATAGATTAAAAAGCTGTCTATATAGTCACACATTGTATACAATATATTTGTTTGTACATTAATTGCTAAAATTTATCAGATCACATTCCAGAGCAGTGGTGACTATCGGTAAGTGTTTAATTAAAATTTGAACTGCTGCCGCAATTTACGAACTGAGTTGTAGAAAGTGTGATTTCACAGCTTTAGCTGGCTCACTTTGATACGCGAAGGTTTTAAGAACTCTTTCACGATGACAAAGAATTTAATCGATTGTATTGATATTTTCTATATACTCTATAACGTAATGTGAATTCTCCATGACGCGGATAGTAAAAGTTACGAATATTTTTCCAACGAAATTTACTTAAAACTCGAAGAAATGGTCATCCGCGTCGTCGAATGCGTTTTGGCAACACGCCGGGCCGCCTTTCCCCAATACCGTACCAGAAACCGAACGCGATTCTGCGCCCGACGCGTTAACGCGGTACCGCACGCGAGCGTGTTGCCGAAACGGGTTCGACGACGCGGATGACCATTTCTTCGAGTTTTAAGTAAATTTTGTTGGAAAAATATTCGTAACTTTTACTATCCGCGTCAATGAGAATTCACATTACGTTATAGAGTATATAGAAAATATCAATACAATCGATTAAATTCTTTGTCATCGTGAAAGAGTTCTTAAAACCTTCGCGTATCAAAGTGAGCCAGCTAAAGCTGTGAAATCACACTTTCTACAACTCAGTTCGTAAATTGCGGCAGCAGTTCAAATTTTAATTAAACACTTACCGATAGTCACCACTGCTCTGGAATGTGATCTGATAAATTTTAGCAATTAATGTACAAACAAATATATTGTATACAATGTGTGACTATATAGACAGCTTTTTAATCTATATATTAAATTTTAAGAAAGAGTATACAGTTTTGACTTTGAAAATTTAAACAAGAACCTTTGGTGTTGGAATTTGCGTTTTGTTTCATTATGAGCTAAAATTTTCTAAAATTAAAGTATGCCCTTCCCATTTGTAGTGCCTCATATGTCGTGACATAATGAACAGACTCATAGTTTTTCAGTATGGCTAGTGAGAAACCTCGGGTACATTCTGTGAATTGGAGCTCCGTTTATGTGTGCTGCTCTGGTTAAGTTTGCAAAAGGAATATTTACTTATTATAATTACGTATCTTATGGATAGTGCTCATCTTCATTGTATAGTGGTTAAATATTTCTGATGACAGTTGCGTGATTCGATTCTCCCCAAATCTTATTGGAACTGTGTGCCGCATGTTATGATGATTAGAATTGTAGACTCCGCTAGCGCATCATGCATGTCCATCACTTGCATCGCGTCATTTGATAATAGATTCCTTTCAATATAGTATTGTCAACTGTCCAATCGTTTGAGAAAATATATACACTGTGCAATTTAATTCATAAAATAAGCTTTCGCAAAATATTAATGATCCTCTTTGTAAACAAAGATTGATGTAACATGCCTCTAAATTTCTATTATCGATTCTTCTACAATTCTTTCCTTCGGGTGTCGGTGTTGTATAGAGTGTGGTCGTGTAAAAATCTCTTTGATTGCCAGCGCTGATTCCATGCGAAGATCCTTGTACGTAGTGTCTCCTTAGCAATCTTCAATCTAGTCATAAGTTGTTTTCGTTGCGCTGTGTAGAATACATTACAATGATGACAAAGAATACAATTATTATTTCAATTATACACTTGTTTATTTCGGTAAATTACAGTTCTATTCCAAACTCCGAAGTTTTCGTTTGTGTCTTGATTGATGTATTCCGAAGACATCAAGTAATTTATTCTGATTATTGGGCGCTTGAATCCAGCGTTCATTAACGCAAGTGATATGTTGTCGCCGTGTTTGTATTGCTTCAACAACTTGCACATTGTTGCGACGAACTTGCGCAGTCTCTTATTGATGTTTCCTTTCTTTGTATGAAGATTCTTGAATGGCGTACAAGAGAGTATTAGATGAAAATCGTCCGGTGGTCCACCGCAATTGATATGTTTGTTGATTTTCAATAAGTGATGATACATCAGACCTTGCACGACAATATTGAACTTCTGTTCATTCGACAACATTGCGCAAACTGATAGAAGAAAATAAGTGTGTAGAGGCTCTAGTGGAATATATCATGTGATAAGATTTTTTATGTACTTTCCATTTCAACCGTTAGGTGTAATTTCAACAAATCCGTAATGAATCGTGCGATATAGACAGCTTGTATATGATAATTTGATCTGATCGCTTTCTTGATTAATACAATGTCCATTGCAATGATTACAATTACTTTTGGTCTAGTGTATTTCAATTCTTCGTTAGCAAACCTCAAAAACTCCACCATCAATCCCAGTGGTCCTTCCGATGATGACGTGCAAATATTTTTATAACTATTGTAGATTCGGCATACAAGTTCTCGCATCTTGAATTCCATAATTTGCACCATATCTCCGAATACGACCATGACTAGGACGTATTGAAATGCATCGATAAATGAATCGTTTCGCGGCTCCTCCTTTTCGAAGCAACTTTTTATCAGGTCCTCCCATGATGTATGGTAACGAGTACAAAATCCGTCCATCTCTTCAATGTATAGCAATGGTCTGTTCTGTTTTGTAGTGCGCCTCGACATTTAATTAAATCATATTGGTGCTAATTTTATTTCTTAAAATTTTATTATCAGGTTCATAATGTTCCACCTGACGTTAGAATTATGAAAGTCAATTTACAAAAAAAAAAAGATGTGATGTGTAATGAAAAAATGTGCGCTTTCAATGATTCTCCAATGATTCCAACAATGACCAAGACCATTGTTGGATTCCCCTACTCCCTGCTGCGTAACCTTAACGAAAGTGTACGGGAACTCAGCTTCCCTCTCTCACTTCGTTTCCACTAGTGGGTCCTGAATGAAAAAGACGTGCTTCTGTGATGTATATTTGCGCTGCGTGATTATGAAAAATGTTTGCCTAAATTAATTACTGCTTTTGACTTTGTTTCAGATGATCAGTCGATTGATATTAATAAAAATATTCTACTAGTTTGGAATGTATTTTTTAGCTGTGTGCGTTGATTTTCGCTATAGCAAACACAATAATTTACATTTCATATGAGTTGTTTGTGGCTTCTGCGTATAGAAATTACTGTTGCAAAGTTATCATAAAAAAAGATGTTATTAAATTTGTTTCCCGTTTTCGAATTAGTATTGTTTCTATCACTGAATAAACTTGACTTTCACTCGATTGATATTATGTGAGTTGAGAATAATGAATGCCTAATAGTTGTGTCTGATCTGAAATACATTAAATGGAACGTTTCTCGTTTTGGTTGAGTATTGTTTGCGCCGATAATATTCGCTCGTTTGCTCAGATAATGTTTCTCTAAAATCAGTTTGCACTGACATAAAAGTCTATTCTTAGATTTTTTTTTGCGTGCTATTGTTTTTTATAGAATTCTTATTGTGTTCTTGAGAGAAGAATAATTCCAATGTCTATTTGCGATCTGTAAAAATTTCGTCTCTGTACACCGGTCCTAAGAATATTTCCTTTTGGATGAAAGAATGTGAAAAAGAGAGAGGATTTCCCCACCCCACAGATTGACAACAGGTTCTTCGCTTTGGGCTGTATAGAGGAAGAGAGTGACCCCACCGGGCTGCATAGAGGGAGAGAGTGACCCCACCGGGTCTCGAGTCTGGTTGTACTGTGTAAAGCATAGCTGTGCTGTGTGTTTGGATAGTTCTGTCAAGGGAATGTTTATAGTGCCTGAGTAGGATGAAAATTCTATATTGTTAGCTCGCAAGGTTGATTTTATGATAGTTCAAAAGATATATTATTTCAATTTCAAATTGTAATGTTTGATAGTTTGTTTCGCTATTATGTTCCTTCTTTTTCAATTATTTTCCTGCATGTGTCTGTTGTTTACCGTTGGTAGATGCACCGTTTAGAGTGTTTCTC
This sequence comes from Ornithodoros turicata, assembly GCF_037126465.1. Taxonomy (NCBI): domain Eukaryota; kingdom Metazoa; phylum Arthropoda; class Arachnida; order Ixodida; family Argasidae; genus Ornithodoros; species Ornithodoros turicata. Next base: position 90,912,194 of record NC_088202.1, on the reverse strand, counting down.
TACTATTCATTCGTGCATGTTTCTTGTTTTGTTAGATTGTTCTTCAGCTATTTATCCTTTGTGTACCTCTTGTTTACGTGTTGGATTTTGGCTCTCTATTAGCTGTTGATCTTGTTTCAGTAATAATTTCCTGTCTGTTGTTTACACTTTGGCAGATGCGCCGTTTAGAGTGTTTCTCTGCTATTCAGCGTTAGCTCTGTGCTGTATTAAATTATTCATCATGTGCCGTTCAAAGTGTTTCTCTGCTATTCATCCGTGCATGTTGATCGTTTTGATAGATTCTTTTTAATTTATTTTCCTGCATGTGTCTGTTGTTTACATGTTGGATTGTGTATTACTTTGGCTCTCTATTGATGGTTTTGTTTCTCATTATTTCCGTGTGTCTATGCTGTTTACTTAATAAGAAAATGATTAATTGTGTAATGTTGGAATAATCTTCCCTTGCGCTCGAAAATGTTCATAACTGTCAGGTGTACGCCTCCCGTCTTCAACAAATCAGGGCAGATATTATTAGAGCTGATTGTTGGCTAGGAGCGTGCTTCGGTGAAGTTCATTTTTTAATATATTTTCTGTGTTGAATTCATAAAACAAAGTAAGGTTTGTAGTGTCTCTTAGAATGAAAATTGTAGGGGTTCGACTAGATTAAGTCACGAGGATGATTTTATGATAGTTAAAAATTATAGATTATTCTCCTCCTCTGTTGTTTTTGATTAAGAATATCTTCTTTGTAGTGTTATAGATTTGATTTCCTCTTGTGTTCGTGTCCCATGGTCTTCCAGGTTCTCTGCTGTCCACATACATATATCGGCACTTGTAATTAAAGCTCCAGTATGGTGGTCACGTATAATAATGCTCGACTTTTTATAATAAAACTTTTAATTTTGATTGCAATCATATTGATTAAAAATATATTTTTTGATTAAATGTGTCATAATGGAATATTAGCTGTTGTGCATGAAGTTACGTACATCCTGTCAGAACTTTGTAATTAAAACTCCACTAGGGTGCTCATGTTAGACTTTTTATAATAAAACTTTTAATTTTGATACACGCGCCACCTGAAAAAAAAATGCGAACGAAGTCGGCCCGGGGTGAAAAGTCGCCAAAGATGTGACCTGGTGTTGTCAGTGTGCATGCCCCTACTTGCGCGCCGCATGAAAAAAATGCGAACGAAGTGGGCCCAGGCTGGAAAATTGCCAAAGAAGTCAGCCCATGGTGTAAAACCGTAAGTGTACGCTCAGCTCTTCAGCCCCCTGGTAAGCACACGGACAGCCCCCCACCTGCGCGCTGAAAAAAAAAATAATAAAAAATCGCTAGAGAAGTCGGCTCAGCTATTGTTCTTGAAGTTACATACATCTATCAGAACTTTGTAATGAAAACTCCACTGTGGTGCTCATGTGAAACTTTTTATAGTAAAATTGTAATTTGATTGTAATCGTATTGATTAAAAATATTTTCTTTGATTGAAATGTGCTACTTCTTCTGCTTAATTTTAAACTTGCGTGATTATCACTAATAAAATACCCCTTCAATGCTATTGCTATATAATTCCTGACACTAATGACTTTAATAAATATATTTTCACTTGTACTTTTGTGTATAGCTATCCTTTGCATGTAAATCGCCTACTGCACACCTGCTGTAGCGGGAAAAAAATTGCGATTGAAGTCGACACAGATTGAAAAATGATGAAAGAAGTCGTCCCAGGCTGAAAAATGTGAGCAAGTAAGCGCTCACGCAACCCTCCGGCCACGCTCCGCCCACCGCAGCAGCCCTCCACCAGAGCGCCGCCTGTCGCGAACGGGAAAAAGTCGCGAAAAAATTCGTCGCAGATTGAAAAATGACGAAAGAAGTTGGCCCAGGCTGAAAAATGTGAGCTAGTAAGCGCGCATGCAGCCCTCCCCCCGCCGATAAGCGCTCGGACAACCCTCCGCACAGGCGCCGCGCAGGGAAAATACGCGCAGGGCTCAGGGCAGAGCCCAGAGGTCCATGTCTGAGTTTAACATTGTCTGTATTTCTCAACCTATCTATACTACTCGTTTCTCATGCAATTTAATCCAAGTGACTATGTGTGGGCTACATGACTTTTTTTTGTGTATTTTGGGACAATTCACATGTGTACGCATATTGCGCATGCTTCTCACTAGTACTGTGGGTTTCTGCACCATAACGGGATACTGTGGGACTGTCAATTTGGATTACGGTATTGTGGGACTATTCCCATGTCTACGAGTATTACCCATGGTTTTCATTAAAAACATGGGTTTCTGCATTGTAATGGGATACTGTGGGACTGCCAATCTGGATTGTAATATTGTGGGATTATTTCCATGTCTACAGATATTACATATGCTTTTATTAAAAATATGGGTTTCTTCATTGTAATGGGATACTGTGGGACTGTATATATGGGTTGTGGTATTGTGGGACTATTCCCACGTGTACGGATATCCTAAACCAGATAGACAGTCCCACAGTCCCGTTATACTGCAGAAAGCCGCATTTTCAATGAAAAGCATGGGTAATACCCGGAGGTTTCATCTCAATTCAGGCAAGCCCGTCCGTTGAGGTCCTTCGATTTTGCTACACATTTTTTGTGTGAAAGCCACATCTTTGTGATGAACATTGGCACAAATCTCGAACTTCAAATCGGAACGGATAAAAAAATTGAAGCGCGCACGACGGTGCCTCATCGGAGCGCACGACGGAGCGCTCGGGCCGAAGTTTGAGACAGCCCTATGCACCCTACGTACAAGTGACGGGGACGACATTTTTTCTACCCGTTCTCTACATACTGGACTGTAACTGTGTGGCATACGCTGATACCTACTACTGCCCTTTCGCGTGAGAAAAAATCGCAAAAACGCCGTAGAGCGCGTTTTTGCGTGAACTTTGTCGCCTTCCTGTCGGGGAAGTGGATATTAGACCAAAGTTTACACTGAAAGATAGCCCATTAAGTGCTCTTTCTAACGGTATGCTGTTAAAGATTGTGAATGATAAAGCTAAGGCGGTATGAGGGAGCAAACCGGGATCACCATCGAAAGATACGCCGATTTCACGGATCGATTTCTCGAAAACCCCACCTTTAATTTTCTCGAAAAAAATATCATGTATTCATCATTCTATTGCCTTTCAAGTGGTATAAATTTTGTAGGGACTAAAAACATTTAACAACCATAGCGGAGCGAAAAGGCGACACATGGGTAGCAGTGACATCTCACAGGCGTACGGCTGGATTAATACTCCGCAGTCGTGCGCTAACGTCTGTATATCCACGTCACCATTTATTCCCTGCGTTTCCATATGCAGGAGAATGATCCCTAGTAGTTTCTTGCGCCGTCACCGTGTAGGCGTGTTTATATTTTTTAACTATATGAGATCTAACGCCAAAGGGCCAAGATGCTGCTGCCAGCCTTCTGCCTCTTTCCTTGCATTTCGCTTCGCTTTGCATTCATCCGCCACCTATTATGCGTCAACGCATCTTTGACGAACACACGTCCGGCTTCCAAAGCCACGTCTTGGGAGGTCGTTTTCATTAGGTCTGTCGCCGGAGCGCTGTACTTTACAACCTAACACTTCCTTTCCTGTGTGCTTCGTAGACGTGCTAACGAATATGACCTTGCCAGCTTACCTTGTGGCTACTAATCACCAGGGGAGAGGGTCGAGCTTGAACAAACGCGTGTTCTTGGTTCTGTCCAAAGTGAAGGCTCCAAACCATTCCGTGTCCCTGTTCGATATAGTACCATTTTTCGACTCGTCCACAGTACGGAACGTGCCTATTGTGCGGATTACGCACGACGACATCGTAGGAGGATCTACAAGCAGCGCGGCTTCGTGCCTGTTTCATGCCTCGACATCGATGCACTGAAGCAACTCCTCGGCTCGGATGGCAGTGGTGCAGTCAATGATGAAGACCAGTTGTGCAAGAACTGCGCAAGGTATTTCCGTTCAGCTATAGCTGAACTTTCTCAGTGGTCTCCTCCCACATCTCCACCAGACGCAGTGTACGTTCAGAGCGCAGAAATTGTTGTTGAAATTAACGAGAGTATTTCCACTGCGAATATTGGTGTCACTCCACTGCGGAACCCAACGGCAGTAAAACTGGAACGAGTAGCGTCGTACGTTTCCCGTAAAAAGAAAGAAGTTGGCAACGCACTAAGCAAGACAATAAGCCGCAAAATCAGTGAGGCATTTAATGTGGATGAGCCTGCGACGCCCGATGCAAGTTGTTCGAGCTGCTCTACCTATGTACAAAATATTAGGAGCGCGACTAACACTTCTAACACCTAACACTTCTTCATGAAAGCATGACAAAGAAAGAAGCGTTGAGACTAATCACAGAAGCCACAAAATACGTCATAGAGAAATCAAGAGCTCTAAGGGCGAAGCACGGAGTGTGGGTAATGCCCGAGAAGTACACGGGACACCCTGTCAGCGAGGCTGACGTAGTTACTGCGCTGAAATACTATCTCCAAGACGAGATGGACTGTACTGTCCAAAGCCCTAACAAGAAGGATGTTATCCACGTACTGGAAGACGGCGAGAGAGTGGCTGTGACGAAAAGGTTTGTGACACGCACCATACGTGAAACCTTTAACCTGTTTAAAAGCGCTCATCCGTGTGTCAAGATGGGAATAACGAAGTTTTATACACTCCGGCCCAAGTGGGTGCAGACAGTCCCACGCCAACAGCAGTGTGTGTGCTCGTACTGTGCGAATTTCGACTTGGTCATCGCAGGTATCAACAGTGCTTCATCCGCGCAGCTAAAGGAAGAGGACCTAAAGACGATGCCTTTGTGTGATGAGCCACAAGATGCCTGCTTTTCCCAAGACTGCACACGTTGCGCAGGGGCCAAAAAGATTTCTCTGCAGAAATTGAAGATACAGCGGGACGACGACGTTAATCTAGCAGTCTGGGAAAATGGAGACCTCACAAGGAAGACGCTAAAAGCACCACAATTTCTTAAGGAAGTCAGGAAATGCACCGCTGTTTACATCAAGCACGAACACATACGCAACGTCCAGAGGAACGCCATCTGGTACGAAAAACATCTTGTCGAACGACGTCATGTCGTGTTGCACTTTGATTTTGCCGAAAACTGGTCAGTGAATCTATCAAGCGAGGTCCAGGGACGGTAGTGGAAAACAGATCAAATTTCTTTATTCACTTGCGTGACAACAACACCTGTGTTGACAATGAGCTTCGCACGGTGAGCGACGACATGTCCCATGACACGGCGTACGCACTTCTAGCCCTGGACAGGATAGTTGAGGCCCTGGAAGAAATGCTACCTGTGTTCACGCATCTCATCTATATCTCAGACGGTGCAGCTGCGCACTTCAAGAATAGGTATCAGCTGTACGAGATGACGAAGAACAGGCTGCTAGTGAGATGGTTGTATTCTGCTAGTGGTCACGGCAAAAATGCTTGCGATGGTGTTGGCGGTTCTTTGAAACATATGGCAAGCTTACACAACCTGCGGTGTACAGTTGCTGCAGCAATTCGAACACCTGCTGATTTCGTCCGTGTTCTCAAAGAGAAAAATCACTCAACGCACCTGCTGGAAATTCCGTCGAGCGACATGACGGTGTTCCGAGAAGCAAGAAAGGAGGAGTGGGGGACGGTCCGTCCCGTCGCAGGCATTCGTTCCTTCCACGTGTGGTATAAGAAATGGAATAGAGGGTTCGACAATAAAAACGTCCTGCTAGCAAGAAGCGTCATCGACATGTATCCGGCTGAGTGATTGGGCCTGGCTTCAGGATCCGAACATTCCGTAGTCCAGACCCGCTGGTTCGTGATGCATGCAGTTCATCTACTTCAATTTTGTGATCTTGTGCCCGTGCATTCATAGACTCACGAGCCACGAGCCTCGTGATGTCCAGTGCCACCTTGTACGTGTCATGTGAAATACATTTTGTACGCGGAACAGAGAGTAAAATACATGCAGGTAAAGAATAAACACTAAATAGCTGTCTGTCAACCTGTGTCCTCTTAACGTGATATCTCGTGACTGCGGAAATGGAAATACGCCCGACGGTACAAGAAACAGTTTGGGATTATTCGCTTGCATGTAGGAACGCAGGAAATAAATGGTAACGTGGATATACAGACGTTAGCGCACGCCTGCGGTGTATTAATCCAGCCGTACGCCTGTGAGATGTCACTGCGTACCATGTGTCGCCTTTTCGCTCCGCTATGGTTGTCAAATGTTTTTAGTCCCTACAAAATTTATACCGCTTGAAAAGCAATAGAATGATGAATATATGATATTTTTTTCGAGAAAATTAAAGGTGGGGTTTTCGAGAAATCGATCCGCGAAATCGGCGTATTTTTCGATGGTGATCCCGGTTTGCTCCCTCATACCGCCTTAGCTTTATCATTCACAATCTTTAACAGCATACCGTTAGAAAGAGCACTTAATGGGCTATCTTTCAGTGTAAAAATCACTTTGGTCTAATGTCCACTTCCCCGACAGAAAGGCGACAAAGTTCACGCAAAAACTCGCTCTACGGCGTTTTTGCGATTTTTTCTCACGCGAAAGGGCGGTAGTAGGTATCAGCGTATGCCACACAGTTACAGTCCAGTATGTAGAGAACGGGTAGAAAAAATGTCGTCCCCGTCACTTGTACGTAGGGCGCATAGGGTTGTCTCAAACTTCGGCCCGAGCGCTCCGTCGTGCGCTCCGATGAGGCACCGTCGTGCGCGCTTCAATTTTTTTATCCGTTCCGATTTGAAGTTCGAGATTTGTGCCAATGTTCATCACAAAGATGTGGCTTTCACACAAAAAATGTGTAGCAAAATCGAAGGACCTCGACGGACGGGCTTGCCTGAATTGAGATGAAATCACCCCATACACACTGAAATAGTCCAACAATATCGTAATCCAGATTGACAGACCCGCAGTATCCCATTACAGTGCAGATATCCGCGTTTTTAATTGAAAGCAAGGGGAATACCCATAGACATGCATATAGTCCCAGGATATCGTAATCAAGATCGACAGTCCCACAGTATCCCATTAAGGTGCAGAAACCCACATATTTAATGAAAAGCATGGGTAATACCCGCACACATGTGAATAGTCCCACAATATCGCAAGCAAGGTTGACGGTCCCATTGTATCCCATTACGGTACAGAAACCCGTGCTTTTAATCAAAACTATGGGTAAATACGTAGACATGGGAATAGTCTCACGATACCGCAATCCAGATTGACCGTCCCACAGTATCCCATTATGGTGCAGAAACCCGCATTATAAATGAAAAGGATGTGCAATACCCGTAGACATGCTTATAGACTCTCTCTAGATATATAGACTCTCTCTATAGAATTCTCTCAAAATACCGTAATCAAGATTGACAGTCCCGCAGTATCCCATTAGTACAAAAACTCGCGTTTTTAATGAAAAGCAGGGCGAATACCCATAGACATGCTTATAGACTCAGGATATCGTAATCAATATTGCCACAGTATCCCATTACAGTGCAGAATCCCACATATTTAACGAAAAGCATGGGTAATACCCGCACACATCAGAATAGTCCCACAGTATCCCATTACAGTGCAATATCCCGCATATTTAACAAAAAGCATGGGTAATACCGGCACACATGGGAATAGGCCCACAATATCCCATTACAGTGCAGAAACTCGCATATTTAATGAAAAACATGTGTAATACCCGCACACATGGGGATAGTTCCACAATATCCTAAACCAGATAGACAATCCCACAGTATCCCGTTATACTCCAGAAACCTGCATTTTGAATGAAAAGCATGGGTAATATCTGTAAACCTGGGAATAGTCCAACAATATCGTAATTCATATACAGAGTCCCACAGTATCCCATTACAATGCAGGAACCCACGTTTTTAATGAAAACCATGGGTAATACGCGTAGACATGGGAATAGTCCCACAACACCGTAATCCAGATTGACAGTCCCACAGTATCCCGTTATGGTGCAGAAACCCACAATATTAGTGAAACGCATGTGCAATATGCGTACACATGGGAATTGACCCAAATTACATAAAGAAAAGTCATGTAGCCCACATATAGTCACTTGGATTAAATTGCATGAGAAACGGATTAAATTATGTGAAATGAGGATTAAAAATAATGAAAGGAAGATTAATTCAGATGACAAATGGATTAAATGTCATGGTATGATGATTAAAATGTACGACAAGAGGATTAATAACGACTGAAAAAGCTATAGATATATGCAAAATATGGGCACTCTTGGTTATCCGGTGTTTAACTGAAGAATTAATGCATCCGATGATATGCACGGAGCAAGACGTGACAATTAAATGTAATTTAAATTTAATGTAATATAGAAACTGATAAGTAAACTACCAGGTGGCTTTATTCTTGTTCCTCATAGATTCCTTTTTTTTTGCATACTGCCTAGGATTTTCCAGCAAATTTTCCTGTTTCCTAGGATATTTCCAGCAAAGCAGAAGCGCACTCAAAAGCGAGCTACCAGCGATACATCAGACCGGCGGTGCCTTCTTTGCACAGGACGGTGGTGAGAAATAGCACCGGGTTCTGTGTGGGTCTATTGCACATCATGTGGGCGGTGAGCTCAAGGGGGCTGCGTAGGTGCTTGGATCGCAAAAACTAATTTATATAGTTCATTACCACGGCGTGTCTCATCTCGCCCCGAGGGTTGGGGCAAGATGAGACAAACTGCATTTTTGAATTTCTTGTTCTGTGTTTATTTTAGAACCGGCTACGTCCGTTCTGATTTACAGATCAGAAGCTCTAGACCTCTGAGAATGTGCCTATGGCTAGTTTTTTAAACACGAAAAATAAAAATTCCACATTCAATTGCAAATTTCTGTCTCATCTTGCCCCACCTTCCCCTAACACGCACTGCCTTTCCTGCAGCACAATATTCGTCCAACAATCAAGTTCCCATTTCTTTTTACCGCAGTATATGCTCATTGAGCTCCACTGAACTAGATGTCTTCCATATTTCGCCTCCTTTTCTTAGTTAGGCAACTGTTAGGAATTCGTGTTAGTAATTAGCTTTTCTGTATAAAAATCCGAGCTTCGAAAACTGCGGTCGATTCTAAAACTATTCCGCAGCTGTTCAGCAGTGTTTGTTCCTCTTCCGGATTTGTAATAGATTTGAAAAATCCGGATTTAACAAGGGATTTGATTTGGCGTGCTGAAAATAAATCCGGATTTAGAGTGATTTGATTTACTCGAATAAATTTAAATACGGACTTGATTTTGATTTAATTTAGCGCCTCCTGTAGACTGCGGATTTGATTTACATCCGATTTGTTCCCTCAAATCCCCAACACTGCTAAATGGAGGTATCGGACGTGTAACCTCTACGATATTTTGAAATTTACATCTTTATAGCGGTTACACGTCGCTAAAAGTTACAATAAGGGGTACAGAGTTAAGAGTGTATGAAACACTCCACACCTGACCTCGTTCTGCCAATGGAACAATTTTGCCCCTTCCCGGAGCAAAACTTCGACCCACCTCTGCCAAACAAATTTGGCATCAGAATGTTAGCAGTATCGCTTCCGGTTGCAAGAAGAGACGCGTACGAAAACATGTGACAAGTAACATATGTAATGATGGTATATGCAAGGTATACGGCCGCAGTTTTCAACCAATACGAAGATAGAAAGATATTTTTAGTGACCATTGGTTTTGTGTGCACTGTAACACAGGGATATAACCAGGGTGTCGAACCGAACCCGAACCGTTATTTTTGCCGGAACCGAACCCGAACCGAAATTTTCATGACACTGTTGAACCCGAACCGGAGCAGAACCGTAAAAAATAATAGCGGTAACCGGTTCGCAACAAAACGGTTCTGACATAAAAGAAGTCAGCATAAGAGTTCCTCTCTATCCCCGAACGAAGACACATTGGTATCATCATCACGCGCCTATATCATGGATTTCAGAAATTTTCACCTAGCAGTGAGACGACGACGTATAGTAAGTATACTTTCAGCGTCTTTTTAACATGTTGATGCCGCACGCGGTGCGGCATCTACTCTTCAGAGACGAGGTGCCACGCGGACGAATGAAACAGGAATGGAGTAGGCCAGTTATGTAGCTCTACAGGACGAATACGCGCCCAAGATTTCCCTTTACACGTGAGCAGTACAAATTAAACAAGTCAGAAACATGAGAAGTGGAGAAGGAGCGTACGCAGAACGGTGCCTGTTTGATTGGTCGTGGCTTGAAAAGTAAATGTGGTTCTGCTTATTGGTAGTGCAGTTGTGTCGTGACATATTGCCTTTGTGTTGTGGATTAACTAGTACACTGCTGTGAGCTCGGACAGAGTAAGGCTGGCAGGCTTATTTTCGACATGCTTCAGTACGGTTTCATATCGATTCACGTTGCGAAGCCGGCTAGTACTGTCGTCTATGTTACGCTGTCCATCTTATTAGGCTTCCTTTAAGTGTATCTTGCTGGCACTGTGCGTGTGAAAAAAGAGATTTGGGGAACAGAAAGTAGCAGGACTACACCGCTTCAACAGCGTGGACTCTATTTGCAATAAGTGTTCATTTTTCCTCATTTCTCTCGCTAAAGGGCTACTTCACCGCTAGAGACGTCAATGCAGACAACAGCAGTAAGCTATTAGCCACGCATTTCCTGATAAAAGCAGTTTTATGGAACATACAAAACGGAAGCGTTGAACCGGTTCGCGAACCGGTTCGGGGCTGCGAACCGGTTTGCGAACCGGTTCGATTCTTGGCGTGGCCGAACCGGAACCGAACCGAAACGAAATCAAAACAATGCGAACCCGAACCGAACCCGTATTTTTTGCGGTTCGACACCCTGGATATAACACCCGCAGCCGAAGTGTACAAGGTTACATTACATCGCACGTAGATGAGCAGAAGAGAAACCCAAACGTGACCACGGGTGAGCTGCACGATTAATTTTCTCCACTATTTGCAATGCGCAAAGAACAGCATCACGCTTCACAGAAGATATTGCCTGCTTCAAAGCCCTTCTTATGTCATTTGATATTTAAGTTGGTCTGTCTGTTGCTGCTGTATCTCTCTCTCACACACACACACACACGCGCACACACACACACGCACACACACACAAACAGATTTCAGTCACCCCAAGCCCGAAACAAATCGTTATTCGATTGAGCTTTCTCATTCAAGATACAAAAGTACGATATCAAAGAGTACAAGATTACAACAGAAATCGGTGGCGGCGAGCATAACATGACAACGGTGCAACAGGCGATAGTCACTGGAATGTCCATTATTGGTTCAGCTAAATCAGTTATGTTTACATTTACACGTTGATTCCAATCCTCACTAACATTTGTGGTGAACTATCCAATAAATATACGTATGTGGTAAACGATAACAGAAGCCTCTATATATGCGCCAACACAACGCTAATTTACCGGCAACGTAATGATATCACTGCATATTTAACGATTCATAATGCGATTAGAGGAGAGACTCCCAGGCGTAAATTAGCCTAAACATTTTCCACGCACGGTTGCAGTTGCGACGCGCTCCTGGAGCAGCGCAACTTGAAGCGCAAAAAGTCGTGAATCGACTCCGAGACTTGCGAGCGAGGACCGTCGTCTGCTTCACTCGAGTCCCTGGAGAAACCAAATCGCATTACTTGTGACAGTTATTCCCTAAGGGAACCTCGTTATCACAACACCACAAGTCAAATTCACTATGGTCAGGCAACATATTTATTTCTATAGAGCCCCAGACGACTTCGACCTCAACCTTTTAGCGACGTGAACGGACTCAACGAGGCCCGTAATCAGCAAGAAGCCTGTCAGTCAAGACGGTATAAGAAAGGATTCAGCCGGCTGCATTACACGGGTGACTTCCGTGTGTGTCCCAGCCAAAGGAAGAGCTTTTCTTTTTCAAATTTCTGAACGGGAACTTGCACGATACTTTCAATTCAGGAACTTAGCTTTATAGAGCTTTCGTTTTTGTGCAATCCGCATCCTTCGGATACTACGAACGCCCGGAACTCAAATTTATTGCTTATTTCGGTCCTGTGCGACGTCGAAGGATAATGAACGCTGAGGTGAGATTCCCGGCATGAAGATTCAGAGCCCAATGAGGTTTCTCTCAGTTCATTCCTAAGTAACAATCGATTTCAGACAAGGAGTCTGTTCGCGGAGACGTGAGATGCGCACCCTTCGGTTCCACTCCACCTCTCAGAGCAGACGGTGAGCGAAATCAGGACGCTATTATATGATGGGCCTTTGTCGCTCAGTTTCCTCTCTTCAATCTCGGATCAGGTATATATTCGATCGCATCTAAAAAATAGAAGGCTGGATTTATACCGTCCTAAACTTTACAGACTCAAATTCAGTTATCTGAAGTTTTGTTTGAATTTTTTTGCAAGCGTTTTGGTCCTGTAGAAGAAAAAAAATCAAGCAAAATGCTATCCATGCATTTTCTATGGCCTATCTCACTCAAAAGACGCCATTTTTTTATGTGTGCGCTTCTTTTTATGTCAACGCGCACACGTGGCGCCAACATACAGAAGCAGTGGTTTGAGTGTAACGTCACACTGTTCTAGGCAGCGCCACCTGTGTGTGGTGGTATGAAAATGAAGCGCACACAGGAAACGATTGACACAGGAAATGCCGTAGCTTTCTGTTGCTACAAGTGGACATGCTACAAGTGGACTACAAGCTGCACATAAGACTGGCATCGGCTCAACTCCATAACTACGGCCGCCGAAGCACGCTTGTGGTTGATGGACGCTTAATGATTAAGTCACGTCGATTAAGCGATGAGGCTTTGTTTAGTCTAGGTGGTGTTATATGATCACGTGATACGCTTGTTGCAGTCTCTCTCCGGCTGCCGTTTTGTGTTTTGGAAGGAAGAGCACTCAATGTGTTCCATGTCCGAAACCTGATGGTGCACTCAAAAACACACTATCTAAACTGACAAAATATGTCGACGTAGCCAGTGTGAAGTCAGCCAGCACCACCTAGACAGAGAAAGCCTGCCTACTCGTCGACGTCACGTGACAACTAAGAGTCAGCCAATCAGGATCGTGTTTTCAACGGCGGTAGCCAATCACGAACGAGCTTTCAGCCGTCGTAGCCATGGAGACGAACCACAGTCGTCTGCGATTAGTCATTGAACATCCCCCACGTACTCAATGGGAAAACTTTAAAATAAAGGGCAAAACGGTCTCATGTCTTCCCCATGACTGATTTTCTGGAAAGCGTGTGGCACTTTTTGTCTACAGGTTCCAAGTTAGCTGCAATCATTTGCGAGTTCTTGAATTCGCAGTAGCAGATTCTGACTTTATATGTCCACGTAGCGAAGGAGGGAGAGGCGGCAATACGCAGGCCTTCTGCATCTAGGTGGCGTTGAGACAGCGTGCTGATAATGGCAATTAGAAAGGGGTATACTGTGTGGTGCAACAACTGTCTTTTTAGGAAAACACATGGTGGCCAATAACTCGTATATGCCTCGTTTGGCTAGACTAGGTCCCTAAGTGACAGCTGAAGCTGATGAGATGGCATTACTTAAAAATAAAGTTAATAAATATATAACAAACAGATTACAGGAGGGTGCACGGAATGTGCAATGCGCCGTAACTTTCAAGTGTCGACTGGGGGGAATTCACCAACCACGGAGTATGCTAGCCGGAAAAAAAACTTGAAAACCTCATTTTTATAAATGCCCAAAATCTCGTGAACAACGCAGCAAAATACCGCAAATAACAGCAACGTGATCGAAAGTAGCAAAGACAAGGCTAGACTAGTGCGCAAACAAGCGTTAGATCGCCCAAGAACCAGATCAGCCGGTCGTCAACGATAACACACACAGCGGCGAGACTCGAATACGCACTTTTTGGTAAGCTGTACTAACCTAACCACTGCATGAATTACTTTTGTCACACTTTGCGCATATCATCGAGACACCGATGAGTCTCTAAGCTGGGGTTTAACCGATCATAAGAACAATCTCTGAAAGCCTTTTCGGCAACAACTGCCAAGAAGACGGAACTCTGAAAAACAAATATATTTCCTGAAGCTCTCACGAAATGGCAGGTGTAATCACGCCAAAATTGAACATACAGGTTAAAAAATGTCGACAACTATAGCCATGTCGATATACCCTAACCCGAAAATTTTGAACTCATTCCCTGTGTAAAACTTTGAACATTTTGCCATGTACGCCACCATGCAAAACTCGCATATGGGTAGAGCGAACCACATTGTCGTCTGATATGTGGCTTGGCTAAAATGCGGGACAATTAATTAACAGATGGCGAATGCGTGTGGTCATTTCGTGGCAGGTTTTTTTGCCAGATCCCGAGCAGTCATGTTCGCTTGGTCAAAGCAAAGCAATCTCGCATGTTCGCGTGGCGCTTTCGGTAGCGCCCGGAATTTGCTATCTAGCCTTTTTTCGCACGGCCTCGATACGATCGTGCAGCGGTTTGCCCCACTATATCCGGTGTCGTCGCATCAGCACTGCAAGGGTGGCGAGGGCCCGCACGTCGAAGTTCACGTGGGTTAGCAGAGGACGAAATCCGAAGGTGAACGACCGCGATGCCCCTAGCGTCATCCAATGGACTAAAACCGCTAGATTCCTGGCACTCATGCTAGGGTGGCAACTGTCACGTGACCCAAGGCGACCAAAAGGTTAGCAATTTCCGAGCGCTCGGCCGTTTTGCCACATTTTGACCAAGCGAACTCGCCAAGAGTTGTCAAGGCGACGTCATGGCTGGCCAGGAAGTGGAAGGCGTGTCTGTCGTTTTTTGTTTCTATTGGCTGCTGCGTGAAATTAAGGAAGCTCTTGCAGCACTGTCACACGCACGGTAAACCCGTCCTCCGTCCATTTCACGCAGTGGAACACATATCATGTGGGCCGTCGTTTAATCCACACTCAGGTGCGTGTGCTAATAAACCTCTACCCGAGAAACGTCATCATGACACTGGTAGACAGACTGAAACCGAAACAAATCGGAAGAGGAGGGCTGGATTCCACGAATGGACACTTGTTCGCTGCCTCCTATTGAAAGAAAAGTAGGACCGAAGGTCGCGTCCCTCTCAGGTACCATCGTAATCCCCTCAGGACTGTGGCTTTCCGGCGCGACTTTGTTCGCCTCTAGCTTCGAGCGTAGTTCAACTCTACCAAATTGGTGGCGCTGCCGAACACTATGACATCATTTGTTTACAAACAGGGAGAGGTCTATTCCAACAAATTTTTTGTTTCACTCGACCAGCACTTGACCATAGAATGCAACGTCACCAAGCCGCCCAGAACTGGTGGACGCTGTCCAAGAGTGTGCTAAGTAACACTCGGTCTATTAATAATCCGCCCTTGTACAGGTCCCGACAAAGGTTTACGGAACACGCGAGCTGTGTACTTTTTGCGCCACCCTAACGGCAGGCGGGAGCAGGCGAGTTTGGCCGAGTTCACTGTTCACTGCTTCAGGGGGGTGGATGAGTGCGCTGCTGGCGACACATTGCGATAGTTGCGGTATTACTTCTCTTGAATGCACGTGCCCGCAAAGTGTGTTGGACTTCACTGCAGCGTTCTCCTCCACGTGGCTGAAAGATTGTGAAGGCTGACATGTGGACGCTGTCATTGCGATAACAAGGATGAGTCATGGTGGAAACACTCGGTGTATTGTTTTTATTGGAAAGCAGGGACGTGCTGACAAGCGAAACAAACAAGAGAACTTAGTTGTGATCAGATTAAGGCTGCGTTCCAATACCTCGCGCCCGCGAAGCCGCCTGACCAGGCAGCTGAGTAGACCCCTTTGCTTGTCACTATTGGAACAGGCTTGCCTAGCCGAGGCGCCATCTCGTTGCTCACGCAAGAAACACGTACGGCGCAAGCGCAGCAGGACTATAATGCGCTAACTTTGTAGGACATCGTGCATAAACTGTCACCTTCACAACTAAACATGTGTTGCAACTCTCTACGCAGTTTTAAAATACATACCACTATGTGCAACTTTACATTTAAAGCCAGCAGAAACAGCGGGCACGCAGGTACCGTCAACACGCGTCTCCATCCCAGCTGTCAGATGGTCAGGCGTATAAGTAGACTGCATCGATGCGCACTAGCCGGTAGCCGACTGAATAGCGGACTTGGCGAGATTTGGAACGAGACTTAACATGGCGGCACTTCCGGTTAGACCACTAGGCAGTCGACTAACCGGAGTATTGGAACGCAGCCTAAATATCAGAGGTAATTGGCACTTACATACACGTGGTGTTGGACGGCACTACAGTGAAATCCAACACACTTTGCGGGCACGTGCATTCAAGAGAAACAATACCGAAACTACCGCGGTGTGTCGCTAGCAGCACACTCATTCACCCTGCCCCCCCCCCCCCCTCCTTCTCAACGAAGCAGTGAACTTGCCTGCTTCCGCCTGGCAGTTTCACACCGGAGATAAAATGAGCAGCTCTCTTGTTCCGTAAACTTTTGTCGGGACCTGTAGAAGAGATACTAAGTAACGACTTTCACTAATTGTAAAGTTTCTGTACCGAAAGATGACATGTGCGATTCGATGCTGAGCTGAACGTAACGTTCTTCATCTGTTCTCTGTATTTTTATTCTTTAAGTTGGCGCGTTGCAAATGTCACGCGACTTTAAGTGTAAACAAACCGTTTTGGCATAGGCTGGAATTATTAATAAAAGTTGCGATTAGCCTTCGCGCGAGAACTCGTGACGAATCACGTGAAACTGATGCAAGTTATCGCGCGTTATCGAATAACGAAGAGTTAAGCATCGGCTTCGTACACTGTGCACTCACATCATGTCACTGGGTGGCCATGACCGCTTCAAAGCTGACATTGGTGATGTCGAAGCTTATGGTGAGGTTTACTTACCTTTCCTCGCTAACATCGGATAGGTCTCCATATTCGGCTGGATTCATGCATACCGTGCACAGGTTCTCAAGTTCTTCGAAGCACTCGTTGCAGTACACAGCTGTGTGAAGCACCAACAGAGCGTCTTATTGAACACATATATACGCACACACAGGTAAGGTAAGCATAACGCATGAGGCAGATCCGCTTGGGTGCCACTCAAACTAGTCTTGTGGGATGCGTCACCTCGTGAAACGGTGTCACGCGTGTGGAGGCATTCAGCGGTAAATCTAACTCCATGGACGCCACACACTCTTCACTCACATATGGTGGGCTAGGAAGTCTTCCTAGCTCACCATAACTCACATATCCAACTGACGACTAAATTGACGCTTACTTTCCCACAGAACGACACCGCTATACCGTCTGATGCGCTGAGACACCTATGACGTGCGTCATATCGCGGGACGGTTTTGCACAGGGCGCTGCTGATAAGAGCCCCCTCCAGTTCGAGCTTGGTAAAGGCACGTAGCGCTTATCTATCGCGCAAGTTCGAGCTCGGGTGAAGCAAGACCTCATGTGTGGTAAATAAATAAACATAATAACCCAGGCAGCACAATGTACTGAAAGTCAAGTGCAATAGGGGTGGTCGGGTAGGTGGAAGGCCTTCGACAGACTCGTGAAACTAAAGAACATTGATAAGACACATACCGTACATCCCTGTTGCACTCAACTTTCAGTACTTTGTGCTGCTTGGAAATGAACAATGAACGATAAATGATAAATAAATAATGAAGCTTCACCGGAAAAGCTTGTCCAGCATTCGAAACGTATTTCCCAATGCAGAGTATACTTACGAGGCAATTTTAGAATTAGGCCACCAAAGCGCTTTGTAGCCTCAAATAAAATTTAGGGGCTGTCCCACATGCCAAGCGCCTAAACGATGTTTTGCACAATACGGAGCAGTGTTGTACCCGTTACTGAAATATGGTATCGCGATACCGATACCCGTTACTTGAGTAAAAAGTATCGAAATACCGATATCGATACTTCTTTTTTAAAGTAACGAAGTACCGCTACCGTTACTAAAAAAAGTAACGCGATACTTTGGGCGATACTTTTGTTTGAAATACGGATATGGCGCAACACGGAAATATGCTTACGTGAACATTTTTGCAGTGAAAAGACAGCATATGTAGCTCGGAAACGTTATGCTTGACTTTTATCAATAGCTGGTTCTTGAAATCGTCTCCTGCCATCCTTGCAAGCCGTGGTGTCTCCGGCAGCTGACAGAGGCCAGTGTGACAATTAAGTTAGTGTCAGGCCCACACAAACCATGGAGTCCAATGACCCAGGAATCCTTCCGAAGTGAACAATGCCACAGTATATGTGAGCGTGACTCAGGGCGACACGGCAGCTTAGCAGTGGAATCCAGAGCGCACTGTCAAAATCTTGACCTCTGTTCGTTGACCTCAACTCTTTTGTTGAACACAGCGTGGTTATTTCCTTCAGTTTCAAAGAAAAACGGTGAACACGTGTTTGGTATAATTTCATAATTCCGGTTACGGAGCACGTAGGCGTGTCCACAAGCTTCTTGTCGAGGGCAATAACAATGAATAAGAGTAAGAAATATGGTCGGTGAAGAAAGGGTGGGGCACTAAAAAGTATCGGTATCGGTAACGATGCGTTACCATAAATTTGTAACGGAAATACTTTTCCGATACCCACTTAAGAAAGTATCGCGATACGCACTCCGATACCGAAAAAGTATCGATTACTGTAACGGCGTTACTTGTAACGGCGATACGTACAACACTGATACGGAGTGACGAGACATTTTCCCTTGTAAGCCCCCTATTCTAAAACTATCTACTGTCACCTAGAATGATGTCCGTACCCTTAGAGATGAAACAGATTACAACCTGACATTCACTTACAGAAACCAAGTGTAGACCAGAGACGAAGTTATCGTGGTGAGCGTGATTTTCGTAACAACGGCAGTATTAGTGAGTTTTAGTATAACGTACGTTGTCGCCTTTGCGTACGAAACGGATAGCGTGGTGGTCCTGCGCAGTCGGAAAAACTCTTCTTGTGTCTTGCGCGTGCGCAGAACCACCAACGCTACCCCTTACGTACGCAAAGGCGATAGCATACGGTAGACTAAAACTCAGTTATCAATTTATCATTGCCGTAAACGTCATAATGCCGTCGACCATTTGTCACATGTGTTCTATAGATGTAAAGATTTGGAAACATGAACATCATTCAGGAACGTGTACGAGCAGGTGTTGTGTAGTGCATGCATCATCCATAGCTTTTTGTGACAGCAATTATAGACGACCCTCTGTTTACAAACACATGACGTCATGAGAAGACCGGTTCGGGGTTATATTTTGTTCTGGTGGGCAAGAAGTGGGAAAAACGCGTCGGCAGATTTGATACTCACTTAACATATCTTACCTGATCGAGTCCTCACAAGTTTACATGTCTAATCTTTGCTGGATTACAAGTGATCATTTAGGTGCCTACATGGGGGACGCAACGAGCCTCCTCTACTGACGCTGACGAAAAACAACATTCTTCTGAGCAGTCTTCATATAATAACCGCGTTCTCGAAGACTTTTACGGTTCTTCAATAAGACTGTTCGAATCATGTTCGTTTGAAAGTCCAAAAAGTATTGGCGAGGAAAATTCGTGACCTCATTTCTAAAAACAGTATCAAGAGGGACGACCGTCATGATGTGACTGCAACGTCTTACCAAGAAAAACAAAAGATGGCATCGTCGTACCGAATATATCCAGAGCATATACCTCTGCAAGTTGGAGTCTCGCAGCGCTTGAAGTTTTCCTCGTCGTCAATGTTCCCTGAAACACCGCAAGCAAGACAGTGCTGGCGACGAATTCCTAATATCGACAGCGTCTTCCTCAGTACTGGTACCCTGTATAGGTCAATGGAAAAGCATTGCATATAAGGGAGGGGGAGAGGAACCTGCACGTGGAGCTAATCTGAGTAGTCGGATTCGCTGCGGAGTGCAGCAGCAAACCTGAAATTCCTTTTGTAAATCCGCCAAGTAAGGTTGTTCCCAGTGGCGGTTCTTTCTCTCTCTGTGTGTGTGTGTGTTTTCTTTTTCTTTTTGGAGGTTTTATTCTTGAATAAACAACAACAAGTTTAGCTTGATGATGGTCATTCGGGTGTCTCAACGCACACGGACGATGATACTCTACCCCGTTGCCCGCGGTAATTTGGTGAAAATATAATTATGAACCTCACAATGAGGATCGAATTCCTTGGCTTAGTAGTGCTTTCCGAAGTGCTATTCCGAATTCCAGGAGGGTTAGTAGTGCTTTTACGGTAGAGCGTTGGTGCGATGGATTGGACCATGGACCGAGTAATTTTGTTAAAGTGAGAGGGCGATAGGAATGGAACGGTATCGATATTCTTATCGATATTTTATGTATGTGATGTTATCGATACTTTTAATATATCGATATTCATATCGATATTACATCGATATATAACAACAACAACAAAAAATCATGACTATGACCTGGGGTGATTCACCACTGGAGAGCAGTACACTACCCCATTACACGCGAAACATTAGATGTGAGATATGAGAATGAAGTTAATGTTGTGTGCAGGTACAACAATTGAGCTCTCCTCCAGTGGCTGCGCTGCGCTACGCCACAAAAAAGGAAGGTGAAGAAAGTTTTTTTTGAAAGAAAGTGAAAGAATGTTTTTGTTTTCTTTATTGCGCGTCTCGGCTGATAAGAAACGTTTCAGCGGTCGGGGATTTGGAAGATTTGGTGGCCTTCATCATAGCAGTTCCTAAAACACGATAAGCCCATATTTCTCTGAAGTGGCTGGCATCATATTATGGATCTTTGTTTGGCAGCTTCCTTTATTAGAGAGTTCTAGTATTTCGTACGCTATCGCGTTTGCGTACATAGGGGATAGCCTTGATCGTTCTGCGCACGCCCACAACAGAAAGAGAGTTTCACGCAGTGCGCAGAACCACCAACGTTATCCTTTACGTACGCAAAGGCGATAGTGTACGATGTACTAAAACTCTCTATTGTATCCTTTTCGTAGAGCGCCTGCGACCAGCTAAAACACCTTAGTGACTGCACAGTGGGTTTCGTTATGTCGTCAATATCGTCCGACACCACGAAGTTACAGTGTAAACGACGTGATCACGACAAATGTCGATGTGCACGACGGCATCGTTAACGGTTCGATGGGGGCTCTCAAATTCACCGAGAACGATGAAGTAGGTCGAATCGTCTATGGCTCCGGTCTATTGGTGAAGTAACGGGTCGCATCGCTAAAATCAAGGCATCCTCGCTATGTGCCATCAACTGTTGTCTCAGTCCGGACAGGGTTCCCATCAACCTGAGAACGGTCACCACCATGGTGTAAAAAGAAAAAAAAGGGGGTGTCGCCTGCAAACGCGTTCACTTTCCTCTCGCCAGGCGAACGCCATGACCATTCATAAATTGCAAAGCGCGACCTACTACAACCAGGTATAGTGTACTCCTATCGCAAGCCACAACCGCAGCCCCTCGTCTGCGTTGCCATGTCGCGAGTTACTAGGCTCGAGGGCCTGTACATCACTAATGTCGACGGAGACTTGATGCTCTAGTGCAACGCAGACAAGCATCTACACGACGTGTTTCGAAGACTCGAGCGCCAGAGGCCTGATATCGTTACGCGACGCACAGAGAAGTTTCTCAAGTCATTCGAAGATGGCGAAAACGCATGATCGTAACTCTGAGCATGGTTCGTTCAACAAACGAACGTTCAGGTTTTTGCGGGCACGCAGATTGGACGTACAGGGTGATGCAATTCTTACGGAGGCGCACGTGCTCGGTTTGACGGAAACGTGGACTGATGATCCGTGTGAGATAGGCGGATGCTGGTGCATGCCGTTCCGCATGCGCCAAGAGAGCAGAGGGGCTTGTGCCGCACTTTATGCCAAGCAAGGCAAAAGTGCGGTCACTCCATGGCATCTGCCCATCAAAACGAAGCGAGAAGCGGGAGACATGTGCGCAACTGAGGGCACTATCAATGGTCGTAGAACCATCATTGTCGCTGTCTATCTCTTGCCAAACGTTTCACGACACGACATCAAACTTTTCCTCACTTGGAATCTCCTGCCGTGAACTCCTAAAACGCAACAACAGTTTCCCGATGTAAAAACAGCGCGCTGTACCGAGGTGCCGCTCATTGTGTATGGAGACTAACATTAACGTCAGGGACGGCAACGATGGGCGTTTTATAGACTATATGAAGGAGACGTTCAATTTGGACATCGTGGGTGATGTGAATGTGCCGACCACACGCGATGGCACAACGATAGACTGTGCGTTCGCGAGAAGTGCACGTTAGTGTGTGCTGCATGGACAACATATCCTACTACAGTATCCGCAAACCCATTATCTGCATCGCTAGAACTGAAGATCACCCAGACGAAGAGGAATCGTCCGAGTGATCGTGTACGGTAGCGCGTTCAGGTTTATGACCTTAGGAATGAATACCGAGTTTTAGCAGATCGGAAGTTCTCAACGATAACTCCTCGTAAAACATGATAAATCAATCGGCTTACATCACGTTGCTAATCTTTGATTTGACAGCTTCCTTTATCGTGTCGTTTCCATAGAGTGCTGCCGATCTGCTAAACCTCCCGAAACTTTGCTACTTCGCATCCGACATGGAGTCGTCGTCCTTCATCTACTGCAATGCTAAATGCTATCGCATTTCATACACGTTTGACAGTGAGCCAAAGAGTTTTCTCTCTCTCTCTTTCGTTGCCTGAGCCCCGCGGACCGCGTGTTGGAGACCCCTGCACTAAGCCTTGGTCTGATGGCGTACTGCTCTCTTTCTAAAGGCCTATTGTGATGTCTTAACACCAATGCTAACGTTTATAGTTAACCTGTCGCTCACGTGCAATACGTTTTCTATTCTGTGAAAGTCTTCCCTGATTGTTGCCGTCCACAAGTCGGCTAGTGACCACCTTGTGAATAACTACAGACCAGTCAGCATATTGTATTTGAGTCATCGAAAGTGTTCGAGCAAATTATATACAGTTATTTATCTTCGTTTTTCAAACGTAAAATTGTAGAAACTCAGCATTACTTTATGAAGGGCAGGATCGACCCACACGAGCTTGGTGTGTTTGATGTGATTTGTTTCCCCCGCTGTCAATTCACGTGGTCAAATTGGTGTTATCTACTTTGGTATTTCTAAAGCGTTCGATCTAATGCATCATGATCTCCTTTCATGCAAGTTAGCGTTGAGTTTGAGTTTAAGTTCGAATGTTTAAAAAAGGGGGGAAGAACTTGAATTCGTCACCTGACGAATTCTGCTACATCCCATAAAGGAAACCCCAAAGTGAAAATGAACCCCACAGAAAGGAGAAAGAAAAGTTAAAAGATAAAAAGAGAAAAACATCAAGTTAGCGTCGTACGTGGCTTGTGACTCTCTGGTGCGCTTTCTGAATCGTATTTACGCCATCATTCCCATTCTCTCAGCGCCCATGGTGTATCTATTCAAATGTGTACTTGCCTATATCTGGGTTTTCCTCAGGGATCCAATTTTGGACCGTTACTCCTCAATACATTTGTTGATGATATACTGTCTTAGGTATTAAGCATTCCACGGTACTGCAGTATGTCGACGATCTTAAAGTAATGAAAGTTATATCTTCTCATTGTAGTTGCTACAGGAGGATGTGTCTAATGTCATATCTTGGTTAATAACACCAAACAAACTTAGGTTGCTTCGTTTACTCGTAAAAAGAATGTTACTACTTTCCCATACTCATGCGGTGGTCAGAGTTGTCTCGCGACGTATAAAGCCCCGAATTATATATATAATCATGCGCTGGTGAGATATGTCGTGTGAACACTATTTTTGATCTCGGTCTCTGACTCCAAACCGCATTTCCGCGAATATGTCATGGCGGTTAGGCCCTCAGCCCTAAGGCTTCTGCGTCTTTTAGCCTATATAAACGCAAAATGTTCGTACCGCCCAGTATCTTTGTTACACTTCATAGATTTTGTGTTCTTCCTATAGACTGGAGCATACGTCGGTTGTGTGGATGTCAATCGTCTTGAAGCTATACCCAGAAAAGAGCTCTTCACACCATTCATTATTTCTTTCTGTATGGCACATTCTTGTCTTTAAGTTGTATGATTATGATGGTTTGTTGGTTGGTTTGCATTTCAACTAAACGCACCACGTAATATTGCTGACGCTTTATTCACTTATAAATGTGTACATTCATATGTTGTCTCTTCTTTTCTTTTTAGTCCTGTTCGTGTGAGTTTTTGTCGTCCTCGAGCTGCGTTTCGCAACCCGCCATCATTTTATGTAGACAGGTTATGCCCATGTGATCCTGTTATACGTTGTCAAATGTTGCTGTACTCGATTTTGAAGTTCTGTGCTTTCTTTTTTTTTGCCTCTCTTTGAGTGCTTCAAGAAAGATGTAGTCATGTGTTCGTGGTAACACCAACTGTCTGTTTTGTCTTACCTCTTCTATATTTTTGCTTCTATATTTTAACATAGTTTGTGCCGTGTTCTTTTTTTCTTTTTTCGTATGATATTGCTGGCTGTTGAATGTTCCAGTCTGTGACAATATGTCAGTGCTACGTACGCCAATACTAAGGTCCCTCTGGCCGTTATTGCGCGCTAATGAAATATATATTTTTTTATTTTGACGTACAGTACGTTTCTTGGCTGTGGTTCTGACTGTTCTAGAGCATACCGTACCACTTTTCCTTCAACACCAGTCCTCTTTTCCTCTGAAGCACGGCATACCACGCAGATAGAAGTGGATACCCCAGAATACGTGTGGATTCGGATAAAATACGAATAATCGCTGCGCTATGCGGACTCGGATGATGCTTGAACCGATAACGACTAGCACCGATAGCGAATCAGGTGCTGATAAACCGCTACGATTTTGTTCGCGCTGCGCATCGACATCAACTTCTTGGGGTTCTCTCTCTAAAAAAGGAAATTAAGGGTTTAAAATAAATGATGCGTCACTGCACTTGGAATGTTGGCAATGTACTGTCCTGTGCGCATTAAATAGCAATACATAAGCAATACAAAAATAAGTTGAACTAACATCGCGTCTCTGCGATATGAACCTATACGCATTTGCATCATAGCACATCATCTGTGCATTCTCGCACTTGCTTTCGGGATCGGTGAGAATGAAGCGTCCAACCAGATCAACCAGAGTCAAGCGTTCAACCAGCGTTGCGGGCAAGATACGGATGTGCAAGGAAACCAGCACTGCGAAAGCAGATGGCAAAGAGTACATCCATGCTGGAGCATTCTCGTTCACAGATAAACCGTGAGGATACTTTCTGTCTCATAGACACACACATGTTAATCTTGGACAGCAGGAAGAGATTTTACGGCGCTCTGTTTGCGTTTTTCGTTTTAGAAACGTGAATTAGCAGAACGCAGTTCCGCCTCAGAGTTATGGGCTCGTCGACCTCTGGGTTGTATAGGCCTAGCATGCTTCCACTACTCCATTCTGCTGATAGATGATGCCCCAAAAAACGCCTCCAGTATCATACACGCAGCAGGTCATTTAATGCTTAGAACCACAATAATGCAGAAAACAGAACACTCACGTATTCTACGTATGACGCAATTGCGGATGCCGAGAGTGGGAGAACAAGCAATGAAAGAACATGAACGAACTGATGTTCTGAGGCTGGAACTACATACAACGGACAAATACATACAAACCCTCAATTTGCCTAAGAAATTAACGATGAAAGATGAAAGTCACCGAAAAGGTTAGTCAGCTGTAGGACTCGAACCTCTTCTGGATTGCCGGTCCAGGGCTCTACCAATTGAGCTAAGCTAACACGCCTTCTCAGCGACTTCCAGGGTGCGTCATCTGAAGGGACAAACCAGCCACTATCTCTCACTTACCCTCCTTTCACTCTTACATTTTTGCTCACTCACACACACATTCATACGACGGGATCGAGAACAAGCAAACTTCCCCCTTAAAGGCAACCTTTTTTTTTCTTCCTCTCTTTCGTTTTTGCTGAGTGTAGCCATAATGTGCGCAATATGTTCTGTTGAAGACAAAACAGGACAATGAGAGGGATGAGCTGTTTACTGGAGAAGAGAAAAATGAATGAATAGAGAATGGTGGATCGCGTGAAAGGGGCCCTGGGTTTTCCTCAGACGCTTTCAGACATATGTCGGCGCAGTTCCCTTAGAAGTCGGCCCAGGACGCACATTCCCCCAGGGCGTGAGTCGTGACGTTGCCCACATACGTGAGGCCGACAACGGCAAGCCCTATCACCACCACCACCACCACCACCAGGGGTGAAAAAAATGCGCCATATTTGTAACTACCCTCAAGGGCGTGCCTTTTGCAAAACCGACACCTTGTCCTGGTCGCACGTCATAGAAAACGTCATTTTGAGGTCATGTGACTTTGTTTACATGTCATTTTGCCGCTTACCGACATATCTCCGTCGTTATAAAGTCAAGAGATGGAACGTATTTTGCCAGCCTAAACTATGCGGTGCTTCTTCCGCGACATGGTAGCTCATTTCTTCTTAGTTTAAGTACATCGCATCGGCCCAGTGAGTCTTAACGCGAGGTCGTCATCACATCTTTGGAACTCGTCAACAGTACGAGCCCTTTTGTGCAAAACTGCGCGTTTTACTGTGAGATTATCGGATAAAAATAATTACCGTGGTCGAAAGACATCCAAAACGTCGCGTAGACAACAACCGCATTGTTTACGAACGGTTTGACCGCCGATCACGAGCACGGCCATTTTTAAGGTCACGTGTGCCTTGACGTTTGCTGTGACTGCATGACGGTGGTGAACCGGGCAGGTTTGTATGGATCCATCGTAGTATACTAGCACTGCAACGAGGACTGACAGGGGAGAAGACGAACACTGTGCTAGGCTTTTCTCCTGTCAGTCCTCGTTGCAGTGCTAGTATACTACGATGGATCCATACCAACTTGCCCGGTCCACCACCGTCATGCAGTTCCTTTCTTGTTCATCGGGCTAGCACAGTGTGTCTTCTCCCCTGTAAGTCCTCGTTGCAGTGCTAGTATACTACGATGCTTGCTGTGACGTGCGACCATAGGACCTGCCCAGGATGCATTGCGTTCGTCCAGCACGCTTTCGTCTACGGAGCAATACAATGGATGCCACCCCTGTGCCTGGAACGCCGTCATCTTCATAGACGCGAGGCGACGAAATATTCAACAGGCTGCCGCTGGCGGAGAAGCATATTGAGCGATCCCCATGTACTATGATGCGTAGTACTCTGTGTTGCGTTCCTACGCTCTTACAAAAGATCGTGTTCGCTCCAGAGAAGGGACTCCCCTGTAAGTTAGGCGCCTCGCAAGTGGACTCCACTGTTGCCAATATCAGGTATTCTCTTCTCTATGTTGAGTATTTTGGACATGCCTGGTCCAAGAATTCTCCACCTCCACATCGTGTACCGAGAGTCGGTCTGCACGCCTCGTCGTTCGCCTTGCGTTCTTGACAGAGTGCATAAGGTACGTCATTACTTGATGATTGAGGTATGTGCTGCAAAAGCTGTCTTCGTCCAGTGTTCATGACGTTCATGACGTGTACAGCGTGGTGTGGTTGTGCAATATCTTCTCGCCTGTAACGAGACAGGGCTCTACTGTCCAGACGTTCGACGGCGGTCGAGATCTCATGCCTTGGTGCCACGCCAATTTTCTTGGCGGTGTACGTGCAGCAAATACGTTTGCCGAATAAGTAATGCCAGTTGATACGTGGTGCAGATATCCTTTTCCAACATTCTGTTGAAGTCTAACCACTCTATGACCGGTGGATGCTGTCCAGCGTGCAATATATAGATCGGAAGACTGGACGTTTTCTTGCCACGTTATGCGGGTTTTCTTGACCCCTGTATTTTGTGTTTAGCACGTCGGTGCCCTGGTTCCATGGTACGCTGAGGCTTGTCATAGTTATGGCGAGGGCATCGGCGCTCGATTGGTTCAGTAATTCCTTGGGCATTTGTGAATTATTGGGTTCCAGCTTCCTTCGAAATCATCCGGTGTGGGGTAGTGTTCGCGGTCTGCTGTCTTTTCACTACAGACGTCAGCGTTGTCGAAATAGGTGTCACGATCCATCGAGTCGTTTGCATTATCTTGTGGTGTTTGGCTTACATGCAGTGCTTCGATGTGGTCGCAGTAGGCTTTGTGCACGCTGTTCCCGGTGAAGTAGGTAAGGGCGTTCCAATATAGCGTCGGTCGTTGTGGTCGGATCATTCGGTGGAATTGGCCGCTCAGTGAACTCTGTCTCTGGATGTTCGATCACGACAGTCGGTTTGGAAATATGCTGACGTCGCACAATCATAGCAGAGGACTGAGCTCTATTCGTTCTCGTAGCCGCCGCATCTGACTTCCCGAACATCTTTGCTTGGAACATAATAGTTTCAACTCGATGTTGGTATTGCAGTTGCTAGAGGCTTGTGCAGTGACGTCACGTTTCATCACGTGACTCGGGAAAACATACTGCCGCGCCGGAGTCACAGTAGGAGTGCATGCCGTGAGTCGTTGCGATATACGTGCAATTACCAGGGAACACTGTAAAAACAAACGCTGTTGCCGCATTCGGCCCGTAGTATGGCGCCCGTGACACATCCCCATATTTTCCCGAGTCGCGTGGCTCAAAGGTGCTCAAGGGCTGCGCGTGATGTCATGTGCACGAGCCTCATTCTTCGTCGGTAGGAGTTCGATCTGATTGTCAACTTCTGTTAGCACGGGGTTAAAGAGGTTTTGAAACCATTTCCAAGCTTTTGAAGAAATCATCTGGTACATAGCGAGCGATCTATGTGTACCGAACATGCACATCAAAACGCTATGTCTCTGCGATTCCGCGTTGCGAAGCGATTGCAATCCAAAGGTTGCGCGCTGAGCGAACTCCTCGATCACTCTCACCTCTTAACCTCCTCGACCGTTTTCGCAATGATGTCTCATGTTCGAGAAAGGAAGCGCATTTTTTTCCGTTTCGATGACGATGTAAGCTGTTGAGGGAGACGACCGCCGGACCGGTTTCAGCGCGGTGACCCTCGGGAATTTTAGGCAAGCGCGCACACCTAAAACGTCACTTCCTGTTCGTCTGCCAATATCTCTCAGCGTTGTACGGCGCCACCGTCGACGGTGGCTTGAAAATATGACGTTTTAAAAACTCAATAGTAAAAAAAAAAAACGTTCAAGTGATGATGTGAGACTTGGCATGTCGGCTCCATGGACTACAATGTATGAAACGATGCCATACATTTAGTGGGTTGCATTTGGTTTCTCAACCCCTTTAAGACTTGCGAGACGTTCCAGTCACTCTTCGAGTCCTGTTCCTCGCTGTTCATGCGCCGTTCCATGTCATTTAGCAGAGATGTCAGTTGTGTCTCTCGATAAGTAGTCGAGGCTTCTCCACGTCGGTGAACAGCTCCGGTCGTTTGTCGCTCACTTTACTGCAGTATTCCTTTCCGATCCGGTCAGTACGACGCATCCTGGTCACGGTATCATTTGTTGAACACAAGACAGGAGCACAGTGAGAGGGATGATATCTTTACTGGAGAAGAGAACAGAAGGAAATGAGCAGAGAATGGGGGATCGCGTAAGAGGGGCCCTGGAACGCCGTCGTCTTCGTAGACGCGGGACAACGACATATTCAACATCTTCAAGGCACTTTCAGTTGTAATTATGTGGAAGGCATTACAAAACAACAGCAAATAAATCTAAATGACGTTAGATTGTTTGCTTGCTCTCTCTTGCTTTCCTTTCATCAAACGAGAGAATCCTGCAGTCCATCTCCCGTTTTTCTTTTCCACTTGTCAGCTTTGTCGGCATATCTTGCTCCAAACCATTTCAGTTACACACGAGACTCCGTTCTCCGATTTCTCAAGCGAGTTCGACGCATCCTTTAACATAGTGCTTGTTCCTAACGACAGTGGCTTTAAACGGAATGCGCTCTCGAGTCGAGGTCTATTTATGGTAGCTTGACTGCGGTTCTTTGATGTACCCTTGGGAATTTTTGTTGCGGATCTGGCCGCAATAAAAGCGAATCAGGGAAAAACAGGGCAACCTTGCGATCTCATATTCCCCGGCCACAGCAGATGCATTAGAGTGCTGTTCCCGATGCACTTTCTTGTGCTGAAATTGCCATTTGTATGAATATGAGCCAGCTAATTATTGTCAACCACCTACCGAATACGATATTTCTATTTCAAAGGGACGAAGAGGATAGTTTCGGAAATGCAGAACTGTTGTTCTTCAATTCACGTCAAGTTCCAGTTTTTGCAACACGGTTGCAATTTCAGACATGTGTCTGGCTATCTGGTAGGAAGCCGACGCTGCGGTAGAGCGTTTGTCCATATTGGACTCCGTTGAGGCACTTGATTTGATAGTCTTCTCGTCGATTAAGATTTCTGTGGAGGCTCACGCTTGCATTGATTTGTCTTCCAAGCCCCCGTCAGGGCGTTATTGTACTTCTCTCTTTTTTTTTTTTTTTTTTTTTGCGTGGAATTCACGTCTTTCCGATGACCTACGTGGTTGACTCTTGAGAAATTTCATGCAACGTTTTGGCGCTACGAAGCATAGCGTGTCCGACAGCGTAGAGTTTCAGCTACCTGGAGTCGTATGTCCGTGAAACGTATACGTCCACGACTCAGCTTGCTGCGCTCCGATAGTCCAGTGATTGGCGGGTAGTCGGGAAGCGTCTGTGGTTCCCCAAACCGGCTTTCTCGTGAACTGACGTATGTCGCTTCTATCGGCGCTGAAGCGGTCACAATGCTTGCTGCCGGCGAGGTAAAGGCCAAAAATTGCGTGTATTGGCATCGAGGCGGAAGACCAGTCAGAAGGACTGGCTCCCATATAACTATCATAACCAGCTAGGACTAACACTAGAACTAGTGCAATGCCAACTCCTGCTTGTGAAATCACGTCACGTTAAGGATTGCTGTTCGTGCCAAAAATTGCAACCTGCATCGAGAATCCCATATACTGTCACATACTGAGTGAGGTCCCCGCAAGGGTCCTATCCTTCAGATGAAACACAACAGCTCCGGTGACATCCTGGCAGTGCGTCCGGTCAGACGCTTGATAGTTTCGTTGAAACCCACTTCCTATGGAGGCTGCGGCAATAACAAAGCTCCAAGCCTTCTAAGAACCGTTCACTTCTGCTCCGGGTGTGAGATAAAAATTTCCTTCTAAAAAAGTTTCCTTTCTAAAACGATAGAACCATGAGCAGCATTCCGGAACACCCCCTCTGAAACCCGGCTTGGCCTGATAGCAGTGGACTACGCAAAGAAGAAAGTTTACAGGGCGGTGCGTGAGTTACGTGAGGAGGAACAGATTTGGGCAGGGAGAGGAGGATATATCTGAGGCGAACAATTCCCTTTTCGCGCGGCGACCTCATAACAACACCGATAACACTGAGAACTTTCGCGTAAGTTAAAGAATAAGACGTGATGTATAACTGCGGGAACGAGCATGAAACTTTCCAGATGGAGATTACCGGATGAAATCGGCAGCTCGGCGCCTGTGATTGCCTTCTGGACGACAAGTTGACTAAATGCGGGTTCTAAGGCTGCAGCAAGGAAAACAGCTACGGCGCGCATACGATATACAGACTACGTAATTACATGATGATACCGTCAATATCAAGTTGATATCAAGAGTTATTACGAGCTAAAATAGAAAAAATTGACAATTTGGTGCCAGTGAGTGCCACTACGATTTGACCAAATGTCTGAAGTATATAGATTGGGCTGGTTGGTGTAAATCCACAAGCGACCAAAGAACAAACACGAAACAACAACAGAGCGACTTGTGCGTGATCTTGTCTCCTCTTTGTTCTTTGGTCGCTTGAAAATGAACAATTTGACCAAACGCTACTTCGCTGGCTGCAGCAAGGGAAACAGGTAGGTAGGCGCGCAGACGATATACAGACTACGTAATTACATGATGATACCGTCAATATCAAGTTGATATCAAGAGTTATTACGAGCTAAAATAGAAAAAATTGACAATTTGGTGCCAGTGAGTGCCACTACGATTTGACCAAATGTCTGAAGTATATAGATTGGGCTGGTTGGTGTAAATCCACAAGCGACCAAAGAACAAACACGAAACAACAACAGAGCGACTTGTGCGTGATCTTGTCTCCTCTTTGTTCTTTGGTCGCTTGAAAATGAACAATTTTACCAAACGCTACTTCGCTGGCTGCAGCAAGGGAAACAGGTATGGGCCGCGAACTCATAGCTATTAAATATGGATATACAGACTACGTAATTAAATGATGGCATCTTCGATATCTCGTTTATATCAAGAGCTATCACGAAATAAAATGGAAGATATGGACAATTTGGCATGTGCGAGTGCTATCTGGGCAACGATTTGATCAAACGAGACTTCGTCGTTGCAGAAATATTGGTGCAGAACTAAATACATTCAGTATCGAAGGCGTGTATATTCCCAAATCCCTGCAATGGCTAGGAATACAGGTCACCGACACACGAGGCGGTGAAGAAGTAGAGAACACTGAGTGAATTTTATTTTAGTGTATTTACAATACTGCTTACCCATACTTTACTATTACAAATTTCTATTACAAATTTCTATTGCAATTTCAGACATTACTATTGCAATTTCAGACATGTGTCTGGCTATTTGGTAGGAAGCCGACGCTGCGGTAGAGCGTTTGTCCATATTGGACTCCGTTGAGGCACTTGATTTGATAGTCTTCGTCGATTAAGATTTCTGCGTTGTGACGCAGTGTATTGTCAACAGGTATTGTCACAGTATCAGATTTTGTCTTCCGGAGGTACGGAAATTTTGATTGGCTGGAGTGTGGGAAAGGAACACCAGTGACGAAACTAAAATAACATGAAAATGAGCTTTTTGTGTGTGTGTGTGGGGGGGGGGGGTCCATTTTGAAACGCGTTCAGCGGTGTGTTATCGCTATCTCTGAATGACACGGCGCGTGTGCCGTCCGCGCCTGGAAAGGAAACATTTCCGTGACGTGATCCAGCGGAAAAGTATTTCTGCCGAGGTGACATTCGTCCCTTGCAACCATCGGAAGCATCGTACGGGGCTTGCTCTATTCAGTTTTTTTTTTTTTTTTTTTTTTCGTGTTAGCGCCGCGAAGTAACTGTGGCTATGAGCGGCGTATAGACGTCGATAGATGTCTGTTGTATTCAGTAGTATAGTTATGCGTGGAAAATGTAAGGTGCTCCAAAATTGCATAGCAATCAGCGAGTTAGACAAGCCTGAAACAAAACAACGATAACGCGGTTTGATAGTGCGACACTTCGTTCAATCGCACCCTACCTTTCAACTTGATCTCCAATGTTTATTGTAGATTTGCAACAACCATTTGCATAAATCCATGGTATGAGGACTGGCGTGGGATTGAGAATAGGCTAGTAGAGACTAGAACAGGGTTAAAAATTACATGCCCAAGATTCGCGGACAAAAACTTAAAGCGTGCTTCGCCTGCATTACACCCATAGACGCAATGCATAAGAAACGTATACGTTTTGTCGGTAAACGACGACACTTTTCACTGCTTCCACATTGGGTCCTGTCAGATCTATATACAAGAAATAATGCCGAAAAAGAATTATCCGTATATCTATAAAGGCTTTTGTTCCCCCGGCGTTTGAAACCCTACAGATTGTACTCAATGGGACAGAGGTAGATCATGATGGCAATTGATATTCTGAGGCTGGAACACATAGAAAGGACAAATACATACAAAGCCTCAAGTGCCTAAGAAATTAAATAATTCGTAGTAGAATTACGTAATTAATTAAAGAAGAAAGTAGAATTCGCGCTCCATCGTGATTTCACAGTCTTATACATAAAAAGCTATCCACTTTAGGTAGTTTTCCACTGCAGTTTCACAATTAGGGGGACCTTGTTTGGAACCTAAAGTGAATGTCTTGGTTATGTAGCGAGCCAATTTTGTTCCCGAGAGCATGAAAGTGCGACTAAAATGCGAGACATCACACTTAAAGAGTGCATAGCCTAACGACACTTCCGCATGTAGGAAAGCCGAGTGTGCGTTTGAGCACGTGTAAATGGCAGGAGGAATGAAACTCGAAAAGGAGGGCAGGGGAGTTATCAGAGTTCAGCGCGCATTCTCGTCTGATAACCAGCACCGCAAGATGGGTTTGTTAAAAACATCTACAAAATAAATGTGTGCTTTCACGGTCAAAGAGACTGAACTTCTGATTTAAAAACAGAAAAGACAACGCTGCAGATACTGCGTTCGCCTGAGGTTCGCGTTTTGGGAAATCGAACGCTCTCTTCTTCTTAGTATCGATTTTTAAACTCTTTCTGGCGTTGTACTTATGGCGGTAAAAAGATGTACAAAAATTCTTGTGGCTGTAGTGTACCGTTATTGCAATGTGATCTGTCCGCCGATGATTCCCTTTTAATCTTTACCTTCTGTTTTTCGTTATGTTACCTTACGTTACCTTATGTTACCTTATGTTTTTGTTTACCGTCATGTTTTTTTGCATGCATATAATGTATGCTTATTCACACTTTTTCTTAATTTTTCCTCGCATAACCACGGGGAAGTTTGGTTGCCACCAGTATGAAATTTAATGGGTACTTTAATGGCGGTGGGCTCGTATATTTTCTGTAACGACGTTTTATACCTCTATTTAGGAGAAGCGAACGCAAGGCAATTTTTCTTTTTCTTTTCTTCGTGCGCACACTTGTCTCGGTGACAGCGTGCTTAAATTGTGCATGACCGAGCCGTTGCGCCTGCGCTGCCCAGCGGCGTCATTCACGAGCAAAATGTAAATG
This sequence comes from Ornithodoros turicata, assembly GCF_037126465.1. Classification (NCBI taxonomy): domain Eukaryota; kingdom Metazoa; phylum Arthropoda; class Arachnida; order Ixodida; family Argasidae; genus Ornithodoros; species Ornithodoros turicata. Next base: position 90,877,503 of record NC_088202.1, on the reverse strand, counting down.
TCATCTAAGTAATACATATGCCTCTATGTTCAACTCACTTAACTGCATCGAATACAACTGGGACCTGGCGCATATAATCGTGTTGTGTCAATGTTTTCTTGACTTCAAGCCGATCATGGCGACGTACCTGTGCATAAACTTGACAATACATCGCCAGAAGCGCGCTTTTTTGATCCTTCCTTTAAGCAAATGCTCGCAGATATGTATTGTTCTGTTCAACTGCCTGCTTATTTGAGCGGCATGTTTTGCGCGTGAAATAGTGCACCCTGGACGATTTTTGCAAACACTCAAGGTGTCGTTGTATTTGGCCTTCGACAAAGTACTGTCAGTAGCCAATAGCCGTCTGTAGAAGATAAGGTTACCCCATTAATCCCATCCCCATGGCGATATGCGATCATACTTTTCTTTTTTTCTATTTTTTATTGTACACCAGGGTGCCGAACTCATTCGTGTCCGCGGGCTGCGTTGAGCCATGGAGGAACTACGCGGTCCGCACACGACTGCTTTGGGGTAACCTGCTTCTGATATAGATGCTCGAATTCACTCGGGATATCACAAAGCCTACTGGTCCGCTTCTGGTAGCTTTGAAGGCACTAATATTACATATCGGTCATGCAGGGTTTGCTCAGAAATTTGGTAGGAATGTACTAGTAATTCTAATCGAGTAAAAATCTGAGGCAGAGACAGGTGTAGAGAGTCATTAGCCAAGACGTCGAAAGCAACAGAGGCAGACAGGAAATGTCGAACTTTCAACTTTTTGTCATATGATCAGACGTTGAAATCACTTTTCATAAGTTTCCGCGCAACGCAGAACGAAGAAATCGTTTGATCGTGAATCGTTTTTGTGTGTTGGAATCGTTTTGATCAGTCAAACGGAAAGATTCCCTGACATTGCATTTGCGAGGTTCCCTCACGATACCTGTGTACAAATAAACGACGCTAACATGAACCAGTGCACCGTAGCAAATCAGCGCTGTTTTCAGAAACACCCCCACCAAACGGCTCGCCTAAGGTGAAGTAATTGTGTGCTTCCAGTGACTTGTACGCTTGCACAATATCAGCAGTGAACTGGCTCGGCGAAAATATTAGATAAAATACAATGCGATTGTGATCGGCGGCATGTTGTGTGGCTGTGCTGCCCAGTTGTCCACGCGTAGCGCAAAGAGATCGTCATGTTGTATACCGTTCATAAACAACTTGGTCTTGTAGCGACACTTGTGTGATTCCTTCATAGCTCGAAATTATTCGGATATTGTGGAAGGAAACAGTCGAGAGCGGTGTAGCAGTGCAACACAGCCGATGTCGCACTTGCGGAAAGCATTCGCACGGCTGCGTTCAGTGCCCCTGGCGATGAAACTCCCCATCCATCATCTCGAAATAAAGTTGTTGTTGTTTGCGTTCAGTGTGTTTTGCCCACACCAACTCGGCGCATGCGAAGATGGCGCCTCTTGTTTGTAAACAGTAAAGTGGTCTATACATTTTGAACGAACGAAGAGATCACTTCTTTCCGTGCGAGTTTGTGCTGGTGTCGGGCGGTATTTCGAAACTTCAGGGCGCTTTTTTTCACACCGAAGGAAAAAAAGCAACTGAGGGGAGGTACATAATCACGGATAAGGGAATCGAAGACCCCCTTCCCCTCTGCAACTCCCCCATTGACAGTTTTACTATAGTTCCTGCAATTAATTTCAATTCACTAATTAATTAATTAACGGGGACACAAAAATAGACTGAGTATCTCACATCTCTGAGTATCACAAACATCTACAAAGGTCGTAGGGCGTGCTTCGCTAGGTCGTACAACGCGACAAGTAAATCGAACAAAGCAAACATCGTGGAAGACGTCATCAATAGTCATCATGTCGGCGCCGAGCGCTGCGGACGTGCTCTGTGGCTCCTGTTCGGCCCGTTTTTACCCGCGACAGCAATATCTAGATTGTTCTGGATTGTGTGGTGGTCGTTTCCACTTGAAGTGTATCAATGTTGGACCGACGGAGTATGAATTCTTTATGGCAAATGGCGTGAGCACGTACAAATGCCACTCTTGCTCTAGACAGCGTACCGTATCTACGGGGGGCGTTACCCAGAATGCCGACATCGAGTCTCATGTGAATTCAAGGACGAAGGATGGTCTTTGTTCTGGAGCAGTCGTGGTTGACAACGAAATTTTGCTGTCGCTACTTTCCAAGGTTGAAGTGCTCATAACGGAGGTTCGACTGGTGCGCAACGAAAACTGTGCCCTGAAATTCGAAGTGTCTCAACTCCGGGAAGTGCTTTCTTGTCAACTTTCTGGAGGGCCTGCACCCAGACTACCTGTCGGTGGTATTGCTCCTACGTATGCTTCAGTGGCGGCAGCTTCTACGACAGCTTCTACGACACAGAGGGGTGTCACACCTACTACGTTCGTGTCCACGACGAAGGGGAGTCTGAATACTCAAACGGTCGACCAGGTGGGTCCAGTTCTCTTGGCTTCCGGGGACACCGTGGATGAAGGATTTATTCCTGTCGGAAGGCGTACGGGTCGGAAACGGCCTGAACTTGGTAGTGGCACTGCTGCGCCTCGCGGTATTGCTGTGGTACAGAGGCCCGTTCGTCCTAAAGCGTTTTTTGTGTCCAGATTAGCACCGAACACAACTCCCGAAGATCTTGCTAACGAACTGTCACCGAGTTTGTGTGGTGCTGTCCCTGTGATTACTAAATTGCAGCCCAAGCACCAGTCTTACGCATCATTTCATGTGGCTGTCCCTGCGGACTTGTTCGACGCCCTTAACAGGCCTGATGTCTGGCCGAGGGACTGTATCTTTAGGCAGTTTTTTGGGCAGCTGCCAACTACTACTACTACTACTGCTACAACCACTATTGCCGATGGTACTGATGGCAATAGAAGCAACTGTATCTACAACGCAAATGATGCCCTGGTCAAGGACGCACATGGGGAAGCAAAGAAGCTATAACGCCTATTATCAAAATGCACGTGGCTTACGTACGAAAGCCAACGAATTCTACACCGAGGTTGTCGCATCTTGCTACGACGTCATTTGCATCTCCGAAACGTGGTTACACGAAAGCATTCTTGACAGTGAATATTTTCCAGACGACTATTCCGTTTTCCGTCGTGATAGGGACCCGAAGAGCAGTGGCCGTAGGTATGGTGGAGGAGTGCTCATCGCTTCAATTTCACGGCTACGTGCCCTGAGACGCCGAGATTTGGAAGTATACCCGGAGTCAGTTTGGATCGAAGTACCCTGTGTGGGAGGACAGAACATGCTAATAGGCACTTTCTACTTTGCACCTGATACTGACGTGAATAGGTTTCTTACCTATATGGATGACTTGGAAGAAGCATTAGCTGATGGCCATTACCGCACTCTGTTATTCGGAGATTTTAACCTTCCTGGGGTTAATTGGAGCACCCTAAGGACGGATAATGCTGATAGTGGTACGAGACGTAAATATATAAGATTAACAGAATTCATGTGTTTCTTCGAACTGGAACAGATAAATTATGCTACAAATGTCGCCGGTAATACATTGGACTTGCTACTGTGCAATGTGCCTACTAGTGTCGAAGTGGCGAATGAGCCCCTTGTTCCTGTCGACGTGTACCATCCTCCCCTGTCTGTGTCTTTTCATCTCCCTGTGTGGAATCACCAAAATGTGCCTGGCAAGCGCTACAATTACAAAAGCGGTAACTATCTTGCCCTCTACCGACATCTTAGTGTCCACGATTGGTCCCAAGTACTCAACGCAACAAGTGTTGACGATGCGGCCAATTTGTTGACATTGACCGTGCAAGACGCAATGTCGAGATTCATACCGACAAGTGAAAATCGCCGATCGACGAGGTACCCTGCTTGGTTCTCCAAACACTTAAAGTATTATCTACGTAAAAAGTTACATTTTTACCGTCTGTTTAGGGCCAAGCGAGATGTTTTCTCGTATCGGAATTACAGCGTGTGTCGGGCATTTGTGAAAAGGTTATACGCTCGTGACAAGAATGTACATATTAGATTGGTGGAAGGCTCCTTGAATAGGGAACCTAAGCGTTTTTGGTCCTTTGTTAAGGCCCACACATCAACCCACAAAAATGTCAACGCTCTAAAGTGTGGCAGTACCTTGTGTACTGACCCGGTTTCTGTTTCCAATCTGTTTGCTGATCACTTTGCCGCTTCCTTCATCAAAGAAAGATCTGGAGCCAGCTCTGGAAATTGTGATATCGTCGTATCTGATAGCATGTCACGCAGCGATATTGTTGTTGACGAGGTACTAGTGGCGCTAAAAAAATTGAAATCTAAGATTACTTGTGGTATTGATGGCATACCTAGCTTTCTTGCGAAGGGTTGTGCCGATATCCTTGGTCCAGTTCTGTTGCATATATTTAACCTGTCACTTAATAATAATAATTGGGTGTTTACGTCGCGAGACAACTGAGGTCTTAACCTGTCACTTAGAACAGGTGTGTTTCCTGCTGTCTGGAAGCAGTCCGTCATTGTACCAGTGCTTAAAAGTGGTGTGGCAGCCGACGAAGAATAAGTTGCCACCGCTACGCGCCGCGCGACATGCGCTTCCCTGGCATTCTGTGCCAGGCAGTTCAGTCCTCTGGCAGCCACTGATCGCGCTGCCCAATAAACTGTGGCTTCCTACTTTGCTGCCTGCCTTTCTTCACCACACGCCCACAGTTTTTGGTGACCCGGTACTTGCAGCGTTCCATGGCGCACGTTCCCTCCACCGATGCATCAGCAGGCCCACCGCCTCCCACTGAGCCTCCCAACGCAGGTGCCACAGCGTCGTCGATCCATCACTACGTCATTCGCTTACCACCTTTCTGGAGCCACAACCCCACCGTGTGGTTTTTACAAGTCGAATGCCAGTTTGCGTTGAGCGGCATCACCTCCCAGCTGGCCAAGTTTCGGCATGTGGTGAGCGTCCTGCCCCAGGAAGTTGCCGCCCAGCTCATCGATGTTCTCACCGCGCCCCCCGCCGCAAACCCGTACGACGCTCTCAAGGCTGCCTTGCTCGAACGGACCACCGCCTCCGAGCGAAAGCGCTTCCAGGAGCTTTTGTCAGCCGAAGATCTGGGCGACCGCCGACCTACAGAACTCCTGCGTCACATGCAGAACCTTCTCGGAGAGCGAGCAGTGACGTTCGATGCAAGCTTCCTGAAGCAGCTGTTCCTACAACGACTCCCACCAACGGTCCAGATGATCCTCACGTCCGCTTCAACACTCTCGCTTCCGGAATTGGCACTCCTGGCCGACAAAGTAATGGAGGTTGCTCCCCATTCCATCTCTGCAATTCCACCTGCGGCAATCACAAATCCTCCCATCCGTCCACACCCTCAGGCCTGTCCACCCACTGCTCTGCCGCCCGCGGACCCCATTGTCCAGCTCCGCGAGGATTTCGAGCGCCTATCTGCTATGGTGGCGTCCGCTGTTGCGCCGCGCAGCCCTCGACCGCGCCATCGTAGTCCACGGCGTTTCGGCTCCCGTTCATCCAGCCGCAGGCGTTCACCTCGACGTACTGCCGAAGACTCGCCTATCGGCCCGTGCTGGTACCACCAGCGCTTTGGTACCCAAGCCCGCCGCTGCACGAGGCCCTGTACCTGGTCGGGAAACGCGACCGGAGACCGGTAATGGCTGCGACCGTCTCCACCACGGCGAGCAGCCGCCTCTTCTACGTCGTTGACAGGGTGTCGCGTACCCGGTTTCTCGTCGACACCGGCGCCGACGTGAGCGTACTCCCTGCCTCTCCCGCAGACCGCCGCAGGCCTCCACTTTTCTACCTCACCGCTGTCAACGACACCGGCATACCAGTCTTCCGACAGCAGTCCGCCACGCTGAACCTCGGCCTTCGCCGAAATTTTCCGTGGCTGTACCTCGTGACTAGCGTCAAGCAGGCCATCCTGGGCGCGGATTTTCTTCACCGCTTCAATCTCGCTGTGGACGTTGCCCGCAAGCGTTTGGTCGACACCTGCACCCGTCTGTCTGTCCAAGCCCTTTCCGTCGACGCCGTCTCCTGTGAACAAGGCGTGCCCATTTCTGCCTTATCCTCTCCTTACGCTGCCGTCATTAAGGAATTTCCATCTCTCACGCAACCACCCGACTGGAACCGACCCGTTATTCATGATGTCGTTCACTACATCGAAACGACAGGACCACCCATCTTCTCCCGCGCCCGTCCTCTTGCTCCTGAAAAGCTAAAGATCGCTCGATCACAGTTCGACCATATGCTCTCCATCGGCGTCGCGAGACCATCCTCAAGCAATTGGTCCTCAGCGTTACATATGGTACCCAAAAAGACCGGCGACTGGCGGCCATGCGGGGACTACCGTGCCCTAAATCTCGTCACCGTGCCCGACCGATATCCTCTGCCCCGGTTGCAGGATTTCACGGTGAATTTGCACGGCACGCGCCTTTACAGCAAGATCGACCTCATGAAGGCGTACCACCAAATCCCCGTCGCAACCGAAGATATCCGGAAGACCGCTATAACAACCCCCTTCGGTCTATTCGAGTTCCCGCGTATGCCCTTCGGACTACGCAACGCGGCTCAAACCTTTCAAAGGTTCATTGATTCCGTCGTCCGAGGCCTCCCATTCGTGTTCGCCTACATGGATGATTTACTGGTTGCGAGCACGAGTTCCGAAGAGCACGTTCAACACCTTCGACAGCTTTTCGCGCGCCTCGAGTCCCACGGCATCGTCGTGAACCTCCAGAAATGCGAATTCGGCGTCTCATCCATCGAGTTCCTCGGCCACACAGTCTCTCCCGCCGGCATCGCACCACTCGCCAACAAGGTCGATGCCATCACCAATTATCCGAAGCCTACATCCATCCGCCAGCTCCGCCGATTCCTGGGTCTGATTAATTTTTATCGGCGCTTCCTTCCACACTGCGCCGCCACCCTCCGCCCCCTGGAATTTCTCCTGGCCAAGACGAAAGTACAATCAAGAACTTTCTCCTGGAATGCCGAAGCCGATGAAGCCTTCGCCAAGATCAAGGCCGATCTTGCGGCGTGCACCCTTTTGTTCCACCCGAAGCACGATGCTCCCACCTCACTGATGGTGGATGCTTCAGGAACAGCTGTTGGTGCAGTCCTCCAACAACGGATTGAAGACTCCTGGCGCCCGATCGCTTTCTTTTCAAAAGCCCTCAAACCTCCCGAACAACGGTACAGCACTTTCGGACGAGAGCTGCTGGCCGCGTACCTTGCCGTGAAGCACTTTCGGCATTTCCTGGATGGTCGATCGTTCACTATCTTCACTGACCATAAGGCCCTCACGTATGCCTTCCGCTCTGCCAGCAGTCGCTACTCTCCCAGGGAAATTCGGCAACTGGCCTTCCTTGCGGAGATGTGTGCCGATATCCAGCACGTCAAAGGCACCCTGAACAGCCCGGGCGATGCTCTCAGCCGATTCCCGTCCCTGTCTGCCGTCTCCCAGCCCGTGTCTCACGCTGCCCTCGCCGCAGCCCAGGCTGACGACGACGAGCTCAAGCAGCTACGCCTCAATCAAAACACCTCCCTCCACCTTCAGGATTTTCCTGTCCCCGGCGAACCGCTTACCATCTCCTGCGACCTATCAACCTCACGCCCAAGACCTTTCGTTCCTGCCGCATTAAGGCGTCCCATCTTCGCCTCCATGCACGATCTCGCACATCCTGGGATACGCGCAACTCAGCGACTCATCGCAGACCGTTTCGTCTGGCCATCAATGAACCGTGACGTCCGCGATTGGGTCCGCGCCTGCCAATCCTGCCAGCGCTCAAAGGTCCACCGTCATACTTTCACACCCATCGGCAAGTTCGACGTACCCGACATCCGCTTCGACCATGTTCACCTTGACATCGTCGGCCCCCTACCTCCATCGTCCGGGTACCGTTACCTACTCACTGCTGTGGACAGGTACACCAGGTGGCCCGAAGCTACGCCCATGGCGGACATGTCAGCCGAAACCGTGGCATCGGCCTTCCTATCATCCTGGGTGTCCCGTTTCGGCGTCCCGTCCCAGATCACCACTGACAGAGGGCGTCAGTTTGAGAGCAGCCTCTTCAACGCCTTCACAAAGCTGCTCGGCACCACCAGGCTCCGCACCACTTCATACCATCCTGCATCAAACGGCCTCGTCGAGCGCCTTCACCGACACCTCAAGACCGCGCTCATGGCTCGCGAGGACCGTGACCATTGGGTTAACCACTTACCCCTGGTGCTCCTGGGCATCCGTGCCGCCCTGAAGCCCGACCTAGGCTGCAGCTCCGCCGAACTTGTGTACGGGTCTGCTCTTCGGCTCCCCGCGGATTTCTTCGTCCCTCCACAACACCCGCCCGCCCCCGCGGAGTATCTCCAACGCCTCCAACGTTTCTTCGCCTCCCTTCGGCCGACCCCCACCCGTACGGACTCCTCCCGCAAGGTCCACGTCCCGCAGGAGCTCGCAACAGCGACACACGTCTTTCTCCGCACAGACGCCGTCCGTCGGGCGCTCACGCCTCCATATTCAGGGCCACACACCATCCTCAGCAGGGGCGAGAAGACTTTCCGCATTTCCATCCGTGGAAAGCCTGAAACCGTATCCGCTGATCGAGTCAAGCCTGCCTTCGTCGAATGCCCTACCATTGCGGCCTCCTCAGCTCCGGAAGACGCCTCCGACGCCCCACCACGGACACCTACACCGACGTCGCCACCCTCCACATCCGCTCCGCCTGCCCCCTCTCCTAAACGGGTGCACTGGTCGGACAGCCCTTGTCTGTCTCTAGCGGGGGGGCCTTGTGGCAGCCGACGAAGAATAAGTTGCCACCGCTACGCGCCGCGCGACATGCGCTTCCCTGGCATTCTGTGCCAGGCAGTTCAGTCCTCTGGCAGCCACTGATCGCGCTGCCCAATAAACTGTGGCTTTCTACTTTGCTGCCTGCCTTTCTTCACCACACGCCCACAGTGGTGACCCTACTGTTGTCAACAATTACCGGCCTATCTCATTATTATGTAACTTTTCAAAAGTTTTTGAGATTGTCATGCACGAACGATTTTATGCGTACTTTAGTAGAAGAATAGTGGAAACGCAGCATGGTTTTATGCGTGGAAGGTCTGTGGACACAAATCTGTGTCCTTTTTTAAATTATTGCTCACCTGCAGTTGTCAATGGTGGTCAGGTCGACGTTTTGTACTGCGATATGTCAAAAGCCTTTGACCGCGTGTCTCATGTGCGTCTCCTTCAGAAATTATCTCGCACTGGAGTTACAGACGGCTATTGCAAATGGATAAATGATTAACGAATCGCACTAATTTTGTTCGCTTAGGCAATTGTTTGTCATCGGAATACAAGTCACTTTCTGGGGTTCCGCAGGGCTCTAATCTCGGCCCTTTATTCTTCTTAATATTTGTGAATGATTTGTCCTTGGTCGTTCAACACTCGCAGGTGCTACAGTATGCTGACGATGTTAAACTGTATCGGGTTATTTCCACAGTGGACGACTGTGAGCTACTCCAACGGGATGTTGATTCAGTAAATAACTGGTGTGAAAATAATTTTTTGTTACTTAACCCTGCAAAGACGAAGGTGTTGACGATAAGCAAAAAGAGAAAGCCCACGCATTTTTCTTATGTTGTCGAAAACATTGATATCGAGCGTGTGCCCTCTGTTCGTGACCTTGGCGTCATAGTGGACAGCGCCCTTTCCTTCGGTCCACATGTGAACACCATTGTGAACAATGCTGTCAGGTCTCTGGGTGTTATAACGCGATTTACTCGTGGCTTCACTGACCCTCGGTGCTTGTTAGTGCTGTATATGAGCCATGTCAGGAGCAGACTCGAACATTGCAGTATTGTTTGGAACCGTTTGACTAAAACGCAGTCAGACCAAATTGAACGTGTACAACGTAAGCTGGTCACTACTGTTTATGACAGATATATTGGTAGGAGGTTATACTATGACTATGAGCGCGTTCTTGATTATATAGGACTTCTGTTATTGTCGTGTCGAAGACGATGTATTGATTTGCGATTTTTGGAAAAACTAATTAACGGTGAAATCGACTGTCCCATGTTGTTATCATCCGTTAATTTTCTGTGTACAACAAGGGCAAGGGCACGAAATTTGTTCTACATTAGTCATTCAAACGTTGCTTCTCCTTTGTCTCGGTTATTGAAAGTGTATAATGACTATGGTTCTGATCGTGCGACATTTCGATAGTATATCTTTCTCTTAATTTAGTTATCTCGGAATCTTTAATTAGCCAGCATTATGCATCTGTAGTTCCCTGTTGTATATAGAGTATGTATTGTGTTTCGTGCACCACACTAAAGGCCAGGCTGTTCGTGGGCACTTTAAATAAGATCAATCAATCAATCAATCTCTGGGCCCTTACTAACATGTCTCGTTCAAGTGCAATGCACTATTTTTATAAAAAAAAGTTTCACTCATTTTAAATGAAACGCGTTGCAATAATAGTGAAAACAGAAAGTGTCAGAGGTATGATGGCGTTGAGAATGCCATTTGTACAAGCGATGCTCGTCTAAAAAGAACTCTGTCATTTGAAAGCGGTGAAACAGTGGCCCCGTTTACATGGGACCGCTCAAGCGAACCAAGTCAGAGCGATCCGTGATGTGGGGTCGGATCGCTCGCGTTTACATGGAGGGATTCCACCACAGGGGTGGCACTCAATGTATTGCTCAGTAGACGAAAGCGTGCTGGGCGAACGCAATGCATCCTGGACAGGTCCTGATCGCACGTCACAGCAAACGTCAAGGCACACGTGACCTTAAAGATGGCGGCGCCCGTGATCGGCGGCCAAGCAGTTTGTAAACAATGCGGTTGTTGTTTCTGCTCAACGCTTTGGATGTCTTTCGGTCACAGTAATTATTTTTATCCGATAATCTCGCAGTAAAACGCGCAGTTTTGCACATAAGGTCTCGTACTGTTGACGACTTCCAAAGATGTGATGACGACCGCGCGTTAAGACTCACTGAGCCGATGCGATGTACTTAAATTAAGGAGAAATGGGCTACCATGTTGCGCAAGAAGCACCGCATAGTATACGTTGGCAAAATATGTTCTCTTGGCTTTATGACGACGGAGATATGTCGGTTAGCGGCAAAACGACATGTAAACAAAGTCACATGACCTCAAAAGGATGTTTTCTATGACGTGCGACTAGGACAAGATGGCAGTTTTGCCATAGGCACCCGCTTGAGGGTAGTTACAACAATGGCGGGTTTGTCTCATCCCTGTGGATTCCACCTTGCGCTCGATGGGAGCAGATGGGAGCTAGTGAGACAGGAGGAGCTCCGAGGAGCAGAATGTGTGCAGAGAAATTCACGCGACGTCCCCTAGGGAGAGGAACTTGGTGCGCACCGAGGCGTTTACATGGGCCCTTCAAGCGAACCGAACCGACTCGGTCCACTCCTCAGAAGCGGACCAAGTTGAGCCGCATTCGGGGGAGCTCCGGGGCGTTTACATGAGCGCACCGGGACCGCTAACCCGGTTCGGTGCGCTTTAAGCGGTCCCATGTAAACAGGGTGAGTTTGAAGAATTCTTATCAAGCTCGTCACGCAGTGCCCGTTATCACCAATAACGAGGAAGTGACCGGTGATAAGTGTTCGCTCTCTCGTGTCCTCCTCTTTCCTTTCGGTTTTCGTGCCTCCTCTCACCTATGCACGTGTACAAACGTAAATTTGTCTGACTTACACAACACGTGCTATTAGGCTAAGCGCACTTTAGGGAGACGTGCCGGCGAATCTTGGGCATGTTTCTCTTTCTCTGATTTTTCTTTTCTTTTTCACGTTGAAAATGTAAGTAAAATCAACAATACATTGCGTAAACCGACAATTTCAGTGCTCCTGAACGTTGGTATAATCGTTCGTGGAGAACTAGGTACGAAAAACTTGAAACGCCTTCACGGGATTTGAACCCCGCGTACCTTGTTCCCCTGTTGCACCCTGAGAGGTCGCGTTTGACGAAATCGCTTCAAAACCTGCACTCCAACTGGCCAATTTCATCAACTTCGGGGCCTAATATCTATTGATATAACAATAATATTAAAGATGTCCTAAGCTGATTTTGTAATATGTATATGGGAAAGTAAGATCGCGGGGTTTCAACCCCGTACCTTGTTCCCCTGTTGCACGCTGAAAGGTCGCGTTTGGCAAAATCACTTCAAAAAAAAAAAATCACTTCCAGCGATCAAAATACAAAAAGATACCATTTGTATATTACTCACTCAACGCAAAGTTGTCTGTTCTGTCAGCCCTTTGGAGTTCCGGAAAGAATGGCCGTCCGCATTTCGAACTCCTTCAGACCGTCCGCACAGTCTCAGCGCATGCGTATTACGATAATACTGGAACTTAGTCCGTCGTAGCGCCTATAGGAGGGGAACCCTGTCTGAGTCGCAACTTTGAAGGCCCTGGGTGCGTCAGGGTTAACACTCACACATTGTGGTGTGGTTGGTGTATGGCCTGGAGGACGTACTGACTAAAAATAGGCGATGACATTTCCAGAATTTGACTGTCTTTGTCGAAAAATCGTAGTCTAAACATGGGCCCCGTGCAAAAATCGACGAAATCCCCATAGGCGCAATGCATTAAAATTCATTTGGCCAGGGTGCACTAGATTTATATTCTGCTAGCGCCTTTCATGTCTCCAGGGGTTCTTTACATGGTGTTCTTCCGTATTAGACGATGACATCTCAAAACTTTTATTCTGTTTTGCTGTTAGTTGGCATAAACGCTGTCTCCCATTGCATTCACATTCTGTAAGGCGAAAAAGACGAAAGCAAGAAAGCGTACACCACCATCATACATGCATACCACCATAAAACAAAATTATGAAAACATAGCTAAACAAACAAATTGTTGGCTCGGTGTTATGAATGCCCACACGAACAGTTAAAACCTTGTTTCAGCATACTTTTTAAGTGAATGTTAAAACACGTGCAAGACCAGTAACTATAAGGAGGACGGGAAAGCGTGACCGCACAAAAGCCTCCACCTTGGAAAAGAGGTTGTACTACAGACAACAATTCTCTACAACAGAATTGTTTAAACCGGAGCGGGAAGCTACTGTCCTTTGAGTACAATTTACAGATAAGTGTAATTAATTTACAGTTACGATTACATATTTTTGAAAGTATTTTGGTACATTAATTAATTACTTTGAAAATGATTAATTACTTCAGAGCTGTGACACCAAGTGATAATGCTATATACAAAAATCAAAAGAAACTCGGGGCACAGAGGGAAATTTTCGAAGCGCATACACAGCGAACTCGTTGCACAAGGGGAGATACGGGCGAGAAAATCTGGCCGACTGGTGCGCGAAATTTGTTTGGAACGGGAGAAGACCTTATAAGTAGCTTACGAAAATATGCTGTCAACACTACCAGTAGCTTTTGTCGATTACAGGTAGTGAGGCTTAGTGATGACATGTGTTCCAACACTGATGCACACACAGCCAGTATGATGTAAGGATGAGACTAGTTGCTCGCTCCCGAGTTATGCAAGCAAAATAAATGTTTGTGCTGTACCCCGTGCTCCAGGAGTTGATGGGAAATTGTCGTACCTCCCTAAGTGCGCTTTGAAATGTTCGTAAAAGCGCTTTACTGTTTGCGAGGTGTAATTAACGATCTCGGCGTCAAAGCTGCCAACTATCGTCTTGGTAAACATGCAGCTCGTCTCAATAATCTCTACGCAGCTTGTGCTTTACTGGTGCGGTGTGCCTAGATTATGAAACACAGGTCATCGGCGAGCGCTTCGTTGCTCTAGGAATGAAACTATGTTGCAGATGTCAAAGAAGACATCAAGCCTTTGAGTCGCGCAGATGCCGCTGGAAGAGTGATTTCGCAAACGACTACACTGACACTATTTCCGGCTTCGGAATTTAGGTTTTCCATATGCCTGCTAATGACAGCTGGTTACTATGCAAGTGTGCATTCTTTGAGGCAGAAAAAGTTTATATGAAATCAACGTCTTATGTTATACCATAGAGCGATAAAATACTTTTAAAAATCCAAGTGCGCCTTTCTTCGGAAACGGGCTCACAATTTCTCTCTTTTTTGCTTTTAAGACGCCCAAATTGTTTCTTCACTTATCCGAATACTAACGTGGCAAGCACATAGGGTAACTGGCGCAATTATGATAGATATATCGAGTGAAAGAACACTAGAAGACGACTAAAGTGGTGCCCGGAAGCAATAAACACGTGCCAGAGGTTGAAAGACCCGAACCGACATACAGGAGGGATTACGAAGTTTTGGGTCAGAACATATCAACAAAGTTTACTTGGGTTCACCAAAGTTCACCAAACATTACTTGACACCAAGACGTTGCAAATGAAAGATATGCATGGCTGATGAAGTTTATTCCTTTCATTTGTAAGGCCACGTTCAGAATACGCGTTTCACTTACTGCTAATACTAAAGTACTTTAAAGAGTATCTTAAATACTGCTTAGAGTATTTAGTACTCTACTCGAATTACTTTCAGTTTTGAGTATTTTGTACTCTATTTTAAATACTTTTTCCGTAGAGTATTTAGTATCTTATTTTAAATACTTTACAGTATTTTGTACAAGTATTTTGTACAGTATTTTGTACAAGTCTGGCTTATAGTCAGCAGAAAAGCAGTTGCAGGCTCAACAACAATGCGAACTGTCTGGGCCAAGACACCGTCGCGCAACTTTTCACTGAATGATTTAGAGATCGGTCAACGACAAGAAGAACCACAAGAAGAACGACATCCCTGCCTTGCACCTAAAAGAGGCAACTCGATTGCAGTCACAGGGGACCGATTGAGTCCCCGGCCCCTGCTGAGAAACTTTAGCCAAGTAAATTCTGGGCGCCACAGTAGTCCAAAAAGTCACTTTTTGACCTGCTATATACTCGCCCAGCATCGCCTAAGTGACCAAAGCATTCAGCTGGCCTACTTTAAGGCCGAATATGGCCCTGTGGCTTTATGCATTATTCCCCTAAATTTACGAGTCATTGAAGTCCTGAACTCAATCTTAATGAAAAGCCGACCTCCGGCAGACAATAAGCGGGCCCATACAGAAAGAGAGAGAACCGCAAGCTCTCGTGTTCCTCAGTTTTGTTGGCTCTCGTGCACGAGCCGGATGACGTTCGCCCGTGACCGACGATGGCTGTGCCGATGAGCATGTAACCCGGTGCCAACGGTAGCGACACAGAGTCGTGACAGGCTGTGCGGTGTGAACGAAATAAAAGATAGGAAACCGCTTACACAGTAGCTACTATATAACGCACTGAAACTGCTACAAATGGTGCAAGCCGTCCTTTCTGACTGGCTCTTCCTGTGAAAATAAATAGATCCCCCCCCCCCCGGTGCAAACTTGCAAAATTGAAGCTTGTGCAGTGCCCTGCTGCGTCACCAACCTTTGCGCGAAAAGCTACCGACATAAGCCGACCGTCATGGTTAAGGAAAATGAATTGGAAAAGACACAATGGTGGCGAACCATAGCGCAAGAAGGGAGAGACACAGGGGGCGCTAGAGGGATTGTGGTCATGCTCGCAGAGGAACACGAACGTCGATCCTGGACAGTGGATCCCGACTTTTCACTGGCAGTTCCTTCGCGGCACTTGGTCTTGTGAAAAGTCCCATCGACCGCTGGCCCGTTGCCGGTGCGCTGTTCAGGAACTCATCCATTACGCAAGTGTCTGATTCCGTGTGCGCAGTCCCGGACCACGTTCACATTCCTGGCCCTGCTGCATCTGACTTGGCCTTCCCACAAGCTACCTCAACCTGGTTCTTAATTAACTCCACTTTCTAAACAATAAAGCATTTTCTATCCAGTGCTGTCTCTGTCTCATGCTGCCTCTAAGACACTAAACAACGAGAATCCTGTCGTCTTCTCCTAATGCAGGCACTGCGAGCACACCTGCCCTAGCGTTTCTCCACAAGACCCACACCATTACACCAAACTCGGCACGATACTAAGTCGATACTAAGTCGACGCTAAGTCGATCCCGGAAACATCGGACGTTGGCACCAATGGCTACAACACCAATTACTATGTCTGACAATGCCAACAACATGGTCACATTCACAAGAGTGTTATCGGTGAGAAATGTACCCAAATTGATGGTATGTTAATGTACTGCACATTAACAACTTCGATATAGTGAAGGTGTTGGGGCTTTGGGCACCGAACACGAGCGATGTTGCCTTGGCGGCACTTGTGACATGTGTTCATAGCTGTGGGATGGACACATCATTCTAGGCTTTTCTGTGCATGATCTTGGGATAAGTATACAGGCTGTCCCAGAAAACGTGCCATTGATTTATAATAAAAAAACTACACCACCTAGAGTCATGCGGTCAACGGCATTTGTTCTTAATGAGTTTTTGCCACCTCCTGATGTGAATGTCGTGTAACGTACGTTTAATTATGTAAATTTTTGCGAGCTTATGTCGGAAATTTGCCAAGTAAAGGTCACTTTTTTACCCCACCATTGTGAAGAACGTGTCTAATTTACTCAAGTTAATGATAATTGACAGGGATATTCAGGACCTATCCCATCGGAAAAAATAGCCGAACATCATGCTCTACGGAGCTCCCACAGGATGGCGCACGATGAATTTTTCAGCGCAGTCTTTGTCGGTCCGGCGAAAGGATGTTGGGAACCCAGCCCACCCCGGCATCGCAGAAAGAGATAACACAGGCATGGCTTATCGCGTCCGACTTTCGCTGGGATAATGCTTCCCTCTCCCAATTTTAGGAACTGCAACTTTTTCTACTATCACTGTGTGGGCGGGCTTTGGAACCTCTTTTCGTCGGACTGTGACAGATTGCGCTCAAAAAGTCATCGCGTGTTATGGCCCGGTGCTCCGAAAAGCATGATGTTAGGCTATTTTTTTTAGCTATAGGCTTTTTTTGTCGATGGGATATGAATATCACTGCCAATTATCATGAACTTGAGTGAATTCGGCATGCTCTTCATATTGGTGGGGTAAAAAAGTGACCTTGACTTGGCAAAATTCCGAGTTGAGTTCGCAAATATTTACATAACTAAACTTACGACACATGACATTCACATCACGAGGTGGAAAAATCCTAATAAGAAGAAATGCCGTTAACGGCATGATTCTAGGTGGCGTAGTTTTTTTATTATAATTCAATGACACGTTATCTGAGACACACTGTATATATAGCTCTAAGTATATATTGAGAGAGCTATATATATTATAGCTCCTAAGAGCACCTACAGCAGAGCAGCCCAGTATAACACCTTAAAGGACTCCCTAAAACCAAAGATGTATGCTGCAAAGCATTACTATTACAATGTATCCTTTGTCCATTTTTTTGCGAACGAATCCCAGAAGGTTTTGGCATACTATACTTCCAACTACATCGAAGACACGGTACTTTGAAATTGACGATGTCCAATGTTCCGACCCACCAGTTTTAGCGAACAGTTTCAATGCATATTTCTCTTCGGTTTTTCAGACAGCTAGTGAGAGTTCTTGCAATATGGTGCCTATGGATTATAATCCTGAGTTGGATGACATAGCGTTCTCTGGTCCAGATATCATTAACAATGCGTTCATAGTACGCTATGCTGAGTGGGTATCCAGGTGCCTTGAAATCATATTTTCTGCTTCTTTAAGATCGGGAAAGGTCCCTGCTTAAGCAAGGCAATCACCAGCTTTTGACTAATTATAGATCAGTTTCGTTAACAGTCATCACATGTAAAGTTTTTGAACATATACTATGCAATCATATCTCCCATTTTCTACAGACTAATTCACTTTTGTCGAATCTTCTGCATGGTTTCAGACGAGGATATTCAACCGTTACTCAGCTTATTGAGTTGGTTTTTCAGCCTGGCATTCGGTATTAATGCTAATAGTCAAACAGACGTAATCTTCATTGACTTTCGCAAAGCGTTGTTTGTCATTCTAAGCTTATGCTGAAGGTCAAGTGTCTGTTAAAGAACGATAACATAACCAGGTGGATAGAGCATTATTTAACTGCTCGCTAACAGAGAGTAGTATTTAAACAGTTTTGAAAGCGATAAAACCGTTCAGGGAAACAAACAAAAAGACGATTTTTTTATACAAACAATTTTTAGAATTTTATATTTTTAAAGATTTAAACAATGACTGTCCCCTAAAGTCTTTGTATCCTCCGAGGTTCCCCAGGGGTCGGTGCTCGGTCAGCTGTTGTTCACAATTTTCATTAACGACATTGTAAAGGAAGTTGTCTCGTGACGTAAACCCCCAGTTATTATTATTATTATTAGTAGTAGTAAAGGAAGTACCAGCAAAGATACGTCGATATTATGACGATTGTGTCATTTACGGACAGGTTACATCAGTCTCTGATCAGGAAGTTTTGCAACAATCGTTAGATAAGATAGTGAATGGGTGTCTTAATTACGACGTGGAAATTAATATAGAAAAATGTGCTGTCATAACCTTTACTCATCGCAATAGATCTTTGGTATCTGATTACAGAATGGAAGGACAATCAGTGAAAAAGGTGGACTCATATAAGTACCTTGGTGTGACGTGAACCCCAAAATTGAAATGGTCTGAACAACTCGATGCCATTACGTCGAAGGCTCATAGAAAACTAGGTTATTTAAGGCGGACGTTAAAATCATCAACTGCAGAGACCAAGTTATTGGCATAGAAAACTATAGTCCGGCCTATTTTAGAGTACACGAGTGAAGTATGGGATCCTTATCTCGCAGTACCTATATTACTAAATTGGAGGCGGTTCAAAATAAAGCGATTCTATTTGTCCTATCTAGATATGACTTTTTTTTTCTTTTTTTCACACGCTCAGTTCTCTTACAGCTAGGACTTTAGGCGTCGGGCTCTTCGATTGAGGATGTTTCATTCTATAGTGAATCATCAAATAAGAATTCCGTCTGATAAATATCTTACGTTTGCTGGTGCTTCGTTTTTAAAAAGTGCGCACAGGCTCAACAATGTATACGCATGTCCGAGTAGACCTTTTTTTTTTTCTCCTTTTTTTTTTTTTTCGCGTTGCATTACCGAGTGGAATGCTATATGGATGGCATTGTTCGTGAGATGTCTTTACGTCACTCCTGCAATAGCCTCGAGTGAGGCTACAGTATGTTCAAATAAATAAATAAATAAATGTGAATAGTGGACTTATAGACTAGTGAATATGTGAATAGTGGACTTCTCAATAGTGAGCATGTGGACAATGAATACCGAACTTGTGCGAGCGGAGCACTTGAGAAGTAGTAAAGTATTGTTCCTTTTCGTTTTTTCTTTCTTTTTTTTTGTGTGTGTGTGTGGGGGGGGGGATACTTTATGTTAGGAGTAGCTGAACACGTCGGGAGAGGTGTTCAACTTCTCCTCGTTATTTTTTCTTACAAACAAACCAACAAACTAGTTCTCGACCTCCTGAGTTGTGCAAGCGAAATAAATGTTTCTGTTGGACCCCATGCCTCAGAAGTATAGTAAACTGCAGGGAAATTGTCGTACTTCCCTAAGTACGCTTTGAAATGTTCGTGGAAGCGCTTTAGTGTTTGCGATCTGTAATTAACGAACTCTGCGTCAAAACTGCCAACGGCCTTATCGGTAAACATGCAGCTCGTCTCAATAATCTCTATACTGCCTCTGCTCTTACTCTACTGACACGATGTGATTAGAATATGCGACACACGTCATCGGCAAGCGCCTGATTTATCGAGGAATGAAACTCTCTTGCAGACGTCAAAGAGATCACGCCTTTGAGTCACAGATGCCGAGTGATTTAACAAACGACTGTACACAGATACTAGCGCTAGTTCCGTTTTCGGAATTTAGATTTGCCACATATCTGCCAATGGCAGGATTCTGAGGCGGGGCTCTGCGCTTATTTGTGAATCTATGCATTTTGTGAGGCGGAGCATTTTTATACCAAAGAAATGTTTTATAATAATGTAATAAAGAAATGTTTTTTAATATAATGTTTTCTTTCTTTTTCACCATAGGCTCCGAAATTCTTTCTTCGGTTATTCGGATACCTGTAACGGGCACAACTATGATAGATATATCAAATGCAGAAACACTCAAATAGGACTAAAATGATGCCAGTCTTGAAAATAAGGGACCAAAAACAGGAATGGGGGGGGGGGTATGTTTATTGAAAAAAAAAAAGAAAGGGAAGAAGGGTTAGTCAGGCGTAGACCGACATGCTTTAAGAAAAAAAAACCAAAGAAAAAGAAACACATGCACATACACACACAATAGGGGCCTTAGAGGCTGGTCGAGAGGCCGGTGGCACGGAGAAAGCTCAAGAGGGTAGTCGTAACCGCCCCCTGGTTGTGCAGGACCGGGCCGAGCAGGGTGGCCAAAGAGACGTTAGGGTACGATTTCACGCTATCACGATTTCACGAGCTACGAGCTAAGTTGTCGCAAGTGGCGTTGGAGGATGAATCTTTGAGAGAGATACCGGTTGGGGGTAGGATAATAGATATTGCCCAATGTCGGCTTCCACACAACAAGTTGTGCAATTGGGGGAGTTCGTCTGGCGCATTTTATACAGGAGTGAGAGTGTGCGTGGAACATTCATTCGAAGGAGGAGTGACTCTGCAGCTCTATTGCAACGGCAGACAATAGTAAAGTCCTGCAAGGGTCAATGAGACGTACGAAATGACGATATGCGGTAGAGTCCGCTCTGAACTGCCGGGTACGGTCACAGCGCCACCTACCAATGTGCAGGGAACAGGCAGAGGTCGTTAGGGGTAGAGGGGGAGCAGGGGGAGCTTTGGTAGATGTTTCGTGTCTTGCCATTGTGTCTGCGCGGGCGCTACCAAGAAGACCTACGTGTCCCGGGATCCACTGAAGCGTCACAGAATGGCCAGTAACCGCGAGTTGTGTGGGAGCTTGCAGTATGATCGCGTGGAGAGTGCATATTGTGCTGGAGCGAAAAGAGAGCAGCAGATCCAGTGAAGCCATGCTGTCAGTCAGAAAAACCCACTGTGCAGCCGGCAGACCGAGCAAGTGCTGTAGAGCCGACAGGATGCCGAGGAGTTCTGCTTTTATAGAGGACATTGGGTAAGGGAAGGCAAAGGCTTGCTGAAAGTCACTATCGGGGATATAAAATGCAGCGCCCGAGCTGTCTGCCGTGACTGAGCCGTCCGTGTATACCTGGTGATGGTTCTGATACGTGGAGTGTAGAAAGTCGAGAGCGAGTTGGAGGGCTACAGGTGCGGGAGTGTCACGCTTGCGTTGAAGACCGGGGATGGAGGAGCAGATATCAGGACGTGCAAAGGTCCACATTGCTGGCGCATATGAGGGAGCGGTTGAGGAGGAATGGCACGTTGATGTCGGAAGTGAAAACGTGAACTGAACATCTTCTTTATCGATGCTCTCCCGTACTAAGTCTTAAAGTGTGTTTGATGTCCAGTGGAAATAGTTATGAAATATAAGGAGTCTCGCGAGAATAACCTCCATTGTTGAGAAGATATGTGCGTGCAAGGCCGACGAAACGTAAGCCTTTTATACCCTTGTCACACGGGTAGTTTTAACCGCGGTTACGCTTAGCCGCCGTGACCCGACCAAACCGCAGTTATCGTGAACCACGGTTTGTTGTTGTCACACGACAGTTTGTGACATGTTAGCAGTGACCACGTGATTGTGACACAAGCGATTCTTTGACTACGCGGTATATCACGAAAAGAAAAGGGCATAATGGCCCTTTTAATGATTTTTAAGCTTTTTAATAGCTTAACAACCAATCAATAGATACACGGTACGCACGTTATTATATGCGGGAAATGTCATTACACGTCGGGAAATCGGAATCGCGAAACCGTGGTTGCATCGCGAAACCGAAGTCGGCAAGCTCGGCTTCCCATAACCGCGGTTAGCGGCGTAACCTCGTTCGGTCGGTCACGTGACTGCGGTGAACTTAACCGCAGTTAGCGCCGCCCGTGTGACAAGGTATATAACTTGAGCTTGTGAGTAAACGGCAGGTTGGAACATACTCGAGTGATTGCGGTGAGGTTGGACGTAGACACACACAGGGACGGCCGCCTTCTTTCAGCCAGTTTAATACAAATAACAAAACTGTGATTTTCCACAGTCTTATGTACCTACTGTCTGTCGCCGGGGGGCAAACGAGATATGATTATCCGAACCATTTGAAGGTCTCGATAAGTTATTTTCGTTTATTCGTAAGTGCCGCAGTGGCATTACTCACGCAGTTATCCCCTTCTTTATAACTTGAGACCCATCTCTTTGTAGGAAAATAATTCGTTTTTCCCCCAGTTATCCTGTCTTGCTATAGGCTATTGAAAGTCCACAGGGACGATGACGCGCGAATTATTCGGCTATTTGAACTATTTCGACGAGGGATCATAAAAGTAAATTTCAGAATATGCTGGGGGAGAATTTCGGTAAAAAAACATACATGTTCGGTCTACCCACAGCGCAGCAATAAGAAAATACAGCGAAACTGCATGGCGCGGGGTCATCATATCTGACAACCTACAGCGCTGCGTGCGCTCCTCGTTGGCATACATGTCTGCCACGAAGACCATATTTACTACGGAATGCGAAGAATGGAAGAATGCGAAAAATCGTGCATGTCGGTAGACACAATTTGGTGAGGGAGGAACTTAGGGTTATCAAGCGATCAGTGACTGAATGAAGTGACGAGCGATATACCTGCAGTTGAGCTGTTTAGATGGATACCGACGTATAGATCAGAAATAACGAGATGTATCAGTCCACGACTTGACAGACTGGTTTCCCAGCAACGTTGGTAGGATTCCTTGGACTTCCCAGATTGGATTTACAAGCATGGGCATATCAACATGTTTACGAGGATGCACTTTTGCGGAATGGCCAGTCGTGTCTTTCAGGTACACCCGCTATGTACCAGGTAGCGTTGGAAGTGTGTTTAAAATGCAATGCAGACAACTGGCAATTATAAAAACAGCGTTGTCAGTGCCGGTCTATGAAATATCACGAATAATCATTTCTGTGCAAAAAGGGTTATATATATCTATTTAAACAAGAGTGCCTTTGGACACTGGCATATGCTTATCATGATTTACCCACCCATACACGCCTAGATTTACTCGATCACGCAGCGTGGCAGGTGTCATCTAAAGTGGCAGGAAAACCTTTTCATGACGTTCCCTTGTCGGAAAGACAAATTAGTGAGGCTTACAATTCAACCTCTGGACAACGCAGACTTTGAAATGAGTCCTTTTGCCATTCAATTCAACAACTTGCTGCCTGGAACGACAGACGTACACAGCTACAGGTGATGTTGAATAGCAAAACTTGCCCTATAAGCTGTTTCTAGGGACGACGTACTTTATGGTCACAGTGAGTGCGGTGACGTGTTCAATTAATCGGATTACTCTCTTGTGGTACACTAATGAACATCTTTGACGCAAGTGGAGTCCGCACTCCACAAACCATTCATAAAAGTCGTAGACACATGCGTTCGCTAGTGCAACGTTGTAAACAGGTGATTCCATTGTGCAAAAGTCACGTAATGCACTGTCGGCAAACAGGTGGTACACTGCATCTTGTATACCTTTTCTGCATCTCAAATACGTTATAAGTTCCCACTGCTTTTTTCTCAAATGCAGCAGCGCGAAGTTAAAGTTTACTGTCACCTGTCCGTATATCAAAGACAAGATGAGAACGACAGTTTCAGTTGAGTTTCAGTTGTCCGTTCCAGTAGGACAGGCTATGATATGATGATGATTTCATGTAGATCGCGAGGCCGGTCAGGGTTTCTGCTGGCTAGTGTGATCGAATCAGGGGCCAATAATTTTGACAATAGTGAGAGTTTGAATAGTGAGTGGGTGTTGGCCAAGTTGCTGCTTTCGAGGAGCTCTTGCTCTATACTCGAGATGCAAAATTTCCGAAAATGTTGAACAGCAAAAGAAAAAAAGCTTTTCATGTTACTTGTTTTGCTGTTTCTTGTTGTGCGCTACCCATTACGTCTCAATGGCACGTCAGTGTAACTACTAGCACAATGTTTGACTAGAGGTACCAAACGTAAAAAGTTACAGGAATAATGTAAAATTTCAAGCAGTTTTGAGTTGCTATAGCAGAGGAACGTCTTTCTCAGATTTTCTTTTGATGAAGAACTAAAAAAAAAAACAAGACAGAGATAAACTAAACTTTTCATTGTCCACTGACTACGATGTAGTAGAGTGCGCCTTCCAGTATTACACGGGATTTCGCCATCCTCCGAGTCCAAGCTTCAGTGTCTTTTGGCACGTAGCCTTCGTGTGTGCCTGGACGTGCCAAGAACAACGGATACTTGTTTAGTCATGGCAGAAGCGAGAGAGACTCCGCTTGCTATCCAGCGCTTTAATGAGACGAGCCGTCACTATCTCCGTTTGTTGGCTCATCACCGGCACCACCCTTTACTGCTGAAGCTTTCCCGTCGCAGGAATAAAAAGTTCAGGTCCTGCATTCAACAGCTAAAGCCTCACCTGCCACGTCTTCAAGTTGAACCCCAGGCGCGTTCAACTCCACCTTGGACCCTCCCTCTGCCATCTGCTTCACTATCCGTTCCCGGGCTGCAGAGAAAGGATGATGTCGCTGCAGGTGTGTCCAAGGCGCTCACACTGGATATGATGAGCGAGCTGTATGCAGGCTTTACTCCGGTTTTTACGGATGGCTCGTCCACAAAATCCAGCTCTGCATGCGCCTATATTATTCCGTCCGAAGACATAACTGGTATCTTCCGTCTCTCGCATCTGACGTCGTCAACATGTGCTGAGCTACATGCTTTGCTCCTTGCCATGCGCAAGATCCTGCAGTGTTCAGCTCGGCCATGGGTCTTCTACACAGACTCGAAAGCTGCTATCCAATGCCTCGCAACAATGGGCATTCGAGGTCCTCTCGTGTCCATTGTTGCTGACGTGCTTGAAACTTACAAGGAGCTGCTAGACCTAGGCCACTGCGTAGTATTACAGTGGGTACCTGGTCATGTCGGCGTACCCGGCAATGAAGAGGCCGACCGGGCGGCCCTACGGGGTCATCATATAGCTTCAGCCCACTCTATCATCTTGCCCAAAGGTGATCGTCAGGCCCTCGTCCGTGCTCTCTCTGCAGACAAGACAAGATCACAGTGGCTGCATGACATTACACCCTACTCTCTGCTCCACGCAGTGGATCCTTCTCTTTCCCTGTCGCTTCCTCATCGCCTTCCGCGACACTACGCATCCCTGCTTCACCGCATGCGGCTGAATGTTGCATTTACACCAGTTATGAGGCAGCGTCTTGGCCGTGCGCCCTCAGACCTTTGTGCAGCATGCAGTGTGCGTGCAGACCTGCACCACCTACTTATGGACTGCCCGGACTACCAGCGGGAGCGTGCGATATTGCAGCACGAACTGCATGGGATCGATCATCGCCCCTTTACCATAGGCAAGGTGCTGGGCCCATGGTCCAGTCCAGCTCATACACGCCAAGGTCTGCGTCACCTCTGGGACTTCTTGTCATCAACAGGCCTCTCCACCCTGCTTTGATTACCGGACCCCTTATCATATCCATCATCATCTCTCATCACGTACAAGTGGCACTGGGGCAGCGCCCAGCCTGCTGGCCGGCATCAGCCCCATCTCATCATCGTATCTCTATTTTTTGTTTGTTTGTTTGTTTGTTTGTTTGTGTGTTTGTGTGTGTGTGTGTGTGTGTGTGTAGTAGAGTGCAGGCGTTCAACATACACTTAAACAGTTTTGTGGTTTTTATTCGGTCTAAGGGTAAGAGACCATCTCACGTCAAATGAACAAGCGCAATACAAGCGACTTTACAAATCCCAGAGAACTTCGCGTCGCTTTGAACTGTGGGGACGTGTTACCGAAAAGAAGGAGAACGTCTCCA
Source organism: Ornithodoros turicata (assembly GCF_037126465.1). NCBI lineage: Eukaryota > Metazoa > Arthropoda > Arachnida > Ixodida > Argasidae > Ornithodoros > Ornithodoros turicata. The sequence goes on along the minus strand of NC_088202.1, from coordinate 90,851,686 downwards.
GACTGTTTCGATTTCTCCTCTCTAGGTCGATTTCAGGAAAAGAGATCCAAAGAGAAAAAAGATCTATAGGGAAAGGAGATCCACTAGTGGATCCCTATTGACCTTTTTACCTCGTACGTGGATCTTCTTTCCCTATGGATGTTTCTTCCGCATGAACCTTCGTTTGTCGTTTGGAGCTTTTTTCCCTTTGGATCTTTTTTCCATCTGTCACGTGACCCCGTTGGATGTTCTTTCCCGATGTATCTTTTTTCCCGTTGGATCTTTCTTCCACAAGCGCCTATGTCCACCGTCCACGACGTGTCAAGGCCAGCCAAAGCGAAACGTGAAGGACCATTCTCCCTTCCCCCATGACTGTAAGCGCCAAGATGCAAAGCGTGCGCAAGGAGTACTGGAATTTCCTGAAACCGTCTATTCAATTCATACGCAACGCAATTCAACGCATTATATTTTGCCAGGACTTTTGCTTCTCTTCTTTTTTCGGGATTCAGAATTGAGTGAAATATTTGTCAACATCGAGGAAATAAACGGACAGAAAAACTGGTTTTCTTCCATAATTTTGTCCGCCTCTCTCTCTCTTTCGGGGTGGCACATCTCTACTCTAGCCAAGAGTACCCTTTTGATGTCACTCGTGCTCCGCAGGTGGACGAGAGGAAAGACGCCAGGCAATGACGAAACATTGGGTCGACGTCGAAAAACGACGTGGAAACATTGGGTACATAAGGTAAATGCTCCAGAGGTGAGTACTACTCGTAGTTTCCGCGCAAGAAAAGTGTATGCCGGCTACGTCAGTGCGTGTATACGAGGCTATCGTGTTATTTTCTGCGTATAGGCAAGGCAGCAATAAAGGGCTTTTCATAGACCGGCATGGTCATATCGCTTGGGTTCACAGAAGAAACCATTTGGGCCTAGCCTTGAGGTGCTTCCCCTTATTTCGAACAGGGACCAATGAGGTCGCTCCACGGACGATAGGGAAGAGAGGGAAACTGGGGAGATGCGCTGAGAGCTGACTCACTTGCATAGCGCATTTCGATCGCTGCGTAAAGAACGCCGCCGGAACGTCAGACGCCGAAACTTTTCTCAAGGGCGTATGGAGTGCTAAAAAATCGTGTCTAACATTTTCAGCTTCCAGATTCGCTCCCCTAAAGTATGAAAACTTAAAAACCGCTTCTATTCTTCCTACACATTGTCAATACATTAGATAATCCGCCAGTTTCTGTAGCTGTCTGGAATCTTCGGGAGTTTGCAACAAAGTCTGGAAGGCATATGTACTAAAACCGGTACAACGAAACTGCATAATATGCTTGGAAATTGTTTAGAAGAACAGGAAACTAAATACTGTAACAACGTTTAGGCTCCTAAGGAACTATATAAGTGCATATACACACGAAGCTTAGAAGATGGTATGGGCCGTTGGCAATGTTAACAGGGAAGTGTGTTTTTTTTCTTTCATTTTCACAATTTTTTGCACAAAGAACTGGAACAAGTGGCAACTCTCATACAAAATTATAGGGCATAATACAACTTTAAACGTACAGTTTCGCTCGCAAACGCGTTTTCATTGTTCTTTTATCATCATTACAAACCCTTACTTTTTCTTACATTTTGTGTTCAGGCTGATTTACTAAATAAGCTTTACCTTGCAAGAAGCATGTCGTACAGCCCGGGTTCCCTGCTCTCCTCTATGTCACCGAACCGTCTCCTAATGGCCCGACGCAATCCTGTCAGCCATGAAGTCCGCAATGCGAGTAGATGGCTGTGTAGCCAGGCAGCACGAGAACGATCTTGATCCGGGTAGAAGATTCCGAGGACCACGTGACGCAGACGCAATCCGTATGTCTGGCACAGCATCAGCAGAATGCCCAAGATGTACACAAGCCCTGATGACGCAACCTTATTCTATTATTCGCCGAAAGATACAATTCTGGGCGAAAACTGCCAGAATTTTTCAAGCACCACAGACACATGACGATTGCGGGGAGGAATTTCTGCACCGCAACAAATGAAACTATAAGCGTAAATATCATCCAGCTTAGTAAAGTGCCTATACTACGCGCAAATAAAAAATGAAATGTGAGACTGGCATTTGAAGACAGATATCATGTTGTTATAGAGAACGCAAAAAAAAAAAAAAAAAAACTCAGTTTCCGCAGTTAGGAATGAAATCACCTACCTCGTCAGCTTTATCAGAGTCTTCCTAGTTCCTGATAAACTTCATCTATCTTCCCGGTACCGTATGTTTATGAAATGTACGCGGTGTAGTTTGAATTTTTCGCTGACACTTTCGTGTGTTCAAGGGTATAATCTTTTTTTTTTTTAGTTTGGCGTTATGCGCCGCGAAGCAACTGTGTCAATAAGCGGCGTACAGACGTGGACAGATGGAGAGAGGACAGGATGAAGAAGGGGGAGACAGGGCAGTTAGTATGCGTCCTGTGTCGACTTCAGGGGGAGCTGTGCCGACATTCGTCTGGGAAGCCTGCCGAAAAACTCGAGGAAAGCCTCATACAGCGCAGCCGGTGCCGGGAATCGGGAACCCGCGTCACCTCCCACTCTCGGTGTGGAAGGCGATCATCGTAACCACTACGCCACGTCAGTTAGAGGGGTATAAGTCAATACATAAGCAGAAACAGACTGATTGGTGCTCAAACCATCGTTGACCAATCATTACACAAGATAGTCAACCTGTGCCACGTGTGGGATATGGACAGTAGTTATGAAAAGTGCGCCTTCATGTCATTTACTCATAATCGTCGATTTGATCATTTGATTATAAAATGGAAGAGACGACGATACCAAAAGTAACTTCATTCAAATATTTTGAAGTATTCCTGAACTCTAAAGTTGACCTGGACTGATCACACTGATAGGATTACTTCGAAGGACTATGAAATTTCCCGAACCCCCATACTTTTTTTCGATGGAAACTGTTCTTCCCGCAGAGAAACTAATATGCCACAAATTTTTCCGGACGAAATCGCTCCACTCTGCGAGGAGCGCGCGCTGGAAATGTCTCTTCCGCGTTCCTCCTCTCTCGCGCATATTTCCCTGCCGATGGTGTAACTGTACGGACCGCACTTCGGTTCCCCGTTACGTCACCGGTGTTGCACAATGGCAAGTAATGCCGCGAGCTTGCGCTGTGGCTGCCGCCACTGCCGAAATCTGCCGATCGCGCGAAAGCTGCTGTCATGTAGATTTCCACTCCCGATGAACGCATACGCGGGATCCTACGGCGCATGCTCCTGGCGGGATTCCTCGGCTCGGCAACACGTCACGATGACGTGTTGCTGAGCCGGCCGTGGTCGCGTCAAGTTACCCGTTGTGTCTCCGCTCGGCAGCTCCCCACGGCGCGGCGCCAGCTGTCCTCCCTTCGCCGCTCCGTTTAAATTCGCTCCCGAGAAGTCCGCTCGCGCGACGAAAGTAAAATTTCGGTTCTAGACTCAGAAAAATGTCTTCTTTCGAACGAAACGAAGAAAAAAATCGTTTCATAGTCCCTTTAAGAAAGTTAGGATACTTAAAGATGAGGTTAAGAACTTCCATGTAATGTTGTAATTGATGGGGCAAGTAAACATAGAAGGATAAGCAGAACACAAGCGTCACAACTTGGAGAGGGAGGGGGAATATGTTTATTACGAAAAAAAAGGAAAGGTCAGCTTGCTATTCCAAAAAAAGAAAAGAAAAGGAAAAGAAAAAGAAGAATAGGAAAAGAAGAGAAGCAAAAGAAAAAGAAGAAAAGGAAAGAGAAGAAAAAGGAAGAAAAACACAAAGCTAAAACTGAAAAATTACACACACGGTCACACAATCACAAGGCGTTGACAAAGTTCGAAGCGTGGAGAAACCGGAGGAGCACAGTGGTGGAGAGGGTAGCCAGGTGAGGGTGTAATTGGTAGCATCTCTGACCGGCAATTAGAGGGTGTGGATTCGAATCCCACTGCTGGGGCCTTTGTTCAATTGTCATCATTCAATTAAGAACTTGCAATGCGGAGACCAGATTACTTGCGTTCAAAAGTATAGTACGACAAATTTTGGAATATGCTTTCATAGGTTTCGAATTCGAGACCGCGCAAAATAAGGCCAGATAGGACCCCCCCTTTTTTTTCCCCGCTGTCCAACCCTTTCCATATTTGAAAGGTCAAAAAACCTGTCATGCTGTGGTTACCCGCAGTTTAAAAATTCATTTTGAACGGTCTCACTCCTTTCCTGGTACTTCGTCACTAAGGCTATACAGTATTCATATAGAGCCAATTATTTTAAGTGTAGCTTTTCTGCCACGGTGTGTCAGTGAACGGAATATCATTGATGGTTGTGTTCGATAGTTATTTCGAGTCGGTTCTCTAATTCACTCCAGCTACGGTGTCCGTTGGAGCTGCAGTATGTATAAATATTAAATATTATAGGATAACTGTAAACAGCGTCACTTTTTTGCCCAGAAAGCGAGCAAAACGACAAGGACGACTGTCCTTCGTTCAGTTCGCGTTCTCCCATAATGCATATCTATAATCAACACGCTTGGCTTGCCTTGTTGTTAATTTTTGTCCAGGAGAACGAACTTGACATGAAAACTCGAGAAATCGCACGCTAGTTAATGAAGATATGAAAGTGAATGTACAAATCAAATATCCGAATCGTTGCATCAGGTCGCCATAGAAAGATATCTTGCTCCAAATGCTGAAAACCTTTGCTCGTTTTGCACCCAAATAGCTATCAAACGAATTGCAGTCATTGGGATTTCGGCATCATTGTAGTGGCAGTGCGAGGAACTCATCTTTACTGAAACAAGTAGTAATGAGACAAAAATAAGAGTATAATAAAACCTACAACACGGGGCCTTCTCAGCACGCTAGCTTGCAGTCGCAAATATTGTCGTTCCTGCAGCTTGTCTTTTTCAGGTATTTGAATACTCCAGCGGGTTATATGAGTAGCACCTCCCAGGCACATGTCTTAGTGATACTCAGTTCATTCTCGGTCTCACACTAACGATTAGACATGCTTCGCGAGAAACGTCTTCACTAACAGCCTTGGAACAAGCCTTCTGTCTTTTTTTTTTCTTCGCACAAAACCACCAGAAAATTTTGGCAGGAACTTTCGGCATTTCCCGTTTCGACCTATGCGAGACCCAACCTGACACACCAACAGACTTTCTACCAGTGGCGTGACTGAGTGATTAAAACCGTCCGCTCGTTGGTGGTAGCCAAGGTCGTTCTGAAGACTGAGGTAGTTGGTTCGAATCCTACTGCCGGCTATGCTGTCTGAGGTTTTTCCTGGGCTTCGGGAAGACTTGCCAGTCGAATACTAGCACAGTTCCCCCTGAAGTCAGCCCAGGACGCACACTAAGATCGCTCCACTCCTTCCTACTGTCCTCTCTCCATCTGTCCTCTCTCGTGGATAAGGGAGTGGAAGAGCGTCCTTCTTCACCGCGACCAGCCGCGACAAAAATATGTGAACCAAAACCAATTAATTATTGCAACTAATGACCCGCTTCAGTGGCAGATTTTTCTCTAAAAGGTGTCCACCGAAGGTCCCAAAACGTGTAATGCCAATGGCGCCCTGCTTTAGAAGTTATGTTTTTCAGGAAACTCATTTGAATTTTTATTTAAATAATGACTGCCTTCCACTTATTCGCGCGGTGCGCAGCTTGTAGATGGCATCGGACAGATACTTTTAAAAAAGAACGTTCTCGATTGGTGCACCGGTTCGCGAATTATTTAGCCCAGGGATTTAACTGAGACACCCTGTATATATATATATATATATATATATATATATGTATATATAGTGAACCTTGAGATAAATGGGAGACAGAAGACGAAAGTAGGGGAAAGTAACAAAAAAGGGTTTATTAAAACTTAAAAGTTATAAAAGTTAGGGGGATGTCTACGTTACGGCGGAAGCTCCGCCTTCTTCGGGACGAAATAGCTAAATGTCCCGAAGAAGGCGGAGCTTCCGCCGTAACGTAGACATCGCTCCTAACTATTTATCTCAACGTTCACTATAACTACGTAGCCGTCCGACCCAACTCCAACTTTTCAAGATATATATATATCTTGAAAAGCCTCTGGCGTGTCCGTACCGATTACGACGTCATGTACCAAGCCTATTTAAGTAATGTGTAACCAGCTACGCATCTTTTGTCCCGACGAAGACAGTGCCACTGTCGAAACGTCGACCCCTTGCCCATTTTACTTTTTAACGTCTCCCTATGTAATAAACTAGTGTTTGTAACTTCCCTAAAATCTGTTTCCGCGTCTTTTTTTTTTTTGAACTTGTTGTGGTCCCAGAAACATTTGTTGCTCACATTTCTAATGCATAGTAGAGTATTCACAACTGACCGTCTGTGCCTGTGCACCTACGTGCACAAGTAGCGCAGACCTACGCTACAAATCAAAAAGGAGTACTTCCGTATGAAACCTCACCTATCCAATAGTACATGTCCATGTCCGGAGAATAAGGTCTTTGCAAGCAATTCTGCACGTCGACTGCTGGAACTGCGGCCTTTGTCATGTCAGAAGGACTCACAGCATCCGCCACGGCACGATACATGTCTGCTACAGGACCCTCGCCTTCGATGCGGATCTTCATTTGATTCGGTACTGAAGTTGGCGAAAAATAATCAAGGCGCGTCATTCAAAACGTTAAAGGAAACTTTAAACTTACAACAGATTAATAAACTTCACAGTAAATAAACCCATAAATTCCTCAACACGATGCCGTCCATGATTGCTTAACTGTCATACGAAGCTATTTTGCACGCTTCCTATAAGTGGCGCTCATTCATCATTTCAGGATGCATCACCGGTTCCTATTACCCGGTGCACCCTGACGTCACTATCATCGTGGCAGCGACATATGATATTCGACTGATTAATACTTGTGAAGAGTGCCGCCTTTAGAGAACATTGAGTTCGCAGCAGCTGGCAGATCCCTCCTTTGTCGAAAACGTTCAGTTTCTGGCCCCGCTATTGAATTCATGGAGTCTATGGTATATAAAGCACATAAGGCGTAAGTATATTAGGTATATAAGATCTAAGGTATATTAGGTATATAAGGTACGTGCGTCCATTGTAATTATTTATAACTGCTAGCACGCGTTACTTCGAGGAAAGAATAGTCACAAGGCTCTTTGAAATGATTATCTACCAGCTGTGATCGATACGTCTGACAAGTATTGGGGAGCCCAGTGAAATACGTCGGAATTATAGTTGCAATAGACGACATCGAATTGCTAAGCACACGACGGAATATTAATCACAAGATAAATGCAGGCGCACGCTCGTCTGTAGACACAGTTAACCATTGGTGGGAGGTCACACTTTCGGAACCAGAGACTAAGTGGGCTGTGTCGGAGATTTTTCGTGCCACCTGCTATTTCGTCCGCTGTATTGCAATGTAGTTTTAGGCTTCGCTGCAAGTCGTGCGCCACTGGTGCTTACGCTTGCCGCCATCGTGATGTAGGTGCACTCTAATTCGCAATTTTAGTCATTTTGGGGACCAGGTGCATTGCCGCAACCATTAGTCCGTTTCGGGACTAAATGCATGCCAGGTTATGCCAAGTTTAGGGACTTTTTGTAGCGCTGGGGAGTAGATGTCAACGTCATGGACGAAAATGGGGAGTAATTGCAATCTGCACTCTAAGAAAAAATAGAGTATACCCAACCCTTAGTCAGCGTCAAATCTTTGTCAGTGAGCTCGGGGTATATTATGTTACTGTCCTTCACTTACGTTACTTTGTTAGTGCTTTTTGTTTATTGATGAAGAGCATCCCTTTAACGTTCAGGCCCTGTGCCTGACGTCGCTGTGCAGGCGTTCAGTACAGGCGTTCAGACTTGTACTGACAAAGGATGGCTTCCTAACACGCGCATGCTTTGGCGATCACTCACAAGCCGCGATTTTAGAGTACAGGTAGACAACGGACGAGAACCTGCTATTCAGCGTGGTATGGCAACGTCATAGTCGTCATAGCAGGGTAAGGAGTGTATCGGAAGAGCAAGGCGGGGTGACCAGAGTAAAAGTGGCCAGAAAAAGGGTATAGAAAGAGTGTAAAAGTCATAACTATACTCCATTTACTCTTAGTTACTCTTTTTTCCCTTAGAGTGTAGAGGAGAAGAATCTGCAATTATTCCACAACCGAGTCTTCCTTTCATTCTTTTTTCCTTAGCAATGTGGACCAAACCTTCCAGTCAACAGCACACAACCTACACAATAATAATCTGGGTACAGCATAACCAGGTAACTCCTTTAGTGCTCCTTCGAGCTCGAGCTCAGCTCTGCCAAACAGTTTTTCATATCCGTGCTCTACGGCTCGCTACGAACTCCAGTTCCTGGCGTGACTGTCCATCCTCGTCGTCATCCTTGACCCCGTAACGCTCCCCCACTGGCTTAGCACATTCTGCAAATTTACCGTCTCCGACAGAAATGACGGTTCTATCCGGGTGGTGAAAATCCTGCTTCTACTTCGCGATTCATAATACATTTGTAAGAATGGGAAAGACGAGCTTTCAGAAATAACGACGGTGACGCCCCGTATTCCGTGGTGGCTTCTACTCTGAAGCAGCGCCTTCCCGTGCTATATGACATGAATTAAATAAACATTGTCGCGTCTTGAGCCCACAGTTATTACTGTTCCGCGGAACTACTGTTCGATGCTCGCGAGGTATACAGCACGACAAGAGCCCACTTCAATGGCTGCCGCCACGTGTTCTCTAGGGGGGTATATTTATTAGACGAAAAGGAAAAAAAAAACGGGGCAAAGGTCAGCCAAACGAGACGTCGCCTTGCTATTCCAGAAATAAGAAATAATAATAAATAAATAAAAAGAAAAGATAAGAATTAAAGAAAGAAAGAAAGAAATAAGAAATAAATAAATAAATAAAATTAAGAATAAGAAATAAATAAAAAGAAAAGGAATTAGGAAATAACGAAAAACTAACAAATGATGAAAGAAGGATGAGGTAGATTAAAGACAAAGATGACAAAAAAAGGTGACTAACAAACGGTGAAAGAATGATGAGATGGATCACAGCAGATGACTTCAAAAGGAAAGCATGAGGTTAATGCGTTGAGGGTAAGAGTGGGGCACAGAAGAATGAGATTGCACGACTGAGTGCACAGGCTGTTCATAAGACCTGAATCTAGGGTCGCACATGCTTGCAAGGTGTAATATAACACTTCCCGCTTCACATGCTTGTATTGGAAGACCACTGAAAAAACAAAAGTACTGGTTAAAACCCTGCTCGGCACAGCTATATTATACTTCTGCATTGTCCTTGTAAACTGCGAACTACAGTTGCTGTGTACATGAAACTCCGTGGTACGATTCGAAGTCACACCCTGTCTATGCGGAGTATCATGCGTACAGAGGTCTCTTGCACCAAGTAATACACCGTGCTAGAGCGATATATGGCGCAGAATGGTGGCGATTTCGGCGAATGGCGGAATGTAATAGCATCGCAGTTTATAACACGTACATAAAATGCTAGCGATAACTGTGACACGCACATTTTCATGTAACTCGTGCAAAAAATAAAAAATAAAGAGAAAGTGTGATGGCGACCGCCAGCGCTGCTCTGATAATTCTCTGGCACCAGACGTGATTCAATTCGGATGAGTACTTTGCGTCAGAGTTCCACAGACGCAAAATTTATTACACTGAGAAACTTTTAGTACTGTTCGCGAATTTTGCGATCGTCATATTTTTTAAGTTAAAGAGTTACTAGTGAAAGAAGATACAGCTACACTGTATATTGGTGGCGACGACAGAAAAGTACACGCATTGCAATTGGCAACGAATCAGCGTCAAGAGGTCGAAAAGCACCGAGTGCAATTTATTCTAGTCCCCAATACCTTCAGCGCACTTGCCAACGCCTTCAATCATTCAACATTTATTCCACATTCGTTTCAACATCATTTCCTCGTTCCACGCCCTTTCTCAGTTCTACGACCAAAGAAAACAACACGTCTAACACAAAATTCATATCCCGCTCAATATTTCACTGCTTGCATATGACCGACACGCAGTGCGTACGTAACGTCAGTGATTCGCAATTCTCAATGTGATAGCTGGAAGCCCTACTATTAGATTTTGCTACTGTAGCTCTCTCCTTGCTTTGGTTCGGTTTTGTAACTGCATATGGGGGGTGTACTTTGTAGAGTGCAAGCCTCGTGTGTTACTCATGGCTGTTCATGTCTATGCACCGGCGTGCACATGCTAAGTGTACGTAAAGTTAGCATACATTTCGCACGTGCATATTCGGCCAAGTTTGCCTCTTTTATTCGGCGGTGTAAATGGTGTTTTCATTCACTGTGCCTATTCCATAAGCTTGTGCTTATGTATTCGTCAGAACGCATCATGCGCATGTTAGTCATACGAGTACATCGTCGTCTTCGATGTGGTTCTGCAGCACCGCGTAAGTATTCACAAGTATGTTTCTTCACTACAACGTTGACGAAAAAAATGAAGCGCATCTGTAGCACATAACAGCGGTAAGACGACTGACGTCCGAGGAAATACGATACTCTGAGGATAGCAGTGAAGCCGTTTTAGTAGTTACATACAGAATTGGTCCTCTTCCAGTTGGTTGACAACAGAGCGATGTCACATCCTGGTGTACGCACCGACTTCTCTGTTTTCGCGGGGGCTGGGTCTAAGTGGGACGGAGCCTTGATATTACTATTTTCATTAACAACACTTTTGGTGACGAATAGGGCTGCATTTCTTAGTTTGGTGTTCCCTTCTAGTTATTTGGTGTAGAGAGCGTCTGTTCTTGGTTTCTCAGATTCCCTGAAGCCACTGTCACTGCTTCCGCACGCAAGCGCCGTATACCGTGGAAGCAAAGGATAATCCATGCATTCGTACTTCAGTCGAGAAGATTGGCGTCGCGCAAATCCAGCAACGCGCAGTCTATGAAATACAAAGGTCGGTGTGTAAGACCCTTGCCTTGGAATCCCAGTGACGGAAGTACGATCCCCGTTCGGGACAGAGGAGAGGTGGAGGGAAGGACAACTGTGATTTGGATGAAAGGATGGTATACGGTACGCTCTGTAGCTGACAACACCCCGAGACAAAGGACGTGTATCCTATGTTAAAAAATTAGTGGTCTCTATGCTGATGCAACGAGGAGTAATGCGATAGAAATCGTTGAACTGCTAAGAAATTGCATGGATAATTTTAAATCGCGCTTAATGGTTGGCATATATGAGTCAAATGTAGCAGCAGAAGTGCAGTGAGTTTATGATGTAATGCAAGAGAGGATAGCGCGCTGTGAAGTTTGACGTGAAAAAATAAGATCTACTGACCCGAATTAGAGGATAACTTTTGTTTGTTTGTTTGTTTGCTTCGTCGTTGTGTACACGGGTTTAGCATATGCATAGTAACGGCTTATGAGCGCGGAAATATGTATTTCAAGAGCCATTAATTTTAATGATCTGAAGCATTCACATGAGACCTGTGGGTATGACGACATGCTTAACTGAATTTACTGCAACGCGTGGACAACGGCCACCAACATGGGAAATCCGAGAGCAACGTTTGTTCATGTCGGAAGGCTCACGCCACGACGAAACAAGACGTCACTCTCCCGCCTACAGTCTCGCTTGCAAGATGTAATATAACCAGGGATGGGCATAAATACATTTTTTGAGTATTTAAATATAAATACAAATCTTCATAAATACTCTTCAATATGTGTATTTAAATACAAAATATAAATACAGTATTTAAATACCGTAATTACTACCATAAATACTGTGGGGAAGATGTCATCTGGAATTACAGAAATTACGATGTTCATAACAAATCAGCAAGGAACAATAGCATTTATTTGTTAGATTATCATGGCGATATTAAGATATAATAATAATAAGCGGTAATAATATTTTATTATTAAGTTTCTCGAAGACTGCATCTTTTAGGCGTCTTCTGTTCGCCCAGTCAGAAACAGCATCTCCACAGGTGCCGATGAGCAAAGGCTTGCATTAAATTTGACGAAGATGCTTCGTGCAAGTAGGTAATCGGGTAGTCGCGACCGCTGTCTCCAACAACAGTGAAAAACTCGTCATCTAAAATGGATTGTCGCATGCGCATTCTAGTGCAAACACGGCATAAGTGCTCCCCAAACTCGCCCTTTTCACCGAGAAGCTAAATGCAGGGCAACTTTAAGACATGAGTCAGTATATTCTGTATTTAGGAGTATTTATAGAGTATTTACTAGAATAGGATTGGATTGAGGTTTTACTGGCGCATGAGCAACTAAGGCTATAATGCGCCAATACTGTGAGACATGATCTATTTACTAGTTAAAAGAAGACGACCAATTTAAAACTGATATAAACATAAAAAAAGTATGTGAATTCAGATATCTCTAAGGTATCCGGTGTCCCTAAAAAACTTGTAAACACTGCTAAAACGGACAAGCGGCTCATCGCCCAGCAAAAGGGCTGGGTGAAGAGGGATTCTATACCGGTAGAACTCAGAAAAATTAGTTTGGCGACGATGTTCCTGGAGGGGGCAGCTGATGAGAATGTGAAGAACAGACAGCTGCTCAGCACAGTGCACACACTGAGGTGGGTCCTTCTGGAGGATTAAAAAACCATGTGTGAGAAATGTGTGGCCGATACGCAACCGAGACATGATTACTCCATAAAGCCTATCTTTAAAAACTCCTGCAGGCTTGCCTACATTACACTTGATCAAGTGTAATTTATTATTTGTCTGTGTGTCCCAGTCATGTTGTCATTTTAAATTAATTGCTCTACTCAAGGCAGACCTCAGATCCTGAGCTGGTACGTCAAAGGGGGTTATGTCACCTGAGAGTGCGTTGGTAGCCGCTGTGTCCGCCAGCTCGTTACCGGGTATCCCGACGTGGCTGGGCACCCAGCAAAATGCCAAGGAAAGACCTCTGTTTATTATGCGGCTAGACAGGCGTTTTGCTCGCAGAACGAGCAGTTCTTTTTTTTTTTTTTTTTTTTTTGGTTGCAGGCTACATATGGCCGGCAGGCAACTAAGCGAATCAGTGTACACAACTGATGACCTGATGGAAAGTCGCAGTATATGATTAAGTGCCAAGATTATGCCATAGACTTCTGCGGTGAAAATGGAAGCTGTGTTTGGCAATCGGTGCGATCTGCAAGATGTGTCTGTAACCACTGCACATGAGACACCGGTGTCCGTAAAATCTGTGCCATCCGTACCATCTGTGTAAAATGCGACGTGGTCCCCAAGACCTTCTTTTATGGACGGAAACTCTTGCAGGAGTACGGCTGTGGGGGTTTCGTGTTTCTTATACTGCAATAAAGATGTGTTGTGCTCGGGCGGTGGTTGCCACGGTGCAATCCTCCCACTAGTTCCTACAGGCGTAGAATCGTACTCTGAAAAACTGTGTGTTTCAATTTCCTGCATGATTCGCAAGTTGAAAGGAGGTGTACATGACGGTTTGTTAAGAAATAACTGTTTGCAGCGTGTCTGAGCAACACAAGGGAAAGCTGGGTGCTGTGGATAACTTCGTACTTTTAGTGCATATGTAGAGGCAAGGTAAAATCTCCGCCTTTCTAATGACCACTGGTTGCACTCCACATAGAGACTCTCGACCGGCGATGTGCGAAAGGCTCCCAAGACCAGTCGCAGTCCCTGGTGGTGGACAGGGTCTAAAGCTTTCAAGACGGACTTTCGTGCAGAGCCGTACACGACAGATCCGTAGTCAAGCTTGGAACGAATGCAAGATGTGTAGATGCGACGCAGAACCTCACGGTCTGCACCCCAGGATCTATGTGACAAGATTTTGAGAATGTTCAGAGATTTCCCACATTCACTTTCTAGGTTTTTTATATGAGGGTTGAAAGTGAGCTTGCGGTCAAAAAGTATACCCAGGAATTTACGCTCAGATTTGACCGTAATATCTTGGCCATTCATTTTAAGTTCTGTCTCAGGAAACATACCCCTTACTCTTGAGAAAGGTACGCAAACCGTTTTCTCAGGTGAGAAATGAAATCCATTCTCAGATGACCATTTTTGCTAATTTGTTCACACAGGGCTGGAGTTGACTCTCACATCTTGAAATGCTTGTAGATGAACAAGATATCTGAATATCGTCAACGTATAATGAGTACATGACGGATGGCGGAATAGAGTGGACAACTGAGTTCATTTTGACTATGAAGAGTGTGACACTCAGAACGGAGCCCTGTGGGACACCGTTCTCCTGAATAAAAGAACGTGAGAGTGATGTGCTCAACTGAACTCAAGTTCCGTCCTGTAGAAAATTTGCGATGTAGCGGAGCATACAACCACGTATACCGAAATTGTACAAGTCGCGAACGATATCATATCGCCATGCGGTATCGTACGCTTTTTGGAGATCGAAAATATGGAAATACAATGCTGCTTTCTGACAAACGCCTTCCTGACGACAGTTTCCAGCCGCAACAGATGATTAGTGGTTGAGGTTGCGGCTCTAAATCCGCACTGATACTTGTCGAGACATCCATTTTCTTCGAGGAAGTACATCACGCGATAGTTCACCATGCGCTCGAAGGTTTTGCCTAAACAACTTGTAAGGGCTATAGACCTGTAGCTACATACATTGGAAGGATCTTTCCCTAGCTTCAAAAGTGGAATGACTGTCGCCACTTTCCAACGAGATGGGAGTTCACCCTGATGCCAAACTGAATTGAAAAAGTACAGAAGACCTTCTAGTGATGTTCTTGATAAGCGCTGCAACATACTGTACGTGATTCGATCTGGCCCAGGTGCTGTTTGTTTTTGAGATGACAGAGCACGCAGCAGCTCCATCATACAAAATAGTTTATTAAAAGCTGTAACGAAGTTAACGAAACCGAACGACGTCCGTTCTCTGAGAGCATTTCTTGGGCTTTCTGGGCACTTCCGAGCCTTCATACAGGACTATGCCAGGAAAACAAGGTGCCTCACGAGACTTCTACAGCAGAGCGTAGACTTCAAGTGGACACCAGAGTGCGAAGATGCCTACAAATTCCTGGTGAAAACTATTTCGTCAGATCCGGTACTTACGTTGCCAAACTTCAATCTGCCATTTGAGCTTACCACAGATGCTTCTCACTATGGCACAGGCGCAGTTTTATACCAGCGATACAAGAAGGAACCAAAGGGCCGCCAGCTTCGCGTGGTTGGGTTCCACTCCTACACTTTTACAAAGGCGGAGGTGAACTACACCACAACAGAAAAGGAAGCCCTAGCTGCTCTCAAAGCGATACGGTACTTCCGACCTTATCTGGAAGGATCACATTTCAAGCTATTCACTGATCACCAAGCTCTCACATACCTCTTCGAAATGACAGAGCCAAAGGGAAGGATTGCTCGGTGGATTAACGAACTGCAGCAGTTCGACTTCGAAGTATCCCACCGACCAGGGGTGTGTCTTACCGATGCCGACGCTCTTTCGAGACTTTCGTTGACGACGGACACCGCCGATTCTATCTGTATTAATGCACTCAAGCTTTGGGAAGGTTCAGAGCCGCTGAAGCTCAAACGCGGCAGGTACATGGTGCCTTCTACAATGGTACATAAGGTTCTCGAGCTTTATCACGACAGCCCTGAGTCTGGCGGACATGATGGTTTTAGTCGGACGTACGGCAAGATTAGAAAGCGCTTTTACTGGCCTAAAATGAAGAACGACATCCGAGAATACATCCGCTCATGTCATGTGTGCCAAAGGTATAAAGTAAAGTACCGACAAACAATTGATGGTTCTCGGAGAACATTCGAAGACACCATTTAAGGTCGTGCATGTTGATTTCGCAGAACTAAAGAAAAAAGGAGAAGGTGTCCAAAGAACGCAGGCGTTTTTGATGGCTATCGACGAATGTACCCGCGTGGCAGCTGCCAGACCGGGAAAAGAAGACGTCAATAGCGTGATTGCACTGTTAGAACGCGCTATGTTTCAAGATGTCAAAGTCGTCGTTTCAGATAACGGCCCAGCATTTCGGAGTAAGAAGTTCAAGGCATGGGCTCAAAGTAGAGGTATTGCACTGAAGCATACCGCTCCCTACCACCCAGCAGCGAATGGCCTCGCCGAACGTGTGATACGAGACTTAAAACAGTTCATAAACGTCTACCCTGACTTTAGAGGAGGATGGAAGTGCTGCCTACAAGCTGCTGTTGCTCATCATAACCAATCGCACACAGCGGGATTGGGGTGCAGTCCACACTTCGCTGCATACGGCGAAGTCCCTGTGCTGCCGGCTGACAAAGTTATGGGGATTGACCAAGCTATAGCCCTCATAGAAAAGCGTAGGACACCAGAGGAAGAACAGCGCTACCGTAGGAGAATGAAGCGCAACTTCGATAGGCGCCATAACATTGACATTCCGAATATTGAAGTGGGCGACCAAGTACTAGTAAGAAAAGGACTTCAGGCATCCTCCACGAAATATAAAGGACCGTTTGACGTTGTGAAGGTGGCCAGAGTGAAAGGAGTGTTAAAAACCATTTGGTACCTTGGAGACACTGCCAAGGTGGAACTTGCCTCGATAAGAAACGTTTTTCCATATCATTCCAGGAGGAATGGTCTCTCAGGGGAGGCGAGAATGTAACGGCCCATCTCGACGAAGACGAGGGAGAAGAGGAAAAAGGTAGAACGTTGGGGGGATTGGATGTTGTACCCAAGACCTGAGTAAAGGAATATTACAAAAGCATGGCTGTCACTGGTGCCATATGTGATTTTGCATTTCTCAGCATCATCTTTGACCTTTAAGAAATCCCGGGTGTAGTAAGAGGAGGAAGAAACACTCTGGAAGTGTTCTCCCAACACATCTGCCTGTTCTTCTAATGTTTGGCACACCGTACCATTCCTCTCCAAAAGGGGAATAGATAAACTTGTGTAATTGCACTTCATTTTCTTCAGTCGATCCCACACAACCTTAGTTGGGGTGTTGCTATTCAAGGAGGAGACAAAGCCCTTCCATGACTCACTCTTTGCTTGTCGGCGTGTCCACCTAGCTTTTGCTCGAGCTCTCTTAAACGCCAGTAGAATTGCTTCACCTGGAGTTGGATACCGCCTGGAGTTGGATACCGCCGGAACCTGCCCCAAGCACGGTTCTGCTCTTTTCGTGTATTTCCACAGTCCTCCGACCAAGGCTTGCAACGACTGGGCAGTTAACATGATGACTGTGGAATGGACTTGGTTGCTGCTTTTACAAGAATGTCTGTGACACAGTCATTTGCGTCGTTAATGTTCAGCCCAAGGAAGGACTCTATAGAAAGTGTGGCTTCTTGTTTAAAGAGGTCCCAGTCTGCTAACTCTGTCTTCCAACGAGGTGGGCGGGTTCTAATAGCACCTGATGGTCGATTGATCTGTAAAACGACAGGGAAGTGATCGCTACCATAGGGGTTTTCGTCCACTGTCCATGAAATGTCCTGAAGTACAGATGGACTGCACAGTGAAATATCAATGGCTGAAAAGGACTGCGAAGCAGCATTAACATGAGTAGCGTTTCCTGCATTGAGCAGGCAGATTGGCAAGGATGCTAATAATTTCTCAAACATTTTACCTCGGGTGTCAACTTTGGAACAACGCCAGAGCAAATGATGCGCACTGAAATCTCCCAGTAGTAGAAAAGGCGATGGGAGCTGATTAATAATATCCTCAAGCTGTCTCTGTTCGACCCTGACTGATGGCGGTAGGTATAAAGAGCATACCGTCACTACACGGTCAGTGCAGATCTGTACAGCAATGGCCTCAAGATTTGTGGAAAGTGGAACGTCTCTCGTGGGAAGTGTTCTGGCCGTGAGAATGGCCACACCTCCAGAAGCACGTGCCGTGTCCGTTCGGTCCGTACGATAAACGTTCCACCATCGGAGGTGGAAAGGGGTGTCTGGAACCAAATTTGTTTCTTGGAGACAGAAACAGACAGCATGATGTCTGTCTGCCAAATCATGGACGTCATCAAGATTTTTCAGCAAACCCCGGCAGTTCCACTGAATAATGCTCTGGGGACTCATAAGAAATGTACAGAAAAGGAAAATGAATATGGACTGAACGACTACTCTACGGCGTAAAGACCTTGTGGAACAACTGTCCATGAATGCGGAGGGATTAAGGAGCATGTATTCTCGGTGGAGGAACCCTTTGTTGTTGTTCCTTGGCTTTCCCTCCTCGTCCTCGGCCAGCTTTTCTCCCTCTCTGTTTCTTGCCCATGGAAAGACTTGATAGACTCGAAGATGACTTCTGAGAGGAGCAGTCATCGTCATCGAGATCCATGGTCTGACTCGTGTTTTGAGACAGGCCCATGGCAATCCCGTCCCAAGCGGAGGGGGATGCAACAACCTCCTCTGAGGTTAACATTGCATCTCCCTGGCTGTTCGTCTGAGAGGCCACCGGGGGAGAACCCTCAGTGTCCCTCTCTGTGTTGGGGAGTGTGGAGGGGAGCCCCAGAGGTCTGGGTCTCCATCGATACTCTGAGTAGTGCCACTCCCCTGCGCACCACATCAGAGAAGGTTCCTTTCTTCTGGAACGCCAATTGTGCCTTTGCTGCACTGTACGTGATATTTTGCTCCGTTTTCAGTTTGAGGATTTGTTTCTCCTCCTTCCAACACGGACATGATCTGGAGTAAACAGGGTGGTTACCCTTGCAATTGGCACACTGAAAGTCATTGTTGCACGACTCTGACGAATGGTCTTTGCCGGCGCACTTACCACAGACGGGCTGCCCATGGCATACCTGAGAACCGTAGCCAAACCGCTGGTACTTGTAACAGCGACTCGGATTTGGGATGTAAGTCCTCACATTGCAACTGAGGTAACCGGCTTTGATTGTTTATGGCAGCTTGTGGAGCTTGAAAGAAAGGATGACGTGCTTTGTTGGGATTTCTTTCCTATCCCTACGCATGACTATTCGCTTTACGGCAACCACACCGTGCTGTTGTAGGCCTTCTTGGAGTTCCGATTCCGAACAGTCAAGAAGGTCGCTCTCAGAAATTACTCCTTTAACAATGTTGAGACTCCTGTGTGAACTTACTGTGACAGATATCCCATTGATGCTTGTCAGTGAAAGAAGCGCACTGCTTTGCTCTCGCTTTTCAACGTGGACTTGGATATCTCCAGAGTCCAGTTTCTTGGCATTGTATTCTTTACCTATCAGTTGTTCAAGTGCTTTCGCTATTACGAAAGGAGATATCTTTGACAGTGGTCTTGTGTCATCATTAGAGTGGACAACGAGAAACTTTGCAAACCATGGTTCGGGTGTTGAGGTATTTAAATCAATTTGCTGGTACTCAGTGCGGAACCGTTTCCGATTCCGATCTCGGCGTTTTAAAGAAGAGGAAGCGATAAAGGGGACAAAACTATTCGATGCAAGGGTCCTGCCGCCCACCACGGAGCCCAACCAGGGGACCGCGTTTGACGCAGTAGCAGGTACGCCTACACTATACCCAAGTGCAGCTTCTGGAGAGTGAAAGACTGCCCAAGGTTGACCCTTGCCGCCGAAGAAGGTGAAAGGGAGGAAGGATAGAAGGAGAGGAGAAGAAAGAAAAGTGATGAAAAGCGAGATGGCGACTAGCTGAATAGTCCTGGCCGGGCCTTCCAGGACCACCCGTCTATGGGAAGCAGGGGCCAAAGCAGTGTGTTGTTTTCCCGGAGGGGCCCCGAAGGGTCCAAACCAACCTCCAAGTCCACTTAACTGCCAGGATCCCCCTTTCCCCAGACACGGGACAGCTACGCACAGCTATACGTGGGGGTCTCCCTCCTGCAGCGATCCAACCGTGAGTGCAGGAGGGGGCTACTGCGGCTGCTGCCGGGCGATGGGGGCGCCACTTTCCCGACGCCGGGTTACTAGAATAAATACTCGAAAGTTTGTATTTAAATATAACTATAAATACATTTTACGAGTCTGTATTTAAATATAAAATATAAATACATGTATTTATATTTTAAATAGTTTTTTAATTACAATGTATTTAAATACTACCCATCCCTGAATATAACTCTGCATTCCAATGTACGCAGCTGCATCGCGATAACCTCACCTAGCGAACACGCCTGGTGCTATGCTTTACGCTTTATACTGAGCACTCATAGCCACGAGCGGATTCTCAAGCGACCCTCCGCACGCGTCTGTGTACGGGAAAAGGGAAGGAGTCACCTTGAATACTCTGCCAGAAACTTTTCTACTCCCACGGTTCCCGTGGCGCTATCAATATACCTCTCCCTGTTTGTAAACGAATGACGTCATAGTGTTCGACAGCGCCACCAATTTGGTAGGGTTGAACTACGCTCGAAGCTAGGGGACGAACAAGGTCGCGCCAGAAAGCTACGGTCTTGAGGGGATTACGATGGTCCCTGAAAGGGACGCGACCTTCCGTCCTACTTTTCTTTCAATAGGAGGCAGCGAACAAGTGCCCATTCGTGGAACCCAGCCCTCCCCTTCCGATTTGTTTCGGTTTCAGTCTGTCACCAACGTCATGATGACGTTTCTCGGGTAGAGGTCTATCCTCCGAGCTGAGTTTTCGGCGCATACCACAGGAATTTACGACGACCTAATCCAATAATGCGATGGTATTAAAATTATTTGCTCCGAGCGGGGATCAAATAAGAATCATTTGGTTTACACGTCAAATATGTTACCGACTGTATCCACGAACGGCCACAGCGGCGTCGTTGGTTACGCTGCCACGTTGTGTAAGAAGAGCAGTTGGCGCCTCACTCTTTGGTAACGTGGTGGTGAAGCTGTGCAGCGATTAAGCGTTCAGCTATGTTGTTACGCAGCGCGCCAAAGAGAGCTGTAACCGCGCGTGAGTGCCGCCGGGTGCGCAAAAGTGTGGCTCAAACTACATTAGCTTTAATTTGGCATTCACTGGTTTCAATTTCCTACGACTGGATAATCGTACTGCGAGCGCAAATACATACCACATTAAGGACGTCTGGACGGAATACCACCCAGGTGAGGACTTTTTTTTTTATACCTGTGGTTCATACGCGTTGTTTCGGTATTATGCCGCTCAGTTGCCTATAGTCGTACTTACGTCCTGCATTGACGTCGACTTTCCCCAGAGACCTGACGAACGTGATGAGCCTGTAAAGTGTGTAGTCCATGATGAAAGCCATCGCCGTGTACACCGCGCTGACGACGAGGCTCCAAAGGTTAAGCATGAGTGCCTTCAGTTCAGTTCGTGTCAGTCGCAGACAGAATGGATCAACGAAGTCCCTCTTCTCCAAAGACCGCAGTGGGAGCAACGTCTCCAGACCCTTCCGCGCGCGCGTCTTGTCCAGCGCTACAACCCTCCACGTCACGTAACAGTTGTCAAAGTCGTCCTCGCGTAGGTAACGAAGCCTGTAGCGAACGGCGCTGCAAGGACACTCAGAATTATTGTGCGGGGAAAGAGGGTACTGTAGTTTAGGCAATATAGAGCGTAAATGAATAAGGGTTCAGAGAATGATCGACGTATCCAAAGCACGCTTCTTATGATCTGGAGAGCATAATAGAACTTTGGCACATCTCATATACCCCGCCCTTGGAAAAGAAAAGAAAAATGACCCTTCTCAGCATGAGTTTTTGGTATTTATGCCCACGGGGTCAACGCAAATACAGTCATGTCTCGATTACACACTTCGGGAGTCGTCCGTTTTCTTCCGGATAATGAATTTCCAGATAACCCAACCAAGCAAACTTCAGAGGAAGCCCGAAAAATTTGGGATTCCTCTTTATAGCTCCAGAAAAGGAAACAATGAAAAGAGCGTTACTTGAAAAATTCATGCGAAGTGAGCTGCTTGAAATTGGTAAGCACGCGTGTGATAGAGTTTTGGTCACAGCCACGGTACTCGCTGCGTCACCCAGTTTTTCAAAAAGGGCAATATCTCATAAAGTTGGTCCCGCGCACATGTTTTTGTCTTTTTGCAAATGTCTGTGACATAGGCCAAAAGACAGGCGATGCTTTCGGACGGCCTCAGTGACCTCTGGGGAAAGGGGAGTCATACAGTACAGAATGCCCTGGAGAAATGTGGCCCGTTTCCGGAACAATGCGAACACAGCACATGCCAGGGACAGAGGATGTTGACACATTTCCGGATAAGCGAATCTGGATGCTACGGATAACGAATAGACGGTATGCAAAACCCAGCGCCCTCTTGTAGCGCACACCTTCGGAATTCCGCCATGTCTGAGGCTCCCTCCCCGACGCGAGTCATACACACGACTCACGCCCAGCTGTTCTATCGCGTGTCTTGCCTCACACATGTGCTGATTCACTATGTTATTCACATGGTGAGACGAGGGGCTCAAAAGGGAATGCAAGCAAGGTGAGAGTGCTTCTGAATTCCTTGTCGCATTGGAGCGCGGTCATTTTGATTTTGGGAGAGAGAATTACTATAATCTACTGCAAGGCTGCTCTTTAATGCCATCCTATGACATATTTAGACAGTTCAGTACAGTCCACTTAAGAACTATTTAGTGCACTGTATACGGCTTAGTGTGATTGCGGCAAGTAGGGATGGTCAATTATCCTAAAACAATCTGTTTCTGGACTACCGATGACATATCGACAGCTTTGTATCACTACTACGCGTTCCCTTGGTGGTTTTCTCTCTCACTACTTTTTGAATGTGAAAACTGATGGCACAACAAATTCATAGAGGCCCATTCCATTTGGCACGTTTCGGACAAAATCAGTCTCTTTGAAGTGCCCAGAATGCACCTTTGCTGTGTCAGCATTGAACTTATCCTTTCTCTTGATGGCAAGCAGTAATTTCTGTCTCAGGGAAGCTGTTGAAGGTGACTGTAAGGCGAGCATGAAGTGTCCTCGCACTAAACGATTGAAACAGAGTGCACTGTCTGAGAGGCGCATCTGGGGAGGACTACCTCTCTGGTAAACAGTCACACGAAATGCAGTGCAACCAAACGTGACAGTTATGGGGGAGATGGTCAAATAACGAAAACTCAGATTCACCGAGCTGAGAAAGACCACATTTTATACCAGTGCGTAACGATGAGTATCACAGCGGGTTTCATAGCAACAACTGCAATCGTAAGCTTTTATTTTGTACCAAATGTTCCTGTTGTATAAAGTGCACTAACAATTTCTCAAATGATCTGTACTAAACTGTAAAAATTTCTCCTGGGAGGGGATAACAAAGCATCGTTGCACTAGGTTAACGTAATTGTGTTGCCCAACCTATGTCACCGTGCTCAACGCTTTCTATGCAGTAAGGAATATAGACATTTGAGGCTCTCTTACCTAGTTTACATTCCCCTTTGAAATCCGCGTCCTATCACACAAATAGGATAGTTAAAAAGCATATGTGAGAAGCATGACACGCGAGAGAACTGTCGTATGATAGTTGTTTGCATTGCTCGGGCCGGGTAGAACGCCTCAGACATGGTGGAATGCTGGTAGGTGCTACGAGATGGCGCTACGTTTTGCATATGGTATATTCCGGATAGCTGAGACAAAATACAATGGTAGCAGGTTCGTCCTCGCTAATGTAGTCCGGATAACGAGTTTTCCAGGTATCTGAACTCCAGATAAGCGAGACATGACTTATTGCATTTTTACAGGGCCCTATTCGCTGCGAGATCGACCTATAGGGGGCGACACTGTCACCTTTCTAGTGTGGATAACATGCGGGCCGTTGTTCGGAGTTGATGGTTGTTTTCCGTAATTATTGTGTATATTCAGTGGAATATCACTTGTGCCGCGATGGTACGATGCTGTTCGGTTCCCCCTACTGCACTGAACGCGGAATAAACGTGTAAAAGCAGACGACGCGTACACACTACGATACTTCTAAGTTCTCCGCAGCGCTGACACCGTTCGATCTCGGAGCGAATACACTTACGTACATTGTCAAATTTAGCAACAAGAGCACCGACACATGTGAGCACATTTCGTAGTACGAGGTCTGTGCGAATATTCTGATTTTGGAAATATGAAAGTGAATAATTGTGTAATCGATTCGGATTCGGAATGAACGATGTTGTCATGGGGTGTTGGACTTCAACTGTCCATCTTGCTTTTTAAACCTTTGCACATATTCCTTCTTCGCTTTGACACAATTTAAGTTTCTTATTATTTTTCGTATTATTACGGAATCTCAGACACTGGAGGAATATTTAGCGTTTTTTACCTCCTTTACCGAATCATTTCTCTTACAGTTCAATAAGTGCAGCGGAAATGCAGAAACAGGCGTTAGAAATTTGAAATAATACCATAGTATGTTCTAAATTTTGAGATGAATGGAATTCGGATCATGGGGGAAGTAAACGACGTGATCTCAATTGCTCCTTGTCATAAGAAAAGCCTCGGGACGAAAGCCGTCGATACCTCGAAAAGAGACTGGGCTCCCTTCTGGGTTTCTGGGCTCCTTTCCTTCGTTTCTTTGTTTTGTAGAAAGATATATACTTGGGAGCAGTACTGAAGAACTGCTAGGTTCACATCGCCATGTAATTTAGAGGAGTTTTTTAATGAAAGGACTAGTAGAGCGTGTTGGTTTAGGTGAAACATAGTGCACGAACGCGACAGGAACACGGACAGACGACAGAGGCACAGCGTTCACTTCAACTGACGTTTATTACAAAGACACCCTGACCTGGCTGTGTACACTGCTACAAACAAGGCTATAAACATAGACAACACAAACGCATAAGCCTCCAACGCCCAAAAATCAATAATCGGTGAAATTCAAATAACTCAGGATGAAGGTGCTGATGACAGGACTCGGACCTGTACCTCCCTGATTTCTGATCAGGGACGCTACACTTACACCACGCCAGCAGGACTCTCTCCTGAATTTGAATGACTCAAGAACACCTGTGTCCTGAGTTATTTGAATTTCATTGCTTACTGGGCGATGGAGGCCATGTGTTTGTGTCGTCCATGTTTGTAGCCTACTTCGGCTAATTCTCGTCTGTCCGTCGTCTGTCGTGTGTCTGTTTCCGTCTAGTGTCTGAATAAGTGAATGAGGAAGACGTAGAGAGAATGGAAAGAGCGTGGTTGGGGGGGGGGGCTGTCCGTCCCCCTTGTACTTGAGGCCCACTAACTATGGTAAGCCATACTCTAAGTCAGGAGAGAGCCCTGCTGGCGTGGTGTAACGGTAGCATCCCTGACCGCAAATCATGGCGGTCTAGGTTCGAGTCCTGCCGTCAGCACCTTTTTTTTTTCTGAGTCATTTGAATTTCAGAAAATGTGCTCATCGGCTCTCGAGACTTTTTCGTGGCGTTTCAGCCTCCTCTCCCACACCTCGTCCTCACGTATTCTCTACGGTGGGTGAGAATGAAGCCATGCGTCAAGGCCCAATTCCCACCCCGACGTCGCACGTACATCTTTCTGCGCCCGGATTTGAAACCACGTCGATTCTGATGATATATAATGACGATAGTAAACTGTAGAGCTCGAGTCGGCGAAAAGTGAAGCGGGGATACGGTAAATTAGGGATTGCATTACCCGTGGAAACAGATATCCCCCTGTCCCCCACTCCTTCCTGCTGTCCTCTCTCCATCTGTCCGGGTCTGTACGCCGCTCATAGCCACAGTTGCTTCGCGGTGCTAACACGGAATTAAAAAAAGAAACAGATATCTACCAGTTGCTGCTCGGAGAGCGAACTATCCTTTTAAAGGAACACTGAGGTGACCCTCAATTATTCTTTTTTCGTTTTTCGGTGCAGAGTGTTTTCCAACGAATAAAATGAGTTCCTGCGTAGGTGACCTACTAAGCGAGCGCGAGGGCTCTGTTCAGCACACCTTCGAAATATCCTCCTCCTCGTGAAAAGAGTGCATCGCAGAACGAGCGGGCGCCATGACGTATGCTACTCCTCTCACGTGACCAGTGATGTACAGCGGCACAGCTCAAGCATGTATACGCGGCGCGTGAGCTGCGAAGAAAAAGACAAAGAAACAAGGCACGGAGCCTTCACTACGTCACGAGAGCATCGAGTCGGCCGTCCGCGGCTGCTTTTTCCGACTACCGGCTTCTCCGAATTCGATTGCACAGCTATAACGCATTGCAGAGCGAAAATATTTTGCATGGTGACTCCTGGTGGACAGATTGATAGACGAGGCAGGATTTCGAGCAATGTTAAATCTACTTCAATGCTCCTTTAACTCCATCTTATAGCGCCTCCACCTGCGACCTGGAGAGACAGAAAAATATGACAAAGGTGGTCCTAATCTATGCACACGTGATATTGAAGCGAAACAGTCACATCTCGGTAGTTGGCAACCATACCTATAAACGATATAGAGTATTGCACCGATGAGTACGTTGCTGATCACTCGAAAGATGAAGATGAACAAAGAGACACGAGAGCGGAGTTCCCGGAGAACTGCTTGGCGGACCTCCGTCTGGCTTTTGCTGAACTCCAACGTATAGTTGTATTGGTGGGTCACCGTGATATTCACGTAAAACGTATCATAGGCACGCACCAGGAATCGTCTCATTGCTGCGCAACAAGGATAACACAAATTAACGTCTTCCACTTAATGCCACCGGATGACGACGCCCGGGTTTGCTGGTTAATGCACTGGGGTCTGTTGCGTATGAGGTTTATACACAGAGCTGACGCAATGGACGTCAAGCGTAAAACAGCGTTGTTGTTTTTTTCTTTCTTTTGTGTAACTCGAGCATCTCCGTGTTTGCTTTACAAGATATACAGGATTGCCCAACATAAATTTCGCGGTTTGTAATGACGAACATCTAGCGGAAGAAACGGAAACACAGGTATGGGTCATAGAAAAAGGAGCCGGCATTTTTTTCTTTTTTTTTTCACGAATTATTCGTAATACGTTGACTGTGCTTGCATAAAGTCTTAGCGTATGATACGTCGTCCGATCCATAGTTAAGCTCCCGAAAGGCCGTATTCTTTGTTTCACCGTCAATACAAACCCCAACCCTGTATATATATATATATATATATATATATATATATATATATATATATACAGGGACAACAGGGATACGGGAGGAATCACGTGTTACGTGACCTTCTGACGCCATCCGCTCAAACGTCGCTTGCCTGCGTACTGCTGACGAGGCCCAAGCAGGCCAAAACAGCTGTCCAGTACTGGCATGGCGACGTTTGACTTACAAACATATGCTATACGTGCAGCCAAAGAGCTCCGACTATTTTTTTCCATACATATATATATATATAAACACGTGACCTCTGGTGCTGTCGCATCGTTCCATGAGTATCTGTTTCTCTGCGTGCAGCCATAGAAGCCATCTTAATCTGTAACTTTGAATTTCAAACACGTCTAGTGTCATTTACTTGTTTCTTTGATGGCTTTTTTTCCCTCATTATAATTCACTGGCTTGCACTGTGGCATTGAGGAGTGCTCAGTCACCCTCCCAGGTGTATATCGCTCGCTGAGCGATCCCTGGTTTGCCAATTGCGAACGATGCGCAGCTACCCAGAGCTGACGAGCCGCAAACACGGCGAAACACGTTTCCTCTGGTGCTGTCGCATCGTTCCATGAGTATCTGTTTCTCTACGTGCAGCCATAGAAGCCATCTTAATCTGTAAATTTGAATTTCAAACAAGTCTAGCGTCATTTACTTATTTCTTTAATGGCTTTTTTTTCCTCTTTATATATATAGTAAGTGTAATAAAGTTTATTTTCCCGAGTGCTTGGTGGGAGGTGGAGGCAAAAAGCTACAAGGCAGTAGCTTGACGCGGCTTCATCGCCCTCCCCCACCCCGCCCTCGATTGACATACAGCTAAATATATAATTAGGTTTGTCGTCCCTTCAGATGACGCACCCCGAAAGTCGCTGGAGAGGCGTGTTAGCTTAGCTCAATTGGTAGAGCCCTGGACCGGCAATCCAGAAGATGTGGGTTCGATCCCTACAGCTGGCTAACCTTTTCAGTGACTTTCATCTTTCATCATTGATTTCTTAGGCAATTTGAGGCTTTGTGTGTATCTGTCCCCTCTATGTTGTTCCAGCCTCAGAACATCAGTTTATCTCTTGTTCAACAGGTGCCGCTTGCGTCGATTTCCGTCGTATGAATGTGTGTATGAGTGAGCAAAAATATAAGAGTGAAAGGAGGGTGAGTGAGAGTGAGTGGCTGGTTTGTCGTCCCTTCAGATGACGCACCCCGAAAGTCGCTGGAGAGGCGTGTTAGCTTAGCTCAATTGGTAGAGCCCTGGACCGGCAATCCAGAAGATGTGGGTTCGATCCCTACAGCTGGCTAACCTTTTCAGTGACTTTCATCTTTCATCGTTGATTTCTTAGGCAATTTGAGGCTTTGTGTGTATCTGTCCCCTCTATGTTGTTCCAGCCTCAGAACATCAGTTTATCTCGAGTTGTTATAAGTTTAGCTACGAACGGAGTACTAAAATGGTGTCCCAAATAATACAAAGTGATTTTAGCGAGCTTCAAGTGCTTCAACGATAATGTTGTTTTGCATATGTGTGTTGATAAGATTTGGCCACCAATGTGATAAGAGCTGTAGGTCAAAGTTAGTTCCTGGGCGCTAGTTCCTAGTTGCGGCGTAATGAATAATGTGTTCATGTAGTTGTGAATCTTGCTAAGTTAAAGAAAGTATTGTTATGTTGCTTGAGTGACATGTTATAAGTGCTTGCTAAGCGATAGCTGTAGAGATTTGTTATCTTTAGCAGGTTAAGCTTTGGAAAGAAGAACTTAGTAGGGTGAAAGTAAGGAATGTTGGTATTGTGCCGAACAATGTTCTTCTGGCACAGGAGTAGCGTGTTCAGGATGGTTAGTGCTGTTGTACACCCATCCAAGGTGATAATATGTCTGATGTGGGTAAGTTAGAGTACGATAAACCATTAATTTTGCCTTGCATGGGAAGGCGGTTCTTAGACGCCCTTGAATGCCAGTTGTATTTGTTTTTGTGATGTGACTAACGTGTTTGTCCCACGACATGGTATGGGTGAAACACACACCGAAATATTTAATTGGGTAGAGACACTTTCATAGAAGTGGTTCATAACATTATGGACGCATTGTATTAGACGCCCGAACCCAGAGGAAAAAAGAATTATTCTTCTACGTGTCGCACTCAGCGAGATACAAGCCCTCGAACGCACTCCCGAGCAAAGCGCAGTCATCACTGACGTCAGAATTGCGTCCATTCCCATTGGCAGTCGTAAGCACGCGACTTCTCGTGCGCTGCCTCATTGGCGGCGGTGTGGGTCTGTGATGTCAGAGCCGCATGCGTTTCGGTATCTGCGGTGCCCATTTTCTCCGTTTCTATTACCCTCTTCGCCTTGAAACATTCAATGCAGGCTTACATCGGTGAAAAGCGCCGTTTGATACGTTTATGTGGGATAACCTGGGATGACCTGTCGCAACCCCTGTAACTTCTGTCACAGTGGTAATTGTGCTGGTTCCACGGACAATGGGCACAGAGTATGTGATATGTTTACCTGGTGAGTGGTAGACAATTGCATTGGTTTTTGTGGTATTAATTTGTAGGTAGTTGTCAATGGACCAGCTGTGCAGGGTGATTAGATAGTTGTTCATTCTATTTATCAGGTAGGATGGCGACTCGCCTTGCAAAAATAAGCCTGTGTCGTCAGCGCAGGTGATAAACTTAATGCCGAAGTCGAACATGTCGTTAATATACATGATAAAAAGTAGGGAGCCGAGAATAGCTACCCAGTGGTACGCAAGACGATGCATGAAGTACGTCTGAATGGTTACCACGTATGTCAACAAATTGATGGCGATGTTGAAGGTAAGTATTAGTTTTAGTGGAATGCCGCGAGCACCGTAGTGTTGGAGTTTATGAAGGAGCACGTGATGATTTACTAAATGAAAGGCTTTAGTATGATCAATGAAGGCTCCTAGTGTCGTGAGCTTGTTCTCGAAGCCTGAGATAATGTGTTCTTTTTGAGCAAGAAGGGCAAGTTCAGTGGAGCGCTGTTCTCTGATGCCAAAATAAGAATCTGAGAGTAAACTTCTTTTTTTTTTTTTTTTAAGGTAGAGAGTTTGTGATGGATAAGTTTCTCAAGACCAAGATGTGTCAGAAGGCGGTGTGCCAGAAGGCAATAGACCGTTTACAGCAGAGTTATCTGGGCGCCGCCATCTTAGCGCACGTGACCTTGCGCGCCACTGCTTGCCTTCTCTTTCGACTACCTGTTGGCATGGCGCACGCAGTATTGCGCTGCAACTCAGAGACGCTTTCCCCGATTTTCAACTTTTTACAATGAATTCCGGGTGGAAGGATGAGACGAGGCTTTGGCCGAAGCTTAAACGGTCAGGTGAGTGCGCTTTTTTATATAATTTAAGTTGCATTTGCTTGATTTAGAGTGATATTTCTGCCCTCGTGCGTCCCAAATGATCGGCCCAACTATGTTTGAGTTACTACACATTTCGGCGGTTCTTTTTTTTTTTTTTTTGCGTATACGTTACATTATGAATACGTTCATAATGTAATATCGTAAGATCGTGATTTCTTGCTTTTATCGCAAGAGTTGTGGTACAACTACCTGAGGAAGGTATGCATGTATAAGGGCTGTTATGTTTGCGTTATGAAGTAGCATACTTTTATTCTTGATTTCAGATGTATACAACTACATGATCAACGAGACAGACGGAAAGCCTGCGCTGAACTACAGAGGGTTTGCAAAGGGATCGAACGTGTTTGATAGTGGCCCTGTCGGTGTAGTACTGTGCCAGTGCAATGATGGTGTATGCATTTTAAATGCTGACATCAAGTCGACACAAACAGTGAGCAGAACGTATAGTGCAGAGATTCGCTTCGAGTCCACTTTGGCGGCAACATGCACCTGTAAAGCGGGTTTGAGCAGCAGGTGCAGTATATCTATGCACTGTCCATCAAGGTTGTTGAGGCGACAAACAATGGGCTCACGAATGCCTCGTGCACTGGCAAGGCATGTACATGGAACCGTTCTACTGCAAGGAACGTGATCCCTCCTACTATGGAGGACGTTTATTCTCACAAGCAGTCAACGCCTAGAGCAGAGTTTGGGGCTCACACAGAAATGCTGCGCCACCTTGAGGGCTGCATTATTCACCCTCGCTGACTTTCCCGGTTTGAAATCCTTCCTCTGAAGATTCGATACCCACCGTTGTCGGATCAGCTTGTTTATCTCTCCTTGTGGGAACCCGTGCATTGCAAAAGGCCTCGAACACGGGCAGTCCTTGTGTATAGCGACGGCTCGTGAATGTCACAAACTGCTTCGTCCCACAGGATCAGATCTCTGTCACAGTTTCTACACTCAATCACAGACCAAGTCTTCCCTCTGCTTTTCCACATTTTGCACAAAATTGTAGCGCAGCGGCTAAAAATCTCGGAAGCGCTCACATATGCAAAGGCACACAGGCACTCGCAGAAGGCAAGCAATGGCAGAGCTAGTGTGGCGCCATCTATTAGCACCTGAAGCAACTGGCTGCTGTAAACGGTCTATATATCACCATGTGTTCCTGCACCACGACAACAACAACGTGCAGCGTCAGAAAAAGGTAATGGCTACAACAGTGGCCACCGCTTCGTGGTGCTTGCAGACGTCAACAGACAGTCACGACTTCTTGACATCAGCAAGCATCACAAAAACAGACATTTGAGAACTGGCAAGCTTTACCCCTATGGCTGACAACTCTTAAAGGAGTACGGAGGGCCATTAATTTTTTTTTTTTTTTTTTTTTCAGATTAAGACGTCTGATGAAAGTGTTTGTGTCATTTTGCCGAATAGCGGAAAGGTATTGATGTGTGCAATTTGTCTCCCAGAAAAAAAAAAAAGAACATAAACATGGCTCTGCGCGTTCACCCTTAACTCGCCACTACGGGTAAAACGAGGAGGAGAAGTATGATGCACGTCACCGATGGCGTTACTGGGGCAACTCGTTCTGGTTCGCTCGTCAGTGGGAGTCAGCGCACTGTCCCTTTGCCATCGTCAACCAGTTTTGCCAACGGGAGAATTGGGGATAGAAGGAGCGGCCGAATCATGACAGAGTCAGAGGCAACGCTTTTTGAGAACCCCGAACAGCAGAGTAGCAGACAACATTTCTCTGCGCCAATCAACGAGCGTGGCCCCTGTAGCGTTAGCGCGGAGTCCCAGGCAGATCACAGGCTGGTACTGCTCTCCACCGCCGCTGCACACGGTCGCTTTTTGCGGCGTACTCTAAATTCAATTTCTGCGATAATTACGGCTCTATGGGGCGAATTATTGTGCATCTTACTGGCCTTCTGTCATGTCTTTTCGGAAGCAGCACACCAGTAACAGACACAACATACTTTATTTGTCCGCGGCGGGCGGACCCCAACTGAACGTTACATGAGAAGCGGTTGCAATGAAGAAGAAGAGACAGAGCGTGACATGCGCTTAAATGGGAAAGGCGGTGGGCGTAGCCCGTTATCACACAAGTGCCGAGCGCGCATGTTATCACACTTGATACTACATATCATCTTCCCAAGCAGCACAATGTACTGAAAGTCGAGTGCAATAGGGGTAGACGGTATGTGTCTTATCAATGTTCTTTAGTGTCACGAGTGTGTTCAAGGCCTTCCACCTACCCGTCCACCCCTATTGCACCCGACTTTCAATACATTGTGCTGCTTGGGTTCTTAACAGTTTTGTACAAAGAAAACAAGGTGTTAAAAATGACTTCTGTGCTACTCTAACACATATAAGACGAAGAAGGTAGCAAAAGTAAGGCTTTCCCCAGCAGTGCACACACTCTTCTAGGAGCCTCAGTGCATCCAAGATAAGGTACCCGAAAAAGATATCCGAACCGATCCGTTCCGATCCGATCCGTTACCACCTGAGAGCGACAGAAAGGGGGGCAGGTACGTACAGATTTGAGAAACTGAGAGTATGGTATAGATACAGGCCAGCTATTGGACAAACTCGTGTGTTCGTCTTGTCCCTGTATGGCTTTGCCCAGAGTCAGGCATTTCACATTACGAAGGCATCCTTGTAGTGCCAGCTTTTGAATCGACGATAGGATAGGCCGTGATAAGAAGTCGGTTTTGACTAGGACGGCATCAAGAGAACCACATCAGACGAATTGTCTGGAGCGCGGTAGAGTCAAAATCAAGTCGTGCTACGCGTTTAATTCATGCTGCTTTAAATCGTTTTATAATCGTGATGGTGTATCTAAGGTTGCCGCGAAGTTCTTAAGAAACCTAAAGAAAATAATACGAAGAGAAAAAAAAATCACTGGAGCCATCACGGTTCCAAACGTGGATGGTTCATTAACAGAGGAGCACGTTCGTCAACAGCTGGGACAGAGCGTAGCTCAGTGAAGCCAGGATCACTGGTAGTGTAGATTCTGACTCGATGTCGCGTGTTACACGTACTCTGACACATGTTTTAATTGCATGTTAAAGCATTCTCAGAAGCTCAATTCTAGGACACAATGTCACGCATAAAAAATATTGATATGTATACATGAAGAAAAAAAAAAGGAAACAAATGCGCATTGGACGGACGAATCCCTTCTCGTAACATACATTTTGTCTTGAACTTGTCTACATAACCTTGGTTCCTTCCTTTTTTTTTTTTAGTTACCTACCCTTCGAGGTGCACACCACACCGACTTTGCATGCAACGACGTTACGAATTCAATGACCCGCCTTGCCTGTGTTGGTCTCTCGCAATTCACAATACCCGCAGTATACTAAAGAACGTGTCGAAAATACAAAGCAAAGTCCCCTAAGGCGAGCGTTTGTCTGGGCCCTCCCTAATTTTGACAGGAAGCGCGTCAGTAAAACATCATCACCCGAATAACGAGGAAAGCGTGGATCCCATCGAAAATCTAAAGGATAATATGTGTGAAACGCGAGCGAAGGCAGCTTCTCCTTTGTTACGTGCAACGCATGCTTAATGCTATAATATTTCCGTTCACAATAGCAAAAACAAGGCATTAGAATAATCTTTGAAGGCGTTTCCGCTCTTCCAGCTCCGAATAAAGTGATTGCCGGCCATTGTGCCATGAAACCCCTTCTTGGGGGAAAAAGTCAATCCAGCTTTGCATAATTGGGAAGGTGAAAGTCTTGATCCGCTCACCACTTTCAATCCTGTCGATGACCTGCACTTTCACGAAATCGATTATGATGGCAGGAATGGCGCACAACAGCATGATCACTGTAATGAGAAACTGCTTTCAGATAATGCCGTCGTGAAAATTTGAGCACTTTCTGTAGATAATATTGCAACACAGCAAAAACACAGCTTTCTGGGTGTACTCAATGTGCCAATATGATTTTCTATTATTTATTTATTTATTGTTATGAAGCCTTTATTTCGCTGTACAAAGACGGTGTAGCAACCCGAGACAAAAAGCCGATAAGAGCGGCTTGACAACGCCTCCTGCCCGAAGCAATGGCAGATGGCTGCAAGCATGTGAAAAACTGGAGCAACACGTGCAAAATAGTGATACAATCCCTTTGAAAAATGAGCAAGCTAAAACATCAGGTAACTAAAACTAAGGCACCAGAGCAGAAACAAGGAAACAAAGCAAGTAGAGAATGCCATATAGAATTCAGAATAACGTTTCTCTCGGCTCCTTTTGTCTCAGATTTGCAATAGTAGGATTTTTCCAGAGTAATACTTACTGCATTCTATAGGTGGTACTTAAATTAGCATAGTTGGTCCTGCGGAAAAGTATTTAGCTGAGCTGTGGTTTACGTGCGTTATATATACAGTGAACCCTCGTTAATATGACCCCCGATAATCTGACATACGCGCTTTACGACCATACTCCTGGGGAACAATGCAGTGAAACCTCTGCAAATCCCCCCGTTAATATGACAATTCCGCATTATGACTAAAATTTTCGGGAACGGCCATGGTCATAATAACGAGGGTTCACTGTATCCAGAATGTTGCCAGTACTATTGCAAGTGGCCGGCATCAGCCCCATCCCATCATCGTCTCTTCATGTGAGTGTATGTGTACTGTGGCTAGAAGGTAGTATGTGTGTGTGTGTCTGGGACGCTTTCCCGACCGAGAAATTTCGAATGATGTTTTTTATTTTTATTTTTTTACGACTGCTGTTCGCATTCACGCATCAAATTTATTTTCGACGGGTGTTTCACGCTTGTTGTTCGACTAAGTTTAGCGCCTGAATCTATTATGGCGGGAACGACTCGTGCGCTAGTCATTCGTAGAAAAGAAAAGTAGCTAAACTTGCGCTGAGTTCTAGTGTGCTATCCACATGGCGCAGCAACTGAAGGAAAAACTAAAGGATGCAAACATGTATATCACGATGGCATACGTTCGATTTCGGATCAGAATGGAGTGAAGGACGTTGCTTGTACAACCCTCTACTCACTTAGCCCAACTGTTCATTTCGAGAAAGGAATTTATTTCATTTGGCACTTGGGTGTAAATGAGATCGTGGTCTTAGTGAGCAGCTGGTCGAAATGTCGCCGTACTGCGTTAACAAACATAACAGAATGTGTATTTTTCAATATGTTAATCAGTCGAGGCCCATAGTGACACGAAGATAAGATGGATAGTGTGGAAGATACCACAAGGTTCTCCAGATTTCACCTGCCATCTGGCGTGGGAGGGACTTAATACAAGTTGTGACCTCTCGCTCTCGAATTGAATAGCATCCGCATTGTGCATGACTTCCGGCTTTTGTGTGTGCAAATCGCAACTTTCCAAACGAACCTTTCACTGTTCACCATGGTTCACACTGCTGCGTTTCATTGCGTTCGAATGCGGGCGAACGTTAGGTTACCGTAGCAAAAGACGCGTGCGAAACCTTCCCCAGCAGAACACAAGGAGCTCGCCCGAGCTGAACTTTTTCCGACGCATGCACGCACCGATCCGCAAGCGGCGAACCAATCGCCAGGTTCCGCGCATGCGTGTTGAGGCGCGTTTCCTTTGTGTGAGACGGGCAGTAGCTTCTGTGACGCCACACTCGAACGTGGACGCAAAGCTTTCTGCCACAAGTCTTCATGGACAAAGCGGTCACGAAAGACGCGTACTGACTGTCACTTGCGCTGCCTGCATGTCCGCACGCATACGTACGCAGGCGTGAGTACGCTACGAAACGCAATAGTGTGAACCAAGCTTTCTCCCATTTACATACCGTTGCAATAATGCCATCATCGTTACTTTTGTTGTTTGATTCCTACTGCATGCAATATCAGACATGACTCTTGCTGAGGGCAACCTCTGAGCGTCGCAATACGGCGAGACCTTATGTCGCGTATCATATTACAGAGTATCACTCCTCGTCTGCAATACCGATAACGGTACAATTCAATATTTACAAATGTGGTTCTTTTCCAATGGCGAATTGGTTGATCTGAAGCGGCCTTTTTGGTCCGCGGCGGCGAAGTCGTGTTTCACTGGCCATTTCGGGGCAACTCGCGCCGTCGCGGCGCGCTCTTTCTTGCTCTGCCGAGAAAGGCCGAATTCAGCTGGAACTCCAACGAATCGGTGTCGTAACTTGCGAGGTCGACCAACAGCGAGCATTCGGACGACTTGCCGGAGTTTGCCGGATGTGGGCGACGCGACTTCTTCCCGGCTCTTGGAGAGAGCGTGGTTCTTTTTCGCTGATGGATTCGGATTCGAATCCCTCCGTGCCCGATTTTCTTGCTCTGCAGCCGACTCAGGAGCTCGCTCTGGGTCGACTGGTCGAAATTACTATAAATTCACCCA
This sequence comes from Ornithodoros turicata, assembly GCF_037126465.1. NCBI lineage: Eukaryota > Metazoa > Arthropoda > Arachnida > Ixodida > Argasidae > Ornithodoros > Ornithodoros turicata. The sequence goes on along the minus strand of NC_088202.1, from coordinate 90,815,132 downwards.
AATGAACTATGGGCGAATCTTTCGGGCATATTTTACGAAGTTTTTTTTATTCATTCATCTATAGATATTTCTGTTCCACGATAGTGTACGTCCAGTCCTCTCAAGACGTTGCTAAACAGTTTTCGAGACTGTATTCCACTTTCCCTATATTTTCCGAGTTGAGAGAACTCTTCTGCAATAGCAGGAGTAGGCACAAGCATAATCTACTCAACGTTACGTAAGGGATATGAAGGGCTCTACCTTTAGCGATGTAACAAATGTACTGGACAGCCCGAACGGGTGAGCAGAGCCAATTCAATAGAGATGGCATCATGGCAACGCAGTCTTGGAAAGCGTCTTCCAGTGGCTTCCGGCACTTCTCGTACGGCTCCCCCATGCGCTTGTTGCACACGGACACGATGTGGTACAGCCACTGCAACGCTCGACGAAGAGCTCCGACTGGAAGGAGATGATATTCCACTGACTCGGGTTTTTCTTCCCCGCATACTGCAGGGAAACCACGACCAGCGGGACCACAGTTCCATGACATTCAAGCTGAATGTCATGCGTTCGTGCTGCGTACAGAGCTACACAACAAAAAAATAAAAATAAAAGAAACACCATTGCTTCAATAGAAAAATTCGAAACAGCGTAGATGTTAAATTTTCAGCCATAGCCGCTCGTGATGATATGCAGGTTTAACGTACACTCGACAAACAAATATGGCCGACCTGAACCGCAAAAAAGCTGAATGGGAACAACGGCGGTTCTTCGCAAATTGTGTAATGTTGTAATTTTTTTAATGTTAAAAAATTCGTAAGACACATGTCAGTCGATAACTTTTAATCCGCGTTTTTTTTTGTTTTTTTTTACTATATGACGTTGCTGTTTTCCGTTCACGTGTTTTTTTTTTTTATTCCGTGTTAGCGCCGCGAAGAAGCTGTGGCTATTAGAGGCGTACAGGTGTGGACAGATGGAGAGAGGACAGCAGGAAGAAGTGGGAGACAGGGGGGAAGGGATTAGTATGCGTCCTGGACCGACTTCAGGGGGAACTGTGCCGACATTCGTCTGGAAAGTCTTCGGAAAACCCAGGGAAAAACTCAGACAGCGCAGCCGGTGGCAGGATTCGAACCCACCACTTCCCAGTCTTCAGCACAACCTTGGCTACCACCGGTCATGCCCCTGGTTGTTCAAGTAATGCAGTCATCGAAAAAGCCATACACGGGCGGGATTTTAACCGCGCATCCCTCGATTACCGGTCGAGCGCCCAAACCAATTCAACCATGTTGGCGTCCAGTGCCGGATTTAGGGGAGGGCAGACGGGGCACTTGCCCCGGGGGTCCCCACCAGAAAGGGGCCCCCACCAGTAAAGGTCTTGTCCAAGGGAAATCTCTTTTGCATGCCTGAAACGCATCCCTGAAACGGAAACTTGGTAAAAATCTGTCCTCCGTCCACGCATATCGACCCCGAATAACACATTGGATAGACATGAATAGAATATTTATTTCACTTGTCTGCGAAATGTTCAAAATATGACAAAACCTGACTGCTGAAAAATCTCGGACTTGTGTGCCACACGGCCGCCGTCCTTTAGATACAAAACGGTGTCATTTATAGACATATAATACACGAATACGTAGAATAGATAGAATAATACATGGGATACACGAGGGAGCCCCACAGCACAGTGCCCCGGGGCCCCTACCACTGTAAATCCGGCACTGTTGGCACTGCTTTCCGACGACTTGCCTAGGAGCCCCAATGCTTCTCCTCAACCTCAGTGCTTCCTATACTCTGCTGCCGAGCGACCCATCAAACATATAAGAGATCGCATCGCGACGCCCCCACCCCTCCCCTTCTTCCGGCTTTTAGCGATGCCACAACCTTTCGATTTCAGTGCGTGAACAGTAATACACAAAACTGACTCTGAAATTTAATTTAATTTTACAGAACTTTCATATAGCCATATTTAGTCAGCCGGGCTAGGTACCCAGAAAGAAAACAAATAGAAGAACGGCACGGGAGCAGGAGTGGAGTAGCTGTTCCTACCCATTAAAGTGAGCGTGCTTGTTGGACCAGGGGGGCCGCTATCAAGAGTCTGTCTGTCTTTTTTTCTTTTCTTTTTTTCTTTTTTGTGGAACAGAATAGTGAGCAGAGCACGGTCTAAGGAGATCGAACGTCCTAGGAGTTTCCCATGGAACAACAACAACTTTACTTTGACTTTGGAGAGTGGAGAGGTTCATCGCCAGAGGCGGTACTCTACTGAGAGCATCGCCTGTGTCATTTTCCCTAGTGCTGATTGAAACGTGTATTTCCTGGGTGCGACACCCTACCGGCGAGCGGAGACGCGCTCGTTTACTCGTTCAGAGTGTTGAGCGAGTGCGCTGGTGGCGACACACCGCGGTAGTTTCGGTATGGCTTGAATGTGCTCGAAATGTGGTTTGAATTGGTGTCGCTGCCGGCGCACTTCTCTAACTCCTCCACCCCCCTCAAAACGTGTGAAGAAGACCCGCTTCCGCTTGCCGCTAGGGTGTTGCACCCAGGGGAAAATACACCGCTCGCGTTTTCCGTAAACTTTTGTCGGGACCTGTACACTATTAGGGTACCTTTCTCATTGACCTCGATAAGATAAATAATCATATAAGTTGAAGGGCCAGTCTGGACGTCACCTACATATTCGTTATAGCGATACCAGCTGCAAGTGGAAGGGCTATAACTCGGGCTATAACTCACAGCAGCGTCGATGGTATATCACATTATAAATACTAGTACATCTATTCATAGCCTGTCTTATACATATAAACATTCGTTGTTTTAGAGTTAATTGGAAAATGTGTTGGAAGATACATTATTCACAAGGCGAGGCGTGGACTTTGCAAATGGAGTATACTGTTGTACACACGTGGCGTTACCGGGATGAGGTCTAATAAAATAAGAAGCCTCGTTATGACATACTGCTGCAGTGGGTCTGTCCGGCACATACAAATTTAAAAGGCTTTCCTATGGTCTTCTTCAACGTGTGTACATTCGTTTCGTGCAAGCTGTTAGCTCAGTTGATCCTAAATTTGGAAATGTAATTTTGTGAAGATAAAATACAATTTGAAAGCAATTTGAAAGGTGACTCCAGAAAAGCGCGAGTTAGTCTAGGATTAGAAATACCAAAGCCATCACGTTACCTCGCATCTCGTGACTATTCAACGCAGCGGCGTAGCCAGAAAAATATTTCAGGAGGCCTTCCGTGCGGGCTTTACATGAGGGAGGACGATTTCCCCTCGTTTCCCTGTCCCATATGCACTGCCAAGGGCACGATCTCTGGGCGTTTAACCTCCCCCTCCCCCTTTTGGCTACGCCACTGGTTCATCGCATCATGCATCTGGTGACCACTATAGTTTAAAAAGCCTGAGTGTAAGGGGCAAGCAAATAGATCTCTCCCTGTTTGTAAACAAATGACGTCATAGTGTTCGACAGCGCCGCCAACTTGGTAGAGTTGAACTACGCTCGAAGCTAGAGGCGAACAAGGTCGTGCCCGAAAGCCACGGTCTTGAGGGGATTACGATGGTCCCTGAAAGGGACGCGACGTTCGGTCCTACTTTTCTTTCAATAGGAGGCAGCGAACAACAGCCCATTCGTGGAACCCAGCTCTCCCCTTCCGATTTGTTTCGGTTTCAGTGTCTACCAACCAACGGCATAATGACATTTCTCTGGTAGATGTCTATTAGATTTTTATGAATGATCACGTATCACGACTCAAGAGAATAATACATTTGTGGTTTGTGGACTGTAATAGCGGTACAGTCCTGCACTATACTTTTTACACCGTATTCGATTACATGCTCATATTCATTAAAGACAAAGAACGCAACTTAAAGGTGGGAACTGTTCATGTTCCACGAACAAGTAAGGCTCTCCCGGTTTCCATGAGGGACTTGCACACTTGCTACGCAAGCAGGCCCGGGGCTAATAGGCAGTTAAAAAATAGAGCACCCAAGCGCGCTTTGGGGGTCCCAGAGAAATAAGAGGTTGTCACTGCGCATTCCTGGAACACAAAACAGTGTTCTCTGCAATGCAGTGACCGCTGCTTATTTTCTTGGGAGCCGCAAAGCGCTTCAGCGTCATATATTCTAAAACTGTCTAATACCTGCATTTCAGCAGCACCCCAACATATTCTCCTGCATCAGGTCGTACCGCCTTCATTTTAGCACCAACCGTATACTGTTCTGAGAGACATCTGTGGCGGAACATTGGAGGGTCCCACCCTGTAAGCTATACGTCCTCTTTCTCCATCACGGGCGACACATCCCTGTGCATGAAGGAATGATGAGGCACAAACTTGCGTAGGTGCCGTCTGTGGATATTAACACGTGTTGCAAACATAAACCGGAACGCCAGCGTCTGCCAACTTTATCCTTAATGAAGGTGTTACATCGCATAATTTAATATGTGTGCAAGCCTGCGGTAGGAGGATAGACACATATAAAAAAGACGCATACTAAAGCGCAATCAATTATCTCATTCCTCTTCCGAAAATTGCGTAGCCAAGAAAATCAATAAATCGCATAGCAGGATGATGTAGTGAAGCCTTTGGCAGGACAACGCGTTTCCTGAATCGATGTTGAAAGGTTACATAATATATTCGATGACCTTTTTGTCAACTGTTGCTCTTGAGTCACAAAGACTTACATATTTCAGCGAAGAGGTTCTTGATTGACAGAAAGGCTTTTTTCATCAGCTTTGCGAAGTCCAAAAGAAGTTGAATGATCTGCTTCGCCTTCTCGTACACGGCTGAAAGAAGTGCATAAAGCACGGGTCCATAAGCATGCGTTACCCAGCTCAACGATGCCCGAACATAGCAACAACAACGGATGGCAGCGAGGTCGAAGGGGATACTGTTAACGGGTTGGTCATGCATGATGGAAGGCAATTGGAAGCATGACAAAGCGGAGCGCTCTCTAATTGGTCTCCTCAAACGATTTGCCCAATCATCGCGGGAGGTCGTTTGAGGAGACCAGTCAGAGGCCTCTCCGCATTGTTGAGATGGAAAGCGTAAATTGCGGTTTCTTTGGCTCATACATCACGAACAACGCAACCGATGAATCACGTTCATTTTGCGTTATCATGTCAAAAGAGCGGGAGCCTCGGCTATTCCCATTGGGTCTCGAAAGCACATGACACTCGAAAGCACATGACGCGACCGCCTCATTGACTGATACGCCCGCCGTTATGTTAGAACCAGTCGGGTGCAGGGTGGCCAGGTAAAAGTCCTGAAAACTCGCACGATAAGAAAGTAGCCCAAAGTAGCCAATATCCCTTGTATGTAGCCATTTCTGTAGCCAGTGGTGTGCAGGCATCATATATTGAATGAAGGACTCCTTACCGAGCTCTAACACGCGAGCACACAAACCAAACAATCCGAAGGACATCGCACCGGCTGAGGGAAGGCCAATCGTCAAGGGAGACAGCAATGAACGCACTGTGCGTACTTCTGCATTATGCGGTGCACAGGGTTGCCAGATTGGGCTCTAAACAGTCAAATTGGGCTACTTTTTGTGACAGTTGGCGGGGTGTTTTCTTTTTTGGCTACTTGGGTATTTTTGTGCTATTCCAGCGTTTCACGCCATGCGCTCGGACTACAGCACGCGACCACACGACGATAGTAACCCGGTCATCCCTCGTTTCTGCATTTGTGTCCCGGCACATAATAATGCACTGCCGTCTGTCGCGACTGAAAAAAGTAATGATCCTTTGCACTCCCAGGCTGGACATGTTAATGGACAGCAAAATAGATATTAACAGATTCGAAGACACATGTTGGAACCCTTTTTCGGAATTCGGTGATCCTGTGGCGTACACAGGTGGTGATACTGCAACGCAGCTTTTGTTCGTGTACAGTCAGAATTTCGAAGTTGAAAGGAACCAATTCCCGTGCGACTTTACTGTTCTTCTGAACTTGCTGAATTTGAATAAGTTGCGCGAACTGGAGAGAGTGCCTTGGGCTCGCTGGTGTTCCATTATTAAAAGCCCCAAAACTAATGCTGTTGCAATATTAAAGACTTAACCATGTTCAGGTCTGTGCACACTTTAGTAACACGACGCGCATATAAACGGTTGCACCAAGTAAAAATTTGCCGGGTCCGCGGCCACGCGAGCTAACGTCAAGGTCAGGTTCTCACCTTCACGCTAGTAACTCGCAATGTGGTGAGCATGGACGCACCTTTACGTAAAGCTGCCGGTTGTATGGAGCCTGTACTTGATATCATGCTGCCCCCGGCTTGGTGTCGTTGAAAGATTTACATAAGCAATCAAGTTATAAGATATATGTGGTGCATCATATCTGATTCAACACATCTTGCGGTTCTTATACACACCGTTTGTTCCGCTTTAGAACACCGGAATATAAAAACATTGCCACCGACTTAACACAGCATACAGAATAACAGCATTTAATGATGCGTTTCGTCTCCTATACAGGAGACTTCATCAGTCCACGGCATGGGACGGTTGGCAGAACACCGCTTCGAAACTGACGGGAAAATGGACGTTGTTGAAAAGACTTTGTGCCATCCGACGCCTTCCTGAACAAGTTATGAATTCCTCCTGAACAAGCCAACTTATGAATCCATAATCCAGGAGTTTTGCGTATGCGCTTTTCATAACCCATGTGCAAGTCGACTTCTGTCTGGCGGACCTTTCCTTTTTGCCTGCCTTTTTTTTTTTCGTAATAAACATATCCCCCCCCCTCCCCCATGTGCAAGTTGCATGCCCCAGCTTATTCTGTATATTCTCCCGGTTTTGTGAACAGAGTAACGAAAACGCTTTTGGCTATTTTGGCTGTTTCTTCTTTTATGCTTGGCGTGCGTTGGCTACTTTTGGGCTATTTTCTGAATCTGTTTTGGCGGGAGACGAGTTTGGCATCTGGCAACCATGGCGGTGCACGATGTAAGCTATCCTGATTTAGGGACACAAATGTAGTGCGAAGTAGTATCCACAAAAGTAGCCAGAAAATAGCCAAGTCGCCATTGCCCAAACTTCGGCGCCACGACAGTCAGAAAGTAGCCCGTTGTGCGTAAAGTAGCCAAATCTAGCAACCCTCTAGTTTGCGCGGAATCGGTAGCTTTCTGACTGTCGTGACGCCGAAATTTGACCACTGCTATTTTCTGGCTACTCTTGTGGACACTTCTTCTCGCTGCATTTGAGGTTCATGTACACCTAAATCGGAGTAGTTTTCATCGGTACCACATAATGCCGAAGCACGTACAGTGCGTTCATTCCTGTTTCGATTGATGACCGGCCTTCCCTCCATCAGTACGATGTCCTTCGGACTTTTTCGTTTTTGCGCTGCCGTTTTAGCACTCCTTATAGCCCTTCATTCCATATACAGCATGCATATCGCTGGCTACATCATTGGCTACATACCAGGGATATTGGTTACGTTTGACTACCTGGAGACTTTCAGGATTTTCACTTGGCAACCCGATTTACAGGGCCTCTGGATGGCGCCTTTCCTCCTCTGAGCGCCACGCTCTCACTGCCCCGCTTAGGGAGCGACGTCACGTCGCCGGAGCTTCTGCGGCCGCGGAAACAGCGCTCATCTTTAAAAAAAAAAATGCCAGATAGATTATTGGCATTTGCCGGAACATAGTGGTATCGGTTTCAGAGACGGGTTTCCGGATGCGACCGTCCCTTTAATGTCAATCGTAGCATTATGTGACGACAGATTTTGAGGGGGTGGATCCAGGACATCCAGATTGCCCCTATAGATCCGGTTATTTTGCGCAATTAACACAGCTCGACTCACTTGACTCGCTATGAACTCCGTTCTGCCACGCGTGTGAACACCATTCGACATCGCCTGTAAGGGGAATAAAATGCGTCTCTTCTCTTGTGTCTTGTGAAAAAGCTAGTGCAGGAAATATAAGGTCTCTTCGATTTGAGCTGCACCTCTGGCACCAGTTCAGAGCAGTGTCGATGTCGTGCAAGCGCGTGTGCCGCCGACTGAGACAGTGCAGGTGGAGAACGAAGAAGCGAGTGCAGGAGCAGACTGGTCATCTGCTGTCCGCGCCGCTGCCGCTGTCATGTTCGTTATGATTGCCTTCCTTTCATGTATACTGTTCGCGTGTGTTGTGCATCGTTCGCTAAATAAGGATTTGTTATGGTTCTGTACCTACAAGCAGCTTTGGAGCTGCTGGATTCAGACAGCAACGACGAGTTGGACGACATAAGTATTATACTTGCTTACGCCAAAGCGAATAAGATCGCAGTTTCAGATTCTATAAGAACACGAGTGTTTTTCCTACTCGGTCCTTCATCTCTGTATATTTTTTATGAAATAAAAGCAAGAAGATTCTCGGCCGCTTCAAAGCTTGCGTCTTTTTCCAGCGCAGTAAAGACAAGCGTAACAATATGCTTCCCGTGCAGGAGAAAATTCGAATCATCCCTTCAGTTCGGTCTCAAAATATAACCACATTATCGCTACCCACATGTTTATCGCGACCATGCAAGTTCATTGACTGGTGCCCCGCACACATGTCCACCGTCTTGCTGAAGGAAGGAACCATCAGACATCCATGCCACCGACGCGAATCTGCGTCGTCTGCTCCGCGTACACTCGTACTGCACTTCCTATCCAGCAAGTGCAGGCCGACTGTGAACTCGTGCAGAACTAGTGCTACACCGTTACAAAACGAATACGAGACTGCAGAGGGCGCGAGCGGCACTGACGAAACGAATACAGAAGTCCACGGTCTGAACTGGTGGAACAAGTGCAGCCAAATCGAAGAGACCTATACACTGTGGGAGGTTCACGCCAACGATGGCCCTATAAAGCTAAGCCCTAAAGCGAGTTTAATGCTCCAAGATGCAGGCAATCTTTTTGTATTGTTTCGTTTTTGTCCCGTACATGCAGTAACGCCTGCTTCTGCTGTGTACTCGAGCAGCATTACCTTTAAGAGGCGACGTAGCAACTTCGAGTATCCGGCGGGTTTCATTGGCAATCTTTTCCTGGCCACAGCTAAGTCCCTTTGAGAGTACTTCCACATTGGCCGTGAAGTTCTCAGCTGGACCTGTCAGCACCAGGAAGTAGATGTAGGCCATCAGAGCCATGCGGCCTTCTCCTGAAGAGATGTTAGGTATCAATGTTATCAACGGTGACGGTTTGTAAGACAAATCGCAGGCAGTAGGCCTAACAGATCTTAAATCTCAAGAATGATTGAGTTTTCTTGCAGACGGTATATCGGGATCTATTGCTAGTAGATAGAAGCAAAGCTGTTTATGTTCCATATGGAAATATAAACGGCTCTGGGTAGAGGTTTTCGCAGACAGCCTCAATAATTAGCATCAATATATACAATATATATAATAATATATATGTAACAAGCCTAGCCTCAACAATTAGGGCCACGTACGTACGTATATTTTTATTAGAAATATGAGTAGACAGTGCAAATCCTTAAAGGAATGGTATGATGTCTCCCCTGCTGTGCTTGGTCTACTCCTAGATGTAGCTCCATAGTGCCTGACACCACCGATAGGGGATCATTGCGATCATTGGAGATTACAGACAAGTCTGTCTCGTGCAGTACATGATACTTCCTCACTTTGTTCAATTGCCTCCACAGCTCAACTGCTAATATCGTTTCGCACTGGCAACTCACGGAGACAGACTGTTTTTAAAGCGTGTCATTTCCCTTGTGTTGCGCAGATTTCGTCACCGGCTTTAATTGGAAGTGATCAGATTCCAGTCTCGCTTTTACGGTCGTAGTCCCGATGTCACGCTCAGCTATCTGTGGGACGGCGTTTTGTCCCACTTCTGCTGCAACGGACACACACTTCGTACACGGAATGGCACACGGAGCCCAGCGGAAGGAATCGCGACTTGGATTGGGTTGGTTACCAGGGCGCCCAAGCGGACTGGCTTTTACCCGTGGAAAGGATGTGGCCGAATCCACCATATCGATCATGACGCCTCCCAGACTTCCACGTTGGAAGGAGGTATCGCCTCCGTACAAGTGCTTTGCTCTCTCCCATTGCCCCCTCTCTCTCAGCTTTTCTTCTGGCCTCTCTCCTTGTGATTTCTTGCTACCTCCCTCATCTGAATACGATTACTATGTAACCTCCTTTCCCTCAACTTGTAGCCCCCTTTCTTTGGACTGATATACTGTTATAGTGTGTGTGTCGTTGCATTAAACATAAATTATGTTCGTTTTGAGTTGGTGTGCGTAGTGTGCTTTCTGTTGCCTCATGCTCAAGGATATGGCACCTATAGAGGAAGTTCACACCAGCTACAGCATGCTTCTGCTTTCAACGCATATGGTCACTTTACTTTAACCTCCGCCATGGTGACGTCGCAGGTGAATTTCAGCACATCACCTCGTGCTTGTTATCAGATTACGTTCGGACATGTTCTGGAAGTATCTCATTCAGAGGATGTCATTCCAATGACGATCATGTCACATGAATGATAACCAAGGAGCGTGGCCCGGTGGATATGGTGAATGGTGACTAAAGTCTTGCCTACAGACTGGGAGGTGACGGTAAAGAATCCATTGTGCTGTCTAAGAAAAACTTGGAAGAGTTTTCAGACAGGCACAGTTCCCCCTCAAATCGGCCCAACAACAACATGTAGATTATGAATGATGATGTCATGAAGAGTTTCCTCGTTTTGCCTGCGGGACCCTAACCCAGTGCATGTGGGTACGCCCACTAATCCACTGTTCTTTCTAATCCTTTCTTTCCTGCAGTACTTTCTCCTCGTCTATACACTACTCGTTAGCCACAGTTGATTCGTGTGTACAACGCTTACGTGGAATTTTTAAAAAAATCGGAATGGGACACTAGATGTCATGCAGAGCGGCTAACTTTTCTACTCACTGGAGAACATTTGCGGGAGTATCAGCAATATGATGCATCGAACGCAGTCTATGAATGCAGCGCCCAGCATAAGCACTGTTCCTGTGATGAAGAGCAGGAGAAATGTGATGAGTCCAGAGCTCTGTTCCATGCGCACGACGACCATGTTCAGGAGGACAGTCAGGAAAATTCCGCAGCATAGTGCCAGAAAGCTCTTCAGCACGCGGTTCTCAAACGAGTCAGGACGCAAGGACATCCTGCGAAAAAGTGGGTCGTGACTCCGCGGATCATGTAAACGACTCGATGGGTCAACCATCTAAAACAACCCGTCTGTGTCGGAGAATTCCTCGTCGGTACCGCAGTACATGTACGGCTCGAAGCAGAGTTAACTTGAAAGCGCCTCCAACCTGCGAAGCAGGGAGAGTGTCTTTAGCGACGCTTAGAAGAAATAAAGGGAAACAGTGTTTGAACCATACCACTCATACCTCATACTACCGGGGTGTCCGCCGTGTCGTGAATTGACTTCGAATGCGGGAAAGGGTGTTGCCTCTAGCTGTGGTCATCAACGCGGTGTATGTGGCGATTATGAAAGCTGTATGCTAGCTGATATTGCCGCGAAGCGATATCTTTGCCCCATTGGCGCCTATCTGAGGAATATTATGTTCGCCCGAATTGATTGATCATCAGTGTCTATCTCATCTCTATAACAGAATTAAAATGATTCAGAATGGACGCAAGTACCTGCATGTTTATTAAATTGAGAATAAACCATCAAGCAAGCTGGCAATAATTATAAACACTGATAGCTAGAGGTGTGGACGGCTGCGGGTTGTATCCGTGGATCCCCGCGGGGATCTGCGTGAATCCTCCTTTGCGGATAGCAAAATAACGATTTGAAATGCATTTCACCACATTACTGCCAGCAATGGGATCAAGTTCGCCCATGGCAATGAAACTCCCCAATGGCCCTCACCCTAAAGGTGATCACCATCACCTAAATCACTAAATAAAGTTGTTGCTGTTTGAAATATGCGAGAACAAAATATAGATACACCTATTGCAACAAGCACAGTTGCGGATCCAGTCGCGGAAATACATGCGCGGATACCGTGCGCATGCGGTACTTTCAATCTTATCAGAGCTCACCTCTAATGGCAGTCAATGTGACCTATAGAGTATCGAAACAATAATTAAAATGCAACGTCCTTGTCGCGCCACATTACGCGTTACGTTACCTAGGGTTCTCCGAGGCTCAGCAGAACCTTGCATGCGAGAAAACTATGTGAATTCGAACTGACATACTTTTGACGAAATAGCGACATGTAAGCTTAACCATTGCAACAAGCAATTCACTCTCAAGAGCAACGCAAACACATCTCATTCCTTTTAATTCAGTTATAGAACGCTACTGCTGATCATTTCGGGCGCGCTAGATACTCCCCAGATATAGGTGCCAACGGGGCAACGACATCGCTTCCCGTCGATATCAGCAAGCATTGCATAATCGCCACAAACGACGCGTTGATAGCCATAGCTGAAGCCAACGCGGGCAATACTCGTAATATCGTCAATCGCACCGCCTAGCTAACGACGGACACCCCCGTCACACGAGTTACTTCTTCTGAGCGCCGCTAGGGTGTCTCTCTGTATGCTCCGCAGTAGAGCACTAGAAAAACAAATTTCACAAACAAGAAATTTGTTTTTCTAGTGCTCAACTCCGCAGGTCGGAGCCGCGTTCAAGTTATCTCTGCTTCAAGCTGTACTACCGCGTACACAAGGTATCGCTATGGCCGCGTATCCACACGCTTAAAGGGGCAATAAACAGGTATACATGGCGCACTGTTTTTGAATGTATCGTGATACGTTGCCGACGGTGAACGTTCTCAAAAAATTGTTGTCGCAAAAAAGTAAATAATGACGCCAAACCGACTGAATATTCACTGCACTCTTTCGCCCTTATGCTCCGCCCTGCGATCTCCTGGCGACAATAGCGACACGTCATTTTGACGTCGCGCATCATCAGCCATTTAGAATGTGGGACGCCTATACATCAATTTTGTTGTAATATCGAGAGGTTAGGTCAACTCTAAACACATTCCCACTTGTCAAATCCAAGATAGCCAGTTCAAACCGTACCAAAACCCCTCAATATTATATTTCACGTGCGCACTATGTTTCCGATGCTGTATTGCTCCGCGAGGTCACCGCGCTGTCCCCACAACCGGTTCCCTCGCGAGATGCAGCTTGTCTCAGTGGGGTCCGTCATTGGCTAGGAGAGCGAAAACTCCCCCACTTCCAGCGCCTAGAATTCGGTGTTGCTATACGCTGGAATATAATGACGTGACTCGGTTCCAAGGATAAGGAGAGACTCGCGCGGATTATGCACTTTGAATGGCATTGTTTCGTGTTAAAGACGCTCGCTAGAGGCAAAAGAATTCCATATTTGGATATCGTGAGCTATGTTCTTTCATTGGGCATAATAATTGGAGAATGTTCCTCGACCTGTTTTGTGCCCGCGGAAACACGTATGCAGGGCGGAAAATTATTGTCGCTGTGCGGAAGCAGCCGCCTCAGCGTTCCCAGTTTCCTCGACTGCGAAATGCACGGTTTTTAGCGACATGCCGCGCATCGTCGGTCAACGGGGTGGTTAACGGAGACTGCGTCACGATGTTGTTTTCTTCCGGCCTCCCTCGCAGCCTGTAGCACGTTGACAGCGTAGTCAGCGTCGGTAACTTGAGGGCCAATTCTCACTTGGTGACGCCCGACGCGACGTCGTGAGCGGGTGGCAGAAATAGACGAGCATTTCAAGCGTTGGGAGAGGAGACGTCGAGCAAAAAAAAAAAAATGCCATGCCGAACTTCTTTCACGACGTCGGCGAGAGCTGCAGAGAGCAAAACACTGGCGACCAATAAGGTGACACAGAAAGGTCACGCCTCATGATTTTTCGTCTGCTTTGGATGACGGAATGTGGCGGGATTGGGAACATGAAAATCGTGCGCTCTGACGGATCAGCGGAAATGCGCCTCTACTTCCGCTGCCCGTTCACGACCTCGCGTCGGGCGTTGCCAAGTCAGAACTGGCCTTGAGAGCCGCGGGACCCACAAACGGTAGCGGCTGCTGGGCGGCAAGCACTCTTTCTTGCCGCTCAGCGGCAGCCCGCGGGCGGTTTCCGCACATGTGTACCGCATATGTGGGTACGGGCCTGATCGGTTGACAACAGTCAAAAGCAATGCCACATTTATCTGTGTCCTTGTTTATTTGCAAGTGTCCTTGTCAAATTTGCGCGTGGATTACAACTGGCTTACAACTGGTGGCGTGGTGGTGATGGTGAAAGGGCTCGCCGTTGTCGGCCTCACAGACACAACTGGTGGCGAATTACGCTGGCCATTGTCGTGTAGCGCAGTAGCGCAGTGTAGGGTGCCAATGTGGGTTGAGTGTAGAAACGAAGGAAGGGTGAATGCAACAACCAGTGAAACGCGACGCATGTTGCACTGACGCAACAAGCTTAACAAACACACTCAAGCTGGTGTAAGATTTTCTGCACTATAACGACCAACGGAATTCGCGAAGGCACAAAGCTCCGGTATATTGTGCGTGGGTTGTGTTCTTGTCTTCTTCACACAGCCTAGATTTTTTTGCAAATGACAGTACAGCGACTAAAGGCTGGTTTAGAGTCCGACGGAGCGGGGCGTAACGACGCGCGGCGCACCGCCACGCATCGCGAGCCGCCGCCGGTGAGTTCATAGTTCGACGACACTTGGCGAAGTACGGCGCGGCAAAGCGCGACTATGTCAGCCACCGTCGGGGGAGTAGAGTAATACTCTACATCTGGCGGTGGCCAGCGAGCTGTGCACGGCGTGGGCTCCGGTGGACCCGTATTTCCCAACATGGCGTTGCCCATTGAGCTTTTGATCGAAACTGGAAAGGAACGTCCGTGCCTATATAATACACGACGGATGGACTATAGAGACAAGCAAAAGAACGAGAACAGCTGGGAAGACGTGCGACTTTCTTATTCAATTCAGTGTCCATGTTTGGGGTACCAACCGCATTACAGCAGTACAAACATAACAGTGCCAACTATGGGAACACGGATTGTCTTTAGTCAGATTCCAGCACGCGAGTACAGATATGACTGCTTTCCCACTACGAAATTTGAAAATCTCCGGTGGTGTTTTCGTTGCGCTGTGCCGAATTGCGTCGGACTATGATCCCGATGGAATGAGGAAGCGTGGTGTAGCGAATGCTGGCTGTCGGCGCAGAACGCGGGCGGCGATTAGCGAAGACTGCGTCGGACCCTAAACCAGCTAGCCTTTACGTTTCCGGGTTAGTGAACGTCAGTGAGCAGCTGACGTACAAATACTGTGAAACAGAATCTGCACCCTCGTCATCACGATCGCCATCATCATCTGTGGGGCGCGAACTTTCGAGCCCTTGAGAACGGCATCTTGTTCACTATTGTTTTTTTTTTTCAGCTGTTTTATATTTCGGCTTCAGTGTTTTATAATTTTGTTGTTTTTCTCATAAAAGTACCTCTTGCTACGTCGCACTCATACTGTCATATACTTAACACTATGTATTTTTAACAAGTATCCAAATCTACACTTACAAAAGTGGCCCACCATCCGAAAAGTCAGCTTTGTCCACACGGCCCCCGTGACAACAAGGGCAAAAGGAGGCACACAAGACTCGTGTCACAAATCGCCACACCCTGTAGTTGAATGGATAAATGACATCCAGACCCCTGTACTTTCTCCATGAGTTGTACCGCTCCAACTTATAGCGGTAGAGGGTTCTTCTAATTGTGAACATGTAACGCTGTTGTTGGATCCAAAACAGGAAAGGCCCAGTTACCAGACGGCGAACGAGTAGACTTATACATTCCATGGCTCTGCTGATGTCGTATGTTCCTGGGAAATTCCCTGCACACGACAATGGTTATGACTGATTGTGACGCAAATGACCGAAGGGATAACACCGAATAGGCTGACAGCAGTGTATACTGCTGCATATCTTGTATAGCATGCATGTCCGTCAGAAGGACAAGGCCATCGGCACATAAAGCTAATCTAATAAACAATTCCATGTCTAGGAACCTCGCTGGCAGTGGAAACGATGAAGGTCAATTGTCTCATAACTGTCTTTCTGTGGCCCATAGGTCATCTATGGTGCCTGGTTATCCTAGCCAGCAACGTCTCTAATGTTGGTATTGTTTGTTCGATCAGCTTCTAACCGATGTCCGTTGTCTTGTGAAGAAACGGCAGGCTACAGAAGATATGCAGTGTGAACGATGAAAATCAGTCGGAGCAACCTTTGTCTTTTCTATGGCCCATAATATACGGTACATCTACGATCATGGGTGACACCACAGTGGTCGGTGAAACGCATAATAATTGCAGACAACAACCAGAGTAAGGCAGACCGTGTGTCCTGCAAATTGTCGGGAAACGCCTGTCATGAATTAGTTGACGGCCGTATGCAATAACGGTCTAACTCTAACATCTTCCTAACACAGGCTGCTTTCTTCCGCCAGCATCAGTCGGCAGCATGTAATAACAATCTAGCTATAACCTATTCCTACCGCCTCCATCAGTCGGCCGCAGATAACAACGGTCTAACCATAACCTATTCCAACCAAAGTCTACTTTCTTCCGCCTGCATCACTCGGCCGCATGTAATAACGATCTAACCATAACCTATTCCTTCCGCCTGAGTCAGTCCGCCACATGTAATAACGATCTAACCATAACCTATTCCTACCGCCTGCATCAGTCGCACGCATGCAATAACGGTCTAACCATAACATATTCCTTCCGCCTGCATCAGTCAGTCACATGTAATAACGATTAACATCAACTATTCTTATTGCCTTCATCAGTCGCACGCATGTATTAATGGTCTAACCATAACACATTCCTTCCGCCAGCACCAGTCGGCCACATGTAATAACGATGTAACAATAACCTATTCCTACCGCGTGCAATAACGGTCTAACTCTAATCTATTCCTACCACGGGGTACTTTCTTCCGCCTGCATCAGTCGGCCGTATGCAATAACGATCTAACCATAACCTACTCCTAACGCCTGCATCGGTCGAGCGCATGCAATAACCATCTAACTGCAACCTATTCTTTCCACAAGCTACTTTCTTCCGCCTGCATCAGTATGCCGCGAGTAATAACGATCTAACCATAACCTATTCCTACCACAGGCTACTTACTTTCGCCTGTATCTGTCGGCCGCATGTAATAATTATCTAACCATGACCTACTCCTACCACAGGCTACGTTCTTCTGCCAGCATCACTTGACGGCATGTAATAACGATCTAACCATAACCTATTCCTACCGCCTGCATCAGTCGGCCACATACAATAACGGTCTAACTCTAATCTATTCTAACCACAGTCTACTTTCTTCCGTCTGCATCAGTCGACCGCATGTAATAACGATCTAACCATAACATATTCCTTCCGCCTGCATCACTCAGCCGCATGTAATAACGATGAACATCAACTATTCCTACCGCCTGCATCAGTCGGCCGCAGTCAATAACGGTCTAACCATAACCTATTCCAAACACAGTCTACTTTCTTCCGCCTGCATCAGTCGGCCGCATGTAATGAAGATTAGCATCTACCATTCCTACTGCCTGCATCAGTCGCACGCATGTAATAACGATCTAACCATAACATATACCTTCCGCCAGCACCAGTCGGCCGCATGTAATAACGATGTAACAATAACCTATTCATACCACGTGCATCAGTCGGCCGCATACAATAACGGTCTAACTCTAATCTATTCCTACCACGGGGTACCTTCTTCCGCCTGCATCAGTCGGCCGCATGCAATAACGGTTTAACACTTACCTATTCCTACCACAGCCTACGTTCTTTCGTCTGCATCACTCGGCCGCGTGTAATAACGATCTAGCCATAGCATATTCCTTCCGCCTGCGTCAGCCGGCCGCATGTAATAACGATCTAACAATAACCTATTCTTACCGTCTGCATCAGTCGGGCGCATGCAATAACCATCTAACCGTAACCTATTCTTCCCACGAGCTACTTTCTTCAGCCTGCATCAGTATGCCGCATGTAATAACGATCTAACCATAACCTATTCCTACCACAGGCTAGTTATTTTCGCCTGCATCAGTCGGCCGCATGTAATAATGATCTAACCATAACCTATTACGACCGGCCTGCATCAGTCGGCCGCATGTAATAACGATCTAACCATAATCTATTCCGATCGCGCCTGCATCAGTCGGCCGCATCTAATAACAATGTAACCATAACCTATTCTGACGACGGGCTACTTTCTTCCGCCAGCATCAGTCGGCCGCATGTACTAACGACCTAACCATGACCTATTCCTACCGCCTGCATCAGTCGGCCATATGCAATAACGGTCTAACTCTAACCTGGTCCTCCCAGAGGCTACTTTTTTTCGTCTGCACCAGTCAGCCGCATGTGATAACAATCTAACCATAACCTATTCCTACCGCCTCCATCAGTCGGTCGCATGCAATAACAATCTAACCATACCATATACCTTCCGCCAGCACCAGTCGGCCGCATGTAAGAACGATGTAACAATAACCTATTCCTACCACGTGCATCAGTCGGCCGCATGCACTAACGGTCTCACTCTAATCTATTCCTACCACGGGGTACCTACTTCCGCCTGCATCAGTCGGCCGCATGCAATAACGGTCTAACCCTAACCTATTCCTACCACAGCCTATGTTCTTTCGTCTGCATCAATCGGCCGCGTGTAACAACGATCTAGCCATAGCATATTCCTTCCGCCTGCGTCAGTCGGCCGCATGTAATAACGATCTAACAATAATCTATTCTTACCGTCTGCATCAGTCGGGTGCATGCATAACAATCTAACCGTAACCTATTCTTCCCACGAGCTACTTTCTTCAGCCTGCATCGGTATGCCGCATGTAATAACGATCTAACCATAACCTATTCCTACCACAGGCTAGTTATTTTCGCCTGCATCAGTCGGCCGCATGTAATAATGATCTAACCATAACCTATTCCGACCGGCCTGCATCAGTCGACCGTATGTAATAACGATCTAACCATAACCTATTCTGACCACGGGCTACTTTCTTCCTCCAGCATCAGTCGGCCGCATGTACTAACGATCTAACCATGACCTATTCCTACCGCTTGCATCAGTCGGCCATATGCAATAACGGTCTAACTCTAATCTGTTCCTACCACGGGGTACTTTTTTCCGCCTGCACCACTCGGCCGCATGCAATAACAATCTAACCATAACATATCCCTACCACAGGCTACTTTCTTTCGCCTGCATCAGTCGGCTGCACGCACTAACGAACTAACCATAACCTATTCCTACTACAGGCTACTTTCTCGCGCCTGCATTAGTCGGCCGCATGAAATAACGATCTAAGCACAACATATTCCTTCCGCCTGCATCAGTCCGCCGAATGCAATTACGATCTAACCATAACCTATGCCGACCGCGCCTGCATCAGTCGGCCGCATCTAATAGCAACCGAACCATAACCTATTCTGACCACGTGCTACTTTCTTCCGCCAGTATCAGTCGGCCACATGTACTAACGACCTAACCATGACCTATTCCTACCGCCTGCATCAGTCGGCCATATGCAATAACGGTCTAACTCTAACCTAGTCCTCCCAGAGGCTACTTTTTTTCGTCTGCACCAGTCGGCCGCATGTGATAACAATCTTACCATAACATATTCCTACCGCCTGCATCAGTCGGTCGCATGCAATAACAATCTAACCATAACTTATTCCTGCCACAGGCTACTTTCTTTCGCCTGCATCAGTTTGCCACATGTAATAACGATCTAAGCATAACATATTCCTTTTGCTTGCATCAGTCAGCCGAATGCAATTATGATCTAACCATAACCTATTCCTACCGCCTGCATCAGCCGGCAGCATGCACCAACGATCAAACAACAACCTATTCCTACTACAGGCTACTTTCTTCCGCCTGCGTCAGTCGGCCGCATGTGATACCGATCTAACCATAACCTATTCCTACCGCCTACGTCAGTCGGCCGAATGCAATAGCGGTCTAACCATAATCTATTCCCACCACAGGCTACTTTCTTCCACAGCAATCAGTCGGCCAAACGCAATAACGATCTAAACATAACATATTCCTTCCATTTGCATCAGTCAGTCGAATGCAATTACGATCTAACAATAACCTATTCCAACCGCCCGCATCAGTCGGCTGCATGCAAAAACAATCTAACCACAACCTATTCCTACTACAGGCTACTTTATTGTGCCTGCGTCAGTCGGCCGCATGTAATACCAATCTAACCATAACATATTCCAACCACCTGCATCAGTAATAACCTATTCATACCGCCTGTACGTATCAGTCGGCCACATCCAATAACGATCTAACCATAACCTATTCCTACCGCCTGCATCAGTTAGCCGCATGCAATAACAATCTACCATAACCTAGTACTACCACAGCCTACGTTCTTTCGTCTGCATCAGTCAGCCGCATGTAATAACGATCTAACAATAACCTATTCTTACCTTCTGCATCAGTCGGACGCATGCAATAACCATCTAACCGTAACCTATTCTTCCCACGAGCTACTTTCTTCAGCCTGCATCAGTATGCCGCATGTAATAACGATCTAACCATAACCTATTCCTACCACAGGCTAGTTATTTTCGCCTGTATTAGTCGGCCCTATGTAATAATGATCTAACCATAACCTATTCCGACAGCCTGAATCAGTCGACCGCATGTAATAACGATCTAACCATAACCTATTCCGATCGCGCCTGCATCAGTCGGCCGCATCTAATAACAATGTAACCATAACCTATTCTGACCACGGGCTACTTTCTTCCGCCAGCATCAGTCGGCCGCGTGTACTAACGATCTAACCATGACCTATTCCTACCGCCTGCATCAGTCGGCCATATGCAATAACGGTCTAACTCTAACCTACTCCTACCAGAGGCTACTTTTTTCCGCCTGCACCAGTCGGCCGCATGCAATAACGATCTAACAGTAACCTATTCCTTCCACAGGCTACTTTCTTCCGCCTGCATCAGTCGCACGCATGTAATAACGGTCTAACCATAACATATTCCTTCCGCCTGCATCAGTCAGTCACATGTAATAACGATTAACATCAACTATTCTTATTGCCTTCATCAGTCGCACGCATGTATTAATGGTCTAACCATAACACATTCCTTCCGCCAGCACCAGTCGGCCACATGTAATAACGATGTAACAATAACCTATTCCTACCGCGTGCAATAACGGTCTAACTCTAATCTATTCCTACCACGGGGTACTTTCTTCCGCCTGCATCAGTCGGCCGTATGCAATAACGATCTAACCATAACCTACTCCTACCGCCTGCATCGGTCGAGCGCATGCAACAACCATCTAACTGCAACCTATTCTTTCCACAAGCTACTTTCTTCCGCCTGCATCAGTATGCCGCGTGTAATAACGATCTAACCATAACCTATTCCTACCACAGGCTAGTTACTTTCGCCTGTATCTGTCGGCCGCATGTAATAATGATCTAACCATGACCTACTCCTACCACAGGCTACGTTCTTCTGCCAGCATCACTTGACGGCATGTAATAACGATCTAACCATAACCTATTCCTACCGCCTGCATCAGTCTGCCACATACAATAACGGTCTAACTCTAATCTATTCTAACCACAGTCTACTTTCTTCCGTCTGCATCAGTCGACCGCATGTAATAACGATCTAACCATAACATATTCCTTCCGCCTGCATCACTCAGCCGCATGTAATAACGATGAACATCAACTATTCCTACCGCCTGCATCACTCAGCCGCAGTCAATAACGGTCTAACCATAACCTATTCCAAACACAGTCTACTTTCTTCCGCCTGCATCCGTCGGCCGCATGTAATGAAGATTAGCATCTACCATTCCTACTGCCTGCATCAGTCGCACGCATGTAATAACGATCTAACCATAACATATACCTTCCGCCAGCACCAGTCGGCCGCATGTAATAACGATGTAACAATAACCTATTCATACCACGTGCATCAGTCGGCCGCATACAATAACGGTCTAACTCTAATCTATTCCTACCACGGGGTACCTTCTTCCGCCTGCATCAGTCGGCCGCATGCAATAACGGTCTAACACTTACCTATTCCTACCACAGCCTACGATCTTTCGTCTGCATCACTCGGCCGCGTGTAATAACGATCTAGCCATAGCATATTCCTTCGGCCTGCGTCAGCCGGCCGCATGTAATAACGATCTAACAATAACCTATTCTTACCTTCTGCATCAGTCGGACGCATGCAATAACCATCTAACCGTAACCTATTCTTCCCACGAGCTACTTTCTTCAGCCTGCATCAGTATGCCGCATGTAATAACGATCTAACCATAACCTATTCCTACCACAGGCTAGTTATTTTCGCCTGTATTAGTCGGCCCTATGTAATAATGATCTAACCATAACCTATTCCGACAGCCTGCATCAGTCGACCACATGTAGTAACGATCTAACCATAACCTATTCCGATCGCGCCTGCATCAGTCGGCCGCATCTAATAACAATGTAACCATAACCTATTCTGACCACGGGCTACTTTCTTCCGCCAGCATCAGTCGGCCGCGTGTACTAACGATCTAACCATGACCTATTCCTACCGCCTGCATCAGTCGGCCATATGCAATAACGGTCTAATTCTAACCTACTACTACCAGAGGCTACTTTTTTCCGCCTGCACCAGTCGGCCGCATGCAATAACGATCTAACAGTAACCTATTCCTTCCACAGGCTACTTTCTTCCGCCTGCATCAGTCGCACGCATGTAATAACGGTCTAACCATAACATATTCCTTCCGCCTGCATCAGTCAGTCACATGTAATAACGATTAACATCAACTATTCTTATTGCCTTCATCAGTCGCACGCATGTATTAATGGTCTAACCATAACACATTCCTTCCGCCAGCACCAGTCGGCCACATGTAATAACGATGTAACAATAACCTATTCCTACCGCGTGCAATAACGGTCTAACTCTAATCTATTCCTACCACGGGGTACTTTCTTCCGCCTGCATCAGTCGGCCGTATGCAATAACGATCTAACCATAACCTACTCCTACCGCCTGCATCGGTCGAGCGCATGCAATAACCATCTAACTGCAACCTATTCTTTCCACAAGCTACTTTCTTCCGCCTGCATCAGTCGGCCGTATGCAATAACGATCTAACCATAACCTACTCCTACCGCCTGCATCGGTCGAGCGCATGCAATAACCATCTAACTGCAACCTATTCTTTCCACAAGCTACTTTCTTCCGCCTGCATCAGTATACCGCATGTAATAATGATCTAACCATGACCTATTCCTACCACAGGCTACGTTCTTCTGCCAGCATCACGTGACGGCATGTAATAACGATCTAACCATAACCTATTCCTACCGCCTGCATCAGTCGGCCGCATGTAATAACGATCTAACCTAATCTATTCCGATCGCGCCTGCATCAGTCGGCCGCATCTAATAACAATGTAACCATAACCTATTCTGACCACGGGCTACTTTCTTCCGCCAGCATCAGTCGGCCGCATGTACTAACGACCTAACCATGACCTATTCCTACCGCCTGCATCAGTCGGCCATATGCAATAACGGTCTAACTCTAACCTAGTCTTCCCAGAGGCTACTTTTTTTCGTCTGCACCAGTCAGCCGCATGTGATAACAATCTAACCATAACATATTCTTACCGCCTGCATCAGTCGGTCGCATGCAATAACAATCTAACCATAACTTATTCCTGTCACAGGCTACTTCCTTTCGCCTGCATCATTCGGCCACATGTAATAACGAACTAACCACAACCGATTCCTTACTAGTGGCTCCTTTCTCGCGCCTGAATCAGTCGGCCGCATGCACCAACGATCAAACAACAACCTATTCCTACTACAGGCTACTTTCTTCCGCCTGCATCAGTCGGCCACATGTGATACCGATCTAACCATATCAGCTATTCCTACCGCCTACGTCAGTCGGCCGAATGCAATAGCGGTCTAACCATAATCTATTCCCACCACAGGCTACTTTCTTCCACAGCAATCAGTCGGCCAAACGCAATAACGATCTAAACATAACATATTCCTTCCTTTTGCATCAGTCAGCCGAATGCAATTACGATCTAACAATAACCTATTCCAACCGCCCGCATCTGTCGGCCGCATGCAAAAACAATCTACAACCTATTCCTACTACAGGCTACTTTCTTGTGCCTGCGTCAGTCGGCCACATGTAATACCAATCTAACCATAACATATTCCAACCACCTGCATCAGTAATAACCTAATCATACCGCCTGTACGTATCAGTCGGCCACATCCAATAACGATCTAACCATAACCTATTCCTCCGCCTGCATCAGTTAGCCGCATGCAATAACGACCTAACCATAACCTATTCCTACCGCCTGCATCAGTTGGCCGCATGTAATAACAATCTAACCATAACCTAGTCCTACCATAGGGTACTTTCTTCAGCAGCAATCAGTCGGCTGCATGTAATAACGATCTAGCCATAACCTATCCCTACCGCCTGCATCTGTTGGTCACATGGAATAACGATCTAACCATAATCTATTCCTATCGCCTGCATCAGTTGGCCGAATGCAATAACGGTCTAACCGTAACATATTCCTACCCCCTGGATCACTCGACCGCATGCAGTAAGGATCTAACCATGACCTATCCCTACCCCATGCATCAGTCGGCCGCATGCAATAACGATTTGACCATAACCTATCCCTACTCCCTGCATCAGTTAGCCGCAGGCAATAAAGATCTAACCATAACCTATTCCTACCGCCTGCATCAGTTGGCCGCATGCAATTACGATCTAACCCAGTGTTTCTCAACCGGGGTTCCGCGAACAGGACACTGTTCAGCATAAGCAAGTGTAGCTTGACCGCCTACTAAGGCTCCCTCTCGAACAGCTTTGTTATCGAACCGTGCTCGACATTTGATCTTTGGCATTGGGACTAACATCGAGATCGCAGGGCCGCGTTGTCGCGGCTGACGATCATGCAAAGAGTAGAGCCATCCGCTGTCGTCTTCACCTGTTGGCACAACCAGCAACTCAACAATATAATTTCCTCGCACCACGCTTTTGATTTTCTCTTGTATTTCGAAAGCATTACCAACACTTGGAAAGTCAGAGCTACTTCGGAGAAACACAGGAGCCACTCTCCTGTAATGCACTTGGGATTTACACGCATCAGTGGCTACCCGCAATATGTACTCTGTGGGGAAGTATTGTGAAACAGCTGAATGAATCCGGAAAACCTCAAGCGACACCTTGCGACGAAACAATAAACAAATAAGCCATAATTAAAAAAATTAAGTAATCGGTTATACGGAACAAAAATTTGCTACTTGTACGACATCTAGTTCGCTTCACCCACTTCTATACAGTTGCCCCAGTGTAGTAGGTTCATTGAGGCCGTGCTGGCACGATCACGGGTTACCTCGAATAACACAAGTTGAGAACCACGGATCTAACCACAATTTATCCTCACAGCCTGCACCAGTTGGCCGCACACAATAAGGATCTAACCATAACCCATTCCTACCACAGGCTACTTTCTTCCGCATGCATCAGTCGGCAGCATATAATTCGGATCTAACCATAACCTATTCCTACCGCCTGCATCAGCCGGCCGCATGCACCAACGATCAAACAACAACCTATTCCTACTACAGGCTACTTTCTTCCGCCTGCGTCAGTCGGCCGCATGTGATACCGATCTAACCATAACCTATTCCTACCGCCTACGTCAGTCGGCCGAATGCAATAGCGGTCTAACCATAATCTATTCCCACCACAGGCTACTTTCTTCCACAGCAATCTGTCGGCCAAACGCAATAACGATCTAAACATAACATATTCCTTCCTTTTGCATCAGTCAGCCGAATGCAATTACGATCTAACAATAACCTATTCCAACCGCCCGCATCTGTCGGCCGCATGCAAAAACAATCTACAACCTATTCCTACTACAGGCTACTTTCTTGTGCCTGCGTCAGTCGGCCGCATGTAATACCAATCTAACCATAACATATTCCAACCACCTGCATCAGTAATAACCTAATCATACCGCCTGTACGTATCAGTCGGCCACATCCAATAACGATCTAACCATAACCTATTCCTCCGCCTGCATCAGTTAGCCGCATGCAATAACGACCTAACCATAACCTATTCCTACCGCCTGCATCAGCTGGCCGCATGCAATAACAATCTAACCATAACCTAGTCCTACCATAGGGTACTTTCTTCAGCAGCAATAAGTCGGCTGCATGTAATAACGATCTAGCCATAACCTATCCCTACCGCCTGCATCTGTTGGTCACATGCAATAACGATCTAACCATAACCTATTCCTATCGCCTGCATCAGTTGGCCGAATGCAATAACGGTCTAACCGTAACATATTCCTACCACCTGGATCACTCGACCGCATGCAGTAAGGATCTAACCATGACCTATCCCTACCCCATGCATCAGTCGGCCGCATGCAATAACGATTTGACCATAACCTATCCCTACTCCCTGCATCAGTTAGCCGCAGGCAATAAAGATCTAGCCATAATCTATTCCTACCGCCTGCATCAGTTGGCCGCATGCAATAACAATCTAACAATAACCTAGTCCTACCATAGGGCACTTTCTTCAGCAGCAATCAGTCGGTTGCATGTAATAACGATCTGACCATAACCTATCCCTACCCACTGCATCAGTTAGCCGCAGGCAATAAAGATCTAACCATAACCTATTCCTACCGCCTGCATCAGTCTGCCGAATGCAATCACAGTCTAACCGTAACATATTTCTACCACCTGGTTCACTCGACCGCATGCAATAAGGATCTAACCATGACCTATTCCTACCGCCTGCATCAGTTGGCCGAATGCAATAACGGTCTAACCGTAACATATTCCTACCACCTGGATCACTCGACCGCATGCAGTAAGGATCTAACCATGACCTATCCCTACCCCATGCATCAGTCGGCTGCATGCAATAACGATTTGACCATAACCTATCCCTACTCCCTGCATCAGTCGGCCGCATGCAATAACGGTCTAACCACAAGCTATTCCTACCGCCTGCATCAGTTGGCCGCATGCAATTACGATCTAACCCAGTGTTTCTGAACCGGGGTTCCGCGAACAGGACACTGTTCAGCATAAGCAAGTGTAGCTTGACCGCCTACTAAGGCTCCCTCTCGAACAGCTTTGTTATCGAACCGTGCTCGACATTTGATCTTTGGCATTGGGACTGACATCGAGATCGCAGGGCCGCGTTGTCGCGGCTGACGATCATGCAAAGAGTAGAGCCATCCGCTGTCGTCTTCACCTGTTGGCACAACCCGCAACTCAACAATACAATTTCCCCGCACCACGCTTTTGATTTTCTCTTGTATTTCGAAAGCATTACCAACACTTGGAAAGTCTGAGCTACTTCGGAGAAACACAGGAGCCACTCTCCTGTAATGCACTTGGGATTTACAAGCATCAGTGGCTACCCGCAATATGTACTCTGTGGGGAAGTATTGTGAAACAGCTGCATGAATCCGGAAAACCTCAAGCGACACCTTGCGACGAAACAATAAACAAATAAGTCATAATTAAAAAAATAAATAATCGGTTATACGGCACAAAAATTTGCTACTTGTACGACATCTAGTTCGCTTCACCCACTTCTACACAGTTGCCCCAGTGTAGTAGGTTCATTGAGGCCGTGCTGGCACGATCACGGGTTACCTCGAATAACATAAGTTGAGAACCACTGATCTAACCACAACTTATCCCCACAGCCTGCACCAGTTGGCCGCACACAATAACGATCTAACCATAACCCATTCCTACCGCCTGCATCGGTCGGCCGAATGCAATAACGATTTAAACATAACCCATATAGGCGCCGACTACGGGCGAGCTTGGGGGCCTGAGCCCCCCCCCCCCCGCAACTTTCCCAGGGGGGGGGGCATGCCCCCTTCGGGAAGTCTACCCAGCTGACACTCAAGAATTACGTTTCGAGGGATATCCTAAGAATCGCGTGTTTCATGCGAGTGCTCATGAAAACCGTATAAACATATTTGCCTCACAACGTCACAACACTGAATTCCCGACACCCTGTCCGACCTCTGTGTATGAAAAAAAAGAGAGGGCCGGTGTGCCCCGGCCCCCTCCGGCAGATTGAAAACTCTCCGCCGATGACATAACCTATTCCTACGACAGGCTTCTTTTCCAGCCTGCATCAGTCGGCCGCTGATCTAACCATTACCTAACAGTTGAAAAAGCTTGACGGTGGGCTAGTTGGTATAAGTTCGTATAAGTTGAAAATGACGAAATGCCGTCGAAAAAGCCAGACAGCGGCGGGATTTGAACCACGCATCTCTCTATTACCAGAACCCAGGCAACTTGGGACTTGTGCTGTGTTTGTCCCTTGTATGTTCCAGCCTCAGAACAATTACTTTCTATCATGTTAACCATAACCTATTCCTGCAACAGGATACTTTCTTCCGCATGCAACAACGGTCTAACCATGCCCTATTCCTACCGCCTGCATCAGTTGGCCATATGCCATAACGATCTAACCATAACCTATTCCTACCCCCTGCATCAGTTGGCCGCATGCAATAACGATCTGACCACAACCTATACGTACGGCTTCTTTCCGCATGCATCAGTCGGCCACAGGCCGATAGTAGTGGTGGTCCGGGATATCCCGAATCCCGGGATACCGGCTGCTTTTCACGCCCCAAAATCTGGAGATTTTTTCGAAAAGGTCCCGGGATTTCGGGATTTGCGGTGAATACTGAAAACCTATGGTTGGCGCAGTCGCGACGCTGAACAAACTAACAATTTCTAGTTATTTAATTTCTAGCGCGCGTTCTGAATGATAATTCTTTGTCCTTACTTGCCTCTCAAGTTTTGCCTAAGAGCGTACGCATCTGATTTCATTTTTTGCGGGTTGCCGGTAGGCAGGCTTTCATTGTTGACACCTGTGACACACGCGCCGGAGCTTCGTGCGTTGCTTTCTTCCTTTCAGAGGTATCCGTGTGGTAGTATCGGCGGCGTCAAAACGTCATGATAGGGGCGGGCACGTGAACAACAACACAAAGAAGGAAGAAAAAACGATAATAATACTAATTATTACACGTGTTTTCGGAAATCAGCCTTTTCCTAACATTAAGCAGCCTTGGGTATTCACTTACTGTTGCTTTTTAATACATACTTCAATAATTCAGTTTTGGAAGTCGAATCTTCGTTTCGTACTCGGTGACAGCATGAAATAAATCGGTGGGCATTATGCGTGACAACTGCGGGAAAAAAAACGAGCTTTTCGTTTGAGGCGAACATAAAACAGGCCTTATCAGTTTTAAAAAGTGTCGCATATTAAAAACGAATGTTTGGATTAATACGCAGTGACAGAACGCCCTGGAGACCCACAGACGCACATAGAAATCTATAGAGTTCATCAATCATCAATCCCGGAGTCCCGGGATTAGTCGGGAAAATCCTGAAATCCCGGCACAGTAAAAGTGATGGAAATTGATGTTCCGAGGGTGGAACACAGAAGAAAGGACAACACAAAGTGGTCCGGGATTGACCACCCTATATAGTGGTATCTTCTGGCAACAATGGCAACATCGTATCGACGCTATAGCTATAATGTACACCCATCCTCCAAAATGCCGTCTGCCGCCGGTCGTTACTGACCCGGCCCTGTCACTGTGCGACTTTACCACCTCTATCCGGTAGTTGCAAAATGAAGGCGCCGGCGTTTGACCTGCGAAGTATCCGAATTGGGGTTCGGGCGGTGGATAGTGTTACATGAGCATTATCAGGCGAAACTAGTAAATCGCACATGTAAAGCACAGCAGGGAATTGTATGCGCCTCATCAGTTCATGAGATGTAAATGCCAGATTATGAATCTTGCAGTAACTGTAATATAGTTGTGCTGTATCAGGAAGGGAATGTTTACGAAGAATGTTCGCGAATCCACTCACTCGGTTACTCACTTTCATGCAACGAATTATTTGTTAACGACAAAATTGTAGAACAGGTGTTGCCTTGACGTACCTTCAGCTTCGCCCCGATAGCGTCATTTAGCACCCACAAGACCACAGCAGCTGAATTACTACCGTGCTCCAGAAATGTCTGTCTGATACTGGCACGCGGCACCACATCCACACTATGTACACGTTTCAGCAAGTGTACGCGCGCTTCCATTCACGTGTCTTGCGTGTCTGTGCAAGCTAGATCCGCATTGGGCAGTCTTGTTGATGGACTATCGATAGTGTTTTTAGATAGTGTTTAGATAGTGGACTATCGATAGTGTTTAGAAGTCGGCCCAGGACGCACATTCCTCAGGGCGTCAGTCGTGACGTTGCCCACATATGTGAGGCCGACAACGGCGAGCCCTTTCACCATCACCATCACCACCATAGTGTTTTTCAGTATTGCTATGCCTTTTTAGTTGAGTTGAATACACGCATTAGTCTAACCGTGATAGCCTCGCGATGGTACTACATAGTAGCTAAAGCTCAGACATCGCTAACATTTTTTTTTTTAATTTTGTGTCAGCGCCGCGAAGCAACTGTGGTTATGAGCGGCATACAAATGTGCACAGATGAGGAGTGGACAGCATGAAGGAGTGCGGGACAGGGGGGTTAGTATGCGTTCTGGGCCTACTTTCGTCTGGAAAGTCTTCGGAAACCCCAGGGAAAACCTCAGACAGCACAGCCGGTGCCAGGATTCGAAGCCATGTCACCTCCCAGTCTCGGCGTGGAAAGCGATCATCGTAACCACTATACCACGGGAGCTGGTTCATCGCTAACACGTGAGATATCTTGGAACATTTTCGGCTACGGTACATCGGACGGTTCACTGCATTGGCGCGGAAGGGCACCAGAGCGAGTTCAGTATCAAAGTTCGTTCAGCCGAAATCTTGTCATGTTCAACCTAAGGGTACATTTATGCTGCAGCATCGCTGCTCGCTGCTCGCTGCAGCTTCAAGCACATCGCTGCTCGCATAACCGCTAGGGTGCGTTTACCCTGCAGATTGCTCAAGATGCTGCTCGCTTTCGCTATATCAGTCGCCTAGCAGCGTTCACTGTGGAAGGATGGAAACGAGGAAAAGTGGGAAGGAGGAAACCGACTTCATCACAACCAATCGCAGGTCGGATTTCAAGACGCCAGTCATCAATGATACCAGGAAGACAAACATGTTTACATTCCTAGGTGCAGCGAGCAGAGCGGCAAGCAGCGGCGAGGATAAGCGAGCAGCCAGGCTGCAGGGTAAATGCACCAACAGAAAGCTCTGTGTTTGACCTGTCATCGCCAGAAGTCAGGTAGTCCCCGGGCATGTTCAAACATGTTTGGCAGCATTGTTGTGGCGATGATCATGGCGTGCGTCTTTGGCAAGCAGCGATGCTGCAGCATGAACGCGCCCACAGAGATACATGTGTTTGTTTCGTCATCGCCAAACAGCGATGTGCCATGTGCCAGCAGCGATGCTGCAGCATAAATGCACCCTAAGAAGGGCATTTCTGGTGCCTCCGTTCCTCCCTGTATTTAACCACAAGAAGACAACATTGTGTTTGAAACGTTTTAGGTATAATTTATTCAATCATACTCACGTATGACAAAGTTGTTTTCATAGTTAAATACAATAAGTATACTGTATATTATAAAGTTCTGCTTCAGCACACGATATGCCGTTCTTAGGTCAAACATAACTAAAAGTCACGTCGTCTAAGATCATTGGCGGGTAGCTTCTTATTATATTATTTCGGCGTTGGGGGAACTACCGACGGCAACCCCTTGTATTCACACATACATTCCAGCCAGTCAGCAATATAACGATTAGCTCTAAGTCTATAAAGCAAGTACCGCTTACTTGAGAATATCCTTGAGAAACCTTCGAATTCCCACTCCTGAATGCCCGGTTCACACACATGATGAACAACTAATGCACACAACCAGTTCTGTACTTAGTACACAAAAGAAAGTGTGTGAAAATACACACGTACAAACAACCGAGAACAACCTGGGAATAAACGCCACAGAAAAGCTCGACTGGAACACATCATAATGAAACAAACACCGAACAGGTTCAATAAAAATGCACGTGAAATATTGCCAGTGAGCCAGATCACTCAAACGACGAATCAACACAAATTTGAAAGTGAATGAAGCAAGTAATACAGGCTTACCAACATCCGAGGACAACATATGAATCAATGCTGCAGAATGAAAACATGAAAAACTGTCATTCAGCCAGAGCACCGTATCGATAAATAAACATGAAATTGAAATTGAAGGAAACAAGTACCATACACATACCAACATCCGAGAAGAACCTGCGAGTCCCCACTACAGAACACTCGAGTAGAACACATATAACAAAACAAGGCACACAGAAGCACAGTAACAAATACGTATGAAAATTGCAAGCCAGCAAGAGCTCTTTAACGATAAATAATAGATTGGAAGTAAAGGAAGCAAGTAATACACACTTACCAATGTCCGAGAGAAACCTATTAATTAACGCTACAGAACGCTCGGTAAGCACACATGACAACGAAACAAAGCACACAGTAAGTACGGTAACAAATACACGTGAAAAACTTCCAGCCAGAGCACTTTCACGATAAATAGAGATAATTGAAGCGTTTATAGGTGTTGGCCACCATTTTGCGTGGCCAACCATGCCTATGTGCATAGGCATAGGCATGGTCAGCCGCTACGGTCCTACCATAGGAATAGGTCATGGGTAGGAATGCGGTAGGAATAGGTCATGGTTAGATCCTTATTGCATGCGGTCGAGTGAACCAGGTGGTAGAAATATGTTACGGTTAGACTGTGATTGCATTCGGCCGACTGATGCAGGCGGTAACCGTTATTGCATTCGGCCAACTGATGCAGGCGGCATCAGTTGGCCGTAGGTAGGAATGTAGTAGGAAACGTAGGTAGGAATGTAGCAATTAATACACACCTACAAACATCCCAGAAAACCTTTGAGGTAAAGCTACAGAACGCTCGATCGGCACACATGATAGCGAAACAAATCACACAGGAAGCACAGTAACAAATACACATGAAAAATTGTCATTCAGCCACAGCACGCTAATGATAAATAAACATGAAAGTGAAAGTGAAGGAAACATACCAACGTCCGAGATTAACATGCGAATCGAAGCTACAATACTCTCTAATACCGCACATGTAACAAAACAAAGGCGACAGGAAGCACAGTAACAATACGGATGAAAATGCGAGCCAGTCTGAGCAATTCAACGATAAATAAAGAAATAATTGAAAGCGAAAGAAGCAAGTAATACACACTTCCCGACATCCGAGAATAAGCTGCGAATTAACGCTGGAGAACAGTCGACTACCACGCATGATAACGGAAAATACACATCGAAAACTGCCAGCCAGCCAGAGCACTAAACAAAGAGATTGTAAGAAAAGGGAGGAAGAAGACGACGATTCGCTCGTAACAAGCGCACTTCATCAATCGACAGTTTTTCAGTCATCCTCAGAGTTGCTCTAGTCATCCGCCATTAAACGTTACCTTAAAGCTTGGTTCCTGCTCATTTCCTTACAGATGTAATTGAAGCGAATAAACCAAGTAATACACACCTAAAAATCATCCGAGAAAACCTTTGAGGTAACCCTACGGAACGTTCGACTAGCATACATGATAACGAAACAAAGCACACATAAAACAGAGTAACAATAATGATGAAACAATTACAGACGACCAGGGAAGGTGTTGCGATTTCCAGCGGCTGCTGTTTTTGCTGACGCTTACGAAAATTTTGACATTGCCGATGAATGTCGCAACACTTGCCATGACGGTCTGCAAATTTCTTTGTATACAATGTTTGTGATATGTTTGTAGAAGGGTGATTAACACTGGACATAGTGTTCGACATGTTTCAAACTACTTTCTTCATTACGGTACTATTTATTTTGTTTCTGTGGAACGCATTCGATGTGCTAAAAGTCCCGAATGCGTGATTTCTTTTAATTCCGTGTTACCGCCTCGAACCAACCGTACAGATGTAGACAGATAGAGAGAGCACAGCAGGAAGGAGTGGGGGACACAGGGGGTTTGGTGTGCGTCCTGGGCTGACTTCAGGGGGAACTGTACCGTCATTCGTCTGGGAAGTCTGCCACAAAACCCAGAGAAAACCTTAGGCAGTACAGCCGGCAGAGTCAAACCAAATGTTCCGCGCGACCTTGGCTACCACCAACGAGAGGACGCTTTTACCCATTCGGCCAGGCCACTGATCGCTCAGTGTGGCTGCACAGCACATCTCACATGATGTCGCCCACGTCGTCTGGACGAGGCCCATGCCGACCTATGGTCTGGTTTGCGCTTGCGCCGCACGCAAATCATGTACGGTCACAGCGCAAGGACTGCCCTCAGTCTGCTGCAATGCTATCGCGTTTCGTACGCATTTTGAAGTGTTCCAAACAGTGCAGTGACTATATGTTAATAATTACTGCAGGGAACTCCGAAGCAAGTAAGAGACATACATAGCTAGCACAACAACGTCTCTTCGTAGGTCTTTTCCTTGCCCTTGGGTTCCCTTTCATCATATACAACCCGCTAGCCTGCACATCATCTCCCCTATCCCTTAAAGGTACTGTAAAGCAGTAGACAAGCATGATATGCCGGTGATGTGACTAGAGACTTTGTTGCTTCTAAATACCATATGCGGAACAATACGACCGACAACGCGCTATAAATATTTTTAATTTGCCATGAAAGATGCGGCGTAGTGGAGCGGTGCGACGCCTGGTGTCAAACAACCCCCTGTACAGCAGGCAACACTGAAAATTGGTATTACACACTATGACATCGGAACTTCTTTATTTTAGTAACCATATTATTAGTTTTCCTGTTTACCTATGCATTCTGAAACCCCTGTTAACAGTTTAACCTGTTAACCCCCTGTTTTTGCGAAGTAACCCAGTGCTGGCCGCTGTTCGATGGGGCTCTCCCTACTTCTCTGCTGCGCCTGCGCGCTCCTTTTGTTCGCGGCCTCTTTCGAACGAACAAACTCTCTCTGTGAACCTCTGTGAACAAACAAGTCCCGACGCTGTCTGGCTTCTTGAACGTCTGACACATTTTTTTCAACGGCTCAGCATTTCATTTCAGTTCGCTTATCCGTTTATCCTCAGATGTGGATCGTTGTGTGGATTGCAGGGGCGGATTTTATGGGGGATTGTTATGTCGGGCCCAGTGTTATACGCATGCAATGTGGTTGCCGCCGTATGTGTCAGAAGTACGGATTCATTTCGAATACCAAGTACAGTGTTGCCCGTAATCTTTAATTGTAATTTTCTAATTAACTGCACCGTCGATTGGAATGAAACTTGCACAGTTTTCGTCCTGGTGGCTTGGACTATCGAATAGCCACACTAAATGACATTTGATCGGTGCTGCTTTACAGTACCTTTAACGCCGTATTGGCCTCCACCATGCACGAGGGCATAATCTAGGCGCCCAATCCGCACTTGACGTGGCATCACACTATACACACTCTCATTTGTTTAATTATCGCGGCGCCGGTTCAGTAGGGAGGTTTAGAAGGATTACAAGAGAGTTGGCAGATAGGAACGTCTTTACGATAACAGTTCCGTAAACAGGGTACGCCCCGCACCCGATTTCTTTGCAGTGGCTGACATCACGTTGCTGGTCTCGGGTTTGAAAGCTTTTTGTTTGTTGTTTTGTTTCCGTGGAACGCTTCTGGTATGTTAAAACTACCTAATGTGTGCTTCCTTTTGATTCCCCTGCCCCGCAAGCAGATACCGCTCTGAAGCGCCGCTTGCCCTTTCCACACCTGTCACGCTGTTTGCGTCCTCTCTGGAGCGGAGAGCCCAGGACGATTTTGGCACACGGGCACGGCAATCTCGCGGAACCTTCCCGTTTACTGCTGCCGCTGTAAAACTGCTAGCTAGCCAGGGCACTTTTACAATAAATAGGGAGATAATATAATTCAAAGCGAATGAAGCAAGTAATACACACTTACCAACATCCGAGAACAACCTACGAATGAATGCTACAAAACACTAAACGGGCACACATGGTAACGGAACAAGGCACACTAGAAGCACAGTGACAACACGGATGAAAATTCCAAGCCGGCGAGAGCGCTTTAACGATAAATAGAGATAATTGAAAACGAATGAAGCAGGTAATGCACTCTAAAAACATCCGCGAACGACCTGCGAATCAGCGTTACAGAACGTTCGATCAGCACACAGGATAGCAAAGCAAAGCTCACAGAAAGCACTGTAACAAATACACATCAAAATATTGCCACCCAGCCAGAGCACTTTTCCGGCGTATAAAGAGATAACTGAAAGCTAATCAAGCAAGTTATAGATACTTACCAACGTCTGAGCGCAACCTGCGAATCCAGGCTATATAACACTCGATCACATACCATGATGGCGAAATAAAGCACACCGGAAGCATAGTAGCAAATACACATGAAAACTTGCCAGTCAGCCAGAGCAACCCCTGTCACACGGTCAACGGAAAATGACAATCGACTAGAAGGCCTTCGAGATTTTATATCGCCTTTGAACTCAAATGGATTGTCTCGGTGCCACACGGGAAGTTTTTGATGGCCGTTGAAAGCTTCCGCATTTGGCCTTCAAAATGCTGCAGCGCGCCAATCGCGATGTAGCTCCTTCAGCTTCTTTTCGTCTGGCCACATTGTTTGTTGTTTATTGTTATTGTATTGTTTTGTTATTGTTATATCTTTGTGCTGTGGTTTGACTCCGCGTATCCTCTCGCAGGCGCAGGTGAAAAAAGCAGGGAAATGCATAATATGCAGACTAAATACAAACGTACCTTGAAAAAAAAAAGAATATGAAGCTTCCAATAAATACAAAAGCAGAAACCGCGTCAGGAAGTGTCGTCTGATGCAAAGAAATCTCGTTTACAGCGCATTTAAGGCGAAGACAATGTACCCGAGAGTGTAGGGATCCTCGTCCCGACGGCCTTCGAGACTTCGAGGGAGTTCTGTGGCTCTCCCTTGACCCACTTGACAGTCCGGCCGAAGGCCATCCCGAAACGCCGTGTGGCAGCGCACAATTGGCAGCTGAGTCAATTGATAACAGCCCCAAAGGCCTTCGAGATGCCCGTGTGACAGGGGCGTTCACACGGGGCAACTTCTTGCAGCAACTATGAGCAACTTTGGAGTTGCTGTCAGCCGGCAACCTCCAGCAACTCGAGTTGCTCAGAGTTGCTGCGAATCGCCCCCCGACCGAAAACTTGAGAAGTTGCTCGTGCATCGGCCAATCAGAGAGGGAAGCATTGCCACGTGACTCCCGATGGCGTTGTGGATTTCGTTCGTGGGTTCATGGGTTCAAATCCTGCAGGTGCAGCTGAAAAATAACTTTTTCTTTTTTTACGAACTTCACGGAAACATATCAGTTGCTACTTCTGGAAGGCAATAATGATCTATTGGGGCAATAAAACTGACTGAAATCTGATAAACAGCAGCTAAAGAAAAGATTGCACCAGTTCGATTCGAACCCGCATTGTCCGGTCGCCATAAGGTTGCTTGTTGGTGGAGCTACCGAGTTGCTGCGTGTGAACGCGGGCTCGAAATTGCTCAAAAGACGTTGGTTTGAGTTGCTTCGAGTTGCTGGGAAAAGTTGCCCCGTGTGAACGCCGGCTAAGGACAAATGAACAGATAACTGGAAGTTAACGGGGCACTTCATACAAGCTTACCAACCTCAGAGAACAATCTGCTAATTAACGCTACAGAACGCTCGATTAGCATACATGATAACGAAACCAGACACACATGAAGCACAGTAACAAGAATGAATGCAAAATTGACAGCCAGTCAGAGTATTTTAAAGATAAACTAGGAGACAACTGAAAGTGAATGAAACAAGTAATACGCACTTATCAACATCAGAAAAGAACATGCGAATTAACGCTACAGAACGCTCGGTTAGCACACGTGACAACCAAATAAATCACACAGAAAGTCAATTTACAAAATGATGTAAAATGGTCAATCAGCCAAAGCACGTTAACGATAAATAAAGAGATAATTGAGAGCGAACTAAGCAAGTAATGCACACTTAGCAACGTCAGAGAACAACCTGCGAATTAACGTGCAGAACCCTCGATTACTATACATATGTTGACGCAACAAAGCACTCAAAACAAAGCACGTAATTAGCACACTTACAAATACACATGAAAATTTGCCAGCCAGCCAGAGCTCTTTCAAATAAATGAACATATCATTGGAAGTGAATGAGCAACTAAAACACACTTACCAACGCCCGAGAACAACGTTCGAATTGACGCTACAGAACGCTAGGTAACACACAAGACAACGAAACAAAGCACACAGCAAACAGAATACGAATGGAAAATTTCCAGCCTGCCAGAGCACTTGAAAAGATAAATAAAGAGATAATTAAAAGTGAATGAAGCGAGTAGTACACACTTACCAACATCCGAGAACAACCTGCGAATCAACGCTACAGTATATACTCAAGTAGCACGCATATTGTACGGAACAAATCACGCAGGAAGCAGGGTAACAATGCGGATGTGTAATTGCCAGCCAGCCAGAGCACTAACGATTTATCGTTAATTCAATATCGTTTCGTTCATACTAACAAATTAAGAGTAAATTGAAAGTGAATGAAACAAGTAACAAATACACATAAAAAACTGCCTGCGAAACAGAGCTCTTTAACAACAAATAAAGAATTAATTGAATGCGAATGAAGCAAGTAAGCAACACAGCACAGTTACCAACGTCTGAAAATAACGTACGAATTGACGCTACAGAACGCTGGGTAGCACACATGACAACGAAACAAAACAAACAACAAGCACAGTAACAAAATGGATGAGAAATGGCCAGTCAGCCAGAGCACTTTAACAATACATAAAGACATAATTGAAAGCGAATGAAGAAAGAAATACACACTTACCAACATCTGAGCACAACCCACAAATTAACGCTACAGAACGCTCGAGTAGCACACATGACAACGAAACAAAACACACTGCAAGCACAGTAACTAAACGGATAAAAATGGAAAGACAGAGCACTTTAATGATACATAAATAGATAATTGAAAGCGAATGGAGCAGGTAGTGCGCACTCACCAACATCCGAGAACAACCTGCAAATTAACGCTACCGAACGCTCGGTTAGTCCACGTGATAACGAAATCAAGCAGACATGAAATTCAGTAACAAAACAGATAAAAATTACCAGCGAGCCGGAGCACTTTAACGCTATATAAAGAGATAATTGGAAGCGTATGAAGCAAGTAATACACTTATCAACATCCGAGAACAAGTTGCGAATTAACGCTACAGTACTCTCGATTACTGCAGATGTTAACGCAACAAAGCACGCAATTAGCCTAGTAACAAATACACATTAAGACTTGCTAGCAAGGAGAGCCCTTTAACGATAAGTAAAGAGATAAGTGAAAGCGAACGAAGCAAGCAATACGAACCTACCAGCATCAGCGAAGAACCAAGGAATTTACGCTGCAGAACGTTAGGTTAGCACACATGACAACGAAACAAAGCGCACAACAAGCACGGTAACAA
Organism: Ornithodoros turicata; assembly: GCF_037126465.1. Taxonomy (NCBI): domain Eukaryota; kingdom Metazoa; phylum Arthropoda; class Arachnida; order Ixodida; family Argasidae; genus Ornithodoros; species Ornithodoros turicata. Next base: position 90,775,553 of record NC_088202.1, on the reverse strand, counting down.
AACGGACGAAAATGACCAATCTGCCAGAGCACTTTAACGATATATAAAAAGATAATTGGAAGCGTATAAAGCAAGTAATACACACTTACAAACATCCGAGAACAACCTGCGAATTAACGATACAGAACTCTCGACTACTACACATATTAAGTTAACGCAACAAAACACAAAGCAAGCGCAGTAACAAAACGCATGGAAAATTCCCAGCCAGCGAGACGTTTTAACTATAATCAAGAGATAAATGAAAGCGAATGAAGCAAGTAATACACACTTACCTCCATCGAGAACAACCTGCGAATAAACGCTACAGAACTATCGAGTACTATATATGGTAACGGACTAAAGCACACATTAGCACAATAATCAATGCGAATGAAAAATTGCCATCCAGTCAGAGTACTTACCGACGTCCGAGACCAACCTGCGAATTAACGCTACAGAACGCTCGGTTGGCACACATAACAACAAAATAAAAGCACACAGCAAGCACAGTAACAAAACGGCTGAAAAATTACCTGCCAGCTAGAGCACTTTAACTATATATAAAGAGATAATTGAAAGAGAACGAAGCAAGTAATGCACATTTACCAACATCAGAGAACAACCTGCGAATTAACGCTACAGAACCTCGATTACTAATCATGATAACGGAACAAAACACACAATTAGCACACTTACAAATACACAAGAAAAAATGCCAGCCAGCCACAGATAAATGAACGCATAATTGAAAGTGAATGAGCAACTAAAACACACTTACCAACGTCCGAGAACAACGTTCGAATTGACGCTACAGAACTTTGGGTAGCACACATGACAACGAAACAAGGTACTCACGAAACACAGTAACAATACGGATGAAATATTACCAGCCAGCCAGAGCACTTAAACGACAAATAAAGAGATGATTGAAAGTGAACGAAGCGAGAAATACACACTTACCAACATCCGAGAACAACCTGCGAATCAACGCTATACACTGCAATCAAGTAGCACGCATATTATACGTAACAAATCACACAGGAAGCAGAGTAACAATGCGGATGTATAATTGCCAGCCAGCCAGAGCACTAGCAATAAATTAAGAGATAACTGAAAGTAAATGAAATAAATTAGACACACACTAACCAACATCGGAGAACAACCTGCGAATCAATGCTACAGTACACTCAACTAAATACATGGTACGGAACAAATCACACAGGAAGCTCAGTAACAATACGGATGAAAAATTGCCAGCAGCCAGCCAGAGCACTTTAACGATAAATAAAGAGATAACTGAAAGTGAATGAAACAAGTAACACACACTTACCAACATCCAAGAACAACCTGCGAATTAACACTACACAACGCTGGATTACCACACAAGATACCCGAACGAAGTACACATTTAGCACAGTAACAAATTCATATAAAAACTGCCAGTCAACCAGAGCATTTTAACGATAAATCAAGAAATAATTAAGCGCATTCATTCACGTGCGAAGCATCCGCAAGCACCTGGGCGTTCTTGAGCCTGAGAACTTTTAGGAAAATGGATTATCCTCAAGAATTGCGCCCATTACGACGTGGACAGCTCCCTGAAGGCGCTGTGCCGAAGGTCCGTGAGGATGAGAAGCCGGCAGACAGTAACAGCCCTCCAGAGTCCGACGCGATCGCCCTGGTAGGAGGATGCATACACTGGTTGCTGTCATCGTGATGGTCACCAGCAGGGAGGAAGAGCTGCGCCATAATGCTACTATGGCCCGCGGTAGTTCTTCACCCGTCTATGTACATCATGTAGTGAAGGACAGCTCTGCTGAAAATATCACGAACATTAGCAGAACCATTGGCCAACCCGCTGCATTACCAAAGCCCGCGGTTCAAATATTGCACCAAGAAGAAAGCAAGGCTTCGAGAGCGGCCATCGACAGAATACTCTTGGAGGCCAAACCACGGCTGTCGGTCCTTCGTCCTGAAGGAGCCAGACCTCTTTTGTGCGTGATGTCTCCAGAAGCAAAGCACCCGCTTCAGTTTCCCAAGAAGTACTGCACTCACCTTGTCTATTCCGATGTCGAATACGATCTCCGAAATACCACCTTCACTCCCGTTTGCGAGGAAGCAGCAGTCCGTCGCAATTAAGCAAGTAAAATACACTTACCAATGTCTGAAAACAACCTACGAATTGACGCTACAGAACACTCGGCTGCACACATGACACCGAAACAAAGCAAACAGCAAGCACAGTAACAAAACGGATGAAAAATGGTCAGTCAGCCAGAGCACTTTAGCGATATATAAAGAGACATTTGAAAGCGAATGAAGCAAGTAATACGCACTTACCAACGTCCGAGAACAACTTGCAAATTAACACTACAGAACGCTCGATAACTCCACGTGATAACGAAACAAAGCACACAGGAATCACAGCAACAAAACGGATAAAAAAACTGCCTGCCAGCCGTAGCCGTAGCCGATATATAAAGAGATCATTTAATGCGAACGAAGCAAATAATACACAGTTACCATCATCCCATAAATCCTGCGAAATAACGCTATAGAACTCTCGATTACTACACATGATAACGCAACAAAGCACACAATTAGCCCAGTACCAAATGTACATTAAAACTGCCTGCCAGGCACAGCACTTTAACGATAAATAAAGGGATAATTGAAAGCGAATGGAGCAAGTAATACGCACCTACCAACATCCGCAAACAACCTGGGGATTAACGCTAGAGAACGCTCAGTAGCACACATGACAACGGCACAAAGCACACAGGAAGCACAATAACGATACGAATGAGAAATTGACAGCGAGCCTGAGCACTTTAACGATGAACAAGCAGAGAATTGAAAGTGAATGGGGCAAGTAATACACAGTTACGTCATCATAGTTACATGTGTGACGTCATCTGAGTGACTGTCGTCTGCTTCGTCACATGTACGGATGCGGAGACGCGGAGAAAAACGTAGGATGAGGTTCGCTTGGTCCCAACAGATGGCGCACAACACGAAGATGTTCTTGCATTGTTACAACCGTTTAAACCGAACTGCTCAGAGTTGGTGTCATTCTTCAAAACGGATCTAATAGTAATATGTCTCAAATGTGTTACTTCAATATCAATAGTAATTCAACATGACATGGTACCTGTCCGCCAATCCGGGCGGCCTCCACCGGTTTCCCGTGGCGAACGTCTGTAGGCGCAGCGGTCGCGAAATTATCAACCTTTGAAATTCGTCAATATGAACAATGTGAAGAATTGAGACGTAAGGGCTGGCGTGTGTCATCACAACGCAAAGTTCTAACTGGTGGTACATGAAAGCATGGTGGTTGTATTTCGCTTTACAGTTCCTTTAACAACGTCCGAGAACAACCTACGAATTGACGATACAGAACGTTCGGCTAGCACACACAATAACGAAACAAAGTCACAGGAAGCGCAGAAACAATACGAATGAAAACTTGCGAGCCAGCAAGAGCACTTTTTCGTATGTCTAGATAATTGAATGAGAATAAAGCAAGTAATTCGCACTTACCAACATCCGAGCACAACCTACGAATCCAAGCTACATAACGCTCGATCAGCACAAAAGGTGGAGACAATAATGCACACAGAAGCACAGTAACAATACGTATGAAAACTTGCCAGCCAGCCAGAGCACCATAACGCTAAATAAAGAGGTAATTGAAAGCGAATGAAGCAAATAATACACACTTACTAATATCCAAGAATAACCTGCTAATCAGCACTACTGTACACACAACTAGCACACATGGTATAGAAGAAATCACACAGGAAGCACAGTAACAATACAACCATACGGATGAAAATCTGCCGGCCAGCCACAGCATTATCGATAACTAAAGAGGTAACTGAAAGCGAATTAAGTAGTACACACTTACCAACAAGCCAGAAACACCTGCAAATTAACGCTACAGAATGCTCCATTAGCGCGCATGACAACGAAACAAATCACACATTAAGTACAGTAACAAATGCACATGAAAATCCAGCCAGCTAGAGCACTTTAACGAAACATAAGCACCTAACTGAAAGTGAATAAAGCAAAGAATAGACAAGTACCAACTTCCGAGCACAACCTTTGAATCAAAGCTACATAACGCTCGATCAGCACACAACAGCGAAGCAAAGCACACAGGAAGCACAGCAGCAAATACACATCAAAATTGCCAGCAAGAGCACTTCAGTGATAAACAAACAGATAACTGAAAATGAATGAGGCAAGCAATAAACACTTACCTTCCACTATAAACACTTAGAGCAGAACTCTTCCAACCGCATGCGACGGATTCCCGGCGAACGTGGTTGGCATGGTGACGCGTCGGCTGCCTTCTTGTGAACGCGGTAGCGACATATGTACGACTTACCAACATCCGAGAGGAACCTTCGAATTGACGCTACATGACGTTCGGTTAGCACACATGACAACGAAACAAGGGACACATAAAGCACAGTAACGGATGAAAAATTGCTAGCCAGCCAGAGCACTTTAACGATAAATAAAGAGAATTTAAATCGAATGAAGCAAGTTATACACACATACCAACATCCGGGAACAACCTGCGAGTTAACGCTACACAACGCTCGGTTGGCGCGCATGTTAACCAACCAATGCAAACAACAACCATAGTAACAAACACACATGAAAACGTGTCAGACGGCTAGTGAGATCTAACGATCAATTAGAGATAATTGGAAATGGATAGAGCAAGTATAACATAGGTACCAACATGCGATAGTAACCTGCAAATAAGCGCTGCTGAACGCTCGATTAGCACAGATGACAACGAAACAAAGCACACAGGAAGCACAGTAACAAATACGCATGAAAAAGTATAAGTCGGTTACAACAATCTAACGATAAGTAAACAGATATTTGAAAGTGGATGGCGCAAGTAGCGCTCACGTACCAACACCGTAACCGTGCTGGGCAAGGCATGGGATGAGATTTGGAGGTTGTAGCAACAAAGACTGCGGGGACAGAACGTGAGCACGTTGTCCTGGGTCAGCTTCATGAAGAAGTGTTCCGTCACTCGTTCTGCCATGAGGAGCAAATAACAGCAAAAGAAGGCGCGCCCAGATCGAGGGTTACATTGGTGTACGTTCTATTATGAAACAACAAAAACATGGCTTCGGAATGTAAACTTCTGCTACACAGGAAAAATTAAAGCAACACACCACGACTTAAAGCACTGACTGAACAACAACAACTATGTACTTTATTTGATGATGATTATTGGGGAGTTTCATCGCCAGGGGCGCCCCATCGCTGGTGGTGATGTGAGAAATGTGACGACCGAAGTCCTACTGTGTCCAAAAAAGAGATCTGGAGCACATTCTTCTTCATTGCCCACACTATACCAACCTTTCCGAACCATACTTTCCGGGTCTCTCAATCAGCTGGACACTCCGCCCTCTCTCTTTGTCAAAATTGCTTGGTCCATGGCCGATTCCAGCCCACCAACGCTCTGCCATCAATGCTCTTCTGACTAAACTGCAAAATTTTGTTCTCATGCCGAGTGGCGTCCATTTTTTAATATTGGTTGATGTGCTACACACGTATTGTGACCACGTGCACACGAGCCGTTGCGATTTCAGTATGGACTGCAAACTAGAGCAGAGAGCAAACATCAAATTCTGCGTCAAACTCGGCAAATCTGCAACAAAGACATTTGATATGATCCAGCAGGCTTATGGCAATGAGGCAATGAATCGTGCAAAGTGTTTTTAGTGGCTTTCGCGCTTGCAGAGGGGCAGAACATCATGGAAGACGCGGAGAAGCCTGGGAGGCCATCCCCAAGCACAGCCTCCGAAAATGTCGATGTGACAAGGGAACTTGCCACATCGACATTTTCGATGTGACAAGAGGCCGATGTGACTTGTGCATGAGGACCGTAGAAGAACCATTGCTAACATCGTCGATGTGTCATATGACACAGTGTAGGGAATCCTCACATCTGTTTGTGGCATGCGCCGCATTGCGGCCAAAATTGTGCCGTGGATCCTTGCCACCGAACAGGAGGAGCATCGCGTTGAACTCCGTCGGGACCTTCGTGAGCAGGTTTTGAACAGCCCAACGTCCCAACGGCCCAATGTCGAGGGTCATCACTGGGGACAAGACGTGGGAATACTGTTATGATCCGGAGACCAAACAGCTGTCTCCGCAGTGGAAGAACCCAGCTTCCCCAAGACCGAAGAAGGCTGGATGGATGGATAACGGCCTTCCCTTTGCATCGGGCGGCAGCATACGCCACCTAGCCTGTTAAAGAAAAATAAAGCTACAAATTGGTTGATTCATAAAGTTTTTGGTATTTCTTGTATTTAGTATTTAATAAGGACCCTATTAGTTATTTCTCTTTCTCTGCCACCAGTCATTCAATCGAGGTTTGGTCGCCGCCACCGCGTCTTGGTCCACCCCTTCCCCGTCATTTTCAAAACCGAGCGCCTCCCACAGCTCAACGCCCTCTTTTGGTGCAGGGTTGAGTCCCCTACATCTCAAGATTACATGTTCCGCTGTTTCATCCTCGCCCTCTGTGCACCAGCTACATCTTGTGTCGATATCCCGTTGGAATTTCGCGTAATGAGTTTTGGTCCGTAACATACCCGTTCTTGCCTCAAACAATAAAGTGCTCCCGTACGAATTATCAAACAGTTCCTCTCTTGTGACCTCTGTCTTTCTTTCCCTGTACATCTGTAGTGCTGGTTTCCCCTTCATACGTTCCTGCCATTTTCTTGTCTCAGCTTCCCTGACCCTGGTTCTCGTACTCTTCTTTTCCTCCTCTTTGGTGCATGTAAGATATCTGGCTGTAAGCATTCTGGTTCTCCTCCTTCACCGAGTGTCAATGTTCTGAAGGTATATGTAAGACAATTCTTCCTTGCCCAGTTGCTTTCCCCCAATGCTCTAACCCGATTTACATATCTTATTTTGCTTAGTGCTTCCCTGCTTTCAAACGTCGACCACCCCATATCGCCCGCCACCCCCTCATTGGGTGTTGTCCCATGCTCCCCAAGCGCTAATCGCCCTACACCCCTTTGTCGAGTTTCCATGAAATGTAATATGCCCGCATTTATGCTAAGGACTGCGTTCCCAAAAGTCATACCCGGTACCATTACCCCTTTCCATACCATTCGTATCACTTCATATCGACTGTATACCCAGAGCGCTCTGCTTTTCATTACCGACGCATTCCTCCTGGCTTTCTTCATAACCTCCCCCTCGTGTTCCCTGAGGTAATTTTGTCCGTCCGCAAACCATACTCCCAGATACCTGTATTTCTGAACGCCCTTAATTTCTGTACCCTGTATGTGGAGGGGTCTCTCCTGTTTTGCATTACACGTCATAACTCCTGACTTTTCACTACTGAACTTTAATCCCAGGGCTTCTCCCCCCTTTCCGCATATTTGCATAAGGCTCTGCAACTCCTCTCTTGTGTCTGCCATAAGAACAGTGTCGTTTGCATATATCAGCCCTGGAATCTTTTGGCTTGTTTCTTGTGTCCCAATTCTGTAGCTCACGTTAAAGCCGAAACCGCTGCCTTCTAACTCACGCTCAATATCACTGATATAAAGCATAAAAATACTTGGTGACAATGGGCACCCCTGTTTCAAACCCCTTTTTACCTTGATGTTTCCCACATACTGTCCTTCCCATTCCACTTCTACGGAGCTATCCTGATATAACTGCCTCAGAAGGTTCACCATACCACTGTCCATTCCAACCGTCTCCAGCCTTTCCCATAGAATTGAATGAACCACTGAGTCGTATGCCCCCTCTATGTCTAGAAAGCTGAGCCATAGTGGTCGTCGTTCCTTTTGCGCAATTTCGATGCATTGAGTCAACACAAACAGATTATCGTCCAGTCTCCGCCCCCTCCGAAAACCATTTTGTAACTCTCCCAGAATGCCATTGCCCTCCAGCCAATTTTGGTTTCTGCCTTTCAAGACCTGCATCGCGACCCTGTAGACGATCGATGTTACTGTATTGGCCTATACGACTTGAAGCTGTCTCTCTCACCCTTGCCTTTATAGATTAAACTAACCCTACCCTGCCCCCATTCAGGTGGTATATTCCCGCTCGTTAATATGTTGCTCACTATCTCCCTCAGTGTATTCTGGCTCTTTGGTCCGAGTTGCTTTATTAGCTTAATAGGAAGTTTGTCTGGTCCAGCCGCTGTACCTGTTGGGGTCGCCTTAACAGCCCTCTCCCATTCCGTAACTGAGATTGCACCCTGTTCCGCTTCTTCCCTTTCCGTTCTGCATGGGGCTGTGGTGTCCTCGACCTCTGCCCCGACAACTGATTCGGCCTGTTCCTTAATGTGTTTTAGCGCCCACTGGCCTTCCAACCTCACCCCATCCTCACTGGTTAGATAGTTCTGTTGCTTATCAGTCTTTCTGCCTTGGTCTTTGATATACTTCCAATTTCTTTTTTTTTTTTAGCATTCCTGTCTTTGTTATTTATCTCCGCCAACCACTTTGCTACCGCCTCCTTCATTTTCTTTTGAATCAATTGTGCCGTTTCTGCTTTGCATCCCTGGTAATGCTCCCATTTCTCCTTTACTGTTTGGGGATCCCGCCCATCTCTTTTCGCTCGTCTATGTTCCCTGGATGCCTCTTGTCGTCTCTGCCTTGCGTCTTTGATTTCCTGGTCCCATCACCTTTTCGGGCCTCGTTTCCTTTTTCGAATGTGCCTTTTTACTTCCGTTTCGTTCCGAATGATTTCCACAAACTCTGCGTATGTCCACAGTTGCCGCCCCTCCTTTCCCACAGCTTCCTCCAATTTAGACGCTATTGCCTCCAGTTCCTTCTCACCCAGGTGACGAGTCTCCCTATGCGTGCTCTGGGGCACTGCACATGGTTCTTTAAAATCCAGAGTAATACGTTTATGGTCACTTCCCAAGTTTGTGGTGCCATCCTCAGAGGCAAGTCAGGAGCGTGAGCAAGTGGATGCTGATCTTTGTTATATATATATATATATATATATATATTCGCGGAGTTGTGCACCGTGAATTTGTCTCCGAGGGCCAGACCGTTAAAGTCCTACATGACCCGCACATGACAGCGGGTGCGGCTTCAGATTTTTGGTATTGTGCGGTCGCGTGTCACTCTTGACTCCGTAGTGGTTAGTGGTTCGGACGCGGGTTAGACACTGAATAAAAACACGTCCAAATTCAAAACCGAAACCTAAATGGGGTGGCGGGTCGCGTGCGGATCTCTTTTCCGATAAAACGCGTGTTGCGGGTCGGATGCGGATAGTGCACCTGCGGGTACGGGTCGGATGCAGGTCGAGAAATTCCGACGCATGCAGGACTCTACAGTCCGTTAACGCGTAGTTTTGCTGCGACATTCTCATGCGTTTGAGGGACGACATTCGGCGCAAGAGGCCTGATCTGTGACGCGGGGGCAATTGGATGCTCCATCACGACAATGCACCCGCCCACAGAGCATTAGAAATTCGGCAGCTTTTAGTATGGCGGGCTAGCCCGCCATACTTTTAGGTCGCGAATTTGCCCCCCTGCGACTTCTTCCTTTTCCCAACGATGAAGCTTAGGCTGAATTGTCGCCGTTTCGAAACCATGAACGAGGTCCAGCGTGAATCGCAGGTGCTGGACATGCTCCGAGAACAGGACTTCCAGGGAGCCTTCCAAAAGTGGGAAAAGCGCTGGGAGCGGTGCATCAGTACACAAGAACACTTCTTTGAGGATAGCCAAGCCTAGTCTCTGAACTCTTTATATCAACCCGTATATTACCTTTGTTAGGTTTGTTGTCGTCGAAAGATGCGTATCCGACGTCATTCTGGGGTACGATCTCCTGCTGTCGACAGCTGCTCTGATCAACTGTGCGAGCGGGAACATACAGCTTGGTGCAGACACAGCGCTCTTCCACCGTGCTACAACAACGTATGCATAAAACAGTTCCCGACGAAGTGGCTATAATGCCGTTCACACCTATATACCAATGTGTGTCCCGGCGAAATTTTCATTGCCTTTGGGAACCGCTTTTTCCGAGGTTGAAGGGCTCTTACAATCAGGGTGTCGAACCGAACCCGAACCCGAACCGAAAACCGTACCCGAACCGTTATTTTTGCCGGAACCGAACCCGAACCCGAACCGAAATTTTCATGACACTGTTGAACCCGAACCGGAGCAGAACCATAAAAAATAATAGCGGTAACCGGTTCGCAACAAAACGGTTCGGACATAAAAGAAGTCAGCATAAGAGTTCCTCTCTATCCCCGAACGAAGACACATTGGTATCATCATCACGTGCCTATATCATGGATTTCAGAAATTTTCACCTAGCAGTGAGACGACGACGTATTTCGTCGTATACTTTCAGCGTCGTAGTGAAGTATACTTTCAGCGTCTTTTTAACATGTTGAAGCGCAGTTGTCCTTGTGAGCGCCACGCACGCGGTGCGGCATCTACTCTTCAGAGACGAGGTGCCACGCGACGAATGAAACAGGAATGGAGTAGGCCAGTTATGTAGCTCTACAAGCCGAATATGCGATCAAATAAGCGCCCAAGATTTCCCGTTACACGTGAGCAGTACAAATTAAACAAGTCAAACATGAGAAGTGGAGAAGGAGCGTACGCAGAACGGTGCCTGTTTGATTGGTCGTGGCTTGAAAAGTAAATGTGGTTCTGCTTATTGGTAGTGCAGTTGTGTCGTGACATATTGCCTTTGTGTTGTGGATTAACTAGTACACTGCTGTGAGCTCGGACAGAGTAATGCTGGCAGGCTTATTTTTGACATGCTTCAGTACGGTTTCAGATCGATTCACGTTGCGAAGGCAGTGTGCCGGCTAGTACTGTCGTCTATGTTACGCTGTCCATCTTGGCTTCCTTAAGTGTATCTTGCTGGCACTGTGCGTGTGAAAAAAGAGATTTTGGGAACAGAAAGTAGCAGGACTACACCGCTTCAACAGCGTGGACTCTATTTGCAATAAGTGTTCATCCATTCCTCATTTCTCTCGCTAAAGGGCTACCTCACCGCTAGAGACGTCAATGCAGACAACAGCAGTAAGCTATTAGCCACGCATTTCCTGATAAAAGCTGTTTTATGGAACATATAAAAAGGAAGCGTTGAACCGGTTCGCGAACCGGTTCGGGGCTGCGAACCGGTTTGCGAACCGGTTCGATTCTTGGCGTGGCCGAACCGGAACCGAACCGGAACGAAATCAAAACAACGTGAACCGAACCCGAACCGAACCCGTATTTTTTGCGGTTCGACACCCTGCTTACAATGCACTGTCGTCACTTTCTTCAACGTAACCGTTAGATTGCACCGTATGCCATGAAGACGGGGAATAGGCTTGAGCAGTCAGATACGGATCTTCTACTGACTACGCTTCCATCAATACCTGCAAATACTATGGTTCTTATCTCAAACCCCAAATCCAAGCACTAGAGCCTCGTTGGATTCAAAGAGCATGTCACGAACTACCATGTTGAACCTTATGTTTCCGTTCGCTCAGTTCAGCAATGATAATGCAAACACGAAATGAATGCTTTAAACGCCGGTCTTTATCACCGAGCTGTTTGACTGCCAGAATAAACAACAATAAAAGCAACGTGAAATTCACCTAGACACCGCTCATGGACTCACCGAAAGCAGCTAGGACATGTCGTCTGCATTAGATCGCATTGTGTCTAGCCTGTCGTCTGCGACTGTATATATTGTATTTCAGCCGGATAACACCAGCCCGCTTGCACGAACCTCTTTGAGTGCAACACTCAACGAGTGTTTCACAGCTCTGACGCACATGTAGTACGTATTTTGACAGGTGAACAGCAATTAGCTATCAGGTACCGAAAATAAATACTGCGAAGATTCACCAATATGTGTTGGTCTCCTCTGGTAGGGAACAAGTACCTGCTTCATGAAGCTCAATGCTGATATTTAGCCCAGGTGACGCATTCTTGGTATTGCACTCTCACTCAAACTTTATTCACGTGTCGTCGGGGGTAGGCGTTGCAAACGGAATCTGCGTCAACGGCGTCAACTAGCGAAGTTTCGGTTCCGTTTTCGTATGGAGTAATCGGTACGAGAGGTGTCGCTGGTAATGCTGCCTTGTGCTCGCATCGGAAGCTGCTGTTCTTTGTAATGTGCGGCTTCAGCTAGCGACGCCGGCTATGATATTTTTGTTTGCTTTTCACATGTTGGTGTTTTAGATGCATCGTGCCATTCGACAGAGTACAAGGATACAAGACTGGAAAGTTATTCACTGCTGCTGAAACATGCTAGCCGATGTGGTTGTAGGCTTTTACTGTCCTAGGGACTTTCTAAATGGGACCTTACCGTGAAAGATATATGCCACGGAATCCACCGTTCCGCAAGCATGCTACTCTAAGAAACTGCAGGAACAGACACTGTATAGTTGGATGACAGTAGATCGTAACGATAAAAAAATTGTTGGATGTGAATGATGCAGCAACCTTATCTCGATAATGCAAGCACTGCAAGTTTTTCCCCAACTGGTAAAGCGTTAGAAGTAAGTGTCCAACTTAATATTTCTCGTATAAAGTGATTCGTATTTGTTTGCAGTTCAAAGCTCTGTCACGTGGAACAATTATATTATCATGTGGCATCATGATCGCGTAACACCAGGAATGTGACAGAGGAACCGCCATCCTCTTCCAGTGTAGCCTTTTACATCTTGTGAGGCTGGAACTTAGTTCTTAACGACTAGAGAATATAGCTGTTATGGACCAAAGCGCAGGATGTCAAAGCTTGTTATGTAGCCAGAAATATGGTTACGCTCAAGCGTGCTTCGTTGTACTGTCACGCGCGTTGTACTGTCACGTATGCGAAGTCACCATGAAATGTGTGAATTTTACCCAGGAACAAAGTCAAGGTGTACTTGACGAACTCATTGACGACGTTATACTCGGCACATGCTTTGAGGTGCATAGATCTGTGAAACTTGGCATCTTTTTCTTGGATGAAGCAAAAGACGAGTAAGTATTGTTTTGTTATGAGCTGCTTCACGGATTAGCATGGAAACGTTAATGAGCTTTTACTTCCTTCGTAACAGCGAGAAAAAATATGGTAAGTAACATGCATGCATCTCAATGACTTTCAATTACTTATTTTTCCCGTATTTGCCTCAGAAATTGTGGATGAGCTGGGCCTCGATGTGTTTGGACAAGTGCCACTCAAGAAACAATACGAATGTGTGTGCCCAAACTGTCAAAGAAATCTGGCTGCATCTCGTTTCGCACCACACCTGGAGAAATGTATGGGCATGGGGCGGAACAGTTCTAGGATTGCTAGTAAAAGGCAAGCTCTACAATGTTTATTCACTGTTTGTTTGCATCTCGACCCCTTAACCTTGTTTGTTGACACAGTAAAGCTTATGATGCCACGGCCACTGTACTTACTACTCACTGGATAACACACACCATCCCTTTTGTACTCAGCACACAACCTATGATCTTGACGTAGCAAAGGTTACGAAAGACGGAGGAAGTAACATCCTTTTGAAGGGCAATATGGAACATCATAACCAGAATGGGAAACAAGAATCACTAAAAGAAGCTGTGTCTGCAGGGCATACAAGTTGTCAAAGCCATGTGATGTCCATTCTTTGCAAGTCTTTCTGAGAATCACAGGTCATTTCTGTGCATGTATTTAAAGTTATGCAGCACAAACAGAATGCCTATCAAACAGAAATACTGCCCCCAACAAGACGAGAAAGGTCTAGTAGACAGGCAATTTGAACATGCACACCATGACACCATAACTGGCATGTCACCAAGTGATGTCATGCTCTCACTCATTCTCACTTGCGCTGCTTTCTCAATCATGCTTTGACCCATCTGAGTTCATAATGAGTACAATTCTCAAAATGAGTGAAACGGAGCAGCATAATTAACGCAGCTTTAACCAAGTAAGCTCTGACAGTCAAATGTGATGCTGCTCGTTACGTCAGTGTGATGACATTGTGGATTGACAAGTGAAAGCGAACTAGCGTTCGGTTTTCACACCCAGGAGGCTTTCCTACTGTGACTCTCCTGTGCTCTATGCACTTTTCGTTATGAACTTCACCAGTGGCATGGCCGAGCAGGTTAAGGCATTCTTCTCATTGGTGGTAGCAAAGGTGCTGATGACTGGGAGGTGGTGGGTTCGAATCCTACCACTGGCTGTGCTGTCTGAGGTTTTCCCTGGGTTTTCCGAAGACCTTCCTGACTAATGTTGGCACAGTTCCCCTGAAGTCGGAAAAGGATGCATAATAACTCCCCCTGTCCCCCACTCCTTCCTGCTGTCCTCTCTCAATCTGTCCACATCTGTACGCTGCTCATAGCCACAGTTCCTTCACGGCGTTAACACGGAATAAAAAAAGAATAAAAAGTATAAACTTACACGGCCATGGTTGCAGGCTTAACAGCCAAAAACGTAGCCAGTTCTAGCCGAATGTTTATTGATACAGAAAATAATGAAAATCATGCAAGAAGCATTGATGGAACTGACAAGAAGTGGAAATTTTTACATGAAATTTTAGAACACACAGAGCTAGAAGTATCGTTTCTTACAGTTTCTCAGGGCTTCAAGGTTTGAAAGAGTTTTTCTTTTTGATTCAGTGTTAGCGCCGCGAAACAACTGTGGCTGTGAGCGGCGTACAGATGTGGAGAGAGGAAAGCAGGAAGGAGTGGGGGACTGCGGGTTAGTATGCACCCTGGGTCGACTTCAGGGAGAACTATGGGACATTCGTCTGGAAAGCGCCGGAAACCGCAGGGAGACACTCATACGGCTCAGCCAGTGCCAGGATTTGAACCTGTGTCAGCTCCCAGTCTTGGCGTGGAGAGATTTTGAGCGTGAGGAACACGTTCGAGCACCGTCGCATTTCGAATACGGTGACAATGAAGACAGGGTTACGTGCGTGAAATTATGTGCGCGAAATCGTACGCACTCATGAGCCTCGCTCGTTATGAGGACAGCGTATATCGTTTTGCAAGTTCGAACGTGTTACAATGTGTCACCAAGTGCAACACAGTGGACTTTGTTGCACGGTGAACACACGTGTCAGACCTCTGAATCAATACGATAGATCAAATAGATGTCTATCTTAACCAAAAGTTGCTTTAGTTATTTTAGATTACCGAATAACTGGGCATCAGGCGTGAAAACCAGTAGAAGTCTATGGTAGCCATGACCAGCCGAAAGGTTAGCCAAACACGAAGGCTCGTGATTGGCCAACTAGTATGTGTAACGTTGCATTTTCTTTGGTCATGCACCCAGTGTTCTGTGAATTATCCCAAACTATGGTCTCTATGGGGAGCCGTTGGGGCCTGGTCTCGGCTCATGCCTTGGAAGAATTCTTCAGAGAAGTGTTTCTCCACAATGGAAAGAGCAACCGTACAACTTTCAGTTTCCCTTTCACTACACGTGCAGCAGTCCCTTTTGGAGCAAACATGGCGCAATAAGTCACAAAAACACGCGTTAGTAGCAGCATGTAGCAGGATCTGCTGTTTGGTGCAAATGGCACAGCAGGTCCATCACTGAAGCAGTGATGTAAATTGTGATAGGGGGTTGTAATGCTATATTTACTGAGAAATTGATCAAAAACTGGTAGTACCCAAATATTTTTTAGGTGTCACAGGTCACTAAAACAACCAAGTTGATGAAAATTAGCCAGAGTTTGCATCAGCATGTCAAGCTGTAATAAATATGAGGGACTTATAATACGAAGGGAACCCTTAGACAGGGGAAGGAAACTTGAAACACACACGATCTCGGACACAGCAACTCTTTTACTGAACAAACATAGAAAGTCAAGTTCCCAACAGTCTCCGTATGGGTGGCAAGGGTGAAATAGATGCAACAATAACACAATTCCCTCTCGCCTTAATCTCTTTGTATTCCGCTAACAGGCGGCCAGCCGGGTCAAGCACTTTCCCAAGGACAGTCGTCTCTTCCAAGAGGGGCTCACAATTGTGACACAGCTTCAAATGGGCAACAAGTTCTGAGTTCCCGGAAAGTGAAAGCGCATTCCTTCTGTGTTCAAGCAGCCTTGTGTTTAAACAACGCCCGGTTTGCCCTACATAACAAAAACCGCAAGCGAGCGGGATACAGTATACCACGCGATTATTGCAATTGACAAACTGATCCCTATGGGAAACACCGCATACAGACTTTTTGACAGAAACGGCGTTAGTGAGCTAAGACGTAGGACATTCGAGAAGACAACTTGAATCCCAAACCTTTTTGCTACGGCTAAAATATTGTGTGATACAGCATGGTGATATGGTATAGAAACACGCATCTTGGCCGACTGAGGTTCTGTGGAAGCATCCCTAGCACCTTCATTCATAAACCCAAGCAGTTTACTGTAGAGGAAGGGAGGTCGGTAACCCTTGCACCTATACGGAGACTGTTGGGAACTTGACTTTCTATGTTTGTTCAGTAAAAGGGTTGCTGTGTCTGAGATCGTGTGTGTTTCGTGTTTCCTTCCCCTGTCTCTGGGTTCCCGTCGTATTATCATGTACCAGCTCGCCTGCGCCCTTGCACTTGTTCCGTTAATGAGGGACTTAGATCATATTCCAAGGTGTGCAGATGAAGAATGGCTTTTACAACCTTTCTATACCACCGAAGCCCCAAATGCTACAGACAGCAGTAGTAAACAGATGGGGCATTCTTGAAAAGGTCTATAAAGATTGGGCCTGCTCCCAGGATTGGTTTTAATCATACCATCTGCAGTGCAGTGTTTTCTGTAAGAGACATGGAGACAGGTATATTGAATCTAATGTAGGTGTGGAAGAACACAAAGTATGAATGGATTGTATTCCATACTCTTTTACACGTGGGATGATTATAACCAACCTCCACCAAGTTACATTGCAACACACTATGTGCAAGTCAGCATTTCAGTTATTACAGTATGCCTATGCCTCTGGTGATGAGCAGCAGTAAAATTCATTTTTCTCTACAGAATTGCGAATAGTGGCAAAGCAGAAAGTGATGTCGATGACTATGATAATGATAGTGACTGGAACTACACATCGGACAGGAAGTGTGAGTACTTATCCAGCACACAGATATGCCTTTCAGGCTGAGCTAAACTAACACTTATCCTGCAATCCTTTTACTTTCTGTGTGCCAATATACATAAAAAAATGTAAATACTTACAGCTACTTCTAAGAAAAGGAAGGACAAACATTCCTCAAGGAGGATAAAGGGAAAACCTAAAAATGGTATGTGCCAGCAACTTTCTGCCATACAAGGTGTCTTAGATCTGAGTTGTGCATTAGGTGATCAGCAAAACAGCTCAAGTGTTGTGGAAGGCACCAGCACCATCACAAATTATGAGTCACTCTCAATAGGTTGGTCCATGCAATGTTCTTACCATCATGCAATGTTTTGTGAGCTTCAGAAGTGGCTGCTAACACAATTACTGCATTTCAGAGCAAAAACGAACCTTACTTGTTCAGGTAAGCCAAGTTTACTTCCTGTTATAGGTCAACCTGAGTTGGTATTGCTTATTTTATCCTACTCTTAACTCTGATCAGATGGAATTAGAGTCCCTAGCCTTGCATGAAATTTTCTTCATGAAATGAAACGATAAAAAAGAAAAACGCAGAACTAACAGTGACACGGTCAGTTAGATAAGACTACCACTACGACGTGCTGGCTGTGGTTGCATTTCCGTTGCACAAGATTGCAAAACTCGGGGACACCAAATGTCGTGACAACAGTGAGACAATCACGATCCAGTAGGCGCTTCTCGTGGACGCACGTGCGGCTGCGTTCAGCATATCCAACTCTGTGGTGGCGTGTGCAATGTCGAATTAAAGCAAGAAAACTGTGTGTGACTGTTCTCGAGAGTTAAGGCTTCAGGCTTTTATGAAGATTGCGTAATTATTTTTTTGTTGAGCTTGTGCGAAGTCTGTTGACTATCAATGCAAGCTGACGATCGACAACTGCACAGCAAGTGGCAATCATCGCATGAACACTGACAAGCTAAAGCGAGAACAAGGGAGCAATCAGGTGGTGATACGACCGTAAAGAAGCTGCAGACTCTGGAACCCATGGTCACAAACAAGGAAGCCAAAGAAGACGTGGTAATGGAATTCCTAGAGGCTCCGATTTCCGCTAATATTCTGTTAGAGACGGTGGATAACCTAAACATTAGGAGCTTCCTGCAGACTCGCATCACAAATGGCAGCTCCATTCGTTGTTCTGATGCACTTTGTGTTCGAGTTCCCCAGCTGTTTGAAAGACACGTAACCACTCTGAGGAACATGCTGCGAGAATCGGTAAACAAGACCACTGATGACAGATCGAAGCGTGTCGTCAACGTTCTCTTCATCAAGACACCGAGCAGTTTGAACAAAGGTCTTAAGCTAATCCTCGTCGAAGTGCCATTTGTTGACAAAGCAAATGCAGGGACCATCGGACGCATCGTTGCCAAGACGACGACGTACGGCACCGTGTTTGAAGACGTTGCATGCTTTGTAAGCGATAACGCCACATGCACGATGAAAGCCTTTAAAGAACACATTCATACTTTGTGCGAGAGTTCCGTGCATATTACTTGTGTCGCGCATACAGTGAAACTTGTTGGGAGCACCATGCAGAGCTCTTTTGAACTTGTTGACAAGTTTGTAGCGGCCATGAAAAAAAATTTTCAGATTGTCGAGCAGCAAGGGAGCGCTCTCTAAATCACATCTGGAGCTAAGACGCCTGGAGGCAATGTGCAAGGAGCCAAGACGCCTCTTGCCCCAGTGGCACGGTGGAACTCATGGCTACAGGCTGTAGAAGTACATTCAACGTACTTTGAACACTATACTTCTCTTCTGAGAAAAAATCGGGCAATATGGAGATGGAGGAAAGGTTGACTTTCTTCAAGAACTACTTTGTGAGCAATACCCAGATCTAATGTGTATAGCGTGTGCTGCATTAGTGTTTTTTGGGAGAAAAGCTGCAACCCTATTGAAAGCTGTAGAAGGCCAAAAAATATCTAGCCACAAGGCTACAGTGCTCTCTTTACGCTGTGGGAACACTTCAAGGCTGCAACACAAGAAGAGTGTGAAACCTTAATTCTAGATGAAAATGTGCCAGCAATTGAAGCTTCTCACATTTCTAGAGGACTGACAAATTGAATGAAGAAAGTTGCTGAAAAAGCAGAAGCTTACTTGGAAGGATCACACATCTGGAAGTTTTTCAAGTGCATAAGGCATTTAGACCCACTGCAAATTACCTCCATGACACAGAACTGGTAATAGTACAGTGCCATTCCTAGTCTGGCAGCTCACGCAACAAGCCTGGCTGTCGAATGGTAGTTGTACCTCAAGAGTGCAGGCGAGTTGCAAGCCAGTGATAACCCGCTGTCTGGATTTCTTTCCAAAGAAACATGCTCTTGTCCGTACTTAACAATATCAAGTTCCGGTCCAGGATGAAAGAGCTCATACCTGCTTTAGCATATATTGCTCTCTGGTACCTTCCTGTGCCAATCAACTCCACTGATGCTGAAAGATGTTTGAGCCACAGTGGGGACATT
Source organism: Ornithodoros turicata (assembly GCF_037126465.1). Classification (NCBI taxonomy): domain Eukaryota; kingdom Metazoa; phylum Arthropoda; class Arachnida; order Ixodida; family Argasidae; genus Ornithodoros; species Ornithodoros turicata. Next base: position 90,756,049 of record NC_088202.1, on the reverse strand, counting down.
GTATCGAAGAAGCAGCATTATCTACGCGAGCTTTGTAGTCCTTCGCCAGAAAAGCCCTAATCATCATCATCATCAGCATTATCTACGCAACAAAAATACAAAACGTAGCTAATTTGACCTACAGGTCAAGGTGCTGTTGTGCTTTGTTAATTTGTAAGTCAAGGCCGCTATTCCACATAGATAATTCCATTTTATGTGAAAAGTAGAAACAAATGAAATCCTTTGTGTATCCCTTGTTCAGTTGCATTGAAACAGAAAAATCCCTGTGGGTGTCATGCCTTTCACCTGCGGACAGCTGCAGATTAAATTCTGGTTCGCTGAGAAACTAATTTTCCACCGCAGAAACCTAGGGGTTTTAGCGCATAATCATTAGAGTTGAGCATGGGCACGTAAATTGGTACCCGCACCCAAACAACAGATGTGCCAGCCGCAGCGTGTGATGCGGGTATACCCGCATTACCTGCGGACACAGTACGGGTACACCCGCATTTTACCCGCAGCATCACTGAATTCTTACTCGCAAACAGCAAACCTGTAAAGCAAATCAGAAAAGAGAACGATATCATCCATAATGACAGTTAGTTTTGAGTGTGTCGTGCAGTCAAGTTCTGTTTTTACAGTCTGTGTGGGAAAACGACTGACACGGTAAGAGCTAGTCGAATCTGACCGCGATATCGTGAGGTGATCAGCTCATGTGCTGCCAGATAAGTTGAAAGAAACGAGGGATTTCCATGAGTGTGTGCTGTTTCGCTTGATGTTCAAAGCCAAACTTGTTAGCTATTTAAGCAAAAGGACCATGGAATATGTGAAAAAGTTTTCGTTTGTAGGTATTTGTCTCAATGAAAACTCGGGACAATGCCAAAATTAAGGAGTAAGTTAGGGTGCAAACGGTTAGTCTAGTGGGTGCAGGGTTACTCGCACTACCTGCGAACGCATTGCAGGTACATTTTACCCGCGAATCGCAAAAATGTGTGAGTGTCTGTGAGTAACCGAGGGTATACCCACAGCCGCCGCTCACCGTGATCATTGATGCATGGAAAAGAGATGACAAAGCTCTACTAGAAGCTGTGTGACTGCCTTACAGTAAATATTACGTAGCTGCCAGTGCCTTTGCATGTCCACAAGTGATACAATGTTGAGGAGCCACATTCCAATTCACGTGGTTTTGTGGAGTGTACGCCCCAATTTGTGGGGCGCACACTCCTCCATCTTCTTGAAGGCGTATCTTTTGTGCTCTAGAATATGTTGAAAACACACAAACAATGACAACAGCCAAATTCTTGCTCACATTTAGAAAACCACCCCAAATTTTATTCTTTAAATTGCTATGGATCTCTGTTTCAAAGATGTGTGGTGTGATCTCGGAGCACACGAAGAAGATGTGTACGCGATCTCATCGTTGCCCACAACACACTGACGAACAGCGCAAGGCTGTCCGGGTTTTCCTGCTTGGCCAGAACAGCAAGTAAGCACTTGTCCTGTTTGATTGTCAGAGAACTGAAGGGAAATGAAGGCTGGTTCTCGAGTTTGTCCACAACAGTTTAGATACAGTTCACTACACCCAGAAGGCAAAAACAACTGCTAAATAAGTTAAAATAAATACTAGTGTTCAAATCTTCATTTCAACTCCCAGGTTACAGTTACCAACATTTTGTGTTTACATACAGTTTATGCTCAGTGTAAAAGCATAACTGCTACTTCTCGTGGAACATCCTTGCAGTAGCATGCCATCTGGAGATCCTGGTGATGAAATGCACATTGATGTCGACACCTTTGACGAGTCAGACACCCACTCACTGCAGATGTGGGAAAACGTTAGCTCAACCAACTCTTCTCCGGCTGATGGCAGCTACCAAGGGAGCAACGGTAAGGAAGGTCTTGCTCCTAAATCTTAAAAGTTGCTACGCTGCAGTGCACAATAACATGAGATTCTCCACAAGTTGTGGTGGCCTGAGCAAAAGGGGATAAGGGCCTTTGCAGGGAAAAACATTGTAGTTTTGCTGAGAAGACATCCATGTAAAGGACAATATTAGGTATTTCAGTAAAGTGATAGTCCCACACTTGATGCAGAAGGCCTACTTCCTTCTACTACATTTGTGCAGTGCACCTCTGCAGCAAGATGACGATGAACAAACTATGTTCTGGTATGCTTTCGCCTCAAATAAATAAGATTGGGCAGATGTGCAATTTTTGAAGGCTGTGCAAAGTACTCATCATCACAGTAGATTTTTACTCTGTTTGCTTTGAGATGCAACAAACGTGACGTATGTGAACAAGTGACATGAATACATCATCAAAAGGAGTTCGCTTTACCACAAAAATCTTTACAAGGCACAATGGGCAATCAAGGTCTGTAGCAAACATACGGCTTGGACAGAGGCATTGCCAGTTGTTGGACGTTCCCTGTGCTTTCCATACGTGTACGTGCAATTGTATCCGAAGCTCTTCACGTGAAGGTGCAACGTACCTAAAGGCTGAGAAGCAAAGGGAAGCTCACGTTACGTCTGACGCAGTTTTTCCTCAGTCGAAGCTGCTGGGGCAGAGCGAACTCGCCCGTCTCTTGCATATTGTATCCTCCTATTAAAGAGTTGAACCTTGGGACTGTGCTCAACAACGTGCATTTGAAGAAGTGCCATGTGCTCATGTCGCCACCAGTCCTGGCATTGTACTGTCCAACGAAAAAACAATACTATCAGCCGATGCTTCAAGTTATGACCTTGGAGCAGTCCTCATGCAGCGACAAGAGGACAAAAGATTGCGGGTCGTTGCCTACGCATCCAAGTCACTCACAGAGGCAGAAGGTGGTTGCTCTCAAATAGAAAAGGAAGCCCTTGCAGTCACATGGCGTGCGAGAAATTCAAAGACTACGTGGTCGGACTGAAGTTTCACATAGAAACAGATCACAAGCCACTTATTCCCCTGTTCACTAGGAAACCAGTAGATGACCTCACACCACGCCTTCGACGCTTACGTCTTAGAACGATGAGCTTCGACTATACAATGCAACATGTTCCAGGCAAAGACCTCGTAGTTGCAGATACACTGTCCAGACAACCACTCCCCGAACAAGGGACGGAGGAAGTTGCAGAATTTGAAGAGGCTCTTATCCGTCACGTACGTGTCCCAGATGTAAGTCATCAGAGACTTTTGCATCCGCAAAATCGGGACACCGTGTGCGGCAAGGAGCGGTTCTACACTTGAAATTGGGTGATATTCTCGTTGCACACATTTGTTGAGATTTGTGTAGTGCACACATATGCGCACATCCCCGTTCTTTTTAGGCACTACTACAATGGGAGAGCACCACTCAGTTGGTTACGCCTATACTATCCACGCCAATAATGCCTTCACTTTCCATCTTCAGGAGCTGATTCTCTACAGCCTTCAACAAAGAAGCCGGTATGCGCCGTGGTGATGTCACTGCAATGGGCTCGATTTCTGATCTCAGTCGGATTTTGCATTCGTAGAGTGTTTGCCCCAAGCCTTGAAACAGCTCTGGGTACTCGTTGACTGGATCCAGGAGCGATCCTGCATAGGTTCCGCTCACTTGGCGCAAGATATCGAGACCCTCGACAAGGTCTAACCCAAGGAGTGGTTCATCCATGCCCTTTGTGACGTAGAGGTTTGCCTCAACACTTTTACCTTGAAATGCAACAGTTGCATGCAGAGTTCCCTTGTCTAGCTGGTCCGAGGATGACCATGTCTGGCTCAACAAGGGTAGACTCTAAAGTTTCGATAGCAGGTTAGTCGGCACGACAGTGACATCAGCACCGGTGTCCAGACGGAAAGTAACTTCTTGATCATTAACAAGGACCGAAACTTTCCATAGCATTTTCTTCTGAGCAGTGGTGATTGCTCCAGCAAAGAACACTTCGTCCTCATTCTGTGTGCCTTGAGGCTGCTGATCAACCTGCTGTAGCCGCTTGGCTTTGCATACTGAGACAGAATGACCTGGTTTGCCACAATTGTTGCTTCGAGCTCTTGCTGCGGGGCATTGTGGCCTCGGATGTTTTCCTGGCTTCCCACACCAGTAGTATGATTGTGTTGCTTTAGAATGTTCCTCCGTTGAATTTGAAACAGCCTTGGCTTGGGTCTTCTTTGTCTGTTGTGGCTTTGCTTGTAGTCTGTCAACATGGACGGTTTGAGCTGGCGCCGCGTTGGTGGAGTGTTTCCGATTCTCTTGCTGCCGCCCGACGGTTTCAGTTTGCTTGGTAAGCAGTATGGCTCGTTCCAAGGTCAGGTCGCTCTCCATTTGCAACTCTGTGGACAGCTTTCCGTCTCGAACTCCGACCACGATTCGATCCCTGAGAAGCTTGTCTTTGAGGTTGCCGTAATCACATGTTTCAACCAACGCATACAGCGCAGTGATGAAGTCCGCTGGCGGCTCTCCCTCACGTTGCGAGCGGCTGTTGAACACAGCCTGCTCATACACCGCGTTCTTCTTTATGATGAAAAACTCTTCGAAGGCCGCGAGGACATCGGCGTACGATTCCTTCTTTCCTGCAGGAGTAGGTAGAGTGGCGAAAATCTCCTCTGCTTTGGGACCCATGAGGTACACGAAGGAGTTCGCTTGCTCGGCTTCTTTCTTGGCATGGAGACCTGAGGCGGTGCGGATGCGTACATATCTTCGGACTACCTGGCCAGACACAAACTTACAAGTGTGTGAAGACTGCTTACCATACTGGCAGTTCAGAAATGAACTTACTTTGCATGAAGGAATTCTGATGAGAGGACAGAGATTCCTCATACCTGCAGCATTGTGTCCTTCAGTGCTTAGCTCTCTCCACGACGGACACGAGGGCATAGTCAAATGCAAAAGGCGAGCCAAAGAGTCTTGCTGGTGGCCAGGCATATCGCATGATATAGTTGACATGGTGGAGAAATGTGTGAGTTGCATGAAGCAAAGACTGCCTCGGAGCCAACCCCTTATTTCAGCTCCTTTCCCTGACCGCCCATGGCAAAGGGTGGCAATGGGTCTTTTTTATGCCAATGGGAAGAACTACTTGTTAGTAATGGACTACTACTCCTGCTACATCGAAATCGCTTTTCTGGAGAACCAGAGGCCGGAGCCAGTCATCCTTAAGTCAAAGTCGATTTTTGCGAGATATGGGATTCCGGAAATGGTGGTCACGGACAACGGGCCACAGTTTCGCTCAGAGTTCACCATTTTTGCCAAGGATTGGGGTTTTGCCCACACCACTTCGAGCCCCAAATATCCACAAAGTAATGGTTGCGCTGAAGCAGCGGTAAAAATCGCGAAAGCGAAGATCTCGAAATCATCTGACCCTTGCAGAGCACTCCTAGCGTATCGAGCAATGCTCCTGGCCAATGGTTTCAGCCCTGCTGAACTGCTGTTCAACAGACGGTTGCGCACACACGTACCTATCGCGGCGTAGCTGCTGCTACCATCTGTGCCCAATGCTGATCAGCTGAGCGCATTTGAAGGCGAAAGAAGAAAACGTCAAGAAATAAATTTCAACAGGCGCCATTCTGTCCGGGAACGTGAGGAGTTCAAATCTCAGCAGAAGGTCCGGGTAACTGACCTTAAACGCCACGGAACGATATTGAGTGTGGCTGACACTCCTCGGTCTTACTGGGTTATCACAGATCAGGGCACCGTTCGCCGAAATGCAAAGCACTTAGTGCTTGACCACCGAGGAAGCAGCATTGACGGTGATCAGCTGTCTGTTTCCAGTTTGCCCTGCGTTCAACCTCCAGGTCCATCCGATGGGACAACTCCACAAAGAGTACCGGAAGCGTCTGGACCTACGTCACGTTATGGAAGACATCTGAAGCCACCAACCCGTTACGGGTGCGACCAGAGTTAAGGAGGGAGATGTTGGATGTTCCCTGCGCTCTCCGTACGTGTACGTGCAATTGTATCCGAAGCTCTCCACGTGAGGGTGCAACGTACCTAAAGGCTGAGGAGCAAAGGGAAGCTCGCGTTACGTCTGACGCAGTTTTTCCTCAGTCGAAGCTGCTGGGGCAGAACAAACTCATATACCACAGGCGACTCGCCCGTTTCTTGCATATTGTATCCTCCTATTAAGGTAAGAGTTTAACCTAACACCGGTCATCCTGCTCTGCCTTTGTTCTGTCTTCAAGCCAGACTTTTGGCATACAGCATCTGAGCTCATGGACTGGAAGAGTTCTTTAGCCCAAACGAAAACCACAGGCATTCCAAACACCAAGGATTATGTCAGCTGACTAAAAAGAATATCCATAACAACCTCCGAACAGCACCACCCCACCATAGTTTGTTGGCAAAGTTACGCATCCACCAAAACCTGCATGCACACTCTTGTGCACATCGACAGCATGTAGCCTGCATCCTCCACTGCGTATCACTAACCACTGATCCTCCACACAAGGGCTCCTACCTGGTCGTCAACCACATGCATGAAATGTGATAGCATTTCCAAGCGAACCCTCAGAGTTTTCCTGAGGTGAGGTATGTCGCAGCACAAGCACTGCACCCATTGGCTGCTGCTTGGAGATCACGTGTTCAAGCGCAGCTATAAAACCGCCATGAGAGAGGGCACGCCTTCAGCATGCTTACTTAGGGTATACTTAGTAACTCTCTTGTACATTCAGCGGTTGCCTAGCCAATCAAATTTCAGATTCCTTCATCATGCAAGAGTTGCGGACTCCCTCATCTGGCAATGCTGACACCTCTCATGGCATACCCTTTCCTTTCACTCACCATTCCTTAGAACAGTAATAACAAAAGATGCCTGTCCCCAAAGGTGAAAGGTTGGTGCATCCCCAGGACACTACAAAATTGGACTGGAGCAGGAGACACTAACGAAATGAATATCATTCTGCTAGATGAAACTAGCAATTTCAGCAATTGCATGGTGATACATATTGTGAAATGAAAAGTGCTAAAACCAGATGAAGACGCACACAAATAGCACACTTCGTCTAGTTTTAGCGCTTTTAATTTCACGATGCCCAGTGTTCAATCAGTGGAATTATGTGCTGAGTGCATGGAGCGAACGAAGGGACTATTCACCGATATGCTGCTGTAGTCGACGTGGATAGGAAATTCATTGATTCATTGAAAACCTCAGCTAAATGGGGAACACACTACTCTGCAAAGTTGGAAAACTAAATGGGCAATTGCAACTTTGTTCAGTACAGCCTTGGTGCTCATGCCTGAACAGGTGTTGAGGCTGTAGGAACAGTGTTGTAGCTTCCTCGCAGGTGAGGCATAGTTGTGGTCTTCCAAACTTTTATGCTTGTCCTGTTTCCTGCATCTTGTGACTTTTTCTTTTTTTCCCTCCTGTGAAAATTACATCATTGGGGTATCACAGTACTTCATTGCTGCTGATGCAATTTGTTTGTCGTCTTGACATCGTCTGCAGTGACACAAAAACCCTTCCATTTGTTGGGATAAAAGGCATTCAGAGGTGTGCTTAAAGATTGCTCTGGAAGATAGTAGTTGGCGAAAAGGAATCGGAAATACACTGTGAGAGGCACAGGGCAATGCTTGTACTGATGTGCATATGAATCTAGCATACGTATGATAGATCCAGGAACATATTGATGCAGAAAAGTCCTTCGTCAAAGAGCCACATGCTTGTGTCATTAAAACATTGCTGCTGACTGCATACATCAAACTTACCATACCACTTCCACCTCTAGGCTCAACAAGCAAAAAGAAAGAAAAGAGGCTTCCAACTTTAAGTGGTAATCATGGAGGTGCAGTGAAGAAGTCCAAGACAAAATCCAGCAGCTCCATTCCAAGCATCAGCTCTGAGCACAGCACTAGCGATGTGCTGTGACTCGTCCTTGGAATCTTCCAATTGGAACACCTCAGTGCCAAATGGGCCAAAGTTCCTCACTCTGCAGTCACAATGCTTCTGGAACTACCAACAGTACTGCACAGTGGCAATCGAGCACTTCCTTGGTGGATGGAGCAAGTCACCCTTTCTGCGCTGCAAGGCTGTGACACCTCCACAGTGCACATCCCCACACTAACTCACAGGACCTGACAATGTGTGGTCCAGTCGCTGTTTAGTTGTTCTGTGTCCCTGTACATGTGTCTGTTTTAGTGTGTCTCCTGTACCGTATGTCACATAATTCCAGTGATACTCCAGAGCACTGTGGTCAAAACCACAGCAGCTGTTGTTTTCCTTTTTGTTTTGTTTTTTTACTGTGTCTATTGGGGACCCCACGGGTGGTGAAGTCTCAGGTTTCCTTGCTGGGGGAGGCGAATCATGTTCGTTTCATTGTCAGCCTGTGATATTTCGTGAGTGTAGAACTAAATAACCTTCCAGCTTTATAGGAGAAACGATTAAGGCCACTGATGTTGTGTCCCATGCTAGGGTGAAATTGTTTGAATCTCTGTGTTGTCTAGCACGATAAGCAGGCAAAGTGGTGCGTTTGCTCCTTGGGTGGTGGTCGGTCACCAAAGAACTCTGACTATCTCGTTCCAGAGCAGATGCCACAAAATGCAAGGAACAGCCAGCCAGAACAGGCGTACAGGCTATTCTAAACATAGAGCCGTAACATTAAAAATGTTTTTTTTTTCCAGAACTCACTGCTGTATAAATGGCATCTTCTAGTGATGCACAAGGGCACACAGACTGTGACCTGTGATAGTATTTGCTCATAGCCCTTACCTATCACCAGGTGTAATGATAAACTGAAGGATGTCCATCATAGGAAGTTGAAAAAATATGTTTTAATTCCTGTGAACTGTGATAGGTAAGCAAGGGCATCTCTGTACTGTGTTGTGGGTAATGGCAACTAGCAGAGCTTCTGTGTGGGAAAGTCCCAAATTGGTTGAAATGTCTATTCTAGGAATAGACACACGGCAGGAAGTACTGTAAAGTTCCGCTGTCATGGCAGAAAAGAAAGTGAGATAGCTTCTGGTGAGTTATTTCTGAAAAATAAAGAACATTGCATAAGCTGTCCTTCTGCTTCATCAATGTTACATTTCAGTCATTTGCACAAGATTATGCATTCAGCATCAGTATGCCAAATGCACCAAGTACAGAAGCAAGCTGTCTTGTGTCTGACATCAAGTTAAATGCCTTTTCCAAATTCGAGGCAAAATTATGCACTACTTTTGCATTTGTGTTGTCGGGCGATGTAGCCTTTGGTCATGATGCCAGACCACACTTACAATGAGCACAGGTCAAAAATGCAGTTTGTTTGATTTACAAGTTTAGTTCTGCAGATCGCTAATTCAAAAGGTAAGTGTGAGAACACCCTGCATAACCCGATCCACAGTAAAGTAAATTTAGACTGTAGATATCGGGTACATGTTTCACCTGAAAAAGCAAGACCCTATATAGGGTATCCCAAAAAAACGTGTCATTGAATTATATTTTTTTAAAAACTACGCCACCTAGAAATATGCGGTCAACGGCATTTGTTCTTACTAGGTTTATGCCACCTCCTGATGTGAATGTTATGTATCACAAGCTTAATTATGTAAATATTTGTGAACTGAACTCTGACATTCGTCAAGTAAAGTTCAGTTTTTTACCCCACCAATATGAAGAGCGTGCCGAATTCAATCAAATTCATGATAATTGACAATGATATCCACGAGCTATCCCATCGGGGAAAAAAAGCCGAATATCATGCTTTTGGGAGCACCAGACCATAGCATGCGACGACTTTTTGAGCACAATCGCTCTCAGTCCGACGAAAGGAGGCTCCAAGCCCAGCCCACAAAGTGACAGTGGAAAAAGCGATAGTTTCTGAAATTGGGAGAGGGAAAGCATGATCCCAACAAAAGTCAGATGCGATAAGCCACCATGCCTGTGTTCTTTCTTTCTATGATGCCGGTGTAGGCTGGGTTTCGAACCTTCACATTGATGGGGTAAAAAAGTGACCTTTACTTTGCAAATTTCTGATTTTCGTTCGAAAAAATTTACGTAATTAGACTTATGTTACACGACATTCACATCAGGAGGTAAGAACAAATACCATTGAACGCATGATTCTAGGTGGTGTACTTTTTTAATTAAAATTCAATGACACGTTTTCTGGGACGCCCTGTATGATACAGTATGCATGTAATGTATTTAACGATATGTGTTTTCTTCTAAGGGCAACAGGTGTGTTCCAACAGGAAGCACCACCTGCTGCTAGTCAGGGACTTTGCTGAACCTTTGACAGCAATGTTGGGTTGAAAATCAGTTCCTGCATTATGGATACCCAGGTTGCGTTATGCAGGTGTTATACCCTATTACACCAGATATTTACCCCCCCCCCCCCCCCCCCCCCATTCAAATAAGCAAAAACTGGTTTAACCCGATATTCCCCCAAAACTGCTGGGCCAAGGGGATCCGATGTCATTACAACTAACTCAGGACTTCGGAAACTGTTGTAAATGCATAAATATGCTCATACAAACTGTCAAAACAGAGACCCTGCTGAATGAACCAGGTTGATTGGGACTGAATCAGATTTAAATATTTTGTTTATTCGGCATAGTACACATGACACATCAGCAGACACAGAATATCAATATTCAGTCGATTCAGTTCAACCTGATCACACCCGCATTATTGCAGCAAAATATAACCAGATATAACCGCCTAGGACGCGAGGAGACAGAGATACATTGAAAAATAAAAAAAGTGGCATGAAGGATAGCGAGAACAGGAGAAAGGATGTGCAGGAAGGGATACGCTAAAGTCAATTTAGCCTATGTGTCTATATGATCTGTGTCTATTATTCTAGCTCTATTATCTGTGTCTATATGGAGATGCAAGCATGCCCAGTAACAAAGGTCAAATACTGAGCATACCAACCTCTGCTTTGTCCCAAGTTACTTAGCCGTCACTAAACGCTATCAAGTAGCCGTGACAGGCAAGTGGTGATTAAAGGTGGTCACATCATGTATGGGAGTGCTGCCTAGGCAGCAGCCCATCAGGGGTCTGGAAAGAGTGCACGGAGGACTGAAAAGAAGTCTCTCCGGAGCGTCACAAGCTTGCTAAAATTGTATGTGCTGTGGAAACAGCTTGTGCCTCTACTCAGGATAAGCTTGGCAATACTATTACATAAAAGCAGCACTGTTGGAGAATGTAAAGAACACCTACGCATTTTTCACGTAAAGTATGTAACATGCACGTGGATGTTACATATACTGATAAGCTCTCCACACAAATATAAATGGCAATGAGATCGATAAAGGAAAGACATTACTTAAAGACTTCTGCATGTCAAAGAGAAGATCAAGGCGTAACCACAGAGCTGTCTAGTGTTGATGCAAGGGTCAGTGTAATTCGCTATGCCATTGGGACTATACTGCACCAATAAGGACAATTTGACTTTTTTTTTTTCTTTTTGAGAAATTGTGGGGACTTGCTTGTGTGTGTTCCTAAGTCGGTAGAAAATCGATGTCCGCTGAGGAATACTCAGATATGCTGTCCCCGTCGACCCTAAATCATATCGCTTGCCTACACTGTAAATGCCAATACTTGCCAATAAGCAAACACATACTGTATAGCCACTGAGCTGATAACAAAGATGTGACAATGTGACAGGCTTGCCTAGTTGATTGCTGCACATTAGGAGGCACATAAGCTGTATGGAGAGGGGCTTCAGCAGGGTGTGCTGAGACACCAAGCCACTCCAGTGGTTGGGCGATAGCATTCCCAAATCATTAAGTGTCCCTTCTCCCACTACACGCTTCAACAATAAAGCTCTCCCCACACACAAAAAAAGGGGGTGAGGGTCTGAGCTAGTACGAGTGAGTATGTAAGAATATCCCCTCAACAACTGGAGAGCTGCATGAGTCATAGGTAGAGCGTGAAGTTTTCGGGAAATATTTTTTTCTAAATTCGGGGGGTAAAAATCGGGTAAATAAACATGTGCACTAAATTCGTGTGAATTCGGGTGAAAAAACTTCCAGTATGCTAAATTTGGGGTGAAATCGGGCTCAGTTACTCATGGTTTGGTACAAATGGTGATGTAACTGAATTTTTCTGCCAAACAAGTAAATTAATGCATTCCTACAGACATCCCAGTGAGGGCAATTTGCGAGGTAAAAATCAAGTTTCACCCTAAAGAGGCAACCTTCAATTCAGGGTGCAAATTCGGGGAAGAATCGGGTAAAACCCTAAAACTTCAGGCTCTGGTCATAGGCTCACCATCACCACTGAACGTTGACAGCATCTACTCGAGAGATGAAGTAATCCCATACTGAATTTGTGCCTGTGTATGCCTTCCGTGCAAAGCCAGGAGTTGAAGACTTCAAAGCCAACAGGGCCTAATTATGTTTCCTGTGGTACCCCCATGCAACACGTATAGAACTGTAATCTCAAACAGCCAGACACAGCGTGTGAAGGTTGTGGCCCTCTGTGAAAATCCACGTCAGCGGCATCCGGGGCTAGTCAGTCGTCTAGGTCCCAGTTGTGCTCCCCGTGACACACACATCCAAAATGTAGAAATACAATGCATGCAGTGGGTGTCCTCTGGCCTTCTACTACATAGCTACTACATGTTTTCCCGCTCATTTTAATCCATTGGTCACTCAATTTAATCCAAGCGCTACCCAATTTAATCCAGTGGTCAACCAAATTAATCCAAGCACTATGCAATTTAATCCAAGCAACACATGTAAATGTATTCCATATGTATTTTGTCAAGGCAATTGTCATAACTGAGACTTTCATGATTACATCAATGTATCATAGATTTATGACTGCTGATGCAACAACCCCTGGTTTTTGCAGTGTCATGGTACATTGGCATAATCATGAAAGTCTCAGTCATGACAATTTCCATGACAAAATACATATGGAATACATTTACATGTGTTGCAGGGATTAAATTGGATAGCGTTTGGATTACACTGGGTTGTGCATGGATTAATTTGTTTGACCACTGGATTAAATTGTGTAGCGCTTGGATTAAATTGAGTGACCATTAGATTAAAATAAGTGGGAAAACCTAAAGTATTAACAAACCAGGACTCGTGGTAATGTGGTAAAGCACATCCCGCGCAAACGACAGATAGGAATGAGTCACCTCCTCATAGAATTTGCTTGACGCAAGTGCAGGACGACCAGGATGGTTTTTCTCGAAAGCAGCAGTTTTCATTACACATTTTTGATATTGCTCACACAAATAGCATATTATTTTCATGTTACTTCTACTCTTCGTTTTTTCCTCTCACAATTTATGTTGTATGTGCATTGCAGCCATAACTCTTTGCTGGTCCAGTATATGCTTACTCGTTCTTTCTTTATGCACTACTACATGTGTCAGCACTTATTTAATGCTCTGTTATTAAGCATACCTAATAAATCTTCTATGGCAAAATTTGAAAGATAAATATGGGACAGTTTCACAAGTTTGTGTGCGTTATGCTGCAAACACAAGTCTTACAATCACAAAAAATATGCCAATCCGATACTCACTACATGTGACTTGACTGGGATTTAGGTTTTGTCCATTCAGTAGTGTGGTGAATCTCCTTAGATCTACCCTTGCCTCAAAGCTGTCAACGTTTGCAGTTCCAGTGTCACCTGTCAAGTGCAAGCACATGAGACTGTGACACTGAAGGTGCCTACAAATTCTGTTATGCACAACCAACAACTAATGCATTTATAACAAAGCTTACCAACTGAGGGAACCTGAAGATCTTTAAAGTGTGTTGTAACAGTTACTAAGTCACCTTCAGCAGACAAGGTCATTTCACCATGACGAGAGACGGACATGACCTGAAAGTAGGTTGCAGCATAAGAGAACCTACAAGCAGTAGTCATACACAAATTTTTATTACCGCACAAGTACTGAGATTTTTCATCTTGTCCACAATGTGCTTGAGGACTCTTAGAGAAGGTAAGATTACCTCAATCTGGAACACATGGAGAAAGATAATGCACTTCAATCTGGAATACATGAGAGAAGGTAAAACCATTCCAGTCCAATATACAAATGCTTTGGACTTTCTAAGGAAACATGCAAATTAAGAGGCAGAACAATGGCATAACATATGATTTTCTTTTAACCCGAATTTCTGTGGTATTTACATGATACACAAGATACCAATGTTTGATGTGTTCAAGGGTGTGCAAATAGCAAGAATAAGTTTGTGAGCTGAACATGTGAATATGGAACTTGTTTTGAGGTGGTTTTAGGAACAGCCATTTTGCCACATCTGTATGTCTGTATAATGTTTCTATAGTAGCAGATATTCTATAAAATCTGTTAAACAAATGAGGTCTAATGTTTGACGATGTTCAGACATGCAATGTTGGGTGACAGCAATGACTGTTCCATTCCGTCATCCAAGACCACCTAATCTGGTTTGAGCAGGTCTAGGCCCAGTTGGCTGCACATCACACCAACAGCATGATTTCTTTACTGACTGCTGGCTCTTTATTTCTGCTGAGTGACCATTTTTACGACATGATCAAAGACAATCAAGCACATAAGTCAACAACAGTGTAGGCTACAACAGTTGCTGACCGTGAAGAATGTTGAGGTCTATGAATCCTTTTAAGACAGATGAGATAGCTGCTTGGCACAAATAGACGACGCACTTCAATTCTATGACTGCTCTTCTTACAGGCACAGCCAACCAAAGTTCCCATATGGACACCTAGGTGGATGTGCTTTCTCCGATCTGCCTGCGAAGGATGTTTGCCTTCCCAGAGTGTGTTCCGGGCCCCATGCCAACCTCTTTGAAAGCAGTGCATCCACGAGCAGTAGCAGCTTTTTGTTCTGTCCATCGTTTTTTTTTTTATTATTATTATTATTGAAGTGGTGCTACCAGAGGTGAGCAACCTATTCTTAGCAAGTAGTGCTGGTAGACAGCATTTCGGACATTGTAGACACAAGACCATGATGTCCAGTGCCACAGCCAGCCAACATAGCCCGCTTGCCAGGGTGACAATTTCACTGGACTGGCACATATCACTTCCACCATTTCAGCAGGATGATCTTGTATTACAATTTGAATTGCTAACTTAACAGTTTGTTAACCCAATGGAGACATGATGAAATATTCGGACAGAGAGTCCTGAAAGCATGCACAACAGAATGCTACCTCGGAGGTGCAAGGATGCATGCAGGCTGCTGTAGTATGGTACAATAATGTACAATAACGTAGCTGCATGCTCGATCACCTTAGAAGCTTAAAGTAGATGATATGCTTCACTTTCATGCAAGTGAGGAAACTGATGACAGCCACCTACTTTTGTACTACTCGCTAATTCCCTAGGAGGCACGGTAATTTACTAAAACAGAAACTTGGAGTAGTTGCCAGTATCCCAGTATGCCAGGTCCCCGTATCAGAGTTGTGTTGTCATGTTTCTCTTTGTACTGTGTTCTGGCACTGGTTGTTAATTGGATTGGAGGCACAGTATCCACATGTGTAACAGCAGAGTCCCCCAAAGCCTTGACCAATTACACTTTAGGCACTATTATCATTACTTCAGCAGGCATGCTGTTGAAAAAATAAAGTTGCAAACTTGGAGCACAATTTAAAAATAATTTTGGGTACTTTGCACCAAATGCCACACATACAGCAAAAATAATCTATGTTTATTCACAATTTTGAGTATCTGCATATCCCTAATAGATTAGACTGTTAGCGGCTGCAGACACGAGCAACAAGAGGGCTAGCTCTCTTGGAAGGAAACACTGATGCCTGTTGGTAAAGCTCTCAAAGGCACGAAGGACAATGCAAAGCATGCATTGCCTGTTCTTGTAAAATTGTGTTTGGTGGTGCTCAACCACCATGCTTCACACTATAGAAGGATAATTTGAGTTCTGTACTACAGCTTTTTTCGTCGTTATTAATCCTTTTGTCATACATTTTAATCCTTATGCCATGTCATTTAATCCTTTTGCCATCCGAATTAATCCTCCCTTCATTATTTTTAATCCTCATTTTACATAATTTAATCCATTTCTCATGCAATTTAATCCACGTGACTATGTGTGGGCTACGTGACTTTTTTTGTATTTTGGGAAAATTCCCATGTCCCATTTTACCCCTGGTTTTCATTAAAAACGTGGGTTTCTGCACTGTAATGGGATACTGTGGGACTGTTATCCAGATCCAGATAGACAGTCCCATAGTATCTCACTACAATGCAGGAACCTATGTTTTTAATAAAAGCATGAGTAATATCCGCAGACATGGAAATAGTCCCACAATATCGCAATCCAGATTTGCAGTCCCACAGTATCGCATTACAGTACAGAAACCCACGTTTTTAATGAAAACCATGGGTAAAACTCGTAGACATGGGAATAGTCCCACAATACCGTAATCCAGATTCACAGTCTCACAGTATCCCATTATGGTGCAGAAACCCACATGCAATACCCGTACACATGGGAATTGTCCCAAAATAAAAAAAAGTCATGTAGCCCACACATAGTCACTTGGATTAAATTGCATGAGAAATGGATTAAATTATGCAAAATGAGGATTAAAAATAATGAAAGGAGGATTAATTTGGATGGCAAATGGATTAAATGTCATGGTATAAGGATTAAAATGTACGACAAGAGGATTAATAACGGCGGAAAAAGCGGTAGTTGCCAGAATAGCAGAAGAGACTCGAGAAAATTCACTCTGTGTAACAAGCCTTCAAATTCCCTGACTTTTCCAGGTTTCCACTGACTACGTATTTCAAGCAAATTCCCAGACCAAGACAAAAGGGAACTTGGTGCCTGCTGCTACGGTTTGAGACAGATCCCTCATAAAACAGAAAGATCATTTATTGAGTATTAATTAGGACGCCCTACTTTTCTGCCTCTGAGCTTGTTGTATTGGCACATTGCTGTAATCAGAGCAACGTTGCTGCGGCATGACCACTCAACCACTGATGGGCACTCGCGATTCGCTGTGCATCGCCACAGCGCCTGTCTGTGATTTTCCCTGACTTCAGCTGCTTTCTAGCAAATTCCCTAACAATCCCCTGACTTTTCCAGTCGCATCAAAATTCCCTAACAGTTCCCGGTTTTCCAGGTTGCTAGCCACCCTGTGTAAAAGTAAGCATCTCTCTATGGAAAAAGCATGCACATGTCAATCCTCATCGGACTGACATGAAAAAAATAACTTTAAGGACATGGTGGCTGAACCTACCTGTGCCCCCTGTGAAGAGTTCTTGAAATTACACAAATCATATTCACAGCCATAATGAGAAATGCAAGACCATAGACAGGAATGTTTCATACAAACGCGACCTTGTACCTTCTTGCCCCTATTTCCTGCCGCCAGTCTTGCATGATATTCTACACTCCCATGCCACCATCTCGCTTCCTTTTTAACCATTCTCTTTCAGTACCTTCATGCGATGCATGTTTGTTAATTGTGCAGTTTCTGCCAAGGAGAATGTAGAAGAGTGACAAATCTTTGCTTCAGAACACTTACGCTGAAATCCCCAACCGACGGCTCCACGTAGTTTGCCCACATTCTACGTGGGATAACTCTTACTGGCACGTCATGCATGACTGTGCGGGCATTAGCAGTCAGGGGTGCCTGCAACGACAGTATACATGACTGACAAAGCATAACAAGACAAAGAAGTATCGCCATGCGCAAAACAATACTAGGGTGACAGTCATCCTCTTGGTAGATGAGAGGATGGTGGTTGACGAAATGTCAGCAAGTGCAGTGGGAGCACTCGAATCCAACCACATCAGTTTCTGGTATTTGTGATTCCAATTTTCTGTGTGCCTTCTTTTTTTCTTCTTCCTCTTTTTTTTCTATTGAAACTTGGACTGCAGGCGAACATCGATGCTTGAGACTGCAGCAGTTGTCGAAAAGACGGAGAGCACTTGCAGCAACACTTGTTGACTTTTCACCAACTGCTATCCTTTCACCAATCCTCTGGGAATTATGGTGCTATGGTAGCTGTGTTGGTCTGAATTCTGCTGTACAAGACTCGGCAATAAATGGCGTACACTATTTGCCTGTACAAAGCAATAGCCTCTAGCAAGCCAGTATGCCTTTATAGCTGGTATCCATCGAATCACAGTGGATCACCAGTGAGCACCAAGGAAATCAAGCAAGAATATCTAGTGTTACATCTCCCCTATGAACATTGTGATAGCTGGATACTCATGGCAAAGCCTTATGACATTTTCTATGGACAGTACAGGATTGCAATAAAATAGAGCCAGCATGTGCTCATATAAACTAGCGCAGTCATACTAAACTAGTATGGGTATGGTAACGGGTATGGTAACGGTATGGGGACAACGGAAGTGGGGACCAGTGGGGAGATGGCACGAACAGCATGAGCTCGTCGGTCCCACTCCGGACCGGTGTGGTCCTTTGTGCTACCCACGTGGATTTGTCTTGGCTTGCGCTGAGCGTGGTTCACTGGAGAGCAGCTAGGATACGACACGTATGTGAAAAGGTCAATTTCAAAGGCTTTCTGAAGGCATGCAGTCCTTTTACTAACTGGATTTTAAAAAGAAAGAAGCAGTCTTTGTTTCCTCCCGAGTGTTGTCACGTTTGCTTTGCATTCTGTCGGCTTTCTTGTCTGTTGAACTATAGATTAGGCCCCTTGTGTGAGCTGCAAGATATGCTGAAGATCAAACTAACATACTAGCTCTCCAAGGCACGAAGCAAAAAACAGAATTGGATCAGCTGGAACAGAATTACTTTGCACCAGTGAAGTTGTTGCCCCATTGCTCTTTGAAGCACAGAAATCAAAATCCTCTTCCATGCATTCCATATCCACATACCCTGCTTCTGGTATAGCAATATCGGTTCCATGCGTCATTTCTACTTGCTCTGTGGATTTTGAAAGTAGAGCTTCTTACTTCCCAGTATAAGATAGTGTTTCAGTGGTTTGCCTGCGGATTCAGCTGATGATCAGCGTTGCTCAGTTCATACAGTAACGACAGCTCTGAGTCATTCAACATGTGTACCATATCGAAGAAGAAAAAGCCGTGAGATGCCTACCAGTTCAATTTCGAAAGTGAGACAAGGCGTCTGCTTCTTTGTTAGCTTCATCTTGACAGCCTTTGCCTGGTCCGTCGACTTTAAAACACTTGCCAAGTTATTGATAACGACCTCAAGGTAGATCTCATTGAACTCTTCAGAAACCCCCACCATATTAAACTCTTGAAAGATTGATTCCTGTAAAAGAACAGCCGACAACATCATGTCAGATGCTGCAAAATTACAAACTGGAATTTGGTGCACATGTACCTGAGGAACTTCAGCCCACACGCCTCCTCCTCCTCCAACTACGTCATCGTTGACTATGAAAAAGACTCCATCCAATGTGAAGCGAATGGCAACAACCTTGGCCAATTTGGCAATGGTTGTCACTACCTCTGCAAATCACCATGAGAAACCTCACTAAATCATGATCCAGAAGCATAATCTACATCACACTATTGTAAACGTGCGAACTCACGCACTTTGGCCCGAAGAAAAAAACGAAAGCACGGTGCCAATCCGCCGCGTGATTCAGAAGAGGCCCCCAACACCTAACTGTTTATGTAAGCCAATACCATGTACGTCCTCGAAAAAGGAGAAGCAATCCACAAATAAAGATGCTCCCAAGCAGTCCTGCATTTTTGATCTAGACAAGCGAGAGATAATTGTCTACACTATTCAATATTCAATGATACGTCCATCTACACTTCTGAGGATCCGTATGTTGCATGCACTGATCATCTGATGACGAGCTGATGAGACATGAGAGAGAGAGAGAGAGGGGGGGGGGGGGTTACCATTCTTGTGATTCAACCTTATCAGACCCAATCATCAATGTCATATTGCATGTGTGCTATTTACTGCTGAAAATAGCTGCGTACAGCTGTTTGAGATATTCGTATCCACCTCTGCTTGTCTGGAACCATAGCCCAGGATTCCATGGTTCGAAACCATGCTCTGCCGATCCACTGATGGAGACAGCATGTGTGAGAGGAATGCTCCACTTATAATATTATGGTGGAAGCCTGTGGCTCGAGCCTAATAATAACGCAGCTTCGTTTGAAGACAGGCATGCTTTGTGTGCTCAGCTGGTGGTGAGACAGCTATGTACAAGGAAGTCGTCAATGTATACGAAGCACCTTTCGTCAAGACGCTGCATTAATTCGTCAGATGTGACTCAATGTGGTTTTTACAGCTCAGTGGCGTTACCGCTTGCGACAGGTTGACTCTCCAAGATGCTGTCACTGCGGGGATCTGGAAGATCTAGAGCATATCCTTCTCCATTGCCCACACAACCAACTGTTAGAACCAGACTTTCAGTGTCTCTAGATCAGCTCTAGCTAGGACACTGTAGGACTTCGATCCTTGCTGTGAGGCAACTCATTATCAACTTCACCACATTACCACCAGCAACGGGGGTAGAGTGTCGCCCTGAGTACTGAAGTTACAGTATGAAGGGGGCTGTGAAATGTTTGTGTCACGCGGTGGGGTGCTATTGGCATTTCCTAGAACTGAAGTGGCCCAGAAGATACTGCAATGACAAATTGATTGAATACAGTAACATATATTTGAGTATGAAGAAAAAAAGGGACGCAAGTGTTCTGCCTTGTGCCTTGTTACGACTCGCCATTTTCGCCTTCCTCCCACAACTCGGGAAGCCCTCTTCCTCACAGCCCAAGAGCCCATTCATGAGGGACTAGGGGAGATAACGAGGTCAGCTTTCCTGGAACCACTGCCGACTCCGACCTGATTCCCAGGGACGTCGCCTATTTAAGCGAACACTGTGACCCACTAAAGAGGGAACTCTTGTATACTTCTGTAAATACACTTTCTGTTTCGTTGAGCTCCTTGCCTCTGCCTACGTTCCTGCCCCAGGATGTTGGGATCGGCCTCGCTACCATCCGGCGGTTCGCAACAGCCTCCCTTTTCCCTCAAACTCGAGGAAACATTACCCTATTCACATTTACCTCAGCCTGCTTGCATTCTACTTTTACAGCAGACTGTTGATATAGTGAACCTGCATATAGTGAACATAAGCATGTAGTGAAGAAAACCTGCAGTCCCAATTAAATGGCTATCAATGCCCACGCATTTTTTCCCCTCTATAGTGACGATACTTATAATGAAGAAACTGATGCAGTGAAGATAAATATTTGGCACAAGGCTGCGAAGAAAAGTTTTCAAATTCTTTCAAAAAAGTTTATCAAAGAAAAAGCATTTTCTATTCATGTCAACTGGTTCCATTTAGAAAACATTCTGTATGTTATGTGTGGTAGAAACTTTTAAGCACTGATATAGTGAAGCTTTTGAGTGGTCTGACCAACTTCACTATAAAGGTGTTCTACTGCATGTTCAAAATTTATTGACATCTTCAATGATAACTGCAACGTAACATTATGCCTTCATAAGACTTGTCTTGACGGAGGAGATCTTTAAATGTTAGTATAAAATCATGTCTTACATGTCACGTGTTACATGTCTTACAGATGAGTCATTGCTGCGCCCCAATATGGTTTACTGTCTGGCGACCTCCCAAAAGGTTACCAATCTCCAGTCCCAAAACTGTGCTGCAAGCAAAGTTTGTAACGGATGATGGCCTCCACAGGACAACTCCAGTAATGGCACATTCAATGTTTGTAAGCACAACACTATGCGCTCTTATATGGACCTTTAAACTTTGAGTCCCCCTGAAAGTGGCATGCTACTTTGGTGGCAGAATAGGTGCATAACACCATGCATGACTCCAGCATGTACACACACACATTTGCTCATACAATTCACCTTTTTACACCTGTTCTGTTATTACACCTCCTTATTGTTGCATCCCGCAGAAGAGTGAAAGTTCTCTAACTAAGTTTCATCATTTGGGATTAAATGTTGCCCCAAGGAAGATGTAACCTCCTGTCGAACGAAAAGGGATGAGAGGTCCCCACAACGTTTTTGGCTAAAAGAACATTGAGATCCCGACAGATATACATGCACAAGTTTTCATAAGAAAATAATGCTCATACACTGACTTGACACAACAACAAGGAAACCAAAACTTAATAACAAACATTTTTTCTCTCATACAGGAAACATCATCACTGCAGACGAAAAGCAGAACGAGGGAAAAGCCAGACAGGTTACTTAAGTAGGTCCGAGTACAATTAGGGAAGTGGGCCACGGTTTCTGTTGCAGACAGTCTCATTAGAAGAGATGAGGCTGTCTGCAACAAAAACCGTGGCCCACTTCCTTAACTGTACTCGCACCTACGTAAGTAACCTGTCTGGCTTTTCCCTCATTCTGCCCTTCGTCTGCACTGATAATGCCTGGCGTATGGGTGACAAAACGTTCGTTATTAAAATTTGTTTCTTTGTTGTTGTGTCAAGTCAGTGTTAGCGTTATTTTCTTACAATAAGTCACGATTTTTGGAACATTTTTGCCTTTACAAGTTTTCATGTGCACTTCTTTGCCTTTTGGTAGCATATCTTTCCATTCCAATCACTAAAACACGAATTTCGTTCTGGATTTCAGTTTCGCTTTTGTACTAGGCTTGGTTTCCCCTTGCAATATATCCTAACGTAACTGCATTCCCGTGCTTGAAAGTGTTCACACGTAAAACGCATCTGTCTTGACCTTGTATGGATTGCCTTTGCAACACTTGCGCGTGGACGTACAATGAACCGTAAAGATTCATGAACGCAAAATCAAGAGCATAAGCCAAATAAAGGTGAGAACGTGCACGGTGATTGCTTACTGACGAACTGCTGAATGCAGGCAACGTCTACAATTCGAGCGCGAAACTTCATTTTGCTAAAAGTCAGGAAGCGCTACATAACTGTAATTCAAAGAATTGAAACATTCAACAATTCAAAACCACGGTGGCATTCAAAATGTGACGGCGTAGTCCAAAACTTTGTTCACATGTTCAAGTTCAAAAACACAACCACAATTTTACGTTTACGGTGATAGTTATGGCAATGGCGTTGGCGATTTGGCATTTGACGATGCTAGGGGCCAGGAACATGGACAGGAACACCAGGGAACATGACAGAATGCCTGGGAAGCGCCTTTCGAAATATTGGCTTGCGTCCTCTGGTACGGCAGATCTTGAAAAAAGCTAGCGTGGTGAAAACTGGTGAAAACACGGAAAGAAGGGGTCGAACATAGAAATAAAAACCGAAACAGTACGCGAGAAAAAACACACACACACACGACCACTGATCTCTATGTATAAAGGCTGGATAGCGGATGGGTGAGGGTATCGCGGGAAAGGGTACGACAACCGGCCGCCATATTGCGGTACTCAAAAGAGCGATTACAGCCCATAGGAATGCATGTAAGCTGTGACAAGTTTTGCTGTTTGTGAGCGCTTCCCTTGCTGCTTCGCTAAAATTTTGCCACGGATCGCTGCAGAAATCCCTCGTGATCGGGTTCCTTACGTTTTTTGTGTGAAATCCCGTCACATACATGTTATTTGCTGTCTATTTTGTACTCGTGTGAGGTCGTGTCGTTCCAATTTTGTACTTCGAACTTCGATTATGTGATTTGCTGGTTTTGTGTGGTGTTGTATTTGTTGTGTTACGTTTCCTTTGTCGTCTGTCAGCGTGTGCAGCGTGTTGCTTCTCGTGTTTCTCCCATTTCCTTTCTGCTCGGGGGTGTGGAATGCCAAGGAATGTTTGGCACGTTTGTTTATGTAACCACCTTAATATGCTTGGGTATAAACATTATGCTTTGCACAGGAGGTTTAGATATGACTAGTTATGACACGAAATGCCGAACGGCACTAAAGCACTTTCAAAGGACTAGAATGATATGTGATATAAAGGCTATATGACGGTAAAAACATACCGACTAGAAATATGTGCACTGGGGAAATAAATGGCGGTAAAGACAGTTCACAATGACTAGAGGTAGAGTGAATAAGTCATAAAAAGGCTAAGTAGCAAGGTCTTGTGGTGAAAGTTCCAACATCAAAGTATCACAAGTCCAGTTGCAACAGCAAGTTTGAAGCAGGTAAGTGGGCAGAGTGCATTACTGGTTGTTGAATATGATCAACCTTGACAATTTCTTTCGCAGCTGAGGTCTGGCTGTCACCTTCTCTGTATATTCTTTGGCAAGGTGGTACAGTCCGATACTGCTGTAGCACTGGGAAACTTCTTTGATCAGATGGATCACATTGTTTTCATTTGGGCTGCATTCAAACATGTGTTGTCGCAAGCTTAAGCAGCGAGAATAAAGAGTAGACATTCGAGGTTGAAAAATTATTTATTGTCTCTAAGTAAAGTAAACATGCTGGAATGCACCAAAGAGACATGTGGCTGGTGTGTTTGTATGCCCCACTAATACGAGTTTGTACGTTAGTCAACATGTTCATGCAATACTTTTTTCTTTATATGCTTTTGCCCGTCTTAGTATTGTGCTATCCAATATGGAGTGGCTTTTAACTGCATATGAATGCATAATTCAGGAGTGTTTTCATATATTGGACTAGCTGCAGCTTTAAGGTGCTCTTCGTGCAGTACTGATTCCAATCATCAACCATTGCTTGGAACTCTTAACTAGGGAACATGATTCTAGAGGCTAGATTTTCATGCAAATACACACTTTCAACCAGAGTTCGAGGTAACTCGTTACTGTAACTAAGTTCCTTTTCTTGGTAACTATATAACTTAACTCGCTACTTTTGCGCCGTGGTAATTTTCAGAGGAACTCCTTTTTCAGGTAACTTTGCCAAAGTAACTTAAGCTACGTTCCAAGTTACTAATTCGCTTTTCACTCACGTCCACTTATTTCCTTGCTTTCTTTACGGTTCTTCCACAGCATTTTATGTCATAAAACATGATGTCCAGTCAATGACAGTATTCTGTTCAGGAAGTAAGAACTGCTGCTATTGAAATGAAGCTGAACCATCGTGTGCCGACAGGGAATAAGATGTAACACGTTCGAATTGTTGGACATAAACGAAAACTCAATGCAGGCGACTCGGGGTCGAACTCAGCTGCACCTGTGTAGTGTTATTTTCTGTCCGAAGTAACTTGGGAGTAACTCGTTCTTTTTTTTAAGTAACTCTGTAACGTTTCAAGCTACGTTTCGGGCTGAATAACTTAGTTGCATTTTTCACACGGCAACTTTGTAACGAGTTCCTTTTGACGGGCAACTTCTCGATCTATGCTTTCAACTCTGCATGCTTTTTGTACACTACATAAAGTAAGATACTTTTGCCCCAGTGAATTTGTTGAGTATTTTAAATGCATGCAAGTGAATTCCTAGAGGTGCATATTTTGAGCAAGATAAATGAATTTTTCATACATGTGTGTTCAACCAGCTTTTAGTGCATATAAATCCGGCCTCTACATATGACGCATGCATTATTACTTTCTGGAGGTGTTCTGGGAAGTCGAACTTGTTGGGCACAGCGTCAGGTCTCAGTCGAACGGTTTGGCCCGTTCTGTCGAAGCATTTGTTTTTAAAATGTTTGCTGCAGGCCAGTGATGTCGTCGACGACGTCCAGTCCTTTCGCCTGACATTTACCGCACACTTTGTGTAAATGTTCTGGGCGGCCGTGAGGGAACCTGCATTGAACAGTTCATGCCATCAATGACGGAAGGGATGACAAGGCTAATCCAAGCAAGCAATCGTCGATACCGTGACCAACAAACTGAGCCGTAGATACCACAGCTGACAAGCGCACCAACGCCTGCTGCGTGCCAAGACCATACCCGTGAACTGCAGGAAGGCTAGACTATCACAATGACTCTATCCAGATAACATACGGCTTAAAGTTTAACGCTTAGATCTTGAGATACGATTCACAAAGTGCCGCGCACATGCATCAAAGCAACGTTTTGTCACCCCGCTCGTGGACTAATAAATCACATTTATTTGTAAAACCAAGTCACTTACTTGTGAAATGTTGTCCCCGGTGCCTTGCCAGTACGGTCAGCACACCCATAACCACAGCAGGCGGGCATGACACGACAAAAATGCTACGCAAAGGCGCATGCACATAATGCAGCTGAGTGGCGGACGGCAATGTTTTGAGCTTCCCAAGATGGCGGTTGCACCCTCAATCCGCTATCCAGCCTATTACTATAGAGATCAGTGCACACGACCACGACCTACTAGATTATAACGACCATGTCACAATCAGCAAACCCTATGAGGTGCCTGTCCGCACGATCCGCCAGGGGCGCTACTGACGCACCCTGGCAGACTGGCGCACGATTGGACGATGGAAATTTGAATTTTGAACTCGCAGAAGCGTATGTACGACAACCGTAGCAGACGACAGCGATAGCTCCTATGAAAACGCGTAGAATGATGATAATAATCAACCTCAGAATTAAACATCTGTGGAAGTCCACAGCTTGTACAGAAATACTAAGGTAAGCTGAAGTACAAAGTATTGTAGAAGTTGAGGAAGCAATAACAAGGACGATCAGAAGCGCCACCGCTGCCTTCCAAAAATGCGGCGCATGGGAGGGGTGCGCCTGACGTGGTCGTTATAATCTAGTAGGTCGTGCACACGACACACACACACAGAGACTGGCTTAAGCTATGGCTTGGGGCTTGCGTTGGCCAAGTCACGTGTCTAGTGCGGACTGCGTTGAGCCAAGGGCCCGAAACTCGCCAGTTCCTTTGCGGGATAAAGTGAGGCGCTTCACGCGTTTCACGTCATCGGACGTCAGAAAACGTCATAAATTGAACGTCATGGAGACATCCGGTGGCTAGTGATTACTGATTGGTTCCCATGAGGATGAATTCGTTTTCTGAGCGATGATTGGCCGTTTTCAAATTTGTTCGCGAGCTCTGGAACAGGCGACAGCGCGGCGGCTGTGCCGGTTGGAACCGGCGTTCACGGAGTCGCCGGCGTCCGTTTCAGACGGCTCGTGTTGTGTAGCGGTTGTGTTGGACTATGAATTCTATTTTTTCCTGTTTAAAAACGCAAGCTGTATCATGTGAGTGTCCTCGAACAGTCACAGCTGCCAGGGAAGATGCCTGCGCAACATTTGTGCTCTGCTTCTTGGTGTAGAAACTATTCGAGCGTCCGAACGCCTCGTACCCGATACCTGGTCAACGACTGCCGAGAGGTAAGTCATTTGTCGTTGCTTGTTGCCTTGCAACACCGCATTCACTTCGTGTATTGTGAATAAGTTGCTTAACAGTTACCGGAATACGCGGTGACCGAGACAGACAGCGTATCTTTGCAGATACGATGGTAGACTATATTTCTTTTCGTGAAACAATGTCATCTAAATGTTATGATTAAATACCCGTTCACGTCGTACTGCATAAAGGTATGACGCTACTGTAAGTCTGATTCTTGGTGATTTCGCTCGACAAGTTTCGTCAGACGCGTTGACTGATGAGTAGCTGTTCTGTACGTAGCGCAAAAGCCAAGATTGTCAGGCTAATCGGTCTGAATATATCATTGTGAAGTAGCGCAATAAAAGGTATTTTTTGTACTAAGGTCGCCCATCACACCCCATGGCTGCGAGCTTCTCGCAACCCTACCACCGTTCTTATTTTTCGCGTTCAATAGCACCTTTATTCTTTCTATTTACATTGCAACTTTCACATGCATAACCGTATATCTGATACCATTTTTTTTAAATCTTGCAGCCACTGAGCTCCAGTTCCCAGTAGCAGTCCTTGCCAGAGACAGTCCGACATTATCAGGCTTCTTCAAGCAAATTCTGGAGCAATATTAATATCATCCTGTGTACGTCTTGCTTGTATAACCGTATGTCGCACAATAAAATACTTCATGTCACAAAAACAACCTAGGCTCCGTCGTATTCCTGTAACTCCCACTGCATTCCGACAAACGCGAATAAAAAAAACAGTGCATGGAAGAAAAAAAGGAACAACAAAAGAAGACGGGAAGCAGAGCAGAGAGGAGGAAAGTAGTAAGAGAGAAACGGATGACACGTCATTTACGTCATTCGCGACATAATCAAAAAAGAAAAAAAAATAGGGTGGCTAGTCCTCAGTCATTGGTCGAGCTCCGGAGGTCACGTGAGTTTTCAGCTACAATAGATTTCTACTACAGCTTCGTGCCCGTTGAGCGTTGACTGAAAAGAGTCGAGGGGAGAGGAATCACAAAAGAGCAGAAGCACTGGCGTTACACGTGTGCTATGTTTATCCGTTCAGTAATAGTCTGTTTTTTCTTCCAAGAGCTCATTTCATCCTCTGTGTTAGCGGATCCTTTGGTAGAAGCGTTTGATGTAGCTGTGCGTGATGCAAAGCGACTACTGGTTATTTTCAGTACGTCTGTCGCATCTTTACGTTGCTAGGTGTTGGTTGGTGCAGGACCAATGTCGAGATTGCACTTCTAATGCGTTGTAAACGCAGTGAGCCGGCTTTGCTTATCATAGTTGTTGTACTTGCAGCTAAGGAATGCTGCGACTGTGAAGACTGCGTGGAGGCAGAAGCGATAATAACAGCCAAAACACCGGAGCTCGAAGATGACTTCGGAATATCTACGTTTAAAGTGACAAGTGGCGTAGACCTGGAAAGTCGGTATGGCATTACATCCCGTCCCAGCCTATTATTCTTCAGGGACAAAATACCAGCACTCTACGACGGTATGTTGCAGATACAGTTACTCTGAGCAAATAATAATTATATAGTTGAGTGAGTTTCAGTAAATTCCGAATTGTCAAGCACTCACGTATACGTCGAATAACTTTTACTCCAACTTATGTGGTGAGTGGACATGTACCGTCGTGGCCACTGTTAAAGGGACGGTCTTGTACCCCTGCCCCCCTCATGAAGTGTACCATTCGATTGCCCTTTGTTGAAATACTGCAAATTTACCCGACAAAGCACGTCACAGTTATCAAATAACCGAATTAAATTGATAAAGATTGCAGAGCATGCCGCGGTCTGTGTTGGCAACAATAAGAACAGCTACATCGCCCTGCGCGAAAGTCTGTGATAGGATGCAGAAATCGTCTGCTTTTGCACGCGCTAGTGCACCGGCGTGAGCAGACGACTTTTAGAAGTGTCTGGGGACCGCGGCAACTCTCGTACCTTTTCTTTCAGTTCTCAGGCGAAAAGTGCACATTCTAAGAAGTGGCTCACATGCTGGTTCAGAACAACTATGTTAATCCTCAGAGACAAGTTAAAAGTTGCAAGACAACCCCACCCACAATCACAAATCTGAAGTCGCCGGCCATCGTCGCGCGCGGTCGCATTACAGCTCCGACCAAAAATATATTACGTGCGCTTCCATTACACTCCCCGTTGCACACTGATCATGTTTCGAAATGAAGTGTCGCTGACGACGTACATGGAGAAGGAGTACGTGTTTATTTAAAAACCGCATTAAATACTCGCGGAAAGAAAACACGTGACTTTAGCTTCCACGTATCCGATTATGCGCCACATTATCGGAGACCCCACTGTCAATTCACGGACTACATTCTCCGCTCGCAGAGATATATATCTGAGTGTCTTCATTTCGAGAGCAAAGGGGATGACTCAACCCAAGGTCCTTCTGCAGGTTCCAAATGTCATGACAACGGCGATGTACCCACAGGCCGACGTCATGCGTGACGTTGCATGAGAGGGAAGCGCAGGTTTTGTCGTCTGCTATTACGGCACGTTTCGACAAATTCCTCGAAAACGACTTGGTTATTCTGAATGAACCTTTGACGGTTGTATGTATGCAGTACTCATGAAGACAGTTTTGGCCAAGTTTCGGAATCGCCCCGGCTGTACGAGACCGTCCCTTTAACCAATCTCACGTTTCCGTGGCCTGGCCGCCTCGCTTCGATAAGCGCCCGACTACCGGAGAAGAGTGGAAATAGCAATGGACCGGTCTGTCGTCCCTTTGGGGGTGGTGAGTTGCAGGTATGGATCGTTTATTGACAATACCTGTAAGAACAAAGGCCCATGCACAATGAAAGAAGCCCCAGGAAATAATTCTCGGATAAGCAGTCTTCTTTCATTGCACCTCAGCCTCTTTTGTTTTTTTTTTGTCCTTCTTTCACACGTTTTGTCAATAAGTGATACCATGCTAACGCCCGACCACCTCCAAAATAACAATCGACTGGTTCGATGCTGTTTTCACTGTTCCCCGATAGTCAAGCGCTTATCAGAGCTAGGCCACGGAAACTGGAGATTGGTGCACAGTGGCCACGACAGTACAGTACATGTTACACCTGAGCAGTAGCTGTTCCACAGAGCTTGGGTCAGTAAGTTTGTCCCACAATATTGCAAAAATGACCCTACCCACGCTGAACAGCCACTTAACAGCTCTGCAGAATACCAGATATACCCAGACTTGTCAAGCCATTGAAACAATTTAAAAAGAAAAACGCTTTTTCCTGGTGCCCAATTTTGACACAAGTGGGTGAAAATGGAGTTCTAACATATACCCATCTATCAATACATGCCAAAGGTCTTGTTGTGACAGGAAAGTTACTTAGGGCACTGAGAGTACTGAAAGTACCGTGCTTCGACTGCCTCACTTCTACCTTTCAAATTCTTCAGTTGCCGATGTGGTATCAAGGCTTTCGAGAACAAAGAAGTCATTGTCACAACATTGTGTGTGTTCTTGTGTAGTGATGATGGCTCCATATATGTTTCTTCAGAACTGTGGAGAGTTACGTGAGCCAGGAATACTGGTCAGCAACACGTAGTGAGGGGAAATATTAATGGTTCCCAAATTATAGAGAACAACCTGAGATTTTAAAGGAAAATAACTGTTTATTGTCCTGCCCTCATCTTTAAAGCTGGTCGATGGCTGATATTTTTTCCTTAGTTTTCTCTATAGAAAATGGGGTCTATCTATAATCTGGTTTATACGGTAGTTACTTGCTCAGTAGCTAATTACTTCCCAAGACTGATGTAATACTAGCAACACATGTAGGGTGTCCCGAAAAAGGGTTGTGCATCTGACATTGAATGTTATTGCAGTTCAAATGTTCCACAGCTCATTTGGATGACAACAATTGTTTTTTATCCTGGATCCACCATCAGTACCCAGGTGCCAAACAGTGTGAATAGGATGTTGACTGTATCCCTGTTCTGCATGTGTAAATAAAATCAGTTGCTACTCCAAGTGGGAAAGGTACTGTTTGTGTTTCTCTCTGTTCATGTGCAGGGTTCTACATGAAATACTCTTGAAAAAAAAAAGGGGGGTACTTGGAGTAACCTTCAGGAAATTAAGAAGCACTTGCATAGTAAGACAGTACAAGGGAAACAGAACATGAGCTTGTTGGTTGTGTGTGTGTGTGTGTGTTTTTCATTATCGTGTGTCATGCAAAATGGGAGCATTTGGTTGTTTCTGCAACCAGCCCACAACGTACGAGCAAAGGGAACACAAATAGCTATTCAAACAACTCATGGGAAGGAGGTGCTTGTGGTCTGCCTCAGCCAATTCTCGTTGTTTATGACAAATAGATATAACAGGGGCACCAGTTCTCCAACTCAAATCGTACCTTTTCTTTTTAGGACCTATCCACCCTGACCATATTATGGAATGGCTACACCAGAGTCTGGAGCCTGGAGTTAAATCGCTAAATGACCAAACATTTGAACACCTGACACAAGCAGCAACTGGAGCTACAACTGGAAATTGGCTCGTTGTGTTGTAAGGCAACCAAGTGGTTTCATGTTTTGCACGTTTAATACCGTAAAAATTATTCGCAGTTTTAGGTATTCGTGCCCCAAGGGAAATATATTGAGACCAGTCCTTGAGGGTTTGTCACCAAAGTAAGTTTGCAGGTTTGGGCCAGATTTGTACTCTGCATGGATCAGTGTCTCTGTTCTAAACTTATACAAATTTTAATTAGGATCAAGTTGCAGACCAATGTGGCCACAGTAGACATTGAGACAAACCCAGAGCTTGTGGAGAGGTTCTCTATAAAGGACTGCCCTACAGTGCTTTTGTAAGTATTATGCATTCTCAACAGGAGTTTTATTTTACTGGTTACAATGACAAGATTGGTAAATGTGGTCATGGGTAAATAAATGTATAGCTGTGGATGCAGTGCGAGTGCATCTACATTTTACCCAGAACTGCACTGAATTTCTACATGAAAATCACGGAACTGCATGTAGCCATGGGTATAGTACCTGCATCCGCACTCTCCTGTTATTGGTACTTGCTAGGAGCCCCTTTCCAACAATTTATTTACCCCAAACCCATCATACAAAGAGGGCTGTATCCGATCAACCTTGATACAAACGCAACGGTCAGCTGATTATACGTAAGACCCATCACGCACATCACATTCCCATCTAGCCGCGAGGCTTCATTCCGCACAGTAAATGTCACTATGCAGCTAAACTGTCTCTTCTCAGCCAGTGTCAACAAACCAAAACAAAAGAGTCACAGAAAAGTTGACTACATCTACTAATTGACCATGTGAGCACTTACAGTATGGTCCCGTTAGCACGGCTCGCATTAATTTGGCATCCACACCGTACGAGTATCTTACTTGAAAGCCGCTGTTACACCAGTCTAGCAGTCTATGAGGAGCCACGGTGCACAATATTTTTGCTGTACTGTGTCTTGTCACTGTACAATTAACTTTACAAAAACGCTTTCAAACACCAGCCTGATGCACGACCTTGAAGGCCTGGACCGACTGGCGAAATGTAATCGCCGTAGTGAGCATGAAATCTCGCTCCCCCCTGAAAATCAGTTTGCTACAGGCAATGCACGAGACTGCTTGTGACATACTCATCCACTTATGGGCTCTTTGAAGGAGAGGTGTGCAGATCAGAGGCAAAAGACTGCAAGAGCATACAGCTTGGGACAAAAGTTTACGGAACACGGCACTGGCGTGTTTCTTCATTAGAGCGGCCCCCTGCTACTATCAGGAAGAGATCGAATAAGAAATGGGTGACCGGCTATGCTATCTATCTCTCAGTATGTGTGTCTGCTTTTGTTTGCTGCTAGGATGTCGCTGCAATGGAGAAATGCGACCCCACAATGTTCCGTAAACTTTTGTACCAAGCTGTATGTGCAATATGCTGCAGCCAAAAGCAAAAAATATATGGCGGGGGCCTTCATTGCTACTTTAAGATGTGTTATCACTGTACTGCAGTGTGCAGAATTACAGCATTGTACAGATCTCGGGCAGAGTCTAGGCACGGTGGGTACTGGCTGTCCCCACTGCTTGTAATCCAGTTTTACCAGTGTGATGGGGAACATTCCAAATTTCGCCGGCTTGGTGCCATTTCTCGGCTCATGGGACATGCGGCACGCACACTGAAAAACACACGAAACACTGAAAAGTCAGTCCCGTGATTGTGCCTCCGTTGTTGTTTTTTTTCTGCACTTCATTGTCATCGTTGTCCAGCATGCTGAGATGCAGCACTGACGTGGAAGAATCTCTGTATCATGTACATTTTGACAAGGGTGATGCACTGTACTTAACATGGTCCAACATTTGTAAAAGGCCATGGCTGGTCTCGGGTTTCGTCTATGGGATGTTGCCAAGCGAGGAAAACAAAACGTGTAATAATCGTGATACTGCGAGGGGAAACAAATAAAACATGTTAACAAGTTCCAGATGTCTGTCGCAGGTGGTTCTATATGAGATGAGATGAGTATCGTAGACTGTGTGCTCAACGTTCTTGTTGAAGATTGCGTTGCACGAGCAGAATGATCATCAAAGCCGATTATCATAATCATGCAACCAATTATGTATTTTATCAGGACAGCTTCAAATTTTATTGTGTGTAGGTTAAAATCTGACAATAAGATTATTTCCGTGTTCCCATAAGATATTAGCATCAGGGTTTCGTTTTTTTTTTTGTTTTTTTTACGTAGACCTTGACACATACTACATGTACATGTAGCAAATACGTTGTGTCCCTGACCTATGTGGAAGGCTGTCAGTCCACAATACATGCTTTCAGACCAAGCAACACTTTATTTTGTAATGATGATCGGGGAGTTGGTGTCTTATGACCTGTGTTGTCAATGCGCCATTAAAACTCCAATCATCATCATCATCATGGGGAGTTGCTTTCAGACCGGAACGATATGGTGTGCACACATATCATGAGGCAGGCCCACAGGTACAATTGTAAAGGATCATAGCAGCTGCTTGGGCGAGCCTGTCAAAGTTCAGGGGACGGTTTCATAGAAACAGTGCGAATTCTGTTGCCATCAAAGCGCACGGCTATTAAATAACGAAATTATATTAACAAGAGCTACACTGGCAACATCATCTGCTAGGTCTGCCAGGATAATCATGCGAGTGTCGACAACCTCTTGGGATGTCTAGGGAAACATAGGAAGCAGGGTGGTTCGAATCCTTTAGTGCCCCACTTCATAGGCAACGCGGAGGCACGACTGGAACTAAACAAAGGCAACTGTTTCACTGACCTTCAGGAAACCTTGGAGGACGAGGAACCAGCACACTGCATATTCAGGGTGTGTTTCGCTCAGCTGTTTTGCCTGCCTGTTCACGCATTGGTTTACTCGGTTAAACGTCAACATTACGTTTTTCATTATTTTTTTACCGTGAAGTGTTCATAGCTTCCAACATCTGGCATCTGCGAGGTGGTATATTTGTGCGAATTTCCTGAAAAATACTACTTTATTCTGAATGAAACTTTCTCTGTTGTTTATCTATACTACTCATAAATATAGTTTCGGAATCGCCCGACCTGTATAAACTGTACCTTTAATGGAGTGCCCCTTATCCGTATTGTGCCAGATGGGTTACAGCACCCAGCAGTTGTCTTCCTGCTGCAGAGGGTAGCTACTTCCTCATTGGTCCAAATCACTAGGCAAGGGCCAACCGGACAGATTTCTACAGCTTTGTCGAGCTCAAAGAGTTGTCTCTTCTGATCAGGACCTAGAACAGCCTATGTTGACCAGGCACTTGGATTGCCCGTCTCATGCACAGCCCGTGCGGCTACCCACACCGGCTTGGTTGCACGAAGCATTGCTTGTTTTCTCCCTGCTTGTTCCACTAGCACCCTCTCGCACCACTAGGGGACCCTCAATGTGGCAGTGTACACTATGCAGCAGCTCTGTTTTCATCATGCGAGTGGATTTGTCATTATTCCGGAGTTCTGCCAAAATGAACTTTGGTATATGGATTTTCATAACTGTGATTATTATAATTCCATCTGACTCTGCAATTTTCTTTTGCCATACTTCGTTTCTCAGCTTCCGGCTTGGTAAGATGTACAAGTATGAGTCCACCAAGCGAGACATCAAGTCTTTGAAGCACTTCACAGAGAGCCTATACAGAAACATGAAAGCTTATTCCGTCCCTATGCCACAGAGTCCTTTGTAAGTACTCAAGTACTCACTCTTGATGCATTTTCCAAATCATACATGATACCATCATTAAGTTACTGTTTTACAGCGACAAGCTCACCGAAGCCATTGCCGATTTTGCCAAGGTACGACGTTTGTTTCCTGTGAAGTTTTGCGTACAGAGTGCTGCGAAACAAAATACAAATCTGTGATATTCATGCTTTTCTTTGTTACTATGATGCAGAGGAAAACACTGTGTATGTACTTAGCATTTTCCATTTTTATTTATTTGCAGGAGCACAGACAAGTTCTTTTGATAGGATCCACAGCAGCCCTCACCGCTGTCTATTTGTCGTATAAGGTCCTCTCCTTGCAAAAAGCAAAGGCCCTTAAAAAGGAATAATGTACAGAAGAAACCCCTGTCAATGCCTTTGCATGTCCAATAAAATTTGGACATTTTTCTTAGGCATGCTTCTGGCACATTGATATATTCATACGCGAGCTTTTTGGTGAAAAAAGCCTCTACCCGCTACAGACAAAATTAACCTTGCTTAGCAAGTTCCATATTTTCAATTACACATTCATGCTTCGAAAAGTCACTACAAATCCATCTGTACCATCACCAAAGCTCTTTGTTCTCGGGCAAAAGGAGCCCTGGTTGGTCCCTCTTGCACGGAGGGTGAAGCTCGACCTCACTTCCGAGTTTGGTTGGGAAGGGCAGGCACAGCATCCTTCCGTCACAAAAGGGAGTGGAGAAAAGGTTGGCTTTGATTGCTCTGCATGCCTTCTTGCCAGAACCACATACTTACGCTGATACTCAGCAGGCACAACAGATGATGATGGCACCGCAGTATGACTGCACGATGACACTGTACTTTGTTGTTCTGAATGTTCCGCATCAACGGAAAACTCTTCCTCGTCCGGGAGCGATGGTGCAGACGTTGCGTCGGAGAGCGGACTACCATCCTCGCTCGCGTCGTCGTGTTCTACACTGGCAAAATCACGCGAAGACCACGTACATGTGGTGCAGCTTTGCGATGCCTGTTCGGCACCTTTCGCAGATGAGAGGGACACACTGAGGTTTGGCATGGAGCGGGCATGCACCATCTTTATGACTGCACCGATTACTGGTGTCGTCTCCGAGGGGAGGGTGATAATTGTGGGAGTTGTTTCAGTTGGCACGGACATGTTGTTACTGCTCTCTTCCACAGAACCTTGCTTTACAGGGAGTGCCCTTTCACAAATGACCCCATATGTTCCAGGAAGGACAGTACTATCCTCTCTTTTGGCCTCGTAACGAAGAAAGGAAAAGCCTCCACCATTACGAAGATTTTCGTGCCTCAAGAGGCTTAACCTTCGTGAAATGCACAGGGGGATATTGGAGAGAGATTTGAAGGGACTAGGCTGGCCTTTCCTACAGCTTCGTGCTGGCAAGGTGTTAAATAGAAGACTGCCCTTGTGCAAGAAGCATGGGACTTCCACGATGCATGGTGCTCGTTCCCGTTTGCTTCCATCGTGTACCTCCTGTGTGCAGGTCCCTGCGTACTCACCACCCATTGTGAGCACCATGTGTCTCTCAGGAACGGGCGTGCTCATCTTGGATGACCTTGGCGAGTTCTCCATGTCATCCAGTGTCGCCTGTTCATCAGCATGCCTCACTTCGAGCTCCCTCTCCACTCCTACTCGAGTGACGTCCTCAAGTGAAGGAGGCTGAGAGTATGGTGGTGGCGGACCCCAAAGATATCCAGGAAGGTCCGTATATGGTGCATCTGGAAAGGACAGTCGTGGAGGGTGCATTTGAAGATGGTGGAAGACTCCATCGTTGGAGCGAGTCCGGCGATGCACTCCTCTGCTGTCTCCACGTGGTGGGCGCCAAGGACTGGCTGGGGCATCAAGTGGCGATGGAGTGTGGCTACCTGTTGAATTATGCCACCCATCCCGAACTAAGAGCCTGTCCACAACAGTTCTTCTGGTGTCATGTGGTGCCCGAGGTCTTCGAGACCTTCCCCATGGGAGCCACCCCCTCCTTTGGGAGGCACGTGCACGGCCACGAGGACGGCTTTCTTCGAGGCCATGCGAACGAGTAAGCTGAGGTGAGGCTAAGAAATGACAGTCGACAACGTCCCAGAGAGGCCAGGAAGAATGGCACATGTCATCGTAGCATGCACAAAATGCATGACTGGGATGGCGACGATAAAGCAGACGGCGACGTAGCTCCAACTGTGAAGAAGAAAAGGAGAAAACTGCTGAGCTTCGTTTCTGGTGATCATCTTCTTTCACACACAGCAACCACTATTCCAGCTCGCTCAAGCCACATATACAATTTGCTTTCTTTCCCAAACCTTTGTCAAACGTTGGGCGCTTAAATTGTGTGCATGCACCAGCTTCAAGGCTTTTCACATGCTACAACATCCACGCTTTTCTATCAAAGCGAGTATCTACCATACTTTTCACGGTTAACCATTCATCATCATTGTCACATGTGCTAATAATGTCTGCAACAGCACATTGATGGCATATGTGCAACACGCTTTATATGGTAAACATATGTTTACCATATACAGTCAACCCTCGATTTATGAACACCCTCGGTTCCCCGAAAAACCGTTCATAAATCGAGGGATTCACAAATCGAAAATTCAGTTAACTGAGTACTATCGAGCAAATGGAACAGTATTTCCGAGTTGGGATTGTGTTTATAATGCCATATATTGTGTAATTTTGCTTTTGACCATGCCTTCTGCTGTATCAATCTCACAAAGAACAGACGTTAGCGCATTCACACTCTGTTTATTAATACTATTGTTTAATTTTGCTTTGGACCATGTCATCCGCTGTGTCAATCTTGGAAAGGAGAGATGTCAACACATTCGCACTGGACTGGACTGGTCTCGGATTTCCTCCGGAATTTTTAACCTCCGTTTATTAATCTCCGGGTGACAGCGCCCACCTTATTCATCAACTGAGGTCAGAAACACTCGGTCGCACCTTGTGCGACACCGGAAAACCCATTTGTTGTTCCGATTTCGAGGGGTTCAGAACCGAGGGTGCAATACCTGGAAAACGTTTTGTCCGTTCAAGCGTCATTCATAAGGCCACGGAATTATCCCTTTGAAAGTTTCTTGACCTTGGAACGATCTGTTCATAAATTGAGGGCAAAAACGCTGGGCAACTCCTAGTTGGTTCCCAGAAATTCCGTTCATTATTCCAATATCGAGGTTCATAAAACGAGGGAAAAATGAAAGTTTGGTTCCCCGTGCTCGTGTTCATAAAACGAGGGAATTCATAAATCGAGGGTTGACTGTACAGCGAATATATACAGGGTGTCCCAGCTAAATGCGAACATATTTTTAAAAAACATATATACAGTCGACCCGCGTTTATCCGGATCCTGCGCTATCCGGACAAAAAAGCATTGGGACGGATTTCTCCCCATGTGTTTCGCCCTCGTTTATCCGGACTTCAGCTTCCGGACTCGGATGAGAATTCCAGAGAACAGTAGTGACTAATACCCAACAATCGGCTTCAGTCATCCGGTCATCGTCAGTGTCGTCGCTCTTGATAGTGTTCAAGAAGAATCTGATGATGAAAGCGGGGATGCACAAGCTGTGACGGTAGAAAATGCGCGGGCGGCACTGAAAACAGTGCTAGTATTTTCCGAGCAACAAAACAATATTTTGCAAGTTAATGCCATTAGCAAAGGTTTACAAGAACTGGATACATGTATTAGAATGAAAGAGATGACAATGGATAGTTTTCAATGTAATGGTCAATAAAGATGTCCTTTTAGGATCACTATGGATTTCCGTGTTTTACTTATCCGCTTCCCCCGCTATCCGGATATTTTCACAGGAAACGAGGCCGTCCGGGTAAACGCGGGTCGACTGTATCACTTTTTCCGAGATGAAATCAATTGCAATATAGCATATGCTGAAGGGCTCTCCTTAGAAAGGCATTAGCAAACTCCTAAGGCAATGTCTTAATTAACTTTCAATAATTAGCCTTTTAATTATAAAAGTTACGAGGTTGTCCCAATGAGAAAATCTGGTCCCTTCGGTCACCTGATACCGTTTTCAGAACAAAAATCCGTTCGATAGATCGTCTGCAAAACATTTGTGAAGTAACACCATTTTTTTCTTTATTTTGTTCATTGCGCATCTTCAGAGATGCGTCTTTCCTTCACCCCCAATGCGAGAGGGTGAAGGAGCACGGTGCCGCCTCATGCGTCGAAGATGAGCTTTAACTTGCGGAAACAAAACAAAAACAAATGTATTGGATGACTCTATCGAAACTGCCCTTATCTTGGCTTGCATTTTCTGTTATCTTTTAATCTTTTTCCAGGACGCAAGAGGCGATAGTGTGCTCTTTCACCCTCTCACATTGGGGGTGAAGGAAAGACGTGTCTCCGAAGATGCGCAATGAACAAAATAAAGAAAGAAATGGTGTTCCTTCATGAATATTTTGCGGACAATCTGTCAAACAGATTTTCGTTCTGAAAACGGCTCCAGTACAGTAGGCTCCAGTATCAAGTGACCAACAGGAGCAGATGTTCTCATTGGGACAACTTCGTAGCTTTTATAATTAAAAAGTTAATTATTGAAAGTTAATTAAGACATTGCCTTAGGAGTTTGCTAATGCCCTCCTAAGGAGTGCCCTTAAGCCTATGCTATAATGCAATTGAATTCATCTTGGAAAAAGCGATATATATATATTTAAAAAATATGTTCACATTCTATTGTCCGAAAAGCAAGTTTCCATATTAACGAGACAAAAACGCATTGGAAAACTTTGGTCCTCACAAAATCATCCATAATGCAAATTGTCCATATTAACGGGGTATGTATATGATTCCCTATTATTGTTTTAGGTAATTGCATAATGAAACAGGACATATCTCGTGCTCAAAACAAAGCTCAGTGAAGAATGGATAGCCAACAGATACTCACTTGTTCCAGGTAGAGCTTTTTGCGTTCATGGCTGAGCAACTGGTAGATCAGCATTGAGGAGAAGATACAGACAAGGATGCCGACCACCGATAGGCCAAACAGAGCTCGCAAACATCCATACAGACTTCCGTGCACTACGTCGCAATTGGGTGTGTTGTTGAACACAAGTTGGTGCTCCCCTAAGATCATGTAAGGTTCCATCATGTGGCATAACCAAGACGTATGCTAGTAGCAAAGTATAGTAAGTAAGAGAAATGAGTAGTACCCTCTTGAGCTGCTGCATCTCCAATGGCAGAAAGACACATGCAAGCTTTGTCCTTAGATGAGTAATCGCACTTGTGCAGGGTCTGAAGCCGATTCATGTGCACCACTGTGGTGGTTACTGTGATCACAACACACAGCAATACACATGTGAGACAGCAGCCCCCAGCAAATTTCACCTGCAAGTGAATACATTTTCTTCTGACACTGCAATTCATTACAAGAGTACTTGTGATATCATAAAATCAATGATAATTTGTTACCAGGTATGTGTATCTGTTCCTACGTTTGGCAAAGCACATCACCATAAGTCCGGTTGCAATTAGCTGAAAAATAACATTGCACATTACTCATACTCACTAAGGGCAAGTAAAAACAGCACAGTTATAAAACTTCCTGCTCCATGTGTCATGGTGGCAGCTCAAATAGTTTGCCATTTAAACAAAGTAGTGGTAGTTCAGTGCGTGCAGCCTTTCAGATCAAATGGCTGCGATGCTCCCTCCTAGCAGCCATGTTTGTGGCATCTGCAGCATTCACTGGCATTGATCTGATGTTTAATCTAAATGACCTGGCGATGACCTGGCGATGACCTGGTGGTTACGACAAAAAATAAATAATTTATGGAAACTGGCCATACAGTGCAAGCTTTGGTTCATATTTGTGAATGATGCAACAATACAGGTCACTTGAAAGCCTTCAAATCAACCGAGCTATAAGGAACATTTTGAGCAAATGGCAGAAAGATTTTTTTTTTTGCCAAAGTTGCACGCACCCATTTAGAACACTTTGTTCACTGATTCTAGGACGGCAGTTGACAAAAAGTCAGTGAGTACTGGTCAGGTGTACTGCCATCACATTACGACGACTCTGCGCTCTCATCAACGCATCCCAAGCCGCATTCAGGAAGACACGTAGACACATTCACTCCGGCCCCATTTTCTTTTCTACACGCTCTCAGAGTGACCAGAGTTGATGATGATGACTAGAATTTTACTGGCACAAAAACAACTTAGGCAATAGTGACCAGAGTTGACGAGAGCCTGATATCAACATTGTGTAATTGCAGCACTCGCTGATTTTTCATCAACTGCCACCCCTGGATTATGGCGTGGGCGTTAGTGGGGCTTTAATGTTGTCTTTGCCCTAATCGTTGATTCAGCCTCTGCAGTTTATGTTCACTCGCTCGAATAGTATGCTCCAAAATTAAGCAGCAATGAAACAAGAACAGAACACTGCTAACAACTGACATTTTACTGAACAAGAGCTCAGAACCTCTTTTAACTAAAACCCATGTGTGCGCAAGGGGAACTGGTCGTACATGTTCACTACGCCCCCACACTCCTGAAATGTTACTTTCACACACGCATTTCAACTTGATCCAGAAATGCATTTCTTTTTCTCGAGGACACAGAGGCTTGGTTGATACACATGTCTGTGCCCAATCTTCCTATATTGTACTCTTCAATGACATCCTGTGTCGGCTGATGACAGGAGGCTAACAAGACTTCCTTATAAAAGTGTTAAAACCCAGTGCAGGAACATAAAAAAAGGATGACACAACACAGCACTAATGTTCTGTCTAATGTCTTTTTTATGGTCCCCTGCACTGGGTTTTAACCAGGAAAGAGTAACGCTAACAGAAACTGAAACGGCATATTATCCAAAATTGGATATGGTAACGATAGCAGAAATGAAAACACGTACCACGATTCTTCATTACCGGAAACAGAAACGGAAACGAAAATTATCGTCCGGTATTGAATTCTGGTAATGGCTGTTCCTGTTGTGCAATGACATTTGAGTGATTCTTCATTCTATTTTTGTATATTGATGACACCATTCCCTGTAATGCTCTGAATACTACACGAGAGCAAGGAAAGAAAGCGCGATGTTGGACCTCGAGGGTACATCCCTCACTTACCTCGTCCCGGTCCTCATGACTACGTGACATCAACAGATCACTGTACTGCACCATAGCACGAGGATGACAGCCCACGATTTTTAGTATTCATTTTGTACTTTTTTTTTTCATTTCACTGTGGCCATGGCAGTATTATTTATTACTGAGATCATCCGCTTATGAATGCGACATTGGATGAAGGTCACGCCCATCTTGAGTTGCTGCACTCCGAGTGACTGAAGACTGCAAGGTGTGCGCATCCCAACGACGTAAAATTACTTGTGTAGTGTGTGCGCGTGACACCGAAGCAGCATTGGGCAAAACAGGGTGCTGACAGAGCCGAACGGGCTGTCCTCCGGCAGCTCCGGCATTACCGGAAACAGTAACGGAAACGTAACGGAAAGGCTGGTATCCGAAACGGATAACGGAAACGAAAATATAGCAGTAACGAAAATGGAAACTGTAACGAAAATATGTTCGTTATCCTTCCCTAGTTTTAACACTTTGACCATGGACTACAAAACAGCTCAGATCCTTGCTCTTCTTAAGTCTTCCTGCCCTCAAGAGATGGCATGCATCTGCAACTGCACCAGTGTACAGCTAGGTGCCCAAAAAGGGTCGAACTAAGGGCAGCTGCATGTTCTCTCAATCTGATCTTCGAATCTTTGATCGAATATCATTCTTGCAGTGATCTGATTGGCCTAAGCCATTTTGGAGCACCTTCTGGAGCAGGAAAAAATAGTTTTGGAGTAACAAAATATTGCTTTGGAGCAGATATGCTATATCATTATGCGCAGTCATATACACTTTTTTTTTAAATCCTTTCGAAAGACTAATGTAGATGTGGTCGCCGAAGCCGACCAACTCCTTGTATTTTTAATTACTAAAGTAGTAGTAAAGTAAATTACTGCAAAGAATTCCTCATTAGTCACTTTTGCACTGATATTGTGCAGTTACAGTGCCAAATATAAACGAAACAGTTAACGAAAATGCCAAAGCTAGCTTACTGGTGGGATGTTTTATGTGTGCCCTTAACACTACGATCTTTTTAGTTATTTCCGCGCTCAATTTGTCCACTGTGCTTTCACATAGTTCTAGATTCACATAGGCTGAACATATCCAATATTTGTTTCAGGTTACCCACCCACAACACCAACTATTTGATGGTCTATTACGGGCGTTCTTGCAATCTTTCGCGTTATCCCGCTAGTGACGTCATATGACACCTGCGACAAGTTACGGCAACACAGCACGGAAACGTGGCAATGGTTTAAAAAATTAAAGAAAGAGTGATAGTGGCAGGGTGTCGAACCGCAAAAAATACGGGTTCGATTCGGGTTGGAGTTCGCATTGCTTGGATTTCT
This sequence comes from Ornithodoros turicata, assembly GCF_037126465.1. Lineage (NCBI taxonomy): Eukaryota > Metazoa > Arthropoda > Arachnida > Ixodida > Argasidae > Ornithodoros > Ornithodoros turicata. The sequence goes on along the minus strand of NC_088202.1, from coordinate 90,712,470 downwards.
TTCTGGTTCAGTTCCGGTTCTGCCAAGCAAAAAATCAAACCGGTTCACGAACCGGTTCAACCCTTCCGTGTTATATCTCTCATAGAACTGCTTCCGTGTTATATCTCTCATAGAACTGATTTTATCAGGATATGCATGGCTAATAGCTCAAAACTGTTGTCTGCAATTGACGTTTTTAGTGGTCAGGTACTCCCTTTAGCGAGAGAAAGGAGAAATGGATGAACACTTGCAAATAGCGTCCACGCTGATGGAGCGGTTTAGTCCTGATACCTTCTGTTCCCAAAATCTCTCTTTTGTTTCTTACGCACAGTGCCTGCAAGGTACACTTAAAGGAAGCCCAACCAGATGGACAATATTTTACGTAGACGACGGTACTTGCCGGCACACTGAATTCGCAGCGTGAATTGATCTGTAATTGTACTGAATCATGTCGAAAATAAGTCTTCCAGCCTTGCTCTGTCCGAGCTCACAGCATTGTACCAATTAATCCACAACACAAAGGCAACATGGAAGAACTGGTGTTCTATTTGCCTAAGAAATTAACGATGGAAGATGAAAGTCACTGAAAAGGTTAGCCAGCTGTAGGACTCGAACCCACATCTTCTGGATTGCCGGTCCAGTGCTCTACCAATTGAGCTAAGCTAACACACCTTCTCAGTAACTTCCAGGGTGCGTCATCTGAAGGGACAAACCAGCCACTCTCTCTCACTCATCCTCCTTTCACTCTTACATTTTTGCTCACTCATACACATATTCATACGATGGGCACGATGGCAACTGTTGAACATGAAAGAACTGATGTTCTGAGGCTGGAACAACATAGAGGGGACAAATACATACAAAGCCTCAATTTGCCTCAATTTTGTGTTAGCTTAGCTCAATTGGTAGAGCCCTGGACTGGCAATCCAGAAGATGTGGGTTCGAGTCCTACAGCTGGCTAACCTTTTCAGTGACTTTCATCTTCCATTGTTAATTTCTTAGGCAAATTGAGGCTTTGTATGTATTTGTCCCTTCTATGTTGTTCCAGCCTCAGAACATCAGTTCTTTCATGCTCAACAGTTGCCGCATGCGTCGTTCCCGTCGTATGAATGTGTGTATGAGTGAGCAAAAATGTAAGAGTGAAAGGAGGATGAGTGAGACAGAGTGGCTGGTTTGTCCCTTCAGATGACGCACCCTGGAAGTTACTGAGAAGGCGTGTTAGCTTAACTCAATTGGTAGAGCCCTGGGCCGGCAATCCAGAAGATGTGGGTTCGAGTCCTACAGCTGGCTAACCTTTTCAGTGACTTTCATCTTCCAAAGGCAACGTGTCACAACACAACTGCGCTACCAGTAATCAGAACTACATTTACTTTTCAAACCACGACCAATAAAACAGGCACCGTTCTGCGTGCACTCCTTCTACACTTCTCATGTTTCTGACTTGTTTAACTTTTACTGCTCACACGTAAAGGGAAATTTTGAGCAGTTGCTTAATCACATATTTGTCCTATAGGACTACTCAACTGGCCTACTCTATTCCTGCTTCATTCGTCCGCGTGGCGCTTCCTCTCTGAAGAGCAGACGCCGCTGCGCATGAAGAGAGCGCTTAACGCCGCGTTTACAAGGACAACTGCGCTTCAACACGTTAAAAAAGGTTCTGAGTCCTCGTTTGACTGCTAGGTGAAAATTTGCAAAATCCATGATAATGAGACCAATGTGTCCTCGTTCGGGTATTGGGAGGAGTTGGAATTAGGAAAGAAAAATATGGAGATGGAGGCTCCTACAACACACAGGAGCCGGCTACTCCAAAACACTTGAAAATAAAAATCAGAAAGTCTAAAAAGTTAGAGGCACTGCAATGTCCACAAGGAATGTCATTAAAGCAGCTGTCGCACGATGTCTAAGATCCCTCGGCCATTCTCCGAGGAGCTTCACTAAGTCTAGAGGACGGTGGTCCAGTCTTTCCAAGGCGTCTCTGAGGTCATTACGTTGGACACTGTATCTGGAGCAGTTACTAATATATGTTCAGTGTTCTCCACCTCATCACACTTGAGGCTTCGGACTACTTTTATGTCCGAACCGTTTTGTTGCGAACCGGCTACCACTATTATTTTTTCTGGTTCTGCTCCGGTTCGGGTTCAACAGTGTCATGAAAATTTTGGTTCAGGTTCGGGTTCGGTTCAACACCCTGGATAGTGGTCGGGCCTGTGTCTTCCATCCTGTCATATTCCTAAGGCCCATTTCACACTACAGTTTTTCTTGTCCGCATGCTTCAAAAACAGAACCGAGAGGCAATCGAGCTCCGTAGATTTCAATGGGTCCGATTTGCCTCTGTGAAAAACACTGATGAGAACAATGGTAGTGTGAAACCGGCCTAACACTTCCGGAGGGGGAGATCTCATCGCTTGATATTGCCTGGCCGCAACAGGCAGGTGCCGAGCTCATAAGCAGTTTCACCCTTCAAAAAACACATGTCAGGAAAAGGGTTCCTAACAGCAGGATACTGGCTTAGCATATGCAAAATGGAAGCAGAACTGTACGAATAGGAGACACGGCTGCTGTCTCGCGATGGCATGCGCTGCCTGCTGACTATGGACACGCGCTAAACCACAAGAGGGGCTCAGGTGGTGCGCCCATACCCTTCAAACGGTTAATATTGCATCACAAAGGGTCAAGTGGTACAAAAAATGTCAGGTGTGCATGGTGAAAAGAAATAAAGTTCTGGGATGGAAGCTCTTGAAAGCATTCAACAGACTCTTAGTCAAGTCGACTTAGCTTATGGTTACATCATGCATGAAGCAATGATGCCTTACCACTGCAGCTGGAACGTATGTTGGGATAGTCTCGAAAAACTGTAGAGAAGAAGTGTAGGAGCGTAGAGTAAAGTAGATGGCTATGAAGAGAACTCCCACGAAGACCGCCGATCCTCCACACACAAGGCAGAGGATGACATATTTTCGCAGCCATATCACCCATAGAGAGGACCTTGTTTCTGCATAATCACACATGAAGAGAACCCATATATCACAAGCTTTCTATTATCCATTTTTAGATCCTTTTGCTAGAACATGATCAGTGACAGTACAAAATGCAGAGCAATTTCTAGCACTTAGCCCTCGAAGGAAGTGTATACTTTACATTTGTATTACAGTTCCACCAACAAAGGACCCTCCACAGTTTAGTGTGAAAACTCTTGCACCCCTTCTTGTCAAAATATCCTTTATTTTTTAAATTTTTTTTTTTTGCCTAACTGAACCTCAGAGTTCGACAAGATGATTAGTCTGTTTTCTATTGTAATAAATAAATGCTATTTGTACATTTATCCATTCCACTGAGACATTATATATTATGTGTGTATATTAGTCAGTTAGTCTGAAATTTCCTAAAGGTTTACATTTTACATAGTAGCAAAGCCGAGTCGCAGTAGGATTCCAGACACTTTTTAGGGATACGATTATATTGTACTGAATTTGATGCAGTAGCTTTCATTGAACATGTTCTCTTTCTCGAGGTATAAAACAAACCCCTGGAAGTACTGCTACTGTTTGCGTTCTGAGCAAAGAGGCTGCGTTACATTTATGGCGATCAGAAGACAAACTTGCCATTTCGTCTCCTGTGAAGGGCGTCATGCGTACGCCCACACCCTGATGTAGGTGGCAAAAAGGAGTGTCCATAGGGTAGGGCAGGTGGAAGTCCTGTGGGCAGGGCAAGCGGAGTGGGGCGGTTGGGTGTCTGCTGCTGACAGTGCTCCATGCTCGTCTCTGTCACTTCTTCAGAGTCTGACCCACGCTCATTACGGCCTGCAGACAGCACAAACTGCTTCACTTGAATCTGCAAGCTGTGACACCACTCACACACATTCTTGTTGTGTAAACAGACTATATCAAGCAGAAAGAAAATTACATCACTTGTGTCAAGTGCATTTTGGATTCTTTCTGCGCAGGATACAATATTTTTGGGTCTTATCTCTGGTGAAATGACACTAGTGTTCTTGAATAAAAAAGGTGCACGTCAGGACTTCCTCTCCTCGAAGGCTAGATTGCACAATACGCATCCCTAAATGTCATCTACTCGAGCTTGGTATGTGCCTCAATGCGTGTACATACTGGGTATAGCTGTAGTTCCAACTTTAACTTGTTGGATTTATGGTGCTCAGACTACATAGCACCTTTAAGATGCTGGAAGTAGGTGGCACTATCTGTAGGGTGTACAATACCCGCATGACACACATAGTCCATCGAAAAACAGCAGCAATACCTATGAAGTTGCTTAAGGTAAGCAGTCCTAAATATGCAGGCTTCTATAGCGTACCAGAGCAAAAAAAAGTATTTTATGCTTCTGAGCATTTACATGTAACCAAAAACATGGAACTTGTTCACATGCACGCAAACTGCAATCATGCTTCTAGGCGTTTGCTCCAGAGGAACATTGAAAACACTCGTGTATTTCCTTCAGCACAAGCACACAGTCCTACACATCATTCTTACACCGAAGCACCATCTAGTGACCAATAAACCCTAGCAGCTGAGATGCTACAAAGCCTGATGCACCATCATGTTCACCAAGCATGTTTGAGTAACCTTAGATTATGTCCCTCATTTGATGCTCATACCAAGGCATCCTCTGCTAAGTAGTTTAGACCTAAACAAATTATGACATTAACACAGTTTCTGAAATGCAGGTTATTCAATTTGCAACAAGTGTGCCGACAATAAAAGAGGATGACTAACCGCATACTGGATGCTATTCGTATTCTTTTAGACTACTCTAAGCTTATTAGAATTAACAGCGGCATTCATGGGTGGTCTATAGTCGTGTTACAGCCGGTGTATCCTCTTCTCCCATTATTTCACCACCAGAAAATGATAGTGTTCGAAACATTGTATTATCATTTTTTTCTGTTCATGTTGATGTCTCAGAATAATTATTTTCACATTTCAATGGAATAATGATATGTCATAAAGCTCACCCACAGCTTCCGAGGTGCCGTTCTTAGGTAGAATACGACTATAGTCCCATGACTGAATCTGTAGGCACACTTTCACAAAACATTGCTACAAGATATCCTCTTCAGACAAATAGTATGTACATATGTCATATAAAATTGTTGTTATTCATTGCTATAGAATGCACTACACACAAGCATCAAGTCTCAGTTGGACTGCACCATATGTATTCTCATTACATATTACCTGCTGTGGTAACCTCTGGGGCAGTTCCTTTTGGTTCTAAATTTCATCCCTTATCCTCTACAAAATCGACCATGTGTATCAAGATTGTAGTGCCACCAACTGCTTAGCAGCATTCAGAAGCTATACGTATAGATATACACCTACATTTATGTTCAACAGCTTGTATTGGTCCAGTTAGTTTAGTTTATTTCACTGAACCACAGTGCGACAATGCAGAACAAAATGCCACTGAGGGCAGCTTGACACGGCAGCTTACATAAGGTAGCAGTAATGTATGTTCACTTGTAATTCTACAAATGAGCAGAGGTGAGGAAGTCACTCAATTAAGAGAACTGCTTACAAGTTACTGTGTGAAAAATGTTATTAACAAAGTTAAAAGTTATATTATAATTACATTACTGAGGCTATAACTGAGATGTCAGAATGGGTGGTGGTAGATGTTTTAATAGCTTGGATACATCAAACATATTCGAATCTCCCACATGATGAAAGAAGTCGTACCGCTTCCTTCCTTTAGTCTAATAATAAACTTCTTCGATGAAGAACACAGCAGTCATCGGAATTTTAAGTACAATGAGTTGCCATCATTTCGTAGAACCGCGCGAAATAAGACATTTTAGCTACACAGTTCCCTCCACCATTAGAAATACATTACTCGCCGCTACGATTTCATTTCATTTCCTTTTATTAAGTTGCCCGTAAACAGCAAATAGCCTACAAAAATGACGAACGCCACTGGAGTCTCCGAATGCACGACCGAGACTGAATTCATAGCCTTCGCAACATTGAGGCATCATAATCAGATGAGGCGTCACATGCAATCGGTGCACACATAGCTGTCGTCTCATCAGAGGGGGAGGGCATGCCTCACGTTATCTGTGCACTAGAACTGAATAAAATGAACTTATGCCAAATTAGAAGGTCTACCTAAAAGGGAATGAGTTCCTCAAGAAGTTGCTGGGGCTCAAAAGAGCTACGGAGCTCGAGAGTTAAGTTAAGAGTCAATGAAAACAGTGAAGTTAGTTACAGTATTGAGTTACCCCCAACACTGGAAACAAGCAACTAAATAGATATTCCATCACAAGTTTACGCCGACCAGTTGTGCTTTCAGAAATACTATCTTGTTGAGGCCTTTGCTCCTACCGTAAGAACTGACTTCAACACCAATACAGGCCTATTCAGCTGTGCTTATTCGTAACTAAAGTAGGCACCTGCAGCATGCGAGTGTGTAACCTTCCATTATTCAAAAGCAGAAATAGTAATCAAGAAGAAAGAATCTTAATGAGAAAAGTCAGTTCTTCTGCACATGGCACACTTTCTGTTCTCCTGCGCAGTGTCTTCCTTTTTTTATTGTTACTAACACCACGCTCATTATCAATTAATCAATCTTGTGGCACCACAGAGCAAGGTCATATCAAGTTGTCCATTCATTATTTTTGTCCGCCTTTATGCGAAAGGTGAAGATTGAACTGAACCCAATCTATTTACATAAATTAGTGGACATTGCAGATGTCGGGGGATTTACTTATGTAGCAATATGCAGGGTGTCCTAAGAAATGTGTAAGACAATTTTTGTCAAAAATGTAGCTTCACACAAAGCTGTGCTGTAATCATTTTTTGCCATCTAATACACTTTTTATAAATTTCTAACATTACCCTGACGACTTTTTACATCCCAATGTGGGATTTTCCAAGCTTTCCAGAAGCAATACATATGCCTAACACTAGTACCTATATACTTAGCAAGCTTTTAATGCAAGCTTCTTGAATCTTTGAGTATACGTGGCTAAACATTTAGACAGAAAAATAGACAGAAAGGTCAGCACTGTTCGACAAAACGAGGTGAAAACAAGGGTCTTTGCTGAACAGATTTTCACAGCCAACAACCTTGAAATTGCAAGCAGAATATGTTGGCATTGGTTAAACGATGTACGTGCAGCCTCGAGCTTTGCTTACAAATTACTGCTGACGTGTGGTAGACCTTATGTCAGGGAAACCTCAAGATCCGTTAATATTCCTTTATGTGAACACCGCAATAAAGAAGATAATGAAGATCACTTGACATAGTGCACGTGTGAACCTTTGTTTGGAAAAACGGAAATTTTGCAGACTTGTAAATGCAGCGGGGAATTGCTGTTTGAAGAAGCCCGACAGATAAAGAAGTTGGGTGATAATTGTGTAAGTAAGGCTTCCATCTACTATTCAGGTAAAGTTCACCAAGTTTTGGAGGGTGCCGGTTGTACACGTAGAGGAACAACTTGATGTTCTGGATGTTTATCAAACTGATGTATTTAAGAAAAAAGGCTGTTGAAAATAAATTTTTGTTGAAAGTGCGGTGGTTCGTGGTTTGTCACCATTCTCATCCTCATCCTGGACTCATCTGGGTTCCCAGACTGCAATTCTTTCCTCACTGTATTCCTTTCTCTCTTCCTCTTTTTTTGCTACAGGAAAAATACTAAAAATAGTTGCATACCTAAATACAGACTTCTATTGAATTTACATAGCGCACTGCAGAGCACAGCTGAAATAATCTTGTGTGCTTTCACCTACAACCTCCTACACTGGATGACGAGCAGTATCAGTAATGTCCTCACACAGCCCCAGGGAACACCTTTTAGATATTTTACTATTTGCGTATACCATCTCTAATGCCAACATCTATACCCCAGCAGAACCAAATATTTGAGGCAAACACAACTGATGTTTTAACACACCAGCACCACATATAGAATGAAACGTTCAACGCCAACATCAGAAAGCGGCACTCACATCAAATTTACGTGATCGCACTCGTTCGTGAAATGAACGTGAGGCTAACGAAGCACAAGCACGTGCGCTACCTTCATCAGTGTGCTTCGGTACGGTAATAGGAACCCGGACAAACAGTTATGTTCTCAGAGTCTTATGGGTTATTAAATTAAGGCTCCCAGTGATCACGCAGCACATAAAGCAGTAAAGGGGCTATTCTCTCGCATTAGCACACAATCGAGGGTTCTGTATCGGCAGTTTTCTACTGGATTGCAAACGGAATCGGCAGAATATCGTGAATGCTGGAAGGGTCGAAAAATGTTACATACAACCCATACTCGGACATCAGACTCCGCATGACAAAGGCATATCCCTGCACGCCATGAAATGAAGAGCACAATTAAGAGAATGGTTTTCCGAGTTACTACACTGAGGAACTGCAACGCAAATGGGTAAATAGAGCGGAGACCTAAATAAGATCCGGACAGGCAATCAGGAAATTGTGCGGCAACGGAAATGTAGAATGGTCATTACGTACTGATGCCCAAGATTATCAGACTACGTTGGGTTTCTGCCGCTGGTGATATCACCCCCAGGGCCGCAAAACGCATCTCTAAAGGCACTCCAGTAAGAATTCGACCATAAAGACAGAAATGGCATCCCGTGCGCCCGGAAGGATAGAGGAGCAGTTCCCAAACGTAAACACAAGCTGCATGCTTACCAGCATCAGTACAACCGTGCTGAAGAGATAGGAGTCCTCAACTCCGCACTTCCATTTCTAAAATAAGTGGCATCCTCATCCACAAGTATAAGATCATCTCTGGCGTGATGAGCAGCATTTCCCACGGTGCTTCCCCGCCGCGCTCGTCCTTCTCCTTCTTTCGCTTTGGCTTAGTTCTGAAATGGAACGGCGCGCTCGCTGTGGCGCTAGTGGCGCGGCGTCAAATGGTTCTGGGCGTCAGTCAGCGGTGGCGGTGTTCGCGGTTCACGTGCAAAGCGCGCACTGTGTTACGGTTCATTACTAACAAATGCCGTCTGCGTCATAATGCTACGCGCTTACTAACAAAGCTTTCGGCACGCATGAGCAAAAAAAAGGGGGGGGGGCAACACAACCGACTCTCTTGCGTTTGTTTAAATAAATGTATATTCTGCCTTCCTGTTTCTACTAAAGTCTAATTTCTGCACACCCACGCTCTGATTTCTGTTTCTATAATCGTTCTCAACCATCCCGCCCTGACTGTACCGTTTCGTATGCAGCACAATGGAAAGAATGAACGCCAGTTGCTATGGGCACGATGAAACTAGTTTGATGGAACCAGCTATATAGTCAACAAGCTGGCTCTATGTTTCTTTATAACAGCACACGGTCAAGATAGGATCTCGATAAGGCGTAGTTGTCACCAGTAGCCTACGAGCAGACGCATACATTTCAATGAAGCTTGGGTATTTGCAACACCAGTACGATGGTCAAGAACACCAAGATTTTAACCAAGAACATAACAGAGACCACTGCAATTTCAGTGTTGGAAGTGCCACCGTGACAGCTCAGTTTTAAGACCTCCAAGCGTAAAAAAAAAAAAAAAAGAAAAAAAGAAAAGAAACTGACATACCATTCACACATAGATGCAATGTCTACATGTTATCGAGTGTTGAAAAGTTTCCATGTTATTACCCTGTTACCTTCATGGATGTCCAAACAAGGCAGTCATGGTGGCATAATTTGAGACACTGCTATTCTTAGAAACTTCACAATGAATTTACTGAAATGAGTGTTTGTATACATTTTTCGGAGGCAGTGGCATGTTGTTGTCAAGTGAATCCACCCAGGGCCAGCTTGGTAGGAAGCTGCGCTGACATAAATCTAGAAGCACCTGCAGTAAACCTGGATAGCCTACAGTCAGCACGGCCTGTAACAGATTGTGGTCACACCACTTCCTTGTCACAGCAAGACACTAGAATCTCCTCCTGAAAAGGGATACTCTTCAGTTGACACAGGCAGAACTTTGGCGCGTCACGGTTGCCTTAATTTTGTGGTATCTAAAGCTACCTGCAACTATATAATGCTAAAGATGATTTTTGTTTCAAATCCAAGTCTACATTGACAGACCTGGTTCTAAGTTCTTTCATGCCAATGCACTTTGTACAAAAAGCCTACTGCGTACTAATCCATGAGTAGAGCATTTTGGCAAGTTATATTCACATGCCACTCATGTGACCATGTTGAAAATCCACAGGTTTAAAGACAGGTGTATATACGTATACACTACCCCAGATGTCTACTTTCACCAAGCCGAATACCAGTAATCGAAAGCACCGCAGAACCCATGAACTGTGGAGTGCCCTTTCTCAGAGTGATATATACAGCCATCCAGGGTGCCTCAATACTAGCTCCATCTGCACAGAGGTATCCAGGCAACCTACTGCCACCGGTTTGAGAGAGACATTTGTTTCGGAATTCACATCAGATACACAATCATTTGCTTCACCACTCTAAAAAAAATTCAAATATTTGCACAGCCCTAATAAGCTGTTGTAGCTTAAAACTCTCCAGTCGAATACTTCAGCAGCAGGTCCAGGTATCGCTGCAATATCATGCGGCTCAACACTGGTGATCGTAAGACAACCCACTGAGGCAAAATGTGCAAACCAGGAACCAAAATGGTTGGAACACTCCCTGATGAGGCTCCGAACACCAAGGATGCCTCTTCAAGTAAACAGTATACGAATATGATGTAAGGAATATTGTACAAGAACAAATGAAATGTACGCCTGCAGAAGTCCCAAAGGTGCCATTGCTCAAGCAAAAACCATGCAGCGTCACTTTTAGCAGTACGCAAGATTGCAGCAAGTGATTTCGTAACTTTTTATTTGTACAGGAAGATATAATACAAAGTGGCTTGCAAGCATAATTCAAATAACCACTGCCTATTACTATAAAAAAGGGTTTGACTTGGACAGTTATCGCACTTTCACCAATACCCATGTGAATGTCCTTTTGAAACACACACACACACACACAATGTTTAGGCTGCATGGTCACACTGTCCACAAACCTCCACTCAATACGAGGCAACTCTCATGAAAAAATTGCAACTTGCCATAAAGAGAAAAGAACACCCATACCACACTTGGGTAACTAAGCAACTTTTGACTACAGAGAATAACGTCAAACGGGGCCTAGAGTCCTGGCAGGTCATTTTTGCCCAGTTTACGTTCAGCCCGGAGCCAAAAATAGCAACCACTCACGGGAGCAAGAACTAAAAGCTGCACTGCCTCCCTACTGACCATCAGCAACATAAAGAACTATGCTAGGTTCTCTGGATGCACACAGGGTGCAAAGACCTGCTAGTAATATTTAACGTAAAAGCTGCTGACAATGTTCTTCGGTACTCACGTAGTCAGGATAGCAACCTTTCTGGGTACCTTTCCGAGTGGTACATAATTTTCACACATCCTTGCATAATTTATGGGTGTCAGTCAGCCATTCCAAAACTTTGCTGTGGGATGTACCTCATTGGCAACACGCACTACAAAGACCGAAAGAGGTGCTCCGAAAAATGAGACACTGCGTACATCCTCGGGCAACCGCTCAAAGTTCACATGCCCAGAGTTCAGACGAAGGCTGGGGAAGAGAGAGACGTCCCCACGCACGAGGTTTGTCATTTTTACGCTGCACACGCTCTTTCATGCACACACACACACACACACACAAAACACGTCCCGGCAAAGGAAAATCACATTACAGGGGAAAAAAATGCTAAAGAGAATTTTCCTTGTATTTAATGCACCTACTTCGCTGTCATTTTTCTCCCGTTAAAACCATGAAATGGATGAGAACATGAAACAAGCAAAAACGAAGAAAAGGTCACTCCTCCTTCCCCCACAAGAGGAGGAGCAGACAACTATACGTGGAGAGCAATTTTGCCACCTGCACTCCTCCCTGCTCAAGTCCTATGGGTTGCAGCTCTCAAATCTTCTGGATCTTGTCACCCACTACAAGGGGATTGTTCTTTCGAATTTCCTGAGCACCCAGTTCCTTGTAATCGAACGTGCAGCTGTGCTCATTCGAGTATCTATGGAGGCTGCAGAAGAGGCCTCCGCAGCGGCACAGAAAACCTGCGTGAAGGAAGAAACCTAATGGTGAAGAAGCACAAAAAATTGAAAATTTGGAACAGTTATTGAACAAGGACTGATACACAACGGGCAACTATCACCATATGCTGGACATCATAACCATCATTGTTCATAAATGTACACAGAAAGCATGAATACTACATAAACGCTGAGAGCATGAATACTAATGTTTCGTCAACTGTGACCTCTCAGTTTTTCCACACTTGGCTTCAAAATACTACACACAGACAGTATATGGCAGAACTGAAGAAATGCTGTCATAGTTAGAGAACAGGCTGCGCTATAAAGCCGCTGTCACACTGCCGTTCTGTTTATAGTTGTGTCACACTGCTCAGACAAAAGTGCATTTTGAACATATTTTGTCGTATGTTCTTGTTTCGGTCTCCTGTCACATCAAAAGACTCACATAAACAGACACAGCCAGTCGTCATTGTCATCAGGCACCCCCTCCCTCCCACTTTCAGCATCAAGGATGCCAGGAACATCAAGCAACAGCACTGATACTTTACTTCGAACTCTATACTGACAAAGCTGCACCAAGCTTTCTCTTTTAAATCTCTTCTGCAGTACGTCAACATAGCTACATTCCATACAATAGGTCAGTCTCCTTTGATTAGCTGCGATATTATGTCTATTCCAATGAAAGATCAACAAACCAAAGAAAACACACTGAAAGCCAACATGACGACGCACACGAAAAATTGCGGAAAACGTTGCCTGGATGTCTATGTCAGCGAAGCCACCCATCTCCATCACAAGAAATTTGCAAGGGTGTGTATCCTCCGCCGCACAAAATTTGCCACGTCTTAAAACACCTTTTGTTGATGTGTTTGCCAACAGAATATTTCACACCACAATAGCCTGTCTCTCGCTGAGATGATGTTGGTGCTATCTCACCAGTGTGACATTCTCAATGACAGAGCACAAAACAGAGCAAGTCCCCTTTCTTGTCGCTGTTTTTTTCGTAGTCTGACACAGTCCTACCGACGATTGCAGAGGCTGAACAAACAATTAAGACGAACACAACATTTAGGCCCCACCAACGCCAAAGGAATGACATCATGATGGTAGTTGACGAAAAGTCCAGTGCTGGTGGCGGGACACAAACCCACCCATTACAGTTTTTACTAGAGGTGTGCGAATATTCGAATATGAATCAAATATCTGCAGTACTCAATTCGTATTAAAAAATTGATATCTAAAGTTACAAAGCTGTTGCGGGCAGCGCGCTGGAATTTGTCCGCTGCGGTAACAGCGACGAACATGAATAGTAGAACAGCTGCAAAGCGGCGCACGAAGCTTTAGAGAATTCGTCTACGAATGAGTCTCTACACGTTCGGTAACTGAAACCGAAACCAGCACACGATTGTGTGCAGCCGCCATTAAAGTCCGCCTCAGCCAAACGCGAAACCGCGGTACGCTTCATCACAGTCGCGGCTTTGGTAGATTGCGAACGAACATTCTGAACATTCGTGTGAGGCCTACAGTTTGGTTAAATTCTGGTTGAATATCGAAACTTTGTTATATTTGTTATAAATTTTGTTGTATCGTCAGCACATCACAAGGTCCACTGGGAAGATCTTGCTAAAAAAATGTATGGGCTCATGTGTCTCCGGGTTTTACGTTTATTTATATTCATGCACGGAGAAAGAAGGCTAGGAGGTGAAACTCCCCCATGGAAGCATGCGTGGGCACACGACCAGAGAACGTCACATTGGGAAACTAAAAAAAAAAAAGGTGGTTGGGGGCACTACACGACAGACAGGAAGGCAGTAACACTCAGCGGTGCTGTCCTGTTTTGCGCTTTTGCATGGAATGCTATGGGAAAAGCAGTGCCCTTCACGAGTCGTGAGGCAGCTTCTACGGATGTTAACTTACTGAGAAACGTGAAGGTTGTTTGTCATGACAATACAGTTAAACCTCTATGTAACGAAGTCTGTAAACACATCGCAAAACTTCGCTATATGGAGAACTTCGTTATAGAGAACGTTAGCTAAATTTCGGTTGTTGTTACTACAGTTCAGTAGCCTGAAGTTCCCGGGAATATAACGCACGAAAAACAAGACTATGGAAGAGAAAGAAGCAATTTATTTGGCACAGAAATAGTCAGTTACTCGCTTTTGCACGGTCTTGAAGAATGTCGGTGTCACAGACCGTTCATAGTTTGCCAGCGCTGCCAGAGCGCCCTCCTGGTCCTTGTTCAATGGCGCGTATCGTCGAAGCACGACAATAGAGTCGAGCGCCTCCCTAACAGATGGCACACATATGTCCTCTTCAGTGTCGCTCTCGCTGTCCTCGTGTGTATCCTGACGCAGACCGGCGACGATGTCGGCCTCAGTAAGCTCCTCTGTGCATACTGCCGTTGAGTCGGCGTTCAAAAAGTCCTCCAGTGCAACATCATCCGGCACCCCACCTTGTTCTCGAAGTTCTTCCCATCGCTGGAGCACAGCGAGCGCGTCTGAAGTGTCTTCCAGAACGCTGGGCTCAGCTTCCTCCACGTCAGCACATGGGGTGTCTTCTGCCTCATCAGTCCTCTCAAACCCCGCCTTCCTGAAGCAGTTTGTGATGACCTCGCGTTTGGTTGCAGACCAGCTCGCTGCAAGCATCTCCACGGCTTGGATGGCGTCCACTTTCGATTCTCTGCCGAATCGAATGTCCAGCAGCAGTCGGTCCACTACACGTGCGCGATAGGCGCACTTAACACTCCTTATAATGCCTTGATCCAGTGGCTGGATCAGCGATGTCCAGTTCGGTGGAAAAAATCGCAGCTCCACATTCGTCAGATGGAGGTCGACATGGTGCGCTGAGCAGTTGTCGAGCAGAAGGCACACATGCCGGCCCTGCTTTTCCATTTCACGGTCAAAGTCCCGGAGCCACTCACTGAAAATTGCTCACGACATCCACGCCTTTTGGTTGGCGGCGTACATCACCGGGACCTTCCTTCCTCGAAAGCAGTAAGGGTTCTGGCTCCGTCCGATTACGAGGGGAAGCCGCTTGTCGCTGCTGTCCATGTTCACACAGAAAAGGACGGAAAACCATTGCTTACTTTGAGTCCCACCTTCACAACGGCGTCCCTTCCGGGTCAGAGTGCGTCCAGGCATCATTTGGTAAAACAAGGCGGTCTCATCTGCGTTGTAGATGTCTTTAGGCTGGTATTTCTCCAGGATTCCTTTCAGTTCTTCTTCCTGCCACGTGGCAGCCCCAACAACGTCGGCAGAAAGAGATTCGGCACACAGAACTCTGCAGACAATCGCGTGTCTTTTCTTGAATTTCTCTATCCAGCCGCTGCTGGCCTTGAAGTCGTCGCATCCAAGCATGTTCGCGAAGTTGACAGCCTGACATTGCACGATAGCACCGGTGAGTGGAACACGCGAGGCAAGCATCTCCATGAACCAGGTGAACGTTGCTTTGTCGACGTCGTCATAATGTGCAACCTTCAGCCTCTTCCTCGTGGTGCTGGTCCCCGCTGCGACGGCTGCAAGGATGTTCTCTTTGCCCTTCAGGATCGTTGACAAAGAATTCGCCGGGATACCGAACCTCGCAGCTACGTCCTTTTTCTTTTCACCTTTGGCGACTGCGTTGATGACGTGCACCTTGGCATCTACGGACAACGATTTCCGCTTGAGCACGATTGCCATGGCGTCCACTTCACCCACTCGCACGCGGAATCAAAAGTGACAACTGACCGGCGGGTGTAAACTGTAGGAAGAGAGGAGGGGGCCTCCTTCCTTCTCATTCGTCGAACGCTGGTTGCGCACGCCGGTTGCACCGGTCACTGAACCCCCGGCGTCCTCCTTTCACCACCTCTCCTTTGTACAGGCTTCTCCAACACAAGGAGCAACCTGGATATGATGCGTCCGGCACCCCGGATGGCCCTGAATTCCAGAAAGTTCAGAACGTCGCACTATTTCCGAGAATCGGAGCGGTGTTCAGCGCGCGCGGAACTTCGTAACACAGAGAACACGGGCAAACGCACTTCGCTGTACGGAAAACCCAAATACATGGGCTTCAATGGGACAAATGTACAAGCATTTGAAAAAGTTCGCTAAATAGAGAAATTCGCAGCATGGAGAGTTCGCTATAGGGAGGTTTAACTGTATGCATCACATGTGCCAATTACAGTAAATCTCGGTTATAACGAACTCGACGGTCGCGCGCAACCCGTTCATTATATCCGAAGTTTGCTATAAATGGAATGGACAAAAAATTTGATCCAAAAGGCCAGCAGTGTAAGAAACATGAGTCATGTATGCTGTTCATTGAAAATACATCGTTAATGGCACCTGTTTATACACAGTTGCGGAGATCACGGCGTTTTCTAAGTCATCAAGGTGGTCCAGGTGGGCCGCGGCGAGTGCCTTCGCGTACACAAAATCGCGGAGCGAAGCAACGTACTTGAGTGCCTCCGCTGTAGTTAAAATGTAAGGAGGGGAAGACACTGTCATCATCATCGTCATCGGAAAGTTCGTTTGGCGTCGGCAATGATGTCCGAATCACTGAAGTCCGCGACGGCCTGTGCGTCGTCATCTGCTGTCGCGAACTTCTCGAAAGACTGACAGCCGTCAGTCAGATTCGCAGCCGTTGCTCTGTCCCAAAGTTCTGTGTCGGTATCACGCACACCAAAGTCCACTTCACGATCGGCGTCTGTAGCCAGTGCCTGATGAACAAATCCAGCTTTTCTGAAGCAGTTTCGCAAAGTTTCCCGCTTCACCTGCATCCATGACGCCTTAATCATCGGCCAAACGGGTGCACGTGCAACGCGCGCTGATGGTGACAGCGCATTGGCTGCAAAGCGAGGTCACGTGCAAGCGGCGCCTGACAAATCCGCGGGCGTCTGACGTCGCACGCTCGCCTTCTCCAGTGGTCGAGGGAGCTCTTTCGGTCGCAGTAACCGAAGGCTCCCCAGCAATTCGTTCATAATAGGCGGGGGCAATTTCCATAGACTCAATACAAATTTTGACGGTCGTTCGTGAGGCATTCGTTATAACCGAAGATTCGTTATAAGTGGGGCTGTTATAACCGAGATTTACAGTACATAGCACCGCTGGGTCAGCGCAATCTATGGGAAACAATTCTGTTCTGTCAGCTCTGTTGGGCAGACGAGAATGCGATGACAGCAGAAGAGTTTTTGAGCTTAGACTGTGTCGCCGCAGGGAGTGCACGTTGCTCGATCGTCCTAAAGCTCAACACGAGCTGAAGGCACTGGGAGACACAAACGCAAACCACCGAGCCAACGGCGTCGAGCAAAGTGATGCTGACAGAGCCGGGCAAACAACAGCATCGAGTGACTGCAAGCTTCCCGATTTGTGTCCTCATGCAACAGATGGCTCTGCAGGCCGAAGCTGCTCCTCGTACATTCTCTGGTCGTGGGAGACAGTGAAGTTTCACCTCCTAGCAGTCTTTCTCCGTGCCCCCATATGGAAACAGAGGATTCTGTGCAATCCCGTTAATTCAAACTCGAAGGGAAGCATCAAAACAGCTCAGGATAGAAAATAATCGAATACGCACTTGCGTTCGTTTCTTCAGCCACGACTCTATAAACGTTGTCTGCGATGTTAAGCCCAACCCAATCGCGAACGCGAATATTGTCAACCCAATTCCAGAAAATATAAAATTGCTGAATTTTTTAGCTATGTAGTTGACAGGAAGTCTTGATCCCCTTAAAACAGCAAGGCTTGCTTGCTTTGCAGACTACAATTAAGCGGCTGGGCTATGCGCCGGTCAAGTTTGCGCACACCGCTACGGTGATTTGTTCCTTTCGTCTAGCAGAAGTATCGCTTTTATGAGAAATGGACTTGTACGTAATAAGTAAAGTAAGCATTTAATAAGTAAAGGTGTCCTCAACACGCCAGCAGTGCGCCCACCAGTGTGAGGCCGGCACGTCAGAGCCGATGCGTTGTCGGACGCGGCCCTGCAAATTGTTCGAATAAATTGGTGCACACGTTCATATGTTCAAACCACCGGGCGATTTCCGCCGTTGAAATACACATGGCTTTGCTGGGACCCGGGCGTCAGTTCGAATTATCCAGAAGGTGAAATTAAGAGATTTCGAATTAACGGGATTGCACTGTATCAAGTGTCACACTCCTCAGACAAGCACAGTTACTATTTATGCTTAAAAAAGGCAGCACACAAGATTTATGCTGCACAGCTGTAACTCCTTGTTGTTTGTCATAAAGTACATTATTAAATTTATTGAACAAGATCCCTTCGATCCCTACAGCTGGCTAACCTTTTCAATGACTTTCATCCTTCATAATTAAATTTGTGCCTACCAGACATGTTACTCAGACGGCCTTTCAGATACAGTTGTACCTCATTTTGCAATGTGGTTATTTTTGCCATCCCAGCACAAATGTTGTTGGGCCTGAATATGAATACCATATCTCTCCTTGACGCACGCAACCTAATCTTTATGACAAGTATCGGCAAAGCAGTGTATCACACATACTGTAGAGCTCACACGTGAAATACAGCAAGAAATAGTTGTAGCAGAAAGGATGCTCCAAAGAGACACGTACCAGTGAGGCCAACCTTCTTGCGGCACATTTGACACCGATTCTTCTTTTTCTTTTGGTCTTTCTGGTCATCTTGTTGGCTGCCTGTGTCCGAAACCACACTCTCTGTGGACTTTGAGGTTGTTTCACGTGCTTCAGGCTGGACTCCCGTTTTCTAGGTGGAGGAAACAAAACACTATAATAAGTGGACTTCCAGAAGTACAGGGCATTTCAAAAAGGTGGACCCGATTTGAAGCTGCTATATCACTGCAACCACGAATCGCCCATGATACTCTTACCACGTGAAAGGGCAGGCATAGAGTTTACACTGTGTTTTGTGCCGCTTCTATGACAAAGGTTGCCGACCCGTACTTTTTTTTTTTAAGGGAAACAGTTTCGGGGCAAGCCTATCTGGGAATGCTGCAGAACTGGCCTTTCCTACAACTCAATGAGGATTTCAATGACTTCATGTTTCAGCAAGACAGAGCATCGCCACACTGCCAGGTTCATTATTTTCTGAATGACACTGCCTCAATGTTGGATAGCTCACAGGGGACCTCACGACTTGCTGCTGCATTCTTTGCCTTCAAGACCCACAGACATTACACCCTGCAGCCCTTTCTAGTGGGAATACATCAAAGACTGTGTTTGTGTGCCACAACAGGCGACTAATATGGAAGACATCAAAAACGGAACCGTGGCAGCGGTGACTTCAGTGGAAGACACTGCGAGAGACATTTGAGACATATTCAACAATGGTCTCAATGCTGTCCATGCAGCAGGTTGGGTGCACATAGAGCTTTTATGAAATCCTTAGTAAAACTTGATGACCCACTAAGCTGATAAAAATGGTCACAAGCTGTTGGGGATGCATCACACAACAGATCGTTTTCGTCCTCAGGCTCAAGGTTCCGTTCTGACGACTCACTAAGTTTCTGGTAATTTTTTGTGTGGCTGTAAAATTTTGCCCATGTGAAATATAGTGGTTTGAAATTAGGTCCATCTCTTTGAGACACTTTGTACAATAATCATGTTCAGCATCTAGCAGCTGCATCAACACAATGCGCCACTTTTATGGTGCACGACTTCACGCCACATAACTAGCGCAGGAACACGTGGTATATTTCTTTAGCAGACTGGCATGGCCATTGAGTATTTAGTCACTTATTCTGGTGCTCTGTCTCAGTCTCAACAACTGGTGACCAAAGAGACACTACTAAATCATGTTTCTGCACCTATAGCTTCGCATATGACATCAGCAGACATATACAGTCCATGCAATTTGCCTTCATTTATCCAGGATTCAGCTTCCGGACACCAAAATTTTCCAGGAACCAAATTCACTTATCCGGTGTTGAGTCAGACAACGTGAGACCTACATTTCGTCAAGCGGATGCAACAATCTGAAGGAATTTTCACCTTTCCCTTTCTATGCGTTATCGTACACTGACCAGTCTAGCCCACTACACTACAGATGAGTGATGAAACCCGTACACTTGCAGAGCTCCAATCTGATGCCAAAACTACGAGGAGTGTCCGGAAAGTAAGAATACAGTCCGTGCCAGCAGCTAAGTAACGAAGCCAGCTGAGAGGTGGCAGCACTGCTGTAATCCTTGAACATTATGCTTCCCTCACCCCTCCGGTTTGCAGTTCTCCGCAACCGCTTTGGCGGGTATGATGCTTTGAAAATGTCCGCACTGATGGAGTATCCCGCCAAATGTGAGGTGCGATCCGTAATACGATTTCTGCATGCAAGAGGCAAAACACCAACGGACATCCGCAGAGAGATTTGTGCTGTTTATGGTGAAGTTATGAATCGGCACAATGTGGCGAAGTGGTGCCATCAATTCTTGGAAGGAAGAACGGATGTCCATGACCAAAAAAGAAGCGGGAGGCCGTCTGTCCTCACTAATGATGTTCTTCGTGAAATCGAAGATGAAATTCGTTCAAATAGGCGTGTAACCGTAAGGGAATTGCATGAACTGGTTCCCGAAGTGTCCAAGACGGTGATTCATGAAGCCGCAACTGAGGAATTAGAGCATAAGAAGTTGTGTGCAAGATGGGTGCCCAAGATGCTGACCAACTAGCACAAGACGAAGAGGATGGGTTACGCGTTGGGCTCTCTCACACTACACACAGGAAGATGACCAATTTCTGGTCTCAACAGTGACCAGTGAAGAAACATGGGTCTTCCACCACACGTCTGAATCCGAACAACAATCACTGAAATGGCGTCATACACATTCTCTGAAACAACACAAGTTCAGAACTTCAATTTCAATGAAGAAATTGATGGCCACTGTCTCCTCGTTGACTTCATGCCTCCGGGAACAACAATTAATGCCGCCGCATACTGTGAAACCTTGGAACAGCTACGGCAGTTCATTCAAAACAAACAGAGGAGACTGTTGACAACTGGCGTACGCCTGCTTCATGATAACGTTTGGGTCCACACCGTGCGAGTCACCATGTCGCTTCTGACAAGATTCATGTGAGAGGTTTTGGAGCATCCCCCGTATAGCCCGGCCTTGGCTCCGAGTGATTTTCACCTATTTCTTCCCCAGATGAAACATCTCTCTGGGAGACAGTTCGCGGATAACAACCAGTTGACACAAAAAGTCATGACGTGATTTACACAGCAGCCAGGAGACTTTATGACCCAAAAGCTGGTTCCTGAGGCTGAACAAGTGCTCAGAAAATGGCGGCAAATATGACGAAAAATGAAGTGTTGCGAGAGTACCTCAGAGTTCAGGAATCGTCAAATAAAAATTTTCTGTACTCGTGCTGGCATTTGTATTCTTACTTTCCAGACACGGCTCGTATGTTCAACAGCTGTGGTGACACCACAGTTTCGGGGGTGTGGCAACATTGACTGGCATGATGACGACTGCGCTGGAATTAGGGATGAAGATGTCGCTTTCACTGATGACCAGCATGAATCCAATGACGGTGACAAACCCAGTGTTGTGACCCTTGGGCATGAGCGAAGTACATAGGGAACGTCTCAGGCATTTTTCGTGCAAAATAATAAAGTTTTTGTCAAGCTAATCTCGTCAGAAAGAGCTTACAGGGGCTGAATTTGACATGGATGACGACGAACAGTTCCCATGTCCCCCGAAATAAACATGGGGGGGATATGTTTATTAAGAAAAGCGTAGGCTTTGTTGACAACTGATGGCTTGTCTGATCTTGAGTTCCATTTATCCGTAACACCCGCTATTCAGACACTTGCCCTGGAGACTGCTAAGTGTCAAATAAACAAGTGTCGACTGTATCACCAAATGTGTTATCCTTCCACAGGAAGCTCTTGCAACTTCTGCGTTATGAGCTGTAGTTCCAGAACTACTAGCAGGTTACACTATATGTATGTCAGAAAAGCTTACTTCGCTCGGAGCATCATCTTGGGAGGTACTGGCAACAACAGGGGGAACTGTTGGGTTGGCTGTGTTCAAGGCAGTATCAGACACTGGTCGGCTGCTGGAAGAGGCACTCTCGCTGGATGACGCAGTAGCTGAAAGCAGCAGCAAAATTATTTATGGTGGAACCCTTAGTGGTCAGTGACAACACCCGTACTTAACTACGCCATGTTGATCCCACCATATAGACACATAGTCAAAACATGTCTGGCTATGGTTTGATGCAGCAGTCCTCAACTTTGAGGGAGCCCATGATCATGCTAGCACAACTTCAAGGAACCTACTGCTTTGCACTATCAGGTTCACAGAAACTTACGACTATCTCCACGGAATCAGGGAATTTTTTGGGTCCTTAGTTGGGAACCCCTGGTTCGGAACACAAAAGTAGCAGCGAGTGCTCCAACCAGCTTCAGTCACACGAAATTGACCTTTGTGAGAGTGGTACATCAGCAAGTATATTTAATGCTTGCCAATTACTGTGCATCAAGTATGGCAGTACAGAGCAGATTTAACTTTACAAGACACAATAAATAAGCCAGAAAGGTAGCACATAGCCTAATATGATGGCTGACTTCTCTTAACTCCTATCAAGAAGACCTTACTGCTCTCATTATCAATTTTACCCACATGTACTATTGCCTTGTTGTGTCACAATGACAACTGATAAACCTATTCACACGCATATACATCTATAAAGCAGTAAACTCTAGCCCACCCAACCAAAGCCAAAAAAATCCTCTCCACTGTAGGCAGCGATTTCCTTCCCAATGCGACACTTGATATCACAACCTTCCATTCTGCCTTACACATTGCAATGCCCAGTGAGACAGATAGAGCAGATCTGCATTGCACCAAGCCCTGGTAAATGTTGGAAAAGGTTATGGGGATTACACTGAAGATGGATACAAGGAGGAATATGACAAAATGAGAAGACACAAGAAGGTGATACAATGCTGTTATGCAGACAGTGTTGCGGCCCCCAGCCACTGAAGAATATGCCAAAAACATGTCATGTTCTGTGTAAGCTGCATTATGAGCTTAGTAATGAGGTCCACTACTACTAAGTGTGCCACATCTAAAGAAAAAAAGGTGATGTTTCATATTTTCTTGATATCATACATCAGTACAGGATTAACAGGAAAGGTGGAGAAAGTGATCACGGAGCATGGACGCGAACCACCGCTGAAGTCGAACAAAAACCTGCTATAAACCATTATTTTTTGCCAGACTGAGCCACAATTTTATTTTATACTGCCAAACCGACCTGGAACTGACAAGAAATGAATCTGAAGCAGGAGATAATCGTTCCAGCTACATTTTGCAAATCTTATCAAACACACTCACACGAAAATCGCACTAGGCAGGGAGTTCAAGCAGGTCGTGCTTTAGCTATGTTCCAGTACCACGGTGTACAGCAGCAGACGAAGCAAACTCTTGTCAGACAGCCATTCGTGAGAGAGATTCCAATTTTGAATACGGAAAATGACACAAAAATGCAGTGCTACCTGAGTTACCCAGGTAGATATGCACAGACGCATTTACTGTGTTAAGTTGCCACAATGGCTCTGGAAGAAAACAGTGTGTTCAACTCCTGTGATACCCAAAAAGACTGGCATGAGTAGATCGCGTGTTTGAGTTGGTGACAATCTCACCAGAATCACTTAATTAGATGCAAAGGTATAATATGTTACATCTATGGTAGTCACTGCTTTCATTCCTGACACTGGTGTTTTACGACTGCTTTCCAAAAATGGCGGCGTCCACACTCAAATGGACAATAACATATTCATAACGTGGCACGAGCATCTGAGCCTTTTAGAAGAACACTGGAGTGTGGAGAAAAGCTCCAGAAAAGAGTATGCCTATGCACTTAGCAGTACAAGCAATTGGATGCTTACACAATGCCTGGCATCTACCAGAGGAGGCTATACGTACCAAAATCAGCATACCAGTTCTGCAGCAGAGCAGAAGCTAATAGAACAAAGAAACGCAGCTTGAACAAAGACAGTCCAGAGGGAGGGGATGAAGGGAAGGAAGGAAGCAAGCAAGCAAGGAGGCAAGGGCCTACCTGTGGGGCTGCCGCGGCCGGCCGTCTGTTTTCGCTTGAGGGCATCCTTATAGCACTGGGAGCATAGCCCATCCGTGGCAGGGCTGCCATAAAAGCCACAGCCCGAGCGACACAGGGCTCCATTCTGTGACATCTGATTTGTGTCCCGCTCCATGCCTCCTTCTGGCCACTACTCACGTCCTGACAGGGGACCCAGGGGCCTCAAATCCTGCACCATGGAAGAAAGAAAAAGCTGCTCCCTCAGGACGTGGTCTCAAGCAGATGCACAAACAGCCCAAATGAACCAGCAGAGTTTCCAAAAAATACACACCTGGAATCCATATTTAAGACCCACTGTACACAAACGCAGACAAAATTTTGTGAGCAATGGTCACAGTGCGGCAGTCAAGTATTCTATATTACTATGCCCATCAAGAACGAGCCAAGGGTGAGCTCTTGCGCGATAGTCAGTTGCTCCGAAGCAACGTGTGCGTATCCACAAGTATGGGTCTTCACCTGAAGAGTAAAGACTCATCAGAGGTGCACGATACCTAAAGATACAGTGAGCAACATGTGACTATGCAGATGAATTTGTATTGTGTCCTACATGAGAGTTCTCAGTTAGCAATAAAGTGAACCATCTTCGACGTTCATGGTGCAGAGGTGCAAAACAGATTTCTGGAGCCGCTGTCCCATTTGCAAAATTCTGTACACAGTCACATCATACAACATGTAATTCCACACAGCATTCAGTTCTCTGAAGCATAAAACGAAGAACATAGATGTGACAAATTGAAAAAATTTGTGACACATTACTAGCGTCCTTTACACAACCACCCAATGCTATTCCGCATATCTATTCACTCGAGTAATTTACCCCAGTTCAAGCACAGCAAAAGCACAGCCTAGGGCAGAAACGCTCGTTGGGATAATATCCTACGTACTTTACAAGATTCTGGGACGCCCTCTGTTATCTGTTTTTTGGCGTCGAACGCCTTATCTAACGCTGCTATAGTGAGTAATAACACTGAAACAGTTTCAGCGAACGGCCGCTGCAACGTTGCTACTCTCACAAACGATCAACGAGATACTGCAGTGACATCAAGGTCCCCGATCAGCTACAATGCTCTTCCACACGGTCAAGGCGATCGTTCATCCACTCACTGACCCCAATTGCTCCTCTTTGCAAAGCGCAAAAAGATAAAATAATCAACGACAGAACGCGTGAAAAGAGCGTCCTAAGCATGCAGGCAATGAATTAACAGCGGATACTGGCATGTTTGCTGAGCAGATAGTGAACATGTGGACCCAAGGCTCCGCGGCTGCAAATCACCTGCAGGCAGACGCCTAAATTTCTACTGAACGCCTAGTACTTTTCCAGAACGCTGGTTAGTTATCGTGCAGTGGTAAGAGTCTCAGCACCCGCTCCCCCGATATCTGATGTTCACATCGTACATAAAGAATTGTAAAAACAGCGAGGAATGGCATGTTCACGGACGAAACAAAAAAAGTGGGTCCCGCGAGAATTCAGTGTGCAAGATCGCAAAACCGAAGGCAAGTAGGACCACAGGAGGTGGGAAAACACGAAATGAGTGTGCAACCGGTATGTACCCGCAAGAAATTAGTCTCTAGCAGAGCTTCACTTCCTCGAGGCCATCGAACGAGCAAGTAACGGGACAGATTGCGAAATAAGCGGGCTAGGAGAAACTTTGGCCGAGAGTTACGCAAAATGATTTGAGACTTACATCTCGAAAAAGAAACTGTGCAATGACAACCTTGCTGCTATCAGGTTCGCAGAAATCGTGCGTAATAGGCCTACGACATCTACAAAGCATGCTGGCCTCGTTTGATGCCTTACGAAAGCTCTCTGCCAACCATTTTGTGACTGTAATGTGAATACAGATAAATCTGAACGCCACCAGCATTCAGTAAGAGGCAGTATATATCTTGCAGTCGCCCACTGATAATCCCCTGGGCGTATATAAATCTTAGGCCTCACTTTTAACCTCCAGCTGATTACAAAAGCGCTCACCTTTGATGATTTCCCAACAGATATCCGACTTGTGTCGCTTCTTCACGCCAATCCAATGGTTGTGTAATGTTCCACTACAATAGTAACGATGATTTCAGCTAGGACAGTTCAGTACAGGGAGGAAAAATCCACGTCCAGCACAAGAAAGAAGAGAAAATGGCGTCCACCACGTATTTGAAATGAGGCTGTTGCTATTGCAATTTTGGAGTTGAACAAGTCTATGACTCACAGGGAAGATGAAAACGTCACTTTTCAGTTTCAACGTTCGGAGGGTCACAGCTATCCATTAGAAACGACACGTATTGGGACTCCTGACGCCTCACACTTGAACAGAGAAGGTTCAGCTTGTGGCGATGAGCAGCAGATTGCCACAATCACACAGAAGAAATGCGTCATGTGACCAAAACCAAGGCGTTTGATTGGCCGCTGTCGTTTGACCTCTGCCTCACTTCCTGCGTGACGTCAATCAATTTTCCGGTGACGGTCATGAAAATTGCTTGGTGAAAGGACAGATAGTTTTATTCCTACGAATTCTGTATTGGCGTGTAAAGGCAATGTATTTTTGAGCATTTGTATGGTTTAACTCGTACTACCTGTGCACCATGCAAACGCACGAACACTGAAAATGCGGTAGGATAGGGAGCCTGTTTTTAGAGCCAGGCGGCTGGCACGAGGTGTTTTCCCGTGAAAGCGTCATTGCGCAATGTTGAAAAAACAGCTGACGCAAGCTACGTACCACGACGAACGTGCGTTGACATCGGCAGACGGAGTTGCCCAAAAATTTTCGTTGCTCAGTGCCCACCAATGGTTATTTCAGCTTTGAACTGCGCAGTGAGTGGAGTGGTGTCACAATTGTAAGAAAATCAAAACGACAGAACAAGCGGCGGCGGATACAACTTACAAAGAGAAAGGAAATTACTTCAGGAAGGCTCACACGTCAACTTTATGTATTTTTTCCACAAGATTGGGAAACTCATACACAGCTACGAAATAAAATGTGCGACACAGCAGGTGACGAAACGATGATGTCACCGAGTTGGAGGTCTTGCACGGTATCTCTTTTCTTTTTAACTTTTTTTTTTTCACCAAGTTATTGTTATGACTGTTGCCTCAAATGCATGAATGTAATGCGTGCATGATCCACTTTCTCAGACCGATTTTATTTGAATGTGTCTTATCACCGTGGGGAATCCCGCTCACACTGCTTGGTTCCCCGGTTTATTAGTATTACTGATGACTTTGAGTCGCTTTCGCTCAAACGCTCTGATTGGGCAGTGGGCTGAACCGTTCGCGAACCGTTTGCTCGAAAACGATTCACTAAGACTTCGATTGGTTACTAATTTTGCAGCGTTCACATAGATGTAACGCGTGTGAAAGTATGTACTCATTGGCATTTTGCGCGCGGAGAGTGGCTACCCACGAAAGAAAGAAGCCGTGTATAAACACAAAAACACGCACTGGAACCCTTATGATTGTGACTTGTGTCAAATCGACCACTTGTTGCCAGTCATGCATAACTGAGTGGCAATGACAATGATTCTCCTTTTCTGTTATGCCGCCTAAATTTTTGTCTCCCACGTGCTGCTCTGCGGAACCCCCCAACGTTCTATGTCAACCACTGCTGTCCTAACTTAGGACAGCAGTGGTTGACATAGAACGTTGGGGGGTTCCGTGTAAGAGGATCAGTGATCCTCTTACACGGTGCCAAATTTTATTTAACTCGCTTCCTTCATCTCTAGATATTTTTTCATCATCATGTACATCATTTAGGCACAATATGTATTCTCATTTTTCGGAACTTTCATTTCTTTGATATTTTTTCTGATAATTTCCCTTTTGTTGTCGTGGGATTGTATGGGTTTCTCAAGTTACAATGCGCGTGCGCTCTTTTCTTGTTTTCAATTCAAGTCATGTACATTTATTTTTTGCATGTACAGTTTTTTTCTTATTGCATAGATCGTGTCTTGCTGTTAGTGCATATTGTCTGTATTCGCAAATTGTATTATTGTATTTATATATATATTGTGTCTGTTTGTAGTGCACTGCATTGTATTTGAGTGCACCAACATTAGGGTCGTCATGACCGTTTTTGGGCACCAATAAAACATTATTATTATTATTACAGTAACGTGTCCTGGTACTTCACAATTAATTCTTATGTATTATAATTTGTAATGCACACTGGGATGAAAGTTTTCATACGATGCGCATCCCACACTATCCCGGGCGGCAAAATGGACTCTTCCCGCGACTCTTCCTAAGCATATAAACGTCCACAACGCTGGTGGCTTGCAGTGATTTCCCGGAAATGCAACCACAGAGGGGGGGGGGGGGGGGGGGGGGGGCGTATATGTTTCTGATCACATGTTTATATGGGTATATGTATTGGTCGCCGGGCTGTGTTGGGCAATCTCATAAATTTAAGAGGGGAGGGAGCTGCAATTCACCAGGGGGCG
Source organism: Ornithodoros turicata (assembly GCF_037126465.1). Taxonomy (NCBI): domain Eukaryota; kingdom Metazoa; phylum Arthropoda; class Arachnida; order Ixodida; family Argasidae; genus Ornithodoros; species Ornithodoros turicata. The sequence continues at coordinate 90,683,969 of NC_088202.1, read as the reverse complement.
TACTGCCCATCTGGGGAGGGGTAAAATCCCTGATTGCTTGCAGTGCGTACGTGGGCAGAGTATTGAGAGCCCGTGGCTCGTATCCACCAAAGACCCTCAAAGAAGGTTTGCAAAAAAAAAAAACATCACAGCATATATATTTCTTCATATATTTCTTCATATATTTTTTCGCACATAGATGGCGCCACATATGGAGCCCTCGTAGATAGAGAGCAAAGGGCAAAGGTAGATGTGCATGTACCTTGTGTGGGCTTCTGGTGTGTCTCAGCACATTGGGTAGAGGTGTGCGCGGGTGCTGTTATGTCCGCGGACCCGCGCGACATCCTGGTTTGCAGATAGAAATAAAACATAGATGAAATGCAACGTGTTGGAATCCGCGCGGATAGTATGCGGGTTTAACCGCACGTCTCTGCGGTGCGAGTGGATATCCATAAGGTATATATGCATAATGTTAGAATAACATTTGGCGTTTGTCACTTACAGGCGCGTGCCCATTTTGCTATGAGTCGCGACAGGTTTTGTCCAGGGGGGGGGGGGGGGGGGGGCGGGATATCGCGAGTAGAGCAATACCGAATTTGGCAGTAATGGGCTTTTAATATGATTGCTTATCTTCGTAATTCAAGGAATGCACTACGTTATGGGCAGAGTAATGAGTAATGTATTCTCATTACAAGATACACAAATCTATCTAGTTTTTGTCTCCGCGTGATTTCCCGTTTAGTTTCGGTTTCGTTCTGTCAGTATTCAGCCCCTTAATTATTTTGCACAGTTATTCGTCGCTCTAGGTTGCGACAACTATTTGATCGTGACTTGCACGATCGTCACTTCGGAGGATTACATTTTGTCAAACTCTGATATATTTGCAATATAATTTGTAATAATTAGTACATATGCAATCATTGTTTGTTTCATTCGTTCGAACCATTCACCGATCGGCCTATACCATTACTATGATGCGGTCAAACTGTAGTAGACGTCCATTCATCGCCTTCCGAACGCTTTCTCCGCTACTCAGTGGGATCAAAGGGCTCAAAAAAGTCAGGAGGAGTAGCAATTAGGACTACAAGCCTCGGGACACATGTTTGGACAAAAATTACCAGAGCTCTGAAAAGTACCAGAGCCGTATATTAAAAGGGAGTCTGGCCATTGGGAGGAGTCACAAAAAGAGGCTCGACCTGTCAATCACAGTTTCGCTCCTCTGATTGGTTTGCTTTTTACCAAGGGGGTCGCCATGACACCATACTGCCACCCAAAATGGCGACGAAAACAAACACAGTGAAGCGGGGATTTCGTGACAAAAAATTTCCACAGACTAACCTGATTTCATGCTGCAAATGTACATCCTAATATAAATTTCTCGGAAATCAGTTTCAACTTATGCTCATCCATCAATATCTAACTGAAAATAATACGTTTTGTCGCCGGTGTTAGGCCTAGTGAACACGGCGATCACAAGGAAATCATAACAAAAACGGCGCTGTGCTGTACGATCTTATTTTTAACAGCGGGATTTCATGGATATAAACATTATTGCCTCTTATATTCCAACTATTCATGTAGATTTGTTTAAAAATCATACCGACAACAGAATGTGTCCCAGCAGGTGGTTCTGACGGCAGCGGTGCAACGACGGAAGCAGACGACAATTCCCAACGTGCCTTACGCTCCCTAGGTGGCGCTTATCAAATTTGCACCAACAATCCACTACTTTTGCAGATTGCGAGAGGTATCCATTTCAATCCCATCCAATCCACTTGCCACCCAAAATGGCGCTGCCCATGTTGGATAGGGGGGCAAATAGTGAGGATAGGCTGATTGATAGCGCCCCATATTTCAAGACTTCATTGGTCGGAAAGCTGAAAAAGTGGGTGGAGCTTCAGGTATAGGCATGACCCATTAATGGCCAGACTCCCTTTTAATATACGGCTCTGAAAAGTACCAGTACGAGAGCAGTGCGCCATCTGGTGCGCAAGAGAGCTTTCAATCTCGCTGGTCAGAAAAGCTGATTCCTTCGGCTGCCAGCCGTGACATGCCAGCCCGTGACGTCACGTAATCCGCCCATCAGAGAGGCGCGCGCCTTCTGTTTTCTTTATTTATCCGTTTTGTAATTTGCTTTCGGATTTTGGTTCAAGCGGCAAATTGAAGTACTTGGACCTCACCAGCACATACCGCAAGAGCTCAAGTGCACAGTACATGGCATCAATCGGTAGGAAACTCTGAAATTCATTCTCTCGGATCAAAGGCGCCCTTCCCCTGGAAATACTGGACGACTCGCTGTTACTTAGGTCAACTACATTGTACTTATTTGTGCGCGTCGCATCACAACACCACAACAACCTCACATCACAACAATGTACCAGAGTGCAAGACGGGCTCGTAGTTTTTCTCTACCTATGTAACCTCGCCCTTTCCCTCCCCGTCTCCCTGTTTGATATATTGGATAGAATAAACGGGGTTATTTTCGCTGCAGTCAATTCTCCTTACACCATGAGAAACTGAACCGCTTTGAACCGATGTGAAACCGTTATTTTTTACTCTGGAGCTGAACCGGAACTGAACCGTTTTCTTCGAACCGAAACGAAAACCGGAACGAAAAACGTTTCGGTTCGACGCCCTGCTGTACGGGCAGTTGTGTACCGGAATACAACGAGTCGTTGTGATCTTGAAACGGTATCGAAAGGACATAACTGGTTCTGAACGTCTCCGAGGTCTCAAGAGGGAACCTCGTTGTGGTCACAAAATTCAAAAAGAATTGGGATTGCAAGTTGCACAAGACGACATAACAACACTGACGTTGAAGAATTGTTATCGATGAATATCAGAATATGTTCACCGAGTATTTTCTTTTTTTGGTGGTGGTGGTGGTGGGGGGGGGGGGGGGGGGGGCATACCCTCCCAGGAAACTTTTCTTATCATTTCACTGGAAAGAGTGCTGCAGGCAAATACCCGTATAGGAAGCGAATTATGGATGTCATAACTCCTAAGGGAGAGTCTACAGTCGCCTATGAGAGTAAAGCTGATATATGTGGAGATGGTTAAAGTTCCGCTACGGACTAAAAATATATCTTTATTTCGTAACAGAGGTCAATCTCGCTCAAAGACTCACTACACAAAACACGAAGGTGACTCAATAAATAACCCTGAAACTTCGACATTGAAATTTCGGGCTCTTATTACTCTCATACGCACTTAATGCTCTTGCTGTATGTTCTGTTTTGCGACCTCCGCGTGGGCACATGCAAGCACGCGACAACGGATTAAAAATGACTGTCCGGCTTCATGTTTCCCAGGGACGACAAACTGTCGGTCATCCGTTTTCTTATGAGTGAAGGGGTGAAACCCATCGACATACACCCGGGTGCCTGCATATCACTACAACAAGCGTAATGGGTGCGTAAGTTTGGCAAGAGGCGAGACGAACGTGCTCGACTATTGCCACGACTATAGGCCGTCCGCACAGTAACGGCCGGAACTGTTGGTGCCGTAGGTGACCTTATTCATCAAAACATCAGTGTCAAAGAGCTGGCCGAGTTATTGGGTGCGAGTGCGGGGTGGGCCGATTTTATCGTACGGGAGAAGGTGCAGCATGCAAAGGCGTCTTCAATATGGGATCTCGGGAGCCTTACATAAGAAATCTGTGAAACACCGTGTCGACGCTTGTACAGCGCTTCTCAGATGCCATGAAGGAGGAGGGGAGGAATTTTTGAGTCGCGTAGTCACTGGTGATGAAATATATGTGCATACTTCCAACCAGAGAGGAAACGAGCAAGCACAGAAGGGTGCCAAAGCTCGTCACCGAAACCGAAGAAGTTTCGAAGTCAGGCGACTGCGGGGAAAGTCCTCTCGACGCTTTTTTGGGGGATCAGAAGGGTACCAGCGCTGAGCACTATATGCCTAGGGGGCATACACAGAACGGCAGATCATATTGTGATCAGCTAGTGACACACCTGAAGCCCGCTTCAAGAACAAAACGCCGTGGACTGCCCAGCAAGGGGGTTCTGGTCCAACATGACAACGCCCGCCCGCACACGTCTCGTATGACTTCAGCCATTTGCAATATTCAAGTTAATAAGCCTCTACCCGAGAAACGTCATCGTGACGTTGGTAGACAGACTGAAACCGAAACAAATCGGAAGGGGAGGGCTAGGTTCCACGAATGGACACTTGTTCGCTGCCTCCTACTGAAAGAAAAGTAGGACCGAAGGTCGCATCCCTTTCAGGGACCATGGTAATCCCCTCAAGACCGTGACTTTCGGGGCGACCTTTGTTCGCCTCTAGCTTCGAGCGTAGTTCAACTCTACCAAATTGGTGGCGCTGTTGAACGCTATGACGTCATTTGTTTACAAACAGGGAGAGGTCTATTGCCTTCTACATCCCCCATATTCCCCTGACCTTGCGCCATCGGACTATTACATCTTTGGACGCCTCTAGGAGGATCTTGGCTGCTGCCATATGTTTGCATCCGGCGTTGTGAAAAGCGGTGATGTATGGCTGGTACCCGCCCAAAAGACTTCTTCTCTGCTGGAATACAGACGGTTCCGCACACGATGGCGCACATACATTTAAAAGTAGGGGGACTACGTAGAAAAATGCTACGTTGTTTCCCAGAATATTCGTTTTCATTGTTCGCCAATAAGTTATTTAGGTGAACTGCTGAGCCGCCCTCGTAGAAATGCCGTTAGTGAGCACTACCTGCTTGCACGAACTTTAGAAAGAAGCCACAAAACTTCATAGTTTCGAATTCTCCAAGAGTAGGTGACGCCATCAAGAGTTGGCGTCTCCCTCCTGGCAACAGCACGACCGACTCCGCTTCTCGCCCAACGTTGGAAGCCTGCCAGCAGCTGTGGCGAGGTGACAGAAATGGACTTTCGTTCCAACTTTTCCAATGGACTCCAATGGTCTTTTGGATCAATGTTGCCGGAGGCAGTGCTGATTGCGCACCCTATATGATGTCATACTTCTCAAAACCAGAAATGAAGTTTACAATACTTCCACTTCACATATAGTGAAACAACACAGTGGGAAACACGGAGATTGCAATGATATCGATTCGGTAAGATTCTGAAGACACGAGATTTATCTCGTGGTGGCAATTTGACAGAAAATTTCATTTCAGCAACGCACCCTAGTTCTTTTTGGAAATAAGAAAAGTTAACCACATGCGCGTATCCGGTTCCAGTTGGGAATCAAGCACGGGCTATCGCAGATGTCACAGGGGTAAAAGACCGATAAAAGAAAGACTATCAAGAACCCTGCAGAGGCGTCCCGAGGCCAACTTCCGCTTGGAGCAGGAGGATCGTGAAGCCCACAGTTAGCCCCTTTTCACTTTATCCAAATAAGCTTCATAAATTTCTCTTTCAATTTGATTTCTGAGATTGGCTCCTATTGTCTTTTTGAACAACGATAAGCACCCACATTTCATTCATTTAAAAGAAGAGCGGCAGTTCCTAAGTGCTAGGCGAGATTAGATTGTTGAAAATTCCTGCCTATGACTTACCAATGATGTCATAAAGAGAAACTGGTATTTAAAGTCTGTTTGTGTCAATAATACTTAAACCTCTAGTTGGGGGCTTGCTCTGTTTCAGTTGTCTGTCACTTCTCCCTTGTGCTTGTATCATTTTTGCTGCGTTTACTTGTGCGACTTATTTTTATATCCCAGCGCCGTGACGATATTGTCGGTAGCTTTTGGTCTTTGTTCCGTTAAACAATCAAACCACCAGGCTAAACTTGTTCCTTATCATCCTTATCTCGGTCGCACACCCTTACGACATCCGCCAAGATGCCGTAGCTCGTGCCTACGTCATCGTAAAACTGAAACCGGATGCGAACATGACGTGGCTGTCCCTTTAAAACGGCTAACAAAGTTGGAGCAGGAATATTTTTACAAGTGCCAACCATGCTGTTATGGGCTGCCAAAGACTCAACGACGTCAAAATGACGTCGCCTGGACGTCGCCTGGAACGTCGCTTGGACGTGAGCAAGAAAAGTCGAATATGCATTAGAGGAAGAAAATTTCTTATGCATAGGAAGTGGAAACAAGAGAGATTTCGCGCCAAATTCTTCTAAATCCCTGACATGGCACGTACGCTATTGGCGTTGGCGAAGTATGACGGGCAGCCAGAGGCTACAGACACTCTGAATGAAAAGCCTTGCTTTATGGAAGGTATGAAAATGTGTGTATTGGACGGGGGGAAGGGGGGGGCTAGGGTGTAGCGCTGGGTGGCTCGCGTATTCGAATGTCTGAATTTGAAAATGCAAAGGTGTCAAGCCTGCGAAAACCTGGGCGAGGGATGACGGTATCACAGAAAGAAGTATAAGGCAAGCCAGCTGGGTGTAATAACGTGAGAGGGGAATCATTTGCTTCAGAATGAGAACTTCCACTATTACGCGGAAGATTAATTACGCGACAGAAAAGCAGGACAGTGAAAAGTAATTGCTTTTTGCCAGTCCTGCTTTTCTATTGTGTAATACATGACATGCTGGTTATGAATTGCTGCGCTGCTGTTGTCCTAGTGTAAGTCCTCATTCGCAAGGAAATGATTCCCATATCGATGTCCCATATCGATATATTTGCCTTTTTTGGGGGGCTGAGGTGTGTGAGAAGAACAAGGTAAATTCATTTGCTGCCAGGCGGTATAGTTAGTAATGATCCATTGCAGGTTACGTTCAGCCAAGCCGGTAACAAGGACACGGCAGACACCACAACACCGTCAGCGTTGTGGTGACTGTCGTGTCCTCGTGACGGTTTGGCTGAACGTAATGTTCAATAGATGAATCCCTAGACAGACACACATTGCCCGTCGCAATGGACGCGGCGCTCACTCACAACAACAGGTTTTCTAGGAAAACAAAACACCGTATACGCTGCTGCTACTGACAGCTGGGGGTTGTCAGTGTAACAACACCAGCTGTACACCAAGCTTCGTCGCAACTAGCATGTTTGTCGAGGCGAAATACGCAGCAATGAGCCCCCCCCCCCCACCCCCCAAGTGTGTATACAGGTTTCTTACCTTTCAATTTTTTCCCAGGTCCCCCGTCATTCTGGGCCATAATTTATAGCCCGTTGTTACTACGGGCTTCGCTTGAGAACTGCGCGCTTTCAAAGGGCTCGCGCCATGATATTTAGTACACGTGATCACACCAAACGTGGTTCGTATCATGCCATAAATGATGACGCTGTGGCTATATCACTGCTCTGGAAGGTTTCGATTTTCCTGGAGACACCGAACAAGGTAATTCACTTGTTCGAAGTCTCCCTGGAAAAAGGCTTTCTGATTTGTCTGTCGCATAATACGCTGTTCTGAAGACAGACGTGGTGGGAGTTTTTAGCGAAAGCCACCATGCCCGCCCGTGATTTCGCCTCTTACAGCCATTGGAAGGCGCTGCGTGCTAGTCGGACATACATAGTTAAACGTTTAGGAACTGTATGAGCACCATTGGGTACCCAGAATGACAGAACAACAGAACCGAAGCAAGCATCGAATTAGTACAGAACACGAAGGAACGGCTAACGAAGGAACGGCGGTGTATGAACGAATTTGACAGGTAATTATAATTTCTACACCTCCCAGTGGGAAGTGTTTCTTGAAACAACCTATAGCGTACGCGAATGAGCCTAGCCGGTGCAAGATACCACCCGCTACCAAGGGAAAAGGCAGAGTATTTGTGCCAGGGATTGTTCCCGGAAACAAAAACGAAAAAGAGGAACGGTTTCTTTCCGAATTCCATCGAAAAAAAAAAAAAGGAAACAGAAACACAAATATTTTCGTTACCAATACCAGAAACCGAAACAGGCACGAAATTAGAGGAACAGTAATCATAACGAAAACCTGTTTTCGGTCCCGAGTTATTCCTGAACAAAGCAATCACTCCAATTTCTTTTTTCTACATTTGGTGTTCACAACGTATTACAGCCAATTAGAACAAAACACATGACAAGTGTGAGTGTTCGCGACGTGAAGCAAGTTCAGTCGTCTCGGAAGCCAGCGAGCAGTTCACATCCGGCTGTGGAAGCGTACTCTGGACTAGACAGTCCAATGTCGTGTTGAATGCGTGTGGGAATTGAACGCCACCATCTTCCTTCGTCTATTCGTACTTTAAGTACGGCACGGGGGGTAATGCCGTGAACATCGCGTTGCCTACATTGGGACAGCCGTTATTTTTTTCGTTTTTTTTTTTTTTATAAAACGGGTACGGAACCCGAAACAAAAATAGCTGAGAAACGAAAACAGAACCGAAACATCTACTTTAGGAATGGAAATCGAAACCGATACCAAATTTGATCGGGAACGGAAACAATAAGCGGAGATCTTCAAGTATCAGAAATGGAAACGGAAACATTATTATTAGAGATGGGACGAATCCAGAATTTCTCGAATCCGAATCCGAATCCAAGGAAGGTTCCACGAATCTACGAATCTTACGAACCTCGAATCTTTCGAATCCTTTCTTCAGAAAGAGTTTAAAAAGCCAGGGGGAAAAAACTCTTCTTCTTCTTCTGAAAAGTGCTTTGAAGTAGAATTTGATATCTTTGTTTAACAAAAAACAAATTTCCGGAGAAGACCTACCCACCCAGTCAGTACAAATTGTTGCAGTGACATTGCACCAATATTGCCATTCAATATTGATGTTATGTTGCTAATGGCCGCTTTTGTTAAGTTGTAACAGTGTTATTGAAACAACATTGGAAAAATGTGACATTGCAATGCTGATGTGACATTGCTAAAGACCGGCTTCGTTATTTTAGAACAAGATTACAGAAACAACACTGCAAAAATATGATACTGCAATGTTGATGCAACATTGCCAATGACCAATTATTTTACAGTGTAGCAACGTTGCAAAAGCAACACCGGAGGAGCATTACAGTCTTGGTGATATATGTGCAAGTGGGCAGAGTATGCTTACATGTTCAGTAATCGTCCTGCTCCTGGGCAGACTTCAGGGGAATGGTGCCGACACTCGTCTGTAAAACCTACCGGGATGCATTGGGAAAACCACAGACAGCACAGTCAGGATTCAAACCCCTGCTACCTCCTAGTATTTGCACGGTAGGCGATGATTCTAACCACTATGCCACGCGAGGGCATATAGATGCTATAGAAGAATGCCATATCGAGGGTCAGCGCGCATTCACATATGAGTGCTTTTTCTATCACATCACCATCACCATCATCGCTGCAACACTTCAACGTTAAAGTAACATTGATGCAACACATTTGCAACATCTTGTGCTGTCTGGGATATACTTCTTCCTATATGTAACTTATTTAACATGTTGTTCATTGACTACAGGAAATACATAAACTCAGGAGTCTAAATTCTCTCCATAAAACTAAGAAACGTTGAATATCGGAGCTTAAAGAAGTATGGAAACGATCGGAATAAAATATGACGAGAGAAGTAGAAATTAAGACTCTGAGCCCTGTGATACATATTCGCACAAAAAGTTTGAGCGTAGCACAAAATTGTTGCGCGCGAGGGAGCTTTGAATATCGCGCCAGAAATGCCCCCTCACTCGGCTGCCAGCCGCTGACGTCATGTGGCCGCGCCGTCTTTTTCTTTCTTTTTCGCGATTTCTCCGGCGTCGCGGCGCAAGCAAGCCGACAGAGCAGGACGCGTTGTTGTTCATCGGACGTCGTGGAAAGGACAGGTGATGAACTGAACACTCTTTAGGCGACACGTCTGCTCTTCTTGATGAAACGTTTTATGGAGTTGGAGCCTAAGCTCCGCCAGCTTCCATTTCGCCACACAAATGTCCCGGAGTCTGGTAAGTGATGCTGCTAAGTGTGAACCATTCGTATTGAAATATAGTGCTTCTTCTTGGTTACAAATGCATAATCATGAAGACGCGGCGCAGTGACCAGTGTTTTCATTTGAAGAGGTCGTCAATCATCATGACTTCTCCGTGTTGTGGTCAACACTATGGGCTCTGAACCGCATGGACACTGGCATCTCTGAGGCGAAAGAGCGGACCACTGATCTCTATGTATAAAGGCTGGATCGCGCATGGGAGAGGGGCTCGTGGGGGAGAGGCGTGCCTTCGGGCCGCCATGTTGGTGGGCCCTAAAGTGCTGTGTGTGCCCATAGAAAACAATGGGAGGCAACAGAGATTGTGAGTATTTATTGCGCTGCAAGCATTGGTCGTTGTTTGTCATGACACAATTTTGTAAGGTGCCAGTATACTGATGTATCCTAACAGTGTTTCACAAGTGTCCTGCCGTTCGATTCTTAATTACGTTATGTTTTTCATTCCGAAACTAGACCGTCACTGCAGTGCAGCGCTGGGGATTGTACTACAGCACGTTTCCCAGCCAATATTTCAATAAGAAACGACTTGAGGTTAACAACAACCATGTATATAATATCCCGTACTGCGTTCTGGACAAAAATTGTTCCATAAAGAATGGTCCGGGAAAAGATATACTCGCATGGCAGAAAGAGATCGTTCTGTAGAATCACAGCCGCAATGTTTTAGCCGTGTATGCGTTTAGTATGATTTATATCAAGCATCACCTTAGAAAGAGTCTTTTAGTAAACGACAGCGGTGCTTTGCCTCGCAAATATGGACACACCGAAGCAGCCCAAATAATTACTTCACGCAATTAGATCACACTCGTTAGGACAGTTAATCAGGTAGTGATGTAAGCTTCATCAATTAAGTTACTTAGAAAGTGGTAACACCTGCTTGAGACACAGGACTCATCTCTTTTTGAAGTACAGCCCTTTATGTTTGTTTGCTTCTTCCTTTATTTGTTCTGATTATTTGCAGGCGCGATTGCGCCAAACTGAATGTCCTCCTCCAGCACTCACGTGCTTTTGTTGAATACAACTGCAGCGTGAGAAAAGCTGCTTGGGGACGGGGTCCTGCTATCCAGTGCCGACTTTGTCATGCTTGTTATGTGGAGCATGTTCCAAAAAATGCAGCTCCACGTATGGTCTTCAAATTGCAACAGGACTATTTGGAGCTTGAAACAGTTGTGATTTTGTCATTTTGGCCCTCGTGTACTCAGTCTGTGAAACGCAAACAAAAAAGTCTAACACGATATGCTTTTGTAATGAAGATCACTGATGATGAGTGAAGAGAATATACGAGTTCAAGTTTATTCAATATTTTATATCATTCATTATATTATTCAACATTTTATGTCAAGTTTATACAACATCGAGTTTATTCAAGTTGAAGATTTATTTCTTGCACTTATGCGTTTCAGGATACAATGAACGTGCAGGGAGGTCGCAAAAGGCTACATTTATTGTTTTGTGACCTTACTACAATGGCAATATATATCTCAGGAATGACAATGTACACGTACATTATGCAAATTTGTTGCACCCAATTTTCATACATGCTGAATTTTAAATTTTTGTTTTGCTGCCTATGTGTTCAGTGTATTACAAATTGCTTAATGCAAACAACACTTTGTTAGTTTCAAGCTTTTTGCTCCCATCTAAGATATTCCTATCCTGGAGGAACTGCCACTTCGACACCATAAAATATTCAGTAGGTTTCACTCTGGCAGGCCCTGCCACTGCAAATTTCCTGAATTGAAACCCTTCAAACTGTGTCATAATCTTAAATACGTCAATATTTCTGCAAGTAGTTGACATGCTGGATGACACTCCCCCTGCAGCTAAGGCAACTACAAAGAGTTCCAAGAGGCCGAAGGTAAACCTACAGCTGCATGAGTGTGATCAACAGTAGGGCATTCTCAATAAATAATTTTCTTCTTATAGTGTACATGTGCATGCCTATTAACTGGAATAATTATCACTGTTCCCTGACAAGTTTTAATTTCTGAGAGTGTACTGTAGAGGCTGCTTAGATCTACAACAGTTCATACAAGGTATTATATACTGTGAATGCCTTAAAAAATCCCATGTGACACATATGCCTTTACTTTCTGGAGGTGCTGTGGTAGTCAAAGTTTGTGGGCATTACGCAGGTTCTGCACCCATTTCTTGAGTATGTCGAGGCAGCTGTGAAGTAACCTGCATTGATGATGATTATTCCAATTTTTATGGTGCATCGACAACAAAGGAAATAATACATCAGAACATTGGTTTGGGTGCAACCAGTTAAAAATGAATATGTTGTTTAATAAATGCATTGGACAAATGTTAAAACATCAGTTTAAAACATGGTTTACAATCCCAGTATCTTCTAAAAATTAAAAACATTAAAAACTATTCTACAAAGAACATGGGGAACTCTTCTAAAAAGAATTATAATCTTTAATTATTATATTCCTGGGTGAAGGAGCCTAAAGTGTAAGGTGTGTTTCTGATGTGAACATGTAAGAAAATAAGCAAAACTCAGAGAGGCTAACCACAGTGCGTGCACTGAGGTTGTTCCTTCCTGTAAAGTAGAAACCAGTGGATGAGGAACGTGATACTTACCTGTACACCCAGCCGTATCACACTGCACAGATTATTCACTAGGTAGCCCCCATGACGAAACCTGTATTGAGAGACCACTTTTGCCTTAAAAACTGCTACAAATAGCACGACACGCTACAAATTATTACTATCGTAACAAGCTGACGATCCAGCTCAGACACAAAGGCGTTATTCAAGTCGCGCCACACCACCGTTACGTAGGATTCTTTGTCAGAAATCAAACCAAGGCACAAAACAATACCAATAGATGAAAAATTGTGACAATCGTGGACTCATGATGACGTAATACCGAACTTGTGCGCGAAGGTAATTCAAAGAAATGAATGTGGCACTTGCCTCCGCAAAGAACACCGTGTACCATGCTAGCAATGCATGCAAAAAAGCGCTCGAGTGCTCGCACATATATTGATGACAACACTACCTGTGTAGTGTAACATGTTCTTTCAAGCATATTATGCACTCAAACTGTATTTGCCGCCGGGTAAAATGCAAGTGTGCTCGATTGAACGTCGGAAGAGCGATCAAGCAACCTGCATCCAGTGTTCGTTTTGGGCAAAGAAACACTTCATAATGGTCAAGTAAATATACAGAATGGACGCCTATTTATTCCTTGAGGAAGAGTGACTCACCTGTATAAATTTAGGCCCTGTAACCCTGCCAGTACGGTTGGTACGACCGTAATTGCAAGAAGTTGCCATGATCGCTGCGGCGACTGTTGTGGGTACAGTAAGATGGCGGCCGGTTTCTTCACGCTCGCGCTCCCTATCCGCCATCCAGCCTTTTACAATCGAGATCAGTGGAGCGGACCGATGAATGCATAAGCTGTGTAACATTGCGCTTACCCTATCTTACTGATATCAGGAACGCAACGTCTCCACAAGCACAACAACACGGATACCAAAATAAAGTTAGTAGAGTTCAGCTGTTAGCGATCTGTGGGAAACTCCCAAACATGGCCAAATCAGCGTTTTCTTTTTTAAATGGTTATACGAAGCGTACAACAATGGCACATGGAATAAATCTCCAACTGACAGGAATGTATTTAGTCGTACTATATGTATGCTGCACACAGGCACAATACTGTTCACTAATTAACGACACCTCAGCACAATCGGAACAGAAACCACAACCTCGTACGATCCACCTGAACCCGGGCCCATCACGGCAACACAGATGGCCTAGCCACACCTTTTACACTGCCCGCAGTCTTGCTTTATGCAAAACGTACGAGAAAAATCGCGTAAGAACGCAAGTGAATGACAAACGCAAATAAATAGCAACAGCATCTCAGTCGGTAAGTCGCCACGATTCCGGAGCTAGCAGACGATGCTGGCGGGGAGCGGACGCTTCCGGCAACCAATGAAGTGCTCGGCCGCCTGACGTCACCACACGCCAGACTCGGCTTGGGGGAGACTGTCGCCGCGGAGCGCATTCTTGCAAACTAATTTTCTCAGGAAATTCGCGCTTTTCGAAGGAAATATTTTGCATGACAGTTTATGAAGGTAGTATGTTCATATCAAGCGGTGAAAAACATATGTTCCAAATGATTTCCATGCTCCTTTAATGCTGTGGTTTTTGCGAGCCCTGGGGCCGCCGGCCAAGCAGGCTTGGAGGCTCAGATTTTAACAAACGTGGTTGGGGGATTCGGAAGATTCGATTCGCCGTTTTGGGCAATGGGATTCGAATTCGCGAATCTCGAAACCCTGCCTAGGATTCGAGGATTCGCGGATTCGGTTGGCACATCCCTAATTATTATTTTTGGCAACGATCCCTGATTTGTGCAACTATTTGCGTGTTCACAGAACGCCCCTTATCTAGTGATGTTTGCTTGATTCAGAAAGCTCTCAATTCATGAATGATATAATGGCTATTGTCTTAGATCTGTAAACAAGTCAAGTGATGAATTCATGAATATACAATGGCTACTGTCTTGGATCTGTAAACATAAGTCAAGTCAAATGGCTGCAAAAGAGTCAAGCTGGTGCTTATTGCTGCATAAATGAAAGACGAACAAAGATTATTATTCCATCCAACGCATCCATCCGACGGGCGCGCCAAGGTTTGAAATCGGGACTCTACACTATGCGATGCTGAGAGCTATAGTGCTGATAAATGCATGTCAAATTGCGCGATGTTCATGGATTTACCTCATTCGGTCACATGCTCTATTAAAGCAGATCCTAACAAATACCTACTCCAGCGCATTTTCCTCTGTCAGCAGCGTGGTAAACCACACTAACCCCTAACCTATTCCTACGTAGGCAACATCCACAGGTGTTCCTATTTCAGCCACATGGTATATCGAACTAGCCCCAAACCTATTCATACGTAGGCCACATCCACGACTTTTCTTATCTCAGTCGCATAGTATATCGAACGAACCCCTAATATCTTCCTACGTAGGCCACATCCACGAGTGTTCATATTTCAGCCGCATGGTATATCGAACTAACCCCTAACCTATTCCTACATAGGCCACATCCACGAGTTTTCTAATGTCAGCCGCATGACATATCGAACTAGCCTCTAACGTATTCATACGTAGGTCACATCCAGAAGTTTTCTTACCTCAGCCGCATGGTACATCGAACAAACCCCTACCCCATCCCTACGTGGGCAAAATCCACGAGTTTTCCAATGTCCGAGCCGCATGGTATACCGAACTAACCCCTAATCTATTCTTACGTAGGCCACAACCACGAGTTTCCATGTCACCCGCATGGTGCATCGAACTAACCTATAACCTATTCCTACGTAGGCCATATCCACGAGTTTTCCTATCTCAGCCGCATGTTGTACCGAACTAACCCTTAACCTATTCCTGCGTAGGCAACATCCAAGAGTTATCTTATCTCAGCCGCATGATATCCGCGAGTTCTCGTATTCTAGCTGTATGGTATATCGAACTAACCCCTAACCTATTCCTACGTACGCGACATTCATGACTTTTCCTATTTCAGCCGCATGCTATATCATACCAACAACTAGTCTATTCCTACGTACGTCAGATCCACAAGTTTTCCAATGTCAGCGCCATGGTATATGGAACTAGCCCCAAATCTATTCCTACGTAGGCCGCATCCACGATTTTTGCAATGTCTGCAGCATGGTATATCGAACTAGCTCTTTACATATTCCTACGGAGGTCACATTCACGAGTTCTCTAATGTCAGCCGCATGCTACATCAAACTAGCCCCAACCGTAGGCCACATCGAGGAGTTTTCTTATATTCGTCGCATGATATATCGAACTAACCTCTAATCTATTCCTACGTGAGCCAAATCCACGATTTTTCCAATATCGAACTAACCCCTAACCTATTCCTACATAGGCCACATCAACGAGTGTTCCTACTTCGGCGGCATGGTATATCGAACTAGCCTCAAACTTATTCGTACGTAGCCCACATCGACGAGTTTTCCTCGTTTCAGCCGCATGGGAAATCGGACTAACCCCTAACCTATTCCTACGTAGGTGACATCCACGGGTCTTCCAATGACAGCCGCATGGTATATCGAACTAACCCCTAAGCTATTTCTACATTAGCAATACCCACGAGTTTTCCTATTTCAGCCGCACGGTATATCAAACTAGCCTCGAACCTATTCCTATAAGTATGCCATATCCACGAGTTTTCCAACGGCTGCCGCATGGTATATCGAACTAGCCCCTAACGTATTCTTACGTACGCTACATTCACGAGTTTTTCCCGTTTCGGCCGCATGGAAATTGAACTAACCACTACCCTATTCATATATGTAGGGCACATCCACGGGTTCTCCTATGTCAGCCGCATGATATATCGAACTAGCCCCTAACCTATTCCGATGTGGCCACATCCACGAGTTTTCTTATCTCAGCCGCATCATATATCGAACTAACCTCTAAATTATTCCTACGTAGGTCACATCCATGAGTTTTCCAATGTCAGCCGCACGGTATATCGATGATGATGATGATGATTGAAAGAAAAAAATGGGCATGGTATATCGAAGTAGGCCCTAACCTATTTCTATGTTGGCCACATCCCGGAGTTTTCTTATATCAGCCGCATAGGAAATCGAACTAACCCTAACCTATTCCTACCTAGGCCACATCCACGAATTCTCCAATGTCAGCCACATGGTATATCGAAGTAACTCATAACCGATTCCTACGTAGGCCGCATCAATGAGTTCTCTAGAGTCGGCTGCATGGTATACCGAACTAGCCCCAAACTTATTCCTCCGTAGCTCACATCCACGAATTTTCCTATTTCAGCCGCATGGTATATCGAACTAACCTAACCTATTCCTACATAGGAGACATCCACAAGTTTTCCTATTTCAGCTGCATTCTATAGCGTACCAATACCTAGCCTATTCCTACGTAAGCCAAATCCACGATTTTTCCAATGTCAGTCGCATTGTATATAAAACTAACCCCTAACCTATTCCTACGTAAGCCACATCCACAAGTGTTCCTATTTCAGCCGCATGGTATATTGAACTATCCCCGAACCTATTCCTATGTAGACCACATCCACAAGTTTTCTTATCTCAGCCGCATATATATATATATGATACATCGAACTAACCCCTAACCTATTCCTACGTGGCCCAAATCAACGAGTTTTAGAATGTCAGCTCGGGTGTATCGAACTAACCCCTTACACATTCCAACGTATGTCACATCCACGAGTTTTCATATTTCAGCCACATGGTGCATCGAACTAAATCATAACCTATTCCTATGTAGGCCACATCCACGAGTTCTCCAATGTCAGCCGCATGGTATATCGAACTAGCCCCAAACGTAGGCCACATCCATGAGTTTTCTTATCTCAGTCGCATGGTATATCGCTAACCCTAACCTATTCCTACATGAGCCAAATCTACGATTTTTCCAATGTCAGCCGCATGGTATATTGAACTAACCTCTAACCTATTCCTACGTAGGCCACATCCACGAGTTTTCTTATCTCAGCCTCATGGTATATCGAACTAACCCCTAACCTATTTCTACATTAGCAATATCCACAAGTGTTCCTATTTCAGCCACATGTTATATCGAACTAGTCTCTAACCTATTCCTACGTAGGCCATATCCACGAGCTTTCCAATGCAGCCGCATGGTATACCAAACTAGCACCTAACCTATTCCTCCGTAGGTCACATCCACGAGTTTTTTAATGTCTGCCGCGTGGTATATCGAAGTGGCCCCTAACTTATTCCTAGGTCACCTTCACGAGTTTTTCCTGTTTCGGCCGCTTGGGAAATTGAACTAAGCACTGCCCTATTCCTAACTAGGCCACATCCACGAGTTCTCCAATGTCTGCCGTGTGGTATATCGAACAAGCCGTTAACCTATTCCTATATAGGCCACATCCACGAGTTCTCCATTGTCAGTCTTAGGGCATATCGAACTAGCCCGTAACCTAGGCCACATCCACGAGTTTTCCTGTCAGCCCCATGGTGTATCGAACTAACCCCAAACATATTCCTACGTATGCCACATCCAAGAGTTTTCCTATTTCAGCCGCATGGTATATCGAACTAATCCCTAACCTAATCCTACGTAGGCCACATGCACGAGTTTTCTTATCACAGCCGCATGATATATCGATCGAACCCCTAACCTGTCCCGACGTAGGATACATTCACAAGTGTTCCCATTTCAGCCGCATGGCATATCAAACTAGCCCCAAACCTATTCCTAGATAGGCCACTCCACGAGTTTTCTTATCTCAGCCGTATGTTATATCGAACTAACACCTAACTTATTACTACGTAGACCACATCCACGAGTGTTCCTATTTTTTGCCGCATGGTATATCAAACTAACCTCTAACCTAATCCTACGTAGACCACATCCACGAGTTTCGCCCGTTTCACCCGCATGGGAAATCGAACTAACGCCTAATCTATTCCTACGTAGGCAACATCCACGAGTGGTCCTACTTCAGCCGCATGGTATATCGAACTAACCCCTAATTTATTCCTACGTACGCCACATCCACGACTTTTCTTCTCTCAGCCGCGTGATATATTCAATAAACCATAACCTATTCCTACGTGGGTCACATCCACTAGTTTTTCCAGTGTCAGCCGCGTGGTATATCGAACTAGTCCCTAACCTATTCCTACGTGGGCCACATCCACTAGTTTTCCAATGTCAGGCTCACGGTATACCGAATTAACCCCTAACCTATTCCTACGCATCTAGGTCACATCCACGAGTTTTCCTATGTCAGCCGCATGGTGTATCGAACTAACCCCAATCCTGTTGCAACGCAGGCCACTTCCACGAGTTTTCCCCATTTCAACTGCATGGTATATGGAACAAATTCTGACCCATTACTACGTACGTACGCCACATCCACGAGTTTTCTTGTGTCGCATCGAACTGACCCCTAATTTGTTCCTACCTGGGCCATTTCCAGAAGGCATCACTACTTTGGCAACATCCATAATCTTTCCTCTGCCTGCTGCATGCTATTCAAACTAACCCATGCCATAACCTATTCCTACGCAGGTCCGGTAGGTGAAGTTACTTCTGGAAAGGGTGAAAAACTGGGCTGTTTGGTGCCTAATTTTTCACTGTTTCATTTTCCACAGGGATTTTTATCCATTTTAAAATTACCTCTTTCTGTCGCATGCTGCACCGGACTAACCTCAAGCTTATTCTTAGATACAGGCTACTTCCACGAGCTTTTCTCTGTCAGACGCGTGTTAATCAAACTAACTTCTAGTCCATTAAGCAGTGGTATTGATGCGATACAAGACACAACCTGACGCAGACAAGCACTTAGTCTAGTCCATTCTATCCATCATTATCCCAATCTATCCCTCGTCCATCATTCCATCATTTCATTCTTATTGCATCCCGTGTAATCAAAATGGCGCTCTGTGCCTTGCGCGAATAAAAAAAGCACCCTTTCCATTACTACGTTGTCCCTCGGTGCCTTTTTTCATGTCATTTAAGTACGTAGGCACGTAAGAAACCGTATTTGTAATAGCAATTTGCTCGACCTACCCCACATTTCCATATCTGCTTGAGCGTCACTAGTACCTTCTCGCGGACGAAAGTTTACATCTCATTACCCAGAATGATGAACTATATCTGTGACAGCATCGCACGAAATTAAATCAAAAGCTCCGCTCGCATTAGTTCATATAACAGGCTATTTCTCTGTTATATATGGTCGTACGGCTCCAGATATCGCCTCGTCATAACACCTTGCACAGTGCGGCCCAGAAAATGAGGAAACCTGCAGCGGTACCCAAGACAGCATTTTTTTGTTCCCATCATCATCATCATCACCACCATCATTACCAGCATCACCAACAACCGCCACCCAATAGAGAATTTTGCCGCACTTCGCATCCGTTTTTCGTCCACCAAGAGACAAAAGTACTCGGACACAGGAACTCCGATATATAGGAGCTATATACGCTACAACAAAACTGCGTACAAAAACCTGGGGTTCTGTTCACTGTAGGCACGCCATACCAAAGAATGCGATGTCGTGGCGGCTGGCTTTTTCGGGCTTCCAAGGATTCTCCTACACAATCACGGACATAACAAAACAGGACAAAGTGTGCTTTAGTTGCTTCTTTCAAATAGGATTCCATACATTCAACAGAGTTCCGTACATCGAGAGCTACGTTAGCCACGTCCTTCTGTAAAAGTACCTCACACACTTTCAAAGCATCAAAAAATTGCTATTATTCTTTCGGAAAATCAACAACACTTAATTGTCGTTTTTGTTTGTACTACACATCATTATCATTATCCGTGTAACGCAACCGGTAAACTTCAGGGCAAAGATTTTACCCACTGTCTCATACCCTCGCATGAGCTCTTGAAGCACAATGGGCATCTCTGCAGTAGCTGGGGTGAGTACTTCTGCTGTGACTTCAAGCGACTGATTACAAGGTCAGCAAGCCCCTGAAAATAAGCAAAAGCCCCGCGTGCCACGTGCCAGACATGAATTATCCCACTCAGATATGCCTTATGCGATTATTTTAGGCATAAGAAAACTATACAAATAGTTTAAAATGGTCTCACTTATAGCAGACAGTGGCGCAGACATGTATACGGTTCAACGACTTTCAACATTTATTTTTGCGTTTACAAACTGCAATTTTATTCAGTAAACTAACCTGAATAAATGCTGGATGGTCATTCGGAGTAGGGGTCCGTCGAAAGTTCACTATTCCAGCCTAAATAACACAACAGAACATACGGTGTAATATTCAAAACAATCAGTGCGCTTCACGAAACGCCCACGTGCACGTAAAAGCTTACAACTCAGACGTTGCCATACCAACCAGCACTGGACAGCTGTTTTGGGCATATTGGGCCATCGTCAGCAGTGTGCAAATAGGCAACGTTTGAGTGGGTGGCGTCAGAAGGTCACGCACGACGTGATGTCCTCCCTTCAGGGTGAGAACCTCACCACTGAAAGCCCTGTGCAATGCCAGTGAAGCCTTGGTCTGCACAGGGCCTCCAGTTGAACAAACAAAGGGCTGTTCATTGGCACAATATCTTTATAGCATCATTTCTTCTTCTTACTTACCTTCTCTGCAACATCTTTCAGTTCTATGTCAATATCTCCAAGCGTTTCAATGTGTTCATTCACGAAGCTGACTGGCACAAGAAGAACATGTTTCTGGCCCTTTCTGACTAAGGCTTTCAAGGTTTCTTCTGCTGTGGGACGTAGCCATGGCAAAGGACCAACCTGAGCAAAAGGTAATGACATGTGTGGGAGATATTTCATCGCATATTCCAAATCCCAAGACTGAAGAATATTTTCAAAAGCTCGCAAGTATTGCAATAAGTATGAAATCCAAATTATGTGCAACTACGGAGACTAAAGATACGTTCGGATCTCGGCAGGTGGAAGAGTTTTCCAGTCAACTTCTCCCCCTGCACAACGATACAAGAGTGGGGGTAGCATATACTGGATATACTTCTGGTAACCGGTCCATGATACTTGAAGGATTGTTGTTGCGACAGCAAGGAACATGAGTTAAAACTACTGTACTGCTATTTGTGTCGTTAACTGCTTCATTTTTCTACGAAGCCTGGGACTGTGCTGTCGCCGATGCTAACGAGCAGAAATAGCTCAGGCTGACAGGTTTATTGAAATGTCTGTTCGTGGGGACGTGCATTAATTTGATAAGCTGATAAGTAAATAAAAAGATGGAGAACATGAATTCGGCACCCGATCAATTCTGCAACTAAAAAAAAAACAAATGCAAAAAAAGGAGAAAGAACATAAACGTGTCGTAACACACGCACCCACCAAAACGTAGTCGCAGGGCCACATATATATACAAAGCAATAACGTGCGCGCGACATCAACAACAGCGCAATAGCAATAGCAAGGATATACGCTACAGCGGCAATAATCACAACATCACACACCGACAGCGCACAAAACCTAAGAAACGGATTCCAAAGAACACTGTGCAATAAAATGCAGAAGCGCAGTTAGAGCTACATCCCTCTTGCTGGAGGGCAAGACAGGTTTACCCAGACAACAGACCCTTTACAATGTCAAGGGGTCTACAGGCCAGTCGGTCGAGAGCGGCCTTTAATGAAGAACGTTGGCAAGCATATCTATTACAATTGATAAGGATGTGTTTTGTGTCCTCCGCAACGGCGCACGTTAAGCAGTTCACAGAGTTGACTCTTCCAATTTTATGAACAAACTGACGCCCGTACGGCAGAAGTGATTGCACCGGGCGTGTAAGGCTTTGTGGGACACTGAACTTCAGCTCCGGATCTATTCGGCGAAGAAGACGAGTAGACGAAGATAAAACGGGTTGAGCTTGATTATCTAGCCACTGCTGCCGAAGGATTGTCCGTGTGACGGGTCTCCACAGGTTGTTCGCATCTCCCTTTGAGCATGGCACAATATATTGAGCTGAGGACAGATGTGCTATGTCCGCTGCATCATGTGCAGTTTCGTTGCCGCGGATGCTTGCGTTTCCAGTATCCACTGCAGTATGCTATTATGACCAGTGCTATTGTAGGTTTCTGGTAAGTGACGCGGATCTGGTTTACAATGGTGGCAAGACACCCCTTTGTCAAGAAAGACAGTACGCCCTGGAGACCAGCTTTTGAATCACTGTAGATAATCCATTGCGCAGGTGACAACAACAACAACAACAATAAATGAAGAAGTGATGATGACATGGGATGTTTGCATGGGATGCAGGTGACAGGTATGCGGTCACATATTGCATAGCAAGCTGGGCAGTGACTAATTCCGGAGCCGTCGAGGATGCTCTATAAGATAGCCGTACCATGCCTTCTGTGTTGTGCTGGGGCACGATAAACGCGGACGCACTGGCTGAGTCTGTCGTTGAGCCGTCGGTGAAGATTGCAGTCCTAGTATGGTGATCCTCCATCATAGCGAAACAATACTGTTTTTGCTCCACAGGAGGGAAGGCTGACCTTTGGCGATGCACTCCAGGCACAGTAAGACTAATACTGGGCATTCTCAGCGTCCATGGAGGGTGCATGATCTCTGGTGGTGTCTTTCGTTTTGGTAGGTTATGCAGAACTGGAGTGAGCGTCACGAGGAAATTAGAGTTCCGAACAGGGCAGCCTTCGCGCCAACGGGTGCCCATGGAGCGGCATGCGCAAACGAACGTAGTGTCGCACTGTCTCTTGCATCCTAAGCACAGCCAAGGGAAGTGCTTTCGCCTCTGTCGTGGCTAGAACATTGGAAGTTGCAGTAGGAACCCCAAGGCAAATATTCAAACTTTTTGCTAGGACGCTCTGAAGTGTTTCCTCTGAAGTGTCGCTGATCCCATGTAGAACCGGCAAATGGTATGTCAGCATCTGACGGATTTACGTTGTGTGTACGCAGAGTAGAGCCTTGCCCGACAAACGACGAAGGATGTTTGTACGAGCATCGCCTCGATCCTTTAGATATTTGATGCCAGCAGCCCACGACAGCTGTGCCTCAATGATTATCCCCAAGAAGCGGTGGTGGGATACTTTTTGTATTGGCATCCGTTGAGGCTCAGCTGAAATTTTTTTCAGTTCTTCCCCTCTTTTCTTTTTATTTCCTATAGTCGTGACGATGCCCGCTCGTGTGCGTCCAACAACGGCAAGCTATTTCGCCTCCCCCCCCCCCTTTTCAGTTTTATTTTATTTTTTCGCATGAAAGGGGAGGAACACAGTCTTTTCGCACAACACATTCATTCCTCGCTCTGTTAAAAACCCGACCGTGCAGTGCAGTGCAGTCTGGAGCCTCCGTTGAAGTGCAGGTAATTGTACCGCTGATGACCACAGGCTTATATCGTCTGCATAGATACTGACGTGCGCATTCTTTATCAAATATTGCTAGAGAGTAGCGAAGACCAGGTTGAAGCGCAGAGGCCTCAGAACTCCTCCTTGACGGCACTGGAGAGGTAATGCCGGTCACTATCCCCGTCATTATTCAGCACGAACACCGACCTGCCACAGAGATAGTCCGCAATTCATCGCAGGGACCGACCACGGATGCCACGGCTATACAGCTCATGGAGAACGTGGACGTAGCTGACTGTGTCACATGCTCGTTTAATATCTAGGAAGGCTGCGACAGTGATGCGGTTTGAGGCTCGTTCGTGTTCCACGAAGTGGAACCGAAATGCCGACGTGTCGACGTGTCATCTGGGAAAAAAACTGTTCCACTTAGTCGAGACTCACCTCTCCATTTTTATTTCTTCTATTCGTCATCATCATCAAGACATCTAATGTTATTGTCTCGTCGGTTTATTTCTAGCACAGGTTCGAAGTTGTGGTCTGCTAAAGCGTCTACTGTGCTCGATCCGTGGCAAGATGTCTGCCGAACATATATCATTTCTTTGGGACCTGAGATATTTGGAAGCAATATTGTAGGTTGCGCATGCGGCGGCCACGGCGTCACATCATAGATGATTTTGGTGCAGAAGAGTGACACCAATAATTTGTGGTTTATTTCTGCTGTGCAAAGCACGCTTGGAAAATACGACATCCATGTTTTCACACGCCTACGCAGTTGCACGACCTTTTCAATCTGGAAGTGGTTTTTGCTGAAGGGAGAAGCTAACCTTCCCATCTTACCAGGATCATATCGCATCTCAGTGGCGCCATTTTCTCACGGACCACAGTTTATCATTCCGAGGTAGGACCTGTGTTCCATTGCGTTGTACAGACACGCTTCTTCAAAGCTGGGGCCGGGTTCTTAGGAAATTTGTCGAAGGTGGCATACGCAAAGACCAGGGACGTACGTTGTCGACTGTGGCCAGGAAAACGGCAATACGGGCACCCCGGCCTGTAGTTCCTAACAGTTCACGAGCTTGGCGTATGGTCAGCCAAAACACCATACAGCGGTCATTATGAGTTAGAAGTCAGCGTATAGCTACCAACTACGATTACTAACCTACTTGCACTGTCCAGCATTAATGTTATTGTTAAAGAAGGTGCCAGTGCACGCCCCCTTGCTGTCCCCTCGTGTTCTAGATTTTGGATATTCTCATGCTCACGCCCTCTGGCATCTTCTTTAAAAAGTTATCGTTCCTTCTCTTACATAATCCAATCTATTCAAGCTGCTGAGTAAGTGTATGTCAATGTTTCGAACAGGTTATTAGATTATTGTCAACAGCAATGATATGTGAATGCTATGTTTTTGGTTACCTTGGACTGCCACACAAGACTGTAAGGGTTCTTATAATTCAGTTTCTCCATTATGGCCACTGTCGTTGCAGCTACTTCTGTTGGGTATGGATCACCTCTATTCACCACCTGCAGTAAGTTCAAGATAAGATGATAAGAACTGATAAGATCTCCTGCGATCTCCTGCTTTCCAGAGGTCATACGTTCACTACGCAACAACACACAACTAGGGCCAGAAGGTCTCAGGGTGAACTCATTGCCGACACGTCGCGGGCTTATCCAACGGACTGTTCTGCAAAGCGTATTGGGCGCATGCTACTACTAGAGAGACTGGTGTCCGTCGTTTTTACGTAGAAAGTAGGATCACGTGACCCCCCCCCCCCCCCCCCCCCGGCCTGCTTCGACGCATGCAAGCGGGATGTGCATATTTCATTTAATATCACTATTTCGATGTTATTTCTTATTATGCTCGTTGTCTAGTGCCAACATTGAGCATTTTACCCTTTCTTGTAACGATAAGCAGCTTTTGCTGCTCAGCAAGCCTGCTTGATGATTGGTTCTTTCATGCAGCATGACCTGCGGATAGGTTCGCTAGACAGCAAAGATGCTGAACGGAAGAATAAAAAGACAGAAAGAAGGCCAAGAAACAACATGTACTTGCTAATAATAGGTATGCCCATGAGACGCTTAGTAACGACCAGTAATCATGATCATGTAGCTAGAAATTTCAGACGTACGTAGTTCACAAGGATTTCAGCAGGAATTTGAGTTCGCATTCATATATATATATATACATATATACGCCGTGGCCCCTCAAAGTCTCGGAGCTCGTGCGTATATGGTCCGAAAAATCAATTTCACATCGGACGAGCTGTTGATTGCACTCGAAGTCGTATCAATCAATTCGAAAGCTCGCACACGAGGCCAGAAGTTCAGATCAGCGAACGAAAACCACGGGAGATACACTGCCAATGCGGCGATCGAGCACGTGATCCTCGTTTCCGCGTCGCAGGACGCGCTTCGGACAGGGGCCGCCGCGACATGCTCTCGTGCCCAATAATCCGGCAAAAATCTATAAGATTTAGAAATTATTATTGACCTCTGTGCGTACCCCTTGACTTTTTTCTCGTGGCTATATTTTAAAAAGCCAAGTATACAACTCGGTTAATTGGAGCTTACAATAATTGACCAATAAGTACTGTACCAGTGTTACAGCAAAGATAAATAATAAAAAAAGTCACCTTCATAGGAAGAGAATGTGCCGAGAAAAGGAGAACGACTTGACCCCGCACTTCCTCAGGAAATGTATCCAGCTCTGCTTTAATCAAGCAAGCAAACGACTGGAAAGACATAACGACAGCTACAGTATTGGAGAGTGACACAGTCCTGCTTACCAACATACTTAATAAAAAAACCTGCTACATGACAGAAAAGCAGCATAAAACGTGTGTACCTCAATCAGTCCACTGTGCACAGGCCACCTGTCAATTACTGTCCACTTCCCAGTAGCCTTGCGGTTTTCATAAAACCGCGCTATGGCATTCAAATTGCTTCCATTTGTGCAGCAGCTGTATTGAGCATACTGTGAGAACAGCACTGTATTTTCTGCACCATCCCTGCACGAATCACATTTGTCTTTAGTATCGTTTTTCAGCGTGAACCAAAAGTTAGAACACTGGCTCGCCAGTATAGGGGGGAACATAGACTAGTCATATGAATCGTGTGATACATATTATGCACCATAAGCATTGTCTAACAATATAAAAATACCAACACAATATAAAATACATAATTTTGAATTAATTCGCAGTTTTTATGTCGCGGGACAACTATGATGGGGTTTGTGGATTGATTCTTCCCATCTGATTCTGTAACGCGCGACGAAATCTCAGCGCGCGTATTTAACGTCCCTCATGGAAGACTGCGTGTTTTCAACTTGTACCCTGCCACATAGTTGCTGGGGTCCTCAGTCGAGATCGAACCGGTTGTGATAGCTCGTCAGAAATACTGCGCGGGCTGTCAGTACTGTTTTGGCGAACTCCCCAGTACCTTCTCAACGCTGAACAGTCAATGGCCTAAGGCGTTCTTCAATGTTTGCCGACTAGAGTTGAAGCGTCAGCAGGTGTGTGTCTATAGTACGCGCTCTGTGTCCTCCAGGGTTCCGCATGTTGAACAATAGACGATTTCAGGAAATCCCAGTGCTCCTTGCGCACGCGTTGCATCCTGGGAGATTATTGTCATGAGGAAGGGAGAACAGTCCTTCACTTTCGTCTTCGCTGACCTTGACATCTCGTGGACAACGGGTCAAGAGAGGAGAAATCGAAACAGTTTGTAGACCTTCTCCTCCTTTCTGATAAGCAAGTTCCCACAGTTCAAAGCGGCGCTAAGCTCTCTGGGATTTTCTGAAGTCGTCTATTGGGCGAGCAAACGACACATATTACGGACTCTAGCGACGGTGGCAGGCAATAGGTGCAGTTGGGGTTGATTCGCGCGAGGAAGGAGGACGTGTTGCATGTCACCGCATATAGTCACATGTCTTTTGAGAGCCGATTTCGTAATGAGGTGCGCGAATAGTTTGCGTCAGATTCCGTGAAGTAAATTTTCTGAGTTGATCTTTTATGGTGTGCAATTCGAACAGCGTGGTCCGCCTGCTCGCTTCCACTGATACCGCAGTGTCACGGGATCAGGACGTTGTGGCCTTTTGTTACTGCAACGGATGAGACCCATTCTTCTTGTATTACTCTCAAGCTAAAGGCACCTTCCATTCCGCGAAGGAGGATTTTTACACCTTAGTGCGCCTTGAAGACCTAGAAGCAGTGTGTAAAACCTACTTTTCAATCTGTAGCAAGCTGTCTTCCGAGAGAGGATCAGCGTAACGGAATCCAACATAATGCTTGTGAGGTCCTGGGAACATATTGAATGTACGGTTATTGAATCATGAAATGAAGCACGTGGAGATATATGTTTCCTGCTCTGATTGGTACACTCTAGGCATATTATTTTGTGACAAATTGAACTTCGGACGGTGGTGGCCCAGCCCAGATAGAGTTTTGTAGCAGTTTTTGGAGCAGCGAGAAGGTCTCGTTTTGGTAACGTCTCGCTTTGGAGTAACTTTTTATCAGATTTTGCAACTTGGAGCAATGCTCAAGAAGCACAAACATACTACTGGAGTCATTCAGTACAGCTTCTAGTGGTACCGGAGCGCAGCCATGTAGACCCTATGTTAAACGTTGCACGAAAGGAAAGACGTTTGCGAGAACCATTTTATTTATGCTTACACTTATTATTTACGAAGTAGAACAGCACCTCTCAATTCTAAACGTGCTAGCCACGGTACAGCTCCCTTCTGCTGACAAAATGTGACCGCTGTCCACATCTTCAAAGCTTTTGTACCCCAACCCCGATGGAGATGCACGACTTGAGCCAACCTCTTCTTCCAAATGCTTCCGCAAAGTTTCTGCATTAGTGACGTCACCACTGCCCTGTGGACCGGCAAGTTTAACATTCATTCCCCCCGATGCCTCAGATTCTCTCAGCATATCAATATCTTGCTGGCCCATTCATCATCATACCTTCGCAAATAAGCCTTCACCTGTTGCAATCCACTGACGCGTGCGATAAACAATGCAGCACGACCTTCAAGCAAACGTTTGCCGTCACTGTACCCCACTCAGGGTCAGAATTATCATAAGGGAGAAAGAAACACATTGATAACAGCTGCACCAGGATGAGAGAGGTGAGATATGGCATAATTGCACTGTTCGCTAAAAAGGCGTACTGTTGTTTGAGACCCCTTCATGCAACACAGATGAACGAAGCCATTATTGAAGCCCAGAATCATAAAAGCTCCGCCCTCGAAAGTCAAGATTATTACGACGTTGCACCGCATATCACAGCAAAGACTCGCTTTACTTTTATTTCATATAATAATTCGGTCCGTCAGAACCGAATGAACATTTAAACCTAGTGTTCACGCACTAAACGAAACTACACGACATGTGAGAAAGCTAAACCGGCGCTTCTACTTTTGGATGTAGTTCCGTATCGGGGCCACCGGTTTCAAACCAAAATAAAAAGAAACACGAAAACAAATGTTCTTCCCTGAAATAAACTATAATGAACATCGAACATGAAACCTATGAACCTATGAAAATAAAATTTTTATTGCAGCAATCTTCACGACGATCCGCCATGTTTGCTGAGGAGGCAGAATGCAGATAGCCCTGTCCGCTGGCGCGCCAGTGACCTTCCGCCGCTCGTCTGTCTGTCGTCCCGAAGTTTGAGCCACTAGTCGACTACCGACGTTTTTTTTTTTTAAATTCCGTGTTAGCGCCGCGAAGCGGCTGTGTCTATGAGAGCGGCGTACAGACGTGGACAGATGGTGAGAGGACAGCAGGAAGGAGCGGGGGACAGGGGGGGGTTAGTACGCGTCCTGGGCCGACTTCAGGGGGAACTGTGCGACATTCGTCGGGAAAGTCTTCGGAAAACCCAGGGAAAGCCTCAGACAGCACAGGCAGTGACAGGATTCGAACCCGTGCCACCTCCCAGTCTCGGCGTGGAAAGCGATCGCCCTAACCACTATGCCAGGGGAACTGGCGACTGCCGACGTGCTTTGCGCGTTTTATGTATGGGTACGTGGGGAACTTAAATTCGGTTTTCTGCTCTTCAATTCCTCCTTGAAGATAACACCCGTGCCACACGGAGAACGAGGAATCTGGAGTCAAAGGCCTTTAAAACAGAGAGTCGAACAGAAACGTTTATCGGTTCGGTTCGGGTCTAGGTTCGACGATAAAGGTTCGCTTCAGCTCCGGAAGGCAATTATAATGGTTCGAACCGTTTTTTTTTTCGAAACGGTTCGGTTCATGAACCGGTTCAGGTGCCACGGGTGGGAATGAAGCACAACAGGCAGGTTAAAGTACACTTCCGCTTGTGTGGCACAGTACTTGAAGTGGACAGGAAGGCGTCAACGGTCGTTCAACATTTTGAAAGATTTTGCGCGATATGGGGGGGGGGGGGAGGAGGAAGACAAGATCAGTGGTGGTTACGACAGCATAATCATGAATTATCAGTTTGGCTTGACTGCCCCAGCACGTAGCCCATGTCGCGGTGGTTAACAAACCCAACAAGCTGTTTGCAGAATCTCGGCGGGAATGTAACAGTCAACCAAGCATGCTACCTTAGCCTAAGTCATTTAAGCCATTGAAATTATTGATTACCAGTCAGTAGACGCGAATACACGTTAAGCAGCGAGCTACGCTTCATGGTAGTTTGATTGGCTCATCTTAGCTCCCCAGCACTGGGGATTTTAGCGTTTTTAATTAATTTGCATCGGAACGTTGCGATTCTGAGCCCGGGGTCTTTGTGTAAAAGGCGCGTTATCGTGTTATCACTGACCGCCGTCGTGCTACCATGTCGCCGTACAATGAAGTGTATGCGGAACGACAGAGCACGGGCAAGGGCAAGTGCAAACAGAGAGCTCGACCCATTTTCGACCCATTGGCGACTCTTAAATACGATGTCAGTGTGTGGTTGTTTTTTCCTCTTTTATTTTAAATGCATAAAGAAAACCATGGACCAGCATGAGGGTGACTGACCCTTTACTTTGTAAGGGGCTTATGTAAGTTCGCACGCGTTACGTGTCAGCGATCAGTTCTGCAGTTAGGGTTGACACCCTGTATAGCTGAGGCTGATTAGTATATTATTATAATATATGCCGCTTTATGAATGTTACCCAAAACTGTCGTTCATCCCTAATCCTAATGTAATATTTATGTATATGTCTTAGACATTAGTAGTCATAATAGTTTTAGGTTACCATCTTTATTGTTGTCATTTCGCGACCCCAGCAAATCCACAGCATTCCTGCAGGGACGACTTTTTCTGCAAGCAACAGGAAGGCTACGGAGGTATAAAAGAAGAAGAAAAAAGACGAAAAAAGTAGTGTTTATGTTAATGCACAACATGCAAAGTTCCGCCCTTAGTTCCGTATGAACGGCTATTCGAACCGGTCACCGGTATTTTTTTAACGGTTCAGTTCCGGTTCAGCTCCAAGATGGCGTCGACTGTTTCGGTCCGGTTCAGTTCCGGTTCGGCAAAAAATAACGGTTAATAACGGTTTTCGGATCGGGTTCGGTTCGACTCTCTGCTTTAAAATTCTCGAACGCTATAGAGCTCAAAGGATCTGTGCCGCAGCTATACGAGGCCGCTTTGGACGGCAGCTCCAACATTTTTTCCGCGAGGAAGACACGGCGCGAACGCCTCAAGGTTTCGTTTTCGTGGTCCAGTGAACAATGAACGCAAAAAAGCACACTAAGGAAGTAAAACCCTCAAGCACTTTTTCAAAATCCGTACGGATACCAGAGAACACCTGTCTTTTCACTCCATGCACCAATACCTGTTGATGGCAGGCTTAGATATCTCGTGGGAGAAGAGAGACGTTATCGCCTTCACGTGAAAGAACATGCTTTCATATCGTCTTTCTGTGGCTGGACAACAGCACCAGTACTCGACCCCATGCAAGTTCTTGGGTGTTACGCTGGACTCTCGACTCTCGTGGAGAAGACGTATAGCGGGCCTAGAGGCGAAACTCTCCAGGGGCATTGCTGTAGTTCGACACATTGCTGCTCTCAGGTGGGACTGCGATGCGCGATCTCTCTTGGCCATTCATCCTGCCCTGGTACGTGGTCCGCTCCTATACAGTCTGCCAGTACTACACGGGATCTCACCATCCCCCGAGTCTAAGCTTCAGTGTCGTCTGGCACGTAGCCTTCGTGTGTGTCTGGGCGTGCCAAGACCAGCGGATACTCGCTTGGTCATGGCAGAAGCGAGAGAGACTCAGCTTGTTATCCAGCGCTTTAATGAGACGAACCATCACTATCTCCGTTTTTTGACCCATCACCGGCGGCATCCTTGATTACAGAAGCTTTCCCGCCGCAGAAATAACAAGTTCTGGTCCTGCATTTAACAGCTGAAGCCTGACCTGCCACGTTTTCAAGTTGAGCCCCAGATTCGTTCAACTCCACCTTAGCCCCTCGCTCTAATATGGGCTTCGCTATTCGTTCCTGGGCTGCAGCGAAGGAATGATGCTGCTGCAGGTGTGTCCAAGGCGCTCAAAATTGGATATGATGAGCGACCTGTATGCATGCTTTATTTCTGTTTTTACGGACGGCTCAACCACAAAAATCAGCTCCGCATGCGCCTATGTTATTCCTTCCGATAACATAACTGGTATCTCCCGTCTCTCGAACCCGACGTCGTCAGCATGTGCTGAGGTGCATGCTTTGCTCTTTGCCATGCGCAAGATTCGGCAGTGTTAGGTTCGACCATGGGTTTTCTACACAGACTCAAAGGCTGCACTCCAATGCCTCGCAACAATGGGCTTTCGCGGTCCTCTAGTGTCAATTGTTGCTGATGTGCTTGAATCCTTCAAGGAGCTGCTGAACATGGGCCACTGTATAATATTGCAGTGGGTACCTGGTCATGTGGGCATACCCGGCAATGACGAGGCTGACCAGGCTGCCTTACGGGGTCATCAGATACCTTCAGCCCACTCTATATCATCTTGCCCAAAGGTGACAGTCGGGCCCTTATCCGTGCTATCTCTGCAGACAAGACGAGATCACAGTGGCTGCATGACATATGACACCCTACTCTATGCTCCACGCAGTGGATCCGTCTCTCTCTGTGTCGCTTCCTCATCGCCATCTGCGAGACTACGCTTCTCTTCTTCGCCGTATGCGGCTGAATGTTGCATTTACCCCAGTTATGAGGCAGCGCCTTGGCCCTGTCCCATCGGACCTTTGTGCATCATGCAATGTGCGCGCTGACATGCACCACCTACTTATGGACTGCCCTGTCTACCAGCGGGAGCGCGAGACCTTGCAGCACGGAATGCATGCAATCGACCACAACCCCTTTACCACAGGCAAGGAGCTGGGCCCCTGGTCTTTATTTTTTTTTTGCGTGTGTGTTTATTTTGAGATTATTTCTTTTCTTTTTTTGAATAGCAAGTCGGCATTAGCCTGGTTGACATTTACATTTTTCTTTCTTTTCATTCTATTAAACATATCCCCCCCCCCCATGTCCAGTAGCGTTCATATGCACCAAGGTCTCCGTCACCTTTGGGATTTCCTGTCATCAACAGGCCTCTCCACCCTGCTTTGATCACCTGAATCCTCATCTCCATCATCATCTCTCACTATCTACAAATGGCACTGGGGCATCGCACAGCCTGCTGGCTGGCATCAGCCCCATCTCATCACTATCTCGTTATGTGTGTGTTCACTTGAAAGCTGGTGTAAATCCTACATTAAGTATCACACGGTGGAAGACTGCGGTAAAAGAGCGTGACATTCGGTGGAGAAGAGCAAGGGAGGGATATATTTATTAGAACGAAGGAAAACAAGGAGGAAATGTCACCCAAACGGTATGTCGGCTTCCGCAAAATTCGGCAAAAAAAAATATATATATCCGCAAAAAGAAAAAGAAAATAATTCCGAAATAAACGATAAACTAACAAAAGGTGAAAGAAGGGTGAGATAGATTAAAGACAAAAGATTTAAAAAAGCGTGGTGAATCCGACGGAAAAGCGTTAGCATTAAAACTTAAAAATCCATTTGGAACTCCCCTTCACAACGCTACACGTTCCTTCAACGACACTTCACAAACGTTACACAACCCTTCACACGACCCTACACAACGCTAACGCACAGCATCCGCGGACAAACGAGCCTTTCGAGCTTCCTCCGACTCAGCTTGGCGACGCCGCCTCGCAGTTTCTGCTCTTTCGCCGATGCTCATACGCACAGCTTTCATAACCCATGGCGCGACCACGCTGACACGTCTGAACCTGTCGACCAGCACAACTGCACAGGCCGGTGCGCAAGCCGTATATTAAATGGGAGTCTGGCCATTAATGGACCATGCCTATATATGAAGCTTCAGCTTTCTGGCCAATGATATCTTGAAATATGGAACACTATCAATCAACCTATCCTCACTATTTGTCCCCGTATCCAACATGGGCAGCGCCATTTTGGGTGGCATTTGGGCGCCATTTTGGGTGGCTCTCGCGATCTGTAAAACTAGTGGATTTTTGGTGCAAATTTGATGGACGCCACCTAGGCTGCGCAAGGCACATCGGGCAGTGATTTTCCCAGAAATTCACTGCTGGGGAGGAGGAGGGGGGGGTGCCGAGCTTTCAGGGGGGGGGGGAGGTTATGCTTGGTGAAGGTTCCATTTACGGATTTTTTCTTAGACACGGAAAGAATCGTGGCACAGTGGTGACATATCTGCACAGCTTTCCCATATTTTATTTGTACATGTTATTACATTAGAACACAGTACAGTATAATACAGATTCATTATGAACGGCATTTCAACATTAAGATGCACAATCACACGACCGACAAAGAAAAAAGACTAGCACCTTGTCTCACGAAGCTCAATGAATACCTAGCAACCAACGGTGAAAACCTTAGACGAAAAAAGCAGAATACCTTGCTTGATTGAGTTGGGCGCAAATGGTTTTGATCACCCCCACTGAGTTTGCGTGCCCGCACACATTTTTGCTTGTATATGCGTGCAATTAATGCATTGAACAGTCACTTTCAAATGATTTTGGAAAAATGCATGGTACGATCATCTGCATGACTGTGGTCCTACAGCCCAAGTTTGACAGTACAGGATGTAATTTGCTGCGCCGGACTCACTACCAGAACGTATTGGTGGCCGAACTGGGTGGGGTCACCTGAGAAATTTCAGGGAGGGTGTTGCAAAAATGCAGGGAGGGTGTACACCCCCGCCCCCCCTGGGGGTGTGTGTGGGGAAATCCCTGACATCGGGAATTGTCGTCTGCTTCCGTCGTTGTACTGCTGCCGGCGCAACCACTTGCTGGTACACAACCTGTCATCTGTACGATTTTTTTAACTTATCTACATGAAGAGTTGGAATAAAAAAGGCAAGAATGTTTATATTCATAACGTAATTAAATTCAAAATTGTACAGCACAGTGCTGTTTTTGTTATGATTTCGTTGTGATGGCAGTGTTCACTAGGCCTAACACCGACGACCGATTTTCGGTTAGAAATCGATAGCGGAGCATCAGTTGAAATTCATTTTACAGAAACGTATATGAGGATGTAGATCTGCAGCGTAAAATCAGAGTACTCTGTGAAATTCTTGTGTCACGAAATTCCCGCTTCGCGGTGTTTGTTTTCGTCGCCATTTTGTGTGGCAGTAAGGTGTCATGGTGACCCAAGTGGTAAAAAGCAAACCACCCAGAGGCACGGAACTGTGATTGACAGGTTGAGCCTCTTTTTGCGACTCCTCCCAATGGTCAGATTCATTTTTGATATACGGCTCTGCGTCGTGCGTTCTCCGCGCGCCCTCTCCTTCCATCCTTCCCGCTCCACTCACAACGCATGCGCGCCGCGCCGTGGCTACAGACAGACCACGCCGCGATTCTTGCGTACCGAGAACTCTAATGCTCTCGCATTAAAAAGACGAGGGTAATGTTTATGGGGGTGAGAGGTGAGGGTGTGGCACTGACGAATGAAATGACAAGACTTGAGTTCACAGGTTGTGCATGAGACCTGTGTCGCTGAGGAACGTCAACACTACTTTGGTCACAGACCGCTGTGTGGAATGTCGAATACTGGGCGGAGCAGAGTGACCAGAGAAAAGTCTGTGCACCGCAGCTCGAGTAGGGGTCGTCGGAGGGTGCCTCGAGGGGTGCCGAATCTGCGGCTGTCGAGGAGAAGATGTGAAATATCAGCTTCAACAGCACAAGTAGGGCATCTGGGCGAGTGGAGAAGACTTATTTTATAGACGCTTCTCGACGAGAGCAGTGGTGTGTGTCAACGAAATCCATCAACGGGTCAATGAACCGGAGATGATCGTCTAATCGGACAGCACCCTCTTGAGACTGCCGAGAGCCGCTGTGGCGGATTCGGCGTATTTGTAATCGACATGCTGAGGCCGAAAGTGCATGGTAGTCGTATTGCCAACTGTAGGATGGGACAAGCGAAAGCTTGCCCACATCACATTTCAAAGATAGTAGTGAACAGTTATTGAAGGTGACGTCCCCATGCACCCGACGTGCTAAGGCGTCTGCGCAGGTGTTTCCGTGCAGTCCCGTGTGACCGGGTACCCATTGGAAATACACGCGATGACGCTAGGATAGAAGCCGTTTGTATGCTCCGATTATCATGGTGTCTAGGCCACCGATTGTTCTGGTACAATAATTTGAAAGAATCTCTAGCGCCACCTTAATGTCCGTGAACACGGTCCACGCTCCAGGCGCTGAGCCCGCCATGTGGTTCAACGCGGTCAGTATGGCGAACAGCTTCGACTCGGTA
This sequence comes from Ornithodoros turicata, assembly GCF_037126465.1. Taxonomy (NCBI): domain Eukaryota; kingdom Metazoa; phylum Arthropoda; class Arachnida; order Ixodida; family Argasidae; genus Ornithodoros; species Ornithodoros turicata. The sequence goes on along the minus strand of NC_088202.1, from coordinate 90,647,573 downwards.
GATGACGTTTCTTAGGGAAGTTTCTGCGTCACTTCAAGGTTTTCATGTGGGATATATAAGACTGCTGTTGATCCGCCTTGAGACACTGATCCATCGGTGTACAGAGGGAGTTGTTGAGAGTAAGCTGAGCTGGGGTGCTCCAGTGTAATTTGATGAGCAATAACGGGAGGTACAGAGCTTTTCTTCAGATGACCTGGAGTGTGGTCACATACACGAGGCCTGCGAAGAGTCCACATTGGCGGGGCACAGGAACGCACTGATGCTGTGGTGGGGAGGCACACTTTCAGGTGGTCAACAACGCTGCTAAAGCTAGAGTCCGGACAAGAGTAAGGGGCAATGTGAGATCCAGGAATTTTCCAATCATCCCCTCTATTAATGCCCTCGAAATCTTGCAACACCTTCAAGATGCCTACCAGAAAGGAAAAAAAAAAAAAAAGTCAGAATAGCAGCAAATATGGGTGTTACACCCCCCCCCCCCCCCCGCACCACCCTACGGGACACCAACACTCCCTCGGGACGAAATTACTGGGAATATCGCTGGTGGGATCTACGGCGTAAAGAAGAGAGCTGATGGTGATGTCGTGTTACCATTGAGACAGGATCCTGTGGATGGTGAGGGTCGAAACGAGGTACCCCCCCCCCTTCGAGACAGTATTATTCGGACACGTTCCGTGTGCTGTTGTGCGCCTAAAATGCTCTTCGGACTGCGTCCCCGTTTCAACTAATGCCTACACGGCCCGGTATTAACTGGAATGCGATAGAGTGGTCTTGTGAACCCGCCTTCTTGTAGGCTTGCAGGATTGCAATGACAACAGGGCTGAGAGAGTCACGATGTCCCACGTTTGCATGTCACACTGCAGCGCCAGAGCGGAGTTTTCACAAATTTTTTTGCATAACGAAATGACATAAATTTCAGCGTACGTCGAATATATCTTATGTAAAAGGCGATGACAAGTTGATATTAAACCGGAGTGAATTACAAAGACGGAGGGCGAACTTCCCTGTCAGGAAGGTCCGTCTGTGAAAAGCGCTGTGGAAGCCGTGGTGATGTTCACTGATCATATTCAGCGTGAGCTGCTTAGTCACGCACGCTACAACGTCTCCTTTGTTCTTAAAATGGTGCTGAGAAAGTCAAAGGAGGAGTGCTGGGTGGTGTCGGGTTCCCAAAAAAGCTGGGCGCGCTAGGCTTCAGCTGTGTAACAAGTGCACGTGCCTTGCAGTGATAGCGTCTGCGGATCTTAGAGATTAAAGGAGCCATGAACTGTACCAAGCGAGCCCGCCGACTGTGTCGGCTCCAAACGGCGATTTCAACGTGTTGTCTGTGACACATTTTGTATAGGTGAATTTGACATATCTTCAGCACATAGCATGCTCCTAGCCAACCATCATCCCGAATGACAATGTTCTCGACCATGATTTGTTGATAACGAGAGGCGGAGCCTATTATGTATCTATTATGCGCGGCCACAAAATGGGCTACGCCTCCAGTCTTCAACAAATCGGGGACGAAAACGTTGTCATTCGGGATGATGGTTGGCTAGGAGCGTGACATGTAGTGAAGTTCATCTTGAAGAGTGTAAAGCAGAACGTTATGTGTACCTCCGGGTTCGCGTCTAATTGGGTGCTACAATTCTTCAGATGACGTAACGATGGATAGGGGTATCTGGACGGCGGTGCGTGTACTCGGCCGAATACGAAAGAGAGTGCGTTTTTGTATTAATGCTGCACAAGTTATGAAGGAGAAGAATTGAACAATAGATTATAAATAGAATTACGAAGCGTAGAACAACAATATTACATCTATTAAACCTGTAACTAAATACATGCAGATAGGAGTTCTTACCTCCTTTAACGGTTGCCGCCGATGGTTGGCTGCAAGGCGGAAGTATTGCCGACACGTTTTACCGCGGCGAAGGGCGTCCAACGGGGCTTCCTTCGCTTCAGCAATGGCCATACGAATCTTTGTCACTCGGGGGACTCATACGCACATGCAGAGACTTAGCGCGGAAAAAGGGACTGCAGGTTATGGTCTGACGAAGGTGGGAGATTATTGAACATAGGCAAGCTGTAGCACGCAGGTGACCCACGTGCCAGTGCCCAGCGTACAGCCAAAAGCGACGTCGTGCCACCGCCCCACCCCAATATCTGCTAAATGCCAGACCCGCAATCCAGCGGCGGACCATGACTTTCAAGCTCGTAATATGCTTCCCTCAAGATAACCCTGCGTCTATAGTCACACCGAGGATTCGATGAGAAGATACATGCGTCAACTGTGCGTCAGCAATGAACGTTGGGAGCAGAGGCGGAGAGTTTTCATTTTCCCAGGGGGGGCAAGGGCGCACCGCGAAATAAGTACTCTGGCGGGGGGGGGGGGGATATGTTTATTAAGAAAAAAAGAAAGGTAAGCCAGATGGATGTCGGTGTGTTATCCAAGAAAAGAGTGAAATGGGGAAGACAAAAAAAGCAAAGAAAAAAGAAAGCAAAAGAAAACAAAAAGAAGGAAAGAAAAGGAAAATAAAAATGAAGAACACAAAACTAAAGCTGAAGAATCACACACTCTGGCGGGATCTTATGATGTATGCAGAACTGGTATAAAAATAAGAGGAAGGAAGAACAGAAAAACGAGAAAAAAAACAGAGAACGTAAACAGTGAACATGTGCACAACTGAAGGCATTACGCCTTTGAAAAGTGACTGCAAAGGGAAAAAAATGCATTGAATCCTCGGTGTTTGACCCGAAATGCGCGCAATATTATGAATATATGGTCAATGAAATGGAGCAGCGGGAGTTGAACCCGCTCCCAACGGATATGCGTTCCGAAGATTCTACCGTTACACCTCACTGGCAACTGCTGGTACCTTTCCGACTGCTTCGTTTCATTGATCTGATTGCTTTGGGCGAAATTCAGGCCATGTGTTGTGTCATCCTCTGTGTTTCTTCGCCTCACTTTCTACTGTGATAATGAGTATGGTGGGCGGATACATATTTTACAAATTGCAAGATGCATTTTTGGGGTTGGTGTCTCTTCGCTCTTTTGACCCGGGCGCGCCGAGCCCCAAAGGTTGGTGTCAGTCTCTTAGCGGGACTTCCCGGGGGAGGCGGCGCCCCCCCTAGTTCATGTTCCGGGGGGGCAAGGGCCCCCGCGCCCCCCCGCAGTCGGCGCCTATGGTTGGGAGGGTCGCATGTTCCTTCTCATAAACGGGAGTTCCACTGACTTTTAGTCGAGATGTCTATGCCGCCTTTGTGAGGTAATGCTCAACGGCGTTCAAGGCGTGTTATAGGTGACTGTGGATAGCAGGACGGGATTTGCCACCGGTCCAAATACAAATATCGTCAGCATAGATTGAAATAGACAGATTCCTAGAATGCAGTACGGAGGCGTTGCTCACGGCGTGTAAACGCGTTTACCGTCAAGAAATACAGCCACCAACTGTCTTCTTATGCGCCTTTGCTTCTTCCATCGACGAGATTAAGTCAAGGACCGAATCTATGGCAGATCTGTGCCGGCGGAATCCTGCAATTTCCTTGGGGAAGAAGGAGCACCTTCGAGACACCACTCGATTGTGTGAAGGACCATGCGTTCGAGCAACTCGTCGAGGAAGCTGGTCAGCCCTATTGGCCTAAAAGGGGAGAGCTGCGACGGTGGTCCACCCGGCTTCAGTAGTGGAATACTTAACTCATATTTTTGGTCAATTTGTCCCTTTGGGCGCACATATCCATACGGCACAAATGGCACAGCTGGGCCACCCAGTTACAAAGAGGGTTCCCAGATTTGGCTACTTTCTGACTGTCGTAGCGCCAAATTTCGGCAATGGCGACTTGGCTATTTTCTGGCTACTTATATGGATACACTGTGCACCAACATCGGGGTAGTTTTCTATAGTGCACTACATAATGCCGAAGTCGGGGGCGAATTCAGACCCTCAGTTTGGGAGGGGCGGTTTCTTTGTCGGAGCACGTAGTGGGGGAGGGGTGAGAGAGAAATCCAATGTATAAACTGACGTTTTGGGGGGGGCGTTCACCCAACCGCCCCCCCCTCTTGGGTCCGCCACTGGCCGATGTTCGAACAATGCATTCGTTCCTGTTTCCCTTGACCATTGGTGACTTCTCAGGATTTCGACCTGGCAACCCTGGTTAGAAAGGCGTATTCAGCAAGTTTCAGTAACGGCGTTGAATATTTGCGGTACAGTCAGAAGAATATTGCATGGCTGTTTTTTTCTTTTTTTTTTTTTTGTAGTACTCAACCAAATAGCAACAAGTTTCATGGAGCATGCTACGGACCAGGGTTGCGGAATGGGATCACCCATTCCATTCCAATTCCATTCCGAGGAATGGAGATTTGTGATAATTCCATTCCTTTCAATTCCTCGGAATGAAAAGGTATGGCCAATTCCCACTCCTGGAATGGCTTGGCAACCCCATTCCATTCCATGAAAGAAAAGGGACCGGTAACCGTGCTGGGTAGCCCAGCAGTGCTGTAGATGAGACTGACATTACCCATCACGGAAAAAGGAAAAAGACAAGGTTATTTCGCCCTTGACCGTGTGGCGCCCAGACCAGTCCATTCCAATTCCATTCCGCCTGCGAAAAAAATACCTAATTCCATTCCATTCTTAGGACAGTTTCCGCCATTCCATTCCAATTCCATTCCGGGCTCTGATAAATTTGGAATGATTCCGGAATCATTCCAACCCCGGAGTGGCAACTCCGCAACCCTGCTACGGACGGTAATCGCTAGGTAACTAGAAGCGATAAAGGGTCACTGTGCAATATAGAGAAAAAACAAACAAGCATAATTTTTCTTCGTATTATCAACGTCGCTCAAAGTCACAATATGGGAAATACAAATGCTGCCAATGCACCTGTGCCTTTTTGAGTAATACGCTTCGCGAGGAGCAACATGTCATGCCGAGCGTTCGCCGTGCGTTCGTCTCCAAACAACGGCCTTTCGGGTATGATGACCTCCCCATTCTAGCTCGCCATATAGGGAATTCAGCTGGTCGTTTCCGTGCAGTGCCGTATAGTATAGTGTAGTATAGCGTAGCGTAGTGTACCAGTGTGTGTGTGGGGGGGGGGCGGGGGGTGTCGAGGTAGCTTGCAGTTGTTGGCCGCACTCAAGTGGGCATCGTCATGACTTTAGAAGAAAAAAAAGGAAAGTGGGAGAGTGGAGTTGAGGACTTCAAAGTGATGCATAGGCAGGATAACCGATACTGATGGGACGGAGGCACACTGTAGGTGAGAGGTGCACTATAGAGTGGTCTTTCCGCTAGGCCCGTTTCTTGAAGAAAGCGCACGAGGCCGCGAGTTTTTGAAAGTCGTTCCGCACAAGAACCTTCGGGGAAGAGGACGTCCGTCAGTATACCAGGCCTGGCGTGGGGAAGGTGAGTCTCCCGCATATAGTATGGTATGCACGGCATTCTGTCAGGATATGCGCAATAGTCTCCGGATGATTACAGTGTCCGCAACTGATCCCGTGCGTAATCGATGGAGCATTGTCTGCATACCACGGGGAAGATCTTTCGTGGGAAGAGAGGGTAGGTGATTCTGCATGATGTCCTGTATGCCAGGATGATGCACCTCAACTAGCTTTTTGACGACCATGTGGCTGTCAGTGTCGGCCGGGACTGGTAAGGACGGGCTGCAGCTGTGGTGTGCTGAGGAAGCTAGCTGGTCCGCTCGTTCGTTGCCTCTGATGCCGACATGAGACGGGATCCATTGGAGCGTAAGCTCACCTCCGGTTAGCCTATGCTGGGCACAGGACATCCTTATACATCGGGCTAGGATGCTACCACACATAGGGTTCATCACGTTGTTGAGGGCACTTCTGGAGTCCGTAAGCAAAACGGCCTTAGTTATTCCGGTGACTTGAACCGCAGCAGCTGCGTGTAACAAGGCCAGGAGTTGGGCTGTCGTAGATGAGATTGGGTAACGAACTGATTTCCCTTGCGAGGCCATGTTCATTGACGGGACGTAGTACGCGCTGGTAGCGCTCTCGGAACGGTGGTCAATGGAGCCATCCGTGAACACCAGAGCATGTGTGTGATAGGCGTCGCTTATCAGGTTCTCAGCCGCAATCCCGGCCACCAGGGGGCTGGACTCGCTCTTCTTCCGTAGACCCGGGATGTGAAGCGTTGTTGTGGGCACGAACTCCCGCCACGGCGGCGTAGGTGGACTAGCTGGGAGCCGAGGAAGAGCCCCCCTGTTGGCTAGAGAGCTGGTGGCACTAGCCAGGCGTCCTAGGGATGTGTGTGTCCTTTGTTCGAGGTCGGTGAGGAGGGAATGCTTGTTGATAGATGTTGATGCATTATCCAGAAACTGGAGTCCTTTGAGCTCAGAGTGGACACTAACAGGCTTTTCCTTAGCTTCCAGGTACGTTTGGGTGACGCTAGAGAAGGTTGGGAGACCAAGCGCAGTTCTTATTCCGGCGCGATGAAGGCGCTCAAGGGCCTGCCATTGTGTAGGCGCGAGGTCTACGTATGGTGCCACGTAGAGAATGCGTGACAAGGGCTTTGTGAAGGGTGAGCAATGACCGCGCATTGCAGCCCCATGATTTACCGCTGATTCTGCGAAGCAGGTTGAGCGTTTTATTTCCTTTGCAGATAGCCTCGTTCACTTGCTTAGACCAGCGTAGTGTGCTATCGATGGTGACACCAAGATATTTACATGACGCGCATCTTGGGATGGGAGTGTTGTTAATGCTGAGGCTTGGGAAGTCTTTGCCCACGTACTTTCGACGAGGAATGCAGACCATGCATTTTGACTTCTGTGGCGACGCTTCCAGCCCTCTCGCAAGCAGCGCTGCATTGAGCCCGTTCAAGGCAATATCAGCTGTGTCACGAACTTTCCCCTTGTCCGTTCCCACGATGCGGAGGCAGATGTCGTCCGCGTAGATGGTGAGATGAAGGGCGTACCAGTGTGGTTTAGCCTAGAAACGAACGATGAGCGAACAGAAACGCAATGCACGTTGGTTTGAAGCGGCTGTGTGACATGCACGGTCGAGCCAGCACAACTTTTTCTGCGCGAAAACGGCCAGCTGAACGGACCTTTTTCACACGCGCGTCGTATCCTAGCGGCTGTCCAGCGAAATAGGGTCGGCGCGCGCCAAAGCACAGCCGGCGCCATATTTGCGCCATCTATTGAATATGTAGGGAACCTTCTTCGGCACCGTCGTCACAGATCACGGGTCACACAGATTCACGGGTCACAGAGCATGCGCACAAGCGTTGTGAAAAAGGTCCATTCGCTAATAGTTCGAGTCTCCCTGACCCGCGTTGCCGTGGCACAGAAGTGTTGTTAGGCGAGGGCCAGTTCGCGCACCTCTTGACGTCATATTATTATATGTAGCTTCCCCATCACACAGAAAAACGATATTTTTCCGAGCATGCAATGCGTAATTCTCGATAATACAAACTATGTTGCCAACGCGCATGCCCGTGCGCACTACACAGACGGTACTTTTTTCTCCGTATCCACAAATTTTTGTACGTAGATTAAATAATGACTTCCGGTGTCATTTTTCGCGTTCATACCTGTTTCTGGGGAAATCTTGTCAAGGAGTTCCGTCATCAATTGACCTTGCTTCGTGGTCCATACAAACGATGTGCAACTGCCACCAATTTTTGCGTATTTTTGCTTCATGTCCGGAGTTCTTCTTCTTGCAATGTAAGGGCCAAGCATACTGCGATGGACACAACCGTATTAATAGTGCAACATCGACATCATAAATTCCCAAAACCCTATAATATGTGCCCTTCCATCGTTTTGTGCGGCTTTTGCGAAGTATCTAGTTACTCAGAAAGTACATCAAATTATCAGACGTCGCACGTACCTTGTATTAACATTTTCAAAAAATCATGCCTTTTTTCACAAAGTCAGTGTTCGACACCAAACGCCTTTACTAGAGAATTTCGAAGGCTTCAATTGCATGGATGCTACAGGTGTACCTCAAGTATACAGGACATGGTGTTCGCCGTAACTATGGACATGGTTATACAGCATTATAAAATGGATAATAATGTTTTTCAATTACAATAAATGGTGAAATATTCTGGGTCAAGTAGGCCACCTGATGACCGCACTAGCAACCTTATTTGGCATTGTCCTAATTAATGTTGACTATAATGCACTTTTTAATTATGCAAAACAAAATAAATTTCGCCGCAATGACAAGATCTGTAAAAGGATCGAACCAACAGAGTCGAGGAAATTACCCACGAAACAACGGCAGAGTTGGGGGTCATTTCTGTCGCCCCGTCAGAAACGCGCTTTCTGCCTTGCCTTTAAATGCGAGGGAGAAAAGCAGCAGCTCTTGGCATAGAAATCTTACGGAGAGGCTAGAAGGAAAAGCGGGGAGGAGGATCGGAGGAGAGCAAGGAATTTGAACGGAGCTCTTCCCTCTCTCAGTGTATGCGCTCGGAGGCAGCCATATTGGATCAGCTGAGGAAACGTCGCGTATTTCTAGCCCGTGAAAGCAGCCACAGTTCCGAAACCTGTTGCAACACTTGCTCGGTTGCTCCTCTGCTTCCTTTGGTTTCGTATTTTGCCAGTGTCCGCCCCTATCCAGGCTTGTAGTCAAGGCTGGTTCAGGCAGCGGCCGAGACGGCATCCCCATGCGTCCGTGTCGTGTGTCCCCGGCGTCCGTGTCGTGTCTTTGTTTCTTCGTGCGTGTATGTATCTGTGTTTTCGTATATCTTACGGTTTCATGGGTTCTGGCTGTGTGTTACTGTTCAAAAACATTTTTGGCGTTACGTTTACTGTATGCTTACTGGATTCCTTTGTTTGCGTGCGCCGCGGCAACAGTAGCTGATTCAATATGGCGCTCCCCTCACTCGTACGTCCGAGTTTCGGGGGTTTTCTTCTAGCATACTCCATAAGATTTCTATTGCTCTCGGGCTCTCTCGCATTTAAGGGCAGGCGAGAAAGTGCGCATCTGCAGATGTGAAGTGGTGTAGAGTGACGTTGGGGAATAGGGTAATGACTATCTTTCAAACACCATATTGCAACCATTCGGAAAAGACAGGAGAAAAGTGGGAGGAAAGAGAAAGGAAAGGAGAAGGGGATGGTATATGGGGAGGGCAGGGAAGGACAGGGGGCGAGACCAGTAAGTGGTTGTAGGTTGCGTTGAACGCGAGAGACGGCGCACCGGAACGGTCTCCCACAGAGCCGTATATTAAAAGGGAGTCTGGCCATTGGGAGGAGTCACAAAAAGAGGCTCGATCTGTCAATCACAGTTTCGCTCCTCTGATTGGTTTGCTTTTTACCAAGGGGGTCACCATGACACCATACTGCCACCCAAAATGGCGACGAAGACAAACGCAGTGAAGCGGGGACTTCGTGACAAAAAATTTTCACAGACTAACCTGATTTTACGCTGCAAATGTACATCCTAATATAAGTTTCTCGGAAATCAGTTTCAACTTATGCTCATCCATCGATATCTAACTGGAAATAATACGTTTTGTCGCCGGTGTTAGGCCTAGTGAACACGGCGATCACAACGAAATCACAACAAAAACGGCGCTGTGCTGTACAATCTTATATTTAATTGTTGGATTTCATGGATATAAACATTCTTGCCTCTTATATTCCAACTATTCATGTAGATTTGTTTAAAAATCATACCAACAACAGAATGTGTCCGGCAGGTAGTTCTGCCGGCAGCGGTACAACGACGGAAGAAGACGACAATTCTTGACGTGCCTTACGCTCCCTAGGTGGCGCTCATCAAATTTGCACCAACAATCCACTACTTTTGCAGATTGCGAGAGGTATCCATTTCAATCCCATCCAATCCACTTGCCACCCAAAATGGCGCTGCCCATGTTGGATAAGGGGGCAAATAGTGAGGATAGGCTGATTGATAGCGCCCCATATTTCAAGACTTCATTGGTCGGAAAGCTGCAAAAGTGGGTGGAGCTTCAGGTATAGGCATGACCCATTAATGGCCAGACTCCCTTTTAATATACGGCTCTGGTCTCCCAGAAGGGATGACGTCGGGGGTCACCTCCTTATATCTTTTGTTATATTGGCTATCTTTCAGAATTAAAGAGTTCATTGGTCAAAATGGACGAGGACACCGCCCCAGGAGGTTGCTAATGGGGCCACTTGACCTACAACATATCGCCAATTATTGTAATGGAAAAACCAAAGACATTTCCCTATTTTATAAAATCCTGCTCATAGGTAGCGCGAGTACCCTTTTTCTTCACCACATCACCATCACCATCATTTTATACATTGACATTCAAACACGAACCTGCGCACAAATGTGGACAATTAAGACAACCTACCTTTGAAACGGAAGCGATATTATATCTTCGTCTAGAAAGAGTCTCGTCAAGAACGGCTCAGTCTCCTCTAGATTCCTTGGTCCACCCATGTTGAGCATCAAGATGGCCGTCTTTACTGGCGTCGCACTACATACGTAACACACGAAATCACGTTCAATTTCATGTTCATTTTATGTCGCGGTATGTTCGTACGTTTGCGAGCCTTAGTGCATCGTACGCTATCGTCTTTGCGTGCGTAAGGGATAGCGTTGGTGATTCAGCGCACACGCAAAACGTAGAGAGAGCTTCGTGCAGTGCGCAGAACCACCGCACTATCGCCTTTGCGTACGTAAGGAATAGCGTGGTGGTTCTGCGCACCGCGGGAAGCTCTCTTTGTTTTGCGCGTGCGCAGGACCACCAACGCTATCCCTTACGTACGCCATCGCCTTTGAGTACGTAAGGGACAGCGTTGCTGGTTCTGCGCACGCGCAAAACAATAAGAGAGCTCCGCGCATTGTGCAGAACCACCACGCTATTTCTTAAGTACGCAAAGGCGATAGCGTGCGCAAGGAATAGCGTTGGTGGTTCTGCACATGTGCAAAGCATAAAGCGAGCTTCGCTCAGTGCGCAGAAGCACAATGCTATTCCTTACGTACGCTATCGCCTTAGCGTACGATGCACTAAAACTCACTATCTCATTGTGAACACTTTGTCATAAGGAGCACACGAGCAAGCTGACGATGTTCCCGTACGAAATACATCCCGAAATTCCTCCTGTATTCAAGGGATCCGATGACAAGCGGGGTTACAGTCAACGTAAACCACACAGCGAGCAGCTATTGCGTGGTCGACATATCCCATGACAGCAAAAATGGCCACATATCACCACGTAATGTTTTTGCTAATGTTTTGTAAAAAAAAAATTGCTTCAGAGATGGTCGATGTTACGTTTGTAACGTCGTTCGCAACGTAACTTTGACCCTCTCTGAAGCAAAAAAATTTTTTTTTGATGTGCTGTTTTGAGTCGTCATGAATAACGTTTGTGAGTAGAATGAATGATGTCACGAGTTGGAATATATGGGAAGCGCGCTGTCGAATTTACGCATACTCCGAAGACACTGTTGACCTCTGGAGGGTGTCATGACGGCACAGTGGGTGATGCGCGACGAGGAGATCAAGGGACAACCGCCTATCCTCGTCGTTCGTCCTGCAGAAGTGCCGAGCATGCGCGCAAGGTAACTTCACCTTCCCTTGCCACGCCCTGCCAGGATCATTTTATTTTGTCCACCCGAAACCGAAAGTGAAAGTAACAAGATTTGCGCTCGACGCACAAAGGCTCAGTCTTACAGACACCCCTCAGAAAAAGACTGTTGGGGGCGTTGCCCTAATTCACAATACGATGTACTCGCTATGCAAAGAAAGGGCATTTCGAGACGAACACACTGTGTCGACTTCATTCCTCGCGAACAGGTACTTAAGTTCGAAGTGGTAAGTCCGTTGGTAAAACATCGGATTCTCAGCTATTTCTATCGCTGACTGGTTGTCGCATGGTTGGTTCCGCCATGAAGGTTTTGAACCATTTGCCTTCCTTGAGGGCCTCCACAAGAGCCATGTATACTCAGCCTCGCAAGTTGACAGAGCGACGAGCTGTTGCGTTGTGAACCACCAGCTCACCGCTCCCTGTGACAAGGTATGGACATAAGCGCTTCTGGATCTTCCTGTGCAGTTTTCGTCGAACAACAACAACAACAATAAATGAAGAAGTGATGATGACATGGGATGTTTCCCCGTGGTAGCCACAGGACACTACCCCATTTCACAGTGGTTAATATGAGAGGATGAATTATGGTGAGAATGAAGGCAACGACAGGTCGGAGTTCTGTTTAGAGCTCTTCAAGGAGTCCAGTGGCCTGCATGAAAACAAAAAGGGAGCGAAGAGCCCGGCACTGATGTTCAGGGGAGCTCCATGGGCCAAGTACTTTGGACAAGCTGAATGGTCTATGGTCGAGGAGTTCAAGTTGGCGTCGAAGTACCCGGCGTTCACACGTGTACCGCTCACAGTCCTCGATGATATGGGGGATCGTAGCTGGGGTGCGGCAAGCTAGGCACAGCGCCGTGTTACTGTAACCCAGCTTAGCACGGAACGCAGGGGTGAAGGCGACGTTGAGTCGTAGACGCCGCAGGAGTGTCGTAAAGCTGCGAGGGAAGCCACCTGGCATCCTAAATGATAATGACGGGTCCACTGCATGGAGGAGCGACCATTGAGTGATGTCATGCAGCCATTGCTGGCGGGCCAAGGGTGACACCAACGCAGACAAGTAGGAGCGCCTATCCCCGTTGGAGAGGATAATGGGCAGGGCTCTGGAGATACGGTGGGCCGCAGCAGCCGCCAAATCTGCCTCTTCGTTGCCCTGAATGCCGGTGTGGCCGGGGACCCACTGTAGGGTCACCCGGTGTCCCTGTTCGCCGAGAACCCTGAGCGCCGTCAGGATACTAACAACCACCGGGGCCAACGAGCCGCGGATGCCCATGGTTCCTACACATTGCAGGGCTGATTTTGAGTCGGTGTATATCACCCAGGAACGGGGAGGGTACTTTGAGACAGACTTTAGAGATTACAAGATGGCATACAGCTCCGCAGAGGTCGACGAAGTGCGATGTGACAGGCGGAACCCACATGATAGTGACTCCTCCGGTATGACAAAGGCAGCGGAGGAGCCATCCGACGTAGACGAACCATCTGTGAACACAGCCGTGCGGCCTCTGTAGTTTGTATCCATCATTTCCAAAGTAGACTGCTTGAGAACCGAAACGGGGATCTGGCTCTTCGGCCCCAGGAGGCCAGGGATGTGTGTCGAGAGGGATGGGCTCGGCAGTGTCCATGGTGCTTCCGCCGCTTTTCGTCGAAGCTCGCGCCTGTGTACCCTGAAATTGGTTCCTGACATGCAACGTAAGTTATTCCTGCGTCACGGGTTCCCTTTAGGTAACGAAGTATTCGTTTGGCCATCCGCCAGTGATTTTGCGTGTGGCTTGAATTAAACTGGCTCAAGTAGCTGGTGGCAAATGCAATGTCCGGTCGGGTACCTTGAACTAAGTACATCAAGCTGCCTACGAGAGTCTGGAACAGTACATTAGGGCTACTTTCGACAACTTCAGGTTCTGCGTTTTCATTCTTCAGACATGCATCCATTGGCGTTTTGACGGGCTTACAGTCTTCCATATTAAAACGTTTTCAAATCTCGTCTGTCTGGCTAATGGTCAGCGTACCCGCTCTTTATCATGCTGTACTTGAATCCCTAAGATGTAAGTGGGCTCTCCCAGGTCCTTCAGTTTCACTTCTCTTGCTAGGTTCCTAATGCGAGGTCTGTAGGAGAGTCTGGGAGGTAGCCATCATGAGCTTGTCATCGACATACATACTAAGTATCACTCTTTCACGTCGTGCTTTGGATCGTACGTAGACACATCTGTCGGCTTCGAGTCTTCTGTAGCCCAGTCTCCTCAGGATACCATCAAGCGTCAGGAGCGATGTTCTTCCCGACTGCTTAAATCCTAGAGTGCCTGTTTCAGAGACAAACTTTGCCGTCTGACGCAGGGTATCCCAAAGGCGGTTCCATGTAAACTGTTTCTTCGGGCGTTCCATGTAGGTATGCTGCTTTGACGTCCAGTTGACGCCATAGGACAGTCTTTTCGTGCAAAATTCCTTTTCCTCGGAGGAATTGGTCCAAGCGAGTGTTAATGAACTCGCCACCATTATCTGTTCGAATCCTCTTAACACGGTGGGCTGTTTGTGTTTCCGCTGCACGGATGTAGTCTTCTAATGCGGCGGCTGCGTCATTCTTAAACTTTAAGATGTGGACGCTTAGTCGTCTGCTGTAGTCGTCCACGATGACTAAACAATACGTGCTTCCACCGATAGAATTCACTGGAAAAGGGCCGCATAGGTCCACGTGGAGCAAGGCCAATACTTATTCCGTAGCATTTCCTTTTCGTGCTGTGAAAGGCTCCCGGGTATGCTTTCCTGTGAGGCAGTTTGTGCAGACAGTGTGGGCTTGCTAGAGGCGGAAGTCCGGCGACGATTTTGGCAGTCGACATCTTGACGAGTGTGTCCATATTCAGATGGCCCATGCGACGGTGCCAGGGTTCAGATGCGCCAGGTGCCTTGGCACGGTCAGCTCGCTCACGAGCTGGTATGACTTCTGCCTGCATTTTGTAGATGCCGACGATCTTTACACCAGAGAAAACAAAAGATTCATCCTGGAACACATTACGGCTGTCCCCGTTGAACGTCAGCGTTATTCCGCGGTCGGTGAGCTTCGACACTGAAATCAGATTGTCGGCGATTCCGGGCACGTACAGTACATCTTTGGCCGAAAGCTTGTTTACAACGTTGTCCTGGAGTCGAAAAGTGACCGTGCTTGAGTCTGCAGCCTCAATCGTTTTCCCATCAGCTAAGGTCACCTGCTTGTAGCTCTCGTCTGTAAAATTCGTGAGAACATCCAAGCAACCAGTCATGCCTTGTGGCGCCTGAGTCTATAGTCCAATCCTCTTGGGATTATCTTCTTGGGTTGCTCCAAGAGCAAATTCGCGTTCCTGCGGGTAGCTATCTCCATGCTGTCTCGACGACTTCACTATTCTCGCTCCTTGCTTTGAACCGTGGTTTGAGCCAATACCATCGCTGCGATATTGCTGCTGTGAGTGCTTTCCGCGGCGATCCTTGCGACGGGACCTGCAGTTTCGAGCGAAATGACCGGGCTTCCCGCAGTTGTAGCATTCTAAAGCCCTCGAATCCTTCGCTGGTTGCTGGTGCCCTGGCAATGTTTTGTGTTCGTTCCGCGCTCTAAATGCAACTTCAGCTTCGGCAGGTTGTTTCTTCTGACGCCGTTCTTCTTGGATAATGGCGGATTTAACCTTTTCGAGGGTGACATCCTCCAAGGCGCAAATATCAAACCCTCTAGCCACTCCGTAATACGACGGGGGTAAACCTTGGATTGCGATAGCGGACACTTCTGCATCGTCCAAGTGTTCGCCTATAAGGCTCGAAGCTGCTCACATATGGATTCGACTCGGTGCATGTACTGCGCTGCGCTCTCTTCTTTCGACCAGTGGATACCATTCAGCTCTCGTTTCAACACGATCCTCTTTTCCAATATGCGCCACTTGTTGACTTGTTCCAATTTCTTCTAGATGTCCTTTTCAGACGTCTGGCTGATCACGTAGCTCGTTTGGGCGCAATCGTTTGGACAATGTCTGGACAATTATGTTGGTTGCCTCCATGTCGTTCTTGTCCCATTGCTGTCGTTCGGTTGCGTCAACGGGAGGGTCACTTTCAAGAGTAGACGACTTTGAAGCGCCAGGTCGGGTGGCTGTTACCCTCGAGCTTCTCCAGGTGATTCAATGTTCCGGGTGTTCCTTGCGCCATCTTGACTGCTTCTCCTCGCGACTTGCCTTAGTAGTATTCGATGCAGTTTGCTGCTTGAAACCTTCTGGGCAACTAGAGACCTTCTCGGCCCATAACCTTTGTTGACCTCTGACGGCACAGTGGGTGATGCGCGACGGTTTCAGTTAAACCCGTTCGTCCTGCAGAAGTGCCGAGCACGCGCGCAAAGTAACTTCACCTTCCCTTGCCACGCCCTGCCAGGATCATTTTATTTTGTCCACTCGAAACCGAAAGTGAAAGTAACAAGATTTGCGCTCGACGCACAAAGGTTCTGCCCTACACACACCCCTCAGAAAAAGACTGTTGGGGGCGTTGCCCTAATTCACAATACGATGTACTCGCTATGCGAAGAAAGGGCATTTCGAGACGAACACAGTGATGTGGATTACTTTCGGGTATCACAACTGGGGGACGAGTTGTGAGGTTCCCAAAACGTACCATATTTTACAAATGAGGCAACTGCGATTTTTTATCTCCTCACAGGTAAACCTTAGGATCTTCAGAACTTAGGATGCAATGCTACCCACCCCAGACAATAGATGGAAAACAATTCAGCTGAATATGTCAAATAGTTATGAAGATACGTGTCGTCAAACTGCGTAGGAAGCGCAATGGTCGAAATGCCCGCATCTTAATGATAATTTATTAAAAAATAACCACCAATTATTTTCAACCACTTTCAGCGCCAATATGCCTCCTAGGTTCAAAGCTTTAACATATGTTCGAAAGAAAATATTTGGGAGGTCCACCGGACCACGCTGCCTGATCCTGCGTGAAATCACCCTCTTTTAATTTACATTAACGATGTTCCGACTGTCCTGACTTCTCCCGTAGGACTTTATGCTGACGACTGTGTTATCTATAGAGAAATCACTACTAACCACGACCTACTCTATAGAAACTATTCTATTCTATTCTATTCTTATAGAGTAGGTCGTGCTACTAACTATGATACTGACAAGCCCCACACTGACCTGAATAACCTTGCAAACATATGACGATGTGTCTCCCACACGATTAAAACAAGATGTGTCTATACCCACTAACAACTTACCCCTCGAGTCTGTAACGCACTATAAATAGTTCGGTCTGTTTATTTCCTCTAATCTGTCATGGAATACCCACACTGAACATATCACCAACAATGCCATCCGCACAATAGTCTACAACCGTCGTAAATTTTCCTGTGTGCCCTATCACGCTAAAGATCGCCTTGTTTAAACCTCTCGTTCTTCCCAAATTAGAATATGCTGCATCCGTTATACCGGGTTATATATATCCGGGTAATACCGCAAGTTGAACTTCTGCACAGGAGAGGGGAAAATGGACGGAGAAATCACGTGGGTAGCGTTCCTCCACTTACCGGTCGGCGCGGAGCAACCAACGTGCTCAATGTTGTGGTTGCGGATACTTCGTTGCTTCCTTCCCACGTGAACCGACCCGGTGGTGGTGGTGGTGGTGATAGGGCTTGCCGTTGTCGGCCTCACGTATGTGGGCAACGTCACGACTCACGTCCCTGGGGGAATGTGCGTCCTGGGCCGACTTCTAAGGGAACTGTGTCGACATATGTCTGAAAGCGTCTGAGGAAAACCCAGGAAAAACCCCAGACAGCACAGCCGGCACCGGGATTCGAACCTCCCAGTCTCGACGTGACATGGCCAGCACGCTAACCACTGAGCCACGGGAGCTGGTCGTGAACCGACCCACGTGGACTCTTAGCATCCAGTTTGTTGTGCTGGGGGGCGGCTAATCATGTGCCGCGTTAGATTACGTCAGAGATTGAGGGAAAGGAGGGAACAGAGGAGCTGCGCGGAAGCGTGACCTACATGCTGAGCGTATTGGAGTCAACAACAACAATAAATGAAGAAGTGATGATGACATGGGATGTTGTATTGGAGTCAGTACAGAACAAAGTCATTCGTTTTATCCTAGGTAACTACAACCGTACAGCCAGTGTGTCCTTTATGAAAGTAACCCTAGGTTTACCTCACTTGTCATTGCGTCGTAAAGCCAATCGCCTCGTTTTTTTTTTCACAAACTATTTTACTATAATGAATCACTAAAACAGTCCCTCATCAGAAGGTTGGAATTCATCTGTGCTCAACTGAGCCATGTCACTCCTCATTTATACCACGGACATCACTTGAATGGAATCACTTGCCCGGGTACCTCTATATCCGACATTAAATGTTTCAAGAAGTGTTTGTTAGGTTATTTCAGTCTGTGACCAACGTCCGCATCTCTCTCATTGTTTTCCTTTCGGTTCTCGACCCTGTCTCCTTTGTTGTTCATGCTTGTGCCTTGTAACCAACCATCATACTATGCTTACAGCCCAGGATGTTGTGTTCTTGACTGATACTGTTTGGTTATGTGGTATGTTGATTATGTTGGATGATGTTTAGATATTATGAGTAGTAACAGGTCTGGGCCAGATAGCCCATAGCAACGGCCCCCCCAGGCCCCTAGCAACGGCCAAGCGCGTCTGCGCCGACTTTTTTCGCGATTTTTTCCCGTGCACGACAGGCGGCTGCGAATGTAGTTTAATATAAGAATAAGTCATCTTTCAGGTCGTTGGTGCGGGGCTCCGTAAGTGAACAATTGGTAAGCAATGTGATGAATGTTGATTTTATGGTTTCCTTCAGAATCTAAGGACTGGATATAGCGAATAAATTATATATATTCTTTACACGTACTGTCCTGTGTTGTTTCTTCTATTTCAGAACGTGAAGGTTTTTCGGCTGGGTTTTTCTCCTTCACCTGAATGGCATCAGAACTGGCAGCACTATTGTCATTACAATTGAGAATAGAATTGGCATTAATAAATATATTTTCACTTGTACTTTTGTGTATGCCTATCCTTTGCATGTCTATACTTGCATGTAAACCGCCCACCGCACATCTGCTGTAGCGGACAAACGTTTGTGAGGGAAGTCGACCCAGGTTAAAACATGGCGAAAGAAGTCGGCCCAGGATGAAAAATACGCTACGATAAGCGCACGCGCAGCCCTCCACCCGGGCGCCGCCTGTCGCGCACGGGAAAAAATCGCGAAAAAAGTCGGCGCAGACGCGCTTGGCCGTTGCTAGGGGCCTGGGGGGCCGTTGCTATGGGCTATCTGCCCCAGATCTATTACTACTATTATGGTTTGTACTGCAATCGTGATACCCACTTATCTTATCCTACCTATTGTTGCCCTACTTGCCCCTTTGGGTCTTGAGGGTATGTAAATAAATAAATAAGTAAATTTGACGTCTCTACCGACGATTACGTATGGATGACTGCACATGTGCCTTGCTACCAACTTACTGCGGTCACAATTGGGCTGGAACTGGAAAACTTCGGATCAATAAGCGGGCACATTAATTACCGACCAGGAGAAACGAACAAAAAAAGAAGCAACGATAATTTTTACGTGCCTATTTTACGTGTCTATAGCGCCTATTTACGTGCTACGCACACTTTTTGAATTTCTGTTGTTTTGTTAGACTCCATCTTGCTGTGTGGGCACGGTAACAGTGCACAGACAGCGTCAATGGCTCTGATATAGATGCATTCTCTGGAAGCGGTGGTGGTAGTGGAGCTGCTTGCCGTAGTCGGCCACGTTCTTGCGGGCAGTATCAAGATTATCGCAGGCGGGGGGGGGGAGGGATCGTGCGTCCTGGGCCCACTTCACAGGGAACTGGGTCGACATTTCAGCCATCGGGCATACCATGCTGAATATGCCGGCTCTCGTCCGATCATTCTCTCGAATTAGTACTGCGTTGGAGACACGCTAAGCAAATCATGCATCGTTTTCCACCTCTCAAGGCTGTGCCTTTTAAAAGTAACATGCACGTGGAAAGTGGGTAAAGTGTCCTGCAGAATGTACGACGAACCTACAACGTTGTAGCAGATGAGGCAATGAAACATAGAAGGACAAACACAACACATGCCTCGCAACGCCCAGTTGCATACTTCGATGGATTCATGGCAGTTGAAGAAAAGGCACCAGCAGCGGACTTCGAACCCGCACCCTTTGATCGCCGGCCAGATGCGGTGGTAGCATCTCTCATCGGCAACCAGAGGGTGTAGGTTCGAATCAAACTCCTGGTGTCTTCTCGTCAACTGACATCAATACATTGAACGACCCTACAATTCACGGAAGGAGGACAGAGGACTTACAATCTCATCAGAGTAGTAACCAATGCCCCATGATGTCTCCCTCGACACACAAAAAATTTCTGCTCCAAATAAAGCACATTAATAATATTTTTGTAAAAAAATTTTAAAACCATAAGAACCTTACGATCTCCTCAGAGCACTTCAACAGAGAGACGTTCCAACAACACTGTGCATCGTCGCTGGGAGTTTCGATTTCGGTATGACATTTTCCCGCGTTTCCTGAGTTCAAAGGCCGCGCGCGCGCGAACCGCAAGTTTGCTCCGATCTACCGCACATAAACTAGGCTCAACTTCATAGTCAGCACGTACACTTGGCATTTTCTAGGGGTCTCCTCCATGTCTATTTGTTTGCGGAAATATTACTGGCATTTGGCCTTCTCCTGCCAATCCTTGCACACCCAAGGGTCTGCTTGTAACTGACGCTCTATGACTTATATCGCCATTTACACCATTTCACCCACACTTTGCACCCACTTGTCAAGGCATTCCGCAGACCTGTGTACTTTGAGCGGTGTGTAATACCCACATCTCACCTGACTACATACGATATATTCTTTTTGAACATCATCGGAAATTCTAGGTGGCATACAACTTCCTCATCACTCGAACCGGCCAAGATCGTTACGTACCTGCTTGAGTATGTCGCAGTCCTTGAAAAACACACTGTGCATGCTGCTGCCAAGGCGCGCTGCGTTACTGTCATAAACAGAAACGCGTGAAAGGAACACCAAGCAGGCAGTTAACATATAGAGAACTCACCGGCGCTGAAGTGCTTGTGCGAATGGAAACGGAAACACGCAGACATCTTTTAGATGTGGGATAGCCGAGGTTAAGCTGTACAGCTGTATTTCTCAAAGTATTCAAGTATTTCTGAAATATAATAACGCGCTTGTGCCTCAAGATGTGAGAAAGAGCAGGCTTATCGCTGCTGTCTGGCAGAGTGACACGCCTATTTTTGCAAACTTCGCCAGGCTGATTACAGTCGTCTGCTCCTTTGTGGCCAAGGGCGGCGCTCGTTTCATGACCCAAAGCAATTTCTAACGATGCCGATAGATGGGGATCGTGCAGCAAAAGTCCGTCGAGCGCGATTTTTGAATTTCCATGCGCGGCCATTGCTCGCCTACAGGGCCCAGGGTCTGGAAGGGTTACAAATAGGAATGTCGTCTGCTACCCCGAAGTAGAGCCCTGCGCGGATGGGATTTTTGGCATCCGCATCCGACCCACATCCGCGCACACGTTATCCGCATCCGATCCGCATCCGCACCATACACAACAGTTTACATCCGCATCCGATCCGCTGAGCAAAACGCACCACCGCATCCGGTCCGCAAAATCCGCTCGTTTCGAAAGACGCGTAAAGACCGCCGGAAGCATGTTGGTATAATTTCGGATGCCTCCATGCTGTCACGGAATGACTCAGTCATGACGACAAGCAAAGGCAAACCTTTCAACAAACGCCATATGGAGAGACTTCTGGAACGCGTGGAACGCTACCTCGTCGGTGCTCGCGCGGTTCGAGACGCCAGAATGCCTCCTCTCTCGTCTTGCCGCCGTGCATGGTCAAAGGTGAACCCGAACATGCGCTCGCTGTCGGCGCGCAATACAAATAAATTGCTGGTGGAAAAATGACAGCACGCGGTATATCCGCATCCGATCCGGACCGATCCGCTGCCTTCGTATCCGCATCCGATCCGCATCCGACCTCGCGCCATCCGCATCCGATCCGCACACCGCAGAAAGTGCTAAATCTTCATCCGAATCCGCAAGTATCTTGCGGATATCCGCGGATATCCGCTTCCATCCGCGGATGGTGCAGGGCTCTACCCCGAAGATCCGCTTCTTGGCGAGAGATGCTGGACTTCTTGGCGAGAAACAATGGTGGAATCATTACAGTGCTGGACAAAGCCTGCGACAGCGTGAACTATTGCTGCGACGTATATTTTATAATGAAATTATAAAAAATGAATCAATTATTGTGTACATTTTTGGCATCCATTTGAGGAATAACATGAGCTTGAAGCCGTGCCCTTCAGGGCAGGCTATACCCGAAAGGTCACTTATTAAATAGCTACACCGACTTCGCGCTTCATTCTTTCGTTATTTTTCTTGACAACGTCTCCACAAGCGGGACTGTGTATTATTTTTCCTCAGGTACTACGGACTGAAGCATCGTAGATGACCGACATTGAGTGCGGCAGACATCTAGCTTTTTCTTTTTTCTTCCTTTGGTTCGACAGATTTTTAATTGCCGCTACGAAGTGGTACACCTGCGCTGACTCGTGATGAAATAACGTGAGAATTTAATACCTCCCCCATGCAGACGGCAGCCCAATGCTGTTGACGCCACGGATCATACCATATAGTATTTTTCTTTTTTCCAGCATAACGAGGTAAAGGCCAGCGCCGTGATCACAAAAGTGTTGGTATTAGAGTTTGCGTTACCTGGAAGGGCATAATTTGTTATGGTAATTATTATCCTTCCAGCGAGGGTATGTGCCTGCCGTATAGTCGCATCTTGTAACATTTTGTCTGACCCCTGTGCATAGTACAGTGATAGACAAAAGTTTACGGAACAGGCTCCGGCGCATTCCTTCCTCAGACGGACAAGCTAGCAGCGAATGGTACCGTACAGACTTACAAACAGGTGACCGGATTACCTAGGCAAACGTCTGTAAGTCGGTCCCATTCGCTGCTACCGTGTCACCATGAGAAAGGAATGCGTTGGAGCATGTTCCTTAAACTTTTGACCAACACTGTACTAGCGGTATAACGAATGTTGACTTGTCTGTTTGATCATGAGGTTACGGGAGAGGCTTGACCGCCTTCGTGCGGCGGCTCTGGGCTGTTAGTCGAACAAAATCAACGCCCCCTTTTCAAAAAATTTTTATTCCGTGGTCAATGACCCAACGCTGTGCGAAAAACAAAACTTGCTTAGAGGTTCTGTTGCTACAAACCTAACTTTATCCTTTGGGGAAAATAATATATAAGCCGCTTTATGAAACAGGGAGCATGTCGTGTGATTAGGCCTCTTTCCTGGGCACGTGCGCAATAGATATGCCCCCTCTTGCGGGTGCAAAAAGGCTATGCGCACCATGGAATTTTCATATAGGCACGCCCTTGAATGTGTGTCTGTTTCGCAAAGGGTGTCACTGCTGTCCTCGTAAGTTTAGTATACCTATGGCTTCCCCATGAAAAGGTGTTGGGTAGTTTTATTCCAATACAATGACGCATCTGCTGCCATGTTTGTGAGTCACTTGCCCTCCTGATCTAGGTACACCGATTGTGATGTCGTTACGACGATGCCGCCATAAGAAGTCCCTCTAGATTCTAGAAACCAAATTCTGCTCGTCCCAGCAGCGTAGCCAGAAAAACATTTCGGGAGGGTTCTACGGGAACGTTACATGGGGGTAGAGGGTTTCACCCTCGCTTTCCCTTTCCTAAATCATCTACCAATTGTATGATTTCGGGGGGCGGGGGTTGAACCGCCGGAAACCTCCCTGTGGCTACGCCGCTGGCCCGTCCGTTACAAATAGCACACCAAATGTTTTAGTCGCCTGGCTCCTATCGTCTGCAAAACAAACACCGGAGCCTCATCTTGCTTGCGTGCGGTATGGTATAGTTGCTCACGAACACGCCGAAGGAGAAGCACGACTACTTTCCGTCTTTTCTTCCGGGGTTTTACCGTCATGTACGATTTGGTGATGGTGATGTGGTAAAAAAACAACAACAACAAAAAAAAAAAAAACGGTATGTGAGTCGCGACGTAGTCGAACTGGCTACCCCATGAACGACTTCTTTCCTTCTCCCAGATAGGTTGATGCTTTGTCATGAAATATAAATACTATTGCAGCGAAGGAGAACTACTGCATCTTCTGTTTCTTCCGAGAGAGAGAGAGAGAAATACATGATGACGATTATATGGGGATGACTTCCGCTCATTGAGCAGAATGCTACCCCATTGCTATTGGGGAAAAATGAGAGGATGGTGATGAGGCTGATGCTGACGACGCTGACAGGGTTTTAGAGAGTGTCGATCAGGCCGGTAGTTTGCAGAAATGTGATGAAGGGTCGCAAGACGGACATCTGCTTTCGTGTGTCCCATGGTCGCAAAATGAGTCTGAGGTCAAGGGGTCGGCTGTCAATCCGCGCAAAGTCGTTTGCCAACAAGTGACGCTCCCTCCGATAAGTGGGACATGCGATGATCACATGGTCCGCGGTCGCTGGCACACCACACTCCGGGCACAAGGGACTACTGGCACGCCCTATCTGGTAACGGTAGCGCGGCGAAAAGGCAACATTCAGCCGTAAGCGATGTAGGAGGGACGCGCGGTAAAGATGACGGTAAGCGACACGAGAATGTTGGGTCTACAATTCCCAGTATGGTACTGGCCGGGACATCCCGACGCCATTGTTCGCCGTTTCTTCCGAATAACGTAAACGGGGGGCAGAAACGCATTGGCGACGTTGAGTTTGAGTTTGATTATAGAAAAAAAAAAGAGAACGGAAGATATTGAATTCGTCACCTAACAAATTCTGCTACTTCCACAAAGGAAATGGAATGAATGAAAGGAGAAAGAAAACTGTAAAGATGAACATAGATAAACATAGAAAGACATCATCCCTCCAAGTAACCGAACTGTATGTGCACATGATTGTACGTGACCTGCTATACATCCCCTAGAAGTGAACTGACTTGCAAGAAACTGACAGGAACGGGGAACGCGACGACACATGCCTACACTCTAAGAAAAAAAAAGGAGTAAAACGGGGAGTAATTGCAGCTTCTACTCCCCTAGATTGCAGTTACTCCCTATTTTAGTCCCCTAACCCGACAGTTAGTCCCGACATTTACTCCCCAGGACTGCAAATTGTCACTGAACTTCGCGAACGGTCTCCCGCGTGCAATAGTTTATGTAAATATGTGCCCTTGGTCAATTTCATGGCGTAAGGCTGTGTAACTCAGACAACGTAGCAATTTTTCAGCCACACAGAGTAAGAAACATTCGCATATTTCTTCGCAAATTGTGCACTATGTATGGCGTAAGATTTTATATAACTCGGTATATCACGGTTGACGGTTTGCTTCAAGGTATTTTCATGCAAGCACACGAATTACGTACAGGTCTGGGACTTTTACAACAGCGCGTGAAATGGAGTCTCTACTCTGTAACGTTCATTTACTCCCGTGCGTTTGCTCCCGAAAGGGACTATTTTTTGTGGCAATGCATTTAGTCCTCAAAAGGAGTAAAAGTACTAGTTTTTTTTCCTTAGAGTGTAGAATGCGGTCCTAAAATACAGATTTCCTATCACTGCTCACGATGAAGTTGACAAGCGCTGTCACTTTGTCAAGCGTTGTCAAGCGACAAGTTGATAACGCCGCGTCTCTCTTCTTGGGTTCCCATACACCCAGCACTTCGATATAGTCGCAGTGGAGACATTATTTCAGTGCGTGACCGGCGTCATACGTTTAAAGGTTTTTGGGCTCTAGCTACATAGAAGAGGTTTCCGATGATTTAAAAGTCTGACAAAGTGTGCGAAAAAGCTGAAAAAAAGGTGAAAGTATAGTAGCGAGGTGTAATGACAACGAAAACTCTGCCTTGACGCATTGTTGTCTCCACGTGAAAAAATGAAGGCCATGTTCCCTCCCCATGTTCTTGAGGTGACCCCACAGGGGAAATTCTAGCTCAGAGTGTTATTTACACAGACAGGGAGGAATTGATGCTGGCGTCACCATGGGAGGTGGGGTAGGGGACAGGAGCCGCTCTGTCTCAACAAACCCAGCACGGAGGAGTGTTTGCAAGAGTTTTATTTTTATTTTTTCTCCCTCGCAACAAGTTCCGAGCAAATTATCTGAAAGCCCTGCCTGCGTCTATCGATAAGGCACTTCCAACCATTACGGCAGACGAACATTTTTGTTGTAAAGATGCATTCGACTTAACGTGCAGCCACAACGGCTCTCTGTCCATACGGCTCTCTGTCCTCAGAAGAAACAGCAGGATGAGAATCTGGTATGTACGGCTTCCTTTCTTGTTGGCGTGACACCGTTAGACCGTCTAAAATTGATTTTAGTACGGAAATCTTTCCTTTGTGATTTGCTCCCACCTATCAATAATGCTTGACGGTTTCTTCAACCCATTCAAGTCTATCTTTTCTGCGTCACAACTGCGTCAAAACCTAAAATTTTACGCACGAAGAGCGTCGTGCTGAACTCTTCATTTCATTCCCCCCCCCCCCCCCCCCACCCCGAACAAAACTACCCCTTCGAGGTAGAGGTAGTCAATTGTAACGTGTTCTCCCTCCAGGGGTAAATAAAACGGGAACGCAGCTTTGTGACTCGAATGTATTGAGCATTGTTAGTGTTCTGCGTGCATCGAATTTCAAGCATA
The DNA here is from genome assembly GCF_037126465.1 of Ornithodoros turicata. Lineage (NCBI taxonomy): Eukaryota > Metazoa > Arthropoda > Arachnida > Ixodida > Argasidae > Ornithodoros > Ornithodoros turicata. The sequence goes on along the minus strand of NC_088202.1, from coordinate 90,621,324 downwards.
TTTGTGGAAACCTTTCGTCCAACGACAAGTGGAGTAACTTCATTGACGATACACATTTTTAGATTAGATTTTATTGACAGGGAACTGAAACGTGTAATGTCAGCGGTGTTCAGAATTCAGTTCTAAGTCCATCCTCCATCTCGGTCTCTCTCTCTCTTTCAGGTCCTTTCGAGCACACCTTTACAATTTCACATACTATTTTTTTTTTTTTTTTTTGTGAAACAGCTGACGAATTGAATAAGCAAGTGTTTCTTGTTTGCACCCGTTTATGACTGTCGGTTGTGCGCTATTTGTAGACATCCAACGCTGCGACGTACCCAAGTGTGACGAGCAAACGCGGCGACAAGTAAATGCCACTGCAAGTACATAACTATAGTTTTAGTCGATCGGAAGGGTGTTCACGACAACCAGCCCGATAACACGCTACGCCAATCGCGCGATTTCTCTCAACAGGCTAACGTCACATTGCTGGGCTTGGATATGACAGCTTCCTTTATCGTATCGTTTTCGTACGGTGCTTCGTTAAAACCATGATATATGAAAGTAGTGTCAGGCAAAATCCAGGATCAGTCCCTCATCTATATAGACGAACGCTTTTCACGTCAGTGTCAATCCACCCATAGACTCCAGCTTCGTCATTACACTCTTAACTCGGTACCCTTTAGTAAAGGGTAAAAAATCGCAATATTTTACCCTCTATTTCAGAAGCTACCAGGTACCCTCTGAGCAGTACCTTTTATAAAAGATAAAATAGAGGAAGAGGGGGAGTTCGTGATAGTTCATGTCGCTACACGTGTCCTTTTATAAAAGTTACAAGGAAACCCACTAATTAGAGGTTACGGCCTTCAATCCAGCACCTGCCCGGTAAAGGTTACGCCAACGTGCGGCTTTTTATACAGGATGTTTATTTTTATTCGCAACAGAGTAGCGCTCATTTGGCAGGTGGGTTATGTGAATTTTTGCTAATTAATCGATTCGTAGTTACAAACACATGCGTCAGGAAATGTCGGAAATGTTTGTAACTACGGATGGGTTAATTTGCGAAAATTAACATAACCCACTTGTCAAATGAGCGCTGGTGTGATGCGAATAAAAACAAACACCCTGTGCGTGGGATATGGACAGACCTTTACAGAACACACCAAGGTACCAAAATGAACCAGCAGAAAAGGAGATCTTGAACATATGTATATTACAAAAACAGAAGTCTGTGCAGAGGTGACACATTGTGCACAAGTGCGATTCTGATGTGAGGAGAAACCATGGTCGCCTTACCATGTATGTGGAAAAAAGAACTATCTTCTAAGTGAGAAGCAATGCATAAAAGTGCGAGGAAGGCAGCGAGTCAAAACAACTGACCTATGTTTGCTAAGCTGAACAGACCCAACGAAATGGAGAATTGCAGCAGAAGAAAATTTATTCCACATTCTTGTTGCAGAGGCGAGCGCAAATGGCAATACAGTATTACATAAAACGCACACAGCCTTGAGGAATATGAGTGTACAGTAACGCAGGAGACACTACCTTACTGCGTTATCAGCGTTGGAGGCGCTCTGGGACGAGTTTGTGAGGTACTGCATTGCGCTGGTGACGGTATGTGAACCTGCATGTGGGATCCTGGGAACAAAAGTTTGGGCAATGAGAGTAACATTTACGGAACCATTCAAACCCGTGCAAAGCACAAGCTATAAAGCAGCATAAATGCGGGAAGGCGTTCACTCCGCGATTGAGTCTTAGAATATCGTACGAATACAACAAGTAGGAAGCTGCGAATTATATATCTCGATGCATATATCCGCAGCTCGCACTACTACCCGAGAAACGTCATCATGACGTTGATAGACAGACAGAAACCGAAACAGCTCGGAAGGGGGGAGCTGGGTTCCACGAATTGGCAATTGTTTGCTGCCTCCTATTGAAAGAAAAGTAGAACCGAAGAGATAAACTGAAAGTCACTGGAGAGGCGTGTTAGCTTAGCTCAATTGGTAGAGCCCTGGACCGGCAATCCAGAAGATGTGGGTTCGATCCCTACAGCTGGCTAACCTTTTCTGTGACTTTCATCTTTCATCGTAGAACCGAAGGTCGCGTCCCTTTCAGAGACCATCGTAATCCCCTCAAAACCGTGGCTTTCGGGCATGACCTTGTTCGCCACTAGCTTTGAACGTAGTTCAACTCTACCAAACCCTTGGCGCTGTCGAACACTATGACGTCATTTGTTTACAAACAGGTAGAGGTCTATTGACTTGGCGACCAAGTAAGAGCAGAAAAGTAGCAAGCGTTAGTGGCGTTCATATGCAGGACCGCAAAACGCTTGCCATAATCACAACAAACATGCGCTAAGAGCTCTTGCTATCAAAATAACGCACGTACCTAGCACAAAATGTACACTTACCCAGTGTATGAAGTGTGTGAATTAGGGCTGCGGTGGTGACGTTCGTTTTCGGTTATATATTCTTTGCAATCTTCGCACTCACTACACTTTCCCCTGAGAACACCGAAGATATCCTTGTTTGCTAGCGACATCTAGCTTTTCCGTTGTTCCTGACGATACTATGATAAACGCGAGGAAAGCCACTGATTAAAACAGATTACACTTGTTAACGGACGGACGACGAGCGTTAAGCGTTTCAAGGAAACCGCTCTCAGTGTGGATAGACCTAGACCAGGCTCGGCTACCAACGAACCAGCGAAATCGGAAATCTTGGTGGTTGCGGCATTGACAATGGTTTTCCACCCTTTAGAAAGAAACATACTATCAGTATTCCAGACTGCGAACTTATAATCTGTGTTCATACAGCATTGATAACATGTAGTCGACGTATAGACGACGCTGAAACAGATAAAAAATAACAGCGTAGATTCGCAACTGTCTCGAATGGGAGGCTGAAACGTGGCATTATGCTGAAAAACAGAAGGAAAACAAACGATAAGAAACTAACAAAGAAATTATCGTTGGAGATTTCGCTTAGAAGTTACAGTGTCGGAGTAGAGGGTACATTTATAAGTTACAACAAGCTGTTTTTGTTCTTTCCGACATGTAACTTCTATTCGTGTTGTAAAGACATGACCTTGGTCGCTTTTAACCTCTAAATATACGTTACAGTGGTGTAACCTATAAGAAATCTCGAAATCTACGTCTATATAGAAGTTACATGTTTCTAAAAGTTACAATAAAAGGTACGGGTTTAAGAGTGTATTCTGGAGCTGTGAAAACAGGAGGATTCGGGAACGCGCTTCTCAGAAAGGCAGAGAACATGGAATTAGCTCCCTTACGATATTTCTAAAGTGAGAAACAGGAAACACCATATATTTATAAAGTGCGTGTAACATATGCCGCGGTCGCGCTCTTATCGAGAACGCGCATTTGGTAACAAATTATGTGACACGGACAGGCGTAGAGGGTGCAATACAAGATGAAAGTGGCTCAGAGAAAGTTCCAGTGCGATTTGGGATTGCGTGCTCAGTGTGTCAGTGTGGGGGGTCGCAAACGCAGAGGAGAATGGCTACTAGGGGTCGCGTCTTGCGCTTCCTCTTTACTCATTCGTCAAGACGGAGGAGGAGCGCTTCCTATAACCACACAGAAGTCCAAGCTGCGCAAGAAGCATATTGCAAAAACTCATACATTGTCACGTTCCTATTCCTTTCCACCAGGGTTTTGCTGGCATTCCTTTGCGTCGTTCACTGGGTGAGCTCCGAGTGCCCACGGGGAAACTGGCATCGCGTTTGGCCCTCACCACTAACTATCAATTTGGTGCGGCCAGGGTACTACGGCGAACCCAATGGAACCATCCTTCAAGCCATATCTCCGGAAGAAGTAAGGCAGATCATTGAACTCCACAACATGCTTCGGAACCGCCTGGCGGCGGGGAACTTACCTGGCTTCCCACCGGCAGCTAATATGCTTCGATTGGTGAGCTTTAATTATTCTTACCTGTGTCCTCATGTTTGACGTATCAAGGCACTGTCGGGCCAAAGGTACACTTATATGAAAAGATGCAGAAAACGGGCGTTGTTTCTTCAACTAACATATGTCAACGATTCCTGAGCAATGAAAGGGAGGCTATCTTTGTACTTCCAAGGTTAAATGAATAAGGGTGACATACGTAGTTGCAACAACAACAACGAATAAATTAATGATAATGAATGGGGAAATTCGCCACATAAGGTGCGGCCCACTACCCCAAGGCACAATGGGCAGGGTGAGATGCGTCCTGATGATGAGGGGATGAACGACGCTAAATAGAGGTAAACGTAGTTGCAGATGAGAGCAATTCTAGTCAAAGGGAATGTGTAAGATGTGCTCAGTTTAGCAGTTCTAAACGAACAATCAGCGATTTTCCCAGCACCCCAAAACACCCTCCCAATGAACACTCCCCCGACCCCCAAAAAAGAAAACAGCTAAGAAAACAAAAGAGCACAATACGCCAGCGGACACCCCGATGGGGTTCCAACTCTTCATGAGCTAATATCTGGTACATCCTCCTCTCACGTATGATTTCTCAAGCCACTCTTTTCATAGTGATACATCATTTTCCCGCGACGCACCTCGATCACTATGTATTGGCGTTCCATTGTGATTAGCAACGTAACCCTTGCTATGTAACCTACGCTTCAACACCGTTTTCCGTCCCGAGGGGATCTAGAGGGGGGGGGGGGGGGGGTCCTGATGTCCTGACCCAACCCTCAAGTTCTGCCGTTACATAGAGTTTCAAGTGGCCTTGGTAGTGCAATAGCATGTTGTCCAAGGCAAGAGCCCCATCAGAAAAATCCTGGATCCGCCTCTGTCGCTTTCCGTCTACCTGCATAACGGGAAATCATTGCACACCTGCCAGTGCAGGTGGACAAGCATATCCCGGTACTTGCATAACAGCTGTCCTCGATATGTCAAAACAGCATGGCGCTGTTTGTGTAGCAGCTGCGTTGCAATGTTACAGTGCAGAGCATGTGCTGTCCTTGTGCAAAGTACGTCCCATCTCAATTAAATTGAGAATTATGTATAGTTCTTAGACTAGACATCTTAGTCATCCGCATCCGTCCGACAGCACGAACTAGGGGACCCATCTTGAACACATCCTGCAATATGGCACGTCCATTTACGTGCAGTATGTGCATGGTACGCCAATCTGAGTTACCGGCGAGGAACACGCTAACGTCTGCAGGAGCGGCATCTTGTACTAACGTTTCGTATAATAACATGATGTCACATAGTACGCTTGAGTATTTGTGTCATAGTACTACTTTCGCTAGAAATCGACCAGAGTACGTATGGCGTGTAACTCGCCCGCAGCTGCTGACGTGAAGTGTGATGATAGGCGTCCACGTTTCTGTACGTGATGCGTCCGTGAAGATCTTTGTTCTCCCTTCGGTGCCGCGCAGCGCAGCAGATCCAGTCTGTGCTGTCGAAGCAGAACAGCTGAGACGATTTCTTCGAAGGAAGACCATGGCATATTCCAGGGCCCATGGCGGTACCATGTGTTGCGTGTAGCGCTTGTGCTTGGGGATGAGACTATGGGGCACTATACGGTTTGGGTGTGGCCTGAGGCGGGTCGCCGCCGTACGGCTCCCAACCAGGGATGGCGATAGTGACGAGTTGCCGACCTCATGTAGTGCCATATAGGCTGTCTCGTCCTCATGACAGGTACCGGTGGGAAGCCAAGACGAGAGCTGTTTTTGTAGACTTGTGGACTCCAACCAAGTAGGCTTGTGCAAGATATATATAAAAAAAAAAGTTGAGTTACTGAGTGCCAGGCAAAAAAGTAACTGGGTAGAGTGCTGTACTCGAAAAGTATTTGGCTAGAATACTAAATACCGTACTAAATACCCACAAAAGTAAGTCGTTACTTTCAAGATACTATCACTGAGTATCAATTTGTAAAACTTACTGTGAAACAAATGCAAACAAAGCGAAGACAAAAAGGGATATCCTTCGGATCCTCTCGTTTTCCTGCAATACCTTCCTGGTACACGCTCTCTTCTGCGGGTATGTCACCCGCACTGGTTTCGCTGGTTCCACTGTACATACCATCAGGTCAATGTAATAAATTTTCTTTATATATATATATATATATTGTTACAAGGTTTCGATCCCGCCCGATAATGTCGCTTGCACGGGTACCCGACGCTGCGCATTTCAAGCGGTAACATTTTTAGGCGTCCTTGCTCGCTATTACTCCATGAAACCCTGTTCCTCTTCCCCAGCTTCAACAAACCCCAATATGCACCAACATGCCCTTGAGACACGTTATCATATACACGTTGTCCCGCGTATATATCCACTAAACCTAAGGTACTGCGCGCTTTGGAAGGCTACGCCGCCTAATGACATGGTTACCCCGGGATATCCGAGTTAATGTACGCGCGTGTACGGGGCATTGTGCCCATTCAAAACAGACGAAGTTATTCTTTTTCCCAGCCTTCCTGTCCCCCGAAGAAAAAGAAATTAATGGGTGTATCTTAGTAACATGGGAAATGAGTACAAGTTACAGGCCTTTAAAAGTACATATTTGTAAGATATCAAGTTACTCCCAAAAGTAGTTAATAGAGTAGCTTGAGTATAATATTTAAGTTGCGTACAAGTCTGACTCCAAGGCACATCTTCATGCTCTTTGCTAGGATGGCTTCCAACTCATATCGGCTTACTGCAGCAATAGACGCGGACAAGGAGCTAGAACCTAAATGGGACAAACCACCTGCAGCACTTGTACCAACGACTCCGCTTTGTCCCTGTTATGCATGGCTTCCAACGTCCGTTCTGAAGGGACGCACAAGTTGTGCAAAAGAGGAATATGGTATGCCATCATCTGACGTATGAGGGATCGATGTAAATTGAAAAGTGCCCTGGTGGTGAGCCCCCGGCTAGCGCCACAGAGGCATCGTAGACTGTCGAGTCGGGACTCCGATCTTTCTTTCATGCAGCGCACTTCTGCCCTCCACGACAGGCTGCGGTCGGAGACACTTCCAGGGAACCTGTGATGCGTTACGCGGCGCACCAAGTGCTAGCTTATGTGAAGCTAGAAGTTCTTCAGATGTGGGCGAGTGTAGGGCAAATATACAGTCTTGTCATACGAGATACCCACGCCTCTGTGAACCAGAAATGTAGCTACAACATCGAAAGCATTATGAAGGCGACGTTCTAACGCTGGCTGCTGTTTCTCGGTTGACCATACATGTACGTCATCAGCGTACAAGCTTATGCACACGCCCCGTGGAAGGAGGCCAGGGCCCCGATCTTTAAATATAACGATAACGACCGCTAGGTGAAAGTTGAAGATCGGGGCCCTGGTAAGGCAGCCATAACTATGTTGAACAGGAATGGGCTAAGAACACCACCATTTTGGACACCTGCTGTTGCACGATGTGGGAGGTTTCGCCTTCTGAGGGCTTCACGTACCTGTTACATAAATATTTATATATCCGCCTGAGAGCTCTTACCGTATGTACACCCGCTGAAAACAAGCCATGCAGCACATGGCTGTGGCTTAGGAAGGGAGTTGCCTCAGGACAGAAGCCGCCGATATTTCGAACAGAGACTGTTCTTCTTCTGGGCTTGTGGTGTCATACGCTCGCTTGACATCTAAAAAATGCCGTTAGAGTGAGCAGATCGTCTGCTATAGCCTGCGTTCTACCTGGGTTACAACATTTAACACACAGTCCATTGTATGTGCGTGCTCTTCTAAAGCCCGCCTGTGCCGGAGGTAATACGTGCAACCGAGTACATGTATGGCTCCATTTCATACGTTGTAGTCCATGGATTCGTTACGCAAAATCTCACATTCGTAATTTGAAAAGTGTTTGTGCTGTTGGGTTTCTAAAACCGCAATGAGAACGTCTTTTTCTCTCTCTCTTCTGCATCTGTCTGCTCCTTCTTTGACCATATCGTTCTCCTTGGAGATGTGTATTCAGGGATTTTCTCAGCACGCCGCCCCTAACATATCTTCCCATAAAGAACACTCTCCCCCAAATAGTACCACCCAAAAATAGTACCGCCCCCCCCCCCCCACCACCACCACCACCACCACCACGGAGTTCCAACCTTCAATGCGCTCTTTTCGTAGTGACGCTATATGTATCATTTTCCGGCTTTCCCACGACACAACTCAATCGCTATGCATTGGCCTTCCATATAGTGGTCAGCAACGTAACTCTTGCTACGTAACCTACACTTCAACACCGTTTTCCGTCTGTCTGCACAACGAGAAATCATTGCACAACTGGCAGTGCAGCTGGAACAAGCATCGTGATACTTGCATAACAGCTGACCTCGATTCATCAAAAATACCATGGTGCTGTTTGTGTAACAGCTGCGTTGCAATGTTACAGTGCGGAGCACGTGCTGTCTTCGTGCAGAGTATACGTTCCATCTTAATCCGCGCTCTGTTTCACACACATTGAAGCATTTAGTGTTATCCATTACCCACTTACTCAATAAGCATGAATAGGAGACTCATCTCGAAGACATCCTGGAAAATGGCACGTCCATTTGCCTGCAGTATGTGCATGGTCAATCTTAGTTACAGCCGATAAGCACGCTATATAGCGTCTGCGGGAAGAGCCACTTGTGCTAACATTTTGTACCATAACATCGCCACATAGTATATGCTTGAGTATTTCCATCATGGTACTAATGTCCAAAACGTACTTATATGTGTAGCATAATACGAAGAATCGAAGATCAACAGCTTTATCTTAAAGGTAGTGTCCGGACAAAAAACGCAGTTGAACTGAAGTTGCGATCGGAATAGTGCATGGATGCCTGGAATACATGTAACCGGAATATTTCGTTTGGAAGCAGTCGGAAACATTAGAAAATGAATTTAGCGGATGTTGCAGCCGGCTGCGCGCTCCTGTCTAAATTCGGGCAACAGTGTGCGGACCGACGTCACTGGAGTCGGCTATGAAGGCAGGCAGGCTGTGCGTCACAAAATGCGATCTTCTGACCCGCAATCTGCTGCCGAACAGTCGCTAGAAACATCTGCGTTCAAGTAGCACAGAAGTCATTTTTAACACCCTGTTTTCTTCCTATAATACTGTTAAGTAGGCCTGTAAGATGCACCATGCGAAGTAATTCACACCGCAGAGCCATAATTATTGCAGAAAAAAGCGACCGTGCGCAACGGTGGTGAAGAGCAGTACCAGCCTGTGATGTGCCTGCAACCTCGCGCTGACGCTATAATGAGAATGCTTGCTGATTGGTCTAGAGAAATGTTGTCTGCTACTCCGCTGTCGTCTGCTACTCGGCTGTTCGGGGTTCTGAAAAAGCCTTTCTCCTGGCTCGGTAATGATTCGACCCGCTCCTTCTATCCCCAATTCTCCGGGAGAACTGGCAAAACTAGTTTACGGCGGCAAAGGGACAAGGCGCTGACCCTCACTGACCAGCGAACCAGAACGAGTTCTCCTTATCGGTGACGTGCCATCATACCTCCTCATCATCCTTATATACCTGGATTGGCGAGTTAAGGGTGAACGGGCGGAGCCATACCTGGATTGGCGAGTTAAGGGTGAACGGGCGGAGCCATGTTTATGTGAGTTTTTTTCTGGGAAACAAACTGCACACATCAAAACCTTTCGCGCTATTCGGTAAAATGACACACACACTTTCATCAGACGTCTTAATCTGAAATTTTTTTTTGGTGGCCCTCTGTACTCCTTTCATGCTTTCATTGGTATCGGACCGCAACGAGCCTGGCGACGCCATCAGCTCAGAGACGGCCGGAAGCTGGCAGTTGGTTTCGAATTCCATGTTTTTGATGTTTTATGAAAAAACACGTACGAATTTTGCGAAACTTTTTTGGTGTTTTCTTACTGGAAGGCATCTCCAAGTGGATATCACATTAATTTTAGGATTCCATATTCCTCGCGGATTGGGGTGAAAAATCGAAGTATATTGCATGTATCGCAAAACTTTAGAATGGGTAATGCTCAGTTAATGCCCTCAAAGTACACCGGTGCATTTTATCAGCAATTTCCCAGGACCGTTGTGTTTGGAAAATGACTATCGTCAATGCATGCCGTCTTTAGAAAACAACAAGCACATAAATCTCTCTATGGTGCATAATGATCCCTCTGTTCATGCAGTGTTTGTGAAACATAGCACGAACCTAGCTTTTTTTCGAAGATGAGATAGACACATGCTACTCATGATCCATTATTTATAACGCATTCAATCGTATACACTTTCGCGAAGGCAAGTTTGTTCACTCCGTCGCAAGGCGCGCGCGCGCACGCACACGCACACACACACACACACACACACACACACACACACACACACACACACACACACACACACACACACACACACACACACACACACACACACACACACACACACACACACACGCACGCACGCACGCACGCACGCACGCACAAAAGTATATATTCGTAGCGTAGGTTAGGGAAGCGGTTAGGGAGGACTCAGTAGTGGACCGATCGTCGAGTCGGGGTGCTCTACGCGGTTCGCTTGCGGGACCTTGCTGAAGCATTCTGAAATGTGCGGGACCCTTATGGTTATAGGTCCCGAAACGTCATGTATTTTTTAACTGTTTCTAAACTGTTTTATTTGTCGTGCTGCCGGTGTGCCTCTTGTTTTCAGAATAAATATTCGCAATGAGAACAATCCTGGCCCGGACAGGTATGTGTGGCCCGAGCCCGACCCATGCAGTGGCCGGATGGCCTCGGGCTGGCCCGGCCCGTGTCGATCTCTAATTGGGATACCCCTAGGATTTTCTGTGCGATGTGAGCGAAAATCCAGTAGTCAGTCGTTTATCCAGAGTCCCGAGCACGGAGGGGTGTTGGAAAAAATTGGGGGGGGGGGTCATTATTATAGTTACGACATTACAGCTTAACATATCATTACATGTTGCTAAAGCTGAAATCGCAAGGGCACTCCCTGTAGGGGGTACACTGGTGAAAAAGTTAGGGGGGTGTCACTGAACATTGGGGGGGGGGGGGGGGAGTGTTAGCGGGATTAGCGGTGCGTAGGGGGGTCTGGCAAAATCACTGGCAGTAGTAGCGCTGAGTGGCGATAGATCGCGCCAGGGGTACCGCACTGCAACAGCCTATATGCGCGGCGCAACACGGCGTGTAGCGCAGACTGCACAGTAACTCGAGTAGAGTATTGAAGTTACGTATCATAAATACTTTTGCGAGTAACTTGGTATCTTGCAAATACTTTCAAAGGTCAGTATTTAGTGATCTATCTTAAATACTTTTTCAATAACTTCTACTCATTTTCCGAGTTACTTTGAAGATACTGTTCTGTGCGTGACATGGAGGTCGAGCGAAAGATTCTCTTTTGTCTCAGCAACACGCTTTGTGCTGTATACATACGCTATTCGGATCCTCCACGTCCCTTCTGGGAAGGGGTATAGCGTGCAGCACCTCAGGTTTGGGAGCATGCTTGAGGCGATGTGTTGTCCTGAAGGGTATGCTGGTAAGCCATTGAGACTCCTATCAGGCAGGATAGAAGACCCGTGCCGAAACCCGTAGCGAAAGAGGGCACATAAAATATTAATAACTCTTTATCAGGTTAAAGCAGCGAAACGACAGTAAATTCTGTTGTTTCTGTAGAGGATTCGATCGCATATATAGAGCGCCTGTACAATATTGGGTTAATGTGTTTTAAAAAAACGGAGGAAACTGTCGCGAATAGTCATTTTGAAAAGCAATTGTTCCTGCGAGCTAATAAAGTTTTTTGGTAATGCCATTTTCAACTTCACGCTCTTCGTATTTCTTTGATAGCGAATTCCAACTGTGACGTCAAAGTGTCTTAAAGTAACGAGTTACTTTTGAGAGTATTTAATACTCTATCTTAAATGCTTTTCAAGATTGGGTATTTAGTACTCTACTCAGTTACTTTTTTGCCCGATACTCAGTAACTTAAGTTAAATACTTTTTGTAGTATCTTGTAGAAGCCTGTTGTAGCGCAGCGGGCAAACTCGCTGGCGGGCTAGCTGGCTGTCGGTGCGCCTCGTGGCTCAGTGTTCAAAGCTCGTGGCTGTGGGCTCAGGAATTGGGGGGGGGGGGATATGTTTATTGCGAAAAAAAAGAGGCAGGTAAAAAGGAAAGGTCAGCCAGGCAGAAGCCGACTTGCTATTCCTCAGGAATGGCTGGTAGACTGTGTGCTGTATTTTACTTTAAGACACATGGCCCTTTCGTCACTACCACCACCACTATAAAATGTGGTCATGGAACGACCGAGAAAGCGGCCTCTTACTGAAGAACAGACGATCGAGCAGAATAGAAAGCATAGAAAGCAGTCCTGACTGGGTCGGGACAAACCTCTCCAAATTTTTCTTTCATATCCAATCCAATTCAAAGCATGTCAAGGCGCAGCGTCTTGCTTCGTGGCGAGCCTACCGACGAAGACAAGGGGATGAAACTTCAGATTGAGATTTCAGATGTGTTTTTTCATTGATACAAAACAATACACTTGATACAATAAACTTTGTTACCGTTATCAGTGGAAGTCTGCAAAAGGGAGCGGAAGGGGCAGGTCCATGTCCTATTCTCATTCCGTATATCGAAACAACCGTTTTCGCAACTGTTTTTACAGCGACAGCTGTTTGTCGGGGGTGAAGGAAGCATCGGAGAAGCGTGCGTGCGCCATGTGTCCAAATATTGCGGCACGGTGAGTCACGGAAGAAGCGCGCTGCGAAGGTGGCGTGATGCGACGTTGGGTATCACGTGAGGTGTGGTGATGCGCAGGTGGCGGGAGTGGAGAGCACAAGACGCCAGGTGACAGGGGTGGCATCCAATGTATTGCTCCATAGACGAAAGCGTGCTTGGCGAACGCAATGCATTCTGGACAGGTCCTGGTCGCACGTCACATCAAACGTCAACGCACGTGACCTTACGTGACCAAACGTGACCTTAAAGATGGCCGCACAAAGTTTTGTTTGCTGTTTACAATGTTTACTGTTTCTGTACACCGTTTCGGGCGTCTTTCGACCTCGGTAATTGTTTCCATCCGATAATCTCGCATTAAACGCGCAGTTTTGTTCATGAGGCCTCGTACTGTTGACCACTTCCAGAGATGCGATGACGACCCGGCACTATGACACACTGAGCCGATGCGATTTACTTAAACTAAGGAGAAATGGGCTACCAAGTCTGTGAGCCATGCCTTTCACCAGTATGGCTCTGTCAAGGAAGGTTCCTAGTGAATGTTCTTCTTGTGTGCTTGCAATACAAACTCGTTCGTTCAGAAAAGATTGTAAAGAGTCCTGAACATCTGCACAGGGCACAGGGCATGATATATCGTGCGTGAGCAGGGTTCGAGATGCAATGCATTTGGAAATGCGTGCGTGCGGTGGTGCTGGTGCTGGTGAAAGGCTCGCCGTTGTCGGCCTCACACACTAAATTTTTACACCGTTCTTCGTGTCAATTGGGTGCGTCATATCGCACACCCTTTTGGGTGTAGAAGCTACACCCAACATAGTGGGTGTAATGAAATACACTTTAATCATATGCGGTGTAATGACTAAACCACACACTAAACTTTTTTACATCCCTTTGAGGTTGAGGTGGGTGTACCAGAACTCACACCCCTTTGAGTGTAAAAATTTGTATAGGTGTAATGAAATACACTGTCAAAGTGTATTTCACAACACCCTCAAACTTTCACACTTAAAAGGGTGTGAGTTATGGTACACCCACATTACCTCTGAAAGGGTGTAACGTCTACCTAGCGGGTGTGAGTCTTGTTGGTCTACACTGGTTGGACGAATTGGACGACACCCTGATTGAATTTTTGGTGTAAATAAACACGCTTAAGCAATGGAGTAACGTGTGCAGCTTCCATAGTGTTTCCATAGGATGTGTACCATGCATATCAAGCAAAGTAAATGAAAAACATGAACCTGTGATGCATTGTGCATTCCCAATATAGCAAATCCGATCTGATGCCATATTGGACCAATATGCGGTCTGATATACGGATAACGATATACGCGCTTAAATGGGATGACGAAGCAAAAGCTCACTTAGAAAGGCATTCCCTTTCTACGAGAAAACAGATACTGTATACATTGCCTGTCTTGAAACCTGTGGCTACCACGGGGAAACATCCCATGTCATCATCACCTCTTCATTTATTGTTGTTGTTGCTGTCTTGCAAGCGTCTGCAAATTCGATAGCCCTGCTCGCATTCCAGACAAAACGTAGGGTGAGGTGCCTAAGGTTAATATGATTATATACACAAAAAACACTGAAGCGAGGAATTGCTTGGCGTATCAACTCACCATCAAGATAATGTTTGTGTTTCTTACTGGTTTTGGTATGAAGGAAAATGAAGACTCAGTGTACACGCCACTTATATTCGACCACATAGTTTACTCGTTACACCCCACTGTTAAGATGTATTTCATTACACCAACTATGTTGGGTGTAGCTGCTACACTCAAAAGGGTGTGCGATATGACGCATCCAACTGACACCAAAACGGGTGTAAAAAGATTTAGTGTGCATTGTTAAACATTTTAGAACAAGGCAAACACCCTTAAACCATTGCACCCTTATTACACCCCTAGTACGCCTTTAACACGCCAATGCAGATGTGCACCCAATTCACATCCACATATGAGAGCATCAACCTCGCAGTAGTGTAATATGAGTGTGATCTGGGCGTGTATTGCAGAATACACCCCTCTTACACTAACATGGGTGTACAAAATTTTAGTGTGCACAGATATTGGCAACATCACGACTGACGCCCTAGGGGGAGCGCGTGCGGCGGCGTGCGTATGCGTTGACATTCTCCTTCTAGCTGACGCGCGGCCTATGATTGCCTATGATACGCAGGGGTAAGCACAGGTTGGTTACCACGGCAACCCGCACGCGCACGCATTCGCACGCATTGGAATGCAACAGTGTGAACCGGGTTTACAGAACTCTCAGACACAGAGAAAGAATCGTTTTAAAGTCTGCCCACACTGCGTAGCGACAAAGCTGTGGCTGTATTTCAGCTGCGAGTTTCCAAAGGTTGCACAACTACTCGGATTTTTTCCCTTCGGTTTTTACCGTTGGAGCAGGGAATGTAGTTTGTAATGGAATGAGGAAAATTCAACATGGCGCTTGCTGCTGCTGAAAAAAAAAATTAATTGCGTTGAAATCGTTGACTTGGAAAAATCTCAGAGCTAAATTCAAAACCTGAGTTTTTTAAATTAAAATTTAACAAAATTGCTTCTACTAAATTGCAAAAGTTCTGTACAGTGTCGCTGATCCCATATTCTTCCGTGGCGTGGTTTTCTTCTTATTTTCTTTTGTGTTGTTATTGAAACACCCTGTATATCAGTGGCAGAATGTCTATGAAACATAATTTTTTTAAATGTCGCCGCAGGAGTACGACGGAGAAGTTGCTCGGCTAGCACAGGTCCACTCCCAGAGCTGTATCTTCCAACATGGTTGCAATGGCTGTGGAAACATGGGCAAGTACAATAGCTTATGCGAGTCTAGAATCCTGGCATAAGATCGGCACGCGCAGGCCAGTTCGTCGGTCAGAATCTGTACCTGGCTCCTCGAGGCACCTGGACCAATGCTCTCAATACCTGGTGGGATGAGTACAAGCGAACCAACAGTGCGATTGTCCGGAGCTACGTTTTCTCTGCAAGTAACGGGCATTTCACCCAGGTAAAACAGGCAGTGTAAAAGAACAGTTACGGGAAAGATTAATCTGGTCTTCCACTTGTTTCAACTATTCTTCATGCAGATGGCATGGGCAAGAACTACGAAAGTAGGCTGTGGCGCCACTGACTGCCCTCGACTTGGTGGTCGCTATATGGTATGCAACTATAGCCCAGGGTAAGAGCTCCACAGGTGCAACTCGTGGCAAAGGGAGTGCGTACATCGTGCAGAAATAAGCCGTGAACATTCTTAACACCAGTTGCAGATTTCTGAATGTGGCCAAGTTGCAAAACGGAGCCATTTTGATTATTTCCTTCCCCAGGGTTGATTTATGTCGAGCGTCACACGCAATGCTCAGGTCCTATTATTACCATGGTTTCATCCTAACATGCCGCATAATTACTCCGATTTAGAGGATACGTCCTTTTCCCCCTTACCATTGGTCTTGGCGCACGTCTCGTTGACATCTGTTCGATTCGTGCAGACTGATATGAGTTCCGGAGAAAGTGGCACAGTTTGGAACCATCATCATAGTTTGGCTAGACAAAAAAAAAAAAAAAACAGATCTAGGCAAAAAGGAGACGGAAAGGACATCGTCATTTCCCTATTTACAATACAGGATTAGCATGTACACTTCCCAAGACTCTGATTTTGTTATATGAAGGCTCATTAATCCCCTTGCTGGATGCTCTTTCGTTCCATAATGCGCTATGGCTAGCAGCTGTACGGCACCTCAGGTAATGCATTTCCTGTATCTGTTCATTGCTTTCCTCCAGGGGGAACATCATTCGTCAGCCGATATACCAGCAAGGAAGTGCGTGCTCGCAGTGCCCCAGCGGGTCCTCTTGTGGAACAACTGGATTTGCAGATAGCCTATGTGGTACGATTGCACTGTTAATTTTACAGTTGCAAGTATCTCTATCCCCAGTGATGCTACACATGGATAAATTACGAGCTTAGTCCCGATAAGGTTTTTTCTAAACTACTATCGATTCTGGCCAATACAATTATCCAAACGATTCTAACTCATTTAGCACCACCTTAGATCCCTTTTGAGGTCAATATGACGGCGGCCACTACTACTTGTCGTATACTGCATTTTTCATTTTTTTCTTGCTGCGTTAGAATTGGAGTTCTGGGTTTTCGGAAGCTCTCTCTTTTCTTTTTTGGCATATTCGGACCGTGTTTTTCGGAGTTTATTTTGGACGACTGTGGTAATAGTGATACCAGGAATTCGTAGAAAAAGCGACAGCTGCGAAAAGACACGGTCGAAAAAAGAATGAGAAGCTGCCATTCACAAACGCTTACTGCTACGCGGCACAACTTGTTGACGATACCACATCACGATCACCTGGCAACTTGAGAGAGAGAGAGAGAGAGAGAGAGAGAAATACACGATGACGATGATATGGGGATGACTTCCGCTCATTGAGCAGAATGCTACCCATTGCTATTGGGCAACTTGAAGAACTCATAGTCGCAATGAGTTTTTTGGCTTGCGCCCCGTCTTATACTGTCCGCGTTGCAACAACTATAGCTGTACTTTCAAGAAGACAATTCGTATGTCATCCGTGCTGCTATGTCCACTTTGAGAAGGAGACGAAGCATGATTCGCGAAAAGATGGGAAGAAAAATCATGGTCGATCCATCGGTGGATTCGACGAGAATGTGTTAGCATTAAAACTCGAAAGCCATTTGGGAGCTCCCCTTCACAACGCTACACAACCCTGCACACGACCATACACAAGACAGCATTCGCAGCCAAACGAGCATTTCGGGCTTACTCTGATTCAGCATGTCGGCACCGTCTCGCAGAGTTCTTACGGCGCCGCTCCTTAGCGCAGCTTTCATAACCCGTGGCGCGCCGACGCAGAGACATATGAACCTGTAGACCACCACAGCTGCATTGCGGAGTGCCCACGCCGTGGCCGCGTCGCACTCTTCACGCGCCCTCTCCTTCCCTCTCCACTCACCGCGCATGATCGCCGCGCCGTGAGGACAGACAGACCACGCCGCGATTTTAGTGTAGCGAGGACTATAATGCTAACGCATTAAAACCATGAGCACAGGACGTTTTCCAAGTAGACCTGGGAAATGGCCTATCACCTCAAAATATTCTCATACGAACACGGTCACTAAACAAGGCACACTATTCAGTGATTCCAACGTCCTGGTCGCAAGGAGGGAGTTCACCCCATTGCTTTGCGGAAGGCTGTTCGATCCTGGCCGAGGACGGTAGCAATGCGGAGGGGGGGGGGGAGGTAAACATTGCTTCCAGCACCGTGTGTTGGAGATTGCCGGCGCACGTCAAAAGAACCCCGGGTTGTCGAGATTATGCGCAGTCCTACCCTACGGCACATGCGGCATGTCCCCACACAAAGGGGCTGACTCACCTTACGTATAAATCTACTCCCAATTTTAAGTATAGTGACCCACGATGTCTCGACACAAAAAGAACCATGGCATGGCATGGCTTTTCTTGCTGAGCTCTCTGGTTCTGCAAGTTCTGAAGTTTCTCGCATAAATCCAAATTACTTTAAATTTTACCGGCACATGTTTTACAGATTTACGATTTTTTTACAAATCTAAAAACCCGTAGCAACAGTTAACTTATAATCTCATTACGTACTACAGTGAAAATGCTATAGTGAAGCACGCTAAAACGGCATAAGTCGACTTCGCACGGGCCACGTTCTCTTTCAAAATTATGGCTTTCAGCGGTTAAATATAACAGATGTTGGTAAAGCTGTTTTTAGTTTCAGTCTATACGTGTCATTGAAACTGGACGCCTCCAAGAAAATGAATTCCGTCTATTGTTGCACGAACCTCATACTTAGGTCGTAAGCGACAACCAAGCGACAGGCTTGCGTTCGCTCGGTCAAAACGTAGCAACCTCGTGTGCTTTCGTGGCGCTTTCCGAGCGGCAGGTGCTGGCTAGCACTTTTTCCGCCCGGCCTCCAACGACCGGGCAGCGGATTGCACAACTATATCCAATGTCGTCACGTCCGCACCGCGAGGGTATCGAGTGCCCGCACGTCGAGGCTCACATGGGTTAGCGGACAAGGGAACCCGAAGACGAGCGACCGCGATGCCCCTAGCGTGATCCAACGACTAAAACCTCTAGATACCTGGCACTCATGTTCGCGTGACAACGGTCAAGTGGTCCAGCGCGGGCGCCGACCTAGTAATTTCCGAGCGCTAGACTGTGTTGCCACGAAATGAACACCCGAATTCGCCATTAATATCGAGGATATTTCGATTTGTACTCGAATTTGTTACTTTCCCATACGTCCATTTAGTATACATCTATCCATTCATTCAAATGTTCATCATCCATTGTAAGTTAGCATATTTCTGTATATATCAGCAGTACATGCATCTGAAATGTGTAAAACGAAAATATGCAGTGGGGTTCAGCACAATTCAATGTTTAGAATACTTTAGAGTAAGGCTGAATGTTCAGTCCGAATGCCACATTACACGAACAGAGATCCGTTGGATTATTTCCACGGATCGAGTCCTATACTTTCTGCCATCGAAGTGTTTCTGCATTTGTACGGACCTCGTCTCCAGAAAGATTACGAAATCCGAAGACAGAAAACGATAGTCGGTTTACACAGTTGTGTGTAATAAAGTGCTCCCTCTCAGGTGTTGTTAACTTTTACCACGGGCAAAAATGTCTGACTGAAGTCCTTTTTTCTATGTGCAGAAAGATCGGGATTCTACAGCAATGCGTATGAAAGTGAACTTCCGGAAGAATACATCACGCTGTTCAACGCCACATGGAGTTTTGGAAACGGCATGGCCCGTTTACCAACTCATCTAAGGCTGAAATGAAGAAACGTAACTCCCACGAACTCGTTCCCAAGGATACGCAAGGATTCGTTGCGTGCAACTGTTCAGAGCAATGGTCTGCATCCTCATGTATCTCTGCGTGCGGGACATCAAGAACCACATGTGACAACAGGAGATGCTGGGGTATAACAGGAAGTCAACCATATTAAAGAAGCAAGTCATCTGACGCGCTCTCGTGTCATTTTGATAATGTCAATAAAATTTTAATTATTTTCGTATTTAAAACTCTCTTTCAATGCAGGTCGACAGGTCAAATTTAGGTCAAGTCCAGGTTGAAATTGGTGCATACGTAGGGTTCTTCGTTTTCGGGTTAAACCCGGTTTTTCACGACAGTTCCCTCCAGAACAAGTTTTCAATAATTCGGGTAAAACCCGATATCTACCCGAAATCTTTGTGGTCCTTCAACTTGTCTTTAGGCAAACCGTCGGAAAAGTGAATCATAATATCAGCAAGGAGAGCTGTTTGTGACAACTTATTTGTCCTCCTTTTATAATCCCCTCCTGCAGGAGTTAAACACAAGCTTTTTTGGAGCTCGGGCAAGTATATCATACCTGGGTAAATTACTTCTAAAATGTAATTAAATTACATTACTCATTACTGCAGCTAGAATTTAATTAAATTACATTACTGCAATTAAAATGTAATGAAATTACAATTACTACGAAAACGTAATGACATTACTAAGTCATTACCGCGAGCTTAATCACATTCTTCTATTTGTTTCTTCTACATGTCAGCGTGCCACGTATGACGTATCGTTCCACAATGTAGAGAGGAATATGACACAATGTATCACGGCAACAGGAAGACTGTCCGGAGGGTGGGGCCCGCAAACAATGATTATCCAATCCCACAAACCGTTAAACTGAACACTCGATTCTTTTGTAAAAAGTAATGAGTAATGTCATTAAAATTACTGCCCAAATGTAACTAAATTACATTACAAATTACATAATGTCAAAAGTAATGCATTACATTACAAATTACCAGAAAAAGTAATTCATTTCTGTAATTTTATTACAGTAATGACATTACTACCCAGGTATGAAGTGTTTGAATACCGCGGTCATTCACTGCCCCAGTTCCGAGCAGAAATATAAATATACTTGTTTCTCGTCCCAGTGTCACAGCAGTTGCTTGTTTCATAAGCCTTTCGTTTCACCCGAAAATTCCCGGATGACATATCAAACAGAGATCGTAGCGCCCGATTTCTCCCCGAATTCTCGTGCGCAAGTAGCACCCGATTTTTTCCTCCCGAAGTTGAAAAATCATAAAACCCGAAAACGAAGAACCCTATGCATACGTAGAAAAATCCACATTGTTCGTAGTTTTGCCCCTTCGCACCAGGAGGGGGAAGGCTTGCTGTCATCATCTAGTAGTCGTTCCTCGAAAAAGCAACTGCTGCGAAAGGAACATGCTCACAAAAAGAATGAGAAGCTGCCTTGCACAAACGCTCACGGTTACGCAGCAAAACTTGTTGACGATACCACATCACGATCACCTGGCAACTTGAAGAACTCATAGTCGCAATGTATTTTTGGCTTGCGTCCCGTCTTATACTATCCGCGGTGCAACAACTATAGCTATACTTTCAAGGAGACAATTCGTATATCATGCTGCTAGGTTCACTTTGAGAAGGAAGGGAAGCATGCTTCACAGAAAGAGTGAAAGGAAAACCATGCACACTGGACGATTTCCAAATAGGTCCGGGAAATTTAAATAGCTGAAATCCCCTCCAAATATTCTCATGTCGAGTACGGTCACACTTGGGTTTTGCATGCCTTCTTTTTCCTGTTTGCTCAACTTGCATTGAACTTGGAAAGATAGGACAGGGGGCTAGACTTACAGCGGGGGGGGGGGGGGGGGATCAATTCACGCCGATCCAGCTATACTGCTAAAAATTATCTTAGGCGCTTGAGGCTTTGTATGAATTTGTCCTT
This sequence comes from Ornithodoros turicata, assembly GCF_037126465.1. Classification (NCBI taxonomy): domain Eukaryota; kingdom Metazoa; phylum Arthropoda; class Arachnida; order Ixodida; family Argasidae; genus Ornithodoros; species Ornithodoros turicata. Next base: position 90,599,908 of record NC_088202.1, on the reverse strand, counting down.
TATATATGTTCCAGCCTCAGGACATCAATTCCCATCACGATCTCAGTGAGTGGACTTCGTCGAGTGTGGCGACTTCGTGTCAACCTCGTGAGTCGACTTTTCAACAACGTGTCTGTTTCCACTCAACTGTCTCAACTCCAGAAGTCATTGTCATCATCTTCCCTTCCTTTCAGTAAAATACAAACCGCAAATAAAGATAAAGAAAACAAAAACAAAAAACATGCACTTCGCACGACACAACGCACTAGCACTAAGCACTAGCTTTTATATGATCTCGACGTGGATCGGCATGGAAATTTTGCATATAACAGGTGAACACAGAATTATTACAAATAATAGGCAGAGAGGTCCACAAATGAAAAGAAAAAAGAGCTTCATTTATTAATTCCTTTGAGGAAGAAATCGAGAATGGAAGCCCTTGTAATCGGTGGCGCTCTGGTACTGCACGTTCATTATTGAGCATGACAACAACAACAGCAACAATAATAAATGATGGAGAAGTGATGATGACATGGGATATTGAGCGTGAAAGACGTATGATCAAATAGAAAATCAACTATGTGCATGAAGCATAGTGTACAATGAAGAAGCTTTATATTTTGTTGTCGTACCAGACCTGCCTCCTTTCTTGCGTACCCACTAAAAAATAAACGGTACCATTCTGTATCTCACTAGCCAGCAATATTCCTTCCAATACGCCTTGTACTTCATGCAGCACTTCGCGTCATCACGATGGCTTCTGTGTATGAGACACACGGTTAGGTATACAAGATATGTGTACGGGATTACAGATCTGAATCCAGCAGGCACGCTCCATAATAAAGCCGACAGAATCTCGAAGAAGTAATTTGGGTGGCGACTCCAAGACCAGAAGCCAGACACCAACAGCAGACTTATCTTCTGCTTGCCGAATGAATCTCTGTAGGTGGCCTTGATGATTCGCGGGGGGTGGCCCCAAATGGTGCACTTGCCATTGGTTGCTCTTGCCACCTGACGCTGGTAGTCAGCCCAATAGTTGAGAACAATGGCAGAGACGCCCAACACGAAATTCAGCAGGGAAAGCAACAGGTCAGCACTCCACTTCTGTTCCACAAGGCAAACAGCAGTGAGCGGATATAACGTTGGAACGCCTACCATACAACCATAGATAATACAGAAGCCTGTAAAGAAAACAGATTAGTGTCAAGCAAAGGCTTCCTTCCAATATAACAACAAGAAGAGATACACGATGACGATGACATGAGGTGTTTCATTGAAGGAATTTCAGTGTCCTACTTTAACACATGGTCTTCTAACGTCGACCGTTCGCTACCGCTAGACTGGACAAGGCTCGCGGAACTAGAAATATGATCCAAGAGAGTGGCTAATGCATGCGAGCAAGTTGGGTGCAATCTACAAAAGACATGACGTGAAGAACGACGATGGACGAAAAAACACAGACACGTAATACGTAACACAATAACATAATTAAATTTTAGTGATATTGTAAAAAAAATAAGCGAAAGCACCTGCTCTGTCTTCAGTGATGCCTAGGCTATGCATGTATCCGTCCTCCCACCAGAAGAACCTCGCAATGTACACAGTTTGCAGAAGAGCTGACGTCGTCATTGCAGAGTTCCATCCTTTATCTTCCACGGACGCCTTCCAGCACACCAACACAATGAGCTGCCACAGCATCATTCCAAATCGACTATTTATACACTGTTTTACATCCACTGTTCCACCAAGCAGGCGGGGGTGTTTCTCCAAGCCCCAGAAAAAATCGGAGATTGAGTGACCACTGGTGCTGGACTCGCCCAGTGAGGGAGCGTATCTTCCTTTCAAGTACAAGAGGAAACATGCCACTGTACCCATAATCGTCAGGCGTACGACTAACGTTGGTAGCATGAGGTATAGAGACCAGCATCGAACGTCCTGGTAGAGGATGATGTAACCTGCTATGACCATTGTAATGATATAGTAGAGAAAGCCATTCCTGTAGTATTTTGGTGCATGGCCAGCACTAATGGGACCGTAATATGCTTTTCCCGGCAGAAGGATTACTGATAACACAGCGTACGTTGCAAGACCAACAAGGAATGTCCACGTCTGGAGGCTACCAAAGCTGGACAAGGTCCAGGCGTCCACCCAGATTCCGACGAGGGAAACTTCAGGCGTTTTTTCGAATGATGAGCCATACGACACTACGAAGTATATAAGGCACACGAGAAAGTTTGGTACTATAACCATCACCAGCAGAGGTATAACAGTTCCTGTGAGAAGGTTGCCGGCACTTCCCGTCATTTTCCCAATGCGCCTGGAACCAGAATTAGACATGGTGATTATTTAGCAGCGAGTATATGAGGTCAAGAGCGCGCACATTCTAAGGATAAAAGGAGTACAATGGGTAAAGATGAGTGCGGGAGCGGGTACCCGCGGGTACCCGCGCAAGGTTGTTCTCTGCGGGCACACATTTCTGTGTCATCGCGGGTTGCGGGTAAGGTGCGAGTAGACCCGCACTGCCTCCGCGGATTACGCAGGTATACCCGCAATACCCGAAGGCGCAGGGCTGTGGCGTGCGCATTGCTGCACAGTACCAAGAACACAACTTATAACGCCAGTACTTACGTAACAATACGGTGTTCCACCAATCCATTCGAGTCCGGTACCCGTAGCAAAGGCAGCCTTAATAATACGAGTATGCCACGGTCCGAGCAATCTATTCTTGGTCGTGTGCGTTTGCCCTCAACGGAACGTCCCCACCGACAGCTTGGCACAGCTTGGCTTGGGCCTCGCGCGCTTCGGGCACAACCAACTGACGCTGTCCGCACTCCTTGGCCCTGTGCCTCAGCACCAACAACGGGCCGTCACAAGAGCTTTATTGCAATTTCTGAAGAGCACTGGCCTTGCCACCAAGCTCTGAGATGCGCGCTCCAGGAGTCCCACCCCCTTTTCTTTCTTTCTTTATTATTTTTTTATGGAATAGCATGCCGACCTTGGTCTGTCAGACCTTTCCCTCTAATAAAAGTATATTCCCCCCCGAGTTGTCTTCCAGATCAAACCTTTTCTTACGCATAAATAGACGGGACGTGGCTTACAGGTTTCCAGTATGACACAGGTGGCAGTCAAACGTGAAACCGTTAAAAGAGGTTATGGAAAATAGCACATAAAACTATACCAATGAGAGAGAAATTTTATTTAGGATGCAAAAGAAGGCAGAAGAGATTGCACACCCTATGAGCAATCGGAAAACGCAAGCCTGCGAGCAAATGGGAGCAAAGTACACACTTTGTGCAAAGTGACAGCGGAAAATGCAATATTCACTAGCAAAGTGCAAGGCGCAAAATAAAATGCTAAAGCGTGCTGCAGTTTGCAGACAGTACCCGTAGCACAGGAGGGAATTGTATACGTACACAATAGCCAAGAACGCGCGGGGGTTAAACGACAGTCGAGGTTGCACAGAAAATGCTCAAGACATGTGCTCGCACTATCCGAGAATGTCGACATACAGAGTCGACGTATCTCAACATTGCTCAACCATGGCACGGATAAATTAACCTCCCCATAGGCATTCGTGAAATTCCTGCACAAATTCAGGGAACAATACAACAAGGGAGAGCATACTGACTTACGTACTGGAGCCAACTCAACATATAAGCGCCGAGCGCTTGAAGAGGACTATTACAACCACTCTTATCTCCGCTAGAGAGATATGCGCGTGTGCTCGTCGAGCAGTTCCGATGTTGCTTCCAGATAAATTCGGCATCGGTCTCAGGACGACTGTCTCCAGATGTACCACACATCATTCGATTTTGGTTACACTCATGTCTCGCTTATCCGGAGTTCAGATATCCGGAAAACTCGTTATCCGGACTATATCACTGGGAACGAACCTGCTACCATTGGATTTTGCCTCGATTATTCGGGATTCATTATCCGTATCCGGACAGCAAGTACGGGGAACGATCTCCCAGAACAAAGGTCATCATGATTCGCTTATCCGGAGAAGTGTCAACGTCCTCTGTCCCTGGCATGTGCTGTGTTCGCACTACTCCGGAAAAGGGTCACATCTCACCGTGGCATTCTGTATACTGTTTGACTTCCCTTTCTTCAGAGGTCACTCCCTTTTGGCGTGTGCGGACACACGATAAGCGGAAGAGGTGCCCTGTTCCCATCGGGCGCAAGCAATCCACATGTGAACGCCGATGTCCAGGCAGTCCGAAAGCATCGTTTGTTTGTTTGTTTGTTTTCAAGGAAAGCATCGTCTTTTGGCCTATGCCAAAAATATATGCAAAAAGACAAAAACATGTATGCTGGACCAACTTTCTGTGACATTACTCTTCTTTGAACAGCAGGGTGATGCAGTGTGTGCCGTGGCTGTTACCAAGATTCTGTCACACGCGTGCCTACTAATTTCAAGCAGCTGACTTCGCATGAATTTCTGAAGTAACGATCTTTTACTTGTTTCCTTTTCTGAAGTATATAAAGAGGTCTCTCAAATTTTCATGTTTCCCCGGAAGTTTGCTTGGTTCGATTACCCGGAAATTCGTTATCCGGACGAAAACGGACGACTCCCGAGGTGTCCGGATAATCGAGACATGACTGTATATTATTATACCTGACGTAGCGATGCACAAAATGAAATCGAGGACAACGGGGTGTTTCAAGAAATTTTTTAGAAGGTAACTAGGTAGGCAAGGAGGTAAAGATACATTGAAATAGAAACCAGCAAGGGCACCCAGGAAGCCATCAAATGTATATACTCATTTGATAGCTTCCTGGGTGCATGGTTGTTATACCGGTTATACTACACAGGATGGGTGACACCCTGGTGGTAAGGGCATAGCATCAAAAGAGCCTGCGCAAACGACCTTCTCACAAAAAGCAGAAGCAGCGGACATCTATGCAGGTGAGCACAGGTGAGTAAAAAATGGAACCCGAGAAAGGGACAGAGGAGGGACGACACGACACGTTCTGACACGTTCGAGAACGTGTCGTGTCGTCCCTCCTCTGTCCCTTTCTCGGGTTCCATTTTTTCACCAGGTACCAGTTGGCCTGCACCCTTGCCCTTTTGCCATTACAGGTGAGTAAGTTCATCTCCGCACCCACACACCGCAACCTCGCCGTGTGATGATGGTACACCCGCACTGTCCCCGCATTTTACCCGCAACACCTGCAGTGACGTTGAATTTCTACCGCCCCCCCCCCAATAGCAAACAACAACAACAACAACTAAATCATGACTATGACCTGGGGTGATTCACCGCTTGAGAGCAGTACCCTACCCCATTACACGAGAAGCATGAGATGTGAAATATGAAAATGAAGTTATGTGCAAGTACAACTCGAACTCCCGTCCTCTGGTTGCGCAACGCTATACGTCGCACAAAAGGAAGAAGCATATGAAAGAAGCGCCAATGGTCCTTGAGATGCAGGGGAGGACCCTACAGCGTCTGGAGCAAGCCGGTAGCCAAGAGGAACTCCAAGAACATCAGAAGCCCTCGACGATGTTGGACATGGCTCTGACATGGGCCAAGAATTGCAGCCAGGTTGAACGTCTGTCGGCTAGCACCACTCAGCTGAGCACAGAGTTGCCGCCTCTCCGTTTCGTAGAGCTTACAATCTAGTAGGACGTGCTCAATGTTCGCTACAACGCCACATTTGGCGCATAGGCAGCTGTCACAGTATCCGATTCGGCACTTGAATTGGGGAGTGAAGGCAACGTTGAGACGAAGCCTGTGCAGGAGGGACGTAAAATAGCGTGGTAAACGGTCAGGAACTGAGAAGGACATAGTGGGATCCACCGAATACATGAGAGACCTGTCAGTGATGTCCCGACTCCACTGCTGGCGAGCTAGTGGCTGAATGAGCTCATTCAGAAGTGATCGCCTGTCTCCTCTTGATAACACCGTTGGTACAACAGTCCGAGACTGTTGGGCAGCCGTTGCCGCTCTGTCGGCTTCTTCGTTTCCGCTCAAACCACAGTGACCCGGGACCCACTGCAGGGATATATGATGACCGTGATCGCTTAGCCGCTGAGCCTGATGGAGGATATCAGTGACAACTGGGGCGAGCGATCCACGTATTCCCATGTTGGCTATACATTGAAGAGCAGCCTTTGAATCTGAGTAGATGACCCAGGCCCGCGGATCGTCACAGGGCGTCTTACGTAGAAACAACAGGATAGCATATAACTCAGCCGACGTTGATGATGTGCGGTGTGAGAGACGGTATCCATGTGACACACCGTCAGTTGGAATAACAAATGCAGACGATGAACATTCATGACTGGAGGATCCGTCAGTGAAAACTGCAGTGTGGTCAGAATAGCGATTGTGCATCATATCCGCTGCAAGCTGTTTCAGAACTGATGTAGGCACTTGGTTTCGTTTGACATTAAGACCAGGAATTGACAGTGCGATCGAGGGCACTGGAAGCGACCACGGAGGCGTCGTGGGCACCACTGATCTTGCAGAAAACGGGGGAACCTTAGGTTTCACTTCCATGAAACAGTTGTATGCGTTACATTGCTTCCGGCGACAAACTTTTGCTATTAGTGGATGGCGGCGGTGGTGTGCTCTGAGGCGCAAGTAATGGCGAATGGTCTCCCTCTGCCGTAAGACTTCAATGGGTATTTCGCGGGCTTCTGCTATCACCATCCGCGTTTCCGCGGCTCTCGGGACGCCAAGACATACCCTTAAGCTCCGTGCTAGAATACACCGCAGTCGTTGTTCTTGCGTCTGTGAAATTCCGTGCAAGACTGGTAGGCTATATAGCAGAGTCCCTCGGACTAGGGCTTTGTGGATGGCCAGAAGAGACTTCTCATTCATTCCCCACTTCGGCCCAGCAAAGTGGCGAATGACGGAAATCCACCGGTGTGCCTTTGTGTCCAGGTGATCGATGTGTTTCTTCCAGGACAAGTTGGAGTCTAGGATGACACCCAGGAATCTATGGTGTGCTACCAGCCTAAGAGGCGTATCGCCAAGGAAGAGCTGATACCGATGCATATGCTTCCGAGTGAAAGCCATGACTGCTGTTTTCTCAGTTGATATATCCATGCCTGCCTCCGTTAGGTACCGCAAGATGTTATCCAGGGAATGCTGAAGACGGCGTAGGATTGCAGGCCTCGATTTCCCAACAGTCCAAATGCAGACGTCATCAGCATAGATAGATATATTGACTTTAGGGGCGATACAGGACTTTAGGCCTGCCATTACAAGGTTGAAAAGGATAGGACTTAAAACGCTGCCTTGTGGTACGCCCTGAGTCAAGACAACTTTCGAAGTGACTCCTTCTTTTGTGCGAACAGAGAGTGTTCTGTGGCGCAAAAAATCAGCCAGCCACAAGAACATTCTGTCGGGAACGCCTGCTTGCAACAAAAGATGCAGAACGTTGGCATGACTGACGGTGTCGTAGGCTCTCTTGACGTCCAGGAACACTGCCATGACTATTTTCTTCTGGCTCCTCGCTTGCTCGACGGTGGTGACGAGATCGAGAACAGAGTCTATGGAGCTACGGTTCCGACGGAAGCCTGCCATCTCTTCGGGGAAGGTACGATGACCCTCAAGCCACCACTCCAGTCTATGCAAGACCATTCGCTCCAAGACTTTACCAAGACAACTCGTCAGGCTAACTGGACGAAAGGATGACAGGTCAGATGGGTGCTTTCCAGGCTTTAACAGCGGGACTACTACGGCATCTTTCCAAGACTGCGGCACTTCACCGCTTCTCCATGATGTATTGAAGACATGGATCACACAGGAAACACAGCCGTCGCTAAGGTTTCGGATGGCTCGATAGGAGATTCCGTCTCCACCTGGCGTCGAGTGTACTCGTGACAGGCACACCGCGGCTCTGAATTCACCCAATGTGAAGTCCATATCCATCTGTTCGTTCACCACTGGTTCTCTTCGTGAGATCGCCTCCTGTATCTCGGAAGTGGAAGCGCGGAATATGTCAGTGTTTGAAGCTTGCGAATTTGCGGATATAATCTTGCAGAAGTCCACCGCAACAGAGTTCTCGGACCGCATGAGAGACAGCGCTAGCACTCCCAAAGGATTTTTGGGCGGGAGGGTCTCTCTCAGACTCCGGGCCACGCTCCACACTCTGGCAGCGCGAGTAAAAGGCGACAGCGTTGCGCAGAATTGACGCCAGCGCTCTCTGTCAACATTCTTTAGTTCCTTCTGTACTACCCTGGCAGCATGCCGGGCTTCTATGATGTCTTGAAACAGCCCCGATCGTCTAGCCTTTCGTTCAGCTCTCCGCCTTTGCGCTCGTAGTTGTTCCACGCGAGGATTTGTTCCCATATGTCCTGTCGCGACCTTTACGGTTCGCGAACAGCATCGAAGAGAAGTAGTCAGCGTTTCGGTTAGCTGCTCTGCTGACATGTTCGGCTGCGCCAATTCTGAACAAGACGTTCGAAAGTCCTTCCAGTTAATTAACCTAACAAATTTGGTCCTGGGTTGGCCAGTATACCTGTCGCATGAAATGTAGATGGGCAAATGATCACTTCCTTTCCCATCGACATCAGTCGACCACGAGAGACTCCTGGAAACATCTTTTGAGCAGATGGACACGTCCAGGACGTCAGTTGAGAAATCTCTACGCAGGAACGTTGGTGAACCATCATTGAGCAGACACAGGTCCATTTCGTCGATGACGTCAACCCATCTTATTCCCCTCCTGTCTGTACGTGCACTTCCCCACCGTGGATGGTGGGCATTGATGTCCCCCACTACCAGGAACGGCGGTGGTAGCCCAAGAAATATGTCCCGTATGCTCTGCTGCGACAAGGTAATAGAGGGCGGGAGATACAAACTTACAACAGTAAGTACAATGTTGCCCAGTCGAACCTTGCATCTCACTTGGTCAGCGGAAGAAATATGCGGCTCCTGTAACCGGGCAGCCGTTAGGTCCTTCCGAACACAAAGCACAGTCCTTGATACGCCTTGGCTACCAGATGTAAATACGTTGTACCCGCTGAGTCTAAAGTCGTCCTTAGTGTACGCTTCGCTTATGGCAAGTATGGGAATGGGATATTTTAGAAGAAACAACTTGAGGTCGGGGAGCTTATTGCGAATGCCCCTCGCGTTCCACTGCAGCACTGTGGCTCTCCTATAAAGACTGTCCATGCAGGGATGTTAGCACTCCTTCCGCAGCAAGAAGGTGCTGAACTTCGGGTAAGGACGCAGCAGCAGGGAAAGAGGACACAATCGCTTTGAGTGCGGCCAGAACTAGAGGGAGGAGGACAGAAATTGTGGTACTGTCACTCGAGACTGCGGTGTGTGCGTGCTTCGATCGTCGGGAAACCACTGGCTTCGGCGTAGCGCATTTCCAAGGCCTTCGTATAGCCTCAGCATAAGTTGCCCGTGAAAGCTGGGGTGTATCGGCGTCAGGTGTAGGTGGCATCAGCGTCTTGTTGCAATTACTACTGTGGAAGACGCGAGCTGCGTCGCCATCAAGCTGACGAGGGGACTTCTGTCCAATTCGAGAAGGCCGCGGTGACATAGCGGGGCCGGCAGACACATGGGGGCGGTGATGTTGCACACGAGTATCGGACGCATGATGGTCTCTTACAGGTTGGGATATGCTGATAACAGACTCTTGAAAACGCTTGATAGCTTGGCGCTTATAAGGGCATTGGGAATGCGAGACAACGTGGGGTCCTCTACAGTTAGCACATTTCGGCTGACGCCGAGCCGTGCATTCCTTGAAATTATGTGGGCCGGCGCAAATTTTGCAGCGTTGGGGCCAGCGACAGTTGCGTGCGAGGTGACCAAACCTTTGGCAGTGAAAGCACTGTAGCGGGCCTTCTACGTACTCATGTACCTTATGGATTGAGAATCCCAAGTGAACTTCCATAGGTAACTTTTGACTGGACTGAAACGTCAGGATCACACTTCTCAAAGGGACGTAGCGATCCGAGCCGTCGTCATTGGAGATGTACCGCATTTGCCGACGAGCCGCTATGACGCCTTCGCCTTCTAAGTAGGAGGTGAGATCCTCATTGGTATAAGCAAGCGGAACGTCATTGATTTTTCCTTGGTTCTTCACATATGACGAAGGGATGCTGACTTCGACGTCAATACCAGCGACATTTCGAAGTGAAAGGAGGTTGGAGACTGCGCCCTCCGTGGTGACGAAGATGCACATCGAGCCGTCCTTATTTACACGATGGTGCGCTATTAGCTCCTGCGCAGCAGACCGAATGTCTTTCGCAATCAGGTTGGGGTTCACCTTCCAGAAGGACTTGTCCGGTTGCACCGGCTTGAACAGAACTGGAATGCCCTGAGGCCTGTTCTTTTTGTACGTGACAAGGGTAAAAGGATCCCCAATGTCCTGCTCCTCTTCCTGATCATTCGCGGGATCAGTGACAACAGTGGTGTACATTTGGGTCGTCTCGGACCAATCATTGTGCAACAGCTGACCTTTCAACGTCAACACGCTTGTCAATCCTCCATCGCCAGAACACGGTGGTAGAGATAGGCTGGATTGGGGTGATACAGGTGGTCTGGCGGTGGCGGAAGACGGAGGTGACGGCGGTTCCGCTGCTGGGTCTCGAACCATCGGAGAGCGACTACGCTCACGTAGAGGCGGATGATGAATCGTGGAAGGATCATCTCCGTCGGGTGGCCGGTCCATGGCCGGCATGCGACCGTCCCGTCCTCGCTCCATTGGCACAAAGGCCTACAGAGCTGAAGCCGAGGAAGGCCACAAATATGAAAGCAATAGGCTTAGGCTTAGCAGGGGAAAGCAGGAGCAACAGAATAAGCGTCCGTGCTGAGCAAGCGCGAGCACGAGTCCCCCCCAATAGCAAGCCCGATATGTGTCCCACCTAAAACAAATGCCCCGAGCTGCCCTGTTTCTTACATACTGTACCAAGTAAAAGTTTATCTAAAACTGAGATTAGTGTCGTTAATATCATACCTGCGCCGTTCGCTTTGTGAACTGCACTTTTAATTGAACATGGGGCACTCCATGTGCAGCGAGTACGGGAACTGTTGTTCACGGTCGGCTTTCTGTGTTGTACTCCTGAATGTGCAACACAGCACGGATGGGCATTAATACATTTCTGTTGTATTTAAATATAAATACAAAATATTTTGCTGATATACGTATTTTAATATTTGGCATAAATACTTTGTAACTGCAGTATTTAAACGCGAAATATAAATACAGTTTTTAAATACCCTAAATAGATTGAATGAGCAAATAATTAAGATCGATATAGACTGAATAACTGTTTATATGAACAGTAAGCAGACCGTTACGAAGTAACAGCGTTCCTTCATCATGGTGATTATTTTAATGATTAAATGATTTAATTAGACGATTTTGTCATTCACGCAGCTCCTGTTTGATCTAGACATCGGTCCTGGCGTCTTTCTGATGTTTCAGATTCACAGGCTTATATTTAGTACAGAGTGCGGTATTCGTCTAGAAATGAGTACGTTGATGCCATTCGATTGCTGACACACGTGCAGCCTGAAACCTTTAAGATTGCGCTCATCCTTCAAACCAAATGAAGAACCTCTAGCCTCTAAGCGAGGCTCAGTCACCAGAGTACTCCGCGGTCGAGGGAAGGCACCCGGGCACTTGCCTCCCCCCCCCCCCAACTCACGGCTCAGACCCTTGTTTTGTTTTTGTTTGTTTATCCATTTGTTTCGTGACTTGGCCTGAGCCCTGCCGACGTGGTCAAGGCTGCACATCTCTGAAAGTTTCCGCCGTGTTTCTTCTACTATTCTTTTGCGTTCCGTCGCCACAAACAGCACACGACCTGTCCGGGGATAATAATGTGGGTCTGTGCAGTGGTGCCCGGGTCCGAGATCTTGCCCCTCCCTGAAAAATTGCCTAGCGGCGCCCCTGGTACATGCAACTGTGAAATTTGGAAACGAACGCATTTGACGTATCTACATGTACTACATCTATTTCCAAAGTATTTATATGAAAATATATCAGTGTTGCCAAGTATTTATGCGAATCTGCCTAACAGACCACTCAAGACTTCCTAAGAGGTCTGAGAGGACCTTTCAGGAGAATCTGTAAGGTCTGAGAGGACACTTTAGTACCTCTGAAGGGTCTGAGAGGTCCTGCATGAGCATGGTCACTCGTGGTCACTCATGCTCAATGTAGAACTGAGCAGAGCATTGAGCAAACGAGGATCTACGTGGGAGATGACTGGGCATGACTGAGCGGGAGTCAAAGTGCCGACCTCTGCCGCCAACAGCTCCAGCTGATGACGACATATCTCGTGGTAGCGATAACCTCTCCAAATATCCTATGTCACATTAAGACGGAGCTTTCCATTTGATCGTACGTGCAGGAGGGCATCGTGTCGTGCAAGCTTCAACTAAATGTGATGATGAAGCAGATCCATCAAGGAACATCCATGACGCCTTAGGCATTAGCAAGCCTGTATTCAGTCTTATCCACCACATGCGGAACATCGGCTGTGATGATAGTTCTAGCAAACCGTTGCAACGTTGCTTGCGTCGAACAGTATCAAACGAAACCAATCAGTGGTCGGAGACACACAGGACTGCGATTGGTTCCGATAGGCACGATAACGTTACCAACAGTTTGCTAAACCTGCCTAATATCTATGTCTTGTTATATTTTGAAAAACGGAAAAACTCAGTGTCAAAAACTGATTCGATCTCAAAACAACGTCCGTGCTTTCGTGCGGAGTCTGCGCTTCATCATATTTCACTGTATCTCCGGTATTACTTTGAGATGCTTTATTCCTTGTAGTTTTTGTCGTTTCACTATGTTCTACAGTTGGGTTGAGCTACTTTTCTTTTTTACACTTTAATTCTTCCTTCCCTACACCTGTTTGCTATATTATTTAACTGCATAGTGGAAACGCACCTTACACGGGCATGTTTAAAGGGAGTATTGCATCCGGAAAGCCGTGTATGAGACCTATACGGTAATGTTCGACATGGTTTCACAGTCTACTTGGTCAAGTTTATCTTCCGAAAACAGCTTACTTATTAAATAAACGACTTTTAAAAAATCGCACTCACACTGCAGCTAAGCCAGAATGACGTAAGCCGGGCGCACGAATGGGAACGCAGCGCAAGTTATTGTTTCCGAAGTCGTCTGCCTCGCGTTCGCACAGCAACATACTAAAGTGGAAAGACCTGGGTAAATACGCCGACTTTCGCTTACCAGTGTGGGTGCTGACAAGACCATATACCCTGGAACACGGTGTTACGCTCCTGACTGTACAAACACGTATAGGTTGGGACAAAAGTTTACGGAACACGCGAGCGACGTACTTTTTCTTCGGTGCGACACCCTAGTGCCTGGCGGAAGCGGGTGAGTTCACTGTTCCTGAGGGGTGGAAGGGTGCACTGTTAACGACACAGAGCGCGGCTCAGTGTGTCTTAACGCGGGGTCGTCATCACATCTTTGGAGGTGGTGAACAGTACGAGCCCTGTGTACAAAACTTTGCGTTTTACTGCGAGATTATATATAACGCTTTTTACTGCGAGTTACCGGGGTCGAAAACGGCGCACAGAGCGAGCAAACGCGCTGTTTATAAACGGTTTGACCGTCGATTACAGGTCGGCCATCTTTTGAGGCCACGTTGCGCTGACGTTTGCAGTGACATGTCATCCTGACCTGTCCAGAATGCATTGTGTTCGCCCAGCACCCTTTCGTCTAGGGAGCAATATATTGGACGGCACCCCTTTGGACGCAAAGGTGCCAAGATCTCTGTGTCGCTCTCTGATTGGCCTTGTCCGCGTCAAAGAGCACTCACTGATAGGCCTTGTCCAAGTGACGTTTCCAGAGGATGGGAACTCCGGAATGCTCTCCGTCGTCTGCTCTTGCGATGATCATCTTGCCAAAATCAAATTGCACATAAGCAACTTTACTAATTCACGCTGGATTTTCGGCGTCATTGTCGGTGATGAACAATAAGTCAACCTGCACTGTAGTTTCGGAATCGACAGCGATAGTCCCGAGGTAGACAATGACGAATGACAAAGACGTCCGTGGCACTGCCACACAAACGTCAAGTCAGTTATGATTACCATGGCATCACCTGTAATGAAAGCGTCTCCGAACCCGGCCCTCATGACAACGTGTTGCAACGACCTCCAAAATTAGGGTGGCCTGACCAGTACATGGTCGTCATGGCTTCCAGAACAAAATATCAAAATATTGTACAGATGATGACTTTAAAAGTTACCGATTTATTTATGAATGATAGACTTAGATCTTATTAGCATTAGGGAGGGGAGGGAGAGTAATAGCAAGTACAGATTGGTTCATGTACAAGTTACGAGCAGTTTGCGGCTTAGTCTTGAGTATTGTTCACCTTCCGTACATCCTGAGGCGTATAATGCAGTGTACTGCGCGAAACTCGTCACTCTGCGTGAAAGCGATCACACAAATCACCCTCATCAGCAACATGCCGGCAGCCAGTGCAGCAGGCTACACCCGCTGTGTGAACAAAATAACAGTGTATAGAGAGAAATAGAGAGCCATAGCTCAGCGTGTCATGTCACGTCACGTCACGTCAACAGTCTCGTGCAGTCCATCGACCCCTCGGTTGCCTTTTTCATTGCGTGTCGCTGCAGTCGTCAGGAGGAATCACTGCTGCACCGCCTCCGTCTCAGCGTTGCCCGCACCCCATAGCTTCTTTACAAAATGGGCCAATACAGCTCCCCCTTGTGTTCCAGCTGTGGCGAGGTGGCCGGCATTCCTCATTGTCTTCTGCACTGCAAGCAGCACATTCCCCAACGGCAAGCCCTCCATAGCCGTCTAATGCCGCTGGGCTGCAACACAATATCCATGGCCACCCTCCTTGGTCCCGTCCCTCGGCCTACTCAGTGGGCCGTCACCACAGCACTGCTCCGCTTCCTGAAAGACTCGGGCCCTGTGTCTGGCGTCTGACTGGACTATTCTTGGGCCATGTCGTGCCTGCACTGAACTAACTGTTTTTCTTTCTTTTTCCTTTCCTTTCTTTCGTTCCTTTTGTTTATTTTCAGTTTCTTTCTTTTTTGGAATAGCAAGCTGGCACTAACCTGGCTGACATTTCCTCTTTTCACTGTATTAAACATACCCCCCCCCCCTCAGCGTGTTAAGAAATACACCGTCCCCGCGGTTACTCGCCATTACGATGTCCCTTTCCTGTTGCTTACCTCTTTCGTCATGAGCTTGTCTTCCACTAGCTGAGCATGAAGGCCATAGAATGCGCAATTCACATGTGCAATGAGGTTCACCTCACGATTTACCACACATCCTAAGGCTACAAAGCAACATTCATCTCTCATATCAGTATTTTCGTTGTCATTTTTGGTGCCGATGCTTTAATGGCACTGTAAGAACGGAAAAGCCTGTAGTTAAAGGGAACTATCTAGTGGATACACGAGCCACGCATGATCGCAAAGGATAACGAGTAAATAACAAATTGCAACGCTTGTTGTATATGCCCACTTCGCAGCCTCCGTGCTGCCCATGAACGGCCAAGATCGTGCACGCGTCTCAAAGATAACCGCCTCAGTTGTCTCGCGACGTAAACCCCCAATTATTTAAAGATAACGGCTAGCCCGTTAACTATGAAAGTTATTTGAAGTCGTGCGCCAATCGATCATCCCAGTGCTTGGTCATCGAAGCGCTAGAACGCTTCCAATCTCGGCGTTCTTGTGATGAGAGCTGGGATTCGCACGCTCGCCAGGAAACACGTACGTAATCTGTAGCTGCGGTTACATGAATGCGACAGAAGAGCATCGTATCGAGTTATCGTACCTCTCACACCTATCCCGTCAAGTGGAATGGTTGACGTGGAACTGCTGTCGGAGAGGGTTGGTTCGGATAAGTTGATAGAAACCGCTTTTGTCGCATTCATGTACACGAAGCTCGTGTCTTCTGCCGACAGGCAGACACGAATGCGGAGTAGCAGGCCACCATACCCAAGCAGCACAATGTACTGAATGTCGAGTGCAATAGGGGTGGGCGGGTAGATGGAAGGCCTTGAACAGACTCGTGAAACTAAAGAACATTGATAAGACACATACCGTCCACCCTTATTGCACTCGACTCTCAGTACATTGTGTAGCTGCAATCAACCTCTCCGTGTCCCCTTGGATCACTTCAAATGCTGGCTGTGCTGTCACGCCTTCATTACACTATTATCTGTAAGGCCAACGAAACTGTAGCAGGGAGTGTGGTTTTAAAATGACCTTCGGCTGAGAAACTGTGTGTCACAGACAAACAAAGCATCGCCTCTTCACTTCTCGCCACATGCATCTGTCCCGATTCACCAAGCGAGAAACGTTCAGTAGAACGACAGAGTCTAATTCGCAAAACGTGCTCCCAGTTGGACCTCCAAGAAATAGAAATAAGGATAGCACATTCTTCTACATTCAGCACATTTCTATGTATGGTCTCAGAGCGTTGCTGATTAAATGCTGACACCAGGGGCGGATCGAGACCAGCGTTTCTCTCTTTTTTTGTTTCATTGTCGAAGCGCGTAATTGGGGGGGGGGGATGTATATTTATTGAAAGGAAAGGTCTGCCAGACCAAGGTCGGCCAAGTCAGACCAAGTCGACAAGTCGACCAAGGTCAGTAGTATAAGTACAGTACATTAAAAAAAAATGAATAATACATAGAAAGAAAAGGAAAAAGAGGAAAATGGTGAGACTCCATTAAAGAGGAAGAAAAACGAACAGGAAAGGAAGAAGGGAGAAATAAAAACAAAGCAACGAAGAAAGAAGAAAGAGAAAAGAGAAGAAACAAAAAGAAGGTGATACTCCTGGAGCGCGCAGCTCAGAGCTTTGAGGCCAGGCCAGTGCACTTCAGAAAGTGCAGTAAAGCAGTTGTGACGGCCCACTGTTGGTGCTGAGGCACAGGGCCAAGAAGTGCGGTCAGCGACAGTTGGTTGTGCCCGAAACGTTCGAGGCAGCGGAAAAGGGTAGCGCGATGGTTGGTGTACTTGGGGCAGGTCAGCAGGAGGTGCGATGTGTCCGCAACCACTTCGCAAACGTCGTAGAGGGCCGAGATCTGCCTCCTCATCATGCGCTGGACCGGTGGCGTGTATGTCAAGTTGTGGCGCAGTCGGTGAAGGAGTGTCTCTTGTGGCCGTTGGAGACGTCATGGTGGGGAGAACTCCACCGCCGGGACGATGGAGCGAAGGAAGTCGTTGAAACGGGCGGATTCTCGAATAAAGCACCGCGCCTCTTGGGCGGCCCAACGGCGGATTTGGATGCGGCAAGCCGAAGGGGTGAGCGGTACGCGCGCCGCGGCGTCGTGTTGTTCGTGTGCACGCCTCGATCGTTCCCGCCGAGGCCAATGTGGCTGGGTATCCACTGGAGACATATATTGTACCCGGAAGCAAGGGCGGCGTTGGCTAGGGACATTGCCATTGTGTGTAGGTCGTCGGTTGTTTTGGTGCAGTGTGAGTCGAGTGTCTCCAGTGCCGCCTTGCTGTCCGACAGGATCGTCCATTTTCCTGGGGGCGATGTTGTGATGTGCATGAGGGCCGCGTGGATTGCGAAGAGCTCGGCTTCGGTGGAGGAGGTGGTATGGGAGAGTCTGAAAACTTGCTCGATGTTACCTTGCGGGACGTAGATGGCTGCAGTGGCCCCATCAAGTGTTACGGATCCGTCTGTATAGATCGCTTGACGCTGTTGATGCTGCGCCGATAGGTATTCGAGGACGAGCCGGCGCGTAACGGCTAACGGCGTCTCCCTCTTTCGTCCTAGGCCAGGGACGCTCGTCAATACCTGGGGCTTGGCGAGGGCCCATAAAGGAGGCGCGTAGGATACACCTGAGGAGCGATAAGGCCAACGAAAAGGCCAAACTGAAGGCCTGGCCTGGCCAAAGGAAAACTGAAGGCCAACGAAACTGTAGCAGGGAGTGTGGTTTTAAAATTACCTTCGGCTGAGAAACTGTGTGTCACAGACAAACAAAGCATCGCCTCTTCGCTTCTCGCCACATGCATCTGCCCCCGATTCATCAAGCGAGAAACGTTCAGTGGAACGACAGAGTCCAATTCACAAAATGTGCTCGCAGTTGGACCTCCAAGAAATAGAAATAAGGGATAGCACATTCTTCTACATTCAGCGCATTTCTATGTATGGTCTCAGAGCGTTACTGATTAAATGCTGACACCAGGGGCGGATCGAGACCAGCGTTTCTCTTTTTTTCTTCTTTTTTTTTTGCGGGGGGGGGGGGCGTTTCATTGTCGAAGAGCGTAATTGGGTAGGAGAGGAAAACTAATGTATAACCTGCCGTTTTTGGGGCGATCGCAAGGCCAACGAAACTGTAGCAGGGAGTGCGGTTTTAAAGTGACCCTCGCCTGAGAAACTGTGTGTCACAGACAAACAAAGCATCGCCTCTTGGCTTCTCGCCACATGCATCTGCCCCTGCACTGTGAAAAAAAAGGGTGGCGTCACGACTCCCTTAAGGGAGTAAATGGCTTGTCCCAAGGAACACTCCATTTTGGAGTAAAAGTTACACCACGTAAGTGGAGTAACATGCTACTCCATTTGTGGGGTGTAACCGTGACACCCATTGCAGTAGCTGTAACAACACCACCAAGGGGGGTCGGGCCAGCACCTGCAGATGTTGTCCTGACCACCTCCTTCGGTATGGTCCAAAGGGAGTTCTCTTAATACCGGGTAAGGTATGAACACTGCCTCCGCTGTGGGAGCACACTCTGAGAAACAATGGTGTCGTCACAACTCCTTTAGGGGAGTAAATGGTTTGTCCCGTAGAACACTCCCGTTTGGACCCTCCAGCTGCTTTGGAATCATGTGTGAAATTTCTGATTTCGGAATATCTGTGCATCCGCTTATAAGCGACTCGCAATAGTACATACTCGATGGGGATGAGAAAAGTTGTGCATAAAAGAGAAAGGGAAGTGTTATGACAGTGTACAAAAGGTAGGGGGGGGGGTAGTATCTGCATCTCAATTCGGTGATCCCACGGGACAACCCACTAGAAAAAACATCCGAACTTCCCTCAGTAAACTTTGTATTGCCAACTGTGAACTTCATTGGGAAATACTCTCGAACGCGGTAAACTCCGGGATAAGTATTCGACGTAATTAGTGTGTCAGAAGGTCACATTTCACGATGTGCTCTCACGTAACGGTGAGAACTTCACCAACTGAGAGCCTTGGTGCAAAACCATGGAATATAAAACAAAAATGAGGCGATTATATGGATGGTTGCGCTGTAGCACACACGTTTATAACTCGAAAGTGGCTGTACGAGGAGGAGGGTGATGTCACACATCCCTTCTCCATTAAAATTTGGCCAGCAAGAGGGAGTAACTATTTTCAGTGATGGAGTTACATGGTGAATGCAGAAAGAAAGAGGGAGTAAGCGACTAACAGGTGGAGTAGAAATTGAGTAAATTTATTATGTTTTATGTGTGTATGTATTTGTATATAAATTAATTATTGTTTATAAATGTGGGAAGTTACTTCCCCGTTACTCCTTTTTTTTTTCTGAGAGTGCAGCAGTGACACTACCGTATGGAACCCCATTAATACCGTGAAATGGAATAACAGTAACGCCCACTAGAGGAGTTGATAAAATGCCCTATGGGGATGTAACTGTCATGTCATGCACAGCTTCTGGCTTACGTTTAGGCAATGTTTGCGGACTAGTTTCTGCAAATTTCTCTCATTACATCAGGCCAAGGTACTGATTAATTGCTCGTAATGGAATTTGCTGCCTACAGGGACTGTTTTCTTTCGACACCAGCTGACAGGGTGCCAACTACACATTTTGCCCTGCAGGTTATCTCACGTGTTCTCTGTAGAAAATATTATTGCCCATTGCGAGATGACAAACTTCAGAATGATGAACATCCAGCTTCTGGCTTACGTTTCGGCAATGTTTGCAGACTGGTTTCTGCAAATTCCCTCATTACATCTGTGTTCATTTGCAAATTAAACTGATATCAGGCAAGAGGACTAATTAATTGCTGATATCTGGCCCCACTCTCACCCCAGACAGGGCTCGCTGCCCCTGAAAAAAATCATTGCGGAGCCCATGGAAAACTTGAAGCAAAGTGTCTCCGCAATAACAGGCATTGTTAAGCATTGTCTGGACGGAGTAAGCAGTTGGAGTACAGGGGGTTGGGAATATAGTGCATGGGAGTAACTTTCAAGTGGGGAGGGTAAGAGGAAGTATCCAACTTATAGGGGGATTAAGATTTCCAGGCAAAGGAGTAAGTTCTAAGTGTGGAGAGTAACACAGCAAACAGGGAGTAAGAGGAGGGAGTAAGAATTCTGGGCGACGAAGTAAATTTCAAATGTGGGGAGTAACAGAAATTAAATGGAGTAACTTATAGGGAAGAGGGAGTAAAGGTGCTCCCCCGTTACTCCCCCGTTACTCCCTTTTTTTCAGAGTGCGATTCCTCAAGCGAGAAACGTTCAGTGAAACGACAGAGTCCAATTCACAAAATGTGCTCCCAGTTGGACCTCCAAGAAATAGAAATAAGGGATAGCACATTCTTCTACATTCAGCACATTTCTATGTATGGTGGTCTCAGAGCGTTACTGATTAAATGCTTACACCAAGGGCGGATCGAGACCGGCGTTTCTCTCTTTTTTCTGTTTTTTACGGGGGGGGGGGCGGCGTTTCATTGTCGAAGCACGTAATTGGGTAGTGGAGGAAAACTAATGTATAACCCTGCGTTTTGGGGGCGATCGCCCAACCGCCCCCGCCCCCCTCTCGCATCCGCCACTGGCTGTTACACTCTCGCGGCACTGCGCAATCGCATTCAACTCTTGTTAGTTACTCAGATTGTCCTCGATAGGCAACAAGGCACCATGGTTTGTCGTATTATAGCACGCCATTTTCAAAACGAAGAGGCCGCCTGAATCTGTTTAGAGGAGAGGAGAACGGGTGGTCGTTGACAGCTTTCGAAAGCATGATTGTTTTGGCAAGCATGTGGACACTCTAAAATCTAAGGCCAGTCGGCATTTCGACAGTTTGCCCACCTGATTCAGAGCAAGAACAGCAACGCCGTCGCTCGTTACCTATGGGGAGAGAACTTGGACGTCGCATGGGACGCTGGACTGCTAAGAACAACTGCATCTGCCTGTATAGGGAACAAATTGATGTTCTCCCTGCGTCTTTCGACTTCTGCATCACAGTGGACACAGTGTGTGCCGGCGTGTGGTTACTCCAATCTGCTATCCTCTACCAGCTACACATGCCACTCAGATATGGTCAAACGCTTCTCTGCGCAGACTAAGACGAAAACAAGTCTATGCACCATGTTAAGGTTGTTCTTCGGCAGCTGTCTGCTAAAGAGCACTGAAATATATATGAGGGAGAATGAATGAGGCCTAGCCGACGTAAGAGGAGAGCGGTTTATTTTGCGATCAGCGCGACCGGCTGGTCTGGGCTGTGCGCTTAACGGAACTGATGACCGAGCGTGGCGCGCGGTAGCGATGTTGATGAGGCTGGCCGCGTTGCGTCGACATCGTCGTCATGACATATATATATATATATATATGTAGTACACAGTACTTATGTATTGGAATCTCAAGGCTCAATTGAAGCACTCCCCACCCCAAACTTTTTCTTTACGACATAGCTGTAGTGATAAACGCCTTTTTTTGCTTTCTTTTTTTTTCTACACCCCACTCTCCATGTTTGCGATTTTGGAAAAACTACTGATGCATGGCATACAAACACATACGAAACACGAATAAGCTCAACAAATTCGACACACATCAGATTATCGGTCGTCAGTTATCTGAAAGTCAACAACACAAAAGTTTTCTGCATAAATATTGTATTTTCAAAAACGACAAAATGTATTACACATATTACATGGACATTATATGGATTATGGAACGACAGTACAGCGCTTTGCAGGATGCATAAAAGTACCTTCTTGACAATCAAATACTTTAGTAAATATCTTCGAATTTCGAAGTGCACCGTTGACCCTGTACCAAGCTGGTGCTTCATTGGTGTACTTCAAAAGCTTCGACATGAAGGCTGATTCGCTGCTCTCGCAGTAGTTCAGAGCGTAGTACAGGAAGAACATTTTTTCCGACGAGAAGCCCTCAAGTCCCTCGAGAGGAGTCTCTCGGCTCAGGATGGAAAGAAATGCTTTGAATGACGGGTCGACAGACAAAGCATCTGCCAAGAGAGACCAGCCGGAAGCGTCTGAAATGGTCGACGCATTTGTGCGCGATTGGTGCACGTCATTTTTAAACTGATCTACAATGCAGGACCGTGTTAAGTTCAGGTGTCTCCATGTGGTATGGCCGCCGTCATGAAACAGATAGCTGAAGGCTTCCTGAAACACAAGCGAGAACACGCTGGTAAGTATACGCGGGCCAAGTCTCGCCATCTGATACGGACGCAAGGCCGGCTCATCAGCGCTAGCCCTGAAGAAGTCGAAAGATGCAGGGGGAACATCAATTCGTTCCCTACAGGCGGATGCAGTTGTTCTTAGCAGTCCAGCGTCCCATGCGACGTCCATGTACTCTCCCCGGAGGTAACGAGCGACGGCGTTGCTGTTCTTGCTCTGAATCAGGTGGGCAAACTGTCGAAATGCCGACTGGCCTTGGATTTTAGAGTAGAAGAAATCCAGGTATTTTTTACGTGACCTTTCCTTGTGTACCCAGTTTGGCATAAGAGACGTCCACTTCGCCTCGGAGATCTGTTCGAGGAGGTAATTTCTGAAGTCAGCTGAGAACAAGATGGAAAGCTCGTCGAAGAAGGCTTTTCTAACGGCTTGTACCAGTGGTGTAGTATTTATGTGGTGGAGGACTGTGGTGATTACATCGCGAGCAGCGTAGAGTGACATTATTGGCTCGAACCTATCGAAGAAGCGTACGCAGTAGTGCTCTCCTGTCAGCGGGGGATGCCATTCGGGAAACCTGGACACAGCCAGGGCTCCGAGAAAGTCAAGATTACGATTCTTAGGCAGCAGGGGAGCAAGGACGAGCTTAGCTCTAAAACCCAGGTAGGCGAGGATTTCAAAGTTTTCCAAGTTGCGTAAAACGCCTTGAAGGGCCTCCAGGTAATGCACAGAGTCGACGGCGACGTAAATAGGATTGAACGTCATATCCTCTTCCGCCATCAGAGCCTTAAAGAACGTATTCCATCGAAGTTTGCCGACACTGGGAAGGTTTCCTATTTGCATCATCCGCGGGGCTTCTGGTGGACTACTGCGTATGGCCGATGCAAGAAGGCGTTCTATGTTTAACACGTCAACGTTCACACCCTCTGTGAGGTTGTTTTCTGTAAAGATCATGTTCATAGCCTCCAACATGAAACTGTAGTTGCTGCTATCAAATTCTGACAGAAAAGAGCCCAAGACAAGTTTTGGAAAGCCAATGCCAATAAGGGTTTCGTTAGGGAAGTCCATGTCCGTCGCTGGCTTTATCGAGAACAGTGCAGGCTCATTAACGGTTCTGTAGAATGTACCTATGTTTCTTGAGATCATTGGGTCGGAGATGTCCGTGAATGATGGCCATAGTGATTTTTTAAGCCCCGTCACCATATTCCGGATGTTGAGGAACCAACTGGTGTTTCCCATTCGATGGACAATGTGATCGAACAGTGGTTTTTCAACGTCGCCTGTTTTATGATAACGACATTCATTGTACAGGTCTGCAACTAGCTCCAGATCTTCAACGTACCGCCGGAACCCCACATCAACCAGTCGTGTGAGGAGGTCTTGCGTCAAAGTGTCAACAGATACACTCGGCGTACCGGATGGTGGATGCACAGCGGAAGCCCATTTGCGGCAAACATAGTTATAGAAGTCTCCGCATGGATCGACGGAATCGTCAAGCAGGCTCGAGATGTTCTTCGCCTCGTGCTTGCAGCGGGCTGAAGAGCATGAGCTAGACCGCTCCATCTGTTGATGCATCAGCTTCTCAGGAGCATTTGTCGATACCGTTGATGATCTTGAACGTCTTGGATGAGCTTTATGCGGCATAAAGACGTGGTTAACAGCTGGCCTTCGAGCATTGATGGAAGAGTTTTCGGCAAGACTGTCAGGAATGGTTCCAGATTGGACGTCGTCAATAAAGTCTATCTTCGGCTTCAGATCGTTGTTTTGCCGTTCCATGAGCAGAGACCTTACAGCAAGATATGGAAGGATACCCGAGAGAATCACAGCAATGAAAGTCAGTATTACGATGGTCGTCTTGCCGAAAAGGAAGTGTTGAGTTGAACCAGCTTCACAACTCTCTTCAAGATGTTCCACAGAAACTGGCAGAATCTCATCCTCCGTGTCGTCTGTCCACATTTCGGAACCTTCTTTTTCTTCTTCTTCTTCCACCACTAAGCACAGTGACCAAAAGCCACAAAGGGCGATTGGCCAGGGTTCAGCCCCATGTAAAATTTTCTTCTTCTTCTTCTTCTTCTACCTCAGAGCAATGGCCTTCTTCTTCCAATTTTCTTCTGAGCACGACCGCTTCTTCTTCTCTTCTTCCCATGGACCGCTATCGACGAGAAAGCTCATTCCTTCCTTTGTCTTTAGTCATACGCATTTATGGGGGGGGGGGATATATATTTATTGATAGGAAAGGTCTGCCAGACCCGCATTTATGCGTTCAGTTAATACGTAAGATATCTCATTGAAATCTCGAAGATATCGAAGTAGCAGCAAGCCACAGATGAGCTCCTTTGCCCACGTCCAAGTGAGTGGCATGGGCGGTTCCGGTCATGCACCAAAAGCAGAGCAGCAGGGATTTATGACCGACATCATGAAACGTCCTGAATGAATAGGTGTTTGTTGAAGTTTCGTTGAGATTCACCTTGCTCACAGTATCCAAAATGCCTTGTTTTGATTCAGTATTAGCGCCGCGAGACAGCTGTGGCTATGTGCGGCGTACAGACGAAAGGCGTACGACAGGTAAATGGAAAGAGGACAGCAGGAAGGAGTACAAGACAGGCGGGGCTAGTATGCGTCCTAGGCCGACTTCAGGGGGAACTGTGCCGACATCGTCTGGAAGGTTTGATGCCGGAAAACCTCAGACAGCACAGCCGGTGGTAGGATTCGACCACCACCTCCCAGTCTTCAGCACGACCTTGGAGCTACCACCAAAGGCGAACGCTTAGTATGAACAAGATGTGACGTGGCGACATGCTGCACGTTCCGCAGGGTAGGGCTTCGGATAATTTTTCAGCCCCTGGGGTTCTCTTAACGTGCGCCGGACATCTCCGACACACGGTGCTGTTGGCACACCTCTACGGCCTGAGGTAAGCGAGACGGGACGGCGTTTGCGCGACTACACAATGCCGCCCGACGGGGGGCTGACCGGCGTTGGTCAGTGTCCATCCATGGCTGGTGTCCATCCAGAGTCCATGGCTGGTGTCCATCCCTGCTGTCCGGCGACCCTTGAGTGGCTCTTCCATTTGCGCGAAGAACCCTAAGCTCCTCACACAATGCCTTGAAGGTATTACAGACGACTATAGGGACATTTCTGAAGTGCGCCAGTATGGCGGTCACGGGATTGTCTGTCGATCCACAAATGTCGCTGTTATCCACTCGATGCTCGGGACCTCGTCGTTCGGTGGACGCCCAGAGAAAGCTTTTATCCCCCCTCATTTGACTTGTGTCAAAGGCATTGTGAAGGGACTGAATGTGGCACTATCTTCACTAGAAATCCTCGATCTTTTCTCGCATAACGGCGCGGTAAACGGGGACTGTGTTCCCACAGAGTCGGTAATTGTTACTTTTGCTGGTCATAACCTACCGACCTTCAGACATGAAGTCGTTGCCGCTAATATTTCGCGTGGATCCCTTTATGCGCAGGCCACTTCAGTGCAGACGTTGCTTCCGCTTCGGGCATGTTGTTAAACACTGCAAGTGTGGGGTGCATTGTCGTCGGTGCGCTAACTCCCACGACGAGTCCGACTGCCCTCCAGACTCGCTCTGGAAGCGCTGTTTGTGCGGTGGAGCGCACCTTGCTGATTACCAAAGCTGCCCTTCACGCGACCATGAGGCTTCCGTGTTGGAGATTACGGATTCTCGTCACTGCTGTCGTAGCGACACTACTGCTATTTTGAAGGGTCGTGGCAGCTCCTTCGCTTCCATGGTTCATGCTGCAGGGCATGTTTCCGACAGGCTTGAAAGGATGATTAACTCTGCCGTGGATAATGCTGTTGTCAAACTAAGAGATGAAATTTCCTCCATCAGCTCTCTCCTTCCCACCTTGTCTGCTGCTTTGCAGGATGAAGTCTCGACTGTGGTCTCGACCGTGACGCGTGCTGCTCCCAATGTTCTTCCGTCGTCCCTCCCGACTGAGGGTGAGCAGGTTCTCCCGCCTTCAACGGTGCCTCCATCCCCTCCCCATCGCCTACACTCCCCGTTAGCCTGTACGCCTATCCCTATTTGTCCTTCACCTGACATAGACACTGAAATGACTTCAACTCCCTCTCTCTCCAAGCGCGGTGCTTCTCCCTGTAAGACTGGGTCTGGAAGTCCCCAAGGAAAGCGGAACAAACAGGGTGCCCTGCCGAATGGGGCCAACGATGTCCTTGCTGATGCTGTAGTGAGCTCCAAACTCTGTGATGGATAGTGTTGTCAGGCTCCAACAGCTCCCCATAGAGCCCATAGTTTGAGATAATTCACACAACACTGGGCACACGACCAATGAAATTGCGACGTGGTGGATATTATGCACAACCAGTCGGCCAATCAGGAGCCTCCATGTCTGGCTGGCTTTTCGGTCGGTCCTGGCTACCATCGACTTCTACTGGATTTCAGGCCTGCCGCCGTTACTCGGTATTCAAAATAACTAAAGCGATTTTGGGGTAAAATAAAGATTTATTTGATACAACGCACTAATTCAAAGATCTGATATCCACAGAACCATTAACCGCCCGTCAACATCCAGCGAACGTCGGGTTGTGGATGTTGGGTACGTCTCACGAACGTACACATTTGCTCCCGATTACGTTTTAACTACGCCCGTACTACCGTGCTAATCAAGAGAAAATTATGCGAAATGGACGTCGTAGGACCGCCGATGCGGATCTTCGAGGGACCTGTGGAGGATCTCTATCTCGGCCCTATAGGTATCGCGCGGCTATGGAAATATCGCAATTTTAATCATCAGATGAACAGAAGGACGCAAGTGTGCAACCAAAATACTTTATTTCTATGTGGACTTTATTTACATGTGCATTCGTACATGCCTGCCGGCACATAAGCAGTACAAATAATGAAAACACGTGACAAGGTGCCATATCCAGATCATTCCAGTTCATACAGAGCGTGATCACCATATCACCACGTTATCTAGAAAAGAAAAAAAAAACATCCATGTTACTCGCCGTATAATTAGTTGGCATCTTGCATGAAACCGACGCAACTGTATCCTCACGCTCCTTCACGTCTTGTGAATGGCTACCGGTGTCTTGATATTGTTCCTTTCTGTGTCTTCCGGCCTCTGTAACTCATTGGCCAAGTTCTGCCACCGAGGCACACTGATAAAAACAACAGACATAATCAGGCATCATTGGTCTCTGCCTATGGCACATACGCATATCAGCGTTTGGCCGTACTTCTCGTTTACCTAACATTCTTACCTGTAACGCATAAGACAGTAAATAATTCCAAGACTGCTCATAGAGAAAACACTCCACACTCTCTGTGAGACGCTGAGACGCACGCAGCAATGAATGACCGATGCTAAGCGGTATAGCCCTTTATGCCTGAAAGAACAGCAAGAACACAGTGAATGAACCACAAAATAAAAGTAGCACGCAATGCTAATATGCCTATATTACAAGCTCAGCTAGGATCGATTGCATTTTTTTTTTTTCACTAGCCAGTGGGCTAAAGCGACTTAAAGAACAAATGAGTCTTAAACGCGAGCGCAAGGAAACAAAGGCACCACGGCCGTTTACCTGCATTTGGGTCATAGACATTGGCCCCCGATGGAGAATCCGTTACGTACAAGGCATATGCTCCTAACTCTTCACAAAATTCAAGTTGTACTGGTGCTGTTCGCGTTGAAAATTACTGTATTACTCCGAGCCATTCCAGACGCCGCCATGTTTCTCCAGCGTCTCCAGCGGCGTTTGAAATCATCCGCCGCACAACAGGCTATGGCATCACGTGACTCTCTCTTTTGCGCGTTGCGGAAAAAATAAGCCTTCTGCGCAGATTTCAGCTCTAGGCGGCGACGCAGTCAGACGACAGACCGGGAGAGAAGAACGAGTTGGAGTGTGAAGGGCGAAAAGGGATGCTGAAACGGCTCTTTGTGGACACACTGCGGATGGGGTGCGCACGGTGTCCACAGGGTAATATACGTGGGACGTCTGCTGACGTATACTCATTGGAGCATCCCATCTAACGCGTCCAGGAGGCGTTCAATCGATGTTCACTTTAGGCTGCGGACGCTCGGACCCTTGTCGGCTGTCCAGGGGCGGTTACTGGTTCTGTGCGCACTGTGCGTACAAAGCCCACTGCGTTGCTGACACACTGGGACAAAGTTCGAACATGAAGCAGAGCGAACACACCGTTCAACTCCTAATACCGAGCCAGTCTCATGAGTGCGTACCATTTCATGATGAGCATCTTCTTTCGCTGCCTGCGGTGCATTCATTATAGCGAAGCGAAAAACACTTGTGTGGCACGTAATCCTGTCTTTGTTGACAGTCCTCGAAATCCAACGGCGCCCGAACTTGTTCTTCACGCTCCAACTCATGAAGCATTCCGGTAGCGCAGTTGACAAATTGTTCGTGGGATAATAGTTGTTAACGAGAGGATAGAGAGGTAGCAAGCGAGCTGGTGGTATAGATCCATAACTTAAAAACCAGAGACTAGGCGACCCGAGACCAGGCGTGTTTGTCGTTTTTTTGTCGCCTAGTCTCGGGTTTTTAAGTTATGGATAATAGTTGTGTCCGAAAACAGCACAACACGCGTAGATTCACAATGACGCACGAATAAACCCGCGATCATATTTCTGCCAACTGTTCTGTCGATTGACACCACCGAACACAGGAGGACGACAGGCCGGCCATGCTATTTCGAAACTATTCTGAAACGGCCGAGACGCTGTACGCACATGCGCGCGTACAAAATGCGATTTCAAAACGTTCTCGACCAATCAGAGCGCGCGCACAGTCTCGGCCAATGGGCTTGCGACATGGTGTATGGGCGCAGTGGTACATACTCTACAGCCGCGTCCGCGGGTACCTGCGGAGGACTGGTGTTGTCATGGATAGTGTAGTCATTCAGTGGAATTGTTACTCCGTTTCTGCAGCCCTTCCTGATCTTACCGCCTTAGTTTCTTCTCATTCCCCCGAAGTGATCCTTCTCGAGGAAATGTGGCTAACCCCTGACCGTTCTTTCTCTTTTCGTGGTTTTCATTCTTACCGTTTAGGCAGGCCAGCTGATAAGGGTGGTGGTCTGTTGACCCTTGTTTCTACTGCGTTGGTACATTCTTCTTCTGTTTTCTTCACACATACGGCGTCGGACTACGAAGTCCTCGGGGTCCATTTGTCCTTGCCGAATGACGCCCTTCGTTCATTAACGCTTACTATCCTCGGGGTTTCTTATCAGGTTGCTCGATTGACTCTGCCGTCACTCAGGCATCTGGGAGGGTGATTGTGGGTGGTGACTTCAACTCTCACCATGTTATGTGGGGTTCTAAAACTGATGCGCGCGGTCGTGACTTCTGGAACTGGGTTTGTAGACGGAATTTGTACGTGGCCAATGATGGCCCTTCTACTTTCCTTCGTGGTCTGGCGAGATCTGCCATTGATCTTTCTTTGTGCTCTACCCGGTCCAACATGTCTTCATGGAAGGCCATTGATTCTTCTACCAATTGCGACCACCTTTCCATATACTTTGTGGTTCTTTGCTCTGCCTCGCGTAACACCTCCTTTCGGGTCCTCAATAACCACCGCCTGCAGGGTCAGAAGCTGGAAGTTCTCTTGGCCCAATGTGATAAACTTTCTTCGGTAGACTGGGCATCTTTCACACTGTCCTCCGTCTCCCAGTCCTCCAGCAGTCCTCCTTCTGCGTTACGAAACGCACTAAATCGCCTTGTGCGCCTTGATGGAACGACGACTGTGCAAGAGCGTATAGGCGCCGGAAGGCTGAATGGAAACAGGTACTTGGTAATACCTGCTATGTGAACTGGAAGAACTACCAGTTTTGTAAAGCTCTCTTCAAGCGGTCTGTTGCTGCGGCAAAGCGTGACTTTTACTCGGGACGCAACAAACTCAAAACACCTTCCTTTCTGCACCGAATCGTAGAAAAGCGCTACAAAGGCATATTGCCTTGCTCCGCTCCTCTTCATCTGCCATCTTCTTATACCTCACAAGCCTCTCGGACACGGATCCTAAGACGCTCCATGAAGAAGTTGCCAAGAGTTCGTCTCTGCGCTTTTTCAATCTGTGCCCCCGGTTCAGCTCTTCCTTCTCCTTCATGTGTGGGCTATCATGATGTCTCTGCCGACGACCCTGCTGGAAAAAGCAGACTCGATCTCATTCAGCGCCCGCATCAATTTCAATGAGTTTCAATGAGAATTTATGCATCCGATTCATTTCATGTGGTGGTGGTGGTGGTGGTGGTGGTGAAAGGGCTTGCCGTTGTCGGCCTCACGTATGTGGGCAACGTCACGACTGACGCCCTGGGGAATGTGCGTCCTGGGCCGACTTCTAAGGGGAATGTGCCAACATATGTCTGAAAGCGTCTGAGGAAACCCCAGGAAAAACCCCAGACAGCACAGCCGGCACCGGGCATTTCATGTGAATAAAGCGGGTAACTCTCATTGAACCAATGAGAGGTGTTGCGAGAAAGCTGACTTTATGTTTGAGCGCCCCAACGGATGTTGTAGTGAAGGAGTCTTCCAGGAAACCAGGAGCTAATTTGTCCAATGAGAACCAATGACTTTCAATGAGAACTGAGGCACCCAATTTATTTCATGTGAATAACGCAGGTATTTCTCATTGAAGTAATGAGAAGTGTTGAGGGAAAGCTAGCTTTATCTTTCAGCGCTCTAACAGGTGCTGTGGTGAAGAATATTCACAGGAAATCAAGAACCAAATGAAGTAATTAACCCATTGGGTGCCAATGAGAAACAATGGTTTCCAATTGAAACAATCTGTACCGACGTATTATGCAGTGAAGATCCCCTTCACAGAAAGAAAATTAATTAGGCAGGTGGTTTAAAATCGAACCATCATGATCACTGTCTGAATTGAATTAATTTGAGCAAACATGTTCTGCGGGTATAGGACTGCTCCATGCATAGATGAAATGGGGAAGATGATGGAACAACAACAACTTTATTTTTTACTTTGGAGAGTGGGGAGGTTCATCGCCCGAGGCGATACTCTACCCCATTGCTGGTGGGAATGTGGGGAATAAAATAACGAGCCCCTTCACAATAACGATCGAAGTCCGATGGTGTCCAGAAATGTCAGAAGAGCTTTGAGCGCAGAGCAGTGCTGGGCTGGATTGGGTCAGGGACCAAGCAATTTCGATAGGGAGAAGGGGCGAGAGCCCAGCTGACGAAGAGACTCAGAGAGTGCGGTTCGGGAAGATTGGTAGTGGGGGCAATGAAGAAGAATATGCTCCAGATCCTCAAGAGCACCACAGTGGCAGCAGGTGGGTGAGTCAACTTGTCTAAAGCGGTAACGCCACTGAGCTGTAAAGGCCACAGGGAGGCGCATTCGGTGGATTAATGCAGCATCTTGACGAGAGGTGTTTCGTGGCATGCGGAAAGCGAGCGTTGGATCAACTCTGCTCAACATAGAGGGGGGAGAATGTCGGTTGTCCATTGGCGGGAAGCCAGGGGTGTCACGAGGCGTCGCAGAATTGAACGGCGGTCCTCTCAGCAGAACAATACTGGTCCACACGATACTAGTCGCACATTCGAGGGATACAGAAAGGTGGTTAGCATTGAATACAGAAGTCAATCATTCTAATTTAAAAAATATTCTTCTATTCGAAACGAGCTTGAATTCCTACACACTTCAATGGGCAGAAACTGCGCAACTGACGAGTTCTAAAGTGCTTAAGTCTAAACCTATGTACTTCTTGCAATGCACGAGAGCGAAAGAGAATATTCTTTTCCCCAGGAGCATGCATATAGCAATACGCAGGCGTGCCCCAAGTGAAGTATGATCTGTATTCATGCATAATTTTGCACATTGTTTTTGCAACTGGTAAACACATTTAAGTTAACAATATATAGCACACCATATACAAATAATGTACACTTGTATGTGACAGCTGCAAGTATACTCCAAACAAGAAAATCTCAAACACACGGTACGTGACATCGTGTAAGAAAGATTGCCGTTTATAGCCTATGTTATCACAGGAAAAAAGAAACTGCTAGAAAAGAAGTCAATGGTTATCTCAAGATTGTCGTACTACTAATACAATTAGAAACTTGAATAATACATATAGTGAAAGAAATTTTGCCAAGAAAGAAAAAAAAGTGTTTCACAAATGTTGTCATCACTCATATTCAATCTTGTTTGGCAACTTGGCCGCCACCACAAACTGCTCATTTACTGCCATGCGCATACATCTACACGCCAACACTACAGGTGAAGGTACTCTTATTCACTGCGAAACTACGTATTTGTCATACTGTTACGTGCGTTCCGAAGACTGTTGTATTGCAAAAGTGTCAGTGAACTTACTTTTTCCTGACCTTTGTGGCGAAAGCTAATGCGAAAAATCACAGACACAGCATCACAATATGCAGCAACAGCATCACAATCACAATATGACCAGCCGTTCAGACAAACTATCTTGTTGTTTGCCCTCTGACATTTAATATAAAGTTGTGGAATGGTACATGAGACATTTGGCTATCATTCGCTTCTAAGCGGTGGATGATGAAGGCAATACTGCCGTTGCATTTTTGAATATGTGAACGGTCTCGAGCTCTACACCTTTCCTAAGTGCCCGCGCAGACTAAATTTTCAAAGCATGTTGCAGCAAATGGTTCTGAAACAGTTGCTCGGCATAATCAAAGACAAATGTTTGTACTTTGTAGCGGCCACTGAAATAGGGTACCGAGAAGTCCAAAATTCCCGAGGCAGTTTCCATGCTGGGTCTGTGCAGGTTGGATTTCCATTCTGAAACCATCCAACTTCCATTTGAAAACCAGGATGCTTCAATGCTGGAGTCCAGCTGGAAATGGGATGTTCCAGCGAGTACGCCGGATAGTGTTTGATTCCTGGCTATGAAGATAATCTGGGCTTATGTAAAGCAAAAAAAAAAGGTCGAAATTGATTGCACACCGTGCGTATATTAATTTATGCTCAAATATAATACAATAAATAAAATACAAAATAATTACTGTAATAATAATAATAAAATAATGAAATAAATAACAACCGAAACGTGTGCGAGGTTATGTACACAACTCCGCGTACATGAGTAGGTTGCAAAAAATGATTGTGCAATACGACAGCTCTTGGCTTTACCTTGAGACACTTCAGCTTTGTCACTCTGTCAAAACGAAACTATTGCCAAAATGCGATAATGCTCTCATCGTCATATGCGACCGAGCGCCATCGGCATCAATTAAGAGTATGTTTTGAACTTGCAAACGTCTCTCGGCGTGTTGGTAAATTAGATGGTTCTTCCTGCCTTTCAACTCATCCGACCGTATAAAAATGTGAACGCATTTGTGAAGTCAGGTGCTCCGTCATGCATTTTGTTCCTGAACCAGTGCACGAGCTCTGTTACGACAATAAGCGGCGTGTTTCGGACGCTTGATCCTAAAGTCCTAAATACGAGCAAAGAGGTGTACTAGTGAACCGATATTTATCCATCGTTGTCCGAACTGCCTTTATGATGTGCCATCCTCCCGCTTGCACTGGACGGACTTTCTTTGTCGGACAATTAAAGGAGGAAGTACTACTGACATGTGACATTCGTGATTTCACGTGCATGCATCAGACTTTGCCTCAACTTGTGTGACACATTAGAGAGTTTTAGTATACCGGCCATAGGCTACCGGTGGGGCCGGTATTGACGTCATGCCTTCTCTGCGCGAGCGGAATGCCGGCCTCCCGGTCCTACCGGCCGCCGGTCGGAGGGGCGAAATACCGCGCAGCCTACCGCCAGCGTACCGCTCGCTTCACCGGCGAGATCGACAGCAGCGCCGCCGCTCTCCTTCCCGTCTCCGTGCGTCGCTACCGGTGAAATGTCGCGGTAGAGTCGCGCTATACTAAACGAGCCTGTTATACCGGAGCCGGGGACTGCGGTAAGCAAGTCCACCGGTAGCCGCGGTAGCCTACCGGGCACCGGTAGCGGTATACTAAAACTCTCTATTATCTCCTTATAATGTTGTCACTGTTGCTGCATATACACTGAATATTTGTAATATATCTTTTATCATAGCAGCTAGTCTGGAGAAACTTTCTGCACTTGGATCATAAATTAATGACGCAGACGGGTGTTTTCATTGTTTTAGCTGCCTTCTTCATGCACCTTCCTTTCTTGCTGTTAAATGAGTTTGCATAGATAGTGTCTTCGTTTACAGCCAGACTGTCTCACATTATTACAATAAATTTATTGCTCATTGTCACTTGATAATTTTCCAGCATATTTCAGCTTTTTCTGCTTCCTCGTGCAACAGTTTATGTTGAATCAGTTGCTTCAACGCGGCCTGATGTAAGTTTTCAGTAATGATACCCTATATACATGGGAGAACTTAGAAAGTAACCAAGCTTTCCATTCTGAGGCCTTCCAAAAGTGATATTCACCGAAGTCCCTTCGTGGTTTCGATAAAGAGCTTGGTGGAGTGACTATTCTTCTGTTAACAGCGATTATTGTTTGTTTCTTGCAAAAATACAGGGTGCTTGTTTTTATTCGCTGCAGAATTTCTGTTAAAAACTAGTAGAGCAAAATAGATGCTGTTTTTCCAGTTGAGTTATGTGGCCAGGCGAACATTCGCTCGAAGAAAATCATCCAACAGTATGATCACTAAATACCTTAAATTCATCAACTCTTTAATTAGGGGACTTCGCGCAAACGCGAAATAAGAGAACGGGATGTATTCGTCGTCGAAAACAGTTTTACGTTGAGAAAAAAAAAAAAAAAAAACGCGCACCTGCGTTGGAATATCCATCGCTGAATTTCGCCATGCAAATGAACCGAAACACATGAACTAAGCACTTTTCTGACGCCGAAAGAGCGATGCAATCCACGTGAGAGGGCCACGCGCTTTGGAGCGATGAGCTAATCTGTTCGCGAGATAGACCGCTCTTCTACCCGGATAAGGCGAAGGTCGCATCATTTCTGCGTTTGCAAACTACGTATTTCTTGTTTTGGCTCATTCGCATAGCGAAATTAGGCGATGAACATTTCAGCACAGGTGCGCTTTTAACGCTTATTTACACATGAAATGTCTTTCAACTAGGACTATAGTCCTCTCTAGTTTCTCGCTTTTATGCGAAATCAATTAACAATCAATTATCAACAATTAAAGAGTTGATTAATCAATGTTAGAGAACTAGTGATGTTGTAGTTACATACTTTCTTCCAGAGAATGTACACCTGTGTATATTACTCAACTTCAAAACGGCATCTATTTTGCTCTGCCGTATTTTAATGAAAATTATGTGACGAATAACAATAAACACCCTGCAAAATGCTTGTTTGACTTCAGACAGCCACTTACCTGTGACAGTCCGTACAGCGCCCAAGAACACCGTGTGCATGTAATCAGGAACAAATCCAGACATAATTTCAAAATGTGGCGTGTTATTAGTGCAGCTGGTCCTTTAGATTCGAAGACATTAGAGGTTGTCCTCTAATGACTGATGCATCTCTCTCACTGCTGCTTCACCAGTCCGTTCCCATGGGGTGTTAGTGGTGACAATGTCCATGGCTGAGGCATAGTACTTTCCTTCATGGTAGCGCCAGCTACATCTGCAGTACCCTTGAAACCCAACATTGTTTTGCATGGGGGGTAGGGTAACGTACAGCACAGCATATGGGCACAGCAGCATAGTCTAACAAACCTGCTTTTAAGAATGCTTCCTGACTTCCATGACTTTCATGACTTCCATGTCGCACTGGAAATATCCTTTGCAACATCTACAGAGCCCGCGAGCAAGATGTCCGGCTTTCCTTTACCACTTTTACCAGTGCGGCAGGTCATTTATCATCACGTGAATGGGCCAAGCTGATATGTTTGCAGATTTAAACACTTGTGCCCCATCAGTACTATATATATAAGTGCATAAGAAAAGTCAATTGATGACAAGACGTTACCGGGCTGGGATAATGCTTCATACTTTGCTCTGTCCAAGGTACCTTAAAATTTGTTTGCCTCTTACTTCTGTACAGTCACTTCTGGCATCCTCTTCTCTAGTCTTCGGTTTTACACTGCATTGTGGCGTTTCATGAGGTTCTCCGCGGAAAAGGAGCAGTAGTGAAGGAGGTAGCGCCTTCAGCTACTGCTAAATGTTAATTACATCCTTTAGATTTTCTATTTCTCACTATCTGATGCACGACAGTATTACTATAGCCAAACATTGTTCATCTGTGAAGGCAGTGTGCAACTGAGAATATTACACCCAAACTGGAATATGTACTGTGATAGAATACAACATGTAGTGCGTTGATCCAGTAACTTTCCAGGTCACATTAGGTCTAATTCATTTACACTCTGACAGACAACAGGGAACAGTGTTCCATTCGAGAGCAGTCACCCAGCACACAGGCATCACGAGTGCGTACACCACTATCATGAAAAAAGCCCAGGCATTGACATATCGCAACCTCTTCTCTAGTGTTCGGTTTACACTGCAATGTGCCGCTTCATCAGCTGCTCTCCGGAGGAGGCTGAGCCTTACATCTTACACCTTTGAGATTTGTATCTATCACTATATGATTCAGACACACTAACAGACACTAGTTCTAGTCATTATTTCAGAATATGACACCCAAGCTGGGATATGTGCTGTGATATACCATACCATGTGTAATGTCTTGATCAAATAAAGTTCAAGTCACACTGAAGTCACATATTCATTGTTGCAGGAAATCATTTACAGTCATTGGAAAGCTGCGCACATCTAATGTGACTATACAGCAAAAAACCCCACTGGCAAATAGAAATGGAGGCCTGCTCCAATGAGAAATATGCAGCTCTGGCTCATTAGTTCAATGAGACATGAGGTGGAAATTTAATCGATTTATAAGCCACAACTTCTCATTGGATCTCATTGCATCTCTCGGTTTTGTCTCCCATTCTATTTAACATCCTCATGAGCTCTCTCCCTTCTGACCCTGAGGTTCTCACCATAACGTATGCCGAAGACATTGCGTTCTTCGCTTCGGCACCATCGTCGCCAGAGTTGTATGCGAAGCTGCAACCCTATATGAACACCTTGTCCACGTGGTTAGATTCTGTCCATCTGTCGCAAAATGAGGCTAAGTCGGCTATCCTCGTCTTCCCGCTTGCTGCGGCCGTCTCTATCGATCTAGGGTGGGGCTAGTCTGTCCGTCAGTGCGCCAGCTGAAATACCTGGGTGTATGGTACGATGACGCTCTGTGCTGGTCCCATCACATTGACTCAGGCCCTCAGCATACTTCATCGATGCTGTAGCCCTCGCATTGGTATGCGCAGGGCTTCTCTGCTATATATTTATAAACTGTACATCCCCTTACGAAAACGAATGTTCACTTTTTGTTGACAATTTGTTTACTTCGTTTTGACTGTACTGACTTTATATATCCCATGACTTCTTATTGGGAGGAAGGAGTTGCCTCAGGACAGAAGCCGCCGATATTTCGAACAGAGACTGTTCTTCTTCTGGGCACCGTCCTCATCATTGGCATGGTGTGACGTGTTTAAAGGTTCATGCGAATTGTGGGTCAACAGCCCGGAGGGAAGAAAGGTTCCGTACGGGGTTTTACGGCCGGAGTGAATGGCTGCTTTGTTAGAGTGTGGAGGGGATTATGTGAACGTAGTGATCTAGGCTACAGACCGGTTACAGAAAAATGGAAGGTTCACGAACACGTGGACAAAACGGGACAACAGGCAAGAATTGGCAAGCATAGCGAAAGATAAGGAGGTTAGTGATTACGTGGGGAAAAATTCCAGAACCAGCAACGTTTTTCTTTTTTTTCTGACTTCTTATGACTTCCATGACTTCCATGACTTCTTATTGGTAGTTGTCAATAAGAGTCAATTGGCATATGAGTGGCAATAGGTTGACAGCTTTCAATTGACATTTGCCGATTCCACGTCAATTGATCTGTCAGTGTCAATACGTTGACAGCCGTCAATTGGCATTTGCCAGTTCCACGTCGATTGACCTCTCAGTGGCAACACGTTGACTGGTTTCAATAGACATTTGACAGTTTCACGCCAATTGACATGTTAGTGGTGATACGTTGACAGACGTCAATTGACATTTGCCATTTCTACGTCAACTGACCTGTCAATGGTAATACGTTGACCGTTTTCAATTGACATCTGTTAGTTCCATGTCAATTGACCTGTCAGTGATGATACCTGACAGCCTTCAACTGACATTTGCCAATTCCACGTCAATTGACTTAACTCTACATCACATGAAACATAAATGGAAATATTGTGAAACAAAGTTTTTCAACTAGGAAATATTAAATCGATTAACTCCGTGTTTGTGGTGTGTCCATTAAAAATTTACACGCGGTTTCAATCCCAGCCGAGGACGCGCTTTGATACGGCCTATTCTCAAAACATGCCGTCCTCCTCGAAGGATAGTGTTCGATGTTTTGAGGTTACAGCGCACGTTACAAAAAAGAAGAGAGAAAAAGTTCTCTCAAGTGGGCGAAACTAATCCACAGACCGAATACGTGGCGTCGCTTCAGACCGCGAATTTGCATGCTTTGCATATTTTTCCTGGATATGCAAGACTCCTAGTCAACGATATTTGTATGTTTTGGAAATCGTGGAAACGCAATATTAATTTTTATCGTACATGAAAATACATAATTTTGGGTTAGTGCATAATTGAAGATAATGTATATTTTTTGCGTAGTTTTGCCCTGATTGGGACACATATTTTCTCGTCGCTACTGGGTCCAAACTTGTAACTTCATCGAAATGACACCCAGCGCGTCTGTAAACATGAACCTTGAAGGACCTCAACCCATTCAGGCCTGTAGTGCCGTTCATTAAATGAACCAGAATGGCAGCAGTGTCATGAAAATCACTCGTGCGTTAGCGGAGGTATAGTGGCTGGAATATATATAGCCACTATAGCGGAAGCATGCTACTCGCGGTCTGCGTTCATGCGAGCTCATCCCAGCAAACACGCTAGACTCTACTCGGCAACTCGGCATGCAGTGCACACTAGATACTAGATATCGCTTAGAAATGCCACAGGAAAAACGCCCATCCCGCAGTATCTTTCCGAAGCAGAAGTGGCTGGGTAGGTAATGGGAGAGAGAGAGAGAAAAGCAATTTCAAACAATAACCTGATAATCATGTTTCGATCTCAGTTGATATGGAGGTTTCTTTCCTGTTAACTCTGCTGTTGCAGATGCCTCACGTATGGTGCACCAACTGAAAAAAAAAAAGTCTCGGGGTCCTTCTGCATCATCGCAGCCAGACAAGGTAATGTGTGTTGCATTCACGTTATGCATGTTTGTATCATGCACAATGCATATGTGGGTTAAGCTGGCTTGTTCTCTGTTCGCATACAGAAGCTTAACTTTGCACCGTGCTGCCTCAGCCTCACTGTTGTTACACGTTTTGTCATGGATTAGCTATTGCACAAAGGTACAGGTCATGGATAGGGCTATGTTTATACTGCATACACTCTGCATTTGTGATTTCTTCTGGCCAGCGTGACCTCTTAAAATAGTTAGCTTCTATGCTTATGTGCATTGCAGGTGGACATAGGGGGTGGAACCCTTGTCGAAACAAGCGTCCTCGCTCGCCTTAGTGCCCACCACAAAGAGAACTCGCGACGCTATGCAAGAGACCTCCTAAGGGGTGTATTTACAGAAGAGCAGCTGAGAGGAAAATCTTTGACTGGACGCAAGGCGAATGTCCACAAAGACAAACTACAAAAGGACGGGTTGGACCCTGTTCGGGTGAATGCTGTGATTGGTATGCCACGCCCTTTTTCGTTTTACTCCTCCCTGAGCTGTACAAAAGAATACTTCTTGCCCTCATTTCTTCTTCATCTTCCCATGTTGTGATTTGCATGTCCCTGGTGGTGCACACAGAAATGTTCTCTGGTCGTCAGCTGGAGCAGTTTGCATGTCTTCTTTTCTGCTTTTACTGAAGTCTCAGCCTTCTTGTCATACTGGGGCTCGCCACCAGCCCACCTGCACTTATGCTATGTTATGAATGAGTAGGTGTTTTACCTGCTCATGCAGTTGAGATGACGGACTTCATTTTTATATTGGAAAAGGGTTCTTCATGGAGCAGTATGCTCAGTGGAAGAGTGAAGAGCATAGAAGTAAGAGGTGTTTCCTCGACTATGTTGCTGGGCTGATGCCATCACATCAACCACCCAAGGATGAACGGTGGCCACTTCATGCTTGGTAGTCAACTTAGCTTAATAACATAACTGTATCATTCCCATGCTGCCGGATTCCTAAAAAGAACGCAAGCACGCATGAGGGCACTGGCTGACATGTGTAGAGTAGCGTTTTATTACGTCGTTTTAGTGCATCGAGTTATTGTGAACGTTTTGCGCCATGTGTAAAGTTTTATAAAGTATACTAAAATGTGTGTGTAGGGTGTGTGTACAGTAGCAGCATGTTTCTTCACTTCTTCCTTCTCATTGTATTCAATCTATTTTTTACAGAAGTTGCAGACTGTCTCAACTATGTGTAAAGTTCTCTAAATTATACTAAAATGTGTGTAAAGTGCGTGCATATTAGTAGCACGCTCATTCACTACTGCCCTCTCATAGTACAGTAAGCTATCAATAACTCAAACACCCAGTATCCAGCAATGTTTGTTTGAGCTAAGCAGTAATTTCACTTATGGAATGCACTTTATAACAGAGTAAGCGTACCAGGTGCATCATGGTGTGTTGAGTGAAGCACAAATTAAAACTTATCCGATTTTGAGTTAAAGAGAGTTCAGTGTATTCAGTTTATTTTTCACAGAAGTAGCAGACCGTGTCAATTTTACAGCGGTTCAAAATTCAGTGTTCCCCACACACCTTGAAGAGCAGCTTGAGAACATACTCATCAAGAAATATACTTGAATTTCATCTGTCCTGTTATTTCTTGTTTCTTAATTTCGCGTGCCAATGAAAATGTCATAGGCACGCGAA
The DNA here is from genome assembly GCF_037126465.1 of Ornithodoros turicata. NCBI lineage: Eukaryota > Metazoa > Arthropoda > Arachnida > Ixodida > Argasidae > Ornithodoros > Ornithodoros turicata. The sequence continues at coordinate 90,558,694 of NC_088202.1, read as the reverse complement.
ATTAAGAAACAAGAAATTAAGAAACATGCAGATAATTTCCTGTCGTATATCAATAAAATAAATTGAATTTGCAATATTGTGTTTTGGTTGCTGTGTAGCTCATTCACTGTTCGCGGGTACGTAGTGCCCAAGCACCACACAAATTTTCACCAATTTCGGGTACCACTTTCAAAGGTACTCACGAGGAAATATGAGGGATGTCCGAAGTCAATTTAGAACTAGCAATTTACGTTTAATCGAAAAGCACTGCCAAAGCATCATAAAAGGCAATTTAGGAAAACCAATTGACAGTCAATCAAAAAGCATTGACCAAGCATCATAAAAGGCAATTTAGAAACGTCAATTGGCAGCCAACCAAAAGACATTGGTCAAGCATCATGAAATGCAATTTAGAAAAGTCAATTTAGAGCCAATCAAAAAGCATTGGCCTAGCATCATAAAAGGCAATTTAGAAAAGTCAGTTGACAGCCAATCAAAAGACATTGGCCAAGCATCATAAAATGCAATTTAGAAAAGTCAATTGACAGCCAATCAAAAGACACTGGCCAAATATCAATCAAAAACAAGTCAGAAGTCAATCACCTTGCGATTGGTGTCCAATTGACATCTTACTGCGTCCTGTTGACTGAGGCATTTAGGCAGTCAATTGAAAGCATATTCGGGGTGTTATGTTTTCCTCTTTACCTGACTGGTGCTTAAGCAAGCTATACCTCTTAGAGAGACGGGCCCTGCGACTCTGCTTAGGTTTTCCAAGATATACGGCAAGCGACGCGCTTCTCTCTGAGGTCCGTCTGCCTTCACTGAAAGAACGGTTTCAGTTACTTACTGTATGTTGCTACCTTTCGCAAAGACAACATCTGATTGCGTTGGGGAATAATGAGTCGATGAGAGACTGTCGGCTTTGGCTAGTACGTCATTGGCACCGTAGAAACGCACAGCAACTGCTCTTTGCCGAACAGCTCCTCGCGCTATTGAGGATCTCTTTGGCGGATGTGTGCGTACTTGGTCCTCGCCGGGATGCCCCCTCCGTTCATATCGTTGACATAGTTCACGCGGATGCCAAGCGCCTTCCACCGGTCGCTCTACAGAGGACATTGACGGCCCACTTAAACCGCTATGTGCAGTACTTGATCGTTGCAACGGACGCATCCGTCTCTGAGGAGCGCGCTGGAGCTGGCTTGTTTTCCCCTCAACTTGGTTTTCAGTTTCCGGTCCGGCTCCCAGACTTTACCCCTCCCTTTGACAGCGAGTTTTTAGCTATGACCCTTGCACTCAGGAGGGTTCCTCCCACCTTCGAAAGGATTCTCTTGCTGCCGGACTCCCTTCAGCATTGGCGTCGCCCTCATGTTTGTTGCCGTCCTCAGAGTCATTCTTGTGCATCTTGCCCCGCATCACATTCGCGATGTCATCATCACGTGGATTCCTGGCCAAGGTAGACTCACTTTTAACGAAACCGCTGACGCCCTCGCTAAAATATCTCTCTGGGGAGATATTTCCTCTCCGTTCAGTTCTTCGGCGTACTTCTGTTGCCAGGTATAGGCGACTCATAAGCCTGTCTCGAGCTGCCCTTCGACGACCACCCTATGAACATCTTTCCTTTTCGTGGAACCCTAACCTCTGCAGCTCCAGGCAGACAGAAGTCTGGGTGACGCGAGCTCAATGCCTGGTGCTACCGTTAAATTTTTACCTTCACCGTGTTGGACGCTCTTTGTCCACTGTTTGCTCCCATTGTGGCCAGGATGAAACAAATGAACATTTTTTTGCTCATCTGCTCTCATTTTGGCCAACTCTGCACGAGGTATATCTGCATCCCTTTGCGTTTGTAAGGAGCCCCACTTTCGTTAGCGTCAGTGCTGTTTCTATGAGAATCCCATACTGCGCTCTGTAATAGGTCTGTTGTAGCAGGCCTCGTGTCGTACATTGTGCTCTCCAACCTCTTCTAGGCACTTTCGCGCACCTCCTATGCATTTTCACGTACGCACATTCCTACATACATACATACTCACTTATCCATGCATAGTCGTCATACGTCATATATATGTCAGTCAGCACCCGCGCCTAACCCTGCCTTACATCTCAACACTACCACACAGACGTAATTACGCTATTCTGTCCTGGCCAATCAATCTCCCTTAGGCTGGAGTCACATTGGTTATACACGTGCTCCAAACATGTATGACAACATGTCTTCAAACGTGTATGGCGAATGTATAATGCTCGGTCACACTGGTTATAAAATTCTTGTTTGACAACAACAAGTACATGAATGATTATGGGATGAGGTGATTCACCGCAACAATTGCGGTACGATACCTCAGTGCCTGTGGGTTAGTGCATGAGTGGGATGACGATGAGAAAGATGAGGCATACACACTGGCACACACACACATGACAGACGCAAATGAGATATCACACACGTGGGTGCGTCGTAACTGATAGGATAGTAGTTCATCCGGTCGGCTACCGGATATGAAATGCTGTGAAGAACACATCTCGCATTCATGGCAACAGCTCTGAGGTCACAGGAGTTCAAGCAGGTTAGAAGACGTCAGGAACACATAGCACAAGTGCAGGCATTGACGGTGCTGCACAGGGTTAGACCAAGGACCCAAGATTGCTGCAAGGCTGAGCCGTTTGTTGTTGAGATGGGTCAGTTGGGACTGGAGCAGTGCTCTCTCCACACTGTATAGAGGGCAGTCGATGAGGACGTGTTGAATGCTTGCCACTATGCCGCAGTTGGAACACGAGCTAGTTGACGCATAACCTAGTCTGTGTCTGAACTGCGGGGTGAAGGCCACATTGAGGCGAAGTCGATGCAGAAGGGAAGTGAGACAGAGGGGAAAACGGCCTGGGAGAGAAAACGACCTAGTTGGATCGACGGCGTGCAACAAAGACGTGTCTGTAATGTTCCGGCGATATTGTTGGGATGCCACTGGTAGGATCATCGCCGACAACAATGCCCTCCTGTCACCACGGGTCAACATATTCGGTATCACCACCTGGCATTGTCTGGCAACAGCAGCCACTCTGTCAGCCTCTTCATTTCCGCTTAGTCCACAGTGACCTGGGATCCACTGAAAAGTGATGGAGTGACCTACGTCGCAAAGACGCTGAGCAGCGCTGAGGATGTCCGTGACAATTGGAGCCAATGTACCTCGTTCACCCATGCACTCTATGAACTGCAGGGCTGCCCTGGAGTTCGCGGAGCTTCGAACAGAGCATACCGCAGGAACGACAAGATGGCGTAAAGCTCTGCGGTCATAGAGGAAGTGCAATGTGCCAAGCGATACCCGTGAGACACCTGGACTGTTGGAATAACGAGAGCGGCCGATGAACTTACAGGTGTGGAAGACCCGTCGGTGTAGACGGTAGTGTGCTCAGCGTAGACGCTTACCATCATGTCCAATGACATCTGGCAAAGGACTGACGGTGGCACTTCATTTTTTTTAACGTTGAGTCCCGGAATGCCGGGGGAGATAGACAGCAGTGGCAGAGACCACGGGGGAGACGAAGACACTGTTGGCTTTACTACAAACGAGGGAAATTTAGGCTTTGCTTCCGCAATGATTTTGAAGACGTTGCTCTGCTTGCGCCAATAAAGTTTTGCTACCAATGGGTGACGGCGGTGATGAGCGATAAGGCGTAAATAGTGACGTACAGTCTCCCTCGTCCTAAGCACTTCGATTGGTATGTCATGAGCTTCGGCGATGACCATCCGCGTTTCTGCAGCTCTGGGGACGCCAAGACAGATCCTCAGGCTGCGTACAAGGAAGCACCGAAGCCGCTGAACTTGCGTCTCAGAAATGCCGTGAAGAACAGGAAGGCTATACACCAGTGAACCACGAACGAGAGCCTTGTGAACAGCCAGGAGTGATTGCTCATCCATACCCCACTTGGCGCCAGCAAAATGACGAAGGACGGAGGTCCACCGCTGAACCTTCTTGTCGATGTGTTTTTTCCGGGACAAGTTGCAGTCGAGGACGACACCCAAAAATATGTTATGTTTCACCTGCTTGATCGGCGAGCCAGCAAGAAACAGCTGATGTCGGTGCATATGTTTCCTTGTGAAGGCGAGAGCTGCAGATTTGTCCCCCGATATATCCAAGCCGACTTTGGTGAAGAACTGCATGATTCTGTCCAGTGAGCTTTGCAGACGACGCCGAATTGCAGGTCTTGATTTTCCAACTGTCTAGATACAGACTTCATCAGCATACATTGAGATATTGATCTTGGATGTTATGCAGGACTTCAGAACCCACACACTACCTTGTGGTACCCCGTGCGCTACCATGACTTCCGATGTGGGTCCATCACGTGTGCGCACCGATACAAATCTCTGCTGTAGAAAGTCAGCGAGCCACCGGAAAAGTTTAGCGGGAACACTAGCTTGCAATAGCTCATGCAACTCCACAGCATGGCTGACGGTGTCGTACACTCTCTTGACGTCCAAAAAACCGCCATTACGATTTTCTTATGGAACTTTGCTTGTTCGTCAGTGGTGACAACGTCAAGAACGGAGTTCATTGAACTCCGGTGCCGACGAAAGCCAGACATCTCGTTCGGAAATACCCGATGCCGTTCCAGCCACCATTCTAGCCGATGAAGCACCATGCGCTCCAGCACTTTGCCGAGGCAACTTGTCTAGCTGGCTGGGCGAAAGGATGCAAGGTCTGAGGGATGCTTCCCAGGCTTTAGCAGAGGAACAACCAGGGCTTCTTTCAAACCCCTGGGCACCACGCTGTTGTTCCACGACGCATTGTATGCGTGAAGAAGGCAGGACATAGCAGCAGCACTAAGGTTACGGAGGACTCTATACGCTCCGCAAGTACGTTTCTGCGCAGCAGAAGAGGGCGAGGGTGTAAAATGACGTGCGCGGCGGTGTGCCGCGCTCCCGTTCGCCAAGGCCCCTGTCGCCTCCACGTGCGAAGCAGAGAAAGGTAAACAGCAGGGAACCCGCCATACGTTTTGTGTGTTTTCCGCTTGCTAAGTGATACGGTGTTAAACACCTGCTGCATTTATGACAGTACTTCGTCGCATTTGTGTAGTGTCACTTATTTATTTCCAAAGCCCACACGGATTCGCTGACGGTGGAAGAACGCGATTAACTGTTGCTGCTGCTGGCGCGTTCAAACGGCATTCTACGACCGGGGGAGTGTTTGTGTGCGTGTGTGTTGTGCAGTGATTTACGTTAACTACAGAAAGTGTTGAAACACGGTGCACTCCAAAGGCTCTGCTTTCGTGGCAGTGACGAAGAGCGCCGCGGCAGGTCACAGTTTAATGTGCTGTTTTGAGTGGTCTCATAATAGTTCTAACGTCTAATAACAGTGGAGTCTCACACCTTACCAGGAACGAGCATGATCATTGTCTGTTCGGGTGCAACTGCACCAGGCTCCAGTTGCTTCACAGTGGAAGACGAAAGTTCGTACGCGTGCTGAGGCACGGTTGTCGTCGTCCTGTCGTTTACGGTAGTTTAGACCATTGTAGCTGCATGTGACTAAATTTATCATGTCTACGAGGACACTAGCTGTTCGCCCTAGACAGCTGTCAACTCCGTGAGACCGTAATTTGAACAAAATGGGGAAAATGTTTGCGGGATGCTCGCACGAGTGAACTTAAACGAGAGCCGAATAGTTGAAACTTCAGCAAATATATCGCGTTAACCTTTCGTTTGTCTTTCGTCGATAAACCAAGATCATTCCCAACGAAAAGTGGGACCTCTAATACAGAAACGAGAGCTGTTTTGGCCCTCCCAGGGGCACTCCGTGCATCGAATGTGCCTTTGTTTACCTTCTTGAAGCACGCACATGGTTCCTTCGGCCAATCGGGAGCGTCCTAGAAACATCACCGTGACGTTACCGTGACGTCATGCGCACTAAACTCGCGGACTTGCGGAGCGTATAAGTAATGCCATCTTGGCCCTGCGATGATTGGGCTCGACATGAACATAGCGCAGCTTTGACTTCAGACAAAGAAAAATTCATGTCCATTTCTCGGTGGGTGGCCATGTCCGCCCGTGCAACTACGGCCTGAAGACGAGAGGTATGTGCTTGATACCCCTCACTATTGGTAGCACGAGAACTGGCTGTGATGACTGCGCAAAAATCGGAAGCAACATCATGCTCAGTCTTATTGAGCGAAAGGGCCAGCACACGCAGCGGATTTCTTTGAGGTGGAGTCTCCCTCAGACAGCGAGCCACGCACCAAACTCTCGTGGCAGAGTGAAAGGGCGAGAGGGTTGAGCAAAAGCGACGCCATCGCTGACGATCTAGAACCTTAAGTTCCCTCTGTACAGACCTGGCGATACGCCGAGCCGCTGCAATGTCTTCGAGCAATCGCGACCGTCTTGCCTCCCGTTCAGCCTTTCTCCTGCATGCACGAAGCTGTTCAATACGAGGATTTGTACCCATGTGACCTGATGTGACCTTCACATGTCGAGATGATGACCGAAGAGAAGATGCCAGTAGTTCTGTTAAATGATCTGCTGACATGCCCTGGTGCACATGACTGGTGACCGCCGCGCGAAATGTGCTCCAGTTTGTCAAATCTAACAGTTTTGCATCGAGGTTGTCAGACATATCACACGAGATATAGATAGGCAGGTGATCATTGCCTCGCCCATCAACGTCGGTAGCCCATGATAAAGACCTAGAAATGTCCTTAGAACAAAGTGAAACGTCTAGGGCGTCTGTCGTGAAGTCCCTGCGCAAGTAAGTGGGTGAACCATCGTTAAGGAGACAGAGATTCAGATCTTCGATGGCATCACTCCAGATTCTTCCCCTTCTGTCTGTCGTTCTACTTCCCCACACCATATTGTGGGCGTTGATGTCGCCAACAACCAAAAAATGTGATTCTAGCCCTCTAAAGGTATTTTGAACGTCCTGCGGCACCAGGGGTGTAGATGGTGAGATATACAAACTGACGACTGAAAGCGACAGATTGCCCAAACGGACCTTGCACCTTACATGGTCGATTGTCGAAGCAATCTGGGGGCCCTGCAAACGGGCAGCCGTCAAATCTGCCCTTACACATAATACAGTTCTCAATGACACACTTGAGTTCCCGGACGTAAAAATATTATAACCATTAAGTCTGAAGTCGTCCTTGACGTACGCTTCGCTGAAAGCCAGAATCGGAATAGGATACTTAAGTAAAAACAACTTGAGTTCAGGAAGCTTGTTGCGCAGACCTCTTGCATTCCACTGCATCACTGTGGCTCTCTTATAGAGACTGTCCATGATGGAACGATGCGAGCAGGCCATCTACAGCGAAAAGCTGTTGAACCTGAGGCAACGATGCGGCGGCAGGGAACGCAGAAACTGTCGCTTTGAGCTACCAAAAGAGGAAGCAGCGCAGGCATTACAGCGCCAGCACTCGATGCTGCGTTACAGGACTGCTTCAATCGACTCGAGGTGACCGGCTTTGGTGAGCTGATACTCCGTGGGTTGCTTACAGCACCAGCATAGGTGACAGGGGCGTTGGAGACATCTGTTCCAGACTGGCTAGGTTGCTGCGGGGGCCGAGAATTCTGTCGGACAATATGTCGAGAAGGCTGAGGCTTCACTGCAGGAGCATTTGTCTGAGGGTAACGCAGAGGGGGCTGTGCATGAGCGGCAGAGACACTCTCGACCATTCGGCCAGACTTATGCGAATCCGGCTGTTCCACACTAATAAACGAGTCTTGAAAACGTTCGTATTGCTGAACGCTTATGAGGACATTGGGAATGGGAGACGACATGAGGGCCACCACAGTTGACACATTTGGGTTGACGACGAGTTGTGCAATCCTCCACGTGGTGTGGACCAGAGCAAACTTTACAACGTTGAGGTCAACGGCAGTTACGGCCAAGGTGGCCAAACCTTTGGCAATGGAAACATTGCAGTGGACCTTCCAGGTACTCGCGTACCTTGTGGATGGTGAATCCCAGGTGGACTTCTTGGGGTAGCTTCTGTGTGCGCCAAAATGTGAGTATGACACTCTTCAAAGGAATGTACGTGTCGGGCCCATCTTCATCGGAGACATGACGCACTTGACGCCGAGCCGATAGTACACCCTCTGATTCCAAATAGGCGGCGAGGTCTTCATTTGAGTACGCAAGCGGCACATCGATGATTTCCCCTTGATTCGTGACATACGGAGTTGAGATGACTACTGTAACATCAATGCCGTCGACAGACAGAAGGGTCAGAAGATTAGAGACTGCACCCTCGGTTTTCACAAAGATACTCATGGAGCCATCATTATTCACCCGATGCCGTAGGATAGGTTCCTGATCAGTAGATATGATGTCTCTCGCAATTGCATTTGGGTTCATCCTCCAAAAGGAATAATCTTGTCCAACAGGTTTAAACACAACAGGAATACCTTGTGGCCTATTCTTCTTGTATGTCATCAGAGTAAAAGGATCACCAGCTCCTTACTGATGACGATAACGCTCTGAATGTCGGCCATGTCCTCGCCAGAAACTTCAGTTGACGCAGACCAATCGTGCATCGTGGAGGTTTCAGGTGGGATCACCTTTCTTGTGGCATCAGCGCTGGACGAGCCAGTCCCCCGTCTATTGGGGAGCGGCTGCGCTCTCGTAGAGGCTGCTGGTGCTCCATATTAGGAACATCCCTGTGGCCCGTTTCCGGCATGGGGCCGTCGCGTACGCACGCCAGCGGCGCAAAGGCCTCCGGGGCACCCCAAGAGAGAAATAAACGTTACGTAGGCTTATGGGCAATACACAATATCAGGAGCAGCAGAATATACGTCGGTGCTGACCAAGCGCGCGCTTGAAGAAACTCTTGTTTGACAACATCGTTTGGTCCAAACGCTTGTATGATTATACATAGTCTCGAACATGTGTTGTCCAAACATTGGTCACACTGGTTATACAACATGAACAGTGAGTGGGAGTGGAATAATGGCACACGTCAGTGTCACAATATAACCAACCGAGGAATTTATATACTTCCCATTCGCCGACATCGCTATTCAAAATGTATGAAGACGACGGAGACGGGGCTGAACTTGCTGATTTTCGATTGTCTCATGCTCCATGTGCGCAGGCAAAGAGCTCGCCATTGACACTGACTTTGCTGACTTATGACTTACTCGTGCAAAATAACTCACGCGCATCGTGCGAACGAAAACTGTCGTGGTGAATGCGCCCGTTTATCCAACGTGTCCATCACCGTTTTTCGGCAGTGCCCAAATACATCGTCGTGTGTTTGACAATATGTTTGACAACATGTTGTCAAATATAGTCAGAGCGCTTGCTTGTATGACGACACGGTCACACTGGTTATACATACGTGTTTTAAAACATAGTTTGCCGGTGTATAAGCAGTGTGACCAGCACTGTATGATCATACATGTTTAGATGATGTTTGTACACGTTCGTCATACATGTATGACGGGATGTTCGTGTATAAAGTATAAGGCTGTCGGCCATCTTTTGATTGGTAGAAGAAGAAGAAGAAGATGTGACGTAAATAGACGTTTAATCGACTTGTTTTGCTGTAATAACTATTAGATAGAAATTATCCAACGAAGTACTGTCAGCAGTTGTCACACAGAGCTACCATAGTAGAGGATCGGGTAAGCACTGTCAGGAAGCTCTGGTCCGTCTACGCATGCTGCTCTTTGTACTGTGGGTACAGGGAGTACAGGTACTCATTAAAGCAGGTCACTCAGGTAGCGATAGGAAAAGCTTATTAGCAGCCGTTTCAACGTAGGATATGTTCTTGGGATCGCAATGCCAGTTTGCAACGTCCAAACCTGCGTTAAACGCTGGTTTAGAGTCCGACGGAGCGGGGCGTAACGACGCGCAGCGCACCGCCGCGCTTCGCGAGCCGCCGACGTTGAGTTCAGTAGTATAGAATAATACTGTATAAGAACCGTGCTAAACAACGACATCCTTTTTCTAATCCAAGACGACTGATTCTAATCGAATTCTAAGCCAAAATCCAGTTCTAAGCCAACACAATCCAGTCCTAAGCCAACACAATCCACTTGTAATCCAACACAAGCTAAATCCAAAGCCATCTGATTGGCAGCCATTAGCCCCGCCCCCTTCACGTTGATTGTCCACCACGCGACTGATTGGTCAATCGTAGCTCCGCTCCTTTATGCTAATTAGTTGGCTGGGCTCCGCCCAGTTCACGCTGAATGGCGCGTGCTAAGCCCACTGATCATTGATTGGTTGACTGTAGCTCCGCCCCTTTATGCTAATTACTCGGCTCTGCCGACTTCACGCTGATTGGTGCACGTGTATCGCTGAGCAGAGCTCCGCCCCTTTATGCTGATTAACCGGCTCCGCTGATTGGTCCATTCTAAGCCTACTTATCACTCTCCACATTTTCTAAGCCCTCTGATTAGCCGTCCCCCGTTTAAGCCTACCGATTGGCCCGTTCTAAGCGCACTGATTGGCTGACTAAGCCCCGCTGAACATAGCCTTCGTTAGCGCCCGCCAGATGGCAGCGACACCGCTGTGGCTTTATCTCAGATGTTCAAACTCACCTACCTCTTCATGCCCACGCTAAGCCACACCATAATGGCTGGCGAGTGGCCTACTGAACATAGCCTTCACCGGCGCCCGCCAGATGGTGCGCCGATCGCTCGGCGGTGGCTTCAGATGGTTCTAACCTATCTCAGATAGCTCTACGAGATCAAATAGACAGGGGAAAAATACCTTTCAACGTTTATTGAGTACATGTTTGAGGAAAAGCATGGCGGTCTTGGAGAGATTGATTCCTTTGATGCTGGGCGTGGTTCCGCGGAAGTGACGGATCATGTAGACGTCCCCGGGACAGCGACCGACAATTTAGGTACTGCATGGTATCTCTGAATAGGAAGGTGCCAAACGATCGGATTTTTTCCATGGAACTGGCCACGATGAAGAGAGCTCGCTTCCACCCGAGGTGAAATTCCCGCAGTAGTCCGGCCAAATCGTAGGCCAGATTGTGCACCATGATGGGCAGTTTTTCCCGTGTCGTGCATGCCACGTTGCAGGGGTTGCACAGCGTCGCGATGTAATTTGTCTCGCCGGCAGTACAACGCATGGAATGGTCGTGGTGCCAGACACGGGGTAGATTTTTCGCGAACTCCCACCCGCAGTACGCGCAGTGGGTGGCGGCTCCGTGCCGCGCTTGTTGCTCATCATTCAGCACCATTTCGGCAGGGCAGGCGTTCAGGGCGATCATCTCGTCCCGCATTTCCATTAAAGCTCTGACGCACTGCCTTGCGGAATATTCATCGTGGTGCGTCCTGATGTGCATCACCTTCGAGTCGTGGGTGCGCACGAGCACGGCACAAAAGCTCGAGGTGACGTGACGCTGCGTGCCAACACCACTGGGCCCGAGAACGCTCTCCGTGTCCAACGCGACGACGTAGTTGTACTGCTGCTTGTACTGAATTTTAGTAAATTCTACAAAGTTTTTGCCCAGTTCGCAAAATTCCAATATGATTTCGTTTATGTCCGCGCGCAGTCTCTTCCTTCAGGAAAGAGCGCGTGCAACGCTCCCATACGAAACGCCTATTGTCTCTCATCAGTAACCGCTCGAGAGACTTGATTCCGAAAAAATGTTCATCTATAGCCAATAAGTGAATTTTCTTCTCATACTCGAGTTTTGGAGGTCGCAACACGTGCACTCCCTGATCGACGTACTGGTATGCGTACACGGATATCTGGTTTTTCTCTTCGAATTCGTCCAGATCGGAGTAGGAAACGGGGAAGCGGCTAGGCCACCAGTACCAGTACTCCACTGCGTGGTTTTCACATGTTTTCCACGAATTCCTTTCCTGCGGGTGCAGGAGGGCGAGCGTATTGTATTTAAAACACTCACCCTCCTTACGTGTTGGTAAAGTAATATTCGTCAACACGTTCCTGCGCTTAGCCAAATGATCGGGAAGTGTCCCATTGCATCCGAATTTTTTAGTTTTCACCGCGGAAATGCATATTTGAACGTTTTGGACGTCGCAACACACGTCGGCGGACCCGAACCCACTCCCTTCCCGCTGATAATTTTCGACGCGTCCAGTGGACTCCTAAATCACGTCCATCCGGGTATCCGCGATGGCTCCGTCGCTGTGGACTTCGCGAGCAAACGCCATAAAGTGGGCAATGTGCACGGTTATCTCCCCCCGAGTTTCCTTTGCCATAAAAACATCGGAACAAATGCAAAACCTAAAGGGTATTCGTTGCGCTCTCAATATAGCGACCATATCGTGAAAGTGACTCATTAAATATTGTCGCAAATCCTCTACTCCCTGATCGTGAACAGATGCCAATAGCGTGAATCTTTTGACGATACCTCTAAATGCGATGTCAGTCTGGAAGAAGGGCAGGAAGGATGTATCCACGTCGGGGTGCGATGGCATCACGTGAGCAGACAGTGTAGGAGGTGCGCCGTCCCGAGAATCGTTGTCCAATTCATCCTCGATATCGTGAGGATAAAAAAAGCAGAACACACACCGAGGCACTGAAAATAAACGCGGATCCGTAAGAAACGTGCAACAAGTAAAGGGAATAACTTACTTGTGAAGCGAGTGAAAGCAGACTGTTCCCCCCCTGAGGCGATCGCGCGGCTTATAAACCAGCATCCACGCTACATGCGCCAACACGTCGGGGCTCGCTTGTTTCCACACGGTCGTAAATCACGTGTCACCTCGAGGATGAGGCCACGTTGGGGTCATCTGTTTAATATCAGAACGCGCGCAGCCGCAATGGTGAGCTTTGTTTCATCGCCGTCGAAGAAAATGTTGCGTCAAGGTAATGTAAATAGGTCTTCTCCGAGAAATTGGGTCACCTTGCTGCATGTTCCAACACGTTGGGGCCGCCTGTTTGATATCAAAATGCGCTTCATGGCCGAAATGAGTTTATACTATAGAATGGGAAGCTTTGTTTTATTCTCGGGGAAGTTGCATCAAGGTAATGTAAATAGGTCTTCTCCGAGAAATTGGGTCACCTTGAGACAAGCCCCAACACGACGGTGCCATCTGTTTATTATCAAAAACGTACTTCCACCCATCGTGGCGGGCCCTAGCGAAAAAATGTTGCGTCAAGGTGATGTAACGAGAAACTGGGTCACCTCGTAAATCATGCTTTCCGATGCCACGCGTATTAAAACCAAAAGTAAACTGTTGTGCTTGATGAGACAAGTCTATCTGAAGGAAAATATCCCTATGAGCCCACCCGCTCATTGCCGAAACAAGCACCAAGAACAAGGGGTTCGCTTATGCAGTTTCCAAGAAGTTCCAAATGTCCTTCGCGCGCGCGCGCGCGCGCATCGGACCCAAGCGAAAAAAAAAATATTTCAACGTTTCTCCGAGAAACTGGGTCGCCATGGGGCCACCTGTCTAATATCAAAATGCACTTCACGGCCAAACTCTGTGGCGAGCTCAGTCGCAGAAAATGTTGTCAAGACGGTGTAAACAGATTTCGGTTTCAACACCTAGGAGGCCGGCAGACGATCCACATTTTTATATCACGGCACCATAAACAACCATAAACACCACATAAACCACCATCGCGAACTTTGTGCGTTCAGCGTGCTCAAAACAAGTTGGCGCATTCAGACGAAACAAGATTGCGCGAGCGTGGAAAGGAGGGGTTGCCTACAAAAACGATCTCGTGGGCCCGGACCTCATCCACTGCTCACCCGATTGCAACCATCCCAGACTGAAAATCGTAAGTACCGAATAGATTACACGTCATTCAATGGGTATAGCTTTTTTTTTCACGTGTTTCAGATGAACTGTCCAACCTGCTCTCGGCCGTTACCAGAAGGATCGCACTTCCGCGTTTTGGTCATCGGACCTAAGGTACGGGATACAACATCACCACCGCCACCACTGCAGCCCTCACCGGAGCCGGAATACATATGCATTGATTTGAATGCGCTCTCGCCGCTGCTGCCACCAACACCGCCCAACAGCTGAGCCATCAGGTGCACGCGCTTCCACGCCTTCTTCTGTGCTCAACCATCGCTGGACTATAGGCCGCTCATAACATCGCTTCTACGCCTTCCTCTTTGTTCTACCGAGTGCCATCACAGCCAACAGCTGAGCTCACGCCCCATATGAGGAGCGCTGCTTCTAAGCCATGTATGTTTATTTTTTTGCGCTATCATCTACTGCTTAATAAACGTTTCCAGCCAATGCCTATAAATCGTAGTTGTCTGTTGAGGAGGGGTTCACGCTATGTGAAACAACGCGCTTTATCCGAAAAAAAGAAGAAAAAAGAAAACTCCCCTCGGCAAAGTTGTAAATCTTTATACTCGGTGGGGGTGGTTCACGTTACCCTCCGCAGTCTCACCATCGAAAGAGTGGTGGTGGGTGGTGAAAGGGCTCGCCGTTGTCGGCCTCACAGATGCGGGCAACGTCACGACTGACGCCCTGGGGGAATGTGCGTCCTGGGCTGACTTCTAAGGGAACTGTGCCGACATATGTCTGAAAACGTCTGAGGAAAACCCAGGAAAAACCCCAGACAGCACAGCCTGCACCGGGATTCGAACCCGGGTACCTCCCAGTTTCAGCGTGACATGGCCAGCACGCTAACCACTGAGCCACGGGAGCTGGTCCATCGAACGAGCAACCGTGAGTACCAACTTATTTTCACTCCAATAGCTATAGATTTGCGCGCATATTTCAGATGCAATGCCCAACCTGTGGTCACCGTTTGCCGGAAGGGTCGCATATCCGCGTTCTCGTGGTGGGAGGCCAGGAGGCTCCATTACCACCTCCCTATAGTGAACCACAACCGCCTCCACCTAGCTATTTTGAAGAGCAGCGCGGAAGGGGTCGCGGGCGCGGGCTGCTGCCTGTCACGCCGCAAACGAACGACCACCAGCAACCTTTCGCCGTCGCTGGTCGAGGCCAGCGACGCGCCTTGTAAACAAAAACTTAATAAAACACGACGATAAAAACAGTGTTCTATGCGTTCGCGTGGGGGCAGAATAAAGGACACCAGGCTTTTTTAAGCAACAAACAACTTTTCTAGCAGCTTTATTGATTTTAGGTCATTAGCGGCGAGATTATCGGAAAACAGGGATACAATGCTCTTCAGTGATTTCCCTTTCGCCAACAATGTCGCCACAATACAACAGTACACACCACACATTGGAGAATACAGGCTTTGGATACAGACATCATTATATTCGTCGACGGCGAGGCGTTTCAGCTCGGGTTCGATGGGCGGCAATCCGAAGGAATCAAAGTAGATGAGGTCATCCTTCATTTTCGCGTACAGAATCCAGTGCTCCCCAGCTTGCTGTCGTCGATCAGTGTTCACTACCATTATACCCGGACTATCCAGCGCGGGCAGACGATCGTCTCGAGCGTATACACCGCGAAAGAGTGCCGAAGTGTAATCGTTGTACTTCAGGAGTCTCTCGATATCTTGCTCGAACATCGCTATTCCAGTGTAACGTTCCTGTTCTTATCGATGGACATAATTCGCACACTCTCGGACAGTATCAATACGGTCGTGGGTTCGGACAAGGCGCGTCGGAACTTGAGTTGCAGACGAACGTTTCCACGCCTCATCGGTGACAGGTGGACGGAGGATTGATCGGGATGCAGGTCGTAGTACAGTAGGAACTTGTTTCCAACGTAGTGGTCATATTCGTAGGAGACGTGCTTCTCACACAGCTGCTCCAGGAGGTTGAAGTGGCTTCGGTGGTTCAGGTTATTGCTGAAGTCGAACGTGTCTATTCGCTGCGTCCCGTACACGGTGACCGTCGCCGACTCAATGTCGCATTTCACAAATCGATACGGGTCCCAATTGAATGCTCCCTGGTAGGCTAGGGTGGGCACGAATGCGACCACCACCTTAGACAGTATCTTCTCTGGAAATAAATCTTCCAGGCATGCATCCAGGTTGCCAACTGGTAGCGAACGAATACGCGACTCACTTCCGGCCAGTGTGTAGAGAGCCTTGCGCTTCTGCAATTCCGTTTCGTGTCCGAGGAATAGGCTGGGAGACAATGTATGGGAGTTATGTACAAGGTGGCGCTCATGATTTCCACTTTATGCGTGTGCTGCTCCTGATCGGTCTTCATAATACGGAACGCGTCGGAGCCTTGATAAAAAACAAGCCTAATTTCCACTCCCGATATGAGTAGCTTAGGCTGCAGGAAAATGTCCGAGTTGATCTTGGAAACCAGGTCGATGGTCTTGCCGCCACGTGTGAGGTTGTATCGTTCGGTCGGTCCACGAGCACGAATGTTGTTTTCCGATTGACGCGCTTCTTCGTGAGTGTACAGACCCGCTTTATGCACGGTATTTTGCTCCGTGGTGCTGGCGTGAAGCAAAATATCAAGGTAGCTTCTATAGCTATACAAATCATTATTCGTAATCATGGTCTGATTCAAGAAGACGGCTACGTTCTTGAAAAGCGAGCTGGCGAACGCGTTGACGGGCTAGACCTCGTCGTAGGTCGTCCGATCGCCAGCCTGTGTTTCCGGTAGCGAACCATCGTCACGTACGATGCGGACTTTCGTCACTATGTACGCAGAGTTCAAATCGAGATAGTGGTGCCGCAAATTCGAAAGCTGGAACTCTATGACGGAGGATATGTCAGCGACCGGGTAGAATACCTCATATTCTCCCTTCAGTATATGCCACTGCGTTCCCGGCACGGAAAATAACTGTGTTTCCGACTTCTCTAACAGAGGAGTGTCGGGATGTACGACGTTAATCGTGTCCATCTCGCAACTAAATTGTGGCCGCGCAACCGGCGTGATTTATGCCGTCGAAGACGTCCGGCTTTTTCCTCTTTCTTCGCCCGCCAGCCCCTCCGAGGTCGCGGAGAATTTCACGGCCCGTATCTTTCGCCGATCTTTTAAGCGCACTTCGGAAAGAGTCTCCCTCCGACAGATTTTTGGCTACGCGCTTAGCAGCCGCGACAGCCGTCTTTTTTAAGTAGGGCGATACGCGTTGAAAGAGTGGAATAGCGAAACGCCCGAGCTAAGAAAAGAAATTGCCTCCCCTCTGGTACAGGTGCGACCTGTATACCGTCGGAACGCCAAATCCATAGATTGGTACCGCTTTAGTGTACATGCTTAAAGTGCAGCGTCAGCGTCGATCTACCGCGATTTTGTAGCGGTAGCTTGCGACCCGTGTCGTCGCGTATAGAGACGGTGATTGAGGAAATTTCGCGCTGCACTAACTTAAAATACTGAACAGGTAGAAAGCTGAAACTCAGTTGTTCTTTCGTTCTATCGTATACGAATGGAATTAATTTCAGTATCGGATGCCGCCCGTTTCCCACTACGGAGGGCGTGACGAGATCTGTGTATATCATAATACAGTTAATGGGAAGATCTATGGTCACTTCGTCGACGCCCGTATCGTTTTCGGTAAATACGGTTTTCGCGCCGAAACCCAGTAGGTACGCAAAGTAATCAGATAATGTAAGCGACACGTTTTCCCGCAAGCTCAACGAACACTTCCTCGCCCATGCATCGTACGTGAGGGAAGCCTCCGGCTGCAGACGCTCATGGATGGCGCTCACGAGAGCTTCGGGTGTTTCGTAGTAATTTGATGGAAGTGAAATGCGCCGACTTTCCGTCTCTTGAGTGTTTATGTGGATGCGGTACGTCTTCACTATGGGATTACACGTGATGCGCTTTCGGGATCCTTCAACATGGATGTGCTTCACCTGAATGAGGTCCAGGAACTCGGGCGACAAGTTGAAATTCGTCGGGAGAGAAGGCGAGTAAGTGTTGTCTTTGTATTCCACCCGTGATTCTGTATCGTTCGTCGCTCTGAAGAATTCGTTGAATGTGTCGGTAATGAGCGATCGGTGTTCTAAAATTAGATCGTTATTGATCACTATCACCCGGCGAACTCGCATCATAACGGCTCTTTCCTCCGCGAGCGGTAACACGTTTGGGACGGCGCGTACTTTACCGCCCTCCGGGTAATCTCCATCGATGTCGACGATTCCAAAGGCGAGATGCAGCGGTCTCTCGATTAATTTCACCGAGCGCACGCGCGATGGTAGCTTAAACACGTAGTGATCTTACTCGTAAGTCCACTCTATCCCATATTCGGGAAATATTTTATTCAATAGCTTGTCCGTGTCTTCGAACGTGAGCTGTTTTGTTTGCCACTTCTCCCTTGATAGCGTTATCAGGTTATCAGGCGCTTGGTTCACGTTCAGGAAGCTGTTGGGAATGGAAAATCCCTCTAGACCGACGACGTACGAATCATCCAGGTGTAGCGGCTTATCTAACGCGATCGTGAAGTCATTCAGCGTGTTGGACGGGTACAGGTCCATGCTGGCGTTCGAGAGCAGATACACGTAAAATTCATTTTCTGACATCGCTGGCGGGCACCCAAGAATCGTGATCTTTGGCGTATCCGAACCAATGAACCAAGTAGTGCAATACCCCGTTAATTTTCTTCTTTCTAATCACCGCGGATATGAGTCACTTATCGTACCAGGAAAGATGGTGGACGGGCTGCAGCTCCTGCTCGTAGAATGATCTCAGTATTTGTTTTCCCGTCGAATCTTTCACGTACGCTACGGGCGGATCGGTCTTTCTCGTTCGCGACACCTCGAACACTTCGGCCGTCCACCTTTGATCGTAGCCGTTGGCGAACACACCGCGATCTAACGCGAGCCTCACCTGGTCCCCTGCTTTATACTTGCTCTCGCGCGGGGTCGTCTTACAATTCAGTCTGTTGAACAGAGCTACTTCATTTCCGGCGTTCACGTTTTTCGGCTTTTCGCCCGTGACGGAGTGTACCGAGTCGTTATAGTCGGCCACTATCTTCGGCAGCGTGTTGATATAATTAAACTTCCCCGTACTAGTGAAATGCCTGGCTATTCTTTCTCTAATTGTTCTCTGCACGCGTTCACAGGAGGCCGCTTTCATTCCGCTCTGCGTGCTATAGTGATTTAGGAGCGACTGAAAGTACTGACGAACGGGGGAACCCCAAAATTCGCTTCCGCGATCCGTGAGCAAATTCTTCGGAATTCCGTGACGGAAAACTCGTTGGAAAGCTTTCTTTACGTCTTGCGGGCGCTTTGTGCGAATGGGGACCATGTACAGCTACCTCGATAGCGTATCTATGACCGGTAGGATGTACCTGAAGCCCTTGTTAAATTTCTGATATTTGCGCATATCCAGAAGGTCTGTGTGATACAAATCCCGCACGTGAGTTGCGATGATGGAGCCTCGCTTAAATTTTTTCTTCACTGGCTTGTGAAGGGTGTAAGCATCTTCTTTTTTCAGCTGTTCCACGGCTTCTGCGCGCGTGAGCTTGTGATAACGTCAGTACCGATCCACTCCACCTAACCCTTTCTCCTTGATCTTTCTATAGGGCCCCATATTTGCTCCAGCGAGCAATTCGGTGCATTTTCAGAGTGCTTATAATTTTCGATACTTTTTTGTACCAGCTGGGTTTCTTGATGAGCGCGCTACGACGTGCTAAGTAGCTCACGAGAGCCACAATGTTTGAGCGATTGATTCGCTTCCCTCTATATACTAGCACATTATCCGCCTGCCAGGTGAAAACTTTCTTCAATTCTTTTAGCACAGATTTCGCGCGTGCTTTATCAACGCCGGAGGGTAGAAGATTAAAATCGTATGGATTGGGTTCCGGTTCAGGCTCCGAATGGACAGGTTCCAGAGGAGGAGGAGGAGGAGGATGAGGATGATAGTAAGCACGCTTTAGCAAGTAATAGAGGGCTTCCAGTATTTTGCCCACTTTTAAATCTTCCGAATCGTTCGATTTCAGAACTTCACCTATTTCTATTCTATGAGCCATGACCGATGGCTTTGGATATCGCTCTCCCGGCGACTCCCGCCACGAGACTTGATAGCCCTGAGAGGAGCAGTGGAAGTATGGGAATGAGACCACCTCGTTGTCCCCTAATATATTTCTTCAACTGCCGGGGGCACTTATGAAGTGACCTGTAAGCGAGGAAGCGGAGGATTTTTTTGTGTTTCTTCAGGTTTTTATGAAGTTCCGTCGAAAGTGGGATATTTCCGCGTAGAATGTTCAGACAGATTTCCGAAAGGATTCGAATGTCATCGCAGCTGAGCTCTTTAAGTAACTCTGCGCGGTGCGTCGGTTTGCTGGCGGCCAATACTTTGAGGAGCGTGAGATGTCCTCTAAGATCGGCCGTCATTTCGCGGGCGTAAACAGGAACTGCCGGTCGTGCGGTAAAATA
The DNA here is from genome assembly GCF_037126465.1 of Ornithodoros turicata. NCBI lineage: Eukaryota > Metazoa > Arthropoda > Arachnida > Ixodida > Argasidae > Ornithodoros > Ornithodoros turicata. The sequence continues at coordinate 90,538,529 of NC_088202.1, read as the reverse complement.
CCCGTTCGCAGGCTATGAGAGGGAGGTGTTTGCGCGTGCAGATCCACAACTAAATAACCGTGCGCCTTCTCCATCGCCTGGTTATATGCGTCGAGAAAATAGGAGAGCCCCTGTTTCCTGAATACCTGACGTCCGAAGGTTTCGATCTGTTGTACGGACTGCGCATTCCGGAACAATACGATATAACTGGCGTTCAGCGATATCGTTCGAAAAGCGGCGTTGTGATAGAACAAGGCTTGTGTGATCAGGATCACGGACGCATTCTTATGGTGGCTACCACGCACAAACAGCGACTCTACCTCCGATAGAACCGCCTTTTCCGTGGTTTGATCGTCAATAACTATGAGAGTGGGATATCGCTCATCCCAATCTGTGGGTAAACCATAAACTCCACACCGTCGAAATCCTTTTCCCAGCCGGCTGCATACTTTCGTACGTAGAGTATCTTCTGCGGTGGAACGCTAAATAATTCGGGGTGTCTCATTATATACTGCGTGAGCACCGTCTTCCGACACATGGACGCGCCAGAGATGAGAATTCGAGCGGGGTGCTGGAACTGCATGCGCATCGTGGAATAACTTGAGCAGACTGTGTAGCGAGGTGTGATGCATCTTTATTTTCATCCATAGCTCCTAGAGCGATTGATGATCGTCTCCAGGACTCTTATTTCTTCCTGACATAGTTCCTGAAGCTCGCGCAGTGACTGCTCCCTGTAAGCCGACAGGTACTCGTCCAAGATTTCGCGTATGATTTCCCGCAACTTGTTTGCGGTGATACGAGAGCGCAATATGTGGCAGCACATCTCGACGAAGTTCTCTCGCTCGTGTGACGCCTCGAAGCGGAACCGCGCGGAGTTGATGCACCTGAGTCACGCCATCTGGTGGCACGAGTAGGGTTACCACCTTTCGGAGTTCAAAATACCGGCTGAGGGAGAGGAGGTGGAATAGAGGGAAAGGAGGAAATGTTCGCGGGAAAGGGAAAGTGGGTGAGGGGTGGAGAGTATACAGAGAGAGAGAGAAAGAACGAGCGTACTCGCTGAAGACAACAATGATATAATAATGAATAACTAAGAAAATGACTGGTGACTACGGAGTTGGGTCTGTGCTCCAGATTTATTCAAGCTGTAGTGGAATGTTCAAAGGAAAACCCCGTAAAAACCCCTATAAAAGGTGTTGAGCCACAAATACCGGCAAAAGGCTGCCGGTATCACCTTCCTACCGGCAACCTGCAGAGCGAGCAAATAACCGGCCCTGCCGGTATAATACCGGCCTGGTGGCAACCCTAGGCACGAGGTAAGTTTGGATGCATGAGATAGAGACATTGAGTTAGAACCATCTGAAGCCACCGCCGAGCGATCAGCGCACCATCTGGCGGGCGCCGGTGATGGCTATGTTCAGTAGTCCACCCGTCAGCCATTATGGTGTGGCTTAGCATGGGCATGAAGAGATAGGTGAGTTTGAACATCTGAGATAAAGCCACAGCGGTGTCGCTGCCATCTGGCGGGCGCTATGCGCTATATCTGGCGAAGGCTATGTTCAGCGGGGCTTAGTCAGCCAATCAGTGCGCTTAGAACGGGCCAATCGGTAGGCTTAAACGGGGGACGGCCAATCAGAGGGCTTAGAAAATGTGGAGAGTGATCAGTAGGCTTAGAATGGACCAATCAGCGGAGCCGGTTAATCAGCATAAAGGGGCGGAGCTGTGCTCAGCGATACGCGTGCACCAATCAGCGTGAAGTGGGCAGAGCCGAGTAATTAGCATAAAGGGGCGGAGCTACAGTCAACCAATCAATGATCAGTGGGCTTAGCACGCGCCATTCAGCGTGAACTGGGCGGAGCCCAGCCAACTAATTAGCATAAAGGAGCGGAGCTACGATTGACCAATCAGTGGCGTGGTGGCCAATCAACGTGAAGGGGGCGGGGCTAATGGCTGCCAATCAGATGGCTTTGGATTTGGCTTGTGTTGGATTACAAGTGGATTGTGTTGGCTTAGGACTGGATTGTGTTGGCTTAGAACTGGAGTTTGGCTTAGAATTGGATTAGAATCAGCCATCTTGGATTAGAAAAAGGATGTCGTTGTTTAGCACGGTTCTTATACAGTATTATTCTATACTACTGACTTCACAGTTCGACGACACTCGCCGAAGCGCGGCGCGGCGGCAACGCGCGACTACGTCAGCCACCGTCGGCGGAGTAGAGCAATGCGCTACACCTGGCAGTGGTCAGCGAGCTGTGCATGCCATGGGCTCGGTGGACTCGCATTTCCCAACATGGTGTCGCCCATTGAGTTTTTGATTGAAACTGTTCAGGAACACCCGTGCCTATATAATACACGACGGATGGACTATAGAGACAAGCAAAAGAAGGAGAACAGCTGGGAAGACGTGCGACTTTCTTCTTCAATTCAGTGTTTATGGTTGGGGGTACCAACCGTGTTACAGTAGTACAAACATAACAATGCAAAGGATGCGAACACGGATTGTCTTTAGTCGGATTCCAGCACGCGGGTACAGTTGCCAGGTATAACTGTTTTCTCACTACGAAATGTGAAAATCTCCGGTAATGTTTTCGTTGCGCTGGGCCGAATCGCGTCAAACAATGGGCGCGTTAAGTGGCTGCTCCGGAGCGCGAGTGTTTGGCACTCCAACCGTTAAGTGGTTACGCTCATAGTCCGAGTTTCGTACGCGAGCGCGCTCTTCACGCCCCAGCTTTTTCAGGGTCCACGAAAAGTGGTATCGTGCTTCGTCACATGACCCCCTCTTTCCTCTTCACGAAAGCAAAGAAAGAAAACGTAGGACGTGGGGCGGCAGCAGAGCAGAGAGAGTAGAAAAAAGAGAAAGGGAATAGCAGCAGCACAGCGAGCGTGTTCAAGAACCGAAGTGCCGTTTAATAGCTGTTCCAGGAGCACAGAACTCGAAGTGCCCAAGAATGAGTAAGAGAGCAGCTACTTAACGCGCACAATGAAACCTGTAGGTTGAGGAATGTGGCGTAGCGAACGCTGGCTGTCGGCCGCGGAACGCGGGCGGCGATGGGCGAAGACTACGTCGGACTCTAAACCAGCATTTACGTGCAAGTGGTGTGGCGCCTGCGCGGGAGACTGGCGCCTTGTCGTTTGATAAAAGGGCGGCAATGATAACCTTCCTTTCTGCAAACGCGCGTGGCGCCATACGTACACTCTCTCTCTATGCCGGGGGGTATCGTGTTGCCATCAGTTCATCTACAGTCCTTACTTCCAAAGCAGCACTCGCCGTTCGTTTCTCTGTAATTTCGCCATCATGGAGGTGGTTGCTTGGAACAGCGAAGCGGGGATTTCATGACAAAAAAATTTCACAGGCTACTTTAATTTCATACTGTGAGTATACAGGCTGTAACTGTAGAAGCTATTTGTAAAATTACAAAAATCACCCAGTTTTAATCAAAGGCGATGTACTTTACACGTAAAGGCCTACCTTAAGAGGGCACAGGCAAGCTTCTGCGTCGATGCATTAATTAACTTTGGTTAATTAACTCTTTAATTATCAAAGATACGAGATTGACCCAATTGGAACATCGAATCCTTTGAGGTCACTGATAACATTACCTTTTTGAGAACAAAAATCGAGACAGTTATAGCACGAGGAAAGGACATGGAAATAAGGCGATCTGGTGGCCGTTTCTCGAAATAAAAGCGCTCCCGTTTTCCTTTCCTCTGTATGCGGGGGAGGGAAAACGCTCCTCTGCGGATGGTGCGCTGCGACAGCGTTTTCCCTCCCCCTCATACAGAGGAAAGGAAAACGGGAGCGGTTCTACTTGAGCGTCGAATCATGACCACCAGATCGCCTTATTTCTAGGACATTTCCTCGCTCTATTTCTCTCTCGATTTTTGTTCTGAAAACGGTAATGTTACCAGTGATCCCAAGGGATTCGATGTTCTCATTGGGTCAGTCCCCTATCTTTCATAATTAAAAAGCTAATTAACGAAATTTAATTAATGCATCGACGCAGAAGCTTGCTTGTGCCGCCTTAAGGTGGGCCTTTAGGAGTAGAGTACATCGAGTTTGGTAAAAATTTGAAAAAGTGATTTTTCTATTTTAAAAGTTACTTCTATAATTATATCCTTATGTACGTATCTGCAAAATCAGCTGGCGAATCAGTCCTGCCGGTTCTGCCAGCAACCATTTCTGCTACATTTCTGCAGTTCTGAGTCTTCCAAAATTAAGATGCCTGAACACTAGCTCCCTCAGAGGGCGCTACTATTCAGCCACCCTAAACACAACGACCGTGGAACATATCAACGGCAACGAATACAAAATTTGAGTTGATATCTTGCGAGAAGGAGAGGAGAAGGAAACGACACATAAAACGCCAGTCTCTTGCCAACAAGAAAACGATTAAATAGAGTATGTAAGTCCATCCAGTCCATTTGTTGTTCCAGATATCCAATCTTTTCTTGAGTCAGGTGCACAGATGCCAAGTGTACAGATTGAAAAGAGAACATGCTTGGTTTTATAGTACTCGAAAACTGAAACTCTCCTACCAAAACTGCAGCTGCTTCGTCATCCCTCACTGAATCTGCCGCGGCCCTCCTGAGGGCTGCGACCTTTGGGAAACACTGGCCTACGACATCAAGTGTTTCGTACCATTCTTGGCGAGGAGATGTCAGAATTTCAGGTCGTTTTCAGGCCAAGGTTGTGGCAAACCACGATGTGTTTGTGCGTTCCGTGGTAAAGGGTTAAAATTACGACAATAATTCAGAGCATTAATGAATACTTGAAGGACATTCAGCATTGTTGTGCACGAGACGTCCAGGGCCGTTCTGAGGAACCCTGGAAGGAAAGGTTCCACGGTGTGTGCAACATTGGAAACAAGCCGATGACCCACTCGTCCCGGTGGTGACCTAGACGGTGACGTAGATGCTCTTAAAATCGGCGGTGACATCTACAGGGTTAGTCTAGCAAACGTTACACATTTTGATCGCATCGTAAAATTAGAAGACTGGGTTCATCCAGCACCAAACTTTGCAGACTGGTAGCCATTTGTCTGAAGTTTTGTTGGAATTTTTTCTGAGTATTACGGTCCTGTAGAAGAAAAATTCAAAATCAAGCAAAATCTCGCCCCATGCATTTTCAATGGCCTATCTCACTCAAAAGCTGCCATTTTCTGCTCTGTGCGCTTCAGTTTCATTTCACCACACACAGGTGGCACTAGCATACAGAACAAGACTGGAACAAGACGATTGGTGCATAACGTCAGAACCGGCATGTGACATCGTTGTAAGCAGCGCTACCTGTGGAAAGTGATGTGAATGTGAAGCATACACAAGAAAAAATGGCGGTGTTTGTGTGGGATAGGCCACTGAAAATGCATGGGGCGAGATTTTGCTTTATTTTTAATATTCTTTCTACATGACAATAGCGCTTACAAAAAATTCGAATGAAACTTCAGATAAATGGCTATCGGTCTGCCAAGTTTGGGATGGGCCAAACCTAGTCTTCTATTTTTACAGTGCGATCGAAATGTGTAACGTTTGCTAGAATAACCCTGTAGGTCACCGCCGTGCAGCTCGAGCTTCGACATCGTCGAGACAAGTCGGTCCGTACTGCTCCATACTGGTTCATCTATACCGTACTGGTTCATACTCGTACCGTACAGGTCCGTACTGGTTCATCTACTCAATTGTTGATAATTTTATGCACGTAAAAGTTGTCTCGTTATATGTTGAAAATTGTAGTTCCCGCCTTCTAGAATGTCGGAGACCTCATTGGTACAGTATCAGGAAGATAGCGGGATGTATTTGTGGTACTCTTATTTGGTAACACCATATGGACAGTATTGCGCGACTTTTGTGTGGAGGAGCGGGTAGCAGTATTCTGTTACCTACTTTTGATAACGAATACAACATTGCAGCGAGTGACATCAAGTGTAGCTGAAAGGTTGTCGAAAAAGGTTTGTTCCACCGGAGCAAAATTCTCCTAACAACCAAAAAAACCTCGTCTCGCTTCGTATTTTTCACAATTTACTCCTTTTGTTATTTTTTTTTTTTTGTGTTAGTTGGGCTCACAAAGTGCCCTACCTTATGACAGCGCCCAGCAACCCATCATTGGGATACGGTCATCGGTGAATGCTGTTTTACGGAATAGCGTTTAGACAAGCACGATACAACGAGAACCTTCCGTCAGAATACGGATCGTTTATTAACCGTATTTCTTTATTACGGACAGTATGTATCTTCGAAACGAAGACACCCTTGTAAACACCGTAGGGGTATTAGGCATGGCGCAGTCCACTGAATGCGACACCACACCAGCCAGGTACCATGTCTTCTGGTCGGAAGAGCACTGAAGGGGGCCTCCGGAGTCACCCTGTGGGAGAAGCATGGTCCATTTTTGGATGCAGGAAAAAAAGAAAACTGTCTCGAGGGGGAAAACGGTTCCGAAAAAGAATGTCACAGTTGGCAATAGAGGAAAAAAAGGCTGTGTATATATTGATGAAAAAGAAAGAAAGAGAGACAGAGAGGTTCCCAACCTTAGGGTACACCTAGGTTTAAGCCTCGTTTCAGGGAGTTACGTTTTAAAGATGTTTCAAAGAGTGACATTTTAGCGACAAAAGACTCGTTTTATGGAATGGAGTTTTAGAGAATAGAGAATGAAGACCACCTTCTGGAGAACGCCGTTCCAGCGAACTAAAGTTGCGGCAACTATATCGTGATGCAGGGGAGGGATAGCAGCCGTTACTCATCGGTAATGTCTGAGGATTCCAGTCTAGACGACCCACAATTATCTATCATATTCATAAATCATATTTACTGCAAGTATATTTCATTTTCAATTGTGTCGAAGTAGCTTGCCGTTGTTGGCCGCAGACGAGTAGGTATCGTCACGACTACAGCAAAAAAAAAAAAAAAAAAGGCGGGGGACAAGAGAGTTGATGAGTTCAAAGTGAGGCATAGGCAGGATGAAGGTTACCGATGGGACGAAGGTGCACTGTGGATGAGAGGTGCACAAGAGCGGTCTTTCCGCGAGGCCAGTTTCTTGAAGAAAACGCACCAGGTTGCGAATTTTTTTTAATTCGTTCTGCATAAGAACCTTCGGGGAAGATGACGTCAAAGGAAAATCACTGCTACCCGTGAAACGAGCAAATGGGAGCACAATATTTTTAATGCAAATACCAAGTACGTGAACGACCTCTCGCTCCGTTAAAAAATAGAAGTCACTGTGCTATACTGATGACCTGCTTTGGTATTTGCCATGTCTTCGCCCGACAACGTTAATCATGCGACAACAAAATTCACTTGTAAAGCGTCAGAGCTTACTGCATGGCCATTGTTCAGTCGTGTGGTCTCCCGAAGCAACCATCAGGCACCAGCAGCTCGTCGGATTTTCTGGATAATAGACAGTGGTCTGGACTGGTAACTGTATATATATTGCCTATTTTTACCACCTGCTTGCTTGCCAGCATGCTACCATAAACGAAACTCACTAAGCTGAAACGTCTTCTCTGAAGCGTAATTCCGCAAAGCGAGGCTGTCTAAACCATATAGAGGAACCCTCAGAGGAAAGCAATGAATTTTGTGGGCTTCTCTTATTTCTTCCCCTTTCTCTCTTTCCGTTCCTGTTTCTCCGTTTCGTACATATCGACATACGTAGTTTAGAGATATCATCGCAGGCACCGGACCATTTTTTATCCTCCAATGCCGGCTTGGACCATCCCTCTATTTTTACTATTTTATCGGGGACCATTTTCCCAGGAACCCTCCACACTCACAATATGCCTTCCTTTCTTAGTATGTTGTCACAGCTGAGCACTCGCATGATCTGAATATGCAATACAATCCTCCATGTATTACGATGTGCCGGTGTCCGTGCACATAAGACGGCAATTTCTCCCTATCGGAGCTACTCCGGGGAGCGTTAGTTTTTGTTTTGATGTGGACTACACCACTTATTTATTTGTCCCCATTAAGAGTGCCTTATGAGGCCTAAGTAAGGAGCAGTTTGGCGTAAGAAAAGTGACGTACAAAAGTCTCCAGACACAGACATGGCAAGGTTCCCAGTAATGCTTGTTTAAAGTCAACAGCATGAAATCATTCTATTCCGTTGACCAGCACGTGTTGAACGTTGGAACGCTCAAACATACCTTTAAGGGGAGAGGGGACTGGTGTGGCGATATAAATGGGCTGACAGTACTGGAGTTCTATGAATTCGATGTCGGTCCGCCAAGGAGCCCATATCCTCCAACCGGTTATATGCCAACGGCAGTGCCATTGCACGTCCGCGTGACAGAAGCATCGAATGCATGACCTGGACCTTATGAACACCCTGGCGACGTTTCTGTCGTGCCACAGCGTTCTACCACGATCCTTCCACGCCCTGTCCTAGTAAGGGGACCCCCGGGCCCTACACCGTCTTCCTTAATTCTGTTGGCTTTCCACGTCATCCGACTGGCATATTACAGATGCCATCGACCCATTCAGGGATCTCGGATATTCTTGCAGAGGAGGTCACACTCAAGTTATACGTCAGATCGCCCTGTTGAACAGTGAAATCTGCAGAAGAAAGGTTGACGCCAATGCACCATGCACGCAGTAGTCACTTCCAGCCCTCACGCGGATGTGACCTCTCCGTATTGCGGATCCGGACAATGCTCTTGCTCTCACAGCACAGCAGCTGTGGCCGTTGAACAATGCGCCATGCAAGTGGCTATTGAGTCTCCCTGCTGGGCCATAAACAGCGACTCGAGGACCGTACTAAAGACGGAGAACGGCCCGATAGCACATCCTCCAGTAGAAGTAGATATTCAGAATAGCTCCGATGTTTGTCCTTCTGTTCTTCTAATTCATAGAATAGAACAGAGAATTGAGATAGGGAATAGGGAGAGAGAGAGAGAGAGAGACTGGACAGAGAACAAAGACCGGAGAGACGAGAGCGTTCACATTCTTCTTTCTGCTTTACTCTCCCTTTACACGTACACACGTATATTTCCAAATGCAAGTGCCGAAATATGCAACTGGGTGGAATAATGTTGTGTTCGTCCTTTTATATTTCATTGCCTCAGCTACTGCTATGCCATTTACTGTACAACCATTCTTCGACGCAGCGTGGACAGTATAAAGATCGCCGCAAACATATGTTGTTCGGAAGACGCTCGCGAACCGAGCCATGCATAGTATTCGAAATAGTTCGAGCAAATCACTGCCCCTAGTTGAGCTTTAGGGGTTTCAATGTATCGAACGCAGAGACTGCCCTCTGACTACCTTGGAAAACGGCTGCGACGTATGTTGTAATACCTACGCTGCAGGAAGATTTTCCTCCTTCTTTGTAACCTGCGCAAAACATGCTATCTTTCACTTGGTTGTAGGCTTTATAGGCGTTACGACATTCCCCTTGGTCCCACACGGGTAGCATCACCTCCATGAGTTTCTTTGCAGAAGGTCCTCCTAGTAAAACAAAGGACAAATATGATGCAAGTTACAGTGGCATCAAATCAACGACAGCGACAGAGCTGTTTATTTAAGTTGGCCTGTCGCGCATGCCCCTGCCTCCTGCGTGGTCCTCATCGCTGCAGCTTTGGAGCGTCACGCCAGTGCTTGTGCAGCACGATGTACCAACACCTCCTAGATAACAAAAGGCCTGCGCCCTACGTCACGCACGGAGGCCCACGTGAGCTTTGCGACCTGCTTCGAGCTTTTCTCGTGTTCGCTCTTTCATTGACGTCATATCAGCATCAACAGTTGTAACAAGCAGGCCTCCCTGTGTGACGTAGGGCACCGGCCTTCTGGTATCTAGGAGGTGTTTCGACGTGCCCGAAGCTCTTCAGCAGACGTACACTTTCTAAGACTGCCAATAATGATGCTATTCACCTCCGCACACACACGTGGAGCGCGACTCTTCATATGCCTTGAGACGTGAAGCGGCAACGGCCGCTACCACTTTTCCTCGGAGGCACGTGACGGCAATGTCAGAGCCAACATGACTCTCCGAAATGACCAATCTGCATCTCGCGCCTTTTTCGCGTTGCTTCGCTTCATCTCGCGCCTAGAGAGAGTAACACTTGCGGCGGCGCGCTGTGTTTTCGGCGATGTGACGTACGGACAGGACTTTCACGAGATTGAGCCCTTAACAGCTGTCGCTGTAAAACAGTGTGACCATATAGTCATAAGCGAAGAAGGGATTTCTGTTTCTTTTACTTGTGTTAATATGAACCGAACGTCACATGTATACTTACTGTACTTTAGATCGCCCCATCCCGTAGCCATACACCAGGTTCCCTTGAAGTCCATTCCTGACTCTGGGAGGCAGATGGGCACCAAATGCGGATTCCTTCTGAAGTTGATTGGTCGTTTCAGGCGTACCAAGGCGATATCATTTTGGAATGTGTCTTTGTTGAACTTCCTATGCACAATGATCTGGAATGAAAGAGCGCACCATTAAAGACGCATTGCGTTATCGTCTTGATGGGTTGTAAAGGTTACTGCAGTTGATGGCTCTCCGACAATGTTGTTCCCAGTAGAGTCTCTTGAGTCCGCAGGTAGAGCAGAGCCGCGTATAAAAAAATGAGTGTGGACAAAATAGGAGGAGCCTAAAAAGAAGTTCGGCCTGTCAATCAAACTTGAGCTCATTTCATTGGTTGCTGTTTTCTATGGGGGCGCCATGACACCAAAATTTTCTGGCGGCGTAGCTTAGAACGACGAAACGGGAATTTCATGACAATTTTTTTCCGCAGATTGCTTCAGTTTCGGTCAGCAAGTATACGTTCTTTTGTAACTATCTTGAAAATTGCCTTTAGATTGCGCTCCAGTGTCGATATTTATGTGAAAACAATGTTTCGTCGTTGGCGTTGTTAGGCCTAGTAAACACCGCGATCCCGAGAAAATCGTAAGAAAAGCGCCATTGATGCGTAAATTTTCGGTGTTGTATTACTGAATTTTATTTATATACGTGCACATCTTTACCCGTTTCTTATTCGATCTACTTATGATTCGTAATTCAAAAGGCATAATAAAATAATGGTAATTGGAGAAGGTTTACACACGAGGTCTGCCAGCCTAGTGTGGCGTCATGCTGCACGTTCCGCAGGGTAGGACTGCGGATAATTTCGACCACCTGGGATACTGGAAGCAATGTTTACCCCCACATTGCTACCGCTTTCGACCGGGATTGAACCCGCGATCTCAAGCTCTTCAAGCCAATACATTGCCAACTGAGCTACCGAGGCTTTTTTTTTCACCTTTTATTAACAAAACACACAAGTACAGGTACGTCACACGGTTGCAACGCCGTGGGCCATTACAAAACGTCTAAAGAGAAAACTGAATACCTTTTGAATTTGTACATAACGATTTTACAAGTACGTAAGGGCATCAGACAATGTTTCCAACCAATGTGGCAGCTCTAAACATCGCATAAGGCACAGCTTAAGTTGAGATATTTCTATCTTAAAGTATTTCATAGGAGGCATTAACGGTTCTTCGTTCCTGTCAGTCATACGAAGTTTCCACAGACAGTACAAGGCTATAAGCATGACAATATCGTACCCGACTGTTTCCCTCGGGTGTAATGGGAGAAACCGTATGGTGTGTGGGTTAAGCCGAAATCGAGTTTTTAAAAACTTTATACTGGAGATCGTCCCAGAAGAACTGGGCTTCTGTGCTGTCTAAGAAAAGGTGATCATGCGTTTCAGGAACTTTGCAGAACCTGCAGTCTGCAGACCAGGGCACGTATATGCCCTTATGCGCGAGCCATGCCTTGACAGGTAGTGTTGACGTACGAAGTTTGTAAAAGAATGTCTTCATGTTTGGTTTGATTGGCATCCTTTGAACTCGAACCAAAACATCCCTGCCTGGCCAAGTGGGCTACCGAGGCTGGTAGATATGCAGATATATCTCAAACTTTGTATGTGTCGCTGGTTAGGGAAAGCGACTAATAAAGTCACAACAATCCAAGTGGTTAACAAAGTGGGTAAGCGTTTGTCCGGCTTCAGAGTTTAGAGTGTGAGCAGTTGTCCGCAATCCAATGTGGACACCTCAGCTAATGGAGTATCGACCGTGGTTACGGCGGGTAACATCTGGGGAGAGAGCCATGACAACGGAGAGGACATTGTTATGGAATGGAACAGTCCGGAAGTTTGCATCGGTGTAAAGGGCTTGTCTCGTCCTACAGTTGCCAATACAAACGGTGTAAATGTGACTACCTCCATATAGGTAGTTCTACTTGATGGCAATGCAGTATACACAGTCCTGGGATTCCTGCAAATGGTACCGTTACTTGCCGTTAGAATACGCAGAAGGCCACGTACCCATATGAATTATCAAGAAAGCGTCAGCTACAGAAACATAAGCAACAAGGTAGCCATATGTAGTTCTCCTGCTTGATGACTACACACACACACAAGTAGTAGGGAATAAAGGCTAACAAGAACATCCTTTTTCTAATCCAATAGAAACCAATTCTAACCCAGTTGTAAGCCAAAATCCAGTTCTAACCCAACCCAACCAATTCTAAGCCATCTGATTGGTTGACCATAGCTCTGCCCCTTTATGCTAATGAGCTGGCTTGGCTCCACCCCTTCACGGTGATTGGCCCATGCTAAGCCTACTGATCACTGATTGGTGACCGTAGCTCCACCCCTTCGTGCTTATTAGTTGGCTTGGATCCGCCCACTGCACGTTGATTGGTGCATGCTAAGGCTGCTGATCTCTGATTGGTGAGCATAGCTCCGCCTCTTATGCTAATTAGCCGGCTCCGCCCCGCTGATTGATCCATTCTAAGCCTACTAATTACTCTCCACATTTTCCAGACTTCTAAGCCCTCTGATTCGTCCACGCTAAGCCTACCGATTGGCCCTTCGCGTTGAGTGGCGTGTTCTAAGCCTACCGATCACTGGCCCTTTAATGGCTCTCCCTCTTTTGATTCTCCTGATTGGTCCACGCTAAGCCTACTGAACAGTGATTGGCTAGCATGCATTTGTCGCTCCTAAGGTGGTCCGGCATAGGCTCCACCCCGGCCGCGGCTTCAGGGTGGCTTCAGACAAGACACAACACAATTGATTTCTACCTTTATTTGGTACGTTCAGCCTCCTTCTATTGGTCCAGCTGCATCGTAGAGCATGGGTTGATCACTGGTTCAGCTGCATCATAGAGATCATTGGTCACTCATTTATCGATCATTGGTCCATAATTCTATCCGGTAACCTCCACGCATCTCTTGCACTCATTGGTTATTCTAACCGGTCACTCAGCTCCCTCGGTAGTCTCCAACTGCTATTGGCTCATCAAACTGCAAGGGTCACTCCCAACCACTCATTAGCCCTTCAAACTGCAAGCCACTCTTTGGTCACTCACCCGACTGCTTATTGGTTCATATTTCTAGCCGGTCACTTCCACACATCTCTAGAGCAGCGTTTCCCAAACTTTTGGCGGTGACGGACCCCCGGAACCGATGAGAACCAATTCACAGACCCCCTTCAAATATACCGGGATACGCGCTGTGTACACTGCATTGCAGACCGTGGACACTGCAGACAAAGGCCACACACACGCAGCAAATATCTGAATATGGACTGGAACGCTGCACCTCTGGAAGCGTTCCTGGTTAACAATCGGGAAACGCAGCTCCGACCTTGAGGTAAGCGCCCTCCGTGGCAAAAAGCAGAGTTCGTGCCTGGTGGCGCAGAAGCCACCGATTATCCGCTTGCAATGCAATTTGTTTGTCTGCTCCTTTTTGAGCCAGGAAAACACACTGCTCAGTGCTAACACAGTGCTAACACACTGGATGGGTCACAGTTATAGACGGTCACTGCCACACGTTGCTACGCCATTCCGTACTTTTTCTTCGATGGTGCACTGCTTGTCAACTCTCAAGATTGATAATACCAAACAGAGGTATCATCTGTAGCGCCACCATCGCTGCAAGAGGTCCGCAGGCTGCCAAATATAAAATGCGCTAAACACAGGAACACTCTGTCAGTTCGAACTCGAAGCAAAACGATATGACGCACTGTATTTCCCATGCTAGCCAGTGCATAACCAGCAACCTCGTCAGCTGCTGCGTGCTTTCGATACAGCTTCAAAAACGATTCCGGTCTGGTTTCTTCTTCTTGTTTGCATGCGTATGACGCGGACAAATGTGCATTGCAGGACTTTTCTATCAGAAATTAGAAGCTAGCCGTTGAAGCATGCTTTAGCAATTTTGGAAGTTCTGGGTGTTTGGAAATCGGGCAGCATGTACGAGCGCATGTTTGTGGGGCGAAAATCCTCACAGAAATGTGAGAGACGGTCGCAGACCCCCACGGACACTCTCGTGGACCCCCAGGGGTCCGTGGACCACACTTTGGGAAACACTGCTCTAGAGCTCCCTCATAGGCTCCAACTGTGATTGGTTCGTCTAACTACAAGCCACTCATTGGTCACTTCCACTCATCTCTGGCCCAGGGGCGGATCCAGACCCTCGGTTTGGGGGGCGGTTCCTTTGTCGAAGCTCATAGTGCGGGAGGAGAGAGAGGGAAATCCAATGTATAAACTGACGTTTTGGGGGGCGATCGCCCAACCGCCCCCCCCCCCCCCCCTGGATCTTCCACTGCTCTGGCCCCAACTGCTATTGGTCAATTGAACTGCAAGCCACTCATCGGTCACTCCTTCTAATCTCTAGATAAGATAATATAAGTTTAGCTGGGCCCGGATATTAGAACTTTTACCATAAGATAAGTTTAGCGGGGGTCATTGGAACTTTCTACCCAAATGGGTCACAGTTATAGACGGTCACTGCCACACGTTGCTAGATCTCCCTCATACGCTGGTAGACTCCAACTGCTATTGGCCCATGCTAACTGCATGCCCCTCATTGGTCACAACTCGAAATTGCCATCCGGCTGCTCATTGGTTCACAATGGACCTTTTCACAACGCTTCTGCGCATGCTCTGTGACTCTGATGGTGCCGAAGAAGGTTCCCTACATATTGAATAGATGGGGCCAATTGTCGGGTGCCTCGATACTTGTGCCCTCTTTGCAATGAAGGCTGAGGCGCTCTAGCTGGTTGTGCTTTGGCGCGCGCCGATCGTGTTTCGCTGGACAGCCGCGACGCGAGTGTGAAAAAGGTCCATTGTAACTGCAAGCCACTCATTTGTCACTAATTTCTACCCAACTGCTTATTGGTTCATAGTTCTAGCTAGAGAGCCAGCGTTACAAGGCTAATCCACGGCTGAACAAAACAAAACATTCATCAAACAGCTTACATCAACATGTTCAGTGCCGCCGTTTAAAGTAAACCTCCTTCGTGCTATCCATGCTTCTCACAGCCACTTCGCAGTGCTAACGGGAAATTAAAAAACATGTTCGAGGTACGATGTACGCATCTCAAAACACACTCTATCCATCTCTCCATAGAACACAAGTAAAGTTGGCTTCCATGCATGCGTAGCCCACATCTGGGATCAAGCTTAGGATCGTTTTTGTCATAGTGTGCTTTGCACTTCAACATCAAAATTTATTTCAATGTTTATCAAGCAGAATGGCAAAGAAAATCCACAAATGATGCTATAGAGTGAAGCGCGTTCATTCTTAACAGCTGAAGAACGGATTTTGTCACGGATACATCCGAACAACAAAAACAAAAAACATTTGAATGTTTATTAAGCAGAGCGCAAAATACTCATCGTGATGCTAAGCTGTGAAGCCGACTAGCTCCGCACGCGTTGGAACTAGTATTTTTCTTCATCAACATCAACATGAACATCGAACTAAAAAAGCTGAGCAGGAAGAAGCACATGATTGAGAAACATGGATAGTTGATGGTGTGCAGAGAAGCTTATTTTAGAGAAAAACGATTTAAATGTTGATTGATCAAGAAACACTGTAGAGCTGCACTGCAGTGAAGCTTAAGATCGTTTTTGTCTTAGTGTGCTTTGCACTTCAACATAAGAAGTGACTTCAATGTTTACCATGCAGAATGGCAAAGCATAGTGATACTATGCGGTGAAACTCAAGATTGTTTCTCTCACTGATACTTCGACGCTCCAATGATTTCAACGCTTATTACACAAAGTGATCGAGTAAACCCATAGTGGTTGGTGCTATGCAGTGAAGCTTTGCACGTACTCAACCTTAAAAAGAAGAAATGTGCTCAACCCAACAACAACAACATAGATTGTAATGAAGTATATATTGTGATGATGAAGTGGGGAGGTTTTCCAACCCAAGCTGAGGAGGAAGAAGCACAATTTCAGATTGCCTTCAGAGCTCTCACAGAGGGGTCCCGCGCGATGGTGGTAGCCAAGGTCGTGCTGAAGATTGGGAGGTGGTTGGTTCGAATCCTACCACCGGCTGTGCTGTCTGAGGTTTTCCCTGGGTTTTCCGAAGACTTTCCAGACGGCACAGTTGCCCCTGAAGTCAGCCCAGGACGCATACTAACACCCCCTGTCCTCCTTCCTGCTGTCCTCTCTCCATCTGTCCACATCTGTATGCCGCTCATAGCCACAGTTGCTTCGCGGTGCTAACACGGAATAATAAAAAAAACATTCTGTGCGTGCACCACAAACATATCCAGCGTATATTTTTTCACTTCAGAGGCATCCACACGCCGTTATCACGTAGCTCCACACACGCAATTTCGAATGCATAATCTGCAGATGGTCGCGACGCACGGGCTCAACATGCGCCGATATAGACACATCAAAACGAAGATATCACGCACCTTCCACGTTCACAAACCTACATCACACCCCATGACAACAAAGGATAGCTCAACTTACCGTGGTGAATGCCAGCCGCACAGAAAACTAGATAGCCGGAGCACACGCGCGTAGCATAACCCTACCCGGTCTCTCCACGGTGTCCCAACATGTTGGGGCCATCTGTTTTATATCAAAGCTCACTTGTTTCCACGTACTCCCATGGTTGTAAATCATGTTTTTCGGGAAATGGGGTCATCAAGCTTTTGAGGATGAGCCGACTGCAGGCCACAACATGTCTGAGCCATATGTTTTATATCAAAGCTCGCTTGTTTCCGCAGTTTGGGGCTGTAAATCATGTTTCCCGAGTCATCGAGCTTTCTGCCACGCGTATTAAAACGTATACCAAAAGTAAACTGTTCTGCCTGATCAGACAACTCTATCTGAAGAAAAAAATTCCTATGAGCCCACATCAAAGCAGACCGCCTGTTTTACATCATAGCCTGCTCATTTCCATATGCTGAAACAAACTTTCTGTAACCAAAAACAAAGGGTTCGCTTTTGCAGTTTGGTTTCCAAGAAGTTCCAAATGGGGTTATCGAAGTTCTAGCGTTGTAAATAAAGGGCACCGTGTTTTAATGCAACAAACAACTTTTTCATCTTCTTTATTGATTTTAGCGATGAGATTATTAGAAAACAGGAAGTGAATGTTCTTCAACCGCAAATCAGGAGTGAAAAAATAGTTCATAAAGTTTGCACACATCCATGCATTTACTCAGTGTCTATACTAGTGCAAGGGTTGAGTGAAACTGTACAACGCTTCGGTAAAACAAACATTTTTTGCATCAAAAATCTATGGGTGATCACTGACTTAATGTGCATAAACAACGAAGATTTTGCCATGTACATATAGAACAATATCTACCTTCCTGGCTATCCAAGCTGGCGGTTGCAGCGAGGCTTACACAGCGCCATTTCGGGCCCAAGCGGCCACGGAACCAACAGTTTCATCAGCGGGTTCTGCATGGTGCTTCAAGCAGGATGTCGAACCGAACCGAAAACCGTACCCGAGCCGTTATTTTTTCCCTAACCGAACCCGAAGCACAATATTTATGACACGGTTGAACCCGAACAGGAGCAGAACCGAAAAAAATAATAGCGCAACAAAACGGTTCGAATGTAAAATAAGTCAGCATAAGAGTTCAAGTGCCTCTCAATCCCCGAACGAGGACACATTGGTCTCCATATCATGCATTTCACAAATTTTCACGAAGCAGTCAAACGAGGACGTATAGTAAGTATGCTTTCAGCGTCCTTTTTAACACGTTGAAGCGCAGTTGTCCTTGTGAGCCCCGCGCCTAGCGCCCCACGCACGCGCTGCGGCGTCTGCTCTTCAGAGAGGAGGCGCCACGCGGACGAATGAAGCAGGAATGGAGTAGGCCAGTTGTGTAGCCCTATAGGACGGATATGTGACTAAGCAAGCGCCCAACGTTTCCCTTTACACGTGAGCAGTAAAAATGAAGAGGAACGAAGGAGCGTACGCAGAACGGTGCCTGTTTGATTGGTCGTGGTTTGAAAAGTAAATGTAGTTCTGCTTACTGGTAGTGCACTTAGATTTCATTATATATGCCGATGATACAACATTGCTTTTTTCTGGAAAATCTGTTACAGAAGTTGTAACAGCAGCAAATAACGCCCTTAAACAACTCAGAGAATGGTCTGAGTGTAACTCCCTTAGTCTTAATACGGCGAAAACTAAGGTGTTGCTCTTTCGACCTAAAGGGAAACTCATAACTGAAGACGTTTCTGTTTATTATGACGGTCATAAACGATGTAGTCCCTAGCTTTAAATGTTTAGGGGTAATGTTTTCGGATCATCTGCAATGGGACAATCATGTATCTTATGTCGTTAAAAAACTTGCTGCTGTAAATGGCGTTTTAGGCAGACATAGTTATGTTCTTCCAGGTAAAATTAAATTGCTGCTTTACAATTCTTTATTTTATTCACGGTACAATTATTGTTTCTTAGTCTGGGGAACAACGACGGCTGGAAATATTCACGAGCTGTTTGTCCTGCAAAAAAGGGCTATAAAGATTATTGCTGTGTCAGTCGACTGTCTCATACTGCGGAATTGTTTGAACAGTACAATATTATTCTGATGCCGAAATTCTACAACTATAAGCTTACCCTAACTTATTCAATAACCGTCCATGAAAATAAGATGACATTTCTAGAATTATGTCAGTTAACTACGCTGACATCTATGTATTCTTTCCGACATAGGATTTGGTGTGTCCCTATGCATCGAACAAACTACGGCAAGCAGTCATTGACGTACATGTCACCATTTATTTTTAATCAATATGTTGGGATGTCTCCAGACCCATTGTTGATGTCAAAAGGAAAGCTTTGTCGCTTTATGTTGTGTACTTAACTGTTAATTGAGTCAACTGTGAACTGTTAGTTGATTTGTTTGTTTTATAGACATTAATCTTTCTTGTTTCCTTTTTTCTTACTCTCTTTTGGCTATTGTTACAATATCGGTCTTTTTTTTCTGTACGTTGTGATCGTTACTGTATTGTTTCTGTAAAGAGTGGAACTTGGGGGAGGAGCCGGTGTCAAGCCTCATTGGCTTTTTGCTGCTCTCCCGATCGCAAGGGAAAAAATTGAAATTGAATTTGTAGTGACTGGTAGTGACTAGTTAGTGGCGCCACAGAGGGTAACCGGGAAAAAGGAGAAAGAGAAAGAAGCCGGGAGAAGAAGAGTTGGACCATGGACATCCTCATGGCCCTGGCCGATCTCCCTTGTGGCTAATGGCCATTCTCCGTGGGAAGAAGAAGAAGAAGAGCGAGACGCTCGGAGCGGACGGAACAGAGTAAAGTTATTAGAGTTACAGAGTAAAGTTCAGTAAAAAGTTATAACTGAAGCAAAGCCAAAACAAATGGCGACGAGGATGAACGCCGCACGTTCCTATTGCCAACGAAAGGACTGAAACAACTGGTTAGAGCCCACCATACCAAGAATAGAAGAGTTCACCACGTTGGAAAAACAAAGGATAGTGGCGACCAGCGCGCCTCAGGCAAGTCAGACAACGCTTGCTTTTAACCTACAAGCCCCTCCGCCCTTGAATGTCAACGCTGAGGATTTACATACTGAATACAAGTTTTGGATGGATGGATTTCAACACTACGAAGTGGCAACGGGTCTCCGAAATGCGGCGGATGAAGTAAGAAAGGCGACGCTCTTACACTGCATCGGACCTGAAGTCCGCAGACGCTTGGCGAATATGCCAGGGGAAAGGAAAACCTACGACGAAACAGTCAAAGTGTTAGAAGAATACTACACCCCAAGAAAAACGTGGTGTTGGAACGGCACAAGTTCAGGAACCGAACGCAACTTCCCGACGAAACTGCGGCAGCTTTTGTGAACTCTTTACGAGAAAGAGCAAGAACCTGTGACTGTGGGACATTAGAGGATGAAATGCTGCGAGACCAGTTGGTGGAGCAGTGCCATTCGAAGTCATTGAGAGACAAGCTACTGCAAGCAGAGAGTCTGACACTGAGCTAGCCCTACTCATCGCCGAGAGGCATGAAGAAGCGTTGAAGAGCGTGAACCTTCTGAACAGTGAAAACCTGCACAAAGTTTTCCACAAAGAAAAAGAAAGGAAATATCGTTACACAAAGGATCAAGGCAGCAAGCCACGACCTAATTCTTCAAAAACTTCAGAAGAAAACGAGCCAGCGGAAGGATGCTACAGATGTGGTCTAAAGACTCATCTGCCTTCGGAATGTGGAGCCGAAAAAATGTCGTGTAAGAAATGCAAAAAATTAGGACACTTGGCCCGCATGTGCAAAACTAAAAATGTGCAGAAATATCAAAAGAATGAAAACGGAAACCTGAAGGCTCTTTTAGAATTAAGCGATGAAGACTCAGATGACGACATTGAAGAGACATTTTACCTAAGTGGGAAATGCAAAGAACGAGTCCAAATACACGGTAAAGAGCTCTCAGTCACTGTGGACACAGGGTCATGACCAGGGTTGTTAAGTAACCTAGTAAAAGTATCTGAGTATGTGTACTTATATACTTTTTGTGTATCTTGAGGAAATATTAGATGCATTTTCAAACACGCACTTCTAACTGTAACTTAATTGCTTTTTTCAGTAACTTCTATCTGTCTTTTTGAGTATTTTTTGAGTAAAAACGACGAAACACCGTCGCCGAGCAGGAGGTGGCGCGAAGGGCGCGCCGACACTAGGGATCCTCCATGCGCGTGAGAAGCTGCAGCAACCCGTCGAGGCTCCCTCCCTAGCCGACACCAGGCGCGAGCTCCACTCCTCCTCGCCCTTGCTGCATGTGCTCACGCCCCCGCACTCGCACGTGACATTCCTTGTTCCTCGCCACCCTTGGCGGCCTTGGCGGTAGTGAAGAGAATGGCCTGGTGAAGAATACGTAGCACGCATCCTTGAAGTGTCTAAAGAGGAATTGAGTGGCCGTTACCTTGGAGGATCTACGAAGCGCCTCAAGAGAAGACAAGATCATCCAGCAAGTCATCCAGGCAGTGACATCAGGGAAATGGTCTGTTGACGGTTTGAATAAAGCCAAAGAATTTCAAAGGTATTTTGATGAGCTTTCTGTAGCCGGTGATCTCCTTTTGCGAGGAACACAAATTGTAGTGCCGGAAAAGCTACAGAGAAGAGCACTGACAGTGTCTCATGAGATTCATCAGGGTATCGAAAGAACAAACAAGTCATCAGAAGTCGCTTCTTCTGGCCAACGCTTAGCCAAGATGTGTCAAGGTTCATCAGAAATTGTGGGCCGTGCACACTGACACAACCACTACTATCAGATGACCCTCTGGAGCCAACTGAGCTTCCTACCAAGCCCTGGATGAAACTTGGAATGGATATTGTAGGACAAATAGGAGCAGAGTACCTCCTAACAGTTATTGACTACTACTCGTCATTTCCAGAGGTCTTTATTCTAGGGAACATCACGTCTTCCTCTGTCATTACATGCCTCCGTGGTCTTGTCGCGCGACATGGCTATCCCATGGAAGTCGTTACGGACAATGGGAGGCAATTTGTGAGCAGTGAAATGAACCAGTACTTGAAAATGTGCGGCATTAGGCACATTCGTACCTCACCTTACTACCCGAAAAGCAATGGCAAGATAGAACGCTTTCACCGATATTTAAAGAAGCAAATTAGGTGTGTTGAAGCTGTGAATCAAAACTGGAAAAAGAAACTCCCTGACATTCTCATGGCGTACAGGTCAACTCTAACACGATCAATGGACGAAACTCATGCTGTCTTGTTGTACGGCCGAAACATACGAACCAAACTTTGTACTTTTGATGGGGAGGAAAAAAAAGAACAAGGATGAAGAAAAGACGGTGCAGACACCAGCTCTGAAGCACAATGAAAAGTACAGAAAGAAAATGAAGGAGTACTATGACCAGAAACACAAGGCAAAGGACAACATCTTCAAGGTCGGTAACAGGGTATACATACCAGAGCAGGATGGGACTACAGCCAACCTACAACGCCTGTGCCCATGTGATAGAGAAGCAACTCTCACGCTCATCCTTTCTTGTGCGGAATTCTAACACTGGGGAGCTGTATGTTCGTAACGCGAAACATCTTCGTTGCACTCCATTCAACGTCACAATCACCAGATCACACGTGGAACCGAGAATGGACATTCTCCTGGACGATCCTTCGCGCTGTGTGTCTACCGAACCATCGAGAGACTGTTTGGAACCGAGTGAATTAGAGCTGAGACAGAACTGTCAAGATGCTAGTTATGTTGACCCGCTCGGGTAGAGTGGTAAAGCCTCCCACACGGTTGAATCTCTAAAGGCATTAAGAAAAGCTGTATCAGTTATGTTCAGTGTAAACACTTCATTTAAAGATGGGAGGAACTGTAGTGACTGGCAGTGACTAGTTAGTGGCGCCACACAGGGTAGCCGGGAAAAAGGAGAAAAAGAAAGAAGTCGGGAGAAGAAGAGCGGGACGCTCGGAGCGGGCGGAACAGAGACATGCAGTGTAATCCTGATGTAACTTGTGTTTAATAAAAAGTTATAACTGAAGCAAAGCCACAACAGAATTGAATTGTGTCGTGACATATTGCCTTTGTGTTGTGGATTAACTGGTACACTGATGTGAGCTCGAACAGAGCAAGGGTGGCAGACTTATTTCGACATGCTTCAGTACGGTTTCAATTGATTCACGCTGCGAATGCATGCCGGCAAGTACAGTCGTCTATGTAAAATGCTGTCCAGGCTTCCTTTAAGTGGTTTACGTAGGCTTCTTCACGGCATTTCTGAGTCACAAGTTCAGCGGCTTCGGTGCTTCCTTGCACGCAGCCTGATGTTCTCTCTTGGGGTCCCCAGAGCTGCAGAAACGCGGATGGTCATAGACGAAGCTCATGAAACAATTGAAGTCCTCAGGACGAGGGAAATTGTACGTCACTATTTACGTCTTATAGCTCATCACCGCGGTCACCCATTGGTAGCAAAACTTTATTGGCGCAAGCAGAGCAACCCCTACAAAATCATTGCAGAAGCAAAGCCTAAATTTCCCTCGTTTGTAGTAAAGCCAACAGTGCCTTCGTCTCCCCCGTGGTCTCTCTCACTGCCCTCGATCTCCCCCGGCATTCCAGGACTCACCGTTAAAAAAAGCAAGTGCCACTGTCAGTCCTTCGCCAGATGTCATTGGATATGATGTTAAGTGTATACGCTGAGCACACTGCCATCTACACCGACGGGTCCTCTACACCTGCAAGTTCATTGACCGCCTTCATTATTCCATCGGTCCAGGTGTCTCACGGGTATCGCCTGGCACACTGCACTGCGTCCGCAGAGCTTCATAGCATCTTGTCGTTCCTGCTGTATGCTCTGCGTGAGGCTCCACGAATGTGGGTGGTATGCACGGACTCCAGGGCAGCCCTGCAGTGCATAGAGGGCATGGGTGCACCAGGTACATTAGCTCCAATTGTCACCGACATCCTGAGCGACGTTCAACGTTTTTTGCGACGTAGGTTACTCCATCACTTTTCAGTGGATCCCAGGTCACCGTGAACTATGCGGAAATGAAGAGGCTAACAGAGTGGCTGCTGCTGCCAGACAATACCAAGTGATGATCAAGAATGTGTTGACCCATGGTGACAGGAGGGCATTCTTGTCGGCGATGATCCAACCAATGGCGTCCCAACAATAACGCCGGAACATTACAGACAGATCCTTGTTGCACGCCGTAGATCCAACTTTGTCGTTTACCTTCCTAGGCCGTTTGCCCCGCCGCCTCTCCTCCCTTCTGCATCGACTTCACCTCAATGTGGCCTTCACCCCGCAGTTCAGACACAGACTACGGTATGCTTCAACAAGCTCGTGTTCCAACTGCGGCATGGTGGCAAGCATTCAACACGTCCTCATCGACTGCCCTCTATGCAGTTCGGAGAGACCAATGCTCCAGTCCCAACTGACCCGTATATCAACAACAAGCCGCTCAGACTTGCAGCAATCTTGGGTCCTTGTTCTAACCCTGTGCAGCACCGTCAACGTCTACACTCGTTCTAGCTGTTTTTGACGTCTACTAGCCTGCTTGAACTCCTCTGGCCTCAGAGCTTTTGCCATGAATGCGGAGATGTTATCTTCACGGCACTACATCTCCGGTAGCCTTCCCGAACCGTACTCTCTGCCCCTCTCTCTCACAAAATTGCTTGGTCCCTGGCCATATCCAGCACACCAACGCTCTGCCCTCAAGGCTCTCTTCACCTTTCTGGACACCACAGGACTTCGATCCATACTGCGAAGGGGCTCATTATTTCATTCCCCGCATCACCACCAGCAATGGGGTTGAGTATCGCCCCGGGCGATGAAACTCCCCAGTCATCATCCCGTAATAAAGTTGTTTGTTCTCCGTTGGCCGACCGGATGAACTACAATTCCCATCAATTACGACGCACCCGCGTGTGTGATATCTCATTTACGTACACGTGTCATGAGTGTGTGAGTGTGTATGCCGCATCTTTTTCGTCGCTATCCCCCTCATATGTTAACCCACATGCCCTGAGGTATGGTACCGCGTTGTTGCGGTGAATCATCTCATCCCATCGTTATTCATGCAGTAGTAGTTGTTGTTCCTTTAAGTGTATCTTACTGGCAGTGTGCGTGTGAAAAAAAAAGAGGTCTGGGGAACAGAAAGTAGCAGGGCTACACGGCTTCATCAGTGTGGACGCTATTTTCAAATGTTCATCCATTTCTCCTTTCTCTCGCTAAAGGGAGTACCTGGCCACTAAAAACGTCAATACAGGCAACAGCAGTAAGCTATTAGCAGCGCATTTCCTGATAAAAGCAGTTTTCTGGGAGATATAAAATGGAAGCGTTGGATAGGTTCGGTTTTTGGCGTGGTCGAACCGAACCAGAACTGAACTGAACCAGAACGAAATCAAGGCAACGCGAACCCGAACCCGTATTTTTTGCGGTTCGACACCCTGGTTTCAAGCGGTATTTCATCAAGGAAAGCTGCAACGAAACCCACAGAAAAAACGACCAAGCTCGCAACCAACTCGAGACCGAGAGTGCCGCGTCGTCTGCTAAACTACCATGTGTTACATATTTTTGGACGCTGATGTTGCTGCTCGCTCGCGCCACTTGGCCCGGAGAAACAGGTTGTTGCTCTCTGGGTCGAAGATCGTGCACGTGGGTGATATCCTAAAAAATAATCAGAGGGGTCGCTCCATTTCACTATACAGGAGCATTCCCGCAATTATTAATCCATTTCGCGCGAACGTTGCGAACGTTTGTCACAAAAAGGTGTACACCAAATCATATTGATTTTTTTAGTATGGACACTGAGTAAATACATGGATGTGTGTGCAAACTTTATGAACTACGAAGGGTGTTCAAGTCAAACCGTGACTTTTCATTTTTAGTAGAATGAACTCACAGGCGAGAAATTAGTTTTATTTTTTAACGTAATCCCCAGCTGCACTAATGCACTTGTCCCAGCGTTTCACGAAGTCTCGGATGCAAGCAGCGTAGAAATCCTTCCCGGCGCGTAGCAGCCATGATCGGACCGCATTCTTGACCTCGTCGTCGCAGCTGAAGTGGTGTCCCCCAAGGAACGCCTTCAGTGGCCCGAAGAGATAGAAATCGCTAGGGGTGAGGTCTGGACTGTAAGGGGGATGTGGCAGCAACTCACAGCCAAGTTCCTGTAAGGTGCGTGTCGTGAGGTGCGCGGTATGCGGGCATGCATTGTCCTGTAGGAGGAGGACTCCTTTGGTGATGAGGCCTGGCCGCTTTTGCTTCAGCGCCTTATGCACATCCCTGAGAACCTGGCAATAATATGCACTATTGATGGTGGTACCACTGGGCAGAAAATCAACATGAACAACGCCAGTCTTGTCCCAGAAAACCGTGGCCATGACCTTACTCGCAAGCGGGGTGCTTCGGAACTTCTTGGGAGCTGGCGAGCCCGGATGCTTGCACTGTTTTGATGCGCGTTTAGACTCAGGAGTGAAATGATGCACCCACGTTTCATCGCACGTGATGATCCAATCAAGGAACGGCTGTCCTTCAGTGTCGAAACGGTACGTTAGCTCTTGGGAGATTTCCAGTCTTCTCTGCCGTTCAAACACGGAGAGCTGCCTCGGGACCCAACGGGCACTAACTTTCCGAAACCGGAGGTGTTCATGAATGATAGTGTTCAACGTTCCCACAGAAAGGTCCGTCTTTGAAGCCAGTTCGAGACATGTTATCCGTCGATCCTTGAGGATCAGGCGCTCCTCAAGTTGGATGTTCTCACGAACTCTGGCACTGGGCTCTGAGCCGCCCCGGCCGGGATCGTCCTGCACTGATGTACGGCAGTCTCGCAACCGTTTGCACCACTCAAACGCTTTGCTCTGGCTAAATGTATCGTGGCGATACTGAGCCTGAAGTCTTCTGTGAATTTCAGATGACTTTACGCCTTCATTCACGAGAAACTTCATGACAATTTGCTGTTCGATGTGCGCGCTCATCTCGTTGTCGGCCATCTTGTCCAGCACATGTCTTCAGTTTTGCACAAACTTTGGACCACCACGTGGTGAACGCAGAGGCCTGCCGCGTGTGAAAATGACGGAAAAGAAGTAGCGGGCGCCATTTGTACACTCAGGAGACAGAAAGTCCCGGTTTGACTTGAGCATCCCTCGTATACATGTATAACTCGTTCGAGATCTGCGCTTCAAGAAGCTACTTGTCTGAGATTCCTGAGTTGACTCCACAGATATCCTTCGCACAGGGAGTGGGGAAGGTACTATTGTCCTCATCGTGAGGAAACTGAGCTAATGTTTGTTCTTATTTTCAATTCATTCTGTGTGTAGAAATCCATAGGAAGAAGTCATCTGTTTTCGAGAAGCTCGATAAACTAAAAAAACGGGTGGGGGGTAATATGTTTATTGAACAAGAAGAAAAAATGAAAGGAGGAAAGGTCAGACAGGCCGAGACCGACTTGCTATTCCCAAAAGAGAAAAAAGAAGCAAAAAAGGAAAAGAAAAAGTGGCGGGGGACGATGGCTCAAAGGCTGCTGAGCAGCCAGTGTCCTTCAGGTAGCGCAGGAGGGCTCGGGTGACTGCCCACTGTCTGGAGTGCCGGACAGGTCCCAGCAGCGTCGCCAGGGAAAGTTCCCTGTGGCCTAGAGAAGAGAGACTTGAGGCGAGAACGGCTCGGGAGCCGGCGTACCGCTTGCAGTGCAACAAAAGATTACATATGTCGGCTACTGCAGCACTGCAGGGACACATCGCGGACGTCCGTCTATCTATCTTAGAGAGGAGCAGCGGGGTCAGGGCAACATCGAGGCGTAGGCGATTGAGGATCGACTCCTCCTGTCGCGACAGCCGCTGGGAGAGGGTGAGTTCCATCCTCGGGTCGATGGAGTGGAGGAACGTGTTTGCCGCTACAGGCGTTTGACCTAAACGCGAGGGTGCTGCGAGACGTCTGGCGGCGGATCTGTATCTGGGTGGTTCCAAAGAATGCAAAGCTTGATGCGTTTGACTTGCGTAAGATCGAAACGACGTACAGGAAGACTGTATACTTGGGACTCCTGATGGAAAATGATACGTAAAGGTGCCCAATCGTCCCAAGCAGTTAACGGATTTGGAAGAAATACGTCAGGTGGTCGAATCGAACACTGGAGGAGGAGGAGTGAATCAAGGATGGTGAAAGACTCGCGTCCCCTGGCATAATTAGCACGAAGAAAAAGTGATGAGCCACATCTTCAAAAGTGTGAAGGCTGCGAGCGATTACCCGTAAATAAATACATGCATTTTCCAATTTTAAAATACAGTGTGTCGCGTGAGTAGATTAGTTCGTATGCAAACGCAAGCTTTCAGATTTACAGCGCCTAAAAACTTTTTAATGGACACGGAGAAGAGAGTGATTTTAGTTATATTTTAAGAGCTATTCCTATGCGGAGTACTTATCAAATAAGACAGCTTGTGAGATACAAGTTGGGATTATTAGAGCGATATGTGGAAGCAGAGAACCCGTCGACGAGACAATCAGCCGGATCCCCGTGACTATGCTGGAAAAAGAACCACACGACGTCGCCGATGGAAAGGAACGAGTTGTCTCCACGTTAGAAGGCGTGCTTGCTAGAGTGTTCTAGATAAAGCACACCGTGTTCTTATGCCAAACAATTTCTTCATCATCTTTATTGATTTTAGTGACGAGATTATTGGAAAATAGGGAGAGAATGCTCTTCAACCGCAAATCAGGAGCGAAAATAGTTCATAAAGTTTGCAGACACATCCATGTATTTACCCAGTGTCCATACTAAAACATCTTTGAATATGATTTGGTGTAAGCCTTTTTGTGACAAACGTTCGCAACGTTCGCGCGAAATTGATTAATAATTGCGTGAATGCTCCTGTATAGTGAAATGGGGCGACCCCTCTGACTATTTTTTAGGATATCATCCGCGCGCACGATCTTCGACCCAGAGAGCAACTACCTGCTTCTGCGGGCCAAGTGGCGCGAGCGAGCAGCAACATCAGCGTCCAAAAATATGTAACGCGTGGTAGTTTAGCAGACCACTCGGCACTTTCGGCCTCGAGTTGGTTGCACTTGGTCGTTCTTTCTGCGGGTTTCGTTGCAGCTTTCCTTGTTGCCATACCGCTTGAAACACCATGCAGAACCCGCCTGTTGGACCTGTGGCCGCTTGGGTTCGGAATGGCGGTGTGTAAACTTCGCTGCAACCGCAGGCTTGGATAGTCAGGAAGGTAGATGTTGTTCTATATGAACATCGCGAAATCTTCGTTGTTTACGCACATTGAGTCAGTGATCATCCATAGAATTTGATGCAAAAAACGTTTATTTTACCGAAGCATTGTACAATTTCACTCAATCCTTGGACTAGTATACTGAGTAAATACATGGATGTGTGTGCGAACTTTATGAACTATTTTTTCACACCTGATTTGCAGTTGAAGTGCATTCTCTTCCTGTTTTCCAATAATCTCATCGCTAAAACCAATAAAGAAGATGAAAAAGTTGTTTGTGGCATAGAGACACAGTGCCCTTTATTTACAACACAAGGGCTTGGACAACCCTATTTGGAACTTCTTGGAAACCAAACTGCAAAAGCGAACCCTTTGTTTTTGGTTACAGAAAGTTTGTTTCAGCATATGGAAATGAGCAGGCTATGATGTAAAACAGGCGGTCTGCTTTGATGTGGGCTCATAGGAATTTTTTTCTTCAGATAGAGTTGTCTGATCAGGCAGAACAGTTTACTTTTGGTATACGTTTTAATACGCGTGGCAGAAAGCTCGATGACTCGGGAAACATGATTTACAGCCCCAAACTGCGGAAACAAGCGAGCTTTGATATAAAACATATGGCTCAGACATGTTGTGGCATGCAGTCGGCTCATCCTCAAAAGCTCGATGACCCCATTTCTCGAAAAACATGATTTACAACCATGGGAGCACGCGGAAACAAGCGAACTTTGATATAAAACAGATGGCTCGGCCATGTTGCGGCATGCAGTCGGCTCATCCTCAAAAGCTCGATGACCCCATTTCTCGAAAAACATGATTTACAACCATGGGAGTACGCGGAAACAAGCGAACTTTGATATAAAACAGATGGCTCGGCCATGTTACGGCATGCAGTCGGCTCATCCTCAAAAGCTCGATGACCCCATTTCTCGAAAAACATGATTTACAACCATGGGAGTACGCGGAAACAAGCGAACTTTGATATAAAACAGATGGCTCGGCCATGTTGCGGCATGCAGTCGGCTCATCCTCAAAAGCTCGATGACCCCATTTCTCGAAAAACATGATTTACAACCATGGGAGTACGCGGAAACAAGCGAACTTTGATATAAAACAGATGGCTCGGCCATGTTACGGCAAGCAGTCGGCTCATCCTCAAAAGCTCGATGACCCCATTTCTCGAAAAACATGATTTACAACCATGGGAGTACGCGGAAACAAGCGAACTTTGATATAAAACAGATGGCTCAGGCATGTTGGGACATGGTGGAGAGACCGGGTAGGGTTATGCTACGCGCGTGTGTTCCGGCTATCTAGTTTTCTGTGCGGCTGGCATTCACCACGCTAAGTTGAGCTATCCTTTGTTGACATGGGCTGTGATGTAGGTTTGTGAACCTGGAAGGTGTGCGATATCTTCGTCTTGACGTGTCTATATCGGCGCATGTTGAGCCCGTGCGTCGCGACCATCCGCAGATTATGCATTCAAAATTGTGTGTGTGGAGCTACGTGATAACGCCATGTGGATGCCTCTGAGGTGAACAATTGCAATATACGCGGACATGGCCAGGCTAAAATCGTTTGAGCTGTCCACGCGACGGATATTCGTGTTTCAGATATTGCTGCATGGTACTCGTGTCGTATGACAAGTTTGTGCAGGGTGAATCTATGTGGTGTGAAGCCTGTCATTTCTTTATCCTGCTTGGTTGTTTGTTTGTCCTATTTTTCGTAGCTGACCTTTTTCTTTCTTTTTGTTTACCCACAAACGCGTTTTGGAGTAGCCAGTTCTGACTGGGTCGGGACTAACCTCTCCATATTTTTCTTTCTTTCCAATCCAATCCAATCCTGTCATTTCTGAGATGAACCTGTTCATAATGCGACGAGCTTTGTTCATTTTGAATCTGTCTACTCACCCTAAATTTATGTTTCTAATGGTGCTTCTTGCTGTTCAGTAGTGCTCTTGCGTACTGTTTAGAAGAAACGCGGAGTTGTGTCGCGTGAAATATGTTACGCTGGATACGTTTGTGGTGCACGCACAGAATGTTCTGTGAGAGCTTCTTGTTTTTGTCTTTTTATTCCGTGTTAGCGCCGCGAAGCAACTGGTGTTATGAGCGGCATACAGATGTGGACAGATGGAGAGAGGACAGCAGGAAGGAGGACAGGGGGTGTTAGTATGCGTCCTGGGCCGATTTCAGGGGGAGCTCTGCCGTCTGGAAAGTCTTCGGAAAACCTCAGACAGCACAGCCGGTGGTAGGATTCGGACCCACCACCTCCCAATCTTCAGCACGACCCTGTCTACCCCTCTGTGAGGACCGGGACCCCTGTGTGAGAGCTCTGAAGGCAATCTGAAATTGCGTTTCTTCCTACTCAGCTTGGGTTGAGCACATTACTTCTTTTTAAGGTTGAGTACGTGCGAAGCTTCACTGCATAGCTCCAACCACTATGGGTTTACTCGATCACGTTGTGTAATAAGTGTTGAAATCATTGGAGCGTCGAAGTATCAGTGAGAGAAACAATCTTGAGTTTCACCGTATAGTATCACTATGCTTTCCCATTCTGCATGATAAACATTGAAGTCACTTCTTATGTTGAAGTACAAAGCACACTAAGACAAAAACGATCTTAAGCTTCACTGCAGTGCAGCTCTACAGAATTTCTTGATCAATCAACATTTAAATAATTTTTCTTAAAAACGAGCTTCTCCGCACACCATCTGCTATCCATGTTTATCGATCATGTGCTTCTTCCTGCTCAGCTTTTTTAGTTCGAATACGTGCGGAGCTAGTCGGCTTCAATGCTTAGCATCACGATGAGTCTCCCTTCAAATCCGCGTATTGATCTTTCGCGGTGGAGGGAGGCGAAAGGGAGCCGGTCCTTCATATATGGAGAAGGGCCCCTTGATAACGCCGTCCGCCCCTGGGTGGGCAGTGTCTTTGACTGGTACGGCCGATAAAAAGGTCGACGGGGCAGTACCGCTTGCGGTGCTGTTCCGAGAAATAATTTTATTCTTTCACGATGAGTTTTTTGCGCTCTGCTTAATAAACATTGAAATGTTTTTGTTTTTTTGTTGGGATGTACCTGTGACAAAATCTGTTCTTCAGCGTTTAAGAGTGAACGCGCTTCACTCTATCGCATCATTTGTGGAGTTTCTTTGCATTCTGCTTGATAAACATTGAAATAAATTTTGATGTTGAAGTGCAAAGCACACTATGACAAAAACGATCCTAAGCTTGATCCCAGATGTGGGCTACGCATGCATGGAAGCCAACTTTACTTGTGTTCTATGGAGAGATGGATAGAGTGTGTTTTGAGATGTGTACATCGTTAGCACCGCGAAGTGACTATGAGTGGCATGGATAGCACGAAGGAGGCCTACTCAAGACGGCGGCACTGAACATGTTGATGTAAGCTGTTTTAATAATGTTTTGTATTGTTCAGCCGCGAATTACCCTTCTAACGCTGGCTCTCAAGCTAGAACTATGAACCAATAAGTAGTTAAGTAGAAATGAATGACAAATGAGTGACTTGCAGTTAGAATGGACCTTTTTCACACTCGCGTCGCGGCTGTCCAGCGAAACACGATCGGCGCGCGCCAAAGCACAACCAGCTAGAGCGCCTTAGCCTTCATTGCAAAGAGGTCGCAAGTATCGAGCTACCGTACAATTGGTCCTATCTATTGAATATGTGGGGAACCTTCTTCGACACCATGAGGGTCACAGAGCATGTGCAGAAGCGTTGAGAAAAAGGTCCATTGTGAAACAATGACCAGCCGGGGGGGGGGGGGGAATTTCGAGGTGTAGCCAATGAGTGGCATGCAGTTAGCATGAGGCAATAGCGGTTGGAGTCTACCAGCATATGAGGGAATTTAGCGACGAGTGGAAGTGACTGTCTATAACTGTGAACCATTTGGGTAGAAAGTTTCAATGACCCCCGCTAAACTTATCTTATAGTAAAAGTTCCACTACCCCCAGCTAAACTTTTATTATCTTATCTAGAGATTAGAGGGAGTGGCCAATGAGTGTCTTGCGGTTCGATAGACCAATAGAAGTTGGGTCTAGAGATGAGTATAAGTGACCAATGAGGGTGGCTTGCAGTTAGATGAACCAATCACGGTTGGAGCCTATGAGGGAGCTCTAGAGATGTGTGGAAGTGACCGGCTAGAAATATGAACCAATAAGCAGTCGGGTGAGTGACCAATGAGTGGTTTGCAGTTCGAAGGGCCAATGAGCGGTTGGGTGTGACCACTTGCAGTTAGATAAGCCGATAGCAGTTGGAGTCTACCGAGGGAGCTGAATGACCGGTTGGAATAACCAATGAGTGCACGGGATGAGTGGAAGTGACCGGATAGAATTATGGACCAATGCGTGGATCGATACATGAGTGACCAATGATCTCTATGATGCAGCTGACCCAGTGACCAACCCATGCTCTACGATACAGCTGGACCGATAGGAGGAGGCTGAACCCTGTTGTACCAAATAAAGGTTGAAATCAATTTTGTCGTGTCTTGTCTGAAGCCGCTGCCTAGCGGCTGAGGCGGGGCCTTTGCCGGACCGGCTTAGGAGCGACAAATGCATGCTAGCCAATCACTGTTCAGTAGGCTTAGCGTGGACCATTCAGCTTGAAGAGAGAGAGCCATTAAAGGGACAGCAATTGCTAGGCTTAGAGCGGGCCACTCAACGCGAAGGGCCAATTGGTAGGCTTAGGGTGGACCAATCAGAGGGCTTAGAAGTCTGGAAAACGTGGAGAGTGATCAGTGCTTACAATGGACCAATCAGCGGGGTCGGAGCCGGCTAATTAGCCTAAGGGGCTATGATCACCAATCAGCAGGCTTAGCATGCACCAATCAACGTGCAGTGTGTGGAGCCAAGCCATCTAATTAGCATAAAGGGGCGGAGCTATCCGTTGGAGGACGCTACCTTCTGCTGGAAGCGCCATAAAACAAAGCGGTTGATAAAAACAATCACGTAAGATAGTGACAACGAGTGGAACACCGAGTACCGAAGTACCTGTTGTGTATAACGCTTGAACTTTGGAAGTAGCTCACCTTATCTGCTGGTATGTCGAACTCGCCCTCTTCTTTCACATCTCTAGCGAAATCCCCTACCCGGAAGATGTAGCTTGATGTGTCTGTCCTGCAATTTCAATTGTGTACGCTATTCCTCACAGTCATAAGTAATTGCACGGGTAAATGTATTAATATATGACGCAAATGGTGACCGCCCTTTTCATCGAACGCCGTTTCTTCCAATGCCGTTTCATTGAACTCTGTTTTGTCGAGTGGTGATCCATCGACTGCGTTTTGTAGAACGTCATTTCATAGAAAGCCGTTTCTTCGAACGCCATTTGATTGAACGCCGCTTTACGGAAAGTCAATCCGCTTTAAAAAGCGTCAGCAGACGGCTTGTACAAGACATGCAGGGCAGAAGAGTACAGAACGAAAGATGGAAGCATATACTGCTGCACATCGCAGCCACCTGTACAGAAACGGTTCATAAAGTCAGATTATTAATGAAAGGTTCCAGGCCATGCACAGAAACCGGCATGCAGCGGACATGAAGGACTGTTTGCGTGCCATTGAAATTCACTTAAAGCAATAAGTGTTCCCCAACTTTTCTGTAATAAACTATCGAATCGAGGACATTTGTCATTTGATTTCTGAGTGAGGTATCGCTTCTTTTTCACATATTTACGTATAAACAGTACAAATATGAAACTAACGTTGCTGGAAGTCAACCATGAGAAGGACAGGAAAATATTTCTCAGTGCCTGACAGCTTTTTATTAGCTGAAGTGCGTATCCAGCCATGAGACAATCGACAAGTCATACCGATGGCGAAGTTACTTTCTATTACCCTTTTCCTTCGTGAAGCAATGGTGACGTTAGAGACGTTGCAGAGCAACGTGATGTAGCCGGCATAATAAAAAATTACAAGGCATTTATCTAACGTTGTAGTAAATGAGGCAATTAAACATAGGACAAACCTAGGCAAAAATGCGACAAAAAGCTGGTGACACTTGGTTGTTAGGCGTCGTCTGACTACCGAACTCTTGGACTGACTTAGGTGAGATGGCATTTTCTTTGGCATCTCTTTTTCTGTATTTGCTGCCCAAGCTCAAGCTGCTTTTCATTTCCCTTTTTTCCTTTTTTCGTGGACCGCAGTGTGTGACCACCCTCTCTGCATATCTTGACCTTGAATTTGTTGCACATTCCTCCTATCGACTTCGTAGCATTTATCTAATTGCAATGGCTGGCTAGGAACATGCTGTGGGGTGAAGTTATGTTTTAGCAGTGTACAACTGCACACCAGGAGAAGGAAAAAAATTACACTTTGAAGTAGATTACACGTAAAGACGAAATAAAAAAAACCATCTCCGCCGACTGCACTGCTGCTGATGCAAGCTCCATACGAATCTCCATTTTCTTTCATTGTATTAATAGAGTGGTCCATGAAGGCTTCCATGTAGCAGCCTCATGGTTCAGCTGATGTGGTTTTGTAGATCTTGCTGTACGCCTTCACTGCATAGCACGCTCCTAGCAACCCATCATCACGAATGATACCGTTTTCAACAAATCAGGGCAGATAACATTATCATTCGAGATCATGGTTGGTTAGGAGCGTGCTATGCGGTGAAGTTCATTTTTAAGATTGTAGTACACGTGCGTATTGTTGTTCTGTGCTATACTGTGAGAATACAGACGCTCCTCCACGGCGTTATTATAACATGATACCTCGATCGACGGAATTGCAGGATAACACAATCAAGGGCATCGTCATTCTAACGTATCAAATTGTAATCTATTTTTGATTTCCTTATCACGGTCATCTATTTTCTGGAGAAGTGTTGATACTCAACACGATTACTCCTCTGCTCATCAAAATTAGCATAATGGTTATGTATAGACATCGAAAAATAAATATGGCCAGTTTGGAGGCATTATGAATAGAACTCATTTACGCAATGTAAGCGACGACTTACATTTGGTGTCGCCCTGTCGCATATTTGAATGACTGACTCAGTGAGCAAGATGTGATATAGAACAGGAAGAACTCGGTTTGCTGCCCGTCCCTCCTTATGCATGTGGCCTATAACTACCTCCCATGTCCATGGGGGTACTTCCCATGTCACGTCGAGACTGGGTGGCACCCGGGTTCGAATCCCGGTGTTGGCTGCGCTGTCTGGGGTTTTTCCTGGGTTTTCCTCAGACGCTTTCAGACATATGATGGCACAGTTCCCTTAGAAGTCGGCCCAGGACGCACATTCCCCCAGGGCGTCAGTCGTGGCGTTGTCCACCTATGTGAGGCCGACCACGGCGAGCCCTTTCAGCACTACCACCACCACCGCCTACAACTCAGCGTGTTGGCTAGGCATGTTGGGTAAGTGCACCGGTACGATCGGCCGAAAATCAAGAGGGTATAGGTTCGAATCCTAGTTTCATCATATCGTCGAACAAGCACATTTTTCATGAGTTATTTGAATTTCCGAACTCATTTTCTGCGTATCTCAGGAGCGTGACATGGCAGAGGAATCCTGGTCCTTGAAAATGTCCTTTAACGCGTACTGCTGCTTCTTCTTCTTCTTCTGCCCAATGTAGAATGTTCAAAAAGAGATTGGCCAGGGCTATACAGGGTGTTTCACGAAAACCCCCCGGCTGAATAATTCGTGAACGGGTGGCGCTATCGAAGAAATTTATTTGTGGTAGAGATCCTTGGGACATCGGCCATGAACTGAGTAGTGAGCGGCTCATTTGCATACGCTCACTAATTAGATAAACATCTTAACTTTTAACTTTTACTTCGCACGCTTACGGAACCTCTGTTTTACGTATCGGGACCTTCAGCGAAAAATATTGCAAGAAAAAGACCGCATCGGCACTTAGTGATCTTTTTTAGTAATTAATTGGTTTCGGTTTACATATTTCTTGCGTGGAGCAGTGCACCAACGCGCTCTTTGGATCAGCTATCCGGCTGTCAATTTCGTTTTCATCCTCCTGGTTGACACACGAGGTTGACGGAAGATAAGGAACAGCCGCAAGACCGCAGGAGACGCTTTGGTGTTCCCACTCCTTCTCTAAACTCTTAAAATAAACTTCACCACATAGCACGATCCTGGCCAACCATCATCCCGGATGACAACGTATTCCCCTTGGATT
Organism: Ornithodoros turicata; assembly: GCF_037126465.1. Classification (NCBI taxonomy): domain Eukaryota; kingdom Metazoa; phylum Arthropoda; class Arachnida; order Ixodida; family Argasidae; genus Ornithodoros; species Ornithodoros turicata. The sequence goes on along the minus strand of NC_088202.1, from coordinate 90,501,481 downwards.
TGATAAGTATGGGAGGTGTATGCCTTTCTTTTTTTCTTCTTCTTTTTTAGTACCAAAGATGCCGTACATAAGGACAAAAAGAAAGGCCCGCTTCCCCTGTTCAACAAATCGGGCGAGGACATTGCCATTCGGGATGATGGTTGGCTAGGAGCGGGCTATGTGGTGTAGTTAATTTTTAAGAGTGTACCAACTAGTTCACAGCGTTCGCGGCGCATTCGTCATCATCCATGATAACAGCTATCTCACCTATGGAACGACAGAACCGGCTGTGCTGTGTCCCAGTCGCTTTGAGAAGGAATAGCAAAGCATGTCTTGCGGCTGTTCCTAATCTTCCGTCACCCCCGTGTGTCAACCAGGAGGATGAACACGAAATTGACAGCCGGATAGCTGATCCAAAGAGCGCGTGGGTGCACTGCTCCGCGTAAGAAGTATGTCAACCGAAACCGATTAATTACTCGAAAAAATCACTAAGTGTCGATGCGGGTTTTTTCTTGCAATATTTTTCGCTGAAGGTCCCGATGCGTAAAACAGAAGTTCCGTAAGCGTCCGAAGTAAAAGTTAAAAGTTAAGATGTTTATTTAATTAGTGAGTGTATGCAAATAAGCCGTTTACTACTGAGTTCATGGTCGATGTCCCAAGGATCTTTTCCAAGTTTCTTCGTTTTCCAAGATCTAAGTTTCTTCAATAGCGCCACCTGTTCACGAATTATTCAGCCGGAGGATTTTCATGAAACACCCTGTAGAGTCGACTACGTGACAAGGCTCGACAATACTCAGGAGATGATGGTATGATGAGCTAGCTAACCATAATGATGGTGCAGGGGGGATGATGACGAGGGTGAGCTAAAAGCTGCGCGAGTGGAAAAGGAAAGGCGAAAGATCCGCTCCCACAGGACTACTCCATGTGGCATTATGAAAGGCTCCAAACGAAATGGGGCTGACAGGGACACGTGGACTCCCAGCAGACGGAGAGAAAGATTGAGGAAAGGCTGCAGTGCAGTAGGAAGTGTACTGGATTGTACTGGATAAGCTATTAGAATTTTTCGTCGTCCTTTATAGAGCGACAGATAGTCACGTTACCTGGATCATTAATGAATCTGCAGCCCATTAAAGGTTGTCCTTATGTGTAGTTGCGTAGAAAGGCTCTCGACAACGTTTTCATGGGTTAATTTACGAACCTACTTTTTTATAATTTACCACCCAGCTCTACCTTGTGTAACGCAACGTACGTGTTTAATAAATGAGTGATACAAAATAAGGAACGTCACCATACAGTACGATTCTATGTGTTGTTGTATAGGACGGTTTGTTTAGCACACGCTCGTTTGCAAAGGAAAGCGACCAGAATATGCTTCGCCCCGGTGCACAGAAACTTCCTGGATTTTGTTCTAGACAGCCGGCATCGCTCTGTGATCGTTGTATAAAGAGAAGAAGAAGTTATCAGGGGCACGCCCATTTTTTCCACTTCTTGACAGGATGGTCAGCTGTCGTCAACCACTACGCTGACTGTTGCAAAATTTTATTGCTCGCAAAATCTGATACGTTCTCGGTTGAAATCATGCGAAGGGTCATGTTGCCATTCAATTACTCGTCACCTGTTGTGCCAACTGTTCTCCTACGTTGAAACTTGTTCCGTTCCTCTCAATATCAGCAGCAGCAGCACGGGCAAGTATACAGAAATGGAAACAAGTCAAGCCAGCGGACAATATGAGTACAAGCTCGGCCTCGGATTGAACATTGGGTGCCAACGTCCTGCATTACCAGCGCTGAACCCACAGGAGGCTCAAGGTCAACCTCCCGAACCATACGCGGCGTGTGTGGCGCCAAGAGTGGGACGTAGCAGCCCAAATCTTCCCTTGCGTTTGCAAGAGGACAAGCCACTTTTCCGAGTCATAGCCAGACGCCGAATACGAGAGTTACGTCGATGCAGCTCTTGTGGAAATCTCCCTGATTCGACAAGGTTTCCAGACGAGCTCACAGCAAGCTCGCAAGGAAGCGTACAGCAACGTCAATCGGGCTCCTTGGGCGCACCCCGGTCGGCCAGTGCGAGCTCACTTCGCATACACGTTCAACGAAAGAAGCGGCGCTCAAGATCACGTGGAAGGCGAGGGACAATAACCATCGACATCGAGGACGTTAGTGACTCGTCAGAGAAGTTCATACATTTAGCTCCATCAGCAGTCTCGCCACTTGACCAAAAAAATGTCGTCAGAACGGAAGGACAAGAACTCGCATTTCAAGGCTTGTCGATTCCTACGTACCAAGGGGGTCCTTTTCCACCTGTCTCATATTCTGTGCCAGATGTGCGGAGCGAGAAGACAGAGCAAGGACAGTATCCTCCAATTTACGTTCCAGGAGCAACAGCAGACATAAAAGATCACGAAGTTCAGGAACTCTACAGCTACGATAAACAGAAAACACAAACACCGGTTCAGAGCCAAGAAGCAAAAGCAGATCTTCAAGCTGTAACTCAGCAAATGGCAACAGGAAAACTGGAGTCTCCACAAATGGCCCCAAGCAAGACAATGTTGAAGCCCACCCAAAAGAGTGATTCCCAAACACGCAAACTCCGATTTTCCGATGAGGTTATCGTTCACAAACATGATCGGGACCTTGCAGGAACAGGCCTCGCGGGAAAACCGCCTTTGGGGTCCGACTCATCTCCCTCTCGTTGGGAATCCGAAACGTCCTCAAGTGGCTCAAGTTCCCCAAGTGGTGAGTACCCGGCGATTGTTCCGGGAATGCCGCCATTTGCCCGAAGAAGTTCCGTTATGCGTCGGAAGAAGGGTTTGAAGAAAAAGCGTTCAAGTGAAACAGATTCTGAGAAACAGGATGATATCTCTCCCATTTCCGCTAAACAGCCCGATGATAGCAAGAAGGATAGAGGTGCAAAAAAGAAGAAGAAGAAAAAGAAAAAAGGTACAGAGGCTGCAAAGGAAGCAGCTGTCCAGGAAACCCCAGAAGAAAAACCCCCCGTGATGACGGATCGATCCCCAAAGAAACTTTCAAAGGCCAAAGGAAGCAGCAAGAAGTCTAAAAAGAAAGTTGATGGCACAGAAATACCTGAATCTCCTTCGGAATCAAGTAGCGAGAGTGATACACCAAAAAGAAAAGGGAAGAAGAAGAAAAAGGGCGCCAAGAAGAAAAAGGGCTCCGAGAGTGCTTCTGACGATAAGCAAGCAGTACAAGGTGTTGATATAGCGATACCCGAGGGTGCTCCTTCGGGCACTGAGACACCTCTGAAGGAACCACTTAAGAAAAAGGCTGCTAGTGGTAAAAAAAAGAAGAAGAAAGATAGTGGTGCAGAAACGCCAGAAAGCCCATCAGACACGAGCAGTAAGAGTGAACCATCCACAGAAAAGAGTTCCAAGAAGAAAAAGGGTCCTAAGAAAAAGAAGGGTTCCCGGAAAGCCTCTGATGGTGACGGTATGCCTCGCGATGATCAGCCTGCAAACCAAGGCCCAACTGAAACGCCTCCAAAAATCGGCGCGAAGAAGAAAGGTGGTAAAAAGAAAAAGAAAAGTGATGGTCCAGTAACGCCTGAACCCTCTTCGGAACAGAGCCCTTCGAGTGACACATCGAATGAAAAAGGCACGAAGAAAAAAAAGGGCACCAAAAAAAAGAAGGCCTTAAAGAAAGAGCCCGACAACAAGGCTCAACAAGACGACAAAGTTGATGCCCCGTCCATAAAAGAGGGTGGAGATGAAACATCCGCGAAGAAAAAAGGGAAGAAGAAGAAAGGTGGAAAAAAGAAAAGTGATGGTCCGGTAACACCTGAACCCTCTTCGGAACAGAGCCCTTCGACTGACACATCGAATGAAAAAGGCACGAAGAAAAAAAAGGGCACCAAAAAAAAGAAGGCCTTAAAGAAAGAGCCCGACAACAAGGCTCAACAAGACGACAGAGTTGATGCCCCGTCCATAAAAGAGGGTGGAGATGAAGCATCCGCGAAGAAAAAAGGGAAGAAGAAGAAAGGTGGAAAAAAGAAAAGTGAAGAAACGCCTGAAAACCCATCGGACGCAGGCAGCAAGAGCGGAAGCGATGCGTCGTCAACCAAGAGTACCAAGAAGAAAAAGGGCAGTAAGGGCAAGAAGGGCTCTAAAAAGAGCTCAGACGAGAAAGCTCCGGACGATGGATCTCCGTCAGGAGCAAGCAGTAAGAGTGATACGTCGACAGAAAAAGGCGCCAAGAAGAAAAAAGGCTCGAAAAAGAAGGGCTCAAAAAAAGCGTCCGACGAGCCTGAACCACCACCTGACGCACAAGTTAAACAGGAGGGGAAGTTCGTAACATGGGAAAGAAAACTTGCGAAGAAAAAAGGTTCCGGCGGCAAGAAACCTAAAAAGAAGGACGACAAAGCCCAGGATGCAGGCGGATCCTCAGAAACTACTAGTAAGAACGATTCATCTCCAAAGAAGGTATCAAAAAAGAAGAAAGCCACAAAAGACAAGAAAGCACCACAGGGAGGTGACGTAGCAGTGGCTCCAGATGCAGCACCTGCAGATGATATGGGGACGTCACCAAAAACGCCAAAGAAAGGCTCTGATGGCAAGAAGCCCAAAAAGAAAGGCGTCAAGACAGGAGCTTCCCAAAGCCCAACAGATGCAGGTAGCAAGAGCGATACATCAACAAAGAAAGGCAAGAAAAAGAAAGGAGCAAAGGGCAAGAAGGAGCAACAAGAAGTCAAATCGCCTGCACCTCCTGACGCAGAACCAGCAAGTCAGAGTGAAAGCAAAAGCTCGCCAAAAACAACTAAAACAAACGGCTCTGGTACTAAGAAGACTAAAAAGAAAGACAAGTCAGGAACCCCAGAAGCGGGTAGTAAAACCGACACACCAACGAAGAAGGGCTCAAAAAAGAAAAAAGGTGCGAAAGGGAAAGCACCTGGACCTTCAGATGCAGCTCCACAAAGCCTGCCGGACACAGGTGGTAAGAGCGATGCAGCAACAAAAAAAGGCTCTAAAAAGAAGAAAGGTTCGAAAGACAAAAAGTCTCCACAACAAGGTGATGTAGCCATACCGACCGAAAAACCTTTAAAGAAACTTACAAAGAAAAAAGGCAAGAAGTCTAAGTCTCCTGGTCAGCCTCCAGAAGCTGGAAGGAAACTAGAAACAGAAGCTGCGGTGCCACAGGCAGGCCAAGATGTCGCTGCGGACCTTGATATAGCTACGAAACAGTGGACAGGAACAGAAACAGGAACTACAACAAGTGAAGTTCCTTCGACCGAAATGTCGTCGTCCAAAACTAATGAACTAGAAACAGTGACAAGGTGCCAAGGTGAACCATCGAAAAGAGCAGGAAGCTGCTTCGATTTCCTGTGGAGCAAGTTTATTCCTGGTTCGGTCGATAGAGAAAAATCAACACAAACTGATGAGTACGTCCCAAGAAACGTCTCTTTGGGCATTCGCGTATCTACAAGTGGGCAAAGTGTAGGCGAAAGGCCTTTTCGTGAGTCGGAGCATCGCGCAGGAAGTGACTACGCAGACTTGAACGCACAGGACATTGATCCCGTGGCAGTCACACGAATGAAAATGTCAGAGGAGTTGAGGTCGATGTTGTCGAAAAGGAATTCAGATATACGATGGATTAACCGACAACTGCCAGGTGTTGGACCCCGGAGGTGGCTGGAAGAAGGAACGGAGTCTACATCAGCTGCCTACGGCGGAAGAGGGACTTCTGGTACGGAGTCTGACACAGATATTTCTGACAGGATGGCAAAATGTAGATTGGTTCTCAAAGATTCGGGTGGACTTGGTGGGCCGTGCTCCCGTCATTCTTCAAGTGCTCAGTTCAGCTCATCAGGATCAGGTACTGAATACTTGTATGCAACGAGCGACACATCGATCAGGATTCCAATAACCCCACCTCCGACACCCACGGGTGGATACTTTATGCACCAACAAAGATTGCCTTGTACAGCCAAACTTATGTCACGATATCCACCGTTCTCTTCAACGCATGAAGAAAGGCGGCAACCGTCCATTCATGACCGCACTCAAACAGTACCATATAGCGGGAGTCGAAACAGTTACATATCGCTACGCTGTGCTGGTTCGGGAGCTGCTGACAGCACGAGCGAAGGTTCAGATAGATTTGGCGAAAAGTGTAGGCATTTCAGACGTGCATCCTCCGAAGGGCACCCGCTTCAATGTCAAATGTCTGCTCGGGGAGCAGGAGGGAGAAGTTTGGCCTTTGGCGACTCGTTTCCGAGCAGGCGTCTGAACTCACAAGAAAGCGTCACCTCTCTACGTCACGATCTCAACTACAGAGTGAAAGCGTTTCCTGCCAACACTGTTCATGGAATGCAGATGAAAGGCGACATTGGGGTGTATTCTCCCCTCGATTTTCACGCTAAACCTCTTTCTAGTAGCGCCATTGCTAACGAACCAGGAAGCACTGGCGAGCAACAAGAACATGCAAATTTCGTACCATCAGTTGTGCACTCCCATAGTTTTGCGGAAGCTCCCTCACCAACAGATGCATTTGTACCATTAACTTCATGCGAAACAGTTCGTCTTCCCGTATATACCCATGACTACAACTCTGCAGCAACACTTGAGATGCGTGGAAATGAACATCTGCGCCTTCACGGTCTTGAAAAGCATATCTCAACTACGAAGAGTGGCGCGACATATTCAAATTCAGTTGTTTTTTCTGTGCTTGCATTGATTGTGACAGTTGTTGTCCTAAGTATTATCATGTTTACGAGCAAACATGCAAAGGTTGGGGTTCCACTTCCAAGAGTGGTCTTTAACAAATCCCAAAAACCTCTCGTTGACACTTCGGTGGTCCGTGACCTTCCTTTGACGGGTGTATGTAGGACAGCCGCATGTAAAAGCGAGGGCAATTACCTGAAAGGTCTTCTATCATGGGACGTCGACCCATGTGACAACTTCTATCAGTTCGTCTGCAGGCGCTGGAAGAGTGCACAACAAAGCGATGCTGGAAGCGTTTATGCTGAACTGGTCCACCAGCTCGAAACCAGCATACGAAGCCTTCTGCTATTCAGCCATAGTCCAGACGTCTTGCAGCCACTTAGAGATGTTTATCGAGAATGTATGGACACGGAACAACTTAACAGAAATAGCCCCAGGCATTTAAAGCAGCTACTTTCGCTCACCGCTCTTGAACGATTTCCATTCAGCTCTGCGACACAGAACATATCCTCCGTCTGGAAGGCAGCTGCAAGAATACTGCTAGCGGTCGGTGCAGAAACTCTTCTGAGTATTCGGAAAACTCGCCATCCTTCAAGAATGAACGATACCATTATTGCGATTAGAACACCCAAAGCTCTATCACCACACCCTGGCATCGTTCAAAGAACATCGCTCTTCTATATGAACTGTTTCAACTCCGCAACAGCAGTGCTCGGGGAAAACACCCTTTCTACAAGAGAACTGGCAAGACTTGCAAGCTTTGCAGCAACTGTGGAACTGTTGTCTTTCAACAGTACTATGCTGCACGTGCCTTATCAGCTGGACACGCTGAAAGCTAGTCCTTACCTGCTGGAGTTCACCTCAGAAATCTTCACCAGTTGGAAACCTCTAGCTCACGCTGGGATGCAAACCGAAGTACTCCTCGAGTGTCCGGATTGTTTTGACCAACTAGTACAGCTAGTGAAAAACACTGAGGCGTACATTGTGCTGAACTACATGGGCGTGCGGTTAATGATAGAGATTTCGGCCTTCGAGCCCTCTGGAAAATATCTCATTCACGCCCTGACATATAACCTTTATGGTCGGCTGCAACTTCCAGTGCCCCGATGGAAGTTGTGCATTCGTATGACAGAACGTGCAGTCCCACCTGTCTTCCTGCTTGCCGTGAGAAAAGTTTACGAAAATTTCATGGCGGACAGCTCTACTCTTCAACATCTTATAAAAGGAATGACTGCGAACTTGCACGGTGCTCTGGACAGGCTACTCATACTCGATGAAGTTACAAGAACGGAGGCACGAATGTTGCTTAATGAGTCTCGGATAGTTCTGTTCCATCCTTCGTGGATTACAAACCAACAAAGAATGCAGGCGTTCATCGAAAACCTTCCCAATGTGACAGCTGTGAAAGGAATGACCATCTTCTACAGACTCCGTGGGTACAGCTTCGCCAGTTCCTTGCAGCAGGCTCTGGAAGATCGATGGGTTGGCTCCGCTTTCAGCGAGGATTGCCACACCGAAGAACTGACTTTATTCATCCCTGTTCTTCTATTCAATATCTCTATTTTCACTGAATTGGATGGTAGCTTCCAGCTTCCGCATGCAGGTGTAAAAATCGTGCGGTGCTTGCTGCGCATGGTGCTCCGTGGTGTAGCTGCTGGAAGTCGGGCTGCACGTAACACTTGGTGGCCAGACCTAAGCGATTCCTTGCTAGGTCGTGCACAGCTGTGCTTCAACCAATACGCTATGACTCCATCTACTTCGTTGACGCTACTGGAAACTGCAGCTGCACTGCAGCCAGCTCTTGAACATTTTCTGGGAAAGAAAAGGCATGCCACGCGGCTTCAGACGTTACCGACATTTGAGCACCAACATCTGTTTTTCGTGTTCCACGCAATGGGATACTGCGAAAAGACACCGCCGGAAGGAAACTCATCCGAAGTTACGTCGGCGGCTCTTGCCGTCAATGTACCCCTCTGGAACAGTCGCATGTTTCAAGAGACATTCATGTGCGCAATTGGCACACAAATGAACCCGTTAAAGAAGTGTCCACTTTGGAAGCAGCAGACAGCTATGCAGGAGTGATATTTAGGTGTTATACGTGGCGGATTTTTTTCTTTGCGAGGAATATAATCCCTTCCACAGAGCAATGTTTCTACTCAAATGATATAAGCTATAATAAACGTTATGCTTCACATCACGTCGTATCACTCTAGATAACCGCCAGCTGGATGAGGTGTTTCGCGTGATCTCATAGTGATCACGGACCACAGCACTCCATGCTGCTCTGTCCTTCACTGTCGCATTACTTTCTGCGACTACGGGCGGATCCAGGATTTTTCTGAAAAAGAGGCTGGGGTGTCCTCCCTTGGACAACATCCTACTACACTGAGGTCTCTCTAAGGAAGCGCTCTGTAACGACAGAAATTGAGGGGGCAGGATATCCGGAGCCCTGATCCCCCTAGATCCCCCCCCCCTGCTGCAGACCCCTTATTTTTCCCTTCAACCAACATCAAGGCCTTTTTCAATATGTGTGTCCTATCGTCTCATTATGTTTGCCAATATTTGAACCGATGTGCGGTTTACCAGGGCATCCAGCAAGTTCCAAACTCAGCACAGAACTAGAAGAGCATAAGCACGCCACTGTTATTTTTCCAATAAATCCTCATGGACATCAGGGCACCTAACACATAACTTAGCAGTTTCCATGAATAGAATACGCTATGTAAGTAGGTCAGCTGTTTGCGCAGCTCCCGAGTTCCCTCTCTCACCTAGTGCCCGTGCAGCGACCTCATATAGGTCCCTCTGCCAAATAAGAGGGTAACATTTCGAGGTTGAGGCGCACGTGGTTTGTTCTGTCGACCCATGCCGGTTTCGAATATTCCCTTATTGCTACCGTGTGATTGGACAGACACTTCGTCACGTGGTCTCTTCAATACCCTCTGTCAGAGGCTGAGATAGACCGGACAAGGAGGACGACAACGAAGTGTTTGCGCTCGTGCACTGTTCTGTTCGAAGCGAAGCTTGGCCGAAGCATGTGGCGGGCTTTCGCTAAGCTGTACTAAGTTTTGTCTTTAACTGAATAAATGGGAAGTTATATTACTGGCGACGAGGGAAGTACGAACTCCACGGATACTACAAGATGAATCAGGCAAGGCTTCCTGAATTCGTACCAGGCTCCAGTTGGAACTCGTGGCGTGAACGCCTAGAATTTCTCTTCGAGGCGAATAACGTGCAGGACGCGGCTAAGAAAAGGGCTTTGTTGTTCACGTTTTGCGGCGAACAGACCTACGACAAGGTGCGAGACCTGCTGCATCCGCTCACACCGGCGCAAGTTCCGTATGACGACATAATCGAACGTCTGAGCAGCCATTTTGAAACAGGTCCTTCTGAACTTCTAGGGCGCTGGCGTTTTCACAAAAGGGATCAACTTCCTCAAGAGACAATCTCTGAATATGTCGACGCTTTGAGAGCTCTAGCTAAAGACTGCAATTTCGGTAATGTTGCCGTTCCATTATCGCTACCACTTGCACCAACCACACGATCGCCTGCCACGGCGCACGGTGATTCCCCAGCGACCCAAACTGCAACCATGCCTTCAGCGATCGCTTCACCGTCACAAGCAACGGTCTCACAGGCTCCGACGACCGCTGTTCCGACTTCGGCGAAAACAATTTTATCCTTGGAAGTGATGCTACGAGACAGATTCATCTGTGGTCTGAGGGACGTGCCCCTGCAGCAGCGTCTACTGTCCGAAAGGAATATCACATTCCAAATGGCGGTTGACACCGCGAAAGCCATGGAATCCACGGTCTCACAACAGGCAAGCATGCGCAGCAGGGAAGAAAACAAAGTACTTCAAACTTCAGCAACCAGAAGCCCAAAGAAGAATAAGCTCCCTAAGCCGTCCAAAAAGTGCTACCGTTGTGACGGTGCGCACAACCAGAAAAGCTGCCCTCACCGAAATTCCACATGCCAGTTCTGCAAGAAAGTGGGGCATATTAAAAAAGCATGCATGACGAAGAAAAAGAAGCAGGCTTCCGGCACGCGCTCATCTGGACGTCAACAAGCGAATAATCTAACTGCCGACGAAGAAGATTCGTGGAACAGCCTATTCACGGTCAACTCCATGAACCAATAGACTGAGAGCTTAACCGTATGGGTTACGGTAAACGAACGCCCTTGCTGCTCGAAGCCGATTCCGGTGCATCATTTTCAATAATGAGTGAAAACACCTTCAACCAGCAATGGGACAGCAACAGACCACGTCTACTGAAAGCAGCATTGAAATTGAGGACGTGGACCGGCACACCACTTCAAGTCCGGGGCAAAGCACGAGTCACCGTTCAGCTACACAGGAAGCAAGCAAAACTCGATCTGTACATCGTCGCGGGAACTGGAACAAGCCTCCTAGGTCGAGACTGGTTTGAGCCACTGGGAATTTCGCTGTCTGGCATTCACCGAGTCACGGAGTCACAGTGCCAACCACTACTCGATCAGTTCAGCACCCTTTTTAATGGCAATATTTCAGGCCATGTAGGCGACCCTATACACATCGAGCTGCAGCCAAACGCAGTCCCTAGGTTCTTGGAAGTCCCGCACAGTGCCACTGGCATTGAGGACAGCAGTCGACAAAGAGCTAGACAAGTTAAAAGAGCAAGGCATTCTGAAACCCGTTTCTTCTTCGACATGGGCTACGCCGCTAGTAACAGTACGGAAGCAGAACGGCAGCTTACGTCTATGCGGAAACTACCGTAGTACGGTGAACCAAGCTGTAGCGAAGGCAGCGTATCCGCTTCCCACAGTAGATGATATGCTGGCTCTAGTTCAAGGAGGCAGGATCTTTTCTAAGATCGACCTTCAGCAAGCGTATCAGCAGTTACGAGTGGACGACGCATCCTCCGAGCTGCTCACGGTGAACACGCCACGTGGCCTATTTCGTGTCACACGGTTACCTTTTGGTGTATCTGTCTCGCCTCTGGTATTCCAGAAATACATCGACAGCCTTCTGGCAGGGTTAGAAGGTGTCGGGGCGTACCTCGACGACATTCTCATTTCTGGCAGTACCCTCGACGAACATAACAAGCGTCTGCGCTCTGTGCAAAAGCGCTTGACTGATGCAGGGCTCACGGTTCGTCTGGAGAAATGCCTTTTCGGCGTACAAGAACTTGAGTACCTTGGGCATCATATCAGCGCAACTGGCATCAGACCCACACAAGCCAAGGTCAAAGCTATCCTTCAGGCACCCAACCCAAGGAACAAGAAAGAGCTGCAGTCCTTCTTAGGATTGCTGAGCTTTTACAACCGTTTTCTAAAGGACCGAGCGTCGGTCGCAGAACCCTTGTATCGGTTGCTACACAAGGACACACCATGGTTTTGGGGATCCCAAGAACAAGACTCTATTGACAAGCTCAAGCAGTTGCTAGCTGCAGCACCAGTATTGGCACATTTCGACGTTAACCGGCCCGTTTTGCTGGCATGTGATGCCTCACCATACGGCATAGGCGCAGTCCTCTCGCAACGGGCACAGAACCACTTGGAGGTTCCAGTGGCGTTCGCCTCACGGACACTCAGCAAAGCGGAGCAGAACTACGCGCAGCTAGACAAGGAAGGCTTAGCGGTGGTATTTGGTATGAAGCACTTCCATCACTTCGTGGCTGGTAGGCATATAACCGTGGTCACAGATCACAAACCGGTACTTGGTATCATCAGTCAAGAAAAACAGATACCAGCAGTACTATCGCCTCGGATGCTGCGCTGGTGTCTCTTGTTAAGCGCTTACGATTATACACTGATATATCGTCCGGGTCATCGGCATCAGAACGCAGACGCGTTGAGTCGTCTTCCGCTTCCAACCACAGCTAATGAGGACACTTCTACTGGTGGCATTTTAATGCTGGAATCAGTCGAGTGTGAACCATTCACACCAAGACACATTGCAAGCTTAACCAAACAAGACCCTATTTTGTCCAAGGTATTTCATGCTGTACGAACCGGCAACTTTTCCAGTTGGAGAGGACAAACGTTCACACCGTATAGGAGGCGTACCAGTGAGCTTTCCACGTGTAAGGGATGCGTGATTTGGGGCTCACGTGTAATTTTGCCCAAGAAAGCACAATCGCTAGCGTTAAGAATGCTCCACGCCAACCACCCGGGTATCGCAGCCATGAAAAGTACAGCAAGAAGCCATTTCTGGTGGCCCAAGCTGGACCATGATATTGAGATCACGGTGAAGAGCTGTCCGATGTGTCAGACTTGGGCTCGCGCTTCTTCAGCACTCGTGGACATAGAGTTCGAGCGTCCCTACATGCCATGGCACACGCTACACATGGACTTCGCGGGACCCATCGACGGTTGGTCGTACGTTATCGTCATAGACTCATTTTCCAAATGGCTCGAAGTCAAGCGCATGCGAAGCACGACGTCAGCACGCATAATAGAACAGTTAGCAACATTTTTGCGACGTTCGGCATCCCTAGGGTAATCGTCACAGACAATGCGCCCAATTTTGTTTCGGCGGCGATGGCGAATTTCTACACAAGGAATGGAATCAAGCAACGAACAAGCGCTCCGTTCCACCCATCCACGAACGGACAAGCAGAAAGGATGGTCGGAGAAACCAAACGTGCTCTGAGGAAATTAACTGACGGCAGCATCGAGTGTCGGTTAGCACGTTTCTTGTTTAAACAACACATCACAGTGTCTACAAGTATAGGGAAGACCCCAGCTGAGCTCCTCTTCGGGCGGCGCTTGACTACGCCCCTGGATTGGATGCACCCAGAAAATGACTCGCCCAGTCACGAGATTCCCCAAGTTCTTCCACGGTCCCACGACTTTGAACCTGACCGGTTTGTCTTCATTCGCAACTTCGCGGGAGAGCAGCCGTGGATACCGGCCGTTATAACCAAAAAGTTCTGTCGTTGTTCATTTTCTGCGAAAACTGCAGACGGCAGAGCTCACCGTCGGCACGTGGACCACATCAAGCCACGTTTGCTGAAGAGCAACCATGTAGCGACATGGGAAATAGCCAAAGCAAGCTTACTCAACTTTCCCCTCGACATGCAGCATACTCCGCAAGTGACTCAGTCACACGACCACGACCATTCAACTCAGGAAGGTCAGTCAGCGGAGAGTAATGAAAGTCTCCGGCCCCAGAGTCAGACCCCAGGTGACTTTCCCCCTCACCAGGAATCTTCAAGCAAGTATCACCAGCCTCCAGAACCAGCTGGCCCCTCTGACCAGGCAGAGCACAATAGCGAGGAAGTGAACCAGCCGGCTAACCTTTCATCGCAAGAGCAGACCAGAAACGACTCTACAGCACAAAGTGCTCAGAAGAGAGGACGTTTTGGCAGGGAAGTTAAGACGCCTAAGCGCTACAAAGACTTTCACTTAAATTAGCTAAATTGGTTTTCCTTAAGGCATGGGTATTTCGTTACTTAGCCGGGGGGAGTGTCAGAGGCTGAGATAGACCGGACAAGGAGGACGACAACGAAGTGTTTGCGCTCGTGCACTGTTCTGTTCGAAGCGAAGCTTGGCCGAAGCATGTGGCGGGCTTTCGCTAAGCTGTACTAAGTTTTGTCTTTAACTGAATAAATGGGAAGTTATATTACCCTCTCTCCCGCGCGGAGACGAACTGTAAGGTTTTGTCACACCCCTGAAAACTCTCTATAGACAGCGTCCTCTTGCTCATTTTAATCATGCAATATCTGTCCTCCATACAGAGTATAGGAAAACGTTACTGAAGACCGGATCTGGAGAATGGAGAGTACAATTAACAACCTGTGCAACTTAGCTTGTGTAAGAATAGGGAATAGAATCATAGAGCTAGCTATTTTTTCGACTCTATTTACGCCAGCGTGGCGACGAGACTATTAGTCCGGTGCCATAGAACGAACACTTAGATGCAGTATATGCAGGTTCCCATGCCATGCTTTCCCGCTTGTTCCCAATGCCCCGGAAGTAAACCCACATTTTATCCGTCGTCATCAAACGCACGGAAGAGGAGTGTTCCTCAGCATTCGTCCTATAGCTAACGTCTCAGCGAACACAGCGTGAACAGATATGCGATATTTGCGAACGCCCTTGCAGTATGGTTTCCACCCAAAAGATCGAATGAAGGAGAAAATCGAATAACCCTTGCACACGTATTATTCATAACCGCATCTTACATTTTGCGGCACATTTTACTTCAACTGGACGAATTGCCCGCAAATAATCTTCCGACGATTCAATACTATGCTTCACAATGGGCTGCCCAGTTTTTTTATAGTCCCACGCACGCTGCAGACCCGCCATACATATCTTTCGTGCTCCCACGAATACTGGGCACTCCTTTCCCTTCACGATGTTTGCTGCTGCTATTTGAATCGGACATTGCCACTTTGTGACGTTCCATGCCGTGCAATACCGGATACATTGTCCAGCAATCCGTTTAGAGCAGAGCGTTGGTAGGCTGGACTTGATCATGGACCAAGTAATGTTGTCATTGCCAGAGGGCGAAAGTCTAGCTGACTTCGGGGCACTGAAAGATTGGTAGTGCAGGCAATGGAGAAGGATGGTTCTAGATCTTCCAGGTCACAGAGCGACGGCATCTTGGAGACTATTTGTCGCCAGCGGGAGCGTCACTGAGAAGTAGCTAAAAGCGACATTGAGTCGCATTCGGTGGATAAATGCAGCATCCCGAATGAGAGGTATTCCGTGGTGTCCCGAGTGTGAGCGTTGGTTCAACACTTGTAAGCTTAGACGTCGTACGAATGTTAGCCACTGGTGAGAAGCCAAGGGTGCCATAGGCGTCGAAGAATGAAACTACGGTCGCCTCTCAGCAGTGTATTGCAGTAATGCCACGCTCGTCCGTATACCTCTGTCGCACAAGCTTCCGAAGGCTGCGTCCTGCGGCGCTGTCATCTTGGTCATTTCCCAGTAACCCACAGTGACCCGGAACCCATTGGAAAACTATTCTGCGGCCTGCGTCGTGCACCTTGCGGTAAGCCATTAAAACATCCGCTGGGGCGGACGATCCTTGTGTACCTGTGTTCTGTTCTAAACTCTGAGGAAAAAAAGGAGGAACCAGGGCGTAACTTTCCACTTTTTCTCGCTTTTCAGTTCTGTCTCAGTGAGTTACTCTCTGCTTGCTTCCTGATGGTGGTGGCGAAAGGGCTCGCCGTTGTCGGCCTCACAGATGTAGGCAACGTCACGACTGACGCCCTGGCTGCATGTGCGCCCTGGGCCGGCTTCTAAGGGAACTGTGCCGACATATGTCTGAAAGCGTCTGAGGAAAACCCAGGAAAAACCCCAGACAGTACAGCCGGGTAGCCAAGTAACTCTCTCACTGCAAATAGTTACTTCCACAAGGTCCAAACTTTTGTAAGTTATAAATGACATCACCCTGCTACTTGTGTGGGGATTTTCGAGCTATAAACTCGTGTACCACAGTCCAGCTGTTCAGCGACAAACTTGTATGGCTTTGGTTATTTATTTATTGGCTTTCCCCTAAATTCTCAGTTGGTGAGGTTATCACCCTTACGGAACGACACCCAGTGGCGTCACTGGCGTGTGACCTTCTGACACGTTAATTGTTTGATTATCTATTCCGGCGTTTACTTCGTTCGGGGGGTGGGGAGGCTTTCCGGGATTCTTTGGGACTATTTAAATGCCCATCCTCCAAGTATATATAGAAAGTGCATCAGGACGAGTGCCGCCGATATTTCGAACAGAGACTGCTGTGTTCTTATCACTTATCTTAACATTTCCTAGTCGGTTCTCTGGATTTTCTACCCTTCTACGTCCCGCAGATGCAGATAACACTGAGACGGATGACGCGGAAGGCATGTAATACTGTAATACCGTCACTATATTGCATCAGGTATGAACTTCTTGAGCATCGCTCGTGTTCCTGTTGAGATTGATTTGCTTAATAGTCTCTTTACAAGGAGCCCACTGACACTACTGTATGATTTCCGCGTGAGTTCACGGGGGCACCCGCCGAGAGATATTGGACACATTTTCCCTGGGCTACGAGTATCTACGTACGTTCGAAAGCAGTGAGCAGCAGTGATAACCCATCGTTCTTCCAAGATCGCTCCTCCACATAGATGTATAGTTTTGCCACCAGTTTTGAAGCTAATGGCCACTTGCCAGGGGTAGTCGCCCGGTTTTGTCTCGTGGCCTCCTACAATTCGTCCTCTAGGTCGCGGAGGCCTGTGGCCACAACCTGCAAGATGAGAACAGACACAAGGGATCAGTGGAAGCTGAACTCCATTTGTTCAGCAGAAAGAGGATGAGGGCGCACAACACAGCGTGGTGGAAACATTATGTATGAGTCTCCGTCCAATACAAAGTCATCCAGAAGTATTTTCGCAATATCGGATCATGCGCGTCTGGTGCTATGAAATTTCCTAAGTGACACAAGACCGAATGTCGATAAGTAGAAGGTTGAAAGACGATATTGGGGCTACATGGAATGGCCTTCACGTCAGTTCTGCAAGGAAGCCCCATCGACTTTGTGGATTTTTATTATTTTTACATATTTGGAAGTCCATCGTTATATGATATAGTAATTGGCGGTAGAACTAACGATTTTCGCAAAATATAGCTTTTTCGCAACAAATTCGAAAATATTATACTGTAAATACAAAGGTTCCGAAATATCCCGAATTTTAAAAGGTTTTCTTGGGCACATTTTTGTTCATCGGTTCATGTATCAGTCATATCCATATCCTGGTCAACACCGCAATTCTAAAGTTTAGTACGTGGTTCAAGAGATGAACATAATTAAATTTAACTGAGCCTAACTGAACTTAGTACCGGATTCAAGAAAAATACGATAAAAAGTTTCCACGTTTCATGGGTTATTTCGCAGGTCGTATTTTGCCCTTCTTGGGAGGAGAACACTGATAGGATGGACGTATGAACATTGAAAAGCCATTGCTTTGTTTACAAATCGTCCAGCAGCCGTCGATGAAGGTCACCACTTTTGTGATTGCGTGTGGGATGACGTTTGCAATGACGTATGACCGTCCAAAAGGTATGCACGCTCGTTTGCATAGTTGGCCGGCTCCAAATCTGAAGGCGTCGTCAGGAGTGCCATGTGAGGTCCACTGTTCTAGAGAGTGACCCTGGAGGCTCGCAAGGTCGATTATTTTGTGACAGTAAGGTCGAGCTAGGTAGAAGCAGTCGTACTCACCCCTACGAGGGTAATGTGAGCTAAAGTTACCGTAAGCTCAATTCCTGGTCCGCAGCCTCACGAGAGTGAGGTGAACTCCAAGAAAAGTAATACGGATGACGTCACGTCACTTGCAGATGTCTGTACGCAATTAAGCTCAAGAGTGACCAATTGAATGCCGCCCTGCAATAACGATGGAAACCAATTCCAAGATAAATCTTTAGAAGTCGGTAAATACAGACCAACTTTACATGTGTAAGAAACGTGTGCACTGCTGAATTTGAAAATCAGTGCAGTAATTTCCAGCTTGAAAAAGTGTCATTATTTCCCTTTTTTTTTTCCTTTTTCCCTAAAGTACAAATTTTCACTTGCAGTATTGCAGAGTGCCGTTCAATTGTTGTCGAATTGCGTCTGTTCCCAAAATGACAAAAATTGCTCCTTTAACTCCTTGGTTTACCTTTTCGTTTTCTTTTTTCTTGGCTCATTGTGTACAACATCAAGGGCTGCTGTGAAGTTTATTTCACGGCTAGACTAAGAGTCCACTCACTCAAGGACTCCACAAAATGATTATTTAGCCTTCACGACCTGATATATTTGTAATTCTACTAGAGGTTATCGAGAGAATCGATATACCGAATCCATCTTTCCATGTCGTTTTTCGTGTGAGCTGACACATTGCGTCCGTGTAATTTCAAGAGCGACGAAACATGCAAAGTGAAAAAGAAAACATTGATTAACAAATCAGGACGAGGACTGGGCTCAATGAACACCTGAATGGACACGCGTTTCTCCCTGAAAGAAGCATAAGCTAAAATAATGCGCAACGCATGTGGCGAAGGTAACAACATCGAACAGCGTACGATAACGAAATGGCGAGCGGTAGAAAGGGTGGACGGTGATTTAAGAGGCAGCACACGAATGCAACAACATGAGAAGAGCTGCTCGCGTCTTGACACAGTCAGCTGTGGATGATTTGTGCGATGTCCAATAACGGAGACTCTAATGATTAGTTCTGAACCTACACAGGCATTCGGTGGTGGTTCTCGGAAGCCATCCAGTTCTTTTTGCGTTTCGCGCATCTCATGCATTACTGAAAAGGATACATGAGTGGCGACCACGATCTACTAGATTATAACGACCATGCCATAGACACCCCTTCCCAGCGCCGCATTCAGAAACTAGCGGTGGCGCTACCCATCGGCCCGGTTATTGCTTCCTGCTTCAATTTCTGCAATATTTTGTATTTCAGCTTACCTTAGTATTTTTGTACAAGCGGTGGATGTCCCACGGGAACTGCTTCTTTCTGCAGTTCATTATCATCATCATTCTAGGCGTCTTCATAAGAGCTGTTGCTGTCCTCTGCTACGGTAGTTGTACGTCCGCTTCTGCGCTTTCAAAATTCAAATTTACATTGTCCAATCATGATGTAGATCTCGTGGGCCGATGAGTAGCGCCCCTAGCGGATCGTGCGGACGGGCTCGTCATAGTGGTTGCCGATTATGACATGGCCGTTATAACCTAGTAGGTCGCGGTCGCGACGTACAACTCTCCCACCTGTGCGCCGATCTTATACACATCGTAGCATTCACTTCATTTACCCAAATCAGCATAGGGGTGCCACAATGACCAGTCCTTGTAGCGGTCCCCAAGCAGTCGCTTGCGATTTACCTTTAAGTTTGACGATCTGAATACAGGTTGTCAAAATTAAAGATAGTACATCGTTCCCTGTGGTGTTAAATGTTGGTGTCCCACACGGTTCTATATTAGGTCCGCTTCATTTCCTCCTCTATATAAATGACCTCCCCAGATTCATCTGTCATTCGTACTTTCCTGTTTGCTGATGATACTATCCTACTCATTACTGGTCAATACATCACTTAAAGGGCGTTTAATCTCCGAACTGACATTAACAATCTAGTAAATTGGCGTCATACAAATGGCCTAAAATTAAATGCTAGCGAAACTGTCTCCATGGTGCTCACACTCCCCAGCGTAGCTTAGATCTTTCTTTTTCACTGTCAGTGCATGACGTTCCCCTTCAGTTCAGCCAAGAGGTGAAATTTCTTGGTGTAACCTTCGATCAACATTTACGTTTTCAGTTTCATATTCAAAATATTATACGTAGAACCTCTTATTGCATTAGCGTGCTCACAAGAACTCGTCACTACTTTTCCACGACCACTCTTTTAAATCTCTATTATGCATTTGTGCACTCTCATTTTTCATACTGTGCCAGTGTCTGGGGCATTACTTCCAACACTCAGCTGCGTGCTTTGCAAATTACTCAAAACGCAGCTATGTGAATCATGTTTGGATTACCTTTTTTCTCTGTCTCTTCAATCATGTGACTATGAGATACTAGCCATTCAGCAATTAATATATCAGCACATACTTCATATAACGTGTGGCATTCTGAACGAAAATCTCCGTTCTGGGAACGCGTCATACTAGAGCAGGTGCTGAGGGTCTTTTTAACTTCCCTGTTGTTAAAACTAATTACGGAAAATTGACTTTTCTATTTAGAGGTGTTAATGAATGGAATCAAGTTCCACCAAACATCAAAGATGTCAGAAATTTCGCCGAATTTTGGAGGATCTCTGGGTCCTCCATCTTGTATGATTTGTGTAATGTATTTAATCATAACAGCGGGTATCGACGTAAGAACTTCGTCGAACGAGTATGGAAACCCTTGTACGACGATTCTCTTCATTCTTACTAGTACACAGGCTTTCGCCATCGATTTTTTGCGTTTTATAGGTTGTTGGCGTAACCCCTACGTAACCCCCACGTGTTTTTGTCAGACTGTGTACCACAGTCTAGGAAAGGAAAGTTAGGTAGCAAGCGAGCTGATGGTGACGATCCATGACTTGAAAACCCGAGACGAGGTAGGGACGATAAGAGACAAACACAAACACGGTCTGTGTTTTATTTGTCTGTTATCGTCCCTACCTCGTCTCGGGTTTTCAAGTCATGGACAGTCTAGGAATTCATAAAACGTAAAACACTGATTGATGTTTCCCTTTTCGTTAGTAAATATTTAAGTTTCGCGTTTCTGATACCAGCCTTTCGATTTCGTTTTCGTTGGGTTTCCGTTCCTGTTTCCGGTGATAGAGCAGCTGCAGTCCTTACAACTCTGTGTACGCCCGTTTTCCGAAGTGGCGCTTTAGAATATATACATAAAGCGCGCACATACACACACATACATTAGATGATGAGGTGGGCGATTCACCGCCGCTTGGGCGGTACACACCGCACTAGTAATTTCGCTTCGGAAAAATCGGACATCTTCTGGGATTTCAAATATAGGCTGTAGAGGCGCGTCTTTATCCCGTATAGTACACTCTGCCTCCAGCAACTCTATGGGTGCGCAACCTAACCTTCAAGGGTCCTACGCACAGACGGACACTACCGGTAGCAAACAGCACTGTCTTGCCAAAGTGAAATTTAAAGAAGTCGTATAGGAGCGCGCCCTCGTGCTATGTCGTGGAATCTGTTGTGCAGACATCTCTTTGCAGATATCTCTTTGTTGGCATCGAGGGCTCTGCAGACCGAAACGAGCGAGTGACGGTTGCATGCTGAAGACCCTATGTTGCGTTTACCGTGCTGTCGCGTGGTATTCAGAGCATATATTACGGGGAATAGAGGTGCTCGGCAAAATAATGTCTTTGATCATTTTCATTTTCGTTTTCGTTACCGCTCCTTGGTAAATACAGACGCGCAAGTAATAAATAAAGAAGATAATTGTTCAACACGACACATTTGTGCTGCCGAACACATGCCCACTCCAGTAGCAAAGGCAAGTTACAGCTATACGATAAGCACATATCCTGGCTTCAGGTTTCGACCTTTGGTGCCACTGCAAGCAATTACAAAAAAAGGCGTACCACAAACCTATATTTTCACTCGTAAACAGGTGCCTTATGGCACATCACAGCAATGCTTCTTTGAAACAGTAGAGACCAATCAATCAATTACCATTCTTAAAGCTCAGGGGGGAAAGCATACGGTACTCACGTTCAGCTGCAGATGTGTGAACAGTGAACAACACCAAAAAGGTAGTGAGAATTTCAAAGAATTTTGAAGACATGACGTGAAAGTTCACTCTATCGACTATCGAACGTGATTTTCCAGCAGGAGTGATATCCTTGCGCTTCTACTTACATCCCTTGCTGGATAAATCACAGGAGAGAACAGCTGCAGGCAGCCAAAGGTGTTCACGGAAACGCTTCTTATTCTTCATAGGCCTGTCGTAGGAGCAATCGAAACGATATAGGCTTCCATCCTAAACTTGGCTGCAGCCCCATCACCAATCACATCACCAAGCTGGGCGTCCTCTGAGATAGGTCATGGTTATAGAGGTTGTAGAGCACAGTTTGTAAGTAAATGTGTCAACTGTCGTACCAAGTGGAAACATGAAACAAGAGAGCACTGCGAAACTACTACGCACGTGAACATAAATGAAATTAACCCCCACTCATGCATGCAAGACCTTTTTTATTTAAAACTCATCCTGCTTCTTGTGGGGACTTTCAAATGCGGTAGCTACAATACCTGCGTTTACATGAAGGCAGCACAAGTCGACTGAACTGAATAAGTCAACCTATCGTCTCCATGTAAAACGGTCTTTGTCGACTTAAAAGAGATGTCGACACAGTAAAGATAAGACGCCCGGATTGAGCAGTTCAGGCGACAAATGTCGACTGGACTCCGGCATGCAAAACATGTCGAGTCTCAGTCGACATTCAACCACTTCACTGCCGGATACTTCGTCCTCCCTCACCTCAGAACAGACTTGTACGTATCTTGAGTACGTACTCAAAATACAGTATTTTAAATACATTTTCCGGTATTTTGGTACTCTACTGAATACTTTTTGCCGCAAGTTTTTTTAAAAGTATTTAATATATATATATATATATATATGAATGCATAACTGAGTACAGATGGACGCGAAAACAAATAGACTACAAGTAATGAAGAGACTTGGGAGGCCGTATAAGGGTTAAAAACACTTGCTACTTTTATTACATTAATAATTAAAGGGGCGCTAGGAATAGATTTACAGTTAGGGGTCGACGTTTCGGCAGTCAGCGCTGCCTTCAACAGAACTAAACTTGGAAATAGGTGACACGGGCTTATATACAAGGGAAAGAGGGAAAATGAGAGGGGAACAGTGCACGTGGAGCGGAGTTGGTGATGTTGCAGGAGCATTGTTGCTAATGGTCCATTGAGCACTTGCAGGAGCGTTGGCTGTCTTCCAGGAGAGTTCTCCTTGGTCGTCTGATAAACCTGAAATGATAACAGAGAGACGGCAGAAAGAACGAAAGAGGGTCGGGGGACTTGGTCTAGGAGCTAAGGCTGCGAACTGTAGACAATACGCCG
Organism: Ornithodoros turicata; assembly: GCF_037126465.1. Taxonomy (NCBI): domain Eukaryota; kingdom Metazoa; phylum Arthropoda; class Arachnida; order Ixodida; family Argasidae; genus Ornithodoros; species Ornithodoros turicata. The sequence goes on along the minus strand of NC_088202.1, from coordinate 90,478,289 downwards.
GGGTCTTCGTTTATCGTGGACTGGAATTTGTGGATTAGGAATGATTCACGCTGTTGCCTGCTACGGTCTGAGGGGAAATCAGATTGTAAGATGTACACGTGGATGTCCACGTCCACGTGTAGGACAGTAGGTATTCCAGGGCACCTGAGTCACTTTTCGTAGATGCCTAGTTTGGAGCAACATGTCACGTTTGAGTGGGTACGCGGTGTACTGCTGTGTAGGGCTGAAGAGCACGAGCGCTAATGCTGAGGGCATGTAGGAGTTGTGGTCTGTCAAGATAGTACCCTTTCAGTAATGTGCAACTCGCAGAGGCATTTGGTACAGCATTAGGACTCCACTCAGTTACTTGTCTGACTGGGGCTCTTGTAACTCACCTTAAGTGCCCTGTGACTACAGTGTACGAGCTTGTTATAGATGAACAACAGCAAGAAAAGAAAAACAAAACAAGGAATTGGACTGGGACAAGGCTGATGCGGTACGTGGAGCTAGCACAGTAGTGCTGTCCCGGAGTGTCGCATATGGGTAAAACGAAACTGAAGCTGTCATTGTCATGTCATCATGCTTCATGACAGTGGAGAAAAAAGGCCACTTACCAGGTCTGTTAGAAGCAGGGAGGGGTAACGAGCATATTTTCGTTACCGTTTCCATTTTCGTTATTTTCGTTTCCGTTGTCTGTTTCTGATACCAGCCTTCCGATTTGGTTTCAGTTACGTTTCTGGTACTGTTTCTGGTAATGGAACGGCTTGTTGCAGAAGGACAGCCTTTTCAGATCTGTCAGCATCTCATTTTGCATAAGTACTGCTTTGGTGTTACGCGTACACATCACACAAGTAATTTCGATTCAGTGGGATCCATACGTCTCACAGGATTTTTTTAATCTACAGAAACATGTCTTCATCCCATAGGGTGTTGCTCTGAGACTTTGAGTCCAGCACCTCAAGTTGGGCATGACCATAAGTCCTTCTAATGTTGCATACATAGGCAACGTAGTAAACAATACTGCTATAAACACAGTGAAACGAAAAATGGGGAAAAGCAGGTTTGCATCCACGTACGTGCTATGTCGTGAAATCTGTTGCATAGGTCACATGTGTTGAGTTACGCGGACTGTGACGAGTAAGCGACGGATGCATTGTGAAGATAAGATGGCGAAAACCCCCAATGCCGGGGGGCTAAAATAAACGACACAAGCACAGAGCACTGACTGACCTCTGCGTTTGTGCCATTTATTTTAGCTCCCCGGCATTGTGGGTTTTAGTGGTTTTAATTATGCACTACCTAACCGCCCAATTTTTAACCCTTTTTGATTGTGAAGATCCCATATTGCGTTTCCCGTACTCTTGTGTAGTATTCAGAGCATATATTACTGGGAATAGAGGAAATTAAAAAATACAAAATAAAATCACTCATTAGATAACAGGAATAGCCATTACCCGAATTCAATACCGGACGATCATTTTCGTTGCCGTTACTGTTTCCTGTAATGGTGTACCATGGTATGCGTTCCCGTTTCCGCAGTATCGTTACGATTTCTAATTTCGGTAATACTGTATACCGCTTCTGTTTCAGTTACTATTACCGTTCCCTGGCTTAAAAGTCTGGTGAAAGTCAAATAAATCCGATTTAAATCAGATTAATCGGATTTATTTTGATTAAAAAATCATGATTTTTTGCAACCCTGTGCAAGATAACATCGAATACAGCCGTCGAAAAGAGCGACTTGACAGTGGGCAGCACATGTTTGCTTGAGGGGAAAGGCGTTGACACAGAGGAATCTAATGAATAAGGAAGTGATGGCAGCTGGTCCAGGTGGGCATGCATCCCAGACAAGAAGGTGGAGAGCACAATCTCACGGTTTCGCCGTGAAGTAGTGCGAGAGTTGTGCAGCGCCTTTCCTTGTTACTGTTAAAAGTTTTCTTGCCGAGCAATCTGCCTGCCGATATGACAGTATGTTGCTCAAGAAGGGGGAATTCTGCATCCTGGGCCCGCTTCACGTACGCTTCCACTGTGGAAACTACAAATATAGAGCATACTAGGCATGACTACTTGCAGGTTATGAGAAAGCAATAACATCTGTAAGACTTAGATAATATAAAGACTGAAAGGGGTCTATTCCTATTCCAGTCTCCATTCTAGAAGTGACCCTTCCTCGTCCTCTTTCTCTTGATGTCCTTACAACATACAAGGGTGTTTGTAGCGCCGAGCACTCGCCAAGCCACACACCATTTCATTTTGTACTCGTTAGTAGTATGGGATGGAGTACTACGACGACATCTTTCTCTAATCCAGTTCAAGCCAATTCTAATTTTAAAAAGCCAGCTCTAATCCCGCTAATTCGTCAATCCCAGTGACGTAATAGCTTCGCACTTTCACGCTAATTGGTCAATTCCAAGCTGATTGGTTGATCGCAGCTCCACCTCTTCATGCTGTTTGGTCGATTCATTGCCTACTACATCTTGGTTGGTTATAGCTCTGCATCTCCATGCTCAGTCGTTTATTCTATGCCAACTGAACGCTGATTGGCTGGCATAGCTCTACCCCTTCATCCTGGTTGGTCAATTCAATGTTTACTGAACACGGATTAGCTCCACCCCTTCATGCTCATTTGTCCATCCCATGCATACTGATCACTGATGGGATGGCCTTCCGACCAGTCACATGCATTTACAGGTGCCCCTTCCCGCTGATTGGTCAATTCCATGCATGCTGATATCTGATTAACTAGCCTTCACACTAATTACATGTATTTTGCGGCTACCCCCTGTCCACTGATTGTTTAGCGCTTCATTGTTAGGGCTTCCATGGCGGCCGGGGCTTTATACCAGATCTACCCACTGATAGGCTGGATCACCCCCAGTGGTTTATTCCATTCATTGGACCATAATTCTAGGATGCCTTCCTCGTGGTCCATGACTAAGACAGGAATCACTCATTGGTCAATTCCACTGGTGGAGCCCAACTGCTTACATTGGTCCATAATTGCAGCTATGCCAAGAGAGCCACTCATTGGTCACTTCCACTCATTTCTAAGCCCGCTCAAAGGCTGGTACACCCCTACAGTGTTGTAGCGACCCAGCCAGGCACAGCGTCATCTGCGCACGCCGATCTTCGTCGGCCCCTGCGCACGCTCCCCGCTCGCTGCGCTCTTGCAATTAAACAGTTCTCGTTCCACCCTTCAACTAGAAGGTTCTCTCTCTTCCTTCACTGGTGACCCGAACAGCAGAACACAGCTACCATGACCTCTCCGGCGCCGACGATGCCGGACCCCGCACCGCTGGCGTCGCAACCTTCCACTCTTCATGCTGTAGCCGTGAAGATTCCGCCTTTCTGGCCAGCCGACCCGGCTCTGTGGTTCGCCAACATCGAAGCGCAGTTTGCCCTCTGAGGCATATCTGCACAGCAAACAAAATTCTTTCACGTCGTTGGAGCGCTTGGCCCTAACGAAGCGTCAGAGGTCAGGGACGTCATCACCAACCCCCCAGCAGCCAACCCTTTCGACGCGTTAAAAGACGCGCTCACGAAGAGAACGACAGCCTCTGAACAGGAACGCCTTCGCAGCTGCTACGTCGGATGCAGCAGTTGTTGGGCGATAGGGCCTCATCCTTGGACGAATCCATCCTGCGCGAATTATTCCTGCAGCGTCTTCCGAACACGGTTCGCATGATACTAACAACGTCGAGCAGCGTTTCGCTCGAGGCTTTAGCGGAGATGGCGGATAAGATGATGGACATTGCGCCGCCAACTGTTTGTGCCATATCTCCACAACCCTCTGCACCATCACCGTCGGACTTCCAGGAGCTGCGTGACGAAGTCAGCCGCCTTTCCGGCTTAGTCGCATCAAGCCTACGCTTCGGCCGATCGCGAAGCCCAAGACACCGCAGCCCTCGTCGCGGCAACTTCCGTCGTCGCACACCATCGCCTCTCCAGCAGTCTGCAAATCCCGATGAGTGCTGGTACCACCAGACTTTTGGAGACCGTGCCCGGCGCTGCCAGCCTCCCTGCTCCAGACAGGGAAACGGGAGCGTCAACAACTGAAGACGGCCAGTTTAGTTGACGCAGCCCCAAGTCGTCCACGCCTCTTTTACATCACTGACCGCGGCTCTGGCGCCCGCTTTTTGGTTGATACGGGCGCGGAGGTCTGCGTCATCCCCGCCTCTCGAGACGATCAGAAGCGCACCCCACCTAACGCCAGTCTTCAAGCTGTCAACGGATCCCCTATTACGACTTACGGCGAAAAACTCGTTACACTCAACCTTGGCCTACGCCGCGTTTTTCGGTGGATTTTTGTGATTGCCAAGGTACCCCAAGCCATCATCGGTGCCGACTTCTTGGCTCACTTCGGGCTCCTGGTCGACATGAGTCGAAGAAGGCTAATTGACAGAACCACCAGCCTTTCGGTTCAAGGGGTTGCCGTCACCTCGCCACTTACCCCAACCATCCGTCGACTCGAACCGAAGACTGACTTCGAAGCTATTTTGCACGACTTTCCAGACCTCACTCAACCACCAAACTGGAAGCTCCCGGTCAAACATCACGTCGTGCACCACATTGTGACATCGGGCCCGCCAGTGCACGTTCACCCTCGCAGGCTGGCGCCAGAGAAATTCAAAGTGGCCAAAGAAGAATTCGAGCACATGCTCGAGCTCGGAATTATCAGGCCATCATCTAGCGACTGGTCTTCGGCTCTCCACATGGTCCCCAAAAAAACAGGTGACTGGCGGCCATGTGGGGACTATAGACAGCTAAACCGGGTTACTGTACCCGATCGCTATCCGATACCACACGTCCAAGACTTCGCGGCAAATCTGCATGGCGCAAGAATATTCTCGAAACTCGACCTAGTACGCGCCTACCACCAGATCCCGGTGGCGCCCGAGGACATCGGAAAGACCGCAATAACCACGCCGTTCGGGCTGTTTGAATTTTTGCGCATGCCCTTTGGACTCCGGAATGCGGCGCAAACTTTTCAACGGTTCGTCGACTCAGTCATCAGAGGATTGCCGTTCGCATTTGCTTATATTGACGACCTGCTCATCGCTAGTGCCACCCCGGAAGAACACGCCGACCATCTTCGCACACTCTTTGCCCGCCTCAACGAGTTTGGTATCATCGTAAACGCTGCCAAGAGCGAGTTTGGAGTGGAAGAACTTGATTTTCTGGGCCACCACATCACCCGCTCGGGCATCACTCCTCTCGCGTCCAAGGTGAAAGCCATCCAAGATTTTCCGCAGCCGACTACCTCACGAAAGCTCCGCGAGTTCCTAGGGCTAGTAAATTTCTACAGAAGATTCGTGCCGCACTGCGCATCCACCCTCCAACACTTGGAAGCGTTGCTAACGAATTCCAAAGGCCGCAATGCCCCTCTTGCCTGGACATCGCGCGCCACCGATGCCTTTTGCAGTCTCAAGCAGGCTCTCGCTGAAGCCACCTTGCTGAGGCATCCAGTGCACGATGCGCCCACGGCGCTCATGGTGGACGCCTCGTCGTCGGCCGTTGGCGCTGTGCTTCAGCAACAGATCGACCACGCGTGGCAGCCGCTATCATTTTTCTCTCGGAAATTCAAAGACAGGGAAACTCGATACAGCACCTTTTCCCGTGAACTGCTTGCTGTCTTCCTTTCGGTGAAGCATTTCCGCCCGTTTCTTGAAGGTCGCGTCTTCACTATATACACCGACCACAAGCCGCTGACCCACGCGTTCACTTCATCCGGCAACAGCCACTCACCATGGGAGATTCGCCAACTTACCTTCGTGTCCGAGTTTTCCACGGACATTCGGCACGTCAGCGGTCACGACAACCCCGTGGCCGACGCTCTCAGCCGCATCAGCGCACTGTCACCAGGTCTTCCTCAAGACATCAGTGTTCCGCTCAGCCTAGAGACATTGGCTGACCTGCAACGCTCAGACGAAGACCTCCGCATGCTCCGCGAAAACTCTACATCGTCGCTTCGTCTCGAAGACGTCCTTCGTCCCGGTACCGCCACCACGCTTGTCTGCGACGTATCCCAGGGGCATCCACGACCCTTTGTCCCAGCAGCCCTGCGCCGGCGGGTATTTGATACCCTCCACGCACTATCGCACCCGGGCATACGCGCAACGCAGAAGTTAATCAGTGCGCGCTACGTGTGGCCCGGCATGCAAGCCGACATCAAGCACTGGACGCGTGGCTGCCAGCAGTGCCAGAGAGCTAAGATACAGCGACACACTTTTGCTCCCGTGCACCCCTTCCTTCCACCTGACACCCGCTTTGAAAAGGTCCACTTGGACATCGTGGGACCCCTCCCGCCTTGTCAAGGTCACCGATATCTACTCACGGTGGTAGACCGTTTCACGCGGTGGCCTGAGGCGGCCCCCATGCCTGATATCTCCGCCGCAACTGTCGCCGCTACCTTCACGAGCACGTGGGTTGCCCGCTTCGGAGTGCCCTCCACTATCACTACTGACCGTGGGCGGCAGTTTGAGTCGTGTCTATTCAGCGCCCTCACCACCTTACTGGGATCTCAACGCATTCGGACCACTTCCTACCAAATCTATTACCTATCAGCCGCATCCCGTAATATCCCGTGCATCCCGGGATCCGGGGCATCAGGGGCATCCCGTGGATAGATAATTCAGAAATAACTGTCCTATCAAGAAACTTTCTTTTTCTTTTTTGTACCACTTCGGACCACTTCCTACCATCCGGCATCAAATGGCATGGTGGAACGATTCCATCGACAACTCAAAGCCGCCCTCAAGGCACACCCCAACCCCACCTCTTGGACGGAAGTTCTTCCTGTCGTCCTGCTCGGCCTCCGTTCAGTCTTCAAGCCGGACTTGGGGTGCACCGTAGCAGAGCTCGTTTAGGGCACAACTCTGCGACTACCTGGAGAATTCCTCGTGTCCCCCAAGGCTACTCCCCCGCCAGATCCAGCAGACTACGTTTCCCGGCTCAAGGCCATATTCAACCAGCTTCGCCCAGCACCCCCTCGTCAACCATGTTCCTCCAGGCTTTACGTGCACGACGACCTGGAGACGTGCACACACGTTTTCGTACGCGTCGACGCTGTCCGAAAGCCGCTACAGCCCCCTTATACTGGTCCCTATGAAGTCGTCAGCCGCACTTCCAAGTTCTTCTCCCTCATCATCAACGGCAAGCAAGAGCAAGTCTCCATCGACCGATTAAAGCCTGCATACATTGAGGCTCCTGCTGCTGACCTCACGGCTGCTCTGGTCTCCACCCCTCACTCCGTTTACCAGCCCGCCGTTCCCCGTTCAGCAAAATCCGTCCACTGGGCCCCTGTCCTGGTGACGCACCGCTCTTGCGTTTCACCAACGCGCTAAGGGGGGGAGCAGCTGTAGCGACCCAGCCAGGCACAGCGTCATCTGCGCACGCTGATCTTCGTCGGCCCCTGCGCACGCTCCCCGCTCGCTGCGCTCTTGCAATTAAACAGTTCTCGTTCCACCCTTCAACTAGAAGGTTCTCTCTCTTCCTTCAGTCTATTTCACTCATTTAGCCATAATTCTAGGATCATAACATGCTACAGCTCCTGGACAATTTGCACTGACTCCAAAGCTGCTCTGCAGGGACTGTGTCTACAAGATATGACAAATTTCCTCCATTACAAGATTTACATTGATCACATTTATTGGTTGTAATTAATAGAGGAGGGCACCACGCTGAACTATAATGCGTACCAGCCCACTGCGGTATTGAGAGAAATGAAGTGGCTGAGAAATTGGCAAAAGAGCCCCTCTCTCATTAGAAATGATCACCTATCCCCTTCACTAAAAGCGATGCAGTACACTTGCTCAACCTCAAAATGAAGGTATATGCAAAGAAACTCTGGCTGAAAACATTTCACTCAGAAGATTACATCAAACACTTTGATCCTGAACTCAAGTATGCCACACCTGTCACAATGAAATGGGAATACACCAAATTCATTCCCCGAATATGTCTTGGAGCCCTTGCAACCAGCTCAGTCCTCTTCAGGTAGGGCAAAGCAGACTCCCTGGCTGATCAATGTGTATGCTCCCATGTACCACCCCCCACGCCATCACACACTGCAGGACGTCCTCCGAGAAACGTGGACAGTTAGACAAAGACCTAGAAAAGCTTAGTCACATGCCTCTCCCCTTTGCCAAGGTAATGGGCAACTGGAATATCAGCCCAGACAGAAAAATTGCACTCAAAGTGCTGTATGACCTCATCAAAATTAAGCGAATCGTACAAAGACACTAAACCAGACACACTGAAGAAGAAACACGGCATGCCGCATTTCTGTTTCTCATTGGTCCAGGGCTAGGACAGGCACTCACTCATTGGTCCATTCATTATCAACATCACTCATAGGTTGCTAGACCCTAAATTACTTATTTGCCCATAATTCCAGGATGCTTTCTCAGTTCCTTTAGAAGTGAAGGGGCGGAGCTATGCCAGCCAATCAGCTTTCAGTAGGCGTGGAACAGACCAATCTGCGTGAAGGGGCGGAGCTATGACGTCACTGGGATCGACCAATCAGCAGGTTCAGAATTGGCTTGAACTGGATTTGAAATGGCTTGTGTTGGATTAGAATTGGCTTGAACTGGATTGGAAAACGGATACCGTGGGGCTTCATCCCCTACTACTCTCGTTGCAAAGGACAAGGCGTCAGCTATGCCCTGTGCACACCTTGCTCCTCTACAACTATACTTCACACTGGATTCTCGGGATCAGTGAAAAACACCGAGAGACACAAAACATCACCAAACGATGTATTGCAAAACATCAGCCGATTCGTGTACTTCCCCGACATTCGGTGTGACCCCAAAACATCATGCTGCTAAGTTACAAGGACACCAGGCTGGTACCCAAATTTCACCAATTGCTCACGCTTTCGAGTATAAATTCTTTGCGCATTTTGGTGTCTGTTGACCACATGTTGGCTATGAATGCACTGCACGTTGTCAAATACCGGGCATTTCATGAAAATCTCCAGCTGAATAATTCAGAAATAACTGTCCTATCAAGAAACTTTCTTTTTCTTTTTTGTAACCAACCTGGAGACATCGACCAAGAGCTTACCACTGAATGAGCAGCCGTCGCTGTGCATGTGCATTCATGATTCACAAAAAAGCTCGGCTCTCACTCGTAACGTAACCAGGCAGATGAACACACATTGAGAACCGGGTAGTTGAGCGAAAAAGCGCATTGCTGCACTGCTACGCGCAAGGAACATGTAAGCCAAAACAGGAAGCCAATTAATGACTCAAAAAAGATCACTAAGTGTCCACGCGCTTTTTTTTAATTTTTTTGTTGAAGGTCCACATCAGTGTGCAAAATGTCTCAAGTGTCCCAAGTTACGATTGCTATTTATATGATGAGCCGATTTCTCAAGGACATCTACCAAAGGGAAAGTCTGCAGTTCCTGAATTAAACTGCTGGGGAACTCTTGTGAAACAGATCCTTCCAAAAAGGCCGTGTGACATACAAAGCTCCAGCTCTTTCCACCTGCACGGCAACAACCAACCAAGCTTTCCAGATAGATTAGCACAATTAGCTGATGTTAGGGACAAATAAATGTATTTATACAACTATATCCATATTGTAACATGAAAAATGTATAGTGCTAGCACGGAGGTTGGACTTCCGTGATCTGAACCTGGTTCTGTAGATCTGGGAGTTGTAGCTCCCATGTCACGTACACAGTGACATTTATTCAATGAGGGCACCTGTAGAAAGGGAAAGGAGGCATTCTTGCATTCAGATGTCTACAGAATGTGAAACTCTGGGCATACTTGCAATGCAGGCGTTCACAAAGCTACATAGGCAACCTGTGAACATAGCGCGCCAGCTGAGATCAAAGATATCATCCGCACGACGGGGAGCCACGTGAATAAAAAGCCGTTCAATTGGCCCGATGTTTGACAAGTTGGATGTGCTGCACAGGGCGTAGATGCTGATCAGCTCCCCGCGCGCCTGCAGAGGAAAAATGTGCATTGATAGACTTATTCAAATTTGGTGGCAGTATATACTGTAGACGGGATACTCGGAACATGAGGCATAAAATTAAAATATTTCTGCGTGCGATTAGAAATACATAGAACGCGGTGACCGTAGCTACGAAGTGCATAGCCCAACAGCATGCACCTCCAAGTGGTTGTATGCGTACTCTCGTCTTTACTCGCGTAATTCCGCATGCTAATGATAATTTCTGTACAAGAGAGGCGCGCGAGACGATGAGAGGTGCGGGTGCAGGTGCGCTCGTGGATTTTGGATTTCCCGCGCGTTCCTTTACCAGGAAAAAAAAGATTCGTGCAAGGCCTACCTGTAGAAAAAAATTGCGGAGTGTTTCTCCACACGCTTTACAACTTTCGAATTCCCATCTCAGCCTTAAGGCGAATAATAGATTGCGCCTAAGTAATTCATCGGCCACCATGAAAAAGTATATACGTAGGCGATTAGAACAGTATTGATTCATTTATGACGCGCACGGTACACGTTAGCTTGGGCACCCTGTAGAGATGTCAGTGTGTGTGTCAGTTGGACACCCTGTAGAGGTGTGACGGTTGTAGAAGCGCGTATACTTCTCTAACCACATTGTCACCCCCCGATGGTGAGTTTGTAGTTGCCCCAAAACAGTCGTTCTATCCAACGCATACTACCCCCCTTGTCGCCAACTCATTCCTGCTGTCTTCTCTCCATCTCTCTGCATTTGTATGCCGCTCAGAGCCACAGCTGCTTCGCGGCCTAACACAGAATTTAAAAAATTATATCCATGAGCACGAAAACCCATAAAACAGCACCGTGAACAGCTATGGTCAAGTAGTCAGCTGAGCAAAAACGAAGACCATGTTCACTGTGTTGCAATCATTATCATAGAGGTTTGAAGCAGGGCCGTGTGAATACACTGATTTTTCTAATACTAAGTTGGTTCGTCCCATTTGAATTTGAGAATCGAATATGGAATTCTTTATTCGTATTTCGCATGGAAGCGATGTCTCCCCTAAACCGAATGTATTCGAATAGTTCCGAAGCTGCTCTGGGCTCTGGGAAGCCCAGAAACTCCAGAAGAGTAAGTGAGTGATTTGGATTTATCTGGCGCAAGGATAACGAGAAACGCCAGAAGATTTCTTTTGTGTTAGCGCCGCGTAGCAACTTTGGCTATGAGCGGCGTACAGATGAGGACAGATGGAGAGAGTACAGCAGGAAGGAGTGGGGGACGGGGGGTAGTATGCGTCCTGGGTCGACTTCAGGGGGAACTGTGCCGACATTCGCCTGGAAGGAAACGCCAGAAGAGAGAGAGAGAGAACACGAAACACTGCTGCTCCATGCAAAGATCCTTAGGCATATATAACGTATAATATATGCTGCACGTTCTTCAAAAGGATGGAAGGTTGGACCATTTGGTTGGAAGTTAGCGCTTCAGTATGCCGTATGTACCAGCTTATGCTACACATGTGTTCGGATCTGTTAAGTTCGCTTAGTATTCGTTTCGGTTTTAAAAATCTCTATTTTCACAGCCCTAGTTTGGACATAAGAGGACACGTTAAGCATTCGGGTTCTTCGTTTTTGGGTTTTACAATTTTTCGAATTGGGGGGGGGGGGGGGAATCGGGGCTATTTACGCACGAGAACTCCGGGAGAAATCGGGCGCTACAATCTGTTTCATATGTCATTCGAAGAATTTTCGGGTGAAACGAAAGGAATATGAAACAAGCCACTTCTGTGACACTGGGACGAGAAACAAGATTCTTTATATTTCCGCTCGGAACTGGGGCAGTGAATGACTGCGGTATTGAAACACTTGTCAAAGCTCCACAAAAGCTAGTCTTTTTTCTCCTGCAGGAGGGGATTATAAAAGGACAAATAGGCTGTCACAAATAGCTCTCTTTGCTGATATTATGATTCGCTTTTCTGACGGTTTACTTAGAACGACAAGTTGAAGGATCGCAAGGATTTCGGGTAGATATCGGGTTTTACCCAAATTCTTGAAAACTTGTTCGGGGGAACTATCGTGAAAAACCGGTTAACCTGAAAACGAAGAACCCTAAGTATTCTACATGATGTACGTCACACTGAAGACGTCCATTTATACAGTGAGCTGCACCACTACCGCACCAGTTCCTAGCAGCAAAGTGTTACCCGTACCGTTCAGAGAGGATGGGATAAGGTGTGAAAAGACAATGAGCTTGTAACGGTGGATGTCGGTGCCGTGGTCAGTTCATGAGCGTGAGAGCTCTGCGACTGTCCCGTGTGTTGTATACAGGTTGCAGCAATGCTCATGTTGAACTTTGGTTGAGATGGAGAAAAATTCTAAAGCATCAAATACCACCAGGCATCTTCGGGCCACAGCAAGACAAATCCAAGAAAGTCAGTAATGTATTATAGTAACGTAAAATGTGTAGTCATATCGGCTCAAGGCACAGAAAAAGAAGAATAAGTGAAAGAATGCATCAGAAATAAAAAATAATGAGATCGAAAGGTCTCATCGAAACTTTCTAAAGCAATTTCTCACCGTCAGCTTATTCTGAGATGTCAAAGACTTGAGCTCCATGAAGGCGATCACCTCACTGGCGCAGACACGAAGACCAATAAGGTAGCCCACAGTAGTCATTTCGTCCGAGTCTACGCCCATAAGCATACTGATCACTGCGAAAACGTTCCCCAGTACACCCTGCAAATGAGACCTCGTTGCATTTTTTCTGCATCAGCGACACATCATTCATCCGTTGGTACCTGCAGGCTCCAATGCGCGTCGACCAAGTCACCTAAGGTTCGAAGTATGTTGTCGATCATATAGAGGAACGACTTATACGCGATCAGGCTAGCAGCCATTCTGGCTGCAACACCCATCACGTGATGCACGCCATTAGAGCCCGCCTCGAAGATGGTTTTCTCCTGGCTAAGACGTGAGAAAGAGATTACCTATAGTGGCATCTGTACTGAAATAACCCCCACGGTACCTAACCTTCTAGCGGGCCTGATGACGTCACTGCTGGTGGTAGACTTTTCAGTTTCAGGGTACATGAGCTTAGACATAACCAGAGCAGCAGGAGCAGACATTAGGTTCGCAGCCAGTAGATGGGCTCCATTCGTCTAATCAGTGCCACCATTAAAATTCAGCATATACCTCGAGAGCCACCATCATTGACTTATATTTTCAATTTTACGACAGTGATATTAAGTGTCATTTATGACAGACATTAAGAAGCGACAGTGCAACGGGAAAGATCCTGCAATCGGGAAAAACCATGCAGACTGCATGGTAGCCAGAAAAATATTTCGGGGGCTTCTATTGGGGCTTTACATGGGGGAGGTGTTTCCCTCCCCCAATGCTCTACCAAACGTAAGACTTAGGGAGATGTGAACACCCTAAACCCCTCCCCCCCCCCCCCTCCTGGCTACGCCCATACACGTAGAGAAGAACTCGAACTTCCAAATTATGAGCTGTAGTTCCTGGTGAATTCCTTGACAACAACGTACGTCTCGAATTTATAGTGACATGACCACGATTTACTCTACGCTTTGTGGTTGTAGCCTTCTAAAAATCACGGTGCATGTTGAAAATCAGGAAGTACGTCATCAAAGAGAATCAGAAACAGGAAGTACGTCACAGAAAATCTCTAGCACCCGGGCGCTTGTCGTCCACTTCCATGCACTCATCTAAAACGGGATCTCGAAACGCAGCACGGACTCTCACACTCTCGGGTGCACGTTAAGTGAGTGGAGTCAGAAACGCTCGCACTCAGGGGTGCCTATTGAACGCACCCAATGGAATGCAAGTATTACTGGCGCGAGGCGCGCTCTATGTTGTGCTTTCTGCTCTGGCCTCGTGGGGTTCAGCGAACTGCTTCAGAATCGCACAATATGATTACACACAGCGGGACGCGCCATGTATCCACAGTTCGAGAGTGCACGACAACCTGCGCGAAACATCAGTAAAGAAACAGCTCCAACGTCACGGCCCCACTTACCGCGCGGATGCCTCTTATTCTCTGTCGTGTTCTGCTGGCTTGGCCCAAGGAAATCGCTGAGTCAAAAACTAATGCCCCTTGTAACGAATTTTTTGCCACCGCTCTACTAATGGAACATTCAACCCATGCCCCTATTCTGCCAATGGAACAGTTTGGAACCAGCATCACTTTGACCCAGCTGTGCCAATGAAACGCGCCATAAGAAGAATCCGTACGTCTCGCTGACTTTTAGGCAACTATTGTTCTTTCATCGTTGCTGGGGCGTTCTTGACAGCTGAAAAATTTGCGTTGTACGCGTGTAAAAATGTAAGGGAGAATGTGACGTTGAATATGCCTGTTTCTCTATGCCTATGCCTCTCCTATATGGCCTAGAGCGCTATGTTAACGAGGTGTAATCCGTAATACACTTGATCGGTGTTCACAGAGGTGCGGGCACGAGTCCCGCTGCCGACACGACTTCTGCTGGATGCGGTTCCTTCAAGTACGATATGTTCTCCTTGATCGCGTGTTTCCCAAACAACAGCTTCAAGCAATTGTCTTAAACGAGAGAACTTAGTAAAAGCTTGTCTCTACATACGAAGAACGTGTGTACATCTAACACCAGCAAGGAAGTCTTGTTCTGACATGTTGCGTTCACTGTAATGCCATACTTACCCCCCAATGAATTAATAGGGCGAAGACAACTCCAGATACCCCGCTAAAGCCAGATGACATGACACAGTGCAGCTCTGAGAGAGTCATTTCAGAAAGGTATGGTTTGATTAAGGACGCCGCGGCTGTCTGAAAGAGCAAAATTATGGTTAAATACCGCCTCCCTGACACGTTTACATTCAGACAATGGACGTACTTCTCCCAAGAAGACGCTCACAACACTGCACATGCATTCACACGCTGTAATGCGCGTAGTCAGGTGCATAAGTTGTCCCATGTTCAGCATGACAAACTGCACGGCTCCCAAATAGCAGAGCACGGAGATAAAGAAGCCAAAAAAGATGACAACGGGAAGGCTCTGTGGGATGGAGAAACGTGCATCGCCTAAGGAAGCATGCGAAAGCAAAAATAAAGTAAAACACTCGAACGCTATACTCTTGTTAGACCAATATTACCAAAGACGGTGACACCACATGCGTCGATTCCAAAAGCGAAGGCCAATAAGGACCATACCTTACCGAGAACGCGAAGATCGGTATTTGCTGTGGGATGCCGTCAAACGCACCATCTACGAGATGGCCAAAGACGAAAAGACTCCCGCAGTTCGTGAACTCCAGCGCTTGTTCCAGCTTCGAACTAATACAGGTGAAAAAGTCAGGATTCCAGCGGATTGCAACAAAACCACAGAGGATCTGCGTTGCCAAACCCATCCTGATAGCCGTCCAGGAAATCTAGAACACAAGGCACAGTTAATGCGCGGAAGGGTGTGGACGGAAAGTCTGCACAAAAGTCCGTACGCAAATGTAGTTTTCAGTTTTGACGTCTATATGTTGCGCACTTGCAGGTACCACTGTTATCTCGCTTGCGTTGCATGCTGACTGGCGACGTAGTGCCGGGAATCGCTAGACCTATGTTCGTTATGCCATCTTTAATTTCATTAACGTTAACCACTTTCCATGTTGTAGTTCATTCAAAGTGGCTACACCCCTCTGCCACCCATGGAACACTCTGAACTTATTACTCTTTTTTTTTCTTCACATCCATTTCTCGGGATGAAGTACCCTTTGGAACACACAACAAGCCGTTTTCCCCAGCTCTTTCATTTACCTTGGTTGTGCAACAGCTAAGACAGTCCTAAAATCTACAGAAAATTGTGTCAGGTTTTAACCTAGGCCTCCCCACACACACACCACTGAACAGGCGTTCCGCTTATTACCGGTTTTAAGTCCTTTCACACACTTTATAGACAATGAAGTTTGGCTGAAGAAGGTCTCGACCATTCCAATTGGATTTTTCCCATTCTACAGATAAGATTGAGTTTGATGGTACGTCATTAGCATGAACTATAACCTGACTGGCAGGTACTATATATAAAAAGTGCTGCCTTCCTCTTGCCACTTTAGTCGCTTATCGTCGCCTCACGGGCTAGTTGAAGGCATAGCTGTGATCACAAGTTGGGAGATGTGCCTGACATGGACAAAAAAACGCACAAACACGACAAAGATCAAATGATGATGCTACGCGTGAGCGGTCGTAAACCAGCAGTATATCAGCAGACACACACGCACGAAACCATGTAGAATTATACACTAGGTGTTCAGCCATCTGCAATGCCCAGCGTCATCCCTGGTCTACATTCGGAAGAACTGCTCTCACACCCTTTTCCATCCACCCAATATCTTCCAACCCTGTCGCTTTTGTTCCAACGATACGCAATGCGACGTCGCTGTCACGCTGGGTTACTTACATGTGAGCGATGCTTAGAGAATACGTATCCTACGGTTACAAAGAGGGCTGCTCCCCACACCGGAATGAGGCTACGCCAGTCATGTATGCCTTTTCTCACAACGTAGAAGGCAACGAAGCCCGCAAGAATCATCCAGATGATCCTGCCATTGAAACACGATTGAGTGCTTATAAACATGTCAAAAGGGCTCTAGAACTACCGCTTCCAGGGACGCCATCT
The DNA here is from genome assembly GCF_037126465.1 of Ornithodoros turicata. Classification (NCBI taxonomy): domain Eukaryota; kingdom Metazoa; phylum Arthropoda; class Arachnida; order Ixodida; family Argasidae; genus Ornithodoros; species Ornithodoros turicata. The sequence continues at coordinate 90,461,736 of NC_088202.1, read as the reverse complement.
CTACTATACTACATGCTAGGGTAGCAGTTTTCAAACTTTTCTCACCAAGTCTTCTCAAAAGACACTGCTTAAGAAAAACTGAGAGAAAACAGGAAGTTACACGACAGTAACATCATTTATTCGCGCTATGCACTGCATGGCCTAACGCAAAGTCCGGAACGCTGGGCGTATTCCTCGCCTCGATCTTCAAATTATCTGCTGTTATGATGGCGGATTACACGTATACACACGAAAAGCCTGGCCGACCACGCGTCGCGCGGTTTCGACACTTCTGTGCTGAGTCTACCAATAAAGTTCGCAGATTTTGCCGTCACGGGCCGTACTCACCATGCCCTTGCACACGCGATGGGTTAGACACGACATACACAGGTGGAAGCGATTTTTGTTTATTGAGCATCTGAATCATGAAGCCAGTTGTAATGCCAATCGGAATACGAAACACCAGCGAAAACCTCCACATGAAAATGACAAGACAGTACATAATCCTTTACTCAAGGTTAGAGGACAGGACATAATCATTTACAGTACATAATCCTTTAATCCCCGTTTAGTGCATGGCGAATGCTCTTCGTCTGAAAAACAAAAGCAGAATACACTTTTCATAACGGTAGCCCTAAGTCACTCCTTTTCGAAGTTTCATGTAAAAACGAACTCTGCGACGTTGTTCCATTGCACGCTACGGTAGCATTTGCTTTTGCGAACCTCCTTTTGTTCCGTTTGCGCCATTGGCAACACTGGATGGCTTCGTTTCCCTTTCAATGTGCTAGTATAATTTTCCATTTTCGATTCCGTGTTTGCGTCGCGAGGTATACAACTGTAGCTATGAGTGTCGTGCAGACGCGGACAGATGGAGAGAGGACGGCAGGAAAGAGTGGGGCTATGTGCCTCCTGCGCCGAATTCAGGGAGGACCTTCGCCGACATTCGTCCGCTGGAAGTCCCGTCCGAAGAATGTCCGCTGGAAAACCCATTAAAAACCTCAGACAGCACAGCCGGTGGCAGGATTCGAACCCGTTACCTACATGTCTTCAGCACAACCTTGGCGTTGGAGTAACCACCAACGAGTGTATGCTTTTGTCCACGCCGGCTGTGGCTTTGTCCACGCTGCTCGGCCACGCCGCTGGTGGCGCTAGTATATTCGCTTCCACTTGTAATGAGTGCAATATGTCAGGTATTTCAATTTCATTAATGATATGTAATTGTGTCCATATAGAAGCTGTGAAAATAAAATAAAGAGTGAATACTGTTGCTATTGAAGAGCCTGTGTTATGGAAAATTTATTCCGCTTTTTTCATATCACTTCCTTTTTCGCTTTTCTCTTTCGGATTAAGACCATTTACTTTAGAAAAAGGATCATGTTCTGTCTTGTCTCCTGCTTTCGATGTAAGGTGCCACCATGAAGCTTTTCTCTGGGTTTTTGCCCTTCACTTGATTGGCATTACAATTGGCTGTGCGGAGGCAAAATCTGCGATTGTGGCGCTCAACAGCGGAAACTTATCCTTATCTCACTTACACTTTGAAGATGAAGAACTTAGTAGAGGCCTGCAAGAGAAGACGTAGCGCCTTGCACTTCTCAGCGGCCTTGGCAAAGAGGTTCGCATCCGCCATGATCGAGTGCAGCGCGACGACGTCTCCGAAGATAACCGACCCCACCGTGAACTTGACATCCCTGCACCAAGAACCTGTCCAGTCTTTGGTGATCAATACCAAGGCGTAGAGGTGCACCAGTACTGCGACCACCACGTATTTGATGATGGACAGGAAACGCCTAAGGCTTTTGTACCGTCGGCTCTCGAAGACCACATTGTACAACGCCTGCGAGCGAGAACGTCACGGTCGAATGCATATCGGTGCTAATACACAATTGACATTATGGGTTTAAAGATTTGGTTGTCGTTCTTTCGAATACGATGTCCAAGATCATATGCCTTTGTGGAAGAAAGCAAATGGTCATAGTTTCATTTCATTAATTATTTGACCAGTTCAGAATTATAAATTTAAATTTTCGGTCCTTCGGTTAAAATATGTTTGCAAGCACCAGGTACGCGAACATTAAATATCACGCGCTCCGAGACATGAATGTGTGGAATGTTTTACGATAACTGGCACACTGATAAGTACACCGCACAAGCGTAAAGACACCCTATTGCTCCGTGGAAATGCAGGACGCTTATTCATCAGAACGAGGCGCTGCCTTTCTGTGGCCGGGCTAAACGGTATGCACTCGTCTTGTGCTCCATATCCATCAAACAAATATCGCATATCAAGGATGTGTCAACGGCGTAACATTACAGAAAGGTCACGTGTGTTATACTTACAACCGTCTTACTGCTCTTCATAGCATAACCATGACATTACCGAGAGTCAGCGAAAAATGCGAAATCAGTATTATTGCACGAAGTGATTCATGCATCAGCGTGAGAATAGAGCGTGCTATCCAGGACACGCGTGGCAGGGCCAATAGCGATACCATTTGTGATCTCCCTGCATGTTACATCCTGGGTTAGCGTCCAGTAGACGCACCGGCAGACAGACACTGACAGTCGTCGAGTACTCGTCTCTTTATTGCTCAACAGGTTTAAGCTTTTAAGCTTTCCGTAGGTGGCGCTGCACCTATCGTAATCAACGAACGAGAACAACCGGCGCACGGCCTTGACCGCAGCCGTGATAGTTACAGATAGTGATAATCGCGTACATTACACAACCCTAGCAGCACAATGTACTGAAAGTCGAGTGCAATAGGGGTAGACGGTATGTGTCTTATCAATGTTCTTTAGTTTCACGAGCCTGTTCAAGGCCTTCCACCTACCCGTCCACCCCTATTGCACCCGACTTTCAGTACATTGTCCCAAGCAGCAAAATGTACTGAAAGTCGGGTGCAATAGGGGTGGACGGGTAGGTGGATGGTCTTGAACAGGCTCGTGAAACTGAAGTACTCTGATAAGACGAATACCGACCACCCCTATTGCACTCGACTTTCAGTACATTGTGCTGCTTGGGAACACTTCTTCCTCCCTTCACTTAAAAACGGAACTACAGCCACTAGAAAAAAAAATATAATACAATATAACTATATACCGAAGTAAAGAAGTAGAGAAATGCTCGTAAATTCACACAAGTTCATTTGCGGAAGTCTTCTAACTGAAGTCTGTCCTTCCACATTTAGCTCTATCTTGTAGGCTTGCTGTGTACTCATACGAGATTCTAATTGAAATACAGAATCCACAGACTCGTTATCTGAAACCTCCACGAAGTTCGCTTTTGTCTGCCGCTCTTGCTTTCCACACATTATTTTCAAATGTCCCACTTTCGCACATTTGTGCTTCTTATACCAGCACTGACTTGGGCAATGCGATTTACCACATCGGTAACACTTTGTTTCAGATATACTCTTTTTCCTTCTTGCGGGGCCTTTCCTATTAGCCTGACTATACCCTTCGCCCTTCCCTTGTTTGCGAATTTCATTGACCTGCTCCACCCTTTTCACTTCGGCATGCATCATCTTAGTCTGCCGTTCCGCAAGCTCATGCTCCCGAGCTATTTTGCACGCCTTGTCAAATGTGAGGTCATCAACTGTAAAGAGCGCTCGTTGGGTTTCCTTGCTTCTCAGTCCCGCTACTAGCCTGTCCCTTAGTGCTTCTGATAAAAAGACGTTAAAATCGCATTTCCTTCATGCCTCCTTTAATGAAACAATGAAGTCGTCAACACATTCTGCTTCCTGTTGCGCGAGACAATTAAATTTGCACCGCTCCGCAATTACCGACTGTTTGGGACTGAAATATGCACGCAGTATAGCTTCTGCTTCAGCATACGTTTTATCTGTTGGACGGTTTGGTACGACCAGCTTCGTGAGGGTGTCAAATGCGCGTGGACCCATGACAGTGTAGAACACAGACTTTTTCTTGTCTTCGGCGACATCGTTTGCTGCCACGTAATGTTCAAAACGTTCGATGTACGACTCAAAAGAGTCAGTCCTTTCGTCGAACTCTCCTATTCTTCCCAACCGCGACATATGTACGTTGAGAATTTACCTGCCAGTGCTGCTGTGCGGCCTGACGCTATCCTTGTAGGGGTGCCGTGGGTCCGAACAAAACACCTCGTCGCCAGTTGTTACATCCTGGGTTAGCGTCCAGTAGACGCGCCGGCAGACAGGCACTGACAGTCGTCGAATACTCGTCTCTTTATTGCTCAACAGGTTTAAGCTTTTAAGCTTTCCGTAGGTGGCGCTGCACCTATCGTAATCAACGAACGAGAACAACAGGCGCACGGCCTTGACCGCAGCCGTGATAGTTACAGATAGTGATAATCGCGTACATGACACAACACTGCAGACTATCATTCGTCCTGCGTTGTCCAGGTGTTCCTTGTCAGCACGGTTCGCTATGAAGTCGACCCAGGACGCACGATGACCCCGAGCTGCGTGGTGCCAAATCAGGCAGGAAAACAGCTAGGCAATGACGACACCACAGCTTGATAAGAAAAGACTGATATGCAGCCGCTCACGAAGCAGCGTTCGCACAGATAAGCATGCACGGAGGCTTTGGAGTACACTCTTAAAAATGAACTTCACCGCATAACACGCTCCTAGCCAACAATCATCTCGAATGATATCGTTATCTGCCTTGATTTGTTGAAAACGGGAGGCGTACGCCTTTTTTGTGACACTTATGCTGTTCATAATTGTCACAAAAAAGGCGTACACCTCCCGTTTTCATAGGGTGTACACTATATTTTTCATAAGAGTGTACACTATGACAGTGTGTGTTTGAACTATTTGTTCGCCTCATTACGCAATCGCCTCTCTAAGACCATGCTATGCAACGTCATGCAACACTCCTTACTCACGCGAATCGACCCCAACTGCACCGCACCTATTGCCTCGCATCTATAAGATGCAACAGTTGTTGGAGTCCGTAACCTATCGCCTGCGACTCAACGTCACGTTAGCAGCAGCATTCCTTCATATAGGACAGGACAGGACTCGCCGAACTGTTCAACTTGCGGAACCCTGTAGGACACGGAGCACGTGCTGGTCAGCTGCCGACGCTTCGACTCTGGCCGGCAAACACCGAAGAACGCCTCTGACAAACTAGACCACCGACCTCTCAGCGTTGGGAAGGTACTGGGGAGCTGGCCAAAGCAGCACCGACAACCCGCACTGTGTGGCCTGGCGAATTACCTCAAGGACATACGGGCTGAAGTAATCTCCTGGCATCTTCGACAGGCAGCCACCGATCGAGTGCTCTGGAGCGCTCTATCCTCGACTGGTCAAAACCAACACCTCCTAGATAGTAGAAGGTCTGCGCACTACGTCGCGCAGGGAGACCTGCTCTTATAACTGTTGATGCTGCTATGACATCAATGAAAGAGCGAACAAGGGAAAACTCGAAGCAGCTCGTAAAGCTCACGCAGGCCTCCATGCGTGACGTAGGGCGCAGGCCCTCTGCTATCAAGGAGGTGCTGTCAAAACGGAGTGCTCTGACAACTGATTCAGCAGTTGTTTCTTTCTTCCATCTTCTTTCTTCCTCCAGCTCGGATCGCTTTGGCTTAGAGTATGCACTGCTCTCACGCACCAAGCGTCATGGAACGCACCGGCGCGACCTACTTTTCCAGTTCTTTCTATATCTACATCTATCTATGTATCTATGTAGTGTGTCTTTGCACATGAGACGAAGTTAAGAGTGGAGGAACCACGTGACGAAGGAGTCCGTCCACTTACAGAGCAGCAATAAGGGTGCTCGTAGGCCACGCTTCAAGGAACGCTTCACAGGACAAGCCACGTGCTTGTTTGAGAGAAGGGTCAACGAGATCGACGCAGGAACGCGAGGAGAGAGAGAAACTGCGGAGCTGCGCAGGCAATTGCCCTATTTTCATATCGTATCTGAGGTAGATTATATCGGTGCATGGAGGGTTATTTCACAAACAGGTTGCCAGAAACACCGATCTCAGCCCCCCCCCCCCCCCCCGAGTTTCTTCTGGAGGTCTTCTTCGTTCGATAATAGGGAGTTTTAGGAAACCGTGATCACCCTCCGATACCTTCTCCGTATTGCTATCAGCCAGTCAGCTATCAGCGTAGCAATAGCTGATTGGTTTCCTAAAACACCCTATTATTTTGGTAATAGCTACGCTATTGACGACATGAGCCCCTACGTCATCGATTACGTTTCGCCGCCGCGCAAGGCATGCTGGTGGGCACTATCAGCTTTTTCAGCCGACGCGTTTTTCCCGCTTCTTGCCCACCACAGCAAAATGTAACCTCGAATCAGTCTTCTCGTAACGTCACATGTTTGTAAACAGAGGGTTCTATAAACGCTGCAAAAAAAATAAAAAAATCAGTAACCCCGCGTATGAAGACGGCATCTGCTCATCGAATGGTCAAAACCAACGGTTGACCATCGGTGGACGCCTTCACGTGAAGTAGAGGAATAACCTGGAAATATTGCGGTTCAGTGTGTTACAAGCGTATTTGCAAAAAAAAACAACGGCTTGTACGATACTAACTTTCAACGACATTTCACTTTGAAAAAACGCCATTTGAAGAACCATCACATCACCATAGAGTGACTGTCAGTCTGTCACACATCGATCGAGGAATTGCATGACTTTGTCGTCTAACAATGGCGTACGCCAGGGAGGACCAAAGCCTTCTCTCTCTCTCTCTCATTTTATTTATTTGGTACACCCTTAAAAATGAACTTCACCACATAGCACGCTCCTAGCCAACCATCATCCCGAATGACAACGTTCTCGCCCCTGATTTGTTGAAAATGGGAGGAGGAGCCTATTTTGTGCCATTATGCACGGCACAAAATAGGCTCCTCCTCCCGTTTTCAACAAATCTAGGGCGAGAACGTTGTCATTCGGGGTGATGGTTGGCTAGGAGCGTGCTATGTGGTGAAGTTCATTTTTGATGGACGGACACTGACTTCCCCCCGCTGGAGCCCACAGTCGTCTCAGTGACGGAAGAGAGCCTGCCTCCACAGATACGTAAACGGAAGACTACGGGCCCTCCCACTTCCCCACGACCCTCAGCCATCTCCTCGCCAGCTTACCAAAGGGCGTTAAACCGGCCACAGGGTACAGATCTGCCCTTGGTCATCATCCAGCTACTCTTTGCTGCGTTGAAGGCCATTGTCTCAGCCGTCCCCGGATGTACCGTTCTAGCTGAAATCCAATCGACCCTACAACTGCAAACCGTGATTGCGCCCCTGCTCGTGTCTGCCAACAAGAGCTAAGTGCATCGTCACGCCCTCTGCCCAACAATCGTTCTACATAGCAATTATGCCTGACAGAAGGAACACGAGGGTGTTCCTCCCCCACATCCTTCAATGGAACGCCCGAAGTCTCTCCCATAAACAAGCCGACCTTAAGCTCCTCCTGCGGAAGTCCGACTTCGACGTGCTGGCGATCCAAGAGAGTCTTTCCCGATCATCGTTCAAGATATCACCATTTGTATCCTACCACGTCAAGGGCCACCAGGCCGACGGCCTTCCGCGGGCTTCTCTTTTCGTCAAGCGGTCCATTGCCCATGCAGAGATCAACTTGTCTGGGCTCTGCTCGTCAACCGAAGAATATGTTGGGTGTTCCCTGAAGTCTGGATCCAGATCTGTGTCGGTGGTTTCAGTGTACCACTGGGGTCAAGCCCAACCCTGTGTCGACACCCTAAAAGCGCTGCGTCTTGCCCGCCCTGGCCCTCTCATCATCTGCGGGGACTTCAATGCGAGCCACAGTCTCTGGGGCAGTAGGAAAAACTGTAGAAGAGGGAATGCCCTTGCCGATTACCTTTCTACCAGCGGCCTTGTGGTACTTAACACTGGCTCGCCCACCTACATGAGACCTCCGCGCTACGTAAATGCCCTTGATCTCACCCTGGTTTCTCCTGATGTCACCCTAAAGTGGGAAGCCGAAGCGGACACATGGGGCTCGGACCATTTTCCCATTCTCCTTTCCCCGCCATATCGGAGTAGCGAAGCCAGGAGAACGAAAATTGTCACAAACTTGGCAAAATTTAGGCAGAGACTGACTGCAGCCACCGCAGACAACTTGCTTGATGGTATTCAGAACTCCCTGGCAAACAGCCCAAAAACAATTTCGTACCCGGCCCGTAGACCTGCACCTGATCTTCATTATCTAAGTCTCCGCGCGGCACGTAGACGGGCACAAAGGAGGGCTCTGAGGACAGGTCTTCAAGCAGACTGGATCTCCTATAAGCGTGTCTCGGCTGCCCACAGACGATATAGCTTGAAGTTACGGCGGATTCAGTGGCGACAGTTCAGCGGGTCCCTCAATGCCCATACGCCGACCACTAGAGTCTGGAGCACCTTGAAAGCTATTGAAGGCCTTCCCGAACCCGTAAACCCGCTCGTCACGCTATCGGTCGCGTCTCGACGTGATCCGAAGGTCATAGCTGAAGACTTTGCCAGGGAATTAGCGCAGACCGCCAGTTCCAGTGATTGCCGCCCCACACGCCAGTCAGTCGCCGACCCTTCTCCGGTGGACGACGATATCACCATGTCGGAACTGAAATACGCCATTCGTAGCCTCAAACGACGGAGCGCGGCTGGCCCAGATGGAATCCCCAATCAGGCACTGAAGAATCTGGGTGAAGAGCAGCTGGAGGCTCTCCTTCATCTCTACAATTCTGTCTGGACCTCTGAGGCCATACCGCCTGACTGGAAGCATGCTAGGGTGATTCCAGTCCTCAAGAAGGGTAGACCCCCCTCGCAGTTGTCCTCCTACCGTCCTATTGCTCTAACCTCATGTGTCGGCAAGCTATTGGAACGGATAATTCACAAGAGGCTGTGTTGGGTCCTGGAGCGCGACAATCACTTCCCCGAACACATTACAGCTTTTCGAAAGGGTTGGTCTGCATCTGACGCCATCGCTGAAGTGACTAAATCGCTCAAAGAGGCAAGGGAGTCAAATGCATTTGCCCTCGCACTGTTCCTTGATGTAAAGCAGGTCTACGACTCTGTCACTCACGCAGCATGTTTGGCTGCGATACAAGGTGCTTGTATCGAGGGCCGCCTGCTGAGGTACCTCTGGGACTTTCTCTCTGCCCGTACGTTCGATGTGTGCGTCAATGGGCGCATGAGCTCAAAGAAAAAGTTCGAACGTGGGGTCCCACAGGGCAGTGTTCTCTCTCCTACTCTATTCAACCTGATCATAGCCGGTGTCCACCGCAGGATTCGCCCATCTCCGTATACCCTTCAGCTTACCATCTACGCGGACGATATCTGCCTCCGCGTTGTGGGAGACAACAAGGAGAAGCAGGCGTCCGCTCGTTGGTGGTAACCAAGGTCGTGCTGTAGACTGGGAGGTGGTGGGTTCGAATCCTACCGCCGGCTGTGCTGTCTGAGGTTTTCCCTGGGTTTTCCGAAGACTTTCCAGACGAATGTCGGCACAGTTCCCCCTGAAGTCGGCCCAGGACGCATACTAACCCCCCTGTCCCCCCACTCCTTCCTGCTATCCCCTCTCCGTCTGTCCACATCTGTACGTCGCTCATAGCCACAGTTGCTTCGCGGCGCTAACACCCAATCAAAAAAAAAAACAAGGAGAAGCTTCGTGACACCGCCGAAATTGCATTGAACGGCCTCAGTGCGGCACTTCTTGAAAGGGGGCTTGTTGTATCTCCAGAAAAATCTCAATGCTTGGTTTGCATTCCCCGCCGAAAGTACGTGGGCAAGGGTTTCCCTAATCTTTCCATCAACAGCACCCCCATCCCAAGATGTGAGGTTTGTCGTTACCTTGGCGTCACCATTGACAGCTCTTTACGCTGGTCTAGGCTAGTAAGCCAAACGGTGTGTAAAGGCAAGAGGACTCTTAATTTACTCCGAAGGATCAGTGGCAAATCATGGGGCTGCAGTTCAAGTTCGCTGCACACGCTACACAAAGCCCTCATTCTCTCGCGTATCCTGTAATAGTCGCGGTACGTGGATCTGGGACCTTCACAATGGCAGGCTCTTGAGCGGCTCCATCGGGCAGGGATAAGAACGGCGCTTGGAATACCCAGCTTTTCTGGAATTACCCAGACCTACCTGGAAGCCAAGGAAAAGCCTGTCAGTATCCACTCCGAGCTTAGGGGGCTCCGCCACTTAGACAACTTGGCCACGTCCAGAAGCAAGCACTCTCTTTTTTCTGCCCTCGTAAAAAGGTCACACACGTCTCTCGGCTGCTTGGCCAGCGTATACGCTACTAGCGCCCTGGCCCACAGTGAGCGATCGCCTCAACATCCTGCTGGGTTACCTTCAGTGACATGGCGAGAGTTTGTACCGGGTGTAACGCTCGACGTTCCGGGCATTCATAAAAAGAGGGAATGTAGCCCCCTGGTCGCAGAACTGCGGCTGAGAACCTCATAACTGACGTCTACCACTCACATACTCTGGTATTCACTGATGGCTCTATTGACGATCGTACCAAAAGTGCCACGTGTGCCTTCCACATCCCGTCAGTGAACGTGTCCTGGCAAGGGAGATCATCGCGTTACCCGATATCCTCCACGACTGCTGAGCTCCTGGCTCTCCTGCACGCAGCTGCTGCGGTCCTGGTACGAGGGTTTGCCAGAGCAGTCCTACTCACAGACTCGAGAAGCGCTCTATGGGACGTGATGAACCCCATGTGTGACAACATCTTAGCGCGAAGCATCAGAAGATCGTGCGCCCGACATAAACAAGCTGGAGGCGATATCGCCTTCCAATGGATACCGTCCCACGTCGGTGTCGGCGGCAACGAAAGGGCGGACCAGCTGGCGTCCTCGGCACACCAGGGCTGCAGCAATGTTTTGCCAACCCCGGATGACGCCGACAGGCAGATGTCTGTTCAGCTCCTTGTTTGCGCCACCCTGGAATACGGGACATCATGCATCATAATCGCCCTCCTCTTCCCATGAAAAATCTCCCTCGAAGCATCCAGACCATGCTCCATAGGCTCCGCACTGGGTGTGCGTTCACCAATTCTCAGCTGTTCAAGATCGGCTCTAGGGGTGACGCCTGCTGTGGCCACTGTCAACAACCCGAAACAATCGAACACATCCTGCGAGACTGCCGAGCATACCATTCTGCGCGCGAAACACATCTCCCTCGCTCCACCTCGGGCTCGCTAGCAGACATCCTCTACCCCGCTGGTTCTTCTGCCGAACGTTCCGCCAAGGCAAGAAACCTCATTCTCTTCCTGCTGAAGACAGGCCTTGCTGATCGACCCATCTAATACTCTACTCTCCCCGATGAACTCGTGCACCTCACCGCACCCCCATCCTTCAACCTCCTCTATCCTCCATCCGTCCGTCCTTCCTTTGTGTTTTGTTTTGCAATGCGTTTTCTTTTTTTTTTTTCTTTTTGGCTATAGTCGTGACGACGCCCACTTCTGTGTGGCCAACAACGGCGAGCCTATCCTGCCATCACCCCCCCCCCCTTTTTAAGATTGTAGGTTTATGTACACAGTAGCGACCGCTTCCAAGCTACTCAAAAAAAGCTAGGGCTGCTAGGAAATATTTGAGATTTCACTCTTCCAAATACTCTTAAACATTTAACGGAAGTCCGCCAAAGAAACATTAGACGACGTTCCAGATATCACGAGTGTTTGCCGAGAGTTCGTTATTCGAAAGCGAACCCTTCAGAACTGCATTCATTCCGCTCTCGATTATGCCGCAAACTCACATTAATGCATCACGTATTATTGGAATTCATTAATTATTCGACCGACATTGCGCACGAGGAAAAACGCCGGCGAATACATTACGGGCAGCACGACTCAGTTCCTGAATTGACGCAGCTGACTTCGCAGACGGTAAAATAACTCGCGTAGGTGCTTGATATTATAACCGTCATTCTAGTAAGATCGAGTCACATGGAAAAGGGTTGTATCTCCATGATAGCCTTTGTGGCTGCAGTGCTATCAAATGCAGCAAGCAAGCCAATTAGCGCAAGTAAAGCCCGCAACAACAACGGAAATTTAGCTATGTCTAGCGCTGTTTCCACAACGGCCGGATTTGAAGAAATGGGCACTGGGGCCCATAGGCGGACGAAGCGCCAACTGGGAGGAATCCTCAATACTGTCCTCGGCAGCGTCGGTAGCCTTGTTGGTGAGTGCGTCATCGCTCCATTCATCGCCCCATCCCGTGCTTTGTCATCAACCTGTGCAATGCGCCGTCGATAATTAGCATAACCAGTGAACCCTTGCTAATATGACCACCACCGTTCCCGGGGATTTTGGTCATAAAGCGAATCGTGATACTAATGAGAAACGCACTCTCCGCTGACCGCAGAGATCGCTTCGTTCCGGCCGTTCTTACGTGCACGACAGCAGCAGCACAGTGTGACCTGGTCTCGTGGTCACTGCCTTTCTAAGCACTATACTACTTCGGCTGACCGAAAAGCGCAATGAGCAATTTCGAGGTCAACACCATCAAGTGTCATCCCAAACATTGGCGGCCTACGTTAACACGTGTCACCCTCTGCCTGAGGTATGTGGTAGCCTCTTCATGGGGCTACTCTGCGGGTCATGTGACGCGGTTATAATAACAAGAAGATAATAACCTGTGTTTGACCCTACTTATGACAAAAATCTCGGTCACAGTCGGAGAAGGGGATTGAACGAAGTGGACTTACATGGCAGCATAACGGTCCCGAGAAAAACGGTCATAAAGCGAGTATGTCAGATTATCGGGGGTCGTATTAACGAGGGTTCACTGTATTACAAATTATGTCCTCTACCGTCCTAAATCACCACAGTTAGTATGAAGCATCGGCTCGTTTGCCTACCTGAGTATTGCCAACTGTAAGATGGGACAAGCGCAATGCTGAGTACGAACCTGTCTGTAGCTACGAAGAACTGTCAGCGACCGCAGTCGCCGAGCTACGAACACGGTTGGCAGATCTCCGTCGGAGAATGTATTGGCATCAAATGGAAGGCCGTTGGTACCTTCAGCGCTACAAATAAGTAACCAGCAGACTCAAGCGTGTACCAAGCTACCCAAACTTCAGCTGAGGACTTTCGCTGGTGAGCTGACACAAAGGCGACCTTTGTAGCAGCAGTTCAGATCGGCAGCGCATAATGACCAGCGGCTTAACAATACAGAACAATTCCAGTATTTAAACGCGTCACCAGAAGGACATGCAGCATTGCCATTTACGGAGCAACAGGGTTCTGCACAGGGAAGCGAAGAAGAGCACAGAGAAGTGGTGGATAACCCAAGCCAAGCAAGTCCACCATACACAGTTGCGATGCCTGCGCCAGGTTACGTGGAAGTCAAGCCACCGCACCAACTGCTCCATTGCTAGCTGATCGGACCAATCCGAGTGCCCCTTTTGAAATCATGGGGTTCGGTTTTGCAGGACCGGTGTACATCAAGGCCACACACGACTCCGGTTCATCAGCAAAATCTTTTTTTGCCCTCTTCACTTGTGCCACAACGAGGTCTACATAACTTGAGTTGGTTACGAATTTGACTGTGAGAGCTTTAATTTATCCTGACGTTCAGACGGTTTGTATTGAGAGAGGGGCTCCCTCTATACAGAAATTGACACGGGACGCCATTTTTCGCCCTTGAACCTTTGATGGCCAACATGCAGAGCGGCGAGGCTTCAGTTTTCTCTAAAAAGGGTGGAAAGGTTTCAGTTCAAGAAGATGGAGTAGCAGGTGGCCAGGCGACATTCCAAGCACTGATGGATAGAGCAATGATATGACGGATAGCACGGGTGCGGTTCTGCGCGGATATCCGCGCTACATCGTGACCTGCGAATAGAAATAGAACGTCTTGAAATCCGCGCGAATAAAGTGCAGAAAAGACCGCGCACCTCTGCAGCTCGCGCGGATTTTCTCATTTTATCCGCAACTATCCCTGACCGGAAATCAGGTTCGAGTTCATGGCGTCAGCACCTTTTTCCAGGGGTATTTGAATTCGTTGATTCTTAGGCATTGGAGTTTCATGTGTTTGTGTCGTTCATGTTTGTAGCCTGCTTCCACTAACTTTCGATGCAATGATTAGTGTGTCTGTCGATGTTCCCCGGACGAAGCCACAATTGACATAAATACGAGGGTGGTTCCATAAGTTTCCGGCCCGAGGTAGAAAATGCGCGCGAATTTGAAAATGCGATTAAAGACGCGTGGCGCCATCTGTTGGAGGGCCGAAGCACCCCCCTCAACCCTCTCCATGCTTTTGTCGGTTGGAGAGCGGCATTTCAAACAGCCAGGGTGCACTCTTCAGGTAAAATGGAAAAAATCGAGTACCGCGCTGTGATAAAATTCTTGACAAAAGAGGGACTTTCGCCTAAAGAAATTAAAGCGCGACTGGGCAACGTGTACAGGGAAGCCTCTCCGTCGTACACAACGGTAGAAGACTGGGCTAAGCAGTTTCGACTGGGGCGAGAGTCCATTGAAGATGATCCACGCGATGGTCGTCCAGTGAAAGTGGTGACACAAGAAAATTTGTCTCTTGTCGAGGTGGAAGTGCTGAGCGACAGGCGTCTGAAGATGAAGGAAATCTCAGAAAGGCTGGGGCTTTCCAAAACAACCGTTTTTCGCATCATCGGCGAGGGCCTTCACACGAAAAAGGTCAGTGCGAGATGGGTGCCACGACTTCTCTCGTCAGTTAAAAAGCAACAGCGCGTCGTCTGTGCCAAACAGTTTTTGGAACTATGTCAAGAGAACGATGAAGAAATATTGAAGTCAATTGTCACAGGGGATGAGACTATGGCGCTCTACTATGATCCCCTTTCGAAAAAGGAGTCGATGGAATGGCGCAAACCAGGAGAAGCACCCCCAAGAAAAGCCAAGGTCACACAACCCACAAAGAAGATCATGGCAATAATATTTTGAGATTGTCACGGGATCCTCCTTATCGACTTCAAAGAGAGGAACACCACAGTGAATGCGACTTATTATGCTTCACTCCTGCATCGACTGCGAGACGCCATCAAGGAAAAGAGGCGCGGCAGGTTGAGTCGAGGTGTCCGGTTGCTCCAGGACAATGCCCCAGTCCACACGGCTTGTGTTGCCAAGGCTGCACTGAAGTAGTGCGGTTTCGAAGAAATCCTCCACCCACCCTACAGTCCAGACTTGGCACCGAGTGACTACTTCCTTTTCTCAAACTTGAAGAGGGATCTCAGAGGACGGAGATTTCGAAACGATAGTGAGGTGCAAAAAGCAGTTTTCCAGCATTTTGTGGACAAAACTTCGGACTATTTTTTCAAGGGTAAAAGAATGCTGGTTGAAAGGTGTCAAAAGTGCATCAAAGTTAAGGGTGACTATGTCGAAAAGTGATACACTTGTTTCGTCTCTATGACTATTAAAAGTTGGTCGGGCCGGAAACTTTTGGAACCACCCTCGTACAGTATCGAACCTCGTTAGTACAACACTCGTTAATTTGACTCCCACGCTTTATGATCATTTTGTCTCGTAACCGTTCCTCCCCATATATCCGGCAATGACCGAGATTTTTTTGCACAAATGCGGGACGAAAACGTGTACGCTTCTCTTGATGCTACGACAGCCGTTAGTTCAACGATTGCTCCTGGTTGGTCGAACGAGCAATATGATTGGAAAAACTATGGATAGAAAATCCACCTAGATCGACACTTTTATTGAAATCTTTCCGTAAATAAACTGTAAGGTGTTCTTCACAATGCATCTTGTCTTGCAATAAATAATTGCACAGTCTTCTGTTTCTTCGATGTGCGTCAAATACTTAAAAGCGATAAAACCCCAGTGCTCGGTACAAAAGGACAAAGGACGAACAAGTAAAAGACACACGACGACTGCACTGACCAACCTGACGACTGGAAGACCAACCTGCCCAACTTTTAGCTTTATTTAACGTTAGTCTTAATATACTGTTCGTTAGTACAGCTTGGGACAAGAGTTTACGGAACACGGCACTGGCGTATTTCTTCATCGGATATGTCGCCTGCTAGATCTCAGAAAGAGATTGAATACGAAACGGGTGACCACATATTCTATCCATCTCCCAGTTTCTGTGTCGCCTGCTGTTTGCTGCTAGGCTGTCGAACGAATGGAGAAACGTGACACCCGGGTGTTCTGTGAACTTTTGTCCCAAGCTGTACGACGATTGCCTTTATGGCCAATGTCTGCAGTGCAGTCATATTATCGGGGGTCGATCGTAATTCAAAATGGTGTCGACGTGTGTCATCCTTTGCATAGCTGTGCCTTTAACAGTTTGGTAACGTTTGTAAGATAACACTTTTGTCGTGTGCACTTCCTACAAAAGTAGTGACTGCGGATGTGCGGATATACTCAATATCCGCTGTGGTCGGTGATCTTACATACGCAGGTACAGTGCGGATACTGTCAACGTTATCCGAGCACACCTCTACAGTTGGGCAAAGTGCTCGATGCCATAAAACATGGCTACGCTGTGGCCTTCCTTATCCTGGATGGAAGTACATATTTGACGACCACTTGTCGCACATCACTGAAGTAACTGAGGATAGCCCAGCAAAAGTGAGCTTCCGTCAAATGACTTCGAAGTATCTTGCACAAAATGGTTTTACTTGGAGATTGTAGACCCGATCCGGATAAAGTATCAGTGTTTCATATCGCCCCAAAACGGTGAAGGAACGTCAGGTGTTCGTCGGCTTAATGGTGTATTAGTAGCATTTCATTTCCCTCTTCTCGTACCGCTCACATCACTGCTCAAGAAGTGCACGGAGGACTTGCAGTTTCAAGCAACGGGCATCCTACGAGGCATTTTTGGCATGGACGTTCGAAGTGGAGCAGGCATCATGTCGGGTATGGTGGTCTCAAAGATACAAGCGTTCAACTGAACAAGCATCACAGACATGCGAACGTCCCATCTGATGCTCCGAGCACCCCGCTATCACCTAGAAACCGACAACACCGAGCTTAGCAGAGGTCTGAAATGAAGGAGCCATTGCAAACCGCACCTGTTTTGCTGCTGCAGCGCCAATTGATTTCGTCAATACTTCGCTCTTGACTGATAGTACAAGACTCGTGACGCAACAACGCAAGAATCCACTGCAACAGCAGCTGTTCCAGCCTGGAAGCCGGTATGCTACCTGCCTATCCCAAAAGAAAATATGATATAGGACATGGCTAAAGATATCGACATAGCAGCGGATGGCCTCCTGCGGTTGGCGAACAACTCGCTTGACTTGCCCTGCACCTGCGGACTTGACACTAAAGGTGAAATGTGACCATCCCCTCAGCGGCCACGCATGTTTCTTCAAGACTCTGAAACATATGCATCCGATAGGGCATATCGCGCTGTGTGCAGGGGATGCCACCACTGTCAAGCATTCAGACCTCATCATCAAAATCCAAGGGGTCTGATGGACAGTTCTTGGGTCGCCCATCCAATGCAACAACTAAGTAATAACAAACAACGTTGGGCTAGTTGGTAAGCATACGACATGGTAGAATGCGCACAAAAAACACGGACTAGAAGAAGACAACACCAGTGCAACTCACAACTCAATTTCAATGTGACCAAAAAGCACATGCACACCGCGACGCCACCTACGGAAGCAACAGCCTCAATCAGGGTCATCCCATACAGAGATAAGTGGGTTCCATGCGCTGCAGCAGCGCATGGAACCCACTTATATCTGTATGGGATGACCCTGATTGAGGCTGTTGCTTCCGTAGGTGGCGTCGCGGTGTGCGCGATATGTGTTTTTTGGTCACATTGAAATTGAGTTGATGTGCCGCTGGTGTTGTCTTCTTCTAGTCCGTGTTTTTTGTGCGCATTCTACCATGTCGCAACAACTAAGCGCGGACCCTATTGGGCAGACACCTACAAGATCCAGGACGGTCCAAATATATGCATCCTTTGTGCGCCACAAGTTCACAAAGTTCACTGAGCTTTTCCCTCCGCGAGCTCCAACTTCCAGCCATCATCGATATTATGGCTGAGCTAGGTCTTTTGAAAACATGGTCTATCTTACTCGATGCCTTACCAGTTGCCACGCCCGTCTCCTGTATGTACTCTTCCTTTGCTCAGTTAGTGGGAAATCCTTTGTCAGCAAGCTACGGAAAATAGTTTGTGACGGCCCGTGGACGACGACGATGTGGCCACGCCACGCGCCTTCAGCTCTTTATCGGCAACGTCCGGAGTGTAGCCACGGGCTGAAGCTCTACAGCACATATCCGGCCCTCCGGGACATTCCATCATCGCTGATCAGGACTCCCCAGGAGGCAGGGCCGGTTTCAGACCCTCGGTTTGGAAGGGGAGCGGATTCTTTGTCGGAGCGCGTAGTGCGAGGGGAGAGAGAGGGAAATCTAATGCATAAACTGACGTTTGGGGGTGTGAGGGGCGATCGACCAACCGCCCCCACCCTCCTTGGATCCTTCCACTGCCTAGAACAGTATTTCTCAACCGGGGTTCCGCGCAATCCAGGGGTTCGCGAACCCCGCCTTGGTATCAGACCGTGCTCGACGTTTGATCGTTGGCGTTGGGATTGACATCCAGATCGCAGGAACAGGTTGCTGCGGCTGACGCCCATTGTAAGGAATAGAGCCAGCAGCTGTCGTCTTAATCGGTCAGTTTCTCTGCAGCACGCTTTTGCTTTTCTCTTGTGTTTCGAAAAGCACTTGGAAAATCGGAGAGACCTTCGGAGAAACATCGGAGCTCTTCTCCTGCCTACATGGACTTGGGATTTACAAGCATCAGTGGCAACCCACAATGCGTTATCTGCGGGAAAGTACTGTCAAACTGTTGAATGAGTCCGACAAAGCTCAGGGATCTTCCGGCGAAACAATACGTAATTAAGCTAATTGTAATTACACAATTAAATAATCAGTCAAACAGAATAAATAGTTGAACGACATCACTATTTATACGACATGAAGTTCGCCGCACCAACTTCTACACAGTTGCCCAATGTAGTAGGTTCCTTGAGGTCGTGCTAGCAGAATCACGGATTCCCTGAGATAACATGAGGACACTGACCTAGAAGAACGCCATCTCCTCTCCAGTTGGTGACCCGGACAACGAACACCATAGTCCGCGGTAGACGATTCGGACATTCACCATCGCAAAATTTCACAACGACCATCATGATCAGGCATCAAGATCCGCTTGGGAAGAAGACGATGGCGCTAGGCCCCGCATCATGAGTTACCGAGTAAATCTTTCCACTGGGGTCACGTGATGGGAGGTTAGGCTCGATCGCTTCTTCCGACCTGGCACCCTTCGGCTTCAACGCACCGTACCGGTCGCAATACGCCGTGCTCCCGTACCTCTTCAGGCCTCCACCTACTTCGTGATGGCACTCCCCGGCATCACCAGCTCCGGTACCAGTCACGGTACGTCGCTGTTCCGCCCTGACGCCACACATGCATCAGTTCGGCTCATATTCTGGAAGACGCTCGCGGCCATGCCTCACGCTGCATCCATCGCCCTGCTATCATTTGACACGGTGCGACATTTCCATTGGCGCAGCAGCACGGTGCACGAGGCACGACATCGCCAAACGTCGACACCCGCTATCCTAGTGCTGACGCGCCCACTGCCACGACCCCAAGCCCTACGCCCACCCGTCTCTTGTCCATGTGTCGTCGTCATTCCTCCTTTCATGGTATGGACGTGGTCCTCAACAGCATGCACCACTCCGCATCTAAAGGGGGGAGTGTTGTGGCGGCCGGGGAACAAAGACTTGTGGCCCTGCTGTCACGCGCTGGCTCGTCAATTCTATCAGCAATGTCCTGAAATGAAGCTACGGGCTGAGTAGCTCCCGAGCGCATCCGGCTCTCTGGGACATTCTATCATCGCCGATCGGGGCTCATGGACCCATGCAGAGGAACACCACCTCCTCTACAACAAGCCCTACAACATTGGGCAGTGGCGTAGCCTAAATATATTTGAGGAGAAACTCTAAATGGAGACTTTACATGGGGGAGAAGTATTTCACCCTCGTTTCCCTCTGCCAAATGTACGATTTCGGGGGTTTCAGACCTTCCCTCCTCCGATAGGACATATATTAGACGTCGCAATGCCTCACAAGCACGTCCACTGGATGTGACAAATATCCAGCTGTTACATCCAGAGGACATGCATTATACAGTTACGGATGAGCTTCCGACGATCCATAGTACATCCATTCCACGTTAGCTGGACATATCCAGAGGTCTACTAGACATCCAAAATATCCACGGTGTACCATCCTCTGGATGTCCATTAGACGTCTGTGGTTTACTGGGCAGCGATCAGTGGGGTTCCAATAAACGTGTATCTCACATTAGGAACCCGAGATAAGACGTGTAACACGGAACAGCGCATGCAATTGTCTCTAATACCCTGAGCTATGAACTCAATTTCATCACAGGGATTTTCCTATCACCTCCAAGTCCCCAACATACCAGCCAAAAAAAGAAATAAAACGCCGAAAAGCCAGCAGACAAAGGGGTCACACACCCGTACGGAATTCAAACAGGCTCCACAGGTGAAAATTCTCTGCAAGTACCTGTTTGACTGAGCAAGTTCAATTTTATTTCGCCATTTGCAATCTGACCTTCTCAAAAATACCAACTCAAAAGTTGCCACAACGTGCGTTTTTGTGGGTTTTGCTAAATGCAAAGCTAAGTAAGTAAAGGAACAATGAGAGGCACCTCTATAAATTTCGTTGTTGGCTGCGTTGGATTGCACGAGACCAGTTCTTGCGCAAAAACAGCAACCGTGTAGCTTACCTCTTCAGCGAGAGAGGTCTGATCCTGGCGCGCTCTCACAACCCCTCAACTCCTTTGGAATGCCCGCAAGATAAGGAAGGATATTCGTCACTACCAGCTCCGGTGGCGCAGCGATAACGCGTGCGCTTGGAGACTGGGAGGTCCGCGGTTCGAATCCGCGGGCCGGCTGTGCCGTCTGGGGTTTTCCTGGGTTTCCCTCAGATGTGTAATAGGCGTATGCCGGCACAGTTCCCCTGAAGTCGGCCCATGGACGCAGCTATCCTCCCCCCGCTTCCACTTCACCCTTTCCTCTCCACCACCTTTCCCTTCCCGAGAAACATGCCGCCTAATCAGGCAGGCAGACCTCTGGTGTTCCTCCCAACGACACTCCTCCTCCTCGATATTCGTCACTCGGTGACGTGGGTGTACACGATGGGAGTGCCGATCAAGGGAAACGGCTCCTACGTCACGGCAGTAGCAGGTCACTTCTCCAACGTCACGCGGCATCGCGGAGGGCTGGTTTTTCGGGGCGGCTGTGTAAATGGAACTGCACAGTGATAAGGCAACGGCTGGTGCAAATATGTTGAATGCTCGCTCCTGATGTAGACCGCCTAAATTATTAAGCAAGCTTTCGAGCAATACATTGCCCCATTAAGTTGCGAATTATGAAATGAGGAAAAACGTTTATCGCTACAATACAGATGGTGGCGTGTTCCTCCTGGACCTTTTTTGTTGCTTGGCAAAAAAATAAAAAAAAATAAGCTTGAAATGCAATCTGCCTGCTTGGATGTGGTGGTGTACTCGTGGCAGGAAGCAGGAGCGAGTTTTCGCACACAGAGTCCTGCATTCCGGTAGCGCATGCGATGAAAATTAATCATGGGGATTCTGTCGTCGCATGCACACTTGTTATTAAGGGGTGTGCATTTTTCTTTTTCGTTCTCAAAGGCACAGGAACTGGCTTAGCTAACCAGGGAACAGGACTGTTTGGTCTTGAAGGCGATGAAGGCATTGGTGGAGTCATAAGCGGCACACTAAATCTTGTCACTGTTGGAGCAGGTAATACGTCCCAAAAGTACTTCTGAAGAGCGATGCATAACATTCGTTTTCTTTTAGATGTATTTACAGGAATTTTGAGTACATTTCTTGGCAACGGTGACCTATTCTCGGGTCTCATTCCATTCTTCGGCAACTGAACTACAACGCTCTTCATCAGCCATCACCTAAATCGGCGAATATGTAATCCTAGCACAGCATAGAAGGCAACGTAAAAGTGCGGAAAGGCTCTTCATACAAGATGGACAAAGACAGCGGCTTAAATACGAAGACGCTACTACTGTCACACCTTATTCATGGGAACTGTTCCCCCAGTGATGCTGACAGCACCACAGTATTTGTGCATCTTGCACTAGACGTTTTTACTACCTTCACTGCATAAGCAACAATCCACGCTTTTATCCCTGTCATACTGTAAACGAACCTCTCAAATGCTATGGTTCAGCACACGACTATTCACATCATACAACAACGGAGTAAACAAAACATATTTTATTTGAATGGTTGCAGCTTTTTATCGACAGCCGGTTCAACACACTTGTGCACCTGTGTTGACCTGTATTCAGTGTTAAATGTCATAATGAAACTCTCATCTCGCCCATGGCGGCTCAAATTCAACTAACCTATGTGCTGGACAAAAAATAACAGAGAATCTCCAAAGGAGAATGCTTTACAATACATGTTGCTTACACACAGTAACAATGTCTACAAATTCCTCTACGAGGAACAAGACACCCTCAAAGGTGGTGCACTCAACGCATATCTGCCTTCATAAAATCCTTCGTCAAACACAGCAGGACAGACAGCAGCACCTGCGGCTGAAAACAAAACGCATTAAACACAAACTAAAATTTAAAGTAATGCTCAAGGAGAGCCGAGAGGAGCTCACCTTTCAGGTCTAGCGGGTCGTCCGAGAAAGGCTTCTCTAGTATTTTCAATACCTTGACAACCTCTGAATAGTCCCCATTCTCAGCCATTTCAATTGCCCTTTGTGCAATATGATTCCTGAGGATAAACCTGTGTAGAAGAACCAAATAGCGTGAACCTAATCCACACAGAGGTGGACAGACCCTTCTGTTGTGAAACAGGTAATAGAGGTGTGCGAATATCAAAATTTTCTAATACGGATCGAATACGAATATCTGCAAAATTGCCGTTCGAATATCGAATCGAATTCTGAACATCATGCCATAGGATAAAGGCTTCTAGGAGTAACACTTAAGCCCCGGTAAACTAACATTGTCACAGTTGTGTGCTGCTGATCCTTAGAAAAATGACCCAGGGCACGCACTTGAAAAGGGCTCCAAACTCTGGGCTTGAAACATGGACCTGAAACTCCCCATTCATCATCTTAAAAATAAAGTTGTTCTTGTTGAAAAGTGCTAATAAGGAATATGCATTAGTGTATTTGCTCAACAGGCATATATGCTGATCTGCATATGTACAGTCAAATTATTTTTACCGTGAAACTATGTGTTGTTCTCATGAGGCAAAATAAAAACCATAAAAACAACTTGCGCATAAAAAAAATCCTTCACAGACACTGAAAACCTGCGTTGGCATTGTAAGTGCTAGTGAAACAGACAGGCAGAATGGAAGTAAAGAGTAATGGAAATAATGGCACGTCCAGAATGTGGGATGGTTTACTGATGAGCACATCTTAGCTCACAGGTTATCAAGGAGGAGAAGGAATGTAGCAAGTGTCTCTTCTTGCACACCTCTTCTTGCACTGGCAATGCCTCCCACATTTGTCGTTTTGGCAGGAAAATATACGGCTTCACAGTGCTCTCACGCGTGACGTCACGGTGGTCTCACGTGTGACGTCACGCGTGAGACTATCGTTCCTAATGGTAATGCATAGTTCGGAAGATCGTCATTCATTAGCGCTGTAGAACCGCGGTCCTCAGCGATGCCGTAGCAAAGCCCTGCTTATCAAACGCGATTGTTTCCGTGACGTTCGTGTTCAGCCCTGCTTTCATGTCCTCTAAAGCCATGTGTGTCTTTGTTGTCATCTGTAACAACACTGAGTGCAGTTTTCAAAATGATTCCGCAGCACTATCGCCGTCCTGGTTGGTAATATAGCGGTCACACAACGCCGGGATTGGAGAAACTATGTCGAAATATCGTCAAATTCCACTCCTTGATTATCGCTGTCATGGCACGCGTCCATGATTTGGTTATTTTTCGGTTATGATTGGTTCAAGCTTCGAAGTACAGCACCGTAACATGAAACTACCACAAATCGAAACTTAATACACGCGTTCGAGACGTGGGTTCTGGCTGCGCACGCAGTGGCACAGTAAGCAGGTGTTCGGCTCAACACCAACAAAATTTCGATATATAACCAAAATTTAACTGAGCTATAGGCCTCAGCCGCGACTGTATTGACGATGCACGAAAAGTAGCGCGTTTTCGCGTTTCGCTGGGGCAGACTTTAATGGCGGCCGCACACGACTGTGTACTAGTTTCGGTTAGCGTAAGTGTAACGACGCATTTGCAGATGAACGTAACAACTTCGAAAGCTCCGTGCGTCGCTTTGCACTTGTTCTACTCTGCATGTACGTCGCTGTTACCACAACGTACAAATTCAAGTTCGCAACCCGAAACAGCTTGATAGTAAGCTGCTATGATATTCGAAATTTCGAATATTCGCACACCTCTGTGTGGTGTCTAAAATGTACTCATGTACCATGACCTATGGACCTAGGAGGTTTGTATAATAACTGTACAATACGAAAATGCTATAGATGCTATGATGTATATAGAAAATGCTACATAGATGCTATAAATGCAAAATGTTTCATACGCTAAATGTTTGAATTCGAAAATGTTATATTTGAGATGTTGAGTAAAATCATATTCTTACTCATGACAATCAACATATACTGCTTACACCCAAATTTGCATAACTTTACCCACTGAAGTATAATGCTCAAATTTTACACCTCGAACTTCCAAAAATGCACTTATTTCTCATAAACTTCTGACCCCAGGTGCTATTTAATGGTCAAAACAGCACATAAAACTTTCTAGTGTCAGCTTTACCAGGTTCCATGCTGAAAGCGCACACTCCGGAGTTTTTTCATCAGGTCATCTTTACAAAAGGCTCAGAATGTGCTTCGATGAGCTTACTTAGTTCAGTTGGATGGCTCACAAGTGGCATCAAGCTGGCTATTGTCTAAAAGGTAGCTGAAGCCTACTGAAATATACTCACCTGTTAACCATTCAATTAATTCAGAGCCCCAGAGGCTTTCACATGATAATGGCGACACTTGAAATCTTACATGTTTCCTGGACCTTTAAATTACAGCATTGTGCAAGACTACATGTCCATGGGTTGCACATTTATTTTCTTAGATGTCAGTGATGTTCCCCTTCACTCATTTTGCACATGGTTAAATAACATGGAATAGGAACTAAAGTAATATGTTGCCACATTAAGCAATAAGTGCAGTGATTACCTTGGATTACTGCTGTTCATAGCTTGCACTCGTCGCAGTTGAAGCACATGAAGGTCAACTCCAATGTCTATTTCTTGATGGAGTCGTTCACAATACCTGTCTATCCAGTGAGACCACACTTCGTCCTTACGCCGCTCCATATCTTCTGCGCTGATCTCCTATGCCATTAAGAGATATCACATTTTTGCATAATGTGCCCAGTTCCAACAGGTCATGAATACAATATGTGACTTCCTTACCATGAGCTTTTCTGCCTTCTTAAGCTGAGACTCTATCCTTTCTCTAGCTATCATTCCTTTTCCAAGCTGATCCAAGAGCTCGGGATTGGACTGAGACAGCAGTAGGAACAACTGGAAGTCCCTTGTTAAAAGACACAGTGTTGCATTTGTGCTAGGACTCAATTATCAGCTTCTTTATATTGGTTGACCAGAATCTACCCTTAGAAGAGTCTTACCATAATAGCGGCAAGTTTAATAACACTGGGATAGTGTGTTGCCTCTATATCGTGAATTATTGTTAGGAAACAAATTCAAGCAGAAAAATCGCTTTACCGAAGCATTGTTTGGCAAGAGGCGTACATATGCCCTTTTCTGGTCATGCACAAAAATTGTTGGTATCTAATACCTGCTCTTGAAGCTCCTTTTTGCTCTCTCAAGCATGTCACAATGGCTACTCGAACAACTGAGCAACTTTCCCTTGACAATCTTTTTGCTCTCTTCATGGTCCACATGTCCTGGTACAGCCAAACTGCTCAAACATCTAAAAGCCCTAGTGAAGTCAGCCCCAGTGCTTTCCATGGCGTCATAAAATGATGTCACTAGGTCCCTGAAAGGTGAAGACATCTCACTATGCAAATAGAATGTCAAGTGCTGTATACTCCCATAAGATCCAGGGTGCAGACCCATTTAAAAAGCCCCTTAAATTCTGGCAATAAGCTGGAGGAAGTATTCATATGAAAGGTGTTTTCAAAGCACCCAATAGGAGTGAAGACCTGACAGTTGCGTTTCCTCTATGGCAGCATGTTTGCTTCTAACATGTGCATCAAGGGACTTGTTCTTACCATAACCCTGTGCATTTCTGAACGTGTCGAAATAAAGTGGGGCGAGACCAGCATGCTGCCAGAACTTGTACTCTTTTGCATGCTCTTGGTATATGATAGCAAAGACAGGATTGATTATTGATTCACACAGATAATTTGGGAAATTTTCTCAAGAGCCTTCCCTTATTTGTACGAAGGGGTGCTAGACGACACTGACAAGAAATGCCATCGGGCTGAAATAGAAACACTCGGAGGTCCCAGCGTGGCCAGACCGAGGAGCAACGTCAGCTTACATTTGGTCTGGTAGATCAACAGATTTACACGCAATGCAAAGTTTTTGAAGCAGACAAAGGGGCACTTCAAGCAGTGGCGTTGTTACTCCCAAGATTTAAGGGTATCAAGGCCCTGTGCAAACCCTGAAAGATCACATTTCAGGAACTGGATTTTTTTCACTGAGAAATGCGGAGGAATACAGCAAGATTGGTAAAGGTATTCCTTGGCACACCAGGAGAAGATATGTAAAGTTTTGGAGCCGGCTGAAAGGCATTAAATGGAAGAGAAGGCAAATGTACACAAAGGATTTCACAACATGTACAGTGTTAGACAAAAGTTTATGGAACATGCTCTGACACAATCCTTCCTTAGAGTGACATGCTAGAAATGAATAGGACCATACAGACTTACAGACATGTGCCTACGTAACCCAGTCCCCTGTTTGCAAGTCCGTACAGTACCATTCGCTGCTAGCACGTCACTCTGAGGAGGGAATGCGCCGGAGCATGTTCCGTAAACTTTTATCCAGTACTGTACCTCAATATTACAGTCAAGGATAAGCCTGACAAAATGTGTCTCACTTCCACACAATTACAGGCAGTACATAATTTCTACTTACTTATCACTTTGTAATTCTTTATTGAGTAATCCGAATTTCTGTCTCATTCTTCCAAGAAAGCACTTCTCGTACTCATTGTTGTACATGTCCAAGATGGGTGATGTTTCAGAGAGAGGAAGTGCACCTTGTATAGCCTCTGCAAATTTCCTCAAGTTCCACAGACAAATTTCTGGCTGCTTGATGTATGTGTAGCGCCCGCCGTCATCTATACTGTCAAAGAATGGGCATCTAAAACACTGTTTGACGTTAAATGAAAGCCACACTGGGTGCTACATGTACAGTTACACGTAAGCCATATACAGGGTGTCCCAGAAAATGTGTCATTGAATTATAATTAAAAAACTACACCACCTAGAGTCATGCGGTCAATGGCATTTGTTCTTACTGGGTTTTTGCCACCTCCTCATGTGAATGTCGTATAACGTACGTTTAATTATGTAAATTTTTGCGAGCTTAAGTCGGAAATTTGCCTAGTAAAGGTCACTTTTTTACCCCACCTATGTGAAGAGCGTGTCTAATTTAGTCAAATTAATGATAATTGACAGAGATATTCAGAAGCTATCCTATCGGAAAAAGTAGCAGAACATCATGCTCTACGGAGGTCGCACAGAATAGCCAACGATGAATTTTTCAGCACAATCTGTTTCAGTCCGACGAAAGGAGGTTGGAAACCCAGCCCTCCCCGACATCGCAGAAAGAGATAAAACAGGCACGGCTTATCACGTCCGACTTTCGCTGGGATAATGGTTTCCCTCTCCCAATTTTAGGAACTTTTACTTTTTCTACTACCACTCTGTGGGCTGGCTTCGGAACCTCCTTTCGTCGCACTGCATGAGAACGATTGCGCTCAAAAAGTCGTCGCGCGCTATGGTCGGGTGCTCCGAAAAGCATGATATTCTGCTATTTTTTCCGATGGGATAGCTCGTGAATATCACTGTGAATTATCATGAATTTGAGTGAATTCGGCACGCTCTTCATATTGGTGGGGTAAAAAAGTGACCTTTACTTGGCAAATTTCCGAGTTCAGTTCGCAAATATTTACATAATTAAACTTGGAGTACATGACATTCACATTAGGAGGAGGCAAAAACCTAGTAAGAACAAATGCTGTTGACCGTATGATTCTAGGTGGCGTAGTTTTTTTATAATTCAATGACACGTTTTCTGGGACACCCTGTATGATGGAAAATATGCAAGAATTCTTACATACAGACAACTCTCGATTCATGAAGATTCCATTTACAAATTTCCCTGCCTTATGAATGGAACTTCATTAGGAAAGCCATCACCCCTGTACTTCTCCCTCATTCTATGAAACCTTGATTTCTGAACAGGGACTGCACTTTGAGAGGATGGACCTAGGGTACCCAAGCGTTCTGGGCCTCAACTGATGCACGCATTAAGCTGTCAGCCAGAGGTCAACAAAGCACCGTGCATCAGCAGTCACAGAGTGCAAAACAGCGTACTAGAAATACTGTAAAATGTTGCTTCTATTAATGCTATTTCATCCATTGGTAAATCATGATTCGTGTTACTCGCACCACAAACAGGTAAGAAAGAAGACTCCTTCTGGAGCAGGTATTTGAAATCTGGGACACCACCAGTGAAAGAAAACTGCCCTCGTGAATGAGGATATACGAGACACTTCCTAATGAAATCTATGAAACGCTTCAGTAAAACCATATTCTGTGCCAGTTTAACACAGTCTGGACATGTTAGTAGTCATTTCATTTTTGTGGACGTTACAACGGTAAAAGTAGTGATATCGAGTGGTCTCAAAATGTCTGAAATGAATGCCACCCTGGTAATTCAGCGTGGACCCACTTCTACATAATAATGCACTACACTGAAGATAGGAATGAGGAGAGAGAAGAGAAAATACATGGAGCTGTATGGTTAATGTAAAGCTATTAACATTTATCATGTATTGGAACTGCTTGGTCCCTGGCCTAATCCAGCCCAGCAACGCTCTGCGCTCAAAGCTCTTCTGACATTTCTGGACACCATCGGACTTCGATCGTTATTGTGAAGGGGCTCGTTATTTTATTCCCCACATTCACACCAGCAATGGGGTAGAGTATCACCTGTGGCGATGAACCTCCCCACTCTCCAAGGCCAAAATAAAGTTGTTGTTGTTCATGTGTTGTCATCATTTTGTGAGCAGGGTTGATATTAAGATGACAACACCAGGGTCACTACAATGTATCTTCGTAAGTAAATGTGGAACTCAGTTCCATGCATTTGTGTCTTCGCTCCTCTCATTACGTGAGTTTTCCAGCCCTTCCAAGGCAACAAAAACTTATTTATGATTTGGACTTATGAAAAAGTTTCGAGATATTCTAGTCATTCACATATCGAGGGTTGACTTTATTACGATGACTTTCCATAGTGTTATGGTTGAGAGGTAAGAAAACAATCGTTCTTTTCCATTCACCTGAGCTGTTGCAAATGTGATCAGGGTCGAACCAGTCCAGAAATCCAAATGGGCCATAGTCTAGCGTCAGCCCAGTTATGCTCATGTTGTCTGTGTTCAACACACTACAAAAACAAGTTATACGTTCTGAGCAACTGTTTCATGTGAATTCGCTCTTGATTCATACAAAGAACGCTGGGACACCGGTGAAAATACATTTTCATTTCTGCAGTGAAATAGGAATATTGTTACCCATGGCAGAAGCCCACACACTGCCACCCAGCCACCAATGCTGCAGTTTTCTTCAGGACTTCTTTAAAGAATGCTTTGTACTTCTCTTGCTGGTTGTTTGTATACATTTGGTGAATCTGTGAGAGTACAAATTGGTGAATGCAATGAGCACAGTTCTGTGTGACATTTAAGAATTGAAGGCAAATAAGTATGGAACAAAGTTGCAATTTGACGCAGGATATAAGGACCTACATCTGGAAAGAACGTCTCGACAGAATAGTCAAGCAGTTGTATTAAAATGTCATTTCTACCAACGCTAGGTCCCACACGTCCTGTGAATGGGTCCAGCGGCTTGAAGATCTCAAATGATCCAAACCTGTAGGTAATAGATAACGACAATTTGGATACTGACTACGATGAGAAACATTGCAGCCTAAAGAAAGCTACACTACAGGTGTACCTAAGGAATGTTGGAGCAATCCGTAGAACAATCGAGCATTTTTCATTCTTAGGATGTCCGTCGTAAAACATGTCACGTGATACAGTTGAGCTAGAGGTCACACAGGAGCCTGCACGTGTGGTCGGGATTCCCAAATGGTGTATAGCCTGGAAATGTATGGTTCAACTGAGGATCAGCATTTCCAGATTTATATAATGAAAGTGTTTAAAAAAAACTGGTTCTCCTTTGATATTTTGGTCAAACATCTTGTATACAGAATGCACATGTGGATGACATACGCAGTCTTTTGTCACACTCAAGAGGATGCAAAGCATCTTTGCTGCAAAAGTAAAGTATTCTTATTGGAATCAAAGTGCACAGTGGTTGTCGCTGCCCAATGCTATGCAGGCAATCTGCTACTTGCGCATGCCAAGGTAAGGTTGTACTGACTTTACTGCAAAGTGTTCCTGTTCTTAGCAAATGCAACCTGAAAACAAGGCCTATACCTGGATTCGTCACGAGTTTCAGACCAAATGCTATGCATAAAAGATGGAAACCATGCGTTACTTGCTTTTCATGGATCGACATTAAAGTATCCAGTGGTCAATACAGGAATGGTCAAGTATTGATGCTCTTCGAGCAATTCGTACAGATTGCAATTTTAGGTGTATACACTCTGAGATTAACCGTAATGAAGGGCTTGACATCCGACATGGACAAGTTTGGCATTAATACACCAAACCAACAACACCCAATGACTAGGAGTTTCATGGCATATATATCTCCACATTCGGTACCCCCGCCAAAGACACAAGAGTTGAGGCCATGGCCCATGGGTGCCCTTGCCCCTGTTACATGCAGGAAGATCGACCTGATAGTCTGGTATTCAGAACTGCCATTTGGGCCTGTTGGTAAAACTTACAAGCGGGAACGACCACATGGACAACACACCCCAACGCGCTACTTTCAACCCCAGGGATTTTCCCTGCACACCCCTAACACCCTCCCAAAAACCTTGCAACACTTCCTCCCTCCCCACAAAAAAAAAGGACACAGGCCAGAAAGGACAAAAATGCCACAAAAGAGGCAGATATAGGTGTATGGGAATACCCCCTTCTTGAAGTTAACCAGTGGCGTATCTAGAGCTACCTGCGCCCATGGCAACATGGTTAACATGATGTCCTTGGGGATGCGTTTTCGTGTGGTCCGCACTAGGTTTCACACTACAACTTCTCTAATGGCGGGTGCTTTAGATCATTTATGAATGTGCCAGGTTGAGTGCCCGACCTGGCACATTCACACCCGACCACATAATGGCGCCCCTGTTCACCTGGCGCCCATGGCACCTGTCCACACCTGCCACACCCTAGATACGCCACTGAAGTTAACTCATCAGTTCTTAATGTTCATTCCATATCCAGTACTTGAAACACTTAATTTGGTTCGAAGCCTGTGCAGACAGCAATGGGAATGTGTAGTTTCTGGTCATCATCAATAGCTGGCAGCTTTTTGCTAGTTTATGTAATCGTAAATTTTTCGAATTTGTCAAATCGTAAATTTGTAAAGTACAGGATGTCAAAATAACGACATCCTGTGGACATATGGGAACAGCGTCTGTAGTTCATTGTCAAATGTTGAGCAGCGACCACAATGCATGTGTAGCGCAATATGTGTTTACCTCACTGCACAAGAACTCCCGAATTGTAGATCGCAGTACTTTACGACCATCAGCATCCCGAGAGTACGGCGTCAAACCTGCACCTTTGAGCTGTATTTCCCATCTCTCCCCTTTATGGTTGATAACTTCACCAAGGTATCTAAGAAAGAAATAGAAGCCCGGCACATAAAGTCATCCACTGTTCCAAATCTTTCTTATAACTGTTAACATGATATCAGTTAAAGCGACATATCTCTTGGCGACTACTGCGCATGTTTTAGACGGCTGACTTATTCGACGGAGCATAGAATATAAATACTTGCATTGCCGCACCATCGCCAAGCTGACCCGCAAAGTAGCCAAACTGGTGGCCACAATAGCAGTGAGATGCTGTTTCAGATCCAGGAAGCAGCTTGTTACCGGACAAGTATTCCACAGCCTCCTTACGTTCCAGCTCGCTTCTTGGGAGGTCGAGGAGCAGCATCGCGCTTTCTGAGATAGCGACAATTTCTGGGGACTTCACTGGCATTGGGTTGACGCGGGAAAAGCAGGCTCCGCGCACTGTGCGTACGTAATTTCTTTCTTCAGTGTCAATGGGTAGCACCCGCAGGGCCAAGTTATCGAACTTCAGCGTTTCAAACGTAGCCATCGTACAGCGGACATTCAACGAGATGCGACAACAGGCGCGAATGAGAGGAGTGATTATTTCTTTGTATCTCGTGGTTTTGGACAAAAGCATAGATAAAGCTCACCAACAGAAATTTAGAAATCTGCAAGAATATGATGCACTTTCAGTCAGCTGTAAACGGGAGAAATGGATGGATGGATGGATTGTAGTGGCACCCCCTGGTGGGCCTCTTTGTAACGAGGGTCCAGCACGAAAGTGCGGACATGCCGGTAGATTGGAGATACTAAATGTTACTTCGTCCCTACTGAAGTGCACCCATATTTGTTATCCCCGGATGTTCTTTGTCGCCCGATGTATTTGTAGATTCAAGATGAAATTCCGGTGCTCTCAAAATTGCTCGTTCAGATGTTGTGGCGCTGCTGTCGCGTGGTGAGATTCGAGGGTTCTCTTCCTCGGTTTCGTTCAAATGATTATTTGCTGGTGCCTAATGTGCTTGTCCCGGCATTTCGATCTTTCCTTTGCAGCTGTTTGCACTTGGTGGCCCATAGCCTTAACCGGTGCTTGGTTATTAAGACCTCAGGGTCGTCCCGTCTGCTCGCAACAAAACCAAGCTCTGTTTCCAGTGGGCATGTCCTCAGAAAAGAAATAAACCACTGATCTCGATTGTAAAAGGCTGGATGGCGGATAGGGAGCGCGAGCGTGAAGAAACCGGCCGCCATCTTACTGTACCCACAACAGTCGCCGCAGCGATCATGGCAACTTCTTGCAATTACGGTCGTACCAACAGTACTGGCAAGGTTACAGGGCCTAAATTTATACAGGTGAGTCACTCTTTATCGAGGAATAAATAGGCGTTCATTCTGTATATTTAGTTGACCATTATGAAGTGTTTTTTTGCCCAAAACGAGCACTGGATGCAGGTTGCTTGATCGCTCTTCCGACGTTCAATCGAGCACACTTGCATTATACCCGGCGGCAAATACAGTTTGAGTGCATAATATGCTTGAAAGAACACGTTACACTACACAGGTAGTGTTGTCATCAATATATGTGCGAGCACTCGAGCGCTTTTTTGCATGCATTGCTAGCATGGTACACGGTGTTTTCTGCGGAAGCAAGTGCCACATTCATTTCTTTGAATTACCTTCACGCACAAGTTCGGTATTACGTCATAATGAGACCACGATTGTCACCTTTTTTCATGTATTGGTATTGTTTTGTGCCTTGGTTTGATTTGTGACAAAGAATCCTACGTAACGGTGGTGTGGCGCGACTTGAATAACGCCTTTGTGTCTGAGCTGTATCGTCAGCTTGTTACGATAGTAATAATTTGTAGCGTGTCGTGCTATTTGTAGCAGTTTTTAAGGCAAAAGTGGTCTCTCAATACAGGTTTTGTCATGAGGGCTACCCAGTGAATTATCTGTGCGGTGTGATACGGCTGGGTGTACAGGTAAGTATCACGTTCCTCATCCACTGGTTTCTACTTTACAGGAAGGAACAACCTCAGTGCACGCACTGTGGTTAGCCTCTCTCAGTTCTGCATATTTTCTTACATGTTCACATCAGAAACACACCTTAGACTTCAGGTTCCTTCACCCAGCAATAAAATAATTAGAGATTGTACTTCTTCTTAGAATAGTTTTTAATCTTTTTAATTTTTAGAAGATACAGGGATTGTAAACCATGTTTTAAACTGATGTTTTAACATTTGTCCAATGCATTTATTAAACAACATATTCATTTTTAACTGGTTGCACCCAAACCAATGTTCTGATGTATTATTTCTTTTGTTGTTGATGCACCATAAAAATTGGAATAATCATCATCAATGCAGGTTACTTCACAGCTGCCTCAACATACTCAAGAAATGGGTGCAGAACCTGCGTAATGCCCACAAACTTTGACTACCACAGCACCTCCATAAAGTAAAGGCATATGTGTCACATGGGATTTTTAAAGGCATTCACAGTATATAATACCTTGTATGAACTGTTGTTGATCTAAGCAGCCTCTACAGTACACTCTCAGAAATTAAAACTTGTCAGGGAACTGTGATAATTGTTCCAGTTAATAGGCATGCATATGTACGCTATAAGAAGAAAATTATTTATTGAGAATGCACTACTGTTGATCACACTCGTGCAGCTGTAGGTTTACCTTCGGCCTCTTGGAACTCTTTTTTTTAGTTGCCTTAGCTGCAGGAGGAGTGTCATCGAGCATGTCAACTACTTGCAGAAATATTGACGTATTTAAGATTATGACACAGTTTGAAGGGTTTCAATTCAGGAAATTTGCAGTGGCAGGGCCTGCCAGAGTGAAACCTACTGAATATTTTATGGTGTCGAAGTGGCAGTTCCTCCAGGATAGGAATATCTTAGATGGGAGCAAAAAGCTTGAAATTAACAAAGTGTTGTTTGCATTAAGCAATTTGTAATACACTGAACACATAGGCAGCAAAACAAAAATTTAAAATTCAGCATGTATGAAAATTGGGTGCAACAAATTTGCATAGTGTACGTGTACATTGTCATTCCTGAGATATATATTGTCATTGCAGGGAGGTCACAAAACAATAAATGTATTGTTTTGTCACTTCCCTGCACATTCATTGTATCTTGAAATGCGTATATGCCAGAATAAATGTTGAACTTGAAAAATGTATATTCTCTTCATTCATAGAGCATAACATCACTTATCTTCTTTACAAAAGCATAGCGTGTTACATCTTTGTCACGCAGAACGCACAACCAAGAAAGCCATCTTCCATTAAATATCACGTTTCAGACATGATTCAGTTGGTATCATTTCATAGACGGTACACCAGGGCTCGAGTTTCAAGCTCCAAATCGTCATGTTGCAGTTTGGAAACCGTACATGTGTAGTGCAAGAGAGCCCTCGCACATTAAAATGTAAGATGGGAGTCACCGTTACTGAAAAGTAACTCCTATGAGAGAGTCTGATGCTGCAGAAAAGTGTGCAAACTGCGGAAAGTGTCATAGAAGATCTTCAGAAATCGTGCCTGGTTTCACGGCAGTGCTACCACACTCCCTTTTAGATGACGATGATATTGATTGGAGTTTCAGATGTGCAGCTGCATTTTTTGCAACGTGCTCCTCCTGCTTCTCTGGCTACTCATGTTGTTTACATCTATTGTTGATCACGTTCATTTATCACATATTATATTCTTATATATTATTGTTATATTATCACATATTTGATCACATTAAATTTAAAATTTAGCATATATGAGAAAATATCAGGATGGAAGTTGCTATTCATTGCTCATTCCAACCTAAAATTGAGTGCTACAAATTTAGAGAGCGTACCTGATCATTGTCATTCCTAAAATATATATTGCCATTGTAGCAAGGTCACAAAACAATAAATGTAGCCTTTTGCGACCTCCCTGCACGTTCATTGTATCCTGAAACGCATAAGTGCAAGAAATAAATCTTGAACTTGAATAAACTTGATGTTGTATAAACTTGACATAAGACGTTGAATAATATAATGAATGATATAAAATATTGAATAAACTTGAACTCGTATATTCTCTTTACTCATCATCAGTGATCTTCATTACAAAAGCATATCGTGTTAGACTTTTTTGTTTGCGTTTCACAGACTGGGTACACGAGGGCCAAAATGACAAAATCACAACTGTTTCAAGCTCCAAATAGTCCTGTTGCAATTTGAAGACCATATGTGGAGCTGCATTTTTTCGAACATGCTCCACATAACAAGCATGACAAACTTTTCTCACGCTGCAGTTGTATCCAACAAAAGCATATGAGCGCTGGAGAAGGACATTCAGTTTGGCACAACCGCGCCTGCAAATAATCAGAACAAATAAAGGAAGAAGCAAACAAACATAGAAGGGCTGTACTTCAAAAAGAGATAAGTCCTGTGTCTCAAGGAGGTGTTACCACTTTCTAAGTAACTTAATTGATTAAGCTTACATCACTATACCTGATTAACTGTCCTAAAGAGTGTGATCTAATTGCGTGAAGTAATTATTTGGGCTGCTTCGGTGTGTCCATATTTGCGAGGCAAAGCACCGCTGTCGTTTACTAAGAGACTCGTGCTAAGGCGATGCTTGATATAAATCATACTAAACGCATACACGGCTAAAACAACGGCTGTGATTCTACAGAACGATCTCTTTCTGCCATGCGAGTATATCTCTTCCCGGACCGTTCTTTATGGAACAATTTTTGTCCAGAACGCAGTACGGGATATTATATACATGGTTGTTGTTAACCTCAAGTCGTTTCTTATTGAAATATTGGCTGGGAAACGTGCTGTAGTACAATCCCCAGCGCTGCACTGCAGTGACGGTCTAGTTTCGGAATGCAAAACATAACGTAATTAAGAATCGAACGGCAGGACACCTGTGAAACACTGTTAGGATACATCAGTATACTGGCACCTTACAAAATTGTGTGATGACATACAACGACAAATGCTTGCGGCGCAATAAATACTCACAATCTCTGTTGCCTCCCATTGTTTTCTATGGGCGCACACAGCACTTTAGGGCCCACCAACATGGCGGCCCGAAGGCACGCCTCTCCCCCACGAGCCCCTCTCTCATGCGCGATCCAGCCTTTATACATAGAGATCAGTGAAATAAACAACTCATGGTTGCCAGACGTATCGAACCCGCAAGCAGAATCTAACGGTTCCCAGACCTCCGACACATTACATCGAAGTGATGGAACAGTTTCACCACGGTCTCTCAATACTCTCTCTGGTCAGAAAGCAGGTTTCAAAAAATCGATTATTTCGTAATATATTCAATACACGAGATGTCACACCATAACTTTAGCAACAACACCTACAGGTGCTCCCGATCCTTATACCGCGCAATTTAATCCTTATACCGTGGAATTTAATCCTCATGCCGCCACTTTTAATCCCTGTTTCGCTGAATGTAATCCTTATGCCCCCACTTTTAATCCCTATTAGCTGGGATTTAATCTTTCTGTTAAATTTAATCCTCGTGCTGCCAATTTTAATCCTTCTGTCGTGGAATTTATCCTATATTCTCGGGTTGTCTTTTCATTACTCTTTTCACTACAATGCGACAAGTGTGGGACTACCTGTAAGATTTATTACCTGTTTTGACTGTTTCCTCGTTTGCAACTATACACTGACTTTTTTGTGACTATCACTGCTCAATGCACTACTATGTGATAGTATGGGACTACCTGAAAATTTATGACCTGATATGATTATTTCTTTGTTTACTGCTATAAATTGACTTTTTATGACTATGCCTATTTTATGCTGCACTATGGTATGCTATGGGACTACCTGCATGATTTATTACCTATTTTCTTGTTTATGGCTATAAATTGACTTTTTATGACTATATGCCTACTCTATGCACTACTGTGGGATGGTATGGGACTACCGGCATGATCTATGACCTGTTATGACTATTTTCTCGTTCACAGTCATAAACTGACTTTTTTATGACTATGCCTACTATGCACCACTATGCTATGGGACTACCTGCAATGTTTATGATCAGTTATGACTATTTCCTCGTTTGCAGCTATAAACTGACTCCTTTCTGACTATACCTGTTAAATGCACTATTATGCGATAGTATGAACTACCTGCATGACCTATGACCTGTTATGAGTGTTTGCTTGTTTACAGCTACAAATGATCTTTTTGTGACTACTCTGTGCACTACAATAGGATACAACAAGAACAACTTTATTTTAAGATGATGAACGGGGAGTTTCATCGCCATGCAGAGGCGATACTCTACCCCATTGCTGGTGGTGATGTGAGGAATGAAATAATGAGCCCCTTCACAATAAGGATCGAAGTCCGAATGTGCCCAGAAAGGTCAAAATAGCTTCGAGCGCAGAGCGTTGGTGACATGGATTCGACCAAGGGTACTATGAGACTACCTGCACGATTTATGACATGTTATGACTGTTTCATGTTTGCAGCTTCAAATGAACTTTTGATAAATACGACTAGTATTTCTTGCACTCCAATGGGGTAATATAAGACTCTGTGGTTTATGACCTGTTACGACAATTTCCTGGGTTACAGCTACAAATGGACTTCTTATAATTACGACTACTCCTCACCACTATGGGATAGTATAAGGCTACCTTCATGTTTTTTTACCTGTTGACAGCTACAACGTAATGTAAACATAACGATAACGCTTGCTATGTGAGAATTCAAGATCGGGGCCCACGTCATTTTAACACAGAAGGCCTGTGACGCGCAAAGAGGTAAATGCAGCGATAAATTGTAAGGGAACATGAAAGCATTACAAAGAACTGATGACCAGGCTGTGATACTGTGATATGTGCCTGTCATTGCTGACCAACTTGCATTTGGAAAGAGGCGTGAAAAAGAAATGGGCCTTTTTTATGAATGTCATATTTCAATTGTTCTTGTTCCCAGGCAACTTGAAGCTTGTGTTGTGTCTGTTTGTATGTTCCAGCTTCAGAACAATTACTCCGGGTAGCTCGCGGTCGCTCCAGGTAGTCCCATACTATCCCATAGTAGTGTATGTAGTAGTCATAGTCATAAAAAGTCCATTTATAGGTGTAAACAAGGAAATACTCATAAAATGTCATATATGATGCAGGTAGTCCCATACTACCTGTTGTAGTGCATAGGGTAGTCCTAGTAATAAAAAGACAAATTATAGCCGTAAAGTAAATAGTCAAAACAGGCCATAAACCATGCAGGTAGTCCCATACCATCCCATTGAGTGCATAGAGTAGT
Organism: Ornithodoros turicata; assembly: GCF_037126465.1. Classification (NCBI taxonomy): domain Eukaryota; kingdom Metazoa; phylum Arthropoda; class Arachnida; order Ixodida; family Argasidae; genus Ornithodoros; species Ornithodoros turicata. The sequence goes on along the minus strand of NC_088202.1, from coordinate 90,422,523 downwards.
AGTAGTCACAAAAAGTCAATTGATAGTTATAAACAAGGAAATAGTCATAACAGATCACACATGATGCAGGTAGTCCCATACCATTCCATAGTAGTGCAAGAGTAGGCATAGTCATAAAAATCAATTGATAGCCATCAACAAGGAAATAGTCATAACAGGTCATAAATCATGCAGGCAGTCCCACAGCATCCCATAGTAGTGCATAGAGTAGGCATAGTCACAAAAAAGTCTATTTATGGCTGTACACGAGGAAGTAGTCAAAACACGTCATAAATCATACAGGTAGTCCCATACCATCCCATAGTAGTGCACAGAGTAGGCATAGTCATAAAAAGTCAATTTATAGCAATAAACACGGAAATTGTCATAAATCATGCAGGTAGTCCAATAGCATCCCATAGTACTGCCACGTGGTACTGCATAGAGCAGCTAGGCATAGTCATAAAAAGTCAATCTATAGCCGTAAACAAAGAAATAGTCATATCAGGTCATAAATCATGCAGGTAGTCCCATACTATCACATAGTAGTGCATTGAGCAGTGATAGTCACAAAAAGTCAGTGTATATAGCTGTAAACGAGGAAACAGTCAAAACAGGTAATAAATCTTGCAGGTAGTCCCACACTGTCGCATTGCAGTGAAAAGAGTAATAATGAAAAGATAACCCGAGAATTTAGGATTAAATTCCACGGCATAAGGATTAAAATTGGTAGCACGAGGATTAAGTTTAATTGAAGAATTAAATACGACGGGAAGACTCTGCTTACTCGTCGACGGGACCTAACTAAGAGCACGACCTACTAGTAGATTATAACGACCATGTCGTGGACACCAGAGCCGTATATTAAAAGGGAGTCTGGCCATTAAATGGGTCATGCCTATACCTGAAGCTCCACCTACTTTTTCAGCTTCCGACCAATGAAGTCTTGAAATATGGGGCGCTATCAATCAGCCCATCCTCACTATTTGCCCTGCTACCCAACATGGGTAGCGCCATTTTGGGTGGCAAGTGAATTGTATGGGATTGAAATGGATACCTCTCGCAATCTGCAAAAGTAGTGGATTGTTGGATGGATGGATGGATAGTGGCTGTTCCCTTTGTAGCGGGCGGTGACGTTGCACCACCTAGCCAGAGAAAGAAGAAATAAGTGTTAAACTAAAGTGTTAAAAAGACTAAGCTTAATCATTTGTGACCCCAATTTTAGTACTGACTACCGTTGATAAGCTTCCTCTTCCACCAGTAGTTCAACCTGGCCTTCGTTATTCCGACTGCCTCGGAATCCACCTCACCCTCCTCATTCCCATTCCTCCCTCGGTCCCGGATGAAGTCCCTTGCATTCTAGGATGACGTGCGCGGTGGTCTCTTCTCCTTGGCACAAGTCGCATCGCGTGCTGATGCCAGGTTGAAATTTTGCATAATGCGTTTTAGTCCTCATCATACCGGTTCTGGTCTCGAACAGCAGCGCGCTCCCCTGGGAATTATCAAAAAAGCTCTTCTTGGCGATGTCTTTCTCTCTGTACAGTCCCAGCGCCCTCTTCCCCTCCATATGTGAACGCCAGACTTCTGACTCAGATTCCTTAACTTGATTTTTAATGCTTTTCTTTTCGTGCTTGGATTTCGTAAGGTATTTAGACGCGAGCTTCCTGGTGCGCTTCCTCCCCCGCTTGTCCACGTTCTTCAAGTGGCGTGCCGATGAGTAGCGCCCCTGGCGGACCGTGCGGACGGGCCCCTCATAGGGGCTGCTGATTGTGACATGGTCGTTATAATCTAGTAGGTCGTGACTAAGAGTCAGTCAATCAGGGCTGTGTTTTCAACGGCCGTAGCCAATCACGAACGTGCTTTCAGCGGTCGTGGCCATGAAGACGAACCACCCTCGTCTGCGAGCAGTGATTGAACGTCCCCACGTACTAAATAGGAGAACTTGAAAATAAAGCGCAAAATGGCCCCATATCTTTCTCCAAACTGATTTTCTGGGAAGTGTGTTGCACTTTTGTCTACATATTCCGGTCTGCAGGTTCCAAGTTTGCTGCAGTCATTTGAGAGTTCTTGAATTCGCAGAACGGCGAATTGCAGTAGCAGACGAATTCTGACTTTATGTGTCCACGACCCCAAGAACACACACGGTCCTCAGGATGTCCCCACAGTATCATCGTGTCCTTGTCCTTCTAGGTGTATGCCCCAGCCCAGACGGAAATAAAATGCCCACGGTTGTCCAGAGGATATCCGAAGCCGGACATGCGGATGTCCGTGGGATATCAGCTATTTTCCACCAGACGTCCTAGGGACGTCCGAGTGGCCACCTCGCGGACATTCCGAAATACGTCCTTTCCAGGACGAGCCACGGACGTGTCTACTCAGAGTGTTTTTATAGATATCTATTACTAATTATATCCGTTCCTGCAACTAGAGCATGTGTTCACCATGAAACCACTTGTCACACGTAGAACGTCCTGAAGATGACACTCGCGGACTGTCCGTTGAAGAGTCATTCAGGTACGACCTGTGCCCGTCCCTGTGGGTAGATAGCGGGACGAGAAATATTACTTTGTTTAGTTTACCTGCTCAGACTCCTTAAACACATTTGTTTTGAAAGAAAATATAATAAAGTCACTGAAAAGGTTAGCCAGCTGTAGGACTCGAACCCACATCTTCTGGATTGCCGGCTGCACCAATTTAGCTAAGCTAACACAACTCCTCAGCGACTTCCAACGGTGCGTCATCTGAAGGGACAAACCAGCCACTCTCTCTCACTCATCTTCCTTTCACTCTTACATTTTTGCTCACTCATTCTTCTTTCATCGTTAATTTCTTAGGCAACTTGAGGCTTTGTATGTATTTGTCCTTTCAATGTTGTTCCAGCCTCAGAACATCAGTTCTCTCACATTTGTTTTGTTTTTTGGGCCGATTCTTTGACCCGATTGACATTCTTCTGAAATAAAGGGTGGTCCAGCGTAAAGTTACCTGCCTCCGAAAAGGATGACTGTCTACGATACATGGAGCATTTCTCGAGGAAAGGACAGAAACGCGCGATTCCGTCGCACTGCTTTTGACTTTCAAAAGTCCTACCTGAATGTCTCACACCAAAACGAGTAAGAAACATAGACTTTGCAGTGATACAGAGCTAATACTTCAATCAATTCCTCGCTTTTAGTTTTTTTTTTTTTTTTTTTTTTTTTTGCGTAATCGATGGAAACATGGACAGCTAACCCTTTGCTTTGTGTCGCAGACGAGCCTGGCTCTCGAATTTACGAAGGGTCGGGTAATAAGTAATAAATAGCATCTGTTTTTGCTTCGGAAGAGAATTCTATTACCTTTCGGAGTGGGTTTCTCGGACTTTTCTCTGTGCCTTTTGTATTTCTCTCTGCTTTCTTTTTAAATCTCTGCGCTTATTGTCCGTCATGGAATGTACTAGGACCAGCCAGAATTATTGTGGCAGTTAGCCAAGATGTATGGAGTCAGTATGCAACTGTTTTCTCTGCAAAAAAAAAAAAAGAAACATTGATATGGGTTCTCTGATGAGTTGGGGGCTATTTTATAATTGTGCATACTGAAAAAAGGGATATGAATATAAAAGAAAATTGTGCATCCTAGAGATGCTCTAGCACTGTTCTCAAGTTGTCCTCACGTAGGATCTGTGGGATGATCTGAGGATACCATGGGGACGCTATACAGGGTGTCCCAGAAAACGTGTCATTGAATTATAATAAAAAAAACTACGCCACCTAGAATCATGCGGTCAACGGCATTTGTTCTTATTAGGTTTTTGCCACCTTGTAAAGTTAATGTCATGTACCTCAAGTTTAATTATGCAAATATTTGCGAACTGAACTCAGAAATTTGCCAAGGGAAGGTCACTTTTTTACCCCACCAATATGAAGAGCGTACCGAATTCACTCCAATTCATGATAATTGACAGTGATATTCACGAGCTATCCCATCGGAAAAAATAGCCGAATATCATGCTTTTCGGAGCACCGGACCATAACGCGCGATGTCTTTTTGAGCGCAATCGCTCGCAGTGCGACGAAAGGAGGTTCCGAAGCCAGCCCAAAGAGTGATAGTAGAAAAAGTAACAGTTCTTAAAATTGGGAGAGGGAAAGCATTATCTCAGCGAAAGTCGGACGTGATAAGCCATGCCTGCGTTATCTCTTTTTGCGATGCCGGGGTGGGCTGGGTTTCCAACCTTCTTTCGTCGGACTGACAAAGATTGCGCTGAAAAATTCATCGTGCGCTATTCTGTGCGACCTCCGTAGAGCATGATGTTCGGCTATTTTTTCCGATGGGATAGCTCCTGAATATCCCTGTCAATTATCATTAATTTGAGTAAATTAGACACGCTCTTCACATTGGTGGGGTAAAAAAGTGACATTTACTAGGCAAATTTCCGAGTTCAGTTCGCAAAAATTTACATAATTAAACTTACGTTACACGACATTCACATGAGGAGGCGGCAAAAACACAGTAAGAACAAATGCCGTTGACCGCATGACTCTAGGTGGTGTAGTTTTTTTATTATAATTCAATGACACGTTTTCTGGGACACCCTGTATAGTGCCAAAATGACATGTTGAAGATGATTTGAGGATCAGATTCACCGTCCTGGGGATGTCACTCCCATCCATGCATGAAGGATATCCCTGGGATAACAGTGTGTTGTTCGGGACGTAGCCAAGGAGGAGGCAGTAAGCAGGCGTTCTGTATCTAGGTGGCGTTGGCTTTACCCGTGCTTTTTCCCTTTTTCTACAAGGATTAAAAGTGCCGGCATAGGGATTAAATCCAGCGAAACAAGGATTAAAAGTGGCGGCATGAGGATTAAATTCCACGGTATAAGGATTAAATTCAACGGTAAGGAGGAGGAGGCAATAAGCAGGTTCAGGTTCAGGTTGTGCCTTTCCCCTTTAAATCGGGGCAGGTCTCCTCAATGGATCCACTGGCACTAAAAAATAAAAGCAATAAAATAGGGCACTGGTCAGTTTTGGTATGGTGGTCGTTGATGGGCTTGACGCAGGAGGCTTCTTGTCTGTTTCTCCCAGATCAGTGGTTTCTCCCAGTTGGTGAGGTGGCGCTTCGTTGATGATGATGATGTTGCCGATGTCGCTCTCGTCTGTTCTGTTTGTGGGAGTGTTGAGTCCAAGTGCGGTGGCGACATCTTCGCATTCTGGGCGGGTGTTTCTGGTGGCTGCGCATCGAAACATGACGTGCTCTAGATCCTCTTGTTCCTCACCGCATAGGATGCATTTTTGGTCGTTCTGGGGTCCGAACAGCTCTGCCAGCCGTTTACGTGTCAGGAGGGCGCCAGTCCTTGCTTGAAATATCAGACCGCTTTGGTGGTCACCGTTGTGGTAGGCTGAGGGCGATGGTTCTTCCTTGTGTTGATGGTATAATTTCATGCTTTGTTTTTTGCTTGTTCGTTGTCTCCAGTAGTCCTTTTCGATTTGGCTCATTTCCTTGTGTATCGTCCTGTTCCATTCTGTTGCGGTTTTTGCTTTGTGTCGACTTGTTCCCTTACTGCATTCGGAGTCGATACGTCCCATTCGTTTTGTCCATTCCGTTTTCACGCCTTTGTACCGAATATGGTGGAATATTTTCTTCGCTGTTCCGTTTGGAGGCAGATGAATAAGTCTTCCCAGATATCGTGTTTTGGACCTTGCCTCTCGGTACTCGAAAGTAGACCAGCCGATCTCTCCGTCTATTGCTGCATTCGCTCTGGCCAGGTTTCGGCCCAATATCCACTTCCCTATTTCTCTCTGTTGACGTTCCAATGCTGCCATAGTTGCAGAGTCGTAGCATAGGGCTTCGTTTGCGTATGTTGCCTGTGGAACTGCTACGGTTTTCCAAAGAATTCTCCCTACGACGTGTGTATTGTAGGAGTGCCGGGCCAAGTGCCATGTGTGGCCTTTCGTTTTTGTGGCTTTCCAGGTAGTCTGTGTTGTTTTCGAGGAGTACGCCGAGGTATTTGTATTGGTCAGTTTTAGTTATCTCGAAATTTTGTATTGAGAAGGTCAGTTCGCTTGTGTTGTTGGTGTTGCCTTTCCCGATCTTCATCCACTTTGTTTTTTTTCCTACTAAATTTCATCCCTTTCAATGTCGCTTCTTCTGTGCATATATTCAGCAGGTCCTGGAGGTCATTCGGCGATTTTGCAAGGAGCAGGACGTCATCCGCGAAAGCGATGACAGGGATGCTTGTTGTGTCCACTGTTGTTATCTCTATTCCTCTGTTGCTGGCTTCTAACTTTTCGAGTAGCTCGTTCAGGAACAAGTTGAACAAGGTGGGTGCGTGCGATCTGTATCTAGGTGGCGTTAGCTCTACCCGTGCTTTTTCCCTTTTTCTGGTGAACCGGAGGTTTCTCCACACCTCACATCAGATTAGATCGTTTCTGAAAATTTTTCACACCCCACCTCAATATTTTTTTTCTATAAGTTTTTCTCGTATTATCCTACTCCTGTAAATTTTCCTCACCTTAATTATTTTCCTTGATTTTGCAGGCCAAAAATATGCGTTTAGAAAAAGGCAGCTATTATTCGATATTTTCTCAAATAGACGACTTCAGAAAATCCCAGAGTGCTTAGCGCCGCTTTGAACTGTGGGAGCTTACTCATACGAAAGAAACGGGTGGCCTCCAAACTGTTTCGATTTCTCCCCTACCAGTCCATTGTCCACGACGAGTCAAGGTCAGCAAAAGCGAAACGTGAAGGATTATTCCTAAAGGGTGAACCGCATGGCACGAAAAACTGTCCGAAAACTGTCCGAACCGAAATCGGGACCGAACTTTTTTCTGTGCATCATCGCATGCTACCGAAATGCACCCCGAATTTCGGCCGAAGACTTCTGGCCTTGGGGAACATCGCCTTTCAACCATACAGGTCAATGAGATAATCCCCGTATTCATAGGGGTAGAAGTCGCACACACGGCAACAGTCAACTCCATTGCTACGTCATCGTTGCTATGGTTCTCCTTCCGGCTGGATAGCCATTGGATGCTTCTACTTTTTCGGTTGGCGTCACTTCCCATTTCGGAGGAGAAATCTGGCTGGGCCAGATCGGGCCGAATTCGGCACGGAATTCTGTTCTCCGAAAAAGTTCGGTCCCGAATTCGGTTCGGAAAGAATTCGGACGCTTTTCGGGCCATGCGGTTCACGCTTAAAAGCGATAAAACCCCGGTGTAGGGGACACAGAGAGACAAAACAGACAGTGCCTCGTCTGTTTTGTCTCTCTGTGTCCCCTGCACCGGGGTTTTATCGCTCTTAGGATGTACCACCAAACAGCTCGGTTTTTATTGCTTTTTAAGGATTATTGTGCGTTCCCTCACTCAGCAAGCGCCCAGGATGCAATGCGTGCACAAAGAGCACTGGAATTTTCTGAAGTCGTCTATTGGGTTGGCGATACTCGCGGTCGCGGGGATCACGGTTAGAACAACGTTTATAGAGTTGCGGATGAAGAAACGAACGCAAGCACGTATAAAACTATTTTCTGCCCTGCGCTGTTTTGATTGGTTTTGATGCTTCCGTCATCGCGTGACTGCGAACGTGCGACAAGGCCTAGCGAATCGTGCGAGCAGCTGCTTTTAGTTCGAATTCCGTTTTATTCGAACACATCTTCGGTCCCCTTCAAGCTCGAATTAATGGGATCGCATGGGCGTTCCCAGGATTTTTTTTCCGGGGGTTCCAGGATTTTCTTTTTTTTGGAGGGGGGCAGAGAGTGCAACACATCCCACCTCCTTCCCTGGAGACGAACGCTGCGGATTGTGCGGGTCTTCACGGGTTCATCAGGAGAGAAATCATGACCTATGAATAAAGAGTGCGAAAGTTTCACAAGTGACCTTGACGCTCCAGGGGGAGGGGGGCCCCTCTCGGTACGCCCATGCGGGATTGCAATGTACATACAGGGTGTCCAGGGCGTCATTGCATTATAATTTTTAAAAAAACTACGCCACCTAGAATCATGCGGTCAACGGCAATTTGTTCTTAGGTTTTGCCACCTCCTGATGTGAATGTCATGTATCGTAAGTTTAATTATGTAAATATTTGCAAGCTGAACTGGGAAATTTGCCAAGTAAAGGTCACCTTTTTACCCCACCAATATGAGGAGCGTGCCGAATTCACTCAAATTCATGATAATTGACAGTGATATTCACGAGCTATCCCATCGGAAAAAATAGCCGAACATCATGCTTTTCGGAGCACCGGACCATAACGCGCGATGACTTTTTGAGCGCAATCGCTGATATTGGGAGAGGGAAAGCATGATCCCAGCGAAAGCAGGATGCGATAAGCCACGTCTGCGTTATCTCTTTCTGCGATGCCAGTGTGGGCTGGATTTCCAACCTCCTTTCCTTGGACTGACAACGCTATCCTCTGGGAGCTAGGTAGAGCATATGTTCTACTTCCGATGAAATAGCTCCTAAATATCCCTGTAAACTATCATTAATTTGAGTAAATTAGACACGCTCCTCACATTGGTGGGGTAAAAAAGTGACCTTACTAGGCAAATTTCAGACTTCAGTTCGCAAATAATTACATAATTAAACTTACGTTACGCGTAGGGTTGCCAACAGGCCGGTATTATACCGGCACGGCCGGTTATTTGCTCGCTCTGCCGGTTGCCGGTAGGAAGGTGATACCGGCAGCCTTTTGCCGGTATTGCTCTGCCGGTATCTGCGCTCTGCCGGTTTTGCCGGTGTGACTCAAGACCTTTCATATGGGCTTTTGCGGGGTTTTCCCTTCAACATTCCACTACAGCTTGAATAAATCTGGAGCATAGCCCAACTCCGCAGTCACCAGTTGTTTCCTTAGTTATTCATTTAAATCATTATTATTATTACACACAGGAACATATGTTTCCTCGTATTATCTTGAGCTCTCTCTATATCTGTTTTCTGTGTGCGCTCTTCTACCCCTCACCCACTTCCCTTTCCCGCGAGCCTTTCCCCCTATTCCACCCCCTCTCCCTCAGCCGGTATTTTTCACTACGAAAGGCGGCAACCCTAGTTACGCGATATTCACATCAGGAGGTGGCAAAAACCTAGTACGAACAAACGCCATTGACTGCATGATTCTAGGTGTAGTTTTTTTTATTATAATTCAATTACATGTTTTCTGGGACACTCTGTATACAGCAACAGTTTCTTTCAAAACTATGTCGAGTGGATGAAAAGTGAACGGCTTAAAGATAGTCTTTCGCGATGGCCCGTAATTCTAATTTTAATCACCCTATGCCTATTTCTGGTTCAGCTTATTTGTATTAATTACTTTCATACTTTGTCCATACTTTGATTAATTTGTAGGCGTATCCATTTTTGCCACTAAGGTTTTTCCTCCCTCACCTAATCTTGTTTTTCTGGAAATATGCTCCCCTTCAGGATAATTAATGCTTCAATTATCAAGAAGCAGTTCTCCCCAATGACTTGGGACTTTTTTTTTTTTTTTTCATGACTCCATGGCAAGAGTCCTGGGCCTGCTCAGAGAGAGGCAACTGGTCCTCTCTCAGTTTTTCCACAAAGGCCTTATCGTTGCCATCTGGCATGACCTCAATCTCAGTTTTTGTTTACAGTCTCAGCACTTTAAGGTCATAAGCATGCCCATCGGACAGTCATCCTACTCCATAACCATAAAGGAAAATCAAATGGTTGACTGGTGTAAACATTTATCAATAATAAAACAATATAAAGGGTATGGTACAAATAGCATGCACAAAAGTGCTCTGCTAAGATTGATACATAAATATGAGTGAGATTCATTCACACATTTTCTGCTTTTACTATGGCACCATCTGAATCTGCAAAGGGAGATAGGTATTCCAAATTAGGACATAAATTAACTAGTACAACAGATAGGATGTAGCAGGTACAAATGCAACTTACTTATATCTCTAGAGTTTACCCTGTGGCCATTTGAGAGCTGTGTTACAATGATAGCTGCATATTTCTCCTTCGGAAGTTCCGAAAGCTGCAGGCAACAATTGCATTGCTTCATAACATGCACAGACTTTGCTTAAAATATTTAGATGGACGTAGGTGCATACCTCTACAGAGTCTAGTGGATTGAGTGTAATGTCAATCCTACTTTGTGCCGTGAAATAATCCCCATTTGCTACATGGCCATTCTGTTGAAGATTGCTGTTGTGGTCACTAAGGCCTGCAAAGAAATAGAGGATATAAACAATATTGTAGTTTGACTGCATAACTCTTGTTTTCATTCAGTGTATGTTTACAGTCACTTTCATTTTGGAGTAGTACCTCACACGCATTACTTCTAGGGCTGTGTGAATAGTAGGCATGTGCGAATAGCAATTTTAAAACTGAAGTGAATACGAAGCAAACAGATACATCGTCAAAGCAGATATGAAGCAGCAATACAATACAAGCGCCAGATACAAAAGCAGCACATGTGCAGATAAAAACATGCGTAGAGCATGTAGATATACGTAATATATTCATACAAATCACTATATGAAGGAGCACTCACTTTGTTTTATGCTCCCTCTGTGCCGTTTTTGGTCTTACGTGTGCAACTTCGGAAATATTTAGACATATTCGGTGTTTAAGAAGAATCGTTTCGATTCGGTTCAAAATTATAATACAGTCGAGCCCGTTTATTACGATCTTCGATAGAACGATAACTCCGATATTGCGATCGAATTGCTGGTTCCCGTCAGCTCTCCCATTGAACTACATGTAAACAAAACATCGATATAACGATCGCCACGAAAGCGCTTGCTCGCATATAGCGATCGGCATTCTCCCGACGGCCGGTAAAGCGAGCGAAAATTAGAAAGCAAGATTGCACCATTTCGCTGAAAACAAATTACATTGGCATTTTCAAGAGCCGTCGCCTCCGTGCGCGCTAAAGTGAGAACGCAATGCATTTATCCGCGCATGACTGCCGTGGATTATATATATGCGTTGCAAAGGCACGAGACTTCGAAAGGGCGGATGGGGCTCGCGCAAAGTAGAGAATGTTGTTCCCTCTCCACATCATTCTCTCGTCTTCAAGCTTTTTTTTTTCTTCTTGTTTTGCTGCGTGCTTGCTACGATGGCGTCCGCGGTTCCGAGACGCTTTTTGATGAGGAAAGAGGCGTGGCTCGACCAGAAGTTGCATGCGCTCTACGATTTTTGTACTGGTGCAAAACCGCGTTGTGAAGTACCTCGGATTCGAAAACGTGTATTGGCAGACAGTTGTGTGTCACCATCCAAACATGCGTCGATGGATTACCCGTGGCGGAGGCGCATTCTGATGGACCACGCAGTCCCTATCGTGAGAACTGTGATGACTACGGCATCGGATGACGAGCTATGGACGAGGTCGTCGATCGCAAAAGGTGCGGCGCCTCACGCGATATCGGCAGTTATGTTATCAAAAGCTTTCGACGCACAGCTGAGTCAGTTTAGAACTAGATAAAATGCTTCTGCGCTCACAACAAACGCGCATGTTCAGTGGCGATCTACTTCGTTTACGCGAACCCGAGCGGCAATTTCTTGAAAGCTCGTTTTTAACGATGCTCTGATATAACAATCAGTCAAATTGAATAAAGAATAATTTGCTTCGGTATTCGAAAAATGCGAATGTATTCACACAGGCGTACCAAATAGTGAAATTTGTGTTCAAATAATAACAGATCGAATACAGTGGAGTATTGCTATATACCATATTTGCACGATTGCAAGATGAATTTCCTCCCCCTCCCCTCCCCCCCAAAAAATAGCACCCCGAAAATGGGGGTAGTCTTGCAATCGAAACTGTACCTCCCACCACATGAGGGGAAGAGTGCAAACGCCCGACAAAAGGGGGAGAGCGAAACGCAAGCCCACGTGACTTTCTTCTCCCTCACTTGTCAGCCGTGTCAAGGGGATGAAACTCGCGAGCTCCTCTGGAGAATAAAGTGAGGCGCTGCAAGCTTTTCGCATCATCAAACGTCATGAAACGTAAGAATTTTTACGTCGAAGCACGACTTCTCAACCCTCACCAGCCCATTGCAATTGATCCGTGTCTAGTTGCGTAAACAGAGTGTTAAAAGAAACTTTTGACAAACTGGAAACTGTGTATATGGCTGCGCGCTGAGACGCAGAAATCGTATCGCCAATTGCACACGACTAGTGCCTGTATTGCCTCTGTTGTGGAGACCACGTGATTGCATCATGTGACACAGAGACCACAGTTGCGACAGAGTAGCAATCAAAATGTGTTAATTACGTAGATTGTTCCCTACTTCATCTAGACATGCGTCGGAGCGAGGTATTCGAATAATTATTTGAACTTCAGAATAATTTTCGAACCTTGCTATTCGATTCGAAAAGCACTTCAAATTCAATATATTATTTGAAATTTCGAATATTCGTGTACCTCTAAAAACAACCTTCAGGACCTGCTGCTGCTGACATTTACAAACTAGCAAGGTGTCAAAATAAGAGCATGCCTTTATTTTGACAGGCATACCGACTCGGGTTTAACCTGAAACCCTCAGACTTTACGCGATGTCAACTTACTCTGAATGTGTCTCCTTTGTTGTTGCTTGTGACGTAACATACAGAGGGCAACTAGCACTCCTAATACCAAGAGTGCCACACCAAGCCCCACTCCTATGGCAATGTAGAAGTCATTTCCATCTTCGGTGTCCTCCGTTTGCACCACAGTCCTTTTCTCACTAGTTTTCTTCTCGACAACATGAGGTGACGCTGTAAATGAGAAAGTGAAGTGTAAGAAAACAGGAGTAAGCTACGAATGGCTGGCACAACTCACGAAGGGTTTTCTTTGTCCATATATTTGAAAATTCACTGGCTCCAGCTACATTGTAGCACTGCATCTTGATATCGTACGAGGTGTCTGGCAAGAGGTGTGACACGGTGTGGGACCGTGTGTTTGCACCGGAGACTGCTACTTTGAGGTAGTCACCAGCGCTTTCCGTCAGGCGATAGTAAATGTAGAAACCGTCAATTTCTATGGAGTCGACGTCTGTGTACTGAAAAGTTAGCATTATTTGAATGACCTGAGCATGCAGTGACACTTACACGCTAAAGATATGTTCTGTGCACGGGGCCCTGTGTTTTGGGGGTAAAACCTATTTTTACCCCTCGATTTGCACCATCATCACTTCGGGTAAAACCCTCAGGGAAAAAAGCGCCGCTTCAGCCTCCAATACCGGCATTGGAGAATGCTAAGCATTGGACACTCGGCACAGCTGTCCCGCATCTTCTGTCAATCTAAAATGCGAGAAGTGCTCCATTTTTATTTTCTACCCGTAAATCTATTCCGATATCACCCGATTTAACCTTTTTTACGGCTCCTGAAACAAAACCCAGTTTTTACCCCCAGTTTTTCAAAAGACATAAAACCTGAAAACACAGGCCCTATCCATGCATAGTGCTTACATCTGCACGACCGGCGGTGAAGACTAGCATCAGTCTGTCCTACATTTTTGTTCCGGCATACTGCTCTCCATATTTGCGTATTTCACAAAATGAAAGAATAAAATAAAAGCTCTTGGATTGAAGTCTAATGTCATAACAATTTGTCACTAGCATTCAATATGGTACGCTGAGTGACTGATGTGAACGCTCTCGTTGAAGTATGGCCGGGAGATTTCATACAGGGCACGTTTGCATAAAAGTTGAGTACAAGTCTCAAACTCATTCTCAGTAGCCTTGGCAGTGCTTCCTGCATGCATACTGAGTGCTCTGCCATGCCTGCATTCAAAGCTCTGCGAAGGCTACTCAGAATAAGTATGAGACACATACAGCGAAACCCGCGTATAACAGTATCGGCAGTTGTCGCTAACTTAATCGTTATGCGAGGGATATCGCTACAGGAGAAGGGATGACCTAGGTCAGCGCCATCCTACGGAAGATGGACGCTGCGCGTTATCCCGCGAGCGACGCTAACGACGGATGCTACGAAAAAGGGAGGAAATACCAATATTTTATTGAAAATAGCTCCTTTGCTTTGATTGCCATTGTAGATACGCACAACGTCACGTTCAACTGCGTCGAGGTAGGCGACGTAATGAGCAGGCAGCACGCGCTCCACGATAAAATTCTTGAGGACATCGACAGCATGAAGTGCACTTACGCATGCATCTTCAACATTTTCTGTACGTACGCTCTCGGATCATTTTGCGCTTCGTACTTGCGCTGTCGACTGTGATATACCGTGCTTTCGCACGATGGATGCCACCCTTCCGCGATGACGATCCTCGATGATCGCTAACTTCACATTCAAGTCTATTGCTTTCCGTTTGTTCGGCTTGGACGCTATCATTGACAGAGGTAACAAAAGTGGTTCAAAGCAGGAAGCGGCAGCCGAAACGTTGTGAACAGCAGGTCACCAGAGCACGACTGACCTTCTCCGAAGGGAATCTTGAATTCCAGCGCGGGACTTCCATACCGATAGGGTGCGAAGGTGTGAGGCACTGGAGAGGTTTACCTCCGCCTTCATTAGATGGCACAGTATGGGGACGACAGACAAACGGGAGACCGCTCGAACGGCGCGAGCACATCGGCCCCACTCCGGACCGGTTTTGGTACTTTGTGATACCAACGTGGATTTGTTTTGTTGCGCACCGAGCGTGGCTCGCTGAAGAGCCGCTAGGATAAAATGCATACGTGAAAAACCGTGAGAAAGGTCCGCAGAAGGGTGCAACGCCGGACAGCACGCAGTCAAATCGCGACCGTGTGGGCGTCAGGAATCGCTGTACGAGCACTCAGAACAGCGAACTTATCGTTATGCGCAGGTCCATTCTCCATAGAGACAATGTACATTTTGACGGTGAAAGTAAAAACGATCGTTCTACGGGGTATATCGTTGTGCGCGGGTTTTACTGTACTTAACTTCTATGTAAATGAGCCCTCATCTTATTATGAAACACTTAATGCCTTTCTTGGGTGCTTATTTTCTACTTTTTCTGCAGAGTAAATGAAGATATTGACATATTTTGATGATACAGCGCTGCATGATAGAATAGGTGGAGGTGGTAGCCCTAGGGATTAGAAGCAAGGATGGAAAGAGGACATACTGAACGGTTCACTAGGGCACTGTAATATGCTATAGGTTAATGGTCCCTACATGACCACCGAGAGACTTGACACCACAGGAGTCTTAGAGTCTTATTACAATATAGTATCATAGAACTTCAACCTCCAGAACTGGAGCACAGATATTAAAACACACGGTTTTAAAAGTATTATTCGCATAGCCGCAGTGTGCTTGCTGAAATCACGATTGCCCAGCAGCTGAAGACATTATAGCACAGTTTTGGGACCTAGACGCAGGTGCGGTGCCGGACGGCGCAATTGGCTGAGCACCAGCACCCCTGCATTTGCCACATCACTTCTGTGGTCTAAAGTTCCTCTTTCACTTCATGGATACAGCAAGAAAATAAATACTTATGATATGCCTTGTGAAACGTTAGAATTTCAACCAACCTCCCAATATAAAGTTATAGCAGATGGACTCTCAGCTTTGACACGCTGCATCTTGGGGCCGTGAATGGGACGTTTCTTGGGTGGGTCTTTATGAAGAGTGAACCGTATGGAGTTAGGGCCATTCTTGTTGTCATTATTAGTGTACACAGCTGCAATATGAAACTTGTACTTTGCACCTGAAAACGAATGAAAAAATGCAACTGTGATCAATGAAGCCATTATTCAAGCTGTTTTTGTAGTGTACATTGGGATATGAGAAAGGTGTGTAATAGAAGCAAAGGTAATGCACCTGCTTTGAGTCCTGTGACAGCGTAGGAATTAATATGTGGGGGCACATCTGTGTCAACTGTCATCCACTTTGAATGAGGATTAGAGACATCACGATACTGAACT
Source organism: Ornithodoros turicata (assembly GCF_037126465.1). NCBI lineage: Eukaryota > Metazoa > Arthropoda > Arachnida > Ixodida > Argasidae > Ornithodoros > Ornithodoros turicata. The sequence goes on along the minus strand of NC_088202.1, from coordinate 90,406,717 downwards.
TTGAAGAATGAAATTGGCAGTCCATCGTTTTGTGGCACAGACCAGTGCACCATCACAGAATCATCAGACAGTCTCGTGATCTCGGGTCTTGAAGGAGGCACCAGCTTCACTGCAAGACCAGATGCATAAGCCGTAATTAGAGCTTGACGTTCCCTTTATTATTCTATTTTTGGGACAGAGTGTAAAAGCTAAAAGAAACAAGTTTTCAAGCTCAAAACAAGGAAAATTATTGTGACCATCTATTCCACTGCATGTTGCAGGAAAAAAACTCTGGCATTACTGGTGCACAACACATTGCTAGGATCCCTAGTTTTCCACAATTCCGTGAAATTTTGTGGAATTGGCCATAACTAGCAAAATTGGCCATTTCCCTCTGAACTGTCCATTTTACGAGGAATCTTCGCTTAATTACAGAATTACATAAGGTATTCTAGGGCTTTCTGGTAAGGTGATCTGTGACATTTTTTAAGGTTAAACTTGATTAGTCCTAATTGCTCGGAGCACTGCTGCTGCCCAATGCAACTGATGCCAATGGCGGAACCCTCACTTTAGAGGTGGGGTGGGGTGCAGTGGGAGGGGGGCGTGCTTTGTTGAAGCGCGGAGCACTTCAGCGTTAGGGGGTTAGGTTAGACTTAATGTTTAATCTAGTGTTTTGGAGAGTATGATCACCAAACTGTTTAGTGTTTTGTTTTGCTCCTGGTTTATTTTTTTATTTTTGTCCACAGAATTCCATGGTTTTGTAAATCCTTCGCCATTGAGAAGCTAATTTTCTATTGCAGACAGTTTGGGCTTTACATATTGCCTACCAACTGCTGCTGCCAGCAGCTTTCTGCGCTGCCTCCTCACACTGTAACCAAGATGAAATAGCGATTTCAATTCAATTCAAAGCACATACTACAATGTGTGAGGAATCGTGCCTAACTTCAGATGCTATTCATTGTGTCTCAGAAACAAGCAACCATGTCACACCTCCTTTGACCTTCTTTCTTCGCCCGTGCCCTCCCTTTCTTTTCCCAGAACCCTCTGATGCTCCGTTGATGCTGTCTGGTTCATTTTCTTCTTCATTATCTAATGAGGATGGTGAGAAGAAACAAATTGTCATGCTCCTTATAAAAGATACACTGTCTGAAGAATACTTACCATCACTATATACAGATTTGCTGGGAGGTCGAGTATCATTTCCAGCTAGGACCACAATACGAGATGTAGAATATATCGTGCGTAAAGAGTTGCTTGCAAAGCATTGGTAAATGCCGCCATTATGTTTTGTCACTTTTTTTATAGTAATTGCTGTATCTGAAACACAAGAAAAACAATGTCACAGATATAATTAAAGGTAACTGTTACAACGTAGAATCACGATAGTACGATTACAAATTTTTAAAAGTACTGGCTGGAATGCCATATATAAGACATGTTGTGTTGGGGGACTTTTCTGGGCTGCAGTGGATGATACAAACAGGCAAACCGCTGTACGGGCCTTGCACAACCCCAACACATGCGTCAGAAACAACACAGCAGTCCATGACTTGACTGCATTGCCTCGGCCTCTGATTTGTCTCCACGTAAACTGCCTCTGCCTGGCTGGTGGCACGTAGCACAGGCTAAGCGCAATCAGTTGCGATCACTGCAAATAAACGTCTCTCCCTTTGCTGATGCAGGACGGTTGAGGAGATTGGGAGCATGATTTTACATGCTTCGAAGGTGCTTACCAACTAAACACAACTCACTTTTATCTCAGTACATATTAGAGGTACAGATTAATAGGTAGGGCTCATAAGCATGATCGTAAAGCAAGTCCTTAGGTACACGCTATGGATGCGCGTACAATATCTCTTGAAGCAAAGAGTTTACTTTTAGACATCCACCACACGCACCTCATCATCAGACAACAAACTGCCCTTGACTTTGACAAATTGACCCTGCGGGAAAGAAAATGTTAGAAACCTAACTAGCTTCTCTGATCCGAGAAAATACGTAGCGAGTGTGCAATTCCTTCACTTTGGTGTCCGCATCTGCTTCGTTTCTGACCATACGAATATCGAATGATACGAATATTGTCTGCGACAGCTGGCGCCATGTCAGCCATACTGGCATCGCGGGAAGCGCATGCCTTTGCCCTTAGTGCGACTTGTACTACAACGCTCGGGGCAGAATAAGCCTCCTTCCTGCCCACCGTCTGTGTTACTGCCTCAGCTACTAGACCGTAACATACAAAACCATAATCTAAAGAAAAAAATCTGTCCTGCTTACCATGTACAGCAATATGCGATGTATGGTGGACCTTCCTGCCATTATGAATCCACTTTACAGATGGCGACGGGTTTCCACGGACAATGCAGTCTAGCGTGATTTCCCTTCCGTGATTGACAACGTGACTTTCCAATGGTGAAACAATATGTGGAGGCTCTGAAAGAAATCATGGGAATGTTCACCTCATGCACAATGATCAGTTGAAACCTCACCACACCACAACTGCAGAGCTGACCCTGTAACACTACCAACTCTTGGAAAACTTGTACAGTTTGTTATCCTTGATTATGGAATATGTTCTTAGTTTTCATACATATCACAGTGTACCAGCCATGATCGCCATATGTCAACTATGCCTACCACTTGCTGACTGCACATAGTCATAATGTGCACACATAATGAACAGGACCATGCACTTTCAAGTACAAAAGTGACAATGTAAGCATTGAACAAATGAACATTACTAGAGCCCTTGATTTTCGTCGAGTCCACGAAATTTTGCAAAATTGGCCATGTCTCGCAGAACCTGCTGTTTCCTCAGAACCGTCCATTTTTCGCGGAATATTCTATATCTAAGGCCCCTGGTTTTCTGCTGCGGCAAATTCAATATTCCGCGGCACCGACTTGTAAATTCCACAATTTTCCACTGCAAGAGTCAGTGGCTGCTTCAAATGGGAAACACTTTATTTTCCCGGATAATGTGGGAACAACAAGTATTTTATAAACTTACAGATTGAAAACACTGTTGTGGCTCAGCATTACACGATGTCTTGTGTTCTCCTCTGACAGCTAATACCGTCTGTCGCCTACAATTATTTTATACCTGCTGAAACATCTTTCAGCATCTACAGAATTTATAAGAATCGAGAAATACTTGATCGCGATAGACACTAAATTCGGAGCAAGCACTCTCATTCCGAAATTCCAAAACCCAATTACTGTATTTATAATCTGCACACTTTTTCTCCCCCCAAAAAATGCGAGAAGTTGGGGGTGCGCAAATTGCGCGGGAACGTGCACTGCGATATTGAAATGACGCAAAATTTCAACTTTTTCAGGAATACCTAAACACTGTGCAACCACCGACGGTCGGGAGGCAAAACGCATGCCCACAACTGCTCATATACCGGTGAAATACGTCGAGATGCTGATGGAAGACGCCGCTAGTCGCACTTGACGACTGAAAGCACGCTATATTTGCCAACTTTGTCATGTTGTGCTGTAAGGTTTGGCATAGCGTGTTTGTCCAGCGTTTAGTCGGTCGAGTGACAGTATCGTCAGTGCACCATCACTCGAAAGTGTGCGCAAGTCAAACAAAAGCTCCGCAATGACTTCGGTACAGCTGACGGTGTTGCTGAATCGCCACAGTTGCTGAGACACGTGTGCCAGATATCCACGCACGAAAACAGAGGTGTGCAAATTACGCCTTTTTTTTGTTGTCATTTCTAGTGCTAAACTATGGGTGCGCAAATTATGCGAGGAAATACAGTATGTCGGAGGGTCACGTGTACCTTGGAGTGTACCACGTGCTCTTATAGATCCTCTTTTGCGTGAGCGTCCAATACTTCTCCTGAGACGCTGTGATTCATTGTAATCGTCCACATCACGCCAATCACATCCTTCGACCTAATCTGATTTCCGTGAAATTCCATGCAAATCGACGCAAAATTTCAAGCAAAATAAGAGATTCCGCAAAATTCTGTGCCAAATGAAGGATTCTGCGATGAATTCCAGTTTCCACGAAATTTCACGGTATCGTGGAAAACCCAGGGCCTTATCTATATCTTACAGAATTATGTAAGGATATCAATCGATCTGCGATATTTTTGCGGATTAAACTGTATCAGTCACAACTGCGCTGCATGACACCACTGATAACGCTGGCACTTACACGGCTGAATGTGTAGGACAAAAGGAAATTTAATGACAGCAACACCCGAAGACAGATTGCCAGGGTTGAATCTAGTTTTCTTTGCACACCGAAAAGTTACAAAAAGGCTGGAAAAGCATGTGTGCGACCTTCGAGAATGCTGCACTTTTTTCGCTTGTTCTTCTCTTGCCCGCGGAATCCCGCAGATTTGTAAATCCAACTTAGCGGAAAAAGTAAATTTTCCACCATAGAAAGCTAGGGTCTTTAAACATGATGATGAATACTGTATAACTAGTAGGCTTCGAGGCCTTAATAATTAACGAATTCGGACAGAGGCATGTTTGGGGAATTTTTCGCACGAGCTTAAGGCGCAGGAGTGCAGAGCTTAACGGTACGGTGATCCTGCACCACAGAGTCCTTAGGGGTGTCACTTACATCCCGGATTTCAAATTTCGTGAAAAAATAGCTTTTGCAAGGTTCGTGAAAATTATGTCCTCGAAAAAATTGCTACTTAGACAGTACTAGCAAACATGCTTTTCTGCAGGTGCACAACTTTGCCATTTTGCATGTGGCAAGGTAAGGCACACACAACAAAATAACAGTAAGCAGTTGCTAGTTACCTAGTACAACAAGCTCTGTTTTTCCGACGATGGGTCCAAGATAATTGCTCGCCCTACACAAATACAGACCTCCGTCTTTAGGATGGACTCCGACTATTTCCAAGTTGCCTGCAGAAAGTGAGAATGTTGAAACATCGAAGTACAAGAGCAAGTGCAGTATACATAATTGAGATCTCCACACCTTTGGGTTCTATTTCCTATGAATATTGCTTTGTAGTTTGGGTTTGGAGATTGGTTTTACAAAACTGCACAAAAAGTAGGAGGCCCCATGTTTGACAAATACCTTGTCACTTGCCCAGGACGCCGAGTATAGACTGGGGATGCAAGGCCTTGGAAAAAAAACGGAAAAATCGAGGGGGGAAATGGAAAAACTGAGAAGGACAAAACTGTTTCTTTCCGCTTTCTTCCTTGGCTCGAAAAAACTGCCTAAAATTTCCAATCACGAAAAATAAAAAATATGAAGGTCTGGTAAACTACTTAAATACAGTCAAACTCCTTTACAACGAAACTCAGGGGACAGCGAAAATAATTCGCAGTAAAGGTATTTTCGTTAAAAAGGATGTCCATTATTGGACCTATAGGGCTCCAACGGGACTGTAAAAAAATTCGCTGTAGTGGTATTTTCGTTAAAAAGGTGTTCGCTATAAAGGAGTTTGACTGTATAATCGTAAATGTAACTCGTGAACGTAAAATAATAGATAATCAAGGCCAAAATATCAACAAAACATATGCCTTTTTGAGTCATAACGAATAACAGCTATTTCACTTTTAATTTGTATGGTGTATGACCATACTTTTATGAACCCTTGTAACTAAACAGCTAAAAGTTCATATACTATCCCTGGTACTCCCTGATAACCTGATATGTTACAGTACTAGTAAAGTCTACCGCTAGCGTTACATTGACCTTAACTTGTTATATTTTGTAGGTGTGCACTAAACAAATAAAACTTATATTATTATATATTATATACTGCCATGATTTGTTCTCTAATGTTTGCTAATAAATAAGTCATACAATAATGAAAATTTTGTTTTGCTTTTTCAATTTTTCCATAAAATAAGTTTTAAAATTCTAAAAATTTTGCATCACAAGGCAGGCAATGCTCGCGATACCAAAATTCCGGAAATTCTCTCCCTCCCTCATCAATATCTTTCCCCTTGTTCTATTTGTCAATAACGGCCCTCCCTCCAAGTGCAGGATCCAAAATAACATCACAATTCTGTGACTTACCAAGCATAAGGCTGCAACGACGTTTTGGTAAGTGTCCCCCTTCTTTGTGCCAAACAATGCTTGGTGTTGGATTGCCATTAGCAGCACACTCAAGCGTTACATTACTGCCAGTCACAACACTTATACTTTTCACAGGAACTGATTTGAATGAAGGCTGTTCCTCAGCTGCGGGCACTACAAAAGCACATCAGTAAGGAAAATTACCACATAGTGGTCACCTCAGGAACAGTGTGGAGTCGAGCACATTTATTACAGTCTGAAGTACAGCAGTTACATGCCAATTCATATTATATAGCAATTTCATATAGCATATTCATAGCAATTCGTATTACGATCAAATAGACACTGGTTCATAATTTGTGGCCTTATGTCGTAAGGCAACTATAATGACGAGCGACGTCACATCTAGGGATTAATTTCGCCCATCTGAGAGTTCTTTAACATGCGCCGAAAGCTCAGCACACAGCACACTGTATTTAACGTCCCTTGTGGAAGACGGCACGTCTAAAGAACTTGTACCCTGCACCAAGGTTGCTAGTGTCCTCGGCCGGGACCAAATCCGCAACTTTGGGATCAGTAGGTGGACACTCCACCAACTGCTCCACCGAGTTCGGTAAAACAGCTAGTTCCAGGCACCTTTGAATTACATGAACATCAATAAAACTCCTTTACAGTAATAACTGAAATTGCTTGCTTGCTTGTTATTGGAACTGGAATTATCCATCAGCAAACACACAAAAACAAGAAGCAGGATTACATTCTTCACTGGTCAACGTCTATCATGATATGTCTATCATGTCTATCAACGTCTATCATGATCAGGTCAACTATGATACGTCACTTCCATGATCACTGAACTGAGAGTGTGATGCATTACAATAGACAGGACTACTCATGTTTGTTGTGGAACACATGATCTCAAGCACGCTCACACCCCGAGGAGAGATGGTGGAAGGCTAGTACTCCTCCACTGCGCACTTTCAACCTCGAGCATTTCTGGGATTTCAATCGTCAACCATGTTTCCCAAGTTCCTTGTGTATCAACAATAATATGTGTGGCATTGGGGAATCATACGTGTAAATGTATTATTTTGTTGACATTTGTGCTGTGCAGCACACTGACGAGCATGTGACTGTCTGACACTGCAGTTCGGCAGCTGTCTGCCAAACGCTGACCAGACCACATGCATGGTTTAGCATGATATATGATGATATCGTAGCAACAGGTAAGTAGTAGTGCGAACGTGTCATACAAATCGAGATATTTTATCTTACCATGCACAGTGAGATACACCTTGTACGGTGCAGATACCCTTTTCTGTAGGAACGGATTGTGAGCAATGCATTCATAAACACCAGAGTCCCACACTCGACTTGATGCAATGTGCAGGTCTCCAGAAGGCATTAAGTGGTATCTGTCTGCAACACGTAAGAGGCAAAAAGTCGTTATCACACACAACCTTTTCAAACAAAAGTTCAGAAGGTATTTCAATACCCTTTAAAATTACACTAACTGTTACGCTATCTACACTGTTACACTATATACATTGTCAGGCATTCCCTCACTGAATTGTTCTTTGTTGAATTTGAGCATTTATGTAGTGCCTATATCCTGGCTGCCACAAATGATTAAGCCTTTGAAGAGTGTGCTAAACGTGCGAATTCACTCATTTGCGCTCAACAGAGCAATATACACTCAGCAGTTTTTATTTCAGTGTTAGACAAGTGCTTTCATATGTTTAAGTTATGTTATTTTATTTTGTACATATCACGGAATTAGCAATACATTGGTGGAATCTCAAACCCCAGGCATGAAGATATTCTGGACAGAAACGGTCACTACTGCTGTCTATCAAGTGTTCAATAACATTCTTGCAAACATAGCAATCTATTATGCTTTTGTGCGAAACGGGGGGAAAATATGCAAATGACCTTTGTGTGTAAAGTGTAGCACCATCTGTTTTGGCATATATCCCTCCCTGATGTAATGCCCTGTCTGGACCTTGAGGCACCATTATAAATAAATCTGATATGGTTAACATCTTTCCAATCACTTCTGGCTGCAACACAGTAGTATCAATAACAATAGAGCTGTGCAAATATTCCAAATTTCGAATATGAAACTAATATCTGATGCTATTCGAATGCTATTCACAACCTATTTTCAGTATTTGAAATTTTTGAATATTTTTTGTATAGTTCTGAAGCAAGGTATTGCAAGGCAAGCATCATCCGTGGCTTCGCCTCATTACTGTGCTGGAAGCCTCACGTTGAATCTGTACATAAGAAACTAGCATATGGCTGTCACATTCTAATGAAGTGTAGAAATGTTTTTCCATTGCATATATTGCGACTATTGTATTTCAGTCTAATACAGAGTCACCTGACATACTGCCTAGAGACCTGGGGATTCACATTTAAGGCTTATCTAGTGGATGCGATAAGATCGTAAAAATGAGCTTTGAGAATTATCATGTGCGCTAGCTACCATTCTCCATCGAGAGTTTTGTTTACAATGCTAGGCATCCTTTCAATAGAGCAGCTGATAGCTCAAAAGTGGGGGTGACTAATACATAACATTATAAGGAACAATGACCCAATCCATACTACTTGTTTACAAGAGCCACGTAGGCTCACACATCTACACAGAAGTTTTAAGTTTATTCTCCCCGTAGCAAATAATGCCTATGGTACTCACATCATACAACATTTCTGGGTCAGAGTTTGGAACGCGCTAGCGACAGCGGTAAAAGCCGCCGAACAGTTTCAAAGCGTGTTAAATGAAATAATTCCTCTGTGAGTATATGGTGATTGTAACGTAGAGTTAGTGATTTATGTGTCTGTCCCTGCGTGTGTGTACCTTACTGATTGATGTACACAGATTATGTTACCTTGTTATAGCGTATTCTATTACATAATATATAGTGTATAGTTATAATGCATGTATTTCTGTTACTGCTGCCAATTGTCAAATGTGAATTTCTTGTAGTGGACCCACTACTAGCTTAGGCTAAGGGACCACACAGCTTTGAGCGTATTTTCCCTAGCAATGTCACGGAATAAAATAAAATGAAATGAAATGAAATTACATCCAAGAGTGAGGTGAAGCCCACTTCATGTTACTGCCATTGTTCTTTTGGTGTGCGGCTCCATTCTTTCACCTCACTCTGCTTTCTTTCGGCTTCACCTCATTCCTATCCAACGTTGGGTGAAGCCCACTTTACACTGTTTACAATATTCTGCCACTAAAGTCTACAAATTTTGTGAGCTTATGGTCAACACTATACTCTGGGCATTGCAAGTTCCAGTAAATGCACTCCCAACTTTGAGAGCTATGTTAAGTAACAGATGGAAATATGCACAACTTCTAAAAAAAAGTACAGGAAATTCACAGTGTAAACATAGAAATGAAGAGATGTGCACAAAGCAGGCTGGATGGAACATGTTGACTAACTCTCAATGCAGTTCATCCCACTATTGCAGTGCACCATACACAACATGAAGGGATCCTTCTCTCACGATATGTTATGCTGGTTGAAAAGGCTCACATGTTTGGAGCAGAACATCACCTTATGAGCACAACACCACAAAATATTTCACCATGAGGTATTCGAAATTATTCGAATTGTGCCTTTTCTGGTTATTTGAATTTGATTCGCCATCTGAAGCAATTATTGGGATTCGATTTGCGGTGTAAGTGAAATATTCGTAAACTATTTGCAATGGAAATTTTGCTATTCATACAGCTCTATAACCATTTGAGAGTAACTGTGCTTGAGGCTCGCTACACAAGCTTGGTCAAACCAAATAATAGATTCCTTTCCAATTTTAAAATATCAGTCACTGACATCTAACGGGATAAGAAAAGTAACATGACCATCGCTCAGTCTTCTCGAGGAAGCATCTTGCTCATGTGTGTAACATGAGGACTCATCAATAGAGAGTTTTAGAATAGGGAGCGCGAGAATAGGGGACCCAAAACACAAGCGCTATAATGCACGCAGAAGCCTCTCCCCATGTAGGGCTTATAGATAGATAGATAGGCATCTTTCCAGAGTTATGACTTATTCCTTTGAACAAATGCATGGATGCAACAAATGCATGGGTCTCATGGGTACAATGAAGCAGCTGCCCTCTTTGGTACAGAGGACCCTCAGTAAGTACTGCTTCTCTGAACTGTCTCTGTAGTTGGATGGCAACTTTTTAAAATGCTTTTTCTCTCAGCTCTTCTTTCCTCATCTCCTTTCTCCCATGCACCATGCCTCATGTTAAAAGTGGGACAGAAAAGGCACAGGAAAGCCAGCCCTGTACAGTCAAGCAATCAAATTGAAATCACTCACCTGTAGATTTATCTATTTTCGAACCATTATATAAAAACTCTGAGACAGCAGTGGGAACACTGGGTGGAAGTTGACAAGGCACTACAGCAACATTCCCTTCTGTTACAGAAACGTGAATGTCTTTCTGCTGTTGGTCAAAATGAGAAAGTGCTGCAAAGCAAAGTCAAAACTGTGCATAAGAAATTGTCACACCAGCCTGCAGCTGTAGCAAGCATGTCACTGTGCTACATTTAATTTTCACTTTCTAAGGTACATATTTCCTCGGAACAGTGCAACATTTTAAAATCAGTCTTCTATAGTTTTGCGACATCTCACCAGCAAGTACCGTATTTTCTGATGTATAACGCGCACCCCTAAAAACGGGCCGAATTTGAAAAAAGTTTGATGTATAACGTGCACCGCAATGTTCCTACAAACTTCTGTACTGCCACCAGTATACACAATAAACAAAGGCGGTGTATCATATACAGGGCGTCCCACCAAAAAAGGGCCAGGGGCTAAAGAAAAAAAAAAAAAAAAGAGTGCTCTACACAAATGGAACCAACTGTGCGTGCTTAGCAGTTGTGTGGTCTATCCAAAAATATTTTTTTCACCACCCCTTGTCAATTAATTAGCGGTAATTCTGTACTGCCACCAGTATACACAATAAACAAAGGCGGTGTATCATATACAGGGCGTCCCACCAAAAAAGGGCCAGGGGCGAAAGAAAAAAAAAAAGAGTGCTCTACACAAATGGAACCAACTGTGCGTGCTTAGCAGTTGTGTGGTCTATCCAAAAATATTTTTTTCACCACCCCTTGTCAATTAATTAGCGGTAATTCATTTTCTAACTTTTTAATTATCGGTTTTAGCTCTCAGATGTCAATGAGGAAATTGTAGTACACCTCGAAAAAGACACAACTGAAGTGGTTTGAGGTCGCTATGTCTTGTAGTTTCTTTTTTTTCCCGGGTTTAAAAGTTGGTTTCAGATGCCGGACGGACCTCAGATCGCTGCCCACAATACGGAGCCCACGCGCGACGATTCCAGCGCCCTCTGGCATACATTGACCTTAAGATTAGCGCTTGGAGGCCATCCTTGGGCCACCTCACACAAGAGGAAGATATTTCACCTGTTTCACAGCACACCTATCAGAGTGCACTGCAATCGTCGCACGCGGGCGCCGAATTATGGGGAGCGCTCTGTGGTGCGCGCGGCTTCTGAAACCAATTTTTAAACCCGGGAAAAAACGAAACCCAAGCCATAGCAACCTCGAACCACTTCAGTTGCGTCTTTTTCGACATGTACTACAACTTCCTCATTGACAACTGAGGGCTAAAACCGATAATTAAAAAGTTAGAAAATTAATTACCACGAATTAATTGACAAGTGGCGATGAAAAAATATTTTTGGATAGACCACACAACTGCCAAGCACGTACAGTTGGTTCCATTTGTGTAGAGCACTCCGTTTTTTCTTCAGCCCTTGACCCTTTTTCGGTGGGACATCCTGTATGCATATGCTTTATTTGAAACACATTTAGTCAAAGCTGTTAAACTCCGATGCAATAGAGTTGCTGTCACAGTATACTTCAGTCCTCTCTCCGCAGTTTCGCGTCACTTCTCAATCACGCGAGCCTTCTGAAATGCCTTCGAGAACGCCTTTGGGAACGCCAGCCTTTGAGGACGTGTTGTGTGTGCTTCTTTGTGCTCGTTGTCTCAGTTTTTTCGTCGTTTTACACTGTACTAGCTCGCCTGCACCCTAGCACTTTTGCCATTCTGAAATGAATTCAGGATTATTGACAGCGCAACAGCATCCTTAAGCAGTATCATGTTCAGTGCCCTTTCGCCGGTTTTGTTTACTGACCCTAAGAGATTTGGGAGAAAGCCACAGCACACCCTGGAAGAGGCTAGAATTTGTATGTCACCGACCTGAAAGGAGCTCTGCAGGAAAATATTTCTGTGTATAATGTGCAGCATTAGATAACGCGCACGACCTCTTCAGAGCACTTTTTTACTGTATAACGCGCACGTTATACACCAGAAAATATGGTAGATCGGACTAAATCAGTTTGTGATTGGCACTGAATATTCAGTTCCCCTGTGCCGTTTTCTGAATGCAGGAAGTTGTACCAGGAACGGCAGGCAACACTTTTCTTTCCACTGACAAATGCCTATGTTTACATTCCTTTAGTGCAGGGGTTCCCAATTGGGTGGGAATGAGACCATGCAACGTTTATCTCCGATCGGCCTTTGTGTGCCTCAACGGAATGTTGCCACAGGTCCTAGGTGTGCACAGTAGTGGAAGGGCTCTCTACCAGTAAGGTCTCACGTAACAAATGACACCTTACCACTATCATTCATTGGCACCCTCGCAATGTTTGTTGGAAAAAGCCCAGTTTATGTGTACTGTCGGCCCTCATTTATCTGGCACTGGTGGACTCCACAAACTCAGCAGAAAAAAAAAAAAAAAAGAATTCATTTTTGTGTGGTTATTACTTCTGAGCCATTATGGAAGGGGGGGGGGGGGGGGAGATAGTAACATGATAAATATCAAAAGTGGTGCAGGCACCCCTGCTGAGAACCACTGCTTTATTGCACGTGTAGATGGAGCATTCCTTAAGTTTAAATGTCTTTGTAGAGTACGCCGTGTTGATGTAAGAGCGTGGCATAATACAACAAAATTTATTTCACAAAACAGACAGCCCCTGTTTATCCAGGCTTCACTCACTAGAGTTCAAAATTTCCAGAAACAGTGGAGGAGAATACTCAACAACTGCCTTTAATTGTTCAATGCTGCCTCAGACAAGTAGTGTAGATTACATGTCTTTGAGTGGGGGAATCAACCTTAAGGAATTTTCCCTTTTCACACTATAGTGCACTGCAGATGAACCCGAGTGAAAAGTGTTCACTTGCAGAGCTGCATTCTCTAATGCAGAAGGCATGTTTCACAGCAACATTGTTTCATGTGTATGTCAACACTGACTGGCATGATAACACCTGTGCAGCAATTAGGGATGAAGATGACATCAACATTGTCCTTTCCACTGATGATCGGCATGAGCACAATTACAGTCAGAACCCAGTATCGAATGCATGAAGAGCAAAGAGAACGGCTCATGCATTTGCTGAGCAACAGAGTAATGTTTCTCGAGTTAACATTGTCGGTAAGAATTTACGGGAGCTGAATACGCTATGCAAGTAGGTCGGCTGTCTGCACACCTTCCCAATTTTCCTCATGGCACACATGGTTTCTTCTAGGAACCCAATGGAGTACCATGCCCTTCTTGCTGCCGTGTGATTGGACGGACACACTGTGATGTGGTTTCCACAAGCTTTACCCTTTCTAAATGCACAAAGACAATCTGTCATAGCGTATTTTATGCAAACAACAACTTCATCGTTTGCGTCATTTTGCTCCAAAACAAACAGATGCCTTGTTGATGGCTATTGCTCAGTCCAATGTATCTAGATACTCCACTATCGAGACATTCTTGCTGGAGTCCGCCGGTGCCAGATAAACGAGGGTCGACAGTCCCCATAAACTGTGCTTTTTTCAACAAACATTACGAGGGTGCCAATGAACGGTAGTGGTTTGTAACCTATAAACATTTGCCTACTAACACACTGTGCATACCAGGTTGCACGAGAAATGACAAAAGAAAATAGTACTGCCCATATACGAGCTCTTTCTGCACTTTGTAAAGTTTGCTACTTACTGGCTATGATAGCAGTGGCAGGGCTGCTCAGCATGATGGAGTCACCCAGTCTTGCTGCACATTGGTAGGAGTTATCCAGATGGTGTAAGCTGCCATTGGTATGAGAAGTGATTCTGACTGAGAGTCTATGTTTAGTCAACTTAGTGACACCAGGGGTGTCCTCCGTAACTGGGTGGCCACCATGGATCCAGTACGTCTCAACATTTTTTGGTTTTGCAGAGCACCTGAAGGTGACTGGTTCATTGCTACCTTCAGCTGTGAGCACCGAACTGGGCTCTTCTAAAAACCCAAGCTCTTGAACTGAAAAGGATAAAAAATATGTTAGTTACGTGGGTATGGTACATCAGCCACAGTTCTGTATGCAGAGTCAAACTGACAAAGGCAGTCGCTCATCAGGAATTACTGAGCATGAGTGACAAACAGAAAAATAACAGTACCAGTAACATAACGTATGCTCGCTGTAAGTTTCATCAGTTGTGTCAGTTTTTGCAGATCATATCACTGCGTGCAGATAGGAATAAAAGCAATTAAAATGCCTCATTACACGGTACCCGGCCCATGTCTGTCGGTTCTGAATTAATCTTCACACTTCACTGCTGTATGTAGGCGAAATTTGTGCAAAACAATTGACATGCCAACGAACTGGAGAAAATGTCTCTCTCTTCTAATCTCCCTTTCAAAAAACAAATCTTTATTCTAAATGCACCGCATTTTCTTCTGCTTATTTCAAGCAATTACTTGCTTACTTCTACCTATCATATACTATCATTCTACCTGTGGGCTGCAATACCAACTGAAGCAGAAAATGGAGAAAACTGCTCTGACTGGCTGCAAGGAAACAGCTTTCAAAAGGTTCATAATCATATTTTTGTACAAATACGACATCTGCCAGAAAATGTTGCAAAGAAGCTTCAAGCATCCACCTATCAGGCTGCAGAAAGTTTCAGATGCAATAAATATGTGACCCCCTCCTGCCACTGGTTCTCAATCATCTTCATCTCCATCACACACCCTTGTGATGCGCACCACAGAGAACAATAGCTCATTCTTACATCATTGTGAAACTGAAACTGGATGTGAGCAGGCATTTCATTTTTCTTGTTAATCCCAGAAACTATGACTCCCTGAACAAATTAGAATGGCACAAGCTAGCTGGTGTACTGTGAAGAGAGGAAACATTTCCTCAAGTTCGAGGAATACGAAATGATGAGGACGACACATGACTCAAGAAGAGCCTTGCATCATCTTCAGTGTTTTGTATCAGTGTTCCTCAAACTCGAGGAAACGTTACCTCTTTCTATAGTGCCCTGCTCGGCGAAATTTTGCGTATGGAACCTATATGAAACTTACAGTTGGATATAACTCTAATCTCAAAATCAGTGGACAGCTCCTTTGAACCTTTGAGGGTCGAAGGTTGCTGATGCTACTGCAACACGGTCACGTAGTCAAGGAACGTGGCACTTGTGTGTGCTTGGAAGACTGATAAGGGGGCATCGCAGCGCACGTTACAGGGCACTTCCGGCCTTGGGGCTAGAGGCATGAACGAGGCAGTTCAAAGTGTGGTGGAATAGACCTTTTGTCGTGACAAGCTGGAACTGCTGTTCTCTCAGCCTATATGACACAAGCGGTTTGCCCAGAGCCCAGTGGGGCACGGAGTGATTCCAACAAACCTTAAGGCACTCAGTTTGGTTAATTCTGCAGATTTTCTTGACATTAGATCTCGCTATTTGCAGTTTCCTTTACACAAGATACTGTTCTCGAATCTTTCGATATCAGCTTCCTGAACACGTTGTTGCGGTACTGCCGCCTGGACAAATACTGGTGTTCATCGTACCGCCCCATAGCACCCATAGTGTTCCAGAACGGCAGCACGTACCTTCTGAAAATGATGCGCCGCCGAAATGCAACATAAGGCACAGAACGGTGACGCTTGAGAACAACAGATGGTCCATGTTCTGCGCCCTGCATGTGACATGATACATAATTCGGATTAGAGGTTTCTGATTGCAGATTACAACACACCATGCCCAACCCCATTCGTACATAGTTTTCACGGAGAAAACCGTGTGACGGACCGAGGCTAGGCGGGCTACATATGCACAGAAAGGATTCCGTTCTTCGCATATAGCACCCACAGCGTGCAAAGCGCTCACGACCCATTACAGACAAAAACATTCAACAGCAACATTTTTTTTCAAATTTAGTTGATAAATGGGTATCCTGCAGGGTGCTCATCGATGCTGGCATGTACTACTTTAATTAAAGTTGCTAACGTTCACGGATGCGCATTCGCGTGCAGTAGCCACGAGCATTCGATAGACTGTTTCCTGCTTTGTTTACCTGAGGAGAGGTAGGCACACAGGATTCAATCAACAACGATATATTGTCACTGTCAGAAGTGATTTTTACACACCTTTGACGGTGACATAGGGCAATCACATGCTGAAGTTCTGTACAGAAGATTCAACAGGTAACAAACAAGGAGCACCCATGAGTCAGAGAGACCCCTTTTAGAAGTTCAACGATTCCGCACCAAAGCAGCCATCTTCTTCTTGGGTGAGAAGGAAGCCTTCCTTTTGACGGAGAGGATACCGAGGAGACAGAGGGAGATGCGAGGGTTCAAAATTCCAAGGTTAAAGAAACGCGTCAGCGCCCGAGGGCCCCTCGTCAGTTTTGGTGTGTTTTCTTGTTGTGTGCATTCTTTGGGCCTACTGTGGGTGCTATCGCGCCGCCGATACAGCGAAACTGCACCTGTAAAAAGAACAAATGAGCCTCTAATGGGCGTCGACTGTAAAAAGGAATTGAGTGGAGGGAAGACGGGCACGTCTTCGTTGTTGAGGTGGACGCGTTTGTTATGATGAGAAGCATGAAGAGAGTCTGTGCTACGGGAATCATGCGACAGCATTGCAGGCCGTAGTTAATTGTTGACATGCACATTGGTTCGAGGTAATCGAGAGCGTATATTTATTCCCAATGAAAAGTGCCAGTGACGGATGCGCTTTTTTTTTTTCTTCTTCTTCTTGCTAACTTATTTTTGTATGCACAAGAGTTGCTCATAAAAGTATCATGTATCAGCGTCGGTGAACCATACAATGGAGGTAAAAAAAAGAAAAGATAATGTAAATAGGATGTTTGATTATTGTTATTGTTATGTCTGAACAGTTGTTAGTTGTTGCGTTAAGTCGGCGCATTTCTTTATTTCGTAATGTTATTTTACTGCTTGTAATTTACCCCGAATCATTTTCGACATTTATGTTTTATTTTACTTAAAATGGCAGATCAGCCAGTTGTTACATGATTTAGGTTTGGAACTAGGAGCCAAAACACAAGGACAGGAGAACGGCACACCTAGGGTTGTCAATCCCGAGCCATTTTTGCAGTCCTGGGATTTCGGGATTTTTCGCTGGCAATCCCGGGACGGGATTTCGGGATTGTGACGAGTTCAGATGGTGCTTCCAAGTATATAGTCCTGCCCGGGCCAGAATTATCTAACGCGCATCCGACCCGTACCCGCAGGTTTAAATCCGCACACGACACGCAACCCGCGTCCCGTTGCAAATTGAGACCCGCATCCGCCCGCAGCTCGCATATTTTCTTTCCAAAAGCTCACCCGCACCCGACCTATACCCGCAACGTGATGAACGTTGACGAGTAAACTGAGAGTACTCCCTGGCCTATGCCTGATGATTAGACGTGTCTGTGTGCATGGTTTCTTGTACCACATCAGCGCAGGGGGCAAAAAGGTGCAAATGCGTGTTGGTTTGTGACTTGAGGCATGATGATATACGAAACGCGACATGGACAAAGACGTTTTAGTCATATTTCGAGCGACTGCAGTACAGACGCGTAAGAAATTGAGCAATTCGGTGTACTTTCTAATAGTGTTTTGGTAAAATGCATCGAAACCTAGACACACCGAAAACCTAGACCCGCCACCCGCAACAACGTGCGGGTCACGCAGGCCGTGCAGGACTATATACTTCCAAATCCATTTACCTCGAGTGACTATATCGGCGTGTTGTGCGCACTTCATGTGCACTTTGTCAATTCTACTTTTTCCTAAAGGAAAGCATTCGAAAATTCGCAGTGTAACCACGTTGGTAAAATAGTGACGGCGAAATGATTACATTTTTCTTTCTTTTTTTTTTTCTGCTATGATAATGCCACTCCTTTTTATTCATCTGCATTTCACTGTTGCACGTGAAAAGACGGCGAGTCCCGCTACACTTGAAGTAACAGGAAATATTACTTTATAATTTCCTCAAACGGTGTAACATTGCACTTGAATGGAGCAGCAAGAACAAAAAAAAAGGGGGGGATGGAAAGAAACGAAAGACTACCATACCGTCACTGCGTGCTTATATTGTACAGTGATTAACACGCGACCTGAGAAAGCACAGAGCGTCGAGGGTGGTGTCCCCCAGTTCGGAGCGAGCTTTCGTGCAAATACTAATAATAATCGTTTGTTTACGTCGCGAGACAACTGAGATCTGTGCAAATACTGGCTGCCGAACTGAAGGTCCGTTCAGAAGAAACGAGAGTCAGCAAATATCTGCACGCACGTGTAGGCAGCGGTCCTGTGCCACCTCGTCATAAAAAGTGCTATTTCCTTACGTAGAGCCGCAGCGACGGCGGGAAATTCCCGGGATTTTTCGGAAGAAATCCCGGGACTTCGTGACGTCATAAATTGGCCAAGATCCCGGGATTCGGGATATCTCGGTTGACAACCCTAGGCCCACTACACAGCTCCACTAACAACTGTTTAATGAAAATTCGTCCCACAGGTCAAGTCTAATAAAAACTAGTAAAACAACATAAAACGATGACGTAAATGGAAGATGAGAAATACACCCCCCGGTGGTATGTTGATACTCTTTTCATGCTTCTACTCTGTTCTCAAGATACCTTATCTCCTCAATGGTTCGAGCAACAGAAGGTTCACTAATACATTCTGTTCCGTGTTTCTTTATCAAAAAGGCCTCAAACATTTTTCTTTCAAATCTTCTCTTAAAGAGACCTTTAACCTCAGTCCTATTAAAAATCGGAGTGCACCCACACTGTTTTACATGGGCCCCCAAGGTGCTCACTACATTGCCCTTTACGTTGTTCTCGTACTCTCCCACATAAACTTATTTACATGACAACTGAATCTGATATACAATAGAAGACTGACATTCAACATAAGTCGTTCTGTGCTTTTTGTCGCATTTTTCTTGGGGTTTTCCATTCGTTAATGGAACAAGTGAGGACAGCTTAGGTAGGGAACTAAAAACCACCTGGATACCAAATCTGCTAGCTACTAAACATGGCATGACCTGAGGTCTACTGGTGGGTAAACTTTTAACTTTTTTCACTCCTTTTAACTCTTTAAGCATTCTTCTTGAGATTGCCAAAATTACATGGGAAGGATACCCTGCTTCATTCAGGCGGTCTATCTTAAACATTATACGTACTCACTAGTTTTACGCGGGCAATACTTTTGTACTGCTGTTTTAATACACGACATCCCAATTCCATTTTTTTTTTCTCATTTTTGAATGACTTGAGCTATATGGTAACAACGATTTTCTAGATCTTTCTTTGTACTGCCAACAAAGGTGACCATCTCCTTGAGTCAATTCAAGATCCAAAAATTGTAGTTTTCCTTCAACCTTAGTGGATCTGTGTGGTGTACCGTTCTCCTGTCCTTGTGTTTTGGCTCCTAGTTCCAAACCTAAATGTTTTATTTTATTGATTGATTGCGGTGAAATTCACATCTATCATCTTTCGAAAATTTCGATTTAGCTAGGAGTGTGCTTACGAGTGGTGGTGGCATGCTATTTTCGAGCGGTCTGCCTGCCGGTGTGGCGGCATGTTCTCTAGGAAGATTGGCCGGCTACCCGGGGCTAAATTGTTAGAGTCAGTGCAGCGGTCAGCACCACCACCAGCACCATTGTCGCAATCAGCCGCGTGCCCCCGGTGGCACGCCCACGCCGACTCTTTGGTGACCGCCTTCAGATTGCACGCGGAGTTAATTTGACCACATGTTGCAGCTGAGTCTCATTCCTCCATCATCCAGCCAGTGGCCATGATCCTTTCCGCTTCACCTTGTGCCCAAGAAAGAACCCAATGATTGGCGACCTTGCAGCGACTATACGGGGTGTTTGCTCTAACGTGTCCAGAAATGTTATTTAAAGCGAGCGATAAAAGACAAACGAGCGCTACTTTTCAGCTACTTGACTAAGAAACAGGCGCTACTAGTGAAGCAGTACCTGTTTCTTACTCAAGTAGCAGAAAAGTACCGCTTACTTTTCTTTTATCGCTCGCTTTTAAATAATTTCTGGACACGTTAGAGCAAACACCCTGTATATGGGGCCCTCAATGCCTGTATGGCACCGGACCAGTTTCCCATGCTGCACATCCATGACTTCACTGTTGGCCTTGCGGGCACTATCTTGTTCAGCAAACTCGACCTGGTAAACGCTTATCATCAAATTCCTGTGACGCTCGAAGGTATCCCAAAGACGGCCATATACCATTTGGCCTGATTTGAGCTTGTCCGTATGCCGTTCGGCCTTCGAAATGCCGCTCAACCTTTTAGCGGTAATCAGAGAGATCGTCCGCGGTCTTCACTCCATATTTGTTTACCCCGATGACTTGCTTGTCGCCAGCCAGAGCTCCAAAGAGCACCAGTCTCTTCTCCGTCAGCTCTTTCAACGCCTCGATGTGAACGGTCTCCTCGTGAACCCTAGAAGAAGAACAGTCTCTGTTCGAAATATCGGCGGCTTCTGTCCTGAGGCAACTTCCTTCCTACATCTCTACCGGTTCGCTGGATTTCTACCCATCTACTAGCAAATACTTGTTCGCCGCCCTCATTAGAGTTTCTCGTGCACGAGGTCTCTACAGAAGACATTTCCCCTCTCCGGTCTCCAAGATGCAAGAAATCCAATGTTTTTCGGTGCCATCTTCACTGCGGAAGCTTAGAGAATTTGTGAGCCTCATCAATTTATTTTATGTATGTATATTTATTTCATCACTGAATGACACAGGCCAATGACAAAACGTCCCTGTTCGTAGCTTGACGAGGCCCTGGCCCACTACAGTAGTAGCATCGTGAGTACATAAATCAGATATTCACAGATATTCTTCTGTCCCCCCAAAAAATTTACAATGACGCTTTTGGAGGACCTCAGCAGATCCAGGTCAATACCCATAAGTCCGAGAAATGTCATCATGACGTTGGTAGACAGACTGAAACCAAAACAAATCGGAAGGAGAGGGCTGGTTTCCACGAATGGGCACTTGTTCACTGCCTCCTATTGAAAGAAAAGTAGGAACGAAGGTCGTGTCCCTTTAAGGGACCATCGTAATCCCCTCAAGACCGTGGCTTTCGTGCGCGACCTTGTTCGCTCCTAGCTTCGAGCGTAGTTCAACTCTACCAAATTGGTGGCGCTGTCGAACACTATGACGTCATTTCTTTACAAAGAGGGAGGGGTCTATTCTATTCAAAAGACTGCGGATGTCCACAGTCGCTTCTTACCTCACTGCCCCGACATCATTCGCCCCTGACGGACCTGCTTCGAATTACCTGTGACCAGTGGCGTAGCCAGACCTCCATGGTAGGGGGGGGGCTCATACGAAAACTCGCCCCCCTCATACTTTGAAAGCCATTCAAGAGTGCCCTCGCTCATACTTTGAAAACCATTCAAGAGTGCTTCTTAGATAGACGCCATGAACTGCAAGAACTTTCGCGATCGTCACAGTGGTCCCCCCCCCTCCCCATATAGTATGTTCTGGGATTTGCACGATTTGTGTGGGTCGGTCCGTGGCAGGTAGGGGGGGCACGAGCCCCCCCTAGCCCCTCCCGTGGCTACGCCACTGCCTGTGACACACGGGCAGGCTTGAACTCATTTGAAGTAGGGGTCCTTTACAGCTTTGAAGGGCTCCCTATCGTGGGAGCAAATCAATTGGCGCAAACGCCGTACCGGTAGGAGTCCTCCTCTGGAAAGGCCTCTAGAGTACCCGCGTGCTAGGGGTATAGGCATCGAAGGTAATGGGCACCAGAAGCTCTCGACGCCTTACAGAATGTCAAAGCGGCTCTTGCCTCGGTCTCTCGCTGGTGCACCTCGTCTCTTCCGCCCCCCCCCTCCTCCTCGCGGTTTACCCCTCTGGTCATGCCGTAGGCGCCGTCCTTCAGCAATCTCAGTCTGGCGATGCCTGGGCTTCCTTGGCCTTTTTTTCCTCAGCATCTCAAACCGTCTGAGAAGTATACATGCCGCCAATAGACGACTTCAGAAAATCCCAGAGAGCTTAGAGCTGCTTTGAACTGTAGTGGGGAAAAACTGGGAGGTACCCGGGCTCGAATCCCAGTGCCGGCTGTGACTGAACACACGAACAGTAATTCACACTCGGTGCTCCCTCTCGCCAGCTCGTGTCTTTTTTTGAGTGGACCTCGATATTCCCGGTTGCGAAATCCCCGATCTGGAAATTCCTGTTCTCGAAACAAGGAAAATCAAGGAGAATGCTCGATTGCTTAGATGGTATATGCCCTGTTTAAAAACACGGTATCACTATTTAACAATCGATGTCTGTCCAAGTCGTTTTAGCGAACGAAAGTCAAATTTTAGCGGTCGTTAGACTTAGCGGGGTAGACACGACGGAAACTCCACGTTGGTTAGTTTATTATTAGGTTAGTCCAAGTTTGGTGTTTGCATTTTTCTGTCCAGGTTAGACTAAGTTCGCTGTTGGCAGTTTCCCGCGCGCGACTGCGCAATTTATAGTGAAGTAACGTTTATTGCCAGTAGTTTATTTTGCAGCGGGGGGGGGGGGGAGAAAAGAAAAAAACGAGAACGCAGGGTGCAGGACCTGAACAGGCGGACAACCATATACGTGGACAGTGGCAAGTTGTGCATTTGACTTCAAATGTAGGGTATGAGGAGTATCAATATTTGTATGTCTATATTATACAGGGTGCTTTCATCTGACGTGTTATTAACTACTGTAAAAAATGTACTTGTCCGAAAAAGACGCGGTCAACGGTATTTATCTTCTTGGAACTTTCGCCACGACTTCCGCGGATATTAATAGACCTCTTCCTGTTTGTAAACAAATGACGTCAGCTAGAGGGCGAACAAGGTCGCGCGCGAAAGCCACGGTCTTGGGGGATTACGATGGTCCCTGAAGGGACGCGACCTTCGGTCCTACTTTTCCTTCAATAGGAGGAAGCCAACAAGTGCCCATTCGTGGAACCCAGCCCTCCCCTTCCGATTTGGTTCGGTTTCAGTCTGTCTACCAACGTCATGATGACGTTTCTGGGCTAGAGGTCTATTAGCTTTTTTGGGCGGGAACTCGACATTTTGCCAAGTTCAAAGACACGTTCCTTGTTCCACTGTCAACAACAGCAAATATTGGAAAATAGTCATTCTGAGACGCGCGAAGTGCCGGCCACCCCATTTCGCAGTCATGAAGTACTGTGAGAGGCAGCCTTGCCCCACCCTTCACCGCGTATCGTTTCTCCTATCGTTCTTTCCTCTCTCTTTGCGCACGTGTTGCTGGCGTTGCATCTTGAGCGCTTACTGAAGTGACCAAGGGTCCAGCAGGAGTCCAACCAACAACCAACCGACCTTTATTAGGTTCCGAACAAAGAGTCATTCGCGTGAGTTTTGCACGCCACACGCGCGCTCGCTCCAGCTGCTGCGGTACTAACCGCGGGTGTTTGAACAGATACATAACAGTCCTTCCCACCTAGCCGGAGACACCTACACCGTAGAAGTCTGGCTTACGCAGAGTTCTCTTTGGTCGGCACACAGGAGACGAAGGGCTGTCACCACAGTCCCTGAACGTACTGTCGATCTCTTGTTCTAATGGTGAAGTCGGTGACCACAACCAGTCGCCATCAGACCTATCGCTCTCGGTCCGTTGCGTGCATCGTTTTCGTATTTGGTTGATGTGAACTCGTTGAAGGCCACCGTCACTACGTCTCAGCTCATGGATACAGGCACCCTGGGTACGCATTACTGTCGCAGGTATCCACTTATTGCCTCCAGTGTAGTCTCGCACGAAGACTTCATCTCCCACTTGAAACTTCGGAGTGTCCTCCTTGCACCGCTGCTCTTTCGTGGCATTGGTAACCGACTGAACCTGATGAATTAGTGTCTTCAATCGTCGATTCATGAATAGTCCCGATGGAGTCTTCCCAGTGGTCGCCGATGGCGTCGCCCGCAGTGTAAACAACAATCGTGACAAACGACATTCAAGATTGTCGCGCCGTAGCTGGCGAAGCTTATTCTTCACTGTCTGCACCATTCGTTCGGCCATGCCGTTCGACTGCGGATGATATGGTGGAGAGAAGATGTGTTTGATGCCATTCCTTCTCAGGAAGTTTGCGGTCTCTAATGCAGTGAATGAAGTCCCATTGTCGGATACGACAATGTTCGGTAATCCGTGAGTCGAGAAGATCCTTCGCAAATGTCTGACTAGTTCTGCTGCGCTCATGGATGTGACTCGTACCACCTCCGGCCATCTTGAAAAGGCGTCCACCAGGACAAGGAAGGTCTGGCCCTGGAAGGGTCCCGCGTAGTCCATGTGAAGTCTTGTCCATGGCTTTTGTGTTGGTATCCACGGATGGGTCACGTCCTTTGGTGGGCACATTTCGTGACATCTGACATATTGTACATCGGCTCACCATGGCCTCAATATCTGCGTCAATACCAGGCCACCATACAAAGCTTCTTGCTAGTGTCTTTGTACGGACGATACCAGCAAGTCCTGAATGTAGAGTCGTGAGAATCTCCCGTCGAAGACTCTGAGGGATGATTACTCTCGTGCCCCAAAGTAGGCATCCGCTCTGTATGGATATCTCTGAGCGATGTGTCCAGTATTGCTTGGCATCCTGCTCTCCGGGTGCTGACTTTGGCCAACCGCCTAGAGTCCATTGTTGTATCCGAGACAGCAACGAGTCCTTTTCTGTCTCTGTAGCAATATTCCTTGCATGAATATCCGATTGTGGCACTTCTTCAATTAGGAAGACTTCGGGAGGATTAGGATCCTCAGGGTCTTCAGTCTGGACATGTAGGGGCAGTCGACTCAAGGCATCTGCGTTGCCCATGTCAGCTCCCTTCCTGTAACGAAGCTCGTAGTTGTACGCTCCCAATGTCAGTGTCCAGCGAAGCATTCGCGGTGAAAGAATTTGCTACATCTGCCGATGTGGGTGAAAAATCCCAAGTAATGGCTTGTGGTCCGTATAGACTACAAATTCCCGTCCGTAGAGGTACTGTCTGAACTTTGTGACTCCAAAAATAATTGCCAACGCTTCTCTGTCAATCTGCGCGTAGTTCCGCTCACTCCCGTACAGTGTTCGTGAAGCAAACGCGATCGGTACTACCAATCCAGCGTCGTTGACAGGTGACACCACGGCGCCTACACCGTACGGGGATGCGTCACAAACAAGAACTAAGTCCTTCGTTAAGTCAAAGTGGCAGAGGAGAAGTTCCGAACTCAGAGCATTCTTGATCTTTTCGAAACTTGCTGTGTGCGCCTTTGTCCACTTCCACTTGGCATTCTTGTCCAGCAGTCGGTGTAAGGGTTCAAGTAGTGTTGCTCTGTTCGCTATAAAACGCTCGTAAAAGTGAACTAGGCCAAGAAATGCTTGGAGCTCTTTCTTGTCCCTCGGTTCTCTTGCGTCGTGAATAGCCTTTACCTTGTCGGCGCATGGACGTATCCCTGCGGCGCTGATATTGAACCCTAAGAAGTCCATGGAAGGTACGGCAAACAAGCACTTCTTGCCGTTGAGTCGCAGCCCTGAATGTTGTAAACGTTCCAACACCGCCTGAACTCTCTGGTCATGTTCTTTAACACACCTGCCGGTGATGATGATGTCATCCAGGTATACCGCAACACCTGGTATGTCTCGCAGTAACGTCCCAATAAAACGTTGAAAAATTCCAGGCGCGGCAGACACACCGAATGGTAAGCGCTTTACTTTGAAAAGGCCCAATAGTGTGTTCGGCGTCAAGAGCTTCGATGATTCTTCATCAACTGGCAACTGCAGGTACTCCTGTGCGAGGTCGAGCTTACTGAAAACCGCGCCATTTGCCAAGATGGCAAACATCTCCGTTGCCGTTGGTAACGGGTACTTGTCTGGTTGACTGACGGTGTTCACCGTACACCTGTAGTCTCCACATATTCGCAAAGTACCGTCACGCTTGTGCACGGGAACTATCGGTGTGGCCCACCTCGAAAATGCTATAGGCTCCAGTATTCCTTCAGAGACCATCTTCTGTATGGCAGTGGCCACCTTGTCCCTCATTGCGAACGGAATTGGACGACATTTCTTGACCTTCCCCAGTCGTTCACCAAACACTGGGTTGCTCAACCATGCCCGTCTCTCGTCGGTGGCGGCGTGAACTCCCTGGACCTGAATGCCTAAATCCTTGAACCACGAACGCCCCAGCAAACAAGGTCCATCACCAGGTGCTACTAGAATCGACTGTCGAGTCTTCACGTTCTTGAATTGTACATCGACGTCGAGTGACCCCAAGATATAGGTACCTGCTGATGAGCCCACGACCACAGAATCGTCGATGATGGCTGCAGCCTAGGAGGTTGGCTCCATAGTCTTCTGTACGTGAACTCGCTGAGAATCGACGGCCCAGCTCCCGAATCCACCTCCATGGTTACTGAAGCTCCGTCAAGTACAACGTCCACCTTAATCGGTTCCCCGTTTCTGGTAGACCGTAGCGGACCTAAGTGATACATACTGTCATTCTCAGGCATCTCGTCCTGCAGATGATGCACCGGTCCTTGTGGTGAAGCTCTCGTAGCAGCCTCCTTGAAACATAACGTGCTCCAAGTGGCCTTTCTTCTTGCAGAAGTTGCAGGTTGCATCATTGAAACGACAGCTCTGGCCTCCATGGCACTGTCCACAGCGAATACAGATGTTCCTTGTCCTGTTGGGAAATTGCAATCTGGACTTCTGCTGCTTGCTTGCTTTAGTCTTCGGATGACTCGAAGTGTAGTTGATGTCTCTCGTAGATTCCTTGATCTCGGAAACGTTCTTGTTAGCCGCCTCTGCAGCTAGGGCTAACTCCAAAGCAGACTTCAGTGTCAAACGAGGATCTGCGAATAAACGCTTCTGGGTCGCCTGATCCCTGATGCCGCAGACCAGACGATCTCGAAACATATCATCCAAATCCGTGAATTTACAGAACTCACTGAGTCTTCGGATTTCGGCCATGTATTTCGTTATGCTCTCCCCTTCGCGCTGATCTCTCTTGTGAAAATGAATCGTCGAAGGGTCTCCGAGGGTTGCGGGGCGAAATGCACTGTAAGTGACTTGTGCACCTCGCTGTATGAGCACTCCGACACTTTCCGTGGAAGCAGCAGAGATCGAGCCAGGGCATAAGTCTCAGGTCCACACAAGGTTAAAAAGACTGACCTCCTACGACTTTCCTCCGTGATTCCATTTGCTTCGAAGTAGAGATTCATGCGTTCCAAGTAGCAGTCCCAGGCGTCTGGCGTGTTCGGATCGAACGGCTCGATGTGTCCCAGGTACCCAGCCGTTGCTCGAACGCCTTGCGACGTGGAATCTCCGGCGGCATCAGTGGCCATCGTCGACTGTGGTATTAACTCCGTATCCGTCGTCGCCAATTGAAGTGACCAAGGGTCCAGCAGGAGCAGGAGTCTGATTGGAGAAGTGAGAGAATGGTCCTTCGCGTTTGTTTTCGCTGACCTTGACACGTCGCGGATCATGGGCCGAGAGAGGAGAGTTTCCACAGTTCAAAGCGAAGTGTGTGGAGTGTCGTAGGGGAAAGCAGGTGAGGTCAGCCTGTCTATATGACGGCAAGTTGCAATTGATTGGAAAAGGGTGGGTACAGTACCGGCGTCTACTTTTCGGCTCCGGGGGACAAATGGGAAATTTGCCTCTCCCCCCCCCCCCCATATTCTTGCTTCCAGAAAGGTGTCTTTCTTTGCGCGCCTGTAGGTGGGTATCAGGGGGGCAGTTGCCCCCCTGCCCCCGTAGACGCCGGCCCTGGGAGGAGAGAGGGAAGTGAGGATGAGAGGAGGGTGGTGAGGTAAGGGGCAAAAAACCCCAGCTGAAGAAAGAAAAAAGAAAAAAAAAGATCAGAGGCGGTTGTGGAGTCCCGCTGACTTGAGGAATGAGAGCAGTTCATGCTGGACGATCGTGCGGCAGAGGAGTGTACCCGAGGGGTAGAGTACGTTGACAATGCTGCGATCACTGATGCCAGCGGCTTCCAGATTCTGATGGAGGCGTGCCCTAGCGGCGAAGCAGGTGGGGCACTGTCTCTCTGATATGGCAGGTGTGACACAGCGGGTCTCTTGTGTGTCCATGTAGGAAGCAGTGGTTTATCCAGAATCCCAAGCATGGAGGGGTGTTGAAAAAAAAATTGGGGTGGGGGGGTCATTATTATAGTTACGTCATTACAGCTTAACATATCATTACAGACATGTGTCTAAAGATGAAATCGCAAGGGCACCCCCTGTATAGGGTACACAGGTGAAAAAGGGGGTGTCACTGAACATTTGGGGGGTGTTGGGGGTGTAGGCGGATCTGGATGGATCACTGTTAGGAAGTCTTGGGATCTGGTGCGAGCACAGTTGGTCCCAAGTCGAAAGAGCAGGGACAGCTTTGTCCCGGTGAAGACCGGCGATGGAGCAAAGTGGAAGAGCTCTACCCTCCGCAGTGGGCTTATGGAATAGCCAGACGCTGAGCGCTTTGGGATTTTTTGAACTCGTCTATTTCGACGACCAGGGGTTCCGGTAACGTGCGCCACAAATCTCTCGCACACGGTGCTGGAAGCAATGTTTACCTCCTCCACGTTGCTACTGGGTCGGGATTGAACCTGCGATCGTGAGCTCAGCAAGCAACAACGACTGAGCTACCCAGGCCAGCGAAAGGCGCAGCTTAGTTTCTCAGGGCTCAGTTCAAGGTTTGAGAAAGTGAGGCCCCAGTGGAAAATCACAAGCTGGAACCAGTTAGGGATCATGCTGGTTCTGAATGTTCTTGTGGCTCTGAACTGGTTCCAGCTTACCACGGGAGACCAGCTGATCGGCTGGTCTCCCGTGGCAAGCTGGTAACCTCGAGGTTGTCTAAGCAGGAAATCCGACCAGCTGAGATTGTTCTAGCAGAAATGGAGACCACGTACAATTGGTTTAAGCTGGATATTATCCAGTTGAAAAGGTTCCAGCAGAACTGTGGTCCATCTACAAGGGTTCATTAAGACCGGTTCCAGTTGGATCCATCAAAGCTGGTTTCAGGTAGCAATGAGCGACGTACAGCGATGCACAGATGGTGAGAAGGCAGCAGGAAAGAATGGGGGCAGAGGGGTTAGTATGCGTCCTGGGCCGACTTCAGGGGAAAATGCGCCGACATTCGTCTGGAAGGTCTGCCGGAAAACTCGACAGCACAGCCGGTGCGGGTATTCGAACCCGCGTCACCTCCCAGTCTCGTCGTGGAAAGCGGTCACCCTAACCACTATGCCACGGGAGCTGGTGGGGAGACGTTAGACATTGGGCGGCTATGAGCGATGTACAGAGGTGCACAGATGGTGAGAAGATAGCGGGAAAGAGTGGGGACAGAGGGGTTAGTACGCGCCCTGGGCGAACCAACCACCTCCCGGTATTCAGCATGACCGGCATCTGCAATGTATCTGGCAACATTGCTCCCCGAAGGTCGACTTCAGTCTCCTCACTACAGCTGCTGGCAGCCCTAAACCCAGGGATATTCCTAGGATTTTCATCTCGGGGGTGGGTATGACGCCCATATCTACTGCTTTTGAGTCATTTTTGGCCTTTCTGGCTGGTGTTTTTTCTTCTTCTTTTTTTATTGAGGGGGTTGTAGGATTTTTTTTTTTGAAGAATTAGGGGGTGCGGGGAAATTCTCTGCCTCCGACACTGACTGAAGAGCGGAGAAGCTCGAGCTGTTGCCAGGAGGCAAACTCTCGAGGACATCACCTACTGTTGGAGAATCCGAATCTGTCGAATTTTGCGGTCTCTTTCGAATACTAATGGAAGCGCGTAATGTTCAGTGACTGCATTTATGTTTTGCGTACTGGAGTCTTCGAGTGAGGTCGATTTATAATACGAAATAAATATTTTTGGTCCACTGTGGCACTTTAAAGTGGACTAGAAAGAACAGACTAAGAGGCAGCACTGTTAAATGAGCAATGAGACTGCATTTAACAAGGCCCGAAACGCTGTTTCATTCGTCAATCTGCCCATTATGAGCTACCATGCAAAATATTTCCGGTGCGCGGTATATTGTTACTGCGCAATCAAATTTACAAAATAAATAAAAAAAAAAAAAACACTTCCACGAGCAACCCACGGACAGCCAGCAAGATCGGCTCGCGTGACGTCAGCAAGTCACACGCCTTTGTTTCTTTCTTCTCAGCTCACGCGCTTGAGCTGCGCCACGAGTCACATGATTGGCCTTGCAAAGGGGGATAGGTGACGTCATGACGCACCCTCCTCCTCCCCTCATTCTTTGACACGCTCTTTCCAAGAGTGGAGGATTTTTAAAGGTGTGCCGAACAGAGGAGCTCATTTTACTTGTTACAGAACACACCACAGCCAAAAACAAAACAATATGAGGGCCCACCTCTCCTTTGCACATTCTACAGAGTTCGTGTTACTCACCTCACATGCCTTAGACACAGTGTATGTGTAAATAATATGGCTACCAGCAAGTTTGTTTTTTCTGCATTAGTAACTCTGCAGAAGATTTATTTTCCCAACATATTTTACACACGCGAGTAGGACAGCCTGCTAGACGTGAACGTAAAAGGTTTGTAGCAGGATATGCAGGAAGTGGTTTGCTATATTGCGCTAGGCTCGCTTCAGAGGAACAACTGTTATATGTACATACTGGTCTTCCAACCTTTGCGTACCTCAAGCAATGCTTTTAATCAAGGTCACAAAACAAATGTCCGCTTCTAGCACAGGGTGAATCCAAGAAGTTCAGGGAGCTGCGATAAGTTTACAGACACATAGTGTTCCTCCCAGAATTCCCATGATAGTGGATACGTCATAACCAAGAAAGAGAGCAACAAAATGCAGAAACGGTAGCAGGCTGCATTATGTGATGATCTTAAAACAATGAGCAAATTTTGCAGACAACCATCTTGACACAGCCTCATTTAATCAATGGCTGTAGCTTAATGTTACCTATAGAACATATTAACAATGTGTCATGAGGTGATTAGCATCGTGAGACAGCAACAGATTTTAGCAGTATCTGAAACCAACAAGAGACACCAATGTGAATGCAGGTTGCACGTAATTCTAAGTGACAATATCGAGTATTAACCATAAGCGCTACCTGTCAGTGCTTCACCGACTCTTCTGGGGGTGTAATCACACTCTGTGCTTCTTCACCTTGAGATGTTTCCTCAGGCTTTGATCCCCTTGTGGCACCTGTGAACCACACAAAACAAGGATCACATTTTGTTAGAAGTGTCAGCCCCCAAGCTGCACGAGATAAGGTCATTAAGTACATTCAACCTGCCACTGCCTTGTGTTGGGCTCTGTGCAGCGTAAGTAGGGATCCTCGTTTTCAGTTTTAACCAAAAAACATACCCAGGCAAATTTTTTCATCACTCAGTTTTAACCGAAAAATGCTGAATACAAACAAGTGTCTGAAGAAAGATTAGTGCGATAGAGGACGTTCTCGATGTTGCGTGTGGTACACCGCAAAGAGCATGCAGCAATGTCAGACAAGAACCTGGCCAAGTATGCCTGTATCTATTGCAATGTGTTTGAATGAGCACTGCTTTCACAATTTAGGTACCACCACTTCACTGTGGAGCAATAAAGTGTTCCTTTTGTGATGTCTCACAGGGAGAAAACTTTGTATTGGATTTTGGTTTTAAGGCTGCACTGAGATGCACAGTTTTGAAATCACGTTGTGATTTATATACACCAATTACTGCAGCGTAAACCATGTACACACCAGAAAATAAATAAACACCAAAATGCTGAACCCATCCTAAAAAAAGAAAAAGAATCAAAAGCGCAGAACCATAAGCATAAGGCAAGCCTCTCAGGAGCACAGCAAAACCTATTGCAATTCTACGTAGATTTTAATCCAGAAAACGAAGGACCATATTTTTCACAGTGCAATCCCTCTAATCAGAATTTCCGGATAATTAGAACTAACGCTTCGGTTCTGTCGAAGTCATGTGTATTTGGATAGAGGAAGATGCCAGGTAATTCAAACACGTGAACGAGCGCAGCGTTTTATTCAGACGAGATTGCCCGGCCACACACCAGTCGGTGCTCTGCTGGAGTATCAGTGCTCTCTTTAAGGTGCTTCCAAACAAGCTGCTGGCTTGCTGCCAACGCGTCAAGTGCTCATTTAGAGCGACTCGCTGTAGTTCAAAATCCGCTTTATTCTAACAAGTCTTCGGTCCCCTTCGAGTTCGAATTAACGAGATTGCACTGTATAATAAGCACACTGCTGTACATATTGCAGTGCATTTCAAGAGCAAATCTGGCCTTCGAAAACTTCAAATATGCTACACTAATTTTGTACGGTTGTATGCGGCTCAGCCATGACTGCAGCTTGTGTACAATTAGAATATTACAAAAGTAAGTCGCTGTACTCAGTCCTCAGAATATGCCACATCCTAACGCTCCACTAACATTTGCCACATCACACATCCAACAATAATGATGATATGATATTGACATTGATAGTTTATTTGTTGTCCACAATAACACACTCAAAGCAACGTGGGGCTGCTAGGAGCAGCCTGGTGATAATCACCATTGTGTCTACTCCAGATACTTAGCTACAAATTGGTTGCTATTAAATTTAGTGATGCTACACCAAGCTGTTTCTTTAGTTACTGCGCATACGATCTAGAATATAAGACATCTTTATATCGCCTCTATTCATAGAAAATCGTCAGCAAAAGGTTCGTTTACAGGCTTCACATCTGCAGGTAAACGTAAGCCTCACAGAGCTGAAAGGGAAGGTTCGCTCCTGAACGTAACTGAAGGAAATACGTCTGACAGGAGCATTTAACTTCAAACAACACTCTTGAGAGTCCTTTTGTTTGAAATTGATGTATTTCCAGAGCTATATGTATTTTGTTATTAGGGCCAGTAGTGGTCCCACACAATCGTGGGAGGAGCAAGCAGGAGAATCTCCTTACCAGCTCACATGACGTTTACGTTTGTTTTTCCTTGCCAGGATAGTCACATGTCAGAGTCCTATTACCATGGTCCCCACTGAATCTTGGAACAAAAATTCGAAGGTCTTTTAAGGCTTAGTCATCATTTTGCCTGGGATGTAAAACCAGTATATGACCAGGAGCCCCATCTTCAACTTGTTGTTGCCCTCATAACACGCGTTAAATGCATCACTTCGCCCGTGATTCGCTACGAGCCCTTGCACAAGCCTTCCAAAACGCTTTCGAGCGCGCGAATTTTAAATACAACGATAATGCTCGTTATGTCACAGTTCAAGAATGGGGCCCAGGGCTTCAACATCTACAAGTATCTTCAATGACATCTTCAACAGCTACAGGTGTCACACGATAGAATACATGGGGACAGCACAATAGTGATCTGTTAACAAGTGTGATTGACAACTCCTGAATGTTGAAGGTCATAGGATAGAAGGTTGGTTAATGCTTCACAGGGCTCCATTCATTGCTCGCACTTCCGGTTTCTGCTGCTGATTCCTATTGCAACGACTAACAACACCTGTGGTTAGAGCTATGCGAATATTCGAAATTTCGAATGTGAAACGAATACCTGGTGCTATTCGAATGCTATTCGTAACTTATTTTCAGTAATCGAAATTTTCGAATATTTTTCGAATAGTACTAAAACAAGGTATCGCTATCGCCGTTCTGCAAGTGGGCTTCGCCTCATTACATCGAAGAGTTAGGTGAAGCCAACTTCTTGTTACCGCCATTGTTCTTTTGGTGTGAGGCTTCATTTTGCAAGTCGGCAACAGATAGATATATGTGCAGTTTCTAAAAAAAGGTCACAATGTAAACATAGAAACGACGAGATGCACACAAAGCAGGCTGCATGGAACATGCTGACTAAGGAAAGGCTCACAAGTTTGGATAAGAACATCATCGAATGAGCACAACACCACAAAGTATTTCACCATGAGGTATTCGAAATTATCCAAATTGGGCCTTTTCTGATTATTTGAACTTGATTCATAGTGCAAGTGAAATATTCATAAACTATTCGCAATGGAAATTTTGAGATTCGCACAGCTCTACCTGTGGTTTCGAAATTGTAATACTGACTCTGGAGAAGCAGAATTTGCACTAACAGCTCCACGAGAATAAGAATAACATGCAAAATGAAGATTTTCAAAGGACTGTGGAAAATTCCAGGGTTTTCAAGACCTTGAAAAACAGCATTTTCAAAGTCCAGGGTATACTACAAGAGTTCCAGGACCAGTGGGAACCATGTCTTACACACATCCACCTCACGTATTCCCTGCAGCAGTAATGATCGAGCCCGGCATAAATGGCAATGCCCTCGTGTCGTCAAAATGTCGTTGTGCATGCTCCTCTCTGTGCGGGAATTTTGAACTGTGTGGATTCCAACGATTTATAATGCTGATAAAAGATGAAGCAGGGATTCGGTAGATTAGGGAATCAACCGCCCGTGGAAAGAAAGATCTACAAATCGATACCTGGAGAGCAAACCTTCCCTTTAAAGTTCATTTGAGAATGTACGATTTGCATGCACTAATAAGGACTGACCCACAGGTGACCTTGGCAGCATGAGAGAAGCCGTAATGAAGGACAGGAAGAACAATGATGTGAGGGTCATTAGTAGAATGAACTAAGCAAGAACAAGGTGTAGGGAAATGGAGCTGCTGAATGCAGAACGACAGCTGTGGTTTTTCAGGCGTACCTTGGTAGGGGCTTCCTAAATTCTGGGGCATTATCATACAGCAGAGCATCTCTGCATCAGGGTCATTACATTAAGTAGGAATTATATGCATTTTCATTTTATTGACTCCATGTTAGCATTGCAAAGCAACTGTCGCCATGAGCATTTTACAGATGTTCACAGTTAGGAAGTTCTAAATTACGAAATAACTTCATTGCATCAAGACAAAAAACATATTGTCGATGGTGGGACTCATTATATACATTGTTATGTTCTGAATATGTTCATGTTTAGCAAACCATCACTGTTTGCTCACACTATTTCTACGTTTAAATTGATAGGGTCAAGATATTTTGATTAGGGGAAAACTCCACAACAATGTCTTGAGACTGGTAATAATGCAATACAACTGACTTCTAAGCGTGCAAATTGTACTTCACAATCCCGGGGGAAACACTATCCATTACTGTACACTACCTAGTACACTTATCATTGTATTACACTATCACTGTATGTAAGAATGTATTTCATTGTGTTTCTTGCTGATTAATTTGTTTTATATTACTGTGATATACAGTGAAACCCGTGTATAACGATATTGACGGTAATCGCAAATTCCATCATTATACGGGGTACATTGTTAAACGAGGGCTGACCTAAATAGCACATCCCCGAAAAGCAAGTGTGTGTTGCAAACGAAAAAGAAACAGATGCTAAAAAAACCGCGAAGCTATCTGACATCGCACTGGCTTGGGAAAACAGCGACCAGCACTCATGGAGGGAACCAGGGAACATATCAGGACAACTTCTGGCAACATTCCGCGTCACCATTCTGCAAGTCGGCTTCACCTAACGCCTGTGTGCTTTAGGGAAGCTCGATTTAGAACACTGTCGCGCGACTCGCGGGTGGAAAGCATGTGCTGGGCCTTTTGAATCATCTCGCGAATTTGGGCAGCATTGGCCAAATACGGAGCCAACGCGTTACCACTGACCTCTTTCTCTGGCAGTATTGGAAAATGAACAGTC
Source organism: Ornithodoros turicata (assembly GCF_037126465.1). Taxonomy (NCBI): domain Eukaryota; kingdom Metazoa; phylum Arthropoda; class Arachnida; order Ixodida; family Argasidae; genus Ornithodoros; species Ornithodoros turicata. The sequence continues at coordinate 90,370,811 of NC_088202.1, read as the reverse complement.
ACTCTATTTTCTTGCCTCAATTTTTATTTTGGTTTAATTCTTTTGATACGAATTTTGAATTATACGAATTTTTTCCGCTACCCTGTGAGATTTGTATCATCGACATTCTACTGCATCTTATCGCCGCGAAAATCACTGCGAGGTTACGCACACGGGACAGTGTCAAACATCGTTATACAAGTACTTGGAACCGTGGTCTCCATCGCTGTACGCAGGTCGTTTTCCCAAAGAAACAATGTATATTTTGACGGTAAAATTATAAACCATCGTTTTACGAGGAATATCGTTACACGAGATATCGTCATCCGCGGGTTTTACTGTATACAACTAGTTGGCTGTAGGTATTGTCTTAATATTTCTTAGTGCTTGCTATTGTTTATGAAGTGTACAGAGATTTTTTAAATTTTGATTTGATGTTTCATGGTTACTGTATTACAAGTTATTTTTGTTGCATGTGAAGTTTTTGAGGGGTTCAGACCTCATCAATCTACAGTATTGTAGCTTTTTGTCTGTACTCCCTGCCAAACCCATTGTTATTATACTATTTATGTATGTTAAATATAGGTGAAATCTTATTTATACTGTGCACTTCACACTGCTTTCTACAAAAAAAAAAGTTTCATACCACTGCTTTGTTTTGTTTCTTCTTTTCTTTTGGGGTCTCGCTGTTTCTTCCCTTCTTTATCACTCAGCTGGAAAGAGTGAAAAACAACTTTTTAATCACTAGGCACAGAACAGTATGCAAATGCAGATCTTTTCCAGGAACCGTATATGCCTGCAGGCCCAGCCTGGAGTACAGAACAATGATAAGAAAGCCATGAAGAGTGCCATAAAGGCTCAGGTTTGTCATACCTTACAACTTCATAGCATTTACCATTAGTCTGACATTCAGCCACAATTGGAAAAGGGGGTGGGGGGCTCGTCTGATGGAAATCATTCTGCATTTATAGAAGTTGGGAATTATCATATCCTGTATCAGAACTTTAACTCACCACAGGTTCAGCTGTACGTACAAGAAGTATGTTCTTGAACTTGTGATAGAGGTACTCTGCCTTTTTCCGTATTCTCTCATCACCTGTGAACTTGCTGCACTGCAATTTAAGCAACAAAGACAGGAATGAACACACCATTTTAAGTATGCTGCACATACAGGGTACTTCACCTAACATGTTAAAAACCGTATTAGAAATCTACTCGCCTGAAAATTATGTGGCCAATGCTATTCATCTCATGTGAGCCTTTGCTATGACGTCCAAGCACATTAATCAATTTCAAGTTGCGAGAAATTGATTTTTCTCAACTGAACTCCGAAATTTGCCAAGTCAACCTCAAATTTTTTTGTTGTTGCCAAAAACAGAAAGCACATATCAGGCTGGCCTCATTCCATTGCAAAATATATCCCCTACAACAGTAGTAATAGCTGGAAAAGTAAAAATGTGAGAACCAGTCTTTCGAGGCCGAGCTCGGTTTTAAAAAACGTATACATGCTCGAGTGAACACTGAACAGTTCTGCACGCTTGACTCTGCTTCTTCCCTCTTGTGTGCTCTTTCTCTTCTATCTGAAATTCTATGCTTTTACACGACACCGTCTGATTTTATCCTGTTTTAGAGCCCCAAACATAAAACCAAACTTTGACATGCATGTGGCAATCGTAGGTGTTATGCTTATCATAATTAGGGCCAGACTTTTTCGGGTTATATTTTCCGGCAAAATCAGGGGCTAAATATCTGGTTATATTTTGCTTCAATAATTCGGCTGTAATCGGGTTGAACTGAAGCTGACTGAAACAAATTCTGGTTGTATCTGATTGGATCAGACATAAATCTTTGGCTTACTCGGCATAGTACACATGACACCAGTAGGCACAAAGTATCAATATTTAGTCTAAGAGGCAGCAGCGTCTCTGTTTTGACAGTTTGTATGAGCAGATTCATGCATTTACAACACAGTTTCCAAAGTTCTATGTTAGTTGTGATGACTTCGGATCCCCCTGGTCCAGCAGTTTTCGGGGAAACACCAGGTTAAACCCTCTCTTTCCTGATTTGAATCGGGAGGTAAGTATCTGGCAAAATTGGGTATAGCCCTAAAAAGTGAGGCACTAATCATCATGCAAGTCAACAAAGCTAGATCCACAAATATTTGCTGTAAGTACCGTAATTGCATGCGTATTAGCTGCGGCGTATGCGCAATTTTTTTCTTTGGCCTGCGCTCTGCGGCTTATCTGACAAGCATTTTTCCGGGGTATTTTCCCCATACCCCGGTTTTGACGAAAGGTCCGACAGTGTCTCAGGAACAGCACCGCCCCGCCAATGCACGAACGCTGCATAACAGGGGTGTCATCTCATTCGAGTAGACTGACCTTCGTGGTACCTTCCCCATGCAGCTTTAACGAAACGGTTGACAGTGATTCATGTCTTCGGGAGGACCATTGACCCATCCATCCAGAAAAAGCACGCAACAAGGGCACAATCCCATCTTAGTAGAACACTACAACCGTGCTAGAACTGACCTCCTTGGTTGTGCACCATGCCGATCCCAGAATTGATTATATATATGCACCTCTGCTCTCGTAAAAATCAGTCGGGTGGCATTGCCTGTGGCTTATCTGCCGGAAAATTTTCAAAATGTTCCTAAAAACGGCTATTGTAGCTTATCTGCGGTGCGGCTTATATGTGTGAAATTACTGTATCTTCTCACATTTAGTGGCAGTGGAGGAGATATATGTTGACAGCTTTTAATGCCTTCTTGACTATTTGAACAAAAGTTTTGGGACAAATGCCTTGTGTCAAAAAAAGAGAAAACGTTTTTGCCTGTGTTGCACTGCTGAAAAATCGGCCAGTGAGTGTAGTACTTGGTGAAGACCAAATATAATTTGTCATGCATGTATTGTGATATCAACTTCATGTTGGGGAATAAGAATTTCAAATCCTATTTCTGCATGTATTTGAACAAACTATGCAGCCCCAGGAAGGTTGCTAGATGTCATAGAGACCATCTTTAATGAGGGCACTAGATTTAGGTGCCTGGGCACACTTGGCGCAATTTGTAACATCTAGACAAATGCTGGAAACACACACCTCTGTCGAGAGACAGACGAACAGGCATACTACATAAAATGACGTAGGGCAGTTTTCTCCCAAATAAAGCTGTACAGAAGACATCAAAATTGGGATGACTGTTTTGTCTCCATTCCTTTCCTCAACCTTACAGTATATGTACAACACAGAAGTCTCAGACTTGCCTTTTTAACGGTGATGACAATTTCAGGCTCTTTCCTCAACAGTGGCTGAGTTAGAGGCAGTTTGTCAAGTTCTGTAAATGCCTTGAGAGCTGCATCAATATCCTGGGAACAGCAAGAAACACAATAAGCTACAGCTCCCTTTGTATAGCTATGGAGTTTGTGCTCGTACCCTCACAGATATTTCCAGGCTGTTTTTGATATCTTTGTCAAGATCACAAAGCCGTCTTTCTATCTGGCCCACTGCCAAGAGACATGCAATTAGAACATATTCAACATCATTATGCACCAGACACAACACAAACAAGAAAGCAGAACCCATCTCACACTTCATTTTCTCTATTTTTTCTTTCCGTTTCTTTTCCAATTTTTCTTTCTTCATCCTTTCCTTTTCCTCTTCTTTTTCCGCACTACGGAAAGAAAAAAACGCATTTGGCACCCAATGTGTTGGACATCACATTGAGAAAGTAAGGAGTCGACAGGTACAAGGAGCAATATGCAAAGCCTGGATTATATATCAAGGTCCTTGCAATTTTACTCATTGGCATATCGTTGCTCAAATGAGACACAAAGCACCTGAAGGTGCACCACTGGCAAGACTGAACTGCGGCATGCGTAATGCTGACAAAAATGATGAATGTAGGAAGTACTCAACTGCAAACACACCGTGTGAGTTGCACAGATGTTCGATGCGTACTTGAACTGAACAGGAGCAAAAACAGAAGAGAAAACGATGCGCACAAGGAAGTTTGCTTGAAACTGCTTAACTTTATTTGCTAACCATAGTACAGATCCTGGAATACTAGTCTCACTTGACTTTGACTTGCGTGCCTTGAAAATGAACCTCCTGCACACTCAATCTTCCTACCAATATGATAAAAGTGTAACAGCTTAATGACATTTTCTGTGTAAAGCTGCTTCACAACAATGTTCATAGCATGCGGCAGGACAAAAATGGATAAAAACAGACATTGTGATGAAAGTTCCTAGTAAAACAAAAGAGCAATGCAGAACTTACAAGGGTAAGACAGAGAATTTACAAAAAGATGGCTAAAATCTTCAGCACACGACGATAAAACATTTACATCCTGAAGGGAACGATGAAGGATATTCGTCCCCCTTGGTGATGGTTACCAAACATGGATCCTCATTCCCAAACAAATTTTTCTGCGTGAGCAAAATGAAGCACACTGAGCAACACCAGAAAGCAACAGGTATAAAGGATTTTTCACTTTCTGACTGAAGCGCTCATGTTCACTGCTCTTCTCACTGATGTCGTGAACAGCAAGTTAGGAACATGAGCAAACATTACGGTGCACATCTCGCTGAATTATTGGAAGATTGTGTGTCTGGTAACATGTAGCAAAATGTATGAGTCAACAATAAAAACTTCAGTGAGACTGGATTAAATACAGCACTTTCGTAGACAGGATTATGTATATGTGTTGTTGCAAAGCACATATTTTATCCTGCTAAGACAACTACACAAATTTCCATGGTGATGGAAGACGGATACAGCAATGGTTGAGACCCTGCAAATTATTTACACTGCATCGCGAATGTTCCGTAGAAACCATGACTACAAGACTGTACATTAATGATATTTTTCCTACTCTCTCAAACACAGTCAATAGTAATTACAAAACAAACAACCATAAAGTGCCAGATTCAAATACAAAATCCCCACAAGGCTTGAACAAACTGCATTGGATGTTTTGATCATGTTTTGAAACATACAGTAGGCAAGGTGCCTTCAGAGGGGTAGCCAATTTGCACGGGCACTAAAACAAGGTAGCACAAAGGAATAAAATACATTGCCCATGATATACAGACAAAGTGACAAGGAATAGTTTTGCACCAATTATGAAGTAAAATGACCAGCCTCAGAATGTGCAATGTCACAAAGTGTGCAATATTGTGAAAAAAAAATAATACATAACTATAGTATGCACGTGCTGAGCATACCCTTGGCAGGAAGCATGGTTTTGCTCAACAACCTCAGAAAAGCAAATAAAATGGAACGAAGGAAAATATGCCATTAATTACAGCATGTAGCAAAACTTTGAAGATGTGTAATGTACTGGTCAAACAACATGGTATGGAACAGCAGTGTGAGTGAGATGCAGTTGGATAGATGTTTTCTATCTGCATAAAATAAGTGACGGACACAAACTCATATGAAGGACTGGACGAAGGTAAAGACTTTAGAAAGTGTACGGCTCAATTTCTCTTGCTTTTCATTCTGTTCTCTCAGGTGCTCCTGGAGTTTCTCAATGCAGTCGAGGAACTCGTGCAAGACTTCCGTACGGCCTGAAATTGCAAGCAGTTTTTGTTAGCAGGTGGTAAACTACAAGGGAAAAATAAATAAATCAAGTCTATCGTGGCAGGATGGAAGTTTCACATTGTTTCACGAAATCACAAGAGTTGAATTCTGACACCACATGAAGCATTACACAGTTACATGTTACAAGTAAAACAGTCTTAGTGTTTATGTGAAGTGATGGGTCTGAATGGCCACAATATAAAATGGGTGTGTCTGAACATTATCAGATCAGTGATGCAGAAAGAAACATAACTGAAAGTAGGAAAGGTCAAATTCAGTTTATCACTTAACAAGTGAAATTCCCAAATGAGCAATGTGTTACGGCTAGAGTTCCCGTACTATAAACCCCTGCAACTAGTATACTAAAAGTGCCACCACTGACTAATAGCGATATTTATTTTATTTTGTACCACAAATCAACCTCGCTGAAAGACTCCATATGCGAAATATGAACGCCGTAAGTGAACGTTACGTACTCCCATTAATTTTTTTCGAATGCACCCGCAAAACTTAATAGTTTTGGATTCTCCAAGAGTAGGTGACGAGATCGGGTGTCCGTCTCCAAACAACAGCTCACATATCAACTCTCCACCACATATTGGAAGTCAACGTTCGGGGATAGCAATGTTGCCAGACGTCTGGGTAGAATGGGCCACCCAATGACATGATGCTTCTCAAAACTATAAATTAATTTTATGATACTTCTGCATCACACCGAGAAACAATGTTTTGGGACAGTACAGTGCAAAACATGTAGACTTGCATTTACAAAAATTCAGTAGTGTTCTGAAGATTAGACATTTAGTCCATGGTGGCACTTTTATAAGTGTGATGCGTTAAAAAAGCCCGTCATTGAGGCAACGTGGCCATGCACGCGCCCATACCATGTCTGTTTAAATGCAATGAGACGGAATTGTTTGCACTGAGGATGCTGTGCAGCCATAATGATTGCAGTATGTCGTAGTAATTATTCTACTCATAGGTTCTTGCAAATTGTTCTCAAACTTCCAAGAAACTTCAGAGAACACCCTAAGCATTGTCAGATATAATTTGAGAAAAGCAAGTAAAGAAGCCCTAGGGGGCACACTGCTTCATGGTCAGCTTTCTTACTGAAGGACACTATGCAATTATTATTATTAAAGGGGTTGTGACAGTTTGATAGATGTGATTCATTGCACCACGCACACATCGTACCACATGCCAAGTTATTGAGGAAAATATAACTATTTTTATATGTGTCATTGTTGGTAGGACACAAGCCTTTGAAATAACTTTCGCATGTCAGAGGAGCAAGAGCCGCTGTAATCCTGATTGGTTCTCTAAAACATGTGACTTCGCCAGCGGGTGCCTCTTTGACTGAGATGCCTTCCGTTATGTCTTAGCCGGACGAGTTTCGGTATTCACAGTGCCAATTTTCTACGTGTCTGTTACCAACACCACATGGTGCCAACTCAATATTTGAACCAAAACTCAAGGACGTTTCAAGGCTCAGCAGACATTTTGCCCAGGATGTAAAACATGGTTTATGGCCAGGACTTCAATATTTCACAAAAATATTTATAAGCTGCAGGTATCACATGGCAGAATACATGAAGATGTGCTGGAAGGGGGCAATAGCGATATGTTCACCAACGTGGCTGAGGACTCCTATATGTTAAAGATTACGGGATAGAAAGGAAGGCTGACGAATATGATGAAGAGTGACGTTCAGTTCTTGCACTTCGGGATTCTGCTACTGATTACTATTGCAATGAGTGCTAACTCAAGTGGTTTCGAAACTATAGTTCTTACTCCAGATCAGCGAGGTTTGCACTGAAGCTCCGTGAGAATAAGAAGAACAAGAAAATCAAGGGTTTCCAGGGACTGTGGAAAATTCCAGGGATTCCCTGACCGTGAAAATAGCATTTTCAAATTCCAGGGTATTCAAGGATATCAAGGGCCAGTGGGAATCAGGACACCTAGAAAGAAAGCTTGATGGCTCAAACAACTTGGGGTACAATTAAAAGTCCGCCAATCGCGACTGTGCCTCGGTGGTCGTAGCTATGGGGACGAGCTGTCATGAGCCGTCATGAGCCACACGGGCAGACATTTATAGCCACAGAAAGCCTGTGTTTGCAATTATCTGCAGCAACTGGCTGAACCCTGATACTACACGTCCACTAGCGAGGATGGAACAGGAGGCATTAAACAGGCTTTCTTTATCTAGGTGGCATTACATTACCCCCATGCAGTAAAACTGGTAATGCAGATTCATATTGATGCAAAGAACAGTCTTTTCCATTTATGCAGCATAACTTGGTGCAAAGTGTCACAATCCCTTTAAGTGCCCACATTGTTGTTGGGCTAAGAATTCTTCAGTTCAATGTGTTATCGTCACTCAAAGTACACTCCTAAATCTCATAAGCACTGAAGAAAGAACAATTAAGAGCCGAGAAACATAATGTTTACAGCATGTCATGTGAAAGTGTCAGTTACTGGCAATAATGATATTGTAAATAATGTACCGCTTGCGACATACTTGTCTGAAATCGACTGCTCGCGGTTTATCCTATTTCAAATCTCCAGGTGTTGCAGGATTGTTTCCTCCGACTAATAAACTCGTATAGCGTACTCATCTCCCTCAAACACTATAATGGTACAACCCCTTCAAGAGAGGTCGAGCCAATATGGGTAGCTGTACCTTTGAATAAAGATTTCAGACAAGGGCGCTGCAAGTAGTATGCATAGGTTTACACATATTTGTACTGCATATTGTACACATGTACATTGCATTATAGTAGGCATAGTAGGCACACAGTCCTAGAGTGTTAATAAATTTTTCTATAAGACATAACAAGGAGTGATAAAAAAAACATGAAACCTGACACAGAAGCAGAAGGTAAGTGTGTCTGTTGCACTTTTATCTTCTAGCACGTTTTATGATTTGTCATGCTACCCCCTCATGCAATTAATAATAAACAATACTGTGGCTGAAGTGGCGTCATATTTCATCAATCTGTCAGTAGTAAATAAATTGTAGGGCATGACGAAGAAACAAAAACAAAAAAGAAACAATGAAAACGGAGCTGCCTTTGGCGGCAACCAATGGGATCCCCAGGAAGCAAAGATTGGCATCATCCAATGAGACAGCAGGAGAAGCGTGCACATGCATATCATGTGAGTGTGGATTTCGAATGGGGCCGGTCGTAGTGTTGTGTACATACACGGCATGATGTGCACTGTTGCACTTTTGAATACGGATTTACTGAATTGTAGCCCACAACAGTTATTACAAAATGTTCCACCGACAACAATTATCTTCACGTCCTTCGGACAGCGGCACCACTCTGCTTCCTAACTCGCACTATGTTTTTTGCCGCAGCTGCTTCACGGCGTGGCATGCGCAGCATGGACTAAAAGCGCCCGTCATGCACAAGCTCAAGTGATGTTCACTGCTTAGTGCCGAAGCGAGAAAGAATCCAGTATAACTCTGATTGTAGCTTCATAATGCAGGTTTTGAATTACGACGACAAGTGTGAAATTAACACAGTGTGTAACATAATTTGAAGTGAATGTGCTCTTGCATTTTAGTGCCCCCTTTATATGCATGCAGATACATACAAAACAAAAGTATTTCTTACAAATACAACAGGTGTTACAGGTACCAACATGAAAATTGTGAGATTTGTTTCACATTTCTTTTTTTCCTTTTGCATTCCACGTACCCACACTTGCATTATGTGTTTCACTTTTTCTCCCGTTTGAAAAGACAGAGAAGAGGTGTGCCGCATGTCACTCACCTTGAATCCTGTCTTGGTCCTTAAATGCCTGTAATGGTTCTAACAGTAGTTTACTTCTGCAAACAGAAACGATCCTATATTTTGGTGGCTGCTTCATGCGAAGGCATGCATCTATATCAAGACAGTGAGAACAATGAGACTATTGCAGTTCCAAGATCGTGGATCCACAACTGTCGCAAGGCGGGGTAGTTGGCGATGTGACATATTAAAAAGAAAAAAACCCAGTCGATGTGGAACACATAGGCGAAGAAAGGCAGTAGATGTAGCAGTTGTCCCATCTATTCTACGCCTACGTGTTCCGCATCGGCTGCTTGATCCTTCTTAATATGTCACGGATCCATGCCCTTTCTACGTTTGTGCCTTTGAGCATTTGTATGTCTTGAATGCATTCTTAGTCAGAGATGGCAATAGTGTTAAAGGGACTATGAATGCTATCTACAAACACATGAGCAAACTGAGTTGTGATGTGGGCAAGTTGGTACATCTTGAACAGGGAAAAACAATGCGAAAACCTGAATGAAGAGAAGAGACACATACATGTGTGTGTACGTCTCTTCTCTCGGTCCATGTTTTTGCACTATTCTTCCCTGTTGAATTACATAAGCAAAGCTTTGTGTTCAAGGGACAAATAGTTCTCTCACAAAAGCATTCAAATGTCCTCGTGTGGTACAGCATGGACGTAAATCACAACATCATGGTGCACGCACGCGCACCAGTGATGTCAGCTTCCGTTCTGGCTTCTGTGATGTCACCTTGGTGATCTTGGCCTCCTCATCCTTGTGAGAGTCTGTTGGCATAATGTAACAGGGCCTGCCTGAGTAAAGCTCGATTCACTCATCCCCGCTATGCTTGCATCTTTCTCTAGTTGCATACATCTTCAGGTGTGATGAAATGCTTCTCTGATGAGTGCTTCTCCATATCCTCTTCCAGTGCTAGAGATGAACCAGGACTACGAAACATGTGGATGATATTCCGCATTGAGAGTAAGTGAGACGGAGAGGAGCAATGAGGAAGACAGACTGGGCGATGATTTTTCTGACATTTTGTAAGACAATAGCAAATTTTGATGGTGCAGAATGCTCTGTATACCAATACGTAAACATGGAAAAGCACTTTCAAGTAGAATTACAAAGGGTGCTCGAGATATTTCATAGTCCCTTTAAATATAGAATGGCTACAGCCACATGAATGAGTTCCCAATAGCTCAATGTCATAAAAGTGAAATGGATTGTTCCACTAACTAAACTAAAGTTCCACAGCATGTGTGTATCGCCATATTTATACAACTAGTGTACAATCATACATCTAACGACTTGCATCCAGCAAATAGCAAGGAATGTGCAGCCGTTATTGACACGATACACCGATGGGAAACTTAGGAAGTCTACATGATATCTGGCCCTTAAGTAAACTTTTGATCGAATTTTAAGAAAAATTTGGACTGATCACCTGTTTTTATGAGATGGTGGCATAGGCAATGTAGTAATAGCTCAGTAGCAACAGGATCTCACAATAATTTATACTAACTGTAACTTGTGAATTTGTTTCTACTAGTATGAGAATTGCGGGGCGAGGCTAACACCAAAGCAGCAGCCGAAAAAGTAGCAGATCTAGTGGTAGCCCGTGACCAGTGTCCAGTGCACATAAATTTCTCAAAAACATTGTTTCGTAATTATGCAACACAAACACACAAAAGAGTCAGAATATCCCAGAGTGCTTAGCACCACTTTGAACTGTGTGAACTTGGGTTATCGGAAAGGAGGAGACGGTCTCCAAACTGTTTCAATTTCTCCTATCTCTGCCCACGACGTGTCAAGGTCAGCAAAAACGAAGCCTGAAGGACCATTCTCCTTTTCCCCATGACAGTAAGCGCCCAGGATGCAACGCATGCACAAGGAGCACTGGAATTTCCTGAAATCGTCTATTTTGCCACTTTGTACTCAGAGTTCATTGGTGAAGGAGTTGTGAAACGATACTCCCAATGTTGGAGGAATCATACTGAAGGTAGGGGGTTTTGTGCTATGAATATGTCGAGCAACATCCTACACTGATGCGATCTCGCCTCAGAAGTTGTCGCACATTGGATATCTTGCGCTGCCGGAGAGAATCCGTCATTTTCTCCCACTGCCCTCCAAAGATAGTTATGTACTATTGTAGAAACCATATGCATACACTCTTCACAGGAGTGTGTTAGGCATACCTGTTGCCACAATATCTGTGTGCTCCTCCACAGAAAAATTTCCCATTTGGGGTCTACTAACTCTGTCTAACCTTGTAACTGTTACTACAAAACCGGCATGTTTCACAGACAGGTACGACTTTGTGCATAGCAGATATGGACCACAATATTATTAACAGTGCATTAAAAACATGCGGTTATCGATAGTCTCTCACCCTCTTCAAGAGAGCTAGAACCTGACTGACAAGGGCAGTAACATGTTTCTCCTGCACTGGTATAACTCGTGTATTTTGTTTACTGTACAGATAATTTGTCACTCTAAGCAAACATAAGACTGATGAAGAAATAACATTTCAAATTAATACCACACAAGATCAGTGGCTGAGGAAGCACACAAATGCCACTGCAAAATAACACTTGCAGTCATAAGAGCTGGTGTCACGCATTGCATCACCAGTCACTGCTGATGACGTTTGACAAAACAGGAATACCCCTTGCAGATGCAACTTTCTGTTTGACTGCAGTCTTTTCTCAAAAACACGTGCACCAATAGTGAACAAGGTGGACACGACCAAAATGTATAACAGTTTCCCTGTGTTATTGTATATCATATATGCTGTAAACTTTGCTCCATTTTTGTATTTTGCAGATGCAGAAGATCGTTGAACGAAATCAAAAATATCGTAAAACCCTTTAATTTTGCAGCCCCAATATTTTGCAATTTGGGCACAGGGCATATATCGCAGTCACAAAATGAAATAAATCCTGAACACAAAAATTTGTGGCATGATTGGTGATAGCAAACTGAACTCTTCTTATTTCACCTACACTTGTGCCACAATTTTCAGGTCCTTTTTTTTTTTGCATGTTACATACTACCTAGCGCACACATAAAATATTTCGATAGGGATGTATTCTCTTTAATGTCCCTTCATGTCTATGTATTTGCCGACTGATCATTATACCAAGACCACACCCCCACTGTGACATGGTTTGATGAGCCAACATGTCAAAGCGAGCTTTGGCTTCGACAAAATTGTGACACCTGGAATGGCTCATTAGCAAGCACATTAAAGGAGTACAGAGGGCCATCCAAAAACAATTTCAGATTAAGACATCTGATGAAAGTGTGTGTGTCATTATACCGAATAGCGAGAAAGGTTTTGATGTGTGCAATTTGTTTCCCAGAAAAAAAACTCACACAAACACAGCTCCGCGCCTTCACCCTTAACTCGCCACTCCAGCTATAACGAGGATGAGGAGGTATGATGTCACGTCACCGATGACGGCATAAGGAGACTCGTTCTGGTTTGCCGGTCAGTGGGGGTCAGCGTCTTGTCCCTTTGCCGCCGTAAACCTGTTTTGCCAGTTTTCCCGGAGAATTGGGGATAGAAGAAGCGGCCGAAGCATTACTGAGCAAGGAGAAAGGCTTTATCAGAACCCCGAACAGCCGAGTAGCAGACGACATTTCTCTAGGCCAATCAGCGAGCGTTCTCCTTATAGCGTCAGCGTGAGGTTCCAGGCAGATCACAGGCTGGTACTGCTCTTCACCACCATTGCGCACGGTCGCTTTTTGCGGCGTATTTTAAGTTCAATTTCTGCGATAATTATGACTCTGTGGTGTAAATTACTTCGCATGGTGCATCTTACTGGCCTACTTAACAGTTTTATAGGAAGAAAACTGGGTGTTAAAAATGACTTCTGTGCTACTTTAAGTAGTTCCATTGCTTAGGATGGGGGATCAATGTGAGTCGAGGGACGGCCACATGGAAGTCAAAAATGCTTCTGCTGCTTAGCCGAATCTTGCTTTCATTCGGAGGTTGTTGCAGCCGAAGCGGGAGAGAAAGCTGTCCCACGGGCAGGCTGGACGAAGAGTGGAACAACAACTGGAAAAGTGGGACTCGTCCCACTTATGCCAGGACGTCTGGTCACTTTAGGCAAGGCCTAGAGAGCCATGCCACGTCTCCAAAGCAGGCCCTCATTCAGAGTGACTCCTTTTAGTTCGAACTACGCTCTATTCGAACAAATCTTCGGTCCTGAACTTCAGTTCGGACTAATAGGGTCGCGCTATATTAATACTGAATACTCCACTGAATTGCGGTACAGGTGATGAGTGAATTGAGTTGCAAGTGCATTGAATTAACAAGCGACAAGACTGCGTGCCAAGTTCCTGGTTTACCAGCGGAAGGCTCTGACTGCCACAGAGGCGACGAGGATATTGTTGATACTCCCCGTCAAATGCTGCGATGCTTGCACTCATCAACACACTTATAAATGCGCAAAGAGACAATGCTGTGCTGAGAAGTTTGTAGTGATGTGCTGTCTCGTGCTCCGAATAAACACTCTGGGAAAAAAGTAGATTTTGGCCATTGACTAAATATTCAGACTGTTCAATAATCCAGACCGATTCTATAGTTCCTACAAATCCACGGCCGACTATGTACTGGGAAGAGAGGAAACTCTTCTCTCAGTAATAAATCTTTTAAAGTGAAAAAAAAAAAAAAAAAGTGTAAAAAGAGACCTCTGTGAACCTGATAAATACTGACTATGGCAATATGAATATGGCAGCATTTCCTCCTATAGGAGGTGCACAACTCAAGCATGAACTCCAGTGCTTACAAAACGGGTGGGAACAGATTAATAAGGATTCTTTTGCACAAGAGTTTCGCTCAGTATCCCATCAAGTGACTCACTACACAATGAGATTCAGTCTTGCCAAGTGAGACCAACAGGTTAGACTTGTTGTGTAAGTGACAAAAACAAAAAGTACAGTACTTACATTTTCTTGTGCAGCTTTTCAAGGGAAACACAAGCCTCTTTGCTGGAATCCTGTGGGGGAAAAAATATTGTGATCAAGGCACACGTGCAGGTATGCTCTGTTAGAGCAGGAGCTGCATGCAGGTATACAGCAAAAGGTGAAGGTCAATGTCAAGGAAATGTTTCAGGCAGACAGAATTGCTCTTGGAATTACAATAGAAGAAAATTAGAAAGAAAATAAGAGGGTGTACTATATATCAGAAACACATCTTGTGTTCCCAACTATCATTCTGATTGCATGTATAGTAGAACAGAAACCAAACCAACATGTACCTCCCTATAGTAGTAGACACCTTCCCTTAATTTCAGTGGAAGAGGTAGCAAAAAGGTGAGGAGGCTTGACAGACGCTGGTCTCCCTATTTACACTGTACAGCAGCAGTCACAACATGAATACACAATCGGGTCTCAATAACTAATCCATGTCTAGAATAAAACAGCTAAGTTTCTTTTTAGTCACTAACAAAGGATCTGCTATTATTCTAACAAACTGAAGCAGACATATACTGCAAATGTATTTGTATATTCGCAACATACTAATTTTTGCGAACTTTGCGATGACAAGATAATCACGAAAAACTGTACTCACGAATAAAGTGACACTGACCTAACAGGACCTCACCAGGACATTGAGAGGACCCCGCCAATCGCGTAATCAAGTACTCACGAATGAGTTTAAAAGTTGACAATTTGAAAATTCGTGAAAAATCGTCCGCAATAGATTTGCAGTATGTAAGGACAAATTAAAACCAGTTCCTGTCCATAATATTCATGCCATTGTGCTTGCAGTACTTTGACTCATGTTGGATTTGCAATGAGGCATTAGCAAGTAACATAACTGCTTCAGCACAATCAAATTTGCTGGCCCAATTTGGTTATTCACACAGCCCAGACTCTGGCATGCATGCAATGAACACCGACCTACATGGAATGAGGAACATAAGCAAAACCTGTTTTCATTACCTGTTTGATGAGAACATCCGTTCCATTCGCTTGATGGACAGTGTAAGGCTCTTTAGAGTTCGTGTCGACGTATTCAGAGAGGTCCCTCAGAATAACAACGGGGTTAACTTTGGGGACACGAGGGGATGTTTTCCTTTTCTTTGGCGGAGACTGGTGACTCGGTGACGACCCCTGAAACAACGCCACAGAAGATATGTGAGTCCCGTATATGCAACGAGCCATACTGGTAATTTTCGATAAATCGAAAAAGTACCGTATTTACTCGCATAATTTGGACACTTTTTCTCCCCCCAAAGTTGGAAATATTGGGGATGTGCACATTGCACGGAACATATTGAAACATTGCAAAATTCCAAAATTTTCCTTTGCATTTGTCGGGCCGAACTAGAGATTCGAAAATTATGCGATGGTGCAAAACATGCGAGTCAATGCGGTAGTCCAGATCTGGAATGAATCCACAGAAGATCACAATGATGCCATGTAGATAAGCACAGAAAGCGCCATGGTGACCCAAATGCGGAAAGCAGCTATGCAGACTTCAATGAAATTTTGGGATTACAGATGTAGTTGTAGGCAGGGCCCTGAACTGAATTTTTTTTTTTTTTTTTTTTGCTGAGTCTTCTTCAGCCCACCATTAAGAAACCCCTAGCTGTACAGCTAAGAAACTAGAATACCACCTGAACTCTGCATTCACATCCTGTCCACAGCCAGTAGCTGCCACAGGAAGGCAAAAAAAGCATGCGTACAACAGCTGTGCTACAGTAGAAAAGTGTTCTCACCTTTTCATTTTCGGATTCTGAACTACTTCCCGATGCAGTTTTGCTGTTAATTCTTTTACTCATGTTTTCTCTCCACGCCTGAAGTGCAGGAACACAAAAGGAGATTAGTTTGCATAAGCGTAACATTTTCTCTATGAACTTTATTTGGTTTCTTAAATGGGTACTAAACAGGTGTACAAGGTGCACTTTTTTGCTGCACTGTGCTACATTGCCAACAGTGAAAGCTTAACAAAAATTATTTGTGCTACAGTGTACAGAATGCTTGCAAATTGACGAGATATTCACTGTAGCCACTCGTACCGATGCTTCGTCCCAGCAATACCTTGCCGGCGACAGAAGCGTGTCATTCTGAAAATGCGCGTATCAATCAGTCAATACGGGGTCCTTACATTTTAATTTATTTGTGGTTCCCACTCAATCCTGGAACAAAAATTCGAGGGTCTTTCAAGGACATTTTAAGGTTCAGCCGTCATTTTGCTCGAGATGTAGAACACAGTTTGTGGTCGGAACTTCGATATTTAACAAAAATATTTATAAGCTATGGGTATCATTTAGCAGAATACATGGGGATTATGCAAGTGATCCATTCACAAACATGACTCACGACTCTTGAATGTTAGAGATCACAGGACAGAAAAGAAGGCTAATGGATTCAACGCAGGGAATCATTTATCGCATATCTGGTTTCCACTACTGATTGCCGTTGCAATAGCGCTAACTTTTTGGTTTCAAAACTATAGTGCTGACTCTGGATAAGCAGAATCTGCACTGCAGCTTCACGAAAAAGAAAGAAAGGAAGGAAGCAAAGAAAAGATGAAGATAAGAAAAAGATGCAAAATCAAAGGTTTTCGAGGACTGTGGGAGATTCCAAAGTGTTCCAGACCTTCAAAAATGCATTTTTGAATTCCAGGGTATTCAAAGTTTTCAAACACCAGTGGGAACCATGAGGAACGAGGGAAGTGAGGCAAATTAGAAACATCCTTCCACTATAAGATATATTAAAGGGGCCACCCACAGTTTTTTCACTGTGCAAAAGAAGAACCGAAATGACCAATCAGCTTGAAATTTTGGAATCGATGTTGCACTTCACTTCGGCTGTTACGCTTTTCGTGAAGTATGTCTCAGCTCCAAACACTTTTGCAGCTAAAACCAGTATGATATTTCACAACATGCTCATTTTGTGCTCACCTTACTTCGATACCTTTTCCGAGCAGACGAACTGCCTGAAGAGGCATCTGCGCCTTCAGATGCACCTTTGCTGCAAGCAAAAACAGGTTGAACACATCTCAACTTTGCAGGAACAAAGAAAGTACCTGTCCATGAGCATGATAAAATATGGATGCAAGTGACATAAAAGCATGTTCCCTCACTTTTTCTTAAACGTTTCTACCACAAACAATACTATGTGGTGATCATAAGACATATGGTGTGGTGACAATGTCAGCCACACTGGTTACCACAATGTCATTAAGCCGGGGGTGGTGCACAGTTTAGAAACAATAGGGTGAAGGTAAACCTATCAGAAACACAAGCAAAACAGATGGTCAATCCTTTATTGTCATGGGATAGTATGCAAAGTTTTCTTCCAAACTATGTTACTAACTGTGTTACATGCAATGCTGCTGTAGCAGGCATCCACTGCAAAGAACACTACAAATGGTGAATATACTACTAATTCTATTGCTTCCAGCATTTCACTCGCACTATATGCTGTGTAGTGATCAAAATTTATTTTGTAGAGCTGCCTACCAAATGGGAAAAGCTGAAGCTGTTTCAATGCACAAAGCTGGGACCATTCTATTCCAACAAACGACAGAGAATTCATTGCCCTTCCTTGTTCTTTTCACATGCTCTTTTGTTATCAAGAGTCAAGCTACCACCACTGGCTATAACACCTGTGGTGTTCTATCCAAAGTCAGAAGAACCAACATTGTACAATATGTATTGTATACCTTTCACTAGACCCTCCACTACTTCTAAACTTGCCACCTAGCCATTCTAAGCTTATTTAGGAATGCAGTCGTCAACCAATTTTTCAGACTGCAAGAGTCCAAGATTTTGGATTTTTAGGGCAATACCACTGACACTGAATCTTGTTCGAGGAAAGTCCACGTCTTCTGTACGCATCTGGGCTCAAATTGGCCCACGTTTTAGAAGCACATGTCTCCTGGGAACTGGAGAGCCATGACAAAGTGCCTTTCACAACCTGATATTTTGGACCAAGCGCACAATGCTGGTGTATTTTGGAACATGGGTAATGTAAGTATTAAATATCATCCCTGACCTCTAGACATTGTCCCATTTGATGCAGGCGTGGATTACAATGCAGTAGCGGTTCAGGCATTTGCAAGGTCCACATTCAGCACTTCCATGGCAGCAAAAATACCGTATTTTCTGGTCCATAACATGCATGCTATACATTGTGAGAAGTGTCACGAAGAGGCAGAGAGTGTTATCTACCAGTGCACATCATGAATAGTTTTTCCCAGAAGAGTTGCCCCTAAGAAATATGCAGCGTTACCTCTAGTCCAGCCGTTTGACAGTGGTGTAAATCGTTTGTTTGAGTGCCATGTTCGAGAATGTAGGGAAATTAATAACACACTGCGAGCATGAGCAGTGGAGAGAGACGGTGGTCATGACAAGGTAGCTAAGTGGGTTCAAGAAGTGTCGGACACCTTTGAAGTGTATTTTGGAGGTTAAACTCGATAAAACCCATCTTCATCCCCCACCCGGACTTGCATCATCGTTGCCTATATTCTGTCACCAATATGCGCACTGGAGAAAGCCAAGCACTGTGCATTCAGCACAGCTGCTCGGCATGTCATGTTCATTTGAAGTGAGAGAAGTTGTTTAAAAAATTTCTCACCCCAAAATCTCCTTATACAGTCTACCCGCGTTTATCCGGACGGCCTCGTTTCCTGTGAAAATGTCCGGATAGCAGGGGAACCGGATAAGTGAAATATGAAAATCCAGAGTGATCCTAAACGGACATCTTTGTTGACTATTACACAGAAAACTATCTATTGTCATATGTTTCATTGTAATACACACATCCGGTTCTTGCAAATCTTTGCTAATGGCATTAACTCGCGAAATTTGTTCTGTTCCTAGAAAAATACTAGCGCTGTTCTCAGTGCCGCCCGCGCATTTTCTACCGTCACAGCTGGTACGTCCCTGCTTTCATCATTAGGTTCTTCTTGAACACTATCGATGTCGTCACCTGTGATTGCAGCGCAGGGGTCCTCGTTGCGGACCTTCTTAGTCTGAAATGACCAGACTGCTCAGTGGATTACTTTTGTGTAACGTGCAAAGTCGGAACGAGAGAAAATTGTTCCTAGCAACACCTTCTTTGTGTCCGTAAAAAGGAGGCCGCGACCACGGTCCTCGACCTCGCTTGACTAGGTGTGGGCCAAGCGTCCTTCCTGGACGATGACCGGATAAATGAAGCCAATTGCTGGGTATTAGTCACTTCTGTTCATTGGAATTCTCGTCCGAGTCCGGAAGCTGAAGCCCGGATAAACGAGGGCGAAATACATGAGGAGAAATCTGTCCCAATGCTTTTTTGTCCGGATAGCGCAGGATCCGGATAAATGAAGTCCGGATAAACGCGGGTTAACTGTACATGCTAATATCACCCAATTTTACAGCTCCTGAAATGAGACAAGTTTTGCATAGCCCAATTTTCAAAAACATAGAACCTGAACACACACAGGTCTATGCATTCACACTTCTTGAACCCTTCCTTGGCAACTAGGAATAAAGGCTTTGGAGTGAACTAGGAAAATCTACACTAGACTAAAAATTTTGCATTCACGCATCAAAACAATCAATGACTGTATTTCACCTTACATACTCAATGCGATCCCTTTCAACTAGTAGTGAAGATTAAAAAAGAGGGGTACATCAAAAAGGAAACTTTTCTGAAATTGAAAGAAATTGAAGGAGGATTAATGTAACTGACGCGGCAGAAATGCGTTAGCATTCAGCCGGCCTACCCACTACCACTATCCACCTCTAAGCACCCCTAACTATCCCTAACCGTTACTAACTACACAACCACAACAGCAGCGCAAGCCTTCTTGCATGCCGGCGGCATACTTTGAAACACTGCTTTCGCTCTTCCTCCATCTCGTTCGCCTGCTTTCGGCGTTGAGCAGCGACATCCACTGCCTGATGTTGCTTGCGTTGTTTCTCGGCTTCGGCAGCTCGGTCGCCTTCGCTCGAGTCCGTTTCTTTTTTGCGCCTACTTAACCCAACACTCATACTCTGCTCACACTCCATTGTGTACTTGAATCCAACCCATACGCGCCTTGCACACCCGCAGATTCAGACTCGCCCGTGTATCTGGTGCCGCGAAGACCGCTTCCGCAGATGTGCTCCTCTCCGTGACGTCACCTACCGCAGCACATGTACATTGGCTTCCGCTCCGTGGCCTATTTTCCCTTACTCTCAACTCTCCACTGCCCTTTGCCTCTCTCATGCAGTGTACTTCCCTCTCCACATTTTGACACCGACACTTTTCCTTGGAACACCGCTTCTAATGGTAACACATTGATAAGGCATGTTCATAAAATTAGAAATGTGAAGCTGCAGATGACCAATGATTTAGCTTGCAAGTGGATGTTGACTTTGTGCACGCAAGCACCTTGAACTATGGAGTACTCTGCGAGCAAAGTCATTTGGTGATGATCAATATTGTGCTATATGTGTGACGTGCACTTAAAAGAGCAGTGAAATTACCCCAGTGACCCTCAGTCAGAGCCAAATTTTCCATAGCACAAAGCTGTCACCACATGCAGTCAGTATCAAGTATTCTCCCTGAAGCATAGACACCGAGGGAGACAGCTGATCAGGTGATAAACAGGTGATACCACCAAAAGCCCTGCTTAAGAAATTCGTAAGTTGGATAATAAATGTTTAGCTAGACAATTATGGCTTTCAAAATTTCCATATTAATTCACATAATCACATTAAATTCAACAGTTCTAGCATAAGCTATGGGAACTCCAAAAATTCAGAGTGTCTGGATTGCGGCTACGGGTACACTACCTCGATCTCACATCTTGATGAGCTTTCAGGCTTTAGTTTCGACACTGCTTTTTATGTTGAAGCGAGAAGGATAGTGCAACCTTTTCTATGAGCAGTGTGTAGTCCTTTGGTATTCCTTACGACTCAAGGTACACTTTTCAATCACAATGCCTTTATGACATTCTACTACTTAACGAAGTAAAAAGATCTTAGACTTATTCCACTGACTGTTGCTTGTTTCCACAAAAGCAATTTATCTAGAACAGAAATTTTGTGCTGCACTTGTTATTATCTATGTTCAACATCAATAGCAAGGTTTTGTCAAATGTACTCAGGCATTGAATTTTTTTCTTTGAATAATTTGTAATAACAAAATGATTGAGCACCGAAATCTTGTTTACTTATTGCACAGACATGTCGAAGACTACAGTAAATTACGGTTAAATAAAAATAAAAGCCACGACAACTTTTGTCCTTTCTGTCCTCTACATGTGATGTTTTTTACATGTTATATGCCTATATGCTTGCCCGAAACAGACCAAAGCACCTATGACTGCAATAACAAAATTCAAACAGCTGCACGGTTTTTACCTTCCATCTCTTGGGTGCAATGCTATGGGCCCACACATAATTTTGTCTGTACTGCCACACGTATTTCGACTGCACACTATCACGTAAGACGCCATTACCAAACAGAACTTCAGCCCGCCAAAAAGGGAGCCCTTTCCTTGTTTATCCACAGAATAAAAGGTACAAAGTAGCCCATGACTCACCTTGGCTCTTCTTCGCCACTTGCATCAACAGTATGTGAAGCATCTAGGACAGTAAGCTCTTGACTTGTGTCTGGAGAGAGTTAGAGAAATAAACAAGCCGGAATTACTATCACTGCATGAAAACAACGTGGTACTACACTAACAGCTGTAGTCATTGTAAAGCTGGTGTATTCAGTACCAAGAAATTTTGCAAAGGGATTAATACAGCTCCACATTGTGCTTGCTCTTGCAGCTTATTCTCCAACTCCCTCGTACTGGACTGCAGTCATGGCTAGACAGATCCCTCTTGCTCTTTATTATAAACATTGCCATTACAAAAAAAAATTTAATGTCCAGCAGCAACAATCAGCGGCCGTTGATGATGCGCTACTTGCAACCAATCAATGCTAACCATGTCGACAACACTGATATGACAGTGAGTAACACCGGATTCGTATTGCACTGTATTACTACACAGACATCTGCAGTTGCACATTCAGACAAATAGAGGAATGACGCTACTCCCTCACTGTTTTGTGTGCTACGGAGAGCCTTTTGTGTCAGATAAAAAATTTGCTCGCTTATTCACTGCTTAGTAGAAGTACTTGGAGCACAGTATAAAGTGGTAACATCTGCCATGGGCTAACGGCTAATATACCAATACATGTAAATACAACTTGAAGAATGACATCGGTTTCTTTCCCCAATAAATCAAGTAGAGTAACACGTCAACATGCTTGCAAAAGTAAAAATGTGCTGATACGATGTGGCATGTGTGGACAGCGAATATTACAAAATGCTCTCTTCCTTGAAGATAAAAATGTTTTGCACACATTGAGTGTTCGTCCTGTGCCTTCTCACAGGCAATACTAGGAAGGTGCGATGATATGAAGCACAGCTCTGTTGCCTATCATCACATCACAGCGGTCGATACTGTCCACCACTCAATGGCTGTTGTACAAAAATGTGTCATGCTGCAAGCTGACCTCTTGCATTACAACACTTGCATGCTGAAGGCATAAATCCTGCATGAGCATTCAGTAATACCTCGTGATTCACTACATTTCAGGTGTATGCCCCAAACTAACCTTTTCAAAAATAGTAAATCAACAGGAATTGTGAATACTATCATAAACAATGAATTCAAAATTATTGAAGCATTCACAGTGTTCCAACAGAGCATGAGTAAACCTACATATGCACGTACAAAGAGCATGTGAGTGTGCTATGGTATTTCCACATTAGTTTAAGTTAGTTAATGGCCCCTGAGGGACATGCGATTTTTCCACAGTGTGTCCAATCACCACGCTATGGTCTGGATTGTGCAGGAGCAGGCCACTCCCTTCACATGTAAAACTACATGAGGATATATGGCATCAATCATAATCATATACCTCCAAGGAACAGAGTTAACAACAATGACCGTCTAGGAACAAGTCATAGGAACCTCAAGTTCATGTCAAGACAACCACACTACAGAAAACTTTGTTGCTTACCACTTCCCGTGGAACTACCTCATTAGATTGAAAACGGGGGGAATCCAGTGAACCATTAAACAGTAGGCGGAGAGGACAACACTTAGATTGGGGGAGGTGACATTTCAAACAAGAGACCATGAGCTACAATCTTCGAGCACAATCAGCTGTGTGTTGCCTACTTTGTTCTTCTCTTTAATTGGCATATCAATATATGAAGCTTATATGTCTTTAATTGACATATAAGCTTGCCGAACAGTGGGCTGACCTGCCATTTTCTTATCCTTTCGGTGCAATGTTAGTCATGAAGCCCTGTGGAAGAATAGTACCCCTGCCAAAAACTGATATAGCTCAAATCAAAAAACTAAAATAGCGTGGCAGAACGTCTATACATTTCATGAAAGGTTATGGATAAGCCGTACCATTTCAGAAAAATGTATTCCGCAACCACAATGTCCAGACATAAAACCAAGGGAGTCGATGTGCCTTTCCCAGGTGGCGATGACTTTTCAAGGGCGCTGCCCAGTTTCATTGGTGATGGCAGCTGTTGTCACATTTCTTGGCAAGGAGTCATATGATCAAGATGTGTCCAGTATTCATGAATGTTATTTCTACTTCCCTGTCACCCTAATTCAAAGCTTTCATTCTGCTGTTCCATTCTGTCTCGTCACTGCTGTCCCGTGACAGCACAAGTTTGTAAACAGACTGCAATTACTAGCTGTAATATCACTAGCAGCACTCTTAAAAAGCTTAAACGTGTGCCTACGGAAAGGCTGACTCAGTGTCATTGGTAGCTAGACAGTCAATACGACACTCCATGTCGCAGAAACCTTTTGCTGTTTTTGTTGTACAAAACACACAGAAATTGCAGTGATTGGGAATGATAGCATGGTATCATTTAGGTCCTCTACACTCAAGCCGGAAGACATGTCACCTGAGAATGTATCCTGTGAGTAGATAATAAACTGCTTTTTATGGGTGACAGGACTCGTAAATGGCAATGGGTTATAGGTTGCAGTAATTCATCGTTAGGGTCTGACTTTTTTCGGGTCAAACCCGATTTCTCCCTATTATTCCCTCCCAAATCAGTCTGGGGTCATATGGGGTTGAACCCAATTTCTCCCTGAATTCCAATCATGCATCATGTTGTATCATGTGCACTATTTAGTAGCAATTTGTACACATGTCTCATGTAAATATCACTTGAGTGCAACAATAGACTACGCAAAGCAGATTTGGTATTACAAAGTGTGGTCTTTGTCGCTATAAATGGTGAGCTATATTCCATCAATATCTGTATTTTAACTGCAGATGGCTTGCTGGACAGAAAAAAAAAAACATGATAACCCGATAACAACCGAATATATCAGTAGCTCCTGATTTCACCCCAAATTAGATATGAAAATAGCACGATTCCCTCCCCTGAATCTGGGAAAGGCATTTAACCCGGAAAAGACAGATCCTATTTATCACTGATGTTCTACTGTACTGCCCTATAACCGTTACATATTAGACAATGAAGGACTGAATCGTACGTATTCTAAGTCGGCCGATGCAGTATGAGGCATCGGCCATGTTTAACAATAAGCTGCCTCAATGCACTAAGGCCAGAACCACACGGGCACGAAAAATGACATTATTATCTACTGGCATTCTGGTCTCGAATGACATTTTTTATGAAGCTCATGCTACACGTCATTTTCTAATGACATTAAACGACATGATATCGATACAGCTCACTAACTAAGTGAAATATAAGTTATGGTACTGTGCTTCAAAAAATAGGACGTTGTTAAACATGTTGAAAGTGGGTAACATTCTGAAATGTAACAAAGTGGGTCTTCATGTGGAGCAGTTCTAACGTATTTGAATAACATTCGCTAACTGATGCTGAATCCAAGACAAGCAATGTGGTGGCACCTCAAGTTCTTTTGCTGTCCTTGATGAAAATTTCCAACAACTTGGGACTTGTTTCACCAAAAGATGTTTGAGAAAGCTTAAATTCATTAAATCACATTGTGTTGCACTAGTAGAGAGCGGTTTTATGCAAACTAAAATTCTTACTGTGCGCTAACAATGGAAGCGAGAGTATGCATTTCATGGGCAAATGAGTTGTGGCAAACTCAGTAAGCAGAAAATGGCATTAAGGCAAATGCCATTAAAATGGTCCGTGTGACACCACACAAATGACATCATAACTTAACCCACTAAGCACTTAACATAATGTTTCGTGTCTGTGTGGCAGGGGTATAAGCCTGCCTCAGTGAAAGAACAATGTCAAAAAAGAAAGCTTAAGGCAAAGAGGTGCTCGTTGCCACGCAACATGTTGATGGTTCCAGTACACACGAATGGTCACAAATAAGCACTACGTGTCCACATCATTCTTGGCAGTTGGAAGCCTTGGTGAAGCTACCAATCACGCTATCCACGATTTGTCCATATCTTGTTACAAGAAATTTCTTATTGCGATATATTAAACTGCATTCTTCTACAATGCTACTAGACAAAAGATGTGTTACCACATTGACATGAAACAAACTTGCTGCAATTCTGACAGAAACAATTTAGGAGTACGTATTCATACTACATATTTTGTTCAAAACTGTACCAAGGAAAAATTATTTGCATCAATTTCTACACAACTTGTGCAAGGCTACTGTAACACTGAGTTTGTTTTAATCCTGCCATCCTGGAGAAACCGCTCATGCATGATTGTAATGCAAAACAGCACAGAAAATAGAATACCAAGAAACAAGCGGCGAAGCAGGCAGTCGTATCTGCCATCATGAACAACAACCAGGCAGAAGAAATACTATAGCATCTACCACCAAAATAAATATATCCAAAAAATTACTATAATACTCTGAAAATGAATCCAGCTAGAGGCATGATGATAGCACTACATAAAGCAAGTTTGCACACTATGTGAAACACAGGGACTGTAAGGACGCTATGCTGTGTTCATACCTATAGTGGAGTCCCCTTTGGCAGAGTTGGCGGTCCTCTGTCCTCGCTTGGATGCAGTTCCCTTGGCGAGCGGATGATGCAAGTCTTCAGATTTCTCTTTTCCTTTCAACGTTTTGCTCTTTGCCTCCTTTTCTGTAACATCCTTTCTCAGTTCTTTACTTTCATCCTTCTCTGTCACCAACACATTGTTATCATCTTCTTGCTGTTTCTCTTCATCAGCCGCCACCAATGTTTCCTTCTGTGCCTTCTTCTCAGCAGCTCTGTCTGATCTCTTCGAGGCTTTCTTTCAGGCTTCCTCTCTGGTGTTTTCTCTTTCTGTTCCACTGGCTTTTCAGGCAGTTTGTCTTCATTTTCTGGCTTTGTTTCAGAGCTCGTTTCTGTTGCCTCCGTGGATACTGCTGTTTGATTATCTTTCTTCTTTGGTCGCCCCCTCTTGCCGGGCTTCTTGATGACCGGTTTCTCTTGGGCTGGCTGTTCCTCTCCCTCGTCCATCAAAACGCTGTCATCCTTCGGTGTCTCCTCGACTGGTGTACTTTCATCATCCTTTTCCAAAGCCTTGCTCGGGCTCTCTTTTGTTGTGGCACTGCTTTGTTCCATTTCTTCCTCTGCATCCTCCTCGTGATCAGATTCACTTTCAGAGCTGAACTTCTTACGCTTTATGGTGCGCCCACTGCGGCTTTTTGCTGTTGCTGACTTGGGAGTGATGTCCTTTGCTGTACCTTTTGGCGCCTTTTTAGACAGGAGAGTAATGTTAGGCCATTAGAAAAAAGAAAGAAAGAAAGACGTGGCTAGCACTAAGGCGGATCAAAGGAGCTGTGAACAGGTCGCTCCACAGGTTTAGCATCTCCTGAACAAGAATAGCCCTCACCTTCTTCTTCGGTGTTTCATCCTCTCCTACAGGTTCCTGAAAAACAAAAGGCCGAGAAAATGCGCATCAGCTATCACCAAAGAAATTGCGTCAGTACACATGTCACGGGGAATCATTTAATATTTTCTTCCCGCTCTATATTGACAAAAGGGCGACAGAGACAAATATGAAAGAACAAGTGACTGCATCAATACCTTATGTGTCCTTTTAGTACCCTTCTTTCTGCCTGTAGGAGCCTCTGTCTTTTTCTACATATAAAAAACAAACAGTTGAACCATTAACATAAATTACAAACTCAAATGCCACACAGCTTTACAATGAGCATTGCTAAGTGGTGTTCATTCTGAAGACAGAGATTGCAGAGAAAATGTCTTTATGAAAAACTCACGAAACTTAACATTACGAGCCACTGCTGGAATATGGCTAGACATCCCTAACAACATTATCATCATTATTTATAATTTAAGCTGTCAAGTACCAAGACCAAGGAGAAGAAAAAATAGAAATGTGTGCCGCGCCGCTCTCTTTGCAAATAGAGCCACCAACAGGTGTTGTTTGTGTGACTTTTAACATGACAAAGAAAAGTGTGGAACAAGTTATCTGTAACAAGAAACTTTGCATCAATCTCAAATATATATACTGCAGGATGATCAAAGTGCTTATAACACCACCAAAAGTTTTCCTGGAACCAGCTGTTACAACACACCATGTTGCCACAGCTGCTTCAGACGATCCCACTAGGTGCTTTCAAAGCTCTGGTGCAATATGTATTAACACACATCACCTAAAACAATGTACAAACTCTCCACTCAGTGGCCACTTTATTTGGCATACCCCATCTGCAAAGAAAGGAGCTGCTCAGACATCAGTTATCCGTAAGGAGACCACAAACGACACCGGAGGGTGCACCCTCGTGACATGGGAGGAGGTACGACTGTTAAAGCTCCACCAAAACACTGATCGCAGCATCCCAACACGTTCAACTTCTCCTGCACAGCAATGTCCAGGATGTACGGAAAGTCCCATAAAACTGACAAAATGTTCTTGCAATGCAGTGAAGAGACAAGAGTACTGGTAAACGGTAGAAGTGAGAGACTTCCAGCCAGATGTGTCAGAGGTTCTTGTCTGGGTTTACCAGAGCCTGCCAATTATTAGATCCGCTAATAACATTACCAACCATTGAACGATGACTGAGCTATGCATGCATAGATTTATCTCTGTGTAGTTATGGGACAACGAACAATGACAGTGAGCTTTTTGTGCCTCCAATGCAATTCACTGCTGTCAAACCTTAACCCTATCAAGTACTCGTCAGATGAGGTAGAGGGCACTGTTTGTACCTAAAGTTCAGCAACATTTGAACAGAATGCTGACATGTCTGCATGGTGCAACACCTGGCCCACAACACACATTTTTTAAAGAATACCGCAATACTACTAGGCCGAAACCACCAGGTAGTCCTGGCAGCAAGTGGAAGTCTCACTAGTAACCACTACTACTCTATACGAGGCTCTACTACCCTGGTGGCCACTCGGTATATATCTGCACTATCATCCATTGTCCACTCAACAACAGTCAGCCACTGAGTCACAGAAGAGGAGAAATGTAAATATAATGTGCCTTTACCATCTTTGTTTTTCCGTCAGTAACTGGTGAGCTTCCTTCCCTTTCCTCCTCTTCATCATCTATATCGTCTTTCGTTGTTTCCTTTTTCTTTGCTGGCTTTCCTGCAGGGCTCTAAGAATATGCGATGCACGAGGGAAGGTGAAGAAAGCAGCTCAAAGGCAAATCAATAAATGATTAGCAGGGAAACACTCTTACCTTCAGTCCAGGAGGTTTCACAGTTGGGTTGTTTTCAATCTCCCATAGACCTTCATTAAAAAATTTCCTCTTCTGAGGTTGTCCGTATTTTCCCTTGAACTCTTTGTATGGAAAGATGTCTTTCAAGCCAAGAGTAGCTCTGCAATAAAAGAAAAGCAATGAGAAATGAAAATAAAGATTGTCACATCAAACTAACTATGCCACAAAGTATTCTGATCTGGCTACTTTGGTTAGGGCAGTAACAGTAGACTATTAACAGTTGAGAGTGGTTTTCGACAAACATGGCAGGAACGCGATGTGCCTCGTAGAGCAACAATTCATTCACGTACGAGTATGCACTGGGTGTCTCAGTAACCACGTAAAGAAATTGCTGTAAAGAAAACCCCCACTGGAAAAATAGATGGTCGATGGCATAGCTTCAGTAAACTTTTGGCCCATACTGCCAGTAATTTTATCAAATTTTAATTGAAAAGAATTTAAGTTGTTTAGTTTAACTCTGAAATTTGCCAAGTTAAAGTAACATTTCCTTGCCAGAATCTGGGAGCACATAGCAGATTTCTCCATCACAAAATGTGCACTGTGGTGCAATGGTAATAGATTATAAGAAAAGTATGAAAATGATTAGTTGGACAAGCATCACTGCTGAGCGCAGTCAATCTCTGTCAAACAGGGACGTGAGAATGACATGAACCTGCCCAGAACTTCAGTTTCTTTCACCGTGCTTCTGCTAATAAGGGCAGTAAGGTTATAACAATAATTTGTGGCTTTACATTGCGAGACAACTACGGGCAAGGTTATAGATCACTAAAGTGCATTGTGCTTATGTAACCCAGTTGACTTAGTGACTGTCAACTTGACTCAGAGATTTTTTCATTTTTTTATTTTGTTTTGGCTGTTTCTTTTTCTTTTCTTTTTTTCTGTATTTTAAACTGTTTTCACCTCCGCTTCAGCTAATGGCTCTTGGTGGGCAGAGACTAAACAAATAGCATAACCATTATCTGCAACATCAGTGCTAAGGAAACATGAAAATGTGGGCCATTTTATTTTCTTCTGTCAGAATGTCTAAAACCTGTCAGCAAAAAACTAAACAGTGCAAACATAACAGTGGGAAGGTGAGCTTTCGTCTGTGTCATCTCTGTTCTGTGTTTGCTGCCCAAGCTTAGGCTGTTGTCTTCAGTGGAGAGTCCATTCATAGCGTTACAGATTGTATCAAAGTAAGATGTACCACAACGTATTAATCACTGGAAAGTTACCAATTTCAAATAGCAACCATAAGTAGTACCTCAAGTATCAACCCAGAATGTGAGCAGTTAAGAAAATGTCCACTGTCCAAGAGAAGTCTACCTGAGAAATGTCACGACATTGGCAGACATAGTGAAACCAAAGCAACACAAGCAGGGACGTGGACCACTTCTGTATAATAATGCTACACCCAGTTCTCACTTGTAACCACATTAGTCTATCTAGCAGCATGCACTTCTTCTCAATGCACTCTAAAAACAAAAGAAATGTGTCTTTGTCAGAGATCTGGAGAGAAGAAGCAGTTCAAGGGTAAGGTCACGTTTCACAGACCTCCCGCCATATGACGCTTCCTACAGGTCACCAGGTCCCCGCCACCCCTCTCAAATGACCACGAGCAGAGAGCCCCTTGGGCGACGAAGACAATCCACGAGGCACGAATGTGTACCGGCCACCTTCCACCAGACAGAAGGGATGAATTATGTCAACACTGCTACAACACATCATGACCTGTTCACCACTGTCACCTACAGGAAGAACAGAGCCGGTGGTATTCCCATACTATGATGGCCAACATCTAGTGAATACTCCTTCTGGAATGTGAATCCCAATGCAGTAGCTAGTGAGATATGGCTGCCAGCCCAACAACAAGTTATGGATCATGGTTTCCATTGAGATGTTTCTTTCTTCGTCTCCATACCGTCTGAAGCGGCTGCCCGCAACCCTTTGTCAGCTAAGAGTTTACTCGGAATTCCAGTGCTACCATCAATACATCGTCTGCCAGAAATATGGGCAATGTTTATAATGTCCCGCAAGAGTATTCGAACGACGATCTCATGCTCTACCTCCAAGACGCAGGGATCATCTCTGCAAGCTGATAGATCAGACATTCCATGGCAGAAGGTGGCGGTGATGTATTCACTCCATTATGCAGCGTCACCCTGACTTTTCAACCCATGATCTGACTCCCCCACTGAATTGCCCTAGGATTTCACACCTTCACAGCTCATGAGTACATCCAAAGCCCCATGCAGTGCATTAACTGCCAACGATTTGATCATATCGCTCGAAATTGCCGAGGTGCCAAAGTGTGCAAACTGTAAATACGGCCATCCCGAATCCTTTCCTTTATGTCGTGTAATGACTGCCGCTACTAAAAGATGCCAAGAACAGTAACTAGGACCTCAGTCTGTCACTCCAAGGAGTGGCAATGTCACTTTCACAAACACACAAGAATTTACTGCAATCCCACCTGAACCTGCATTAGGTGAATGGAGACAGCAGAACACCATCGCAGCCACCCGCACATGTATAGCCTCCCAACCGCTCCCAACTTATGGTAATGCGACAGAACCAACAGGCATGGGAAGACAGTTAACCTCGTCGCCACCGAAGAAGCGCCGTCTCTCAGGCTCGTCTCGACAATTGTGTCTGAGTTTCCTGATGCATAACAACTGCCCAAGGTTCAAGCATGTCTAGCACTGCAGGGATTAGCTTTGCCTCAGCATGGCAGCATTGAATAGAAAGGTCATAGCGATGCAGTGGAATCCTCAAAGCCTGCGTAACAAGATTCCTGATTTTAAGGCACATCTACAACAGTACAAGTTTCCTCTAGTAGCTGTATGCGAACATGGCATGGATGGATCACGTCGCGTTAGTGGATACACAATGTATCAATCACATCAATCCTCCCAGGGTACAACAGCACTATACTTTCGTAACGACCTTGTTGCTGTGTCCACAGGGTCAGCTTGTCACTAGTCTTGCAATTATGACACCAGCAGGGGCCGTGGTCATTATTACAGCTACGTGATAACAGCTTTACACGTATAACTACCGACATGTCATTAGAGCTGAAATAGCAAGCCCCCTTTTTTTGCAGGGGGTGTCACCAAACTTTTTTTTCTTTTGGGTGCGGGGTGTCACAGGGGATGTAGGAAGGTCTGGATAAATCAGTGGCACCAAAAATTGAGAATCTGCCCTCTGAAAAGTGTAACCCATTGTATTCTTTTTCCTCCGAGGAGGGTATATACGGACGAACGCTAAGTGAATTCTTAACAACCGAGACATTTGGACACATGTAATACATACAGAATGTGAGGCGCAAATTGAAGTGAAGACTGCAAGCAGCCTGGAAGACCACCAATTTACAGTCCGTGAAACAGTTTCTTTTCCTCTCTCACAATCTATGAATAAATATGTGTCGACACAGTTTACAACAATTTTCACTCTGTTTTTATTTCGGGGGGAGGGGGAAGGTCCTCCAGGCATCTGCAGTGTCAGGCCCATACGACCACACCCCACACGCCCGAAGTGTTTATGTTCGCTTGGTGCACTCCAATCCACATTTGCCATTCACTTCGTGAACGTCAGACATTGACTAAACATTGTCGGCTTCAAAACCCATTATGAAGACTCAGAAACCTACCCGTCATCTTCAAAACCATCACGCTGACTTCCAAACCCAACACACGGACTTCGACTTCCAAACCCACATACACTGACTTCAACTTCAAAACCCATCACGCGGACTTCTACACTGCACTTCTTCTCAATGCACTCTAAAAACAAAAGAAGCGTGTCTTTGTCATATATCTGGAGAGAAGAAGCAGTTCAAGGGTAAGGTCACGTCAAGAAGTTGAAGTCCGCGTGATGGGATTTGAAGTTGAAGTCCGCGTGATGGGATTTAAAGTTGAAGTCCGCATGATGGGATCTAAAGTCTCTAATGGTGCAAAACGAGACACCACGAAACATTTCTCCCCAAATCTCAATGTGGCGGGTGCTACAGACGAGCAAAGTTCGCAGCGCTGGCGAAAACCGTGCCTGGCGTGAACGACAGCTGCGGCTCATAGAAAGCACCTAGAACTGCGCGGTTTTCTTTTGCGTATAGAGGAAACCATGCTTTACACAGTGTTCAAATCCCGGTTGTCGTGCTGTAATCGGTGTTGGTATACAAAGGCCGAAAGTTTCGCAATTTTCCTCCTATTTCGTGATTTTTTTGTGGGAAATTAAACCATTAAATTTTAATGAATATTTTTCCCTGACAAGGCCTCGTGGAATACTTCAACAGGAAAAATCGCAAGACACGTAATTCTTGCAGTCATTGCAGGAAAAAAAGAGGAAGTATGCGATTTTTCCAAAATTCGCTACAATCGAGCGCAAAACACGCAATGAAGAGGTCGGAAGAGACGCCTGAAACCAACGCAGTTTTATAGAATGAGCCTTCCTCTATAGCATATTAAAAAATCTCGAGGGCATTTTTTCGTATACGGGAGAAAATAATTTTTTTGTAGTAGAGGGTATTACGGCCACACTGACCCACGTTGCATGTATCCGGTGGGGTGCTATATTTGTTTCTTGGGCTCCCGTTTTAATTCTTCATAATTCCGATTTTTTTTTCTGGTTGGTTTTCAATATAACAGCCACCAGGACCACAGGAACATGGCTCCAGTTGAGCGCTGTGGAGTTCCAATTCACCAGTATGAATATTATAGGCGCGTAGATGCAGGTTCAGTTGATGAAAGTTTCCTTTAACTGTCACATTTAAATGCTGAACAATTCAGCAAAAACATTAACCACGAAAAGTCGAACAAATTATAACGCTAGAGGAAAAGACGAATGTGAAAAAAAGTCATTTACATGACAGTACTGGAAACGACGGAATCTCGTGGTGGTAGTTGATCGTCCATGCTGTCCTAGGTTCCAATGAGGCTCACAGCTATATAAAGCCTTGCACCAGTCGCGTATGGAAGCGTATACCCGTGGATATCCCCAAGAAACTTCTGGGTTCGAATGAAATATGGACGCTTGTTGTGATCTGCGGATCGGACGTGGATGGCGCCGGATCAGGAGCGGGTCAGACTCGGATAAACCGCGAGATTGCGCCATCAGTTTGCTTCACACTAGGTACAGAAGATAGAGTACAAGGTGTACGAAAGCCGCTTGTGCATCTGAGAGAGATCTCTGGCTCTGGCGTCTCGAGTCGAGGTGCGCGTTCGGCGCCGATCTTGCATTTCACTTGCAATAAACCCTACTTATCCCGTTTGGTGCAAAATGTGTTGCTGTGCTTGGTGCCGTATAATCTTTCGTGGAAGCTAAATCTGTACTTGCTGTCGTGTATCCTTTGGTAGCATTATGGACGCTCAGGACCTGTCCTCGCTACAAAAGCTATGCCGCTCCGGGGTTTTCACTGTCGGAACGAGAGCGAGGAAGTCGCCCGTGTTGATGAAGTTTTGGTGACAGTTTTTTTTGTTGCCTCCCCTCTTTTTTTTGCTGTTTTGTGCTGACGGGAAATAACGTTTATTTCCTGGAAAATTGGCCTGATATACCAAAGAACAATATAGCTCAGGGAGAAGTTGATACCATGTCCCTTATGATGATATTTAATGTGTGACTGCAACAAGGCATGAAGAACCTATGAAGGTTGTTGCTTAAAATATGGGTTTGCACCCCTTGCTTCGAGCCTTTCATCAGTAACCCGCTATCGAAATCCTTACCTCGGCAGTTACTCATGTTCAGGGCAAGCTCCATGATTATGGTGTTGAGTACCTCTGTTAGGCTCTCTCCAGTGCTATGTGCTATACAGAAAAATGCTATCCAGGTAACTTTGGGTTTGGTGTTCGCCTGAGGCACAGGGCCTCTATCGTCCTGCCGCCCTGTAAGCCTCACAAGCTGTATGGGAAAACTGATGGAAAGAATGGTTTTGCATCGTCTCGACCAATGGCTAGAAAAACAAGCAGTGTTTCCTCGGGAAATAGCAGGATTTTGTCACCATCGAAGCTCTATGAATTGAGTAACTGGTCGACCAGCAGTAAGAGTAGTACTGCTCATGCAAAAAGATGCCACTCTAAAATTATCCTTGCCCTAAGCAGACATTGATACAGGGTCCGTTCATACGACGTCACTCACAGGGAGGCACCACAGTCGCTAAAAGCTTTATGCCATGGCATAGGTCCTGACACTTCACACTCACCACATTCATTCTTCATTTAATGATTCTAAATTAATGCACTCCATGAACATTATTTGTATAATATCCCTTCGATTTTCATATTTTTGATGTTGAAAATAGCTTATGACAGCAAATGAAAGCCAAAACCAATCTGCGTTGTACCTATATTGTGGCGGCGGTCTCACTTTTTCGGCCCGGAAAGTATAAAGCCCCCCCCAAGATGTGTACTGGCAGTGAATAAACCCTATAGCCAGTCTACTACATATTTTTGATTCCTGAAGAACACGTCTTTCTTCCCACCCTTTATCGTAAGGAAAAGAAACAAGTGTTGGGTAATCTACATACTGGTATACGAAGGCTGCATCTATTATGTTATTAGAACATAGCAGTAGCAAGTGGCACGGAAGCAAGGTGGTGTAATTGCGATGACGGTAGAACCTCCTCAAGTTTTTGAGGAGTTCCAGAACAAGGACAAAACGGGATGAGGAGACAGGGGAGAACCTAACCTTATTGCCCCATTTTGTCCCTGTTCCGGAATTCCTCAAACTCAAGCAGATGCTGTCGCTACATATACCATTTGTTGGAAGGTATCGCATCCCAGCCACCATTCTCGAGGCAACTCGGTCGGCAAATTCCACATTTATGTAGGCAGACAGAAGAAGCAGCTCCTCTATTAGGCTTCATAGAGAACCGGTCTTCCAGAAGTGCCATACACAAGTTGAGAAGGGGCTTGGACTTACGTCTCGTACGTGCCGTAGAAAAGGATGTAGTACTTTTGGCTCTTCACTGTTCCCTTGTCTGGTGTGGAGCCTTCGATCTAGAACACAGGTAGCAAAGATGGTAAGCATCTCAATTATTATATGTGCATTCAAAGCTGAAGCAAAGGGAACAGTCCACAATGCCATATGAAAAAAGGACAAGAGAAAAGATGCATGACAGAGCAGGTGTACCAGTGGTATTTTGTCTGTGATACATAGTCCAACCATCTGTCCCACCTTCGTACGCTAAAAATAAAAGTAGCTGCTATAGTCCTTACCAGTCATCTTATTATAGTTTTCAAGTAGTACTTTGCTAATAACTACTAAAGCAGCAACACACGGTAAATTTGGTGTTATCTCCAAGCCATCTGTGAACGAAAACTATGGCGGCAATATTACTTTCGATCATGTTCAGCGGTGTGGCAAGTATAATTTTCTAGATGTGCAAGTCCTTATCCGCAATGCCGTTGCCGTGTGAAGCGACAGCCCGTATGCATAACTGCCATGACGTGTTCAGGATGTTTAGCATGTGTTTCTTTGGCTACATTTTCTGATCCGATCGCCAAATAGTGAT
The DNA here is from genome assembly GCF_037126465.1 of Ornithodoros turicata. Taxonomy (NCBI): domain Eukaryota; kingdom Metazoa; phylum Arthropoda; class Arachnida; order Ixodida; family Argasidae; genus Ornithodoros; species Ornithodoros turicata. Next base: position 90,334,301 of record NC_088202.1, on the reverse strand, counting down.
CATCCACGTTTACATTAGAAAGCTGGTGCAACCACTTCTCAAAGCTACGACGTGTTGAACAAATTGCGTCCACAGAGAAGTGATAGTGACATGTAGCATTTTGATACCGCTCCGACACCATCGAGCTAGCCCAGCATACTAAAAGACTAAGAAATAGCTGAGTGGCAGGCAAGCAGTGTCTTTCATTTCAGTCTGTTGCAACAGCAAACCACACCGGCTGTTTTAAGCACTGCTTGCTGCTGAAGCGTTTATTTTTACGAAATCTCCGAAGATGCTCAAAACGCAATAAGCGGGTGCGCAGACAAGGCTAAAACAGGGATAACTCCTCGAGAGAGGTCGAAAACCATGCGAGTAACTTACTCTTGCTGGCCATGGTGGGTAACCGCGAACCTTTGCGAACACAAGATCGCCTGCTTTGTACTGTACTTTCGTCATCTTGCTTCAGATCCTTCAATTGTATAACGTTATGTTTCCTTTGGTGAGAAGACGGAACTCAATAACGCCTGAACTGTAACGAAATAACCTACGACTGTATCTGCAGCATTACTCAAACACCATCAACAACCGCCATACTCTCGGCAACGGCGACCAGCACCAGTAGGCCTAAAAGTGACGCGAGTTCAGCAGACAATGCAATATTATTTCAATATGTGCGAATTCCTTACAAGAATTATCTCGGTACAGCCTTTCCGTTATAAATTTCTCTGATACCTTCAAAATATGAGAAGCATACACTCGGCACAGACGTGCCGTTGTCTCGCCGGCCGTACTCCTGTGGTGCGTGGCAGTGAACTCCAGAGACGCACGTTGATGCCCAAATCGAATAGTTCCGCAACACTACCTATCGTATGGAAGGACCGTATTCCAACAAACCAAGACTTTTCCCATGTTACCTCCACACCAACCTCTTAACTAGTACATTCACTATCACGCAAGCCTTTTGTCTTTGCTTATAAAACATTTTGTACAACTTTATTGAGGCAGTGGTAAAAAGTGCACAACCCTCTCTCAGCAGCCAGCACTGGCCCACCAACATTTACACATATCAAACACTTTTGTCTCGCTTTCACTTTTATACCTCTTTTCTTAAAATTAAGTGACAATATAAATACTTCCTTTGTACATGTCTGTATTAAACAGTCGGATCGTAAGTTCTTTTATTTCAACAATGCTGGGGAAAAAAAGACAACATGTGTGATCGCTAAAGTTTTCAGATGAGAAATGTACAATGCCTCTACAGCCTACATTCCATGCTGTGGACTGCAGAGGAAATGAAGAGTGCACCCCCCGCCGATGCGTTTGAAATGAGGAGGGGTTTCTATATCCTGATGAGTTCATGTAGAGCAGGCTTTGCACCGCACTGTACAGAGTTGATGGCAAATAAAAGCGGTGCTGCCCATGGTGCTGTACACTGGGGGCCCTCACAAGCTGGTCGCATGCTCTGAAGAGAGCAATGTCCGGTACTTGTGGTAGGTAGCATAGGGGGGCCGAGTATGGTCCGCCTCTTGAAGGCGTCGTGTGGTTGTGCTGTTTTCATAGTGTGTGCCCATGAGCCAGTCATGGCAGGAAGCACCTTGCTCGCTGCTCACGTTGCGCTCCAACCAGCTCTGCTGCCAAGCACGAAATTTGTGTCGCATCCGTTCAGACACCTTTCGATGCGTCTGCAACAGGAATTTATGCCACCTTTATTAATAAAGACACTTATGTGCACAAATTATGCTTCCATACATCATATTCCTGCAGAGGACCATTGAGTGAAGACAAAACAAGGAGTTGTGAGGTAGAGTACAAGCATGGTGATTTTTTTGAAAACTGAATGATCTGCCTGAATGCTGAAAATCTGTCCGCTTCTTTCGAGAATGTTTATTGACAGACAAGCATCAAAACAGCTTGGGTCGGAAAACCATCTTGCGCTTGCGCTCGTTTTTTTCAGCCGCGACTCTCTAAACGTCATTTGTGGTGTTAAGCCCAACGCAAATTGCAAACCTCGCGAATGCGCATATTGCAAACCCCTATTCAACCAAAAAAGTTATCAAATTACTGCCTCTTTCTTGGCTACGTAGTCAGCAGGAAAAGTCCTGATCCCCTCAAAACAGCCAGGCTTGCTTGCTTTTCTGCCGCTGACTAAGCGGCATCGTTTGGTGCCGGTCACATTTGCGCACACAGTTACGGTGATTCGTTCATTACTCCTCTCTCTTCTGGCAGAAGTACCGCTTTTATGAGAAACTGCCTTGTTAGTAATAAGCAAACTTAGCATTTTATAAAAGTGTCCCTGACACGGCAGCAGCGTACCCGCTGGCACGTGGCTGGACGATGAATAGTCGGGATTTGGGCGCGGCCCCGAAATCTCGTTCGAATAAACCGACGTGCACGTTCATATGTTCTAATTACTGGGCGTTTTTGCCGATTGCAGTACTGACAGGAAGACCTGGCATTTACGTTATCTGTCCACAATTTGCCGCTCCGTTTTATGGTTGCATTTGGTATCGTAGGAACAGTACCGAAGAAAAGGCATGGCTGGGAACTTCCAACAAATTGGTCACCTACCTGTTGAGCCCTACAGAGTGCCATGCGGTTGTAGATGTAACTGGAACTGTTCACCACAAACACCATCTTGTAGGAGTTGATGTTGAACTTGCACTGTGTGTCATCCATGACTTCCATCTTGTCCTGGGAAGGAGGGCTGCTCGCTCTGGTGCCAAAAGATGACGGAGGAGGTTCATCATTTGTGCTTTCGTCGTTCAAGCAAGGACTCTTGCTTGGTTGCTGTTTCTTTGCGTCATTCTCCTGCTTTCTTGCTTGCTGTCGCCGGGCACGCACATTCCTACGGAACAGTGAGGCATACTACCTTAGTATCTAAAGAGGTGGAGCGTCGCAAACCTTCAAAGATTTTCAGCAAAACCTCAAAGCTTTGAAGTCTTGTCCAAAAATACATATTACAAAACCTTTCAATTGTGATCAAGGAAGAAAGGAAAGTGAGAGAGAAATATATTTTTACACACTACCAAGTCTCGAGTGCTGCTTTTGTGCAGGAAGCAACATAAAAGCCACTACAGTCACATGCACTGTACAAACAAAACATTATGTCCAGGCATGTCAACTTGGTGACTTGGAAAGAAAGAAATGCAATTTGATAGCTAAGTAGCTGCACGTATTGCACATTAAAAGATTAGTTGTGATTATGAGTATACATTTTCACTTTTCAGTACCATTATGGGCAAGACTAGTGCCACCATGCACTATGAGATGCTATTGCGACACCTGCTCAAACGTTAGTTGGCCTTGATACTATGGTCAAATTGCTGGTTCCTATATACTGGCCCACTGAGATAATGCAAGCAAGACTTCAATGCAACAATCATTGCAGAAGCACTTGCTTTCTTATAGAAATCAAAATTGTCCCAGGCACCCTATAGAAAACGAAGGAAGGACTGTGTGTGTCTGATCCGTGACGAGAACGCAAAACAATGCTTGGGGACAACTTGTGTGAGTGTGACATTGCTGTACACAGTGCCAAGCATTTTCATAGCGGCAAGGATTGACTCATTTGAGGGGCCTTGTGACACCAATGTACAGGGTAGGTGTCCCTACTTACCGCATGAACTACCGGTGGCATGGAATGACGCATTTATATAATGGAAACGAACAAAAAAATTGTGGCAATGAAACTCTATGCAATAACAAAGTAAGTCACGAAAAGTTGGCTCTCTGAGCCTCCCGAATTGCCTGCACCAATATCAATATGGCGGTCTTTGTGCCTGTGTTGAAATACATACGGAAAATTGAGGTGATGCAGTGGTCCTGAAGGACCAAACATGGATGTAAATCGTAAATAACTCTGAGGTGCAAAAAATCAAGTCAAATGTTGTTAGTGAAAACAAATAAAAAATTGGCTACTACAACCGAATACTTATCACCAGAAAATGAACATCAACGTAGACACAAATCTTCATATGCATGCTAATAGGCTGCTCAAGCTGAAAAGCAGGTACCAGTAAACCATACACTAGCGTGGAAACACCATATTTACTCAATTCTAGCATGCGCTTTTTTAAAACTTCGTACTCCAAAACAGCATGCGCATTACCATAAAATTAGAGGTGTGCGAATATTCGAAATTTCGATATTCGAAGTTTGCAAATATTTGTAAAAGTTCAAATACTACCGTATTCGAATTCTTTCGAATGTCATAGAAGCTTATTAAAAAGCTGTTGCGGGCTGCATGCTGGAATTTATATGTTACGGTAACAGTGACGAACATGAATAGTAGAACAGCTGCAAAGCGACGTGCGGAGCTTTCGAGGTACACTCGTCCGCGAATATGTTGCTACACAATCTCTAACCGAAACTAGTACACAGCCGTGTGCAGCCGCCATTAAAGTCCGTCCCAGCCAAATGCGAAACCGTGGTACGCTTCATACGTCATCAGCAATAGTTGCGGCTTCAGTGGATTGCCAATGAAGTCTGAATATTCGTGTGAGGCCTACAGTTCGGTGGAATTACGGTTAATATTGAAAATTTGTTGGCGTTGAGCTAAACACCACTGTTCCCTGTGCCGGACTGCATGCACAACCAAAACCCGCGTCTCGAACTCTTTTTTTTTTCTGTTCCGATTTGTGGCACGACAAAGTTTAGAGGCGTGCGCACAGAGTTTCGTCAAGAAATGAAAGAAGCACTGAACACAAACGTCACGGAAACAATCGCACATGATAAGCACAGCCATACAACATTGTCGAGGATCGCTGTTTTACTGCGCTAATGAATGAGAATGTTCCAAACTAAGCATTATGTAATTATTAATGTCAGGAACGATGGTCTCACACGTGACACCACCCGTGAGAGCACAGTGAAACCATGTGGTTTCTTGCCTACATGACAAATGCACAAGGCATTGTCAGTGCAAGAAGAGAGCAGTTGCTAACTTAGTTTTCCTTCTGGGATGTGCTCATCAGTAAACCATCCCACGTTCTGACAATTTAATTGCCCTTTACTTCCATTCTGTCCGTTTCATCAGCACTTACAATGCCAACACAGGTGTTCACTGTCCATAAAAGATTTTCGAACTGCAATTTGTTTTTAGTTTTCAGCTTGCCTCATGAGAACAGCACATTGTTTCACTGTAACAATAATTTGACTGCACATCTGCATATAGGCATGTATGCCTTATGCTAAGCCAATACAATACAATACAATCAACAGAAAGAGTAGGGCCGGTTGGTACAACTCCATTTTTAGTGACAAGAATAAGGACACACGGTTAGACACTGAATTGGAAAGAACAGGTCGCAACTTTCAACCACTTTTACTGGAATGAGCCGAACATGAAACCATATACAAGCCTCTCATCCATACCGTCCCCCTCTTCTTCCATAACCTGAGCGCCACACACTGCGTCAACAGCCAATCATCGCTGTCTGAGGCTTTCCAGCGGACTTTCCAGATGGATGTTGCCATAGTTGCCCCTTAAGTCGGCCCAGGACGCATACTAACCCCCCCCCCCCCCCTATCACCCACTCCTTCCCGTTGTCCTCTCTCCATCTCTCCACATCTGTACGCCACTCATAGCCACATGGTTCATGGTTCACACTCATAGTCATGGCTGCTTCAAGGCGCTAACACGGAAAAAAAAAAAAAAAAAAGATGTACAAGTACCAACCTTGGTAAGAAGACCGGCTTCTTGGCCAGCTGCTCTCGAAGCTCGTCCGACACAGAGTCATCGCCAACGACGTATTTCTCGACGTATTCGGACCACTTCACTTCAACAGGATCTTCAGAGGCATCACTTTCAGTGTCCATCAGCTCTATCGTCAGTCTGGCCTCTCGCTGATACTACAGGGCATAAATGCAAGTTAGCTCATTTCCTGTATGTGATGAACGAAAAAAGCTCATTTGAACAAATAGGCATCGTGGCGTACCAGCACTATCTTGAAACACGTGTCATTGGTTAAAACCTGCTCCGCTTTTTTCTGATATGCAGCCTCCATGGCTGCCCTCTGAGTAGCTGTGGCGAAACCACTTGCTCCGCTCTTCTGCTCTTCCAAGAAGAGCTCCATGCATCGTTGACAGGCTTCATCGCACATTATGTGTTGCAACTGCAAAAAAGGAGAAGGACTATGTAGTAGCACACAAAGATTTATGCCCACCATTATTACATCTTGACACCAATACTGCTGTTGGGGACACATCACTTAAGTGGGAATATATGAAATTGCAAAGTATTGCGAATGACATCATTGGAATGCAGCACTCATCGGAATGCAGCAAAAATCGCTACAACACCTTGGATTGTAAAACCTAATCTACAAACTGTAATACCAAAAGTTCACAGAAAGAGGGAATATCTCATTACTATTTATAAATTATTATATCAGGGTGTCAACTAAATTGGAGCCTTCAAATTCCCTGACCAAAACAAAAGTGAACTTGGCATCTGCTACATTTTGATACAGATCCCCCCAAAAAACAGATCACATATTGAGTATTAATGAGGCTGCTCTAATTTCTTGCCTCTGAGCTTGTCGTATTGATGAAGTGCTATGATCGCAGCAACGTTGCTGCAGCGTGGCTGCTCAACCACTAATCGGCACTTGGGGTTCACTGCTCATCGCCACAGCACTTGTCTCGAAAAACAATTCTCTGTATGCAGTATTTTTCTTGGAATAAGACGCCCCCGAACATCGACGCACGTGTTCCCGCTCGACTCGCCCTGCAGGCCGAAACGAGGAGGAGGATTGTGATCATCAGGGTTACAAGAGAGACCGCGCTCCAATCGGGGGCCAGCGCTTTTTGCACTTGTTTTTTTTTCGTTTCTACTCCTTGTTCTCTCTCTGTGTAGCAGACGACGCTTCTCCAAACAAGTAAACCAGTTAGCGGGTTGCACCGCGATGACGTCAAAACGACTCTGGCGGCTCGTTGCGGGAATTGCCACCGTTGCATAGGTGGGGAAGTTACTTTTACAGTCGAACCTCGATATAACGAAACCCACGGGGACTGCAATTTCTTTCGTTGTATCGAACATTTCGTTGTACCGAATTGAAGGTCACGGATCGCGACCTTTGCGAGGGTGCGCGCTGTAGATAAATGTCGATAACTCCCGCGACGATGCGGAAATGTTTTTCGTGAAAAATGACAACAACTACAAATACAGCGCCAAGGTGCACCTACAGCATTTTATTCTTGCGTGAAATAGCCGGTTATACGCGTCTGCGTCGTGCCTAGAAGACGCGGTGTCACGCATTGTTCGTACGCCGCCGAAGCCTCCGCAGCTTTCTCCATATCGTGTTGCGATCTCCCGCAAACCTTCTACGTCTATGACAGTGCGTTTTCCGTAAGGCTCTCCGTTGCTACGGCATGTTTGTCCACGTCAAGAAAATCATCTAGGCTGATTTTGTCATTTACGCCGCCACGCGAACGAAGCGTTTCCCACGCGCGCGATGGCGCCTTGCGTCTCGTGCTCTTTTTAGTTGGCTGCAACCGGACGGTTCAAAACAAGCGCGAAAAGGAGAAGCCTTCCAATGACTCAGACTTCCTTTTGTAGGCACCAGATTCCTCCCGACCATAATCGCGCGTGCCATCTTTCGCCGCGGGAACAGGACGCAGCTCGCGCCCTTTGTTTTCATGACCCTAAAGTCGGCTTTGGGGTCATAAACCTTATCTCGTTCTTTCGTTGTATCGAGGCGGCGGCTAAAAAGTGTTTCGTTGTAGCGGGAGTTAAAATACATTGATCTCTATGGCCATCTGCCGGGGAATCCAAATTATTTCGCTCTATCGCGAATTTCGTTGTATCGCATTTCGTTGTAACGAGGTTTGACTGTATTTTGTTACTCACTACTTTTTAATAAACTAACACGTTACGTTATTCGTTACTGTTGCGGCAGTAGGTAACGCGTTACTAACGCCGTTACTTCTGATGAGTAATACCGTTACTTTTGCATTACTTCACCAGTCGTCCTTATAATATGTATCATTTTTGGTTGAGTCACATAAGCGCATTCCGCAAATCGATACAAGAAAGTTGGGCACAAACAAGGGTCACGCATGAACACAACTTACATGTACCATTTATTGCAACGCAGAAGTAGTTGATATTCAAAATTTTCATACGTGAGCTTCGCCTGTTGGGCTGAGAGGACGCCTAATGACCAGCGAGTGCTCCTTGTCAAGGTTGATAGAGACGGTGGCCTTTTATCTCACACAGTCCAAATCCAAACGACCAATCCCTTGGTACTTTGTTACTTGTTCAGTGGATAGAGGCTATTTTTCTGCCGCTTTTGCCCCATTCGTCCGAAAAATACCAGAGGGAGTGAAAAACAGAGGTGGTAGACAAAGGTGACATCTCAACCAGGGTAGGTCAATAACACGTCTTTTGCGTTCTTCATGTGTGTCGATGTGACTTTCTTGTCATCGTTGATAGAAAAAATCGATTTTCCCGGATTCGGCAGGCACAGTTCTCGATCGCTCAAGCTTTCAAGTTTAGACGACGAAGCAATGTTCCTGAACACGCAGTAACGCATAATGCCGTTACGCATTAGTTATTAAAAATGTAATGACGTTACGTTACTCATTACTTTTCTCCGCAATGTAATGCGTTACCATACTGCACCACTCGAATGTAACGCGTTACCGGTAACGCACTACTTTGTAACGCGTTACCGGTAACGCACTACTTTGTAACGCATTACTCCCCACCTATGCGCCGTTGCGCACAGTCGCGATTTTCAAAATCGAATTCAGCGATATGTATGCATCTGTCGAGTGAATCATTTTGCATGGTGCGTTTTAGCAGTCAGGTTAACGGCTTGGTTTGAAAAAATGGTCGTGACAGAAGCTCTTTCTGTGCTCTTTCAAATAATCAAAACCGGTGCTAAACTGTGCGGAACTTTCTGTGCAGTGGAACTCGCGACCCAGACGTGGTAGCACGGTGATTCGGATGACTGTGTGTAGAGCTTGTTGAGATCAATCGACTTCAGTAATAACGAGTGCACTTTTACCACTATTTCTTTGTGAAAACCTTAATAGATGTGAAAAAAATTTTTAAATTCGAAATGTTGGCCACAGCATATGCAAAAATGCAGCCGTGCAGCCAGCCGGAAATACAAGTTGCGCATATTGTTGGAAATAGGAGGCCCTGGGCAACACACCAGTACCCCAATGTGTGGCGCCTAGCGAGCAAGACTGTTTATCGAGTGTCGCAAAGTTGACACGGTGCGAGCCTCTGTATCGCTGCTGTCCCAGCGCCAATGGACATAGTGAGCAAAGATGACACTCATACATTGTAAACGTTTCACGTTAACCAAACGGCCGTGCACCCATACACAGCCCCGCCCGATATTTCTTACTCTGCACAGTACCATCCAGAAAGATTCTTCTGTCATTTTATAGATTAGTTTTTACAAATGTCCTTCTGCCCTGCGTGACACATGGTAATCAGGCTCAAGCATGGATCTCATCAGTGCTCTACGCTATATGTGATACATGTTGAAAACTGATTCTCAACTTCCCTCTTCAGGCCTATGAAATGCGATGAAAATTTGGGAGCAGCAAATGCAAAAACATGTGCCTATTTTAGTAGATTCAGCTTGAAGCATCATTTTACAACGCATACCCAAATAGACAAGGAAAAAAAGAAAGAAAGACAGATACCGAAGTAAATAAATTTACCTGCCGGACAGCATTCTGCACCACTTTATCGAAGGTGAACATTGTGTAGGCATGAATGCCAAACATTTCTCGCAGTGTATCTTCATACTGGCTTGTTTCCATGTTCCCATCCAGAAGACTCTTCACCATGTCGAGGAAGACAAGGTAGTAGTCCTCCACCTCAATTTCACCTGGGGAGGGAAATGCAAACTTTGCTAGGTTCTACTACTAGGTAGGTTTGCTAGGTTCTGTCCACGGTGCAGCTAAGATAAACTGCTGGATACATAGGGCCCTGTGTTTTCGGGTTTTATGTTTTTTAAAATCGGGGGTAAAAACCAGGTGTTATCTCAGGGGCCATAAAACAAGGAAAAATCGGGCAATATCGGGTGGAAAATAATAAGGACTTCTCGTGTTTTACATGAACATGAGATGTGGAACATAGCGTCCTCTAGAGCCTGTATTGGTGGCTGAATTGACAGTTTCCCAAGTTAGTTTTCTGTTTGTTTCGAGTTTTACCCTAAGTGACGATGATGCAAATCAGGGAGTAAAAACGAGCTTTACCGGGTTTTACCCTAAAACACAGGCCCCTATGGATACAGTGCCACCTTGACTCTACTGCAGCTGCTACACATCACACACAATACTCAGCAGAACTTCATAAATACACACCACCAAAGAAGAATACATAGTTCCAGATTCTACAGGAAAGTTCTGCAGAACTTTACCAGCCCTCCCCGAGTGTAGAGCATGTCGACATTTTGCGCGCATAGCAGCAGCGTCACAGCGTGTTGGCAACATTTCTAGATGGGCGGTCATGCCCATCACTATTGCTATCGTTGTCACGTGATCCTGTTCAGTTTTAGAGGTGTGGCATTTTCGTTTCTTATGAGTCGTGAATTTCGGTGCGGCAGCAATTTTGCTGTCATTCAACAATACATCCATGGGGATTGTGCCTTGCATATCGTGAACTAAGTGCATTCGAAACTGCTCTTATCGATGTGAGGGTAGCTCGACAACAAACAAAGATCAGATTTGTCATTCGGCATAAATAAATGCTCATGTCAATCTTTCATTTGGGGCAATATTCTAACATTTTCTGTTACATACCTTTGCTGCATTCCCACCAAGAATGCTTTAACGAGGCTTCTACTGTGCTGCATTTAGTCGCATAATTTGCAAGAAACAAACCTTTTTCAGCTAAACACGCAGCACCATAAAGGGGAAGCATTGATTATGCGAGGAAAACTGCTGCTCACATCTGAAATTCGGGGTAAGATCGAGTGCTATTGGTACAATCAGGTGTTATCGAGTTATTTTTTCTGTCTGCCCAGCAAACAGCCCGTTGTCTAAGGGGCACATATTGGTCAAAGACGCATTATTCGCAAATTGTTACAATATACCAGATATTGTAACATGATTGATTGGAATTCGGGCAGAAATCAGGTTTAACCCGTATTGGTTCGAATCTGATTTACGAGGGAATAATCGGGTGGAACCGGATTTAACCCGGAAAAGTCAGACCCTGTCTATGATTGATGTTCTAGTTTGATACATGTCCTTACTTTTAGGCTTGAGACGAAGGGCAACTGCTGTTGACTCTTTGCGGTCCTTGCGCTCTTTTGCCTCTTCCGCTGCCAAGTTCATGGCCTGTCGGTAGATCTTGGTCAACCGCTCACACAGCAAGTGGTGTAACCGGAAGAACAGGTACCAATGGTCATTCACAAAGAAGAGAGAATAAGAATCGTCCTGCAAACAACGTATGAGAAGGTATTTATAACTGATTTACTTTCCTTAACACAATGCAAAGATCTGCAAGCCAAGGTGGCACACACCGAGTATATATTGTGCATAGGAGATGCTCCAGTATCTTTATTGCTTTCTGGAGACCCCCCTCCATCAGGGGGAGGCTTTGGATTGTCATTCCCGGGATGCCTGTCCTCTCCCATTGGAACGTCCCCACCAGGCCCTTCCTCTTGGTGATTGGACAAAGATCCAGGCAGAGGCTGGCTCTCTCCATCTTCTGTTTCAATATCTGAACAGCAAAAAAGAAAGAAAAGGAGGGAAGATGAGTGAACCATTGTACACTACAAAGGGTAGGTCACCGACGGTTTATAAAAACTAGAGGTGTGCGAATATTCAAAATTTTGAATACGAATCGAATATTTGCGATATTCGATTCGTATTCGCAAATTTGATATTCGAAGTTTTCGAATATTCGTAAAAGTTCAAATATTCGATTTTTTTCGAATATCATAGCAGCTTATTACAAAGCTGTTGCGGGCTGCGCACTGGAATTTGTACGTTGCGGCGACGAACATGCATAGTAGAACAGCTGCAAAGAGATGCGCGGAGCTTCCGAGGTACGCTCATTTGCGAATGAGTCACTATATGTTCGGTAACCGAAACCAGTACGCAGTCGTGTGGAGCCGCCATTTTGAAGTCCTCAACAGCGAAACCCGAGACTGCGATACGTTTCATACATCGTCAGCACAGTCACGGCTTTAGTGGATTGCTAACGAACACTGAACATTCATATGAGGCCTACAGTTCGGTGAAATTACGGTTAAATATAGAAATTTTGTTGACGTTGAGTCGAACACCGCTGTTCACCGTCCCACTGCATGCACAGCCAAAACCTGCGTCTCAAATGCGTTTTTTTCAGTTTCGATTTGTGGTTGTCAGCGATATATGATAGAACCATGGTCACGTGCGATGACGGCGATAATCGAGCAGTGGGACGTGTTGATATTTCTACATAGTTTCTCCAACTCCGATGCTCTGCGACCGTATGAATGTGCCAACTAGGACGACAATAACGCTGCAGTCATTTGAAACTGCATTAACTGTTGTTACAGATGATAGCAAGACGCTTATATAGCCTTTGCTCGCGACTCACGCGCGTCGCCGTCGGCTCGACAAAGTTTGAGGCCCGCATGCAGATTTTCGCCATGAAATGAAAGGAGCGCTGAACACGAACGTCGCGGAAACAATCACGCGTGCTACAACCATACAACATCGTAGAGGATTGCAGTTTTACTGCACTATCATGCATGAGGCCGTTCCAAACTATGCATTACCGTCAATAAAGATGGTCTCACGCGTGAGAGCAGTGAAACCGTGCAATTTCTTGCCTTCATGACAAATGCGGAAGGCATTGTCAATGCATGAAGAGACCACTTGCCACCTTCACCTTTTGAGATGCTGATCACTAAACCATCCCACATTCTGAACATGTCATTGCTCTTTACTTCCATTCTGTCTGTTTCACCAGCATTTTACAATGCCAACACAGGTGTTCGCTGTTCATGAAAGCTTTTTGAAATGAAAGTTTTTCTTGCGGTTTTCACCTTGCCTCATGAGAACAGCACACTGTTTCACTGTAAAAATAATTTTACTGTACATGTGCATATAAGCATGTATGCCTATGCTAAGCCAATACATGAATACATACCGTATTTACTCGCGTAATTTGCGCCATCGCATAATTTGCGCACCCCCACTTTTCACTAAAAAAGTTGTGAAAATAAAACGACCAGAACACGTGGAGGGAACATACGCGTCAGCATTCCGCAAGCTGGCTTCACCTAACGCATGCGTGCTTTAGGAGAAGCTCGCTTTAGAAAAAGCGTGGAAAGCACGTGCTGGGCCTTTTTGAATCATCTCGCAAATTTTTACAGCATTGACCAAAAACGAAGAGAGAAAATCCTTACGACCGACTTCTTTCACTGACAGTTATAGAAAATGAACAGTCACTGTCTATTTTCTTGCCTAAATTTTTATTTTGGTGTAATTTTTTTTATACGAATTTCGGACGATACGAATGTCTTCCGCTACCCCGTGAGATTCCTATCACCGAGTTGTATTGTACTATTCACCTAAAGGACCATCTCTTAACAGATTTTGCACATTTTTCAAGTCGGCTCGCGTAATTCGTGCACCCACAACCTTCGCGTCATTTTTCGGTAAAAAAAGTGCGCAAATTATGCGAGTAAATACGGTAATCCCCATTAGCACTTGGGACATTTTTCTAAGGATCAGCAGAACACAACTGTGACGATGCTTGTTTTCAGGGCTTAATTAACTTAATTAACTCTTAGAAGCCGTTATTCTATGACGTGATATTCGATATTCGAAGGACAATTTTGTAAATATATCGTATTCGAAAATTTCAATATTCGCACATCTCTAATGAAAACACAAGCATCAGCAAAACTTGTACAACACAAATCCAAATCAGATAGCTTAAACACCTACAAATTCCTTCTACACCCGCATTTCCAAAGCTATAGGAGGGGGCATTCTATCTCATTTTGGGGTGGTGGTGGCGTTGCACACAAATTGTGTGAGCAATGGACCTTTTTCACACACGCGCCATATCCTAGCGGCTGTCCAACGAACCACCCACAGCGCGTGCCAAAACACACCGACGTAGGTAGCACAAAGAACCAAAACCGGTCCGGAGTGGAACCAACAAGCTTACTAGTCCCCACTTCTGTCATCCCCATTCAGTGCCATCTATTCAACACGGAGATAACCTTGCCCAGCGCACTCAATGTTATGCGCATAAGCAGTTGTGAAAAAGGTACCCTGCGAGTCGTGTCCAGGCAGAACTCATACACTTAAGGTATCAGACAGCATTGTTTTCCCACTAAGCTATGCCAAAGGCAAGTACTGAAGCACCTATTTTTGTCAAAGCCCTGTAACACACTTACCATCGTCTTTCTCCATATCGTCATCTGAGAGTTCACCCCTTGGAAGGCAGAACAGATCTGGAATGAACTGGCGGATCAACTCTTTGATCTTCTGCTTGTCTTCTTTGTTGATGCCTGCATAACACAGAATGTGAATCACAGTATGAGAATCTCCTTCCACCTACAGAAGGCATGTTGAAAATCTTCAGCTTCACTGCAGTTTGGCAATGCTACACACGTCAGGTCACCTTAGGGTCCGAGGTCTTCGGGTTTTACCCGATTTTTCCCCGAATTTACCCCTCCGATCGCACACTTAGAGATTTGGGTACAACCAGATTTTTCCCTGAACAGGGAGCACTTTGTTTGTGCAGCACAGAACCATGCCGCTCAACTGCAGTAGTGGGCGAGAGCACCGACGGAAGGTGGTGACACTGTAGCAGGGAGGGCGAAAGGCATGGGACGTTTCCCCGGACAGAGCAAGTGACGCGTGCCAATGTTGCCACATTCGTCAACCACAAGCGTTCGCTAGAATATCAGTAGTCGATAGATTCCGCCATACAGTCTCCACGTGGGTTTTCTGAGGTCACATGCATGCCAAGCGAAACCCTCGGAAAAATACTGTGCAAGCAAGTGTAAGCAGCGCAGCTGCGATTGGTTACGCATGACTAAGGCCCTCTGTTTTCTGCTGGGGCAAATTCAAAATTCCATGGCACTGACTTGTAAATTCCGTGATTTTCCGCGGCGAGCAGTCAACAGCTGCATGAAATGGGAGACACTTTATTTTCTTGGATAATGTGGGAACCAAAAAATATGTTATAAAGCACTGTTCTGGCTCAGCATTACATACATGATATCTTGTGTTCTCATCTGATTCGGTCTGTCGCCTGAAATCATTCTATACCTGCTGAAAGATCTTTGAGCATCTACAGACTTTATAGGAATGAGTTTACAATACATGCCCTGGGGAATACATTTTTAGTACACCCCCTTTTGTTCTTGGGCTGTAGCCATTATTTAAAAGACTTAACTTCTTGAAGGCAACCTCCCAGATATAAAAAAAAAATCCCCCACTGCTACCGCTAAACTGCATACGGGAGGGGCGCCGCCCCTTCCTCAGGTGAAGTATACACAATAAACTTGGGCTAATGTTATCCTAAGCTAAACTACAATCTGTCTGTTTTGTCCTGCATCATAAACAATTTCGTAAAGCAGGTTTCAATTTTGTAGGGGCGGCTTCACCTCATGCAGGGAAGCGTCAGGTGTCGTTCGTATTCGGCGAATAGTCAAATTATCCGGAAGCCTGAATATTGGGTATTTCGATTAACGAATTGGATACTTCGAGGGATTGATATTCGATTCGAATTTGAGAACTCTAATATCCACACACCCTTAAAAATAAAGGATTCCGTGAAACTCTGTGCCAAACGAAGGATTCCGCGATTAATTCCGAATTCCGCGAAATTTCGCGGAACCACGGAATCGCAGAAAACGAAAGGCCTCACGCATGATGTTTTTGTCCAATAAATCATCTCTAAAGTGTTCGCATCCGATCCACTTCTGCCCAGCATCAGCAGTTTTAACTATTCCCGCACGAGAATGCAACAATCCCGCATCCCACTATATTTGAGGGTTCGTACTAGCCTTTCTCCTGTGGGACAGTGAAAATGTCACTTCGCATTATACGCGGTCAAATACGGTACATCTTTTTACCTTACTTCAGGATGATGCGAACAGAAATACACACCTGTTTGTCTCTTTACATGGTGAATGATGAGGTTGGCAGCATCATCCAGGATAGACCTATCCTGATAAACAAAGGTCATGTGTGGACCAGACGGAACATCCGCCACACCTTCTTCTATCTGTTCTCGCCGCTATACAACAAAAAGAAAAAGCTAGAGCACTCCAGAAAGGGGTTTGAACAGGACAATTGAAACAGTCTGATACGGTGCCTACCTCTTCATAAATAGCTTCTATCTCATTGAGCAAACTCTTTGACCGCAGGTATTTTACATCGTTTGGCTTGAAGGTGATGCCTTGATGGTCGAGGGATTTCAGGTAGTATTTTTCATTCTGATCACGCCAGATCTTGTTGAAGCTTTTTTGAGCTTCCCGCCATTCCTCTTCTTTCGCTTTTAACCTAGAAGGCAATTTAGTACGTATTAGGCAAATACAGGGTACACACAGGCAAAATCCCTCGCGTGGTTCATTGTTGTTACATTGCACATGCCTCTTCTTGAGTGTGACCGCAGGAATTTCAACTTCGTTTTTACTACAGGCAGAAAAACTCCACCATGAAAAGTATCTTTTTGGAACACCTATAATATATGGGCAGTTCCGAAGCCTTTTGTGTAAAACAAACAGCATCGCCGCCAGTGGATTGATACGGCAAACCCCTAGTCTAAAATCCCCTATTATGGTATACTGCCTGTATGTTACTACACAGAATCTTTTTGTGTCGTTCATAGTCATGTTTCTTAAGTCTGTGTGTCTCTTCGTTCTGTAAGTGTACCACACGTTTCTCATGTAGTTGCTAATACCCAGTCAACCAATAAAGTGTACATTTTCATGACTTCCCTCACGACAACAAATGACCTGCATCCCATAAGTGAAGAAAACTATACCTTCTTAACACAAGAGGCACTGCAACAACCGGGTTCTTCTTGAGCCCTTCAATGATGTCAGGAGACTTATCACCGTAAATCCGCCTGATGGCTCGCTGCTGAATGACTGATGAAGATCCACCCAGCGTGTCATCCAGACGAAAGCGCTGACGCTCCTCAGCTGACATGCGCTGCATCTTCTTTTGCACAGCTTCCAACACTCTTATTGTTGCCAGGTTTGTTTCTACCACCACATCCAGCTAGAATATACCAGGTAGCCAATTTCAGCTAATTCTCGTTGTTTACATTAACAGTGAATGAACACAAAATGTGAGTAAATTTGTTTGATTGAATGTAAAATTCCTTTCCTTATAGGCAAATCGTGCCCAGAGAGAGAAAAGTTGCAAAGCCTCCACTGAGTTTGCGAAAAATATGCGTCTGGTGAACAAGGCATGGAAAATCTCACAGCAAACAGACTTACTACGACACAACAATAGGTTGAGCTACGGAAGCAGTAAAAAGTGTGCAGAAGCAAGGAGGGAACTCTTCCATCAACCAGGACTGTCATCACTGCCATGATCATAACCACTGTCACTGTCTACCTCATAGGTTCTCAAACTTTTCCACCTCAGGGTGCCCTTCAACAACTTTTGCAAAATCCCAAGGAACACAAGTACATTATCTAACTTCTGCAATCCTATCTGTTGCTTTTTCTCTTCAGAACACTCCCTTGTTCTGTTCTTGCATGCTGGATGTTTTGTAGCAAGATGGCATGAAAACATCACTAGCTATTGGCCAAAACTTTGCAGAAAATTATGCACGGAAGATTTTCTCTACTATCCATATAACCATACTGAAGGTCCATATTGAAGCCAATCTGCTGTAGTATGCTGTTGCATACTTTCTCATACTAGTGTGACAGGAATATAGCTGCTGCAAGCAATGCAAAATTTTGCTGCCCATCGACACGTGCACAATAGGAGAGGCGCACGCATTTATCAACAAGGAAGAAAGGAGAAACTGAGTGACCCCACCCTCTCCCATGACCAGGTAAAGCCCTCGAAACTGCGCAGAACATGACTTCGTCATACCGCTGCCTGTTGTACATGGCTGAGACAATGTTTGCCTATAGCTCGCGCATTTGTAGCAAGCTGGGACACGTGTTCCAGTGGCTTAACGGTGATGTAGATGAGAAGCTGCTCGCGAAACCTGGTCTGAGAACCTATGGTGTACCTTAATGAAGCTCCACTACTAGAAATTGGCCAGAACACATTTTCTCATGTTAGTGCACCATGCAACAGGGCTACATTGACAAACATTGAGATCTTTGACTATTCTGAATGAAGGCTTTTGTGGATATTACGGCTCCTAGAAGCCTGATCATTGATCGAGAAGTTGTACTTGAGACTGCTCTTAATTGGTGCACGAAATAGACATCGTGACGAGAACCAAAAAGCAGAAAGATGCAATTCAAGTGTTACTCTAGCTCACCTCAAACCGCTCATCTTCACAACGGTAGATGTACTCCTCATATTGCGTTTTCCGAGAACTCACAAACGTAGAGTCCTCAGACCAAGATGGAAATGACACCCACGTGTCATTTAAAACCTGGCAAAAAATACATATATGCTAGTGAGTGGTACATCACATCAGTGTGTCAAACTATCAGCATGAACACGTGTTCTCACCTCTCTGCAAAGTGCCGTGCGGCCACTGCACTTGGGCTGTACATAGTTTTTCGGCAAGGCTCGGTAACTGGCACCGTATCGCTTGCAGGAAGAGTAGTCTGGGAAAAATGGTGAATAGAAATAGTTTGGTAATCTGCAGCATTATTCAAAAATTTATTTTAAATAAATATTAAAAATTATTTGGAAACCGCTTACCAATTTCCATCGAAAGGTCACCAGAGATCCTTTCCTGCTGGGAAACTTTGTTAGGAATGGGTTCCACCTGACCACCCAAGTCCTTGTAGCCAATAAAATCCTTAAACCACTTGAACAGCTCAGAGAACTTCCTGTAGGTGCAGAAAAATGCAAAGACATTGGTGCACCTCGCTGAAAATTTCTGTGCTGCAGATGAGTTGTTAGAATGTTGCATACCCCAAGAATGGCGTTATGAGGTGGACCAGCTCTGACCTTGACACTATTTCTTGGTTGTAAAGAATGAGACAGCGAAGAAAATTGTCATACACCTCCTGCCCTCTGAGCGCTCGTCGAACCTGCGGTGGCAAAGTTGTGCATTGAACACTGAGATATGCGAGTAGTGAGCTTCGACAAATGACCATTAACTAACCTTGTCAAAGAATGCAAATTCATTGAGCGTTCCATGCTTTCCAGCTTCTGCGAGTGTCACGTCCTTAAGACTTGTCATCTTTTGCTTCTGCATAAAAGAAAATCACAACAAAAATAAATTTACGATGCATGATGTTATGCAAAATTTCAATTATAAACTGTTTGACAAGAATGAATTGGGGAGAATAAAGGTCGTCAAGTAAGACGATTTGTCTTTGTGGAGCTCACATAGTCACGAATTCCAGTACTCTAACTCTTTCATCGCCGCTACCTACATTTCGCGAAACCTTAATTTCGTGAACTAAAGTTTGACGCAAAATTCACAAATATTTCTACCTTTACAGTATTACCCCTCAAAGCTAGACAAACAGATTACAACAGTAGTTCATCTTCATACACAATAACTCACTCCATTATAGTGACCTAAGCTATGAAATTATGTGTCCTGTGAAGGGTTTTGGTTTGGAGGAGCGTGAGGTTTTCAGGAAATGCCTGCAAAGTTCAACTATAGCGCAAAGTTCAACTATAGCACAAAATTCAGGTGAATTCATGTATAAAATTTCAATAAATCATATATTACATGTATAGATCAGCTTCATTAGGTCTGTTATATGTACTACAAATGTAAAAAGAAAAGGTATCCTAAGCAACCAATAATATTGTGTACTACAAGGAACAACTGTGCAGCAAACTTGTTTACAAAAGCAAGTGCACTCATTTTATAGGTCAGAAAGTCATTTTTCAATATTTTCCGCTTCAGGCACCTCATGAAAAGGGTTGCTTTAACCTGCTGACTAACAAATTCTTTGTAGGCAATATCTTTTGTAGGAAAAATGCACACAAACATACTTGAACAAGGTGTTCGACACAAACATAGTCACCCTGAACTTGCACTGCAGGGCGAAACGAGAGGGAAATAACGTCATCGCTGATATCATCGTGGTACTCCAATGGGGACTGAACCCCATTTAAAGTCAGCACTTTCCTTTTGTAGTGTTCTGAATGGATGAATTCGCTGTTCCCTCTCAATTGCAGCACTTGCTGCTGCTGTCAGATTGGGAAATCTGCACACTGCAGTGATGTACAATCGCCAACAGATTTTTCGTACATGCTCAATTATTCCCTCGTCTCAGAAGGTCGCACATATGTTAATGGGCCCTCTCTTTGCCTACATCCCACAAAACAAATCAGCAGACGGCACCACGATGACATCAGAGCAACATGGATGGACAGACCTGTGCCTCCCCATTCCCCGCATTCCCCATTTCTACCATGTCACGTGGCTCCAAGGCACACAAAGGCTGCGCGTGATGCCATGTGCACAGGCCTCATTAACTGCATGGTTTATAAAAAGTAGTGACTGAGGAGGCTTGTGCTCCTTTAAGGGTGTCACAGCTCATCAGTGACTTTTCTACCCTCTGTACATACCACAGGACCTTTCAACATCGCAACTGTCAGTTGGCCCACCAAGTAAAGCCACTATTGCTAGCCTCAGATATAGATAATGAGAAGTCATTACCCAATAGTTTAATGGATCCATGACAGTTTCCTGGCAGGTTCTCCTTCATGTACGCGTACAACCCTCCTTTGTATGTCAACCAGGCTCGTCGAAAGAGGAAACGTATCATTGTAGGCCTTGGAATCTTTGCTCGTCGCATGTTTCACATGTAAGTTAAGGAACCTTGCTTGTTTCCGGATATCACCTTGACTTATTCGATACCCATCTTTTAGTTCCAAGTTCCTCTTGCAAGCTGACTGCCATTTTTATGCTAACACAGTGTACAACAGTGTCACACAGTCGAACTTAAAGTAGCACAGAAGCCATTTTTAACACCCTGTTTTCTTCCTATAAAACTGTTAAGTAGGCCAGTAAGATGCACCATGCGAAGTAATTCACACCGCAGAGTCATAATTATCGCAGAAATTGAATTTAAAGTATGCGACAAAAAGCGACAGTGCGCAACGGCGGTGAAGAGCAGTACCAGCCTGTGATCTGCCTGGAACCTCGCGCTGACGCTATAAGGAGAACGCTTGGTGATTGGTCTAGAGAAATGTCTGCTACTCCTCTGTCGTCTGCTACTCGGCTGTTCGGGGTTCTGAAAAAGCATTGCTCCTGGCTCAGTCATTATTCGGCTGCTCCTTCTATGCCCACTTCTCTGCGAGAACTGGAAAAACTGGTTTACGGCGGCAAAGGGACAAGGCGCTCACCCCACTGACCGGCGTTGACCGGTCAGGTACGTAGTGCCCGCAAGGGCATTTAAGGTGAAATAAATGAAACGAAACATGGTCCCGCAGGGTGTGTCCCCTTCGTCGTTCACAACTGGCTCAGAGAATTGGATGGCGATGACGTAAGCCCGCTTCCAAGGCCCTGCGGTAACGCCCTGCTAGTTTTGTCTGATAACTGCGCCCCCGTTGTACCGAATACGGTTAAAAGTCTATGTGTGTACGATAGTGAGGGATCATGAGAACGGTTTCCTGCAGAGTACTCGAAATTCGCAATAATGATTTCATGGTCCCTTTAAGCTTTTATTATACAACTTCCTGTTCTTGTCGCATTTGAATTACGCCCGCGTGGTCTGGGACACAACTACCTCCAGCAATAAGAACAAAATCCATGTTACAAAAAAGGGTTCTACATGCCACAGTTAATCAGAACTATGTCCATCACACAGGAGTGTTACTGATGAAGTTTAACATTATAAGTATCTTTAATTTATATGATTACTTAAGATTACTTAAACGGCATAAAAAAGAGACTGCAATAAAAGTCGCTAACCTCAGTCCTTCAGCAGGTCTACGACTGAATTCGCGCACCTATTCTAGTAGGCATTTTGAACATTGGCATACCTCTAGGTTTCACACAACATATGGCATGCTAAGCTTAGGTACTAGATTGCCACGTGCTTTAAATATCCTGACTATAAGAGGTACAGTCGCCGTCCGATTTTTTGGACTCTGTGGGGATCGTGCAAAAGCCTTTTGCTTCAAAGTCAACTTTACTAAGCACTAGTAGGCTGGAAAAACTTGTCAATACTTTCCTAACGGACTTTCAGTTCTGCCTGATAACATCAGCTTCTATTTCCTGAAGCCACATTTCGTCACTGTACAGTGACGGAGGCACCGAGATCACCACCATTCCGCAAGTCGACTTCACCTAACGCCTGCGTGTTTTAGGTGAAGCTCGCTCTACAGCACTGTTGCGCGACTCGCGTGCGGACAGCAGTGCTGGGCCTTTTGAATCATGCCGATGATAAAAAATGAAGACGCAATAGTGTTACGACAGACCTTTACACGCAGAGGAATGGAAAATGAAGAATCATTGTCTATTTTCTTGCCTCAATATTTTAATTGGTTGAATTCTTTTGATACGAATTTCAGATGATACCCATATTTTTCGTCGCCCCAAGAGAGATTCGCTGGTTGGGCAAACAGAATCCGAAATATCGAGCGAAGGGGCTGTACGGTGTCCGAAATTTGGGACGTTCTTATACATCAACTTTATGGGGCCCGTGGCCGTTCCGTGAACGAGTCCGAATAACCGAGCACATCCGAAAAATCGGTCGGCGACTGTATTGACTTTTCACGTATATCTCGGAAGCAGCTACCAGCCATAATTACTCAAAATTAAGTTACGTATATTTATTTCTTCTACCATTATGGATTTTAAGTGTGTACCGTATTTCCTCGAATCTAAGACGACCTTCCGAGTTTAGGGTACACGAATTTCGAAAAAAATTAACAGGGATTGGGAGGCAGTATAGCAGTTGGAATCAATGCACAATACAGTTTATTTATAGTCACTTTCTACGCTACTGTGTTCTTTGTTGATAAATGCACACAACTCATTGTCCTCCGTTCCGTCCAAAAAGTTAGACAAACCCTATTTCTTCAGTGTGCACGATGCCGTCGTCAGGCACATTGCACCAAGTGTCCAAAATTCACTGCGCTGGCACAATTCTTGATCTCTCGCTGCTGTTTTAGCCACCTTGTAACACTTATTTCCGATACTTGAAACCGCCTTGCCACCGCTAAATTGTTGCAGTATTTACGAAAGTGTTAACTTTTCGTCCAAACGCCAGAGACCAACGTCATTACAGTGAATGAAGAACGAATGCAGTCATCATTGTGCCCGCATTACCGTATTTGCATTGCACTAACACCGCAACATGTGATATCGGTCGCGCCGCGCTATTGGTCGATCCAGTCACCTGCTTCCGCCTCTCCCCTGACCTCGTTGTGGCGTGCATATTACAATCTAAGACGACCCCCACTTTGTAGCACTAGATTTTGGAAAAAGGGGTAATCTTAGAGTCGAGAAAATACGGTACTTTCTTTGTTTAATGTTTAGTAGAGTCTAGTTTTGTGTTTAGAGCAGTATTTAGTAGTGTCTCAATAGTCTGTTTTCGTGCAGGGTGTGCTTTACTTTGCTATCAGTTGGTTTCCCTCCTGCTGTCACCTACAGTTGTAGGGGCCGGTGAGCTCGTCAAGCTGCACCTTGCAGCTTTTTCCCCTGGCCTCACCCATCGCTGAATTGGAAATAAACAACTGAATTGAATCTGCTTCATGTAGACAGCTAAGTTAAGCTCAACCAGACTATTCCCACCTTCCAGCTTTTCCTGTGTGGCAGAGAGCACTTTAAGTGTATCTTGAACATATATAGGTTTAGCTAACCCAGTGGTTTTCTTCCTGCAGAGCATGGCACTCGTATCTGCCACCTTGGCAGTCAGTCAGACAGCCCCACATTTCAGTAACAGCAGAAAGTGTCTTGTAGAAGCTGTACCAACACACTGGTGCAATGCTGGGAGGTTTCTTGATCTCACTGAGTGCCAGGTCATTGGAGAGAGATATATCACTGAAGGACACGTGCAACTGACTTGGGAGTGCTTGAAAAATGCACAAAATTTTATCACAGCTGACCTTATGTCAACCACACCCTGTTGTGACAGGGGGCTCTTGAACCGAGGTGCTCCACATCCTTCGCATGCAGGATGGTAACAGTCTCGCTGTCACAGCTATCTCAAACTTCTTTCTTCAACAAGTCGACGTCTTCATGTATTCTGCAGAGCCACTAGCCAAGGCTGAGACATCTTCCCACGACTTTCCATCTCTCTTCAACACAGACAAACGCACTTTGCTTAAAGTGATGCTGTTACAAGCCTTCACATGAGGCACGTCAACAAGATGCACTTCTCAGCATCAAAGTAAAAAAAAAAGTCTCAATTGTTGGAATTCCTGCTACACCCGATGATTCATAGAGGATTATGCTCACCACCTTTCCCCACTTTTTTTTTTGTTTGTGAAACCTCCATTTTTATTGTTTAGCACAGGGCGTGGTTTCGGCTGCGGGATGCCACTAAAAAGAAATCAAAGAGCTTACGGTTTCCATGTTCTAAGTTGAATCTTATCCTCTCACGCTCGGACTGGGCCATGCTCATTCCCTTTCGTTCTCCTCTGATTTGTGAAGTCTCTCTGATTTTCGTAGTTCTGGTTGCGTGACAGAAGCAACAGGAGGCAGATATGGGGAGAAGTTGGGTGTTACCTCAATTACTTGATGCGCAACTCAGG
Source organism: Ornithodoros turicata (assembly GCF_037126465.1). NCBI lineage: Eukaryota > Metazoa > Arthropoda > Arachnida > Ixodida > Argasidae > Ornithodoros > Ornithodoros turicata. The sequence continues at coordinate 90,309,512 of NC_088202.1, read as the reverse complement.
GGCAAATTCTGGAAAACCCCAAAAGCTCACACCCTTCTCAAACAGGTTTCATCAATGTTGATTTGTAGACAATTATATTCTCTATCCTTCGTTACTGTCCATTCATTTGGGACAGCGGGTTAGGGTAGCATTAATACGGGGCAGTGTAAAAGGAACGGCAATTTATTTTTCATTAGCCAAATATTAGAGACATCATAGAAAGCTGTTGTGAAAAGGTGATGGAGATAAGCAGGCACGAGTTATCTACCTTTGCATTGCACTCATTTTCATTCCATGTTTGCTACTCTGCCAGTAAGACTTTATTAGTCTGCAGGTCAGAGTTGTGAGCAGCAGCAGCATCGTCACCACTGCCGCTGTCCAATCATCGTCTTCATCGTGGCATCGCCCATCCACAAAAGCGATGGGCGCCAGAGGGGCCACGAGAGTTCATCGGCCAGCGTCGACGCATCAACATCTCATGAACTCTTTAATTTGGCCCTTTACCAACCTCAAGCGTTAATAAACGTCTATCTTGCCTTTGGTAACATGCCTGCTGATCCGTACCTTTATTCAACATCTGTCCTGGCCAGATGAGGACGTCATCTGGACCGCCACTTTGTCATCACAGGCACTTAGCGACCAGCGGGACCACGCCGTCTTCCCATTTCGTGCCTGACATGGCTCAGCCGACAGGATCAGCAGCATTTCCATTCTGTTATGAGGCAAGATCGTTCCATTTCATTTGCCCCGGCATGAGGCACGTTCTAAATTTCGTTTGGGTCCGGTTTCCTGCGGCATCTATTCCGTATTTTTCAGTGGTCACTACTACGTTCATCTCCTATTCGGAGTATAATAGGGCCTTCCCGGATTTGTCTTTGAAGGCTGTAACCTCGCGCAGGTCAGCGACATTCATTAGCTCTTACTTTTTCTTTGTTCTGCAGAGCATTCTCACTGGCTGATTAGCGGTTAATCGGAGTAGAACGTCATGCATTTACTTCGCATCATGGCTTCGATCACTAGCCAGCGTTAGTTTTTCATTTCCACATTAGTCGTACGCAGTTACGGTGGAATACTTTGCCACTGACGCCTCTCGGAGAAATCAGTTGCTCTGCGAGAACAAAACATGTCCTCTCGTAAATATTTTGAGTATTCTCACTTTGTTTTGCTTCTGCGAGTTAGCGTAACACGCCTTGTTATCGTAGCGTGTATCGTAAGTTGCGGACATTGCATTCCTGGTTTAGACCAATTACACTCCATGTGATCTTACCAGGCCTCATTAGCGTAGCTTTGCACACGAGTGAGGTCTCATGTTTATTCATTCTTTGCTTGTTCTTGCTGAACATCAAGCATCTTCTGGAGAAGCCCTGGAATCATCAACCCAGACCCGAAAAACCAAGACCATCAAAGTCGAAGCAGACTTGCATTCATCAGCGACTCAAGACCGCCTCACAACCTGAAAACCTCACGACCGGAAGATTTCCGTATCCCACAAGTGCCTCCTGAACTGAGGACAGTTCATCCATCAATGTGGAGGTCGTGTGAGCAGCGGCAGCAGCATCGTCATAACTGCCGCTGTCCAATCATCGTCTTCGTTGTGGCATCGCCCATCCACAAAAGCGATGGGCGCCAGCAGGGCCACGAGAGTTCGTCGGCCAGCGTCGACGCATCAACATCTCATGAACTATTTAATTCGGTCCTTTACCAACCTAAAGCATTAATAAACGTCTATCTTTCCTTTGGTAACATGCCTGCTGATCCGTACTTTTATTCAACATCTGTCCTGGCCAAATGGGGACGTCATCTGGACCGCCACTCTGCCATCACCGGCCGTTAGTGACCAGCGGGACCGCGCTGTCTTCCCATTTCGTGCCTGATAGAGTCCAGCTTTCTTACGAGCACTTGATCACTTTCACCATACAGTACCAGACTGATTTTCGGACTGGTTCGATACTTCGGACTCCCACAGGGAACCGTAACCTTCGCCATAGGATTAGTACACTTCTACTACCATTTTTCTGGTCAGATTCATGCCAGAAGGCCTGACTTTCTGGACTAAAACCCTCATGAACAGGCACTAACACGACTATTTTTGGCACTGCGGCAGCGACTTCGAACCACCATTTTAGATTGTGTGCTTGGATTAAATCCTGTTCTAAAACTTCTGAACCGTACAGCTAGGTGATGCCACCGCGGCTTTCGGTTCCAGCACTTTTGGGAGTCTGAATGGCGGTCAAGTCTGTTAGGGCACACCGTCGCTGTTCACCAGCTTATTGACATGTTGTTGCTATTGTCCGATGTGTACAACGAACTAGGTGGATATCGTCACACCGTTGTGCCACACGCGGCAAGGCTAGGGATCGGAACCGAAACTGAAACTGAACTGAAAACTGCTAAAAACCTGTATTTTTAGCTGAACCGTAACTGAACCAAAATAAATTTTGGCAGTTGCCGCTTCGTGAAATGGTTCAGACGTAATGTGCGTTGTGAGAGATCGGAACTACGATTTACACAGCGGTGAGTTGTGTTGCCAAACAAATTCGAAACCGAAACTGAACAAAACAAAACTGCAACCTAAGTGCATGAGGTATTTCTTCCTCGCAGCTATTGGGTTCATTCAGTTGTGTTACTTCTGAGGTCCTCCTTTTGGTTCTCCTTCTCCTGAGGGCTCCCCTGTACGCGATTTTCGATGGTTACGATCTCTGTGCAAGGCACAAGTACAAACTTCTTTAGTGAAGTTGAGGTGAAATAAAGTTTAGTTCAATGATCGTCGGGTCTTTCAGACCACTGTATCATTCAGACCTCCTTTCCCGTCACTGCCAAGTCCGTAAAATTGGTCGGTTACCGTAGTCCCCTCGTGTTCGACACATGTGCCCAGACGCTTCACCAATGCATGGATGCCAGATTGTGCTCACATCAAGAGAATGTTTTGCTGATGTATGCCAATTCCCAGTTGACAGTTGCCCTATTTTTCAATATGCCAGAAGATAGATATTCATCCAACTGTACACAACTAATACAGTGGGGACCATTTATAACGTGACCACTTATAATGCGGCTTTCCCTGACCCCCCAATATTCTTTCCATAGAACATAATGTATGGGAATACCGCTTATAATGGTCCATCCGGAGGCCGGATAACTGTTATAGGCGCATTTGTCAGCAAATTCCGAAGTGTGAATCACCCACTGCAGAGAATGCTTCTGTTATTTTCTCGAGGCGGGCGAGGGTGTCTTGCGAGAAGGTTGGCTGCTGGGAAAGCTTCAGACTCCTCTTTGCATTACACTACCCGTGCCATCGAGACACGATGAACGTGCAAAACTTATCCAACGATCTTATAGAGAACGACTGTTTATTCAGCGGACATTTTTTACGGGCACCGATGTCTGCATCTGCGAGCGAACAGCCACCGATGAAGGGATAGTGCAAGCCGTCCGGGACCGTGAGGCATGCGTGCTGGAAAACGACTCAGATGATGATCGGGACTTTGCGGCAGCAGAGATGTCCCGCACAGATGCGATAGTGTGTGTGCACAAACTAAGGGACTTCTGTACCCAGAATAGACCGAGCGACGAGGCATTCAGTTGCCGCGCCGTTGTTGGGGACGCACATGCGAGACAAGGTCAGGAAACTACGCCAGACAAACACAGCGTTTTATGCTCCGTGAGAACGTTGAATAAATTCTTTTCTCTGCAAGGAATCCCCCAGTGTTCAGTTCAGTGCACAACATGGTATAACAGAAAGGCACGTGCTCAATCTCTGGCATGTATTGGCCTAGAAATGTTACATTTGGTTATAGTGCAGCACCGCTTATAGTGCGGATTTTCGGCTGTCCCACTACACGTTATAAACGGTCTCCACTGTGCGTGGTTGCGATCTGCATTTCGGACCTGCTTTTCAAACTCACCTTAGATCCTTGGGATGGAATATGGAGAAGAGGCCTTTTCATTGGCTGGCTCTGCTTCGTAGGAGCTCCAGTAAGGCCTAGACCCGGTTTTCCCAGGCTTGGCTTCTTCACAGTAGCAGTATGATCATTGTTCATTGCTTTCGATGGCTGGAAGGCCCCAAATTCTACAGAATGTGGCACCTGAAACCCCAAAAAGGTACACAGTGTCACACCAACATCTGTCCGCAAGCATAGACCACGCTAAAGGGTGCGCTTGCGCATACCAGGTACGCGTGTGTGGTTCACTCCGGATTATAAGTCTCCGTATGGACTGAACATGTTGGACGGATCACACAACAAATCTGCCTATGCAGCTGCGAGTCGGGCCTCAGCTGAGCTGGGTTTTCAGCAGTCACGTTGAGCTCGAGTCAGGTAAGCCTCCTTGGGGTCACGTATGGGCCGGGGGAGTTTTCAGCAGTCAGGCCGAGTAAGATTCCGTGTCGTTGGGTACAAGCCGGGTTGGGAAATTCAGTCCCATGCAGTGCTCTACAGCACTTTGCCAAGATGTGGCATAAAGTAAAAGGTTACACTACCACAGAGCAGCTTATTGTTAATCAATACCATTTGGAACGTCCTGTAAATTCTCCTGGTTCTTGTGTCCCCAGCATAAAAAAAACCTGACACAACAGTAATTCCTTCCGCAGAGTGGAAAACCTCTAACGTGAATCACTGCTGATCAAGAAATGTGACCTGACTGCTAATAGTAGCTGAAGCTTGAGCATTCGCATAGGCACATTTCATGACTGTTGTACTTTTTTTTATTAATTCTTTGACAATTCTGGTCCATTGTTTTCTTCATGTCTGGATCACATAACTGAATCTGTAAATTTGTGCTACTTCCTTACATGAGGTACATTCAAACATATCAAATAGATGTATGCAGAACTGTGAGGTGGCTCATTATTCCATTTCAACACATTACTGTCAGTAATGGGGTAGGCTGTAGAGTATTGCCCCAGGGGATGAAACTCCCCAACCATCATAATTAAAATAAGGTTGTTTAAGAAAAAATTACTGTCAGTTCGTGCCTGCTCGTCCGTGTTTGTAAAATAGGTAACATACTTTAGCAATGCTCTCGTAGACGAAAAGGTTGAGTCAGTTCTATTTAAACTTCTCACACCTATGATCAGCTAATTTACCATACTTACTTGCATAATCAATGCATTATTTTGTACCAAAAAATTCAGGAAGATACCGGGAAGTGTTAGTTACATGAGGCAAAGATTGGAACTCAACACTCAAGGAACACCGAACTATACTGTTGTTTGACAGGCAATTTCTCGAACCAAATCTTAGGACATAATAGTGTCACATACTTTCCGTGGAACAGCAGGAGTAGAAGCAGATGACAGTGATGGGCCACGGGCATTCCCCATCCGATCAGAGTTGAAATCAACAAGACCCAACTGAAAAGAAAAAAAAAAGTGTACTACATTGTGCACAGATCATTTCGCAAATGCCAATTTATTGCTCCAGTAACGGGAAACTGTGAAGATCAATGTCAGAAGCACTCACCAAAGAATGGGCAGATGCACCATTAGCATCCGGGAGAAACTGCCCAAATTCTTGCAAAAGGTCTTCTTGATTTTGAAAGAGCTTTGCCACTTGAGCATATACCTCAGATTCTGTTAAGGGCTTTGTGCCCGTTGGAATTCCCTAAGACCAAAACAGGGAGAAGGAAATGTCACAAGAATTCACGCAAGACAAACCACCACGCAATAGATGCAACATCTGCAGTAAAACATGCACAATGCAACATGGTCTCACTTCTTTCAGGTTCCGCTGTTCTTTTTGATACGTATGAAGAATTTCAAGGAACTGCTTGTAGATGTCGGGCTGACCTTGGAAGCGGTTCTGGAAGAGAGCATAAGACACGTGTCAGTGAGTGCGAATAATTCCGTTAACCTGGAACGTACCTTTATCTTGTTGACGTAATTGATGGCGTGGTTGAACTCAACCGGCTGACCTGCCTGGGCCGCAGCAGGGGCAGATCCTGAGTTTGGAGGTGCCCCAGATGAATAGCCCTGTTGCCCACCTGGGCTCACATGAGCCGGCTGGGATGCAGCACTATTGTGGTTGGGCTGCTGTAATACCACACAAGTAAACACTGTGAGAATAATACTTGCAGACTTCAGCGAAGCAATCGTAAACAACAAAGAATCAATACAATCGAAGTCAAACATTTTAAATAGAGTTCCGACTTTTCGTTTTTTCCCCGATAAACATCCCTCAGTATTTTTTACTATTTTTTGATTTATCCGAAAGACTCCCGATTTTCTTAAGCAGCCCTGGCTGTTACCTGTTTCAGAACTGATTAGAATGCCCCACATGAGGAGAATTCCGACTGAACCCAAACGAGGCCGCCCAGTATAGCTCACCACCTCAAATCGATCAATGCGCGGTAGCCTCAACCTAACCTCTATTGCAAGGCCAATGAGTCACTGGCAATGACCTAAGCCAGGCAACACTGGGAATTTCAGGTGCCTTCAAGTGCCAGAGAAAACCTAGTGACTTTTAGGTTTAGCCGGGTGACTTTTAACGTTAGCGGCGGAAAAGGCATCCTGCAGCATTTCTGGGCATCTCTCTTCTAAACCAGCCATGTTTCTTTGCCCACTTCAGATTTCCCCCGATAAGCTTCGGCAACCCATTCCTCGTGCTGTTCCAATCCTCGAAAAGTTTGCAAAACCCCCAATTTTCCAAATTTTGAAAGCACCGATAAACACCCCCCACCCCCCCCCCCGATTTTTGCCAAAACAAGCCCCCAAAAGTGGGAACCCTAACCATAACTTAGCTATACCTTTGCACTGGCCAAAGGAGGCACTGCGTGGCCAGGAGAGGCAGCAGTTGCCGTAGAAGGAGAGCTGTTGGGCGGGGCAGGACCTGCATTTGATGCTCCTCCCACCGCAGACAATGGAGCAGGTACCAGTGAACCTGGCATGCTGACATTCACTTGCTCGTTGGCCTGTACTTCAATTCTGTATCCTGGAGGTAGGAATGTGTTGAAGCCCACTATAAGCTCGGGATGGCCCTTGAACAGGTTCGAAACCCGTTGGATGACGCCAGGTGTGTCGATGCTACGCCAAAGTGAAGAAAAAGAACACAAACAAAAAGTTATCGCACCAATTAAACATCTCAGGTCCACCTTAGAGACTCCATTGCGGAGTAGGCAATATTACGGAAAAAAATACATAAATCCATCAATTTCACAATTTTTCCTGGCTTTGGGCACATATTCGTGGCCACTAAGTTTAATGAATTTTGGATGCAAAAATTTGCAGCTTAATCGGCTGAGTTCGTGATAAGGTTGAGATTGCCCATAGCAAATATGATAAATAAAATGATATGATAAAAGCGACATTGCACACGCTTGTGCTGTAAAGCAGTTAAAATTCAGTAACCCTCACAAGCAACTGTGAAGATAAAGTTTATAATTGCAGTATAGTTTTCCAAGTGTCAAATCTTGTGAGACACTTTTACGTGCCTTCAAAATTCATAAAAATTAAGGGCTTGCAAACAATAAGGGTTTTACGGTTACTTTGCAGTGGTGTCAATAAGCGAATGTGGCATATCTTTGGTGCAGATACAGAAAGATTTGCGGTACGTGCTGATGCATTTTGATTCATGCTCACAGCTACCATGCTGTCACCCTCCACTGCATTGTTCTCCGCAGTTCTCCACACGGCGCGCCACGTGACATCTCAAAGCCAATGACCACCGTCAGAGGTGAGGTGAACGGGAGAAAAACGTGTAGATACTGTAAGTGAAGCTTGTATAGCGACCCTAGCATAAACCGGTCCGCCACACGTTGAGAAATCCGCAAACACGATGCGCACGCAAAGAAAATGCACAGTTCATATGTACATGGAAAACGCACGCGGCCCTTGGCCTAGGTAATACCTTTGCGATTTGAACTCCTTCATGATGTCCAAGAAGTCATTGTACACTTGTGGCTGGCTGCCAAACTTGAACTTGACTTGGTCCAAATACGACAAGGCATCCTCCACCTTCAGTCGTTGGAACTGCTGTTGGTGTTGTTGTTGCTGCTGCTGAGGTCCATGTAGAGGGGCCTAGATGGTCACAGCACATAAGCACAGCGGCCAAACACCCTAGAGTGAAGACAGGATGATTGCATTCTTACCTGAGAGTGTGACTGGTGCATCACTTGAGCTGAGTGTGCTTGGTTGCCTAAAGAATGGTGAACAGACGACAAACTGTGGTTGTGGCCTGTCTGTGACAGCCCCCCTGAGCCAATGCGAGGCCTGCAAGGAAGTAAAAGGGGTGAGTTATGCCTACAGCTCTTCAGGTCAGACTTTGCATCGTTTGTGAAGACCATGGCACTAACTCTGCCACATAGTTAGTTTGTGTGCAGCACATAAAGACATGTTCCTGGCAAAAAAAAAAAAAAAAGAAGAAAGAGAAAGAAAGAAGTCTGAATGTTACACAGCCTCAATAGTTCCGCAAGCAGAAGTATGGCAGCATCAAAGTAAATAGTTGTAGTAAATGGGTGTGTGAGCACCGACTACTTCATAGTTGTATCTGTTACACAATTTTTATTACTATATATTTCTATTTCAATATTCTGAATGTTCAACATGTCTTGTTTTGAATTCATGCTACCAGCTTACATTTTCCCCAACACTGCAGTTACAATGCTTCAAGTTCGGAACTTCTAGCATGTGTTCCATAAACATAAGCTACACCAGCTGGCAGTGTCATATGTACTCGCAGAACTACCTAATCAGCCCGTAAATTGAAATGAAAACTTCAAGCGATAAGCCACACAAGATTATCCGGCTGTGCTGCTTAAGTCAGGGTGCATTTAATATGGGGGGAATAGCACTACAATTTCGGCTCTCAAGTTGGGATGCCTTCAATAAACGAGTGCATCCAATATGCGAGTAAATACAGTATCGGAATTCATGCAGCCGCAGAGCACTTATCCCTAACATATTGTGCAATATGAGGACACACCCTCCTGTGCACCAAATTTTCATTGTACATATGTTCAGTTCCTTCCACTGACACAATATAAAGAGGAAACATGTACGTCAGCACTGTTGCACCCAGCAGAAGAATAAATGTCACAGACTTCTGTGTGGAGCAAAGCTGCGCTGTTCTTCCTTGCTCCTTCCAGCTGCTTGCAGAGCACTTTTCCTGATGCGGACACTTTCCAAAACGCTGTGTGGTGGCTGCACACGGCAATACGTGCACCACAACATGCTGCAAACCAGACTGTCCTACGCCTGTGGTCCGTACAGACGTCAAGGGGGCACACGCGACCTTAACACGATGCCAACTCACGTCGTCACCTCCATTACCAGTCACAATCAATGATAGGAGAGGTCTGCTGTAGTGTTCCGTGTATGACTCACAAGAGACCTTACTCCACTGTCTCTCTCACCTACTGTCTCTGTACACCTGCTCTGATGGTGAAAGTTAGTCTTCCCAGGACACTTCTCCTTGACGTCTCCACTTCACCAACACTCGCCACAATGTGTTTAGCACCACTAGCACAACACATCCACATGTGACAGGACTGCTCGAGATGCCTTAGTAACCGTTGTTTTGCCACCGAGGTGGACACGCTGCGCCACTGACATCTATTGGTAAGCGTGTAGCTGCACACACAGATCACACCAGCACAATCTACGAAGCACACTCGCATGGACAGTTGTGGCCTCCGCATAGATGTCGGCAACATATTCTTTCCCACTGCGGTGCTGCTGCCCCTGTTACGCCTCAGTATTGTGTCAGTGGAAGTTACAAAACCTAACTGACAAAGCTTGGTCAAAAAGTGTACAAAACCCAAATCGCACACAACGGCAAAAAACACAGTGGGAGATAAACAACAAAAAAGCTTCAAACACTGTAGGAAACAATGAAGAATTCTTAGGCACAGAAAACCAGAAAGTAATTATCTGAAAAGCTTTCAATATACCACAAATATACCAAAAATCTACCAGCAATGCCATATTTCTTGTTGAGAATATTTTTGCACAGGCTGGATTGAAACTGCATCAAGAATATTTGGAAACAGCCAAGTTAAATATGCAGAGCAAAAGCTCCTTATAGCAAGAAGAGATGCACTAATTCAATAGAACATGCACTCGCTTTATCACAATCCCACCAATAGACTTTCACTTCGCCGACACAGCACAAACTACTCCCCTCAGGAGCGTGCCTGCAATCGCTGCTCCAACACCAAGAAAAAAAGCTATGGTCTACACTCTCTTATTTACTTTGGTTCAAATATCTGGAATAGATCGCTGCTCAATGTTAGAATTATTACTTACTGTCGTTCATTTAAAGTAAGAGCAAAACAATACGAGTAGTGACACCAATACATCAAGTGGACACCCAAGCGAGTCCTGATTCTTACTTACTGCCTTTTCTGTGTGCCTTCCCTCTTTTCTTTTTGTGTTCTTTATAGGGCTTAAGTACCTTTGTTTATATTGAGCTATATATATTATATTGTGCTATGGTCATAGGCTATGTAGCTGGTGTTGCCAAACAGGACAATTTACAAATTCCAGTGATTTATTGTGTACATGCTGGTATACTATCTTTTTTTCACATGTATTTATTTGCAGGACTGAGTTGCGGGCTTGCCCTTTCAGTCCCGATGTAACTGTGAAAGAAAAAAAAAAAATTCTTATCTTAAAGAATGGCACCTGACTGAACAATTTGAGCGAAGAATTATGGCAAATATCTTGCCAGAAATCCAAAAATTTTGAACACCCAAAGTGACATGGCCCTCCCTATTCTTGCACTGCTTCTGGGTGAGAAGTAAAATAGGCACACTTGCAGAAGAATGTGCACAAAATACACAAGGAAAACATGTAGCTCTTTACAACAGGCCTCTTCACCTGCAGTAACTTCATCACTCACTGTTATGCAAACACATGCTCTATCTGCAAAACAAGTTTGGAAGTTCCAGAAGTGGTAAGCATTGTGGCTTTCTACATTACAATAAATTTACATCTAAGATGGCACACTGATAAGGAAAACACAGTAAACGATGCTACAGATGCAAGAAAAATTTGATAAGAAAATGATCACTAACATTACATTTCCACCACAACACTTTCAGTATTTAAACGGGGTTGTGACACCTTGCCCCATGTTATCCCAGATAAACATAGGGGATGGTCATTGGCGTCAATGTGGAACTGGATTACAAGTTTTACAGCATATGGGTAAGACAACGTAAAGAAGTTGGCACCCATACTGCAACTCCTCCTGCTATGACATCATGGTAAACGTAGCATCAATAGAAATTGCAGAAGTTCTCCTGATGTCAGAGCTGGATGTGGAAGTGCATTCAAGGGTATGTATCTCTCAAACTTCGACACCTATACTTTGCTAAACGCAAGAGCTACGGTCACAGGTGTGTATCTCCGCCAGCGGAGAACGTAGCCTGCACATTGAGAGTGGGGCATACGAGAAGGTGGTGTACGTCGTGCTGGCGGGTAAGTGATTTACACGTTTTATTAACGTCAATATTTTACGTGTCTGCTTTACAGCATGTAAACGTGCTCCAAGTACGCCGTCCTCGATGGACGTTTTCTCACCATGATCAGTGTATAAGCAACAGCATGAAGCATGCAGGCACACTACGTTGTGACTCTGAGGCGTCATGCACCCACCAAGGCCAATCACGGGAGTCTTTAGATCTGTGGGCAGAGTTAACCTTTCCCAAAGTATAGAAAGAGTATTCTTTGTTCCTCACTACTCTGGCATGTAGTACAGCGTGTGTACTATGTAATCAACTGCATGTATCAAAGTGCCCCAACCTCTTTTTAAGTCTTGGTAGTATTGCAAACATGTCTGAGCCCACTTGCATCGAGATCACACATATCTGATCTGGAAGCTTTAATTCGCATGGTATCATTGCAGGGGAGTGCCGCATTGGTTGCAAACAGATTTGCTGCCATGGTCTAGGTAACCTACAGAAAGCACGGATTCAAACAGGGACCCACAGAGGGGAATGGAGCATGTGCTCACAGCACACCTGACCCCCATCCCTATAGCATTCACCACTCATTTTGTGTGAGTGTTGTGTTTACGATATCCCCACTTTTTTATTTGTCCCTTGGCATAGTGGTTACGATGACCGCTCTCCAGACAGAGACTGGTAGGTGATGCGGGTTCAATCCCCGCATCAGCTGTGTGGTTTTCCGCCTTGTTGCTTCGCGACACTAACATGAAATTTCTTTTGTGCGTGCTTTCAATGTCAATAGTCTTTTAAATTGTACATGTCAATGAACGAAAACTAAAATGGACCGAGGGCATGGCAGCACTTTTACCTTTGCGAAGCTAGTGCCATCTCTAGAGGGGCGACGGCACTGTACGGTACATGACCAACGGTCTGCCACATGGCATTGTCCAACACCACCACAAAGGGCCAACATTAAAAAACAAAGCACGTGACAACTACTCTTGCCCTATACCTCACTGTCCTCTAATGATGCTCTCAACAGGAGGAAACCAGTTACTCACTGGAAAGAGGGTGACTGCACAGTAAACTGGACCCCTTGCATGTCACCGGAACCGTGAATGGAGTCCTGTAAGAGGGCGAGCGGCTGGCGTTGAGGCTTTGCTCGGGCGGTGGGGCCCTGCTGCTGCTGCCGGGGAGGAAAACCCCCAGAGACAGCAGACGAGAAAACCCCACTCGACGAGTTCACTCCTGGGTGGTCATCCAGACGCCGTCTCATGCTGTCATTGCTTTGACGTTTACCTACATTGTGAAGTAACTACATATTAATCAACTACGCAACAACAATAGTTGCATGAACTCGTTTCGTGTGAGTCTTATAACCTTGTGGGTATTTCGGTGCCATTCTAATCCAACTATGGGCATACAGCACTCAACACTTCAAGATGCAGTAAAAGGCTCTTGATCCAGTGGGTTTGAAACAACTACAGCTAGAGGTGTCACCTGTCAAACATGAAGTCACAGACTAGCATACCTCCCTCCATCATCCTACTCGAACGTAAACAAAAATTCCAATGGGCTCAAAATACAGTGGAACGGACATGGAATGCTAACGGGCTTTGGCTATAGCATAACATTTCAAACTGATGCACATACAGTAACGCAAAACTTATAACGTGTCGTTCGGGAAACGAAACTTGAGACAAACACCACACAAGTCAGACGACGTGTGGGATGTACCTTTAAATTACCTGCTATTCAACATATTAAGCGACGCGCGCCTCGAAACTGGAACACGAAATACATATGGGTGACCTCTAAACAGAATCGCAGATCGCTAAATGTCCGATGACTGCACACAGCCACGTGAGGTATTCACCAGTGAATTCACGAACCATGGACAACAAAAGAGCTATGCTAGGCTGCTGTGAGAAGGGAAGATAGAAACGGTTCCAAACGGCATCCCCACAACGGCATCTAACACGTGGATCTCACTAAGAAAAGGTAGACAATGACGACGTCGATGCTATCAGGGGCAGCGGAGCTACCTTTCCTGTTGAAAGAATTTTCGCCAAGTATGGGACTTCAAAGGCCAGCGATATCTGTGCGCTTTTTGCGAGGCTTGCGTAGACGATCCAGGTTTCTCGCCGATCACTGCAAACCCATGCCCAATGCTGGCAGCACGCGATAGACGCAAGAAGATAAAGCAACAACACGGGCGGTCGCCTCGCGTGCCTGTGCTGGCATCATAGGCGCCGCACAAATGTCGCCCACTAGCAACATGGCAGCACCGCTACATTCCTCCCAAAACATGAACCGAATTTCGATGCAAAGCCCATCGCGACGCCGTCAAGAAGCCAGCACAAACACGAGTCACACAGCTGTGGCCAATGGCAGCAGAGATCGCAACGCAATCGGGAATGCTATCCGCACAGACGGGGGCTTTCCGGATCGGCGCCTGGGCTTTGAGCTTCAGCTTTCCAAACGCAGGGAGCACAACGAGAACGCACAGTCGGATTGCTCGCACCAGCAAAGCCTGGCCTAAATTCTCGATACATAACAAAACTTCCCTCAGGTGCATGTGCCGAACGTCAACGGGGCTTTCTTCTACACAGGATGGGAAGAGACAGGTCGATTTCGACCTTATGCCGCTCACCTTTCGTATTCTCGCAACCACGAGTAAAACGTACGATCAAGTGCGTGACAGTCTGCCATAGTCGTGTGCATCCTCTTGAAGCAAATATGGCCGCGTCACAACGCTTCTCAAACACACAACGGGGAAAGTCCAAGGGAGCTAAACAAGGGGTCACGGCAGACCACGCATATGCACGGCTGCAGAGAAAAGGGCGCTCCGATGATGCTCACACAGTGAACACTGCAAGTTTGGTTTCAACTTTTCGAAAATACCACTTTGAGGCAGGACAACTACTTATAACCGCGACTGGCGCAAAGCCAGAAATGAGACACCACCACAGGAACGATTGGAATCGCCCGAAACCACGGTCGTAAACGAGTCGTCGGGCTTCTCCGCCCTCCAACCTTTCTTCGCAATGGACTCGCCCATGACGCTGGGAAGTCACCTGGGTGAGCGTATGACAAGACCAACAAGACTCCGCTCAGCGGATTCACCGAACACGTACGGAACTACTGTGCCGTGCATTAAAGTTCGTAAATTTTTTGACGGCAAAGTATTCACGTAGTGGAACTTATTACTCTGCCTGGCCACTCTTAAGTTTACAAGGCCGAAATTCCAAAACGTAACCGTAAATCGTGAGTGCGTAAGTGGGCATCGTTACATTATGACCAGAGTTCGGGCTTGCTTAGACACTGGTATCAGCGATGCTGGGATAAATTTCCCGGAAACTGCACAAGCACTCTTCTGTAAAAGCGCAACGGAATCAACAAAGTCACGTAGGACGGATTATAATGCATTTACTGAACACGCAAGAAACGGTCCGGACAACTAGGGTGTCGGGTACTCTCCACCGATTTATTACACAACACAAAATGGATAAATAGCATCTTCGTGAAGCACACTCCTTGGTGCAGACCAGTTTTGGGCAACCTAGCCTCTATTTACAAGGGCAACCCAGTATTTTTGAGGAAGTGAGATTTGCGATTGTATGGAGGTTTTAAACTCTTACAACAACTAGTGTCGTTTACATCTCTATCACTCTC
Source organism: Ornithodoros turicata (assembly GCF_037126465.1). NCBI lineage: Eukaryota > Metazoa > Arthropoda > Arachnida > Ixodida > Argasidae > Ornithodoros > Ornithodoros turicata. The sequence goes on along the minus strand of NC_088202.1, from coordinate 90,294,476 downwards.
CGTCAAACTAGATTACGAAATAGGTTAGTATCGCACTGTAATTCCGGGTATTTAAACTATAAAGGGCGGTACTGGCAGAATTACGTCGATAATTCAAAACTCCCCTGTAAAATTGCACTGTCTCATCCGCCACTATTTTAAGAGATCTGGTAGCAAATACACAGAACAACAAATTGGTTGGGGTCAAACTTATCATATGATAGATAAATGTAACACTATTTACCTTTTTAAGGCCCCCGATGCAGGCGATTTCACCACAGATGAGAACCCACAAATGAAAACCTCCGCCATGAAATCCTTTCCTGAATAATCTACGTCACTTATGTTTAGGTCGGTGCCAACCAATCAGGAGGCTGCCTGACGAAGGAAAAGAAGTACACACATAAACGAAAAAGTTTTGCGCGGGAACATTTGTATTGGCTGCTGTTGACTAGGGCGGGACTACAGCCGCTACAGCGTTGCCAGATTAAGTGGAGGCATGCTTGCCAGTTGTAGCAGTTGTAGGAAATAACAAAAACAGACTTTTTAGTGGCGCAGCCAGGGGGTGGTTTTGGGTGTTCAACCGCCTCCCCCGAACGCGTATCTTGGGTAGTGCATTTGCGAAAGGAAAAATGGGGTGAAATCCTCTTTCATGTAAAGTTTCCATCGGTTCCCCACAGAACCATAGAACCTCTCCCAAAACATTTTTCTGACTCCGCTATGTGCCAATGGGAGACAAATGTCAATTTGGTCAGAACTTACTGTACCAAATGTGCCCATGTCATTTTCTGGTTTCCTTCTGTATTTTTTAATGTCTGACCTTGTAGCCACTGGCAACGGAACCTCAAAATTGATGAAGTGGCACAACAATTCGTGGCTTTACGTTGCGAGACGACTATAATCATGAGCGACGCCACAGTGGTCGGTCTGTACATTAATTGTGCCCACCTGAGGATCCTTTAACGTGCACTGAAATCTCAGCAGGCAGCACACCTTATTTAACGTCCCTTGTGGAAGATGGTGCGCCTAAGCAACTTGTACCAAGGGCCCGAAACTCGCCAGTTCCTTTGCGGGATAAAGTGAGGCGCTTCATGCGTTTCACGTCATCGGACGTCAGAAAACGTCATAAATTGAACGTCATGGAGACATCCGGTGGCTAGTGATTACTGATTGGTTCCCATGAGGATGAATTCGTTTTCTGGGCGATGATTGGCCGTTTTCAAATTTGTTCGCGGGCGCTCGAACAGGCGACAGCGCGGCGGCTGTGCCGGTTGGAACCGGCGTCCACGGAGTCGACGGCGTCCGTTTCGGACGGCTCGTGTTGTGTAGCGGTTGTGTTGGACTATGAGTTCTGATTTTTCCTGTTTAAAAACGCAAGCTGTATCATGTGAGTGTCCTCGAACAGTAAGAGCTGCCAGGGAAGATGCCTGCGCAACATTTGTGCTCTGCTTCTTGGTGTAGAAAGTATTCGAGCGCCCGAACGCCTCGTACCCGATACCTGGTCAACGACTGCCGAGAGGTAAGTCATTTGTCGTTGCTTGTTGCCTTACAACACCGCATTCATTTCGTGTATTGTGAATAAGTTGCTGAACAGTTACCGGAATACGCGGTGACCGAGACAGACAGCGTAGCTTTGCAGATACGATGGTAGACTATATTTCTTTTCGTGAAACAATATCATCTAAACGTTATGATTAAATACCCGTTCACGTCGTACTGTATAAAGGTATGACGCTACTGTAAGTCTGATTCTTGGTGATTTCGCTCGACAAGTTTCGTACGACGCGTTGACTTAGTAGCTGTTCTGTACGTAGCGCCAAAGCCAAGATTGTCAGGCTAATCGGTCGGAATATATCATTGTGAAGTAGCGCAATAAAAGGTATTTTTTATACTAAGGTCGCTTATCACACCCCATGGCTGCGAGCTTCTCACAACCCTACCACCGCTCTTATTTTTCGCGTTCAATAGCACCTTTATTCTTTCTATTTACATTGCAACTTTCACATGCATAACCGTATATCTGATACTTTTTTTTTTCATCTTGCAGCCACTGAGCTCCAGTTCCCAGTAGCAGTCCTTGCCAGAGGCAGTCCGACATTATCAAGGTTCTTCAAGCAAATTCTGGAGCAATATTAATGTCATCCTGTGTACGTCTTGCTTGCATAACCGTATGTTGCACAATAAAATACTTCATGTGACAAACAACCAAAGCTCTGTCGTATTCCTGTAACTCCCACTGCATCCCGACAAACGCGATACGCGAACCAAAAAAACAGTGCATGGAAGAAAAAAAGGAACAACAAAAGAAGACGGGAAGCAGAGCAGAGAGGAGGAAAGTAGTGAGAGAGAAACGGATGACACGTCATTCGCGACATAATCAAAAATAAAAAAAAATAGGGTGGCTAGTCCTCAGTCATTGGTCGAGCTCCGGAGGTCACGTGAGTTTTCAGCTACAATAGATTTCTACTACAGCTTCGCGCCCCTGCTTGTACCCTGCCACCAAATTGCTGGCGTCTTCGGCCAGGATCTAACCCACAACACTGGGATCAGTACGCGAAAACAGTGGCAATTCGCAAAGAGGAAAAGCAAATGACGCAGAGCGACGTCTTTACGTTACTGTGACATAACAAAGTACCCAAGGTCCGAGCCGGTCATCGCAGAGTGCTTAAAAAAAGACGTGGAAGCTACAAAATGCCTATCTTAACAAGTGTTACCACACGCAAAAGCAGCAAAACCTGCACTCCGTATCAATCTACTCGTAGTCCCTCATCGCAGCTCAGTGGAGTAGCCAGTAGGGGTTTCGGGGGTTCAAACCCCTGCCCCCAAATTGTACCTTAGGGAGCAGGAAAGCAAGGGTGAAACCCTCTCACATCTGTAAAGTTCCCGCAGAACCCCTCCCAAAATATTTTTATGGCTGAGCTACTGTTGCATCTACATCAATTGTTAGGATCTCATCCGTGAAACGTATCCTTTCTGCTTAACTGCATCCAAGCTGATGTCCTCTGATGATAAGTTAAACTGTGCCATGCATAGAAACTGTAAATACTTCTATATAACCAAACCAAAATTTGGGTCCCTGCAAAAGGGAAGGAATGTTCCAGAATTCCCGCCACATTTGATCTCTACTAGACAGTTTACGAGGGCTGTGCAAATACTAATTCTAAAACCGAAGTGAATACAAAGCGAATAGTTATGAGACCCAAGCAAATAGTTATATACGTATTGATCCGAACACATATGCTGCACATGTACAACATTCAGTTTGTTTTATGCCCTTTCTTGTGGCAGTTTTGGGCATACGAGTGCAGCTTCGTAACTATTCTAATATATTCAGTTCAGAGAAGACATTGCTTTGATATTCAGTTATGAATTTGAGTAGAATATACAACGACAGTATTCAAAAAATCTGAATTTGCACAGCCCTAGACAAGACCATATTTGTTCCTTTCAAGGACAAGAATGGCATATCAACCTGACACACAGCTCCTGCACATTACAGTAACCACTGTATCAGTCAAAGATCAACAATGCTATATAGTGTTCTAGTGGATAATGCAATTCAAGAACCCAATATGCGCTGCATCTTCTTGCACATTCAAGGAAGAATAATGAATGTCGGCACAGTTACCCCTGAAGTCTGCCCAGGACACGTACTACCACCCCGGTCCCCCATTCGCTTCTGCTGTTCTCTCTCCATCTGTCCACATCTGTTTGCCACTCGTAACCACGGTTGCTTCGTGGCGCTCACACTGAATTAAAAAAAGAACAAGAAAGAACAACACAATAAAGTTGTTGCTGCTTTGTACGTTCAAAGAATACTTATGAAACATGGCAGTCAACGAAAAAGCAGACAACTGTGGAGTTTAAACCATGCATCTCTCGATTACCGGTCAGGTGCCTTGACCAATTCGACCACGCTGGCGTCGGCTTTTCGACGACTTGCCTTGGAGCATCACCTAGCGTATTGTGTAGGAATAGACGCTATACGTATTCTAAGCAAATTCAGTTGTTTCTCTGGTGCCCAACTGAGTATGCCGTACAAAATGCAGTTTAAACACATTTCTTTTAGCATTTGAGTTGTGTGGCTACATATTACATTTCTGCAATATTTGCTGTGCACTGTAAAATCATAGTAGCTGCACGAGAAAGGCTGTGCATTTTCTGTACGATTGAGAAATCGGCTGTTGATTCTTGACGAGTTTAAAAGCTGCGACACTACTGCGCTGTACTTATTATTCTACCAGAGCGGTCTCACTGGACAAAAGCTGTGCAGTGTATCAATTCAGTAAGTATTATGGCTAATGGTGCAGGTACTGAAATTGTTGACATTTTGCAGCTTCTTGGAGAAATGGCGTAGGTCACGAAAAAACATTGCGTGTGAAAGCTGTACCACTGCTGTGCTGTCAAAATTTACAAGATCAGAATTCAGCTGCAGGACACACGCTGTTACCAAGTTGTCCAAATCCACACATTTTTGTGAATCAGTCAGACTTCATAAAATACGCTGCCAAATCAGAGTACACTGCTGATTATAATACTGCATATTCTTGAAATATCTCTCGTTGCTGTCTTTCAGCATTTAAGACAACCTTGTGCCAACGTCTATTTGGAGAGACTTTTCGCCTCCATGAAGATCTGAGGAGGCCCACGTGGACCTCTCTCTCCTCGGTCCGTCTACCTATGCAGCAACTGTTACAGGAGGGCATTTCCAATGTGGCCTTTACTACCTGCACAACCAATTCTCTGCCTCTACCCACCTTTCCAAATGGCTGTCTCAAACGGAACATGTTTCACACGTTGTACAAGAGTGCAGGCAAACTGGAAAATATATCACAACTTTATTCTGTAGAAAAATTATGCCGTGCTATCTAGAATTATGCATGGCTCTAATATAGGCCATGATTTTTCTTGTTCAAACCGAGGCCGCTCCAAGGATGTGACCTCGTACTCTGTGGCTCTCAGTTCAGACTCCAGAGTGGGTGCATCGACTGAAGAACAACTGGATGTAGTCTCTGAAATGCTCTCAGGCTGGAGGGATGGCGGATCCCCGACACCCATGGGCTCGACGCTTTCCACACCTTTTGTGTCCAAAGTTGCAGTTGGAGCAGCTGTCGGAGAGACATCCCGCTTCTCTCTGGCACACATGGGTCTCACAAAGCGGCTGGTACGCCATGGATTCTCTTCCTTTCTTAAATCTGAATCACACTCTTCAAATGTAGACAGGGAAGAGGGTCTTCGCATTAACCCAAGCAGGTTTAACAGGCTGGGTCCCTCAGGCTCTTCTTCATCTAAAGCAAAATTTGAAGTGTTTCATCACTAAGCCTGAAACATAATCTTTCATACAGAGTGATCCAAAGAGAAGGTGAACACTACAACAAGAATCTAAGTCCTGATGTCGAAAATCAAAAGTTTATGAGACAGTTCCTATAGTGTCATTACAAACCAATCTAAGAGGGAAAATTCAAGACAAAATTCAAGAGCTATTAACAATCAGCTTTCCAATTAGCTGAATCAGATAAAAACACCAGACAGCAGTTTGCTAATGAAGCTGCTGCAGTGCTCCTGCATTATCTAAATTTTCTCAGAGTACAGTGCCAGTAGCAGTATTGAATTAGGCACATTGTATCACTGTAAAGCCCTTTAATTTTGCAGCCCCAATTTTTCATGAATTGGACACGGGGCACATATTTGCCGCCACAAAATTTCTCAAAAGCTTTTTTCTAATATTCATGGCCTGCTTGGCTCACTTGTAATATGCCTGATATTGCTTACTGGTGGCCTGTACAACCAAATGTCAAAATAAAGTTTGCTATTGCAGCATTGTTTTTGAAGCACAAATTCTTGCTCTAAATTTTTGCATGCTCTTAAAATTTGCAGAAATTAGGGGCTTGAGAATATTAGGGGTCTTACGGCATCAAAGAACTGATGTGCCCTTGGGCATGGTCTTATCCTTTTTTTTAAGTGATAGAAGAGGCTTCATAGTCCACAGGCTTCCACAAGCTTCCACAAGTTATGAGGTGTTATTCTAAAAACTTCATCATGAATAATTGGTCTCGACACATGTTAGAAACATAATATTTACGACGTACTAATCTGCGCAGATTTCGTGATGGCAAATTGCCTGCAGTAGATATTGTGCTTGCAAATAAAGTGGCACCTATCCTGAGCAAAATACAGTAGAATCTCGATGGATGATACGAATTACGGGATGATACAAATTATTTTCTGGTTCAGGCAGGAATGCCTATTCTTCCCATGTATTACAGTCCGGATGATACGAACGCGTTATCTTGCCTTTACGGATGATACGAGCGAGCCGAGGAGGCGACAGAGGTCGTTCCTCCGAGACGCAAGAGTGTGCCAGTCATGCTTCTTTCTCCTCCTTTTGAGGACGGAGGGAGATCCTCACCATCCTTACCATGAACTCCCTTACATCATGTTATGCAATGCAAGCAATGACTCTCCCTTTGGTGGTGGTGGAGAAGGAGATCTAAGATCAAAGGGATTACACTGCACGGCACCTTATCACCTTGTCTCTGCTATGACCTTTTTAACCCCCTCGCAACAATAAACCGCGAGGCTATGTGACATTGCACCTGCTTAGAAAAATAGCGTCCAGAACACGTGAAGGGAACACAGCAGGACATGTGGCAATATTACGCGTCCCCATTCCATAAGTCAGCTTCACCTAACGCCTGCATTCTTTAGGCGAAGCTCGCTTTACGACACTGTCTCGAACTCATAGGTGGAAAGCACGTGCTGAGCCTTTTGAAACATCTCGCGAATTTTGGCAGCATTGGCCAAAAACGAAGACACAAAAGTGTTATGACTGACCTCTTGCACTGACAGCAATGAAAAATGAACAGTCACTGTCTATTTTCTTGCCTCAATTTTTATTTTGGTTTAATTCTTTTGATGTGAATTTCGTACGAATGTTTGTTTTTTTCTTTTTTTGAGTATTTTTCCTACCAAGCTAGGGGTGCGCAAGTTTACAGTATTCAGGCATCGAGTTCCTACGAATAAGGTCCGAGGTTTTCGAGATATATTTTTTGCCAAATTTGGGGGTTAAACATCGGGTGGAAAACAGCAGCAGCCAATTCGGGTGAATTCAGGTGGAATTATATGATACATGTAAAAATCAGGTCTGTCAGGCTTGTTATACATATCACAAATGTAAAAAGAAAACAGCTTCCAAACTATGTAGCAAGACTGTCTGCGACAAAAAGAGGACAGTGTTAAAAGGCCTATGGCAATTCAAACCTGCACTGAATGAAATAGAAATACAAAAATCAGCATCGTAACGTAAACCTGCACTGCACATGGATTGAAGTACTAACTTCACTTCACGTGACGATGTTGCAGGTCTTCACGCGAGAAACGCTTTCGTTTTCGTTTCCGCGTCGAAGTAGGAGCGAAGTGCGTTGGAGTTCCGTTATGTTTGGCGGTTCATCGGCAACTCCTTTGTTTTCAGAACTGTCTTAAAGCTCAGCTCCGCCGATTTTCGACTGCGACAGAATGGAGCCATGCTTGGGCTGTGTGTTCGTTTCCGCACAGGGAGCATACATGTGAAAAATTTTCGCCCATTTGTTTGTAGTTTTTAAGAAAACAATTTTTTAAATTTCCCTGGCACGGCGGTCCTGTGGTCGGCAAACCCTGACCAATCCCGGCTTCGTCCTGGCTTAGCCGCGCTCGTGGCTTGGCTAACGCCAAATCGTCGATGCGATGGCGGAGATCTATGGGCGAAGGTGAATGTTTTGGGTGTGTTCCGTGATAATTGCTGTCGTTAATAGCCTCAAAGATAGTTTTGCCGGTCTTCTTTAACAAGCCTTACAGGATGGCCTCGTTGTGCAACGACGGCCGTCGTGAGCGGACATTCTGTGCCCGCACTGTGCTTCATGCTACCAACAAGACCTAACACCTAACGTGTGACATACTCGTACGCATTCTCAATAGCTTTGCCAGCGCACTATGCGCAGACTTGCTGCGCGTGCAGAAAGCACCACCAAAGCTATTGAGAACGAGAACGAGTACGTGCTCGAAGACGAAGTATTTCTTATAAGAAACATGATAAAACGGTGCGGTGGTCCCCGATAGCTCGTGACAGCTATTTCAGCACGATACAGCGGCCATGACGGAGTGTAAACACAAACTGGTTGCCAGGCAGAGCTGGCTAGGTGTGGCTATCCAATCCGCGCAGTTCCAAGTATGACGTCACAAGTGGAACCGCCGCCCGGTAGTTTTTCTCAAATTTCTCACGAAGGAGTATGGAAATTTGGAAAGCAATGTGCGTTTATGAATGAAGTTGGGACCACGGTTCTGAATATCACAACGTCTTCATACTTTCGGAACAGCAGCGGAGCTGCACTTTAAGTTAAGTTGTTGCTCAGTTGCGTGGTGCTGGGCGTTGTTTCGGCCATGGGGCGGTACAGCCATCCCGAATGGGTGCGACAGACACAGAACTGCCGGAAGCCACGTGCGCTGCAATGTGTTCCCGACAATTCCACGAAGCGTGCGTGCTAGACAGAGATTGTACGCCAGAATCTGTCAACTAGTGATATTCATGTGCGAACGCTCGTGCTCGACGAATGTGGCAACACTGGTGCCCGTCACTTGCTCTGTCCGCATACCATGTGTTTCGGGTGGTCGTCAGCAGGTGTTTCTTCGCCGCGCGTACAATGCCATGACGCTGCGGAAACGTCCCATGCATTTCGCCCTCACGGCTGTGGCGGTTACACCTCCTTCCGTCGGTAATCCCTCCCTCTCTCCCACTATCGCAATCGTGCGCCGTGGTTCTGCGCCTCGTGACAAAAAGACCCCCGGTTCGGGGAGAAATCTGGTTTTACGCGGATCACTAAACGTGCGATTTAGGAGGTAAATTCGGGGAAGAATTGAGTAAAACCCGAAAACCTCAGACCCTAGCTATGAATAGGGAGTGACTTTTTCGGGGTAAATGCCTTTCTCAGATTCGGGGGGTAAAAATCTGGCGCTATTTTTAAATCTGTAATTCGGGAGAAATCAGGCAATAATTGTGCCTTCGGGTGTTATCAGGTGTTTTTGTTTCTCCTCTTGTTTATTAAGTCCTTTCCTAATCTCCCTTTTTTTTTTTCTCCTTTTTTTTTTTTTTCGGGATCGTGATCTTCCAGCGGTAATCCCCGAAGGCATAGACAGTGTTGACACACATGGGTGTATTGCTGGGAACATAAGTGACCCATTCTTACATGTGTTACACGTGGTGACCTTTGTTCGTCTTCTGTGGAAACGTCACTTGAGGATTGCATGGTGACTGGAATTCGGGGACAAATCGGGTTTAACCTGAATTGGTCGGAGGTCAGTTCGGGGGGGAATAACCGGGTGGAATCGGGTTTAACCCGAAAAAGACACTCCCTACCTATGAACCACACCACACTGCTCACACCAAATTTCGCTGCACAAAGTCAAATACCTACCCAACTCAAGAAACGGAGAAGGCAGAGGATGTACAGGAACTGGAGCGTGCATGTCGCTTGCAAGGTCAGTTGGAACACTTGAAGAGAACACCTCAGAGAAAGGTTCATTGAGGCCTGCACTCTCAAAGTCTAGGGAAGGAGCAGGAGATGATGAGCTTTCCATTGAACATGTCGAGTTTCTGTGTATTGGAGCTGGATCTGAGACCTCAACCCTGGCTGTTTCCTCTTCACACTGCAGCATGTGGGAGACTGGAAGCACGATCATCGATGTCAGTAATGTCAGGTGAGAATTTTATGGAATTATTTGTACCCAGCTCTGAAACAGCAACCCCATTTTTTTGTGCAAGTCACTAATTTTATAGTCTTCTGAATTCACTGGAACTTCAAACTTACAACACAATGGCACTGATAACAAGATCAACAATGATAGCAGCAAAGAATAAAACAGTAACATTTATGGTGAAGCAAAGGTGAACAATTAAATGGGAACTTTGGGGTAAACAACATTTCTAAGTGAAGTGGATGCTGCTTGAATGGACATTCCTTCTGCGTGGGAAACTCTTGAAAAGGTGGTGTGCAATTGTTCATGATTAAAGTAGCACAGAAATCATTTTTAATGCCCTGTTCTTTCCTGTAAAACTGTTAAGTAGGCCAGTAAGATGCATCATGAGAAGTTATTCACACCACAGAGTCATAATTATCGCAGAAAGTGAATTTAAAGTACGCCACAAAAAGTGACCGTGCGCTACAGTAGTGGAGAGCAGTACCAGCTTGTGATCTGCCTGTGACCTCACGCTGACGCTACAGGGTCCACGGTCGGCGATTGGTTCACAGAAATGTCTACTACTTAGCTGTCATCTGCTACTCGGCTATTCGGGACTCTGAAAAGCAACTGCTCCTGGCTTGGTCATGATTCGGCTGCTCCTTCTATCCCCAAAACCCCAATCGACGAAGGGTAGATGAAACTCCCCATCCATCATTTCAAAAATAAAGTTGTTGTCTGATTGCTCATTTTATCTATCGCGCAATCTTTGGTGACAATGACGTAAACGAAAAGCTTGATGAAAAAAAAAAAAAAAAAAACGTTTTAGGGTTCTTACTATGACTTGGCCAATTCACTAGCATTTTATGCCCGGAATACACCTTCACCCGGACACCGAACACAAACCTTGAATTTCCAAACTGTTCGGGTGAAACCTGGACAGGTGGCAACACTAGTGGGCCTGCCCTTGCTCCACCGTAACTGATTGTAAAAAAGAGGCAGAGGAGTAGGTCCTAATTGCTATCTTCGCAGAGAACTGGAAACATAGATCGCTATCTTCGGAATAACTTTGGGATGTGTGGTCTCGCTTTTTGCCACGTGACGAACGCAGGAAACTGTGAACGGAGACTGCTATCTTCGAGAGAACCACGCGACGCGTGCTTTCGCTTTTCACCACGTGAATGCGACCAAAGTGCGGGCGCTGCGCCATCTCGCACGGTCGTCCCCGATTCTAACACGCACCCCTTATTTTCACAAAAAAAGTCCAAAAAATAGTGTGCATTAGATTCGACTAAATACGGTATGTCACTTCATGTGCACTGCTGTGTTTTGAAAGTGACTTGCTTACCTGCCATTGGTTACGTTAACAAGAAATGTTCTGATGCAGCAAATCTCACTAGCAGGTACCAGAGAACAACATTATATTGTTTTACCGGTTGCGCTATTTCTTTAGAGAGATACAAGTCTGCAATGGAGCACGCACATCCGGAGTGCAACTTCCCGACGCACGAAGTGAAGCGATGGTTGCGGGGTGGTGCCGAGAGAAGAAAGAGTTCGGTACCATTTTGATTGCAACTTCGACTATCCTTTCGTTTGCTGACCAAGAGTGAGGGAGGCTCCACCTCCTGGATGCCGGCCAATAGGAGGACGCAGAGGGCAGGCACTTCCCAAGCCTCTGCTCTTGCCTAAGAGATGGCTCAGCATTAGCGTTGTTTTGCGTGTTGCAAGGCTTCTACCTTGGCTCACCAATCTAACCAACTGCTGAACGAGGTTTAGATAGGAGTGTAGCTACCGTTATTTCGCCTGCCGCAAGGCTTCTGCCACGGTGCCCCAATCTAACCAATAGCTTTGCCGTCAGTCAACATGGGAAAGAGGCCAAGCGGGAGTTGCGCGCAGGGAAGGGTAACGGACGTATTTTCGTTACCGTTTCCATTTTCGTTACTGTTATCCGTTTCCGATACCAGCTTTTCAATTTCGTTTCCGTTACGTTTCCGTTACTGTTTCCGATAATGGAACGGTTGTTACAGAGCTGCAGGAGGACAACCCGTCCGGCTTTGTCAGCACCCTGTTTTGCCCAAGTGCTGCTTCGGTGTCACACGTACACACTATACAAGTAATTTTACATTGTTGGGATGCACACATCTTGCAAGTTTTTTTTTAAAGAAATGTAGGAACATCTCTTCAGTCTTCAGTCACTCTTCTGTCTTCAGTCACTCCGAGTCCAGCGTCCCAAGATGGGCGTAACCGTCATCCAATGTTGCATTCATAGGCGGACGCTCTCAGTAGTAAACAATACTGCCATAGCCACAGTGAAATGAAAAAAGTAAAAAACAAATCAAATAAAACAATTGTAGACTGTCATCCTCGTGCTATGGAGGGGTAGAATGCGTAGAGTCTATGTTGTGTAAGTCTCATGTGTTGATGTCATGGAATTATGAGGACTGGGACGAGTACAGTCAAACTCCTTTATAGCGAACACCTTTTTAACGAAAATACCACTACAGCAAATTTTTTTGCGGTCCCGCTGGAACCCTATAGGTCCAGTAAGAGACATCCTTTTTAACGAAAATACCTTTACTGCAAATTTTTTTTGCTGTCCCCTGAGTTTCGTTGTAAAGGAGTTTGACTGTATAGGTAAGTGAGGGATGCACCCTTAGATCGAATATTGTGCTTTTCTCCATGCTGTTATGTAATATTTAGAGCATTACGGGAATGGAGTCATGAAAATACAAAAATAAAATGAGAAGTAATTGAAATATCATCGCACAACAGGAATAGCCATTACCCGATCTATAATTTTCGTTTACGTCTCTGTTTCCGGTAATGAAGGACCGTGGTATGAGTTTCCGTTTCCGTTATCGTTATCTTCAATTTCGGTAATGTACCGTTTGTTTCCGTTACCATTACCTTTACCGTTCCCTGGTTGCACGTATGCCAGTTAACAGACGGCGAAGCCATTGGTTAGATCGGTGCGCCATGGCAGAAGCATTGCGGCAGGCGAAACAGCGGCACCTGCTGGTTAACGAACGGCGAAGCAGTTGGTTAGATTGGTACACCATGGCAGAAGCCTTGCGGCAGGCGAAACAGTGGCAGCTGCTGGTTAACGGACGGCGAAGCAGTTGGTTAGATTGGTGCGCCATAGCAGAAGCCTTGCGGCAGGCGAAACAGTGGCAGCTGCTGGTTAACAGACGGCGAAGCAGTTGGTTAGATCGGTGCGCCATAGCAGAAGCCTTGCGGCAGGCGAAACAGTGGCAGCTGCTGGTTAACGGACGGCAAAGCAGTTGGTTAGATTGGTGCGCCATGACAGAAGCCTTGCGACACGCGAAACAGTGGTAACTGCTCGTTAACGGACGGCGAAGCATTTGGTTAGATTGGCGTGTGATGGCAGAAGCCTTGCAACACACGAAACAACTGTAATGCTGCTCCATCTCCCAGGCAAGAGCAGAGGCTTGAGAAGTGCCTGCCCTCCGCGTCCTCATACTGGCCCGCATCCAGGAGGCGGAGCCTCCCTTGCTCTTGGTCAGCAAAAGCAAGGATTGTCGTAACTTTGTAACTGAACAGAAATTTTGAGTAATAACACCCACTACGAAATGAATGCAGCGTTTAACGTAATTTAAAATGAACTTGTGGTGGGCATTTTACTGCCTCTTTAAAGTAGCACAGAAGTCGTTTTTAACACCCTGTTTTCTTCCTATAAAACTGTTAAGTAGGCCTGTAAGATGCACCATGAGAAGTAATTCACACCACAAAGTCCTAATTATAGCAGAAATTGAATTTAAAGTATGCCACAAAAAGCGACCGTGCGCAACAGCTGTGGAGAGCAGCACCAGCCTTTGATCTACCTGGGACCTAGCACTGACGCTACAGGGGACACGCTCGGTGATTGGTCCAGAGGAATGTTGTCTGCTACTCCACTGTCGTCTGCTACTCGGCTGTTCGGGGTTCTGAAAAAGTATTGCTCCTGACTCGGTCATTATTCGGCTGCTCCTTCTATGCCCAATTCTCTGCGAGAATTGGAAAAACTGTTTTACAGCGGCAAAGGGACAAGGCGCTGACCCCCACCGACCGGCGAACCAGAACGAGTTTCCCCTGTAACGTTATCAGTGACGTGGCATCATACCTTCTCCTCCTCGTTACACCCAGAGGGGCGAGTTAAGGGTGAACGCGCTGAGCCATGGTTATGTGAGTTTTTTTCTGGGAAACAAATTGCAAACACCAAAAACTTTCGTGCTAGTTGGTAAAATGACACACACACTTTCATCAGACGTCTTAATCTGAAAATCTTTTTGATGGCCCTCTGTACTCCTTTAATGTATTGCCACCAGTGGGCAGTGGACATGCTCTGGTTTGAGTTCTGGTTTTGTGTCTTATATGCTCAAGAACGGCAGGTGTATGCACTAAATGGTTGAAGACTGAGAGTCTTGCCTCATTCTTCCCGTCATTCCAGAACAGAATCAAGTCGTGCTGCACATTATCAATATTACATTCAGGTGCATCACCAATGTATTGGTCCTGCATGCACAGTTTTGACTTCTCTACCATTAGATAAGTATTACTTGCCCAGAATATTTCCGTCAGCACTATGATATCCACAAGGACAAGATCCGGGTTTCAGGAGGGTGACGGGCCTGAGGTGATTGCTGAGAGAGCAGTGCCTTTTCTTTGACGAATGACGGCAAAACGCATGTTCAGCGAAGGCTTTTGTGCAATAGGTGGAATATCTGCAGAGGCTGCAGCTTACCCAGCGGCTGCAAAGAAAAATATGACTTTATTGCTAAAGGGCCACTGGCTGATAGTGAAGCGTACCTCTTTCCCTAAACAGAATAAGCTATTGTGATTGGAGAAACAACCTCCACAGAACAGAAGAAGTGAGAATAACTCAAATTACTATCTCTAGACAGTGAGATATCCATCTAAGGGTATCTGATCGAACTGCCTTCCTTGACATGTTCTGCCATCTCGCGCATATTGTCACAACTAAAATTATATCGGAACGAATGCAGAGCACTGCAAAAGCCACATCCTCTAGGTTCACCTAGTTTGAGCCTTGCTAAAAATACCACACAGGCTACACAATTAAGTACAGGGTGGCCAAGGATAAATGTTACAGTGTTTCCATGCTTCCTGCAATGTATGTACACTTTGTGATGCTGGAAGTTTGAGAAATGATGAGTTTTCTGCTTTAATGTAAGTGGTAAAAACCTGAAAGTGCATGGCTATGCCTAAAATCAAGTAGGATGGGTTAACTATCCAGCCCTGTGTACAGGTCCCGACAAAAGTTTACGGAACGTTAGCGCGAGCATTGCCAAGGACAACACCGTTCCCGTTGAAGCCAGGAATCCAGAGCTCCACGTGCCGGTTGCTCCTTTCTGTCAGATAGGACTGCGCGACCTCCTCAAGAGCGGCGGCCTGCAACGTGCGAGGCACACAGTATCAATAGAGCCTGAAGTTTTAGGGTTTAACCCGATTCTTCCCTGAATTTGCACACCGAATTGAAGGTTGCCTCTTTAGGGCGAAACCCGATTTTTACCAGGCAGATTGTACTCAATAAGACGTCTGTAGGAATGCACACTAACTTGTTTGGCAGCAAATGCAGTTACATCACCGTTTGTACCAAACCAGTACAGTTACTTTGAGTAACAGAGCCCGATTTCTCCTCGAATTTAGCGTACTGGAAGTCTTTTCACCCGAATTCGCATGAATTTGGAGCACATGTTTATTTACCCGATTTTTACCCCCCGAATTTAGAAAAACATATTTTCCGAAAACTTCAGGCTCTAAGTATCAACAGTTTCTCAGAAATCCGACATCAGGATTGCTTTCGCTAGCAGACGCTTCATGATGTGCGTCGAGACAGGGTATTTGGGAAGGTCTGCTTTTACACTGCCGAACTAAACAGAGCTCGCTGGAGGACCGTAACCTTGAGAAACCATCGGACCGTGAAGTTCAGGCGCTCGTGTCTGTTATCTTGTCTTCGACACCTGAGCCTGCAATTCAGTTTGCGAATCTGGCTAACGAATATGGCTACCACTCTACCCGCAAGACAGTGCTTTCTTGGTCCCAAGGGTGTTATATGGTAGTAGCAGCTGCAGGAGCAGCCCATGGAGTCGACATCAAAGATTCGCGTTACGTCATCAGTAACGTACCGGCTGCAGAGCATTGACGGATACGTCCATCATATATGGCTTACTGGAGGCGTGGGGAACTTGGGCCAAGCGACGTCTTTCTACAACTCTGATGCTAGTGGCTCTACTGCGAGGGCGCTTATCAAGATGCTGACGCTGTCGCACTCCCAGTACAAGATTTCTAGGGGAGTGATTGAAGCCGGAAACGTATGTTGGGACTGGTGGCGTTTTCGCAGGCACATTGGGCGTATCACCACAGCGCCGACTAGGGACTATGTTGAGGAAGGAGAAGGAAGGGGCTGAGAGCACGCACCCTGCAATTCTGTTTTGTTGTCAGTAAAACGTTTGAAGGCAGTTCGGCTCAGTCGTCTCTTCCCTTTCGTAACAGAGTTGTAGATTTCTCTCTCACCCTCTGTTAGTGTATACGCGACAAGCATGTACAGTTGCCCACCGATTTTACGGACCCCGGTTTTTCGGACATGCTCGATAATTCGGACTCGTTCGCGGAATGGCCATGGGCCCCATAGAGTTGATGTATAAGAACGTTTGCCCAACCAGCGAATCCCTCTCTTGTGGTGACGAAAAATATTGGTATCATCCGAAATCCGTATCAAAAGAACTCAACCAACTATAACATTGAGGCGAGAAAACAGACAATGATTCTTCATTTTCCATTCCTCTGAGTGGAAGGGGTCTGTCGTAACGCTTTAGAGTCTTCATTTTTGGCCAACGGCATGATTCAAAAGGCCCGGCCCGGCACTGCTGTCTGCCTGCAAGTCACGCGACAGTGTTGTAAAGCGAGCTTCACCTAAAAAACGCAGGCATTAGGTAAAGTTGACTTGCGGAATAGTGATGACGGCGGCACCTCCGTCATTGTACAGTGACGTAATATTGTTTCAGGAAGTAAAGTTGACTTTGAAGCAAAATTTGTTTTTTCGGACTGCTCTATTATTCGGACTTTTGCGCATTCCCCGCAGAGTCCAAAAAATCGGACGGCGACCCTATATTTCTGTAGCCTGCTGAAGTGCAGCCTCGGCACGAAAGTCTCGTTCACTTTAACTGCAATAAAGTGTTCCTACCTGTTTACCTTTTCTCCAGAACAATCACATTTAGCAGCACTCTGACATTATCTTTTACTACAGTCGAGCCCATTTATGACAATATTGACAGGAACGTGAAATCCCATCGTTATTTCGGGGTTATCGTTGAAAACAAGCTTTTGCAAAATCGCCGGTTGGGATCAAATCAACGAAATAGAATAGCACAAGTAGAACGATGCTGAACATGTGTACGTTCATTGAAAGCAAAAGCATTTTACCTAGCTCTAAACTGAAACACCTTCGTGTCAATTTAGAGGGGTGTTTGCGTAGATGTTTGCAGCGAAATGAACTCACAGCTTTGAGATCGACTACTTTGTCCATTGCTCGTCCCCCAGTGCCGCAGTCATTATCATTCTCACTATTGGAACTGCAATGTCCATCAGAACGCACCTCGCCCACAGATAATTCGTCGATGCGTGCTTGGGTGGCGACACCCAACTGTCTGCCAACTCACATTTTGGAAGCCACGGTACTTTGCAATGATATTTTGCACCAGTACAAAACCCTTCGAGCATGTGCAACTTCGTGCCTTTCGTCGTCAACATACATCCTTGAACCGCTGATGCCATCGTAGCACGTAGCAAACCAGAAAAAATAAATAAATAAATTTAAAACAAGAGGGTGAGAGAACGATGTGGAGAGGGAACAACCTCCTCTACTTCTCGCGATCCTCTTCGAAGTCGCGCGCCTTGCAACGCGCGCATCTAATCCCTGGCAGTGATGCGCGGATAAGGGCACTGCGTTCTCACTTTAATGCTCACATAGGCTAACGCTGTTGAAAATGCCACCGTAGTTTGTTTTCAACGAGGAAGTGCAATCCTGCTTTTCAATTTTCGCGGGTTTTACTGGCGGCCAGGAGAATTCTGATCGCTGTACGCGAGCAAACGCTTTCGCGACAATCGTTATATCGGTGTCTTGTTTTCAGGTACTTCAGTAGGCGAGCTCATGGGAACCACCAATTTGATTGTAATATCGGAGTTATCGTTATATCGAAGATAATAATAAACAGGCTCGACTGTACTTGTATTTTAAAGGGAGTCACTCTGAATGAGGGCTTCATGCGTTGGCAGCACATATTGGTTGCATCAGAGATGTGTCATGGCTTGATAGGGTTTACCACACGTTCACAGTCATGCTATGCCGGAAATATAAGGGGCTCATTCATATTCTAAAGTATTTTTTTACAGGCAAGCACTAAAATATATCAGGGCTGAAAATACTATGTTGTACGCATTTGCAGTCATTTCTTCAGCCACAACTCTATAAACAGCATGGGGCTGTTTATAGGGTTGCAGCTATGGGCCCGAGCATATTCGGGCACGTCCTGGCAATCTCTTTCCAAGAAACTGTTGAACACGTTCATGTGTTCAAATTACTGGCCGTTCTCTCCCATTCAAATACGCATGACTTTATCAGAACCCAAGTGTCTGTTTGAATTAACGGGGTTGCAATGTATTGCTTGTTCTAGTTCCTGGGTGGGATAGCTAGACCTCACAGGTGTATTATCACACAAATTAAAACAGAAAATGAGACTGTGTTGTGCTTGACTGTCCCAAGATAGAAATTTCTTAAAAAGCAAATTTAGGTATATTCTGTAGCTTACGTGGGGCTTAATTTCCTCATACTTAACACAATGGTGCTTCTATATTTACTATGAACCAAAGCAATGGCACAGAGGAGAGCCACAGTCTACATTCCTCAACTTAAGCATTACCAAAGAAAACTGCGAGATACTATCAAGCCATGCACTAGCTGCGTGGCAATACCCTCTTGGGAACTACACTCGAGGTACCTTAGAATAGCCATGAAAAATTTGTCGCAAAGGTTGCTTCATTAAGCAGGATATGTATTGATTTCTCACACTGTACAAATAACATGCACTCTACAGTAACTACTACAATACAAGTTTGCAACAACAGTACGCAATTCCTGCAATACTTACGCAAAATGGTTTTCATCTATAGGCTTCCTGCACTCGAAGCAGGTGTGTGCAAGCGATTTTGGCTCTAGGGTGACTGCGGGAACAAAGAACTTTGGTTGGCAGGATGATGGTGAGGTGAGTGTGGGTGAGGGAGCACTGTACTGCACAGGCTGCACCAATTTCCTTGGTTTGATGTGTGGATCAGGTACGAGAATGGGACTAGATGCACTGCACTCCACCGGCTTCACTCCTGCAATACATGAGGTGTTGCTCACAGTGAATTATGTAAATTTTTGACACCTCAAATGTTGTAAAAAAATAGCCACAACAGACTGTAGTTGCATCAAAGTTCGTTGCCATTCTCAATGAGTAGCAAAATGCTGAATGTCATCTCCAGATAATTTATAAGTACGGGTCCAACATTTCGGAGTTTTCAACCCGCAAAATTCAGCAGCTGCTTATCGGAGTTTAAATTTTTAAGAAATTCAGAGTTTTTTGGGGGTTTGGAGACATGAAATACCATACCAAGTGGATTTCTCAGAGTTTACCGGAGATACGAAGAGTGAGTAACGACACAAACTAAAAAGGCACTCAATAACATCACCACAAGTGACTGTGAGTTGCCTTATTCGGCTCGCTTGCAGCACAGCTGAAACGCCCATTTACAGTGAGTTGCTGTAAGACATACAAGCAGAAAATTGCACAAGCTGGTGTCTGTAAGACATCCTTCCTCTCTGTTAATCACCCTGAACTTAGGGAAAGCACATTCTATGATTAACACTGGAGACAGGAAACCCTGGAACAGGCCTGGTAGATCGAGGCTGGCCCGTGAAAGGATCGGCCACTCCGGTATGGGCAGAAACCTGGTACACGTAGTACAGTGCAAATTCTTCCTCCAGTTGCGTCAACTTAACGTGGTCTCTCACACCTAAGCAATATATGCCTTCGTAGTGCTCGTAGTGAGGAGGAAGTTCTTGCGTGCTTAACATTTCGATGACCTACCTAGATTTTATATACCAAAAACTGACATCTGCAAACTGCATATCCAGCATGCCATCATTGTCTGAATCGGAAGAAATTTGTCGTTTTTCGGATATATCCGAATATGTTAAAGAAATACTGGCGAGTGTTTATCAGTGTTTGTCGGACAAAACCAAAAAGTTGGAACCCTACTTATACGTAGAGCCTGAAGTTCTAGGATATAACCCAATTCTTCCCTGAATTTGCACCCCAAATTGCTCTGACTGGGACATCTGTAGGAATGCATACTAACTTGTTTGGCAGCAAATGCAGTTACATGACCGTTTGTACCAAACCAGCACAGTTAAACATGATGACAATTGATGTTCTCAGGCTGGAACACATAGAAAGGACAAATACATTCAAAGCCTCAAGTGCCATCAGTACAGTTAGTTCGAGTAACTGAGCCTGATTTCTCCCCGAATTTAGGATACTCGAAGCTTCTTCACCCGAATTCGCATGAATTTAGAGCACATGTTTATTTACCCGATTTTTACCCCTGAATTTAGAAAAAGTATTTCCCAAAAACCGCAGGTTCGACTTATACGCTTATGAGAACCCTGGGAAATATGTTGCTTATACATGTGGTGTCCCAAGCTGATGATTATCCATTACGGTTGCTTATATGTTTACCATACAATTACATTTCCAAATGTGGTGTTTGACACATTCCCTGGTGTTTGACATGTAGACCATACAGAATCCTGGATGGCATAGACTGCAAGAAGCATCATGAAAATATGAAAAGCATCACATGCAACACTAGACACTGAAGGAAGAACACACAGTGCTCCGCTTGCCACACATTTAGTGGCACCTGACAGTACTACTTACATCCAACCTATTGTGCATATTTAATATTTTGGGACATGTAGACATCTGCAGCCCACATCAACAGCTCTCATGATGTCAGAGGCTATGATGAATTGCATTATCAAAGATATTCAAATTTATGTCACAGAACACCAGTGGACAGATGGTATGACCCAGTTACTGAACCTCACAGTGAATCTTGAATTTTTTAAGTTACTGCAGCCAGCAGACAATTACATTTTACATAGAACAAACGAACCTGTTGAGAATGGTGAGAAATTATTATACTGTATAAGTTGTCACTTTTGCAGCCTCAACGATTCGCCAATTCCGATGGAGGCACATTTGGGGAATTTTGCTGGACCTTATTTTCACAGTATTTCTGAACTCCTCCGTTTTTTCCCGTGATATCTGCGACTTTCATAAAGTTGGACATAGTCACCACACAGATGTGTGAATCGGGATTTTTTACTTCTTAGCTATAGGTTACTTTTTGACATTTTCCAAGGAATCCCTTCTGTTCTGAAGAAAATTTTATGCCCAATTCGGAGGTTTCTGAAAAAAAAAAAAAAAAAAAAAAAAAAGAAAGAAAGTCTAAAAGAAGTAAGGTGTGTGCTGCCATTCGGTTCGAGATTTTAAGACAGATTCAAGAAATGCTCTGGAGGCTTCGCCACCTGGGAACTTCAAAATGGCAGAGATGATACGATAGAAGGTGGCTATGTGGGCGTATTGATCGTAGTCCACCTTAAAATCGGTAAAACAAAACTGATAGCTCTAAAACACCGCACGGCAGCGTAGGCACACTGATGGCGTGTGAGGTGGTGGTTTCAAGGTGGTGAAACTGCTATTCGGTATCTACCTTTGAGTGACCGATCGCTCAACTTTCTACTTGAAGCAAAAACCTTTAAGACTATTTTTCGGTTTGGCTCCCCAATTGAAGAAAAAAAAAGAACGAAAAAGAAAAACAATTAAGGTTTTTGTTCAGTTCGGGTCTGCCCAAAATAGCATTTTTTTTCCGGTTTCTGGTTTCGGTCTTCTTCGACACCATTATTTCACACATTATGGCCACTTACATTATGAGGCCATTTAAAAGGACCATCTAAAATAAATGTGGGCGTGTAGGCACTCATGCCTCTATGTACCTGTCACCAAACGGTCTGGCTGCTGACACTGACTCTGTGTGCCCAGTCCCTTTGGTTCTCGTATTTGGAGAGTTGTAGGTATTCACAAAACTATGAAAAAATAGGCTTAATCCTTACCATTTTGGTTCTTTGCTGACACATGATCCTTTTCCCTGTGGGCTTTCAATTCACTCACATTAAAAAAAACGAGACAACAGATGGGACATCTGCGAACAGATGTCCGCCCAAGGTGCTTGAACAGGTGGCTGTAGAACCTCTGAAGGCCCAGTGTTGTTGCGTTGCCCAGAGACTTAATTATGTACACTTTAAGGCAGAAACGGCACAACAAGGCATTGGTCCCTGAATGTTCCTGAAACACAAATAATGGTTGAGTCTTAGGAACTGCAAACTTTAAAGGGAAAGTTTGCACAATTTAATTAATATGTCTGGCAGGAGTACTTGACTCTAAATAACTCTCCTGCGAGCCCTTTTGTTTGAAGTTGACACATTTCCAGAGTTATTCGAATTTCATCACGACAGTCAGCAGTGGACCTGCAACTACAGGGGGGAGCAACTGGAGAATCTGCTCACCGACTCTCACAACCTATTCATGATATGTCATCATTCTCTCCCACACCTCCTCCTCATGTATTCTCTGCAGCAGGATACAGAGAATTCTGCAGCAGGAGAGAAAGAAGCCCCCCCAAGGCCATGCCCACACTTCCTCACCCTGACCTCACACATACATCTTTCTGCATGCAAATTTCGAACTGTGTGGATTCTAATGCGTTATAATGCTGATAACAAATTATAGAACTTGAGTCGACGAAAAGTGAAGCAGGGATTCAGTAAATCGGGCAATATACACCCCTGGAAAACGGATATCTATGAATTAATGCCTGAAGAACAAACTATATCTTTAACACGTTTCTCCAAAGAAGAGTCATGGTAAACATGCCATAGGAACAGACACACCATTAGGAAAATGAAACGTATCATAGAGAGGTCATATGCATGCTAGATAGGTTGGTGACGCTGGGACATGGTGTACCACTGCCTACGGTGAATAAAACAAGTCTCTATAATTTCTCTTATTTCTAGAACTACACCACAGGAAACCCACCTGGTGAAAATGAGTAAGGATGTCTTCGTGAAATGATGAACGATACCCGCATAATTGACAAGAATATGGCATTTCTGAAGCACTATGATTCAGTTTCATGTGATCCACTAGACTAGGCACCAAGTCAAACTCTTGGCTACAGATACGACACACTATGCCTTCTTCTTTTAGATGAGCCTGAAAAGTAAAATGATTTGTCATTCCCAAGAATATCGCAGGATGTAGCGCCTGAAACTGCAAACTTGAACTTACTGCTTCCATGTGACACTGCATACTATAGGGAGTTTCAAACTCTCTGAAGCAAAATTTACAAACAGTGAGGTCACTAAGATCCGGATTTTTCTGCCGGCTGCCTTCAATGTGAGCAACGATGTGTTTAACCATCTTCACATTGTTGTCGATGACCTTTTTGCAGACTGGGCACTGTAAAAATTTGTGGTAAGGCCATGGATATGCCACACTGCTTCAAAATAACTTTGCAATAAAAAGCACAAAACCATGTCACTATGATTCAAAAATATATCACAAGGTCAGTGACTCAGGCATGGAGTAGTAGAACATAAATACATGCAAATTATCACAGCACATGCTTCCACACACTGTCTTCAATGTTAGTTTGTAGCACATGATGCTTCCATGTTCAGCAAATTACAGTACTTTTCACTTAGCCAAAGATGCTGTTGGTGCATTGTCAATGCAACAGAGAACATTGTTGACGCAGTCGCAGATGGCGAAGAAGTGCCTGATATAGTCTAAATTGTTGTCGCAATCAGAGTCCACATCAAGTATGACAACAAGTGTGGTGTCTTCCATACTTGACACTGAGGATGATATATTATAAGTTATATTGCCTGAAATTGCATAATCAATTGGCTTTACATGCTTAGAGCAGAGCAGTTGAGCAGTATGTCAGCTCCTCCTCCAGCTACATGCGGGCTTCTGCACACATGCGGCCACTGCCAAGGCTGCTAGAAATACTGGGATCCGAAATGCATTGCTTGTCGTGGTTTTCTGGTTGTCACTCATGCTCCATAACATGTGTACACATACCAGCAAGCCAAAATGCACAAAAAGTATACACAAGATGGGTTGAGGGTCAAGGGACAGTATTGGTGCGTGGGTCAGCAATACGTGCATCAAGGCAGCAGAGAACATGCACCGATCCTTGAGAAGATATTCTGCGGCAGACGTGAGGGACCTTGGACCGGACAGGCTGCCAACACCAGACATCTTTCACACATCTTTCAGGTATCCTTTCAACCGCTGAGCCCCACTGTTTCAAGTCTTGGTGTTCCAATTTTTCCTTCTATCTGTCATCTCCGCAATACCTGGACACTGCTCGACTGCAACACTGACATATTTCATAACTCACTGGTATTAAACCCATTTATGATTGGTCCTGTGTCGCAGTTCCTGATCGTGTCACGCTAGTACCTCGCCCCAACCTTCAGTGATGGTCGCTTTGACAGACCACCCTACACAATAACATCACAAAGAAATGTACAAAAAATCTAGCTGTTCCTCGAACAAGCGGTCTGAAATATTGGACGTGAAAAAAACATTGGTTCTAGAAAGCATTGGATGGTGCCAATTGTGCTGCCCAAAAAATCTGATCCTAAATTTATTTGAGTTCGAAAAATCAGTTAGCAACTGTAATTTATGGGTGCAACCTTTTACAAAGTAAAAAAAATTTATTTGCCTTTGACTTTGCCTTGATACTAAATGCAAAGTGTAACAGAAAATGTGGGCACAAGAGAACGATGTAGAAATGCTGACCTTGAATTGAAAGATTCCCCTGGACTCAAGAGGCGGCCCAGTCCTGCGAGAAGGCATCTTTCGTGCATAGTAGTGTTCATCCAGTACTACTGTGATATGATGTATGTTAGATAGCGTTTCACCTGTGTCTTGAGCTGTGCAATAGAGAAATAAAATGCTTTAATGCACATCGAAGAGCAACAGTAAATAATAAAATGTACAGTAAAACATAACATGTCACATCTATTACCATGACATATGAATCTCATGAAGTCCAACAAGTCAATCGGTAAATTGTATTTGTTTGTCTGTTTTGTTATGGCACAACGGCAACTAAAATGTGTTAGCGCAGTTCTCCTTGCCATCACTTGTCTGCAGAAATATGGCAATTTTGCAAGTAGTCCTGAATTGTGTAGCTTTCATTTAAAAAAAAAGAAAGAAAAGAGCACAGGGGGATCTTAGAAACCACATCATCATTCCAGTTCAGCTTACCTGATGAATCACTGCACTTTTCTGCAGGTGATGCATCTGCCTTACTGTACTTTGCGAGGGGTTTATCATCCTCATCATCACCAGAGCTGTCACAGTTTATCACTTCTGGACAATCTGAAGAGCTATCCAATGAAGGCATGCCAGCTGATGACCGAGACCCAATGAGGGGGGGAACTGGCGTGTCTACCATCATCTCAGAGAATGATGCTATAACAGAAAAGCAAGCATTTCAAGAAGCATATTTGTATCTGTGGTGTAAAAGCAAATTGGTAGTAGTGTCTCCTTTAACCTTGTGAAAGGGATAGGGTCAAAGTAGGAGGGTCCTTCACAGAACCCTGAGATAGGAAGAATAGAGTTTGGGATGTGAAAGAGTGCAGAGAAATCTACACATTGAAAGAGGCACCTGAGTTTGGGGAGAAGATAAATGGACAGAGCACAGAAACTAAGAGTAAAAAAATGTTTCCTTGTTCTGCCTATTTGTCTTTTCCTCAGGGATATGTAGGGAAACTCAGGGATATGTAGGCAATATCAAGTACACACCACGTCGCTTGATGTTCAATTTGATGCTCAAGATGCTGCTTTTACACACTGAAAGAAAGCTCTACACCTTCTACAATTGCGGTAAACTGCAATGATTAAAAGTGGTTTGAAATGCAAAAGAAAAGGTATAATAGAAAGTGTATTAAATCTAAACTTAAGCGACGAAGTAAATAACAATGAAAACATATGTGACTAGGATGCCCTTGAAGATGTTCTTTAAAGCCTAAGAGCACAAGAGGGACAAAGCGGGGTAGTTGGTACAAGTTCATATCGGATAACTGCAGCAATAGACGCGGACAAGGAGTTAGAACACGGAAGAGACAAACCATTTTTGAAGAGACAAACCATGGTTTGTCTCTTCCGTGTTCTAACTCCTTGTCCGCGTCTATTGCTGCAGTTATCCGATATGTCTTTAAAGCCTGTCAGATACCTCAACCATAGAATGGCGATCTGCTATTAGATTTCAATCAAGTACAAGCCTTTTCAATGCGGCAATCTATACAATTTTTATTTTGCGTTTTTTATGTAATCCAATTTTTTTTTGTCATGTGTTTCTGCCAAGGGATCACAAAATGTACTTTTAGCTGAGTTACAACTTTAAATAAGATACGGATCAAGGAATGACACTGAGCTAATTGAACCAAAAAGGTTACTCTGCACTTCACCTCCCCTTTCTCAGCACACAAACTCGCATGACATATAGCTGGGGTTTTCAGTAGTATTTACTAAAAAGCACTCATAAATGTATGTCAGTAAAGTTTTATATGATCACTAAAAATAGTTATAAACAAATAGTCCCCAGAATGAGCACTTGGAATCATTTGTTCTATCAAAGTATCAGTTGACAAATGTAACTCCTATAAGCGCGTTTTCTATTCCTAGGTTTGGATGGCTTTACAGTGAAGAGGCGGCATCTCATCACTTTTGACGAGTTTGAACGTTGGAAATTCGAAGCATGGAATCCCCACGTAGCTACCCCACAATCAGGAAGATGGTTGTACAACATAACGCCGCCATTTTGTCATCTGATTCAGCTGAACGAGTAACCAGTATGAAAACAGATGTCCTCAAATGAGCAAAGCTAACAAATGAAAATTTGGACACCAACTGCAAAGTCCTAATCTTGCACTGGAATAAATCCTACTCGTAGGATGTGCACATAAGAATCATTTCCGCGCAACATTCCTTGCATGAGGAATATTTTCGGGTGACTCTCAACCAAAATGTGGTGCTTATTGTAAAGGTTTCTGGTGAAGTAACGCAAAAGTAATGGCATTACTTATCAGAAGTAACGGCAATAGTAGTGCATTACCTACCACGCAAAAGTAATGGGTAATGTAATGCATTACCCATTGAAAAAGTAATGAGTAATTGTAATGCATTACAAAATAAAAGTAATTTCCCCGCTTCTGAGCCCAACTAACCGAGCGTGGCAGAGCAAGAGAATGTGTGGTTCACGAAAAGTACAACCACCACAGCTATGCCAAGAGTTTACCTACAGCAGAAGCACTTACCCTTCCAACCCCCATGCTCAATGCAATCCCTAAAAATGCCCCAGAAGGCATCTCGGGCATTGCTGCCAAAACGCTCCCTCCACTGCAGCTCATCTAAGAACCCCTGTATAGAGTCCAGACGCAGCTGGTTGACCACAAAATGTCCAAATACTTCTGTCAGCTTCTTCATCATATATGCCTCCACTTTTCTTGGTGTCTCACCATTCTCCTGGAAGAAGTGTGAAATTGGGAAATTCTCAACTGCTCCCTAAAAGTAATTCCTCACTTCAAGAGAAAGATGCATCATCTGTGACACCTAACATCTGCAAACAACAGGTTTATTCCATTGTTATACTGAATTAAGCTGCACTTTACTGATCTTTTCCTGTATGTGGTCCAATTGCAGAAGAGCTGTTGGGTGATCTAAATCATCATGATAATAATTACACCAGAGAGCACAAATACAGGTCAGTCACCACGACGATGTATGTAAGACTCTAGGTAACTGTACGTAAATTTTAAAAACCAGATGACGTAAATTTTAATGCAGTTAGGAACACGAACAATCGGCTTAATGATTGGTGGTTTAAAGACAAATACTGTGCTCCCAACATGCAAGATGATAGCCATACTTTTTTTCAGCAAAAAAAGTGCTTTCTAGGGTCATCGTGGATGGGACTGTCTGCTTTTGGGCTAGGTGGCGCAAGGTACCACCCGCTACAAAGGGAAAGCCACAATATCCATCCATCCACCAGTTACAGGCCAGTTTGCGACACCAGCACGACAAAGGCAACCTCATATTTTGAACAACGTTCAATGTGTTCACCAATGTGGTGCACCATGTGGTGCACCACTTTAACAATAAACAGAGGTTGTACAACAATGCACAAGCACAAATGAGGCATCTGCCTGCACTCATGCTACCTGCTCTCCCCCATATTAAAATCTTCTACAGACTTTCACTTCGCTTACCTTCGTCACAACAAAAGTGGACACTGTATTATCGAGGAATGGTCCCCTAATTCCATACAACATAAGGTGGCACCAGTGGTGACACTAGGGTACGCGTCACCCGGTGCGGGAGCTCTTTGCGTCAACCCCCCCCCCCCCTCCCTCTATAGTGGATCCCTTTCAATACCAGATGGTATGGGATACATAACAATATCATACCAGAGGCACAAAAGAAAAATCATATGTTCGCAGGGGGCTCCTCGTGTCGTCGCAGAGAAAGAGTTACTGGTGCGGCGCGTCCCCCCCATTTCGTTGCATGGCCCGGTGCGGACCACACCCCTAGAGATACCAACTGGGTGGCACTGCCTGTTTCACTCATTATGTCATGTAGAATAATTATTTCTGCTGATTAATTTGGCATGTAGCGCAATGCATACATAAAGTATACAAGCGACAACACAAGTGTCACCGCACTTTAAACAACCAAACAACAGAAAGCTCTGCTATAATGTACCACAATGTCATAGTGCAGCCTATGCCACAAACATGGCTTGAGACATGGCCACACAATGCTGTATTTTGTTCGTTTTGCCATGCACTTGTACCTCCCTGTTGTAATCACTCCTTCTCTCTGAGTAAAAGCTTGTATGTCACTGGATACCTTTGCCATAGAGAGACACCAACAATCTGATATACTGTTACAACTGTCATCACCATCTGGCACAAGCATGGTACGAAAGGATAAAACCAGGACAAGACCATTCTAGAGACAAGGTACCAACACTTCTGGCCAAATTTCATCATCATTCATCTACATTAAAAGGTCCAGAGCTCTAGTAACCTGCCATCACTGGATCAATACTGTGAGGGGGAATCACAACAACTGGTGGCAAAGTTGACAATCAGGTGACGACATGGTACTAGAGCTCTGGACATTTTAGCAAAGATGAATAGTGTTGCAATGTGGCCAGAAGAAGTGTTGGTACTTCGTCTCCAGAACGCTCAGCCCTCATTTTTCACCCTTCAGACCGTACTTGTGTCGGATGTTGATGACAGTCGTAACAACTCCAGAATTGCAGTGTACAAATGCAGAGTGCCCTATTACAGTGCAACTACTAAGACCAAAAACAGTATGCAGTGTGCCGCCACTCTCATGGAGTCATGAGGAAAGAAAGAGAGAGAAAAAAAAACAGATGCTTCGGTCTTATTTGATGAGCCAAATAACTGAGGCATTTTACCACAGGATCATATATTTGTAGAACTCTCACATTACCGGGGGTAATTGCAGTAACCTCACTCACAGCTTACCTTTGCCACTTTTATGCTGGGTATGCTACAATCCTTCCCCTCGGGCAGAAGCAAAACAGTTTCTTCCTTCAACCAGTTCTCCAAGCACTTGACAAATAAGGGAGAATTCCACCCCATGGATATGGAGACCACTTTTAACCGTGTCAATCCAGTTTCCTGATCAAGGGCACCGATGACCAGGAAGCGACCCATCTGCACCATACCCAGCTGCACTTGCACTCCAGGGCCTCCCAACTGTGGCCTGCAGATCTCGATAGCTTGCGAGCAGACATCCTGAATGGCACGCCATACAGAACGCATTTGTTCGGCAGTAAGCTGCAGCTCCTCCAGTACGTCATCCATGCTGGACTGTCGAGCCCAGTGGAACAGGAGGGCGACCGCTTTCCAGTGAGGAAGTTTGAGACGAGCAAAGAAGCTTGGCTGAGAGAGGGCTAACCTCCGTTTACACCTGCCACGACAGTTGAGAAACTGGTGATTTTATATAATAACTTGTCACAATGTCATGCACAACAGGTTCCTGGATAACAATGTACCAAATCTGACAAATTTAGCTTCTCCACAGAAATTAAGGTGAAAACAGGCTATCATTACTCCAGCAAGTTTTTTTGTGTGTATCATCATAAGGTGTGACAAGATGAAGCATTGTGGCTTCTACTGCTTTTACGCTGCTTTTACACCATTGTTTGGGCTTGAATAATGCCAGATAGTGTGTAGCCCTATGGCAAGCGGAGTGTGATATCGGTGCCACCAAACACCTACTCGAGGTAAATTAGCCACAGGAATGAATCATATCACTTTATGTAAGGGGAAGCTATTGTTGATCAGCAGCAAAACAGCTTGACCATTTAGGGCTAAAGGTATGATACCAGTGACGCTCTCATGACGATATTACACCCTAAATGCTGGTTTCCACAGCTGAGTGGGCCGTGACCATGATATACTGAGAGGCTCTAAGCATAGAGAAAAGCCTATAATATTTGATTCCCCTCATCATTCATTTTGAACATCACTTTGATGTTCAAGAATCAGCACTATACCTAGCATATGTGATATCATCTCGTAAACTACATGTGTTATGCTTTATACCTGTTACTGAAATTTGTTCATGTGTGCACTTAAAGGGTTTGTGAAACCATTTCCAAACTTTTGAGGAAATAACATTATAAATATTTATTTTTGTCTGCTAAACATGCATGTCAAAACGGGATGTTCCTGCAATCCTGCGTGACGAAGCTATTGCACTCCGAAGGTTGTGCACTGGGCGAGCTCCTCCCTCGCTCTTAACTTTTCACCTCCTCGCCTGTTTTCGGATTGACATTTCAGAGTGGGGAAGGAAGTGCATGCTTTTCCATTTCCATGACAACGTAGGCGATTGTAAAGGGAGCCGGCCACCGGAGAACGGCCTTTGCTATGGTGACCTTCGGGTACTGTGAGCAAGCTAAATGCACAGCTAAAATGTCACTTCATGTCTGTCTGCCGACGCCTTGCGCTGTTCAGCACCACTGTCAGCGGCGGCTTGAAAAACTCAGTTTTAAAAACCCAACAGATAAGAAAAAAACATTCAAACGAGGAACGTGGGACTTTGCGTGCCGAATCCATGTATGTAACAGAGCTATACATTTAGTGGGTTGCATGTGGTTTTTCATCCCTTTAAAGGGGTTGCAGCACGATATCCCAGGTTATCTTTGATAAACGTAAAGGATGGTTCTTAGCAACCAATGTAAACCTGCATTCCAAGTTTCACACCGAGGAGTATAATTTGATCCGCGAATACAGAAACTCACCCGGCTCTGACACCACAGCACGCGTCGACGTTACGTGCTTACGACTACTAATGGGAGCTCTGAGGCCTCTGACGTCTGTGCTTTACTCAGGCACGTGTTCGAGGGTTTGTATCTCGCCAAGTACGGCACGCAGAAAAATAATTCTTTTTTCCTCAGTACTCTGGAGTGTTGTACAGTGTGTGCATGATGCAATGAACAACATCTATCAAAGTGTCACAACCCCTTTAGGCTCTGCTACTCTTTTCCTAGGTAAGGTAAAAGAACCAGTTATCCAGTGACTTTGAGATCCACGTTGAAACTGATGTTTTGTTATGTTCGTGCAAATCTTATCACATATCTGAGCTTGAATTCAGCTTCTAAGATTCGATAATAGCTTGGGAAAAATTTTTGCTGAATAACCATAAAAAAGTGTGTAGCCACCACCTAGTGAGCGACACAGACATGTCTGAATGTGAGTGGCGTGGGGTCATAAACAGAGCACACACTGCTGGCTACAAATAAAGGCAGTGCTTCTGGCACCTCCTTGGGCAAGCTGGTGCTAGCACCAACCTCTGGATTGAACAAAGTTCCTCAGTCCTGCTCAATATAGTTGAAACTAACGCCTGACAGACCTTCAGTGACCCGGACAGACCAACCGAGGAAGCTCAGCTACCATCTGCCAAGAGCTAGGTGATCCAGCAGACAAACAGGCAACACAATAGAGGTCTTGTAAGTACCTCAGTTAATCGTGTATAAGACGCACATTTTTTACCGAAAGGCAATGCGGCATTGAGGAAGTGCGTTCAATACGTGTGGGGGGAATTGTAACCCAACACCTAAGGGAGACTTCGCAAGGATTCGAAACAAATTAGGTGAGCATCATACCGAACACGAACGACCCTTTCGATACCGAATACAACATTCGCATTCATTTTGCGAGAGTAATTAATTCGTAAATAATGACAATAGCAGACAGAGACCAAAATGCGAAGAGGCACAAAACAGAGCTCCATGCTATACCGTGACGTCACCCAGCATTGTAGTCTGTTTCGCAACCTACCTTCTCCCTTGCCGGGTGCCGGATGATGTCAGCAGTGTGCTGCTTTCAGTGCCTTTCGCTTCACAGAGGCGAAGCGCCCGCTTCGTAATAAATTCGTTTGAATAAAATCTGCGCAGTTTTGGAACGAGATATTTCGTACACATGTTCCTGACATCCCAAAGGTTACGGGCATACCACAACCTTTGTGGCGATTTTGTTGCGGAGTCCCACTTCTTTTTTTATTCAGAGATATCCATGGCGGACCTCCCCGGAATCGAACGTCGTGATTCTTCCACACCAAATAGTCTCGTGTTCCATCAAGCGTGGACGAAATACTCCTCTATGTTCGTTGCATTCGTCATTCATCACTCTGGCGCCAGGCGCTGGTTCTCGTTGACTGTGTGGTACGAGTGGCGGCACGAGACGATCCGGCCGTGCTATTAAAGTCATGGTGCATTTAATATATGGGAAGCAAAAAAGTGCCAGTATTTCGCCGCTCAAGTTGGTGGTGTGCCCAACATGCGAGTAAGTATGGTATTGGTGTTCCTTAGACAAAACTCCTTTGGAAAACCTAGGATAAGACAATGGAGGAGTACTCAACTGCATCACATGTGCACAACTAAATGCACTACAAAGGAGATGCTATCTGAAGTCGATGTGGGAAGAGGAACACCTTGTTGAAGTTGCAGATCTCTCAGGATGGCTAGAGGCCGCTAATAAAGCACACATGATGATATGGACAGGACAAGCACAGCTCGCACACAGAGTCCGCAGAGAAAAAACAATTTGGATCGCATTATATACAAAGAGTGCCAAATGTTGCTGTTATTTTACCAAATTTTTCTAAGTTTAACAGTGAAGAAGCAGTGAAGCAGTTGGTTGTCATATCCAATATGGTGGCTTCCAAACTAAGATTTTGGGAGAGGGGACAGCCTCTTTGTAAATCATTTGCTTTCCCACATTTCTCTGTCCTGGTTCCTCTTCTAGCTCCTCAGCTTCCAATTTTCATGTCTCGCAGGAAGTGGTTAAAAAAATCCATCTGTCCTGAGCCTCATATAAGTGAGAAGGGAGGGTCTCCTGGGAGAGGTGGTCCTACCTCCATACAGGTAACCAAACACTGTCTACAGGAGTGGGGCCAAATGACAAGAGCGCTGAACGGAACAGGGGAGACGTTGCTGACCTGATGTACTCGTTACTATTCCACTGCAGTGTGATGCAACAGTCCCGACATGCTTCGAAGAACAAACTGCTATGCCTTTTGTATCAATGCTTCTAAATTAGAGGAACTGCAAAGAGGCATTGCACCTTTTCTCCTTTTCTTGCTCCCAGTTTTAATGTACAACACATTTTATGGAATGTTTTATGTTATGTTTTATTCATCTGGAAAAATTGACACCAAAAAGCGTGCAACAAAATCATGACGTGCTTGCCTCCTCTCTCAGTATGTAGCTGCACTCCCCATTCCCCAGCACCCACACCTGTGCTCCTACCCTCAGTGGCTTCTCAGTGTCGTTCACGGACTGGTCAAAGTGCCCCGATATCACTCATTCCCCTACCCCTGAAATCATTGTTGTCAGCATCACACCCATTCCCCTGAATCAACTCTACTCAACTTGTTTTTGTTTAAGTATCTGCCTTAGTACAGAGCACGAAACAGAATTGCTAGGCATGACACACTCTCTTTGAACTAAGGCTTGCCAATGGATGAGGAAGGTCCGAGTTATCCTCATTCTCATGCCTAAAATCTCAAGCAACAAATAAGGTGTTATGGCAGACTGCATAGGACCTCAGCTGATAATGTGACACCAATCGCAAATTCAACTAGTTCCTGTCAACGCTACTGCAGTGTATGAAGAAACAAATTCCACCTACTTTGATGCAGCACACTCCAGAGCATAATGGAATGGCAAACTGGTATCTGCTTTGATAGCCATTTTGCCAACTTTGCAAACTTTGCAAGCCAAGTCAACCCTGAGGATGCCACGTTCGGCAAGCCAGGGAATAGGGTTGTCTCTGTCCACAATGTTGTAGTATTGGTCATCTACAGAGGACCACCAAGCTCAATTAGTCCAGAGCACACGAAGGATGCTCGGCGCCGAAGGTAAAAGCATACACACCAAGCTGACGAACTTTCTCCTTTAAGGAGTCTTCAGAGAGCACTTGCTGGGGCACTACCTTGGCAGCGAGGAGACTCTTAGCTGTCACTGCCGTGTTACCACCAAAGATTAGAGGAAGGGGACGAGGCTTTGCCTGCAGTACAAAAGAAACTCGTTGTCAGTGTCTTCTCACACCACCATACTGCGAGACACTGCAGAAAGAAACAAAAGCGTGTGAAAAGGAGCAACTGTTGCTCATGCAGCTGCAAGCACACAAAACGCTGCCACAGCTTTGTTCTATTGCATGTGCCGACAGTTGATGCATATCCAAACAATAAGCCAATAACCATTTTGTTCCAACCTTGAGTGACAATAACATTCATTTCCTGCTTTCTACCCCCTGCAGGACTTTGCCTATTTTGAGCTACAAAAATTTTTACCGCCCAAACTAAAAAATAACGTTTCTGTATTTTGTGTGCAGATCATGAGGAACCGTATGTAACAGTTAAATGCTGAGCTTCCAGCATTCAACTACACAGCCAATTACATGACCTGGTATAGTTTTACACGTTTTACACATATCAGATGCATATTTGTACGTATTTGTGAGCATGCACATTCTATAAAAAAAAGAGCAACATCCCAGCACCTGTAAATTCGCATGTGAAAATGTGTGAGGAAAGATTATCTTGGGAAATAGGCCTGGCCTTCCACCAAGGAAAGGGAGGGAGATACCAGAAGCCTTTCTATCAGAGGAATGAAGAACTGTGTCAGTCACCAGTCTATGCAGTTAATGTAAAAATGACAAATTCACGCAAGGGCGCATGCACAGGTCTACAGCCATCTAGGCCCGATAAAACAACTGTTTGTTTTTGTAATAAAGCTTCAGTTGGCAGAAGGCGCTCGTGTTAGACTTTCTTGTTGTGCTGTCGCCAATTTATGCCACGAGTCCGCTGGATCACATCCAACAAGCCTGTGTAAGGACGCTTGTGGAACGACCAAGCGTGTCAGCAAAGGGCCTATTACCTCTTGTCTGTGAACTTCAGTCAGAGATTTTGGAGCTGGCATAGACTGTTCTGCATGAACTGAAAGCGAGAATGAAAGGATGAAGGGAAGCTGACACCACAAACACGCACACACACTGTTGCCTGTAATAGGAACCTCAGACACAGTCCACTTACAGGCATTTGGGACTAGAGGGTTTTGCCTCGGGGACGATGCACAGCCGACAAAGTTGCCATTCCCAGTGCTCACCTTCAGTGGCTTTGTAGCCTGCGTGAAACAGGCTGAGGCATTAACCACTGCAGGGACAGCACAGCAGCAATGTATGTAACATTTCCTTCACTTGATTTAGAGTCACAGCATGCAAGGAATGCTCTTTCAAAAAGGACAGTTATAGGAGGTATCTCCCTTACTGTGGTACAAGAAACTTGATAAATGGCTGCTTCCAAACTACTCGTGACCTTTTAGTTGTCGCACAGTAAGATATTAAAAGTTTCAAGCCCTAAGTATTCACCATGCAGACCACCGCCGTGACTACAGAACAAGCTGCACAAGGGATTGTGGCACTTTGATATCCTACGATGTTGGTTAATATACTACTGTAATGCACATATCGTTCAGCACCCCAGGGTAGTGAGTAAAAGGAATTATTCCTCTGCGTGACATAGTGTACAAGTGACAGACCTTGAACCTACAGCTGCTGCCAGCAATGTCACAGGAGCAGGAGCCCCAGTTATTCCTACTGATCCTCAAAACCTCTCCCAATACTGCCGAATGGCCACACCATCGTGTCACAGCAGCATCGGTTTCAATATTCAATCATGCATGTGATCTTCTATGCAGCCCTGACCCCCTTTGGATTGCATGGTTTGCAAATAGTCATCTTATAAGTCTATTGAATATAAATCTGAGTAAACTGCTACAACCCTTTCAAGCATACATTCCTGTGCACAGTGAAGCAAGTGTAATAGCACCCACCAACACACTCAGACTCTCCACACTCCTATGTTGCTTTAACACAAAGTGACAGATAGAGAATACAAGTGAAATGAACAGGACGTGATATATCACATTCAAAGTGACTGATTAATTGATTATTCGAGATGCTTTACATAGTTGTGCCACAGAAAATCATAGGTGGTATCAGATAAATAATGAACAAAGCGAGGGTTAAATTGAGAAAAATTTATTGACAGTGAGAAACATCATTCAAAGCAACACTGTGCACCATTGTAGACTGATTACCAATCACAAGCAGCTTCCTGTGGTACATTCTTTTCCATCTAAATGCTATTATGCGTAGTGTTGAACGGCATCAATTTGTGATGGTTCTATAAAATGCAGAAGTTGCAGTGTCTTTGTACATTGCACAATAACACAACTCAAGAAGTACAAAAAGAGCTTGGTAAGGAGACTTCTGAACGGTTGTCATATTGCACACAAAAGGTGCTGCCATAAAAGTATAGAATGCATTGCACTGCTCTTGCATTTCGTCTGACTGACAAAGGAAAATGTAGCCCAAGCAGGTCAACTTCACTTCACCTAATACAGGCATCCTCTTTCTCCACTCACAAATACTATGACCCCATTTATTGGGTTCCAAGCTAAAGGGCATTCAAGTCTGTGCTTGTCATATGCTTTCCAGCATGATATCCAGATAAGCAAAAAGAGAGAGAAAAAAAAAGAAATGTGTGTATAAGGCCAACACACTGAAACAGCACAAAGTGTAACCATTTCTTTGATAAATTTTGATTTCTTCCACTGCAACTGGTTGACCTTGTGGCATTTCATCTGTTCATCTCTAGAGTGCAGACACACTCTCTGCACTCTACTGAAACAACGTCGAACATTATGGCACTGATAATACGTTCTAGCAAGCCAACAACCTCCAAGCCACACAAGCATCATCACATTCGAGGGGTAGTTTGTCATGTCAGCATCACAAAAATTGCTGTGGTCTTCATGAATAGAGAGTAATCCAATCGAAAACATCTAATCCAGCTTGCCAGACAGCAAAACCTCGATAGCCTATCATAAGGTATGGTTCCATGCTTTCAGATCTTACTTGTTGCTGGATTGAGAGCATGCTCTTTAATGTTTATAATATCACCAAAGCATTGGAGACTGCCACGGCTTTCATTACATCATAGGCCACGTTAAACGAGTATAACTTGTCTGGATTAGGCATACATAATTTTACATGTCACTGCTGTACCAAACAGTTGAGTTCCAAAGTTTAGGTGTAGACCATTTCTCCGAGGAAACATCGTCGTCGAAGTAACCTTGTTGGCAGGTTGGAGGTAACCTTGTTGGCAGCCCCCAGATAATTTTTTAAAATTAAATCTTCTAATTTCATTTTCTAATAAGTACAAAAATGTGTACCATGACTATCATGTCGAGACAAACTGCACAGCTGTGCACAAGTACTTACAATTTACATGCTTTCATTATAACATTGCAACAGCAACAGGTTCACCTTTCACAGGTAGTGTCATGGGGAGTGGACCTTTTCCACAACAGTCATGTGCATGCGCGATCTTGAGGCACCGGAGGTTATCTCAGTCTTCACTAGACGGCGCAATACGGGGACGACAGAAGTGGGGACCAGTGGGGGAGAGCGCACAAACGGCTCGATCTTCCCAGTCCCACT
Organism: Ornithodoros turicata; assembly: GCF_037126465.1. Taxonomy (NCBI): domain Eukaryota; kingdom Metazoa; phylum Arthropoda; class Arachnida; order Ixodida; family Argasidae; genus Ornithodoros; species Ornithodoros turicata. The sequence continues at coordinate 90,256,477 of NC_088202.1, read as the reverse complement.
CCGGACTGGTTTTGGTCCTTTGCGCTACCCACGTGGATCTGTTTTAGCCCGTGCCGAGCGTGGTTCGCTGGAGAGACGCCAGGATATGACGTGTATGTGAAAAAGGACCATTGGGTTGATGCGCAACCATACATACATGTGCACTCTTACTAGTGTGGTCAGACATCCCGTCTTGGCCAGCACAGTCCTATTTTAGAGGTTCAGCCCACCCGTTCAGTCTTTTTTGACTCAGTGAAGCATCCAGTTTTCCCCGTGAAGTCCCGTTTTCGCGGATGGCAAACACTTTCGGAATCGGTATGAAGCAATGAAGAAAGCTCCTCATACTATTTGCTCCTCATACGCATAGTACTTTTTCAGTAAATACACCATGAAATAAAAATTCATTACTGCATCCGATGTTACATTCAGTAGATTCATTACTTCTTTTGTGTGAAGTGAATGCACTGAAACTTTTGTGATGCGGAACTTAGTGTGCTTGTAGAACCTTGTTTTGGCAACCTTCCGTTACTGTTCAGGAATGGTGTAAAAATATGCATGTGTTTTCAAGGAAGCTATCCAGAAGGAATTCTATTTTACAGGTTCAGCAGAGCTCTTGTCAAACCTGTGGTGTGTGTTTTTCTGCTGTGCATGGAGGCCGCTATAACTTCATGAAGGATTGTACTGTGTCGTCGTTATGAAACAAATAATAAATGTCAGTACTTTTTTGCCCATTGTTCTGTCTATTGCCCAATTGCTATAGGTGTACTACGTACCTACAGGTCATTGCTTGAGCAATGTTTAGTCCATTACAAAAGTTTTCTTTTCAGCAAAGTACAAGCACTACACATATAATTATTTTCTTTTTGTATTGGTTGCTCGCATTGCTTTCAAAATAAAGCTCTGTACATATATTGAAACATCCTCTGCCATACAAATGCTTCTAACCTCCATTTTCCTTTCTCGAAAATCTGTGATTTTTAGGTATGGTCAATGTTTCACCTTTTAAGCTTTTCAAGGAAAATAGCATCTGAGTAGGACTTGTCGAAACATTAACAGCAGCCGTACAGCTTGACACACGAATTACATATCAATTACATGCTCCACAGGCATCGCTCCCGGAAGGCTAGTCACCTGAAATTTGCATCGTGATCACATTCAATGCAACAACCCCCCATTTCAAGAAGAGATTTGTAGCATGACAGTTGGCTCCATGGCCAGCACAGCCGGAACACCCACCTGCACACTCTCTTTGGGAACGACTGCCGTGGTGGTAGGGTTAGCAGCAACTGCCACCACCTCTGCTGGGAGGCTGAGTCGCGGCCTGCACAGCAGTACCTTGGATCCTGATGCTCGAGCCTCCTGAATGCGACGAGAGCTCCGCTCGTATGCTCGTACAGAGCGCGCATGTGCCATCATCTGGACCTGAGACAGCTTGTCATCGTCACACTCCATCCAGAGAGATGGCGTCACTGTGCAGTCCCGAGGCGGCCATTGCGCAGGCTGAGAGGGTAGGTGCTGCCGGATGGGAGACGACAAAATTACCATAGATGGGAGTAAAGTTGTCCGTGTGACCCCTTCGGCACGCTGTTCAGCTTCCAGGTCAAAGTCCTCGTCCGAATCCTGACCATGGGGTGGTGTTGATGCTAGGTTGTATTTCTTTACGGTGTCGGAGATCTTGGCCGCAGCAACCCTGGCAGCTCGACGGGAAGGACGACCCACGCTTGGCTGCATGAAAACAAAACTATGTGAGGATACTTTGTCGTATGTTCTTCAGTTTTGTGCTCTTATGTGGGAACGCAGACTCGACTTAAATGGCATCTGAAAAGTGACTGGCCTGCCCTGAGCAACGTGTGCAGTGTAAGCAACACAGTGCAATGCAATATGGGTAACTTTACCGAAAATATTCTATATGCGTTTTTAAGCATCATCATTTGTTATCGGTTTGTTTTTCCCTTCTGGGCTCGTTATCTATGCCGGTTATCTTTCCGACTGTCTCCCTTAGCACTTTTTTTTTACTGATAAAAGAAAAAAAAAAATAAATAAGAGTCTGAAGCCTTTGCTGGACCTACTAGGAGCAGTATTTTTCATTAATTCCGACTTGGGTTCAGTTTTAAGATGGCAGAAAAATATAATTCCAGTTGACTTCCGGCTTGGGAAATAATATTGGTCGACTTCAGGTGTTTGTTCCAGTTCGGTTCCCCCAGTGCACCCAAGATGTCGGCACGTATATCTCACGTCTTCTGGCAGGATTCTAGTCTCTCTTCACAAAGCAATGTTGCCACTGAAGAGAAATCCTGCTTTAAAGTTCCAGTAATACAGTGTCATATGAACAGTTCTATTTTGACATTCTCTGAATGAACCCATGAGATTGAACAACACTCAGTCATGTTGACAGTCAAAGTGCTTCCTTGGATATGCATAGCAAGTTAAGCTCTGGCTGTCACACCCAGGGGTTTAAACAAGGCAATGTTAACAGCTTTATAGAAACCACTTAAACATTTCTACGAAGTAGATCTGCCATCATGAGTTGTTCACATTGCCCATCATCACATGCGGCGGTGGATCCAGACCCTCATGTTGGCAGGAGAGGGGGGTCTTTGTCGGAGAGCATAGTGGGGGAGGGGAGAAAGAAAAATCCTACGTATAAACTGACGTTTTTTTGTGGGGGCAATCGCCGAACTGCCCCCCCCCCCCCCCCCCCCCGGATCAACACACTGCTCCCTCCACTTCATCTTGTGTGTTCCTCAAACTCGAGGAAATATTACCTCTTTGATTGGTTCTATATTTATGTATCTGTACTGCTACCATGACAGACCATACACTTACTTGGTCCACAACAACATTGTTGGCAGCATCGAGCAAGGCCAGTTCCCTACTGTTCTTGCGCTTACGCTTTCCTGGTGATTGGAGTGCAGTCTTCAAAGCACTCTCTGTAAGGTGAAGCGAAGGCACGGCTTCTTCGGACAGAATGCCCTTCTCCGCAAAATCGGAAGGCAGGAAATGCCTGGAGCAGACTGCCAGGTCTTTCCTTGGAGCAGTGTCTGCTAGGCCAAGGGCTGACAGCCATTGAATGCGTCTTACCGCATTTTCAGGCACTACATGCAGTTGGTTGCTATCTGATGGTTTCTCACCACAGCTTACAACGGCACACTTGATCATCGCCGCTCCTTCGGTGTATGCATTCTGACACCTAGCTTTGAGGCACTGGAAAAGTGATTTGGTGAATGAGTACATACTATGGATAACTGCACAACAACACATAATGAGTGTTAGTTCTGTGATGATCAAGCGCCACACGGTTTTACATGAAAGTTGTGTGCAAAGTACACACAACTTTATTTTTAACATGATGAATGGGAGTGATGATGGGAGTTTCATCGCCATTAAAGTCCACGTGTAGCATCAACCACAGAATGTAATGAGAAATGACAGCCCATATGAGAACAGGCAGTTGCAACTTTCTGTAACAACTCCTCCACTTCAAACTTCATACTTCAAGCATACGGCAAACTTCACTGCAGCACCACAGTGAACAGTCAGCTTTACCTTTCATTTCTCATTGGCTGCCTTTCTTTGAGCATTTCCTAGATGCTGGGCAGAGTGTGTCATGTGGGAGAATATGCTGGCAGACCCAGGCCCCTCCCCGTAAAGTGTGCCTGCCTAGTATACAAAGTAGTACGGCGCAAGCTAGCTGGTGTAGATTATTTGAGGAAGACACACGAATGGACAGGACGAAGCTCAAGGTATACAAGTTTCCTTCTCACAGAATTTTAAGGCAGCCATATCTATTTCTTGATTGTGGTCTGAAACCACGTATCATCACAAACAGTTATAGCAGCAAAGTTTGCTTCCATGCTGTTTTTCAAAAAGCATTTTTGAAAAGACGAAAAATCCATAAGAAATGGACGCATACATTCTAGTATAATATCGCCCTAATATGCTGCTATGCTCACGCTGCAACTATACAGCATGAACAGATGACGTTCCGTGTCAATGCCACTTACTGGAGATTACATTATATTCCCATGTGACAGGGGTAAAGATGCTTGACAAAGGCAGTTGATATGAACATGGCAACCAAGAAGTACAGAAGTATTTATCTGCATTGGAAGTGCTTATCATATCGTCAACATATACAAAAACCTGACGTATTTGTTTGCTCATGTACTGAGCACATATGTTCAGCTAAAGAATGATAAGAAACTGTACATCATTGAACTGCACATGTTTAGCATTGGCACTGGGAGGGAGAAACACTGTACCCCAGCCACAGTGATCTGAAAACCGATCCCTCTGCCTGTGGCTTAAAGCATATCCAATCCATTCTTCAGCACTTTAGTAATTTATATGAGAGTGATGCTTTAGCGGCATAATTGATAGCATTGCCCACAAGTAATCGGAATCTGTATAAAGCCCATCTTCTGCAAACCCTTTGCAAGGTTTGGGGAAGTACACTATTGCACTTTGTGCATTATTTACTGAGCAGCAGACATTGCTATTAGTCTCATTAGATGCGGGCTTGGAAAAATCAAGTTGACAAACGTGCCTTGGAGGACGCCATAGTCAAATGTTGCTAATCATACAACAAAGGAACTTAATGAGCTGAACAGTATTCAAACTTCTTGAGGTGTTCCAATGAAAAGCTAGCGAGCACATGCAAAAGGATGGGTTGTAAAAGACAGTTGTTGCTCAACGCACCACATGGCAGTATAATAACAATGACTTTCGCGCAGTCAAGCCAACTTTTACCTCACGAAGTATGAGAAATTCTCACAAGTTTCATACCAGTGAACCACTCTGCCTGAACGAAGCCAGATTACATGTGTGTGTTACAAATTTCCTAAATTTTGAAAATTCACCGTACAGCTCGAATTTGAATCTCTTCAAATGGTGTAACGTAACGAAATTAAACTGAATGCAGGAAGAAATTGAGAGTTCCTCGCGTACTTCCTTCCTTCTCTCATTCTTGCACGAGAAGTAAATTTTATGTGCATTACCATTCCTCCATGATGCTAACACACTCATCCTAAAAAAAGGCGCCTCTCATGCACCAGTTACGCATATTCACTTGAACTCAAGATAGCACACAAACGCACTAGTGGTCACGGGGCCGGCGCATTGGACCAGTCCCGAAGGCCGATGTTACATTTTAAAATGGCGTCAACGCAGGTTACCAAAAGGATTATATTCACGCCCAATTGCAATGCAAGCTTGCGACGTAGACACTTCTGTGCTACCGTACCTTTATTGTGTATCAAAAGTTGCGTCCTTTTCTTGCTATCGTACTTGTGTTTCTAACCAACCAATCGATTAAACTCATAATAGCTAAGCCTTACTTCTCTCGAACTTCTTCCAGTAGCGTCTTTCCTAGACACAGAGTTGCCAACCGCCCCACGCCGCTGTTTTGAGACAGGTCACGTACGCATCATAAAGCAAAGCAAAAAAATGTACAGAAGAAAACTTATTCACATAAACAGCTGAGGACACACGAAACTGTCATTATGTCATGTAAAGTGTTCGACTGTTTTGCGTGTGTTTGTGAGTTTGTATTGGACGTTATATCCTCGAATATCGTCGAATCCTTCCTGTCCTTCATCATTTAGTGACTCTATCATCACTAGGTCGTAGGGCCCGGGAGTTCATGCACAATGCATATTTTTTTTAATGCCTTCTAACGGATATTCTAACGTTTCTCCACACATTATCGATCACAACGACACAATTTTACAATGTTTTGTGCGTCACAGCCATGGTCACAGCAGCGTAATCAGAAAAATATTTCGGGGGGGAGGGGGGTTCTAGGGGACATTTCATGGGGGAGGAGGATTTCACACTCGTTTCCCTCTCCCAAATGCGCTACCAAGGGTAAGATTTCGGGGGTTTGAAACCCCAAAACTCTCCCCCCCCCCCCCCCCCGGTTACGTCACTGCATATGGTGTGTCATATAATATTCCTGGACGATTGCGTATTATGCCATATTTCTATCGGCCATTTGATTGCATTAACGACGTGAAAACCCGAGACAGGGAGGAAATAACAGACAACAATTTCTCAGTTTTTGCTGAGAAATTGTAGTCTGTTATTTCCGCCCTGTCTCGGGTCTTCACGTCGTCAATATGAACCAGCTAGTCCGCGCCCTTTCACTTTTATCGATTTCATTGCATGTTATATGTCGACGCCGGCCCTACTGTGACTACCTGACTGCACGCCTGAACGTCTTTCTCAGATGCGGGGGGGGGGGGGGGGGAAGGGGCCGGTCCACTCGTCACCGGAAGACTCGTCACAGGATAATTGGTCATACCGGCCCTCTGGCTCGAGGTCCTTTTGCCACCGGAACACTGGTTGCAAAGTTGACCCCGTTCCAAAGGGAATGCGTTTCATCGTGTTTTACCAAAGGGATTAGTCCAGTGCACGACCCGCACTTCCGCGAAACCGGATTCCGAACACCGCTGACCGAACAAATTTCACGTCTTTGCTAAGGGCACGGCATGGAAGTGACGAAAACTCAGCGTGGGGCTCCCTTGCTGGGGCGCGGACAAAAGTTGAGAGACCGACCAAGGTTAGGTCAGGATCCTTACGTATTTCACACGTTGGGGAGTGGGTCAGTTCATGTAGAATATGCACCCGTCGAGACTGACCAAGGTTAGGTCAGGAGAGCCTTTTACGTATTTCACACGTTGGGGAGTACGGTGCGGTGAGCAGGTGGCAGGTTCACTGTGACGATTATTCTGGCATGGCATGACGGCAGTTCCTCGTACGAGATGCCCTGTGACGAGTTCACCTATGACCAGTTGGCCTGTGACGACCGGGCTTGTGACGAGTTCTCCTAAACCCGGGGGGGGGGGGGGATCGAGCGCTATTTTTGAACAAGAGAGAAACTGATGTTCTGAGGCTGGAACAAACATAGAAGGGACAGATACAGACAGGGACAGATCTTTCATCGCTATTTTTGAACCTATCATTCGGGGAGAAATTGCGGGATAATTGTGCCTTCGGGTGTTATCGGAGGTTTTTGTTTCTCCTCTCTTGTGGGTGACTTACCAGCGTACCGCGGCGCTAATCCCCAAAGGCATAGACAGTGCTGACACACATGGGTATATTTCTGCGAGCGTAAGTGACCCATTCTTACATTTGTTACACGTGGCGACCTTTGTTCGTCTTCAGTGGAAGCGTCACTTGAGGATTTCGTAGTGAATGGAATTCAGGGAGAAATCGGGTTTAACCCGAATTAGTCAGAGGTCAGTTTGGGGGGGATAGCCGTGTGGAATCCGGTTTAGGTTCCAAATGCGAATAGGGAACCTTCATTTGTAGAACGTATGTTTTAGACAATTTGGGTATTTACACAGTTCCAATGTACGCAAACGCTTCGGGAGTAACATTTCCGGTAACATATTTTATTTTGTGCATATTTACGTTTCGCTGGGCATATTTGCATGCATATTTTGAAAAATTTATGAGCATAAAGTCTCGGCTCTAGTCATCACACTTTGACCACGTCGTAAGCATAAACCGCACAGAAGTTGATGTCGCAATTTTTGTATGTGTAGTGGAAGTTTGTACAATGTTTTTCTCTTGTGATTTTTCAAATTATCTGCAGGGCTAGATCGGTTAGATATACCGGATGCACAATACTTGCCTCAGCTGACTGCGTGCTCCCCGACGAGTGTGTCGGCCCCCTTTGTGCTTGTGATAACGAGATGAGCTGTTCAGTAAAAACTGACGGTACTGCATCAGCGGTTAGCCTTGTCAGCCCCATAGTTGCTTCAATGACCTTCCCAGTTTTCGTGTCTTCGTATTTTGTTGTTGTTCGGAGGAAACGCTCTTCGAAATGTAGCTCACAAACCTGAGATGGTAAAAGGTGCTTTTGATTAGACTGCGGTACGGGAATTCCTTCGAAATCAAGAAAATAAAATGGAATTTTATAGAACAGTTCAAACAAGTTAGAACATATAGAATCCACTATCCTGAAAGCGTATAACTACAATTTCCAAAAACAGACCTGTACCTTTGGGTCGCGCAGTAAGTTCACATCGACACCCTGTACATACAGTATTTCTCTCCACAGCTTCCTGCGACTTTCGTCGCTCGGAAGTGAGAAAATCCGGACTTTTGGTCCACCGTCCGAGTTCCCTCTGCATTTTCTCACACAACACCTCCCCATTTTCACAGCAAATATATACCACGCTACTGCCTCTCCTCCGCAATCGTTTGTGGACTATCGCAGCCAACGATATGTGATGATAACCGATGATAAACACGCGGAGATGGGGCATGGCCGCATGGGGCGGTGGCGCTGCGGAATGATCAAGGTGCGATGACGTACTAGCGGATGAATACGACCGGGAAATGCGGTTTATAAGGAGATGAGGAGAAAAAATAAAGGGAGTGAGGGTGGAATGAAGGCAAACAAAGACAGAAAAGCATGATGGAAAGTTCTATGTTCCAACAGAGAGGCAATAAGAAAGCCGAACACAATGTAACGGCGAACGTAAACCGGTTCTGCGAGCAAGGAATACTTTGAGGCGCGGCTGGGGGGTGGACTTGCGTGCAGAGTACAGATTGCTGGGCAGCGGCGGGAAGAATGTGGCGACGTGGTCTCCCCCCATCAAAGTATCACTGATGCAGAACGCTCCGCGAAGGATGTTTCTGCGTGTGTAACCCCCAAATAGATGGGGAATGTGTGCTCGGATTCCTTGCTTGAAGGAAGTTGTTGTCATTCCTAGTCCCGGGAACCATTTTAGTTGCTTATATACAGTTGGGGTTTGACTTTTTTGGGTTAAACCCGATTTCTCCCTGAATTCTAATCATGTTTTATGTTGTATCATGTATCACGTACACGATTTAGTAGCAATCTATGAGCCTGTCTGATGAAAATATTATCTGAGTGCAACAAGAAACTTTTTTTTTTAATTCCGTGTTAGCGCCGCGAAGCAACTGTGGCTATGAGCAGCGTACAGACATGGACAGATGGAGAGAGGACAGCAAGGAATGAGTGGAAGACAGGGGGGGGGGGGGCAACAATAAACTGTGCGAAGCACATTTGATGTTGCGTTATGTGATGTATGTGACTATAAATCGCGAAGAATGCGTGTTTGACCAATATGTGCACCTCTAACCAGGGAAAGGTAACGGAATCTTTCTCGTTTCCGTTACCACCTCCGTTACTGGTCCTTATTTGTTTCTGTCTCAGTTTCGGTTACCACCATTGTTGCTTTCGTTCCCGTTACGTTTCCGTTTCGGTTTTCGGTACTGCCCCCACCTCCAGCTTTTTGTTTTTCGTCTTTCTTTTCTTTCATTTTTTTATAGAAAAGACCATTGAGACCGTGACAAAACTTAATCCCTCTACGTTCTGAAGTCTATTTTGAGGACTCCAGGGATACATGCATACAAAAGACAACGTTTATTCAAAATACACATATAGGTACGTGATTTCTCATTTCTGTGAACAGCTAATATGGAAATGGTTTCCAGGAATGTTACTCACGCTTGCAACTTCCAGGTCACCATAAGCGTATAAGAACTATGCTTCTTCTATTTTTGTGACCGTTACCGTTTCTGTTACCGTTACCTGCTATATTTCCGGTATAATACCGTTTCTGTTACCCTTCCCTGCCTCTAGCTACGGGTCGCTTGCTAGACAGAAGGAAGTACAGCTAGCTGGACAGAAAGGACAAAGTAACCCGATTGTATCAATAGCACACGATTTCACCATCCAACTTCAGATTTCAAAATAGCACCGCGAAGTTTAAGGGCACACAAAAATTTCGGTCAAATATTGACACTTCAAAAACTATGCCGCAATCACAAACTTTATTTCCGGGGTTGGGGGGGTGGGTGGGGGTGGGGGGGGTTCTACGGGGACTTTATGTAGGTAGGGGGAGGATATACCGTCTGTTTTCGTCCCCCAACTGCACTGCCAAAGGTATGATTTCGGGGAGTTTGAACCCCCGAAACCACCCGCTCTGGCTACACCACCGCTAGTAATCAATTGAAATATTTCGTAGCACAAGCATCGGCAATGCCGCTTTTATCAAATGCGATACGTGCAGTGGCGGGCTTATCACGAAGAATTTGGGGCGAATAACCTTTGTCGCGAAGAGTTCGAGAGCGCGAAATTAAAGGGTTTTGCGTATTCACATGTTCCCAAGCAGCACGATGTACTGAAAGTCGAGTGCAATAGGGGTGGTCGGTATGTGTCTTATCAGAGTACTTCAGTTTCACGAGTCTGTTCAAGGCCTTCCACCTACCCGTCCACCCCTATTGCACTCGACTGCTGCTTGGGTTGTGACTTTCTTTCGTGTATAGGGTGTATGCTATAAAAGGTCAGTCACATTTTCGCGCATCGCGCGATACCTACTAGACAGACAGACTTCCGCTGCCGCAGAGTGAAGAAGTTACGGCAGGAAACCCTAGAAAAAAATCGTCGATATCAGGCACTGCGTAACAAAATAAATACGGCCACGCAAACTTTCGTCTTCATGCATTTCCTATGCGCTATACCGACGTAAACACGCCAGTCTGTCGATAGTTGTTTGTAGCTTCCGCATGGGGCGCTAGTGACGTTGAATCCACATGTGTACGCTCCTGAACCGTCAACTGGCGCACAGCAAGGCACAAAAGATACAAAATACGACAGAAACAAATGGAACACGAACAAATATAATAAGAGGAATAATAGAGTCCAATCAAACTGTATAGAGACACAAAATGAATGAAATAAAATCGTTAGAAGGGCGGCTAAAAGTGTCGTTCTCGCAACAAAGCAATCGCAAACAGACTGTCGTCTGCTAAGAAAAGAAGCAGAAATGTTTCGCTAGGAAGCGGCATACGAAGCGCAACATGTGCAGAAAACATCTAAAACAAATCGTATCAAGCTTCGTTAAACGTAAATCTCAACGAGTACCACGGGTACGTACCGTGCATAACAGAAATACGCGTCCACAGTTTGTTTTGGATTCAACGTCACTAGCGCCCCATGCGGAAGCTACAAACAACTATCGACAGACTAGCGTGTTTACGTCGGTATAGCGCATAGGAAATGCATGAAGACGAAAGTTTGCGTGGCCGTATTTATTTTGTTACGCAGTGCCTGATATCGACGATATTTTTGTAGGGTTTCCTGCCGTAACTTCTTCACTCTGCGGGAGCGGAAGTCTGTTTGGCAAGTAGGTATCGCGCCACGCGCGAAAATGTGACTGACCTTTTATAGTACACTGAGTCACTGAGAGCGGCATTTCATACAGAAACACTGCGATACCCGCGTAGAAAAGCCTGCGCCTGCTGCGTCGGATCATGCCGTATACTCCGTCGCAGCGCCACCAACCAGTGATTTCCCCAGAAATTCACTGCTGGGGGGGTGCCGAGCTTTCCAGGGGGGGGGGGGGGGCTTGGTGAAGGTTCCACTTAAGGAATTTTTCTTAGACACGGAAAGGATCGTGGCACAATGGTGACACCCCTGCACAGCTTTCCAGTTTTATTTGTACATGTCATTACGTTAGAACACAGTACATTAGAGTACAGATTTATTATGAAGGGCATTTCCACATTAAGATGCAATCACACGACCGACAAAGAAAAAAGTCTAGCACATTGTCTCACGAAGCTCAATGAATACCTAGCACACAGATTGGACAAATGCATGGTACGATCATCTGCATGACTGTGGTCCTACAGCCAGTGGCGTAGCCAGACCTCCAAGGTAGGGGGGGCTCGATACGAACTCTCCCCCCACTGATCCTGGGTGCGACAACACACATATACTTGTCCACACCGCAAAATGCGTACTTTGAAAACCATTCACGAGTGCTGCTTAGATAGCCGCCATGAACTGCAAGAACTTTCGCGATCGTCACACTGCCCCCCCCCCCCCCCCACCCATATATGATTTTCTCCTCGGATGTGCACGATTTGCGTGGGTCGGGTCGTGGCAGGTAGGGGGGGGGCTCGAGCCCCCCGTAGCCCCCCGGCGGCGAATACCAGGCAGACAAACCTTACGTGTAACATCACGGCACCATTATTAATGTGGAGAGAGAAGGCTAAGCATCTGGTTGACTTATACCCCAGTCAGACGGCATGCTCGAAGGACTTCGTGGAATTTTCATTTGCAAAAAATGACCTCTCAGAGCCGTGTCAGACGGCAGCTCAAAGGACCTTTCTAAGAAATGACCATCAACGCGAAAGCAGGCCCCCAACGACATTTGAGGTGCAGAAAGGAGCAATCTCGACAACAGTGTTATGCCATTGTACCCTCGCTACCTTCGCAGCTGAATGTAGGAAAACCTATAAAATGCGGATAATGGAGTGAAACTGTGTAAACGTATTTAGATATCCTATTTAGAGAAGTGCATATGACTTCTGCATGATTTGTGGCTCACAGACCAACTTCAAATTTCCACAGCAGACAGGGAAAACGAAACCGAAAAAGGGAGCCGGTGAGAGCAGTCAGTTGAGGAGCACTCCTTTCCCGCCTGTCTGGCAGGCGCCCCCGAACAAAGGTCATTTGAGAGGCCAAAGGCCATTTCTCGCAATTGACATTTGAAATGCTGTCTGACTAGGGTATTAGACATGTCCGTAATTTTCGGGCGTATTCTTTATCGCTCCTGTGCGCAAGTAGTAGAACAAGAATTTTACGTAATCTCTCTCCCCCCCACGCGCAACACAACAGTGATTCCCTGCTCAAGGGTTCCATTTCGCTCTTTGTTTTCTAGTTCGGACTGCGCTGGGTTCGGCTGGGCCGGATGTCTTCAAAAGAAGAAGGTTGATTACAGGTTTTCTGGATAACATGTCCGCTTCATTGTTTTCGCTGCCTTTCCCATGTTCAATGTCCATGTCGTAGACAGAAAGCTTGAGTGACCAACAGAAACGCTTTCCTGCTGTTTTTGCAGCGTGCATCGTACATCAGATAGCGTGCGTGCGCCATGTATCAGATACAGGAGCGGATCCAGACCCTCGGTTTGGGGGGGGGGGGCGGATCCTTTGTCGAAGCTCGTAGTGGGGGAGGGGAGAGAGGAAAATCCAATGTATAAACTGACGTTTTGGGGAGGGGCGATCGACCAACCGCCCCCCCCCCCCCTTGCATCCGCCACTTGTCAGATATCGCGGCACGGTGAGTCATGGAAGAAACGCCCTGCGAACCTGGCGTGACGGAACGTTGGGTATCACGTGAGGTGCGGTGATGCAGGTGGCGGGAATGTAAAGCACAAAACGCCAGATCGGCTCCGCCGAGGAAGGTTCTTAGTGCAGAACAGATTGCTGCAAGGAAGGCGCGGAATGCAGAAAGCCGAAGATCTCGCATTGCATTTGTAATGCATTTCTAAGAGATAATTTCGAAACATTAACATACTTATATGTTAAGAACTCTCAGACACAGTGAAAGAATAGTGTTAAAATCTGCCCACAGTGCGTAACGAGACAGAACACTGTCTCCTGCGGACGTTCGAAATAGATTCCAACGTCCATGTCCTGAAATGGATATCAGATGATCTCAGTATTGTTATACTGTGCGCGTGTGGACCTCCATCTCCACTGAGCTGGCACATTTCGCTGCAGATATGACAGGACAATCATTTGACAATCTCAGCCTTGGGAGCAAGGAAAGGATGTCAGTATTGTCCAAAGGATCCTAAAAGATGATGCTGTGGGCATGTGGACCTCCATCTCTGCTGAGCTGGCACATTTCGCTGCCGATATATGACAGGACAATCACTTGACAGTCTCATCAAGTCTTGGGAGCAGGGCAAGCATGTCAGTATTGTCCAAAGGATCTTAAAAAAGGATGATGTGCGCACGTGGAGCGCCATCTCTGCTGCGATGGCACATTTCGGTGCAGATATGACAGGATAATCACTTGAAGTCTCATCAAGCCTTGGGAGGAAGGAAAGGATGTCAGTATTACCCAAAGGATCCTAATAGAGGATGCTATGCCCATGTGGAGCTCCATCTCCGCTGAGATGGCACATTTGGCTGCAGATATGACAGGACAATCACTTGACAGTCTCATCACGCCTTGGGAGGAGAGAAATAATGTAAGTATTGTCCAAAGGATCCTAATAGAGGATGTTGTGCGCATGTGGACCTCCATCTCTGCTAAGCTGGCACATTTCGCATCAAATATGACAGAACAATCACTTGACAATCTCATTGCGCCTTGGGAGGAGGGAAATGATGTCAGTATTGTCCGAAGGATCATAAAAGAGGATGCTGTGCGCATGTGAACCTCCATCTCCGCTGAGCTCGCACATTTAGATTCAGATATGACAGGACACTCACTTGACAATCTCATCACGCCTTGGGAGGAAGGAAAGGATGTCAGTATTGTCCAGAGGATCTTAATAAAGGATGCTGTGCGCATGTGGACCTTCATCTCCGCTGAGCTGGCATATTTTGCTGCAGATATGACAGGAAACTCACTTGACAGTCTCATCAAGCCTTGAAAGGAAGGAAAGGATGTCAGTATTGCCCAAAGGATCCTAAAAGAGGATGCTGTGCGCATGTGGCCCTCCATTCCCACTGAGCTGGTACGTTGCGCTGCAGATATGACAGGACAATCACTTGGCAATCTCATCACGCATTGGGAGGAAGGAAAGGATGTCAGTATTGTCTAACGGATCCTAGGAGGATGATGTGCGCACGTGGAGCTCCATCTCTGATGCGCTGGCACATTTTGGTGCAGATATGACAGGACAATCACTTGGCAATCTTATCAAACCACGGGAGGAAGGAAAGGATGCCAATATTGGCCAAAGGATCCTAACAGAGGATGCTGTGCGGATGTGGACCTCCCTCTTCGCTTACCTGACACATTTGGCTGCCGCTATGAAATAACAATCACTTGACAATCTCATTACGCCTTGGGAGGAGGAAAAGTATGTCAGTATTGTCTAAAGGATCCTAATAGAGGATGCTGTACGCGAGTGGGCCTCCATCCCTGCTGAGCTCGCACATTTCTCTTCCGATATGACAGGATAATCACTTGACAATCTCATTACGCCTTGGGAGGAGAGAAAGAATGTCAGTATTGTCCAAAGGATCCTAATAGAGGATGCTGTGCGCATGTGGACCTCCATCACTGTTGAACTGGCACATTTGGTTCAGGTATGACAGGACAATCACTTGGCAATCTCATCAAGCTTTGCGAGCAAGGAAAGGATGTCAGTATTGTAGCAAAGGATCCTAATAGAGGATGGTGTGCGCATGTGGACCTCCATCTCTGCTGAGCTGGCACATTTCGCTGCCGGTATATGACAGGACAATCACTTGGCAATATCATCAAGCCTTGGGAGGAAGGAAAGGATGTCAGTACTGGCCAAAAGATCCTAATAGAGGATGTTGTGTGGATATGGACCTCCATCACTGTTCAGCTGGCACATTTGGTTCAGATATGACAGGAAAATCACTTGACAATCTCATCAAGCCCTGAGAGCAAGGAAAGGATGTCAGTATTGGCCAGATGACCCTAATAGAGGATGGTGTGCGCATGTGGACCTCCATCTCCGTTGTGCTGGCACATTTCGCTGCAGAAATGACAATCACTTGGCAATCTCATCAAGCCTCGGGAGGATGGAAAGGATGTTAGTATTGGTCAAAGGAAGGGGGGGGGAGAGGATGCTGTGCGCATGTGGAACTCACATTTGGCGGCAGATATGACAGGATAATCAATTGACAGTGTCATCAATCCCTGGGAGGAAGGAAACGATATCAGTATTGTCCAAAGGATCCTAATAGAGGATCGTGTGTGCATGTGGACCTCCATCACTGTTGAGCTGGCACATTTGGTTCAGATATGACAGGACAATCACTTGACAGTCTCATCTAGCTTTGGGAGGAAGGAAATGATATCAGTATTGCCCAAAGGATCCTAATAGAGGATGGTGTGCGCATGTGGACCTCTATCTCTGCTGAGCTGGCACATTTCGCTGCAGATATGACAATCACTTGGCAATCTCACCAAGCCTCGGGAGGAAGGAAAGGATGTTAGTATTGGTCAAAGGATCCTAATAGAGGATGGTGTGCGCATGTGGACCTCCATCTCTCCTGAGCTGGCACATTTGGTTCGGATATGACAGGACAATCACTTGGCAATCTCATCAAGCCTCGGGAGGAAGGAAAGGATGTCAGTATTGGCCAAAGAATCCTAATAGAGGATGCTGTGCGCATGTGGAGCTCCATCTTTGCTGAGCTGGCACATTTCGCTGCAGATATGACAGGACAATCACTTGACAGTCTCATCAAGTCTTTGGAGGAACGAACGGATGTCAGTATTGCCCAAAGGATCCTAACAGAGGATGCTGTGCGCATGTGGAGCTCGATCTCTGCTGAGCTGGCACATTTGGCTGCAGATATGACAGGACAATCACTTGACAGTCTCATCACGCCATGGGAGGAAGGAAAGGATGTCATTATTGTCCAAAGAATCCTAATAGAGGATCGTGTGTGCATGCGGACCTGCATCTCTGCTGAGCTGGCAGAGTTCGCTACAGATATGACAGGACAATCACTTGGCAATCTCATCAAGCATTGGGAGCAAGGAAAAGATGTCGAAAGGACCCTAATAGAGGATGGTGTTCGCATGTGGATCTCAATCTCTGCTGAGCTGGCACATTTCGCTGCCGATATATGACAGGAGAATCACTTGGCAATCTCATCAAGCCTCGGGAGGAAGGAAGGATGTCAGTATTGTCCAAAGGACCCTAATAGAGGATCGTAGGTGCATGTGGACCTCAATCACTGTTGAGCTGGCACATTTGGTTCAGATACGACAGCGCAATCACTTGGCAGTCTCATCAAGCCTTGGGAGCAAGGAAAGGATGTCAGTATTCTCGAAAGGACCCTAGTAGAGGATGGTGTGCGCGTGCGGACCTCTATCTCTGCTGAGCTGGCACATTTCGCTGCCGATATATGACAGGACAATCATTCGACAGTCTCCTGAAGCCTTGGGAGGAAGGAAAGGATGTCAGTATTGTCCAAAGGATCCTAATCGAGGATTGTGTGTGCATGTGAGTCTCCGTCACTGCTGAGCTGGCACATTTGGTTCAGATATGACAGGACAATCAATTGGCAATCTCATCAAGGCTTGGGAGCAAGGAAAGGATGTCAGTATTGTCCAAAGGATCCTAAAAGAGGATACTGTGCACGCGTGGACGTCCATCTCTGCTGAGCTCGCACATTTCGATACAGATACGGCAGGACAGTCACTTGACAGTCTCATCAAGTCTTGGGAGGAAGGAAAGTATGTCAATATTGTCCAAAGGACCCTAATAGAGGGTCGTGTGTGCATGTTGACCTCCATCACTGTTGAGCTGGTACATTTTGTTCAGATATGGCAGGACAATCGCTAGGCAATCTCATCAAGCCTTGGGAGCAAGGAAAGGATGTGAGTATTGTCCAAAGGACCTTAATAGAGGATGGTGTGCGCATGTGGAGCTGCATCTCTGCTGCGCTGGCACATTTCGGTGCAGATATGATAGGGCAATCACTTCACAGTCTCATCAAGCCTTGAGAGGAAGGAAATGATGTCAGTATTGTCCAAAGGATCCTAATAGAGGATCGTGTGTGCATATGGACCTCCATCACTGTTGAGCTGGCATATTTGGGTCAGATATGACAGGACAATAACTTGGCAATCTCATCAAGCCTTGGGAGGAAGGAAAGGATGTCAGTATTGTCCAAACGATCCTAATAGAGGATGCATGTGGACCTCCATCTCTGCTGAGCTGGCACATTTCGCTGCCGATATATGACAGGAAAATCACTTAGCAATCTGATCAAGCCCTGAGAGCAAGGGCAGAATGTCTGTAGTGTGTAAGAAGACCCTAATAGAGGATGGTGTGCGCATGTAGACCTCCATCTCTCCTGAGCTGACACATTTGGTTCGGATATGACAGGACAATCACTTGACAGTCCCATCAAGCCTCGGGAGGGAGGAAAGGATGCCAGTATTGGCCAAACGATCCTAATAGAGGATGCCGTGCGCATGTGGAACTCCATCACTGTTGAGCTGGCACATTTGGTTCAGATATGACAGGAAAATCACTTAGCAATCTCATCAAGCCCTGAGAGCAAGGAAAGGATGTCTGTATTGTCCAAAAGACCCTAATAGAGGATGGTGTGCGCATGTGGACCTCCATCACTGCTGAGCTGGCACATTTGGTTCAGATATGACAAGACAATCACTTGGCAATCTCATCAAGGTTTGGGAGCAAGAAAAGGATGTCAGTATTGTCCAAAGGACCCTAATAGAGGATGGTGTGCGCACGTGGACCTCCATCTTTGTTGTGCTGGCACATTTCGCTACAGATATGACAGTCACTTGGCAATCTCATCAAGCCTCGGGAGGAAGGAAAGGATGTTAGTATTGGTCAAGGGATCCTAAGAGAGGATGCTGTGCGCATGTGGAACTCCATCACTGTTGAGCTGGCACATTTGGTTCAGATATGACAGGAAAATCACTTGACAATCTCATCAAGCCCTGAGAGCAAGGAAAGGATGTCTGCATTGGCCAGAAGACCCTAATAGAGGATGGTGTGCGCATGTGTACCTCCATCACTGCTGAGCTGGCACATTTGGTTCAGATATGACAAGACAATCACTTGGCAATCTCATCAAGGTTTGGGAGCAAGAAAAGGATGTCAGTATTGTCCAAAGGACCCTAATAGAGGATGGTGTGCGCACGTGGACCTCCATCTTTGTTGTGCTGGCACATTTCGCTGCAGATATGACAGTCACTTGGCAATCTCATCAAGCCTCGGGAGGAAGGAAAGGATGTTAGTATTGGTCAAGGAATCCTAAGAGAGGATGCTGTGCGCATGTGGAACTCCATCACTGTTGAGCTGGCACATTTGGTTCAGATATGACAAGACAATCACTTGGCAATCTCATCAAGGTTTGGGAGCAAGAAAAGGATGTCAGTATTGTCCAAAGGACCCTAATAGAGGATGGTGTGCGCACGTGGACCTCCATCTTTGTTGTGCTGGCACATTTCGCTGCAGATATGACAGTCACTTGGCAATCTCATCAAGCCTCGGGAGGAAGGAAAGGATGTTAGTATTGGTCAAGGGATCCTAAGAGAGGATGCTGTGCGCATGTGGAACTCCATCACTGTTGAGCTGGCACATTTGGTTCAGATATGACAGGAAAATCACTTGACAATCTCATCAAGCCCTGAGAGCAAGGAAAGGATGTCTGCATTGGCCAGAAGACCCTAATAGAGGATGGTGTGCGCATGTGTACCTCTATCACTGCTGAGCTGGCACATTTGGTTCAGATATGACAAGACAATCACTTGGCAATCTCATCAAGGTTTGGGAGCAAGAAAAGGATGTCAGTATTGTCCAAAGGACCCTAATAGAGGATGGTGTGCGCACGTGGACCTCCATCTTTGTTGTGCTGGCACATTTCGCTGCAGATATGACAGTCACTTGGCAATCTCATCAAGCCTCGGGAGGAAGGAAAGGATGTTAGTATTGGTCAAGGGATCCTAAGAGAGGATGCTGTGCGCATGTGGAACTCCATCACTGTTGAGCTGGCACATTTGGTTCAGATATGACAGGAAAATCACTTGACAATCTCATCAAGCCCTGAGAGCAAGGAAAGGATGTCTGCATTGGCCAGAAGACCCTAATAGAGGATGGTGTGCGCATGTGTACCTCCATCACTGCTGAGCTGGCACATTTGGTTCAGATATGACAGGACAATCACTTGGCAATCTCATCAAGCTTTGGGAGCAAGAAAAGGATGTCAGTATTGTCCAAAGGACCCTAATAGAGGATGGTGTGCGCATGTGGACCTCTATCTCTGCTGAGCTGGCTCATTTCGCTACCGATATGACAGGACAATCGCTAGGCAATCTCATCAAGCCTTGGGAGCAAGGGAAGGATGTCAGTATTGTCCAGAGGACCCTAATAGAGGATGGTGTGCGCATGTGGACCTCCATCTTTGTTGTGCTGGCACATTTCGCTGCAGATATGACAATCACTTGGCAATCTCATCAAGCCTCGGGAGGAAGGAAAGGATGTTAGTCTTGGTCAAAGGATCCTAAGAGAGGATGCTGTGCGCATGTGGAGCTCCATCTCTGCTGAGCTGGCACATTTCACTGGAGATATGACAGGACAATCACTTCACAGTCTCATCAAGCCTTGGGAGGAAGGAAAGGATGTCAGTATTGTCCAAATGATCCTAAAATAGGATGCTGTGCGCACGTGGACCTCCATCCCCGCTGAGCTGGCACGTTTGGCTGCAGATATGACAGGACAGTCCCTTGGCAATCTCATCACGCCTTGGGAGGAAGGAAATGATATCAGTATTGTCCAAAGAGTCCTATAAGAGGATTCTGTGCGCGTGTGGATCTCCATCTCCACCAAACTGGCACATTTGGCTGCAGATACGACTAGGATCACTTGACAGTCTCATCAAGCCTTGGGACGAAGGAAAGGATGTCAGTATTGTCCAAAGGAACCTAATAGAGGATGCTGTGCACATGTGGACCTTCATCATCGCTGAGCTGGCACATTTCGCTGCAGATATGACAGGAAAATCACTTGACAGTATCATCAAGCATTGACAGGAATGAAAGGATGCCAGTATTGGCCAAACGATCCTAATAGAGGATGCCGTGCGCATGTGGAACTCCATCACTGTTGAGCTGGCACATTTGGTTCAGATATGACAGGAAAATCACTTAGCAATCTCATCAAGCCCTGAGAGCAAGGAAAGGATGTCTGTATTGTCCAAAAGACCCTAATAGAGGATGGTGTGCGCATGTGGACCTCCATCACTGCTGAGCTGGCACATTTGGTTCAGATATGACAAGACAATCACTTGGCAATCTCATCAAGGTTTGGGAGCAAGAAAAGGATGTCAGTATTGTCCAAAGGACCCTAATAGAGGATGGTGTGCACACGTGGACCTCCATCTTTGTTGTGCTGGCACATTTCGCTGCAGATATGACAGTCACTTGGGAATCTCATCAAGCCTCGGGAGGAAGGAAAGGATGTTAGTATTGGTCAAGGGATCCTAAGAGAGGATGCTGTGCGCATGTGGAACTCCATCACTGTTGAGCTGGCACATTTGGTTCAGATATGACATGAAAATCACTTGACAATCTCATCAAGCCCTGAGAGCAAGGAAAGGATGTCTGCATTGGCCAGAAGACCCTAATAGAGGATGGTGTGCGCATGTGTACCTCCATCACTGCTGAGCGTGCACATTTGGTTCAGATATGACAGGACAATCACTTGGCAATCTCATCAAGCTTTGGGAGCAAGAAAAGGATGTCAGTATTGTCCAAAGGACCCTAATAGAGGATGGTGTGCGTATGGGGACCTCTATCTCTGCTGAGCTGGCTCATTTCGCTACCGATATGACAGGACAATCGCTAGGCAATCTCATCAAGCCTTGGGAGCAAGGGAAGGATGTCAGTATTGTCCAGAGGACCCTAATAGAGGATGGTGTGCGCATGTGGACCTCCATCTTTGTTGTGCTGGTACATTTCGCTGCAGATATGACAATCACTTGGCAATCTCATCAAGCCTCGGGAGGAAGGAAAGGATGTTAGTATTGGTCAAGGGATCCTAAGAGAAGATGCTGTGCGCATGTGGACCTCCATCACTGTTGAGCTGGCATATTTGGTTCAGATATGACAGGAAAATCACTTGACAATCTCATCAAGCCCTGAGAGCAAGGAAAGGATGTCTGCATTGGCCAGAAGACCCTAATAGAGGATGGTGTGCGCATGTGTACCTCCATCACTGCTGAGCTGGCACATTTGGTTCAGATATGACAGGACAATCACTTGGCAATCTCATCAAGCTTTGGGAGCAAGAAAAGGATGTCAGTATTGTCCAAAGGACCCTAATAGAGGATGGTGTGCGCATGTGGACCTCTATCTCTGCTGAGCTGGCTCATTTCGCTACCGATATGACAGGACAATCGCTAGGCAATCTCATCAAGCCTTGGGAGCAAGGGAAGGATGTCAGTATTGTCCAGAGGACCCTAATAGAGGATGGTGTGCGCATGTGGACCTCCATCTTTGTTGTGCTGGCACATTTCGCTGCAGATATGACAAACACTTGGCAATCTCATCAAGCCTCGGGAGGAAGGAAAGGATGTCAGTCTTGGTCAAATGATCCTAAAATAGGATGCTGTGCGCACGTGGACCTCCATCCCCGCTGAGTTGGCACGTTTGGCTGCAGATATGACAGGACAGTCCCTTGGCAATCTCATCACGCCTTGGGAGGAAGGAAATGATATCAGTATTGTCCAAAGGATCCTATAAGAGGATTCTGTGCGCGTGTGGATCTCCATCTCCACCAAACTGGCACATTTGGCTGCAGATATGACTGGAATCACTTGACAGTCTCATCAAGCCTTGGGACGAAGGAAAGGATGTCAGTATTGTCCAAAGGATCCTAATAGAGGATGCTGTGCACATGTGGACCTTCATCTCCGCTGAGCTGGCACATTTCGTTGCAAATACGACAGGAAAATCACTTGACAGTATCATCAAGCCTTGGGAGGAATGAAAGGATGCCAGTATTGGCCAAACGATCCTAATAGAGGATGCCGTGCGCATGTGGAACTCCATCACTGTTGAGCTGGGACATTTGGTTCAGATATGACAGGAAAATCACTTAGCAATCTCATCAAGCCCTGAGAGCAAGGAAAGGATGTCTGTATTGTCCAAAAGACCCTAATAGAGGATGGTGTGCGTATGTGGACCTCCATCACTGCTGAGCTGGCACATTTGGTTCAGACATGACAAGACAATCACTTGACAATCTCATCAAGGTTTGGGAGCAAGAAAAGGATGTCAGTATTGTCCAGAGGACCCTAATAGAGGATGGTGTGCGCATGTGGACCTCCATCTTTGTTGTGCTGGCACATTTCGCTGCAGATATGACAATCACTTGGCAATCTCATCAAGCCTCGGGAGGAAGGAAAGGATGTTAGTCTTGGTCAAAGGACCCTAAGAGAGGATGCTGTGCGCATGTGGAGCTCCATCTCTGCTGAGCTGGCACATTTCGCTGGCGATATGACAGGACAATCACTTCACAGTCTCATCAAGCCTTGGGAGGAAGGAAAGGATGTCAGTATTGTCCAAATGATCCTAAAATAGGATGCTGTGCGCACGTGGACCTCCATCCCCGCTGAGCTGGCACGCTGCAGATATGACAGGACAGTCCCTTGGCAATCTCATCACGCCTTGGGAGGAAGGAAATGATATCAGTATTGTCCAAAGGATCCTATAAGAGGATTCTGTGCGCGTGTGGATCTCCATCTCCACCAAACTGGCACATTTGGCTGCAGATATGACTGGAATCACTTGACAGTCTCATCAAGCCTTGGGACGAAGGAAAGGATGTCAGTATTGTCCAAAGGATCCTAATAGAGGATGCTGTGCACATGTGGACCTTCATCTCCGCTGAGCTGGCACATTTCGCTGCAGATATGACAGGAAAATCACTTGACAGTATCATCAAGCCTTGGGAGGAATGAAAGGATGTCAGAATTGTCCAAAGGATCCTAATAGAGGATGCTTTGCCCATGTGGACCTCCATCTCTGCTGAGCTCGCACATTTCGCTGCAGATATGATAGGACAATCACTTGGCAGTCTCATCAAGCCTGGGGAGCAAGGAAAGGATAACAGTATTGTTCAAAGGATCCTAATAGAGGATGGTGTGCGCATGTGGACCTCGATCTCTGGTGAGCTGGCACGTTTCGCTGCAGATATGACAGGACAATCACTTGACAGTCTCGTCAAGTCTTGGGAGGAAGGAAATGATGTCAGTATTGTGCAAAGGATCCTAATAGAGGATGGTGTGCGCATGTGGACCTCGATCTCTGGTGAGCTGGCACGTTTCGCTGCAGATATGACAGGACAATCACTTGACAGTCTCGTCAAGTCTTGGGAGGAAGGAAATGATGTCAGTATTGTGCAAAGGATCCTAATAGAGGATGCTGTGCAAATGTGGACCTTCGTCTCCGCTGAGCTGGCACATTTCGCTGCAGATATCACAGGAAAATCACTTGACGATCTCAACATGCCTTGGGAGGAAGGAAAGGATGTCAGTTAGTATTGTCTAAAGGATCCTAATACGGGATGCGTACGCATGTGGAGCTGCATCTCTGCTTAGCTGGCACATTTCGCTGCAGATATGACAGGAATCACTTGACAGTCCCATCAAGCCTTGGGAGGAAGGAAAGGATGTCAGTATTTTCCAAAGGATCCTAATAGAGGATGGTGTGCGCATGTGGACCTCCATCTCTGCTGAGCTGCCACATTTCGCTGCAGATATCACAGGAAAATCACTTGACAATCTCAACATGCCTTGGGAGGGGGGGGGGATATGTTTATTAAGAAAAAGAAAGGAAAGGTCAGCCAGACGAAGGTGGGCTTGCTATTCCAAACAAAAAGGCAAAAGAAGGGGAAGGAAAGAAAAGGGGACGAAAGAAAACATAAGGAAAGAAAGGGGGAAGAAAGAAGGAGAAAAGGGGAAGGAAAGAAAAATAAGAAAAGAAAAGGGAAGAAAAGGAAAAGAAGAAAAGAAAGGGAAAGGAAAGGAGAAGAAGAAATGAAAAGGAAAGGAAAAGAAGAAAGAAAAAGAAGAAAAAGAAAGGAAAAGAAAAAAAAGAGAGGAAGAAGAAGAAATGAAAAGGAAAGGAAAAGAAGAAAGAAAAAGAAGAAATGGAAAGGAAAAGAAAAAAAGAGTTAAGAACAAAGGAGATAAGGTAAGGAAAGGAAGAACACAAAACTAGAACTGAAAAGTCACACCCACAGTCACACAATCACAAGGCGTTGACAAGGTTCGAAGGAGGAGCGCTGTGCTGACTGCCCGCTGGGCCGAGAGAGAAACACAGGGCTCACAGGGAGCCCAGGAGACCCGTGTTACGCAGAAAGTGGAGCACCGCTTTAGTGACTCTCCACTGGTTAGCTCGCTGCACAGGGCCAAGGAGTGTTGCGAGAGAAACGTCTCTCCGTCGGTCCGTGCACCCAAGCTCTGAGAGATGTTGCCAGAGCACGGCCCGATGATGGTGGTGACGCTGGCAGTGGAGGAGCTGATGAGAAATATCGTCTTCTACACCGCAGCAGGGGCAAGTGGGAGATGAGACGCGGCCCATTTTGAACAGGAGTGAACGGGTGAGGGCAACGTTCAGCCGGAGACGATGTAGAAGGGTCTCCTCCTCGCGGGTACAGCGGCAGCCGATGACAAACTCCAGTGAGGGGTCGAGGGACTGCAGGAACGCATTAGGTCGGATAGCGTCTACAAGAAACTGGCGGGTGCCGTCGCCGCAGAGACGCCGTATAAGCAGGCGGCACGCAGACACCGGGAGCGGTAGTAGGGGCACCGGCGTGGCCGCATCAAGCGCGGCGCGTCTCACAGCCGCGTCAGCACATGTGTTTCCGTGTAGCCCTGTATGCCCGGGTACCCACTGGAAGCAGATACGGTGGCCGACCGAGGAGAGTTGGGCGTACTCCTGAAGTACCATGGTACGCAGACCGCTCACCACACTCGGGTGGTATGTGGACAGGAGCGCCAAAGACGCCTTGCTGTCTGTGAGGACGACCCACGCATCAGGCACAGATTCAGCGATATACCGCAGAGCGGCCAGCAGTCCGAGCAGCTCCGCATCCGTGGAGGACACTGTGTAGGGAAGTCGGAGGGCGAGGTCACGGTTTTCCTGCGAGACGTAGTAGGCCGCTGCAGATGACTCATTCGCTACCGATCCATCAGTATAGATGGCGCGGCTCAGAGGATAGGCCGAATTGAGATGCGCGAGCTGGCGGGCTACTGTCAAAGGCACATCGTTCTTCCTCTGGAGGCCGGGAATAGTGGCACAGGTCTCGGGTCTTGCAAGCGTCCACATTGCAGGGGCGTGCAAGGGCAGAGAGAACTGCGCAGGGAGGGGCCCTTTGAGGCGACCGAGAGCACGACCGAAGTCAGAGGCTGGGCAGTCTTCGTCGACGTGGCGAAGGTAGTGGAGAGGGTGCCGGGTAAGGTACCGCGCGAGAACACTGAGGGTTGCCCCGTCCCGCAGGACATCGATCGACGGTTCACGTGCCTCGGCTAGGACAGAGTATGTCTCGGTGGTCGAAGGGACTCCCAAGCAGACGCGGAGGCTCCTGGCTTGGCTAAAGAGGAGATCACGATTTCTGCTTCGGCTGATACCATGCAGGATGGGAAGGCTATACCGGAGAGAACCCAGCACGAGGGATTGGTGGACACGGCGGAGGTCAGAGAAGGATGGGCCCCATCGCAAACCAGCGAGGCAACGAAGAACCGCCACGTAGCTGTTGATCTTGGTTGTGAGGGCCTTAATGTGGCGAGACCAGGAAAGGTCACGGTCGAGTACCACGCCCAGGTACTTGCAGTACGGGACAAATGGCAGTGGTGAACCTTCAATGACGAGCGGGAACCTCGTGAATGATCGACGAGTGAACACCATGGCCACAGTCTTGCTGGGTGAAACGGAGAGACCGCGGTCGGCGAGAAACGCGACGATAATGTCTAAGCCTCCCTGCAGTCGATGCTGAATGGTGTCGCGGCGAGCGGCAGATGCCTTGGGAGGAAGGAAAGGATGTCAGTTAGTATTGTCTAAAGGATCCTAATACGGGGTGCTGTACGCATGTGGAGCTGCATCTCTGCTTAGCTGGCACATTTCGCTGCAGATATGACAGGAATGACTTGACAGTCCCATCAAGCCTTGGGAGGAAGGAAAGGATGTCAGTATTTTCCAAAGGATCCTAATAGAGGGTGGTGTGCGCATGTGGACCTCCATCTCTGCTGAGCTGGCACATTTCGCTGCAGATATCACAGGAAAATCACTTGACAATCTCAACATGCCTTGGGAGGAAGGAAAGGATGTCAGTTAGCA
Organism: Ornithodoros turicata; assembly: GCF_037126465.1. NCBI lineage: Eukaryota > Metazoa > Arthropoda > Arachnida > Ixodida > Argasidae > Ornithodoros > Ornithodoros turicata. Next base: position 90,229,629 of record NC_088202.1, on the reverse strand, counting down.
TTGTCTAAAGGATCCTAATACGGGATGCTGTACGCATGTGGGGCTGCATCTCTGCTTAGCTGGCACATTTCGCTGCAGTTATGACAGGAATGACTTGACAGTGCCATCAAGCCTTGGGAGGAAGGAAAGGATGTTAGTATTTTCCAAAGGATCCTAATAGAGGGTGGTGTGCGCATGTGGACCTCCATCTCTTCTGAGCCGGCACATTTCGCTGCAGATATCACAGGAAAATCACTTGACAATCTCAACATGCCTTGGGAGGAAGGAAAGGATGTCAGTTAGCATTGTCTAAAGGATCCTAATACGGGATGCTGTACGCATGTGGAGCTGCATCTCTGCTTAGCTGGCACATTTCGCTGCAGTTATGACAGGAATGACTTGACAGTGCCATCAAGCCTTGGGAGGAAGGAAAGGATGTCAGTATTTTCCAAAGGATCCTAATAGAGGGTGGTGTGCGCATGTGGACCTCCATCTCTGCTGAGCTGACACATTTCGCTGCAGATATCACAGGAAAATCACTTGACAATCTCAACATGCCTTGGGAGGAAGGAAAGGATGTCAGTTAGCATTGTCTAAAGGATCCTAATACGGGATGCTGTACGCATGTGGAGCTGCATCTCTGCTTAGCTGGCACATTTCGCTGCAGTTATGACAGGAATGACTTGACAGTGCCATCAAGCCTTGGGAGGAAGGAAAGGATGTCAGTATTTTCCAAAGGATCCTAATAGAGGGTGGTGTGCGCATGTGGACCTCCATCTCTGCTGAGCTGACACATTTCGCTGCAGATATCACAGGAAAATCACTTGACAATCTCAACATGCCTTGGGAGGAAGGAAAGGATGTCAGTTAGCATTGTCTAAAGGATCCTAATACGGGATGCTGTACGCATGTGGAGCTGCATCTCTGCTTAGCTGGCACATTTCGCTGCAGTTATGACAGGAATGACTTGACAGTGCCATCAAGCCTTGGGAGGAAGGAAAGGATGTCAGTATTTTCCAAAGGATCCTAATAGAGGGTGGTGTGCGCATGTGGACCTCCATCTCTGCTGAGCTGGCACATTTCGCTGCAGATATCACAGGAAAATCACTTGACAATCTCAACATGCCTTGGGAGGAAGGAAAGGATGTCAGTTAGCATTGTCTAAAGGATCCTAATACGGGATGCTGTACGCATGTGGGGCTGCATCTCTGCTTAGCTGGCACATTTCGCTGCAGTTATGACAGGAATGACTTGACAGTGCCATCAAGCCTTGGGAGGAAGGAAAGGATGTTAGTATTTTCCAAAGGATCCTTATAGAGGGTGGTGTGCGCATGTGGACCTCCATCTCTTCTGAGCCGGCACATTTCGCTGCAGATATCACAGGAAAATCACTTGACAATCTCAACATGCCTTGGGAGGAAGGAAAGGATGTCAGTTAGCATTGTCTAAAGGATCCTAATACGGGATGCTGTACGCATGTGGAGCTGCATCTCTGCTTAGCTGGCACATTTCGCTGCAGTTATGACAGGAATGACTTGACAGTGCCATCAAGCCTTGGGAGGAAGGAAAGGATGTCAGTATTTTCCAAAGGATCCTAATAGAGGGTGGTGTGCGCATGTGGACCTCCATCTCTGCTGAGCTGACACATTTCGCTGCAGATATCACAGGAAAATCACTTGACAATCTCAACATGCCTTGGGAGGAAGGAAAGGATGTCAGTTAGCATTGTCTAAAGGATCCTAATACGGGATGCTGTACGCATGTGGAGCTGCATCTCTGCTTAGCTGGCACATTTCGCTGCAGTTATGACAGGAATGACTTGACAGTGCCATCAAGCCTTGGGAGGAAGGAAAGGATGTCAGTATTTTCCAAAGGATCCTAATAGAGGGTGGTGTGCGCATGTGGACCTCCATCTCTGCTGAGCTGACACATTTCGCTGCAGATATCACAGGAAAATCACTTGACAATCTCAACATGCCTTGGGAGGAAGGAAAGGATGTCAGTTAGCATTGTCTAAAGGATCCTAATACGGGATGCTGTACGCATGTGGAGCTGCATCTCTGCTTAGCTGGCACATTTCGCTGCAGTTATGACAGGAATGACTTGACAGTGCCATCAAGCCTTGGGAGGAAGGAAAGGATGTCAGTATTTTCCAAAGGATCCTAATAGAGGGTGGTGTGCGCATGTGGACCTCCATCTCTGCTGAGCTGACACATTTCGCTGCAGATATCACAGGAAAATCACTTGACAATCTCAACATGCCTTGGGAGGAAGGAAAGGATGTCAGTTAGCATTGTCTAAAGGATCCTAATACGGGATGCTGTACGCATGTGGAGCTGCATCTCTGCTTAGCTGGCACATTTCGCTGCAGTTATGACAGGAATGACTTGACAGTGCCATCAAGCCTTGGGAGGAAGGAAAGGATGTCAGTATTTTCCAAAGGATCCTAATAGAGGGTGGTGTGCGCATGTGGACCTCCATCTCTGCTGAGCTGACACATTTCGCTGCAGATATCACAGGAAAATCACTTGACAATCTCAACATGCCTTGGGAGGAAGGAAAGGATGTCAGTTAGCATTGTCTAAAGGATCCTAATACGGGATGCTGTACGCATGTGGAGCTGCATCTCTGCTTAGCTGGCACATTTCGCTGCAGTTATGACAGGAATGACTTGACAGTGCCATCAAGCCTTGGGAGGAAGGAAAGGATGTCAGTATTTTCCAAAGGATCCTAATAGAGGGTGGTGTGCGCATGTGGACCTCCATCTCTGCTGAGCTGACACATTTCGCTGCAGATATCACAGGAAAATCACTTGACAATCTCAACATGCCTTGGGAGGAAGGAAAGGATGTCAGTTAGCATTGTCTAAAGGATCCTAATACGGGATGCTGTACGCATGTGGAGCTGCATCTCTGCTTAGCTGGCACATTTCGCTGCAGTTATGACAGGAATGACTTGACAGTGCCATCAAGCCTTGGGAGGAAGGAAAGGATGTCAGTATTTTCCAAAGGATCCTAATAGAGGGTGGTGTGCGCATGTGGACCTCCATCTCTGCTGAGCCTGCACATTTCGCTTGAGATAGGACAGGACAATCACTTGACAATCGACTGCACGCGCGCGGCTTACTCGTGACGAGTTCCTTACAGATAACGGAGCACCCTCTCTCCCATTTCCTAGTGCTTGTTGGTGTAACAACGATTGAACAGACTCGAATAGTTGGGCACGAACGCGATGTCAGGTCGGGTTGCTTGCGCTAAATACATGAGACTGCATATGAGACTTTGGTAAGGCACACTTGGTTTGTCTCCCATACTCGTCGTACTGGCTACGGTTGGATCTCCAGTTGCCATTGAAGTCTTCGTGTAGGCTTGCAGTCTTGCATCTTGAAACGTTGCAATATTTCGTCAACGTATTTTCTTTGACCAATCGTCAATGTGTTCTGTCCTTTATCATGAGAGACTTCAATTCATATAACATACGTTGGTTCTCCCAGACCTTTCAGTTCGACTTCTTTACCGAGATTCTTTATAGCTCCTTGTAGCGCTGCCTTATTTGTCGCTAACATGAGCACAGGGGCTTCGGTAATACCATTGAGAGTTAAATACTTGGTTCTCCCGGGCTGTTTTAAGCCATAAGGTGCCTTGTTCAGCAAACAGACTTTCCCACTTTGGCCAGGGCAACCTAATGGGGGCCTAAGCATACCTCCCCTGGAGCATAGATGGGGAAGTTACATTTATTTTGTAGTGCACTACCGTTACTCACTACTTTTTCAAAAAGTAACGCGTTACGTTATTCGTTACTGTTGCGAATAGTAGGTAACGCGTTACTAACGCCGTTACTTCTGATAAGTAATGCCGTTACTTTGCATTACTTCGCTAGTTGTCCTTATAATATGTACCATTTTCGGTTGAGTCACACAAGTGCGTTCCGCAGATCAATACACGCAATGTTGTGCACAAACAAGGGTCACGCATGAACAAAACTTACATGTATGATTTATTGCAACGCAGAAGTAGTTGACGCTCAAAATTTTCATCTGTGTGGCTGAGCAGACTCCTAATGACACGTGCGTGTCAAGGTTGATAGAGACGGTGGCCTTTTATCTCACACAGTATAAATCCAAACAGCGAATCCCTTGGTACTTTGTTACTTGTTCAGACGGTAGAGGATATTTTTCTGTCGCTTTTACCCCATTCGTCCGAAAAATACCAAAGGGAGTGAAAAATAGAGGTGGTAAACAAAGGTGACATCTCAACCAGGGTAGGTCAATAGTTCTTTTGCGTTCTTCGCGGGTGCCGATGTGACCTTCTTGTCATTGTTGAAGATGAATAGAAAAAATCGGAGATTTTCCCGGAGTCTACAGGCACGGTCCTCGCTCAAGCTTTCAAGTTTAGACGATGAAGCAATGTTCCCAAACACGCAGTAACGCATAACGCCGTTACGCGTTAGTTAGTAAAAATGTAATGACGTTACGTTACTCATTACTTTTCTCCCAAATGTAATGCGTTACCATATTTCACTACTCGAATGTAACGCGTTACCGGTAACGCACTACTTTGTAACGCGTTACTCCCCACCTATGCCCTGGAGCAGACGAGATCAGGTATAAGGCCCTTCGGAATCTTCCCCTGTCGGGGCGAGCATCCCTCGTACGGATCTTCAACGAGAGCTGGAGCCAGGGGAAAGTCCCTAAGGAGTGGAAGGCCGCGATGGTGGTCCCTTTACTTAAACCGGGTCAATCGCCGCATCACAACGATTCTTTCCGCCCAATAGCTCTTACAAGCTGTGTGCAGAAGACCTTGGAACGCATGACATTCAATCGCCTGAGCTGGTACCTTGAGAGCATGTTTTTTTTTTTTTTTCTTTTCGAGGTGATGGCGGGATTTCGCCCAGGTCGGTCGGCGATGGACAGCGTCATAACTCTAATCAGTAATTAAGACACAACAAGCAAGAGCCGAAGGTTTACTGACAGCCGCTGTCTTCCTCGATGTTAAGAAAGCGTACGACAGTGTCCTCCATAGCGCAATCATTGCGACGCTTTCAGAAGCTGAAGTCGGGGGCTGCCCCTGGTCATGGATCAAAGTATTTTTGGCTGACCGCTCCTTGTTTGTGCGCACCGCTGACACGGATACTGCGACGTTCCGCGTGCATCGTGGTGTTCCACAAGAGAGCGTCCTCAGTCCCCTCTTATTCAATATGATTATGGCTTCTCTTCATGCGCAGCTTCTTAATCACACTCACATTACAATATATACTGACGACATCTATATCTGGACCTCTGCCGTTCGGCGTGACACGATCCAACGCCGACTACAAGGTTCATTAAACATCATTTTAAGATACCTCCTTGACCGCGGCCTGGTTGTCTCACCTAGCAAGACTGTAGCCATGGCATTCTCACGAAGATCATTCCATAAGTACCCGCTTTTCATTGATGGTTCACACCTGACCTTTGTCACGACCGGTCGATACCTGGGTATTACAATTGACCGTGGCATGACGTGGTCCCACCATGTGAAGCTTCTTGCTACCTAGGCAAACGCTTTGGTAAATGTACTCAGGCGTATTGGTGGTGCATCCTGGGGCCCATCATGCACTGACCTCTATCGTGTCCATCAGGCCCTGGTGTTGGGGACATTGCGGTATAGCTTACCCATTCTATATGCTCTCAGTCGAACCCAAGAACAGGAACTGCTCAACATCTAGGCCCGTTGTCTCCGGTTCCGTTTGGGAGTCCCCATGACAACGGAGACGTACTCTGTAGACGTACTCGTAGAGGCGCGAGAGCAGCCTGTTCACATTTTGCGGGAAGGGGATACCCTTCGCGCGTATACACGCAACATTACGCGGCACCCGCTCCACTATCTTTGTCGCATTGATGAGGACTGCTCGGCGTCTGCTTTTGGCAGTGCCATTGCCCGTCTGAAAGGGAGCATTTCCTCTCCCGCATCAACGTCATCCTATGCACCGGCGACGTAGACTCTTGAAAGACGCCGTATTTACACTACCATCCCTGGTCGTCAACGAAAGAAAGACGTCCCCACAGTCGTGGCCCACCAGCACTAACACACCGACTAAGTCGCCATATATCCACTGATGGCTCAGTGGCACGTGATAGTTCGAGCGCGGCTTTCTACATCCCGGATGAATATCTGGGGCATGCCTTCAAACTCCCCTATACCGTGCCCTCGACAGCAGCCGAACTGTTCGTATCCTGGCAGCACTGGAACATATTGTCGGTCAGGGCACGAAACGTGGGTCATTCTTACCGACAGCAAGACATCATTAAATGTATTGACGTCATCTCGTACCACCATGCACTTCAGAAATTCAATCAACTCCTAGCCACTGGTCACAACATCACGTTTCAATGGGTCCCTGGCCGCATAGGCCTGTATGGAAACACCCGAGCAGACGCAGTAGCTAGACGCGCTGGCTCTGATGACACTTCGGTCCTGGTTCGGGGGGTGTTTTCCGGCATTTTTCGGAAAATGCCGAAAACCACGAACCCTACTTATAACACATTCCTACAGTCTATCGACACATTGATTGTGTTTGTCATCGCTTGCCACCGCAGTCGTAAAGAAGAATCCCTTCTCCACCGCCTACGACTCAATTATGCCCGTACACCATCGCTTTTCTTCAAAATGGGTCGGCTAAATTCCCCAAACTGCACTGCCTGTGGCGTGGAAGCTGACATCCCACACCAACTCTTGTATTGTCAGCAGCGCCTTCCCCAGAGAAACACCCTCCGTTGCCGTCTGCTCAAGCTTGGCTGTAACGACTTTTGTTTTGCCGGTCTTTGTAGCCCCGTCCTGTACCCCAACCAGTGGGCTGTCACTGCCGCTCTCCTCAGTTTCCTCAGAGCCTCAGGCTCATGAGCTGCATGTGACCGTTGTCATAGTGTCTCTTTTCTTCTTTCTTTCTTGCCTTTCCCTTTCTTTCCTTCTTTTTCTTTTTCTGCGATTTTTTTCTGCTTTTCCTGTCTTTTTCCTTTCTCCTTTTTTTTTTTTTGAATAGCAAGCCGGCTCTTTGCCTGGCGAACCTTTCCTTTCTTTTATTTCTTAATAAATATACCCCCCCCCCCCAGGTTTCCATTTGATGAAGTGATGAGAAAGCTCTCGTCCCATTGCCTCGAGCCAATTAGCTCGTTGTGGTGACACTGACGCTTCGTCGTAACTCCGGGGTTCTTGCGGTTCCTCTTCTACGATTCCGCAATAGCTCGCCTTTTTGGGGTCTACTTGCAGTCGGTCTAGTGGCCTCCTAACACGTGTAGATCTTCTTAGCGTACGGCGTCCTTGTGCAGGGCCGGGCTCATATGTCTCAGTGGTGTCGCTGTTGTCAGACTCTGTTTCATTAGTTGGATCACTCATGCTTGAACCAGTGCCTTTCCATTCAATAAATATACCCCCCCCCCCGTGTCATCTACGTGATCCACAACTACAGCAACGTCACGAGGCTCTGGCACCAGTAGGGAGTTTCAGAGAACTGTAGGCTGCCTCCGATTCCGTTTCCCTAAACGACTTACGATAGGGATACGGAGAGACATCTAAAGTGTTTCAGAACGACGTCAACGACTCCCTTTTACGCTTTTACGCTACGATTGCCGTCGCGCCATCTATCGTCAACGCGATAAACTAGTGTCATATGCGCCTCTGACGGCTGCTTCATGTCCGGATGCTTCATGTCCGGAGTGTTGAGGGCTTGTCGAGTTTTATATTTTATTATCCTCTGACGATGGCCCGTTATACCGTACTTGATGATCCATTCCTTCTTAACCACCTCGAATGAGAAGACATAGAAGATGCCCTGCTGGCTGAGTTGTACGTACAGTCTAGCCATATTGGTAGTTTTGTAAAGTGGGCTTCACCTAATGCCCCCGTGCGCTAGGTGAAGCCGACTTGCAGAATGGTGACGCCTACCAAAACAATGCCGAGTTTTCTGAGCACAGGTCGTCGACGAGCAATGTGGAGAATAGCGTTGTGACACACAGTTTACGGCTTCCGTGATACCTGGCAACCACTTCGTATCTTCGTATGAATTCTCACTAAACACTTCACACAGGACAAATAAATCATCGTCCATCGTGAAGCGCTTTAGTGAAAGAGAGGTTCTCGAAACAGTCGCATATGCGGGGGCCGCCATGCCGCCATCTGGTATTCACGAAGACGGATTCGGAAAGGGGCTCCCTTTCAGGTAGAGGGAGTCGTTGGTCCGTAGGTCCGTAGACGTAGGTCCAAGGTTGGGTCGATAGACTGTAGGAATGTGTTATAAGTCGTAGTTTCGGCACGGAACTACCGGGCACATGTGGCACACCGACGGCGAATATGTTGACGGCATGTGGAGGCTGTAAGCGGCATACTGTCCACGTCCGGTTAGACTAAACAATACTGTGGCATCGTCGCTTGGATTACTTGAATGTTGATACGCTCATGCAAATGGAAAGTCAGAGTCTTGTGGGGGGACTCCCTACTTTATGGAAGCCAACTGATCCATGTCCGGACTGCATCATGGTCAAGCACTCCAGGGAACCATTCAGGTCGTGTGTCAATTCGTTGACGACTCAGGTCTTGGACCTACCCCACATGGACTTATGCTGTCCATTTTCAGTGCCATATCCATAGGCGGCACCAAATACATCCTCGTCGTCGTGGATGACTGTAGCAGGCGAGCTGAGGTGCGCTTCTTAAAGTACAAGAGTGATGCAGCCGAAGCATTGAAGGACTTTATACGTACGGCTGAAAACCAAATCGGTCGAGGTGTCAAACGAATCCGTACCGACAACTGTTGTGAATTCGTCAACGACCAGCTTGGTTCTTTCTTGAGGGAAAAAGATATCATTCATGAGAAAACTGTACCTTACTCACCGGCGCAGAACGGATTAGCGGCACGAACGATTCGTACGCTCGTTGAGACTACTAGGGCACTTTTGTGTACAGCAGACCTTCCTTTGGACCTTGGGCGGAAGCCGTCAGTACAGCTACGTATATCACAAATCGTTGCGGTAAAAGACTGTTTGACGTGAGAGTTACAGAAGAACTGTGTATAGGTCGTTATCAGTCCGTCAGGCATTTCCGAGTTCTTGGCTGTTTGGCATACGCATGAGTTCCTGACAAGCAACGCAGCAAATTGGATGGGAAAAGCCAAGAAGTTACCTTTGTATGCTACTAGCTGCCATGACAGGAAGGCATATCGTCTATACAACCATATCACAAAAGAAATTGTCCTAAGTCGAGACGTAAAATTCCTTGAGAATACAAAAGGGTCTACCTTGCTGGATACCGGTACGATTCAACAAAAGTCATTGGATTGGGGAAAGTACCACCATCCTCTGATCTTTGCCGCCGCAACCTTGGAGCAACAATGGCTGCCATAGCATGCCAACAGATGCTGCGGCCGCCATTGTTGCTCCAAGGTCGAGGCGGGAAAGGGAAAGGCTGGCGTTACTTTCGCCAATCCAGCCCAATCCAGTGACTTTAGTGCCACCTAGATCACACGATACCAGTGAGTTTTAGTGCATCGTCCGCTATCGCCTTTGCGTACGTAGGGGATAGCGTTGGTGGTTCTACCCACGCACAAAACGTAAAGAGAGCTTCGCGCATTGCGTAGAACCACCACGCTATCTCTTACGTGCGCAAATGCGATAGCGTACGATACGCTAAAACTCTCTGCTGATTGTATAGCGTAACCCCTTTCCCAGCGTTCGTTTTAGATACGTAGTGCGCCCTGTGTAGTTGTGTAGCGACTAGCGAGCCATTTAAAGGCACCTGTAATACTAGCAACAGAATGTACTGAAAGGAAAGGTACGGGACATATGCGACTGTTGTATCTTCTAGAATGTAAAACAGCGTAAAAACGGATTCGTGGTTCCTCCTCCCACGCAGGGTCCACCATCCAAGGACATCTCAGTACACGGACGTTTCGGTGCACGGACATCTCGGCACAAGAATTGTCGCGCAGGCAAAATGTTTGCACGCCAGTTCGTCTCTATTAGACATTCCAGCCTTCGTAATAAATTAACGAAATGCCCAGCTGGAAAAGGGGATATAGATTGGAATTTTTGTGACAATGTAGATTCGGTGCTGAGGCAGCGGGCCTATAAAAAGCAGCGACGCCCAATAGACCTCTCCCTGTTTGTAAACAAATGACGTCATAGTGTTCGACAGCACCACCAATTTGGTAGAGCTGAACTACGCTCAAAGCTAGGTGCGGACAAGGTCGCGCCCGAAAGCCACGGTCTTGAGGGGATTACGATGGTCTCTGAAAGTGACGGAACCTTCGGTCCTACTTTTCCTTCAATAGGAGGCAGCGAACAAGTGCCCATTCGTGGAACCCAGCCCTCTCCTTCCGATTCCCTGCTGAAAAAACTAGTATCATTCGGACTGGGATTTTTAACTGGTGCACACTGGCCAGACCGAAAATATCACTGGTCTCACTGGAAACAGCACTGGGAAGACTGGAATTGAAACTGGTGAAACTGGGCGCCAGTCTACACTGGGTAACATAGCTGGGCGAACTCACTCATGAGGGCCCTCATGAGTGCCCCTCACCCTCACCTCACGCCTTTGAGGTGAGGGTGAGTGAGGGCAAGCCCGCGACCAGGCCATCCGTGAGTGCACTCGTGAGGTTCTTACCCTAATGAGGTCTCCTGTGAGTGCACTCATGAGGTCTTACCCTCACGAAGTCTCATGTGAGTGCACTCATGAGGTCTGAGGGACGCCGGGTCTGTGTGAGTGAAGTCACTGTTGAGGCCTGAGGGGTGTGAGGTCATTATGAGAGCATTCAGAAATGAGGTCAAATGACGCTTACGAGACGTGGGCAAATTATGAAGGCACTAGTGATATGGTTCCAGCGACCCAGCTACACGCAGTGTGCACTTTAAAGGGCTGGTGTGCACGTTTTTAGCAATTTCGTCGATGTCGCTATGGGAACACAGCAAAGTGTCCTGAGCTGACTGATTATTTCGTGATATGGTTCCAGCGACCCAGCTACCGGCAAGGTGCACTTTAAAAGGCAGGTGTGTCCGTTTTTAGCAATTTCGTCTACGTCGCTCTGGGAACACAGCCACGCGTCCTGAGCTGACTGATTACTTAATGATATGAGCTCTAAGAAAAAAAGGAGTATTTTTACTCCTTTTGGGGAGTAATTGCATTGCCACAAAAAAGAGTCCCTTTCGGGAGTAAATGCACGGGAGTAAATGAATGTCACAGAGTGAAGACCGCATTTCACGCGCTGTTGTAAGAGTCCCAGGTACATAATTGGTGCGCATGCATGAAGATACTTTGAAGCAAACCGTCAACCGTGATATATCGAGTGATATAAAATCTTGCGCCATACTAGGGCACAATTTGCGAAGAAAGATGCGCTCACTGTTTCTTGCTCTGTGTGGCTGGAAAATTGCTACGTTGTGTGAGTTATACAGCCTTATGTCGTTCAAATTGACCAAGGGCACTTATTTACGTAGACTTTTGCATTCAGGAGACCATTCGCGAAGTTTAGTGACAATTTGCAGTCCTGGGGAGTAAACGTCGGGACTAAATGTTGGGTTAGGGGACTAAATTGGGGAGTAATTGCAGACTAGGGGAGTAGAAGCTGCAATTACTCCCCGTTTTACTCCTTTTTTTCTTAGAGTGTGGTTCCAGCGACCCAACTACAGGCAGGGTGCACTTTAAAGGGCTGGTGTGCACGTTTTTAGCAATTTCGTCGATGTCGCGCTGGGAACACAGCAAAGCGTCCTGAGCTGACTGATTATTTCGTGATATGGTTCCAGCGACCCAACTACAGGCAGGGTGTACTTTAAAGGGCTGGTGTGCACGTTTTTAGCAATTTCGTCGATGTCGCGCTGGGAACACAGCAAAGCGTCCTGAGCTGACTGATTATTTCGTGATATGGTTCCAGCGACCCAACTACAGGCAGGGTGTACTTTAAAGGGCTGGTGTGCACGTTTTTAGCAATTTCGTCGATGTCGCGCTGGGAACACAGCAAAGCGTCCTGAGCTGACTGATTATTTCGTGATATGGTTCCAGCGACCCAACTACACGCAGTGTGCACTTTAAAGGGCTGGTGTGCACGTTTTTAGCAATTTCGTCGATGTCGCGCTGGGAACAGAGCAAAGCGTCCTGAGCTGACTGATTACTTGGTGATATGGTTCCAGCGACCCAACTACACGCAGTGTGCACTTTAAAGGGCTGGTGTGCACGTTTTTAGCAATTTCGTCGATGTCGCGCTGGGAACAGAGCAAAGCGTCCTGAGCTGACTGATTACTTGGTGATATGGTTCCAGCGACCCAGCTACTGGCAAGGTGCACTTTAAAGGGCTGGTGTGTCCGTTTTTAGCAATTTCGTCTACGTCGCTCTGGGAACACAGCCACGCGTCCTGAGCTGACTGATTACTTGGTGATATGGTTCCAGCGACCCAACTACAGGCAGGGTGCACTTTAAAGGGCTGGTGTGCACGTTTTTACCAATTTCGTCTATGTCGCGCTGCGAACACAACAAAGCCTCCTGAGCTGACTAATTACTTCGTGATATGGTTCCAGCGACCTAACTACTGGCAGGGTGCACATTAAAGGGCTGATGTGCACGTGTTTAGCAATTTAGTCTACGTCGCGCACAGCCCAGTTTCCTGGGCAAAGCTCAGGAAGCTTTGCTGTGTTCCCAGAGCGGCGTAGACGAAATTGCTAGAATCGGGCACACCAGCCCTTTAAAGTGGACCCTGCCGGTAGTTGGGTCGCTGGAACCATATCACGACATAATCAGTCAGCTCAGGACGCTTCGCTGGGTTCCCAGCGAGACGTAGACGAAATTGCTAAAAACGAGCACACCAGCCCTTCAAAGCGCACCCTACCGGTAGTTGGGTCGCTGGAACCATATCACCAAGTAATCAGTCAGTTCAGGAGACTTTGCTGTGTTCCAAGCGCGACGTAGACGAAATTGCTAAAAACGGGCACACCAGCCCTTTAAAGTGCACACAGCCGGTAGTTGGGTCGCTGGAACCCTATCACCAAGTAATCAGTCAGCTCAGGACGCTTTGCTGTGTTCCCAGCGCGACGTAGACGAAATTCTAAATACGTGCACCCTTTAAAGTGCACACAGCCGGTAGTTGGGTCGCTGGAACAATATCACCAAAGTAATCAGTCAGCTCAGGACGCTTTGCTGTGTTCCCAGCGCGACGTAGACGAAATTTCGTCACGTTTCGAAATTTCGAAATACGTGCACACCATCCCTTTAAAGTGCACACAGCCGGTAGTTGTGTCGCTGGAATCATGTCATCAATGCCTTTATAATTTGCACAGGTCTGGTATGCGTCATTTGACCTCATTTCTGAATCCCCCTCATACTGACCTCACACCCCTCAGGCCTCACCAGTGACTTCACTCACACTGACGCGGCACCCCTCACACCTCATGAGTGCACTCACAGGATGTCTCATGAGGGGCACAACCTCGTGAGTGCACTCACGGGAGACCTTATGAGGGTGAGGCCCCCAAGGGTGAGGGCTTGCGTTTGCGAGTGCCGTAGGGGTTAGTGCGAGTGAGGGCATGTGCCCGTGAGAGCCGTGAGGGTGAGGGCGAGTGAGGGCATGTGCTCGTGAGGGCGGTGAGGGTGAGGGCCGTGAGGGTGAGGGCGAGTGAGGGCATGTGCTTCTGAGGGCGGTGAGGGTGAGGGCGAGTGAGGGCATATGCCCATGAGGGCCGTGAGGGCGAGTGAGGTTTCACCAAAATGCCCACCTATGCTGGGTACTGGTTACACTGGAGAGTGACCGTTGGACGCATCAGTAGGACCAGTGCCGGCACTGGACGCACCAGTAGGACCAGTCTCAGACTGGGTTAATAACCCGGTCTGACTCTGGATACTGGTAACCAGTCTGTCCAGTTTTACTGGATATTTCAGGAGTGTTTGTTTTGGTTTCCGTCTGTCTACCAACGTCGTGATGATGTTTCTCGGGTAGAGATCTATTTTCAAAGACTCTATTAAATCGGGTATAATGTTGCTTCTGCTCAATTGTCGTCTCGATCGGGATCGCCGCTGAGATTCAGGCAAGGTCTCAAGTAAATTAATTATTGATTGATTTATTATGAAAAACAAAAATTAATGTTATATTTGACGAATATATCTGACAGCACGAAATTCGTTTTTGTTTTCGGGCTTATGCGCGCAGCTTCCAGACTATTCAAATATATTCGGTTTCGAAGAGCAATGGCTTCGATTCGAAATACCAATATAGTATTCCACATTCGATTCGAATCGAATACACAAGTATTCGATTCAGTATTCGAAAAAATCCTAATAATAAGGGTGTTTCTAAACGACGACAAAAGTTCGGGAACATTAGCCGTATTAGTTCATAAATATGATTGTGTTACATAACTGATTGAATTGAGTTACATAATTAATAGTTCATTCGTTCCCTTCCTCCAGGGAAACAGCAGAGGCTCATTATTCGCAGTGTTCTTCATATGCATAGCATTTGGTGCGTTGTAAGTAGAAATGAGCATCAATGTTTTCCACCCATCAAATAACGTTGGTGTTTGTTACAAAAACACCTCGGCAAGATCATTTATTCCGCACAGGTTTTAATCTTCGTTTACAAACTCGACGGGCGCAACACATGCGCGCCGTGCCCCGCGCATGACTTGTACCAGGATGCCCGTGTACGACGATGTTCATGTACCGAGATGTCAATGTACCAGAATGTCCTGTATCGAAACATCCGTATACCATGCAAACCAGTGTCCCTTGTTTGAGTCTAACGCAATATTCTGCAGTGACCTTGTACCCTGCAGTGGCGGAAACCAAGGGGCTGCACTCATGAGGCACCTCCTTCCTGTAGACCCCGAATATAACACTGCAAAGTTCACAATTTTTATTACTTGAGAATATGAAAGCACATGTACAGGATTTCGATTTCTTCCCTTTTCACGAAACAGAAAAGGAAGAAGGTTCTCTTTATTCACAGACTTGATATACGCAGGTGAAAACGGGTTCTGACATTCTAGATCTGAAATGGTTCTCTTCTACGTGACGAAGGATGTAAGACGAGTTTGGAAGTATGCACCGAAATACTGACATATTTAGACAAAATCGGAGTCGGAATTAGAAGTGGAGGGTGATGAAGAAGAGGATGGCGAGAAGGTCCCCCTTATCCTTTGTAAAGCAGCCGATGCCCCACTGGAGACTGTCTGTCCAGCGTTGCTCGCCCAATTCCGGAATGTGTTGGCCGCTTCCTGCACCCGGTTGGGGAACTCGCTCGCTGCTTGTTGCACTTGGCTAGGGAACTGGCTGGCTGCCTGTTGCACCTGTGAGCCTAGAAGAGGGTATGGGAAACCATAGGTGGACGAGGAAAAAGCACCATTTTAATTCATTCAGCCAGAATTTCACCACAATCGTAAAAGAGCACCTTTTCTAAAGACCAGGGCCCGCTTGCAAAAAAGTTGTTCATTCTCAATAGTCTTGGCAGCACTTTTTGCTGAATGCTGCATGCCCTGTCAAGGCTATTGAGGATGAATTTGTCTCGTACTCAACTCTTATGCGAACGGCTCCTGCAATGCAGGACCTCGTTGACATTCATTGTCGAGGCGAGGTGAGGTGTGGAGAAGAAAATTCTGGAGATGGAGAAGCCTTCGCAAAGGCTATCGTGGTATATGTATAGTTGTGGAGTGAGATAACACGTTCCTAAAATAACTGCCGAAATCCTCCGATTTTCTTGAGCGTAAAATGTGCCTGAATTCCAGAGTGCTTTGCACCGTGCCAAATATCGTGGAATAATCCACGACGGGACGTAGCTCATATATCAGACGACACGCACCGAACGACCGGATTGTCACAGTGTGCCGCACATGAAGAATCGTGAGAAATTATACTGCCTATAATTCAAATTTCGGACTAAATAACTGTCTGGTAAATAAAATGTGGATGGAGCCTCAAATGCAAAGTCGGGGACAGCGGCCGTTTTCCCCATAATCACCAGCTTCAGTCTCTTCTGGGGGAAACACGTTAGTGTTTCTACGCCTTCTTATGGCGCTGTGTGTCTCGCAGTGCAGGGTTGTTTCGTTTTAATGTATTATTAAAAGCAGGGTGTCGAACCGAAACGTTTTTCGTTCCGGTTTTCGTTCCGGTTACATCATAAACGATCCGGTACCGGTTCTGCTCCGGAGCAAAAGAATAACGGTTCATACCGGTTTTTAACCGGTTCCGCTTCTACTAGGAATATTCATCTCCACACACACAAAAAAAAATCAATGTTACAAAATGTAAACCCGTTTATTCCGCATACCCGGTATTTAATATTAATAGACAGCTGGGAAACTGGTAGCTCCTGGTTCCTGTAGGTTACTGTCTGTCCAAATGGGCTTTCTCCTTTCTTGAAGCACATGCTACAACCGGACTTGTTTGTCGTGATGTCATACGTAAAGCACTTTCTTGCTGGGTTGGAGCGATCGCGCCCCATCCGAATGTCTGTTGCTACTGTCTAGCCAGCAAGCGCCACCGCACGAGTAGGACGCAAATCGAGGGACACCTTCACTCACAAACGCGCTCGACGGCTCCGTTTTATTTTCTTCGTGTCCTGTCCACAAAAGAGTTGCCACTTCGCACGGGCTTGCCCTCGCGTATACGTAAAGGTATTCACCTTAGCTGTTCTCCAACAAGGGACGCGTTGCGCGACATTATCGATAAAGAAGCAGTTCTGCAGCCCCCTTGGGTTACTGTTTAGTTGAGAAGAGTTGGCGGGGATCAAATTAAAACGAACACTACGGCACATTGCTAGAGAGTCACATGTACCTCTAAGTCTGTGTGCGTGCGCGATAAACCATTACAAAGGGAGCATAAGGGTCATAGTATACCGACATACATTCCACCGTAACCGTAACCCTCGTATAGTATCCGTGACATGACTTCAGAGCACAAGACGTCTGTTTCACTCGCCTATTCGTAGTCCAAACCGGCGAAGTTTTTTCTTGGACCGAAAACCGTTAAATATATTTTTCGGTTTCCCTCCTGAGCGAAAAAAAAAAAAACGTATACGGTTTCGATCCCGTTCCGGTTCGCACCAAAATAGCGTTTTTTTTCGGTTTTCGGTTCCGGTTTTCGGCTCGCTCCGACACCCTGATTAAAAGTCGATATTTTGGGTCACTCATATCTAAGTGCTTCAAGCTTTCTATATTTTGCGCCAACCACAACGCAGGGTCGTCTGACGCTATCAACCAGTGCGTACGCGCAGTATACAACTACAAGATAGATTATTTACCAAACCCGCTGAAAACGTCCAGCAATCCTCCTTGCCTCTTCTGCCTGACAAGAGGACTGTCAGCAGGGTGGGCGACAGTGAAGGCATACAAGGCTACAAGGATCGCTGCGATGCACACGGAACGACGCATGGTACTTGATTTACTTTATGCACCTGCAAAGGATTATTAGAGTTCATTGAGCACAGAGTTCCATCTCGCTGTTCCTGGAGCATCTTCGCTAAGACACAATCATTCACACGACGATTTCATAACACTTGGACAGCAAAAACGTTTCGTTCGATTCAGTCGACGAGGTTGATAAGTTGATAAGTAAATTTAAACAAAAAATATGGAGCAATTGAATTCGGCACCAGACGAATTCTGAAACTCGAAAAAAATAAAAAAATGAAAAAAATTACAAATAAACTATAAAAAATAGAAAGAATAGAAACGCGTCGTAACACACGCACCCACCAAAACGTAGTCTCGGGGCCCCAATTATATGCAAAGCGATAACCGACAGTGCACAGGACCTAATAAACGGATTCCAAAGAACACTGTGCAATAAAATTTACAAGCGCAGTCAGAGCTGCATCCTGGAGGGCCCCAAACACAAAACACCTTTGCAGTGTCAAAAAGTCGATGAGGTGGCAGCCTGCATCCTCTGGATCCCTTATAAAAGAATATGGACATCTGTATAGATGAGTCAGTGTTCCCCCACTCATCCACAGAAGTTTTATTGTCCTCTTTCACTTCAGTAATCATAGCTGATGCGGCTAAGGCAAGGAAGAAATAATATTCATGTATTTGGTGACGAATTCAATATCTTCCGTTTTTTTTTTATAATCAAACTCAAACTCGTGTATTTCTGTTTTGGGTACAGGGAGTGAAACATTTTTAAAGGTACTGTAAATGAGTAGAGCTGCAATCTCAGAAAATTTATTTATTGGCTAGCCTGAGCCATCAGTACTCTTACGTCACAACTTTAGTCCCAATTGCTCTCATATTTTTTTTTTATTAAAACGAAAAGTTACAGGCAACACTGTGTCGAAGTGGCCACCAAATGCGCTTTGCTCGTTAAGTACTAATTAATCAAAATCAAAACTACATTGCATGCGCATAACACTGTGTCCAAAACAAAAGAACTCTGCTACATGTCGGCCACGTAGTCATCGTGTAGCAAGCCAGGCTTAACGAACAGGGGATCATTTCCCACCAGACATCGCACCGAGCTGTTTTTCCGCAATTTTACTAGCAAATTAAAAATACCTGGCGTTCTCTGTCACACGTATAACTTGTTGTGCTGAGTTTACATGCAATAAGCTGTTAAACTATGCAGCCAACATAACCTGGCTGCCTGCTGTTATATATGGTACCTTTAAACCTCCATAGGCTTACAGTATTTCGGTATTACGACAATTACGATATTTCAAAAGCACATGAGAAAGGAAAACAGCATGTACAGGGGTCGGTCCTTCGAAGTCGTTTTCAAAATTGAACGGGCTTTTATTATATAGTTCACCACAGTTTTATCAATGTGAAAAGCAAACAGGAAAGAATCAGCCATTACTTTTAACTCCAACCTGTCGGCGGTTTTAGGGGTGTACGCCGAAAATAAATTCTCAAAAATAGAACATTAAAAAATCCACGCCCTCAAAGTAAACACTGCCAAAATAAATAATAGTTAGGCCTACAACGTTGTTTTTAATGCGACGCACAATTCGAACGTTTTCTATGAATATTTCTACCATTATTAATCATTTAATTGTCTTCTAATAAGAGCTGGGAAAGTCGAAATATCTGGCTTAAAAGTGCAGAAGACGACGCGCGTATGAAAACAGGAATAACAAGGGCCCGATCTCAAAGTTCACCGTCTCTAAACAAAGAAAATAATCGATTGCTTCGCAAGATGATATGCCGTGTTTAAAACCCCGATATCACTAATTAACCGCTCAGCTTCACGAGTTTGCGATGTCTGTGAAAGTCGTCTTAGCGAATGAACTGCTGGAAATAAATGTTTCGTGGTAAGTTGGTAATATCGACTATCGAGGCCTTCCCAAAGTACTACAGCCGTACTATTTTCCGATGCGGACGTAGGGGAGCTTCGGCCGTCCACCAATCAGAGAGGATTTATTTTGAAGCGTTGATTTCGTGAAGTGTATTTCTACGAGTTGATTTTGCCACCCTGGATATTGACAGAGTTTGTCTTTGGAAAGTTATTTTGAAAAGTGGATTTTTACATAATTTATTTTTCAATGTTTTATTTTGAAATGATTTCGGCGCCATCACGGTTTTAGTACTTTGATGTAGTCCTGTTTATGCTTGCAGAAGGAAAAACTAATGGTTTTCAGACGTCGGCTTAATTTTCGACAAATTTTCACGAACGTCTGATTTATTTATGCATCGCATATCCTGCACGAAGCTTTTCCCTCTACAACCAGACGCATTCTTGGTAGCCCAGTAAGTGAATCAGATGAGGGATCGCGTCCAGGCCTTTTCCTCGTCAGTAAAAGGGTCGAAGCAATTCCTTGACTATTCTCTCGGATGAGGAAGTTCTAAGGTGGCAGGAAGCCAACTACAGTATACGTAACTAGGCTGTCGCCGTCGAGATAACCCAACAGTGGAATTACGCTCGGATTTTGGCGGCTCCGACAGGTCATCCAAGCTCCATCCTTTCTTTCTTTCTTCTTCCCCCCCCCCCGGTGTTTGTTTGCTTTGGATAAGAACCGATAAAAACCTAACCGGATGGTTACCGGGTGGTATACGTGCAGCAATGCTGCAGATTTCCTGCCTTGATAAAAGGCATGCTTGCGTAACGTTTCCTTCAGGAAAAAAGAAGAAAGAAACACTATCACAACACATTTCAGATGATTCGTGAGAGGCAGTCGACGCCAATTCTGAATCCTACCAACCAAGACATTATTTTACGTGAATTGAACAGCTCCTAGCGGCGGTATACCAGGTTTTTAGAAATGTATGGGGAATATGATAAAAAAGTGAATGGGGAATCCGAGAAAGGCTGGAGGGTGTTGCGCCCCCTTGCACACTCTTTCTTTTTTCTCCTTTATTTTATTTTATTTTGATTTTTTCAGTGGAACAGCAAGTCGACCTCGCGTTTGACTGACCTTTCCTCTTTTTCTCCGAATAAACATGTATTGACCGCCTTTCTTTCGTTCATCATCCTAATTGACGATGACCACAAGGGCAAGATAACAGCGACGCCAGCATAATGACACAGTGCTGGGCGATGTTGGAAGCACTCGTGCCTGTTGGGTTCCAACGCTTCAGACACCTAAGGCGTTAGAGACGCCAACTCTGGAGTGGAGTACCGAGTAAGTGTTTGCTCATTCCTTTACACCTTGCTCCTATTTAACATTCTTATGGCATACACTAGCAAGCTATCTCCCTTTTCTGTTAATTGCTTCAAAGTAACTCGTCTGCAATCTCCTGGTTATTTACGCCTTGTTATCCGACCTTGGTGCCATCTAAAATAAGTTTCTATAAGATTTCGAGCATAGCCTCGTCAAGGACATTGCAACGAGGGAATACACGTGCAGAAAGAAAAGTCGTCTGACAACACCGTCATCCTATGACGCAAGTTGAGGTTACCCAATTCTTGGAGCAGTTCATATAAACGCAAACAGTGTACGTCATAATTAATTCCATCATATTCCTTTTCGCATTTTTTTACGGCTGGTTGCTGGCCTGAATGAGAGTGGAATGAAGTAGTATTAGACAACGGACATTTACGTACAGTGCTTATCGGCTCCGTGATCCTTTCATGTTTGTAATGTGCTTTGGGGCAGCGAACGGCACATCTCATCACAAGCAAAAGCCTCAAACTGCAGAGCTCTGCTAATTTTCTCCGTATTATTTTGTGTCATGTCACCACTGTCCTGGTTATCTAGACCTCTCTTATTATTACGTTGCTATGGACACATTCAGTCTAAGAAGGCCATTACCAGTCAACATCGACGGAAACATGACACGGAAAACTTTTAATTTTTCCGTGGAGCCCGAGGTGCCAGTCTTTGTTGAACACGGTTAGTTCCGTATTTTTTCCTCCGCTTTCTTCCTGAGGAAGAGGGAAGAAATAGCAACATTTGTGCGATTCAGCACTCCTCGAATGCTTCGCTTTTTTGTCCGGCCATTCAGAGCGTGTCAGTCACGCCTGTACAGATTCCGTCAGACTAAACCGTAACGCGCGTGCGCAGACGTCAGCGCCGAGGAACATCGACTGCATGAATTTGAGGCTATGCTGCAGCGCACATGCAGCACAGTCAGTGGTGAGCGTGAATTGGAAGCAAAGACTGGTTATAGGTGCGATGAGCGCCCAACCGAGCATGCTAAGCCGCTGTCATGTGGCTGTGTGTATCTCAGCGTCCCGTCTGATGTGTGTCGGACGCAGCTTCAAAACCAGGCCTCGTACTTGCGGGAAACTACCGAAGTCCAAGTGCACGACACCCGTATCCAGCACTTCAGCGCACCCGTACTGGGGAGCGGCCTGCGGCATTGGAAGGATAGTCTGTGCTTTGGGCCACGTTCTGTGTGATCTATGCCGACATCTGCCTCGAAGATTTCGTGAAAAAATAAAGCAAAAGCGCACAGCACAGATGGTACCGGGAAATAAACACACGCTGCTTTCCGGAGTCCTCATGCTAAGCACTCGGTCACTCGACCACTGATGGGCAAACGAAAGGAGACTATGAAAGGACACTCCATCACCTTTTTTCTGTTTGCGTGCTCTCGTGGATCGGCAAAAGCTGCGAGCACATGGAAGGCATGTGATTCGTTTATTTCATTATCTCACCTTATTTCGCAGTATTGTCTCCAAAGTTTCACTATTTCAAATCGTCTGCAGTAGAAGGGCAGTCCCTGTCGGTGGATCTCGACCTGAGGCTTAGGTATTCAATCTCCATTCACCGGATCGCTGGATTCTCCGCTTTTTGATGTCCGCAGCACTATCAGAGCCGTCGTTCTTCCACGATATCTCTTGCTTAGTCTCAGCCTATACGATTCGTAGTTTACTCTGGTGTATACAGTCATCACGCCGTGTGGGCATGTAATGTGTAGTGACCATATTCCAGATGGGTCTCGTTGTGGAGAGGTGCGGAATTGTGAGGTCCACGGGCTTTGGAAACGAAAGGAAATAACGAGTCATCGCTGCGCATAGCGGTGACGATTCCTTATTTCTTTGGAGCCCCAAGACACTCGGGAACCCAATTCTAAAACTCCCTTTTTGCTAGACGTGTCTGCGTGCAAGGGATCTGCTGGATCCGACGTGAAATTTTAGCACCAGCATGGGGCAATGATGTCCTTCTATATATCGCATCGTTCTAGAAGTCATTGAGGGGGTATACGGAGGGCACATACAACGTACAAAGTCATATTTGTGAGCAGCGTACTTTCTGGTGTATAACGCGCGCATTATACATTGTGACAAGTGCCCCGAACGCGCGATTCAACGATGCGCGTTATATCCTAAGGAGATGTAGTGGCCCTGGTTCAGTGGTCGTGAACACATTTGAGAATAACGTTGAGCTTAGTAAAAGGATCCTGCGAGCGAACTGCATGGTGTAATCATGACAGCATATATTCCTGAATTTGGGGTTCAGACACGGGGTCGAAAAAAACGTACTTGTTCTGTGTTCTATACGTTGTTTGTTTATTCGTGCAAAGTCTACATTTTCCGTGCGGTACCAGCGCCTCACCCTCGTTGTCCGCATGTATGCGTCGGTCATTTTTCAAATTCCGTTAATTTTCAGCAGGGCACGCCATGCACACGCCGCAAACACGGTATTTTCCTCCGAGCGATGTATCTTCCTCAATACGCTCCTGGTATTTGACTTCTTGTGGGTACTGCATTTGATGTAACTCATTATCTCATACAGAAGACATGTGGATGTCTCAAACCAGAAGGGAGATACTATGAACGCGCTCTCCAAATTGCTTCCTCGAGTAAGGCATCCAAAGAAGAACAGGAAGGAAGAAGACAAGAATGCGCTCTCAATATGCGGATGTCGCGATATCACGCGACGCAGACTTGGCAAAATACAAAGAAACAAAAGTGCAAGTGGACAACTCGCCACCAGTTATCAATACGCGCACATCACGTAGTAAATACGTATATCCTTCTTATCTATCAACCGTTACATCCGTCAATACGACGCACCCACCGCAGCAGCCCGTTTATATACCCCGTACTCACTTCCTACATCCGAGAGAAAGTAATGCGAGGAAACAGAAGCGTGACGGCATTATCCTTCACGGTATTTTCGCATGGTTAGCCGAGGTGCGCGTCTGCCACAGCCTTGGCTTTGATTCGGCGGCTCGGGATGTAAATGTAGGGCATATATCCTGAGGACAAAGGCGTATAATATTTACACTCTCGCTCTTCCGCACAAGGGCATTCAGAAATCAATTGGCGAACTTTGCTAGTTCATGAAAAAGCTAAAAGCTAAGGTGTACCGGCTCCGGAGATCGAACCTCTCGTATTTCCATAACGTCGGCCTCCGCCAGAAGTATGTGTACCTTGTTTCTGCGCATTAGGTGCCTTGCGTGTCGTCCACATTAGGTAGCCTCAGTTATTCATCTTTATGTGTGCTTCGGTGGGAAACATATGCGAAAGAGAATGGGTAGAGGATGTGCAAAATGAGTTCTGCATATTTGGAGCACGGTAGTTTAACAGGAGGCCAATGTGGTATAATTGTCGCACCTGGACTTTGTGTCAAAGAAAACTTCACCACTATAGAAAGTGCCACTACAAGTTACACATCTACACGCAAGTGCTAAAAATGCATCCTGTTGCAGTCACGCGTCCATATATATAATCCCGTGCATGTACGTCAATGAGGAAATCATTGGAGATCATTGGGTCCCGGCCTCTGTGGCTGGGCACTCTCGTCAGCATTCTGGTAGCCAGAATTAGCCTCCTTTTCGCGGCTGATGCTGTCCGTTACAGGAGCTCCAGCTCTTCTAGGGCTTTACTTCGGCTCCGGTAATAATAGTTAGTTATGTCCCAAATGCACATTGCGCGAGGCTCGCTTTCTCATTGGACACGTACAAGTAGTGAGTGCATATTCGCACCACGTGGGCCTAAGGCAAATTTAGTGGTTGCGTGCATCCTATCTATTCAGAGGCTGCAGAACTCTCTCGGTATACAATGGTATATGAGATGTTTCGTACCATGGAGTAATTTAGCTTTTGAATTTAGAATTACGTAACATGTCAATTTTTCGACATATGGCTTCCTTTAGTTGTATGATATGACCTGCCAATTTCCACGAACTCTTTGGCAGACTTCTTATGGTGTGTACAGTAGGAGGAGAACTACATACGTGACTATACCATCCTTCAAATCATAAGAGCGGCTATATTTGCGAGCATTCTTATTCCTAGTCAACATTTATGAATAGATGAGGAGCACAGAGAAGTACGGATTGCCTGTAACCACAGGGCCTTCTGAGGTACAGTTGTCGTATTCCGCCACCCTCCTTACGGGGGTCCCTCTCGTTGTGGTACAGATGAAAATGGAACGAGCCGGGTTTTACCGTCGCAAAGGCTTAGAGGAGTTGGTAGGTGTGCGACATACTATGCAAAATACAGAAGAAATAAAAAAGATCAATGCAAAGTCTCTTTTTTTTTCTTCAAAAGCAGGAATAAGCGCGTTGTTTACTATTTGCATTTCTCCCTTCATCTTGTGGACAATTGTCATCTTCCGAAGGATAATTCGAGTATTTATGTCGTAACCGATTTGTTTTGCGTTTTACCTAGTATATAGTTACGACTATAATTAGAGGAGAAATATCGTGCGGGTAAATTCCACGGTATGTCAAGACGCAGCATGCAGTAGGGAGGCAATGTCTTGGTGGTTCCTTCCTTTGATATAACGATCAGCAACATTTCAACAACAACAATAATATAGAGCATGCTCTGCCCTTATACAGGAGCACGTCACTTTGAATCCAATAAGGAAAAAGAGAGGGGGTGCACGTAGGTACCGGAGTCTCGCCCCTGAAGTAGCCGTATCATACAAAACCTGTATATCGTCATAATGCGGGTAAATATTTATTCCCTGAAATGAGGCAGCAACCGTTCGCGGCGTTAATGATACACCATCCTTCTTCCTGTCTGCCGTTTGTCCAGCGTGTTTCTGAACCCCGCTTCGTGCATGTTACGCAAAGCGGACACATACACAACGTAAAAGTTCAGGTTTTTAAAAAGATACCGCGTGACCCATTGTGCAGAATGTTGGAAGAAAGGCAAGTGGCAAACAAGAGCAGCAACTCACTTTTCACGATGAGGAGCAGGAGCAAGACCTGTTCGTGGCTGGAGGCTGATGGAGACAACTGCGTGAGTGTGCGACCATACAGCCCTTCGCCCTTCTTTCCTCCTCCTCTGTTGTGGTGTAAGACTTGTGACGTCTACAGTTGGGAGGAGGCGACAACGAGGAAGAAAAAAAAATATCCGTATCAGAGAGAAACAGACACGAATATCGCAATGAAAAAATGGCTAGGAAGCAAGCGAGCTGGTGAAGATGATGCATAATGTAAAAACCCCGAGACTAGGGAACACGAAGGGACAGACACAACACGAAGTCTCAAACACAGCTCACCCTGTTCCCTAGTCTCGGGGGTTTTACGTTATGCATTGTACGAATATCGCTTTCGACGATTATTGGAAACCGAGACTATAATTGTAACCGGCACTTCGGGAAACTGCGGTCCAGGAATTAGCGTAGATAAATTACTATCAGAGATCAATCGAGTCAAGAGATCAATCGATGGATCTCTTGACTTAAAGTCAGGTTGCTGTTTCTGTCTGATTTCTCTATTTCTTTTTCGAAGTTGAAGCTGTAGGCCAAGGCAACAATACAATGTGTTATCGTTCGCAAACAACTACGTATTTTGCTTCAATCATCTTTCATATTTTCAGTATCCGTTTTGGGAAGGCAGCTTATTTATTTCCCTTTGTGCGTCAAGTGGAGTTTTTCAGTAATGAATTCTACACATACCGTCCTCGTCCACGGTAACTACCTGTTTTTGTGTACGTTTTTATTTTACGGTATTTTATAGTAATCACGGACAGTTCTTTTCTCTGCGGCACTCCATGATGTGGTTTAAGGTTAAAGTAGCCCGGGACTCGATTTGAGTTTGAAGCCCCCTGGGATAAGATGATCGCCTCCCACGCCGAAACTGGGAGGTGACGCGGGTTCGAATCCCCGCACCGGCTGTGCTGTCTGAGGTGTTCCCTAGGTTTTCTGGGAGACCTTCCAGACAAATATGTCGGCAGAGTTTCCGCTAACCCCCCCTGTCGCCCTCCTTCCTGCTGTCGTCTCAGTCCACGTCTGCACGTCGCTTTAGCCACAGTTGCTTCGCGGCGCGAATAAGAAAATTTAACAAAAAACTTTTTCTGTGACAATTAACCCAAATGTGTCACAAAAAGGCGTACGCCACCAAGTTTCAAGAAATCAGGAGAGAATGGTGGTTGGAGCGTGTTCGATCGAGTTCTTGCTTTTAAGAGTTCGATGTGCAGCGTGATAGGTAAAGAGGAAAATAAAATGCAGTAAAAAAGCAACAAATTTTAGAAAATGTATTTAGATGTGTCTAGCGGAGTCGCGCGTTGCGCCTCGGGGGACCCGTACAGGCCGTTTTATTGCAAGAAACAACGAAGTAAGTGCTCCTAAACTGACCCTGGTCACCCACAGTGACCAGTGACAGTGACAGTCATTTTAAAACCGAAGTGAATACGAATAAATTAAGTGACTCGTTCACTGACCGTACCGGATACATATACAGCATGTACCCGATAAACTCCGATTTTTCCAACGCCCACGGGGCGGCCTTAAGGTTTTTCCTGTTTTTTTCTTCCTTTGTCCCCCCTCTTTCACACCTAGTTTTCGACTTCAAACTGATTCACAACTAAAAAAAAGAAAGAAAAGGTCAGAAGTGGTAGCCTTTTTCAGGATCGCTGGGCGCATGAATGGCCCAAAAGGAGGATACTAGACGCACTTGCCCATCTGTTCTATGTATCCTGGACCCTAGCGACTCTACTTGACCCCGGGTACTGGGCTAGTTTGGCACCGAACAGTTCTGTGTTCGTCACAGCTGCTACTCATTTTGAGTCTGGGGCACCATTCACAACTTGTGCAAATACGCTTGCTTGTACTTCAATAGCTCTTGCTAGTAAAACATCCGTGCGTTACATCGTGTGGTCCCAGTCACTTTTGCACATCTTTCCTTGCATTGTCTCTGCGATGACTGCTCCGCAATACTCCGAAATCCGCGCCGTTCATTTTTCAGACTTTTTAATCCTCCGAGAAACTCCGAATTTCCGAAAAGTTGAAAACTCCGATAAACACCCTTCGAATTTTCCAAAATGAAAACTCCGAAAACTCGAAACCCTACTTATGAAGCAGCGCTCATTTTGTTTTATGCCCTCTCTGTACCGGCCTTACGCGTAAACTTCGGGACTATTCAAATATATTCGGTTTGGAAGAAACATCAATGCGATTCGGAATTCGAACATTGAATTCCATATTTGGTTCGGAAATCGAATATAGAATATACGCTTACTCGCTTCCTTGCTCGAAAACTTCGATGTTCGGTAAACTCAACTATTTGAAGCTATGTTCTCTCCTGTTATCTTACGACTGCGCTCAAGCGTGGGACCATGATGTGATCAGGGAATGTGATAATTTAGTTTTTCGTATGCAAAGTCTGATCAACGAGTCAACTTTTGTAGTTCGCCTTACGACAAGCCTCTTTGTCCGTGGATCAACAATGAGCTGCTCCGTATGATGAAAGAGAAGGACTTTTGATACATGACGTATAAGTGTCGACCATCGAATAATCTGTACGAAGCTAGCTTTAAATATCTTAGGAACCGTGTGACAAAACTCTACGTGATTTGAAGCAGAACTTAACGCTACCTTACAATGTCAACATGATTCGCGTATAGCATGGGCTATTTTTTTAATTCCGTGTTAGCGCCGCGGAGCAACTGTGGCTATGAGCCCCGTACAGGTGTGGACAGATGGAGAGAGGACAGCAGGAAGACGTGGGGGACAGGGGGAGTTCGTATGCGTCCTGGGCCGACTTCAGGGGGAACTGTGCCGACATTCGTCTGGAGAGTCTTCGGAAGACCCGTATGGGCTATAAATTCTTGCCACCAAATCTAGTGAACATATTGAGAGAGTACTACCTAAGTGCGCGGGATCAATTAAAGATCTTCGCGATAGCTTCAATACATATTTTGCGTCAGTTGGCATTGGATTAGCCTCTGAGTTTACACAGCAGACACAGCACTGTGCGCCCCTGTAAGCTTTATGGGATCTTCTGTAGCCAACTCGTTTGGCCCATAGGCTCAAGAATAACACATCCGTAGGTCATGATGGTATTTCTCTGTGCATCGTTAAATTTTGCGCCGTGTCATTACTTTAATCATGTCTTTCAGCAGCAATCTATCCTGACTCTCTCAAAGTGCTCTAATTGTTCCGATATATTAAAAAAGGCCGACTTGATTGAAAACTACAGGCCCATATCGGTCCTCAGTGTTATACTCTTTGAGAAGATAATCTATACACAACAACAACAACATTAAATGAAGGAGAAGTGATGATGACATTGGACGTTTCCCCGTGGTAGCCATAGGACTCTACCCCACTTCACAGATGTTAATATGAGAGGATGAATTATGGTGAACGCGGAGCTCACCTGGAGGTCTTTTTAGAGCTCTTCGAGGAGTTCAGTTCTTGCATGAAAGCAAAAAGGGAACGAAGAGCCCAGAACTCATGCGCAGGGGAGCTCCATTGGTCAAGTAGTTTGGACAAGTGGTCTATGGTCAATGAGCTCAAGTTGGCGTCGAAACACTCGGCGTTCACAGGTGTACCGGTCACTGTCTTCGATAATATGGAGGATCGTAGCTGGGGTGTGGCAAGCTGGACACAGCGCCGTCTTACTGTAACTCAGCTTAACCCGGAACACAGGAGTGAAGGCGGATGAATGTGAAGGTGAACACAGGGGTGAAGGGCGTCCGGTATGACAGCGGAGGAGCCATCCGACGTAGACGAACCATCTGTGAACACAGCCGTGCAGCATCTGTACTTTGTATCCATAATTTCCAAAGTAAATTGCTTGAGAACCGGAACGGGGATCTGGCTCTTAGGCCCCAAGAGGTCAGGAATATGTGTCGAGAGGGATGGGCTCGGTAGTGTCCATGGTGCCACTGAAGGGGCGGTCGGGGCAATCTGTACACAGCTCTCCTCCATTTCTTACGAACTATAACATACCTGGCAATACACAGCATGGCTCCCGGGTAGGTAAATCAACCGAGTCAGCACTGTCACATCACTGACATGGTCCAGGAAGCATTTGATAACTCAGAAATATCAGTCGGGCTCTTTGTCAATTTGTGCAAAGCCTTTCATATACTGTGAATCACGACATCTTGCTGCAAAAAGTTGTTTTTCTACGGCATATGCGGTAGCAGTTTGCATTTTTTTTTTTTTTTTTTGAGTTATTTGTGATCTCGTGTCATATGTACACTAGTATCGATGGAATGTTTTCTGATTTCTTACCGATAACCATTGAAGTTCCACGGGGCTTCGTCCTGGGTCCTGTGTTATTTTACAGTCCCCTTCGAAGTCGGTCCAAGAAGCACATTCCCCCCAGGGCGTTAGTCGTGACGTTGCCCACCTCTGTGCGGTCGACAACAGCGAGCTCTTTCACCATCACCACCTTTGTTATTTTCCCTGCATATGTGAATGACCTTCCTCTCGTATCGCACAAATTATCAATATATATATAAATATGACATATCACTGATGATACTTGCTTCTTTTATAGATCTAGCAATTTCATGGATGTTGAACGGACCATGTGTATCGAGGCGAACACACGTGTGCAGCGGTTAGCTGCCAAACGTTGAATATGAGTAAGACAAAGTTTGTCGTTTTCTGTAAGCCATCGTTAAAAGGTTCCAAGATTGGTATTACTATTGTAGAGGAGGTGGTGTCCCTCTACATGAGTCATGACCGGCGGTAATGGAATGTCCCAGCGGGCAGATATTCGTGGCCTCGAGCTAGGACGGTGCCGGTAGCACGACCTACTCTATACTAGAGACCTGGACAGCTGGCGATCCCCTATGGGAGAGACGGGTCACGGGTTAGTTACGTTAGTGACCGCCGCAAGCGCCACATAGCATTATTGGGGAGAGGGAATCACCCTTGCCGCCGCCTTTAGTCTGCTACGCAGTGATACTATGGCGGGCTAGTGATACACAGGCTGTTGCTAAGGACGCCCTATTATCTCTCTTATACTGCTTCGTCGTTGTCAACACAGCCTACCATACATCGCCGCGGTTTCGACAAGTCACGTGGTAACGAATAGTGCGAGCTAGCGCCAAATCCCATAGCCAAGCGGCGATTGCCAGAACTACTACCCCGGTGCTGGGAGCATTGCGGCTGTCCAGGTCTCTAGTATAGTAGTAGGTCATGGCCGGTAGAACTCAACGTTAGGTAGAATTGGCTGGCAGGCGCAGTGGCAGCAGGAGGCACGTCTTCGTCGTTGTCCCCGGGCAGCCACACTATAAATGAAAATGTCATAGAAGAAGACTTAAAGTACTTGAAGACTGGCCCCGGGCAGCCACACTATAAATGAAGATGTCATAGAAGAAGACTTGAAGTACTTGAAGACTGGGGTACCCCAGTCAGACGGCATGCTCGAAGGACTTCGTGGAATTTTCATTTGCAAAAAATGACCTCTCAGAGCCGTGTCAGACGGCAGCTCAAGGGACCTCTCTAAGAAATGACCATCAACGCGAAAGGAGGCCCCCAACGACATTTGAGGTGCAGAAAGGAGCAATCTCGACAACAGTGTTATGCCATTGTACCCTCGCTACCTTCGCAGCTGAATGTAGGAAAACCTATAAAATGCGGATAATGGAGTGAAACTGTGTAATTTAGATATCCTATTTAGAGAAGTGCATATGACTTCTGCATCTTGATTTGTGGCGCACAGACCAACTTCAAATTTCCACAGCAGACAGGGAAAACGAAACCGAAAAAGGGAGCCGGTGAGAGCAGTCAGTTGAGGAGCACTCCTTTCCCGCCTGTCTGGCAGGCGCCCCCGAACAAAGGTCATTTGAGAGGCCGAAGGCCATTTCTCGCAATTGACATTTGAAATGCTGTCTGACTAGGGTATAAGTCAGTATTTGGGAGTGACCCTGGACTCTTCTTTCACATAGAGAGCACATACTGATACCCT
The DNA here is from genome assembly GCF_037126465.1 of Ornithodoros turicata. Taxonomy (NCBI): domain Eukaryota; kingdom Metazoa; phylum Arthropoda; class Arachnida; order Ixodida; family Argasidae; genus Ornithodoros; species Ornithodoros turicata. Next base: position 90,198,159 of record NC_088202.1, on the reverse strand, counting down.
TGCCCCTCCCTGGCTCAGACTTTTTTTTTTTTGTCACTTTGCCAGAGCCCTGCCTACTTGGTCAAGGCTGCACATCTCTGAAAGTTCCCGCCGTATTTCTCATACTTTTCTTTTTCGTTCCGTGGTGGTGGTGATGAAGATGAAAACTGCTCGCCGTGGTTGGCCACACTGGAAGCGGGCAGCGTCACGACTAAGACGCAGAAAAAAAATAATAAAAAAGAAACCTACACTATACTATAAGCGCGATATAAGCCACGTTTCCTTTAGGAACGCGACCAGAGCAGCAGTCTGGCGTCGTCGCTCGCCAGGCGAGTTGCCACCAAATATGATGTCACATGTAGACATGCTGGGGTCAGTGTTGAGCAGCCGTCTGCGTGCTTCGTTGTAGGTGGGACATTCGAGCAGGATGTGACTTATGGTTTCCGAATTTGAAGAGCACTGTCGACATAGTGTTGTCGGTGTAAGTCCGAACCGATGAAGCCAGCGGTGCGTGAATGCGGATCCTGTGAGGATTCGGTGAAGGACAGTGGCAGTGGCTCTGCTGCAGGTGCATGACAACAGAGGGGGGCGGGCTTGGGATATTGCACGTCTGGTGGCTGAACTGGATGACTGTGTAAGGGACTGTGCGGCATTCTTGCGGGATAGGAGAGGGCTTTGAGGGTAGAGAGTAAGCTGCCCTGGCAAGTTTATCAGCGTGTTCATTGCCTGGGAGGCCAACGTGTGCGGGAATCCATTGTAGGGTAATGTTTATTCCTTGCTTCTGTGCACGTTGGGTGCTCTTCGCCAGTACTGATTGATTATCAACATCCGATAACTTATGAAGTGCAGCTGAGGAATCGGTGAGCGTGACCACTTGATTAAGCTTATGAAGAGACGAAGCGATGGAGGCGTGTAGGATGGCACATAGTTCAGCAGAAGTAGATGAGATGGTGTGGAAGTCAAGTCTTGAAGACCACTGCAGGTTGCTAGAAGGAACAAAGTAGGCGCTGGAGGCAGAGTGTTGAGATACCGAGTCGTCGGTATAGATGAGACTGTGACAGCTGTAGTGATTAGAAATGTGGTCAAGGGCCTTGTGACGTGAGACGACTACTGGCGCATGCTTTTTTCCTTGAATGCCCCGTATGGTGGTAACTGTGGCAGGCAAGAAATCTCTCCAGGGCGGTGAAGGCGAGTTTTCAAACTCTTGTGGAGGTTGCAGTTTGAAATTTTTTCTGAGGTAGAACTTGCACAGTTTTCAGATGTTCGTGTTGAAGCAGCTTTTGATGTGATTTATGACAGAAGTGGCTGACTGAGTGAGCCGAAGCCTGTCGAGAGCTTCATAGAGGCATCTCTCGGCGTGAATGCGTACTGCCATTCTTCTGCTTCTAGTAAGGTTTCCTCGATGTCAGACACCCGCGGAAGACCCAGAGCGATGCGTAGACCAGTTCGATGAAGTCGTTCTAGGCGCTGCCAGTTGGTGGGAGAGGGATCAATGAAGGAAAGAGTGTAGTTCATGCTGCTTAGTATGAGCGCTTTGTATAGTGAAAGCATAGACCGAGGATGATTGCCCCAAGACTTGCCACAGAGAAGTTTTAGAACATCAAGGAGCGGCTGACAGTTGCGTACCATGTGGTCTACTTGGTGGGTCCATGACAGGTGGGAATCAAAGATGATGCCGAGGTAGCGTGTCTTGTTCACACGTGGAATGAATGTTTCTTCACTTCATCATCACAATATATATGTTGTTGTTGTTGTTGGAGGGAGAGTGCAGGAAAGCTATTTGGGATATGTTTTCCCTTGGGGGCGCAGACGAGGGCTACTGATTTTTCCGGGGAGAGACTGAGGCCTTTAGTGGCGAGGGAGCTTGAAACGTGATTTAGTGTAGCTTGAGCAGAAGCCTGAAGGGAGGGCTTGAGCTTGCCATGAAAGAGGAGGCAGATGTCGTCTGCATAGATTAGATATTTTGCGGTGTAAAGAGTGTCGGGAGCGTTGAGATGAAGGTCGGAGAGTGCAATATTGAAAAGGATGGGTGAGAGAACTCCGCCTTGTGGAACTCCTCGGGTGAGAACACGTGATGAACTTACTTGCCCTTCGACTGCAACAGCTATTGTACGGCTTTCGAGATATCCTTGTATGAAGGCACCGATCCTGCCTGTGATGCCAGATTGTTGTAGAGGGGTAGTGATGGCTTCATATTTAACGGTGTCAAACGCTTGTTTGACGTCCAGGAACGAGACAAGAGAGATACGGTCCTTAGAAAGTGCCTGCTGTATTGCTGCGGTGAGTTGGATGAGAGCATCAGTTGCTCCCCGATGTCGGCGGTAGGCGCACATGTTGTCAGGAATCATGTGGCGTTGTTCAAGAGCCCATATGAGCCGTCGTTTTACCATACGCTCCATCACTTTACATATATGCAGGAAGAGAGTGTAATGGGGCGGAAGTTCTCTAATTTTGAGGTTGGTTTACCACGTTTGGGGATGGGAATGACAGTGCCATGTTTACATGAGTCAGGTAGGTGTCCAAGCAATGAAAGCTCTGTGGCCACATAATAAGGTACGCGTCGCGTTACAGTTAATAAATTGAGGAGAATATAATCCACGCTGATGGCACTGATGGTACTCGGAGTTATTGCGCAAGAGAGCTGTAGAACGGCACCCTCCCCCGGGGGACTGTGCAGTGGCGCTCGGGTCCGAGACCTTGCCCCTCCCTGAAAAATTGCCTAGCGGCGCCCCTGACTGTGAGTAAAATATCGAAGTCATGTCATGCTTTGTTTCTTGCAAGACGTTTTCCAATGTATGTTTTACGAGAATTGTATTTTTCTCCCATTTAGTCACATCTAATTCACTGTGTTTGCTCCTGGGGTCGGACACCAGCTCGCGTGGCTCAGTGGTTAGCGTGCTGGCTATGTCACGTCGAGATTGGGAGGTACCCGGGTTCGAATCCCGGTACCGGCTGTGCTGTCTGGGTTTTTTCCTGGGTATTCCACAGACGCTGTCAAACATATATCGGCACAGTTCCCTCAGAAGTCGGCCCAAGACGCTAGTCGTGACGTTGCCCTCCTCAGTGAGGCCGAGAACGGCGAGCTCTTTCAGCACTATCACCAGACGTCGCACGTATGCAACACATCTCGAACGTTTATTTAAACTGCAAAATAGATCTGTGAGATTCATAACGTTCTCGGATCGCTCGGTCGTCCTTCGGCTGGACTCTTTCCTCAAGGCTAAATTTCCTGCATTTCCCTGATCTTGTACCGTGACCGTGAGACCAATAAGCTGTGGACCACTGTTTTGAAGAAGAGGGAGAACAAGAAGGTTCTTGCGCTTGTTGAGTGTAGTTGGTGTAGTGCAAAAGCTGTTGGCTATCGTTTATGGGTCCTTTCCCTACATTTTTGGTGCCGAAACCCGGGAAGCGTAACCTCAGTCATTGACGGAAGGATTCTAGGAGCGGGAGTAGCGTTTACGCAGTAATCGTTCCGGCTGCTTTCAGCCAGATCGAGAGCCACGCATGCGCTGTGCATTCTCAGGCAAATGATCCAATAAGTTACGTGTATATAATTAGAACATCTACATATTTGCAATATACATGTACTTATGTGTAACTACAGGTGTCTGTATCCTTGTAATTCTGTTTTCTGATTCCTTTCTATATTTTTATTTTTCTCCCGTGCCCGCGGGTGGCTCTACTATTAGTCTACTAGCAGTTGCTATTGACCCTTCGGCAGAGGCTTCTATGTATATATGTTATGTAAATAAATACCGTATTAGCCGCGGCTTATGCGCGATTTTTTTTTTTCGCGGACGCTCTGCGGCTTATCCGCGGGTGCGGCTTATCTGATGGCTATTTTTCCCTGGTATTTTCCCCATACCCCGGATTAAACGAAAAGGCCGACAGTGTCTCATATTTTTCAGAGCAGGACCGCCCTGCCAGTGCACGAACAATACCGAACAAGGGCGGGTCCACATTCGAGTGGACTGACCTTCCGAATACATTCCCCCACGCAGCTTTAACAAAAGGGGTGACAGTGATTAATGTCTCCTGGAACACCACTAACTCGTCAATCCACGAAAAACACGCAAGAAGGGCACAATCCGATCTTAGTAGAACACTAGAACTGACCTCCTTTGTTATACATTATGCCGACACCGGAATGTGGACCACAGGGTTTATGGCCTTCCCTACGTTCTCCTTTGTCGGCAGACCCAGGAAGGGTTCAATACACCTGACATCGGGATAAAACGTGGTCAGCTAAGCGTCAGTTCTCATTTGACCAGAGCAGCAGCATTCGTGGACACAGCTAGGCACGGCAGTTTGAGGTGAGGCATGGCTCCAACGCGGAGGCCAGCGGCTTCAAACTAAAAGTCGTCGACGTCGCGGACCAGTACGGGAATAGGGCAGCTGGCAGGGAGTACGGCGTCGACGAGCGTTGAGCGTCTCTATTGATTTTGTTTGTGCATCACTGGTTTAGCGCACAAAGCAGTCGCGTCGTATTACCCGCGGCTTATCTGCGAGTACGGCTTATCTGCAAAAACATTTTCAAAATGTATCTAAAAACGAGTCCTGTGGCTTATCTGCGGTGCGGCTAATACGCGTGAAAATACGGCAAATAAATAATAATATCGCAAAAAGAAATACCAATATTTACACTGGTAAAAAGTCATCCTCCAAGGTCAACAAGTACACGCGCACGTACCAAATGTGGATGTTCCTCAGGGGACATTTCTTCCGGGAAAAATTTTTCAGGAACATTTCTTCTGGGGCTTTTTTTTTTGGGGGGGGGGGGGGGGGTCATATGGCAGCAATAACGTCGAGAAGACGCCGTTCAACACTCTCAGGCTGTGTGTGATGTCGGTACCGATGGACTCCCACAGATGGCTTTTTGCCTCTTTGAGCTCTTGACAGGTACGATACCGGCGACCGTTCGCGTAAATCCGCACAGCGATTCCCGAGAGCTTTTTCAAATGGATTTGAGTCAGTGCTATGGGTTAGCAAAGGCAGGGTCGTGATTTCGTTGAGCCGTTCGCAGAGCCGTGCTCGGGCGGGCTGGCTTACGTGTTTCACAGCATTGTCTTGCTGGAAGACTATGGGCACCGTGCGCTAGAGTTTTCTATCGACTGCAGCGGCCCCTTGAGGGGAAACGCGGCGTAATGCCCTGGTACCAGCCAGCAGCGTCTAGCAGTGCTGTGCTAGTTTCGCCGTTCGAAAAGAGCGATTTGAAGCTGCCTGCATAGAAAGTCAAAGGAGAAGACAAAATGGAAACTAATTCTATGTGGTAATCTGCCACGACAACCAAGTTACTGTGAAAGAGAGGCAACTTGCCGTAAAGTTTTCGTCCTTCTCGCTGTATCGTCCCGCCGATCACGTATTTGAGAGAGCGCTTTCACGGCAATCCACCCAACGTGCCGCTCAAATCCGTTGTTTCAAACTTAGAACTTTTAGAACTTAGAACATTTAGTATATTTGTCAATGACCAGTTGAGCATCACGATGCGGACTTATAGCACAGCAACTGACGTGAAAAAGTTGCGAAATACACCAATGAATGACCAAAGAACATCGTGGAGCTTGGCTAAAATTAGTGTCTGCCATATGTCGTACAGTATTTATCTCTTTTACTCGGATCCTAATTTTGTGGCGTGTCGGCGAAGACTGGATTTGGACCTCGTCTTCCTTCAATATAAAGCTTGCATGCGAACACAGGGAGTTATTTGTCCTCCCCGAGCTGCGTTTCGCAAGCCGTCATCATTTTATGTAGGTGCATTCTGTCCCTATGATCTTATTATCGTTGCCAAATCTTGTGATCTCGGTTTACAAGTGATTCTTTGCTCCTTCCTATTCGTCCGCGCACACACACGCAAACACACACAAAAGTAATCATGCGTTTGTCGAACACCAACTTCACTGTTTCTTCTTAATTATTGACATTTTTTTAATTTTTTAGCATAGTTTATGTTTTGTGTTTCTTTTGCGTGATATTTCTGGCTTCTTCTATGTTGCAATTTGCGACAATGTGTCTGATGCGCTATGTTCACCTATACTAAGGCCGCTGTGGTCGTTGTTTAGCACTAATAAAACATTATTATCATTACATATCCAGCTTCAACCAAAAACACGCCTTATTTATATCCTGAAACAATCTTGATTGACTGATTGATTTTTATTACTACGACTGTGCATCAAATGCAGGCACAAAGGGCTAAAAGGGAATCCCTCGACTTCAGCGATGCAAGATTGGAAATAATTTGACTAAGGAACTTATCCTCACAGTGCATCATCACATTAACGGATTATGCATAAGAAAGAAACGAGAACGTTTTTTTTTTTTTCGCTATCTTCGTAATGTATATTCCAATTTGTTGTTGACCGTATTATTGTGAATTCTTCAGTGCGAGATTTCCGTCCTCATAGCGCAAATACTGGACGTAGCTAGTCTCTGATGTGTAGTCTATAATTGATAGTCCCTTGCGGATAAATATGCACTTAACTTCACGTAAATACGGGCCACGAATACTACACGCTTGTCTGCGCTACACACTGTGTCACACATTGTGCATAGACACATAATGTTCCACGTGCAAAAGGCTTCCCCATCGCATACATTTTACGTGACAAACCACTTCCACACAAGTAGTCTCACGGGTTAATGAGTCCAAAGCCCCAAAGCCGATATATAAAATTCGGGAAAACACCCGTATGCACCAAAGCTACATACGCGAAAGCGCCGATACGGCGTCAGTACCAGACCGTTACGCGCGAAGTCGCTACGGGTGGCGCTGTCGATCAAGCGACCGCAGCGTCCTCTCGCTAGTGCACGGTGCCCATAGAATCTGACGACGTTGTTGACGAAACAACGGAAGAAGGTGATCTTGTAGTCAGGTTATCGGCTGAGGCTACTGAGCCTACTAGGCTACGTAAAATAGGCTATTGAGCCCATTCTACAGTTGACGAAGGCTACCTTAAAGGTACTGCAGAAAGCACCCCAAACCATCACTGATCCACCACCAAAGTTTAGTTAGGAATGGGAAAGCGGGTCCTTGCGCAATTATGTCCAGTAGCGACGGGAGCCGTCAGGACCATCCAGATTATAAACATTTTCTCATCGATGAAAATCACATACAACGTGAAACCTTAGAAAGCCACACGCCAATGGGAAGAGGCCTTGTCTTCGTGCATTCGGCGCTGATCTGTTGGCGGGCAAAGTCCTACGCTCGAGCGCGCTCCTGCGAATCGGAGAGCTACGGACGATGGACGGTGAATTCTTACGATGAATGACCCTCAAGAGCGTCCATTTGGAAACAACGAGGCCCATTTCTGCTTTCAGCTGGTTAGCGGATACGGTGCTGTTAGATACGTCGATACGGTGCGATAGATACGGTGCGACAACTGACCCTAGCCTTATTACGCGTGATCAGCTTCCTGGGCCTTCCGGAACTGAACTGCCCATTTTTACAACCACTGTTGAAGAATGGCTAATGCAGTCGACCGAACGATGCAGTTGCGCAGCGATGCGCCGAAGGCTCAGCACGGCTTATGAAGGGCACGGGATGGCTTTGTTCGTTGTCAGCCAGACGGCGTCCACGGGGCATTTTTGAGTACGAACGCCGACACCCGCCTACTGTAATACTTCCCATTTTAATTGAAAAACTTGTGTACAATCCACATAGGTGTCCCTGTAATTTTGCACCGTTAAAATTTAGAACGTTTGTGAAGAATTTGTACGAAAAGACATATTGCTATTTCCTCCGAGTTTCAACAATGCTGAACAGGATACCACAGATATGAAAATGTGAAACCGCGAGTGGGACGCGATATCGTCACATCGATAGGTGTCCCTATACCGGGCGTTTCAGTTAAATCCTCGGGCTAAATAATTCGCGAACGGGTGCACCAATCGAACTTTCTTTTTTTTACAAGTATCTGTCCGATACCACCTACAAGCTGCGCACTGTGTGAATGACTGGAAGGTGCTCATTATTTAAATAAAAATTCAAATGGGTTTCGTAAAAAAACAACTTCTAAAGCATGGCGCTGTCGGCATTAAAATGGGTACTACCCCTTTTGGGACCTTCAGTGGACACCTTTTAGAGAAAAATCTGCTGCCGAATCGGGTCATCTGTTGCAGTAATTAATTGGTTTCGGTTTACATATTTTTGTCGTGGCTGCTGGTGGTGAAAGGGCTTGCCGTTGTCGGCCTCACGTATGTGGTCAACGTCACGACTGACGCCCTGGGGGAATGTGCGTCCTGGGCCGACTTCTAAGGGAACTGTGCCGACATATGGCTGAGAGCGTCCGAGGAAAACCCAGGAAAAACCCCAGACAGCACAGCCGGCACCGGGATTTGAACCCGGGTACCTCCCAGTCTCGACGTGACATGGCCAGCACGCTAACCACTGAGCCACGGGAGCTGGTTGGTCGTGGCCGGTCGCAGTGAAGCGCAAAAGGACGCTCTTCCACTCCGTTATTCACCAATGAATTGCGTCCTTTTGCGCTTCACGGCGACCAGCCGCGACAAGATATGTAAACCAAAACCAATTAATTACGGCAAAAAATGACCCGCTTCGGTGGCAATTTTTCTCTAAAAGAGGTCCACTGAAGGTCCCAAAAGAGGAAGTACCCACTTTAATGCCGACAGCGCACTGGTTTAGAAGTTTCTTTTTTTTACGAAACTCATTTGAATTTTTATTTAAATAATGAGCGCCTCCCACTCATTCACATGGTACGCAGCTTGTAGGTGGTATCGGACAGATACTTATAAAAAAGAAAGTTCGTCGATTGGTGCACCCGTTCGCGAATCATTTAGCCCGGTGATTTAACTGAAACACCCGGATACCTATCTACCGCACTGTATTTTTAAGCTGTGATGTCTCCGGCTTGTGGAGCTGACGGAGCACAAAACAGAAAAATGGGAGGTGGGGGCGGGTAGACGCCCGTGTGAGCACTTGCAGAGGTAATGGAGGGCACAAACGCGCTCATTTTGTGTAAGATTAACAGATAATTTGAGATATGCACGTTCTACATCCGATATACACACACAAGGTATCATTTCTTCAGAACTGAGCGTCCATCATGGAATTCATATCATACATGTATGATATCAATTTGGTGCTTTCGAAGCGTTCTATCACCTATAAGTAGTTTAGCACATACGTACAGAGAAAAGAAAACTGGACTCCGTTATGAGTCCCAGAAAGAAAAATACGAGACTGGGAGGAGAAACAAGCACGAACAACAAGACTTCTTGTTTGTGCGCGTCGCTCTTGTGTTCACGTGAGTGCTCACGATGTTAGGTACGCAGCTTCAACGTGAACACCGTCGAGTCTGAACCGGCAAGTTTGAAAAACTAATGCTTCTGCAATCCAAATTACGACTTTGCAATCCAAGCACAACAGTTAGCTGCAGCTGATTAACATTTCGCAACAAAGGGGTAGTATAAAAGCCAATTTACAAGATGTCCTAGTATGTCCTAGTAAAATCATGTCAAAAATAGAATGAATGCTGCGAGTAATATGCAGGAGTAGTATATGGTCTGGCCGTAGGAAAAGCGGGATCACCGGTAGGCGAGTTTATTGACCCCTGGGCCGACTTCACTTGGAATATTTTTCCAGCGCGTGGTGGGTGGCGCGTGGGCGGAGGGCTGTCCGTGCGCTTCCCGGTGGGCGGCGCGTGGGCAGAGCGCTGCGCTTGTAGTCACGCATTTTTCAGCTGGGCCGACTTCTTTCGCAATTTTTACGCCTGGGCCGACTTCGTTCGCATTTTTTTTTCCGGTGGCGCGTGGGCGGTTTACATGCAAGTATAGATATGCACGTTAGATAGTCACCCCCGCCAAGCGGTGCCATCGTCGCACCTGGGTCGACTTCGTTCGCAATTTTTTTCCGTGCGGTGGTGGCGCGCAGGCGGTTTACATGCAAGTAGGGAGACGCACGCTGGCAACTCCACCAAGTGATACTACCGTGACACCTGGGCCGACTTCTTTGGCGATTTTTCCGCCTGGGCCGACCTCCCTCGCAATTTTTTCCCACCGTAACAGCTGCACAGTGGGCGGTTTACATGCAAGTACAGACATGCAAAGGACAGTCATACACAAAAGTACAAGTGGAAATATATTTATTAATGCCAATGGTGCTGGGAATTGTAATGCCAATCTGTGAAGGGGGAAAATCCAGCCGAAAAAACCTTCACGATCTGAAACAGAAGAAGCACATAACAATACAATTCACGTAATAGAGAGTATACTTACTTATTACAGGTATGATGCAATAGCATTGAAGAGGTATCACACAGAAAGAATCAATCACAATATTTGTCATTGCTGGTAATCATACACACAAGTTTTCAATGAATCAGAATTATAATGAAATAGCACATTTAATCAAAGAAGATGACAATCAAAATTACAAGTTTTATTATAAAAAGTCCAAGATTCCTATACGTGACCACCATCATTGCGACACTAACACTAGTGGGGTTTTAATTTCAATTACAAGTTCTGATAGATGTAAGTAATTAATTGTACACAACAGTCTGAGTCACGATCACCATTATTGCAACACTAACAATTTCCTCATTATCATGTTCTTATTAAGTGCTGCAAGGAATTTCGAGCACAACATAGAATCTAAGTTGCATGCGTTTTTCCAACATGACACAACTTTTAATTAATCAGTTTCTTATTAAGTGAATAGCACAAAAATAATGAGAAACAACATAACACGATCAACAGCTAGCATTAAAAGAGAGCCAAACCTGTGCATCATCCAACATGTAAACAACAGATACATACAGGAAAATAATAGCGAAACAATCTATCAAAACTAGAAACATTACAAATTTAATAACTTCCAACTGTGACTAGCACAGACTTAACGCTGAAGAACAGATGAACACAAACAATAGCTAGCAAAAACTAAGAACAGACATCGATATAAGAACGAACCGGTTTCTCTATAAGCGGCTCATTCTCCAACACGTAAACAACAGAGGAAAATAATCTATCATTTACCATCAGTAAATCATCCTCGTGACTTAATCTAATCGAACACTATGCAATTTTCATTCTAACAGACACTACAAACCTTACTTAAACCTTAGTAAAACCTTACTTTGTTTTATGAATCCAACACATGGAAAATAGACATGGTACAATAAGAAAGAACCAAGGCCCCCACTTTTTTACCACGTTTAACGAAGCTTGATACGATTTGGTTTAGATGTTTTCTGCACATGTTGCGGTTCGTATGGCGCTTCCAAGCGAAACATTTCTGCTCCTTCTCTTAGCAGACGACAGTCTGTTTGCCATTGCTGTGTTGCGAGAACGACACTTTTAGCCGCCCTTCTAACGTTTTTATTTCATTCAATTTGTGTCCCCTATACAGTTTCATTGGACTCTATTATTCCTGTTATTATATTCGTTCGTGTTCCACTTGTTTCTGCCGTATTTTGTATCCTTTGTGCCTTGCTGTGCACCAGTTCACGATTCAGGAGCGTACACATGTGGATTCAACGTCACTAGCGCCCTGTGCGGAAGCTACAAACAACTATCGACAGACTGGCGTGTTTACGTCGGTATAGCGCATAGGAAATGCATGAATACGAAAGTTTGCGTGGCCGTATTTATTTTGTAACGCAGTGTCTGATATCGACGATTTTTTTGTAGGGTTTCCTGGCGTAACTTCTTCACTCTGCGGCAGCGGAAGTCTGTCTGTCAAGTAGGTATCGCGCCACGCGCGAAAATGTGACTGATCTTTTAAAGCATACACCATGTATATTGGTTAAACATTTCTGATGATAATTGTGTGGTTTGCTTCTCCCAAAATATGATTGTCAGTTAGAATTTATATCCTATTCGTTTGTGTGCTGTGTGTTACGAGGATCGCGTGATTAGAATTGTAGACTCCGCCTGCACATCATGCTTGTAAAATCACCCATTTGCGTCGCAGCATTTGATAATAGATTCCTTTCAACATATATTGTCAAAAGATGTTATAGACATTCTTTCAATTATACATTTGTCATTGCTCAGGAATAAGAGAATAAGAGGAACTAGTTCAGCTGGCTGAGAAATATACACACTGTGCAACTTAATTCACAAAATATTATAAGTTTTCGCAAAAGATTAGTGGTCCTCTTTTGTAAACAAAGATTGATGTATCATGCCACTGAATTTCAATGACATAATTGTACCGATTCTTCTCCGTCAATTCTATCCTTCGGATGTCGAAGTTGTAAATTGTAATCTGTCCATCTCTTCAATGTAGGGCAATTGTCTGTTCTGTTTTCAAGTGTGCCTCCACACTTAATTAAAAGCATATCTATGCTCATTTTATTGTTTAAAAAATGTGTTATGCTATCGGGTTTCGAATGTTATTAATATCCCGCCCGTGTCGCCATGAGAATTATGCAAATTGATTTACAAAAATATGTGATGCGTAAGAACAGACGTGTGCTTTCAATGATTCTATGTACAAGACCGCACGAGAATCCTCCCCTCCCTATGGGCATAACCTTGACGTGGGTGTGGGCTGTGGGGGAAGTTTATGGTCGGCGGCTTCCATCTCTCACTTTATTGTTTGAATCCACTAGTTGATCCTGTTTGTTCATTGAAAAAGACAACTTTCTGTACTGATTCTGTGGTGTATTCACGCTGCTTGCTTAGAAATTATTTGTCTGAATTAATTATCATCTTGACTTTGTTTCAGGTGTTCACTCGATTGATATTAAAAAATATTCTGTCAGTTGGGCATTATGTATGCATGATGTATCAGTTGTGTTCCTCCATAGGAAACTTTTAAATATCACTCGCTTGCTTAGAAAACGACTGCCTGAATTAATTATTGTCTTGTATTTGTTTCAGTTGTTCACTCGATTGACATTAATAAAAATAATGACCTTGAGTCAAATATTGTCTCAGTTGGGAACGCCTCATATTTCTGAGTTGCATTTCAGATGTGTTGTTTCTGTGTGGTTCATCTATGTAGTACTTTATGTTGCAAGATACTATTAAAATTTGAAGTAAATTAATCAAATTAGCAATGTTTCTCGTTTTGATTGAGGATTGTTTCGCAGATGTTATCATAATATTTCTGGCTTGCTTAGAAAATGTTTGTCTAAAACCAGTTTGCTCTGATATTGACGTTTGTTCTTAGTTTTTGCTTGCTATTGATTGTTTTGATAGAATTCTTGTTGTGTTTTTCAGAATCGAATAATGCTAACATCTATTTGCGATAATTGTCCAATAAAATACAGGTAGGGTTGCCACTTTTCCTAGTGAAAAATACCGGCCGAGGGAGAGGAGGCGGAATAGAGGAAAAGGAGGAAAGGCTCGCGGGAAAGGGAAAGTGGGCGAAGGGTGGATGAGCACAGAGAGAGAGAGAAAGAGCGAGCGTGCTCGTTCAAGATAATCCTGTGTGCGGCTGGATCATTTATGTTAGAAATTGCTATAAACATGCATGAACGCTACACTAGATCGTATTGGAGCAACCGGACTGGTCTGCCACTTACTTTGAAAAACGCACCGACGCAGACAAACCCTTGCAGGCGGAGATCTCATGATGGTTGTACTATATGGCCTTAGTTCTAGCTGGCTCGGCACAACCACCAACAGCTTTGCACAGCCACTGACCTTGTCGCTCTGAGCACAAGACTTAATGAATAATTATGATAGTACAGTACATAATAATAATAATGAATAGCTAAGAAAATGACTGGTGACTGCGGAGTTGGGTCTGTGCTCCAGATTTATTCAAGCTGTAGTGGAATGTTGAAATGAAAGCCCGCAGAGGCCCCTATGAAAGGTCTCGAGCCACAAATACCGGCAAAAGGCAATAAAATATATAGCCTTTGTACAAACTTGGCTTGCCTTGAGAACGTCCTGTTTGCTGAAAGAAGGAAAGGAATGTACCCCCACCCCTTGGAGTGACAAAGCATACAGTTTTTAGACACGCGCTTTGGTTGTATATAGGTAGAGAGATACGGTCTCCCAGCTTTGAGGAAAAGGGTAAAATAGTGAGAGCCTTGGTTATTTCTCATTGTACCATGTCTATTTTCCGCGTGTTGGATTCATAAAACAAAGTAAGGTTTGTAGTGTCTGTTAGAATGAAAATTGCATAGTGTTCGATTAGATTAAGTAACGAGGATGATTTTATGATTGTTCAAATGATAGATTATTTTCCTCTGTTGTTTACGTGTTGGAGAATGAGCCGCTTATAGAGAAACTGGTTCGTTCTGATATCGATGTCTGTTCTTAAGTTTTTGCTTGCTATTGTTTCTGTTCGCGAGTCGCGAGTGAAGTCGGTCCAGGGTCAATAAACGCGCCTACCGGTGATCCCGCTTTTCCTACGGCCAGACCATATAGTACTTGCAGGCAAAATATTCATCCGCAGAGAACTTTCGCCCCATAGAATTCGTTTTACCCATTTTATTCAATTAATTCAATCGCGTCAATTGAACTCCGAAGTCTGTAAAGTGAATGTAACGTTTTTCTCATAGACCGAAAGCGCATCTCACATTTCCCTAGTTCTTTCGGAAGATACATTACCGACTATCCCCTGATACAATGATAATCGCTTAACAAAATCGCCAGGCAGAGAGGAAGACTCGCAGATTCGGTAAGGAGACAGGCAAATTACCATTGTAGCTGTCACTGTATTACCAACTTCAATACCGTAGGGAATGTACTTCGTAATGGAATTGGGTATGTCTGACATCAGAAATTTCCGCATTCGGGGCGATGTAACCTAACATGGCTTCAGCAAATTTCGTAGTCCAATTCAAGGAATTAAATTGCTGTAAAGTAAAATTTGGTAAAATCACTTATATAGTAGATGGCAAAAGCTCTCTACGAAATGTCGTTGATCGCATAGCAGAGATACTACGAAAAGGGAGGGTTGGATGAAACATACTGGCCGTAATGAAACATTCGATTCCGTGTTCTTCAAATTTTGTGTTGAAGCCCAGAAGGGATTCCAGTGTATTCGATTAGAGATATCTTGTGCTTTGTAGGGCTGGACAGCCTAGGAGCATATAGTGAAGATCATCTTCCTGGCTTGTATCCATACACGGGCGTCGGAAGTCCCTCACGGCAGTGGGGGGAGCAACCTAACATAACCTAGAAGAGCCATTGATGTGCTTATTAGAAACGATCGACTCGTACATGCTATCCCATTACTGTGGTGGTCCGACCACATGATCCGAGGCTTAACCGCATATTCATAGGAGGAGCAGTCGCTAACACGGCACGGAGGTAAGGATAGCCAAATTGATTGTCACTGACTGCCGTAAAGACAGAGCCGATGCAGTCGCTGCAGTTGTTTTTCTCTAGTACGTCGTCACAGCAAGATCCAAGACAAAGATTAAATAAAATTAAAGCATACCGCAGGTAACCATTATTAACAGCTTACAAAGTCATTGTTGTTATGGTTTCCCTTCCGTCCAACCTGTTATTGGCTGGGTTTTTCGGCTGCCGACACTGATTTCGGCGGAGATACGTATCTGCCAGATAGGGTCGAATTCGGCCCGAAGCTCCAGTCACCGAAAATAGTTCGGTCCCGATTTCGATTCGGAAAGAATTCGGACGTTTTTCGCGCAAACTATTACATCACAATATTACAATTCAGAGCAGCCTGGCCGCACCTTCCCCCAAGCTTCACCAATCCCCCTTTCCACCGCGGAGAATACGAACGCTAACGACACAGCGCCAACAGATCAATAAAATTGATAAAGTTGTT
Source organism: Ornithodoros turicata (assembly GCF_037126465.1). Lineage (NCBI taxonomy): Eukaryota > Metazoa > Arthropoda > Arachnida > Ixodida > Argasidae > Ornithodoros > Ornithodoros turicata. The sequence goes on along the minus strand of NC_088202.1, from coordinate 90,182,462 downwards.
TTTGTATCAAATAATGCGTTGTTAATATGGTTGCTAATGCTATAGACAAATCAGAGCACGCATAGATGAGTCCTCCACGCGTACTTCAAAGCTGAATGTACAGCTGGATCATTTTGGGTTCACTAAGGGGGCATTGGAGTACGCCGAGTCTTCTTTCTGTGCTTCGATGCATGCTTGTGTTCAGGACATTTCGGCGACTGTACCAGAATAATTTCTTCATGTTGTTCCACACGTGCTACGTCCTTCACATCGTTTTCCTTTTGATTGTCAGCAGCCTCTTGAACACCGCCATCAACTTCCTTTAAGGTGTTAGCAAGCGGTTTCGAGAGAGTTTCCGGTAGTTTCGTCAACAGCAGAACAGACACAACAGCCATGGAGGTAAGGATAGCCAAATTGATTGTCACTGACTGCCGTAAAGACAGAGCCGACGCAGTCGCTGCACCCAGACGCCCGAATGCGTAACCACAGCACACTCCAATGCTACGTAAGACAGTGGGAAACAGCTCGGCTGTGTAAAGGAAGCAGACGAGACCGGACAGTAACGCCGCTTCTTTCGCCACAATCAGAAGCACTGTATGCACGAACATGTGTTCCAGAAATGAAGTCAATGCCAGCAAAGCGCTGCATGTCCCAAGCACCAGGAAGATGGCGGTAAAAGTAGCTTTTCTCCCTACTTTGCACATCGCATAGTACGTCGTCACAGCAAGAGGGCAAATATCCAAGATATTCACCACAAACACCCAACGCTCGACCTCAAAGAGGAAGGATAATCCGTAGTATGAGAACATTACGGTGAACCAAAATGTGAACAGTATGCTAGAACGTAGCAACATTGGCCTAGACTTGAACAGGACTACCATTCCCGCAGGATTAGTCTCAGCTTGCTTCGGCAGTTTGCTTGTTATCTCCTCGTAACCCTTACGAACTGTTTCCAGCGGTTCGCCGTTGACGCTGGCCGCCCATAGCAGCGACTGCTCGGCGCGCTCGAAGTTATACGTCGTTATCAGCCAACGAGGTGATTCTTCGATGAAGTAAAATACACCGCTGAGCGTTGTTGTTATGCCCATGAAGACAAGCATGACTGTCTGCCAATCCAGTCCTAAAATACTCAGCACGCCCATTAGTATTCTTGCGAATAGGATGTTGAGAGCGATTGCCGCTGTGCCATAGAATGTTCGATGCTCCATTGACGTCACTTCAAACATCAGGATGAAGAGTGTAACTTGAGTTACGCTCACGCAGCCTGAGACAATGCATCGGACAAAGATGAAAGCTGCAAAGTTGGTGGCAAAGCAGCTTCCGAAGGCGGCGAATTGCAAAATGATGACAGCCCAACAGATGACTGTTCTGCGTCCGTAGCGGTCTGCTGCGACACCCATAACAGGAACAGCAACCAGCGCACCTATCATGTAGACCGTAGCTGCCAGCGCAAGAAGCCATTCTCGATCACAGACGAGGTTCCACTGCATTATGATAGTTTTGGAGTGCTTCTCGTACTCCCATTCGCGGCACCTGACTGCTGTGTGGTTACCCGCATAAAAATGCTCGTAGACAAGACATCTGTCGTAGCTCCCGTCGTCCTTTCTAGGAATGCCGACCTCTTTCCACTCTGTATCATTGAGGTTCGCAAAGGCAACCGGGCGCTTGCACCAGAAGTCGACGTGATGAGCAATGAGAGCAAAAGCGAGACTGTGGGACTGCAGGACGACTCCTGACAAGATGGTAAAGAACAGAACTGTTCGCTGGAAGCAGCCGTGACCGTAGATGTTGCCGAAGCTGTATTCATGGTGAATATCGTCCAGGTGTGAGGCATCAAGGGTGTCAAGGATAGAACGTCGTGGCTGACCTTTCGAAGGTTCGTTCTCGAGAACGGTTGATTTGCCGACGTCCGGTACGATGGTTCCAGCGTCAATGGTGTTGATCGCTATGACGGGTGAAGGTTCGCTTAGGTTCAATGCGTCCTTGAAACTTGGATGCCGTGGAGACGGGAATTTGCTCGTAGGCATAATTTTGGAGTCAGACATATGAAAGCAAACTGGCTGTGGAAACAACGCTGCCACTCTCGTGCCTTCTTCGTCCAATCAAAAGATGGCCGCGAGCTACTCGTGCCTTCTTCTTCTTCGTCTTTCTCCGCAGTGGCGCATAGCACGGGGCAATTGGCCACGGATCGTGACATTCTTCTTCATCCACTCTTCCCTTCAACGCAGTCTTGGGTAGAAAGCTACGTTACAAATAACTTGTAACTGTAACTACAGGGTGAATTTAGCAAAGGTTACACATTTTTGATCGCGTCGTAAAAATAGAAGATTACATTACTGGCGCTTCAAACTTTCCACACGGATAGTTATCGATATGTTTTTTCAAATGTTGTCACTTCGTACAAAAAAAGTTAGAAGCAAAGCAAATTCTTACTCCATGCATTTCCTATATGGCCTATACCACAGGAAAACCCGCCATTTCCTCTGTCTGCTTCACGTTCACATTCACACGTATTGGTGGCGCTGCCTCGAAACCCTGCATCTAGTCCATCTGGTTGTTGAATATTTTGGTTTTGCTTCGTCTCCAGGCGAAATGGCGGTTTGCGGGTGGCCATAGGAAATGCATGGGGTGCAGTGGCGTAGCCACGGCGGGGGGGGGGGGGGGGGGGGGGGGGGGGGGGCTCGAGCCCCCCCCTACCTGCCACGGACCGACCTACACAAATCGTGCAAATCCGAGAACATGATATATGTGTGTGTGTGGGGGGGGGGGGGACCAGTGTGACGATCGCGAAAGTTCTTGCAGTTCATGGCGCCTATCTTGAATGGTTTTCAAAGTATGAGTTTTTCAAAATACTTCCAATCTCGTGACACCACCTCATTGGTCATGACAGCCTATACATGTAATCGTACTGTGAACGCCTAAATCAACTAGTTTCGTTCCTTTTTAATCCTCAGTTTGCAGTGTGCATAAGTATGTGTGTGTTGTCGACACAGGATCAGCGGGGGGGGGGGGGGGGGCAAGTTTTCGTATCGAGCCCCTCCCCCCCCCTACCTTGGAGGTCTGGCTACGCCACTGATGGTGTGAGAATTTGATTTGCTTCTAACTAGGTGGTGCATCTAAACTTCAACATGGTGGACGTATCCAGGTTATCGCTTAGTTTCGATTTTAAGATTTCTGAACTGCAATGTTATTTCTCGATGCGTTGAAGGCGAACGAGTATTAAGCGCTGCTTATATACTTCTGGCAGGTGTAACCGGGTTGTCCAAAGAGAAGGCTATAGTTGTCGCGTATTATTTGCGAAGTTCCGGCGTGTTTGATCAACCGCATTTCGTTAAGATGAATTTCACGCTTACCGCTTGCGAGGCCGAAATAGCAAGCAGCGAGTGCCCTGCGCTGCAGGAATGTGAGAGACATGCAAGCACATGACATCTGTGCTGCAGTTCTCTTACAGCTAACATCTTCTAAGTGTGTAGCGCGTGTACGAATGTAGTTTCCAAGTTACACGGTAATGTTGCGACCTCCGTGTGTCACTGGTGCGCATGTTTTTGGGAAACCTTAACGAAACGCATTTTTTCTGCATTCTTTCCCAAGTGATTTGACGAGCTGATTCAAATGCAGAGATACAAAACTGACTTGGTATACGTTTTCACGCCATCTCTTGCGCTTTCTTACACATAATGGCTATTCCAGTTTGAAACAAACTTGTTCTGTTTTGTCTAGACAAGTTTTTGCTCCGCTTCCTGGCGTGAGTTGCACAGAAGTGTGCTTCAGAAAAAACAAAAAAGAGAAAGAAAGAACGTTCATCAGATATGTATGCAGTACCGCTCCAAGAGCTCTGCCAGACACAGACAAGCATTGCTGATGTAACAGGTTTGCTGATTTTGAGTCGCTCAATCCATTTCTTCCGAGGATGCTTCGAAGTAGGCGATATTCTATGTGTGGAAAGAAGAAAACGAGAAAAGACAAACTGCTATCATCCCCTCGGCGCGCAGAGTCGCATTGTGACACAGGACAAAAATAGTTTGGTTTAGTTCGCTAATCGTTGTCTGCAATGTTCACTTCATCCATGATTTCAACAGCAAAATACGAGTGCAGCTCAGCGATTCACGCGAAAAACAGCAACTTCTCCGCAAGTGTACGCGAGGCCGGCCGGGTGTACCTGGTTTGGCTAGTCCCGAGTTTCACCGCTATGCGGCGTCGATTTGGCGAAAAACGCGAAAACAAGTGCCCATCCGTGGAACTCAGCCCTCGCCCTTCCGATTTGTTTCGGTTTCAGTCTGTCTACCAACGTCATAATAACGTTTCTCGGGTAGAGGTCTATTGGGCATACTTGATTAATTATGTTCAAAATGCGTGGAAGTGTTTGCTGCATTCATTGTTCTGCACCTTCTAACAGCCCATCTATTTAGGTGACGAGACGGATAACAGTTCCAGTTCACGCTTCGTATGCCAGCAGGAAGAACTGCTCCCAATGACTAAAGCAAGCTTGATTGTTAGAGCACAGTTTGTTAAAACGAGGGCGGAATTTGGACAGAGCAACTCTCGATTCCAGCTCGATGTTAAGCGGCGACCTGTACTTTGTTTTCATGCACGCCACTGCTTCAAACAAAGTTCGCAAAAATAGTCGTGGCAAAGGGAAAGAGGATCTTCGTAGCTTTGGTACTCAAGAATGTGTAGTTTCCTTCCAACCGTGCCCAAAGTACGTGAAGTAGCTTCAGCGAAAACTGTTGCTGTCCCTTCTTCTGCTTCCTCCGCGACCCAGTTTTGGAAGCGCTGCTGAATATGGTATTGCCTCTCGAACACTTGCAAGATATTTGGAATTCACGATAAACTCCTCTACTACATTATTCCGAAAAATTGACTCACTACACCACTGAATACCCGAAAGATTAAAATCACCCGTCAAAGCTTCACAGTCTGAATTAGGAGGCCGGTAAAATGTACATATTGCCGCCTGAGTGTTATCAATTCCTTGAACCATGCACCAAACAGATTCACATCCATCAACGTTTGCATCATAATACCAACTCTTTTTATTTTACGTTCAACCAGGGCGAAAAGATCTGCACCATGAGCGTGGCGGTCATTTCTGTAGCCTGTAGGAAGCGGCGGCGGCGGTGGTGGTGGTGATGGTGATGGTGATGGTGAAAGGACTCGCCGTTGTCGGCCTCACAGAGGTGGGCAACGTTACGATTGACGCCCTGGGGGAATGTGCGTCCTGGGCCGACTTCTGAGGTAACTGTGCCGACATATGTCTGAAAGCGTCGAGGAAAGCCCCAGACAGCACAGCCGTCACCGGAATTCGAACCCGGTTACCTCCCAGTATCGATTTGCAGGGGCGCCGGAACAGGGGGAGCGACGGCTCCCCCAGTCAAAGGGCACTGCCACAGGGCGACAAGCTCTTGTGCGAATTTTCGTTTAATTGCGAGTTACGTTAGAGAAGAGTTGTTGCAACAGGAATTGGTTCAGTTGGCCATGACAGCTTCGGGATCCCCAAACTTATTGCTTCCACATGTTTTGGCAGACGCGCTGGAGGGACACTCCGAGTGTGCGTCCTCCGGGTAGGTCTCGACCCCCTACGGAGAGACCAGGCATTGCATTTCTGGGTCGTTCGGACCGTCTACAGTAACCCGATGCCACGTGTTTTTGCCCAGAATCTTTTGGCCCCCGAGACCTGGGAATTGTCTTTGCACCCTGACATTTAGAAATGAAGTAAATTATTGTTTGTTTGTTGTTGTTTTTTTACGTATAGCGGCCATAGTCGGGTTTTGTGACAGTGGCGTCGTGACTCTTTCCCGCCCAAGAAAAGAGGGATGTTCCGTGGGGTGACTTGCGGGAGCCCCGTTTAACGAGGTAGCGTAACGAGGTAAGTGTCAACTGCAGGTTGCTGCACAGTGCAGTTAGATTATTTTTGTGACCTGTGCAAATGTTGGTTGCCACGGTGTATCGTCGAGGAAAATGCCAGAAGACACCCCGCCGACAAGAAAGACGTCTCAGGCCTCTTCGAGGAATCTTCGGACTTCCCCACCCTTACAGCTAAGTGAAGTTGACGAGACTGACGTGAAAGTTGTTTAGCTAGGTAGCCTGTGTGGCAATTTTGAGTTTATTTAAGGATTTGTGCAACTTGTTGGGTAGCCTGGCGATCGAGATTTTAACAAGCAGAGATCACTTTTGTGTAATTTGTCGGGTTGCCTGTGTTGCGATTTTGAGTGTGAGTAGCAGAGGTCACTTCTGTGCATCTTGTCGAGAAGCCTGTGTGGCCAGTTCGATCTCAAGTTTCTTGAGCTTAGAATGTCTTTGGGCAATTTGTTGGACAGCCTGTATGGAATTTTAGTGATCGGTGAAGATTTGTCTAGCGTAAACGGAAGCCGTGTATTCATCGCGAGGCCACTGCCCGTAATCCGCTTCACCCGCTGAGTCCGAATCTTGATTAGCACGGAGCTCCAGACTTTATACTCAGTATCGTCCCGACCGAGCCTTGGGACAGGTACCTGTAGGCTCTTGCTGAGCACCCAGACCGCGCCAGGAAAGCTTGGTTTAATCGCAGAAGGTAAAAGGATTGAGGATCAGACGATACTCGCTTTCAGCCCCGGAGAATATAGTTCCAGATTTTCGTTGGAGTTGGCGTCCTACAGTCGTGCTGTGAGACTATTGGTAAGGGAATCTTCGTTCCGTGCCGCGGCTCCCACGTACACTGTAAACTTTTTCACACCTTTAAAGGTGTGCGCTATGCACATTCAACCTGGTTGCCTAACATTGCATCTCCAGGATGACATTTTACAAAATTTGGAAAGCACTACTAAAGATCAAGTGTCAGTGCAAATCTTGCTTTCATTATGTCTTGGATATCGTAGGTACGAGCTAATTCATATAGGCATCGCTATCGATAATCGAGCACGCGCAAGTGTCTACAATACTGTTGAACAATGTTGAGATGTTGCAAGACTGAATTTTTGGAGGACAGACAACACTCGAGTAAAGAAAATTTGTGCGAATCCGTGCTCCATAATGATGTTACCAAAATTACACCTAAAAAGGCGTGCGCCATGCACGCTATTACACCTTTAAAGGTGTGAAAAGATTTAGAGTGTAGACATTTCATGTTCTTTCCGTGGCGTCTTCCGTTGCTGGGGCTGCCGCATCGGCAACAAGCTTGCTAGACACAAATATCCTTGACTGGAAAAGCCCGCACAAAAAGTCCATCGTTCTCGCGGCTAATAGCATTCGTTTATCTCTCCTTGTTTGTAAAGTATGTATAAAATATTATGTAAATTATGTTTGTACTTACATTAACATCATCTTCTCGCTGATATTATTCATTCACATTACTTCTCCAATGTTAGTTTATGTCTGCTGTACAAGTATGCACATGTCGTAATTTGCCTGGAGCACGTTTTCAATTTTGTGTACCACCCCTGTAATGCCTACAAAAGCCCTCAAGGAAAATAAATGATGATGATGATGATGATGATGATGATGATGGCTTTTTTTTTCGCTCCCCCAGTGGAAAAATAGTTCCGACGCCACTGTCGAAGTGACGTGGCGTCTCTTCATCAGTTATGCTGTCATCCAACGGGAACCGGACGTTTCGGTGCACGGACATTTCGGAGAACGGACCTTTTGGTGCACGGACATTAGTGCTAAGGGTGGGTTCACACGAGGGACGCATCCCCGGGAGAAGTCCGCGAACGGCGTAAACGTCACAGCCTACGTCATCAAAATGTGCGCCTTCTCCGGTCCGCGGGGGACCGAAATCCCACCGCGGACCATTGGCGGGGGACTTGAGGACGGACCAGCGTTTTTTTATTTGTTTCGTCTTCTTGAGCCCTGCTGTAACCACTGGAGCAGAGGTGACACGAAGAACCACGTTATAAAAAACGGGAACTTGGTGTGTAGGGGCAATTCCGGTTGATACGGTGAGGCGCTAGCCACGTTATCAACGGTCTGCTAAAACTCTCTATTAAGTGCGATAAGACAAACGGAAGTAATAAGCAAGCGGTGGCATGTTCCTTTATTTTGTTCTCGTCAAAAGCTCAATGGGGCACTGAAAAAGCTCCGCCGAGGTATGGCGATAGCGGAGGGTTCTGGCCATGGCTCATGCAAAGACAACGGATATGCTAGACGTGTCATCAAGCACACCAGTGAACTGGTTATAAAGACTCCTCGAGTCTTCGCGAAATCCGTTTTCCTGTATCGTCTCAAGGCTACTGAACGGCGTGTCGCTACTCTTCGGACAGCAGGTTCGCACATACAGTATCACATAGGGTAATTGTGTGGATAGTATATACCTATGCGGGTGAATCTAGTCTTCCACTTTTTAAACGTGTGTCCCTTTTCACTCTGCGCGTTCACAGAACTGAAAGCGAGTGTCTCGGACGACACGTACAGATGAAAAATGAGGTGACGGGACTCATGAAAGGGGGGGGGGGGGGCTGCCTCCACCTTCCCACGCCCCTGCCTGTATCGTACAGTTGGCAGGCTGCGCTTCCCGATTCGAAGAGTTGATTCAGTCTCTTCTCTAGTCAGGGACCCTGTAAGTGCTTGGAAGAGTAGTCCGTTGGCTTTATCTCAATAGTAGAAATCTTCCGGTGCTGGGACACAATTGTTTTCTCTGTACATGGTCATGCTTTTCTTTTTAGTCGTTGGCAGGTTTCTCTTCTACTGTGTTCGTTTCTGTTCCAGTGCCGCTCTGATTTCGCACTGCCACGCTTCGGTTGGTTCGCGATCCCGTGAATCGGATGTGCCGGAACATGCGAGTTCCTGCCCATATCGTGTCTTGGACCTGGCTTCGTTATACGAGAAAGAGCACCAACAGAGTTTTCCCGCAAAAGCGGGGTTTAGCGTGGCAAAGGAAGCACCTGCCGATATCGCGCTGTTGGCGGTCCAGTAGTTCCATCGCTTGCTTACTGAGACAGATTGCTTCACTGGCGTATGTTGCTGCTGGAATCTAGGGCAACGTCTATATTTAAGGAAAAATAAAACAATCAATTTTGTTTTTTCGTGAAGTGTTGCTATGGGGTTTCTTGTCGGGTCCCCTCCCTGGGCGACCAGGATCGCCTGGCTAGCCTGGCCTTGCCTTACGTCCGGCATGTTGAGTGTTGTAGTAGTCTTCTTGGTCGACTGCTGTTCTGACATCTCTGATAGGGCTGGAAGCCTGGCTTGTTGGCTCGGAGCTGTGTGTCGGTTCTGGACGGCGCCGGTCGTTCGGTACGGTATGGTTGGTTATGTTAAGCGTTCGTTCAATCCCATTCTTTTTCCCACGCTTCCAGATGCCTTTTGTGTGTTCCGTAATGTAGTGCGTACTGTCAGGCCCAGTAGCATTGGTAGTAGTTCCGGTTTCGGCCTCGTTTAAGTAGTGTTTGGCCTGAATGCAGTATATGTGATCTTCTTACTCTCCAGTCTTGCAGAGGATGCATTCGGCATTGTCAGTGTGGAAAACTTGTTAGGTGCGTTTTCTTGTAATGATCCGTGCTTGAAAGAGCAGGCTGCTTCGGTTGTCTCCCCTGTAGAATTTTTCCGGACCACGTTGGTCTGTGCTTTGTAGACGTCCATACATTTTTCCACATTCCTGTCTTCCAGCATTGTTCCTTAATTTGATTCATATGTTATGATTATGATTAGAGCTCTATGTTAAACGTTTTCTTAAGAAACTCGTTTTGCAACACGTTTCACAGATTAAAAGTGTTCTGTGAGATATACGTTGAACAGCACATATACGTATTTAAACGTTTTCCCAAGATACGTTTAAATGTTTTCGTTTGCATAAACATACAGCGGCACGCATACGTATATAAACGTTTTCCTATGAGACGTTTAATAGTTTTCTTTTACATAATCGTTTTTAATCGTTTTCTTTCCTCTAAACACTACTACAGCTTACTTTCCTTGAAAGACAGTGCAGGGTATCGTTAAAGTGGCATGTTACTTTGTCCCGCTCATTTGTGACAGTCTTATGTTTAATAAACAACAGAGACAGCGCAGGGCGCATTTTATTCAGTTTCTTGGTGGTTAATAGAGCGTTGCCACGACCCCGTTCGCAGCGTACACCGAGCTCCGCTCCGCGTGCACTCATGGCATTGGGATCGCTGACACTCCAAAAGCGGAGCTTTATCTCATCGACATCGTCCAGCAGAATTACAATTCTGAGTGTTATCTTTTTTTCATCTTTTTCTACATCCCAATTTGTTCATAACGGGGAGGGGGGGGGGGGGGTGTACGGCTCCTAGTGGGAATTCGTGCCAGCGCATCATGCCAAGTCGGGCTCATCCCTTTTTTTCCAACTCTGGCGCAAGAATATCATTCGGGACAGTGATTGGTTCTTAACGCGTAATTAGCAAATGTTCTGGTTTTAGAGCGCAATAGTGGGAGGAAAGAGCAGGTTACATGTTTCAGGCTAAAGTAGTCGCTCAAGGTGACAACCTTCCGCGTTGGTCTTTTCACCAAAATACTACTCGCGTAAAGAAGGCTACCCAAAAGATTCAAACATCACCGCTATTACGAGCTCGACATGTTTAAAACTATAGTGAAACACGTCGGTTCATAATGAAATGTACGACGAAAATGAACACAAACAGGGTTGCTTAAAAGCCAAATATGAACTGAATAAGCTACTTATAAGACAGTGAGAAACTGGCGTAGTTGGTAATTACTGATGGGAACGATGGACGCGCCAGCCATAACGGGAACTTCTGTTATGGCGGGCTAGAATGCCTACTTCTACACTCTTAAAAAAAAGGGTGTACTTTAACTCCTTTTTTGCCACATATATAACACCCTTTTGAAGAGTACAATTACGCTCAAAAGGGTGTCTCCTCACTCCCTCAAGGGAGTAGCATAACACCTTTCTCCCCACTGGAGAGTAATATTACTCCCCGGCAGGGAGAAGGTGTTATGCTACTCCCTTGAGGGAGTGAGGAGACACCCTTTTGAGCGTAATTGTACTCTCCAAAAGGGTGTTATATATGTGGCAAGGAAAGGAGTTAAAGTACACCCTTTTTTTTAAGAGTAGCCCGCCATACTTCTGTCCCCGTAATGCCTGGCGCGTCCATGTTTCCCATTAATAAAGATAAGTTGCTTAAATAGCTACCCGTTTCGAAAGGCGTTGAGTTTCGTATTAACAAGACGTTTAAACGACCTTGACATATGGTGACATAACGTTCAACCGCTTCATTTTAACAAAACGCTTAAACATTTCATAAAACTTTTTCCAGACTATACGTTAATCTAAACGGCGTATAAAACGTTTAAACTTTTTTAAACGAAAATCGGAAAAAACGCGTTAGATCCTGAGCCCTCATTTTGATCCACTCTGTCATCGCCTTTCGCTTCGCCGTCCCTTTGCCGCTACCACATAGTTTCGTTGCGCGCGTATCGGATATGTCTAGGGTTCAGTGTGTACTGCCGTTTGCAGAGTTCCTTCATTTTCCAGTGTGTGTGTATTCGTTAGTGTTCATTTCGTGCCCGTTCATTTTCTCCCGCTCGGGAACCGGTGTGGGAAAAGATCTCATCGGCCGGCACTCCCCACGTTAACTGTGCACGCGAAGCAATTAACATTTTCCTTGATCTTTCAAACATTGATACGCTATTCAGATGTTTACCGGATTATGTGGAATGTTACGTTATCGTCAGTCACTCAAGACAGTATTCATCAAGAAGTGCGATTTTGGCAGTCCACCTTTGGCAGTCCTTAATTAGGCTCGCGAGCCTAATTAAGGAGCGCATGGAGACTGGTGGTTTGAGTATCGCGACAAGAGGCGGAGATGATTCGGAAATTCTGAATTTAGAAAGTTTCCGGAAAATAGATGCCCAAAAATCGGCAGCTATGTCTCGTGGAAGCAGAGCAGTAGGTGGGCATTGAGAACACGAAGAATTTCCTTTCGTACGTTGCGGGGATTCCACGTACAAGTACAAGTGTCGCAATGGCGGTATTCCCCACACTGCCAGCGGAAAAGTGAAGCAAAAGCTGAAATGTGATGTCCCATGCAGAGGAAAAAGAAAATGCAATCGGGGTACCGGCATTTTCGGCATGCTGCACAATACAATATGCAAGAGGGCAATTCGGAGTATGTGCCTAACTTTCCAAGGAAAGTATTCGGCGTGTGTAACACGGAACCCTAGAGCGTCTGCAGACTGGTTTCAGAGATGTGGACTAGCTACCGAACAGAGGTAGCTGGATTTTGACCGCGTATCTCTAAAAGCAAACCAGGCTATCTGGCCTTCGATAGCGGGGGGGGGGGGGGATGTGCCAGCTGCCGCTTGGGCTCAGATGGGCGTTGGTGTATCGCCAGGCAAACTTGAGCGCACACCTGCGCGTACGTGAGCCGAGAAGAAACAAAGGCACGGGTACATCACACGAGGATCGTGTCGGACGTCCAGGGCTACTTCACTGTGTTTGTAAATTTGATTGCACAGTAACAATACAACGCACAGCAAAAATATTTCGCATGGTGGCTCCTGATGGACAGCCTGACATGATAGTCTTTCGAACCACATTAAGTGTCACCCCATTGTTCATTTAGTATAGCACATTTACAGTGCAGTTGGCAAAACTTTGTCGATGCAAGCAAGGCAATCTTTGGCAAAGTGTTGGGCACAGTATACAGATGAGTACAAAGATCAGCTATTCTCCCTATAGTACATTCTATACTACATAGCATAGAGCATGGAAGGCTGCAAGTTACAATGCAAATCTTTATTCCACTACAGGATTATAGAGAACATTGGTGAGGGAGTTCCCAATGCACACACATAACCCAATGCAGAGATTCCTGAATCTTTACAACCATCCAGATGTAAAGAATTCAGGCATAACCAAAATCCCATCAAATTCCAATCCACAAAATTTGGTCCGTAATTCGTGCCAAGGTCATATCCGTAGAGGCTACCGGTAATATGTTCATCCTAGCTCCCTTCATGTTTTTTTTTTTTTTAAACACTCAACATGCTGGATAAAATGTTTCATCTGGAATATAAAAACATCACAGCATTTAACACCGTTCAGAACAGTCAAGAAATGCAGTGGACTGCATTAGTGCATGAAACAAAAGTACACCTTGACTAGTAGAGCTAATAGTGCGGAACTAATGCCTGGCAATGCAGCACATGCCCGTTAAGAACAAGAGGAGGCGTTTCTTAAAACGGTCTTAAGAATGGTAAAGGCAGTCTCTTGAAAGGGGGGAATAGGGGGTCACACGTGGCTTTATCACATGCCTAGATCTGTACAAATAAAACTAATAAATACGCCCCTGTACCACACACACAAACAAAAATACTAGTAGCGATCGTAATATCACACCAGGCACATGTTGCCCGCAACTTAAAAACAACTTGTTCGATTTGAAAGGAGCAATAGGCAAAAGGATCAAGTGCTGATACACAAAAGAAATAGGGGGCCTTCCACTCCACTCAAGAACAGTACAAAAAGTGTCAACAATTTTTTTCTTTTATATTAGTGACTCATACTAACAAACAACAGGGGAGAAAAAAATAGCTTTCAAAGGCACCCACCCCGCGATGTACTAAGCACATTCTCTGGTTAGAAAACAAGTGTCCACACAAACGAAGTAAGAAGGGGGTTTGCATTCAGCGGTTGGACTTGTTGCGCATTAGAGGCTTGTGGCTGCGCATGCTGTCTAGGGAATGTTGCCACTGCCAACAGGGGCGGCAAAAGTAGCGGAAGCACGCCTGATCCCTGCAGAAGATGGGGCCCTGCTTTTGGTGACATGTTGAGCACAAAGCATCCTCCAGGTAGGGATCCACCTGTACCTGAATTTATGCAAGAGTGTTGGTCTCCAAGTTAGACAAAGAAAGTGCCACAGTTGAAGTCTTTCACTGTTTCAAATGCAAGGCATACTGGCAGTGTGATCAAGTCAGTCACGCCACCATTTTCTACCGTGGAATAAGGAACAGGAAAAGAACTGACCTTCTTAGAAAATCTTTGAGTCTTGATTTCAACAAAAGCAGCTGTTACAGCTTTCATGAAACTCCTTTGGTTGTTGAAGGTCACTCTACCGGAACCTACAAGAAACGTGAAGACCCACTTACACAAAATGACATTACATCCTAATAACCATTAGCAGGCAGGGCAAGGAAGGACTGACTGTAGTGAATGCGTAATAAATTATCGGATCTGGCATACTTGCAAACCAATTGGAGTGTCGAAGCTTTAGATTAGTGTTAGGTAAAATTAGTGTTTCGGATTACTGAAAAATGCAGAACATTGACATGCAGACAGGAACACACACGTGCATGCAGTAGTGAACTGATCAGGTGCTCAGTAAATTGTCCACCATGTGAAAAAAAAAAACATGAAAAAATGAAAGGACATTGTGGCACATGTTGATTGGCAGATAAGCAAGGGAAGCACCATGTCAAATGGTAAAACCAGCACACATTCAAGCAACTATATTTAATGATGATCGCTGGGGAGTTTCAATGCCAGGGCAATACTCTGCCGTAGTGCTGCAGTAATGTGGTGAAATGGAACAATGAAATCACCTCACAGTGAGGACCGAAGGTCTAAAGTGTCCAAAAGCTTTTAAGGCAGAGCGTTTGTGGGCTGGATTGGGACATGGACCAAGCAATTTTGACAGCGAGAGAGAGCTGATTTAGAGACACTGAAAGTGTGGTTCAGAGAGGTTGGTAGTCCTGCATCCACGGCTGAAAAGCAGCTATGTCTTGTAGTTATTAGTAAGAGTACAGGACGACCACCAACAGGCATTTTGCCCATTTTTTTGCTGCAGTAAATCCTACGATATAAATACCTAAAAAAACTCATGAGCATGCTCACTCGTGCAAAATATGGCAAATGAGCTAAGCATGGGTGATTCCACACGAAATGAGCCAGATGTGTAGTTCTACCCTCCCAAATTTCACTGAAAAAAAACAAGCATCTTGTGAGAGGTAAGTACATGGGGTATGATTTATAAAAAATCAAGTTAGCTTTGTGGCAGCCTGTGGGCGACAACGAAGGCATGCCTCTACTGCCGTGTGCCACTGCGCCTACCAGCCAGTTCTACTGGCGCAGTCGTCCCAGCGTGACGCAACAAACATCTGCCGTTTGCCATCATCGCCGGTCACGACTAATGTAAAGGAACACCATCTCTACATTTGGTGACCAGCAAGCACCTTCCGGAGCGTCACGCTCCCATACCGGTTGCAGTACACCGCGGTCAACTGCAGGGCCCCATCCGCACCGCCATGCCAGCCCCAAGAACCCTGGCAGCCTAGCCTTGCCATCAGACTGCGATGCAAGGTCCTGACAGTCCGTCCAGTTGTGGTCAAGAGGCACTGGGACCAACGTTCCACCGAGGACAAGCACTGAGGCCACAGTGCGTTCTCCCGGTCTCCCTGTGCGTAACGATGGTCCTCCCCGGCACTTCGGCACCACACTTCGAGCGCACTGCTCACTAACCAGATGCGGTTCTGTCGCCCCCTTACTGGAACACTTCGGCCTACCTGCCTACACTCTGCTTTGGCCTGTCCCTGGAACCCGGCCGGCCAGTGCTCGTCCGCACCATTCATTCTGCTGTCACTGCCTGTTCAGCAACTCAAGTTCAAGCACAAGCAGCCAAACCCAGCTGTCCCTCTTCCACGTGTCTCCCTTCTTTCCTGTGATGTGGCAACCCGTGGATGACAAAGGCATGCTGCTGTGGCCACGTGCCACTGCACCTGTTAGCCACTTCAACTGGCGCTGTACCAGCGTGAGGCCACAAACATCTGCCCGCTGCGACATTTCCACCATCGCTGGTGAGGAGTCATATAGAGGAACACTATCTCCTCTACAGTTTCCTTGAACATTAAGGGCCCTGCAAACTGTGAACCTTCACAAAAATGTCGTCTGTGCCCCCTTCCAACACACAAGACGAAATTTCTGCATTTTCTGTGCCTGGTGGTATCTGGGAAGGGTCAGCATAGCCACTGTGTAAGCCATGGGCATTGTTTACTGAAGGGCATGCAGAATTTTAGGGCTTTTAGAAGGCAGGATTAACTATAGGCGGGTAACCATTCTCGCAGGGGACTGTATTACTCCAAGGCTTGTTCACTTGCAATTGTTACTCTGCTCACAAGGCAACTACTACTTGCTCGCAAAGCAACTGTTTAACCAAACAAAAATTGAAATATCAACCCCACGTGAGAAACGTCACTTTCCAGAGGTTTCTGCCCTACCCAAGTCGATCAGGAAGTGAGAAAAATTTGTAGAACAAACCCTCTCCCACAACATAATTCTACATGTCTTTGACAGCACATTCACACATCACACTGTCGGGTACCAAAAAGCTGTTCTGAATTTTGTATAACTTCCTTCCTCTGCATCTTTGGTGTTAACCTTGGGTTAACCTGTTAATCAGTGACTGAGTGAATCAGAACCGCAGATTACAATGTATTTAAAATATATGTCGTCTCATGCTGCATTTATCATGTTCACTGCAGGTAGTAAAAAATTATGGGAGTACGCGCACGGCCTTCCATTCACCGGAGCTAGATGTCAGCTGTACAGGTACCAGAGACATAATAGTGGTACTTCCTTGTGCCTTAGGTGGAACATGCCTGACAACCCAGCGGCCCAGCATTTCTCTTCTAGCTGCAAGTTTTCCCGGGGATAGTAAGGAAGTTATTTTTCACCCGAAAAAAACAGTTGACTGTATCAGAATACAAGTCAAACGGTCAGTGTATTCTGAATGGCATGGACTGTAACACTCCTTAGACAATTGGAAATACTGAGGCAGTAGTAATTCTGCATAGAAGTTTTGTGGT